>NC_083727.1:100663501-103163501 GCF_028564815.1 Eubalaena glacialis
TATATGAAACTAATGAAGTATAATAATAAAGTGAACATACACAAACCACCATCCAAATTTAAGACTAAAATATTATCTACCCTTTTGAAGCTACTTTTGGTACTCCTTAATCCTACCTATCCTCCATTTTACTGTTCCCAAAGGTAATTGTTATCATTAATTTTCAGCTTATCATTCTGTTTGTTAAAACACTTTTACCATATATATGAATATTGCTATGGCATTATGTATTCAATTTGTTTCTTTTTGAGTGTATATGTAGTCCTCTGAAATTCTTTTTTTTCCAAAAAGCACTTTATTTCTAAGATTCACTTGTATTCTTGTATATACTGTTTTTCACTCAATTTAAACTATCTACAATATCCCATCATATGGATGCAGCCTTATTTATGCTTTCTCTGGTCAACACTTAATTCCAGTTCTTATTGTAATTAAAAGTAATGATGCTGGGGGCTTCCCTGATGGCGCAGTGGTTGAGAATCTGCCTGCCAAGGCAGGGGACACGGGTTCGAGCCCTGGTCTGGGAAGATCCCACATGCCGCGGAGCAACTAGGCCCGTGAGCCACAATTACTGAGCCTGCGCGTCTGGAGCCTGTGCTCCGCAGCAAGAGAGGCTGCGATAGTGAGAGACCCGCGCACCGCGATGAAGAGTGGCCCCCGCTTGCCACAACTAGAGAAAGCCCTCGCACAGAAACGAAGACCCAACTCAGCCATAAATAAATAAGTCAGTAAGTAAGTAAGTAAGTAAGTAAATAAATAAATAAATAAAGTAATGATGCTAAAAAAATCTTGGGAAGGTTTTTCCAGAGTGAGAACGAAGTAGGTCAAGACACTACTTACAGTAATAACAATAACAACAATACAAATAGATACCTAGGAATAAATTTAACAAGAATTTTATAAGACCTTTCTGCAGGAAAATTTAAAACCTTATTGAGACAAATAACAGACAAATAGAGATATATACAATGTTCATCAACTGACAAAAAATTTCAGTTCTCTTTAATGTATAGATTAATTGCAACTTCAATAAAAATCTAATGAAGTTTCAAAGAAACTTCAACAGCTGATTATAGAGTTAATATGAATGTACAAAATCCTAATAACAGGTAAGACACTCCTAACAGAGAAGACAAATAAGTTTTGGGAACTTGTCTTATCCAGACATTAGTAAAGTTCAAAACCATCTGATTTTCAATATGTATAATGATTACTTTTCTCCTTAAGCAAATGTATCCTTTGTGGAAAAAATTCAATATCAAAGGCATATGGACATCTTAGCCTCACTGTGTATCAAAATTGCAACAAATAACTATTAAAAATACTGTTAGCATGTAAATTAATTTTCTCTCAATGGGACTAAGCTACAGAGTATAATTATTAATTATCTGTATGAATTTTAATGATTGTTATCAGAGATATTTGTTTAACTTAGAAAAATAATTGACTGGTGTTATTCTGATGATGTCCCCATAGACTTTTCAGAGTCTGTCCTCTGAGGTGACTGTCAATTTCAAACTGTGTGACCTGAGAGATCTAAATGCCTTTGATCACATTCCTAAAGAACATGGGAATAAGAACAAAGCCTGAACTTTCTGTAAAATGATGTCAGGCTCAACAGGAGCTCTATCACTTCACCTGACTCCATGCTTTGATCTCTTTGCAACATAATTAGATCAGTGTTTGTAATGAAATATTTCAATTTCTCCTCTTGTGTAAATTCAATATGGTTGCTTAATAAAATCAACAATACACACCAATTAGTAATAAATAAAATTTTCAGTTAGAATACAGCTTTTGAATATACATAAATGCACATGAATATAACATGTCCAACTGGCTTACAAGAGGAATGCAAAAACCAAGGCTCTACTTCATTCATTATCCATTTGACATTTTACAAGTTCTGGTATTAATATTTGCCTTTTTTCCCAAAAAATGTTACATTTTTAATTTAATTTAATTACTTCCTCTAGGAGGCCTTATCTAACCTCATAAAGAACTCACCACACCCATTTTATACATATCCAGTATACACACCTATCATAGCTTTTGTACTCCCTTATTCCACCAAACTGTTCACATAACTGTTTTTCCTTACAGATTGTAAAGTCTTGCAAACACGGATGCCATCTATTCATCTGTGTGTGCCACCTAAGGAGAGGTAAAGGACCTTCCTGACAAGGAACATCAAATCTTTGAACTGTTGTTTTCACTGCCACATCAACTCAAATATGCTTCCTTTAATAATCATTTCTCTCACAGTGTTGACTGAAAAAAATGCACAATCTATAAGTTGAGAGTTTTGTTTTATTTGGTGGATTATTTGAGGACTTCAAGCCCGGGAGACAGGACCCTAAGATCTCTCTGAGGGACCACTCCAAAGAGGTATGGGAGAAGGCAGGATATATAGGAGTCTTTGCAATGAAGACCAGGTAGTTGAAACATCAAAAGATTACTGTTAAAGAAAACCAGATATCTCAAGTTAAGGAGTTTAATGCTTTTCTATGTATGTGAAAATGCAAGAGTCTGGGCTCACTGAAATCATTCCTTTGATATGCACCTCAGCTATCTGGGGCCAGTATCCTGTGCTTTCTTATCCTGGGTGGACTGTTGGGGGGATGGCTGTAGTGACTGATGGCTTGATGGTGGACATCCTGTTTCTACCCTGAGTTCCCTCAAGGCTCACCATTAGGGTGGCTGAAATGTGATGGCTTGATGGCTGCAACATCTTTTGTTTTTTAATGATGTGGCAGGCAACATTTTTTCATTAACAACAGCTTCCCCTAGTTTTACGTAAAGACACTTTTGAGTGTTTTGTTTTGTTTTTGTTTTGAGAAAATCATTACATGATCTTTTGTTCACACCAATTTATGATGTTCATTAATCCAGGCTACATTTAGTTAATGTTTCTTATGTGTCAAGCATGGTGCTAGGTACTAGGTCTCTTTTAAACATAAGATACAGTCTGCCCTAAATTCAAAGACCAGTCAGAATACAAAAACTAACAATTACAATGCAATGCAATAAGTGCTATTATATAGACAGGAACAGAGAAATCTGGAAACATATATTTAGTGACTGATTCTGGCTACTTGAGAAAGATTCAAAGAAAAGGGAATGTCTGAGCTTAACAAATTGGCAGCTTTTTCCAGGTAAAGAAGGCAGGAAGCAAATTTTTAAAGAATGTGTACAAAGAAGTAGTTTTAAAAAACCCAGGCAGATGTAGTGAATAAGGAGCTACTCTCTTTGGAGCACAGGGTAGCAGAGATGGAGAGGAGGGAGACTGGAAATTTAGCCAGATGAACAGAACAAACTTTAGAGGCAATGTTAAGAAATGCATACTTTATCTTTGGCAACATGAATATAAAAGAAATCTTTAAACAAGGCAAAGACATAATCAGAGTTAGCTTTAGGAACGCTGGTTCAGAATAAGGATGGGTTTGTAGGTGAAGAAAGTCTATGGTAGAAAGTGAAAAGCTGGAATGTTTAATTTTGGCCCCACTCTTCTCTTCCCCCCTGAGAGGAAGACTGCCAAGCTCTATCATCCTCTGTCTGCTGTACCGTGTATTCTCTGGAGTAGCAGCAAGACGCTCAGCTATCTTTTGTTCTCAGGGGCTCCTAAGCACTGAGATTATACCAACTCCCAACAAGATTCCAACACAGGTGAGACAGACACCAGTCCCTTTGGGGTAGCTCCTCAAAAAGCCAGAATGTTGGACAAGTGATCCAACTCTTTCTCTCCCCAAGGAGAAGCTGGGAGTTGAAGGGTTTCTTCTACTTATTCCATGATGAGCTGGGGGAAGTGACTATGGCAAGTGAGTGTGTGCCTCTGTTCTCAGTGACCCCAAATTTGTTGCCCTTTCCTGTCAGCATTTAGATTCAGGCAAGATTAAAATCAGTCCCTCAGGCAGCCCCCTGAAAAGTTTGCAAGTTCAATGTATGTTTCAGTCTTCTCTTTCCCTACACAGGGAGATGCCAGAAGCTGAGAGTTTTCTCATGATCACACTGCTCTTCAGGCTGGGAAGAGAGAGGTGCTATGGCAAGTGATTGCCACGAATTTTCCTATTGGCTTTGATGTGGCTGGTTTTGCACTCATATGGGGTGCAACTGCAGGATTCCATTAACTAGTATCTGGATTTCTCAAAAAAGGAATTGGTCTGTGTATTGTTGTTGAATCCATGTCTCCCTGGGGGAAGGGAGAGTCTGGGGCCATTTTTTGACATCACTATCCTAGTAAATTCTGTTAGTACCCTAACATTTAGATGTGTTAACTGAATGTGAGAAATTAGGAGACTTTCTGCAGGTCACTTCGTCTAACTGGGATAATTGGTAGAGCAGAAACTAAACCTAGGTCTCTGATTCCCAAGCCTTGACTCTCAAACCATTATGAACCAACATCACCATGCACAGGGATGTGTTAGAGGAAAAGACACGATTATAAAATTTGTTTTAAAAAAAAATGATTCAAATCACATCAAGGATGAAAATGAAAGCAATGTCTGAGATTTCTCTAGTCCTCCTTTATGGCTTAGTACCCTCTTGCCTAGATTTGCCAATTACCAAAATTATGATAATTACAGGTCTATATTTTAACCACTCTCCTTGTAAGCACAGCCCCAAGAAAAGTAATGACTTTAATGTCATTTGCAGATTTGAGGCCAAAGGTTATTTTAAGATCATGGAACTCACATATTCTCAATAAAGTTTCTTGCTTTGGAGATTATGGCTGGAAAATATGAACCAAAATGTATGTGTCATCTGTTATCGCTGAGAAGAGATAGAACTGCACATCTCATTTCTCTCTGAAGAGTGTCTTTATGACTGACAGGAAGCTCTATTGTTTATATAATACAACTCAATTCATTTTTTAAAATACTGCCTGATGAGCCATTAGGAACAGAAAAATCTGAAAAACATACTATTTGCTGGGACAGATCTTTAGATTCACAGTGGTCTCCTGATATATTCTCTGTTTCATGTTGCTTAATTTAGAATAATGACTCTATTTTGTTTCCATAATTTATCTATGGATCAAAATAAGGACAACTTATCCATTTTGAATATTATAAAGAATTTAGAGATATTTAAATATAGCACTGTTACCACTTTGTCAGAATCATACTGCAGAATCACAGAAAAATTTAAGATATGTCAGAGAATACATAGACACCATATTCCTCTAACATATATAAAATTTAGAATTCATTTTTTAAATTTTAATTATCAAATTTTAATATTTTCTTTTAAAATATTTTATCAGTGGATTTATTTAATATTTTCCCTACAGTAAAAGAAAACTCATAGAAAACAAAGATACTTGGTCTAAAAGCAGCGAATTCTGATTTCTTCATGCAAGATATAACTCAAATTTCTTTGGCATTTTGCGTGGAATACAAGAGAGTGGAAAATATTTCTTATAAAGTTAAACTCGATAATAATTAAGAATGTACTTCCTCATTAACCTCAACTATCTAATCAATATACATGTCACTGCTGCTGAATACGTTTAAAATTTCCTCTTTTTTAAAGTTCTGTTACCTCATATACCACTTTGATTCTACCTCACATTACAACTGCTTTTAAAATCCAGAACAGTAACTGTCACACTAGAAGGCCTTGTTAACAATGCAGACCCTTGACACCACCACAAGAGGTTCTGTGTCTTAGGTTTAAAGGACAACCCAGGAACCAACTTTCATTAATTCGACACACACTTATTGAACATTTGCTATGGCCAAGCACTATTCTAGGCTTTTGGGGACACATCAGTGAACAAAACAGGCAAAGGTCCTATTTTCAGGAGCTTACCTTCTAGAATGGGAAGTTATACAATAAACAACGAAAGAACAAAATCTTAATACAGAATATGTTAGTAACAAATCCTATAAAGAGAAATAAACCAGGTAAAAGGGATTGAGGGGTTGCAATAAATGTTTCTTGATAAAGAGACATGGAAGTAAATATACAAAGGATGTAAAGGAACTAATCACACAGACATCCAGGGTAAGAACATTACAGACAGAAAATGAGAAAATCCATAAACCCTGAGATGAGACATGATTGATTTTTTCTTGGTACAGCGTGGTGGGAGCGGAAATGAGGTTAAGAGAGTTTTTGGTGGGCCAGACCATGTAGGTCTTTCAGCTCATAGTAAAGACTTCAGGTTTTAAGTGAATAAGAAGCAGATGGAAAATTTTTATTCAGTATGAATTTTAGAAGATGTCTTCCTTTTGCAAGAGTAGTAACAAGGAGACCATTGGGAGCTATTGGAATAATCCAGGCAAATGGTAATGGTGGCATGGACTAGGATAGATTCCAGATACATTTAGAAGGTAGAGCAGAAAGGATCTGCCAGGGTGACAGATAAAGAGAGGAGTCAAAGATGACACTAAGATTTCTGGCCAGAACAACTGGTAGACATAGTTGCCATTTGGTGACATTGGAAGACTATAGGAAGAGCTGATGTGTGTGTGTTAGAGGAGGGTAGGGATGGAATCAGAAGTATTATTCTTCAAACTAAGATTGAGGAGAGGCTGTTACATGTTCACAAAGAATTGACAAACAGGTATTTCATGAGCCTGACTGATATTCAAGGAAGAGATCAAGATTAGAGATAAATATACTAGAGTCATCAGCATATCATTGGTGTTTAAAGCACTGTAACATTAAGAGGCCAGAAAGATGAGCAAAAAGTAGCCAGGGAGGTAGGAGACAAACAGGGAGAGTATGTGTCCCGGAATCCAATGAATAAACAGTTTCTAAGAGGAAGTGATCAACTTCTTCCTCAAATGCTGCTGATAGGTAATCTAAGATAAATACTGAGAAGGGGTTACTGGATTTGGTAATTTGGAGGTTACTGATCAGCTTGACAGGGCAGTTTCAATGGAATGGTTGAGATGAAATCCTGAGTGGAGTAGGTTCAAAAGAGAATAAGATAGGAAATAATGGAAGCAACAAGTATAGGCAGCTCTTCACAGTGTTTCAGTTTAAATGGGATCCGAGAAATGAAACAAGTAGATGGTGTGAGACATGAGATCAAAGAGCGTATGCGGTTCTTCAGGTGATTGTTGGTAGTTTGTAAATATGTCGTTGGGAATGAACTGATAGGGTGGGACGATTAAGGATGAGAGGAAAGCAGGGAGAGCAGTAGGAACAACACAGGTTAGACCAGGTGTGCACTAGTGCACAGTCAGCAGAGGAGAGGGGGAAACGAATATCCGAGAGGACACAAATAAAGTAGAGACGAAAAAAACGAGAGAAAAGATCACTGAAACCAAGAGCTGATTTTTTAAAAGGATAAACAAAATTGATAAGCGTTTAGCCAGGCTCACCAAGAAGAAAAGAGAGGGACCCAAATAAACAAAATAAGAAATGAAAGAGGAAAAATAAAAACTGATGCCAGAAATACAAAAAATCATAAGAAAATATGACAGTTACATGCCAACAAATTGGACAATCTAGAACAAATGGACAAATTTCTAGAAATATACAACTTGCCAAGATTGTCTATTTATTCCTGATTCAACCTGAACAAACCAATCACTAGCAGTGAAATTGAATTTGTAATTAAAAAAAAAAAAACTCCCAGCAAACAAAACTCCAGGATCAGACAGCTTCACAGGGAATGCTACCAAACATATAAAGAAGAACTAATACCTATCCTTATCAAAATATTCCAAAAAATTGAAGAGGAGGGAACACTCCCAAATTCATTCTATGTGACCACCACTATCCTGATACCAAAACCAGACAAAGATACAACAAAAAAAGAAAATTACCGGCCAATATCTCTGAAGAATATAGATGCAAAAAACCCTCAACAAAATGTTAGCAAGCCAAATTCAACAATATATAAAAAGGATCATACCCCATGATCAAGTGGGATTTATCCCAGGGATGAAAGGATGGTTCAATACCTGCAAATGAATTAATGTGATACACCACAGTAACAAAAGGAAGAATAAAAATCTCATGATTATCTCAATAGGTGCAGAAAAAGCATTTGACAAAATTCAATATCCATTCATAATAAAAACTCTCATCAAAGTTGGTATAGAGAGAACATATCTCAACATAGTAAAGGCCATTTATGACAAACCCACTGCTATCATATATTCAATGGTGAAAAGTTGAAAACTTTTCTTCTGAAATCTGGAACAAGACAAGGACACCCACTCTTGCCACTTCTACTTGACAGAATGTGGAAGTCATAGCCACAGCAGTCAAACTAGAAAAATAAATAAAAGGCATCCAAATTGGATGGGAAGAAGTAAAACTGTCACTATTTGCAGATAACATGATACTATATATAGAAAACCTTAAAGTCTCCATCAAAAAATTACTAGAAATAATAAATGAATTTAGCAAATTTGCCAGATACAGTATTTTTTTTTTTTTTTAATATTTAACGTGCTTCACACCACATGTGTTTTTAAAGTCTTTTTTATTTATTTTATTTATGGCTGTATTGGGTCTTCGTTTCTGTGCAAGGGCTTTCTCTAGTTGTGGCAAATGGGGGCTACTCTTCATCGTGGTGCACGGGCCTCTCACTGTCACGGCCTCTCTTGTTGCGGAGCACAGACTCCAGACACACAGGCTCAGTAATTGTGGCTCATGGGCCTAGTTGCTCCGCGGCATGCGGGATCTTCCCAGACCAGGGCTCGAACCCGTGTGCCCTGCATTGGCAGGCAGATTCTCAACCACTGCGCCACCAGGGAAGCCCCCCAGATACAGTATTAATAACAGAAATCTGTTGCTTTTCTATAAACTAATAATGAACTATCAGAAAGAGAAAGCAAGAAAAAATCCCATTTAAAATCACATCAAAAAGAATAGAATACGTAGAAATAAAATTAACCAAAGAGGTGAAAGACTTATAATCTGAAAACTATAAAACACAGATGAAGGAATTTGAAAGTGATACTAGCAAATGAAATCCATGTTCTTGAATGAATCCATGTTCTTGAATTGGAAGAAATAACATTGTTAAAATGTCCTTACAACCAAAGTCAATCTAGAGATTTAATGCAATCACTATCAAATACCCATGATATTTTTCACAACTACAGCAAATAATACTAAAATTTATACTGAACCACAAAAGACCCTGAAATGTCAAACCAATCTTGAGAAAAAAAAGAACAAAACTGAAGGTATCACCCTCCCAGACTTTTATACTATACTATAAAGCTACAGTGATCAAAACAGCATGTTACTGGCACAAAAACAGACACATAGATCAATGGAACAGAACAGACAGCCCAGAAATAAACCCGCACACCTATGGTCAATTAATCTACAACAAAGGAAGCAAGAAATACAATAGAGAGAAAACATTCTCTTCAATAAGTGGTGTTGGGAAAACTGGACAGCCTCATGGAAAAGAATGAGATTAAAACATTTCCTCAAACCATGTGCAAAAATAAACTCAAAATGGTTACAGACCTAGGTTTAAGGTATGACACCATAAAAAATTCCTAGAAGAGGACATAAGCAGAAAACTCTGTGACATAAAACATAGTAATATTTTTTTATCTGTCACCTAAGGCAAAATAATAAAAGGAAAAATAAACAAATGGGACCTAATTGAACTTAAAAGCTTTTGCAGTTTAAAGGAAACCACTGACAAAACAAAAACACAATGTATGGGATGGGAAAAATATTTGTAAAGGATATGACCAATAAGGGGTTAATATGAAAAATATATAAACAGCTCATACAACTCAATATCAAAAAACAAACAACCTAATCAAAAAATGGGCAGAAAACATGAATAAAAATTTTTCTAAAGAAGACATACAGATGACTAAAAGACACATGAAAAGATGCTCAGTATCACTAATTATTAAAGAAGTGCAAATCAAGACAACAATGAGATATCATCTCACACTTGTCAGATTGGCTATCATCAAAAAGTCTACAAATAACAAATATTGGTGAGGATGTAGAGAAAAGAGAACCCTGTACACTGCTGGTAGAAATGTAAATTGGTGCAGCCACTGTGGAAAACAGTATGGAGTTTCCTCAAAAAACTAAAACTAGAACTACCATATGACCATAGTACTCAGCAACTCCATTCTTGGTATATATCCGGAAGAAATGAAAACGCTAATTCGAAAAGATACATGCACCCCAATGTTCATAACAGCATTATTTACAATAGCCGAGATATGGAAGCAAGCCAAGTATCCATCAACAGAAGAAAGGAAAAAAGAGATGTGGGTATACATATATACCCCCCCCCACACACAATGGAGTATTAATAAAAAAAGAATGAAATTCTGCCATTTGCAGCAATGTGGATGGACCTAGAGTATATTATACTTAGTGAAATAAGTCAGAGAAAGACAAATGCCATATGATATCACTAATATGTGGAATCTAAAAAAATAATACAAACAAATGTATATAGCTAAACAGAAACAGACTGACAGATATAGAAAACAAACGAGTGCTTACCAGTGGGAAGAGGGAAGGGGGGAGGGGCATGTTAGGAGTAATGGATTAAGAGGTGCAAACTACTATGGATAAAATAGACAAGCAACAAGGATATTTATATAACATATGGAATTATAGCCATTATCTTGTAATAACTTTTAATGGAGTATAAGCTGTAAAAATACTGAATCACTATGCTGTATATCTGAAGCTAATATAATATTGTAAGTCAACTATACTTCAAAAACAAAAAAACAGGTCACCATTTTTTACCTGTAAATTACCAAAATAATTAATAATGGTTCATAACACTGGTGAAATATAGCAAATAAATATCATGTATGCAGCATAGGTTGGTAATACCATTTAAAAATATTATAGTTCAATAGCATATGTCAACAGTCTTTAAATGAATACATCCTTTTGATCTAATCTAAAGATATAATTTTAAATAATGAAAAGTATTTATGCTTAAAGAGGTTCACAGCAGTGGTACATGAAAATAGCATAAAAAAGATGAAACAATCTAAATTTCAAAAATACGGAATGATTAAGTTATGGTATGGTCACAGTGTAATGATCCATTATAAGGCACGGATGGCTATGGAGAATATGTAATAAAGAGAAATCCTCTTCTTTAATATTAAGTGGAGGGGACTACAAAATATTACCAGCTACATAATTATAACTAGATTGAGGGAGATGAGTACAGAGAAAACATACTGGAAAGAAATTATATAAATGCCAGAAATAATGTTAGGTTGGAATTATGAGATCATAAATAATCATTTTTTCCTCTTACCCAAATAGTCTTTCAACTTGAACATATAATGTTCCTAATAAAAATAAAGATAAAAACCTGTAAAAAGTGAAACAATAAAAAAGTATGTAACTGCATGTAGTGATAGGAGATGGAACTTTCTTTTTTTCCTGCTTCTGTTTTCTCAGTGAAATAACAAAGTTATTAACTGAGAGTCAGGAGGTGGAAGTGGAGTTGGAGATTTAAGGAAAGAGGAGAAAGTGTGAACTAATTGTCAAGAAAAGTGGAAAAGTGATTTGATTAGGAAAAAGTGGTAGGATTTCTGGGCAGCACTAAGGACCTCTTATATTTAGCCATGAATTTAGGCGTCCATATGTATGTGTTTTCCCCCATCAGGTTGAACTGTTTCCGCGAAGAAACAGAGAACACCAGTTGGAGACAGAGGCTGAGATTGTAGCGATGCATCTATAAGCCAAAGAACACCAAAGACTGCCAGCCCTCTCGAAAGCTAGGAGAAAGGCATGGAACCAATTCTCCCGCAGGGTCCTCAGAAGGAGCCGACTCTGCTGACATCTTGATCTTGGACTTCCGGCTTTCAAAAAATTAATTTCTGTTCTTTTAAGCCAGCCAGCTCGTGATACTTTACTATGGCAGCCTTGCAAAACGAATACAAATGGTAAGCACAGACACCAATGAATTCCTCATGTGTTTGGATTGGATTGTTCTCTGAACATACGCATTTTCACTTATTGGCGTAAAATTTTGTCCGTCAAATGCTTATCTTACATGCACCCTGAAGTATGCCCCAATCGTCTTGAACAGTTATTTACAAATTCAGGTTTTCAATTTGTGCTTTCTCTTTTGGATCTTTTCATAACAATGTATTATAAAGCATCATTCCCATCCCTGAAGTATCTCACTGCAAACACTTTTTAAATTCTTCTTATCCCAACTGTTTGCTTCCTGTCTTTAAATGTGTTCTCTATACTTGACCAAGCACTTACTTACGTGACTTGCCAAAAAACCAAAATGATTCAATTAATAAAGCTTGTTAGCATGAATTTATACAAGAGCATTAAACATATGTGTGGCACTACCGATGTGATTTATATGTTATTAAATTAAAGTTACTTAGGCTAGTAATCTAATAGGGATGAAAAAAATGTTTAACACCACATAATTCAAAGTGATACTCTAAAATCCAGACTGCAAATTCTAATTAGCAGCCTGTGATTTTGCCAGAATCATTGGCTTATAAAATTCAGATATCAGCTTCATTTTGTTAACAATTCGTGTGATAAATTTTCAGAAGCAGGATGTATAAATTCAGGCTGATATGCTCCCCCATTTTTCTAGCAAATATATATAACACAAAATGAACATATGTGAAAATCTCACTTAGCAGACAGACAACAATTTTCATGTTGTAAATATCCATTGAAGAGGTATGAATGGCATTGCATCTAAAACTTGACTTTGATGATTGTGTTCCATATTTAATAATTATCAAATTAAAATAAAGATAAATTATATTCAACTTGATGAAAAGAATCCAACTTCTGATATGATCTAATGACTATATTTCAGTAAGTGCTATTTTTAGTTTATAAATACTAGGATCTCTTTTTTTTTCCTGCAAGACTTTAGAACTATTTATTTTCTGAGAGGCTAATACTATTTTGTAATAGTATTTTTTTTAATTTTTGAGTTAGTCAATGAACTGTAACTTAATCATCTGGTTTTTATCAAAGGATGAGAAAATATCTTTAATTTAAATTAGGATTAAGCACATAATGACAATAATAATAAAACCTTTCTACATGAAGTGACTATTTGACAACTTAATATGGTAATTAGTATTCATAACAAGACATCCCTATCCAGCTTCTATAAAAAGGACTGTATGAGCATGGGGTGGGGGGTGGAGAGGACAAAGGATTAATTTTGAAGATTCATTATTTCAATGAAAAGCAGCCCTTGAGCAATTCAAACTAATGACCAGTTAAAATTACTCCCTTAGCTGTATTCAGCAAATGGATGTAACTGAAAACTAAATTCAACACTTCCTTTTATTAAGTTCTTCCTGAACAATTTGTCTTAAACACTGTTCTCCACATATAATTAACGAAATGAACACTATTCTGAAAATTTGTCAATACACTCTATATTACAATCCTGAAAAAGAAATAGCAGGAGGTTAGACAAGAATACTTTTCATTAATGGCATGAGTTTCTGGCAGAGAGAAAACCTCCTCTCCAGGGGACAGTTTAAGATAGTGCATATTTTTCTGCTTCAATGGGGAGTGAAAGTCCAAAAGATTCTACATGACCTTTGAAGATTTTCTTCCACTTTTAAATAATCTTCCAATAATTTTTACCTATAGTCTCATGTAAAAGACAGATAATGTTATATCATTTAATAGCTCATTGAAACTATAATTTGAGCATTTAAACTTACCTATATAAGAAGTATGCCAACCTTCCAAAAAATGCAATTAATCATGCCACTTATTTAGGCAAATAACTCTTTCTCTCCAAGCATTTGCAGCTTCCCTTGACCTTTTCTTCCCCCAGCTTTATTGAAGTATACCTAGTGTACAAAAAACGGCACATAATTAATATATTCAGTTCGGTGAGTTTGGGCATCGTATACATTTGTGTTACCACAATCAAGGTAATAAACATATCTATCACCTCCAAGTTTCCTCCAAGTTTGTTTGTTTATTTGTTTTGTTTTGGCAAGGACATTTAACACAATATCTTTCCTCTTAAAAGTTTAAGTGCACAATACCTTATTGTTAACTACAAGCACTATATTGTACAGCAGAACTTTGGAACTTACCCATCTCGTATACTGTAACTTTATACCCATTGAACAACAATTCCCCATCCTTCTCCCCCCATCCTCTGGTAACCACCATTCTACTGTCTACTTCTATATGTTTACTATTTTAGATGCCTCATATAAGAAGAATCATTCAGTATTTGCCCTTCTGTGACTAATTTAATTCACTTGGTAAATGTTTTCCAGGCCCATCCATATTATTATAAATGGTATCATTTGCTTCTCTCTTAAGGCTGAATAAATTCCATTTTCTTTATCCATGCATCTTGTCAATGGACATTTGGATTACTTCCATATCTTGGCTACTGTGAATGATGGTATAATGAACATGGGAGTGCAGATATCTCTTAAGATCCTGACTTCCATTTTTTTGAGTATATACCCAGAAGTGGCATTGTTGGGTCATATGGTAATTTTATTTTTAATTTTTTTGAGAACCACCACACTGTTCTCCAAGTGACTGCACCGTTTTACATTCTCACCAACACTGCACAAGGGTTCCAATTTCTCCATAACCTCATTAATACTTGCTTTCTTTTGTTTTCTTCATAATAGCTATCCTAACAGGTATAAGATGATACCTCACTGTGGTCTTGATTTGCATTTCCCTGATGTTTAGTAATGTTGAACATCTTTTCAAATATCTCTTGGTTTTGTATGTCTTCTTTGGAGGAATATCTGTTCAAGTCCTTTTATTTTAAAATCAGGTTATTTGTTTTTGCTTTTGTTTTTTGCTATTGAGTTGTAGGAGTCTCTTATATGTTTGGAAATTCATCCCTAATCAGTTATATGATTTGCAAATATTTCCCCCATTCTGTAGATGGCCTTTTCATGTTATTATTTCTTTTGCTGTGCAGAAGCTTTATGCTTGATGTAGTCCCTTTCATCTATTTTTGCTTTTGTTGCTTGCACTTTTAGTGTCATACCCAAGAAATCATTGTGAAGATCAATATCAAGAAGTTTTCCCTGTTTTCTTCTAGGTTTTATGGTTTCCGGTCTTATGTTTAAGTCTTTACTCCATTTTGAGTTAATATTTCCTTGACTATTAACCCTTGACCAGATCTTTCACCAAATAAAATTTTGGTGAATGTTATGTGGACACCAGATAAAATTTCTCCTTTTGCCAGGGCAACTAAATTGGCATTTGACAAAACACTGCAGAGCAGGTAGATAGAAATCTAATTTTTTTCTTTATTCCCTACTTGCTGTACTAACTAGTAAATATGCAGAATTAAAAGATAAATAATAAGAGATTAAGTTATTTGTTTAATAAGTAGCAAAATAAGGTCTTTGTCTTCAGGGTAGATTTGGGTAACTTTCATGAAACAGGCCAGGTAAATTTTCAAGCTATCAAGCCACCATACCCCGTTTCCAGGGTGACAAAAATATAATATTTTCTACTCTTGTTTGTCCTCAAACTGATTTAAAACCATACTATATGTACAAGACAAATATTCCACAATTCTCTGTGACACTTTAACCAACCTTTAATTAACAAGAATATCAGTTAGTCTAAATTTGTATTTCCTTGTGTTTACTCCCACTAACTGAGAAATTATATTTGTATATTCAACTAATCCTTATACAAACAAATTTATGTGAAATGGTTACAGAAATGTCATATGGAAATAGACAGAAAATCTAAATTTCATAAATTCTATTTGTAATACATCTTAGAAAGAGTTAGCGAGCTCACCACACTCTGTTGAACCATATTATCGTTGAAATTTTGTAGAATGAAGGTTTAGAACTTGAGCTAGAAAGTTTACATATTTTAAGCCAATAGGATATTTATGTAAAGAGTTTTCTCATTCTAGCTGTTGTATTATTTTTATATTCCAGGCACAACTTTGCATTTATGCTTCAGATAAAACCATGCTGTCAAAGCTTAACTCAAAAATTCAGTTGTAGCTGTCATTATCTCAAAACTCATATAATAGTTCTATTGTCTTGGAGAGGAGGATTTACCTGTTTGTTGGGTAGAGGTTGAGAGAGCTGTATGTAAATAAAAGCTCCAGCATTTATATTATTTATGGGAGGAGTTAGAAATAAAAGTGGCCATCAAAAATCTGTACCTATTCGGGCTCAATCCCTGGTGGGGAAACCGAGATCCCACATGCCGTGCAGTGTGGCCCCCCCCCCAAAAAAATAATACAAATGAATGTATATAGCAAAGCACAAACAGACTCACAGGTATAGAAAACTAGTGGTTTCCAAAAGGGAAAGGGAAGGGGGAGGGGCAAGTTAGGGGTAGAGGATTAAGAGACACAAACTAAGCAGCAAGGATATATTGTATAGCACAGGGAAATATAGCCATTATCTTGTAATAACTTTTAATGGAGTATAATCTGTAGAAATACTGAGTCACTATGCTATACACCTGAAAGAAATATAATATGTAAATCCACTATACTTCAATAAAATTTTTTAATTAAAAAATAAAAGAAATTAAAAAGAACAAAAAAATCTGTACCCACTGAATATGTCATACCCTACACTTCAAAGAGTATTCTCTTTGTACTGGATGATTGTGAAGGAACCAAAATGGAGAAAACCTGAATGAGTGTCCCAGAAAAAGCAAGCTAATAGTGAGGGCAAAGAAGCACAAAGAAAGTGTGACAACTGGATACAAACTCTGACCCTGTTTTGTAGTCATAGGAGAAAATTTTTAATTCTAGCTGCTCTAACCAATATAAGGTTGAAAAATATTCAATCCAGAAGCTTAAAATTAAAAAAAGAAAGAAAGAAAGAAGAAAGGAAGGAAACTGAAGTTTTGGGGAGTAATTATGAAAACAAAGGAACATACCAAGGGCTGGCATTCAGAAAGAGTTCCTCATATCCTTCTCTATGTACAAGTCCCGGGACTTTGATTACATGAGCTAAGAACAAGTGGTATTAGAAACAGGACATGGAGGGTTGAAGGCAGGCATAGGTCACTAGATTTAGATAAATGATCATCTTCATCAACCTACAATTAACATCAAAATGAGAGGGAGCTCTATAAGGTAGAATCCCTTCATTCCTAGTTCTGACAACTCTGCTTTTTTTGGCCAAGGATAACTAAACAATGTAACAAAGGTGATAAATTATAACTTGAATAAACATATAGCAGAATACTTTGGAAAATGAGGTCCACTAAGAAAGTTTTACAAGAAAAAAATTTGTAGGCCTTTAAAGAAGACTTGGAGTTACCAGGGAGATGATGCATTTAAGACAAACATCACACTAACACTCCCTGCCTTTTAAATAAAAATGAAGCCCTGAGTGACACATCGTCAGGGTCATTTAAAAAGAGACCTCAAATGCAGCATTCCTTCTAGCCAAAAACCATGGAAAACGCCATCTGTTTTGCATTTGTTTTCATCTCTGGGACCAAATTCTGGACTATTGACTTTAATTTCAGTTAGAGTTCGGTTTTTTATGTCTTAAAGACTCCCCTGTTGGCTTTTTGTATCTTAGCTTTCCTGTACAGTTTTAGCTCTCATTTCTTCATTTTTCACTTCACTGGCTGCCGTGGCTGAGAACTTTCCAATTCAACTCTCAGACCTAAGAAACCCCAACTTCAGAGTATCTGGCTCCCAGCCTCTGACAAAGGGGAGGGACAGATCAGAGATTTTTAAAACAATACATTTGAGGGAAGGCAACATGAGAGACATACATTGGGAAGAAGAGAACTCAGCAAGTGTTCTGTCTTGTTCTATCTTCTATGACTCAGCTACCAATAGGGTGACCATATATATCTTATCACCAAAGTAGGGACTTTTGAGAATAAAAAGAAGCACTAACTAAACAGGATCCCAGACAGGATATATAAACAGAAACTTCTAGGACAAACTGGGAATGTATGGTCACCCTAGTTCTAAATGAATTCTAAGGCCACACCAATGATTCCAGAAACAAAAACCAGGGATTTTTGTTTTGAGAAGGGATTGCAGAGAATAACCCACTGTCATCATTGTCAAGGACTTACACTGAGTTTAATATAATCTTGGGCATTAAAACTTCCTTGGTGGTTTGGTCTTCAAATACTTGCAAAATGGAAGCATACAATTGCCCAAAGTTTAGGGCTTAAACTGGGAGAAATGTAATAAATTCCAAGAATGGAATCCAAGTCACTTGAGAGACAGAGATCTTTGAGACATGAATTAATCTATGAATTCAACCATAGATTATACATAATAAAAATACATTTTATAACAGTATAAGCATATCTCACATAAACTCATATGTTTCATGCAATAAAAACGTAAGTGAAAATTTGCTTTTAGAAGTCATGAGAGGCATTATTGAAAGTGGAAGACTACTGTGATATTTCAAAATTTCTCCTTCATCAGTTTTAAATTACTGATGGGCTGTGTCTACTGGCAAAACAGACAAATCATAATGTTTCCTGTAAGCCAGACGTTGAAATAATATAGAAAAATGGATATGTCTGTGTTAATTTCTAAAGCTGCAGTAATGAGAGGAACTCATTTCTCATGACTTAAGCTTCCTGACATTGCTGCTGATGCTGTAATATCAATAGACTGTTTTTCAGTTATCTTATGACATTCAGCTAAACCTAAAAACTAGATTATAACACTCCTAAAAGAAAGGCAGTTCACATTTTGTCAAATGGTTTTGTTTTTAAGTTTTTCCCCTAAAATAAAGTGCATATTTAGTGAAATTTAATTTTCATCAAGATAAGCCACATGATATCATTGCATTTATTAAAGATACACAGCAAGTGGAGCTTCCTCTTATTCCTTGTCCCCATGAATGTAATTTTGGTGTCGTGTCTAAAGTAGGAAAATTTTTCTCCATCCTGACCGTCAGGCTCATTTTTGCTTCCTACATTAAGAGTTCATTTTGGGCATCACCGTTTATGTCCCTGACTTTCTTTCCTCACATAACAGCTAGAGAGAGAATGCAATATCACTTTGGTAAAACTAAACAACATGCAATCAAATGGTCTATATTAAGCGTGCATTAGGTGTTCAGCACTAGGTTCCTACAGCCCTGCGTTTCAACCTCTCTGACATTCTCCTAGTGGCTCAAGTTTGAAGACTTAGAATCATCATTAACAGTTCTCTCACCTTTATTTTTTATACCTAATGAGTCTCCAAGTGTCTTTGAAACAATAGTCAAATGTGTTTTTGTCATTTCTTCTCCTCTATTACTGAAAGCCTCCTTGTTCTAAATCACACATCAGAAATGTCTTGTAAATGTAGACATCCTGTTTTCATTCTTGATAGGGAATAACGACCCTTAGACAGGCACTTGCTCAAATATGGACTCTATTTGGGTTTCTGACCTATGAACATGCTCTATTGTTATAAACAATGGGAAGAGTGTTTCTTTGACTCACCTAGATTTGAGAAAAGAAGAAAAATAAGAGAGTGGGAGAGAGGAGGGAGTTAAGGAAGGACTACCCTTACACGTGCCCTAACAATTTTGTCCCCATTTCCAGAGGCCATGGGAGGTAGTCTTCAGTCCAGAGTAGTACTTGCTCATTTATCATCTAAGACAGATGGCTAGGAGAATAGAGTAACTCTGGAAAAAATTCACTGAGCTGCTATTAATGGGGTCTGAAATTGTTTGTTTTGATTTTTTCCGCTCTGCTTTCCAAGTGATTATATTTTGTCAACTGAACTGCAGTGTTTATAAAAGGCATTAATAACTATTCTAATGAGGCATTATTTATGCAAAACTGTGGAAATCTTTTATACATGTGTGATACTTCTCCTGAATACCGTTAACTGTCTCATCTTACATTCATCAGTCAATGAACACTTCTGGCCACCTGTTTTGGGTGAGACACTATGTTTGACACTATGTAGATAGTGATATATGATACAGACATGAATCTTAAGTCTAGTGAGGGGAAGAGTTAATAAGCACTTAAGCATGTAAATAATAATGTGAGTACAAACTAAGAAGAATGCTAAATATAAAATCAGTAAGGGAGAACAGACAGGGACTACTTTGAGGAGGTACCATTTAAAGTGAGACTGGAGTGATGAGAAGCCATGTGAGGATTTGTGGGGAGAGCATTCCTGGCAAGAGGAAGAGTGTGTGCTTCTAAACTCGGAAAGGACAAGTGTGATGAACTGCAGTGAGGCCAGTTAAGCTTGTACACAGTGAGCAAAGTGGACAAGGGAGGCTAAGTTGAAGAGATTGTCAGGGAGCTATTGCCCAGGGTCTTTAGGTCAGCCTCAAGGTTGGATATTGTGCTCAGTACAATGGGAAGCCAAAGGAGACTTTTAAGCAGTGGGTAGTATGATCTGATTTCATCTTCAAAAGAGCACTTAAGCTACTATTTTGAGAATAGATTGGAGAGAGTTAAAGAAAAGTAGGAAACCAACTGGGAGACTCTTGAATGTTCCTTATGAGAATAGATGGTTACCTAGTCTTGTGTGGTGGCAGAGATGGCGAAAAATTGCTAGTACTGAGGTATAATCAAGGGAGACTCTCTGGCTTCTCACTTGAATAACACAGTGGATGATCGTGCTGATTCCCAGGACATGTAATACTGGAGTAGATGTTTGGGGGAAGGGTGGAAAGATCAGAGTTTAATCTTAGGTACTTATGTGTGAAGTGGCTTTGACATCAAATGAAGCTGTCCAATGCTGAGGTGACCTCAATAATAGGGGTCTGTACTGGAGTTCCAAATTTAGGACATATTAGCATATGAATATCACTCAAAAGAAATGGGGACAGATGAGATTGACCAGGGAGGGTATATATAGAATAAATAGCAGCTCAAAAAACTGAGAACTGAGGAACTAAGCAACATGGCACTTTAACACTTAAACATCAGATAAGGGAAGATAAACTGGCAAAAGGAATGAAAAAGGAATTTTCAGAGAGAGAAAAAGAAAACCAAAAGAAAAAGTATGTGTTTCAGGGAGAATGGAGTGGTGAACTCTATCAAATGCTGCTAAACAGTCAAGAAAGGTGAGAACAGTATGACTTCACTCATATGTGGAATCTAAAAAAACAAACAAACAAACAAAAAAACCGGAACCAAATAAACAAACAAAACAAGCTCACAGACACAAATGAAGGGGGTTGGAGGTATGCAAAATGGATAAAAAGGGTCAAGTGTATTGTGATGGGTGGTGACTAGACTTTTGATGATGATCACTTTGTAATAAACACAGACGTCAAAACAATGTCATACACCTGAAGCTTATATAGTGCATACCAATTTTACTTCAACAATAAATAAATAAATAACTTTATTTAAAAGAAAAAGAAAGATAAGGTCATAAAGGTGTTCTTTGGATTTGGCAACAGGGAGTTAGTTTGTAACCATGACAGAGAAGTTTTAGAGGAACCATGGTAACAGAAGCCAGAAGGAGGTGAGCTGAGAAGTGAATGCAGGTTGGCAAAGTAGAAATAGATGTGTAGACAATACTTTCAAGAAGCTTGACTGTGAAACTTACTGGAGAAATGGAGCGGAGAAATGGAGAAAAGAGCTGGAGGAGGATGTAGAGGCTGAGATCCTTTTTTAAGATGGTAGGTATTGATCATACATGTATAATGAAAATAATCCAGTAGAGAAAGTACGATAATGCAAAAGTGAGAGGAAATAGATGAAAGAGAAAAGTCTTCCTGAAGGTACGAATGGATCAGATTGATCCAGGGCATAAATACAAGGACTGGTTGTGGGTAGGAGGAAGGACTTCCCTGTAGTTAGGGGAGGAGAAGGAACTGGAGGCACCATTACATTTGTGGGTTTGCTGATAGAATGCCTTTTGAGGTCCCATCGGGTAGGTTCTGCTTTCTTAACGACAATGAAATAGTCACCTCCTGAGGTTGGGGAAAGTGAGGGAGAGTATGAGGAGCAAAGAAAGTTTGTAAAATCACTCTGAAAACCAATAAAGATTGGTCTTTCCAAAAAAAAAAAGAAACCAAGCATTCAATAAACTATCCCTGACCCCCGCCCTTGCTGTTTTGAAAGAAAAAAAAATAGGTTTAAATAGTACAAATGGAAAATCCAGTATGAAGTAAATGATATTTGTTCAAAATCAATTAAGGAGTACAGTGAGTATTTCTATAAGCCTACAGTAAGAACCAAGTAAGAAACAGGATATCCATAATTCTTAGTCCCTTGGCTAGAGTCGGTATTTACCTTAAAGAACCATAGTGAGAATGGAACTGTGCTGCTGCCCTGTCTCCCCCATTTGCAAGGAAATTTTAATAGATTAACTCTCTTTCAACATGTCTTTAAATTGCATGCATATAATGTCATTCTTACTTGATTTTTAAGAAGAATTTTACATATTATTAAAATTATTTATAAAAGAATTCATAGTTGTTGTAACATTTCAATAAATATAGAAGTTTGGGTAATAAAAAAATAAATATTTTTACCTTACTCCAATGTCATTTTCCTGGGAAGCCAATATTATCAGGTAGGCATGAAACCATTCACACTATGTTTTATGTGTATCCAAGTGTACACTATTTTCATTCATTTGTTTTTATTTTTGTTCTGACAGTAATGCAATCACACTAATCATTGGTTCTACAATTTTGTCAATAACTATGTGATTTTCCAAGCTGATATTCATAAAGTTAAAATTATTTACAATGATTGCATAGTATCCCATAGTATATGCCTTCCACACTTTATTTTATCACTGCTCCTTTAATGGAAAATTAGATTATGAATTAAAACAATGCTGCAAAAAATATTATCAAATCTATATCATTGCATACAGGTCCTCCCCTAACATTTATTGGCCTGAGGAAAGAGTACAAGTAGAGGGTCACATACCATCTGTCTAAATAGTTAAAGTTATTAATCAGGCTAAGAATCTGTTACATAAGTTCTATCTTCCTACTTTGACAAATATACACTTACAGTGACCTGGAAGTCCAGCTTGGAATTTCCAGTTCTCAGATGTTTCGGTCCCTGGCCATTTGCCCTCCACCTGCACCACTTCTCAGCCCACTCTGAGGACAGTCCTATAACACATGGCCTAGTACTCTTCCCTGCGGACACTCCACTCCAGTCCTAACATTTCACCCCACCTGCACTCTTCTTACAGATTCTCCTCCTGCAAATAGCCTCCAGTTGGCTACTCCTTGAGCTTAGAGGTGCTGAGAGAAGACAAACTGGGTGGGGGGGGGGGGGGGAAGCCCATTCAGAACTTGGGAGCTGACTTGGGTCATTCGGCAGAGAATTCTGAGCCATGAGGATACAGAATATGGAATGTGATCCAGGTTGGGGGCCAGGGATCATAGGCTCCTGGACGCCATGACTTTTTCCACCCCATAGGAAAAGGCAGGCAGGCCTGAGCTCTCTAAAGAACAGGGCCAGGAGAGAGCCCCACTGTGACCTGCATATAAGGACAGTACTGATTGCATAGTCATGCATTCATTTCTGTAAGATGGATCCCTAGAAGTAGAATTGATAGATAAAAGAATATGATCGTTTTTTATCTGGAAAAAAATCCTATCTGATGCAGCAAGTATTGCTAGCTATTTATATTAAACTGAAAATGTATGACAGCCTCTGCCTTTGAACCTCATAAAAAATGATGCTTTTTCTTAATATTTTGCTGAACTAATGGTTGAAAAACAACACTTCACTATTTGCATTCATATTTCCCTGAGCAGTGGTAAGATTTACATTTACATTCATAATACATTCTTTTATAAATTGCCTGTTAGTATTCATCGTTCTTGAGAGAATTATTATTTTTATAGTTTAGCCAATAATATTTACTTTCACTTTATATTTAATTAATCTCAGCATTTATCTTTACTAGTTGTGTTCTCCAAAATCTTTTTAGTTGTGTTACTTCTAGTACTTTCTAGTTTTTTAAGGTGATCACTGGCTTGTTTTCAATCTTTGTTTTTTAATTAAGGCTTTTAAAGTCATACATTTTAGTCCAAGTACAAGCTTTAACTGTGTCACATTGGTATTCATCAAATTATTCATATTTTTCAATATAATTAATTAATTTCAATATAATTTGAAATTCAATGTTCAGTTAATTTTTGATCCAGGAATTTAATTTTAAAGGGGTTAACCTTTTCTAACTTGTTCATTTCTATATTAATTGAATTATTGTGACCAGAGACTATGGCTTGCAAAAGTCCTACTTTTTGGAATTTATCATGATTTTCTTGTGACACAGTACTTGATAATGTTAGCAAATATTCTATTGGCAAAAGATCCAATATAGATTATGGATAAGAAACATGTGTGTCTGTGCACAAGGTACTAAATGTGTATACAGCATAAAAGTAAGTGTAGAAGATTGTTGTTTAGAGAAAAGGCCACTAAGGATGTAAATATAAAAATTGGGTATGTGACAGAAAAATCAGCTGAAAAGGATAGAAAAAGATAGAAACAAATAAGCAGAGATCAAAGCAGTGTCTAAGATTTTAGTATGTAAATCCAGGAGCCTATAATCAATAAACACAAACAAGCAGAATTCAGGCATTAGAGAGATTGAGCTTAGGGATCAAGTATTCTCCCAGTGGGAAAATTATATTTCAGAGACAGGCAACCCAGTTGCCAAAATTATAGAGTATGAGCCAACACAGCTGCAAGCAGAAAGACAGACTTCATTCTGAGTTAGTAGCTGGAAGCTTCTGATACCTTCCCCATTTATAGCACAATTGTTCCCAGAAAAGGTAGCAGAAATACATGATCTTATTCTCATTTCCTTGTTTGAAACTACTTTTAATACTTTTATCTTTAAAAAGTATTGTTATATTTACTTCTATTCCGATACTTTCTCTATGTCCTTTTCCAAGTATGTGCAGCATAAGATTTGGTAGTGAACTTATTTAATAGAAAAACTGTTAATCATGAATAGTAGTTTTAAACCGAGAGAAGAAAATAAGGACCTAGAAAACTGTTCAGTCACTTATATGCAGGGAAGACCCTTAAATGAACACACCCAAAGAATAGACTATAGCAACAAGAATTTTCAAAGTACATGGACTTAGGTCTACAAAGACCTAGATTTCAATTTTCATTCTGCCACTTTGAATGTTTTTCTCTACCCAGAAATCTCCTGTGTATATTTGGCTAGTTAAGAGGGGACCATCTGTTGTGACACAGATGATGAAAACATACTTCCTGCCCCTCTCACATACTACATTGAGAACTCATTAAAGTATGCTCCTATTGAATGGTTTCTTAGTGATCATTTATAAACAGCCTCCAGTAGTTCAGTGGTCTTCAATCTGCTCAGCATAATGCTGAAGAACCCAGAGTGGGATTTTCCAACCTTGACATTAATAGCATGTATTGGGGGACTGTCCTGTGCCTTATAGAATATTTAGAAGCATCCCTTGTCTCTAATCTCTAATTAGCACCTCGTCTCTACTTGTGACAACCAAAAATGTCTTCAGATATTTTAAATTGTCCCCTGGGTGGTGTAAAATCACCCGTGTTTGAGAACCACTGGCCTAGAGAGATAACAGAAATGGCTATCCAGTTCTCCTCCATTGATGGAGAAGAATTAAAATATTGTGCTATTGTGAAGTGGGCACTTTTGAGATATATTTGTCAGTGGTTACATGCACAATTAGTCTCACTCAGAGAAGACATGCTCTTTTATTGCTCCATATATTTGTCATATAAGAAATTGAAACACACCCTGAATTTGAGAAAGTATAATAAATAGCCAAAATAAGGTAAAATTTTCTAAAATCATCATAGAACACCCAGACAAAATAGTTTAGTAAATTAAACTTAACCAAAACTTTAATTTCATATGTTCATCTATTAAAGCTTATTGAAATTCATTCCAATATCAGAATTTAGGAAAAATATTTTGATGCTTCTTTGACAGCTTGAGATAGTCCTTGGTGCCATGTCACCACTGTAGGAAACTGCTACCCCCCTTTTCTCACAATTCCTGTAGATGGACAGGATGAAGGATCCAATTGTGGTTTCAAGAAGACACCTGTCTACAATGAATACACACTTTGAGGAAATTTGGGAAGAAAATATAGCCAAGCCAATCCATTCGTGACTCCAGCTAACCTTTCTTTACATTGCAGTTAATTTGGGGTGCAAGTGTCAATAGGAACAAACCAGTTGCAGTTTATTAATGTTGAAAACTCAGCTAAAGCTATGAAATTTCAATCATAAACAAGCAAATTGTGCTATAATTTGGTATTTTAGTGTGCAGTAAATAAATGAATAAAATTATTTTACTTTGCCTAATAAGTAAAACAGGACTTTAAGTACTGAAATTGCACCAGAAAGTCTAAGAAAAGAAGCCTTTTATTAAAGTACAGATTATGTTCATTACATTGAGCAGTAGAGCTGAGAGGCTAAAAGAACCATAACAAACAATTGATGGTAGTGGGTAGTGATATCCAATATTGCACACTTGTGATATTCTACTCAAAACTATTTCTCCTAGGAGATGATTCAATCTACCAATCTTTCAAACAAGATAAACTCTTCTCTGAAGAATTAAAGGTATTTAGAGGGTACTTTTTTTTATAACTCATCTTAATCTTTAGATGAAACGTGTTCTCTCCTCTCTACAGGGTGTTATTACTTTTAATTCAGAAGCTTCAGTAAATGATCACAGCTAGTCCATCATCTCTCATAATGTCAATGTCAAGTCTGTTGTGAGAATGGATTAATAACAAGCTGAAGAGAGGATATGTCAGAAGAACTCTTGCTAACTTAAGAATTACTTTCTAGATTGTCATAATGTGACAACTAATAGGTGGCTTTGACAGGTGTTTTTAAAGCAAACTGTGGATAGCTGAATGGTAACAGTAAGCTAGCTGTATCTGCATTATTTTAGTACTTCATGAAGGAACACACCATATTTTAGTATAAACTTTAATCAAAATGAAATTTTCTTAGGTATGTCTTGATAATGCATTTCTCTTTCTAAAGATCTCAATTTCTTGAGATAATGCAAAGATCTCAGGTGCATGATAAAATGACATTGAGGGATTGCTGATATATTTTAGGAGATAAACTAAAGGTAGAAAATGTCAAAAATATATCAGGACAAAAAATGTATCAGTATTAAATGTAATTGAAACAGGAGAATAAAAAGTTTGGTATGGAAGCAATATAAAATTCAATTGGGCTTTTTCTACCAATGGATAAGGACGCATCTGTGACTTTTATTACATTCAGTGGTAGTTCAGAATATAATATCTTTACAACTGTCTCAATTATTGGTATTTCTCAAATATAATATATATCCTAAGATTAGGACCATAGATTGATACCATGGAAATTGAGAGATTAGGAAGATACAGATGGAAGCAGACAATAAAACAGAATAAATTAAAGTCTAGTAAAATAAGATGGCATAATACTCTGTTAAAATTATGTTTTACTCTACTCAATAAAAAAATAGAACTTGAACCAATAATAGAGTGATGATGTTTCTATAATCCTCCAAATAGAATGGAAAATGGAATTTCTGATTAAGACTATAAGTCGTCAAGTATTTACAATTCATAAAAAGTTACTTAAATAAAATATCAGAAATGTCATTTCCAGTAAAGGCAGACTAGGTCACTCAAATCAATTTGACCAGTACAAACCACAACAACAAAAGGTAGTTAAGCTGTTTTTATATTTTAAATCACATCAATAGTATTAAAAAGCTGAAAAGTTAGGTAAACAATTTGAATTAATTGAACAGCTTTTTATAACTTTTTAAATTTTTATTTGAAGAACTTAAAAGTTCAGTAATCTACTAGAATTAATTGGAGTATATAGCAAGTTTACTGGATCCAATATAAACATTAAAATCAATTATATCTCTATATAAAAGTAACAAATGAAAAAATATTAAAAAGAGATATTTTAAGTTGCATCAAAAATTTAAAGTATATCCAAGTAAACTTAAGAAAATATGTGTAACTCCACTACAAGGAAAAATGACAAAACTCTACAGAGATAGAAAATAAAACAAATAAATATAGAGATACATTATGCTCATCATTTGAAAGACTTAAAAGTAGATGTCAATTCTATCCAAATTAATGTACAGAGTCAAGGAAATCTCTATCAAAATTCCAACATCTCTTCTTGAGGAGTGGGGAGTTCGTTCTAAAATTTATATAAAAATGTAAAGAACTAAGATCCAAAACACTACTGAAGTAAAACAAGATAGGGGTCCTTAATCAAGCAAGTATCATAATGTATTTTAAAGCCATAATGATTAAGCAGAAATAGGAAAAAAGTACAAATGGAACCCAATAGAGAACCCCAAAACAGACCCACCCATATATGAACATGATGTGGGAGAGTGGTGACACAGCAGAGCAGTGGGTAAGGGATAGTCTCGTCAATAAATGATAATGGAGCCTGGGCGTCCATCTGAGTGTCAGGTAGTGTACATTGTCTCTCACCTACACTCTCCGTGTATTAAACTCTCTTGTCAATTTTCTTTCTGTGAGGTTCTCCCATTGATAAGCACTGATGGAAGCGAGAAACTTTATTTTTCTCGTCTGCATCTCCTGTGACAATGACATAAATGCAATGGCAGGAAACAAGGTGATTTGCAGCTGCTGCAGGTCTCCGCAGCATCAGAAGGAGGGTAAGCTCCTAGTGTCTTGCTCTATTCCAACAACAGTTGTTGGCAGCATAACCTTCAGTTGTTTCAGTGATAATAGACTGTAAGCTTGAGCCATAAGGGTATTAGGCAGCTTCCTGATCTTTGGGTAACAACTCCTTCTCACTTTTCCTTCTCTAGACACCTCCTCCTCCTGCCTTTTGCTCCTTCAGCCCCTCCAAAATTTTTCCAATAGATTCTCTAAGTAATGCTCTATTTAAGTACCTGGAGTGATTTCTATTTTCCAGGATGGACCCTGACACAATATTCTACAACCAAAATAAAAATTAACTATAGGTGGATTAATTTTCAAAATCTGAAAGGCAAACCTATAACACTCTTAGAATATAATATAGAATAATATTTTATAACCTCAGGTAGGGAAGAATTTTTCAAACAAGACAAAAAAAGCCTTAACCATAAAGGAAAAGACTGTTAAATTCTACTTCAATTAATTCAGAACTTCTATTTATCAAGCTACCAAAAAGGAGCTAAAAGGCAGAGTAAGAAAAGAGATCTGCAACACATAACTAAAAAAAGTAGGCATGAAAAATAAAGTACTTCTATACTCTTGTAAATCAATATGAAAAGACAGAATCCCAATAGAAAAATGGACAAATTATTTGGATGGCATTTTACATTCACAAAAAGAAAATCCAAAATGATATATGAATATATGAAAAGACATTCATTGGCAGTTTCTATTTATTTATTTATTTATTTATTTTTATTTACTTTTATTTATTTATTTTTTTAATCTGCATCGGGCCTTAGCTGTGGCACGCTGGATCTTCGTTGAGGTGCACAGGCTTCTCTCTAGTTGTGGCTCGCGGGCTTCTCTCTAGTAATGGTGTGCAGGTTTTCTCTCTCTAGCTGTGGTGTGTGGGTTTCAGAGTGCATGCGCTCTGTAGTTGTGGCACATGGGCTCCAGAGTGCATGGGCTCTGTAGTTTGCAGCATGCAGGCTCTCTCACTGAGGCACGCAAGCTCAGTAGTTGTGGCGTGTGGGCTTAGTTGCCCCGCAGCATGTGGGATCTTAGTTCTCTGACTAGGGATCAAACCACGTCCCCTGCTTTGGAAGGTGGATTCTTTACCACTGGACCTCCAGGGAAGTCCCTCATTGGCAGTTTCTAATCTCTGAACATTTCTCCTCCTCTTCATCCTTCCCCCTTCATTCTTCCTCTCACTCTCTTCTGGTTCCTCCTTCTCCTCCCTATTCTTCTTACATGCCAAGTCACTCTCTTTTTCCTATTGCTCTTCTAGACCTTCTAACTATTCTGTAATCAATTTCCTTTTTGAATTACTGAGAGAGGTTTTGTTTTCAAAATTGGTCTCACAAGTTGAATTGCTTTGAAAGGAATTCTAATCATGTTGGGACCAATACTAAACATGTAAACTTATGTTAAAATTATAAATTTTTTAAAAATGATATTCTTGAGGAAGAGATCAAGATGGTGGAGAAGGAGGATACTGAGCTCAATTTCCCCCATGAACATATCAAAAATACAACTACACATGGAGAAATTCTCACTGAAAACAAAATGGAGACTGGAAGAAAGATTCTTCTACAATCAAGGCTGTAAAGAAAGATCCACATGGAGTTGGGTAGAGAGGGAGAAGTAATCCTGTTGGGACCCACATTTCTAGGAGAGAACACAGAAGACGAGGGGGATATCACGGGCATGGGGATTCTCCCTGGGGAGTGAGGGCTTCACACCACATACTGAGCATCCCAACCTGGGCCCAATGCATGGAATATGAGTCCCCTTAGCTGGTTTGAAAACCAGTGAGACTTATAGGAGGGCTGTAAGAAACCAAGACTACACTCCTGAAGAGCATGCACATGCTTGCTTACTCCCAGTAACAAGGTGGAAGAAACAGACTGAAACTGCCTGGGGCTCCAGCCAATTTCCCATGACTGCCCCATTGTGAAATTCAACCCCTGGCAAGCACCAGCTCTGGCCTCTATAGTTCCAATTCAGTTCCCCACTAGGGAAAAGGCTGCTGTGGCCAAGGACAGTGCACACTTAAGGGGATGCAGCCAGCTCAGACCCAGTATTGCATCCGAACTGTACAGGGGGCTCCCATTGCTGGCATTTGTGGAAGTGGTGGATCAGGAGCTATCTGGAACTCTGACTTACATCAAATTCCATTGATTAAATTTTAAGGAAAACTAGATGGACATATTTTGCTTTGGAAGACAATTTTTAATCTCTGTATTTGTTTGTTTGTTTGTTTCTGAGTAGTGGATAGAAATTGGAACCTTGGATACAAAAACGAGACCCATATATATGATGTCTAAAAGAGACCCACTTCTGATCTAGAGACACATACAGAATGAAAGTCATGGGAAGGAAAAAGTATTCCATTCAACTGGAAATCAAAAGAAAGCTGGAGTAGCAATAATCATATCAGACAAAATAGACTTTCAAATAAAGACTGTTACAAGAAACAAAGAAGGACGCTACAAAATGATGAAGGGATCAATCCAAGAAAAAGATATAACAATTGTAAATATATATGCACCCAACATAGGAGCACCTCAATATATAAGGCAAATGTTAACAGACATACAAGGAGAAATTGACAGTAACAAAATAATAGAGGGGAACTTTAACACCCCACTTACATCAATGGACAGATCATCCAGACAAAATATCAGTAATGAAACACAGGCTTTAAATGACACATTAGACCAGGTGGACTTAATTGATATTTATAGAGCATTCCATCTGAAAGCAGTAGAATACACATTCTTTTCAAGTGCACATGGAACATTCTCCAGGATAGATCACATGCTGGGCCACAAAGCAGTCCTCAGTAAATTTAAGAAAACTGAAATTTTATCAAGCATATTTTCTGACCACAATGCTATGAGATTAGAAATCAACTGAAGAAAAAAAATGCAAAAAACACATACATGTGGAAGCTAAACAATCTGCTACTGAACAACCAATGATCACTGAAGGAGTCAAAGAGGAAGTTAAAAAATACTTAGAGACAAATGAAAACAAAAACAAAAACACGACAAGCCAAAACCTATGGGATGCAGCCAAAGCAGTTCTACGAGGGAAGTTTATAGTGATACAAGCTTACCTCAGGAAACAAGAAAAATCTGAAGTAAACAACCTAATCTGACACATAAAGCAATTAAAGAAAGAGGAACAAACAAAACCCAAAGTTAGTAGAAGGAAAGAAATCATAAAGATCAGAGCAGAAATAAATAAAAGAGAGACTAAAAAAAAAGGAAAAAATTGACAAAACTAAAAACTGGCTCTTGGAAAAGATAAACAAAATTGATAAGCCCTTTAGCTGAACTCATCAAGAAAAAAGAGAGAGGGCCCAAATCAATAAAATTAGAAATGAAAAAGGACAAGTTACAACTGACACCACAGAAATACGAAGAACCATAAGAAACTACTAAAAGCAACTATATGCCAATAAAATGGACAACCTAGAAGAAATGGACAAATTCTTAGAAAGGTACAATCTCCCAAGACTGAACCAGGAAGAAATAGAAAATATGAACAGACCAATTACAAGTACTGAAATTGAATCTGTGATTTGAAAACTCCCAAGAAACAAACGTCCAGGACCAGACGGCTCCACAGGTGAATTCTACCAAATATTTAGAGAAAAGTTAACACCTACCCTTCTGAAACTATTCCCCAAAGATGCAGAAGAAGGAACACTTCCAAACTCATTCTATAAGGCCACCATCACCCTGATACCAAAACCAGACAAAGGTCCCACAAAAAAAGAAAATTATAAGCAAATATCACTGATGAACAAACATGCAAAAATCCTCAAGAAAATACTAGCAAACCAAATTCAACAATACATTAAAAGGATTATACAGGGCTTCCCTGGTGGCGCAGTGGTTAAGAATCTGCCTGCCAGTGCAGGGGACACGGGTTCAAGCCCTGGTCGGGGAAGATCCCACATGCGGCAGAGCAACTAAGCCTGTGTGCCACAACTACTGAGCCTGCGCTCTAGAGCCCGGGAGCCACAACTACTGAAGTTCGCGCACCTAAAGCCCGTGCTCTGCAACAAGAGAAGCCACTGCAATGAGAAGCCCGCACAACCGCAATGTAAAGTAGCCCCCCTAGCCCCCCCTCCCTCCAAGGGGCAAAGAAACAAAGACCCAATGCAGCCAAAAATAAATAATAAAATAATAAATTTATTTTTAAAAAAAAGGATCATACAACATGATCAAGAGGGATTTATCCCAGGGATGAAAGGACTTTTCAATATCTGCAAATCAATCAGTATAATACACCACATTAACAAATTGAAGAATAAAAACCATATGATCATCTCAATAGATGCAGAAAAAGATTTTGACGAAATTCAATAACCATTTATGATAAAAATTCTCCAGAAAGTGGGCATAGAGGGAACATACCTCAACATAATAAAGGCCATATATGACAATCCCACAGCAAACATCATACTCAGTGGTGAAAAGCTGAAAGCATTTCCTCTAAGATCAGGAACAAGACAAGAATGACCATTCTTGTCACTTTTATTCAACATAGTTGTGCAAGTCCTAGCTACAGCAATCAGAGAAGAAAAAGAAGTAAAAGGAATCCAAATTGGGAAAGACGATGTAAAACTGTCACTGTTTGTAGAAGACATGATACTATACATAGAAAATCCTAAAGGTGCTACCAGAAAACTACTAGAGCTCATCAATGAATTTAGTAAAGTTGCAGGATACAAAATTAACAGAAATCTGTTGCATGTTTATACACTAACAATGAAAGGTCAGAAAGAGAAATCAAGGAAACAATCCCATTTGCCATTGCATCAAAAAAGAATAAAATACCTAGGAATAAACCTACATAAGGAGGCAAAAGACCTGTATTCCAAAAACTATATAATGAAAGAAATTGAAGATGACACAAACAGATGGAAAGATATACCATGTTCTTGTATTGGAAGAATCAATATTGTTAAAAATGACTATATTACCCAAGCAATCTACAAATTCAGTGCAACTCCTATCAAATTATCAATGGCATTTTTCACAGAACTTGAACAAAAATTTTAAAATTTGTGTGCAAACACAAAAGACCCTGAATAACCAAGGCAATCTTGAGAAAGAAAAATGGATCTGGAGGAATCAGGTTCCCTGACTTCAGACTATACTACAAAGCTACATTCATCAAAGATACTGGCATAAAAACAGATATATAGATCAATGGAACAGGATAGAAAGCCCAGAAATAAACCTACATATCTATGGTCAATTAATCTATGACAAAGGAGCCAAGAATATACAATGAAGAAAAGACAGTCTCTTCAATAAGTGGTGCTGGGAAAACTGGACAGCTACATGTAAAAGAATGAAATTAGGACATTCTCTAACTCATACAAAAAAATAAACTCAAAATAGATTAAAGACCTAAATGTAAGACCAGACACTACAAAACTCCTAGAGGAAAACATAGGCAGAATACGCTTTGACATAAATCGCAGCAATATCTTTTTTGATCCACCTCAGAGAGTAATGGAATTAAAAACAAAAATAAACAAATGGGACCTAATTAAACTTAAAAGCTTTTGTACAGCAAAGGAAGCCATAAACAAAACAAAAAGACAACCTACAGAATGGGAGAAAATATTTGCAAATGATGCAACTGACAAGGGATTAATATCCAAAATATACAAGCAGCTCATACAGCTCAATATCAAAACAAATAAATAAATAAACAATGAAATAAAAAATGGCAGAAGACCTAAAAAGACATTTCTCCAAAGAAGAAACACAGATGGGCAAAAGGCACATGAAAAGATGATCAACATTGCTAATTATTAGAGAAATGCAAATCAAAACTGCAATGAAGTATCACTTCACACCAGTCTGAATGGCAACATCAAAAAGTCTACAAATAATAAATGCTGGAGAGAGAGGGACTGTGTGGAGAAAAGGAACCCTCCTACCCTGTTGGTTGGAATGTAAATTGTTACAGCCACTGTGGAGAACAGCATGGAGGTTCCTTAAAAAACTAAAAATAGAGCTACCATGTGATCCAGCATTCCCAGTCCTGGGCATATATCCAGAGAAAACCATAACTCAAAAAGATACATGCATCCCAATGTTTACTGCAGCACTATTTACAATAGCCAACACATGGAAGCAACTTAAATGCCATCAACAGATGACTGGTTAAGAAGATGTGGTACATATATACAAAGGTATACTACTCAGCCATAAAAAGAATGAAATAATGCCATTTGCAGTAACATGGATGGGCCTAGAAAGTATGATACTAAGTGAAGTAAATCAGACAAAGACAAATATCATATGACATCACTTATATATGGAATTTTAAAAAGTGATACAAATGAACTTATTTTAAAAGCAGAAAAAAGAGTCACAGACTCAGAAAACAAACTTATGGTTACCAAAGTGGAAAGGTGGGGGGCAGGGATAAATTAGGATTTGGGGATTGACAAATACACACTACTATATCTAAACTAGATAATCAACAAGGACCCACTGTATAGCACAGGGAACTCTACTCAGTATTCTGTAACAAGCTAAATGGGAAAAGAATCTGAAAAAGAATAGATATATGTATATGTATAACTCAATCACTTTGCCGTACACCTGAAACTAACACAACATTGTAAATCAACAATATTCCAACATAAAATAAAAAAATTTTTAAAATATATTAAAGGTCAAAAAATACCAAAAGAGAAAAAGATACACGCACCCCAATGGTCATTGCCACACTATTTACAATGGCCAAGACATGGAAGCAATGTAACTGTCCACTGACAGATGAATGAATAAAGAAGATGTGGTATATATATACAACAGAATATTACTCAGTTATAGAAAAGAGTGAAATAATGCCATTTGCAGCAACATGGATGAATCTAGAGATTATCATACTAAGTGAAGTAAGTCAGACAGAGAAAGACAAATATTGTATGATATGGCTTATATGTGGAACCTAAAAAGATGATACAAATGAGCTTATTTACAAAACAGAAATAGACTCACAGACATAGAAAACGAACTTATGATTACCAAAGGGGAAAGGTGTGGGGGGAGGGATAAATCAGGAGTTTGGGATTAAAATATTCACACTACTATATATAAAGTAGATAACCAACAAGGACCTACTGTATAGAACAGGGAACTATATTCAATATCTTATAATAACCTATAATGGAAGAGAATGTAAAAAAAAGAATATATATATATATATATGTATACATATATATATCAGAGTCACTTTGTTGTACACCCGAAACTAACACAACACTTCAAATCAACTATATTTCAATAAAAATTTTTAAAAAATAAAAATAAATAAAGAAGAAATTTGGAAACTTAAAAAAAAATCTATCTTCTAGGTGACCACTATATCATTGTGTTTGGTTTTGAGATTTCCTTCCTCTATACTTCTGATGTTTTCCATACACAAACTTTCCAAATCTATGATATATAGATATATGTTGAAGCACCATTTTCCCCCTAATTTAAATACCTATAGGCAGTGACAAAACTAGAAATTTTTAGTAATTAAGAGTATACTTGCATTGCCAGGAAAAGTTGGGAATTAAGGATTATTTGAAGAGAAGCTGAGCTTAATTTTTATTTTTTTTCTAGGTATAACATGTGAATTTTAAAAGGGAGACCTCTAAATGTCAGATCAAAAGGAGGTTTGTGAGAGTGCAGTATAGGGAAACAAAGCTTGAGCTCCAGAATCCAATTGACATGGATTAATATCCTAGATCAACCCCCTGAATCAATATGTATACTGTAAAATTTCTTTGAATTCTTGAATCCTCAATTTCTGAATCTGCAAGCTGGCAATAACAATACTCATTTAGTAAGGTTATAATAGGGATCCAGTGTATGTAAAACATTAGGACAGGGATTAAACATAGTGTCAGGAAATAATACTGTTATTGCTATGTTATTACTCATTACAGAGAACCTCATTACAGTTGCCATGCCAGGTTCTGACTGGTTAAATTACTGGTTCTAAACGTAAGCATCTTGTCCCAAAACTCTAGAATCCAGACTTTATCTGTTAAGAAGTGCTCAGCTGCAACAAATGGAACTTTTGACTCAACTCGGGTTAAATACGATAAAATGTATTGTGCTATATCATAATTAAATTCAGAGGTAAGACTGCCTTCAAGCTTGGTTAATTAAGATGTTCAACTTTGTCAAGAACTCAAGTTCTATTGAGAGGACTATATGTTTTTTTCTTTCATTCTATTAAAGTGATATATCATATTGATTGATGTGCATATGTTGAACTATCTTTGCATTCCAAGTATGAATCCCATTTCATCATATCCATTGCATAATCCTTTTAATGTATTGTTGAATTAAGTTTGCTAGTATTTTAGGGAGAATTTTTGCATCTCTATTCATCAAGGATATTGGCCTGTAGTTTTCTTTTCTGGTAGTCTCCTTTTCCAGCTTTAATAACAGGGTAATGTTGGCCTCGTAAAATGAGTTTGGGAGTCATCACTCCCCTTTAATTTTTTGAAACAATTTGAAAAGGATTGGTACTAATTCCTCTTTAAATATTTGGTAAAATTCACCAGTGAAGCCATTTGGTCCTGGATTTTTCTTAATTGGGATATTTTTGATCACTGATTCAATCTCCTTAGTAGTAATTGTTCTACTTAAACTATCTATTTCTTCCTGATTCAGTCTTGGTAGGCTGCATGTTTCTAAGAAACATACATAGAAAAAAGAATTTGACAAAATTCATCATCTATTCATAATAAAAATTCAATAGATTAGTTATAGAAGAAAAGCACCTCAACAAATTAAAGGCCATATATGACAAGTTCACAGCTAACATCATACTCTATGATGAAAGATTGAAAGCTTTTCCTCTAATACCCAGAACAAGACAAGGGTGCCCACTCTCACCACACTTATTCAATCAACATAATATTGGAAGTCCTAGCCAGAGCAATCAGACAAGAAAAAAGAAATTAAAAGTATCAGAATTGGAAAGGAAGAAGTAAAATTTTCTCTATTTGCAGATGACAAAATTTTGCATATAGAAAAGACTCCACAAAAAACTATTAGATCTAATCAATGAATTCAGTAACCTTGCAAGATACAAAATTAACATACAAAAATCAGTAGTGTTTCTATACATTAATAATGAATTATCTGAAAAAGAAATAAAGAAAATGAAACCATTTGCAAAAGTAACAAAAGCAATAAACTCTTAGGAATAAACTTAACCAAGGAGGTGAAAGACTTCTACTATGAAAACTACAAGACATTAATGAAAAAAGTTGAAGGAAATATTAATAAATGAAAAGATAGCCCATGTTCATGGATTAGAAAAATCAATATTGTTAAAATGTCAATACTACCAAAAGCAATCTATAGATTCAATGCAATTGCTATCAATTTCTAATGGCATTTTTTTACATCAATACAGAAAACAATCCTAAAATTTATAGGGAACCACAGAAGGCCCTGAATAGCCAAAACAATTCTAAGAAAGAAGAACAAAGCAAGAGGCATCACACTTCCTGATTTCATGCTACACATAAAGCTACAGTAATTAAAACAGCATGGCACTGTCATAAAAACAGACAAATAGATGAATGGAAAAGAACCAAGAGCACAGAAATAAACCAAATCCTATAAAATCAACTAATATTTGACAAGGGAACCAAAAACATTCAATGAAGAAAAGACAATATCTTCAAGGTACAGTGCTGAAAATTAAATATTCACATGTAAAATAATGAAACTAGACCCATATAGTACATAACTCACAAAAATTAACTCAAAATAGATTAAAGACTTAAATGTAAGACCTGAAACCATGAAACTCCTGCAAGAAAACATAGGAAAAAAATCTCCTTGACATGTCTTGGCAATTATTTTTTTGATATGTTGACTTAAAACAAATAGATGCCAGATATTTCTCCAGCAAAGATGAGTTTATCAGGGATCAGCAGAGAATTGCAATTCAGGGTCTGCACCCATGGTGAGCCACCTGCAAGTCCCTGCACAGCAAGGGAAGGAGAAGGCTTTTATAGAGAGGAATAGGAAGTTGGGAGGGCTATAGTAAACAAAGAGTTCATGGCTTTTCATTGGCTGAGTCCTTGTCAGAAAAGAAGAGGAGTCTTTCTTCTTCCTGTTGGACTCTGCTATTATTGCAGGGTGTGAGAGTTTCCCCTTCTGGTCTCCTAACTCTACTTAATTGAGGTTTCTATTTATTAATTTTTACATTTGCCCTTTTGATCAAGATCTTTCTCTGAAAGCATCACTGAGTAAGAGTCAGGTTTTCTAGTTTTAGTGGTTTTTTCTCCCTCAATGTCAGGAAAGACCTTTCCTTGGTGTAGTGTCTCACATAAAAGGGAAAGTGCACAGATTGGAAAACTGTTCAGGTCACACTAAAGTAACAAAGAGGGGTAGGAGGGAGAACTGTCAGGCACTTTTTATGTACAATCCATATGTTATCAAGATCATAGACACTGGAGATCATCTGAAGTATTATGCCATCATCAAAGGTTTGGCAACAAACTTCCAACAAGCCTGATACAGATATCTCGGGAAAGCTGTCTCATCAGATGTCATCTGTTTCAATTCCAGAAAATCTTTACTTTCAAGTTGCCAAATAATTTTCAGGTCCAGTCAGGGTCTGGTACTTTCTTTAGCTGTGTCACATGAATCCAAGAATCTGTTCCTAGGAGTTTGGGAGCACAGGGCTGGTTAGCAGTACCTGATGGGGGCCTTTCCAGTGAGGTTGAAGAGAGTCCTTCTGAAGGTGTCTTTTCCAAATATATACAAAGGTTTGACCATAAGAGAGAAATTTGGAATTCAATTTCGGCAATAACCAACTAGACTGAGAAAACCTCAGAGCTGGTTCTTAGTTTGGGGTTTTGAAAAACTTAGGACACCATGAAGTCTATCTGGATTTAGGTGTAGCCCTTGTTCTAATATCAGATGCACTAAATATCAAATTTGGGATTGGGCAAACTGTAATTTTTCTTTCCCAACCTTACATCTCTTTAAGGCTAAAAGTTTTAGCAGAGGAGGGTTGAGATGGAGAGAAAACAAGCAAATCATCCACATATTGCAACAAGGTAGAACCTCTAGGGAAGTTTATATCATCCGGATCAACTTTCAGGATTTGTGAGAAATAAGGACCCTCAGTAAAACCCTGAGGCATTACTGTTCAGGTGAATTATTTTTATTCCCAAGTGAGGCAAAAAAGTATTAGCTAGCTTCAACAACTGGATTACTGAAGAATGCACTGCATAAATCAATTACAGAAAAGAATTTACTTTTGGTGGGAATGGATGTTGGTAATGTATAAGGGTTAGGAACAACAGGGTATCGAGAGATAATAATGCTGTTTGTTGCTCAGCTATCCTGGACCTCCACCCTCAGCCCTTAGGTTTTCTCACTGGTTAAAGGGGAGTATTACAGAAGCTAGTACATGGATAATGAAGCCATTATCCTTGCAATATGAGGCAAGCCCTGTAATCTTCTATTATGGGCTTTATTCCTTGAATTACTTCTTTACTTATGGGTATTGATTAATTCTGAGAAGAGGTTTTGAGGGATCTATTTGAATCTTAATAGGAGGTGTGCTGTGAATTTTGCCAAAATCAGTTGACTATTTTGCCCCTAAGGAAAGTGGTAGCCAATTCAATAGGGACAAATGATCAGTGTTTTCAGAATTTGTTCTAGTACCATCATTAGAGACAGAACAAATAAAACATATCTAAGAGTCATTTCATTCACCTGGTAGTTACTTTGATGACTACTGTCAAATTCTAGAATTATTTCCCCCTTTTGAGAGAAAGAAACTCTGGCATGATACTCCTTTTAGAATTCTCAGCCTAATAAATTGATAGGGGTGGAGGAACTAAGAAGAAAAGGGTTTGTATCTCTCAAAGGGCCTACACAAAAAGGAATAGGTTCAGAGACAGGATCCTCTTGAGGTTCATTAAAGATCCCACTATTTAAACTATTTTAGTATTCTGAGGCAGGAGCTGCTTTACAGTAGTGGGGCTGAGCACCAAGAGTGTAGCTCCAGTTTCAATTAGGGCTGGAAGAGATTCATCTACAATCTGGAGAAATGTTCTCCAAGCCAATTAAGAAAGAGGATTGGAAAGAGCTCCTGTAGCTCTTCAGATCCCTATTATTGAGAATTGGAAGGATATGAGAAAGGCTGGTTAGAGGGCTGAAAGCACTAAAGTGCTTAAATATGTAACAATCTCTTTTCCAATGTTCTGGCTTTTTGCAATAATAGCAGAAACTAGGAGGGTTTTGGTTTCATTTAGGAGCCTCCATTTGTTGAAGTTGAAGATTAAGAATTTTGGTGGCCTTCCTTTGAGGTGACTCATCTAGAATGTGAGAGAGATGCTTTGCCAGCTAAACTAAATTTGGAGTGGACCTAGCTTCCCATTTCATCCTGGTACTTTTTGTCCTGGTTCAGTCCAATAATAAACATAGAGTTAAAGCTACCTGGGTGAAATCAACATCTTAAAGAACACCAGAATTTTCTTCAAAATCAATCTGAAGTCGATTGTAATAATCATGAACAGGTTCATCAGATTTTTGTGTGCAATCCTGAATTTTGTTCCAGTCAACAGGCTCTGGAAAAGCCTTAGGAATTGCTCAATGAAGTAGCCTAGCAATTGCTTGAGCCTGATCATGTAATAAGTTAGCAGACTGGCCTCCCAGTTGTAATTCTAGAGATCTTTTAGAATTTTCCTAATTAGCAATTTTTATCCAATGCTGGGCCTGGCCCTCACCAACAAGCATATGAACTAGCTGATATAAGCCAGAGAATCCAGGTTGGTAAGTTTGAATAACTATATTAAACGTCTCAGAAAATTTCTGAGGATCTTCAGTTACTTTGGGAAAATCTTTGACTATGGCTTGAAGTTCAGCTTTCGTCCAGGGAATATAAGAAATTAAGTGTTTAGCCTCCGTATCTTCAGATGGTTTGGTTTTAAAGGGACAGGTTCTGATAAGATCAGAGGAAAAGGGAGTGGGAAGAGTTTCAGAGAAAAGGAGAAGTTTGGCAAGAGAATTAGCATAGGGGGACTGAGGGTATAGAGGAGGCATAGGTGGCATAGAAGGGAAGGAGGAAGTTGGTACAGGAGGTGAAATCTGATCATGAGGAGCTGAAGGAGAGAAACATGATGGTGCCAGAGGTGGAGCCTGAGATAATGAAGTCAAGGAAGAGGAACCTGAGGCTTTGGGGCCCTTCTACCTTTCTTTAATCATTTGTTTGCCTCAGTTAATCTTAAAATCTTATTTTGCAGAGAGGCAATTTCAGATTCTTAATAACATTGGGAATCAACTTAAGCATTCCACTCAATTCTGGACATTTTTGAGCTATTGTTATCCAATTTAGTTTTAAGAAACTAAAGTTTGGGGATTTTAGAAGTTCCTCATAATGGCCACTGATATTCTAAATTGCCTTTCGTCAGATCAGTCCATTTCATTAGAAATGTGCAAAAAGAAAACCCATGGTTTTTAAATATAAAATCAGCTGGAGTCCTTGCAGGAGGTGCACCCTCAAAATACTTAGATAACTTGGATCCCATTTCTCAGAGGTTTTTCTCTAGAGTAAAGAACAATTTTCCCACAGCTTAAACAGCTCTCAGCACAAACAACTCAGTTCAAACAGCTTGCAAGCTAATCCCAGCCAGTCCTACGGAGACAGCTTGGTCCCAGAGGAGGACAGTCTCCAGAGGACAGCCCTTTCCAAAGAAATAGACTGAAGGCTGAAAATCAGGCACAGTTTCAAAGAAACAACCCCTGTTCCAAAGGGAATGGGCTGAAGGCTAACCAGCTTCAGTGAAACAGTCTGATCTCAAAATCAGACAGAAGTGCCAAAGGAGTACTTGCATATAGAACAAGGCATTAGCAGGAAAGACAAAACATTAAAATAGATCCTGAATAAAACCTGGTGAGCTTCAAACACAGAGGGCATGAGCTCGGATCCAGGAGAAAGATGTAACTTCAAACCTCAGGGCGAGTGAGAGAGCAATGAGTGACATTGGGCTCAACGTGGGTACTGCACCTGTTTCCTCACCAGCCCCAGAGATATCTGGCATTTTCACTGGTCCCCTTGTAGGCCACCAAAATGTTCACTTAAAACAAATAGACTGCCAGATATTTCCCTAGTAAAGATGGGTTTATTCTCAGCATCCGCAGAGAATTACAATTCAGGGTCTGCACCCATGGCGAGCCACCTGCAAGTCCTTGCACAGCAAAGGAAGGAGAACACTTTTATAGAGGGGAAAAGGAAGTTGGGAGCACTGTAGGACACAAAGAGTCCATGGCTTTTCTTTAGCTGAGCCCTTACCAGGAAAAATAAGGAGTCTTTCTTCTTCCCATTGGGCTCTATCATTGCAGAGTATGAGAGCTCCCCCTTCTACTCTCTCAACTCTATTTAATAAATTGGGGTTTCGTTTAATTTTTACAGATTTTATACCTAAAGCACAGGCAACAAAATAAAAAATAAACAAGTGGGATGACATCAAGCTAAAAGGCTTCTGCACAACAAAAGAAACAAACCACAAAGTGAAAACATAACCTACAGAATGGGAAAAAATATTTGCAAACCATGTATCTGACAAGGGGTTAATATCTAAAAAAATATAAGGAACTCATACAACTCAATAGCAAAAAGCAAATAATCCCATTAAAAATGGGCAAAAGGCCTGAATAGACATTTTTCCAAAGAAGATATACAAATGGCCAACAGGTACATGAGAAGATGCTCAACATCACCAGTCATTAGGGAAATGTAAATCAAAACCACAATGAGATATCACTTCAGATCTGTTAGAATAGCCATCATCAAAATGACAAATGCTGGTGAGGATGTGGAGAAAAGGGAACCCTTGTATACTCTTGTTGAGACTGTAAATTGGTACAGCCACTATGGAAAACTGTATGGAGGATCCTCAAAAAATTACAAATAAATCTACCATATGACCCAGCAATTACACTTCTGGGAATATATTCAAAGGAAAGAATTTGGGAAAGAATATCTCGAAAAGATATCTGCAACCCCCATGTTCATAGCAGCATTATTTACAATAGCCAAAGTATGAAAATATCCCAAGTGTCCATCAATGGATGAATGGATAAAGAAGCTGTGGTATATGTACACAATGGAATATTATTCAGCCATAAAAAAATGAGGAAATCCTGTCATTTACAACAACATGGATGGACCTTGAGGGCATTATGTTAAGTGAAATAAGTCAGACAGGGAGAGACAAATACTGTATGATCTCTCTTATATGTGGTGTCTAAAAAAACCAACCAAACAAACAAACAAAACCTCATAGGAAAAGAGATCAGATTTGTGATTACCAAAGATACAGTGTGGGGAGAGACAGAATTGGAGGAAGATGGTCAAAAGGTACAAACTTCTAGTTACAAGATAAATAAGTACTAGAGATGTAATGTACAACATGGTGACTAGAGTTAATACTGTATGACATGTATGAAATTTAGCAGAATAAATCCTGAAAGATCTCATCACAAGAAAAAAATTGTTTTTGATTTTTCATTGTATCTATATGAGATTATGGATGTTAACTAAGTTTATTGCAGTAATTATTTCACAATATATATGCAATTCAAACCATTATGCTGTTCACCTTAAAATTATTTGGTGATATGTGTCAATTATATCCCAGTAAAACTGAAAAAGAGAAAAAAGAACTCAGGTTTTTTTCTGTTTCTTTATTCCACCATACATGATGTCAATTCCTTTCTATGGCTGGTTGTCTTTATGAACCTAGAATGGCTGCCAAAAGCAAGACAGCAATGGTCCTTGCTCAAGTCAAGTAGGGAGACAGTAATAAAGAGAAATCAATGGACTGATTCCAGGAATCCCAAGCAATCCTCTCCTCTTGTGCCACACTCTGTCCTTCCTTTCCTTTCCTCCTTTTCTTCCTTCCTGCATCTATTCTGTCTTTCCTTCTTTCCTCCCTTTTTCTTTCCCTCCCTCCCCCTCTCCCTTCTTTCCTTCCTTTTTCCCTTTTCTCTTTCTTTTTTCCTCTCTTTCTGTGCCCATCATTCTTTCAGCAACAATCATTTATTGAGTATCTGCCATAGGCCTGTCACTGTTCTAAGCTTTAGGGATACATCAGCGCACAAAACAGTAAAAAATCCTGCCTTCATACAGCTTGCATTCTAGTGAAGCCAAGCTGCTCCCACAACTAAACAAATCACTGGTCAGAAGAATGAGATGACGATGGTTATAGAGACTGACCCGTGCAGTGGAATGGTTACTGGGCTATCTACCACATCGGCCCAATACATCTCATATATTTTTGGGATCTCTTATAGATACCAAATCTTCAAGCATCTCAGAGTCTATAGCAGGGAGAAATCATGTCCTATTTCTAAACATCTGCCTTATTTTTGGCTTCTCAGACAAAAAATTTAGTTCTTCAATGGCGTGCACTACACAGTCATCACCAAACATTTTGTTTATTTTATGTTACAATATGTTGTTAGTAAAATTTAAGCTCATTTGCTTTCTTTGGTTGTCATTTTAAAATCCCAGACCTTGCATTTATCTTGGTTCATTATGTAAAAATAATTTAATGTTTTAATCATGGACTACATGATATACTATAACGGTAATCTTTAAATGCCCTTTTCATTAAAATTTTATATTGCACACAAGACCTATAAGTCCCTGCTGCTACAGCAAATCATTTCATAACTTTATCTAATAACAATGTCTGGTGGTGATTTTCAATTAAATTGAGTCACTCGTAATACATCAGAGTAAATGGATCTGAGCCAAGTTTGCTGATTCCACTTAGAGTGTGGCTTCATGATCCTGCCAAAGCAGAGTCTCACCTCAGTCCCCACAAAATCCTGACTCCCATCAGAGTAAAGCAATATGTGAATAGCCCAGAACTAAATTGTAAGTTTATTTTAATTATAGTATCACTTTGATATAAATTAGACATAAAAATTTGTAGTAAGATCAATAATTTAAATTGCTGGGAGATTTCAAAATGGAAAGACCACTTTCACTGTCAATTTTATTTCAATCTGTGTCAACAAGAGCATACAAGTCACCAAATATACCTACAAAATCTTGGGACTAATGAGCATGGGTAATGTGTCAGACTGCCATAACAAAAACCACAGGCTAGGTGGCATAAACAACAGGAATTTTTTTCTCACAGTTCTGGAGGTTGAAGTTCCAGATCAAGGTCTGGCAGAATTTGGTTTCTGCTGAGCTCTCTTTCTGGCTTGCAGACAGCTGCCTTCTCGCTGCAGTTCTCACACAGCCTTTTCTCTGAGCAAGTGGAGAGAGGGAGAGAGGAGAGAGCTCTTGCTTCCTCTTATAAGGTCCTCAGTCGTATCGGGTTAGGACCCCACCTTGTGACCTCATTTAATCTTAATTCTCCCCTAACAGCCCTATCTCCAACTACAATCACATTGGGAACTGGGGCTTCAAAATATGAATTTGGGAGGGGACAAAATTAAGACCACAGACCAGTAGGTCAATAGACCATCCCATCACCCCAACTACAAATTCAGAGCTGGAATCCAAAAGCTTTGTGGGAAATATTCTATTAACTTAGCTAAGTCCGTGTAAAAGTCTCTATACTCAATTCATAGTCAAAATCTATCGAATAGTTGATCTTCTGTGATGAACTTACTGACTGATTAGAGTAAGATGATTGTCTACGTGTTGAGTAGGAGGCTGGGTACCTACAGCAGCTAGTAAAATAATAGAAAAAATAAAAGGTGATACTCCACTTCTGTGAATTACTATACCAGGTGAAATAATCATCCTAAAATTTTAAATAATTAGCCTTCTCATGTAGGTTGGTAGAGAAGTAATATATAGAAACCTAATGTGTTTTAAAGTATGAGACACCTGGATAGAATCATAATTTATCGATATCTGAGGATTTAAAACAGATATTTGGCTAATTTAACAAAAAGATTGATACAGTAATTTATAGTAGAAAAATCTCATAAAACAAAATGAGTATCGCTTTTTAGCAGAGCTGCCAAAGAAAATGTGGAAAGAGAAGCATAAATGTAAAACTGCTTACCTTAGCAACTGAATAATTTCGTATAGATTCATTGGGTACTGGGCCACTACCATATTTCCGAAACAATTCATAAAACATGTCCTGGACATTTTTCTCATTTTTGGTAACATATTTGCCAAATGCCTTACTAAAGACATTTACTAGACATTGAATTGTATTAATATATTTATATCATATCATATCGCATTTTTCTCTTTTTGCTTTTAGATCTATAGGCTTGCTGACCTCAGAGGAGAAAAGGAATAAAAATTAAAATGGGAGCATTTGCTTATTTTATTGTGTAGTTTTAAATTCTTGGAAATTACATGTGATTTGGGAATCAAGTTACTAACAATTATGCACTGTTGTAATTATGCATCCAAGCAGAGGTAACTAATGCAAAGCAGGAGAGGTATGGGCATTTACACCTACATTCTGATGGAATGTTAAAGAGTCAGCGCTGTGAATGCATGTGCTTTCTGCTTTTGATAAGGTGTCTGGGAAAGCCTTATGACACTACTGCACCTGGATTTAATATGACTATGGAATTGCATCACAGCAGGGCATATTTCTGCACCAGAATTGCTGTTCTTATAAGCAAACATAGTAAATCCTTACTATAAAAAATATAAAATAAAATAAAGTCATTATGCATTTCCATCCTGAGGGTCCAATATACGATTGGGATTGAGAGTCACAGTTACAGCAGAGAGAAAGTTAGAACTAATATTTTTCCACTGACCAGGACACTTCAATTTCAGCAACAAATAAATAATGACCGAATCAATAAGGCATGTATTGTTAAGAAGACAGTTTACATTTTCCAATCATAAACAAAATCGTAACAGGAAGGCTTACGGAGAAAACAACAAATGGTGCTGTGATTTAGTTTAAGTTTTTAAGCATAATTTCATAAACATAAGTGAACAGAAGGTTTTCTAGAAGAAGCATACTAGAAGCTATTTCCATTTCCATAGCACACCTACTCACTGGATGTCATGGAATGCCACTGACTTGTGAACACAGACCTACACCTCCACACGGCCGCCAAAAGCAAGGACGCTGTCAATGACCCCATAAGTGTGTGGCCGTGCACCCGTAAAAGTCTTACTACTCATGCGCCTACACACAGACTTCACACTACCTCTCAGCACGTGGCACCTTGGCTCTCAATTCTTGTGGTCTTAGTCACAAAGAATCATCTTCCTGTCATTTCATCATCATTCCTTTTCACTGTAACACTCCTATTCTCCCATTTTCTCCTGTAAACACCAACATCTTTTTTTCTTTCTTTTGCCTTCAATGGAAGAAATCTTTTTTCTTTTTTTTTAACTTTTTATTTTTCATTGGAGTATAGTTGATTTACAATGTTGTGTTAGTTTCAGGTGTACAGCAAAGTGATTCAGTTATACATGTACATGTATCTCTTCTTTTTCAAATTATTTTCCCATTTAGATTGTTACGTAATATTGAGCAGAGTTCCCTATGCTATACAGTAGGTCCTTGTTGGTTATCGATTTTAAATATAGCAGTGTGTACATGCCCATCCCAAACTCCCTAACTATCCCTCCCCCCGACACTTCCCCCCAGTAACCATAAGTTTGTTCTCTAAGTCTGTGAGTCTGTTTCTGTTTTCTAAATAAGTTCATTTATATCATTTTTTAAAATTCCGCATATAAGGGATATCATATGATATTTCTCTTTCTCTGTCTGACCAACATCTTACCACTTGTAACTCAGTCTGAATTTTCTCACTCATCACACCTTGCCTAGTTTTCTCCATAATTTTCTCCCTATCATCCTTACCAACAGCCTCCATCCTCAGTGTTCTGGATGGTATCCCTTTACCTCTTTTGGTAAATGCCTCTTTTTTTCTAAAGGGTTTTTATTTCTCTTTATTTCTTTAAAATCACTGAACTTAGGACTTGATGATCCATGACCCCGACAGCCCTCTCACATGATCGTTACTTTCTTCCATTGCTCTCCATTTAGTAGACAAATACTATTACTACAGACCATTAATTTGTCATCTGCTAGTCTCCTAACCTTCTGTTCATCATTTTATACAGATCCATCTCCACCTTCTCAGCTAAGTTTAGTACCCAGCTCATAGGCATCTTTGCAAATTCTCTGCCTTCATCAAAGCGATTTCAACAGCCATATAAATAATTCCTCAGGCTCCTTCACTGTCTCCAGTCACAGATAACAGTCTTGTTTACTTAACTCAGCAATTACTTGTACTATTCCTATATTTTAAAATACTTTGGCCAAGTTGGGAAGCTTCAACTCTGCGTTCATTTTCTGTTGCTGCTATGACAAATGACTACAAACTTAGTGCAAACAAGGAAGTTTATTCTCTTGCAGTTCTGGAGGCCAGAAGTCTGAAATGGCCTTGCAAGTCTAAAATCAAGGTGTCAACACCTGGATTCCTTCTGGAGGTTCCAGACAAGAATCCATTCCTTGCCTCTTCCAGCTTCTGGTGGTGGCTAGCCACACAACTCCAACTGCTACTTTCGTTCATCATTTTGCCTTCTCCTCTTCTGTCATCAAATCTGCTTCTGCCTCCTTCTTATAACTACACTCGTGATTACATATATGTTCACCTAGACAATCAAGTATAAGTTCCCTTTCTGAAGATGCTTAACTTAATCAAATCTATAAAGTCAATCTTGTCATACAAAGTAACATTCACAGGTTCCAAGGGTTAAAATGGGCATATCTTTGGGGGCAATTGTTCAGCTACCACAGGCTAAATGCCCCAAGCACAACATGGTCATTCGTAGCGATCATCAGGAAACATCTCCAGAGACAATGGCAGTAACAAACACCAAAGTCAGGGAGGCAGTTTCCACATGATGTCAGCATAGTGAGGCGTCATTAGGCACCAAAAGGAGGGACCAATGGCAATGTCAAGGCATTAGCAGTGTCTGACCATCCATGGCATGCTTACTCTATGTGATCTGGTGTGCCCTGGTTAAACACAGGATTAACGATTTTATTTTCATCACATTTCCTTTGTCCTGGTGTCTGAGAATTATGTGCCCTGTACCCACCATGCTCAATTTCTGACACTCCCTTTCCTGCATTTCTTCTCTCTACCTGAAACACCTTTTATTTAATCTTCCACCTATTCCTGTGCTAGATACCCAAATTCCCAGCCTTTCTTTGGATCTTTCTCTACCTTTTCCCTCACATGCTAATCTTCCTTCTCTGATTTTTTTGTTTTTTTTATATTTATTTATTTGGCTGTGCCAGGTCTTAGTTGGGGCTTGAGGGATGGCATGCGGGATCTTTATTTGCGGCATGCGGGATCTAGTTCCCTGACCAGGGATGGAACCTGGGGCCCCTACATTGGGAGCGTGGAGTCTCAACCACTGGACCACCAGGGAAGTCCCTTCCTTCTCTGAATTTTTTAGCTTTTGGAATTACAACCTCATAGTTTAGCATTTCTTACCAGTTTTAATTTTTGATTTTTTAAATCGTATTTCTCAGTTGGATTGTTTCTTCTCATAGAACCAAGTAGAATGTTGTACACATAAGGGGGAGACAACAGATACTGCATCATTCTCTGATTGATTCAAATTGCTCATGAAGTTAATTGGAGAAATGTGGAAACTTGTAGAATTCCAGATCCATTAGGTTGTTGTGGTGAAATTGGCCAAGTTCCCATAATAATAAGGTAAGATCATATGTATGTGGGCTATAAATAATAACAATAATAATAATGAGAGTAATAAGTGTTTTTTTTTAAAGACTTTTTTTGACGTGGGCCATTTTTAAAGTCTTTATTGAATTTGTTACAATATTGCTTCTATTTTATGTCTTGGTTTTTTGGCTGCGAGGCATTTGGGATCTTAGCTGCCCGACCAGAGATCGAACCTGCACCCCCTGCATTGGAAGGCAAAGTCTTAACCACAGGACCGCCAGGGAAGTCCCTAATGGGAGTAATAAATGTTTAAAAAAGGAGTTCTGATTTTTAATGAGAGTTCAATAAATAGGCATTTTGGACACTGTGTTGTAAATATACATCTTTTCACATAGTAGCTATAACCACCACAAAGGTTTTATACAAGTTTAGGACTCAAACTACTTGTTTATGAAAGTATATTTATTATAGAAGGTGAGACAACAGTTCCACCTGGCAGCCTAATCCATATAGTTCAGGAAGACAAGCTCCACAAAGCACCTGACCATTAAATGCTTGAAGCTGTCCTTGGAGAAGCAGTTTCTTTCTCGACTATGCAGAAATTAGGTTATCCTTGAACCATGAAATTTGATTGTTCTTATCCTAATATGCATAAAACTAGACTTTAGGTTCTTCTGGGTATGGGTTTCATTTGTTCAGAATAATTATTTCTGCATGACACAGGATTGTGTACATCTAGAGGGCTATAGGAACAACAATGTATAACTGCAAAAGGTGATTGCTGAACAAATATTGGTCAACTTTTTAAAAACTCAAATGAAGAATTTGTCTCAATTACAGCCAAACAGTAGTGAATTCCAAATATGAATTTTGCGTTACAATCAAAGTAATTTTCATTATTTGTTCTAAGTATGTAAAAGCCGTTCTATAGAGAGGCTTTGTTCCTGTATTATAATACAGATAAAAAGAATCGTTGTCATCCCTCTATGACCCTTACATACAAATAATCACTTATCCTTAACTTTACCATTTTATCTTAAAGACATTTCAATAATAATCTTTCCTAAACTTAATAAAAACTACTCCGTGATTCTTTCTAAAAGCAACTACCAAAGTTTGCATGAATTTTTCTACTCGACATGGTTCCCTCAAATTCAATTTTTGTATAACTATTTAAATTTCTTTCTTCTCATTATCGAATAGATTTTGAGGAAGGAAATTGAGAATTTTAGCTTTTAACAAAGGTTCTGTTGGATTTTTGATTCTAAAGTGAGGCAATTCTGAAATTAAATATATGAATTATGACTGATAAAAAATACATAGGTAGCAATACACAGGTATCTATAAATACCAAGAATTGAGAAGATTGTATTAACGAACCAGGGAAAAAATACTTTGAGATGAAATAGTCACAAAAATAGAAGCACACGGTACAGAAACATGATTTGGATACTTATCTTAGTCTTCTCTCCAGTGTGTACCTCACAAATAGAGGCAAGGAAAACTCTCAAACTTGAGAACGTAAAAAGAAAGCCTTAAAAATTACATCCACAGTCTTTTAAAATTTAAACAGGAGGTTTTATACACAATATAGTGCATGTCAGAATAGAAATTATTACCACAGATAGTTAAGAAAGAAGAATTTTAGTGCTAATCAGAGGAAGAGAGCACTTGAAATCAAAAGCTAATTACTCAGTATATAAATGTATTAATATGTGCATTAATGTAGCTTGCTAGGATTTTTTGAGTTACTTAAAAAGGCAATTTTAAGTGTTTTTACTTAAGTTAGCTAGTCATTTTAGTAAATTAGTAAGTAATTCAGTAAATTAGCTAATAATTTATATATTTTTATGTTAACCCTCAAACAACAACTTGTGGGAATATATCCAATTGTACTCAGTTCTGGTAAAATTCTTGAGCCATGCAGGTATCAGTAAAAAGAGGGAACAAAGAACTTTAAAAATGCCACTAAGCCATCTTGCCTGACTGCTTATAAACTACCAATGCCACTCATGACAGTTGAACATATATCAGAATATTCCCAGATATGAAAGCAGATAAATGTTAAGAATTCAAACTTCCTTCTAATATGAATTTTTAAAATCAAACAAATGTAGCCTATTGACCACCAGATAAAGTTTGTTGAGTAAACACATGTAGTATTTTTACTTCCTCCTAAAATTTGATTAAAACTTCAGTGAAGAGTCTTTTAAGGTATAAACCTATTACAACAAACAGAGTAAGAGAAGAAAACAGAGCAACTAATTTAGAAGTTGGAAGGCAGATGGAAAAATGGTAACTAATTTAGCACATTGAGAAAGCTGAATCTGAAACCGCTGGTATGAAAAGTTTAAGAAGCAATCTCATTTAAACATAGATCCCTAAACACCTGAATAATTGGCAGAAGAAAATATTTTTGGAAATGAATTAAATGAACACTAAAAGCATAAGAATTAGTTGAAAAACTTGCTTTAAAAGCATTAAGACCCAGATCTTCTCTATTCAAAGGCTCGAGGTTTCTCTCTTTCACTGACAGAGAACTACGGTTATATTTTGTGACAGCTTTATTGTGATATAATTCACATATCATACAATTTACCCACTTAAAGTATGTAATTCATTAGTTTATAGTATATTCATAGCATTGTGTAACTGTCATTACCATCAATTTTAGAACATTTTAATTACCCCAAAAGAAGCCCCAGACTCACTAACTACTACCCAATCCCCCATTCCTCCCAGCTCTAAGAAATCATTAATCAAATTAATTAAAATTTATTAAATTTTAAATTAATTAAGATTAATTAAGCTTTCTGTCCTTATGTATTTACCTAATCTAGACATTTAATATACATTAATTAATCCAATATATGCCCTTTTATGAAGCTTCTTTCACTTAGCATAACACTTTTAACTCATCCATGTTGCAGTATATAGCAGTACTTCATTCCTTTGTATTGCAGAATAGCATTCCATTGTCCGTATATACCACATTTTGTTTACCCACTTTTCCATTGATGGACATTTGAGCTGTTTCCACTTTGGGGCTATTATGAACAAAGCTGCTGTGAATATTTGTGTACATGCTTTTGTGCAAACATATGTTTTATTCCCCTTCGGTATATACCTAGGAGTGAAATTCCTATGACATGTGGTAATTCTGTTTATCATTTTTAAAAACTAACAGACTGTTTTCAAAAGTGGCTGCACAATTTTACATCCCACCAGCAATGCATGATATCTCCAACTTCACATCCTCACAAAAACTTGCTATTGTCTGTCTTGTTCATTTAGTCGTCCTCATGGGTATGTCATTGTGATTCGTATTTGCACTTTAGAGGATATATATTTTTTGAGATAGTATCAAAATTCTCCCACCCTGTGAGATTCCACACATACAGAGGAATTAAGTACAAAACTGTGTATTGAATATGGAAACTTCACCCTGTTCTCTCACTCTGCTCCCCAAACTCTGGCAGCTACATGCATATCATCCAGGCAGGTGAATGGAAAAAAATCCTCAGGAACTCTGAATAGCTCAGGAGTAAGTGTCTACGATACGGACAGCAAACATTCCTCAAACAAATATCCCACAATAAAGTTCGAAATTGATAAGCCCCACCCATACACTCAGAGCTTCCAATCAAGTTTTCACTGTTTTAATTTTAAATATGAGCTCTCAGCCAAGGATTACTACACATTTTTAAAAGCCTATAAAATCAAAGGCAAAAACCAGCCAAAACAGGAAAAAAGTAATTTGGGCTAAAAGGAAAACAAATAAGAACTATGTAGGGAGGAGAAGACTTTAAAAAGATAATAAATCTTAACTATTATTAATATTCTGAGAGAAAGAAGTTATTGCATCCATGAACCCACATTCTATACATAGGATGCTATATAAAGAAATATTCAGAAAACAAAAAGTAATAGCTTCCAGAGTTTACAAAAAAAGTAGACATGAAAAACTCAGTGGATAGTTTAGAAGAAGGAAATTTTCTAGAAAGTATGCCAAAAAGATAAGAAAATGGAAAATAGGAGAATAAGTGAAAAATAGTAGAAAACCTTCAGTAGATTCAATATCCAAATAATAGATGTTCCAGAAATAAAAAGCTGAGAAAATAGAGAGAAGAAACCAATAACATCATTCAAGACATTTTCAAGGTGCAGAAGGACCTGAGTGTCCCACCTGAGAGAGTCCACAAAGTACCACAGTGAAATTTCATAACACTAGAAGCAAAGAGAAGATCCTTCAAACATCCAGAAAAGAATATGCAAAGACAGGCTTCTGGAGGCGGTGAAAGGAGTGTAGTAAAATTTTTTATCATCTCCTCAAATCCCTTCTTTCAAAAAATATTACTAAAAGAACAATTAAGACACTCCAAGAAAATAATATAACAGCCAATGATACCTTCAATAAAGTGAGATAATAAGGAACCATTCAGGTGGTGCAACAACAGCACAGCTCTTCTAGCACCAACAGTTATCCAGTGTTAACGGTGATGAGGAAAAATACGGAGAGATGTTATAAGCCACAGAACAGAGTAATCACCAATTAAATACTCCCATAAGGAGAGGAACCCAGAAACACTGAATGGAGCCCTATGTGAGTAAATCTGAGAACAATCAATGAACTTTGCAGAAGTCCTCTTAGGCTCCAAATAAGAGGTTAGTGCACAAAAACTCCAGGACACCACTACGAGGAACGTAAGAAATTCAAATAATGCAAAAGAGGCTGAATCACCAGTGGAATGCAAAAATATCCAGTAAGTCTTCCCTTTTAAAACGAAAGATTCACACTAAAGTAAAACTGCAGAAGCAGAAGTCACGCTGGGAAAAGGGAGAACACGGGGGATCACAGGGAGAAATAAAGTTCAGATACTGTGTGGCAGAAGAAACCAAGAGAGCATAGAGTACCGTGACAGCAAACTAGAATGTTTAACAGTGAGATCACCAGCTCAAAAAGCAAGGCTGGCAGAGTTCTGGACAATATAGATACAGAGGCAGGAAACTTACCTGAATCAGATCAGGCTAAGGCCTGGGAGATGTGTAAGTGGCTAAAACATTAGATAGATGGATGGATAGATAGATGATAGATAGATAGATAGATAGATAGATAGATAGATAGATAGATAGATAGATAGATAGATAGATAGAACTAAAGGAGAGAGAAAGAGGAAGGAAGGAAGGAAGGAAAGAAGGAAGGAAGGAAGGAAGGAAGGAAGGGAGGGAGGGAGGGAGGGAGGGAGGGAAAAAGAAAAGCTCTTGAACTCTGAGGGGGAAAAGTTACTTCCACCCATCCATGCCTCCCATACAGAAACATCTTCCCTAAAATCCAGGAAATGCAATCTCATTTAAACATGTGAAATAAATAAAAAATAAGATTACAATCAAAACCCGTATAAAGACATAAAGTTAAAGATGAAAAAGATCCAAATTATCTCACAACAGATAATGAAAAACACTAACAAACCATGACTGCAAAGAAAATGAAAGTAGCATATTATTTCAGAAAGGGATAAAGAAATTAAGAAAATTATCAAAGCTCTGAAAGGACAGCATAAGTCAAGATGAGAACATCTCAGATGAAATGACTGGACAACAGAAGGCTATAAATTTTTTCGAAAGCTAACAGAACTTGGGACTTCTCTGGTGGTCCAGTGGTTAAGACTCTGCACTCCCAGTGCAGGGGGCCTGGGTTCAACCCCTGGTTGGGGAACTAGATCCCACATGCATGCTGCAACTAAGAAGCCTGCAAGCCCTAACTAAAGATCTCATGCGCCACTACTAAGACCTGGTGCAGGCTAAATAAATAAATAAATATTTAAAAAAAAAGAAAGAAAGAAAGCTAATAGAACTCATGAATAAAAGAGAAGAAAATGAAAAATTGGAAATGAAGACTAAATTCGAAGAAACACAAGAATATACAAATATAAAGCAAAGTAAGAGAAATAGAGGAGAGAAGAGAAAGAAGTTACTCTTATGAAAAAGAAATAAAGATAAAAAGAAATTTTTTAAAAGCAGAAGATAAAGAGAATACATAAACAAAGCTCATTTGGGTATAATTGAAACACCTAAAGAAGGCAAATAAAACAACTGAACAAAACAAAAAATTTTTTCTTGTATCTACATATTGAATAGGTACACTGAGCACTGGCAAAATATGGCCCAGTGTAGTCAACACCAACCTATATCTAGTAAAGCTACCACTGGACTTTAATGATATTGGGGGGAGGGAGGGAATTGAGGACATTCAGACAAACGCACTAAATCACCACTATGGGGAAAAAAAAAATGTTAGATTGGCCCCAGATTTTTCAATAACATTTTATAACCACAGCAAGTAAAGCCTATCTCCAAATCTGACCCAGTCTCACACACTCCCTCTCCCCAAACACTTCCCTTATGTTCAGTGTTCAAGGTAGATTATCAGCAAAATCTCTATTTTTAACCTCTTTTCTGAAAATTCCCTCCACTTTCTTGCTCCAGTGGAAACTTGATGATTCCCTGATGCCACTGCTTCTCCTCGATCCCTCTCAAATGGAGCCCGTGTCCTCTCCTTGCCTTTTAACATGTAGGAATGGGTATCTTCCTTACTCCATATAGCTGCTTCCAGACCATTAAACTTCTCTCCAGGCTCCTTTGAAGCCCACTGCATCAGTCTAAACCATCGCATGGTGGGCTGGATATTGGACCCCCAATATATCCAGGTCCTAATCCCTGGAACCTGTGAATATTATCTTACATGGTAAAGTATTCGCAGATGTGAGTAAGTTAAAGATCTTATATGGGGAGGGTATCCTGGATTATCCATGTCAGGTACACCTTAAATGTAATAACAAATATCCTTATAAGAGGGAGACAAAGGGAGATTTGAGAAAAGAAGAGGAGAAGGTAGTGTGACAATAGAAGCAGAGATTTGAATGACATGTTTTGAAGATGGAAGGAGACACAAGGCAAGGAGTACAGGAAGCCACTGAAAGCTGAAAAAGACCCAGAAATAGATCCTTCATTCAGAGCCTCCAGAAGGAACCAGCCCTGTTGACACTTGGACATTAGCCCAGTGATTTTGGAATTCTGACTTCCAGAATCACAAGTTTGTGGTACTTCCTTACAGCAGCAACAGGAAACTAATATACCCCGCTTGGATGCAGTCATCTACAGCCATCCAGGCCACTGAGTCTCAGCTCATTCCTAGAAGACTGTAACACCTGGCTTAATATCTTACCCACTGACACTATGCTTTAATATTTATTATTTCAATATCCATGGATGCTAAGATATTTCACTGACACTTCCCAAATCTTGGCCTCTTAATTCCTTGTCCTCTTCACCCCCAATAATCCTCTGTCTCACGCAGGGGACAGTGAGCTTGTCAGCGTGAGCACCTGTCTCTCCCAGCTGTGCAGGACTCTGCCTTTTCCCTCTGACCCATCCAGGGTGCTGAGCCTTGAGCCGTATGATTAGGGGGCAGGGAGAGGCTGGGAGAGTGGCAGGTAAGATTCTCTGAGGCCATGAAAGGCACATGGGTCCTACTAACCAGGTCATGGACTCCAACAAAAAGTCCTCCCACAAGTCTCTGGGGCACCTCTCCTGTGAATCCTCCCAACTGGCCATGGGCACCCCAACACCTCATGTGATTCACCCACCCACCTCTCCTCCCTGCTCCCTGTGCAGGCTCCCAGTGGCAGCGAGAGGGAACTCTGGCAGAAGGCTAGTGAACAAGCAAAGAAAGCCAGCCCAAATCTGCAGGCGAGGGAGAGACGACAAACTTCAGCTGTAGCACTGCCCTGGGGAAAGCAAAAGGGAAGCTGTCAGCACTCAACCTGGTGTGTTGCAGGATTGAGAGAAGTGTACAAGCGCAGGAATTCTACCACAAGAGTGCTATTGTCGCCACTCGTCTTATCCAACCTATGAGCAGCATTTGACACAGTTTATCACAGCCTCCTTCAAACACTTTCTTCATGTGGGCTCCAGGACAATTGCTCTGCTCTCCTTCTAACTCACTGGTTACTTATTCCCAGTTTACTGGCTTATTCATTTATTTACCAACTCTTTAGGTATTGATACTTTCTCTGAATATCAGATACTATTCTAGGTGCTGGAAATACAGCAATAAACAAAACAGACAAAAATTTCTGACTTAGGGGAGCCACATTCTAGTGACATAACATTAGTTTATCGATAGAGAGGGAAAGAATTCCTTTGCTTCTTTACTTCCCTTGGTCTCTGCTCCAATATCCCCTGATCATAATTTCAGAGAAGGCATCTCTGATATGGGTATTTGTCATCACACAAACCTCCCACTTCTTTCCCCACTTCTCAATTAATTTTTCTCTCAAGGGCTTATCACTGTCTGATGAATTATATATTTTACTTATTTATTTATATCCTGCTCTTCTCACTGAAATGTAAGCACCTCGAGGCCAGGGCCTTTATCTCTTTTGTTCATTGCTCCAACCCCAGAATACAGCACAAAGTAGAAGATCACAAACTACTCATTGACTCTGTAATCCTGAGGAGCAGCAATATCACATTTTATAGATGAGATTTTATACAGCTGATCAAAATCACACAGTAGGCACAGGCAAAGCCCAGAAGCCTAATAAAGAAACCTTCCTCTTTTTTTCACTCTACCTTTAACCAGCCCTGAAAAAAATTGTCGTTGCAAAAGAAGAGAGGGAAAATCATGTGAACCACTGCCCTTCAGTTGCTTTTTATAATATAAAAAAAGTAGAAGATATTGAAAAAGCTGGGAATCTTTTGAAATATTAACAGTCTTTGGCCCATTTAGTGTTTAGACCCATGTTGAGTGTCTAAAAGAAAATGCATACAAAGGCAGAGTGTCCATGCCAATTTGTCTCATTTTTTCCCTTTCTCTTTCTTCATATGCCTTGTAGCTTGATTCACTCCAGTGGAAGAGTACAAATATTCACTGACCTATTTGGTATGGATAATGAACAACCAACTGGTGTGAGATACTCAGAGGTTGAAATGTGAAAGGAAACTACTTGGAAGGAAGAAGAGTCCAAGAAGCACATCAGCAAGTGAGAATGCATAGAAATAGGAGTAATATTGAGAAGGCAAGGCAGCGCTCGTGCCAGGAAGCTGCCCTAGAAATCAGTGCTGGTATTGTCCCACTGAGTGCTGTATTGAGGGACACAGACCACTAGCTACGTCTAAAACTGTAAAAATATCGAGGTTGTACATAGTTACATAGTTATTTGATTCGATACCATTTTGAATTTTTGTTAAAAGTTTAGGTCTCAGATTTATCCAAAAGTACTTTTATTTCTTCAATATTTTCTGAAGAAGTTATCTATCTGATACAGGAAGGCATTTCTACTCTCATTATCTATTTTAAATAGTCAATCCCTTAACTGCCAACACTAGCCAAATGAAGAATTTAGGTAAAATTTGAAGACTACTGGGATGGTTGTCAACTATTTTATTTTACAAATTACCTGTGTTGTGCCTCTTCATTTCACTTGAACTCTGAGAATGCTGACAAGACTGCAAACTTCCTTGTCCTAACTGGATAAACTTCCTTGGACTGTGAGGGAATGGAGAAACAGAGGAAGGTGTTAGATATTTCTCCATCTTACTAGGGCACAGGACTCTGAATTATTCCCACAAACAACATCCAGAAACCTGAAGAAAATAATTAGTGAAACTCTAGAATAAGCCATCAAGTTAGGGAAAGAGTAGAACAACTCAGGATAGCCTCATTGGTGGCTGAAGAATAACCCCCATGGCCGGTCTATGATTCTGTTAACACAGCTTCCAGAGAGCTCTGGGGAGCCAGCCCTGTTTCCTGTTCTATAGCCTCAAGTTCAGGAGCTTCCCTGGACAGGGCTTATTCAGCCAGGAAAGGACAAGGGTAATAAATGAGAGATGTATTCATGCCCGAGTGTTCTGCTCTCTGCTTTTCTCAGCAATCACCTTATATATTGTATAAGCCTGAGATTTATGAGATAAATACAGCTAACTCAGAAGAGGCGGTCCTCTCAACACACATCCAGATGACTTAGGTATAGTTTGTAGACATGCCCCAGCCTCAAACATGCGACACGTAGAATGCTGACTTGGGGAATGGGGTTGGCCGTTGTGCCTCCTGAGATTCTGAAGGGCTCTCGCTGACTCAGACATTGCCCTCCACTACTGTCTACCCTGATGACATCTGGAAGCTAACACCTCCATAAATGTCCTGAGGACCACTGCTGACTGTACCAACTTCCCTCCAAATTATTTGGAAAAGGAAATCTTATTTGATTGACCCAACAAGTGTATTTGTCTTTCTGCTAGTACAAATCTACTGGGACAATTGACAATTGTCAATGCAGAGTTTGTGCTTGGAATTCAACATTTTGCACTGGGGCTTCAGCTGACAGGAAAGGAAAAGCCCTGTTTTAATATCTTCTTCTACACACATGCATGTTAAGTCATACAGAGAGCTTTATACATACACATATATACATGTATGTATAAAATATGTATGAAATTTATATAGACATATATTTATACATGTATGTATATTTGTATACATGCATATATACATTATAATACATTCAAGGAGGTTTCCTAATTGTTTTTAGAGTAAGAATGGTATTACAGAAGGAAAGAAATATAGGCTTAAGTAGTTTATTAAACAAAGATTTTTTAAAAATATAAACATATATGATTTGAAGGGACTTGGCTTGACCCTTATAGTAAAAATATTTTCCCAAGAATGCAGTTACAGATTTTCATATTTTCAAACTCTTCCAGGGAGACAAGGAAGTACAAAAGCGTCACTGAAGGCAGCAGATGTGGGTGATGCCCGAACACTGCCACTTAGAAAGTTTATGTGAAATTGAACCAGGAGCTGAAAGCTCTGATTCCCAAAACCCCTACTTTCAGAACTGAATTTTTCTCAGTCTTCATCTCACAAAATATTCAAGCCAACTTTGCCAGAAAATCAGGAATCTCAGCATGTGGATGAAATTAAGAAAGATCATATTTTTAGAAGACATATTGGAGTTTTACACTAAGCACTAAGCTACTTAAGATCATTGACTTTAAGATTTAATCAATGAATGGGAGTTTGAGCTATAAAAGATGATTATTTAAAATGCAGAGAATTTCCTCTTCCATGAATGTGGTTGAACAGCTCTGATCTTTGTCCTTCACCCAGCTCTAGATCAAATATGTGTCCCAGGATAAAGCTCTCTCAGCAGAGGTGCAGCCCACAAGCCATGAGGAAAAGAGCTAAATGAAATGTGGACACCACGTGCCACTCAGGCTGTGTTATCAAAAAAAAAAAACAACTAGTCATCTTATCAAGTATATATCAAGTAATATTTTTTAATCACTGAACATAGTTGAAGATTATTTATTAAAAGAATTATGGTTTATAAATGTCATTATCATATTGTACTATTTAAAAAGTCAACTGATTACGCCTGAAGGATGGAAAAGTCTAGCCAGAAAGCAGTGTGCTGTCTAAATAGAACAAAAACCATTCGTTTTGACACTCATTCTGCTAGAGTACTAATTAATGTGGCATTTGCCTAACAGTGAAGAAACACTCCACCAAAAAAACCTTTATATATATATATATATATATATATGTATGTATAATAAAATTGTGATTGTTTACTATTTGAATTTTATTAGTAAAACTAGTACTGCAAATAGCCTCTTCTTGGCTTGACTTATATTAGACAGGAATCCCCTGGCTTTCCTTCCACATAAATGTATACATGTACAAATATACATTTATCTGTGTTTTTTCTTTTAAACCTTTATAAGGCCTTTCCTGCTATGTGCCAGGTACTTGCATGTAAGCCTTATAAAATCCTATGAATCAGGTTTTATTATTCCGATTTTATTGATGAGAATAATGAAACTTGGAACATGTAGATAGGTCACTTGCTTAAGGTCTCACATCTAGTGAGTGGCAGAACTGGGGCCAAACCCAGGTCTTCTGAATCCAAATCCTAAGTTTGTTCCACCATGCATGTTATCCAATTATATACACGTACGTGTTTTGTCTTGTAAAATTATGGAGGAAGAGAAAATGGTCTCTGGAAAATCCAAACATAGAGGTAAGTTGAACTGAGTGTGTCTTTCCTTTTTCCTCTGTGTCCCTAACTCTCCTTTTTTTGGCTATACATTTGGCACTGCAGAATATTAACATTGCCCAGGAAAATTCAGGGAAGTTGAAGGTGAGCAATGAGGATTCTCCTATACTATTAAACACTTTCACAGTTACTCCATTTGACTGGAAGATACAAAGAGGCTTCTCTGTGACATCCATCGCACTGCCCAGAACTGCTCCAAGCTTGGTCTCAGTGACAAATACTTGAAGTTAATCATCCGTTTGTCTCCACATTTCCCTTGAAGACATCGATCAAGCTGTGCTGACAGAGCCGTGATGAAATATCAGGCTCTGGGAAATGCTGAGCTGGCTTTGAATCTACCATTATTTGAGCACAAGGTAACAGCTTGAAAGACATCTGTCATTTTTCTTCGGCTTTAAGTCTCCTCTTCAATTTGAGGCCACATATGTTTTGGTCAAAGTTGTAAATTCTATAATTGTCCCAGATTCTTATCATGAAGTTCATGACTGGCAATGGGCAAAAACAGACTTTCACGCTAATAATAACATTATTTAAGCAACCGAAGGTCAAAGAATCATATCATAGTAGGACTTGGGGGATAAAAACTCATTTATGTCCTGTTACCTAAACAGTGAAACAGAACTCCTTTCAGCTTCTTTATATATTATAACATCTTCAAGAAAAAAATGATAAAGAGAAGAATAATGAGAAGATATTTGTCTTACATGGTATTAAAATTATTCTAAAATTTAAAAATAGATATAAACACTCAAATATACATTTTTTCTCTTTTGTTTCTGTTTTAAAGCAAATTATACTGGCCTATGTTACTCAATATTTTTAGAGATAATTACATTTCAATATATAACTCTGTATCACTCTTTTATATGGTATACATTTCAATTAATCATCTTTTCCAATAAATTTCATTTAAAAACATGTTAAAAAGTAGCAAGCATGCAAAAATTATTATGCTACTGTTGTAGATACAAAAACTAAAGAAAAGAATTTTGTCTCTGGTATAGTGATATAACCCCTATTCAGACCCACCCTCTGGTTTATGCTGATAACAAACATAAACTCCGGGCAAATACAGAAAACAACTAAGGATTCTAAAGGATAAACAAAAGCAGGTATACTGTGGAAGGTAGGCAAAATTGGAGAAGGAACCAGAATTTTCCTCCCCCCTTCCTTTGTGGCTTTGCCCTGAGGTGGGAGGGACAGTGCAGGCAATTAAATTAGGGGGAAAAAGTAGTGACATATTTGTCCATCAGGTAAACAAAATACAGGCATTTTCAGAAAAAAAAAATTGTCTCCCACAGACCTGCATTACAAGAAGTGGTAAAGGAGACTCTGGACCAAGATGGCAACCTAAGAGTCTCCTGAATTTCCCTCTTCTCACAGATACACCAAATATACAGCTACACATGGAGCAACTTCCTTTGAGAGAAATCCGGAAATTAATGAATGACTTCCATACATCGGGTGACTCAGAAAATACCCACATCAAAACTGGCAGGAAAGGCTGAGACACACTCTCACAAAAACCCCACCCCTGGCACAGTGGCCTACAATTGGGAGAGGACCCTTATTCCCAGTTTCTCCTAAGTACCATAGGGTTTAGACCACACATCTAGTGCCCCAACTCTTAAGGCTGCCACAGGGGAGACAGGCCCCTAAATCACCTACTTCTGAAAGCCGATGGGGCTTGTGTTCACGAATGCACAAGACTACAGCAAGCGAAGAAGCAGTAGCTAACAGGTGAGGTGAGTGAGTAGGCTTTCCCAGCAGGGCTAAGCACAGAGGGAGCCAACAAACACACCGATCTCCCAGTTCTTTCCTGGATGGAGTTTGACTGCAGACTTCACAAGCTACTACCTGGGGATGCTGCTTCTATTTAGCAGCCTCTGGGTACTGACTGCAAGCCTTCCCAGAGCCTGAAAGAGCCAGTGGGCACTTCTGTCATGTTCCGACAACGAAACCAAGTCATCAGCATCTCCCTGGAAGGAACCTGTCCACACATCTAGCACCTCAATTTTCATGGCTGCTTTCCAAGGGATGGACCCCCAAATCACCTAGCTCTGACATGCAACAAGACTTGAATTCATGAGTCCCACAAGACTATAGCAAGAGAAGAAGCAGTTTTCAAATGCGCACAGGCGCACTCCCCATGGCTATAAGCCTAGGCTCAATGCAGAGGACGCAGGCAAACACTCAGCTCCCAGTTTCTCCCTGGAAGGGATTTGACCGCACACTTTCTTAGCTGCTGCCTGAGGGTCCAGCTTCCAATCAGACTGCAACTAGCTGCTGTCTGTGATCATCCCTTTGGATCATCCCTTTGGCACAACTTCAAATACTGGGAGTCACTAAAAACAAAGACGATGACTTTGACCATCACAAAGGTTTGAGAAGCAACCTGGAGCTCAAGCTGGGCTGATTGACAAGGTTCATCTCCAAGAGACCAGTCTGTCAAGATGGAGAGAGGTGGCTATTTTATTTAATGCACAGAAACCAACAGAGTCAATGGAAATGAAGAAATAAGGGAATATATCCCAAACAAAAGAACAAGATTAATCTCCAGGAATCCATCTTAATGAAATGGAGATAAGGGATTTAAGCAAAAGAGAGTTCAAAATAACAGTCATAAAGATGCTCACTGAGCATCAATGAAGAAATCACAAGACAAATTAGAAAATATTTTTAATTGAATAGTAATGAAAATTTAGCATGACAATTTGTGGGATGTAGCTAAAGCAGTGTGTAGAATGCTTATTTTAGAAAAAAAATAAAGAAGTGCCTAAGACAATGTCCTATGCTTTCACCTTAAGAATCTATGAAAAGAAGGGTAAAATGTATCCAAAATAAATACAGTTGACCTTTGAACAATGTGGGGATTAATCTGCGTATAACTTATAGTGAACTCTCCATATCTGCCATTCCTCCACACCCCAGGTTTCAACCAACCACCGGTGGTGTAGTTCTGTAGTATTTACTATTGAAAAATATCCGTGTATAAATGGATCTGTACAGTTCAAATCCACATTGTTCAAGGGTCAACTGTAGAGGGAAGGAAATAATGATAAAAGTAGAAATTACTAAAATAGAAAACAGACAATAGAGAAAATTCAGAAAGCCAAAAATATTTCTTTGCAAAGATCAACAAAATTGATCAATCTTTAGCTAAACTGCTAAAAATAGAGATAAAGCTTTTTATTTAAAAAAAAATAGAGAATGCTGCCCAACTCATTTTATATGGCACGCAAAACTCTAATACCAAACCTGCTGAAGACTTCACACAGAAAACGTATAGACCAGTATCTCTTCTAAACATAGATGCAAAAATCCTGAAGTAAATATTAGCAAACCCAATTGATCAATGGAGTGTATATGCAAATATATACAACATAACCAAGTAGGGTTTACACCATGAGTGTAAGATTGGCTTAAAATTCAAAAATTATTCAATGTAATTCACCATAATAACAAAATTAGGAAGATAATATAACCATTTCAATTGAATAAAATTTTTAAAAATTAATACCCAATCATACAAAAACCCTCAACAAACTAAGAGTGAGTAGCAGGAAACTTTCTCATTCTGATAGAGGGCTTATAAAACATCTACAACGAATGTAGTACTCAACAGTGAAAAATTGCCCCCGAAAGCCTTGTATAGGAAAAGCTAAAGACACCTACATGCACCATTTCTTGTCAAATTGTAGTTAATGTCCTAGAAATTGCAATAAAGCTATATAAAAAAAAAAAGAAAATGAAAGTAAAAACACAAAGAACAGAAGGAAAAAATAATATTGTCTCTATATCCCTATGATTGTACATGGAAAAAAATCCAAAAACAATTACTCAAATTAATACATTAGATATGGAAACATGTAAGATAATGTTAACTGTATTTTGTTAATCAATTGTATTTTTCTACACTAGCAGTAAAAAGTAAAAAGGCAATCAGCTTGATTTACAATAACATCTAAATCATAAAATATCTAGGAATAAATTTAACCAAAGGAGCCCAAAACTTCTACAGTGAAAACTATAGAACATTATTGAGAAAATTTAAAAAGATCTAAATAAATGAAGAGATACAGCATGTTCATGGATTGAAAGACTCAATATATGTCAGTTCTTCCCAAAGTGATCTATAGATTCAATGTATTCCCAATAAAATATTCCAGCAGACATTTTATAGAAATTAACAGGCTGATTTTTAAAATTTGTATGGAAATGCATAATTCCTAGCCAAAGGATATTTTTAAAGCAGAACAAAGTTGGAGCACCTAATCTACATGATTTCAAGTCACAGCTATCAGGATAGTTTGGTATTGGTGAAAGGGTAGATGTATAAAGATCAATGGAACATAACAGAGAGTTGAGAAATAAAGTCAATTGATTTTCTACAAAGATGCCAAGGCAATTCAATGTTGAAAGGAAAATGCTATTAGTTTTCTTCAAATGTCTGATGAACCTTGGTTGGTGGTGCACATTTATGAAAGAAGGACCATGTCAATTTGCATGGTTAACAGGTTTGGGTACCTTGTCTTTGGCCCTTGTAACTTTCTGGCTGTACAACAGGCCTCCCTCCCCTGTACAACAGGAAGGATGAATGCTGTCTCTGTGTATTTACACTGAGCATGCCTATAGAAGGGCTATAGACCAGCATCCTGAGTCCTAAAATAAAAGGGTCTTTAACTCAGGGTGGGCATGGAGAGTAATTTAAACTGTTTCCCTGCTGAGAAGATGTACTTTCTTTCTACGTCTCTCTCAGACCAAAGCATTCATTCTAGGTGCTCACTCCAGACACGTTAGTTCATTTAGAGAGAAATCTAAGGGATGGAAGTGCAAACTCACAAGCAGTGTTTCGGTTGATAACTCCTCCGCACTCATCACATGCCTTTGTATGTGTTGACTCTAAGCTTGAAATATCCTTGGCATTGTTTCCTCTTTCTGCAATAGTTTTCCCAATTGTTTTGAGCTGTGTTTTTCTCTTCTCTTGTTTCTCTGAGATCCCAAAGGCATCTGCTTTTTTATTTTCAGGAACTTCTACCAAAGACTTGTCTGCTAATGGTTTGCTTATTTTAACATCAGTGCTGCTACAGGTTAATTTTTTTAAATAAATTTTCCGCAAGTTTAAGGATTTTAGGTTAGGAAGAACGCAAACATATTAGCTCAGTCTGCCAGTATTACTGGAAACAATTTAATGAGTAATTTTCAACGTTTATAAGATGTAGTGAAATGTGCCCTTGTATTCAACATTGTTAGGCATGAAAACAAATGAACATAAATTCTGTACAAATTGTTATAAAAAAATGAGGCATATGAACATGCAATTTTACAACACATATAAATACATTTTAAACATTCATACTCTTTAAATATAAATATTAAAATATATTTTAAACATTCCTTTATAGAAATCTCATACCACTCAGAATGGCCATCATCAAAAAAGCTACAAACAATAAATGTTGGAGAGGGTGTGGAAAAAATGGAACCCTCATGCACTGTTGGTGGGCATGTAAATTGATACAGCCACTATGGAAAACAGTATGGAGGTTCCTTACAAAACTAAAAACAGAACTACCATATGACCCAGCAATCCCACTACTGGGCATATACCCTGAGAAAACCATAATTCAAAAAGACACATGCACCCTAACGTTCATTGCAGCACTATTTACAATAGCCAAGACATGGAAGAAACCTAAATGTCCATCGAGGGCTTCCCTGGTGGCACAGTGGTTGAGAATCTGCCTGCCAATGCAGGGGACACGGGTTCGAGCCCTGGTCTGGGAAGATCCCACATGCCGCAGAACAACTGGGCCCGTGAGCCACAATTGCTGAGCCTGCGCGTCTGGAGCCTGTGCTCCGCAACAAGAGAGGCCGTGATAGTGAGAGGCCCGTGCACTGCGATGAAGAGTGGCCCCCACTTGCCACAACTAGAGAAAGCCCTCGCACGGAAACGAAGACCCAACACAGCCATAGATAAATAAATAAAATTTTAAAAAAATAATAAATAAATGTCCATCGACAAATGAATGGATAAAGAAGATGTGGTACATATATACAATGGAATATTACTCAGCCATTAAAAGGAATGAAATTGGGTCATTTGTAAAGACATGGATTTGCCTAGAGAGTGTCATACAGAGTGAAATAAGTCAGAAAGAGAAAAACAAATATCGTATATTAATGCATATATGTGGAATCTCAAAAAATGGTGTATATGATCTTATTTGCAAAGCAGAAATAGAGACACAGACGTAGAGAACAAATGTATGGATACCAAGGGGGAAGGGGGGGTGGGAGGAATTGGGAGATTGGGATTGACACATATACACTATTGATACTATGTATAAAATAGACAACAAATGTGAACATACTGTATAGCACAGGGAACTCTACTTAATGCACTGTGGTCACCTAAATGGGAAGGAAATCCAAAAAAGAGGAGATATATGTATATGTATAGTTGATTCATGTTGCTACACAGTAGAAACTAACAAAACATTGTAAAGCAACTATGCTCCAATAAAAATTAATTTAAAAAAATATTCCTAATAGGACTCTACACCAAAAACAAAGAAAAAAAAATCATACCTTGAGCAAGGTTGTTTACTCAAGCATTATTTATGAAGGCAAAAAAATAGTACATCCAAGATATCTAACAATGATTAAATAGTGTGTGGCACATCTACATGTTAAAGTATAGTAGTGTACAGAAATAACAATTTTAAATCCAAAAATATTTAATATTATGTGGAAAAGTTCACAAATAATTGACAAAAATCTGAAATGTTATACACAGTACTGTGTCAATTTTTCATATATTTAGTTATGTGTACACATTCTTAAAGGACTTGAAGGAAATATATTAAAATGTAATCAGTGGGACTTCCCTGGTGGTGCAATGGTTGAGAATCTGCCTGCCAATGCAAGGGACACGGGCTCAAGCTCTGGTCCAAGAAGATCCCACATGCCGCAGAGCAACTAGGCACGTGCACCACAGCTACTGAGCCTGCACTCTAGAGCCCGGGAGCCACAACTACTGAGCCTGTGTGCTGCAAATACTGAAGCCCACGCACCTAGAGCCCATGCTCCACAACAAGAGAAGCCACTGCAATGAGAAGCCCACGCACCACAACGAAGAGAAGCCCCCAGTCACTGCAACTAGAGAAAGCCTGCATGCAGCAATGAAGACCCAACACAGCCAAAGAAATAAATTAATTAAAATAAATAAATTTTAAAAAGTGTAAGCAGTACCTGGTTGTTGAATTACTTTAACTTAATCACTGGCTATTATTGTTTCTTCCATGAAACCTAAAGTATTTTGTTTTTCATTTTCCAACTTTCCAACACAAGCACATACTATTATAATCAGAAAAGACACAGGCATAAAAATGTTCTTTTAAAAAGGTAAGTTCATTTTTAAATATTTTTAATAATTGGCAAAAAATAAATTTCATTCCCCAAGCTTCCAGTTAACCTAGGTATAGGTTCTTTTTATTACTCTATTTATAATGAAAGCTATTTAGTCTCTCATGGTCAAAATTTTATTTTCAGAGCACCTTCTGGTTAGTTCTGCTTTGTCTTGATGATGCCTATTATTATCTCTGTATGGAGACTCCATCAGTGTTCCTCACGCTACCAAGAAGGATTAATTCAAAGCAAATCCACAAATGTTGCTTAACAATAACTGAGACCTCTACATAAAATAATTTTACACCTTATTTTTCCATCTCCTACCTTATTAATGAATTTTTGAAAACTTAAAACTGAAGGCCTTAGAATTGTGGTCTTCTGTGCCTTCTCTTGTCTGTTGGAAATGACTAAGTAGCTTATTAAGACAACTAGATTTGGACCTCTAACTAATCATTTTTACTGTGGCACAATATCCTATTAGACATCCCCAAATATTGTGGGGCTTTCTTTGTTCAAAGTTTCAGCTAAACTTTGTTAATGAAAACCAAGAAGCAATGGTAATTAATTATCAAGGATCAGCTCATTTAAAGCACTGTCTCGAAGATGGCAGAGTAGAAAGATGTGCGCTCACTCCCTCTTGCGTGAGCACCGGAATCACAATTAACTGCTGAACAATCATCGACAGGAAGACACTGGAACTCACCAAAAAAGACACCCCACATCCAAAGACAAAGGAGAAGCCGCAATGAGACAGTAGGAGGGGTGCAATCACAATAAAATCAAATCCCATAACCACTGGGTGGGTGACTCACAAACTGGAGAACAATTACACCACAGAAGTCCACCCACTGGAGTGAAGATTCTGAGTCCCACGTCAGGCTTCCCAACCGGGGGTCTGGAAACAGGAGGAGGAATTCCCAGAGAATCAGACTTTGAAGGCTAGTGGGATTTGATTGCAGGACTTTGACAGGACTGGGGTAAACACGGACTCCACTCTTGGAGGGCACACACAAAGTAATGTGCACACCGGGACCCAGGGGAAAGGAGCAGTGACCCCATAGGAGACTGAACCACACCTACCTGCTAGTGTTTGAGGGTCTCCTGCAGAGGTGGGGGGCAGCTGTGGCTCACTGAAGGAACAAGGACACTGGCAGCAGAAGTTCTGGGAAGTACTCCTTGCTGTGAGCCTTGGCGGAGTCTGCCATTAGCCCCACCAAAGAGCCTGTAAGCTCCAGTGCTGGGTTGCCTCAGGCCAAACAACCAACAGGGAGGGAACTCAGCCCCACCCATCAGCAGACAAGTGTATTAAAGTTTTACTGAGCCCTGCCCACCAGAGCAACACCCAGCTCTACCCACCACCAGTCCCTCCCAACAGGAAACTTGCACAAGCCTCTTAGATAGCCTCATCCACCAGAGGGCAGACAACAGAAGCAAGAAGAACTACAATCCTGTAGCCTGTGGGAAAAAAACCATATTTACAGAAAGATAGACAAGATGAAAAGGCAGAGGGCTATGTACCAGATGAAGGAACAAGATAAAACCCCAGAAAAACAACTAAATGAAGTGGAGATAGGCAACCTTCCAGAAAAAGAATTCAGAATAATGATAGTGAAGATGATCCAGGACATTGGAAAAAGAATGGAGGCAAAGATCGAGAAGATGCAAGAAATGTTTAACAAAGATCTAAAAGAATTAAAGAACAAACAGAGATGAACAATGCAATAACTGAAATGAAAACTACTCTAGAAGGAATCAATAGCAGAATAACTGAGGCAGAAGAATGGATAAGTGACCTGGAAGACAGAATGGTGGAATTCATGGCCACAGAACAGAATAAAGAAAAAAGAATGAAAAGAAATGAAGGCAGCCTAAGAGACTTCTGGGACAACATTAAACACACCAGTTCGCATTACAGGGGTCCAAGAAGGAGAAGAGAGAGAGAAAGGACCCGAGACAATATTTGAAGAGATTACAGTCGAAAACTTCCCTAACATGGGAAAGGAAATACCACCCAAGTCCAGGAAGTGCATAGAGTCCCAGGCAGGATAAACCCAAGGACAAACACACCAAGACACATAGTAATCAAACTGACAAAAATTAAACACAAAGAAAAATTATTAAATGCAACAAGGGAAAAACGACAAATAACATACAACAGAACTCCATAAGGTTAACAGTTGATTTCTCAGTAGAAACTCTACAAGCCAGAAGGGAGTGGCAGGATATATTTAAAGTAATGAAAGGGAAGAACCTACAACCAAGATTACTGTACCTGGCAAGGATCTCATTCAGATTCGGCAGAGAAATCAAAAGCTTTACAGACAAGCAAAAGCTAAGAGAATTCAGCATCACCAAACCAGCTCTATAACAAATGCTAAAGGAACTTCTCTAAGTGGAAAACACAAGAGAAGAAAAGGACCTACAAAAACAAACCCAAAACAATTAAGAAAATGGTAAGAGGAACAAATATCGATAATTACCTTAAATGGGAATGGATTAAATGCTCCAACCAAAAGGCACAGGCTCACTGAATGGATACAAAAACAAGACCCATGTATATGCTGTCTACAAGAGACCCACTTCAGACCTAGGGACACATACAGTCTGAAAGTAAGGGGATGGAAAAAGATATTCCATGAAAATGGAAATCAAAAGAAAGCTGGAGTAACAATACTTATATCAGATAAAATAGATTTTAAAATAAAGACTGTTTCAAGAGACAAAGAAGGACACTACATAATGATCAAGGGATCAATCCAAGAAGACTATGTAACAATTATAAATATATATACACCCAACATAGGAGCACCTCAATACATAAGGCAAATACTAACAGCTATAACGAGAGGAAATTGACAGTAACACAATAATAGTGGGGAACTTTAACACCTCACTTACACCAATGGACAGATCATCAATACAGAAAATAAATAAGGAAACACAAGCTTTAAATGACAAAACAGACCAGATAGATTTAGTTGATATTTATAGAACATTCCATCTGAAAACAGCAGACTACACTTTCTTCTCAAGCGCACACGGAACATCCTCCAGGATAGATCACATCTTGGGTCAAAAATCAAGCCTTAGTAAATTTAAGAAAATTGAAATCATATCAAGCATCTTTTCCGACCAAAATGCTATGAGATTAGAAATCAATTACAGGGGAAAAAAAACCATAAAGAACACAAGCATATGGAAGTTAAACAATACATTACTAAATAACCAAGAAATCACTGAAGAAATCAAAGAGGAAATCAGAAAACACCTAGAGACAAATGACAATGAAAACACAATGATCCAAAACTTATGGGATGCAGCAAAAGCAGTTCTAAGAGGGAAGTTTATAGCAATACAAGCCTACCTCAAGAAACAAGAAAAATCTAGAATAAACAAACTAACCTTACACCTAAAGGAACTAGAGAAAGAAGAACAAAAAACACCCAAAGTTAGTAGAAGGAAAGAAATCATAAAGATCAGAGCAGAAATAAATGAATTAGAAACAAAGAAGACAATAGCAAAGATCCATAAAACTAAAAGCTGTCTCTTTGAGAAGATAAACAAAACTGAGAAAACTTTAGCCAGACTCATCAAGAAAAAGAGGGAGAGGACTCAAGTCAATAAAATTAGAAATGAAAAAGGAGAAGTGACAATGGACACCACAGAAATATAAAGCATCATAAGAGACTACTACAAGCAAATCTATGCTAATAAAATGGACAACCTGGAAGAAATGAACAACTACTTAGAAAGGTATAACCTTCCAAGACTCAGCGAGGAAGAAATAAAAATATGAACAGACCAATCACAAGTAATGAAATTGAAACGGTGATTAAAAATTTTCCAACAAACAAAGTCCAGGACGATGTGCCTTCACAGGTGAATTCTATCAAACATTTAGTGAGGAGCTAACACCCATCCTTCTCAAACTCTTCCTAAAAATTGCAGAGGAAGGAACACTCCCAAACTCATTCCTGAAACCAAAACCAGACAAAGATACTACAAAAAAAAGAAAATTACAGACAATATCACTGACGAACATAGATGCAAAAATCCTCAACAAAATACTAGCAAACAGAATCCAACAACACATTAAAAGGATCATACACCATGATCAAGTGGGATTTATCCCAGGGATGCAAGGATTCTTCAGTATATGCAAATCAATCAATGTGATACACCATATTAACAAATTGAAGAATAAAAACCATATTATTATCTCAATAGATGCAGAAAAAGCTTTTGACAAAATTCAACACCCATTTATGATAAAAACTCTCCAGAAAGTGGGCATAGAGGGAACCTACCTCAGCATAATAAGGCCATAAATGACAAACCCACAGCAGACATCATTCTCAATGGGGAAAAACTGAAAGCATTTCCTCTAAGATCAGGAAGAAGACAAGGATGTCCACTCTCACCACTATTATTCAACACAGTTTTGGAAGTCCTAGCCATGGCAATCAGAGAAGAAAAAGAAATAAAAGGAATACAAATTGCAAAAGAAGAAGTAAAACTGTCACTGTTTGCAGATGACATGATACTATACATAGATAATCCTAAGGATGCCACCCGAAAACCACTAATCAATGAATTTGGTAAAGTTGCAGGATACAAATTAATGCACAGAAATCTCTTGCATTCCTATACACTAACAACCAAAGATCAGAAAGAGAAATTAAGGAAACAATCCCATTCACCATTGCAACAACAAAAAAAAAATACCTAGGAATAAAACTACCTAAGGAGGCAAAAGACCTGTACTCAGAAAACTATAAGACACTGATGAAATAAATCAAAGGTGACATAAATAGATGGATAGATATACCATGTTCTTGTATTGGAAGAATCAATATTGTGAAAATGACTGCACTACCCAAAGCAATGTGCAGATTCAATGCAATCCTATCAAATTACCAATGGCATTTTTTACAGAACTAGAGCAAAAAAATCTTAAAATTTGTATGGAGACACAAAAGACCCTGAATAGCTAAAGCAATCTTGAGGGGAAAAAATGGAGCTGGAGGAATCAGACTCCTTGACTTCAGACTATACTACAAAGCTGCAGTAATCAAAGCAAATGGTACTGGCACAAAAACAGAAATATTGATCAATGGAACAGGACAGAAAGCCCAGAGATAAACCCATACACCTATGGTCAACTAATCTATGACAAAGGAGGAAAGGATATACAATGGAGAAAGACAATCTCTTCAATAAGTGGTGCTGGGAAAACTGGGCAGCTACATGTAAAAGAATGAAACTAGAACACTCCCTAACACCATACACAAAAATCAAATCAAAATGGATTACAGACCTAAATGTAAGACCAGACACTATAAAACTCTTAGAGGAAAGCATAGGAAGAACACTCTTTGACATAAATCAAGCAAGATCTTTCTGACCCACCTCCTAGAGTAATGGAAATAAAAAACAAAAATAAACAACTCGGACGTAATGAAACTTAAAAGCTTTTGCACAGCAAAGGAAACTCTAAACAAGACGAAAAGACAAACCTCAGAATGAGAGAAAATACTTGCAAACAAATCAACGGACAAAGGATTAATCTCCAAAATATATAAACAGCTCATGCAGCTCAATATTAAAAAACAAACAACCCAATCAAAAAATGGGCAGAAGCCCTAAATAGACATTTCTCCAAAGAAGACATACAGATGGCCAAGAGGCTCATGAAAAGCTGCTCAACATCACTAATTATTAGAGAAATGCAAATCAAAACTACAATGAGGTATCACCTCACACCAGTCAGAATGGGCATCATCAGACAATCTACAAACAACAAATGTTGAAGAGGGTGTGGAGAAAAAAGAACCCTCTTGCACTGTTGGTGGGAATGTAAATTGATACAGCCACTATGGAGAACAGTATGGAGGTTCCTTAAAAAACTAAAAATAGAATTACCATATGACCCAGCAATCCCACTACTGGGCATATACCGAGAGAAAACCATAATTCAAAAAGACACATGCACCCCAGTGTTCATTGCAGTGCTATTTACAATAGCTGGGTCATGGAAGCAACCTAAATGCCCATCGACAGATGAATGGATAAAGAAGATGTGGTACATATATACAATGGAATATTACTCAGCCATAAAAGGGAATGAAATTGGGTCATTTGTAGAGACATGGATGGACCTAGAAACTGTCATACAGAGTGAAGTAAGTCAGAAAGAGAAAAACAAATATTGTATATCAACGCATATATACGGAATCTAGAAAAATGGTACAGATGAACCAGTTTGCAAGGCAGAAATTGAGACACAGATGCAGAGAACAAATATATGGACACCAAGATGGGAAAGCAGGGGGTGGGGGTGGGATGAATTGGGAGATGTGGATTGACATATATATACTAATATGTATAAAATGGATAACTATTAAAAATAATAAATAAATAAATAAAGCATGGTCTCTTTCCTTCTTCCTCCCATCCTCTATCTCTCTCATGTAAGAATCTGGATATTGACAAAAAGTTGTGGTATGAAGAAGTCAATTTTCTCTGTTTTTATTTAAGGTAATTAAGTTAAATTTGGTATGGTTTCTAGATTTTAAAAATCCCTCCTCACCCATGTCCTGTGTCTGGCTAACTTTCTTTTCAACAGTTCTCAGCTTAAATGTCACTTTGTCACAATCACACTTAGCCAATTGTTTGATTATGTGCCTAATGACTGTCTTCCTCACTAAACTGTTGTTCTTATGATACCAGAAACCCTACCTGCCTTGTACCCTATTGAACTTCTAATAGTTACCTGACACATGGCAGGTGCATGATAAAAATTTCATGAATGGGTTAATTATAAATCATCTTTTCCTTCTTATCACAGTTTAGTCAAATTTAGGGACAGTTCATAAAAACAAATTTTACTCAACATTTAGCTTTTGGCATCTTTTTAAAATTTTGTTTAATTCTATACACAAGGAAGTAAAATAATTGGAAGAGTACTGGATTAGTGTTTGGAGACATATCTGCCTGTGCTGGCTGTCATTTCTTAGTCACGTAGTCATGTGATTTTGGCTAGTCAATTAAATTCTCTGAGTTATAATTTCCTAATCTATAAATTGAAAGTAACAATACTTTTCCCACATGCTTTACACAGTTCTTAAAAGGATCAAGAGAGAATTAAAGTGAAATTGCTTTACAAACTCTAAAACACAAACCAAAAGTAAGAGGATGTCATTCTAACAGTTTTTATATATGGAGGCTTTTCATTTTTATTGATTGCCTCTCAACACATATATAAAAAAAAAATACTTGTAGGTGAAAATGAAAACCATTATAGTAATCTGTTATAGCCCATCTCATTATAATATCATTGAATACACCACTGATCTGTCACCTAGATAAAAGAATCAATTATAGCAAAAGCATAAATTTTGAGCACTGTTTCTCAAGCAAGACCAAGAAGTTCCACAGTGCTTTTATATTTTATGTAAAGAATTTTCAAAGGAAATAGTGAAATTGAGCCTCACCAAAAAGTGCGCTCTCTTTCCCTATCCCTCTCTCTTTCCTTCCTCCCGGAGGTCTCAGAATTGAATTTACGGTGATAGAATCATCCAGAAATGGGTCTGGCCATCAGACATACAAACTAAAAACAGAAATGTCTTTAAATGATTAAAGATTGAAAGCTTTCCCTCTAAGAGCAGAAAAAAGAAAGGGTGCCCACTCTTACCACTTCTATTTTAACATAGTATTGGAAGTCCTAGCCAGAGCAATCAGGTAAGAAAAAGAAACAAACTCTCCCAAATTGGAAAGGAAGAAGTAAAATTGTCTGTTTGCAGATGACATTATCTTGTACATAGAAAACCCTAAAAGCTCTATCAAAAAACTATTAGAAATAATAAACGAATTCAGTAAGGATGCAGGTCACAAAATCAACATACAAAAATCAGTTGCATGTATACACACTAGCAACAAACTATCTGAAAAAGAAATAAAGAAACATTCCCATTTACAATAGCATCAAACAGAATAAAATACTTAGGAATAAATTTAACCAAGAAGGTGAAAGATCTATACACTGAAAACTACAAAACATTGTTGAAATAAATTGAAGAAGACACAAATAAGCAGAAAGATATCTTATGTTCATGGATCAGATGAGTAAATATTTTTTAAATGACCATACTATCAAGAGCCATGCAATCCCTATCAAAATCCAATGGCATTATTTACAGAAAGAAAAAAAAATCCTAAAATTTGAATGGAGCCCCAAAAGACCCTGCATAGCCAAAGCAATCTTACAAAGAAAAAAGTTGGAGTCATCACACTCCCTGATTTCAAACTATACTGAAAAGCTATAATAATCAAAACAGTATGGTAAAAACCAGTATGGTATAAAAAGACACATATACCAATGAAATAGAATGAAAAACCCAGAAATAAACCCACAAAGATACAGTCAACTAATATTTGACAAGGGAACCAACAACATTCAATGGGGAAAAGACAGTCTCTTCAAACAATGGTGTTGAGAAAACTTGACAGTCATATGCAAAAAAATGACACTGCATACAATGAACTGTATCTTAAACCACTCACAAAAATTAATTCAAAATTGATTAAAGACTTAAGAGTAAGACCTGAAACCATAAAACTCCTAGAAGAAAACACAGGAAAATCTCCTTGACAGTCTTGGCAATGAATTGTTAGATATGACACCAAAAGCATGAACAACAAAAGCAAAAATGTACTAAGGGACTACATTAAACAAAGCTTCTGCAAAGCAAAATAAACCATCAACAAAATGAAAAGGCAACCTATGAAAAGAAAGAAAATATTTTCAAATCATACATCTGATAAATATCCCATACGTGCAAGGGAATCATACAACTCAATAGCAAAAAACAAAAAACCTAATTTAAACATGGGCAAAGGACCAGAAATAGACATTTTTCCAAAGAAGACACACAAATGGCAAAAACACACATGAAAAAATGGTCACTAATCATCAGAGAAATGCAAATCAAAGCTACAATGAGATGTCACCTCACACCTGTTAGGATAACTATTATCAAATAGATAAGAGATAAGTCCTAGCAAGGATGTGGAGAAAAGGGAACACTTGTGCACTGTTGCTTGAAATGTAAATTGGTGCAGCCTCTATGGAAAACAGTATAGAGGTTCCCTGAAAATTAAAAAAAGAACTACCATATGATCTAGCAATTCCACTTCTAGCTACACACCCAAAAGAAATGAAATCATGATCTTGAAGAGATATCTGCACCCCCATGTTCACTGCAGCATTATTTACAATACCCAAGAAACGGAAACAACCTAAGTGCCCATCACAAATGAATGAATAAAGAAAATGTGGTATATATATACAATATATATATGATCTCACTTATATGTGTAATCTAAAAACAAACAAACAAACAAACAACCCATAGCAAGATAGAGTAGATTTGTGGTTCCTAGGGGCAGGGAACAGGGGTGTGGAACATGGGTGAAGGTGGTCAAATAGTACAAGCTTCCAGTTATAAGATGAATAAGTTTTGAGGATTTAATGTATAGCATGGAGACTATGGTTAACAATACTACATTGTTCACTTCAAAGTTGCTGAGAGAGAAAATCTTAAAAGTTGTCAAAACATACACACCAAAAAATGGTAACTATGTGAGGTAATAACTGTGTTAACTAACTTTATCAAGGTAATCATTTTGTAATATATATGCATATCAAATCATCATGTTGTACACATTAAATTTACACAATGTCATATGTCAATTATATCTCAATAAAGCTGGGGAAAAATATTAAATGTCAGCATATTAAGTCAATCCATCTTTCAGGGGGTGGACTTCATCAACCTAATAGGTAAAGAATAATGTATAAAATTAGAATTCCAATTTAAAAATAGAAATAGTGTTGCCCAACCTCCTTAAACACATCAGCAAAAGCAGCTCTCTCTCCCAAAGGCAGATCCTCAAGGAAAGTCAAACCTTAATGGGAAGAGTCCTTGGTGAGAACAGAATCACAACAAAAGTGAGTTACATAATTTAAGTAATGGCCTGAAGCATGAATCTCCACAATAAATCCATTAGCCAATATGTTCTTTCTGTGTTTAGAATTGACACAGTCTCTGTCTGCTTCTCTGGGGCAACTTTTCCTGACTTTATGCTGAATAATGTCTCCACTGACTATCATTTTTCCTTTAGATGTATTTAGGTATTCAGTCAAGTCTTACTCTGACCCTGCCAGTAAATCTGTTTTTTTATTTTTTCATTTGACTATGTATCTCTGCTCTGATCCACTATCTATTGATTTTATAACTTAACTCTCAAAGGACAATCTCATTATCCCTATTTATAAGCTCTTAGGGGTACTTCACAGCTGTCCCCAAGTACCACCTTCAATAAAAACAAGAAAACAAACCAAACATTATCCAGATATAAGCTGAATTGCCTATTGCTCAAAAGACATTGAATTATTAAGCTAGATCTCAACTATAGGAAAGAAAAAACAATAAAAGTGGTATCTGGCCATAATTATATTAAAACAAAACTAGTGAAGATCTCAAGAGATTTTTTTATGACCTGTTTTGACAAATGATTCAACCAGATCTTAGGGAACATAGAATAGCTTTTCATTTAAGGCATTAATGTGGGTAATGAAGTAGCAAAATATATGAAAATTTATTTCTTACACCTTATTAATTCACATTAAGAGATTGACTTCCATTTATAATTCATCAGTATTACACTTTTTCATTGATATCTGACTGTACATTTATAAAGCATCACCACTGATAAGCAATTAATTTTAATAATAATAGATAAAATATTGAAAGCATATTTGGATTACCAATCATCTCATGAATGAGACTTTTGATAGAGTCACAAACTGTATAAAAAAGAATATGGACAATGGTACAGCTCAAATATCTACAAATCTAATGACTGGGATAAGATGTCAAAAAGAAGATCTAGGAGCATATAATTAAAGAAACAAGTTTTCATTTTGTTATGAATTTTTATAGATTACACTGTCTTAGTGGAAGTTAAGATGATAGGCATTAATGTCACATTAATGTATTTTGGGTTATCGCCAAGGAAAGTAAATTTGATGTCTATATTATAAATCTCTATTTTAGAAAAACGTATTCATAGTTTTAATAGATATCTCCAAAAGAGAGCAGGAATTTTTTTTTAATAAAATATTTAAAAAAGAGAGAAACCCACAATGATACAGAAGAAAGGATACTTTTTTGCCTCTGTCCTAGGTTATATAAATTCTAGTAACATTTTAATAATTGTTATCACACTCATTGTTGTAATAGGAGCATAAGTCCAAGATAATTGCCACCAGCATGCTTGCCTTTATTTCAAGCCCATTTTACTATTCATTCATGTCAGACTCATCCCCCAAAAGATTTATGTTTGGTTTTTTTGCCGTTTTGGATGTGCCAAAAGAAAGCATACAAACATCCAAAATTCTGTACCTTAAGGGAAAGCTACTTTGTAGCATCTTTGTAGCATAGTTTTTAATCTAAGTGAGGACAAAGCTTTCACACACTTAAATCTATACAATTTTGGGGGTGGAGAGGGGGGCAGTTGTATTTATCAAATGTAAATTCCTAATCCCTAGGTGTTTTATCCTTGAAATCAAGCATGTTTCTGAACCAGTAACCCCACCACCCCTTAGCTTCTGATAATAGACTATAACCTCATTTTGTTAGTTATCCATGTTGTCAACATCATGGATTAAAATGTCACATAGGGTGATGTCAACATCGTGGTGGCATGAGACTCTCCTTTTGTCTCTCCTCTTCAATGTGCAACTGGCAAAACATCCATAACTCAACAAAGGTTTCTCTGCCCAACACACCAGGGTGCCAGAGAGATCCACATGTATGTAGATCTAAAAGTGACTGTGTTAGAACATATAGAAGAGGTGGACCTAGGGGAAAAGAGGTGGTGGCCACAATTCCAGGCCGCCCAGCCATGGTGCCTGAACCCACAGCTCCAGAGAACCCAGCAGCAGCAGGGAAGGTGGCACACACAGCAAAGGCCCCCCAGCCACAGAGGGGCCTATGGCCACAGAGAACAGGGCAGCAGCGGGGGCAGGCCATAACCCCAGTTCCAAGGGGGTGCCCAAGATTCTGCCCCCCACCAGCACCCATGATGGCAGCACCAGCAAACCTGACAACCCTATAGGTGGAGGTAACCAGGACCCCCCCACTCTCCCCTACCCCCTGCCACAGTGGCAGGACCAGCCACCCACATCACCCCAGACACAACAGAGGTACCTGCCATCCCAGTGCCCCTGGCAACGATGCCAGTGACAGCAGCAACACTGTCAGCACCAAGGCACAAGAGACCCTGGAAGCACAAGCAGTGATGAAGAGGTCACTGGCAACGCCTCGGGCCACAGCAGTGGAGGGTAGAAAGTGCCAACTCTCAGATACAGCCAGAGGCAGTACAGGTAAGAGAAACCAAAAACTTGAGTTAGAGTGCCACCTACCGAAAAACAAAAGAAAGTCCTCTTATTACCAACCTGCTGAATTGTTAGAATCAAAGCAAAAAAAAGCTTTACCTAAATAAGAAAGGTATTCACTACTTCAAATGCACCAGTAGAGGAACAACACATCAAGCACCATGAAAAACCAAGGGAACATTATATCACCAAAGGAAAATGACAATTCTCCAGGAAACAAACTTAAAGTCAAAACTTAAAGTCAAACTTAAAGAAGATTGCAATCTAACTGATAAAGAAATCGAAATAGCTGTCATGAAGAAACTTAACAAGCTACAAGAAAACTTAGAAAGGCAGTTCAATGATCTCAGGAATAAAATTAATGAAGAGAAGAAATACTTTACTGAAGAGATTGAAACTCTAAAAAAAGAACCAAACAGAAAGTTGGGAGCTGAAGAACTCAATAAATGAGATGAAGAATGCAATAGAAAGAAGTAGAAAGAGAGCAGACCATATGGAAGAGAGAATTAGTGAGCCTGAAAATAGAAATCTAGAAATAATTCAGGTATAAGACAAGAGAGATGAAGATTTTTAAAAATGAAGAAATTATATGAGAACTAACTGACTCCATTAGGAAAGGCAACATAAGGATAACGGGATCCCAGAAAGAGAAGAGAGGGAGAAGGAAACAGGGTTTATTTAAAGAAATAATAGCTGAGAACGTCCCAAACCTGGGGAAGGAACTGGACATAGAAGTCCATGAGGCTAAGAGAACACCTAATTATCTCAATGCAAAAAGACCTTCTTCAAGACACATATTAAAACTATCAAAAGTCATCGATAAAGAAAGAGTTTTAAAGGTAGCCAGGCAAAAAAAGACAGTAACATACAAGGGAGCCCCCATTAGGTTATAAGTGTATTTCCCAACAGAAACTCTACAGGCCAGGAGAGAGTGGAATGACATGTTCAAAATATTGAAAGATAAAAATTTTCAGACAAGAATATTTTATCCAGCGAAGTTATTCTTCAGGTAGAAGAAGACATAAAGGCTTTCCCGACAAAGATGGACAGAGGAGGTGAAGATACATTTTTCCAAAGAAGACATGCAGATGGCCAACAGGCACATGAAAAGATGTTCAACATCACTAATTACTAGGAAAATGCAAATAAAAACCACAGTAAGATATCACCTCACACCCACTAGATGGTATTATCAAAAAGAAAAGAAATAACATGTGTTGGAGAGGATATGGAGAAAAGGGAATCCTCACACATGGTTGGTGGGAGTGTAAATTGGCGCAGCCACTATGGAAAACATTATAGAAATTACTCAAAAAATTAAGAATAGACTACCATGTGATCCAGCTATTTCACTTCTGGGTACTTAACCAAAGAAGGGAAAACACTAATTCAAAAAACTAAGTGTACCCCTATATTCACTGCAGCATTATTTACAAAAGCCAAGATATGGAAACAACCTAAGTGCCCAAAAAAGAATGAATGGATAAAGAAGATGTGTTTTATATAAATAAATATATATATATATATTTATACAATGAAATATTATTCAGTCACTTAAAAAGATGAAATCTTGCCATTTTTGAGTACATGGATTGACCTTGAGAGTATCATGCTAAGTGAAATGAGTCAGATGGAGAAAGACAAATACCATAATATTTCACTCATATATGTAATGTACTTTTTAAAATGAAGAAAGAAAACAAAACAAAAACAAACACATAGATACAGAGAGCAGGTTGGTGGTTACTAGAGGGGAAGGAGGGTGGAGGAGGGTGAAATGGGTGAAAAAGGTTACCCAAAGAGGGTATGATGACAGATGAAAATTAGACTTTTGTGGATGAGCATGTCAAGAGTTACTCTGAGCTTTCTGTCCTACATGACCAAGAGAATCATCAACTGAGGGTAGGTAGCAGGAGCTGGCTTGGGAGACGGGAACATGAAAGTCAAGAGAAAAATGGATTTGGGTTTGCATGTATTGAGTTTGAATTATTAGCAGGATATCCATAAAGAGATGTTTAGTGGCACTTGGACATTAGAGGGATTATGTCTGACATGGTGATATCTTGAGCATAGATAAATCCCAGAAAATGAGCACAGAATCAGAAGAAATTACCAACTCTTATAGGATGCTTACACCTTAAGGGTAGATAAAGAAAGAGAGGCTAGGTGAAGAGAGTAGACCGAAATAGGAACCAAGTCAATAGAATGCAGCATTACAAAAATTAAGGCAAGACTTTCTAGAAGTTTACAACCAACAAGATTTAATGCTGTAGAGAGATTCCATACAAAGATGATGGAAAAGAAGCAAATGATGGGGAAATTTTCCCATAATGTCTTAACTGAAACAATGGAAAGCACTGTTTCAGTTGGGTAGTAAGGAATGAAGTCAAGCTAGAAAGTCGATGAAATGTGAGAAAACAATAAGTCAACCTCACTCGATCACTCCTTCCCAGTGAAATATTCTCAAATAGTACCAGTCTATTGGTCATTCCAAGGTTTGTTTGTCTTCCTACTTGACCTGGACCCAAGGTCCAGTCAGTGTAACTATTTACAGTCATCCTTGAGACTTTGACCCACTCACCTGATCCCCACAGCACCTCACCAAATTTTGCCCTTGCTTATCTGAAATTCTGGGAAGACTTTTTTCTCCACTCCAGCTGCTAGATTGTCTGAAATACATGGAGAAAACTATTTTACCATGCAAATGATTCCTTTAAACCTTTATGTTTTTAACAAAACTGGGTCAAAAATATTGCCAAAATCTGTTTACTTACCTCTATCTGAATAAATGGCCAAACTAATTATCAACTTCCTTACTTCAAACATATTTCTAAGCTCCAGTTTACTGATACTAAGCTGAGCATAGTAATAGTTTTCTCGTAGGTTATTGTGAGTATTGGACTTTGTATATACAAATAGCTTTGCCTAGTTCATAACACATAATAGGTACTCTATAAATTGGTGTTGTAATTAATACCATGAATATTAGGTAAATTATTTAACAGTATATGTTCTAGACATTTTTATCATCCTAATGTACTCCTCCTTTGTTCTTATATGAGGATTTATTGACAATGTCCATTCATTTAAATATTTATTGAGCACAGACACATGGTAGGTATGCAATATGAACAAGACAGACAAGTGTCCTAATCTCATGGATTCTACATTCTAGAGGTGCTGGTGGATATTAAATAACTAAAGAAATACTTAGATCAAAATAATTTTAGGTAGTAGTAAATGTTATGATGAAAATAATCAGATTGATAAAGTAAGAATGATGGTTGTGGGGAGGAGAAGGTATGATTATGAATAGATAACATAAATATAACAGTCATAAATATAAACTTCTTCAGTTCAGTTCCTCCACACTTTAAATTTTCTCTCAAACTCCAACTGTTCTTTCATAGCTTCCTCCTCTATAAAAGTGTGATTTGTTTCTATTCTTTAATCAAAACCAATCCTGTTGAGCTCACCTATCTTTGTCACCAAGTTTTGCTTATAATCTCTTCTTATATATTCACTTTTTCCTTAGAATAGTTTCTTTCACTGAGTCTATGATTATAATGTCATAGAAATTACTGTGTATTTATTTTAGTAAATCTTTAAAGTTGAAATTCATTACCTCTTTTCTCTCATAATATACCAATTACATTTTAAATATTTAGCAATCTAAGCCAACTCTAAATTTGACCACTTGTAGACAAGTGTTAGCAATGGAAATATGACACTATCTGCACTAGTAACAAAAACAATGAACAAAATAGGAAAATTTTTCGAGAAAGAACTTCTGAGACATACCAACTTTGAGGAATTTGAGAAGCAGAGAAAAATAGAAGACCTGAATCATCTGTGCTTGAAGGTAAAAACATTTGAGATAGTACATAGCCAATGGGAGAGTTAACATTCAAGTGGGCCCATCTCTTTATTCATATGTAGAGACACAACATCCAGGCCCATACCACACCTCACATTGTACATAAATAAGCCATTTACAAACCCAACCTATGAAAGGAAAAACACAAGACATTTCTTCTAAAAATACAGTCACAGACAAAAATTACAGAATTTTCAACACTCAAAACTATTAACTCAGTTTTAACTTTGTGTCCATATTCATAAATACCCTTTAGATATTTCTCATCTCTTCCTCTACTGGCTTATGCCTTCTTGTGCACTGCATACTTACACTCTTACGCTCAGAAAAGCAAATACAAAAACTGCCAGCTCAGCCAGGTGGAAAGAGAAGAAAAATGGAGTATAATCACATAAATCTTCTGAATAGGCTAACATTCATCACTGTTTATTACTCTCTTTAATAGCCTTTTCCTTGAACAAAAAAAGAAGCAAGATTTTTCAGAGCACTCCAAATAACTGTTTAGCTATTGGCTCAGAGAGATTTACTCACATAAACCTCTCAAGCTTTGTTTCTTTAAGAAGTGGAACTCATTGTGTAATTTGGTTCAAAACCAACAATCTTGCAAGTGTCAATTTCCTTGCAGTTTTTGGTGAAAGAAAATTCTAGCTGAGCATTAAACATGGTGCACAGACACCACAGAAGCCTGGACATACTCTAGGTGTTAAACTTGAGGGGAAAAAAAGAGAGAAGAGAGGAAAAGGAAGACAAGGATATCAGAAGAGATGCGGAAGGAAGAGAATAAAAAGATTTCAGAATTCTTCTAACCCACTCAGATGATGCCAAGGAACCAAACATAGCCCTGCCCCTTCTGAGGAGCTGTGGGTAGCGCAGGCAAGGTCTGACACAAGTATCATGTCTCTCAAACGTCTAACTTTTTAAGTGTATTTAAGAAATAGATCACTAACAGTTAATTCTCATATACTCAATTATATCTATAGAGACAGATAATATATATCATAATATTATCATAGGGAGAACAGTTACTCAGGTCACAGACATACTGCTTTCAGTTTCTTATAGTACAAACCAATTTCTTCCATTTCCTTTTCATTAAAGTATTGGTATAAAAATACAGTGAAATGGAATAAATGGTTTCATTTAAGTGATGTTTCCCCAGGGGAAAGCTTACTGACAGAAACATAGTATCAGGTACAATGTGCTAAGAACTGATTTACTTTATTCTTCATTCAGTATGAACTACAGAACAATGCACAGATATAAAAACAGGCCAACCATAGATTTGAGTGCAATATTTGACAAAATAATTGCCAGTTTCCTTCTAAAATTATTTCTCTGGTATGCAGTCAGGTTGTTTGTTACAACAAATTTTCCTCAACTGCTTCTCAGTATATTTGTAGTAAATAATTTGTACTCATGGTTCTAAAGAGGTGATGCAGAAATTCTAATGAAAGCATGAAATATTCTGATAGCTCTGAGGTTCTTTTACAAGCTAAGTCTTCAAACTTTCCCACCAAGCTTTAATTCCATTTCTATCTGTCCAGAGGAAAACATATTATTCTGATTTTCATTCTGCTTCCTGAAATTCTCAGTTGGCTTTCCTCATATTCTTCATTAGTTCAGTGTTCTCCACCATGTTTCTCTCCCTAGCCACTCCACTTTTGTGATCATCTCTTCACCACTCTGTCAATAACCACAGGACTCATTAAAGAGAGAGGATGCCAAAAGTTATTTTGGACAAAGGGAATGGGCGTGGCATTAAGAGTTGTAAACATCTACAGATTCCAGATGATAGAATTTAAATTTTGGTACCATTTTTCAAGTTAAAAATAGGAAAATGATAAAAGCTTTTGCACAGCAAAGGAAATCATAAACAAGACAAAAAGACAACCCTCAGAATGGGAGAAAATATTTGCAAACGAAGCAACTGACAAAGGATTAATCTCCAAAATATACAAACAGCTCATAAATAGACATTTCTCCAAAGAAGACATACAGATGGCCAACAAACACATGAAAAGATGCTCAAATCAGTAATTATTAGAGAAGTGCAAATCAAAACTACAATGAGGTATCACCTCACGCCAGTCAGAATGGCCATTATCAAAAAATCTACAAAAAAATAAATGCTGGAGAGGGTGTGGAGAAAAAGGAACCCTCACACACTGTTGGTGGGAATGTAAATTGTTACAGCCACTATGGAGAACAGTATGGAGGTCCCCTAAAAATAGAACTACCATATGACCCAGCAATCCCAGTACTGTGCATATACCCTGAGAAAACCATAATTCAAAAAGAGTCATGTACCCCAATGTTCACTGCAGCACTATTTACAATAGCCAGGACATGGAAACAACCTAAGTGTCCATCAACAGATGAATGGATAAAGAAGATGTGGTACATATATACAATTGAATATTACTTGGCCATAAAAAGGAATGAAACTGGGTCATTTGTAGAGATGTGGATGGACCTAGAGTCTGTCATACAGAGTGAAGTAAGTCAGAAAGAGAAAAAGAAATATCGTATATTAACACATATATGTGCAATCTAGAAAAACGGCACAGATTTACCTATTTGCAGGGCAGGAATAGAGACTCAGACATAGAGAACAGACATGTGGACACAGCAGGGTAAGGGGATGGTGGGACTAATTGGGAGATTAGGATTGACATATATACACTACCATGTGTAAAATAGGTAGCTAGTGGGAACCTGCTGTGTAGCACAGGGAGCTCAGCTTGGTGCTCTTTGATGACCTAGATGTGTAGGATTGGGGGGGTGGGAGGGAGGTCCAAGAGGGAGGGTATATATGTATACATATAGCTGATTCACTTCGTTGTACAAGAGAAACTAACACAACATTGTAAAGCAAATATACTCCAATTAAAAAAAAAAAAGGAAATGAGAAAGGAAAGAAGAAAAAGAAATAAGTAAGGCACACAAGCAGGAAGGAAGAAAGGATTCCTTTCAAGAACTGGACCTCCTTTCACTGGGTTCCATGTGGTCATTTATCTTCATGTTTTCTCTCATTTTGCTAAAGCTCATTCTGCAGTAACTAATGTATATGTATATTAAATCATCACATTGTACATCTTAAAAAAAATCACATTGTACAACCTAAATATGTATAACTTTTACTTGTCAATCATACCTCTATAAAGTTGGAGAAAAAAGAGCACAAGAATCAATAATGATTGTTTTCATTCTTGAAATATATTTATTCTACACAGATATTTGTATAATAGTTTGTCTGGGTATATAATTGTAAGTTGAAAACTATGTTCCTTTTGAATTTTAAGCTATCTCTCCATAATATTCTTACCCCAATGTTGCTTTCGACAATTCTAATGTTATTTTGATTCTAGAGTCTTTGGAGTTAAATGTGCATCTTTTTTCTTTTTTTGTTTTTTGTTTTAATTCTCTCTTTGGAAAGTTTTGGGAGCCTCTGCTTTTTCTAGAAGTTCTGAAAATTCATTAAAATGTGCTTTGATGTGAATCCTTTTTTGTTGGGCTCCTGCTGGGTTCTTCTAACTTGGAGACCCTTGTATGTCAGTTCTGGAAATATTTTTTGTCTTCTATTTCTTGAGCAATTTCCTAATGTCTGCTTTCTTTCCTCTCTCTTTATGCAATATCTATGAGCTGAATGCTGGAACTCCTAGATTGATCATTTAATTTTCTTACCTCTTTTCTTCTATTTTCCATTTCTTTATCTTTTGATTCTATTTTCCCAGGGATTCTCTCAACATCTATTTGATTTTTCTAAATGATTTTAATTTCTGAGAACACTTTCTGAGTCTGTTTATTTATATAAGCATCATACTTTTGCTTTTATTTTTTTGTTTGTAGTGGATGCACTATTTCTTGTCTTTCTGAGGATTTCAATTACAACCATTGCTTTTGTTTAAGTGTTTCCTATTTTTCCCTGCATTGTCTTGTTTCTTCTGATTTTCCTTTAAAAAAATTTGTCACACACATATGTTGCTGTGACTTGTGTACAGAAGCTCAGAGCTTCACAGGTTCTGTTTCCTCTGAACATTAATGGCCAGTCTCCTACTTGGGAGAGAGAAACCTAGTATCCAGGGAGGGAAGGAGACCTAAGGGTCTAACTGCACCTGGTACAGATTTTTCTCTGCTCCAAGAACCATTTCTAACTTAATGAGTCAGGGAACAACTTGAGAGTGAGTTTTGCGAGCTGCATTGGTCTTCAGTGAGGTCGGCTATAACAAGCAAATTCACATACCGGAAATAAAAATCACAGCACTCACAAAGAGCTTTCTTGACATCTGCCTTGATTCTTTCGTGGTGTTTGTGCATGTGTGTCACTCTCCCCTTGCTCACTAGACCCCAGTCACATTCATCTTCTTTCAAATGCTTATTTTAGAATTCAGACAATACTTCTGTATATAGACTGTATACAGCAGGTACAGACTAGAGGAGCAACCCCCAAACTTATGACCAAATAGAACCCCACCACCTAAGGAACCATAAAACTTTATAACATATCTATTCAAATAACATAAGGTAAATCAATTCTTTGTTGACCATAGGAAATCATATATGTAATATAGTGTGCTTAAAAATGGATGTTCCATAAAGACACGTTGATTGATTGGATGTTTTTAAACACGCGTAGAATTCCTTTAACTAACTATTCCAAGCACTATATAGGATTGGCTAAAACAATGTTCACAAACGTGATCATTACATAAAACTAAGGATGTAAACAAAATCCAGATTTCTGTAAACCTGAGTTTTTGCATGCTAATATTTCTGTGACAATAGTAAAGAGTTTCTATGATTCAAATATTTTGTTCTTGAGATTTGGCAGTGATTATCCTGCCCAAGTTCCCTTCTCTGAGAGCTGCCACCACCTGCCCCTGGAGTCATGTTTGTACTTCAGGTCTGCAATCCATGGCTATAACCCACTGGGCAGTTTACGTAAGGACTAGTAATGAAAAGACTGGGCTGAACTATTGAGGGTTTCTCTCCAGGAATTTGGAATAGGATCAAAGAGCAGAAAAGTCAGTCAATGGTGGCTGCTTCTTTGTCACATGATGTAGGCTCCTAGGTCAAAAGATCCCACCCTTAGGAAGCTGTGATAGAGAACTAGGCAAACAGAGTACAAAAAACCATTCTTTAGGAAGAAAAGGACAATGAGAGATGCCTTGAAATGGTCCCATGTATTACCAGCACATGCTAAGAAAATCTGCCCTGGATCCTGGTGAATATCAGTTCAAGTTCTTGTCATGATGCCCCCACTACCCTCCTATCCTTGGATCCATGGGAAAATCCTGTACCCTCCTAATTAAGCCCTTTTTCTATAAAAACAAAATAAATCGCTATATGCAAAGGCATGATCACTATTTTATTGATGCCAAGACACACCTGACCACTGCCAAATAAATGTTACAATTAGCGTTGTATTTCTTCATATCCTCCTTCACTTCCAGAATTTATTTTGATGTAAATGAGAGTTGTACCTCCCAAAGGACTAAAAGAAAATCAAAGAGTACAACTTTCCCTCAGAGAACATATGGTCCTGCTGAAAGTTCCTTTGAGTTTTGCCCTTAGAGTGAGGAAGCTTCCTAAAGATGAATTTACGAGTGCGGACAATGATGTCATGGTGTGAGTGTGTCAGTGGGCATGTATTTAAGCTGCCACATATAAATCCTGCAGTTAAGAGCCTGCATGAAAATTAAATTACCAAGTTAAAATATAGCTTGAAGAAATAATTATCAATCCAGTGTGCATTTATGCTGAGAAATATTTAGTCTACTGTAAATGAGCCACCAGGGTGTTAGATTACAACATGCCCAGAATTACAGAATGATTTATATGAACTCCTGGGTCTCAAGGAATAAGCATATTAGCACAGAGGAACATGAAATAGAATTACAGCACTATCTGATAACTGAGTGAGCGTATGTAACATACTTTCACAGAATCATGTAATAACAACAATAATAATAATTAATATATGTATAATACTCTACTGTGTTAAAAGCCTCTTTAATATACTTTAACGTTACCTTATTGGAACTTCCCACCAACCCTGTGAAGTACATAGTCACTATTATTTCCTAAAGAAGAACCTGAAGTTCAGAGATGCTAAGTCACTTGATTAAGTAACACAGTTTGGAAACGGAAGAGCCTGAATTCAACCCCAAAATCCTTATATCAAAATGTGTTGTTCTTTTACTACATGATATTGCCATCTAAAGTTAAAAAAAAAAAAAATTTAAGCTAGCAAGTATGCAAATCACTTTAACACTGCATTTTTTTTTCAGAATGAAGTCACAATCTGTAATATGGCTCAATAACTAAGCAATCAACACACCATAAAGAAGGAGACTGGGCACTACCCTCTGTGCTGCCCAGATGAAGGCCTGTTCTCCATGTCCAAAGGCTTTGCTGCCCTTTAGGAGTTCTCCCAGAGTCAGTAGCAGTGGGAGGCATGAGGTCAGCTCTGGGTAGTTGGTCACTGGCAACCAGGATTAGCAAACAAGAAAGCTACAACAAGCTGTATCCACAGTCCGGTCAAACAAGAGGAGCCCCTCTGTCACTGTGTAGGGAGGCCCATGGGCCATTATAAGGCCATAGCAGGAGTAATATGAAACTGAAATAACACTTTGAAAATAAATACACAAACCAGTGAATTACTCTTATCATACTTGCCCTTGTCTTTTCACTGTTTAAAAAAACAAAAACAAAAAGACACATGCTCTTCTTGTCCTCAGTCCCTGACCATAGGCAAGTGCCTTCCTTTCATATCCTTCTTCTGTAAAAATAGGGATAGCAATTCCTATCTCATGACATTGTTGAGAATAGTTTAAAATAGAATGCATGTAAAGTGCTGAGAACCATGGCTAGCAAGAAAAAGGCTCAATAACTATTGTTATTTTTATCAAGAACCAAAACCACACAGCCCAATGTCTACATTAACTTGACTCTTCCATAAAACTCTTGCCCAAGAGGATGAAAGTACAAATAACTATTTTTAATTTCAGGAACTTCCTCCAAATCCATATATGAGAACTTTCAGCAAGCCCTAATTACCTCCCTTCTCGGGACAGTAGACCACTCAACCGGACTTGTCAAACGACTACTTACGCTTCCACACTCCCTCAGAAATCCTTGCTTCACTGTGGCCACAGATTCTAAACTATGACGTCATGAACTTTGTCGAATCCCAATCAGTTTACTGCGTGGAAAGACCTTACGCTGATTCTAGAAACCTCACAAATATCCTGGCCCTCACCTGCCCCCTCAGAAATATTCATAAGATTTCAACAAGACACTGATCTTCCTTACTGGGTTAAGAATAAATGTAGTTTAGCTCTACGATGATGCTCTTTATGGTGAGTCAGCAGTTAACATTATTATTATTATTATTATTATTATTATGTATATCTTTCATCTCTATAATCATGTGTTTTCCAAATATTGCCCAAGGGGCTCTGAGACACTGAGGTGAACGCACATGGTGCAGTGGGACATGTGAATTTTTGAGGAAAACACTGCAATCCCTGACGTCCATCAGACACCGTATGGGCAATTTTAACATTAGATTGTTATGTTCCTTTTGAGACATCATATCTTTGTGAAACTGGATTTACAATGGTTGCTGTGATAAAAATCAAGTACTACATGGTAGTGGGAAAAGAAAAATGAGGCTGACGGTGATATCAAAATTTGAGAAGTGGTGCAGCACTCAACAGGCATACAAGTCTCATTAGTAAGTAGTTATGGCTATTTTGGAGTGAAATAAAAAATCTTTTTCTTTTAATGTATGTGCATTATGTATTCAAATGGCTATTAAGTTTTTAGGACTTAAATATTTATTAAGTTGTTTATTCCTACCTACTTCATAAATGGAACTGTGTGTTTTTTCTTTTGGTCTGGGAGTATCATAAGAAAAGCTCACCAAGACACTAAGGGCACTGGGAGTGAAGAAAGTTTAGGAACGTCTGCTCTAACCTAGTCTCTGTGCAACTGTGACTGGACAGAATTTAAAGAAAAACCTAAATCCAGGGTAAATTGCCTTTGAGGCTCTCTCCAACCTTCAAACCTACCAGTCTTTCCATGGGTTTCTCCTTTCCTCAAACGTCCTCATATGAATTCCTAGATGCCCAGAACTTCCCCTACACCCCAAGGAAAGTTCCCATTCTGATTATCAGGGAGATTAAATTTATACACTGTAGAGATGGAGTTGCTTCTCTCTGTCAACTTAGTTCTTTCATTCAACAAATATTTGTTGAATAGCAGATAGAAGTTAAGCATAGTTCTAGACTGCAGATACATGGGTTAGAGAATTTATTACGTTAATAGTTCTAAAATCTTGGAAGCTCATTTGTAAATGGCTAAAGATTTTCCAGAATAAATGCACACTGGAATGATCATAATTTCTAAATTGGGTATCTAATCCAAGTAAATAGCAGAATTTTCAGCCAAGAGATACAGACATACCACCTACTCTGTTCACAGTAAATTTAGGCCAGAACTGGGGTTAGTTATAAAACTTTCAAACGTGTTTTTCCAGCTGTGAGAGAAACATACATGTGAATGACCAATCCTATTTTCATTTTCTTGCTTCACTTCATACACATTCCAAGAGTTTTCATCAAAATGATGCATTTCTTTCATAGAATAGGCTCTGGGTCATCCAGCTCTTCTATCAGGACCAAGTGATGATCTGTTCTCTAAGTTAAGCTAATACTTTCTTGCTGTAGCTCAAATTTTCTTTTTCTAAGAGCCTCCTGGATACAAGTTCAAATTACCTTTAATATTAGAATGTTCTGAATTACCTTCTGAATATACTCTCAATTTTGTTTTTCCCACCCCCCAAAAAATTCAGGAAATATTTTTTCAAGTTTACAGAGAACTACATTTTGTCAATTAATAATAGTCTAGTAAAGATGCAAAAAGTTAAATTTCTTCATGGAGGCTCCAAATTGCTCTGTCTATATGTTCTATTTTCCTTGTAACAAACTCAGACAAATGGAGAGGTGCCTCCAAACTGATCCTTCATTTACAAAACAAAGAAACAAATGAGAGACTCAGAGCTTTTGTATGAGGAGCTCCTGTTTTGGCTTGACAATGAATATATGTAGTTTTCAAACCCCAATAAGCAGAGCAGTACCTTGTTGGATCCACGGGACAAATTCAAATGCACTGAAGTATTATATTATAATTTACAATGAAAAACAGAATAAAGGAAAATATCATTCCCTCTGAAAGTCTGAACAAACCTATTCCCTTTTCACTCCTCTTAGAGTATTACTGTCAGGTAAGATTAAGGGGGGCCCACAAAACCTTTGGGTCTTAAAGCCATGCCAAACCAAGAACAAGGTTAGTAATTTTTAGGGTCCACATTTTCTTCTTCACACCAAATTGGTACAATAAGAGAATGACACAGTGACAGGAAAGGGAGTCGCCAAACCAGCAACCCCTTGTGACAATAAGTGATTCTGTTTCCTAAGGGGAAGTGAGGGATGGAGAGCCTCAGCAAATGGAGCAATTTTAAGTCCCAAGGTCTGGTGTTTCCTAAGTGAAGACAGGAAAAACTCAATATGAAATTCTGCCTGAATGAAGCCTCAAAACCATTAGGGACAAATTTGCAAAAACAGATATTGAATCTGTGCTTCTGTCTCCTTGCCTGACAACAGTGTGCAAACAGCACGTGCGCACACACACACATACACACACACACTGCAAGAAGAGGCTCAGGTGAGGAAAACTGCTCTTCTCAATCATTTCCAACATGTTGAAGTCCTCAAGGCTTACTTTAAAAATCATTAATGTCAAAGAAAATTAATAATAATGTGCATCAGTAACTCTTGTCTCTTCCTCTGCCCACTGCCCACACCCTCCCATCCAAACCCACTCATTTATACCTTCATATGAACTCAAGTCACTGTGCAACTTCTCCTAGGGATTTGGGGGTTAAACTTTATCTCCAAAAATGATGTAAATGACCGTGACCCTCATTGAGGAAATGGAAGACATACATGAAACAGGTAAGGGAGTTACCAAAATTATCTTTCTGCTAATGACTTATAAAAATGCAGGATTAAAAATCTTCTTTCTGTTTTTATCCTCAGGGACTCTATAATGGAGAAACTACTTCTGATACATTTTCTTACCTTCAACATTTCTTCCTGCATCTTAGCTTCGTAAAAACTTATACAGATTTGAAGTTTTCTTTTAAAAAACTCCTGGACCTACCAGGGGCTAGTTTCACTTCAACCTTACTCTGGGCTGCCTTTTGGCAAATTCTACATGCCCAAAGGCGTTGCTGGTTAGATTGTTTCTGAACTGGAATGTGCAGCTGAGGTTCTGATTGTTAGGTAAGAGTTCTGATTAATTCCATCTATCTATAGACCTGCCACAGCACCAGGAGCTGATCATGCTAGATTAACAAACAAAGCAGTTCAATTTGAAAAACAGATGTTTAGTCTCTATGCTCTCCAGGCTCTCACAGCAGGGAGTCAGCCTCCGCAGCCCAGAACCTTTTACATATTTGCATGCTTGTGTCCCGCTGGAGAAGAGCCCAGGTGTTTGTGTGAAGGACTCTGTTGGATGCGCAGCCTACTGAATGAGGAAAAACGTTACACGCAGTTGTTGTCCTGAACTTGGAGAGACAGAAGTGATCTGCCTGGAATTGGCAGGAAAAGTTAAGTAGAAGAGATAAAATTTTACTTGTCCCTTTGAGAAGGGGTTGGTTTAAAATAAGTGAAGGGGATATAAATTCAGCACCTGTGTTGGCATTGCCGAATTGCAGGAGAAGCCAGAATTAGCCCAGCATAGCACAGTGGCAAGGGCAGGGGAGCCCGAGGTGGATGGGACAGGAAGAGACCGGCAGTGCAGTCGAGATGAAAGCTCTTCTCCTTCTTGGAGAGGAAGGACAAGATGACATAGGCTCTATGACTATATTTCAAGCCTGTATTCTTTCCTGGTGAACACGCATAGTGAAAATACTTTATACTGACCGTTCACAGGTTTGAAATCCCAGTTCTTCCTCAGGGTCCTGGTAGAGCTGGTGCAGCTGGCTTGGCTGGGCCTCGTGACTCTCCCACCTCGTGTGCTGATGCTGGTGGTGAATCTGGGAGGCAGTCTGGGAGAAACATACAGGAACAGATTTATTTTTCAGAAATGTTTATTTTCTCTTGGCTCATCAATGTTGATACAACTGATAAAATACAACCAGAAAAGACAGAAAAGCCAGAAGAGATGGGATGAAATGAAGCTGAGTAAAAGGTTGAAAGCATTTAAAGTGAAAACTCTTGCAGTACTGTTCGTTTCCTGTGGACGATAAAATAATATTTCTGAAATAACTCTAACAGGAATAAAGAAGTCACTAAAAGTCAGTGCTCTTCTCCAAGTGTTTTTAAGTAAGAAAAAAAAAAGTCCATTCTGTAATAATGTAAAAAAAAAAAAAATCTTAATTATGCTGCTTATGGTGCCTATGTATACTTGTTCTATTTTGAAGACTCATCTATGAATTCCATTTTGGCAGTTAGTGACATTTTAATAGCTCATCATTCACATGAAAATATTTTTCACAGGGTTTTAGTTTGCCATTCTCACTGTAGTCAGCAAAGAAATCACTGTCACTCATTTTAACAGTGCTCACTCACAGTGCTTGGCATATAGTAGATGCTACATAAATATTTGTTGAGTTCAATTCTTGGGAGATTTACTTGCTTTGCAGCTAAAAATGTAATGTAAAATGACTAATTTCTAAAGAAACATCTTTTTTCAGACTCTCAAATGCCACAGCTTAGGATTTCTTTTGTTTGCTTTGTTTGCAGTAACAGCAATGAGATATAATCATAATAATTTACTCCCCTCTACCCAACTACCCAACTACCAGAATTAGAATTTATCTAATTCTTGATGGACTGGACACAACACAGAACTTTCAGAAATTGAATGTATCAACTAATTTTTTTGTATTTATTGACTTTTGAAAACTTAACTTGGTTCCTAAAAAGTTTTGAAGAAATTCCAAATGAAAAACAAAATTAATAACAACAAGATAAGCATCAGTACTGATGTGATAATATTCTTAATTGGGCCAAACTTAAATAAGGAAATTATTCTGCTTTATTGTAGCATAAAACTTGATTCAGAAGCCCTTGAATACATTAAGTAGAACTAAAGTTCAAACAGAATGAAAGAAAGGGTATTTTCTAGAAATGTTTCATCACATTTCTCTTAAAAACTTTTCTGGTAGTTGATTTCTAATCTCACAACGTTGTGGTCAGAAAGGATGCTTGATACGATTTCAATTTTCTGAAATTTACCAAGGCTTGCTTTGTGGCCCAGCACGTGATCTATCCTGGAGAATGCTCCATGTGCACTTGAGAAGAATGTGTCTTCTGCTGCTTTTGGATGGAATGCTCTATAAATATCAACTAAGTCCATCTGATCTAATGTATCATTTAATGCCTGTGTTTCCTTGTTGATTTTCTGTCTGGATGATTTGTCCATGATGTAAGTGGGGTGTTAAAGTCCCCCACAATTATTGTGTTACTGCCTATTTCTCCTTTTATGTCTGTTAACATTTGCCTTATATATTGAGGTGCTCCTATATTGGGTGCATATATATTTACTTGTTGGCTATCCATTATTTGTGGCAGTTTAGAAACTTTTTAAAGTTCAGAACAGTTCCTTCAGAGAAAAGGGTTTGCAGAGAAACAGTGTGCAAAACAGATTATTAGAGTTGCTTGGATGGAAAGTGGGGGGAAGCCATGGTGATCTAGGGAATCCTGCAGTCCACAAGGAGTTGGAGGCCAGAAAGAGCTGGGTTCTAAGCACACAACTCCACTAACTAGACCTTCCAAGCTTCAGAATTCTCATCCATTAAATGGAAAATATTACCTATCTTGTTGAATTGTTATGAGAATTGAATGAGATGATTGAAGTACTCAGTGCAATGAGTTGCAATAAGAGGTCACCAAACTGTATTATGGCAGAAAATGTTGGCACTCTGCCCCCTCTCCTAGAATCCCAATTCACCATTTTAGTCCATGTCACCCACCACCTCCCTTTCATCAGTACGTACTCTTGCTCTGGGGAGAACCCAGGCCAAGACAGATGAAGTGCCTGAAAATGTACATCACCAACCCATTGCATTCCAATGGCCCTCACCCTGTGACTGACTGACGGGTGCAGGAGTATTTCACTATCTTGCCTCCTTCAGGATCAAGCTAAAACCACCTCTGGAACTTGCCCAAGAAGCATACTTCCTACTTGACATATCACCTTTCCCTGTGTTGCTGCCCTACCCCCAATAGGTCTCCTGGGTATGCTTCTATAACAAAGCCTTTACATAGGAACACCACTCTTGGGGCCTGCCTCTGGGCAACCCGACCTAAGAGGGGTCAACGAATGGTTATGAGAATGATATACAAGGTACTGGATCATATTCCTAATTTCATTTTCAAACACTCAGCCCCATTACATCCTCTCCACGGCTTCTCTAATTCAAACCCAGAGGAGCCAAGTGGCCCCCAAGGCACCATGAATGTGCATGCCTCTCTTCTTTCTGTTTAGAACACCTTTCCCTATGAGAAACACCCACTCATCCTTCAGGACCTAATTCAAATCTCCCCCCCTCTGTGAAACACCCTGAAATCCCAGCAGAAATATCAATACTTGCTCTGTGAGTGCCCTTAAATTTTGTACCTATCTCTCCTATAAAATATGCCATATTGCATTGGTGACTATGTCTGGGAACTCTGAGAACAGTGACCTGATCCTGGGTACCTTTGCATTTCACCCAGTTCCTCTCCAGCCATCCTCTACCCACCTTCACCCTAATCACGTACATGTCCAAAACCCTTTCCTCAAACCCTTAGAACCAGATAAGCTTTGGAACTCAAAACCTCCCAAGCTTGGAATATTATTACAGACCATGTACCACGTCTTATAGAACATTCCTGGCAGGTTCTCGGGTGACACTCCCAAACCGAATACAGTGCAGTTTCTTCCTTGAGAGAAATGAGTATTCACACAAAATGAGATAAATAAAAAATGCACGTAGCCTCATATCCATTTGGGTTAGGTTTTGCCACTAAATGAATTCAGGCTTTTTAGAGTTTTTTGAATTTCAGATTTATAAATAAAAGGTTGTAGACCTTTAATAGAAGCTCAATATGTGTTTATTGAACTGGACTGGAGAAAACATCTTCTCATTGCTGTTTCCACTAAATCTCCTTTCTGCTTAAAGCTATTAAAAGCAGATTTTTCAAAGTTCCTGGATACAATTGCTTTTTACCAGAAGCCAAGATGAACTGCCCAAATCACCAGATTTCCCTTCCTGATTCCTGGAGAAATAGATTATGCCATTTTCCTGCTGCCCTGAATGTCAGACCTGTGAAGTCAGTTCTTCTATACGGATATATAAAAATTGCAGAGCCTGGAACACTACTAATTTGACTACCAAATCTGAGGATAGCAAATCACTTAAACACATGCTTTCCTTGGTTTGCACTTGGCTATTAATAATCTCACAGACATGAAAACTAAATCCCCCCAAATGGTGTAATGATATGTGATCACTGGAAGCATCTTAGAGGGCACCTAATTCAATCCCTTCACTTTATAGATGATGAAACCAAGGCTCAGAGAGGTTAACTGACTTTCTCGGGTTCACACAGTAGGTTAGTAGCAAAGCAGAAACTAGAATCAAGATCTCTAGGGTAAGTTTTCTTTTCTCCATGCTATCTTGCCTCAATAAAATAGGACTTCTTCTAACACTGATCCTTTAATCCTTCTATTCTAAAGGCAGTTATCCTATTCTGTTCTCTGAATAACAACATTGCATGCATGGTGCCCTTCCTGATTCTGCATACCAAGACTGTCGTTTGAAAATGGAGATAATAGCAGCTTCCCCTTTACTGAGTCTACATAATATATCAAGGTATGCACTCAGAGCCTAATAAAAGGAAGATCTAAGTGGAAGATAATATTACTATAGGTTATTATGGTTCTAAGAAACATACATTAAAGGCTTAATAAAATTATTTTTGGAAATATTCTTAGATTTTTTTAAAATTATATTTACAGTAAATTAAAATATATTAGGCTGATTAATCAAATTCTTAATATAAAATGATTCCAGAGTTCAAGACCCTTATAACCACTTTATTGAAATATTGTCACTCATTTAAATGCTATACACGTTTTAATTTGCCAGCTCTGTAGTATCACTTAAATAGGGATTTTGAATTAAATTCTAATCATGGAATTTAAACATGAAAATATCAGTTCAAGGAAATAGCTATTTGTAATGTGTATAACATGAAACTTTAACACAATTTTAAATATTATTACCTTATGTAAAGAGTTGTAAATATTTCCCCCAAACATCAGGTAGCATTAAACTTCAGAAAGAGGTAGTAATTTTTTGAGCTAAGTTTTATCTACAGAAAAACTAAATTACCTGAGTAAAAAAAAGAACTTTGCATCTTTTTTCCTATCACATCATATATCCTGAGAAGTCTTCCTCCTCCACTGGCCACCGTCTTCCTTCCTACTTTAAGGAAAGTGAAGAGAAAGAGACTACAAAAGTGTACTTGTGGGTCCACACCTGCCCAGAGAATGTGAATACACGGGAGAGGTGAAAACACAGAAATGAAAAGGTTAAAACATCAGTTTCCCTCCAACCTTGGGCCATTTGGACTACAAACAAGAGAATCTAAAAATATTCTCTCATCAGTTCCTTCCTCTACAAAAAGCACTGATTATCTTCAGTGAACACATGTGAATCCCTCCAACACGTCAGAGTTACTGTTAATTGGAAGTAAAATCAACAATTAGCCATCCTGAGGCGCCCTGTTAAGATGTCCTGTCATCAAACCACTGATGACAGATTTAGTCCCTCTCAAAACTAACAAGGCAGAGTTCAAATGGATGTAATAAATACACCTGAAAGAAAATCCTACAAGAATCCAGGAAGTGAGGACCCACCCCACTGAGCCTCCTACTGGCAAGAGGTAATCTTCACATTGATTCTTCCGTGCACCATGCCAAGTCTCATTTGGGTTTCTTAAGGAAGTGGTATAGCTTCATGTTTCATTTCACTAATGATCAAGTTTCCCAACCAAGGTAATTAGAACAGCCAGCTCCCTGAGCACTCTTAATTAATAAGAAATTCAAAGCCAGTTCCACACACCATCTAGGTTTAGTTTTCCATTCACCTGTTGCCATTCATTTGAAGGCAGTAAAATCTCTTTGAAATGTTTGTCCAAAAGTAAGATTTTTTACTTAAGTTTATCTTCCAAATGGCTATTGGCACATAACCCATGGCTGCAAACTGCCCCCCGACACACACACTTCTAGCACCTCTATAATCACTTTATGTGAAATGATTTATTCTGTTGATTGTAAGAATAACCAGTACAATGTGAAACGCACTTGAAGCGTCAGGTGGGCAAAAAGATAATGTGAAGGGAATATCTGAGTAAAATCAAATGCAAGGATTTTTGTTTTGTGTTGCTTTTACCCTCCTGTATCTTCACGACCTAGGACGGTACCTGGCACATACTAGGCACTGTGTAAAAACTTATTGAATGAATAACTGTCTTCTTCTTTATTACTCACACTTGCCACATAGTCCCAGGTAGTGCCTTTGAAACTCGATTAGCTTCTCTACAGGCCACACCCAGGGAGGCATCAACCCTGCAGGATGGTCCCGGGGAGCACCCATCTACAGGTCACCTCTAGCATCGCCTCAGCACGAGACACCTGCTGACCCAAAAGAAACACTGCACTCAGCATACTATGCTGGCTTCCATAAAAGTGTCTCCCATTTCAATCAGGATGCTATCTAGAAGTCGCTTTTTTATGCCCATGTGAACAATTGAGGTTTGATGTGTAGCAGCCTGGGTTCAATCGGGAAATAGAAATCACATGATGGGTTAAACAGAGGAAGATTAATATAAAGAATAAACCATGATAAAAGATAAAATATAAGGAAACTCTATATAGTAGCCTAGGGCGGAGGGAGAGTACTCAAAGAAGAACAAACTTGGGAGGGGGATCCCCTTGCCAAGGCTGGGGATCAGACCCCATTAGAGAAGGTATATTTCAGTCCAAAGGAAGGCAGAAAAGTTTGCTGGTTTGTCCAGCCTGAAGCTGGTCCACAGGCTCATGGGTGAGCAGGACATAACCCTCCAGAGCGGAGGTGAAGAACAGGTGCTGAGCACCAGGGGTGTGGGCATGCCGAAGGGGTGGGGGCCCTCTAGACTGCAGAGGAATCTGGGAGCCAATGCAGTTGGGAGGCCTTTGGACACAGGTACAGGCAGGAAGCCGTTGGGACACCAGCTCTCATTTCAAGAGGGGTGTAGAAAGGCTCTCAGCAAGTGGAGGCTGCAGGGAGGCTGAGGATTCCGGGCCCATGGCTGGGGCAGAGCTCCACCAAATGTTTGTACGCTGACACCACTGATACCACCCACCCCCCTCCATCTGCTGCCGCAGGAAACAGCAGGAGAGACCCTTCTCTGCAGTGTCCCACCAGAGCCCTTTACAGAGAAAAGTGAACATCACACTCACTGTGAAGAAGAGACGCCTTTTCACAGGGCACATATGGAAGGGTGAATTTGGAGCAGAAAGGCAGTAAATGAATAATGGCGCAGATCATTATCTCAAAAAATAACACTGTTGCTTGTTTCTGTGCAGGGGCCAGTTGACATGTACAAACATAGCTCTCAGTTTGGACACAGTGCAACCCCACAGAGCTGTCTCTCTGAGGAGGCATCTCCCCAGAGGCTGCCTCAAGTGAACTCTCAAACTGGGGGCAAGGTGAAACTTATAACCAAATTAGATTTGGGAACATATTTCTCCTGAAATATATTCAGACAGATCCGTAGAACAACCACTTGTCCTAAATAGCAGCTAGAGCTTTCCAAGTATAATGATTACAGTTATCATAGAGAATCAATCCATCTCCATTCCCATGAATCTGACTCTATGCCCCCCCTGAAATTGTCAAGAAAACATTATTTTTTGCTTTATTATCTATAATGACACAGTATTTCAATAACTTGATTGTATTCCTCACCAATGAAAGTCTCACACATATCATCCCAAACTACTTGCTACATCCACTGCAGTGAAAAGACCACCCCTCTTTGCTGTGACCCTTGGATCACAGAATCCTTTGGTTGTAAGGCATGTGGGAAGTATGCATACCTCCACTGGCAAAAAGCATTATAATCCATTAAGTATTTGCAAACTCTCCAGTGAGTTTCCATATATCTAAAATTATAATAAGGGAAAGAATCCAAACATTTTCATTTCTAGAAATTCTGCTCATCTCCAGATCTTAGAAACAGATTCTGCAGGAAATCTATTTAATCCTTGATGTACAGTCTTTGGCTTTCCTGAAAGTAACAATTCCTGACCATTGAAAGATTGCTTTAAAACTTTTAACATAGAAGAGGAAAATACGAGACATCAATGTTTATTTTTTTAGGATAACCCACCTCTAGAGTTTATACATCTATCTGTCTTTCCCCAAAAGAAGTAAAACCTTTCGGGTTGCTTTGTGACTCTGGGACTATGGGAGAATCCAGAAGGCCAGAGTCATAAAACCTATTAAATATTCTTCTATGACATAACCTGAGAAAAGAACGCCAATAAAAATTTTGAAAATATTAGAGTATAAGTGAAGTGTTTCTCCCCCAAGAGTGAATAGCATATTGAAAGAAAATAATTAGTTAATAAAAAGTAGGCTCCCATCTTGAATTTTCTTAACTAATCCTGATTATACCAATCTTCCTCAAGTATCCCCTTAGTGCATTTCTAAATGTATTTATTTTAAAACAATTTTCACTTAGATTAGCCAAGCATGGTTTGTGGAGGAAGATTTGAATTCCTCTTGAAAAGAGATTTGATGAATTGCTTTTTACTGCCCAGGGAAGGTATGGAAAACTTGGTGAAAGTTAATAAATAAACATGATGAAAGTTAAATTATATTCTCAGTTTGTAAATTTTGTATTTTCAGCTGTTAATTTACTAAGCAGCTGTCAGAACCTCCATTTTCTTACAGCCCCAAGGAAGCCCGCACCTTGTGCGAATACCTGCAACGAGTAACAATTAATGAAGCACTAGATGAGAAGAACATATATTTTGATTAGTTATGCCATATGTGCATTTCAAACTCTAGTGATGTAGCTGGGAAAGAATGCTATTTAGAGGCTTAATCTACAGGTATGTTCATCTTTCCTATTCAAACTCCAGGCTCTTTTTAATAAACTGACAAAAGGCAACTGCCCTCGTTGACTTCTAATTATCTATCACATGACGTATGACTAGAACCAGTAAATGTCCATTTCCTGAGAATCGTGTCTTCTTCTGACCTACTCTAAGAAGACTCAAATAAGACAGCTCTTCACACATGCCTATTCTGTGGGCAACACTTATAGGAGAAAATAAATGTATTCCAATTTGTAGTGATACTAAACTAAATTGTATTAATTAATACCTGTGTGAAATATGCAATCTTAATTGTTCTGGACCAAAATGGCACAAATTAAAGTGAAAAGTCTCCAACTTTTCAGATTCTTCACATATATCAATGATAATGGCAATGATAGCACACCTTTATTGAGTTTTTATCATGAGCCAGGCCCTGAGCTAAGCACTTTATATACTCTATATACTTGATATGCTGACAATAACCCTAGAATCCATTCTTCCCTCATTTCTAGGAGATGAGACAGTTTAGCAATTATTAATGACTTATCCTAGAACATACAGCTACAAAGTGGTGCAATCCAGGTCCTTAAGCTTTACACCAAAATGCCCCTTGTTAGAATGGAAGGTATCCTGAGTTTTGACTCTTAGATTGTTACTGCTAGTACCTTAAAGAAACATGTTTTATATTTGTGATATAAAACAGTGTGCATGCTAAGTGAAGTAAGTCAGAAGAGAAAGACAAATATCATATGATATCACTTATATGTGGAATCTAAAATATGACACAAATGAAGTTATCTACAAAACAGAAACAGGCACACAGACATAGAGAACAGACTTGTCGTTGCTGAGGGGGAGGGTGGAGAGGGAGGGATGGATTGGGAGTTTGGGGTTAACAGATGCAAACTATTATATACAGAATTGATAAACAACAAGGTCCTACTGTATAGTACAGGGAACTATATTCAATATCCTGTGATAAACCATAATGAAAAAGAATATAAAGAATGTAGATAGATGATAGATAGATAGATAGATATGTATACATATATACGTATAACTGAATCACTTTGCTGTACAGCAGAAATTAACACAACATTGTAAATCAACTATACTTCAATTTAAAAAAAAAAGACTGTTAATTGACATATACACACTACTATATTTAAAATAGATAACTGACAAGGACCTACTGTATAGCACAAGGAACTCTACTCAATATTCTGTAATAACCTAGATGGGAAAAGAATTTGAAAAAGAATAGATACATGTATATGTATAACTGAATTACTTTGCTGTACATCTGAAACTAACCCAACATTGTTAATCAACTATACTCCAATATAACATAAAAAATTTTTTTAAATGTTATGCATGCCCCTTCCAGTTGTTTTCTTACTGGCAATTGCTTCCTAAATACGAGGGGTCACTTTGAGATATCTTAAAGCGTAGAATAAATGAAAATAACTATGTAGATAGCCCTTTATCAGTCGTCAAGGAACCTTTGGTGACTAACATTATTTTTAAGCCAGTGGCTTAAAATGGATATGTGCTTCCATGTGGACAATCCAGTTTTATTTTATCTTATATTTCTGATAGAAATTTTACTTTATTTAGAAAAATTGAGAAGGTGATATTTAGGAAGGTGATATTTTTGTGTGTATGCTGTCTCGCTATATTTTACACATTTATATCCAATGGGAACAGAATGCCTTTTCCTTTTTGTTTATATATGTATTTATCCTGTACTCCCATCAAGATCCTAAGAGCAAGAACTTTGTACCTGCCTTCCATGGCGGCTCACATGGAGAAATCTTAGAACCTGTTAAACAAAGCATTGTTGATTGTTTTATCCCATTCATAAGGAATCAGAAGATGAATAATATGACCCCAAAAAGGAAAAAAGGTAGTAAGTAGTACATTAAGAATGACTAAGAGATGCTTTAGTTGGTACCTCCTACAGCTAAAGTGCCCATAGCCCAGCTTTCACTGCCAATTTCTTTAATATCAAAAAGTGCTCTGTAAATGCATACACCAGAGTAATGGCGCAAACAAGAAGCAGGATTCCAGGTAGTCATTCATTTTCCAATAAATGAAGGGAGAAGCCCTCGTCCTGCCAATGCCTTGCCTCAGGCAGCTTTGGTAGCACTGGGCAGGCCCCAGGGGCATCCTGGAGCGCCAGGTTTGGAGAGGACGAGCAGAACCAGAGGACCCCAGAAGCTACCAACAAGACTGGCCCACGAGCTCACGTGCTCTGTGTCTACTCGCTCTCTTCCCTCTCAGCTTCCACTCAGCTTCAGAGAGATCACTGGAAGTCAGGACCACGCTGAGCTCCACTGAACAGGAACGACCCCTGTGTACTTGTATCATAACTAACACACGCCCCTCAGCGTGGAGCTCAGAGTGACTCGGCTCATCCTGAGATGACCTGCACCAATTCCTTCCTCCACTCCCACACCCTGAGCAAGCGTAAAACCCTCAAAGCATAATAAGGCGATTTCCCGTGGGGGGGGTGGTACCCCAGTCCCCACAACGCATCCATCTACTGATGCTGCAGCAGAACATCAGCAGGACTGGGGGCCCTTCCAGGTTTCTGACTGCCCGGGGGGTAGGGGGTGGGTTCTGAGGTGCCCTTCCATCCTTACTGGGGAACATACCAGAACTCTTCCTCCTTGGCTTACTTTTAAGCACCTCAATGTGGTTCAGTAAGTACCAACCTGAAGCAGGGCACCAGGTTGCAGTGCGTTTCCCAGAAGCCCTCTCCCAGCGCGTGTCTAAGTGAATGGGGTGAGCTGAGCTGTCGGGTTTGTGTCAGTTCCACTGCAGCTCGAGACATCAGCTCATCTCCCACAGCCCTGCGACCTTCCTGTTACCGCCAGACTCTTTTCCTCTTCCTGGCACAGGAGTAGGAAGCACACAACCACATATAAAGGCTGAGCCTTGAAGAGGTACATAAATGCCAATTTCCACTTCAAAGGTGTTTTTATCTGTTTCAGGGAGACATATCATCTGCTCATTAAACATCCATCTACAATCAGCTCTGATGCAGAATGGACCTTGATCCATCTCTCACAGATTTGTTTGAGAGTTTTAAACCCTCCTAATCTCAGGCTGTTTCATATCTAACTGCTAAGGTTTTTAGCTGAGTATTCAGAAGTAATCACCACTTCATTTGATCACTTAAATAGCGGAATGCATTTTTCCTCTTGACTCCTTTAATCTTTTCCTTATTAACAAAAAAGGCCTCAGGTCAGAAGGTAGGCAGGGATATGAAGGGAATTACTGATCTATTTGGAAGAAAGCTCTGTACAAACATAAGGCATTATTGCATCTGACCCTTCTAAAACTGAGCTTCCTGCCCTTTACGAAACTTTCACCGCCTTTAGGGCTTTAGGAATAACTGAAAACACCCATAATTATTTCTTCCTAAGTACTTCCTACATATTTTTTAGTATTACAAGATGGTATATTGGAGTGGAGACAGATCGCCTGGGCCCAAATCCCAACTCTGGTAATCTCTAGATACCCTTCTGTGCCTCAGTCTGCTTATCTGTAAAATGGTCATATAATAGTGCTTCTATAATAAGACTGTTGTGCAGAATGAGTTAATATATGTAAAGCATTAGACCAATCACTGGTGTCGGTTTGGGTTCTATCATGTTAGCTATGATTTCGTGAAACAATCTGTCTAAAATGATACACCTTAAAAATTCAAAATGAGGTTAAACTCTGAATTTTTACTCTTGTTACTGAACCAGGTATGTTTGCCCGATGCAAAGCAAGCTAAAGGCTGAGATGCCGAGGACTGTAGCAAAGAAGGAGTTTATTCACAAGGCAGCCAGTGTGAGGAGATGGGAGACCAAGTCTCAGATCCACCTCCCCAAGGATATTTATGAAATAAAAAAGCAGGGTGGTCTGAGGCATGGGGAAAGATGATTGGAAGCAAGAAAAAGGTGAAGCAATCAGCATTCTGTGCAGGTGTATCTGAGTTACATGCCTCTTCATTGGATGCATGTTCAGAAAATGGCAGTGTTAGCATGAGCTGAGGGTGGAGTTTTTGCCTCTCTGACATCAAAAGGTCATCCACTGGACACGTGCACAGGCCCAGTTGAATGGTTGGTGGTCTGACCGGTTTGATCTGGGCAAGACTAGCTCCATGTTTCCGAAAAACAATTTAAGCAACCATTCCTATAGCATCTAGAAATCAGAAGTGTTATGTCTAGGGGGTGGTTAAAGGAGTCTTGTGATATATTGTCTAAGCCACATGAAGCTGGGAGGGTATGCAATTTGCAAGCACAGTTAAGGGGAGCTTGATTGGTGAAGGAAGGTTACAGAATATTATTTATTAAGCAAGTTATGGTTTAAGGGATCTAGCTGATGACTGCCCTCGGCCTCACTCTCTTGAAGTCGTCTATCATCTGATATGTCTACCTCAGCAGTAAGCTCAAAGTGTGTCACCTTGAGGAAACACTTTAATTTTTTCTTGAGTTTTGGTGTTTTAGTCTGTAGAATGGAGATAATCGTGATGCTTATCTCATAGGATTATTGTCTAGCAAATGAGGCAAAGAGTGCAAACCTGTGTGGTGAGATTCTGAAGCCGCAGAATAATGCCTGATAAGTGAAGTCAGGTAACGTGGGGCAGACAAGGTTGCTCTTTGCAAGGCCACAGTATTAATGATCAGGTGCACAAGGTCGAGCCTGGGCTCTCCAAAAGGCAGACACAGGAATGGTTGGGAAATCAAAGTCAACATAGCTCAGAGAGGAACAGAATACAGAAGTAAAAATAATTAACGTATTGGAGCTGGGAAAGGAAAATCAAAATAGAGTTGGTTGCTAAGAGAGCACTCTAAAATGGAGCTGGTAGGCCATCAAGGAAGTGGGACTTATGCACGTCTCAGCCTGGATGGAATCAGAACTTTTGACCACTTACTATCTTAACACAGGCATCCAGAACATCTGCACAGTGTTCCAGAATCTCAAGATACTTATCGGCTTACCCTAAGTAACTGGTGAGAGCCTCTCTCTTAGGGCAAATAAATATTTGCATCAGAGCAATTACAATTCTTGCAAGACAATTTTAACAACCTTGTGGCTTTTGCCTTTACAAGCCCCTGACTGACTCTCTTCCCTGGAACACTCTTTCCGGTTTTACCCGAATCTCTGTCTACCAAATGGCAATTCCCTAGACCCCAAATAAAGCACCTTGTTCCTTGCAGCCTAAATACTAATCATTGTTCAGCAGAGCAAATAAGAGAATTTTCTCAATTTTCGTCCCCAATCCAAGCTCCCTCCAGCATATGATTTCCCCTCATCTTTCCAATTATGTGAAACGTGTGACAGGAGGAATAGTTGAACGCTGTCTTAAGAAGAGCCAGGCTCTCTAGGGGAGGGAAAAACATGGAGACATTACGGCTTCCCACGGGGGAGAGGGCAAAGGGAAGGGCTGGTCACAGAGCAAGATGTCTAGATGAACTGGCATCGTCTTCCCTTGCCCCATCTGAATCCTCATCCACCCCTCCCTGTACGGGAAATGCACTCAGGAATCTGCTGAAGAGCCCTGCCAAAACTGGGCACTAGACACAGTAATTAATCAAACTGGTCTGCTATTTATTAGCCAGAATTAGTTAAGCTTCTACAGAACGAGGATGGGGCTGGCTGTTGACAGGCATTTATTCGGGATTCAAAGGTCAAGTTCAAAGCAGGGGCTGCTCTGCCCTGGTCAGGAGAGCTTCTGGCAGCAGTTTTCTAGTCCAGTGAATCTCAGCCTTACTCTCCACCTATCTTATCTGGGGAACTTGCTAGAATACAGATTCCCGGGGGGGCCCGAAATTGTGTATTTCAACAAGCTCCCAGGTGCTGCCACTGTTGCTGTTCTGAGGGTCATACTTGGTGGAACGAGGTCTAGACCTCAGAGAGAAAGGGTTCAGACACTGGGTGACCTCAATCTGAGATATTTTATAAGAGGTACAAGCTCATTTATTATCTTGCTACATCTCTTTGGAGCTCTCTAAACGTTGAAAGGGTTTGCCCAGGTTTGGTCTCTAGGGAGCGGGTAAATTATTATCATTCCTTCAAGAAGTTGTGTGCTGGAATATAAAATGTTTGGCTTTCCTGAAGATTTTTCTGAGTGTCCTGCCCACTTCAGACTTAAGAGCTCTTTAGGGCGTGTCTTCCAGACATATTAGGTTCCTGAGGGATCCTGTCACTCTTTTAGAGGTCAGAGGTGTCAGAGCAGCTCCAGTGGTCCCTGTGGTGCTCCAGGAACAATGGTGCTTCAAGGACAAAGGTCGACCCCGCCTAAAAAAGTTTCAGCGTTACACACCCTACCGGACTCTCATCGCCCTCCCTGCCATGTTGCGATGGGTACAAAACTCCTGAGCCCACCTGGGCCACGGGACCTGTTCCTCTCTCGTCCCACATCAGGAAAGGCCTCTGCCCTGTCCCACTCCCACCCTATAGAAGGAAGGTATATGTGCCTCAGCCAATCAGAAAACGACTCTCCCAGACTAATAGGAAGTTGGCCCACTGTTCTGGCAATGACCATTCCCTGTAATAAATCCCATCTTCTTTACATTCTGCCTTGTGTCTGGAAATCCTCTTCCAACCCACGTTCAGACCATGAGAGTCCCATCATCCACTGGGTTGGAGCCAAAGTACCCAGGTGTCACGTAAGGGCTGTGACTGAATAATCTCTAAGGACTTACTGTGCTCTAAGGAGACCCGATTCCGGGTTCTGGTTTCTCTCATCAAAGTATGGGGGATTTTTTTGTTGTAGTTAATGTTTGTTTTAATCAGATTGAATGCACACGCCTCAGAACAAAAGGGGGGATGTCAGTACAACACATGCTCGTCCAGCAGTGGAGAATATGGCGCCCCTTCTGAGACATTGATGACGGTAATTAAAATGAGGCACGTGGTTAACCGAGGGGAGAACAACCTCCAGCAAAATCTGCTTTAGACGTTTCTGCACAAACAGGCATACGAGTTCATACATTTTCTATGACGTAGACATAATTAACTTTTCCTTTTTACCCTGGACACTGGTGTTTGATCCTTTCGAACAAAAACGATATGTCTAAATAGACCCAATGGCTCATCCTCCCTTCCTCCAAGCGTTCACTCTCCTTTCTCTTTTTCCAGTAGCATCTTCTAACATCATCATAACAGACTATCTAATTTAGGGGTTTCTTATGTTTATACTTTGTTGCCTATCACCATGCTAGAAGGGCCTCCACCCAACTGGGGCAGGGATCTTTTTTTCTTGTTGTTTACTGAAAAACTTAGAATAGTGTTTGGTATATAGAGAAAAAAAAAACCCTAAACCATCTAAAATCTTCTACATCCAAACCCCTGACTCTAGTCTCATGGGAAGTAAGAAAGTAAGATGAATAAGAAAAGGAAAAAAAAGAGACACATTTGTGCATATAGATTAAATGTCTGCATTCTGCATGACACCTGCTGGATGATTCAAAGTCCTCAGAGCTTTAGAATAAGCTTTACTAGAAATAGTCATATTAACTAATGTCAGTTGTTTCACTGGAAAGATGTTTAGAATTCAAACAGAAGAAATAGCAATATTTGCAGAAAAGCTATTTATTATAATTGATTTAATGATAGAGGAGCAAAGGCAGATGAGGGCAGACCTTTTATTTTCTGTGTATTAACTACAGATGTCTGCCTTATTGTTTGTCAGCATTTCTCCATCTCTGAAGACAAGAGAATTTCAATAACCTACCAAATGCTGACAAAAGCAAAGCCCAGTATCATCAGGGTCCACAAAGAGACAATGGGGGAGGGAAAAGTGGAAGAAGTTCAGGTCACCTGTACCAGGAGGAACTGAGCAGGACCATCACGTCTCTGTTGGCTTCTCCAATCCATGAAACCTAAGTACCAGCCTCCCCGTCCCAGGCTTGTTTCAATTCACACTACGAAGCCCTTCATTCAATCATCTTTCATGTATTAGTGCCTTGGAACAATTGCCTTTCATGCAGAATGCATCAGTTTAGTTAGCTGAAGAAATGTTCTTTTTATCACTGCATTCGTCTCCCAATAAGGCATTTAATAACAATTATAATAATATCTAGAATTTAAACAGTGCCTTTACCACTACTTTCTCATCAGTCGATTGCTATCTCTTTGATGGTTTTCCTCTTGATGCTTACATATAAAATGGAGAGATGTAGAGGACAGAATTCTTGAATTATAAATATTACTTTATAGGATCATTTAGTCAAATATGATGACGCCCAGAATAAATTACTGCAGACTGTGTAGTGATTTATGTGCCAAACTGCTCATGAAATCCAGGCTGAATAAAAGCCAGAGGCCTTTGAGAAGGGATCATCTGCTACAACCACAGGCCATCAAGAGAATGCAAGGCACACATTCTCCATGTGGCTGCCTGGCATGGAAAAAGAGTATTAACTTCAGAGTCAGAAAGATCAAAGTGAAATTGAAATTCTGGCTCTATCCTTATTAGCTTTGTGACCTTGAGCAAATTTCTTAACTTCTTTAAAAGTTGGTTTCTTCTACAGAAAGCTGGAGTGCAGATTAAATTAGATAATATAAACATACAGTTGGCAGGCAATAAAAAGTAGTTGGCATTTTTACTCTTCTCTAAATCTCAAAGATATCTGCTTTACAATCTTCTGTGGTATACTACTATTATGAAAAATAGTGATTAGCATTAATAAACATTTATTGAGCATTTAGTATAAGTTGTTATTTTTCACAAAAATAAACTATATATTGAGATAAGATATATTATTACCCCATCTTAGAGATAAGGAGACCGCGAATCACAATCTTTCAGAGTCCTGCCTTAAAGCCTCCAGAGGCTCCCCATAGCACCTGGAATCAAATCCTGACCACTCACTCTGGCTTGCCAAGCCCTGCAAGAGCTGGCCCTTTCGCTCCTCTGTGACTCATTTACCATCCTCATACTTTACCAGCACCCACACCCCAGGTTTCCCAAACTCAACAAGCTTGTTCACTCTGGGTAGAGTCCCTGCACTGAGGTCCCCTTACCCCCTCCCCCAACCCCCATTTTTGCAGAGCTATCTCCTTGTCATGCACATCTCAGAATAAATGCCAATTCCAAAGAGGCCTTTCTCAGCCAGTCAACAGTAGCCACTGGGTCATTCTCTGTGATGTTGCCTGATGTTATTTTTCTGCACAGTTCTTATTATTCTCTGATTATTGCTCTTGTTTAGCTATGCATTTTTTTGTTGCCTATACACACACACACACACACACACACACACACACACACACACACACAGCAGCCTTGGGACCCTCAGGAATTTTGACAGCTGTGTTCACTTCTGCATCCCCTGTTCTTAGAACACTTCCTGGCACATTTTGGATGCTCATAAATATTGTTGACTGACTGAATGAATAAATGAACAAGTGACCTTATCACTTTGATGTACAGAGGCTTTCCTTGTGTCTAGGCAAAATTTAAATTTAGTCATTTCCTCTGGTTTGCTTGTCTGTAGACACAGAGAACAAGCAATGCAACTCATGCACCAAGCATTCTTCCATCCTCTTGGCTATTCTCTGAAATATTTACAGTTTGTTCATGCAGCTTTTATAATCTGGTTTCCAAAATTGAATGCCATGCTCCAAGTGTGGTCTGAACATAATACTGTTAGAACAGATAGCAGAGGGAATATCATGTCACCATTCTAGACACTATATTTCTTTTAATGTAGCCTAAGATGGCTGTGTTTAGCAATAAAGCAAACAGAGAAGGGATAGAGTGACTTCTTGATGTCAGTGCTATAATTCTGATGAATAATAAAAGAAAATGGATTCTGTTATGCTTCTGTCTTCTCTAACAAGGAAAATTATCTCCTGAAAGAAAATTTTAAAAGAGAAAATGGTTTCATCTCTTTTGTTGGACAAACCATATTATTAACTCATATTGAACTTTCAATTTCAACTAGAAAAATTTCCCCTTCATATGTGATGCTGCTAAATCCCCTCCTTTATTTATTCATGAAGTTTGTATTTGGATCCAAGTTTAGAATCTTACATTTAATTTCATACCAGTAAATCTCTGTAAATAATATTTTCTAGATTTTCAAGATTAACACTGAAATCCCAAGTCTAGAGTTATGAACTCGACGTTTTCATGTTTTTAGAAAAATGTTCCTCTCCTTTAGCACCTCCTACTCTTGTTTACATTTTCATACATATTCAGCCTCATTTATAGTCACTTTCTTCAATATTTTTTTTCACTAAGATGAATGAACCACTTCAAGAGGGGGTGATCTTGCTATCAGTAGACTTGTTCAAACATAGGCTAGATATGTTATTAAGAATTCTCTTTCAGAAAATAATTCACTTGGATAGAAAAGACAGAAGCAAAATATCTAGTTTCTTTATTATTAATCAAAATTTTACCATTGACATCAAGTAGCCCATCTATTCTTTTTCTGTTTGTTCTATTGTCAATATAAGAAACTTGAGTCTCTTTTGGCATTCTTCCCAATTTTCTGAGCCTCAGTTTCTGAACTCCAGTCAAGATCACATTTGACCCAAGATGCTTTGGGAGACGTGAACATGGTTGAACGCTGAGCTTGGAACATTGTTCAAAATATGGAAAAAGTGGTCTAAGAAACTAAACAAATGTAAACTTCCAGGACTGCACAGATATACTGAAAAACTGGCTTTGTCTTCACCTACTATAGTATGTAAACTTAAAGTTTTGCACTACTTTACCAGAAATTCATTAGAAGCCCTAGGGCAAAGAATTAGAATAAAGAGCTTTATCAACAGTAAAAATTTTTAAATCCAGAAAGCTTTGAAATGCCTAATAATATTCTGGTTTTCTCTGCAACCCCATACACACACACACACACACACACATAAATATCAGACAACAACATCTATTACAAAAGGCAGTGACTCATATGAAGTCACCATCTACTTTCTATTCATCTCTGTCCTATACTTTTAAAAGGCAACTTAAGGCCCATCAATAGTGTTAAAGTTTTGTTGAACAAATCTGTCATTTCTATAATGTCTTTCTTAAAGTTAACTGTTTAGTATCCTGTTTGCCTTCCCAATAACCTGTAATCTATTGGAGACAGCAATGGCATCTGGTCTTCCATATGTACCCACAAGCAACTAAAAAGAGTAGGTAAAATTTGCTGAATTTGCATATATTATAGGTACCTATATGTTTGAAAGATTAAGTTATTTTATGCACCAGTGTTTTTGCTTTGTAGTAATAATCTGTCGACTTTAGCAAACAGTATTTTTTCTGATTTGTTTCTGTTCCATTTGCTATCCCTGATAGCCTTTTAATTAGGTTGCTTGTTTGTCAAAGGCCAGTTTGCTATGCTTGTTCTCCTTCATGGATTCAAAAATAATCAGGGCAGGTGTTGTATAAGTTACATAGGATGACATGCTGTCATGATCAATTGTTAATTAATTTCAGATTCTTTCTGCTTCCGTGATGTGGGTGTACTCTCTCAAATGAAAAACAATAAACAACCATTACACATTTTGTGTTTGTTATAGCACTTCATAATTAATAACCGAGATGGGATTAATTTTTAAGCAAGTGTTTTCATCCAAGTGTTAGCAAAGAGTCTGTTGGCTAGAAACTATTGTTGATTTTATTTTTTGCTCTAAAAAGCCAGTGACTGCTACTAGGCAACATATGAATATATGGGGGGAAATCTATCTTGGATAGAACCCCAATATACTATTAGAAGTGAAACATTTTAAAAAGCAGTCAGTAAATGTAAAGGGCCCTTCATATTTTTAGCAACATAAATAGCATCCAACAACTACTGAGCTCTTTCTATGTACCAGGTACTTAACGTGTACGATGCCATTTAACCTTTATATCAACTAAATGGTGTTGGTACTACCATGGTATAGATGAGGAATCTCTTGTCTCAGGTACAAGATGAGTTCTGAAAAATCACACAGCACTGGCTAAGCAACAGGCTTTACTGGGGAAAGGGGAAAAAGTCAAAGGCCAGAGTCAGCATCCAGAAGGCATGGGTTCCCATCTGCTCATTACCTCATAGTGACACATGCTGGGCAGGATACTCGGCTGAACTCTCACTGGGATTCCATATTCTTCACCTTTAACAGGGTATGTAGGATATAGCAGTTGTGTCAGAGGGAAATAATCAGACTATATTTGGGTACAGTCTGGTTTTGGTTGCCAGCAGTTTATAGAAGTTGTCTGGAAAGCCAGCTCCCAGATCCCAGAAACCATGAGGCCCAGGGGATATCCCAGCCTCTTGCATCATAGAAACTGACACAGTCCCAGGAGTAGCTGCTCCCACTGACAGAAGGAAGACCTGGGTCTCAGCAAGCTCTTTGTCCAGATAACCCAGAGCAACAGCGCATAGTTACACTTGGATTATTTTGTTCATTGAACTGCAGAAATAAAGTATTAGCGAGATTAAAGAATTTACTCAGGATCAGAAGACAGTTGAATGATGTTATTGCAATGCCAAGAGAATCAGTTGACCTAAAATCGTGAACCTGCCAAACTATTTTTTGGAATAAGATGGTCAAAAACTAAGAGTATTTGCTATCAACAGATCTACATAAAGACCCACCAAGCTGTACTCCAAGTAGAAGGAAAATGACAGCAAAAATAATTATGAGATGCAAGAGGAAATGATGAGCAAAATAATTGGCAAATATGTAGATAATTCTCAATAAACACCATCTGAATTAAGAAATAAAAGGAAAATATCTAATTTGTGGGATTAATAAAATAACAATGGACAGTAATAACATAAGTCAGGACAAGGTGATTAGAGTCTATATATTCTATGGTTCATGTTTCTTTGGAGAAGAATTTTGATATAATATTCAGACTCAGATATATATTATAATACTTCAAGAATAACTGGAAAGATAAATATGTACACTTATGAAACAGAAGAAGGAGGATGAAATAAGAAAGCAAAGATGGCTTATCAAAAGATTAAAAAGAAAAAAAAAAAGATTAAAAAGGCAAGAATAAAGAAAAAAGAAAGAAAGAAGTGGAATAAAATGGAAATCAAAAGGAATATGATAGAGACATGTACAAATATGTCAGTAATCAAAATAAATGGAAAAAAAAACCTTGCCAAGTAAAATACAGAGAATTTCAAACATTTTTTAATTCAGTTATATGCAGTGTACAAGAGGCACACTGTCTCAGTCAGCTCAGGGTGCTATAACAGAATACAATAGACTGGCTGGTTTAAACAACAGACATTTAAATCTCACAGTTCTGGAGGCTAAGTCTAAGATTAAGGCGCTGGCAGAATCAATTCCTGGTGAGGGCTCTCTTCCTGGCTTGTAGATGGCCACCTGCTCACTATCCTCACATGGCAGACAGAGACAGAGAGAGAGAGAGAGAGAGAGAGAGAGCTCTAGTCTCAATCCCTCTTCTCATGAGAATGGAGAACACTAATTCCATCATGTGAGCCCCACCCTCATGACCTCATTTAAACCTAATTACCTTTCAAAGGCTCATCTCCAAAAACCAACACATTGGGGGTTAAACCTTCAACAAATGGATTTTGGGGAAACCCAAACATTTAGTCCATAACACACCCACAATACATAAGGATATGGAAAAGCTGAATATAAAAGGATCGAAGATTTTCTTTTATATATCAGGCCAGTACTGGGTACAATAAAGCTGTGGTCACTATTTAAATGTCAGCTAATATAGATGTTGACACAGAAAGCATCATTAGGAATTGATAAGGACGTTATGACGAGAGGTCCAGTTCAACAGGAAGATATTACAGCTCTAAGCTTCTACTGGTCCCATAAAATATATAAAGCAAAAATGGATAAACATACAGAAAGAAAAGGGCAAATTCACCATTGTAGTGAGTGGTTCTATCACTTCTCTGACAATTTTTAACACAGGCATACTTACTTGTTCACAGATTGTCTGTGGCTCTGGGGCTTACAATGGCAGAGTTGAGTGGTTGAGACAGAGCTGATGTGGTCAATAAGTCTGAAATATTTACTATTTAGTCCCTTACAGAAAAGGTTAACCAACCTTTGCCCTAGAGGAAGATCCTAAGACAAATATTTTAATAAGTAGTTTATTTGCAAAGTGCAGGAAAACATTGGTAGGGAAGTAAGGAAAGATGACAGGGAAAAGAAGGCAGTCACCAAAGTGTGGGTCAGCCAGCTACAACTGCAGGCAACTGATGTTTCGTTCTATGGGGTAACTCTGGGAACTAGTGCAGAACATATACCTCAGGGAAAGAGTCAGGATTAGGACATCTACCAAGACAGGCAAGAGAGAATGACAAGGGCCCCAGCTTCAGCCCTAACACATCCAACGCCATGCACTGAGAAGGGAAGAAAAATATAAGAGCAAAGCAAAAGAGCAGATCCTCATCCTAATCCTACCCCCTCAAAGTGCACCTTTCTGAGCCAAGTGCAGTTCTGAACTGAGGAAATGGGGAGAATTTTTTAAATTGGATAAGAAATCGAAATTTAAGATTTTTGACAACAGAATATGAGACAGTTCTAATACCTAAGTGAGATGGGAAAATCTATGAGATTTGTCCGAGGAATCTCCTGAGACAGGGCAGGAAGAGCCTACAGTGTTTGAGGATTTTGAAGGGATTAAATGAATACTATTTCATAATTTTACCTCACCAAGTCCAGCTCATTTAATTAGACATTAATAAAAAGATAGTTCCCAAGATGCTAGTATCTATGAAGATGACAAAACATCAAATTGTGAGGGAGAGATTGGGGTAAGGAGGGCCATTCATTCGAGTGAAGAGTGAAGGTTTCTCTAAGGAGGAGGCCTGGTGCACACCATGGACTGTACTAGGGACTGAAAACACAGGCATGAAAGGCCAAGATTCCACAGGAAGAGAGCAAGGGGAAAGACCGTGCCAAAAGACCCACTGGCACAGGAAGCAGTGTCACAAGAATACAAAGCCAGCATCTAGCCAAGCCAGATACACACACACAAAGCAAAGAGAAATCAATGGTTGTTGAAGAATTCTAAGGAGCACAGTGACATAACAGGTCTCCGCTTTCTAAAAAATTACTGTGACAGTAAAATGGAAGGAGGACTGGGGGAGCAAGTGCCAGGGGAAAAAAGTCAGTAACAACAGAACATAAAGAAAGGGAATTAATGAATGGACACAGAGTCAACCCAGTCTGGTCACTGTCTGGGGGTAAATATGTTATTTCTCAATTGAATGATGAGTTCCACGATTGTCCCAGAAAGGGGAGTATAGGAAACAAACAAACAAACAAGAATATTTGGAAAAAAGTTTCCCATAAAAGGCCCACTGAAGTATCTGCAATGGTCATCACAGGAACCTTCCCCTTTACCTATGCTTCAAGGCTCATGCCAGACGCTATTCATGGAAAACAAATTTTTCCTCCCTGCACTTATTGTCTGCATTATTCATGTATTGTTGCTCTGAAGCTTGTGATTTATTTAGTCCCTTTAATATGACCTTAGAAGTTTGGGATGAATTGAATCATTTTTACTTTACACAAAGCTGCAGTAGACATGAGACCATAATAGGTACTCAACAAAAATTGAATAAACGAATGAATTAATGCATGACTACTTGTCTCTCAAACTGTGTTTACCAGGGCTGAAGGCTATAATATGACCCAGTAGTTCCCCAGATGAGAGTGCTGCTTAATTCAAAGGGAGAAGGAAATCCAACAGACTAAGTGCTCAGACTTAGAACTAAGCACTGAATTGAAACTATAATCTATCCTCCCCCACCACCACTACAGGATACAACATTGAAGTCATAGTGTAAAAGAGAAACAGTACTTTAAATAATAAGAGTTAACATTTATTGAGTACTTTCCATTTGCCAACACAATACTAAGTATATTATATCCATTATCTTATTTTATCCATTTGACAAACATCTGCTGAATGAATGGTCCAGGAAATGTTCTAAGCATCAGGGACACAACAGCGAACAAAACAGATATGTTCTCTGCCCTCATGGATATGAGGGTTGTAGGGAATATGGACAGTGAACAAGGTAACCAGTAAATAAATAAACAAAATTCAGATTGTGCAACTGTAATCAAGGAAATAAGTTGGGAGATATAATAGAACTTGGAGGCAGGGAGCACAGGGGAGGTTGAAAGCCCTCTTTGAGAAGATGACATTTAGGCTAAAATCTGGATGAAAAGAGAGACGAGTAAGACATGGATTAAGAAAGGTAAGGAAGGCCAGGCTGTGGAGGGCCTAGTAGACCTTGTACACAAGTTGGTATTACTGAACTTGCAATGGGAAACCACTGAAATGTTTTTAAGCAAGAGAGTGACATGACTGAAAGAACATTCTCTGGCTGCGTGTTGGAAAATAGATTTGGAGGGTGGTTCAATAATGAGCATAGTTGGACCAGTTGGAAGACTCTCTCCCCAGTGATGTGGAAAAAGATATAGAAAAGTAGATGCATGATTGAACACATACTTTGGAGGTAGAACATGAAAATCTCACTGGTCAGTTGGATGTGGGTAATGAAAAGCAGACAGCAAGCATAAAACTTGGTTTTTGGTTTGAGCAACTGAAAACATGATGGTACCATTTACGAATAGAAAATAGAAGGAAGTAACTGTGGATGGAGGGAGGTGGAGGGGAAGAATCAAGACAACTGTTTTGAGCAAGTAAAGCAAGATATATATCTAACTTTGATCAAGTAAAGTGACATACATCTAAGTGTATATATCAAGTCAGCAGTCAGATTTATTAATCTGGAGTCAAAGCAAGAGATAAATATTTGGAGCATACCAGGAAATAGATGTTATGTAAAGAATGAAAATGGTTTAGATTACCAAAGATTGACGTATTAGAGAGAAGAGGAGAAAGGGGAAAGGGGGGAAAGGAAGGGAGAGATGAGAAGGGGAAAGGGGAGGAGAAGGAAACAGAAGAGGGCCCACCTTAGCTTCAGGATACAGACAGAAATAAAGAGGCAGGAGCTGGATAAATGGAAAGAAAATCAGGTGAGTACAGTAAGTCCCCTACATATGAACCTTCGAGTTGTGAACTTTCAAAGACGTGAACGTACGTTCGCATGTCCAATCACGTAAGCTAGTTCACATGTCTGGCATACATTGTCACGTGTGTGCATCCTCTACAAGAGGTTGTGCTTTTTGTGTACTTTACTGTACAGTACTGTATAGAGTACAGTAGTACAGTATCTTTATTTCAAGCCCAGGATGTCTGGAAGCAAGTGTAAAAGCAGAGGTGATATAGCTGGTACTGCTAAGAAGCGGCAGCTGTTGTACTGTACTACTGTACTTTTCAAGGTACTGTACTATAATATTAAATTTTCTTCTTTATTTTTTGTGTTTGTTTGCTTTTTATGTATTATTTGTGTGAAAAGTATTATAAACCTATTACAGTACAGTTCTATATAGCCGATTGTGTTAGTTAGGTACCTAGGCTAACTTTGTTGGACTTAACGAACAAATTGGAGTACGAATGCACTCTCAGAATGGAATTCATTCATATTTAGGGGACTTACTGTAGCTTATTGTCAAAGTTAAGGGAAGAGAGTGTTTGAAGGGGGATGTAGTATACCAAATGCTGTTGAGTGGTTGAGTAATATAAGAATAAAGAAATATCCACAATAAATTTTCACAATGGCCCTGAGGTAATTATTACTACTATCTCTACTATAAAGTTGAGAAAACAAGAGTTTTAGAAAGAAATTTCTTAAAAATTAAGTTCTGGAAATAGCATTCTAATTGAGGCTATCTGACATTAAAAAAGAAGTTTATCATAAAGAGGTAGATATTGAAAAAGAGCACAGAGAAGATCTAATTTGGGAGAGGGAGCACTCTGAAGTGATAAGAAATAGGGTTCAGAATACCAGCTTATGATTCAGGCGAGTAAAACATTGCTCATTTTATTTCAAATTGAGTGATTCACCAGATACTTCCTGAGTGTCCACTCTGCAGCATACTCTGTTCTAGGCTCTGAACATGCAGTGGTTACCAAGATCCTGCCCTCAAGGTGCTTACATTCCAGTGAGGGAAGCTAACAATAAGCAAGAAAACAAATAAATAATATTATAGATTCAGGCAGTAACTAATGTTAGGAAGGAAAATAAATCATAAGGGGGAAGGTATAATGGAGAAGCAAAGGCTGTTTCCAATGGGTGGTCAGGATAAGCGTCCCAAAGAGGGTAATATTGGAGCACAGACTTCTATAGTGAGCTGTCTGTAGATCAGGAAGGCAAGTCCATCAATGTGAAGGGCCAGGAATTGACTGAAGTTCAGTCTATTTGGCAGAAGAGCCAGAAGGTCAGAGTGGCTGGAGAAGAATGAATCAAAAGGAGTGGTTGGTAGTGTATATATGTCCATGCCAGGGAGATCAGCTCGTTGCTTTGTGACCACCTAGCGGGGTGGCATAGGGAGGGTGGGAGGGAGGGAGACGCAAGAGGGAAGAGATATGGGGATATGTGTATATGAATAACTGATTCACTTTGTTATAAAGCAGAAACTAACACACCATTGTAAAGCAATTATACTTCAATGAAGATGTTAAAAAAAAAAAAAAAAAAAAAATGGAGTGGTTGGGAAAGAAGCGTGGGCTACGAGAAGGAACCGGATCATATGTGGCCCAATAGGCCATGGCAAGGAGTTTTCATTTTATTCTAACTACAATCACTTAGAGGAATTTTGAGCAGGGTGGGGATTTGTTCTGATTTATATTTTCCAAGTTCATTCTATGTGCTGCATAGGAAATAGACTCTGGGAACAAAAATGAATGCACAAAGTTGCCAGGTGAGCAATTTGATGGAACTTTTCAGGTATAACCCAAAGCTTTAAATTCTCATAGGTGCTAGTTATGCTGAGGGTCAAAATGTTCCTGATGTGTGATAAGCATGTGTTGATTAAGAAAAGAAGTTAAGATGAGAGTGAGGTAAGCTTGCCACCAGGAACACAAGCATTTGAACCATAATTAACTGCCACAGTTTTATGAGCATTTATCCAGACCCAATCTGAGGGCTTTATTAGCTCTAATTTAAGTTTCCATAAAATCTAATAGAGTGTTTTATTTTGTTCTTAAAGAGACTTTAATTGTAAAATATTTTGTAAGTTATAAGCATTATTTATATGGCTGCTAAGGTACCGCATTATTTGCATGTATTAGGAGAAAAGAGAAATATTGTGAACCATTTAAATATTTTCATATAACAATTGCATTTCAGTATTAAAGGAAAAAATAAGTATTAAGACATACGGAATAAGCAAACATATGTTATAGAATAACCCAATAAAAATCAAATGTATTTCTAAAACTAGGATCTAATCAATTCTTTTTATTAGTTTTCTAAGGAAGCATAACAGCCTTCAAGAACAATAGGAAAAAACAGCTAGATATAAACAAGCTTCCTGACAGAAAATTAGAACATGCTTGTGTGTCTGTGTGCCTAGGACTAAGCAGTATGAAAACTCCAAGTAACTTAACTAAAACTAATCTTATCTTACCTTAAATTCTATCGTATCCTTAGGGATGCTGAAATAAATTTTAGCAAAGAGGACAGCAATGTTCTTTAAGTGTATACAATTGTTCCCTGCCTTAAGCTGATTGAACATAGTTTCAAAAGGCTCAAATGAGTTTAAGGGAATACCATAGATTATTTTCAGTGTCCTTTTCACAGAGGATGGGTTCAGAGATGGAGAGAAATTAAATCCTTGTAGGCTGTACTCTCAGTGAATCGAAAAATAAAAGTTGAGAAAAGCCCGAGGAAACATCTACACATTTACCAGGGAGTATAGATTCCAGGCCTTCTAGTTTAGGAAAAATTGAATACAGCTCAAAGGTCATGGGACATATTCCACTAAGTGTTTTTCCCCAGAATTTACAATTATTTTGTATTAGCTTGGCAGATGGGATTTGAATTTAATCCTCTCCCCAAAACACACTTGGTTTCCTTATATTTCAACCACTGCTTTGACAGAGCTTCCCACTCAATCATGGGCAGAGGGAGAGCTCCCAAATTAAGACAAGGGGAGGTTAGCTACTCTCAGTTGGGGTAGGTGGAATTGGCAGTATTTTCAAGCAAACTAACCTTAATATATTCTAATATAGCAAAGGCCTGAAACTAAGCTATTTCCAAATTTCTTGGATAACTTGATTTATTCAATAAAATGTTTGTATTAACATAATTCTATGAAAAAAAAGAAAATTGTATGTCTAAATTAATTTAAATATACCTTGAACAATCTTTTTCTACACTATTAATTTAGAAAGTTGGCATTTTATACACATATAGTGCAAAGAAGCAACATAATAAAGACAATAGATACCTGCCTTGGGAGGCCTGTGGGTTTCTGTAAAATATTAACATTCTGAGCCTCAGTGTTTACATCTGAAAAAGGGGGAATAGTGATGCCTAATTCATTATATTTTTGTGAAATCTAAGTGAAATAAGGTTAAACAAAGCATAACTCTTGGTGTTATAGTAGAACATATACGTGAGTTTTTCCACTATCCTGTCCAATCACTGAAAAAACATAAATCCACAAGAAGTATAATCTCAATTAATGAAGCATTGTCTTGCATAAAATGTTATTGACAAAATTGAGTTCATGTTTGCATAAAAGCAACAAAAATATGTTTGTCTATGTTATAAACAGATGAAATAAATATGCTGAAGGTGTAGACTGTGGGAAGGCAGGAAATCAAATTAATGGAAGAAAAATCTAAGGTACAGGAAATGAGGAAAACTGGAGGGAAAATGAATTCCAGATAGCAGAAATGGTTCCCATCGTAACTGCCTAGAGACTTGAGGAAAGAGAAACTGAAGGATATACCAGATACAACAAAGGGATACATTTTAAAATATAAAGAACTCTTGTAGATAAACATAAAAACCATTAAATCTCTATGGAAAATGTGACAAAGACATGCATAGACAGCTTAAAGGAAAAGAAATATATGTGGGCATTAAACATATGAAGAATTGTTCTGCCTTTATAGGAATAAAGTAATCTAAGTGTCATTTGTTGCCTATCAAAGTAGCAAATTTTTTAAATGATGAAAAAAAGAACCACCACTAAAACCCATGCTCTTACCAACTGCTGATGTGAATGTAAATATGTACACCCTTCATTGAAATCAATTTGGAAATATCTATGGAAGGCTATTAAAAAGAGCTTGTATTCTCTAAGTAATTCTACTTCTAAGAAAATAATTAGGTGCAGGGAATTCCCTGGTGGTCCAGTGATTAGGACTCGGTGCTTTCAGTGCCGTGGCCCGGGTTCAATCCCTGATCGGGGAACTAAGATCCCACAAGCTGAGGTGTGGCCAAAAAAATAATAATGATAATCAGATGCAAAAATTATATGCAAGGATTTTATTTTCAACATTGATTTATAACACTGAAATTATCCAAATATCCCAACAATAGAGTGAATAGAAAAATGGTGAATAAGCTATGATTATCTCTATGGTGGACTATTAGAGAACTAATAAATACGTCTTTGAATCTTTGAGAAACAAGCATTGCTTTCCCTATCCATGAAAACACACTAAAAGTGTAATACACAGACATAGCTCAGGAAATGTAGAATCTTGAATAGATACTACACCCTCTTGTTATAACTTCGGTAAGAAAAGACTATTTACTTAAGCCTAGATTACTAAAATAGGAATAGAGATTGAGGAAAATGCATCTCTGTGTCAAGAAAGAGCACTCCTGAGTTAAAGCTGTCATTTAAATATCCATACCAGATCAATATGTCAGGCTATTTTTTTAAACTTAAATTGGAATTTTTCATTCATAAAATATATTGAGAAGCAATGTAACCCTTGAACTAAGAATATGAGCTTTGAGTTCATGTACTGCTAGGATGAGGGTCTATTCTATTTTCTGATAGTTGCTGACTTGGGATAAATTATTTAACTCTTCTAAGCCTCTGTTTTCCACTGTAAATGAAAGACCATCAGGACTTCCCTGGCGGTCCAATGGTTAAGACTCTGCCTTTCCACTGCTGGGGACGTTGGCTCAATCCCTGATCAGGGAACTAAGATCCCACATGCTATGCGGCACAGCCAAAAAATTAAAAAGAAAAAAAAAAAAAAAGACCATCATACTTGATGAATAGTGTTAGGATGAGATTTGAATTAAAGTCAGATTGTATGTAAAGTATGTTGCCTAGGTCTCAAAAGATGGTAGTGACTGCCAGTGTAGTTCCATGGCATTCATTATCTCCTAAGCCCCCAAAGAACTTTTATTTAAAGGCCTTTGATTTACCAATTCCATCCACAATTCCTAAAGCCCACCATCTGTCAGGAACTCTGTGCTCAGCTCCACGGCTGTAAAGATAAATGAGTTAGCCATTGTTTGCTGCATTAGCTCTACCTGATAATGCACTAGACTGTAGGGCAAAGTTTGCTACCATGACCCCTGCCCTTAAAACCCCATATCCAGAAGAGTATACGATTATAATAAAATATAAAAAGCGCCATTAAAGCATGATGTGAAAACCACTTTAGAGGTGCAAAGCAAGAAAGGAATAATCACCTTGACAGTGAACAAAATCTTCAAAGATTGAAAGCAAGGCTTGAACTAAAATATTCACGAGCATAGACTTTTGCATTCCTCCCTGTGACTGAAAATAGCATGTTCTCACTTTTCAAAAGAAAAAAAAAAAAGTTAAGATGAGATAATTGGTTTCTTTTGGAGGTGTAAAGAAAATAGCAATGGCATTTTGAATTGTGCCATGCCCATGAACAAGGAAACAGCTGACATTCAGGGATTGTAAGCATCCCTAAACAAACTTCCATTGAAATTACCAAATATATATAAAAGCAGAAGTCAGCGAAAAGGAATAAGAAGAACTTGCCCAGGTTTGACAAGCATCTGAAGCGCTACTGTTGCAATAGGGTCGTACACACAATTTCATCTGCATCATTCAGCAAGTTCTCCTGCAACTATCTAGACAGAAAAGCTGCTGGGGAGGGAAGTAGGGAGATATTTCAGTGCTCTATTCTGTTCCTGCAATTACTTTGCCAGAGACAGGGCCCTAGTTTCAAGCAGGGGTGGTGGAAGAAGAGATGAGTTAGCATTAAAGGTATAGTGAAGGATAACTTTTAACAACAAAGAAAACTTTCAAGTTACAGGAAGTTGATTTAAGTATCCTTTTAAACCAAATGTCCTTTGCAAGCCAAGAGAACTTGAGCTCCACCTTGGTGAGTACAGATACCCACAGGTTCTGATTGGAGGGTGAGGCCCAGCAGCAAGGTGAGGAGAGAGGGGAGTGGCGAGAGGGGAACTGACCTCTGGTTTAAAGCAGGACGTCAGGTGGTAGCCATGGTGGAAGTAACCACGATGCGGACTGGCTGTGGGTACAAAAGTGGAGCTCAGCCCATGGAGAGAAATAGTTGGCCAGGACTGGCAAATTTCTCAGACTCAAACACGTGGGATGTCATACAGAGTAAGGACTCTTAGGCCTAGTCCACTACTGGAAGTTGCCTATTTAATTCACAAACGATTATGTAATGGGGGTGCTGGTGACCACCGTTCCAGTTCAGGGTCCCCCTGTGGAGCTTCTCGTTTCTGAGCTCATTAGTTTTCTAAACTTTTCTGTGCTTCTGAGTGTCCTGGGGTGTTACAGGGGGCTGGGTGACGAATGGGGAGTGGAAGAGATAAATGTGCTTGCTGGGATTGCAGAAAGCGTAAATATGAGTCAGAGCATATGGTGTATGAAGGGTAAAAAGAAAGCTGAGGCTGGGGCGTGGTTAGAAAGGCCTGGTAAGTCACCCTCAAGAATAGACTTCAACTGTTCTGTAGGCAATGGTGAGCTACTGAAAGCATTCCAAGAGAGTAATATGCTTCAGCCAGGCATTTTTAAATGAGTAACCATGGAGGGTATTTTGGAAAAAAAAATAAGCATTTAAGACAGGGAAGCCAGTTAGAAGACAACAATAATAAAGAAAAAATAAAAATGTTGAACCAAGACAGGGCAGTAGTAATGGGAGGGAGGAAGAAAATGAGAGAGAAGTCTGAGAAAGAGAGCCTGAAATGTGAGCAAGAGGGCCAAGGAGAAAGTGACAATGATGATTCTAATCCAGGCGAATATGAAGCTAGTAACGCCATCCACACGGGATGAGGGAAGGCCCTTGAAAAAAAAAAGGTAATGAATTTGGATTGAGGCATGCTGAGTATGGAGCAGCAAATAACCAGTAATGTAAAACAAAAAACAAAACGTACATTTAAGGCCATTTTTAACTCCTATCAAGTAGACGACTAAAGGAAATCTCAATGTTTTGAGACCCAAAAACTAGAAGGTGATTTCTCACAATACAAAAGCATTCTTTACTCTGTATAAAATGGTTCCACTAGATTCTTTCACATCATGACTTTGCCCAATGCATCAAAACCATGATTAATTTTTAAATATTTAGGTCTAGAGATAAATAAAAAGGAATTGCTTTGTGACAGGATAGTGTGAATGCAAACAAAAATTCTCTAGAGTAGAGTTAAAGTGAGGAGATGAAGAGAGGAACAGAGGGAAAGGAGAAGGCAAAAGTGAGGGGAAAGGCAGAGAAAGTCACGAAGGAAAAGAAGAACATGAATCTAAGGGCAAGAGCAGTCAGCACAGGAAGAGCAAGAGGGTGAAGCGTCTACACTTTGTAGAAGGGCAGAGAATCAGACGTAAGGATGAAAAGAAACACTCTGACATGAAAGCTCAAGGAGAACATCTCTTTCTGAAAGGCCAATACTCAGTTTGCCCGGTGTGCTCTTGAGGGTTACAGGAAAGGTCCTCCTTAAGGGAGGAACTTTGAAATATCCTTGCAATCTCTAAAGCCTGAAATTCTGCCTCTTATTAGCATTATGATCTTAGGCTGTTTGACCATGGCCTCAAGGTCTGTTAGTGTGAAATACAGATAACAACTAAATGATTGACGTAAAAATTAAATGAGATAATGTAGTATGGTACTTGGTAAATAGAAAGCATTAAATAAATGTCTGTTTTTATCATGAACAAGAAGAAAACTCATACATGGGTTCCAAATAATTTAATATTCCACCATTAGGTATTAGTTCTTCACCCTTTCCATATGTCTTTTATTAAATGAAAAGTTCCAGTCACTAACACTATAGTGTGGGGTCCTTAAACCAATCCTATCTTCCAAGCAGAAGGAGGGATTTAGGGCAGCACGGTTTCAAAATAGCATATGGAATACTAAAAAACGACTATGGGAGAAATGAAGAAAAATGCCATTTTAGAATTTGGCATGGCTTCCCCCAACATCTTAATAAAATCATTGTGTGTAAGAGACACAATTTTTCAAAGAAGGTGTTAAAATTAGGAAGCACAGAGTAAAAAGACTATAAACTTAGCAAGAAGCAACAAAGACAAAGTAGAAAATGTGAGTTTGAAATGAAAATTTGACATGGCTTTAAGGGTTCTCACTGGTGAGCAAAGATGTTGGAGGTGAGTTCAGGTGAAAGTCCCCAGAAAAAGGCTGGGTCTAGACACCATGGGGCAAAGAAGCAAAGGACTCAAGATTAGAAAGAGGGTAGAGTTTAATGAAGAGACCAACCTTCAGTAAAGAGGGATACCTGTTGGATTTCCCACCTAGTACTGCATTGCTTTGTTTACATTTATTATACAGCAAACTTGTCTCTCAATATTGAGTCATGAGATTCTGTAAATTATTTTTGGTAATGCTACCACATTAATAATTCTTCCTCAAATCCCACCATAGTGAAAATGGATATTGCATTTCCTTTTTTAAAAATCAACCTTTTTAAAGAGAAGGTAATTTTAAACATGAAGAAAATAAAAATTATAAAAATAAAATGCTACCATAAGTTTCTTATGCAAGACATGCCCATTTCTCACTTTAGAGGTGATTGATTTATGAATTTGTGGAACAAAGAAATCAAGAACATGATGCCATGTACTATACCCTTCCTATTGTTACAGTGTCACATTTTTCTTTACAGATAAATACATCTCAAACATAATGTTGAATGATATTTTCTCACATATATACTCTGTGGTACACTGATCGCACTGCCAGCCCAATTCTTTCTCTCTCATGGTGGGTGAGGTGTTGACTCTGAGCATGGTTATGTGACTTGCTTTGGCTAATGTACTATTAGCAGACATGATACCAGTCAGAGGCTTGGAAAACCCTTGCACATTTCCCCTTGCCTGCCCTAGCATCTCCATTCTTGCACCTTTGTTCTCATAACCATGAGAACCTATCTGGTCTACCCTTTTAGAGAATGAGACGTGGGAGGAAGAGCTGCATCTTCCTTCATCCTATCTGAAGCATTCCCAGTCCCAGCCCTCAATTAATCCATGGCTGCCTACAGATACATGAGTGAGTCCAGCCAAGATCAGCAGAACCTGCCAGTCAATCTATATAGATTAGTGTGTAATACTGAATAATAAGCGCTTGTTTCTTCACACCACTAGCTTTGGTGTGGTTTATTACTTAGTATCATCATTCTAGTAGCTCATTGATTCACGCACACACACACACACACACACACACACACACACACACACTTATTTGGCTATCTCGACAGAACTGTTATCTCATACTTCTTAGTTTCCACCTTAGCACTCTATACTCTGAACATAGTTAACAGGTTTTTAAAATGTTGATTGATAGATGGATTATAGAGAACTGTGTTAATCAAATTTTTAATCTAGTCAAATGTTCTAGCGGTGATTGTTTTTTATTTCAGGACTCTTTTTCAGTTTCAAATATTTTTGAGTACCCTAAAGAGCTATTGTTCATGTAAATTATATCTATTGATATCTACTGTATAAAAAATTAAAACTGAGAAATGTTTTAAGTGCAAGAATCACAAGCACACATTGCATTAGCCATCAGAGAGTTGATGTCATCACAAGTCGTGTGGCCTCTGGGAAACTCCTCTATATGTTCTCTCAAGAGAATGACAGGGAAAAAGGCAGATGAACTAATATTTGCAAAAGACTTAAAATGAGTACCTGACAAATAGTGATATAGGATGTCAAATAAATAAAAATATAACACAGCTATCCTGTGTCTGTGTTTGTTTTCCGAATATCACTACTGTATAGTCTTTAAAATTATCACATATGAGATGACTTACAATAATATGCCTGCCAAGGAAGATATTTAATTGTTTTAAGTAGGAAGTATTACAGTATCCACATCTCTAAATAATGAAGTATTCTTTCCAACACCAATTTAATTAGGATGTTACTCTTCCACCAAAAAGCAAATCAGTTAAAAATCCTTACGTTTCAGAGGCAAAACACAAAGGCAGCTGAGTGAAAAACACACAAACACTGCTCAGAGCCACAGCATGACACAAATAAAGAAGTAAGCTTTTGGTTATAATAACTGATTAGCAGCCTGCATTTTGCAGATTATGTGGAGGGATACAAAGCCTGTTGGTTCCCACTCAACATCCATTACTTCATTCCCCCTTAATTATAAAACCCTCGTTTAACTCAGAGTGGCAATGTTCTCTTTTTTAATTGCATGCTGCTTGAGATGCAGATGTGAGGGTTATAGCCCCCAAAGCTATCTCAGACCACGAGGTAACCTGAATCATGAAAACCAGAAGCTGAAGATGAAGACCATGACAAGGAGCTTGTATTTCTGATGAAAAGGAGGAGGCATCAGATAATGGTGAATTGCCTGCTTCCAGACTTCTTTTACATGAGGAAGAATCTTCTTTCTTGTTTAAGCTATTATTTGGGGGTATTCTTAGTCACTGTGGTGCAGCCAACTTAAACTACACAATATATGTGATAATAAATGTTTTTAAATTGAACTCTAAAAAATCATGGAAGACTTGTAATTTTAAAAGAAAGGAAAAACCAAACATTTGACCAGAAGTTTTCAATAATTTCAATTTAGATTAACTTGGAATTAATAACAAAACTTAACTGTGTATCATCTGGAGTGAAGTGTTTATAACTATGCTATATGTTACCATAGATTATATGTATTTGTCAGTTCAGCATTTATTTTCAATTAGCCTAAATTAGTTTTTTGTTGTCTCCATAAAGGTTGAGTACTTATGGAGACAACTTTTTTTGTGATGTTTACAATAAGATTTGAGTCCAATAAAATAACCTGTTAATAACTCTCAATTCTGAGTACTTCTTGGCAGGCGTGTGTGTGTGTGTGTGTGTGTGCACGTGCACCTGTGTGTATATGTATGTATGTTTGCTATATTTAACAGGTTTTATTCAAAATTTTAAAACTTTCAGAAGCATAGATGTGTTGAATGTTTGGATACTTGCAGCAAAGTAATACTCAGAATCAAAGAGTTAGACTCAACTCTGAGAATGTTACTTTATCAAGGATGTTTTCTGTCTTGGTATGTTACATCTTCAGTAACTCTAAGTTATATCAATAAAAATGTCTCAAACACCCTTCTCACCACTAATCATAATCCTCTCTCTGATCAAGTCCTAAAAATTACAAAAAATTATAAAATTATACAACAGGGACGGAGGGGGAACTAGACACTCCTAGGATTGTGTGACTTTAAAAAAGTATCATTTCCCCAACCCTAAACATTCATGCAGTTTTCAGTTTTGTTCATCAATTTTACGATAGATTACACAGTTGTGATGCTTAATTTTATGTCAATTCAACTGGACTAAGGGATGCCCAGATAGCTGGTAAAACATTATTTCTGGATGTGTCTGTGAGGCTGTTTCCAGAAGAGATTAACATGTGAATCAGTAGAGTGAGTAAAGAAGATTGTCCCCACCAACGTGGCATGCGTCCATCCAGTCTGCTGAGGGCCTGGATAGAACAAAAAGGCAAAGGAAGGATGAATTTGCTCTTCGCTTTGGCTAGGACATCCATCTTCCCCTGCCCTTAGACATCAGCTCCCCTGGTTCTTAGGCCTTTGGACTCAGCTTGAATTATATCGCCAGCTTTCTTAGTTCTCCAGCTTGCAGATGGCAGACTGGGACTTCTTGGTCTCCATGACCACGTGAGCCAATTTTTATAATAAATCTCCCCAAAAAGATAGATAGATAGATATAGATATAGATATAGATATAGATATAGATATGGATCTCCAATTGGTTCTCTTTCTCTGGAGAACTTTACTAATACAACAGCAATAAACATATTTATTTATGCTACTCTTCCATTTTGTTATTTCTAAAGGAAAGTTGTCAAAGCTGTCAAAGTTTTTTATAGTGGAAAACAATGGCTGAAATAGAAAAATATAACCCCCAAATATTTTTTATTTGTATTTTCCCAATGAATTTTCTGCAAAATATATGGAGGTAGAGAAGAATATTTGAGGGAAAAAAATACATTCTGAGAAAAAACCTTGAACCTAATGAGTAGACACTAAGAGGTACAAAGTTGCTACATATTTCTTTCCTCAATCTAATCTTAAATTTCTTCATCTTTAATTTTTTTATCTGAAAGTTGCAAGCAATAATACAAGCTACTGTGTCTTGCCCCAGATGAATGATACTTGATGAAAGTACATAGAGAACATTTGAGCTCTGTTCATAGATATTTGCACTGAACAGAAATGTTAATTGATTTTCTGAAAACAGCCTATACAGAAAGTGGCATAAAGAGAAATATTATATTGAGTAGGCTTTAAGTAAATTAACTCCAGAAAGAAGTCCTCCAATATTGTTAAGTCATGAAACTTCAAAACTTCTAGGATTTAAGATAATCAACGATTGTTTGTCTGCAACGTTGGTTCATGAAGAGTTTTGCTTTGAGAGGACGTGGGGAAAAAGATGCTCAGATTATAATTGATGGTATTACTAAGGAAAGAGCAAGGCCATGTCATAGAAACAAAGAAAAGCACAAAATGTTCTCCAGGAAATTGTATGATTTCAAGTGTTTGGGGGTGGGGGGGGCAGTATATCATGATGTTAATATTTCTAGTTACTGATAAAACCTTTACCATTTTTTTATACAATCTTCCTAAATTTCCATGCTTGCCTAGATACTAATATATAAGAAGGACAGTGAAGAAAATGGCTATAAAACTTGTCAAAATATCAAGGGGGCTAGAGTTAATATCACGACAATGATTAAAAATGACATAATCATATGAAGTTGCTATTATTTATCCACTTTAAAGATAAGCAAACTAAGGCTTGCAGGCATTAGGTAATCGGGCCTTCAACATGTTTCAATTAACTTGAACCGAGCTTTCTTGGAATCCAAATATTGGTCTGTCTGTTATGCCACACACTGAGCATATTGTCTTTGCCCTCAAGGAACAAGAGCAAAGCCTGGGGGAAAGAAAACACTATGTGCAAACACAATGTGACAGGTGGCATAAGTGCAAATCTAATAAGATATAGGCATAGATGGGGAGGAGGTAGAAAAAGAAACTACTGAGGCGGAGGGGGTGACTCTAGAAAGACTGAACAGTGAAGAGAGCATCTGAGTAGCCTCTTGACGGACCAATTGTGAGAGGTAGAAATGGGAGATATTCCAGGTCAGTCTGACAGTATGAATGAGCAGAGGTAAAACGTAATAAATGACTTTTATATAACACTCTCCTTATGCCAACCACTGTCCTAAGTGCTTTACATCTACCAGCTCATTCATTTTGTTCTCAGAATAACCCTAGGAGACAGCTACTATAATTACCCCTATTATAAAGAAGAAACTGAGGCACAGAGAGGTTAAGTAACTTGCTTAAAGTCACACAGCTGGGAATAAGCAGAACCAGGATTTGAACCTCGGGCATCTGGCTAGAAAGTCTGCACTCTTTACCTCTCTCAGTAGCAAACATAAGATTTCTTTAGGATTGAAAAATAGTGTGGTGGAGTGTAGAATGAATGAAAGGGTGAAAATGCTAAAAAGGTAGATGGGGCTAGAGGATGGGGGCCTTGAATGTCACTCTAAGGATCTTCTTTTTCATTCTGTAAGCAGCACATGAAGTTCTCTGAAAGAAAGGCACCATATTCAGGATTGAGTTTAAGAAAAGTTTCTCAGGTGGTTCTGTGAAAAAAATAGATGGCAAGCAAAATAGACTTCTGAGGAAGAAGTCTCAGAAAAATCATTGGAAAGTTTCTTTGACAGTTAAATGAAAAATGGAGAGCTTGAGCCAATCTCAGTTGGAAGAAGAAGTTGGTATAAAACAAGAAGCATCATACTCAAGACTTTTCGTTGAAGTTGCACCTCCCTTTTGGATCTGGAAAAGTATTCGAAAGAAGAAAATAGTCTTGTCAGCATTTTCCACAGCATCTGACTTTTATAGCTCTAGGTTCAATTCTGGATCTATGGTCACTTCATTAGAGGTTTTCAGAAAGAAAGCCAAACAAAATAATCTCCACCAATAAAATTAGAAAAGGACCTAACGCTAATAATATAGTTGGCTTTTCTCATGAGAAAGAACATGGGTATAATAAGATGACTTAACAATGAATTGTTCTAAAGATTGAATGAAATAATATATGGAAAGTGTTTCGGATAAGGTCCGGCACAAAATAGGCACTTAAAAATTACTACCTGCCATATTATTGCTATTATTATTAGAGCTTCACCCGGGTCCTGTTTCTTCAGCCCTAACTCTTCCCTAAGGAGTGCTGTGTCTCTCACCAGTCACTGCAGGGGAGGGTGTCACACAGGGGACTTAACAGTCACGGTGACACGTTGTAGCACTTCCTCCTCTTGAGGTGCTTCAGGTGTTCGTGCTGCTGCTTCTACCAGAAAGTAGGGCAGTCACTCACCCCTGTGATCCAGAACACGTAAGGTACTCAATAAGTGCAAAATCCTCTCCCAAATGGATGAGTGAGGGTATGTCCCTTCTACTCACCTACCAGGTAAACAGGTAGAAGAAAAGGGGAAAGAAACAGAAGAGGAATCTGGAAAAAACAATTTTATTTTAATAAGAGACTAATTATTATAACCTATATGCAGCTGTACTGATCTGCATGAGAAAATAACGCAAACTGAGGCAGTGCTTTGTGGAAGAATGTCCGTGAAATAATAGAAAATCTATATATTGGTTTCCACCCCTGGTTCCTGGCACAGAGTTCCTAAAACCCTTGTAGTTTCTTTTTTTTTTTTTTTTTTTTTTAACCCTTGTAGTTTCTTAAGTAATAAGAGCATTAGGAGCATTCTTTGTTCTAATATTTGGTCTTCGACCTCAGTCTCTGACACAGAGTTCCTAAACCCCTTGAAATTTCATGGGCGATAGGAGTGTCTTTTGTTCTAATGAGGCAACTCTTGATGGGCTCCTGGGTGGCTTTAGGATGGGGCTGGTCATAAGACCAAGAGCTGCCTCCAGGAAGGAGAGAGGGGCTGGAGAGTCACGATTTCGTGATAATGATCAATCATGCCCCTACGTGATGAAGCCTCCATAAAAATCCCAAAAGGGTTTGGAGAGCTTCTGGGTCGGTGAACACATCCACAGGCCCAGAGCGTGGTGCACCTAACTCCACAGGGACCGAAGCTCCCGCACCCGGGACCTTCCAGACCTCGCCCTATGTACCTCTTCATCTGACTGTTTATCCGTATGCTTTATTATATCCTTTATAATAAACCAGTTAACTTAGGTGTCTTCCTGAGTTCTGTGAGCCATCCTAGCAAAGTATTGAATCTGAGGAGGGGATTATGGGAACCCTGATTTATAGCCTATTGATCAGAAGCCCAGGTGACAACCTGAACTTGCCACTGGCATCTGAATCACTGAAGTGAGGGACAGTCTTGTAGGACTGAGCCCTTAACCTGTCGGTCTGCGCTAACTCTGGTTAGTGTTAGAATTGAAATGAGTGGTAGGACACCCACGTGGTGTCAGAAAATAGCTTCCTGCGACACATGTGGTCACAGAAGTGTTCTGTGTAAGCAGTAGAGGAGAAACACAGGAGTATTTTTCCTTTTAAATGAGACCTCATCCGAAAAGGGAAATATGGCTATATATGTGTTGGTCTAGGATTCGTCAAAAAAAAAAAAAAAGGAGACATTCTTACTAAGCCCTTGTGCAAAGCAGATGCAATGAATAACCTTCAGTCTATGCCTAGACCCTTAGTGGGGTTTGCAGAGAAGTGTAGTAAGTGCAATATACACAGCTGTTGTACAAGGGATTGAAAAAACATCATTTCACTAAAGATCTTATGTTTTACCCAATATTCTATAGATAAAAACAACAAATAAGAGTAATTTGTATAAGACAAACTATGTTTTTCAATAATGCTTTCACACTATGAAAAATCTATTCAAGAATTACATTCCACCTGAGAATCTAGTCATACTTGGTTATCAAGGAGAGTACCCTATCCAAATTCAATAGTACTGGAAAATGTCTAGCCTCAAATATCAAGTTGATTAATTATTAAGGAAAAATTCTAAATTTGAAGGGAAAAACCAGAGTGCTATAATCTTTTGGAAGGCCAGTATAATTGCTTCTTGCATTATGTATTGAGTCTCTTCCAGCCAGCTTATATTTGGATTACATTTCCCCAATTATAATTTTCTCCATAACTGACCAAGGGGTTTATCTGAGTCTCTCTGTCTTAAATTTTGTTATGATTCATTAGTGACTGCATAATATCTAATTAAGATAATTGTTTAAAATTTTAATATAATCTAACTCATAAGTATGAGTTCAACATTACAGGCAATAAATAATGTTACAGGCAATAAAACAACAAAAAAGATCAAGTTAACATTGTCTTAAGATTGAGCTATTCAATTATACATCCAAAGACTTTAGGTAATTCTCCTCAGCTTTGCAGGGCCATGGGCTTTGTTAGTCCTGAAAGCAAACTTGTGCCAATTAGACCATAAAATTAAGACATCCCCTACATAAGTTCTAATGATATAAATAAATATCATCTTGAAGGTTGAACCATTTGTCACAGAACTTCTGTTTTCATAGTTCAAACCTTTTCTCTAAAATTTAAAAGTATTTAGTAGATTTTAACATATTTGACAAAATTGCATAGATATGCAAATGCAAAAGCTTTAGTGACAAGCAAAATCTATAACTACCAAACTTTAATACTAAAAGAGCCAATAAATCAACTAGTACTTATTAAGGTCTTACCCTGCCTACAATGCTAGGAGGAAAGATGTTTTAATACATAATACCTATATTAATTTGCAATCCAATTGTGATGGTTGGTGATAGACAATATTACCATTGACCTAAAAAAGTAAAGTATCTGGAGTCATATGGTTTAAGAAATTAGCAGAGAAAGAGGAAACAGTGAAAGTTCAGGAGGAAAATTGGGAAAATGTGGGATTTAGACAGCATCTTGAGAACAGATACTGGATCTTTTTATCTCTATAGCAGAGTGCTTGTCATGCAGCCTTTGTTTAATAAACATTTGTGGAACTAAATTCAGTTGCTAGTCACAGGGAAAGACATTTCACTTTAGCACAGTACACCATGCACAATGGCCGGAAGAATGGGGGGAAGAAGATCACGTGCAGAGAATACTAACTCAGGGAGGCAGGTGGCAGTTTGCAGGAGTGAGAAGCAAGGTTGGAGATGTCAACTTCTGATCATTTCCTCCTCCTTTAATGTTCTTGGCTGCCCACACCGAAGTTTTTTGATGTTTCTTTCTTGAGTGGCTCTATTGAGCCAGTCCTGTGCCAGTCCTGACTAAGGCAAGAGGTACATCAACAATCCCAGCCCTGCTACTTGATGTAACTTAAAATTAAGTCATAGACCTCAGAAATAGACCTAAAAATCCAGTGACTTTTCATGAGCACTAGAATCCTACTTTACTGCTGCTCTGTCTCTACCAGATTCTAGAGCTGCCCTTCAGATGGAACCCAGCACCTGGTCTGTGCTTCACTTCCTTTGGGAGCATGGCTTGCCTCTTCTTACTCTGATCAGCTACTTCTCCACTATGTCTTCTGTAGACTAGAACCTGCTATTGTTCACAAACTACTAGTGTGAACCAGTTCTCATGCCTCACCTCATGCTGTCTGGTGCTGGGCATCTTCTGAGGATGACTGGCTACCCCACCGCCAGAGCAATCCCTCAGTGCAGGCTCTGTCTCCCACCTCTCTCCTGGCCTGCTGTGTGACTCCTGATCCATGTCACAACTCTCTCCAATCACTGACTTCTGTGATGTGTGACTACAAGCAAACATTTTTGTTTTCTCTCTAGGTAGTGAGGCTTGGCAGGAAAGCTAAGTTGGAACTAGGTTTCAGAAAGTCCGGAATGCCACATTAAAGGAATCTGGATATGTCCAATAATCAAAGGAGAGTCTTTGCATAATTTTGAGTGGAGATATGGCACAGAGAACTAGGATTTTTGCATGGTTCATCTGGAAACTAATTATAGTTTTAAAAAATACCATCTGCAATTGGTATACACAGCCTAGTTGAGCAAGATGAATCCACTTTGCTTCCTGTGACATATGCCACTGTAATGATGGCCATCTTTTTGTGTACTTAATTAAAAGTTTTAAAATATTTAGAATTAGCTGTGACAAGTTGCTAAATTATTATGGAGAAATTTCAAATAAAATACTACTATTTTGGTTGAAATAAAAAATAGCTATATGTGGAGGGATCAATCACTAATGAAAACATAATTGCTTTGGAAGAATCTGAGAATGAAGCTCATCTGGAATATTTTCTGAAATAAAGTAGAATATTTTTAGAAGGATAGATCAATCGGGCTTCATCATGAGGAAGTGTACCATATTAAGTAATATAATTCTGCAGCAAGGTTTTAGAATAGATCCACTATATTCTACTTCTGGTTGTCATAAGGTACTGTACACTTAAAGTTGGTTGAGAGGGTGGATTTCATGTGTGTGTTTTTTATCACAATATAAAAAAATCAAGTTGTCTCTTGTGCTTTGGGATGAAGTGTGTTAATCGTTTTTTCCGTGAATAAGAAAAATACAACCTGTATCAGATAATGCTTTTTCTAATCATATTATGTAACACTATTTTCTTCTGAAATGGCCTTACTTTGATTTCAAACTAAGAAACATTTTCAGTATATACATAGTATTTCTTAACATTATGAGCAAAAATCTAAAACACTAAATTATCAATTTTCTGTTTAAATAATCAAATCATGTCACAGATTTTTAGATTATTTTAACTGAATATTGGAGTTTATTTGTCTTGTTTTAAAAAGACATAATTTTAAATATAGTCATAGAAACTTTCAATACTTCAAGAAACAATGGCAATCCTGCTTTTCTGTTTCTTTCTATTTGCCTGATAGACTTTTGTCTAATTGCATTACTATTATTATTATTATTATTATTACAGCCTTTCTGAATCACTTTAAGTGTGTCATTTGTATACCACACAGAGCTGGATTTTTTTCTTGGGGCTAATTTGAAAATCTTCTTTTAGTAGACTTCCTTGAGAAGACCTTGAAGATGGCAGAGGAGTAAGACGTGGAGATCACCTTCCTCCCCACAAACACATCATAAACAATCTACATGTGGAACAACTCCTACAGAACACCTACTGAATGGTGGCAGAAGACCTCAGACTTCCCAAAAGGCAAGAAACTGCCCACGTACCTGGGTAGGACAAAAGAAAAAAGAAAAAATAGAGACAAAAGAATACGGACGGGAGGGAGCTGTGAAGGAGGAAAAGTTTCCACACACTAGGAGCCCCTTCACTAGCAGAGACAGGGGGTGGCAGGGGGGCAGCTTCAGAGCCACGGAGGAGAGCGCAGCAACAGGGGTGCGGAGGGCAAAGTGGAGAGATTCCCGCACAGAGGATGGGGGCTGACCAGCACTCACCAGCCCGAGAGGCTTGTCAGCTCACCCACCGGGGCAGACGGGGGCTGGGAGCTGAGGCTTGGGCATCAGAGGTCACACCCCAGGGAGAGGACTGGGGTTGGCTGCGTGAACACAGCCTGAAGGGGGCTAGTGCACCACAGCTAGCTGGGAGGGAGTCGGGGAAAAAGTCTGGACCTGCCTAAGAGGCAAGAGACCATTGTTGTGGGGTGCGCGAGGAGAGGGGATTCAGAGCATCGCCTAAATGAGCTCCAGAGATGGGCGCAAGCCACGGCTATCAGCGCAGACACCAGAGATGGGCATGAAATGCTAAGGCTGCTCCTGCAGCCATCAAGAAGCCTGTGTGCAAGCGCAGGTCACTATCCACACCTCCCCTCGAGGGAGCCTGTGCAGCCCGCCACTGCCAGGGTCCCGTGATCCAGGGACAACTTCCCCGGGAGAACACACGGTGCGCCTCAGGCTGGTGCAACGTCCCGCCAGCCTCTGCTGCTGCAGGCTCGCCCCTCATCCGTACCCCTCCCCATCCCGGCCTGAGTGAGCCAGAGCCCCCGAATCAGCTGCTCCTTTAACCCCGTCGTGTCTAAGCAAAGAACAGAACAGCAAAGAACCCTCGGGTGACCTACATGCAGAGGCATGGCCAAATCCAAAGCTGAACTCCATGAGCTGTGCGAACAAAGAAAAGAAAAGGAAATTTCTCCCAGCAGGCTCAGGAGCAGCGGATTAAATATCTACAATCAACTTGATGTACCCTGCATCTTGGAATACCTGAATAGAAAACAAATCATCCCAAACGTGAGGCAGTGGACCCTGGGAGCAACTGTAGACTTGGGGTTTGCTTTCTGCATCTAATTTGTTTCTGGTTTTATGTTTATGTTAGTTTAGTATTCAGAGTTTATTATCATTGGTAGATTTGTTTATTGATTTGGTGGCTCTCTTCCTTTTTTTTTATATATAGATTTTTTTTTCCTTTTTGTTATTTTGTGACTGAGTATATGTATGCTTCTTTGCATGACTTTGTCTGTATAGCTTTGCTTTTACAATTAGTCCTAGGGCCCTGTCCGTTTTTTGTGTTTTTTGGGGTATAGTTTTTAGTGCTTCTTATCAATGGTGGATTTGTTTTTTGGTTGGATTGCTCTCTTCTTTCTTTCTTTCTATTTTTTTATTACTTTTTAATTTTTTTAATTTTTCCTAATTTTTTTATTTTTTATTTTAATAGATTTATTTTATTTATTTTTCTCTCTTTCTTTCTTTTTTTCTACCTTTTCTTCTGAGCCGTGTGCTGACGGGGTCTTGATGCTCCGGACGAGTGTCAGGCCTGTGCCTCTGAGGTGGGAGAGCCAAGTTCAGGGCATTGGTCCACCAGAGACCTCTCAGCTCCACATAATATCAAACGGCGAAAGCTCTCCCAGAGATCTCCATCTCAACCCTAAGACCCAGCTCCACTCAACGACCAGCAAGCTACAGTGCTGGACACCCTATGCCAAACAACTAGCAAGACAGGAACACAACAACACCCATTAGCAGACAGGCAGCCTAAAATCATAATAAGGTCACAGACACTCCAAAACACACCACCAGACATGGTTCTGCCCACCACAAAGACAAGATCCAGCCTCATCCACCAGAACACAGGCACCAGCCCCCTCCACCAGGAGGCCTACACAACCCACTAAACCAACCTTAGCCACTAGGGGCAGACACCAAAAACAACGGGAACTACGAACCTGCAGCCTGCGATAAGGAGACCCCAAACACAGTAAGTTAAGCTAAATGAGAAGAAAGAGAAACACACAGCAGATGAAGGAGCAAGGCAAAAATCCACCAGACCTAACAAACAAAGAGGAAATGGGCAGCTACCTGAAAAAGAATTCAGAGTAATGATAGAAAAGATGATCCAAAATCTTGGAAACAGAATGGAGAAAATATAAGAAACGTTTTAAAAGGACCTAGAAGAACTAAAGAGCAAGCAAACAATGATGAACAACACAATAAATGAAATTTAAAATTCTCTAGAAGGAATCAATAGCAGAATAACTGAGGGAGAAGAACAGATAAGTGACCTGGAAGAAAAAACAGTGGAAATAACTACCACAGAGCAGAATAAAGAAAAAAGAATGAAAAGAATTGAGGACAGTCTCAGAGACCTCTGGGACAACATTAAACACACCAACATTCGAATTATATGGGTCTGAGAGAAGAAGAGAAAAAAAAAAGGACTGAGAAAATATTTGAAGAGATTATAGTTGAAAACGTCCCTAATATGGGAAAGGAAATAGTCAATCAAGTCCTGGAAGCACAGAGATTCCCATACAGGATAAATCCAAGGAGAAACATGCTAAGACACTTATTAATCAAACTATCAAAAATAAAATACAAAGAAAAAATATTAAAAGCAGCAAGGGAAAAACAGCAAATAATATAGAGGGAATCCCCATAAGGTTAACAGCTGATCTTTCAGCAGAAACTCTGCAAGCCAGAAGGGAGTGGCAGGACATATTTAAAGTGAGAAAAAGGAAAAAGCTACAACCAAGATTACTCTACCCAGAAAGGATCTCATCCAGAATCGACAGAGAAATTAAAACCTTTACAGACAAGCAAGTCTAAAAGAATTCAGCACCACCAAACCGGCTTTACAACAAATGCTAAGGGAACTTCTCTAGGCAGGAAACACAAGAGAAGGAAAAGATCTACAAAAACAAACCCAAAACAATTAAGAAAATGGTAATAGGAACATACATATCGATAACTACCTTACATGAAAATGGATTAAATGCTCCAACCAAAAGACATAGATGGGCTGAATGGATACAAAAACAAGACCCATACATATGCTGTCTACAAGAGACCCACTTCAGACCTAGGGACACATACAGACTGAAAGTGAGGGGTTGGAAAAAGATATGCCATGCAAAAGAAATCAAAAGAAAGTTGGAGTAGCAATTCTCATATCAGACAAAATAGACTTTCAAATAAAGACTATTACAAGAGAGAAAGAAGGACACTACATAATGATCAAGGGATCAATCCAAGAAGAAGATATAACAATTGTAAACATTTATGAACCCAACATAGGAGCACCTCAATACATAAGGCAAACGATAACAGTGATAAAAGGGGAAATCGACAGTGACACGATCATATTAGGGGATTTTAACACCCCACTTTCACCAATGGACAGATCATCCAAAATGAAAATAAATAAGGAAACACAAGCTTTAAATGATACATTAAACAACATGGACTTAATTGATATTTATAGGACATTCCATCCAAAAACAACAGAATACACTTTCTTCGCAAGTGCTAATGGAACATTCTCCAGGATAGACCATATCTTGGGTCACAAATCAAATGTTGGTAAATTTAAGAAAATTGATATCGTATCAAGTATCGTTTCTGACCACGATGCTATGAGACTAAATATCAATTACAGGAAACAAATCTGAAAAAATACAAACACATAGAGGTTAAACAGTACACTACTAAATAACCAAGAGATCACTGAAGAAATCAAAGAGGAAATCAAAAAATACCTAGAAACAAATGACAATGAAAACACGATGACTCCAAACCTATGGGATTCAGCAAAAGCAGTTCTAAGAGGGAAGTTTATAGCAATACAAGCCTACCTCAAGAAACATCTCAAATAAACAAGCTAAACTTACACCTAAAGCAATTAGAGAAAGAAGAACAAAAAAGCTCCAAAGTTAACAGGAGGAAAGAAATCAAAAAGATCAGATCAGAAATAAATGAAAAAGAAATGAAGGAAACAATAGCAAGATCAATAAAACTAAAAGCTGGTTCCCTGAGACGATAAACCAAATTGATAAAACATTAGCCAGACTCATCAAGAAAAGAAGGGAGAAGACTCAAATCAATAAAATTAGAAATGAAAAAGGAAAAGTAACAACTGACACCGCAGAAATAAAAGGATCATGAGAGATTACTACAAGCAACTATACGCTAATAAATTGGACAACCTGGAAGGAATGGACAAATTCTTAGAAAAGCACAACCTTCCGAGACTGAACCAGGAATAAATAGAAAATATAAAGAGACCAATCACAAGCTCTGTAATTGAGACTGTGATTAAAATTCTTCCAACCAACAAAAGCCCAGGACCAGATGGCATCACAGGTGAATTCTATCAAATATTTAGAGAAGAGCTAATACCTATCCTTCTCAAACTCTTCCAAAATACAGCAGAGGGAGGAACACTCCCAAACTCATTCTACGAGGCCACCATCACCCTGATACCAAAACCAGACAAAGATGTCACAAAGAAAACTACAGACCAGTATCACTGATGATCTTAGATGCAAAAATCCTTAACAAAATACAAGCAAACAGAATCCAACAGCACATTAAATGGATCATACAGCATGATCAAGTGGGGTTTATCCCAGGAATGCAAGGATTCTTCAATATATGCAAATCAAACAACGTGATACACCATATTAACAAATTGAAGGAGAAAAACAATATGATCATCTCAATAGATGCAGAGAAAGCTTTCAACAAAATTCAACAACCATTTATAATAAAAGCCCTGCAGAAAGTAGGCATAGAGGGAACTTACCTCAACATAATAAAGGCCATATATGACAAACCCACAGCCAACATCGTTCTCAATGGTGAAAAACTGAAACCATTTCCTCTAAGATCAGGAACAAGACAAGGATGTCCACTCTCTCCACTATTATTCAAATAGTTTTGGAAGTTTTAGCCACAGCAATCAGAGACGAAAAAGAAATAAAAGGAATCTAAATTGGAAAAGAAGAAGTAAAGCTGTCACTGTTTGCAGATGACATGATACTATACATAGAGAATCGTAAAGACGCTACCAGGAAACTACTAGAGCTAATCAATGAATCTGGTAAAGTAGTGGGATACAAAATTAATGCACAGAAATCTCTTGCATTCCTATACACTAATGATGAAAAATGTGAAAGAGATATTAGGGAAACACTCCCATTTACCATTGCAACAAAAAGAATAAAATACCTAGGAATAAACCTACCTGAGGAGACAAAAGACCTGTATGCAGAAAACTATGATACACTGATGAAAGAAATTAAAGATGATACAAACAGATGGAGAGATATAGCATGTTCTTGGATTAGAAGAATTAATATTGTAAAAATGATTATACTACCCAAAGCAATCTACAGATTCAATGCAATCCCTATCAAACTACCAATAGCGTTTTTCACAGAACTAGAACAAAGGATATCACAATTTGTATGGAAACACAAAAGACCCCGAATAGTCAAAGCAATCTTCAGAAAGAAAAACAGAGCTGGAGGAATCAGGCTCCTGGACTTCAGACTATACTACAAAGCTACAGTAATCAAGACAGTATGGTACTGGCACAAAAACAGAACTATAGATAAATTTTACAGGATAGAAAGCCCAGAGATAAACCCATGCACATATGGTCACCTTGTCTTTGATAAAGGAGGAAAGAATATACAATGGAGAAACGACAGCTTCTTCAATTAGTGGTGCTGGGAAAACTGGACAGCTACATGTAAAAGAATGAAATTAGAACACTCCCTAACACCATACACAAAAATAAACTCAAAATGGATTAAAGACCTAAATGTAAGGCCAGACACTATCAACCTCTTGGAGGAAAACATAGGCAGAACACTCTATGACATAAATCACAGCAAGATCCTTTTTGACCCACCTCCTAGAGAAATGGAAATAAAAACAAAAATAAACAAATGGGACCTAATGAAACTTAAAAGCTTTTGCACAGCAAAGGAAACCATAAACAAGATGAAAAGACAACCCTCAGAATGAGAGAAAATATTTGCAAATGAAGCAACTGACAAAGGATTAATCTCCAAAATTTAGAAGCAGCTCATGCAGCTCAATATCAAGAAAACAAACAACCCAATTCAAAAATGGGCAGAAGACCTAAATAGACATTTCTCCAAAGAAGATATACAGATTGCCAACAAACACATGCATGAAAGAATGCTCAACATCACTAATCATTAGAGAAATGCAAATCAAAACTACAGTAAGGTATCACCTCACACCAGTCAGAATAGCCATCATCAAAAAATCTACAGACAATAAATGCTGGAGAGGGTGTGGAGAAAAGGGAACCCTCTTGCACAGTTGTTGGGAATGTGAATTTATACAGTCATTATGGAGACCAGTATAGAGGTTCCTTAAAAAACTAAAAATAGAACTACCATACGACCCAGCAATCCCACTACTGGGCATATACCCTGAGAAAACCATAATTCAAAAACAGTCATGTACCACAATGTTCACTGCAGTTCTATTTACAATAGCCAGGGCATGGAAGCAACCAAAGTGTCTATTGACAGATGAATGGATAAAGAAGATGTGGCACATATATACAATGGAATATTACTCTGCCATAAAAAGAAATGAAATTGAGTTATTTGTAGCGAGGTGGATGGACCTAGGGTCTGTTATACAGAGTGAAGTAAGTCAGAAAGAGAAAAACTAATACTGTATGCTAACACATATATACAGAATCTAAAAAAAAAAAAAAAAAAAAAAATGGTTCTGATGAACCTAGGGGCAGGACAGGAATAAAGACGCAGATGTACAGAATGGACTTGAGGACACAAGGATGGGAAAGGTAAGCTGGGACGAAGTGAGACAGTGGCATGGACATATATACACTACCAAATGTAAAATAGCTAGCTAGTGGGAAGCAGCCACATAGCACAGGGAGATCAGCTTGGTGCTTTGTGACCACCTAGAGGGGTGGGATAGGGAGGGTGGGAGGGAGATGCAAGAGGGAGGAGATATGGGGATATATGTATATGTATAGCTGATTCACTTTGTTATAAAGCAGAAACTAACACACCAATGTAAAGCAATTATACTCCAATAAAGATGTTAAAAAAAATTAAAAAAACAAGAAAAAATAGAAAAAAAAATCAATGGTGCTAGAGGCTAGAGGCAGAAAAACCTAATATGTCTGATTCTTAAACAGTTGACTTTGTAACTGGTTTATTATTTCAATTCTCTAATTAAAATTGATCCATATTAGCTATGTTGCTAATTATTAGTAGAAGTGAAAAATGCCTTCATCTTTTTCCTGGATTTATTTAGTCTAGGATTTGAGTACTAAATTTGAGTACAAACAGATTCCACATAATTATATACCCTAGAAAATGCAGTATAATTTATGTGAAGGTTAGAGCTTAGGGAATTCAGGTTAAATGGATTTTTCTCAAAACCCCATGTCCTTATTATTTGGGAGTGTTAAATAAGTTTAAAGCAAGACTATTTGTGTGATCTTCTTTCCTTAAATGGAAGACCAGGGGACCACCTTCCCAGCATGGTCCTGTAGAGGTGGGCTGGTGGGGAAATGCTTCTCTCTCCTGCAGCTGTGAATTACCAAAACCAAACAAGAACAAAAGCCATGAACCGGGATGGGAAGATCTAGAAAGGTAAGGAGTAAGACCACTTGCTCTAGGAACCATAAAGGCAATTACAAACATCATTTGGGTTCACCTGGTTCATTCACTGCTCCTCACCTGTGCTTAAAGTGCCAGGAACCGTGTTTCATCCAGCTTTGTAAACCAAGTTCCTAATACAGTGCCTCAAATACAGTAGATGCTCAGCACATTAATTAGTTACTTGAATAATGTCTCTTGTTTCTTTATATAATTTTAAATGTATAGACTCATAACTGTGTGTTAATCGTCAGTTCCTCCTCAATAGAGAGCAAATCTCTTAACCAGGAGTTTTTGAGACTAATCTAATGCTGATCTAGACCCTCTTCTTTTGTCATTTTTTTTTTTTTTATTATCTTCTGATCTCTTTTTCTCTGTCCATCCCATTTTGGTCTATACTGTTCCAGTATATTCCTGACATCAATGTTAATGCTTCTATAGCTATGCTGCTGTCTATTTTTGTCCCTTTTTTGCTACCGCAAAAATCTATACAATGAAGAAAATTCTAGAAGTGCAAATTTCCTCCAATAAAATCACTATAGCCTCTCTGCCTCTCCAGCTGACTTCCAAACAACCACTACCTTGTTCTTCATATTCTAGTAATAACAAATTGTAATCACCTGCACATCTTGTGCTAATTTCACATTTCCATGCTTTTGTACAGCACTTGCTGGCTAAACCACCCTTTCAATCGTTATTCAGCTGACCCACTCCTATTTATCCTTCAACTATAACCTCAAAAGTCCTTCTTAATGAGCTGTTGTTAAACTCAGAAATTATCAGGTCATCACTATTTTTCCTGCATAATTCTGATATTGTCTTGAGAGATAGATAGATATGTATCAAGATAAACAGATATTATGTCTGAAAATTATTTCTTAAGTGGATTTATTGATGGTTATAACCATCAATGAAATTACTGTATAGCACAGAAAACTATATTCAATATCTTGTAATAACCTGTAATGGAAAAGAATCTGAAAAAGAATATATATATATATATATATATACACACACATACATACACACACACACACATATATATATATAAGAATAACTGAGTCACTTTGCTATATACCTGAAACTAACACAACATTGTAAATCAAACACACTACTTCAATGAAATATTGTTTGTTTTGAAAAAAAGAATTACTTCCATGGGAAATGAGGTCTGATCTTTGATCTTATCATTCCCTATCTTGACAAATAGAAGATTACATCATTTTTTACCTCACTGAAATCTCTATTGATATGTTCTTCTTTATCTTTGGCTTTGGATGGAATGCCTAGAATACAGTAGGTGCTAAGTAATTATTGATTGATTAACTAAACAGAACTAACATTTTTGAGTGCCTCCATGTATTCAGTTTGTCAAATGATGACGTAGTTTATAAAAGCTTGGACTTCGGAGTGAGAGATTAGGATTTCATTCCAGGCTCAACAACTTGCTAGCCATGTGTTCTTGGGCTAATTACTTTCATTTCCCCTCCTGTCAAATGAAGATAATATATTGAGGTTACTGAAGATTGCGTTAGATAAAATAAGAAGAGCATTTAACATGGTGCCCAGTAGATGTGTGAATGAATGGATCCCCCTCAAAGCTCCCTGAGAGTACTGTAGGGAGGCAAGGAAGCTAAGGGTCAGAGAAGTTGAACAAGTTGCAGAGAATATAAGCAGCAGAGCTTGGACCCGCATCCAGCTGAGCGTGCCTGCAATCTGAACGAAGTTTCCACTGTTGCTGCAAGAAACATCAGTGGCATTTTCCACTCCAGTGTTTCCTTAAAGGACATATGCTGGTGAACTCCTGTTCATTTGTCAGATTCTGTCTCACCAGAAATCTCTTTAGAGTTAGCATCATTCATTAACATTTCACACCCTGCCCAACATGTTTATAATTGGATGGTCTGATAAATGATCCTGCATGAGCCAGTACACTAACATCTTTGACCTTCCTCTGTCATTTTCTATGCAGAATTCCTTTTAAGTGCCTCATAATACGGTTTGATGTGCCCTCTTTTAAAGCAGATATGCGTTGATCCAGACATCCTCATTGTCTAAGCTACCACTTGACTATAAATTAGCACTTTTAGAACCTATTCTTTCATCATTTTACCCATGTCACTCTAAAACAGGTGCCACATTTTAATCTAATTTTTCGTTTGCTTCTTTTTAATACCTGTCTTTTTAGTTTGATTGGGAGCTCTCCTAGATGGGAAAAACTTTCTCGTCTTTTTATATGTAGCATGTAGCATGGTGCTTGGCACATAGTTGATGCTCATTGAGTACCTAAATCAACACCACTATAACAGCCTCTAAGAGTTATGTTTTCATTATTCTTTATTAAGAACCCCAGAGAGTGATAATTATTTATACTTTTGTGATCCTGTCAATTTTATAATCTCTCACCTAGAAATTTTGTTTCTCCATCTCATTACGGAAATATTCAGAATTCCCAAGCAGTTACTGCAGAAATTGTTTGGAGTTTAAGCCACATTTCCTGTACCAGGTAAAGGAATATGCACAAATTCCCTGTAAAGTCTCAATCGTTACAAAACGTAATGCTTAGTCAAGAATGCTTCTTTTGGAACTCTTAGTCTTGATGGAATGAGGCAGGGCGGGTTGGGGCAAGCAGGGTATATGTACTCAAGAGGAGAGAGACACATGTCTAGTTATATGATAAATAATTTCTGGGGCTGTAATATACAGCAGGGTGACTATAGTTAACAATACCGTACTGTATATTTGAAAGTTGCTGAGATTCAATCTTCAAAGTTCTCATCACAAGAAAATAGTAGGTGAAGTGATGAATGTTAAACCAAACATATTGTGGTAACTATTTCATAATATATACATATATCAATATTATTATGTTGCACACCTTAAACTAATCCAGTGTTATATTCACTTATATCTCAATAAAAATGGAAAAAAGAAGAAGTGGGATGAGGAGGAGGGAGACGAAGGCCTGCCAGCAGTCTCTGGGAACTATGGCGATGAGCTGTGGATGGAACACTTCACAGCTTTTCTTGGATGTCTTTTCTTATGTTCCTTGGGTAATTTTGATCCCACAGTAAAGTCTATATGTTTTGTTACTTCCCCTGACTATAAAAGAATAATTTCCTTAATTGAAGGAAGGCGTGTTACTGAACATCTAGTTTTTAAAGAAAAAAGAAAAAATTTGAAGAGTAAATGGAAACACTTTACCAAAAAAAAGGGTCCAGACTACAAATAAGTAATTTATAAAAGGGGCCTTCTATTTTATTATGCTAGGCTTTATTTTACTTAACAAATATTGCCTAGGAAAATTGTCCCTCTGAGTCCTGTAAAGGAAAATGTACTAAATTAGCTATAAACTCTAAAGTCTAAGCATATATAAAGCTAAATATTCTAATTAAATAAAACAGAATAAAATTAATGATACCTATTTCTTCTGGTAATTGAGAATTAATAATAAAATATAGAGATTTCCTATATGAATGTCAAAAAGATCCAGCTGTTGTAGGACTCAATATACCTAAATATCTCCCCCAATCGCCTCAAACTATACAGATTAAAGACTACTTGAGTCTTCTGGATTGTAGCCTCCAAAAAAGGCAGGGAACCACATGTTTCGATCATCAGCATGCCCGGCATTTGGTACTCATGTGACTGCACTGAACCAGAGCAAACAGCCCTGTGTCTTCCATTCCCCAGCATACGTATTTTAATCCTTTAGTAGAAATGCAGTTTAGTCAGATTACTTTGCTGATGCATGATATTAATGAAAAAATGGGTATGTGGTGAGGTTTTCTGTTTTAGACTATCTCTTGAGCGTGGGTGCTTAATGCATGTAACTGAACCAGGTTCTGTGCCCTGTCAGGCGTTTGTCTGCCCCATCCTCCCCCAGCCCAGGGGAGAACTCAGTCTACTGTTCTCTCTCCCCTTCATCCTTTCAGTCTCCCCCCATCCTTGCTCCTGGAAGACAGGTCTTCATGTATAAGAATGCATCAAAACTACGCTGGGAGAGAGATCAATATTAGTAAGAGAAGAATCGGTTTATGTTATGGATCTCCCACTCCGAGGAAATTTAAAGATCCGGGTAACTTAGAAGTCAGTGGGCTTTGGCTCCAAGGGGATAGAATTTAGGTGGGGAGAGGCAAAGAAAAGGAAGAAAAGGTGAGAGACAGGAGGGCTTCCAGTGCCCACAAGAAGTGAAACTGGCTCTAAGAAATGACCCTGAGGGGACACATAAGAATTGTTCGAACTGTTCTGGACTCTCCATGTATTTCTAAGTAGCTGCACACAAGATCAGGTCTATTCTAGGAATAGACTGAGTCGGTAACTTTTTCCAGCTATTGCCAATATATATAATCAGCACAATTTCACACATGTAACTCTATGGGTCAGGGTGTTACTTGCCCACAACAGCTAATAAAAGGGGAAAAGTCAAGACTTGAACTTAGGGTCTGTCTGAATTCCAAGTTTGCAATATTTTCTCTATATATCTTGCTGAAAGTTTTATTTAGGAGGTTGGAGAAAGGCAGAAGCAAAGAAGGGCCAAAAAGACGGAGTAAAACAAGTAAGAACTAATTTGAGCTTTTCCCAAAGGAGCAGATCTGGGTAGAGTTCAAAGTTAGAGTTGTTTGAGATGGGAGAAGGGAAATTAGTAGAAAGCCAAAGATCAGAATGAAAATCCTATAGTCTAAGAGAGGGAAGATAGCACAAAGTTGCTTCTGAATTTTCCCTGAAGTTGGAGCTGTCCCTTAGTGCCCCTTCCACATCCAGTAGAATTTATCCTATGTAACTACCATAATTCAGCCCAGCCCACTCCAGCTCCTCTCAGATCCCTTCCTCGACTCTGCCTAAGGAAAGGTTTTCAGCAAGATAGTTGTAACTTCCCCCCAACAGTAGTGGTGATCTGATACAGATGTGATTGATTGAGATTGTACCCTTCAGGGTAGTAAAGAATTCAGCAATTAAGCTGGTTTATGATAATACAAATACCCTTCCATGCAAGGCATTTCTCCCAAAAGCATATATTACTTTAAACTTTCAGACTGTTCCAAAAAGCAAGTTTGATCAGTCCTATTTCAATTGTATTTATTTATTGTCTTCCAACTTAAGAGGCTTTACAGAGTCTTGTGGAGTCAATAAGCAATAAAAAAAAAAAAGTCTGTCAATCATTGATGAACATGACAAGGCAAAGAGTTGTATACATAATCCAAAAAGAAGTTACTCCCCAAAAAAGAGGATCTTGGAGATTTTCTTGCTCTTCTAGAAAAAAAAAATTTTATTTAGAAGAGGTGGGATTTGGTATTAATTCACAGATTTTCAGACACCCCATTGTAGAGGTCCTTCTCTCAACTTTCACTGGAAAAAAGTCTGGACCATCTAGTATCAGTTGTTCATTGTAAATATTTATTGAATATCGGCAGAATGACATTATATTGAGAGATTTGGCAAACAAAATAAGTAAGATAAAGAGATGTAGTAATGAGTAGTAGTCAAGCGATAACTCAAAATCACCATTAAAATAAAGCCATAGTCAACGCTTGACTATGGGTAGTTTATAAAAGGTTTATGCGCAGCAGGTTACGAGATGGACTCATTTCCTCATGGGTGACAGTCCATTGATCAGCCATTGATTACATATTCTCACCAATTACCAAACCCTTATTACTAATTGGCCAGTCCCTGCCAATTAGCTAAATAGATAGATAGATAAAGTAGATAGTTACAGGTGACACATTTTGTTTTGTATTGACTAATGAACCCATGTGACATGAGCAAAAATGCTTTGAATGAATCCATATGTTTAAGATGAGTATCTTTGTAGAAGAAAGAAGAAAGGAAAAAGAAGAAAAAATTATTTGTATCAAACTTGTATATTTCAAAGGTAAAGATACTAAAGTAAAAACAAAACATGATTTTTGATCACTTGAAGGATTATAGATCCTCATAGTTACTGGAATCTACTTGGGTACATTTTGCACAGCATCTAAAGTGTTTGTTCTTGATTAAATATAAAACTAACAATAATGGCTTTCATAATAAGAATCATAACCTTGAATAATTAAGGAAATCAGCAGAGTTTTGGTTAGATAATATCATCATAGATCAAACAGATATTTCTTCCTTTAAATCACTCATGCCAATGGTTCTAAAAAAATAAAGCATTACCTGTTAGCTTCTACTGGACAATATTAAATACTCCCATGGGAATGGTCTAAATAAAATCTAGCCCTTGGGACCCACAAGGTCATTGTTGGTAGCTGAAATTGTGTGCGTGTAAGAGATCCCAGGGAGGTTGTACAGAACAAGAAAAAACAAGTGTGAGGCAAACTGGATCCAATTGAAATTTGAGTAGGTGGCACAATTTTTAGTTGATCTGATAGCCCAGGTGACATAACCAAAATTGTTTCTAATGTACCCATTTCCCTGGGATGAGTAACTCACTAAACTTTAAAATTCCCAAAACATCTTCCATTATAAAATGAACTGTGGTCATTTTGACCTCTCTTAGCAGGATTTAAAGCAATGAGTTAAAAATAGAAATATCTATAAAAGAAGTTTCTACAATGCAGCTCAGGCTCATTGGATTAAAGCAAAATACATCCATTCTCTACTTTCTTTCTCTTTAAATACAAAACTCAGTGATTCTGCCATAACTCTCCCCTTTTCCTGTGATGCATGCTTTCTGCTTTTCATCCACTATCTAACAATCCTCAGAGACTAAATTCAATGACTAAAAGAGCCACGGAAAGAAAGGTTAAACTTTGTGTTACTTTCACAAAGAAATGCTAAGTCTTCCTTATGTATAAGGCAAGGGTCTCTTCTATTTGTTGTACTTGGGGAGAAACAGAAAGTGACTCTAAAATTTCTGGGGTTTTTTCTCTCCTTTCTCTTTCTTTTTTTTTTTTTTTTGTGGCACAAACCGTCCACTCATTTTCAGGTACACACTAGTTTGCATTGACAAAGCAAAAAGCACAATCCTAAACCACCGAGAAAACAAAGTTCTGCTCTTGTCACTTTCTTGGATAATGCAATTTTTCTTTAACCTGTACAGTATGGTTCTGTAACTAAGATCTGCTGTCATGGAGTCCGTCCTGTGTAATTCTAACAACGTATCAGAATATGAGAGTGACTAGGAAAGAGGGCAGTCAGTTCTATCCAGGGGACAAACAGAGGATAAATGATTAGACTGACTGGTCTCTACAAGCCCTCTCCAGCTCTGTGCTGCTGGTATTCAGAGCACAAAACAACACTGTACCAACCACTGGGCACAGAGCTTCTGATTAACTAGTACAAGAAAAGCCTTCATGGTAAGAGGTCTCTTAGGTCAGCTACACTGACTGATGCACAAACTGCTTATGAACCTTCTGGATTTATCCTCCAGAATCCGATAAGAGATGGCTCACAAGGTGAGAAGTTTCTCTAGAAATGGAGCATGCTAATAACTCTGAAAACAAGTCAGGTAACAAGCCTGTCCCCATGAAGAGCCAGTCTGAAGATCTCAGCAATTACAGCAAATGTCAAATGATGGAATATCCCCTCAGAAACGACTTAAGGTGCTGTGTGTTAAAACTTCAGGAACCCCAAGATTACATTCCACAATGTCACAACTCTCTGCCTTCTACCACTCTAAGCATCACAGTGTTTATTATTATCCACCCCAAGGGTTAAAAAAAGTCAGTTCTTATAAGTTTCTACTTTATTCAGATAGGTTGATTCATTCTTATGGAAAGTGATTAAAAAGAAGTTGTTAAAGTCCTCCATACATACTATAATAAATATCTTCCAAGACATTTTATGGTCCCCAAATCCAAGTGTGACTAGCTTTTACAACATATAATTTCCCCTTTGAAGATAGTAAATTATAACCGAACAATTTAAGTGACTCAAATCCTTAATGATTCTATACAAAGAAAATTAGTATGATATATAAAACTTTTAAAATAAATTCTGCCACCAAATAATTTCTACTCCACATTATATTATATCATTACTGTGGTAACATTAACCATGAACTTATGTATATCTTCAGTATCTAAAAAAATCAGCAAAGCTCTAATGATGATTCTGTTGCTTGCCCTTATTATCAAATAATTCATTTGGGAACAGTGAGTTAGCTGTCTTGTTTGGAGAGAGCACACTCTCAAGTAGAAATACTCTGCAGGATCCATTACAAGAGATAATGGACTTTTTGTTTAGATCTCATTTCCTATGAATTTTCATATCAATAGGTTAACATTAACAGTTACTACTTTAGGGACATCTACTCTGTGCCATGCACCTCAGTGAATTTCAAATGTTCGCTCGGAAGTATAAGAATATTTGTGAGAGCTTGTTAAAAATGAAGATTCCTAGACCCACCCCCTGGGAATCTGACTTGGTAGAAAGGGTTAGGCCAGGAAGCATCCCCAAAGCCTCCAGATAATTCTATGCAGCACACTTACAGAAATCCTGACAATTATGATTTAAATGTGGTGTAAAGGGGTTTTATAAGTAGAAGAGAGCTTCCAATCTGAGGCAGACAGAGGTCAAATAGAAGATTTATAGTAATAGTGTATTAAGAGAGTCAATTGTTTAAATTTTGGCTCAAGCCCAAGGACTCAGCCTTGGGATGAGATTCAGTTTTCTGAAGAAGCTCTTGGGAAATCACAGACTTCTCTGTTGAACTTGGCGTGAATCCCCTTTTGTCTGTAGAAAGGAGCTGAGCAGGGAGACAGGCAGTCCCTGAGAGCACTGGATAGTTTTCACTATGTGGGTCAATGACCACAACTGCTGCAGCAGCACATTCAAAGACAGAAAAAGCCAGTGGGAAAGCAATTCCAGAGGCAGCACCATAGGCTCACCTTGCGTTATTGACCTGGGGCCTGGCTGCTCCGGATCAAAGGGCAGCAGGCCTGGTGGCTTCTGCAAAAGCAGGGCGACAGCAGTCCAGCCACAGACCAAGGAAAGTGACGTCCACAGCCAATGTGGAGCGAGCAAAAACCAACCGCCTGCAGTTGAGCCAAAGTTCTGCCTTTCTACTTAACCAAAACTAAATATCAGATCACAAATGGGGACCAACCTCGTGGTCTGTGCGTGAGGACAAACTTGTTTGTTCCCAGAATCCTTCCTACTCAGTCCTTGGGGGACAGGGAGGAGGTGGATACTGTCTCTTTTCAAATCATGTTATTCTCAGCATTCTGTGCTTCATTGATAACACCAGCTGTGTGCTCTCCACTGTCATCACTAATGCTATTCAGGTTCATCAACGTGTTTGTTAAGGGCATTGGAAAAATAAAACTAGCAACCAATGTTGTGAAGCTACCAGAGTGATAAATAAATAAATAAAACCAAGTGGAAGAAACACCAAAAGAGTTTGCCAACTATTTACCTACAAGCAATCTTGTTTGCCCAGTTACATGCTTCACAAGCTAAGTCTTTGTTTCATTAACATCACTCTTTCTTGAACTTCTGCGGTAAAATGCGCATCAGTGGCCAGCCTCACCCCCAGTGACCTGTTGTGGCCCAGCACTTCCTTCAACCAGACCCACAGCAAACCCAGGACCACCGTCCATTTTACTGAAGTGGGAGCCCTGCCACACCTCCGCTCTGTCCGGTGAAGTGCTGAATTCCAGTGCACATTGAAAAGCATTTCGATGGGCTAACAGATGGAGGAGAGCTCTTTTCTCTCCTGAGGAGCGACCTAGTCTCCCCGGCGTGCCACCAAGCGTGGCCACGCTGCAGGCCTTGGCCCTCAGATCTGTAATTTAACTAACAGAGAGCTAGTCAAGAAAACCAGAAAGTTCTCAACTGTGGTTCATAGGCTTTGAAGCACTGAAATTGTTCTATTCTCTGGGAAGTTCAGTGTTCTAGATGCATCCCTTCAGGGTCAGTCCAGCCCTCCAAGGGGAAAGAGCACAAACAGGAAAAAGGAGACAAATATTTAGAGACATTTCCCTTTAAAATGAACTTCGTTGGAGACCCATGTATTTAGCAAATAGCTGCTGAGGATGTACCATGTTTCAGATGCCATGGTGGCACTGGATTTGCAGTGATGTGGGTGTGGGTATGCATGGGCCCTGTCTTTGTGCAACAAACAAGCAATGAACATCCAATAAAGATGTTAAAAAAAAAAAGAATAAATGAATGAATATGTTGTACCTATAAAAAAAAAAAAAAGCAATGAACATCCAATAAAGATGTTAAAAAAAAAAAGAATAAATGAATGAATATGTTGTACTTATAAAAAAAACAAGCAATGAAAAATAAATATATATTTATGAATGCCGATAAACCCTCTGCTGATAGGAAAGCGTATAATGTTGTAAGTAATGAGACCAACCTAACTCAGATGGGGTGAAGGGCGGCTCTCTGCGGAGGGATAATTAGGTTAAAACTGGCTGAGTAATAAACCACAGAGAGTGAGGGAAAGAGCATTCCAGGCCAAGTCAGTGGCACGTGGGAAAGCCCTGGAGGAAACAAGGTTGATACGTTCAGGGAATTGAAACAACAGGCCAGCAGGGCCGGAACAAAATGCGCAGGTAGGAGAGAGGCAGTAGCTAATTCTGGGGGATGGAAAAGGGACAGACCACCCAGGGCTTGTAGGACTTGGGGTTTCATTTGAGCCACAAGGGGAGCCGTTGCAGGATTTTAGGAAGAGGAATGACATAAGCTGAGCTCCATTTTTAAAAGGCCACAGGCTGACTGTGCAGAGGAAGCAGGAAGAGAAGCAAGGAGACAAATACTGAAGGAAGGTAAATATGGCAAGTGATGTGGTAGGACAGAAATGGAAAGAGAGAGAGAGGTAGATAGGTAGACAGATAAATAAATGTAATTAAAAACAAAATCTCCCAACCCAGAGATCCGCTCCACAAAGGTAGTGGAGAAAGAAAACACTGTTTTTACTGAATAAACATGAAACCAGAATGTGATATGCATCACAGGCAATCTGCTAAGAGATGCAAAGACAGAAAGAAATCCCACCCTTTATACTGCCATGAAGATACACCCCATTCCAGACATGTTCTCAAGATAAATAGTGACTAGACTCAGGCAAGAAGAGTTGACAACTTCATTTGTCACACACAGTTCACCCTAAATTCACCTGGTAACTGGGGTGGCCATCTGTGTTTGCTAATTGGCTTTATACAAAAAAAAAAAAGAATAAACTTCTCATATCTTTAAGGAGATAGTTTTACAAGTTGCAATGAGGCACCCGCCAAGTCAGACTCCTACCCTCACACAGAGACTGGGAGACAGGGGTGCTATCTCCCTCCCTAGATATTTATATTTCAAAGAGATGGCTCCCAAGTCTTAGAGAAAGGCATTCCCGGGTCATAAAGCTGTGAAGAGAATATTTAGAAAAGATTTATATACATTTCAAAGAGGCAGAGAAAGAACTTACAATTACAAGTTTTCTAAAGTAAATGCTCTAGGAAAAGAGAGGAAGGGGGCCAGTCTCTTCCCTTATTTTCAGAAGAGAGAATTAAACCTCTCATTTTTATATGTGGAACCTAGAAAAATGGTACAGATGAACCCGTTTGCAGGCCAGAAATAGAGACACAGATGTAGAGAACAAACGTATGGACACCAAGGGGGGAAAGCAGCGGGGGGGTGGTGGTGGTGGGATGAATTGGAAGATTGGGATTGACATGTATACACTAATATGTATAAAATCGATAACTAATAAGAACCTGCTGTATAAAAAATAAATAAAATTCAAACAAACAAACAAAATCTCTTATTTTTAAATTGTATTTGCCCTTACAATATATAGATAGATAGATTTAAGATTAATGTAATTGGATTAGATGTGAGGATTGGAGAAAAAAGAGGAGGAGCTAAAATGATGACCAGGAGTTTATGTCAACTTACTGAAAAGAAAAAGGCTCTCTGCTCTAAAAGACAGGAAATGCTTGTCTGCAGGTGAAGTGGCTGTCCCATCTGAATGTGGTGAAAATTATGTTAAGTGTACGCAGCATCTCCAGGGAGCTAATTTCACGAAGTTGTCCCCCAATAGCATCAACAGCAAAAACGCAGCCGTGCCCAGCTCAGCAATTACGCAGGCAGCCAGTCCCCACGAGGAGCAGCCCCGCATTTGCAGAGATCTGGGCACATTGAGGGGCCTATCCCCGAAGCAGGCAAATGACTTGTTCTGGTTGAGAAACAATCTTCTCTCAGCAACAGACCCACTCCTGCACACTGGGCAGTAGGCTCCTGCTAGGCTGTGCTAAGGGTTAGAGGAGACGGAAGGCTGGAGGAGAAAAAACAGACCTGCTCCCCTCTTGCTTTGCTTCTCGTTTCTCACAAATTGCTTCAGCAATGACCCTTTGCCCTGGTAGGGGCAGTTAATTCCCATCTCCAGCTTTTTTCCCATCTTCTCAATCTCACTGTGCCCTTGCAAGGTACCAGCAGCCACAGGATAGCGACCCTCCTCAGAGGTCTGAGTCCCAGGACCATGGGGCCCTACCGCTTAGCTTCTAGATTCTGACAACCCAAGCCCTTCCCTTTGTTCCCCCAGCCCAAGGGGTGGGAGCTGCTGCTTTCAGTTATTATCTCCATTCCCTCTACTCCTCTCTTTGCTTTTTTAGCTCTCCAACACTTAACGAATTTCCTACCTTAACTTGTCTCTGTCAAAATCCCTAGCATGGGTTTTGTTTCCCTGACACCAGTGGAGGATCCTGTCAGTCCTAGAAGTGATAGAGTGTCCTTTCATTCTGCCTTTAAAAGTTTGGCTGTGACGATCTTGTCTTGGAAAAATAAGAGAACAGAGTAGTGAAGTTATTTTAAAATAAGACTGATTTTCTTTTTTTTTTTGCATTTTATTTTATTATTTTCATACAGCAGGTTCTTATTAGTTATCTATTTTATACATATTAGTGTATATATGTCAATCAAGACTGATTTTCTAAATAGTAAAAAATGTGAGTTTATTTCTACTGTTGCCTTAGTTTGTATTTCTTTAAATGGACTTAGAAGCCATACTCCTGTGAAAATCAAGTTTGCTTCTGAGTCATCCGACTTGGAGGAAGTGAACCAGTGAGAGCATTTCCCAGGTCTCAGAGGCAGGGTTCCAGGAAAGCAACACCAAAAGCCTGATCTTTGAGCCAGTGATGTTGATGTACTCAGAGGAAGCTCTGAATACCGACTCTATTCCTTGGCCCCCTAGAAAAAGCAACTGAGATAGAAACTGGGGAACAGACATGCCAAGGTTCAGCAGGAGTTGCCACCATCGACTCCATCTCCGGACACAGGGACTGAGAATCCCCTATGTGGTATATGGGCGACCAGAGACAGGAATGACGTATAATGCCATAGGACTCTTTTATGCTCAAATGGGGCCTGTCTCAGTGAATGCTATGAGTGCTCATTTAGCTGAATCATTTGGGTGGGTGGGAGCAGTTTAGGATAACATGCTCCCTTTTTTTCTTTTAATTAATTAATTTATTTTTTATTGAGATAGTTGATTTACAATGTTGTGTTAGTTTCAAGTGTACAGCACAGTGATCCAGTTATATACGTATATATATATATTCTTTTTCAGATTCTTTTCTCATATAGGTTATTACAAAATATGGAGTATACTTCCCTGTGCTACACAGTAAGAAAACAAACTTATGGTTTCCAAAGGGGAAAGCTGGGGGGGGAAGGGATAAATTAGGAACTTGGGAGTAACATACACATGCTTTTCTTTGAGAGATAGTCTTACCTTTCCTCGAGCTCAGCCTCAGCTCTAATGACAATAATTATAATAGTAATAATACCGGTTAATATTTAGTGACTGCATATTATGCTCTAAACACTACAGAGATTAGCTCACTTAATCCTGATAATGCAATGAGGCAGGAACCCATTTCGCAGATGAGAAAAGTGAGGCTTATGAGAGGTTATGTGGTTAGTATGCAGACAGGATGTAAAGTCAAGTCTACTTCTGGTAGACCTCGTCTGAGCCTCTTTAGTTTTCCTGCCCCTGACCTCATCAAACAGTTCCCCTCCTGCCTGGGGATTTCTCTAGATGCTGCTCCCGTGTGTCCCATGGAGTTTCCCTGTCTCCCCGGAAGAATGAAGCCTGCATGGATAGAAACAGCATCTTGTTCACCATGGTCTCCCCTAAGCCTAGGACTATACCTGGCATATAACAGACACTCAATAAATATTTGATGAATGAATAAATTATACATTTTTAAATGTTGCCTCCATAGTTACTTATCCTAACCATTTTAGCCATTTTATTAGTCCCCCATGTTATGTAACTATGGCTAATTCAAACTTCAAAAGAATTATTTAGAACTCTGTGATACTTGAGTTCTCTCTCCAGGTAGGGGAAAGGCACTACAGGAAGCTAAACAATACTTAAAAATCACGTTTAAGGTATCACCTGCCGGGAGGGAGGGAGATGCAAGAGGGAAGAGATATGGGGACATATGTATATGTATAACTGATTCACTTTGTTATAGAGCAGAAACTAACACACCACTGTAAAGCAATTATACTCCAATAAAGATGTTAAAAAAAAAAAAAGATATCACCTGCCATGTTGCATTTAGGGAAATATCATGCCTTTAGCTTTCCCAGATAGTTTCCTGGCCTCCCCTGAGGCCACTCTGCGTGCAGTGGAGAGCTGGCTGCAGAGCACAGGGCAGCCATCAAACCAGTCCACTGGCTGAAGAAGGTTTGCTGGGAAGGAGAAGTCAGGTAGAGCAGTAGCTAGAAGAAGTAGGGTAAAAGAGTTCTTTCTTAATTTGTTTTGTTGCTGCTGTTGTTTTAATATAAGAAAGAGTAAATTTAAATGCTTCTGTGAAAACAGCTTAATGAGGAAGAAGCTGAAGAAAGAATGAAAAGTGATGACAGTGGGGGGAGGTTCCTAAGGTGTTTGGAGGGGAAGGGACCCGGAGCCCAGGTCGGGATAACTTTAGTTACAGGCTCAGGGACATCTGGTAGAAGTGGCAATGGAGACGGCCTTGAGAGCCGAGGGGGAGGGAGACAGAGTCCCCTACAACCACATCTGGTGAGGACACTCAACCACGACACACTATTAATGGTTCTTGATAGATCTGACATCTTCTAGTGTGTCTGCATATTGCTCATTCTTCAATTCACAGCCAGAAAGCCAAGTTCAGTAAATCTTTTCATGTTTAACCTCCTCCGATCAAGGCATAAAGTTTATCTGAGGGAACTAAAAATACAATTTTCTAGAATCAGAAAGTTAGAAGCAGACAGATAATGATTAATTCACTAATTTTAGAGAATTTGGTCTTTATTCAAAACATATGTTTCTTGACTGTGATTAACAGGGACAATTTTATTCATTTCAAAAATGAAGATCATACAGTGACAAGAAAAGCAGGGAAGACTTTAAGCATTATTACCACACAATGAATCATCATAGCACATCCAACCTTAAAACAGCTTCAGAATTTTAAGAACCTAGGTTACTTGCTTGAGATCAAAGAGCAAATCCAATTTTCTCTGTTACTGTAACTCAGAATCTAAATGTTATGTTATCATGTCAAATGTAGACCCCATGTTTTGGATTGTATTTTCCGGATTTTGTTTTGGTGGTGGGGCAGAGGGCCTGCAGTTTGGCTCAAAATTGCATGAATCAGTTTCTTATGGAACTGCAGTTGAATGTATAGACCCTTCACCCACGCAGAGAAAATCAGCCATTGTGCCATTGGGAGGTATTTTGTCACTTAACAACCTACAGTAGAAGTAAACAAGAAAGTAAATTTTTCATGTCTTTTTTTTCTTTATATTTCACAGAGACCTACAAACCATTATATTGTAAATATATCCTTTGGCACATAACCAATATATTTCTTTTCTGTCTCTAACTCCAGTAACTTCTGTCTTTGTTGAGAGGACAGTGTGTTACCAGTGCCTTCTGGGGTCTATAATTTATCTATGACATTTTGTGGTGCAGAGAATTTTCTATCAGTCTTTCCACCAACTGATTTAGAGCAAAATATGGGGTGTATGCAATGTGAATTTTAACACTGTTATTACAAAGGGAAGAGAAATGAACACAAAAGCCTGTAATTTTTTTAAATAAGAAATTGAATTTATCTCAAGGTAGAGAAAGGAAGTTAAGAGTTGTCAACCCAGCATCTTAAAAGCAATGCAAAAGCAATGATAATCTAAGACAACATTTGTGACTGTTGTTTTACCAACTTTTAGCTTCAGAAGGAAACTGTTGGAGAGAGCACAGGATTCTGTAAAATGAAGCAGTACCTCCCTAAAAGGGCTGTTGAGAGGATTCAATGAGATTACATTTCTAAAGCATATATCCTGACACAAGGAAAACACAGGATGCACAGCAGCTGAGAGACGTAGTGGCAACAGTAGTCAAAAGATCAGTATCTCAGTGTCATTTTCTTTACCTACTATTGGCCTTGAGCATGTCGTGTAACATGTCTGATCCTCCTAGACAGAAAACAATTATAATCCCTACTCAGGAGACCTTCCTCACATTGTTATGAAATCAAATGAGAAAATCAACATCACACGCAATAGAGAAATCATTTCTAAAGAATCTCTGGAATATAGTCATTCAGATTATGACTGAATATCAGAATGACTAATAACTCACTACTTACAGCTCCAGCCAGCTCAAGGCAGGCAGGGACACACACAGACACAGACATCGAAGCATCTGTAATCTCCTTATCCCTCTTCCTGCTGATATTTCCCTTTTGTCAGTAACCCAGGACCTATCTTAGTGGGTGGTCAATGGTAGCTAGAATTAGAAAAACGGGCATGGGAATGCATCGCAAAGCCTTTCATTCTTCTGAGTCCATTCACAGACTACAATGTATGTAGTCAACATATGATTAAAAATAAAGTACATGAGAGTTAAAGGGAAGAGAAGTCTGTGAGCTATTACTGTCTTCCAAGTCTTGTCTTGACTTTACAGGCAGAATATCTGGGGGAGTTTGTTTGAGTCAGGAAATAATTGATGTTCCATTAAAATTTCTTATTTATTTGGTTAGTACATGCTAGCTGACCCTAATGAAAATAACTTACTTTCTCTTTCAGGTATGTGTACCTTTTGTTAAAGTTGAATACACAATAGTAGTATAAAATTAGATAATCAGATAGATTATAAAGCCATAGAGAGACAGAGAGAAAGAAAAAAGAGATAATATTTGCAAATGCTTTTAGAGTATGCTAATATTGATGGATCTCTAAAAGTTAGTTAAGACAATAGGAAGCTGAGAAATCAGACCAACTCTTCATTTTCTTTGAAGTCTAAATGGCATATTGATCTGTGAATTGGGTTATAGGTTTAAAAGGAGACACACACGGATTAAGACTGTGACAGTGGAATAACTGTTCTTCTGTGCTCCATTATGGAGCTGTTTATACATGAAAGTAAGTGCTGCCCTTCACCTTAAACATAAATAATTACACTCTACCAGATAATCAAGAAGTACATACCAGTATACTGCTACTGTGTTATTAAAACAGCCACTTAAATGTTGTACTATTTGACAGTTATATGGCATAATTACATGCTAGATGAGAACATTCATTTTACAAAGTGTCTGTATAAAAAAATGTTAAGTATTTTAAAAAACATCAAACATTTTAAAATAATGCCCGAGTCAAACTAAAAACTGCAAATAGCAATGAAACCATGACGAGACTGATCATATACTCAAGGCTAAAATGACGATGTGCCTGTGAATTAACATCTCCTCAAGACTAAACTTAGAACGACATCTACATTGATCTGATCCAAAAATGTTCCTAGCATCAGACTGGGTGTGTGATAGACAATCATGAAAGAATCTAAGACATTTTAGACAAAACATAAAAGGATCATTATTAAATATATCTGCTTTATTATTCAGACTCAAGCAAGATATTAATGGAATTCACAGTTGAACTAAATGTGAAACAAACTGGAAAGTTTAATTGATGTTGATGTTAGAAAGAGTTGACCAGAGTTTTGAGAGAAACTTTTAAAATCATCATCGTCAAGTAAAGATGACACATGTATTGGTTTGAGGAAACCCCAGTATGCCCTCCAATAAAGCCTATCCCCACATATAACCTTGTTTAGAAAATGGCATTTACTAGAATTGAAATGTGGCTGATGAATAAAACATTTTGGAATACAGAAAATTAAAACCAACCTATTTGCTTTTCAGCTAACCTGGTTGGTGAGTAATAGCTTCAGATTAAAACACAAAAATGTAGCTTTCAATATAAAATGGTATGTATTTTTAACAACAAGGTTATTGTAGAAGGAAATGAATGAAAACAGAAGTTCAATAGTCAAAATCACTAAAATTATATGACTTTTCCATTTGAATAAGTTAGGTATGTTCAAATAATGAATTTATTTCAAAATTGCCTGAAAGGAAACAAAGTTGGGTTTAGCAATCTGAACGCTACTCTCTCTTTTTCAAATCTGGAAGGTATCACTGTTTTCCATCTGCAGCTGGGGGCCTAAGCGGTATATCACCACATATATTAAACATAAACACATGACAGAATCCTGTATATGAAGGAGGCCTGAGAGTTCCTTACTATGGCCTGAGGAATAGTTCAGCAGACTACAAAAGATCACATTATCCAAGAAAGGTGACTGCAGGACCTTGGTTATCATTAGCGCATTTTCCTACTCCAGCGCATGTCAGAGGTCTTTGTTGTACCAGATCTTGCTAACACCTGGGCTTATTCTCCCTCATTGGAAAAGTCCAGTGACAGGCAAAAGTCAATAGTAGAACTGGAAAGATTTAGAAATATATGACCAAGCTTTCCATTCTCTCTGGGCTCCACCTAAATTAATAATGTAATATTTGACTTTCAGAGTCAAAAATTAATAGAGAAGCTTTTATCTCTAGAAGCATGAAAAAGTTGTCTGTAGATTTTTAGATTCATATTCCTCATGCTCATTTGTCATTGGTCAACTGCATAGTAGAGTTGGTTGCATATTTTTGGAGAGAAATGGAATATTGTAATTAGTAGAATGAAAGCATGAAGTGTTATAACTTTTAAAGAAAGTTAAATCAATCATTTATGTGCAAGATTAAAGTTCCATGTTAATAAGATACTACACTGTATTGCATTTATAAGCACTTCATTTTTTCCTCCCAAAATGAGTATACACACACACACACACACACACACACACACACACACACACACACATATCCATGTGTATGTTGGAAGAGAAGGAGGGAAGATAAATTGGGGTTTTGGGGGAACAAAACAGATAATCCATAAAAATTAAAAATCTATACCATTCTATGGAATTCGCATCTTATGGGGTGGGGAGTAGCATATATTTCATAGAAAAGGGTTCAGTGACTGAAAAACTAAACTCAAAGGCAGGTGAGATGGTGAAAGAACTGGGATTAGAAAAATTAGAGTTTGAATCTTGTAAGTGTAACCAAGTTCCCTTTATACTAGATTAGGTCCTCTTTGGAAAGCAGTATTTCAAGTTAACAGGACAGCATTTTCAAGTTATCACTCCCGTTACTTAAAAAAAAGTGATGCCCTCTAGTGGCTGCCTTTAAAATAGCATTAAATTAAATTTACAAGGTCATCTTTACTCCAAATGGTGAACACCAAAAAAGTCTATTTGGATACAGTGGGACAAGAATTATTGAACGACAAGAATCTAATACACCACCCCATTTAAAGAAATAGTGTTATCTAGAGGGAAGAACATTGGTGTGGAGGCCTTAGTCCTTGCCCTGATCTATTGTCATCACTGAGCCATACTGAATACATTCCTGCCATGAAATTCAAGAAGTAACTATTCAGATTGACAATAAGTAAAATCCATTAGACTTTTATTCAAAAATCCATTGTCTATACTTTTTCACTAATCAATCTTCAATCTTCAATGCTTTTGCCAGTCCTCTTTTCTCTTATTGATAATAAATCTAATACTCTCTTTTTAGTCCTTTTCATCTTCTTTCTGGAACATTTGATCATATTAACAATTCTTTCTTTTTATAACTTCTCCCCAAATAAACTCTGTGGTGTTTTCTCTTGCCTCTCTCCCTTCATACCAAAATCAAATGGCATTTTTCCTCTGTGTACCTAAAGCACTTCCATCTCTGAATATCCAAAGTCTACATGTCACTTAGGGCCTATTCTAATGTCATCTTCATGAGGTTTTCATTGCCCCTCCTAGGCAGTACCTTCTCGATTCATTGGAACTTCCATAGCACTCTATACATGCCTCTCTTAGAATATCTACAATTTCCTGCAAGCATGCACTTGCCAGCAAAAGAGTTTTGTATATGACCACCACCACCAGCACTAATTGTTTCCGAGTATCCTGGAACAAAAATCTAGCCACCTAGCACATCACACCTCCTTGCTGGCCCTAATGTACAATGTTCTTCCTTTGTACCACTGCTTCTATTCTGCCTTCCACTAATTATCACCTGAATCCACTTTGGGACCCTTGAAGTACCTGCTGCCCGATACTCCACCTCCAACTGAGAGAGAATTCTTCAAGCCCCTTTCGTATCACACTCAAATACAGGGCCACCAAATTAGTTCCGAGGCCCCAATATCTTACCTAAAAAGCACCACATGTCGTGTCCCCATATGGCTTATCTATGGACATGAGTACATGGTGGTCTGAGCCAGAAACAAATCTGACACGTTGAAATCTCTCCTCCCACTGAATAACTAAGGCCTCATTACTAGGTTAGGTTGTCTTCCACATAAAATGAGCTCATTTCCAAAAAGCCCCACAGTCCCTATTAAAACAGACTTCCAGCACACTCACCAGTTTGTCAAATAAGGCTGCATGTATTTACAGTGTAGACTGAAACTGGATTTTGCTCTCCCATCCCCGCTCCACCTGTGCTAATTCCCAACTGCACTGCGGTCAGTGTGAAGGGCAGGCTCCGCATCTGTATCATCATTATTTCTCTAATCAACCTTAGCACAGTGCTTCTCATATAGTAGGAAGGAAATAAAAACCTGAAGAATTAATGATAAAATGCAGATCCAAATTCCATTTTTATCTATTTCTCATGAATTAATATACTGTTATATGAGAAATATCATACTTTACAACTGATTTCTATTAAAATCAGAATACATTTAAAGGAAAATGGAGAGCCAGGGGTTTTTGCTTTCCAAAGACTTGTTCAATTTTAAATAAGTGAGAAGTTTAAATTTTTGTAAATAAATGCATATAAAATATTTACATTGAGGTAAATTTTCATTTCTTATGCTTTGAAGCCTCTATTTTTAGTCTCTGTAAGATGAGACTAAGGTAGAAATGGTATATTTTCTAAGAGTTTTGCTTCGGGTGAGATTTTTCTTGGTTCCACAGAGGGGTAATATTCTTCTGGTAGATGTTTCCATATTAAATATCATTCACTAATATTAAAACAAAGTACTCAAAAAGTCCAAGTTTGGGGAACAAATACAAGACACAGTGAGGAAAACAAGAAATAAATGTTTATGAGCTAAGATTATTGGATTCTTTTCTCTATTAAACAAAATTGATAGGGGAAAAATCTGGTGTCTTCTGTGCAAGAGACCAACTTAAGAGATTTTTTTTGTCTTATAGCTGTTCTCTTCATCACAAACTGAAAATACAATAAAGACAATCAAAATAGACTTCATTATAATTAGTGGAAATATACCATGCATTTCATTACTCCCATGAAGTGTATTTGGACACCCAATAACTGATTATTATGGCCGGTAATATCTCTAGTTGGGAATCATCATTATATTAACATTTTTACCCTACATCTAAAAATTTGCAGTAAATCAAGTTATTTTTGCAGGTAAGGAAGAGTCTCCTAGATATTTTCCAATATCCATTTTCGTTTTCTTTCTTAGTTGTATCCTAATTTTATTTCAAGATATTGCTACCTGACATAAAAACTATTCTTTCCACTTCTTTGGAGCTAGGTGGCCATATCTTGTTCTATTTCTGTATGCTAAATTTATCGCAGTTCAAAATTATATTTTTCCAAACCTTCAGACTTTTTCCCCTTGACTATTTGGTTAAAATACTATACTACGTCCTGGCCTCTTGGAGTTTCCAGTCCAAGTTTCCAAAACATCTCTGGTGAGGGATACTGAAGCCAGAAAATTTTTCAGTGTTTCATATTTTGGTTTGTATTTAATGTTGTCTGGTTCTTTACTTTTCTGTTTTACTTTCTTTCTTTGTGGCAATTTTGAAGTTCACTAGTTTCATGAATAGGAAAGCCTCAGTATAGAATGGGAACCCAAAACATATGCCCCATGAGATGAATTCTTCTGTCGGGGTGAGACAGGAAGAAGGTTTTTTTTTCCAACTTTATTGAGATTGGCGTATCATGTAAGTTTAATGTGTACGATGTAATGAGTTGATATACGTATATACATTGAGAATGATTACCACAATAAAGTTAGCACATCCATCGCTCATAGTTATCTTTTTTTGTGTGGTGAGAACTTTTAATACCTACTCTCCTAGCAACTTTCAAGCATACACTCCAGTATTGTTAACTATAGTAACCCTAGATCCCCCAGGACTTATTTATCTTGTAACTGGAAGTTTGTACCATTTGACCACCTTCACCCATTTCCCCCATGCTCCTGTCCCTGGCAATCACCAATCTACTCTGTTTCTATGAGTCTGGCTTTTAGATTCCACAAATAAGTGAGATCATACAGTATTTGTCGTTCTCTGTCTGACTTATTTTACTTAGCATAATGTCCTCAAGTTTCAATCCATGTTGTCACAAATGGCTTTTGTATGGCTGAATAATATTTTTATATACATATGTATTTCACATTTTCTTTATCCAATCATCCATCAATGGACACTTAGGATGTTTCCATGTCTTGACTACTGTAAATAATGCTGCAATAAACATGGGGTGAGACATTTCTTTGAGATAGTGATTTCATTTCCTTCAGATACATCCCCAGAGGTGGGATTGCTGGATCATATGGTAGTTTTAATTTTAATTTTTTTGGAGAATCTCCATACTGTTTTCCGTAGTGGCTGCACCAATTTACAACACCAACAGTGTACAAAGTTTCCCTTTTCTTCACATCCTTGTTATCTTTTGTCTTTTTTATAATAGTCATTCTAACAGGTGTGAAATGATATCTCATTGTGGTTTTGATTCACATTTCCCTGATGACTAGTGATTTTGAGTATTTTTCCATATACCTATGGGTCATTTGTATATCTTCTTTGGAAAAAATGTCTATTCAGGTCCTTTGCCCAATTTTCAATCAGATTATTTGTGTTTCTGTTATTGAGTTTATATGAGTTCCTTATATATTTTTATATTAACCCTTTAGCAGATATATGATTTGCAAATATCTTCTCCCATTCCATAGGTTACCTTTTCATTTTGTTGATTTTTTTTTTCCTTTTGCTGTGCATAAGCCTTTTAATTTGATATAGCCCCACCTATTGGTTTTTTTACTTTGTTTGTGCTTTTGGTGTCATATCCAAAAAGTCTATCTCAAGACTGATGTCAAGGAGTTTTTTACCTATGTTTTCTCCTAGGAGTTTTAGTTTCAGGACTTATGTTTAAGTCTTTATTCATTTCAAGTTCATTTTTGTGAGTACTGTAAGATAGGGGTCCAAATTCATTTTTCTATACGTTGTTATCCAATTTTCCCAAAACCATTTATTGACTAAGAGATTATCCTTTCCCCATAGAGTTCTGGCCCCCTTGTAAAATACTGGTTGACCATTTAATGCAGGGGTTTATTTCAGAGCTCTCAATTCTGTTCCATTAGTCTATGTGTCTATTTTTATTCTAGCACCATACTCTTTTGTTTATTATAGGTTTGTAGTATAGTTTGAGATCAGAAAGTATAACGCTTCCAGTTGTATTCTTCTTTCTCAAGATTGCTTTGGCTACTCAGTGACATTTGTGGTTCCCTACAAATTTTAGGATTTTTTTTCTGTAAAATTGCCATTGGAATTTTGATAGGGATTGCATTGATTCTATAGATGGCTTTGGGTAGTATGGACATTTTAACAATATTAATTCCTCTGATATGTGAACATGATATATCTTTCCATTTCTTTGTGTCTTCTTCAGTTTCTTTCATCAGTGTCTTCTAGTTTTCAGCATATAGATCTCTCATTCCCTTGGTTAAATTTATTCCTAAGTATTGTATTTTTCTGGATAATATTGTCAATGGATTGTTTTCCTGTATTTCTCTTACAGATAGTTTGTTGTTAGTGTATAGAAATGCAATTGAATTTTGTATGTTGATTTTGTATCCTGCAAATTTACTGAATTTGTTTAATAGTTCTAATAGTTTTTTGGTGGTGTCTTTAGAGTTTTCTATGAATAGTATCATGTCATCTACAAACAGTGACAGTTTCACTTCTTCCTTTCCAATTTGGATGCCTTTTTTTTTTCTTGTCTGATTGTTGCAGCTAGGACTTCCAATACTATGTTGAATAAAAGTGGTGAGAGTGCGTATACTTGTCTTCTTCCTATTCCTAAAGGAAGAGATTTCAAACTTTCACCATTGAGTATAATGTTGACTGTGGGTTTGTCATATATGGTCTTTTCATTATGTTGATGTATATTCCCTCTATACCCACTTTGTTGATATTTTTAATTATAAATGGATGTTGAGTTTTGTCAAAAGCTTTTTCTGCATCTATTAAGATAATATAGTTCTACCTTTCATTCTACTTATGTGATGTATCATATTTATTTGCATGTGTTGAACCATCCTGGCATACCAGGGATGAATCTCACTTGATCATGGTGTATGATCCTTATAATATTCTGTTGAATTCAGTTTGCTAGTATTTTGCACCTTTTTTCATCAGGGATACTGATCTGTAGTTTTATTTTCTTGTAGTTTCCTTGTCTGGCCTTGGTATCAGTGTAAAGCTGGCCTCATAAAATGAGTTTGGGAGTGTCCCATCCTCTCCTATTTTTGAAGACTTTCAGTTGGATTGGGATTAATTCTTCTATAAGTGTTTGGTAGAATTCACCAGTAAAGTTATAAGGCCCTGGACTTTTCTTTGTTGGAAGGTTTTTGATTACTCATTCAATCTCCTTAGTCATTATTGGTCTGTTCAGATTTTATATTTCTTTGTGATTCAGTATTGGTATTCTTATATTTCTAGGAATTTATTCACTTCTTCTAGTTTGTCCAATTTGTTGGCATATAATTGTGCATAGTAGTTTCTTATGATCTTTTGTATTTCTTTGGTATCACCCGTAATGTCTTCTTTGTCTATAATTTCATTTATACTTTTACTCCCCCACCCATTTTAGGTTATTGATGTTACAATTTACATTTTTATATTGTGTTTCCAATAACAAATTATTGTAGTTATAGTTATTTCATACACTTAGTTTTTAACTTTTAAACTAGAATTGTAAGTGATTATGCACAACCATTACAGTATTAGAGAATATGAATTTGACTATGAATTTACCTTTATTGGTGAATTTTATACATTCATATGTGTATGTGGGCAGGGCTGCAGATTGTACTCTGCAATCACTCCTGGTCAAGTGAGCTCTCAGGTTTATGCTTCCTGACCAGATGGTGCCACTGGCTGGACTTCATGTTCAGGTGGAGCTGCATGCTGTGTTCTGAAGTTGGGCAAGGCCACAGGCTGGGCTTTTCAATTGTGTAGGCTGTTGGTTGGGCTCTACTGTTGGGAGAGGTCACTGGCCAGGATCTCTGGTCAGCAGGACTTCCTGCTATACCACGCAGTTGGGAGGGGCTGAAGACTGTGGTCTTGGTTGGGTTGGGATGCTACCTGGGATCCCTGGTCAGGTGGGGCTGCAGGCTATGCTCCACAATTGGGTGTGATCACTCATTGGGCTCCCTTCCTGGGCCAGGCCATAGGCTGTGTTCAGCAATCAGGCAGGGCCTTAGGCTGCGCTCTGCTGCTGGGTGGAGTGGTAGCCTGGGTTTCAGGATGGCAGGACTATATGCTGGGCTCTAAGTTTGCTCAGGGTCACTGTTCAGGTTCCCTGGTTACATGCAGCCAGAAGCTATGCTTATCATTTGGACAGGGCTTCTGACTTGGCTCCCTGCCCAGGGATGTGCTCCACAGCTGCCAGGCATCCTGCCCAGGTTTCTCAGAGGGGCAAGACTGAAGGCTATGCTCAACAGTTGAGACTAGGAATCAATTACAGGAAGACAACTGAGAAAATACAAACGTGTGAAGACTAAACAACATGCCACTGAACAACCAATAAATCAATAAAGAAATCAAAAATAAAATCAAAAATACCTTGAGACAAATGAAAATTAAAACACAATGATACAAAATCTATTGGAAGCAGTAAAAGCAGTTCTAAGAGGGAAGTTTATACTGTTATAAGCCTACCTCAGGAAATGAGAAAAATCTCAAACAATCTAACCATACACCTAAAGGGATTAGAAAAAGAAGAAGAAATAAAACACCAAGTTAGTAGAAAGAAGAAAATCATAAAGATCAGAGCAGAAATAAATGAAGTAGGGCCTTAAAAAATAGAAATAGAAAAGATCAATGAAACTAAGAGCTGGTTCTTTGAAAAGATAAACAAAATTGATAAACCTTTATCTAGATGATCAGGGGAAAAAATAGAGAGAGCCCAAATAAATAAAATCAGAAATGAAAATGAAAAGGAGAATTTAAACCTGGCACCACAGACATACAAAGGATCATAAGAAATTACTACAAACAATTATATGCCAATGAAATGTATGACCTAGAAGAAATAGATAAATTTCTAGAAATGTACAATTTCTCAAGACTAAATCAGGAAGAAATAGAAAATATGAACAAATCGATTATCCTTCTCAAACTGTTCCAAAAACTTAGAGAAGAAGGAACACTCCAAATCCATTATATGAGGCTAGCATAACCCTGATAGCAAAACCAGATAATGACAACACAAAAAAAGAAAATTACAGGCCAATATCACTGATGAACTTGAATGCAAAAATCTCCAACTAAATATTGACAAATTCAACAATACATTAAAAGGATTATACATCATGATCAAGTGAGATGTAGCCCAGGGATGCAATCTTTTTCTACATCTATTGAGATTTCTGCATCTATCAAAATTCAACATCCATTTATGATAAAAACTGTGAACAGAGTGGATATAGACAGAACATACCTCAACATAATAAAGGCTGTATATAATAAATATACCAAATAACATACTCAACAGTGAAAAGCTGAAAGCATTCAGGAAAAAGACAAGGATGCTCACTCTCATCACTTGTATTCAACATGGTACTGGAAGTCCTAGCCACAGCAATCAGAGAAGAAAAAGAAATAAAAGTAATCCAAATTAAAAGGGAAGAAATCAAACTGTTTGCAGATGGCATGATACTATATATACAAAGTGTTAAATACACCACCAAAAATCTACCAGAACTAGTAATAAATTCAGTAAAGTTGCAGGCTACAAAATTAATATACATAAATCTGATGCATTTCTAACACAAATAATGAACTATCAGAAAGAGAATTTAAGAAAACAATCCCATTTACAATTGCATCAAAAAGAATAAAATACTTAGGAATAAATTTAAGAGGTAAAACACTTGTACTCAGAAACCTATAGGACATTGATGAAAGAAACTAAAGGTGACACAAACAAATGGAAAGTTTTACTATGCTCATGGATTAGAAGAATTAATATTGTTAAAATGACCATACTACCCAAGGAAATCTACAGACTTGGTGCTATTCTTATCAAAATTACAATGGCATTTTTCACATAACTAGAAGAATGAATCTAAAATTTGTATGTAACCACAAAAGACCCCGAATAGTCAAAGAAATCTTGAGAAAGAAGAACAAAACTAGAGGTATTATGCTCCTTGGTTCCAAACTATACTATACGATAAGTATTCAAAACAACATGGCACTAGCACAAAAACAGACACAGATCAATGGAACAGAATAGAGAGTCCAGAAATAAATTCACACATACATGGTCAATTAACCTATGACAAAAAAGGCAAGAATATACAATGAGGAAAAGCGCCTCTTCAATAAAAGGTATTAGAGAAACTGGACAGCTACATGCAAAATAATTTTTTTTCTATCTTACACCATATACAAAAATAAACTCAAAATCTATTAAAGACTTAAATGTACAACCTGAAACCATAAAACTCCTAGAAGAAAACATAGACAGTATGCTCTTTGACATCTGTCTTAACAATACTGTTTTTTTGGAACTGTCTCCTCAGGCAAGGGCAACAAAAGCATAAAATAAACAAATAGCACTACTTCAAACTACAAAGCTTTTGCACAGTGAAGGAAATTATCAACAAAACAAAAAGGTGGCCTACTGAATGGGAGAAGATATTTGCAAACAATATATCTGATAAGAGGTCAATATCCAAAATATACAAATAACTCATGCAACTCAACATCAAAAGAACAAACAACCCAATTAAAAAATGGTCAGATAACCTGAATAGACATTTTTCCAAAGAAGACATACAGATGGAAAACAGATATATGAAAAGATGCTCAACATCACTAAAATGTAAATCAAAATCACGAGCTACCACTTCACACATGTCAGAATGACTATCACCAAAAAGACAACAAATAACAAGTGTTGGTGAGAATGTTGCTTTAGTGTAACTCCCTAAACCCCAGTTAGAAATATGACTTGAATACTCTAATGGAAAACTAAAGCATTACAAAAACTTAACCCAGAGTTTCTGCTTTAGCTGAACACTGGGAGACAGATGCAAAGCCCTGAGCCACAGGGAAAGCACTCATTCAAAAAGACTAATTCAAAAGTGTATTAGCATTATGGAGGTGTCTTATAGCCATTTAATAAAGAGAGCCTCTTGGGAATGAAAAATCCAGTTATTAAGGTTCACCAAAATACAATATATTATAAATTCATTCCCCCTGAAGCTGTGACAGTTGGCTAATTCTGTTCCTTGCATAAGAAGGCTATTGAACAACTGGAGACATAGCACAATCTATGAAAAATGAAGAGCTTTCAAAATGTGAAGAAATAAAAGAATGAATTTTAAGGATTAGGATTTCTCTGGTTTTCCCCTCCCAAACATCAAAGTTGGACCACCTCCAAACTTAACCAGACTGCCTTTAAGATGTATTTGAAGTTTAACGTATTTAAAGGTGTTGAGGGGGAGGGGTCCCAGAAAACAGGAGATACAATGGATTGTGATCTGAATGACAGCAGGAAAGACTGACTTCTCCCAATTTGTCTCTAAAACCATCCTGGCATAGAAGCTAAAACACTCATTCACAGCGTCATTTCTTTGATTTAAGGTGTGGTCTCCGTAAGCCATCTAATGAAATATAAATGAATTCCTTGAAACAGAATACAGAATAAAATCCACTGATAGAATAACTTGTAAATCCATATCTCCGATTAACAAAGACATGAGTTGACTAATGGAACAGGAGCAAGAGTATTTCAGGGGTTAGGGACCACAGCCTTAAAAACATGAACTGAGGATAGCTGAGAACAAGGGGACAGATCTGACATGTGGAAAGTCAGACCTTGAGACGAGGGTTGAGGAGGGCAGACAAATGAGAAAAAGAAAGTCTTAGACAATTTTTGTCCTTTTTGCCTTTTTTTCCTAGGGATGGTCCTAGGTAGTGAGAGTCAGAGTTCTCTCCCTGACTTTCTCTCCAGCCCCACAGTGCAACTTTGTCTTCTCTCTTCTTTTCTCTCTTCACTTTCCTGTTACTATCACCCTACCCCAAACAGGCAGTTTTATATAATAATCTATTTCCTACACTGAGGTCTTGCTTTGTGCCAGGAATTGCTCTAAGTGTTTTTCATGTTATATATTATTTAATGCTCATCTAACACTCAGAAATTATCATTTTTAAGAATTAGGTAATAGTATGATATTATTTGACAGATGAAGAAATTGAGGATATCCCATATCTCACAGGTTTCTTAGGCAGATTAAATAAGATGACACACTAAGAAAGGTGCTCAATCAATACCATGCCCCTCTGTTTACCTCGCCCTCACTTGTGTCTTGGGTCTCAGCTTCGGTGACTGGGAAATCCATTGTCCAGCTGCTTATCAAGTCAGGCTAACTCCTGGATAGCATAGATTTTTCTATGTCTAACTGGTTCCATCACCTTCCATTACCCTCTTCAGTTAACAATCACTTCAGACCCTCAGCTTCACCTTTTGGTGACTATGTGTGCTACTGCTAGAAAACTGCTTACTCTCAGGAGACAAAATCTGAAAGCACCTTTAGCCATCCTCCCTCCCTCCATTATAAAACATCCCTGACTCATTTTGTGCCCCAGGGTGCTCTTTGGAATATGAAATTATATTACAGATGGCCTATCACAAGAAAGATCCACCATCATGGAGCCCCAGTTGCCCAGTGTTTAGTAGGCATGCAACAAAGATTTCTGAGTGAATAAAGGAATTAAAGAACTCCATTACATTTTTAAATCAAAGAAAATAGTTTAACATTCTTTGTGCTGATAATTCTGTTAAAAATCATACATTATGTAAGGTTCAGAGGCAAATATGGCTAGTTTCATGTCCTCCATCTGTCATATTCATTTTCTGAAGAAGAATTTTTAGAGCACTGGGAAATCTCAGGGAAGACATTTTAATTAAGTGAGTTCTAATGATGCCTTATTTGAAGTTGACTACTAGGTGGAAGATAATTTAGCTAAATCAGAGCCTTGAAGGATTGCTCTCAGTGACATGGGCCTTCTTCCACTCCATTCTTTCCTTCCTTGGGCAGAATAAAGACCTCAGCCACCCCAGCACTAAAGTGAGTTGATTGTGCAAAGGCTTCTCTCATTTTACACTCATAGGAGACTGGAAATAAATCTAGAACTTGCTGACTAATTCTCCTGGCAGATATCAGCTTTTAACATGCATGAGATATTCCCACTGTCATTGGTCTGAAGGGCATCAGAGGAAGAGAGGGAAATGTACTTCCTCAGAGTGAGCTTAGTCTAAGTTCTCACACAATCAATATTATTACATTTTTCTTGGATTCCAGGCACAAGGAATTGTGACAGATAACTAATAAAAAAGAAAAAATCTGTCACTATTTCATCATCACATCTCAGTAAACATCAAAGTGGAACAGCTCAGATGCAATCAGCAATTTCTTCTAATAGGATTCAATGGCTTCAATGACTAGACATCTTCTGATTGGATAGACTCAGTTGGACAGTTTCGGTGTATCCTAGTCCTCTAAGTATAGCATCTTCTTGCTGATATAAGCACCTGTGACCATGACAGGACTTGAACTGCTCACCATTACTCACCTTTTACAAAGGGAAACTAGAGCCATTGCTTATGTTCATTGGTTGTCTCATTAATTACCAACAACAAATCCAAGTCATTTGTTTTCTCTCTAAATTAACTTAACCTAATAGGTAGCCCACTCCAGTTGTTAGAAAAGCATAAGGCAGGGTAAGAGATAATTTTTTTTTAAAAAATCTGAATGAGTTAGCACTACCTAACAGAATATAAAAATACTTAATAAAAAAGAAGTGGGGACAATGATGAGAAGGTATACATCAGAGTCTCCAAAAATTCAATACTGATAAGTTACCAAAACAATCTCAATGACAGCACACTCTGCAAGTAGAAGAGCCTTTCAGCTTTACAAAGAAAAGTAATTTCATTGCATTACTCTGTGTGACCAGCATGAAAATGAGCAATAAGCATACAGAAACTAGAAGAAGCAGAGAGAAAACAAAAAGAACATAAATGAGAACAAGACATAGCCAGAGAGAATAAAAAATTAGCAGAGGAAGACAGACGGGAAAGAGAGCAAGAAAGAAGTATGCACTGAGCAGAAGATGACATGGTATAACACAAATCTTGGTTTGTACCTTCTTCCCCTGAATCCTATGGCCTGTGAATGTTAAAACTCATCTCAGGACTTGTGCAAATGGTGGGGCTTGTGGGGAGTAAGAGGCTTCATGGATCCCAACTTTGAATGTCTCCAAAAGAAACCTGAAGCCACCCCAACATTTTACCCCTTTTAGGTAACAATCTTTTTGCTCAAACATCCTACATTTCTTCCTCTATCTTTGAAGTTCTATGAGAAGTAAGAATTAATCCATGGAAGACCGATCCCCTGCAGGTTGGCCTCCCAACAAAGTGTTGCCCTCCTACAAAACTCCTTGGAATTCAGCCACGAGCAGTGCTATGGAAATCAGTCCTGGTCAACTTCAAGACTAGGGGCACAGTGTCCTGATCACACCAGAGTAAAAGCTGAGGTAATGAATTTTGCTACTAGTTCATTATGTCACAGGCACAATTGCAAGGCTTGACCCCAAATCCCATATTACATCAGAGGTACATCGGGGGCTCCCCTAACCATGAATGCTAATCTGGCAGATTAAGGTGGGAGCCAAGACTTTGCCACAGTGAAAGACTGTTGATCTTGATCAATCAGAAGGCAACCAGTGCTTCCTTAATCATACAATTTATAGGCTCCCCTGTTCGAGGGTTAGAATCCCAACCCTGGAATCTGACATTTAGTCCTGCCACATCTCTGTGCACTGACTCAGAACATAATCATTTCTCCTGTCTCCCTGAGTTTCCCACCAATAAACGTCACTCCATAAGCCTAACAGGCATGCTGCAGGGTCATGTGACATTGTTTGCATAATAGCTAGTGGTTTTATAAAGTATATCTTATTATGGAAATTTTACCCAGATTTTAACATGATGGACTACAAAGGCTGTGAAGCTATTTGAATTTAATACTACCTACACTGCTACTCTATTCCCCACCTCCAAAAAAATAATTTTTTTATCACTAGGACATGTAATTAATGGGATTAGAACCAACCCAAACTTTAGTGTGAAGCACAGAGCCTCTTCACTCCTGCCTCACCCTGTCTCGGGTAAGCAGCCAGTCCGTACATTTCTGAATGACTGCCCTGTGCACTCTAATTCCAAAGCACTTCTCGTGGCACCACAGAGAGATGGTTAGAGCAATGTCAGAAGAGGCAGTTACTCATTTCATCTCCAGGTGCAAGGTAGTTGTGATCTCTTCCAGACACTAGGTTGCTATTTTTACTGCAGTCAGCCACAGGTGACACAAGTAAAAGAACAAGAAAAAATTGACACAACCTAGTAACCCTACAGAAGAAAAAAAAAAAAAAAAAAAAAGAATGCATGCTGGTAATATTGGGTAATCAGCATATATAATCTTTCTACAGAGCAATCAAAATGCCAGCATCGCTGTTTGGGATTAAGGGATATACTGAGCAACAAAATGGGTTTCCCACGCTAAGGGAGGAATATGAGTTCTGCTTGAGGAAGAAAACACCGATTTCCACAATTATAACCCATAACTCTCATAGCCTCCCGTCCTCTAGTTAGAGAGGAGTCTCTCTGGTTGTGATAACGCATCATCACATTAGCAATCTCTTTGTATCTGAACAATTTAAGAAAAATAATAAGAAATTGGCTTAAACAGCATTGAGGACCTTCTTAGTCTCTGAAAAATATAACCTCATATAAAAGTGGATACCCGGGTAATTTCAAAATGGAATTGAAAATTCATTTCGGTGTTACTTTTAAATTTTTGATAGTCCTTTGAAATTGCATTTTTAAACTACTTCTTGTTTTGTTCTCAAAAGATTTTTTTCCTCCTATTTCTCTCTGAAAATTTTCCCTCAAACAAAAATTTTATCTGAAGTTCTGAAAAACATGCTGCTCTGTTCTCTTTTTTATTTTGAATTACTTCTCCCTCACTCCCCGCTTGTTTTTTTCTCTTCTGATTTGAAAGCAGAATTGGAAATTCTATGAGACATGGAAGCTTTGAAAAGTAAAAAAGGCTTGTGTAGCCTTCTCTCCATCAGTTAATAAAAATAAAGCCTTTTTTCTAGGTGCTTTTGCTTGTGGAGGCTCACTTACACTGAACTAGTTTTTTTTTTCACTGAACAAACAAAAAAATCTGTCAGCAGGCATTTCTCAGTGTAAGAGGTCTCAAAAAGGCAACAGCAAATCTACTTTCTTTGCTGGAGATATTTCTGATGTTGATTCTTAGCCTATTTCAAGAAGAAGTGGGTGCCCCAGGGGACTGATTATAAGCTGCTGTATCTTTCATGACTAAATAGTCAGCTTGAATTTGATGCATCTTGGCACCAAACCTATATCCATGCCAGCTGAAGACCTCTTACAATCTTCTCTCCCAGGAGACACTACCAAGAGGCTGTGTGCTAGAGGTTAGAGTACAGGCTTGGGGATCCTAGCTCTACCCCATATCAGCTGGACAAGTTTCTTAATGTCCCTTTGCCTTCGTGTCCCCCCCCCCATTTGTACATGGAACTGATGCTGATGAAAGCACCTAATTCACCTTAGGAGAGTCCTTGGCACGAAGAAAGCACTCAAAAGCATCAGTGATTGCTCTGAAAATCACATGTTCAGAGGGCAATGAATTAAGCTGTCTTACCACAGTTCCTACAACTTCATTTTTATGAATCTCTTTCTGATATTAATTACTGCACAGAATCACGCCTCTATAATGTTTTGATAGAAAAATCAGTTATGGAGTAAGAGCAGGTTCCAGAGACACTCTGGAAGGCTCTTGTTCCCCTTCATCTGACAGCAGCGCTTTTCAGAGAACTGAGAAACCAGCTCTATGAGGCTATGGATTCGAGAGCTCTTGATTCAAAAGGGCCAGTTTCAGAAATTTCCCGGAGTCAGAAGTCTGGAGCCTGAGCCTATTGAAGTGAGCAATTCCCTTGGGGTACCTCAGCAATGACACTAACCCAGGCATGTCTAAGTTATCTCATCTTAGATGAGACAACCTCAATCTCTGATTCAACTAAAAAATACAACCTATATAGATAAGTCTCCCAGCAATCCAGGCACATGGCAGTCAGCAGTATGTTTGCTTAGAGTTTCATGACTCTGTTTTAGGATCCTTCTCTACACTGTGAGACTTTGGGCAAACTGCTCACCCTACCTCAGTCTCAGCTTTTATGTACAAAAAGATGGGGATAAGAAGAGCTACCCTACAGCATTTACCATGGGAATTCAAGGTAAAATACTTAAAGCTCCCAATACGGTCCTTAACAAAGAACAGATTTAAAATACATGGGTATTTTATTATTGCTATTATATTCTGATAAAAAAAATATAGTATATATGACTTCCTTATGCATAAGGAACTCTTGGCTGGATCTGATCTTAGTGAAGCTGGGGAGTAGGAGAAGGAAAATAAGAGGGAAAGTGATCAGGGTAAAAGCTGGGAGAGAAATTAGAGAGGACAGACCTATGAACTTGTCTTTTATGTAGCTTAACATCAGAGGCCATAGACCTTTTGAGAATCTGATAAAACCTAAGGATCCTATCCCTAGAAAAACAAATCCACAAATTTTATGGCCCCAAGAACTCCAGGATATGAACTACGAGAGTCTAAACCAGTATTTTCCAAACCGTACATCACAATCCACTGTGGGTAAAAGCAATCTAATCAGTCTGACCAGCTTATTTTAAAGAAATACATATCCTATGTCTATAGAAAATAATATAAGAACATATTGGGAGGTATCACATATAATAGTATTATTACAGAAAATCTTTGTTTCAACTGTGTACGTGTGTGTGTGTGTGTGAATTCATAGGTACACCAGATCACAGGGTTAAATGCATTTCTTCCATATTTTATGGTCAAAACGTTTGCAATTCACTGCTTAGCTAGAGTGATCAATACAACTACTTACCTCCAATACAAATTTCTCTAACAAGAACCCACCCTAATTTGAACTCACCTGTGATGAACTGCTTAAGAAATATCCAAACCTTCTTCTCAAACCTTAAACATAATAAGAATACGAACTCAAAGGTAACCATGCCTATTATTAAATAGTAGGCATGTTATCAATACAATAAGAAATATAGTATTGTTTCAGTGAATAATATAGAGCTACAACTTGAGGACATCAGGGTATCAGAAACTATTTTTAAAATTCAAAAGAAGCTCCAAATAATGTGCATTGTAACACAATGCAATTGCTGTGTTACAACAAAAAACTTTTGAAATTTAACATACACCCTTCTGTTTCATGTGAGGAGCAAACAAGTTAGCACATAAGTAATCTAGATCGTTACCTAGAAGTAATGTAGATTCTATCTTTGAGAAGAGCCTGAGGGAGAAGAGACACTGAGCTCTTTTCAAACATATGTGAAATGTGAAATCACTCTAGCAAGGGGAGCCTCTCATCTGTATGAAAATGAAGAACAGGCAGAGAGAACACTTCTCTTCAAGTAAGTACCAAGAATCAACAGGTAAGGCTGGATGCTAGGAGGCATGTCATGTAAATACACAACGCAAGAGGAACCATTGTGTTAAGAACGGGCCACCAATAATCAGAGCTGCTTTCACTTTTACATAATAACAAAAGAATCCACCCAGGACAAAAGTCTGCCACCCTTTCTCTTATTCCCCAGACCTTTAAGAGAATCTCACCTATGTTCAGGCCCCTCTCCATCAGTCATTTAAAACTCAGCACACTATCATCCTCACTACAGAGCCTCACTCTTAAGATGCATATCATGTACTCTTAACAGCAAAAATGTTATGGAATAGGGATTGTGGATAAGAAAAATCTTTAGTCTCAATGCTTGTCCTAATACTGTTACTGAAGCAATGAAAAAAATATATTCCTTCAGAATTCCGTATTTGTGTTTCAGGGACAATTTGCAGAGAAATAGGAGAAGATGGGATCAGAAATGGCCTGACCTATTTTGAATTCCACTATCAAACCCATGATGTATAGAGAAAAGTTAAAAGAGGATATGACAGGGTACTTTGCAGTGTGGGAGTTTGAGGTGAAGGGATCCCAAGGTGGCAGCAACTTCTCAAGAGACCTGAAGTGACAGAGCATTTTTTCCAATAAGCTGGCAACAAGTTTGCTCACGCTTCTGATTATCTTCATCAATGTCTTCTCAATATAGTAACAATGAAAAAAATCTACATCACTTTTTAAGAACTTTAGACAATGTAAATTATCCTAACTCTTTAATGTGATTAGTCTTTTTTATTACTCCACTTGAGTCAGCATTTTATGGTTGATACAAACCTAAAAAACTAGTATTGCAGATGGTGGAGAGAATATTATTAGCACAAAATCTGGGGTAGAGTATGGTCATAGTTACTCTAAAAGTGGCAGCTCTTCTAAAACTAATGGGCACTAAAAGATTGAATACTGGCAAGAGCCACCACACCAGTTAATAAATGCATTCTGAATCAACAAACAGCACACAACGTTACCAACTTACAAAACACAAAGAAATAATATCCAGGCTCTGCCAAGGAGAACTCGAAGAATATTTTTTTCAAAATGAAATGACAAACTCAAATCCGGCAAAATAGAAACACCTCCAAATACAAATTGGCTCAAATAATCACGATTTTAAAATAGGATAAAGGTTCTTCATAACATCAATGTATTAAAATATTAAAGTAACAACAGAATAAAAAACAATCAACACTTCCAACAATAGAATAACATGAGTAAAAATCATGGTGTCACACCCCACCACCAGGCTAATGAACATAAAATAACTAGTAACAGATATATACTGCTAGCAGAAGGGCAAAATCATGATAAATGGCCCTCTCTGAGGCACGATACAAAGGGAAAACCTAAAGATAATCATGGAGCAGGCATTTAGAACAATCCCTTGGAAAGAGAGCCCCTGGCAAACAGAAGGTAATACTGAAGGAAACTGAAACCCACAGATCACTGAGAGTAATGAAGGAACAACAAATCCCAAACCCAGCTCAGTCCCTGACGAGATTGACTCAAAACCCCACACTAAAGTCCTGGTCGAAGGACAGGAGTGCCCATATACAGGCATAAAAACTACTCACTTCAATCTCTACTATTCCACACAAGATGCATGTCTTTCATCAGTAAATTAAGAAACACACAAAAACCAAGAGAAAAACAAACAAACAAAAAAAAACACACCGTCAAGAGACAAGGCAATCAATATAACCAGACTAAGATGTGATACAGATGTTGGAACTACCAGATTAAGATTATGAAATAATTATAATATGTTAAAGGCTTTAATGGAAAAGACGGACTCCATGCATTTGTCAAAATTCATGGAACAGCACAGTAAAAAAAAAAAAAAAAGTGCATTTTACTGTATGTAAATTAAAGAACATATAAATATTTTTAATATGGGTTCAAAGAATTTTAATACTGTGGAAGAAAATGTTTTAAAGCCAAACCTGAGAAACCTCTTTCATGGGCCCAATTTTATAATTATAAAAATATTACATTGAGCAAAGTTCCCAACAACCTAAATGGGAGAATTTGAAAAAGAATAGATACGTGTGTATGTATAACTGAATCACTTTGCTATACACCTGAAACTAACACAACATTGTTAATCAACTATACTCCAATATAAAATAAAAAGTTAAAAAATATATATGTGTATGTACATAATTCAAAGAATAAAAACTGGGTAAAAGTACAACAAAATACTGATGGTTGTCTATGTGAGGCAAAATTATACATTATTTATATTTTCTTCTTTATATTTTTCTGTGATTATCAAAATAAGTATATACTATTTTAACAGGAAGAATATTCAAAATGTGTCATGGTTTCAGACTATTATAGCATATTATATATGTTATATTATATATACCTTTATAAAACAAGAAAACAAGGTTTGCCCTGTAAGTTTTACAAGGTTCAATTTGGATGGTTACACTTTAAAATCTTAGTTTTTAAATGTATATTAGAAAATCAACCTTAGTTTCTACACCTTTTAAAACATAAGAATATCCCCAAGTAACATTCGCTTGGTACTTAATTCTAAAAATGTATTCAATAACTACATTTATTTCACAAGCCTCTCTAAGGCTTTCTACTCACCATGGACCTTTTGGATCACAAAGTACCCAATAGTGCTTCATATCTTCATTTCATCAATAAAACATTCTACATTTGTATGGTGCTTCTCATATTTTAGAACACATTTTTTAATGTTGTAATCTATTTCTCTTCACTCCATATATTTTCAGACAATCTCACGATACCTTATCCTAGGAACCTATTGACCATCGAAACACCAGTTCACTCCTACTGGTAAAGTGAATAAATATGCATAATTGTTATTTAACTTCAAGAATATTCTCTCACAATCAAGTTCTGAAGGATCTATTCCGACTAATATGTAGTTTTAACAGTCAAGGAGGGGACTTCCCTGGTGGCGCAGTGGTTGGGAATCCGCCTGCCAATGCAGGGGAAACGGGTTTGAGCGTTGGTCCGGGAAGATCCCACATGCCGCGGAGCAACTAAGCCCATGCGCCACAACTACTGAGCCTGCGCTCTAGAGCCCATGAGCCACAACCACTGAGTCCACGTGCTATAACTCTGAAGACCGCATGCCCAGAGCCCATGCTCCACAACAACAGAAGCCACCACAATGAGAAGCCCGTGCACCGCAATGGAGAGTAGTCCCCGCTCACCGCAACAACTAGGGAAAACCCACGCACAGCAATGAAGACCCAATACAGCCAAAAATAAGTAAATAAAATAAATAAATTTATTAAACAAATAAATAAAAGTCAAGGAGGGTGAAATGGAGTAATGTAGAAAGACATGAAAATGCACTGCTTTTATTTTTTAATTAAATAAGCCATTTGAAATATCCCACATTTACTTTCTTCTTCCAAAAGGGAAAATTTTACTTAATAGCTAGACCAAAAAAAAAATTTGATATATTACTACTATATCAGAGTAATTTGGAACAAATTTTACAAGCTATAATACTAACTTTATTAGTAAGTAGATATATTCTCCACATGACATTACCCTAACATTTGCTATGTACGTGTGAGATCATTATCTTTCTCATATAAATTTGTCAACAATGAAATTGATACAAAGTATTAAAGAAAATTGACTAAGAATTTAGGAGAGCATATTAAAAGATGATTGCAGAGAACAATCTATTCAAAGAAATCCAAATGAATGCTTTTTATAAGAAGGTATTGGTGATCATGACTAAGACAGGACTACCTCATATTATTGAGAAATGTACCTTACAATAAATGAATAAACAACTGACAGTAGGAAAAACAAGTAGAGCGTTATCTTTACTTAATAAGTTCATATATAGAGACAAGGGTTGGTCTGACAGTTCAACAATATCATCAAGATACACACATTTTCCATCCATCTTATCAACCATCATCAGCATGTTAGCATTTTTACATGATTTCAGGTATCATGACCACGTTCAGAAGCAGGAGGAAATTGGTAGCCTGGCTACTCTCTCCTTTTTTAACTTTCTCTGACAGCACTGTGAATTCCCTTTGTGTAGCACTGGGTAGAACTTGGTCAGATAACCCCCCTAACAAAAAAGGAGCCTGGGAGATTGAGTCTGTGGCAAAGAACATTACTGTCATGATTGGCTTAGACAATGGCATGCTGCTTCACAACAAATTCAGGATTATATAAGAAGGAAAGAAATTGTTGTTGCATAGTGTCTGCCACACATACGTAATTATACAGCCAGTCGTACATTGAAGTAACAGAAAGCTGGATGTGATATTTCTACAAAATTCCCTGCCTACTAAAAATATAATTTTACAGATTTTTGTCCTTCCCTATAATCAATGCCTTCAAGGTTACGTTTTCAATACGGTCTGGGCTATGTATAGCATTTCCTGCATTCTGCCTGATTATATAATTTCGGTTTTCCTGATATTGATAATTCCCTCAGAAACAGGCAGGCGAACAAGTAACTAAAATGCCCTGTCAGGTCTTAGCAAAGTAAGAGAGGTTGCTTTTACTAACACTCTCTTCCATAATCTTATATGAAAGGACAACTCCAAGATGGAGATTAGACCATACCTGTGTGGCACGCAGACCACAGCACTGGTGCTTTCAGAAGCTAAGCTGATCCTAAGACTTTTCAGAACTAAAGATGAGTAGTTCCTGCTGCCTCCAGACTGGAGGAAGTTCTCAGAAATCCCAGCAGCTTGACATGTATACACTGATGTGTATAAAATTGATGACTAATAAGAACCTGCAGTATAAAAAAACAAACAAACAAAATAACTAAAAAAAAAAAAAGAAATCCCAGCAGCATTCAGGGGGATACAAGCTAATCCAGGCAGTAGCCCCAAAGGCTGAACAGGACAGCAGTCCTTGGGCAGTCTCTTTGAACGCTATGGGACTTCTCCAAGACTCTGAAGGGTCCCAGAAAGTACCAGGACATCTTTAGGTTCCCATCCTCCCATCCCTCCTTGAAGAGTCACTGGTTTAAAAGGAACCAACCCTTCTCGCATAATCTGGAGATGCTCCTCCAGAAAGAAGGAGAAGAAGTAATGAGAATGTAGGGCAACAGAGGCAAGAGGTAACTCAAGGTGGAAGAGGTCATCAACACTGTGAAATATTACAGGGTGATGGGAAAGGGCGACGCCAAAGAAAAAGTTGTTTAACAATTTAAACTTTTAGAGGGAAATTTCTATACAGTAGTAGAAGTTGACACCAGGACCTAAGAATAGAATGGGAAATGAACAAAGGAGAGAGCTTGTGAAGACTACTTTTTCTAACTCTTCTGCTCAAGACCAGAGAAAACAGAGTGGTAGTTCAAGTGGATATCACTGGCAAGAAAAGAAATATGGAATGGAGATTTTCCTGGGCTCCAGATCACAGACAGTTCAGCCAGGCATTTGATTCTCTTCTAAATATTTTAAACATATAAATTACCATCAAATGTTCATTCTTAATAACAATCATCTGGTAAAATGCTTCGTAGACAGTTGAACACTATGGAAATGGTCTTTTCCTAAAAGCTTATATTCCTTCTTAGTTTCTTAAAGGCAAAAAAAAAATGTGTATGTGAGGCAAAAGCAAAGAGAAGCAAACATACAGCGGTTCCCTAGAGGAAATTAATGGTTCAAAAGTCAGATGACTATATCGGGAGTGATGCTGATCTAAGAGGTGAACAAGAAAACTCCATTAGTGTGGTTTTCCTTTCCTCTGAGCTGTAGTGCTCTATCCCTTGAGAATGTTAAGGGAATTTTTACAGCGTAAGGGCTTCTCATTTATTGCGGTGATTCTCCAGAGTTGCAGAGTTTTTTCAGATAAAGACCCTTCTGCTGACTGTCATGGCATAGTTCAGATGATTCAGTGTTTCTTACCCAGGTTTAAAGCCAAAGTCTCTCAGGTTACTGCAGGGGCCTGTAGTATTTCACCTGCTGTTAAGCTCATCCTCAGCTCAGGCAGTGGGTTCAGAGACCCGGGGCTGCATGGGTTCCCTGCCGGGTACTTAAGTCTTAAGTAGCGTGTCCAAGTCAGATTCCTCTTTGTTTTCCAGCTTTCTGTACTAACCCTTTTCCTTGGTCTCCAAAAGTCTGGAGAAACTACATGCAATCATGCAGATATGACACAGCCTTTCTTTCTTAGAAGACACAGCCAAGTCACTAAATATTACTGAAAAAAAAAATACATTTTTGCAATCCCTGGCATAGCAAATGCTCAAGTAATAAGTAATTGCTAAAATAAAACTGCATTGTCAAAGAACAAATCTGCAAAGACGGCTTCTTCTTCTATGAGCATGTTTCGCTGGATACCCAAAAAGCCTATTGCTGTCTGTATCATTTTTATTAAGTCTTATTTGGTAGCAAAACTCTGATATAGATCTGCAAATAGGATATCCAGGAATAACTAGTAACAGCTACCAAAACTGCTATGCAAAATCTTAAGCTTTTGGCAAGACAGTGCATAACCATCTTTTCCTAGCTTGGCAGATGGTGGTTATGTATTTACTGGAGGCTAGCAGGTGGCTGAAAGAGCAAGCTCTAGATTCAAGCTGCCTGAATTTGTATCACATCTCCACCCCTTACTAACTACGTGACCTTGGGCAAACTACTTAACGTTTATTAGCCCCAGTTTCCTCATCTGTAAGTGGGGATAATACCTTCCTTAGAAGAATGTTGTAAAAATTAGATAAGGTCTTAAGGGAATACCCAGCACACAGTAAAGTTTTCAAACTGTTGTTTACTTATTAGTAGTAGGAAAATACTTTTCTCCCATTATTTTAGTAATTTCATTCTTGGCACCTTCCTTTCAGAACTTAGTCTTTATACTCTCAGTCCCAGTTTGGACTTGCCCTTGAAGGAAATGCTAAAAGTCAAATTTGGCCTCCCTCAACAACAAAAACTAATAAAAGGACGAATTATCAAAGAATGTACCTTTTTTTGGTGGGGCACAGTTTTTCTTTAAGCCAACAAAAAAGTGAAACATTCAGTCCGTGTATCTTGGATTACAATACCCTGGATTTGGTCACCTCTGGGTTACAATAGCAGCAGCAAGTTAGAAACTGGGTGAAAGGAAACACTAAAACAAGAGAATATTTCCTCTTTTCTAAATGCCACTCATGGTGATTCAACATTCAGGTCTCATATTAATTCTGATTTGCACAGTAGTTTGGCACTTTAAAAGCACTTAATTATGCAAGATCTCATTTTTTTTAATATCCACAACAATCCCTGTGAAAAAGAAAAATAAACTATCACATATCTTTTCCTAGATAAGGAACTTGAGGCCTCTGAAGGACAAATTTTCATCCATGCTCACACTGTTAGTGGTTGGAGAACTGAGGCTTTCTGTCTCTATTACTGATGCCTTTCATTTCTTGGGTTTTGTTTTTTAAACATCTTTATTGGAGTATAATTGTTTTACAATGGTGTGTTAGTTTCTGCTGTATAACCAAGTGAATCAGTTATACATATACATATATCCCCATATCTCCTCCCTCTTGCATCTCCCTCCCACCCTCCCTTACCAATGCCCTTTGAAATATTCCAAGCTTCCTCCAAAATACAATGATTACCAATAATAATAACAGATTCACTAATCCTCTAAGTAAATTTTTTGGAAACATTGAGACAAACAGTAGTGACCAAATCAACAGATGCTTTTGGAGCATCCTAGGTCATTTACTGAAGGAACCTTGAGTCAGTTCCTTGTTCTCTGTGTTTACTGAGTTCTCAGAAAAGGGAATTAATGATCAGGTCCTTTAAGTATTTAAAAAGTGCTTCTAGGAGCACAAAGAAATATGAAAGACTATATAGCTTTTAAATCTACCACATGCACTCAGTAATCACTCTCACACCCTCACCCAGAGCCTGTAGGTAGGGCAGGTGGTTTTACTATATCAAAAGTTCCATCATCCAAAATACATTACAACTATGCCTGAAGGATCAACTGGTCCAATTAATAATATTAAGGTCTGAGATCATTTCAGATCAAGCAATAACTAAGAAATAAGAATTTACTTGGGTTGGAGTATACCGACACTGGTTTTCTGAAGGAAACTCCTATTACATATTGATCCTAACTGTTTAAAAGTTTGTATTTTAATTTACTTTGTTTGGTTACTGGCTAAGGATGCCAGGGTAGAATGTACCATCCTCATCCACTCTGAAGAGGCAAAACGATATCAAAGAAATAGTCTGAAGTTTGGAGACAGAGAGCCTAGGCCTATCTCCCAGATCTGCTATTTACTAGCTGGGAGCTTTGAAAAGGTCCTACTATATTTCAGACCCTGCATTGTCCAGAAAAGGGCAATAATGATGACATTTTACCAGCTAGTTGTGAAGATTAAAATAGATAATTTATGTAAAGGGCTTATAGTGTTTGTTATTATATTTTCTGATTATCCAGCACTTTTTGAACACCTTTCCAAAGTTTCGGAAGTTTCCAGCCTTATGGCCCCTTCTCCTGAAACTAGAAGCCAAGAACCCCATCCGTCCTTACATCTAGAGTGCAGACATGTGACCTAGGTTTCCTTCCCAGTCACATGCCCCTCCTAGTGGGCACGCCCAGTGTTGGCTGTATGGGTTGGAACCTGTACCTTGCAACATGGCCAATAGGATTATCCTGGAACAATCTAGCAATGTGATTTCAGCTAATATCACTTCATAAACCAATGTAACTTAATAAACTTTTTTGAAAGACTAGCTGGAGTGTTTTTTTTTTTAGCAACAAAGAAACCCTGATTAAAGCAGCAACAATTCTAGAATATGACAGGAAGTACACACCCAACAGATGCCAACCACCCTTCTGTGTAGAGTCCAATATATTAAAGAGCACAGCCTACCAGTTAAATTTTGTGAGTACTTACTATGAGCCAGGAAAACACAAAAACTAAAGCAGAAGGATTATATCAATTTGTGAAGTTCAAAGGGCTAGTAAAAACAATAGAACCCGACTGGATCATCATCATCTTCATGAATAAAAATGTATTTTATAGATAAGAACTCCCCAAGGTCACAGAGCTCAGAAGCTAAGCAGCCAGGGTTTCATATGGTACTAGTACATTTTCCTCTATTTTCAATCAGAGCAATAGGTCTTATCTTTTTTTTTTAATAGATCTTTATTGGAGTATAATTGCTTCACAATACCATGTTAGTTTCTGGTGCACAACAAAGCAAATCAGCCATATGCATACACATGTCCCCATATGCCCTCCCTCTTGAGCCTCCCTCCCATCCTCCCTATCCCACCCCTCTAGGTCATCGCAAAGCATCAAGCCAATCTCCCTGTGCTATGCTGCTGCTTCCCACCAGCCAACTATTTTACATTCGGTAGTGTATATATGTCAATACTACTCTGAAAAAGAAAAGCAAATACCGTATGCTAGGTCTTATCTTTTGAATATTATCTAAAAATTACAAGTACAATTTAGATCATGGTTTCTAGAAGAATTCTCTCTTTGACCTCTTTCAATAAGAATAATAAAAAAATGCCACACTGCTAACCGTGAGTGGAATTCTACCTTTTAATCTTCAAGTTGTTCTTCAAAATGCGTTCATGCTAGTGGCATATTCTATAATGAAGAGTAAGGAATGAAGTCATTATTTCTTGATCGATCCTGATGCCCTAACTGTTATCTTCCGCTTTGGAATAACAGGCTCTAAATTATACAGTCAATAAATCTTATAGGGGTCATTATAGTTATAGATTCTAGACATCAATTCCTGATTTTGGTACTTTTGCTGGTTAGCTATCTAGATAGCACTAAACAAGTGAAAACAGCATTTATCTATGAGAGGCCCTTTACTCCCAAGAGCTGTAATTCTCTTTGTTATTGTATACCAACTCTATTAAAGTTGTTAAATGTGGCTTCAGCACTAAAGTTACGGAAGTAGTTGCTGTTATTCCAATGGCAAAATAGAGAGTCTGTTGCAACACATAGTGGGCATTCAATAGATGTCAATTAAATTTTTTTTAATGAATAATTATGATACCCATGCTGCTTTGTACTGGAGATTATGCTGAACACAAACTATGCTTTTATTTTTGTAGCCAGAAACTTCTTAACAAGGAAGCAAAAATTTCAGCTTTGAGAGTTCCAAGTTAGAGGCATGGGGTAGGGGTGGGGTTTCAAAATATTACCTTGTCAGTTTCTTTTGTTTTTTTTTTTTAACATCTTTATTGGAGTATAATTGCTTTACAATGGTGTGTTAGTTTCTGCTTTATAACAAAGTGAAACAGTTATACATATACATATATCCGCATATCTCTTCCCTCTTGCGTCTCCCTCCCTCCCACCCTTTCCTATCCCACCCCTCTAGGGGGTCACAAAGCCCCGAGCTGGTCTCCCTGTGCTATGCGGCTGCTTCCCACTAGCTATCTATTTTACATTTGGTAGTGTATATATGTCCATGCCACTCTCTCACTTTGTCCCAGCTTACCCTTCCCCCTCCCCGTGTCCTCAAGTCCATTCTCTAGTAGGTCTGCATCTTTATTCCTGTCCTGTCCCTAGGGTCTTCAGAACGATTTTTTTTTTTTTTTAATTCCATATATATGTGTTAGCATATGGTATTTCTTTTTCTCTTTCTGACTTACTTCACTCTGTATGACAGACTCTAGGTCCATCCACCTCACTACAAATAACTCAATTACGTTTCTTTTTATGGCTGAGTAATATTTCATTGTATATATGTGCCACATCTTCTTTATCCATTCATCTGTCGATGGACACTTAGGTTGCTTCCATGTCCTGGCTATTGTAAACAGAGCTGCAATGAACATTTTGGTACATGACTCTTTCTGAATTATGGTTTTCTCAGGGTATATGCCCAGTAGTGAGATTGCTGGGTCATATGGTAGTTCCATTTTTAGTTTTTTAAGGAACCTCCATACTGTTCTCCATAGTGGCTGTATCAATTTACATTCCCACCAACAGTGCAAGAGGGTTCCCTTTTCTCCACACCCTCTCCAGCATTTATTGTTTCTAGATTTTTTGAAGATGGCCATTCTGACCGGTGTGAGATGATATCTCACTGTACTTTTGATTTGCATTTCTCTAATGATTAGTGATGTTGAGCAGCTTTTCATGTGTTTGTTGGCAATCTGTATACCTTCTTTGGAGAAATGTCTATTTAGGTCTTCTGCCCATTTTTGGATTGGGTTGTTTGTTTTATAGATATTGAGCTGCATGAGCTGCTTGTAAATTTTGGAGATTAATCCTTTGTCAGTTGTTCATTTGCAAATATATTCTCCCATTCTGAGGGTTGTCTTTTCATCTTGCTTATGGTTTCCTTTACTGTGCAAAAACTTTTAAGTTTCATTAGGTCTCATTTGTTTATTTTTGTTTTTATTTCCATTTCTCTAGGAGGTGGGTCAAAAAGGATCTTGCTGTGATTTATGTCATAGAGTGTTCTGCCTATGTTTTCCTCTAAGAGGTTGATAGTGTCTGGCCTTACATTTAGGTCTTTAATCCATTTTGAGTTTATTTCTGTGTATGGTGTTAGGGAGTGTTCTAATTGCAGTCTTTTACATGTAGCTGTCCAGTGTTCCGAGCACCACTTATTGAAGAGGCTGTCTTTTCTCCACTGTATATTCTTGCCTCCTTTATCAAAAATAAGGTGACCATATGTGCGTGGGTTTATCTCTGGGTTTTGTATCCTGTTCCATTGATCTATATTTCTGTTTTTGTGCCAGTACCATACTGTCTTCATTACTGTAGCTTTGTAATATAGTCTGAAGTCAGGGAGCCTGATTCCTCCAGCTCCATTTTTCTTTCTCAAGATTGCTTTGGCTATTCAGGGTCTTTTGTGTTTCCATACAAATTGTGAAATTTTTTGTTCTACTTCTATGAAAAATGCCAGTGGTAGTTTGATAGGGATTGCATTGAATCTGTAGATTGCTTTGGGTAGTAGAGTCATTTTCATAATGTTGATTCTTCCAATCCAAGAACATGGTATATCTCTCCATCTATTTGTATCATCTTTAATTTCTTTCATCAGTGTCTTATAATTTTCCACATACAGGTCTTTTGTCTCCTTAGGTAGGTTTATTCCTAGGTATTTTATTCTTTCTGTTGCAATGGTAAATGGGAGTGTTTTCTTAATTTCACTTTTAGATTTTTCATCATTAGTGTATAGGAATGCAAGAGATTTCTGTGCATTCATTTTGTATCCTGCTACTTTACCAAATTCATTGATTAGCTCTAGTAGTTTTCTGGTAGCATCTTTAGGATTCTCTATGTATAGTATCATGTCATCTGCAAACAGTGACAGCTTTACTTCTTCTTTTCCGATTTGGATTGCTTTTATTTCTTTTTCTTCTCTGATTGCTGTGGCTAAAACTTCCAAAACTATGTTGAATAATAGTGGTGAGAGTGGGCAACCTTGTCTTGTTCCGGATCTTAGTGGAAATGGTTTCAGTTTTTCACCATTGGGGACGATATTGGCTGTGGGTTTGTCATATATGGCTTTTATTATGTTGAGGTAAGTTCCCTCTATGCCTACTTTCTGGAGGGTTTTTATCATAAATGGGTGTTGAATTTTGTTGAAAGCTTTCTGTGCACCTATTGAGATGATCATATGGTTTTTCTCCTTCAATTTGTTAATATGCTGTATCACTTTGATTGATTTGCGTATATTGAAGAATCCTTGCATTCCTGGGATAAACCCCACTTGATCATGGTGTAAGATCCTTTTAATGTGCTGTTGGATTCTGTTTGCTAGTATTTTGTTGAGGATTTTTGCATCTATGTTCATCAGTGATATTGGCCTGTAGTTTTCTTTCTTTGTGACATCTTTGTCTGGTTTTGGTATCAGGGTGATGGTGGCCTCGTAGAATGAGTTTGGAAGTGTTCCTCCCTCTGCTATATTTTGGAAGAGTTTGAGAAGCATAGGTGTTAGCCTTTCTCCAAATGTTTGATAGAATTCGCCTGTGAAGCCGTCTGGTCCTGGGCTTTTGTTTGTTGGAAGCTTTTTAATCACAGTTTCAACTTCAGTGCTTCTGATTGGTCTGTTCATATTTTCTATTTCTTTCTGGTTCAGTCTTGGAAGGTTGTGCGTTTCTAAGAATTTGTCCATTTCTTCCAGGTTGTCCATTTTATTGGCATGTAGTTGCCTGTAGTAATCTCTCAGGATCCTTTGTATTTCTGCAGTGCCAGTTGTTACTTCTCCTTTTTCATTTCTAATCCTATTGATTTGAGTCTTATCCCATTTTTTCTTGATGAGTCTGGCTAATGGTTTATCAATTTTGTTTATCTTCTCAAAGAAACAGCTTTCAGTTTTATTGATCTTTGCTATCGTGTCCTTCATTTCTTTTTCATTTATTTCTCATCGGATCCTTATGATTTCTTTCCTTCTGCTAACTTTGGGGTTTTTTTGTTCTTCTTTTCTAATTGCTTTAGGTGTAAGGTTAGGTTGTTTATTTGAGATGTTTCTTGTTTCTTAAGGTAGGGTTGTATTGCTAGAAACTTCCCTCTTAGAACTGCTTTTGCTGCATCCCATAGGTTTTGTGTCATGTTTTCATTGTCATATGGTTCTAGGCATTTTTTGATTTCCTCTTTGATTTCTTCAGTGATCTCTTGGTTATTAAGTAGTGTATTGTTTAGCCTCCATGTGTTTGTATTTTTTACAGATTTTTTCCTGTAATTGATATCTAGTCTCATAGTGTTGTGGTCAGAAAAGATACTTGATACGATTTCAATTTTCTTAAATTTACCAAGGCTTCATTTGTGACCCAAGATATGATCTATCCTGGAGGATGTTCCATGAACACTTGAGAAGAAAGTGTATTCTGTTGTTTTTGGATGGAATGTCCTATAAATATCAATTAAGTCTATCTTGTTTAACGTATCATTTAAAGCTTGTGTTTCCTTATTTATTTTCATTTTGGATGATCTGTCCATTGGTAAAAGTGGGGTGTTAAAGTCCCCTACTATGATTGTGTTATTGTTGATTTCCCCTTTTATGGCTGTTAGTATTTGCCTTATGTATTGAGGTGCTCCTATGTTGGGTGCATAAATATTTACAATTGTTATATCTTCTTTTGGATTGATCCCTTGATCATTATGCAGTGTCCTTCTTTGTCTCTTGTAATAGTCTTTATTTTAAAGTCTATTTTGTCTGATATGAGAATTGCTACTCCAGCTTTCTTTTTATTTCCATTTGCATGGAATATCTTTTTCCATTCCCGCACTTTCAGTCTGTATGTGTCCCTAGGTCTGAAGTGGGTCTCTTATAGACAGCATATGTACTGGTCTTGTTTTTGTATCCATTCAGCCAGTCTATGTCTTTTGGTTGGAGCATTTAATCCATTTACATTTAAGGTAATTATTGATATGTATGCTCCTATTACCATTTTCTTAATTGTTTTGCGTTTGTTATTGTAGGTCTTTTCCTTCTCTTGTGTTTCCTGCCTAGAAAAGTTCCTTTAGCATTTGTTGTAAAGCTGGTTTGGTGGTGCTGAATTCTCTTAGCTTTTGCTTGTCTGTAAAGGTTTTAATTTCTCCGTTGAATCTGAATGAGATCCTTGCTGCATAGAGTAATCTTTCTTGTAGGTTTTTCCCTTTCATCACTTTAAATATGTCCTGCCACTCCCTTCTGGCTTGCAGAGTTTCTGCTGAAAGATCAGCTGTTAACCTTATGGGGATTCCCTTGTATGTTATTTGTTGTTTTTCCCTTGCTGCTTTTAATATTTTCTCTTTTATTTAATTTTTGATAGTTTGATTAATATGTGCCTTGGCGTGTTTCTCCTTGGATTTATCCTGTATGGGACTCTCTGTGCTTCCAGGACTTGATTAACTATTTCCTTTCCCATATTAGGGACGTTTTCAACTATAATCTCTTCAAATATTTTCTCAGTCCCTTTCTTTTTTCTTCTTCTTCTGGGACCCCTATAATTCGAATGTTGGTGAGTTTAATGTTGTCCCAGGGGTCTCTGAGACTGTCCTCAATTCTTTTCATTCTTTTTTCTTTATTCTGCTCTGCAGTAGTTATTTCCACTATTTTATCTTCCAGGTCACTTATCCGTTCTTCTGCCTCAGTTATTCTGCTATTGATCCCTTCTAGAGAATTTTTAATTTCATTTGTTGTGTTGTTCATCATTGTTTGTTTGCTCTTTAGTTCTTCCAGGTCCTTGTTAAACATTTTTTGTATTTTCTCCATTCTATTTCCAAGATTTTGGATCATCTTTACTATCATTATTCTGAATTCTTTTTCAGGTAGCTGCCTATTTCATCTTCATTTGTTAGGTCTGCTGGGTTTTTACCTTGCTCCTTCATCTGCTGTGTGTTTCTCTGTCTTCTCATTTTGCTTAACTTACTGTGTTTGTGGTCTCCTTTTCACAGGCTGCAGGTTCGTAGTTCCCATTGTTTTTGGTATCTGTCTCCAGTGGCTAAGGTTGGTTCAGTGGGCTGTGTAGGCTTCCTGGTGGAGGGGACTAGTGCCTGTGTTCTGGTGGATGAGGCTGGATCTTGTCTTTCTGGTGGGCAGGTCCACGTCTGGTGGTGTATTTTGGGGTGTCTGTGACCTTATGATTTTAGGCAGCCTCTCTGCTAATGGGTGGGGTTGTGTTCCTGTCTTGCTAGTTGTTTGGCATAGAGTGTCAAGCACTGTAGCTTGCTGGTCGTTGAGTGGGAGCTGGGTCTTGACACTGAGATGGAGATCTCTGGGAGATTTTTGCCATCTGATATTACGTGGAGCTGGGATGTCTCTGGTGGACCAATGCCCTGAACTTGGCTCTCCCACCTCAGAGGCACAGCCCTGATGCCTGGCTGGAGCACCAAGAGCCTTTCATCCACACGGCTCAGAATAAAATGGAGAACAAAAGAAAGAAAGAAAGAAAGAAAGAAAGAAAAGGATAAAATAAAATAAAATGAAATATAATAAATTTATTAAAATAAAAAATTATTTTTTAAATGTTTTAAAAGTGATATAAAAAGAAAGAAAGAAGAGAGCAACCAAACCAAAAAACAAATCCACCAGTGATAACAAGTGCTAAAAACTATACTAAAAATAGAAAGAAAAAACGGACAGACAGAACTCTAGGACAAATGGCAAAAGCAAAGCTATACAGACAAAATCACACACAGAAGCACACACATACACACTCACAAAAAGAGAAAAAGGGAAAAATATATATATATATCGTTGCTCCCAAAGTCCACCGCCTCAGTTTTGGGATGACTCGTTGTCTATTCAGGTATTCCACAGAGGCAGGTACATCAAGTTGACTGTGGAGATTTAATCCGCTGCTCCTGAGGCTGCTGGGAGAGATTTCCCTTTCTCTTCTTTGTTCGCACAGCTCCCGGGGTTCAGCCTTGGATTTGGCCCTGCTTCTGCGTGTAGGTCGCCTGAGGGCGTCTGTTCTTTGCCCAGACAGGACGGGGTTAAAGGAACAGCGGATTCGGGGGCTCTGGCTCATTCAGGCCAGGGGGAGGGAGGGGTACGGAATGCGGGGCGAGCTTGGGGTGGCAGAGGCCGGCGTGACGTTGCACCAGCCTGAGGCGTGTCGTGCGTTCTCCCAGGGAAGTTGTCCCTGGATCACGGGACCCTGGCAGTGGCGGGTTGCACAGGCTCCTGGGAGGGGCGGTGTGGATAGTGACCTGTGCTTGCACACAGGCTTCTTGGTTGCGGCAGCAGCAGCCTTAGCGTCTCATGCCCGTCTCTGAGGTCCGCGCTGATAGCCGCAGCTCGCGCCCGTCTCTGGAGCTTGTTTAGGCGGCGCTGTTGATCCCCACTCCTTGGGCACCAGGAAACAAAGAGGCAAGAAAAAGTCTCTTGCCTCTTCGGCAGGTCCAGTCTTTTTCCTGGACTCCCTCCCGGCTAGCTGTGGCGCACTAGCCCCCTTCAGGCTGTGTTCACGCCGCCAACCCCAGTCCTCTCCCTGCGATCCGACCTCCGAAGCCCAAGCCTCAGCTCCCAGCCCCCGCCCGCCCCGGCGGCTGAGCAGACAAGCCTCTCGGGCTGGTGAGTGCTGGTCGGCACCGCTCCTCTGTGCGGGAATCTCTCCACTTTGCCCTCCGCACCCCTGTGGCTGCGCTCTCCTCCGTGGCTCCGAAGCTTCCCCCCTCCGCCACCCGCAAGTCTCTGCCCGCGAAGGGGCTTCCTAGTGTGTGGACACCTTTCCTCCTTCACAGCTCCCTCCCACTGGTGCAGGTCCCGTCCCTATTCTTTTGTCTCTGTTGTTTCTTTTTTCTTTTGCCCTACCCAGGTACATGGGGGGAGTTTCTTGCCTTTTGGGAAGTCTGAGGTCTTCTGCCAGCGTTCAGTAGGTGTTCTGTAGGAGCTGTTCCACGTGTAGATGTGTTTCTGATGTATTTGCAGGGAGGAAGGTGATCCCCACGTCTTACTCTACTGCCATCTTGAAGCTCCCCCCACCTTGTCAGTTTCTTAACTTTGTGCTTGTCTCATTCCCGGAAATACAATAAACAGAAAACAAAAGAACCAGAGACACAGAAGCAAAAGCTGTTCAAAGTGTTCCTATTCACACTAGAAACAGGAAGCCATAAAACCTAAGAAAATATTCTTAGTCTCATTTCAACCCTAACCAGATCTGAATGATCTGAGGGATGATTTGACTACACACAAACACTTGATGCTCAGCTGAGACATCAGATTTCTTTTGACATCTCCAAGATAGGAGTGACACAGTTGTGCCCACAGTTTTGAAAATGAAAAACTAGGCAATAATCTCAATGTTTGAGAAAAAGAGGTTAGACACATTTTTTTACTACATCCATTTGATCACTTGTTTTGGCCTCATTGCTCTGCAACATTTTTTTTAGTTTAAGAACAAAAGGAAGCATCAAAAAGGCAGCATATCTCTTGGAGTCATGTTGGGACAATAGAAGTACATAACTGAAGACTGGCAAGTCAGGAGAGGGGGCATTTCAGGGAGTGAGCAGCAGGCATCAAACTGAGGGAATATAGGGCTTCTACATCTCCTAGAGACAACACAGCTTTAGGCCTGCTGTCCCTTGGCTTGTAACAGCAGAGACTGATCCTTGAAGTCTGAAGGCAAGCGTGTACATGACTGTATTACACTACAAGAGATGCCCAATACTAAAGAAAGGGAGACAAGGTGCCCAAGCAACAAGGCTGGGAACACAGCAAGGGCTCTTGGGGAACAAAAAGATATGGGAGTCGCATGAAAATGCCAACCAAAAGGGAACTTTATTTCCTTGGCTCTGTGTGTGATCACCCACAGCGAATTATGCTAAACACCAGAGATCTAACATCTTCTCTGCAGACCCATTAGAGAGATGTCAGAGAAAACACTGGTAGGATGTTTGTAAGGCTGAATCTCCAAAGTAGCTTCAAAGGGAAGACGTGAGAACATCAGGGGAAATCAGTGCTGTATGCACAAAGGAAATGTTCAACTGTACCTAGATATCTGTTCTTTCATATACTTGTTCCAACACGAGATTCATCAAAGCTTAATTGAAACTTACACAGTTACATAAGAGGACATGTTTCATGAAAGAGTAGACAACCAGGATTTAGATAGGATGTCCCAGTGTTCCTTGGTCAGTGACAACTTGTTCTTAATAAAAGGAATTTAAAGTCTGCTTATTCCCCTGCTTTTCCTCCTCCCTCCTAATTATTAAACCAAACTCTCAGGTACTAAGGTAACATTATTTTGATTAATTTGGTATTAAACAGGAAGTAATATACTTAAACTTCTCAAAGGAAATTTTTCCCCCATTAACACTCTTGTTAACCAAGATCAATCACCAATTGATAGGCAACTCTCCCTTTACTCTCCTAACAGCAGGCATTTCAGACTAGAGGGACTTTTTGTCAGCAATCTTCAAAATATACCTCGGAGCTGACTACATGTGACTAAGCCTAACACTAGCTGTGACCAGTACATTGGATTAACACCCTGAATTCCCTCTGGTGCTAATTAATATTTGCAAAACGGAAATTTTTGATAAAATTTTTGTCACTGAAGTACAGCAAGAACCAACATCTGTAAAAGATTTTGAGTTTTGCTGAAAAATAAATGAGGTTAAATATACCTTTTTATCACCGTGTAAAATTTAGGGATGTTTCTAGTCTAATGTAATTACATATTTTTGTAAAATATGTAAAATTAAAGTTTTAATAACTAAGATCAAATACAAATGCATATATCAAGGATTCTTTTTTAAAAAATAATAAAGTCTATAATATTGCATCTTTGTATGTACAATATTTCATCCATCTCCCCTTGGAAAGCTAATTTTAAGAATAATAGACGCTTATAAATATTAAATTTATATCATAACTATTTAACTCTATAAATATGTTCATTGAACAATTTAGACAACTTTAAAATGCCCAACTTAGAATGATACAAGAAATATTACAAGATAAATGAATACCAAAAGAGAACTCAACCTAGCATATTTTAGATATTCATTTTTAAGTAATAGAAATCTTTAAATAATCTCAAAAGGTGAGGAATTTTACATTGTATCTTGAGCCAAGAGCTAGGATAATAATCAGGGATCTACTAAGTTACAGTTCTAGTCATCATTTCCTGTAACAAGTGTAATTTTTTTGTCAACATAACTGGACCACTAGGTACCAGATGCTTGATTCAAACATTATTCTCAGTGTGCCTGTGAGGCATTTCTAGATGAGATTAACATTTGAATTGGTAGACTGAGTAAAGCAGATGACCCTCCCTAATGTGGGTGGACCTTGTTCAGTCAGTTGAAGGTCTCAATAGAACAAAAAAACTGATCCTCCCTCCAATAAGAGGGAATTTCTCCTGCCTGGCAGATCTCAAACATTGGTCTTCTCTGTCCTTTGTCTTAGACTAAAACATCAGCTCTTCTTGAGTTTCAAGTCTGCTGGCTTCTAGACTGGACCTACACATTGGATCACCTGGGTCTCTAGCTTGCTGATTACAGATTTGTGGACTTCTCAGCCTCCATAATCACCTGAGCCAATTCCTTATTATATATTTTATAGGATATAGATATAGATATATCCTATTGGTTCTGTTTCTCTAGACAACCTTGACTAACACACTAAGTGACAATGTTGTGATAAAAGAAACTCACTAACCCTGCAGGTGACCCAAGCTTCCCTTTTCTGAATAACTTCAAGGAAGTTAATATTTGTAAAAAAACAGAATGGGCTCCACTTCCTAATGATCAAATGAAACTATTTTTTAAACACTGAAAACAAAATATGCGTACAAGACCAAATAAATTCTTGAAACTTTCTTAATGGGTCAACAGATTCAAAACAAACATGAGAAATGTACAAACAAGCTAACAAGATCTGAAATTCAGTCAATGATTTCTTATATTTAAAGAGAAAAGCTTATTAGGTATTTTATCAAAGAATACAGTATCATAGTGTTCATTTAAAAAAAAGAAAGCTGGACTAGAAAGAGAACCCAAAAGAAGAAAGTCATCAAAAAAAAAAAAAAAATCTAAAAGGAAGGACAGAAATTCCCCTTTGTCTATTTACCATGATCTAAAGGGAAAAAAAGAAGAAGAAAAGAAAAGGGAAAAGGGAGCAAAGTCTGACCAAAAGCAACTCAATGGCTTCTCAATAAGAAGAGTAAGCTTTCAATATTAGAGGTGCTTACAGAAAACTGGAGTATTTTCTTCTCATTAAATTCATATCAACTTCTCTTAAATCACCACCTACTCCAAATTTCCAATAGAGTTTTTCAATTCAAAATATTCTAGAAATGTATAGTCAAGTGAAGATTTGGTAACAAATCTTCAACAGAATTTGTTATAAACCATTTTATCAAATATTTAGATGGAATTATAAATTCATTTAAAGGTTCCTCACTACTGGGGGAAAAAACATACTATTCAGTAAAGAGACTTGCCATATTTGAGGGGAAAATATAGTAAATATCTGCATCTCACACCAAATATACAATAAATTTCAGATAAACTAAAGAGCTAAATATAGGGGTAAAAACATAAAAGTGCTAGAAGAAAATATAGAATATCTTTTTATAGTCTTCTGGTGGACTAGGTAAGACCCCAAACTGAGAAGTCATAAAGAAAAAGACTACTAGGTTATAGATGGGTGGGATAGGGAGGGTGGGAGGGAGGCTCAAGAGGGAGGGGATATGGGGATATATGTATACATATAGCTGATTCACTTTGTTGCACAGCAGAAACTAACACAACATTGTAAAGCAATTATACTGCAATAAAAATATAAAATAAAAAAAAGAAAAAGACTACTAGGTTAGATTATATAAAATGCTAAATATCTGTGAGGCAAAAATACTTATTTACTGTAATAATAAGCCACAATCTTCAGTCCACATTCCCATCCCAGTTAATTAACATTGACTCTTTGTAGGAGATGTTATCATTGGCAACATTCTAGAAAATTTCTCACTCAGTACAAGATTCAAGCAGTAACATCCATCCCTACCCCACCTTCCCAGCCAGTCACTTCTTGCCTTGTTACTTGTTACTACAGGAGCAGATTCAGGTTCTGTGGGCCTCACAGTATATATAAATTTATATATAAAACTTCATGAAAAGTAATATCATATTAAAAATAGAAAATTAGATACACAAGTTAATCTTTATTGAAAATGAGAAAATAAATCACCTTTAAAATTTTAAAAATTGATATGCAACATAAAAATTATAAAATCTAGAAAAATAACAGTATTCTTATTAATTAACTGTACAATACTATACATTTTCTACATTTTTGCTTCCTATTCTTTGATCCACTTTTATAATTGTGTACTACTGTTTTCTAGAGAGGGTAAAATGATAATTCAGTCTTTCTTCTACAAAAGTTGAGGGAAATTTATTTTGTTAACAGATTTACAAATATTTTTTCTAGCTACACAACAATAAGCACCAGAGAACACATTCACATTCACTTTGGTCATGAATCTGGATGAAGTAGGACCTTTCCTAGAAGCCATTCCTACACCAGATGGCCTAACAATAGCTTAACTATATATAGAAGTGACTGAGAGTCATCTACAGCCTACTAAATCCAGACTAAATGACGATCCACCTCATTTTCCCTTTAGCCAGATCCCAAAAATATCCACAGTAATTCCAAATCCACCTGACAAGAGAAGAAATGGGATGGAGGGGAAACGTGATGGAAAAAAGAGAAAAGTTTTAACTGATTGTGATTAAAGTGTCTTACTTTGCAAATTTTACAAAAATATATAGCCATATAAAAGCATTACTAGATTCCCTCCCAGAGCCTTCAAAGGTGCCCTTGCCAGTGAGAGGTTGTGAAACTTAAGCTGTATTAGATTAACAGTAAATCCATCTCTAGTTTCTTCCCATGACAGGCAAGTGAAAAGGAGCTGGAAGGATGAGAGGCAAATGAATAGAGAAAGCAGTGATATTAAGAAGACCATAATCACAAGTCAGCATACAACCTGGCCAATTCTAGGCAGGCGGTGAATGGGGAGGGGGCAGTTGTTGGTGTGAAGTAGAGAAGGGAATACAATCAAAGTGAAATGCATTAGAATGTATCACTCAGAGTAGGAGCCATGTGAGCACTGAATGTACTATATCATGCTGCAGATTCACATGTACAGAACATACATGCAATGAGGAGGTCTACTGACAGGGAGCAAAGAGAGAGGAGGAGACTGGCACTGGCTAAATACTTCACAGACATGATTTCATTTAACTCTCACAACAATCCTGGAGAGTGGGTATTATTATGCTCATGTTCTGAAATTAAACATCAGAGATTATATAACCTTCTCAAGGTCACAAGCTAATAATTACTAACCCTGACGCCCACTACCATTGTGCCCTACTGCCCACCCTCACTGGCAGTAAAGTATCTTTCACGCAACTCAGAACATAAATGCCAAAACATAGGGACTTTTCAGTACAAGGTCACAGCCATTCATACGGGCCTGTGAAAGTGACTAAATTAGTAGTTAGAGAAAACAAAGCAAGTGATTTAGTCTGTGGTCAATCTTGTGTAAAGTCCTTGAAGACAATTGAGAAAGGACTTCCCAGAAAATGGCAGTTCAATAACGAGGCTGTTCTGCAGCTTTCCATCAAACTTTCTACTTAAATGCTATTGTAGGTATCTGTACTTCCTCCTGTAAAATGAGATGACTGGAGATTATAAGCTTGAGTCAAGAGGGCATTGAATGAGAGGTGTCCATTCGCCTGACAGGGGCTTTGCCAGCAGTTTCTCATGAAATACAGGTTCCAAGCTGGGAAAATTCAAAGTGTGACTGGCATGTGAAAATTGTCAATATAAATAAGAAGTGGGCTACATAAATGAAAACTGGACAGAGAGTACACATATAAATATATAGATCATAAAGGAGAGTTCTGTGAGGTGAGTTTGGGGGGTTAAAATGTCAGACAGTATTTGGAAATCACAAAATTATTCTGTTCTTCATCGTTAGAAAATAGAGGCAGGATTAAACAATGACTCATTTACATCTTAGATAACTTAGGCCTATTTTCTCCTATTTTCTCCTTTATTGAAATAATACTTTCAGTGATATAATCTCCAGAAAGTGAGATATACACATGTGTATATATATTTTTTTCCAGAACATATTCTTTTGTACATTACCAATACATGGTGATGTTGTAAAAGAGCTAAGAGAAAATATTTTAAAGGCAGTTGATGAAGGGGGGAAATTAATGTTTAAAATAGAATTTTCAAAAATCAGTGAAAGTAGAAGTAAATAAGTGAAATTGTATATTTCACCAATATAGGCACATAAAAGAAGATAACTTTTGAAAGATTGAATTTCCCTCTTCATTCTGGAGAGAAAAAAGTGAAGGTTTTATTTTACATAGATGTTATAGAGTGGAGCATTTGCTGTCCCAAGCATTTGGAAGTGTAACAGATCTCAAGATTGGGCTGCAGAACCTCCTTTAAAGGGTATCATATGTATGAAATCCATATAGTCACATGGAATGAAAGCTAACACCTTGGTTTTCATGGATACAACTAGTCCTTTAAATAACTTCTCAGGTTAGGGTTACACTAAGGAAAATGAGAATCTGCCTAGAAAACTACCCCATTTGGAAACACAATTAACAGACAAATTCCATCCCAGCTCAGGTTTTTTTCTCCAGCAAATTAAAAGCTAGTGAAAGTTAAATATTTTGAGTTTTTTCTTTCTTTTTTAAATAGACTTCATTTTTTAGAACAATTTTAGGTTCACAGCAAAATTGAGAGGAAGGTACAAAGATTTCCCATATACTTTTTACCTCCACTCATTATCAACTTCTTCACCAGAGTGGTACATTTGTTACAACTGATGAACCTACTTTGATATCTCATTATCACCAAAAGGCCATAATTTACATTAGAGTTCACTGGGTGTTGTACATTCTATGGGTTTGGGCAAATGTGTGGTGACACACATCACACATGTAATGTATCCACCCATATAGGAAATATTTTGAGATTTTTTAAATGTCACTTATTCATATATTAACTAAAACTATGGGATGTGTTTTCTCCAAATCATCTTTTCTTTTTCCCACACATCATAATCTTTAAACATGATAGCTACTGGTTTTGTTCTGTATGGTATTTAGATATAGGTCAAGGTACTTTGGTTAGGTAATCTGTCTATTAAAGAGAGAATCACTGTATTTATGATAATAACTAGAACATAATAAAGTATAACTAAATATAAAACCACATTAGACATAATTGAATACTTTTATTGTAATGGTAATTTGGGCATGAGGAAATCATCATAAACCCCAGCTACCTCTCCACAGGGTAGCTATGGCAGTAATTGAGACACCTTATTGACAGAGACCTTGTTCTCCACATTAACTTCAATGAGCCAAGAGTTGACTAATCAGATAGCCAAGCAAGTGTAGGGTACTTGTCTCTAAACTCCCAAGGACAGATTTTCAATTGATTTGTAACTACTAAAAACTGGTGTATTATTAGAAGAAATGCTTGTATAAGTGAAAATGGGGATGGGAGGAGTCAAGTAAGGCTAAGAGAGCTGTCAATCTCTATGCAAATCTGAGGGAAGTTTGAAGGGAAGCATCCTGGAACGCTGTGCTATCTAAGCAAGGACATCAGCGAGTCCTCAAGCCAAAGCTGACTGTCAGAGGACTTCTTTATCCTACATAGAACTAAGTATTCCTGCCATACTCAGTCACTGACTCCAAGTAGCCCTGGGGAAGAGCAGCCTCAGTGCTTCACATAATATATCCGTTCCAGGACGTTCACTTCCCTCAGCCTCTGTCTTCCCACCTATACAGCCTGCCAGGGCAACCTGGGCATTTCTGTTTTACTGAGAAGTGGTCATCTTTCCATGTTTCCATTAGCCACCTCAATAGCAAGTTTGCCCCATCTTCTGGAGTCTTTGTTAGGGTATAAAGTCTTGTGACCCAAGAAAGTGCTCCCAGGTCAAAAAGACTAATAAGACCATTAAAACTCCCATTGAGTCCCCATTTCCTGGCCTCAAGTGTACCCAGCCTAACTATTGCAACTATCATATGATGCTTAGAGGAGACAGAAGCAGGTAAGCAGGGCCTATTACAGAAACAACAAGGGCTCATTGGCAAAATTAACATTCCTAATTAAGCATCATCCTCAATACCATACTGAATATACCACTGGATCCCAAACTTGGCTGTTCATCAAAACTACCTGGGAAGATTTATTTTTAATACCAATTCTCAGCCCTCCTCCAGAATTTACTGAATTTAGACTCTTCAGAAGTACAGTTCAGTAAGCTGAAAACAAGATACATTGAAATTAATCCTTGTGTGAATTGATTAACTGGCTTTGAGAGAAATTTCAGGGAAGTAAAAGGCATCTCAAAAAAATTTTTAAGCTACAGCAAAATTTTGAATAATGATTTGACTCTCTTTTACAGTTAAATCTTATACTACTGTTTTGTTTTTTTTTTTTTAATCTCAATGACTAAGGAAGAACTTGCTTTCCTGGTAACAGATACCTGAGTAGTCTCTTTCAACTGTAAAAAATAGAGGTTTAACATCCTGACCTCCATGCCAAGAGACAGTCAAGACCACAGCATTAAAATCAAATGCTAGTAAAGTAATAGAATATACAATTAATCTAGTGCCCACTGATACAAGGACTTTTAAGGTTTTTACTCAAGTAAGTATAATTACTCTTGTGATTATTCTGCCTTTTGTGAACATACTGACTGCTTGTAGATGTTTTAAAATAGGATAAATGAGAAAAACAGTTCATCTAAAATCAAAATCCCAGCAACATAAACATACACATTTTATTTCTCCAGTCACACAAGTGCAAGGATTTACCACAAAGTCTAAAACAATCATTATATTGATATTTCATGATTAAGCACACATTTTTCTGAAACAGCTTCAGGAAAATGTGACACAATTTTTAATACATCCCTAGGCATAGAAATCACCTGTATCTTCATTGAATCACCTCTAAATTCAACAGCAATCTAAATGGAGATTCATACAGACACAAAAAAAGCGAAGAAAATAAGTAGAATTCCAGTAATTCATGAGGTACGTGATGAAAGAAGAAATATGTGTGTATTGGTGACGAGAGAGAACCACATGCCTCATACATGACTTAAGGCCTTTGTAAATAGTCTAGTTTGTGTAAATAATCTGAATGGCTTGTCAGATTTTTATATTAAATTAGCATCTGTCACTCACTCTTTATTCAACATATGACTATTTGATAGATGGGCAGATGGATGGATGAATGGATAGATGGTGAAAATAAAATGAAAAAATTAAATGGCATATAATTTCAAAGAAACTATGTGGCATCACAGTTAAAACATGAGCTTGGAGCCAAGCATACAGCGATTAAATCTCATATCCATTTACTAGCTGTGCAATCGTAGGAAGTTACTTAGATCATCTGAGCCTCAAAATTTTTTTGTCTGTGAATTAGAAGTAGTAATATCTACTTTGTAGGCTGTCTAGGAGGATTAAATAAGCTAATCACACACACACACACACACACACACACACACACACACAAAGTACTACACTTTACATGTAATAAATGTTATTACCAGTCTCCCTCTTTTCTCCTGAGAAGTATAATGCACCTACAGCAAGTCTTTGGCATTCACCATTGATCCATAACATAAAAGACTTTTCCCACTAGACCTACGAAATGTAAATGAGTTCTGTCTCCTCTATTAACTTCTTGGTTTTCACAGAAGTGTGCTTGTATAAAAGAAAAGTAAGAAGTACATGAAGCTGTAGACAGGAATTCTCTAAGTCTAAACATAGGTCTTGAATAACATGAAATGACATATAAGTTGTCAACGTGGGGTTCATATACTAGCAAAAATCTATACTTAAAAACTTCTGCCACCTGCCTGTAAGACAAGTTTTTTAAATACTCCTATCCTTCTTATGGTTTTAAATTATTTTGTTGTTCTTCTTTGCAAACAATTACATTTCATATTTTTAATATATTACAGAATATGTAGTATTTAACATCCTTGTAATTGGCAACAGGTTAACTATGAGCTTCCCTAAAGCAATCCTGCAGGGGAAGTAAAATTAAAAGTGGAAGTATCAGAATAATGGAGCCTATATCAGCAACGTGAGAAGATAGCTCTAAGAGGAGGGACTTGAATGACATGATTTGAGAGGCAAAACTAAGGGTCCCCTGCCCAAAAGCTGTCTTCCCACTGCTACTGTCAATATATAAATCTAAATGTTTCATTGTTTTCAGGGAATTTATGTATTTTTTAATAAACCATTTGGTTGAAGTATACATATAGAGAATCACATGGGCAGCATAATGAATTTTGGCAAAATATACCCACCCATGTAACCATCACCCAGTTCAAGTAATAGGACATCATGAGCACTCTGAAGCACTGCTCCTCTCCCCCAGGGCCTGGATATCAATATACCTCCTCCTTTCCAGAGTTAGCCATTATCCTGACTTCTATTACCATAGATAAGTTTTTGAACTTCAAACAAATGGAATTATACAGAAATATTCTTTTAACTCTTCCAATAAATTTTCTGCTTTCTGTTTCTAAGATTCCTCTATGCTGTGGTATAATTATGACTCATTCATTGTCATTGCCATGTAGAATCCCATAGTATAAATTTACCACAATATAATTATCCATTATACTGTTGACACTTGGATTTTTTCCACTTATGAATTTGTTCATAGTGCCACCATAAAAATTATTGTGCATGTCTTTAGGTGTACATATGTTATGTGTGTCCATTGGGTATATACCTAAGAGCAGAATTGCAGGGTCTTTGGATATGCTTACATTTAACCTTAGTAGACATTGCCATTTTCATCCCTGATATTGATTATTTTTAACTTCCTTTTATATTATTTCTAAACTTTGAAAATAGCTTATCAATTACATTCATCTTTACAAGGAACAAACATTTGAATTTTCTTTATTATTATTTCTTTATTATTCAATTTTTTTATATTTGATAAATTTCTTCCCTTTATCCTTTCCTTCCTTCGATCTTATTTGCATTTAATTTTCTAACTTCTTAAGTTAAATACATAGCTCAGTGTTTTTCTGCCTCTTTTTTTCTAACATGAATATAAGATTATCTAAGCTCAGATTTACTTACACTTCACAAATTTGATATATTGTATTATCATTCTTATGTAGACAATATATTTTATACACTACAATAATTTTATAACTTTATTGCAATATATTCTTTGACTATAAGTTATATGCTTGAGGATATCAGTGAAAATCGTGGAGTAAGGAAATCCAAAATTCTGCCCCTCCATAAAAGTGATGGAAAAAACTGTATCAACTTTTTCAGAACTCCAGAACTTAACCAAAAGCTGCAGTAACCCAGAGAGCATTTATTCAAGAAAAATACTCCATTTATTGAAGAGACTGTCCTTTTCCCATTGTATATTCTTGGCCCCTTTGTCCTAAATGATTGACCATGTATGTGTGAGTTCACTTCTGGTCTCTCTATTCTGTTCCATTAATCTGTGTGTCTATTTTTATGCCAATACCATGCTGTTTTGATTACTACAGCTTTGTAGTATAGTTTAAAATCAGGGAGCATGATACCTTCAGCTTTGTTCTCTCTCAAGATTGCTTTGGCTATTCAGGGTCTTTTGTGGTTACACACAAATTTTAGAATTGTTTGTTCTAGTTCTATGGAATAAGCCATTGGAATTTTGATAGGGCTAAAACTGAATCTATAGATTGCTTTGGGTAGTATAGACATTTTAATAATATTCTTTCTTCCAATCCATGAGCATAGAATATATTCCCATTTATTTGTATCTTCTTCAATTTCTTTTATCAGTGTCTTATAGTTTTCAGTATACAGGCCTTTCACCTCTTTGGTTAAATTTATTCCTTGGTATTTTATTGTTTTGATGTAACTGTAAATGGGATTGATTTCTTAACTTCTCTGATAGTTCATTATCAGTGTATAGAAATGGAATAGATTTCTCTATATTAATTTTGTATCCTGCAACTTTACTGAATTCATTTATTAGTTCTAATAGTTTTTTGGTATAGCCTAAAGGGTTTTCTATATATAGCCATGTCATCTGTAAATAGGGACAATTTTACTTTTTCCTTTCCACCTTGGATATCTCTTTCTTTTTCTTGCCTAACTGCTGGGGCTGGGACGTCCAATACTTTGTTGAATAAAAGTGGTGAAAGTGGGCATCCTTGTCTCGTTCCTGATGTTAGAGAAAAAGCTAGGTTTTCACGGTTGAGTATGATGTTAGCCATGGGTTTGTCATATATGGCCTTTATTACGTTGAGGTGCATTCCCTCTATACCCACTTTGTCAAGAGTTTTTATTATTAATGGATGTTCAATATTGTCAAATGCTGTTTTGACATCTATTGATATGATTATATGATTTTGTTCATTCATTTTATTAATGTGGTGTATCACACTGGTTGAACTGCAGATGTTGAATCATTCTTGCATCCCTGGAATAAATCCCACTTGATTATGGTGTATGATCCTTTTTGTATATTATTGACTTAACTTTGCTAATATTTTGTTGAGAATTTTTGAATCTATATTCATCAGGGATATTGGCCTATAATCTCCTTTTGTGTGGTATCTTTATCTAGTTTTGGTATCATGGTAATGCTGGCTTTGTAAAATGAGTTTGGAAGTGTTCCTTCCTCTTCAATTTTTTGGAAGAGTTTGAGAAGGTCAGATATTAAATTTTCTTTGAATTTTTGGTACAGTACACCAGTGAAGCCATTTGGTTATAGGCTTTTGTTTATTGGGAGGTTTTTTATTACTGATTCAATCTCCTTACTAGTAATTGGTATATTCAGATTTTTTGTTTTTGCATGACTCAATCTTGGAAGACTGTATGTTTCTAGTAATTTATCCATTTCTTCTGGTTTATTCAATTGTTGGTGTATAACTGTTCTTAGTAGTCTCATGATCTTTTGTGTTTCTGTGGCATTAGTTGTAACTTCTTTCATTTCTGAGTTTATTGATTTGAGCCCTATCTCTTTTTATCTTGGTGAGTCTAGCTAAACGTTTGTCCATTTTGTTTATCTTTTCAAAGAACCATCTCTTAGTTTCATGGATTTTTCTGTTGTTTTTTAGTCTCTATTATTTATTTTCACTCGGATCTTTATTCTTGTCTTGCATCTACTAACTTTGGGCTTCATTTGTTCTTCTTTTTCTCTTTCCTTTGGGTGTAAAGGATTTGAGATTTTTCTTGTTTCTTGAGGTAGGCCTGTATTGCTATAAACTTCCTTCTTAGAACTGCTTTTGCTGCATCCCATAGATTTTGGAATGTTGTATTTCCAATTTCATTTGTCTCAATGTATTTATAGATTTCCCTTTTGATTTCTTTGTTGACCCATTAGTTGTTTAATATCCATATATTTGTGCTTTTTCCAGTTTTATTCCTGTAACTGATTTCTAATTTCATACTATTTTGGTGGGAAACATGCTTGATATGATTTCTGTCTGCTTAAATTTATTGAGACTTGTTTTGTGGCCTAATATGTGACCTATCCTGGAGAATGCTCCATGTGCACTTGAGAAGAATATATATTCCGCTGCTTTTGGATGGAATGTTCTATACATATCTATTAAGCCTATCTGGTCTAATATGTCATTTAACGTTGATGTTTTTCTTATTGAGTTTCTGTCTGGATGATGTATCCATTAATGTAAGTAGGGTAGTAAAGTCCCCTACTATTATCCTATTGTTGTCAATTTCTCCCTTTAGTTCTGTTAATATTTGCTTTACACCTCTAGGTGCTCCTATGTTGGATGCATATATATTTACAAATGTTATATCCCCTTGTTGGATTGGCCCCTTTATCACTATGTAATGCCCTTCTTTTCTTTTATTACAGTCTTTGTTTTAAAGTCTATTTTTGTCTTATATAAGTATAGGCACACCATCTTTCTTTTTGTTTCTGTTTGCATGGAATACCTTTTTCCATCCCTTCGCTTTCAGTCTGTGTGTATCCTTGTATTTGAAATAGGTCTCTTGTAGGCAACATATGAATGAATCTCCCTTTTTTATCCGTTCAGCCATTCTGTGTAATTTGATCAGTGCATTTAGTCCACTTACATTTGAAGTAATTATTGATAGATATGTACTTATTGCCATTTTGTTGGTTGTTTTCTGGTTGTCTTTGTAGTTCTCTGTTTCTTTATTTTTCTCTTTGTCTCTACCCTTGTGGTTTGATGACTTTCTTTAGTGTTATGTTTGGATTCCATTCTCATTGTCTTTTGTGTATCTACTATGTTTTTTGGCCTATTGTTACCATGAGGTTCACATATAACAACAACCTATCTAAATAACAGTCTATTTTAGGTTGATAGCAATTTAAGTTTGAACACATTCTAAAAACTACAATTTTACTCCTTCTCTCTATGTTTTATGTTTTTGATATCATATTTTACTTTTTTTAATTTTGTGTAACCCTTAACTAATAATTGTAGTTATAGTTAATTTTAGTCCTTTTGCCTTGTAGCCTTCATATTAGCTTTATAAGTGGTTAACCCACTACCTTTATTATATATGTGCCTTTACCAGTGATATTTTTACTTTCATAAGTTTCCTTGTTGCTAGTTAGTGCCTTTTTTTTAGCTTAAAGAAGTCCCTTTAACATTTCTCATAAGGTCAGTTTAGTGGTGATGAACCTCTTTAGCTTTTGCTTGTCTGGAAAGCTCTTTATCTCTTTCACTTCTGAATGATAACCTTGTGGGTAGAATATTCTTAGTTGGAAGTTTTTTCCTTTCAATACTTTGAATATATTGTGCCACTCCCTATTGGTCTGCAAAATTTCTGCTGAAAAAAATCAGGGGATACTCTTATGGCAGTTCCCTTGTACATAACAAGTTGTTTTTCCCCTGGTGTCTTTAAGATTTTCTCTTTATCTTTAACTTTTGACATTTTAATTATAATATGTCTTGGTATGAATCTCTTTGGGGTCATCTTATTTGGAACTCTCTGTGTTTCCCGGACCTGGATGTCTGTTTCCTTCCCCAGGTCTGAGAAGCTTTCAGCCATTTTTCTTCAAACATGTTTTCTGCCCCTTTCCATTGTTTTTCATTTCTACCTGAATTACCATGTTTCTGTATTGGATTTTTTTCTCTTTATTATTTAGTATTTCTTTTAGTGCAGATATGCTAGAAACAAGTTTTTTCTTTTCTGTTTTTTTGTTTTTGTTTGTTTGATTGTTTGACTTCAAACTTCTTTATTTTATCCTTCAAAATATTTGAAGGATATTTTTACTGGGTAAAGAATGCTAGGTTGGAAGATATTTTCTTTTAGAACACTTTTTACTTTTTCATTGCTTTCTGGCTTTGATCATTTCTCTTGAGATGTTAGTTGTCAGAGTTGTCATTGCTCCTTTGACAGTAAATTTGACTTTTTTGTCCCTGACTGCTTTTAGGTGTTTTTTTCCTTTTTTTTTTTTTTTGGTCTTTGTTTACCAGCAGTTTTATTATAATGCACCTAGATGTGGTTTTCTTTGTATTCATACTGCTTGGGGTTTGTGATGCTTCTTGTATCTATAGATTGATGTCTTCTAGTTTGCATGAAAAATACTCAATTTCTCATCAACTACTGTATCTGCTCTATTCTCTCTCCTTTCTCCTTCTGGGACTCCAATTACACATACATTAGATGTTTTAACAGTGTCTTATATATATATCTGGTGTTGTTTCTGTGTTTTTCTTCTCTTCAAACTTAAAATATATTGTTAAAAGACATATTATCTTTTATATTTATATCTAATAATATATAGACATATAGTTAAAATATACAAAATGTATTATTAAAAGATATAAAACATCTTTCTATGTCATGGAATATTTTTCTCCTGCATATTTTTTTTGTTTTAGACAGTTTTCATAAGTTAATAAATTATCATTATTAGATAGTAGGTTGTTTCTCAATTTGGGATTGTTATAAACAGTATTTAGATAATTATCTTTATATACATTTATGAATTGTCTAAATATAAATTCCTATAAGTGGGATTGCTGTGTCAAAGAGTACAAATACCTAAAGGTTTTTGATACATATATATAGCTAAATTGCCTTCTAGAAAAATTATCAGTTGACTTCCCTCCAAGAGAATATGAGAATGCCCATTTCCCTACACCGTCTATCACTGAATAAAATCCATTTTTATTGCCAACTTGATAGATAAAAATGGATCTTTTTTACTTGCACTTTTGGTTGCTGGGAAAATTTGCTTAATAATTTAATTGTTAATTAGCTGCAAAACTCATTTGCTAACCATACTGGAGAATATAATAAATAAAACATTGCCATGATTTGGAGATTTCTGATTATTTATGTTTGACTACATATGCTATGTAACTGCAACTAAAAGGCCATTTATTCAGTACCATCTCATTATCTTCTCTTCCTAAGAATGCACCACTAACATGCATAAATACAGTTTGCACAAATGCATGAAGGAAGCAGAGGAGACTGGTTAATTATGAGAAGAAGGGCACAGGAAGAGATAACCAAAGTGGCACAAGAATGATAATCTTTAAATAACTTATAACCAAGTAACATCAAATCAACAGATATTTATTAAGACGCTCCATCTTTTCTATCCTTGATTCCTGTATTATTCTGCATTTTTGGCAGGTTGCCGACAGGCAATCTTCTCTCGAAAGTATTGTTGGTCTCTAATATGTCTGTAAGAGCTTTCTTCAGACTCTCCTACTGCTGACTGGTATCAATTACACAAAATTATGTAAACGCCTACTCTGTAGAGACGCAACAGGCAAAATCTTCCTGCCTGGCACTTCAAAGCAGTCAAATTCAACACCACGATAGCAGTAGTCACCAATTCATTTCTAGTATAGCAACCAATAAGGAGACCTTAATTTCTCTCAGAACCTAGGTAGCGTGTAATAAATTCTCCATATCTTCACAAATTTTTAAACAAAATATTTTTACTCTTATTCTAACCTTCAGAAATGCACTATAACCAGAACACAAAGACTTAAAATCAAATGTAATAACATCACATGACAATAACACTTCATTTTATTTAAAAAATTGATTCTAAATTATAAAATTATAGCTAAAAGTTGAGAAAGCAACTACCACAGCATAGTGGTACCAGACAACTTGAGTTCTAATCCTGCACCCACCACTTACTAGATGTGTGGCCTCTGCATATTTCTTAACATCTCTGTGCTTCATTTTATTTGAGTGTAAAATGAGAACAATAGTAAATACTTTATAGGGTAGTTGCAAGGATTATATGGATTCATATGTGTAAAGCCCCTAGTGCCTGACACATAGTAAGCACCATAAATTGTTTTGTTATTATTGTTATTACTACTATTGTCAAATAATTAAAAAAGGACTATCCAACAGCATTCAGGGAAAAAAAAGTGATGATCATCAGGAGCCAAAATGTATTCATAATGAGTTACCTTTCTTCTATCTTATACAACTGCCAATTCAAAAGATGTACAAAACTTGCCCATCTTTCTTTTTTTGAAGTTTTAGTTTTTATCTGTGGCAAATAAGTAAAAAGAAAGACTACTTCCATAATTAAAGAGATTTTTTTAAGAGATGTAGGAAGATAAGGTATTAATTCAACAATTAGGGCTTCCCTGGTGGCGCAGTGGTTAAGAATCCACCTGCCAATTCAGGGGACATGGGTTCAAGCCCTGGTCCAGGAAGATCCCACATGCTGTGAAGCAACTAAGCCCATGTGCCACAACTACTGAGCCTGTACTCTAGAGCCCACGAGCCACAACTACTGAGCCCACGTGCCACAACTACTGAAGCCCGCACGCCTAGAGCCCGTGCTCCGCAACAAGAGAAGCCACCACAATGAGAAGCCCATGCACCGCAATGAAGAGTAGCCCCCGCTTGCCGCAACTAGAGAAAGCCACGCAGCAACGAAGACCCAATGCAGCCAAAAATAAATAAATAGATAGATATTTTAAAATAATAAGATATTAGAAAAAAAAATTAAGCAGCCTGAAGCCTTTAACTCTGAAGCACCTTGTTTCTTGCTGACTTACACCATACAAGTTACTAAAACAGTCAGACTAGCAAGAAAGTGCCTCCAGAGTTTCATAGAGCAAAGATCCTACAAGGACTCAAGACTCTAAGTGAAGACTATGCCACAACTAAGACCCAATGTAGCCAAAAAATTAAAAATAAATTAAAATAAATTAAAATTTTTTAAAAGAGCAGGCTTTGAAAGTCAGCAAATGTTCTTGTGAGCAGAGCTGACCACAAAATTTGTAAGGCCTAGTGTAAAATGAAAGCACAAGTTCCTTTTTCAAAATACTGGGGATAAAATTGCTGTTGACGTTACTAAAATATAAAGCTTTTTCCTTTCTTCCATAGTCTTTCTTTTGACTAGTTACAGTGTTTTTTATTTCCTACTTAATGTCATCTAAGTTAAGAAAAATTAAAATTTTAAATTATTATTATAAATTAATAAATTGAATTATTTAAATTTTATTTTTTTAATTATTATGAGTTTTCCTCTTCATATTCATATTATGCAATAATAGTTTTTAAATACAAGAGGACTTAACTGGTTGCAGAATCACTGAAATTACATAATTCATGTTTCATAGCTCATACCTGCATATGTATTTCATTCTAGCAGAGAAGTAGAAACACTGAACAAAACTAACTCATCTGTTTTTATTTCATTTCTTGGTACCAGCACATTCTACCAACACTCTCTACCTTTGGTTTACTAGTAAGTAAAGGAGGACTGAAAGAAAAATAACTGTCCATTTCTATATTATCACTTCTAGCATAAGGACTTAGCTAGCAGAGGGCCAATAGAGGTTTCCATAGACATTTGTATTTCTTAGAATGCCACTGCCTTTTTTTTTTTTTTTTTTTTGGCCACACCACGCGGCTTGCGGGATCTTGGTTCCCCAACCAGGGATCAAACCCAGCCCCCTGCAGTGGAAGCACAGATTCCTAGCCACTGAACCGCCAGGGAATTCCCAACCATTACCTTCCTTCGGCATTCAAAGCAAATTCTAGTTCAAAAAAGGTGTGTTATCAGGACTTCCCTGGTGGTCCAGTGGTAAAGAATCTGCCTTCCAATGCAGGGGACAGAGGTTCAATCCCTGGTGGGGGAACTGAGATCCCACATGCCGCGGGGCAACTAAGCCCATGCACCACAACTACTGAGCCCGCGTGCCTCAACTAGAGAGCCTGCGTGTCGCGAACAACAGAGCCCACCCACTCTGGAGCCCGCATGCCACAACTAGAGAGAGAAAACCCACACGACACAACTAGAGAGAAGCCCACGCGCCACAACAAAGAGCCCCCGTGCCACAACAAAAAGATCCCGCATGCCGCAACGAAGACCCAACGCAGCCAAAAAATTTTTTTAAAAAAGTGTGTTCTCAGGGCTGTCATCACCCCAACTTAGTCACAGACATAAAACTTACCTTATGTTTGTTTGAGTCTCACTCAACTCCCATGCACCATGCATTTGCTGGAATTCTGTGCTCAGAGAGCATTGTGAGCAGTTTATGTGAATGGAGTGGTAAGAAAAGGTGGACACATATTAAATTTACCTCTTCTGCTCATACACGTGCTCCATCACCCCAGACTTCACTTACGTAACATAAGCTCAAAGATAAAATTATTAATAATTTCAAGACAGGGACAGTAGAGCATTAAACCAAACGTGGGTCCTTCTGAGCACAGGGCCTGGTGTGACTGCACAGGACGTAAAACTAGCCCTGCTTATGAGATTTCTTAGGACAGAAAAGCTTCACTTTTCTTTAATGAGAGGGAAGAACAGGAACTTTGTTTACTGAGTATTTACTTTATGTTGAGCACTAGGTTAAATCCTTCACGTACACTGCCTCATCTAATTATCAAACAACACTTTGGGGTAGGTTTTTTTTTTAATTTTTATTGAAATATAGTTGCTTTACAATGTTGTGTTAGTTTCTGCTGTACAGCAAAGTGAATCAGTTATACGTATACATATAGCCCCTCTTTTTTTGGATTTCCTTCCCATTTAGGTCACCACAGAGCAGTGAGTAGAGTTCCCTGTGCTATACAGTAGGTTCTCATTAGTTATCTATTTTATACATAGTAGTGTATACATGTCAATCCCAATCTCCGAGTAGGTATTTTTGTCCCCATTTACAAAAGGGGAAATTGGGAGTTTTAGAAGCTAAGTGATTTGCCCAATATCTCTCAACTAAAAGGTGGTGGAATAGGGATTTTAACTATTTGATTTGATTGATCCCAAGGCCTGTTACATCCCACTACCTCCTTAAGAGCATTTACTTCACATCTTTTAATGATAAAATATTTTTTAATTGTTACTTTCATATATATCACACATAATAAACGTATATATGCTAACATGCCAATAAGAACAAGTATGAATTAATAAAATAGCCTGATTCACATGCTATTAAAAAAGAAATCTCATCTAGGCTTCTAGTTTAATAGGACAGACTAAGCATACACATTTACCTCCTTCTCCTGCTGAAGTTTCATTAAAATGATAATAATGCTTTCTTTAAAAGAGATAAACTGTCAACTTCAAAGAACAGAGAATGGAAGTTGTTGGTAAATAAGCAATCCCAAAATCAAGAGAAACAATTCGTAAAGAAAAACATGCAGTGTAAATCCATTTATAAAGTTAAAAAACAGGCAAAGCTAAATAATCAGTGTTTAGGAATACATACATAGATGATAAAACTATTTTCAAAAGAAAAGGAATGATTAACACAACCTCCAGTGTAGGAACTACCTCTGGAAGGAAGGGAATATGATTAAAGAAGAGAACACAGGGGCTTCTATAGTGCTGCTGTTTCCTTTCTTACCTGGAGTGATAAGTACATGGGGATTCCTTTCGTTATATATTTAAAATACATAGTAATACTCTTGAATGTATAATGTATTTCCCCCCAAAATATTAACTTTTTAAAAAGATACTGCATTCATAAATAACTACAAGACAGTATGTACAAGACAGTATCAGATAACAAGAAAACTTCTGGAAATTAAAATTTGATTGCCAAATAAAAATTCAATAGAAAAGTTAGAAAATAAATCTAAAGAACTGTCCCTGATTGCAATACAAGGAGACTGAAACATGGGAGAAAAGATGAGAGATTCGAAAGATTATTTCAAGACATTTTACATCCAAATAAGAATTCCAGAAAGAGAAAAAAAAAAATGAGGGAAAAATTATCACAGAAGCACTAATTGATAATTTCCTTGAAGATTAAGTCAGTCTTCAGACCAAAAGCACTCATTCTGCACCCAGGATTAGATACGTCCTGGTAAAATGTCATTCCTCTGAGTATAAAGAAATGATCCAAAAAGCTACCCAGGAGAAAAGACAAGGGAATGAAAATCAAAGATATTAGCCATCTCATCAGAACACAGGATGTGGAAAGGCAATAGAGGAAGGCCTTCAAAATTCCCAGGGAAAATGATTTTTACCCCAGACTTCTATAGCCAACATAATAATCATTCATGAGGTCAGAGTAAAGACGTTTTCAAACATGCGAGGACTCGGAAGTTTACCTTAAATGCAATCTTTCTTAGGCATGAAAATGTATTTTAAGAAAATAGGAAAGTATACCATCAAAACAAAGAAAGAAGGCCATGGGCCCCCCAAAATAGTCATTCCCAACTCAAGAGAGCAGGGAAGCGAAGTGATGGCCACACTCTAGCTGTCCTAGAGAGTCCTCGTAGAGATGGGAGCCAGGAGACAGAGGGTTGGGATGGAAAGACTCAGGGAAAATTTGAGAATATACAGAATAAATAATATGGATGGGAGTTTGGAAAAACTTGAGGATAAAACAAAGGCACTTGGTGAAGCGTAAAAAGGAAAATCTATTTAACGTGATGCAAAGACCATTCTCCATTGAGTGGCAGAGTAGTAATAACTTGTATCCCACAGACAAGGACATGTGATACTGGCTGTTGCTTGACTCTACAGGGAACGAACATGCATGTGCGCCTGTGCTGGCTCTGGCCCTCCGGGAAACAGTGGTCACGGCAGAGTGAGAAGGGCAAGAGATGTGTTGGGTGGCGAAGCCTGTGAAGGACGAGGGGAGAGGGAGTAGGAGTAGACACGAGAAGCTTCAGCGCTCAGTGTAGGTCTGATGCCTGTGAAAGCAAAGGAAAAAAGAAGCAGGCTTGGATAGGAAGAGCCCAGACTATGGTACCACCCGAAAAACTCTTAGCCAGCCCCACAGGAAGTTACAAAGCAAAAATTGCCCTTTGCAAGAGTTTCATGTTGGGCAGCAATGGCCAGCACCTAGAACTCCACCATGCTCAGTCATTGGCTAGAGTCACCCAGAGAGTGAGGGAGAGCGTGTCCTCTGCTCCAAGAGTTTGGTGGATCTCAAGGGTGCTGCTGCTGACTGCACCCCTTGCTTGAGAAGCTCTCTTAAAAGGAGACCTGAGTGGCCTAGTATACTTCTTCCAATATATGCAGCACACTCACCCAGACTTCAAAGGACACCACCTCAAGGCTGTGTCCAATTACTGCATCAGCTCAAAATCCAGGTTTTGTTGTTTTTGTTTGTTTTTCAGTGATATGCCCTCCTTTATATCAGGTCCAGATGTGGTCTAGTTATTTACCAAAAAAACAAACAAACAAAAGCAGTTGTCTTACCCAATATACTCAATGGTAGGGGAGGTACAGGATAATCACAGTAAAAGCTACCCAATGATCAAATATCTTTGATGACATAAAATACACTTTACATGAAAAACTTCATGAAGTTCACTCATACAGCTTATCTTCTAATTTACGTTTAAATAACATGGTCATGGTGTTAACTGCCTCTTGGCATCATCAATGATAACTCAGACTGGTCTTCCTTGTATCCTTGATTTCTGGCCCCTCCTCATGGGGGAAGTTATATTCTGCACTGAGCCTTAGGAGAGGAAACAAAGGCAGGTTCAGGGACTATGATAATGGAAAAACTAGATTGAAAACATTACCCATAAGTAATTATGTATCTTAAAAATTATTTAATATGGGGTATATTTTCATGAGATAAAACTTTTATATGATATGTATACTTTAAAAAACAAATCTTAAATTTGAAAACAAAAATGAGCCTATATTGTGCAAATTCCCAGAGCTCATAAGTGTCTCCATTAGCCATTCTAGAAGGCCTCAGTTCTTCTGTCTGCTTGTCCATTTTTCTCACAGGCCTCTGGTTTGGCCCTCCAGGGGTTTCTTTCTTGTCCGTTATCCTCCTTAGACACTTCTGAAGTGAGGCTGCATAGCTTTCACAACCTACTTCCCACCAATGCAGGTTTGCAGATTTGCAAGTTGCTTTAGAGGTTAAAAAAAAAAAAATCACAGGCTTTTGCAGGCCTGACATGTGGATCATTTGGTAATAACATTCCCTCAAAAACTTACTAGGATTCTAGTCTTTTAGTTTTCAAGGGATGAACTCAGCCAAAGATTTCATCAAAAAATTGCTTCAAGACTTGAGGACTGACATTTTACTTACAACTTCTGTACCCTGCCTAGAGCAGTGGCAGCTACTGGAAGCCAACTGAGACTTGGGGACAAGGCAACACCCTTAATCTCATCTTCACGGCCAGACTGGTTCCCATAGTCTAACAGAGGTGCTTGAAAAGTTTTGTGACCCTACTCCTATCTCCTGCTAAAACTGACAGTTCTATAATTGCTTGAATTTGTAGTACAGAATCAGTTTACTTCTTCAGCCCTGTGAGGCCGCAAATTACCAGAACCCCAGTCATCTGAGATTGCCTCAGGCACCAAGTCCCTCATCAAAGTTGTATTTCCCTCCATTTCTACTTGCAAACCAGCTAGTTCTAGCCTGAGCGCTCCTCTTTGTTGCAGGGCCTTTTAAAAGAGGTCAGAAGCTGCCAACAGACATTTATTTTTTTTCCCACCATTTCCCCTGGAGTTATTGGCTCACTTGGCCCATAATCTGCCCATCCAAGTGTCAGAGGTACATTTGCCACTGTTTTGCCACACCAAAAAAAATGTGACCCCCCTTTACATTCTGCAATGTCTGTATCCTTGAAACTATCAAATAAATGCACCTAGCTAAGTTTCTGTTACATATAGTACTCTACTTTCACAGACCAAATTTTATTAGTTAGGGTATAGGTTCAGCTGCATGAAATACAAACCTGAGCTAATATACCTGTAAGAAGATAGAAGATAATTTCCCTCTCCCATAGAGCAGCAGCAGCATAGAAGAAGGAGGGATAAACAGTACAGCCCCTTCCTTTAAGGACATGCCTTTGGAAGTATCACATATCATTTTCCCTCACAACTTCCAGGCTGGAACATAATGACGTGGCCATGGTTCAGTGGAAAGAAAGCTGGGAAATGGATGGCCATGTGCCCAGCTAAAAAAAATCTCAGGGTTCTCCTGCTATTGAGAGAGAGACAAGAGAAATCAGGGACAACCAGTCTCCTCTACTACTCTTCCCCAAGTCTTGCCCCCTGTTCAACGGAGAATATTCAAACTAATTCTCCTAAGACAGAATTTCCCCCATAATTTTCTCAGTCAAGACTGAAGATGAATAAAATCAGTTCCTCTATGTCCTGACTTTCAAGGCTCCTTAATCACACTTCCGTCAAAGCCAAGCTCAAATCTCATCTTTCTTAAAATCTCAGGCTGCTCCAACCTGATCTCTCCATTCTCTGCACTCTCAGTGAGACAGTTTAGCATTTGATTGTTCCCCACTTTTTCGTATGTGTGTTTTCTCTAAAAAGAATGATCTGTGCTCATTACAAGAAAGTTCCATGATTTATCATCCTTCTTTTTTGGCTCCACAATATGTATTGAGATGTTAATAGCCTAGAGAGTACTTGACAAAAATGACTGATGGATCAGAATCCTAAGTCATTAAACACACAAGAATTATGAGGGCAATAACAAAAATACAATGAAGAATCTGTATTTTCTCTGATGCCGTGTTTGGGGTTGGATTCCTCTCACAAGTAAATTTCTAAGCGTTCACAAAGACATTATTTCTTTTCAAATTATTTCTTTTTAAAAACATGTATTTCGACTGTGCTCGCGGGCCTGAGGTCGTCTCCGGTGAGGTGGTCGTCCTGGAAGCGGCTGCGGCTCTGGCCCCTGGGCGTAGTAAGGAGCCTGCCGCGTGCTTGCTGTTACGGGGCCGCCGCCGCATCACCCCGCTTCCTCCACCTTCCCTGCAGCAGCCATGACGAAAGATCGCACGCGGGGCGCTCCGTACGACCCCTCGGGGGACAAGGCAGCGGGGCCGCGGGGTCCCTCGGCGCCAGGCAGCGGAGACCACCTGAAGGAGAAGGCCTGTGCAGAAGCTGGGTCGGCAAGAATGTCGCTTCTTATATTGGTGTCCATTTTCTTATCTGCAGCTTTGGTTAGTTTTTGGTATATAAAACTTTTCCTCAGCGTAGTGAAGAAGAAGGAGTGAATATAAAGGTTCCCAGAGATGTGGATGATGCCAAGGCTCTAGGAAGAGTTTTATCCAAATATAAGGACACCTTTTATGTACAAGTACTTGTAGCTTATTTTGCTACATATATTTTCTTGCGAACATTTGCTATTCCGGGCTCTGTATTTCTCAATATACTCTCAGGGTTTCTTTATCCCTTTCCACTAGCCTTATTTCTTGTTTGTTTGTGTTCTGGACTCGGTGCCTCATGCTGCTATATGCTCTCCTATTTAGTTGGGAGGCCGGTTGTATATAAATACCTAACTGAGAAAGCAGTGTAATGGTCACAGTAGGTTGAACGTCACAGAGAACATCTCATTAACTACATTATATTTTTGAGAATAACACCATTTCTGCCTAATTGGTTTATTCATGTCTCCTGTGATAAACGTGCCATTGAAAGTTCTTTTTACTGGCACTTTTCTAGGTGTTGCACCTCCCTCTTTTGTAGCAATTAAGGCAGGAACAACACTGTACCAGCTTACAACAGCAGGGGAAGCTGTTTCCTGGAACTCAGTGTTCATTCTAATGATTTGGGCTCTTCTTTCTATTCTGCCAGCGATCTTCCAAAAAAAAACTAAAGCAGAAATTTGAGTGAATAATCCTCTGGGTTTTAGTTTTCCTATCATCATCATCATCTCTCAGGATTAGCAGATTTATGTGTTAAAATCACCTCTTCAGTAAATGAAACAGGAATTTGTAAAATAAAATTTCCTATCAGGTGGTTAAAATAATGCATTTAAGTGGCAAAGGAGAGAAGAAAGTAAAAATGGAAATTGGTATACCATGAAAAGTGCCATCAGTAGTTATGATAGACATCTCCTAAATTACTATTCCAAGGCTTTAGATAATAATGTAACAGCATAGTAGGAAATTCTTGACCCAACTGATTAGCTCAATATATTTCATGAACTGGCTAGAAATACTTACCCTTGACTTGATAATTTAATATTTTTCTCTCTATTCCATACTATAACTAAAATAGAAAAAGCAAATACAAAATTCAAAAGCAAAGATACAGTATTGCTGTTCTAATGTTGGCCTTCTTTCAGAGCATAAACTTGAAAACTAAAGCTCAAAAGAGATTTACATTTTCTTCCTTTCTACCTTTGAGGTAATAGACTTGTTTAGAAGTTGCATCTTAGTGGACTACTGAATTTGGAAAAGATATCAAGTTATATCTATTCAGTGAATTTTATTTTTGTCTTCTTCTGTTCTAGATTATCATGGATTAGTCTGAAATTTAAAATTCTGACCAGTCTGTTTTCATCTGTTTCCTAGCTTTCAAAATATTTCCACTGTGCATATACAGAATGGCAATTACATGATAATTGTATCATATTGGTGTTGATAATTTATATTCAGATAATATTTTGTTACACAGTTCCCCTTTACTATCTCAAAAGGGGATCAAAAAAGCAAACATTCAAAGTATGCAGTCTTTAGATGTTAGATTAATTATATTCCTTTATATTTTGAAACAAAAGCAGTGTCAGTACAACACTTAAGTGGTTGAATATAGTTTATTTGTTCCAATGACTGTAAAATTTACCTCATTTATTTATTAGTCTGGTCACTAAAGCATGTATTATGTAATTATCCTTTTTATGCATGATATGTAAGAATGCCTTGTTTCATTTCTGTTGATGGCTTTTTTGTTTGGGGCTGCTTTTGATTCGTGCAGTTTCCCTATTTAGGGTTTTTACTTTTTATATCTCAAAGTAAAATTAAATTCTCATATGGTAACTACTATATTTAAATAGTCCTGGAAAAACTAAACAGCTTTTTGCTGCTTGCTTAATGGTTGGTAATATCCTCGATTCCTTGATTCTAGGACACAAAGTAAAGTACTCTGTCAGTTTTACCTTCACCCAACACTGTCATGTTGAAAAGTACTTTAGCTGTGGAAGAATCCTTGTATGTTTTTATTGTGAGAGGTATGATCAGCCTCAAAGCCTGTTTCTACTACGTAATGTGGACTGATTATTTTTTCTATCACAGTATTAACAAATCGATTTATTGTAAACACACAAAAAAATTAATTAATACACTATTCTTATGTCACCTGGCCTTTTGTGTGAAATTATTTATTGTTATTTCTAGCCAGGTTTTCTTCCCTTCTTATTGACCAGAGACTGAGCGATAAAGCTTTTGTTATTTTTACAAACAAACTTAAAACATAGCCTTTTTGGACAAAGGTCACTAAATATTACTGTATAAAATGTAATTGAGTAAATTTTTATCAGACTTTTAAAAATAAGAGTTTGGACTCAGGAGCAGCCTCACTATTTATTCCATTATGTATATATTGTACTTACTCTCTTCTCAGAGTATTTTCCCTATCCTTATCATTGATCCTCTCCCTTTGCTGATTATTTTTTCTGTTAGAAAACTGTAGCTGTCACTTAAGGTGAAGTATATTTTCTTCTCCCAAGAGCATAGCCAGTCTTTCCACATTCATCATCATTGACTGTCAAGAAAGAACCTTCAGCAGGCTGTACCCTAAATGCATTTGGTGGCCTGTATTCATGGATTCACAGACTTGGCCTGATGCCAGATGTAGATTCAAGCTTCAGCCACATCTTGAAGACAGTTACATAGTAATAACCACCAGAAGGCAAATATGTGTAGTGGGGAGGCGAGCAGGCTAACTAGGTAGTTGGCACACTGAGACTGTTCCCCTCTTAGTTAATGGCCTCTCTCTGGAGCTCTACTACTTTGAGTGTAATATTTCTAACACACTTAATAAATGTAAATTAAAATGTAGGAAGAATAAATTGTACTGAAAAACTTAAAAAAAAACACGTATTTCTTCTCTTTCTTAATGTTATTGTAAAAAAAAAAGCAATAAATACTAGAAAATATAAATAGGGAAATAAAATTACCTATAATCCCTATAAGAATAGATTACACCTAATAATACTTTAGTGTATATTCTTCAATGAAAGATATGATTTCAAACACATTTCAATGAGAATTACATGCACAGGGTTCAAATTGTCAGAAACTATTAAGAGTATTGTCTGAAACAGCTTTAATGATCTTTCTTGTTAGTATCTAACAGGACTTCCTCAAGCCTGCTAACATTCTTCCCTCTCTACTACTCTTACCAAGGCATATATTTAAGCTGATTTTATGCTTCCAGGGTTTACGATAGACAAATGCTTGGCTTTCAGAGGTATAGTGACATATATCATCTATAGTCATAAAACAAAGCATATAGTATTTTTATGTGTTTCATTTTTCTACCCTATGGGTTACAAGCATCAATTATAAATTTTCAAGAAAAAAGGGATACCTACACTATAAACATATATTTATATGTTTCAATATATTTTATGGTCTTTACAATTCTTGGTAAGAAACAATAAGATATATTCTCTTGACTTTCAAATAAAATATCCCCAAAATACATTTTCCCTTTAGAATATGAATCATTAAGTTATACCTATCCCTTCTTATCTACATCACAGAGCTATAATGAAAATAAATGGAGAAATAAATTTGAAAAAATTTTGAGCTCTTGGAAGGAATAGTATCATATAAAGGTGAAATACTATTTTATTTACAAATTCAAGATATTTTGAAGTAGAAGTCACCCTACCACTGCACTGTATATAGACAGATATTTCTCAGAATCATTACTTTCCATATCAATAAAAGTCAAACCACCGATTGCTTCACTTTTCTCTGTATGGAATTCTCAGATCCAAAGTATTTCATTGAAATGATCTTTTCCCTATATTGAAAAATAGTGCATCCCACTGAGAATGAATGACCACCCACTTTTTTCAAAGGGGGAAATTATAGACATGAAGATTACTCATGAAAAACTCAGAAAGGAATTCACTCATAATGGGCAAAAGAATTGCAAAATGAGTACTAGGTGTAGCATAATACCAAGAAGAGGTACTATCCTGATAAATAGCTCCATTCCTTTATTTTTGACTTATCAAACTATTATTGCTAACTTAATGTTTTCTATATCGGCATTTGGCAGTATTAGAAACCCAGAGAAAGAACTGATCCCTGGGCAATATGTGAATAATTATTAAACCCAGGAGATAAGTACATGGATGTTTGTTTAATCACTCACTTTTCTGTAGTTTTTTAAATTGTCATAATGAAAAGCTGCTTTATCCTAAGGTTTCAATCACTTCCATTTTACCAGCCAATAGCTCCTTTTTGGCCAGAATTAGGCCCAGCAACGCAATTCACTTTATCACTTTTATACCTTTAAAAATGAATTGTCAAAGTAGTGTCTGATTTTAACTAAATAAGCCAACTAATAGATGTCCAGATAAGGAAAAGATCTGTCTTCATTATCTCTTGCCTCTGTGCAATTTCTGTGATCTATTTCAAGAATACATCACACACATTCATTTGCCCAAGCAGTCTCTGCTACTCTCCAACAGTATCATTTATGTCCAAATCCCAAAAGCATTTCCTGGGTACTTCTGCTTGTAGGTTCATAGATTTTTCTACAAGAATATATCATTTTCATAGAAATGATATATATAAATTTTCATAGAAAATTTTCATATTTCATAGAAAATATATCATTTCCATCATTTCATATTTCTTCTTGCCTTACAATAAGACCTTTTCTTTTGAGAGTCATATTGAAGAAAAAGACTGGCAAAATAGAGGTTTTATCAAGTGAGTTCAGTTGACCACTCACGGAGTACGCTACCCCACAAATTAAACTTGAAAATAATTTTAAGTGACAGCTAATATTTGTTGAGCCCTGTTTTCCCAGCGCTGGGCTAAGCACTTTAGTTGCATCTTTGCATTTAATTCTCATAATAATAATGACATTATGTTTACTATACCTGGAGAGAAAATCCACCTGCTTCTCAGAGAACTGGCATTTGAGATATTACTGTGTTCTTGCAAAATTTAGAAATTTACCGTGGTGTCAGCCTTAGTCACTGGATCTTATCTGAGGTAACTTTCTTGCACATTCAAAACCTCTTCATTTCCATTTCCCCTTTGAGCCCTGTGTTTACTACACTCTTGTGACCAGGAGCCTTGAGTCCCGTGCTATAGCCTCTGCCTCAGGGTATGAAACTAGGTAGGCCTGTGGAATCTGTCTCCCCACATTTGTTTAGGCTGTATAATCACCCTCCACAGATTTCTATTGTTTATCTTATCCACTGTGTTCCTCCAACAAATCCTTTCACTAACACCATCCACCCCGGGCTGCAGCCATCTACCTTCTCTATACATAGTACGTGAACAGAGACTTCAGTCTCACAAGGATTTCTTCATGGGGTTTCATTGTTTTTAGTTCCTTGAATTCATTTTTACCTCTTGATTTTGTAGTTTCTCCCAGGTTGATGTGGGGGAGGGAGCCAACCACCCTGGCTCATGCATCATCTTCTTAAGAACCAGAAACGTTGATGTTCCTTATTTGTTTATTACTTAATCCCACACTTATGGATGAAGCTACAATTTGTGGTAAATTCTAAAGCAATGATCAGGGCTTATGTCACTAACAAACCCAGAGTCAACTGAGGCCACGTGATAGGAAGAATATCCCCTACAAGACTGTCCACAAGGCACACACAACACAAGCAGTCAGTCTCTCCACATGATCCTCCCTTGGCCCAGAATGACTTGAAAACAACATAAAGAGGAACAGATTTGAAGTCACCTCTCTTCTCCACCTACCTCAGGCTGCTAGAAATACACATCAGTGCTCTAAGCCACTCGTGAAACTTAGTTGTAGTTTTAAGTCCTGACCTGTAGACTTTTACAGAACAAGCATCACATAATTTTTCTAGGCCTTAACATCTAAAAGTCCTATATACTGAAAGGGGAAAAACCTCCTCCTTTGCATCAGCTGCACCTACTTCCTAAACCTTCCGGGGCCTGCTGTCATCTGACAAGGCTCCACTTGGCCCAAACACACTGCTAAAACCACAGCCTCTATAGTTCAAAATTAAGCCGCAACAGCTATACACCATGAGGCCTAAGACTCTATTACTTTTGGTGTGGTCAGAGGTTAATGAGCCACCTCCCTCCACCTCATGGCCACCATTCCACCCTCACCCCTTCCCCCTGCCACCTGCTGCCATCACGTTGCTGAGGTTTGCATTGCACACGCCCCTTTCCTCTCACAGGCCCCTGGCAACCACTGATCTTTTTACTGTCTCCATAGCTTGGCTTTCTCCAGAATGTCACATAGTCATAATCACAGAATACATAGCCTATTCAGATTGACTTCTTTCACTTAGCAATATGAATTTACATTTCCTATATGTCTTTTCATGGGTGATAGCTCATTTCTTTGTATTGCTAAATAATATTCCATTGTATGGATGTACCACAGTTCGTTCATCCATTAATCTGTTGGAGTCTATTTTGGTTGCTTTCAGTTTTTGGCAGTTCTAAAGAAAGCTACTGTAAACATGCATGTGCAGGCTTGAGGGTAAATGCTTAGAAGCACAATTGCTGGATCATATGGTAGGCCTATATTTAGCTTTGTAAAGAACTGCCAAACTGTCTTCCAAAGAGGCTGTACATTTTGCATTCTCACCAGCAAGGAATGAGTTTTTCTGTTGCTCCGTATCCTTGCCAGTATTTGGTGTTGTCAGTGTTTTGGATTTTATCCAGGAATCTATTTTTAAAAATTAGAACAATGAATTTAACAAGATTGTTGGATTCAAGGTCAGTATACAACAATAAATTGCATTTATATGTACTAGCAACAAACAATTAGAAAATATTTTAAAATACTATTGACAATAGCTTTAAAATACTTAAGAATAAATTTAATAACAGATGTGTGAAACCTCTACACTGAAAACTAAAAACCATTTCCTGAGAATATTTAAGAAAAACCCCAAATAAATGGAGATATATGTTATGTTTATATGTTTATAGCATAGCAACATTATTAAGACATGAATACTTCCCTAAATTGATCTGCATATCAAATTCAGGCCCAAAGTCCCAGGAGGATTTTTTTAAGAAATTAACAAACTCGTTCTGAAATTCATATGTAAATTCAAAGAATCTAGAATAGCTGAAAGTTTCTAAAAAAACAAAGTTATGAGATTTACATTCCCAGATTTCAAGGTTTACTATAGAGTTATAGTAGTCATTACAGTGTGATCTTGACCCAAGAGTAAACAAGCAAATCAATGGAACAGAATAGAGTTCAGCCATAAACCCATGTGGATATAGTCAATTAATTCCAACAAAGGTACTAAAGTGGGACTTCCCTGGTGGCCCAGTGGTTAAGGCTCCACGCTTGCACTGCAGGAGGCACAGTTTCAATCCCTGGTCAGGGAACTAAGATCCCTCATGCCACGTGGCGCAGCCAAAACAGACAAACCAAAAAAACCCAAACAAACAAAGATACTAAAGCAATCCAATGAAGAAAGAAAGGTCATTTTAATAAATGGTATTGGAACAACTGAAAATCCATTAAAAAAAAAACTTTGATCACCAGCTTATACCATGCTGAAAAAAGGTAGGATAATATCTTCATGACTTTGAAACAAAGATTTCTTAGACCAGACCAAAAAAATCACTGGCCAATAAATTTTACTTCACCAAGATAAAAAAAATTGTTATCTGAAAACATCATTATGAAAATGGAAAGACAATCAGACTGGGGGGAAAAAAATGTTTCCAAAACATATCTGACTAAGGACTGGTGTTAAGAATATATAAAGGGTTCTACATCAATCAGGGCTTAATCTAAGAAACAGAGCCCCTAGGAGATGTGTATGTGTATGTGCGTGTGCGTGTGTTTGTGTGTGTAGAGAGTGAGAGAAAGAGAGAAAGATTTTATTATATGAATTTGATTGACCTCACGAAATTATGGGAGACTGTCTCTGTGAAGCTGTTGCCTCTTCACATGATTCTAGAACCTGAGATCGGTAGATAAAGCAGTTTGAAAGTCAGATGTGAAATAAGAGAAGCAAGGACAAACGAACCTGCAAGGCTGGCTTAGAACCCCAAGGATAGACTGGAACTCTTGTCAGTCTCTCACCACCTTCAAGCTTCCCACTTCAGTGACTGGAGAGATATATCAGTTTGTTAGAGCTGCCGGAACAAAGTACTAAAAACTGGATGGCTTAAAGAAATTTATTGCCTTAGTTCTAGAGGCTAGAAAGTCAAAGATTAAGAGAGAAAATGTTCCATGCCTTTAGCTTCCTAGCTTCCTAGCTTCTGCTGGTTTGCTGGCAATCTTTGGTGTTCCTTGGCTTCTGCTAAACTAGTCTAATCTCTTCCTTCATGTTCACATGGTAATAGCAAAGGTTGATGGGTTGAGTTTTTAGGTCTGTTTCATCTTGAAACACATGAAAATGCTTTATCCAGCCAATATCTTAAATTACATAATTGTAGTAATTCATAATGTTAATATACTTTTATATCTTATTCCTTTAACTACCAAGTAAAGAGAGTACAGCAGTGCAGTAGGCAGAATAATGCTCTCCCAAAGTGTCCACCTTAATCCCCAGAACATGTGAATATGTCTGTTTACATGGCAAAGGGGAATTAAGATTGCAGAGGGAAGTAAAGTTACTAATTAGCTGATGTAAAAATAGAAAGATTATCCTGGATTACCCATCCAATTGGACCCAGTGTAATCACAAGGGTCCTTAAAAGGGAAAGAGGGAAGCAAAAGAATGAGGGTCAGAGAAAGAGATATCATTGTTCTCATTTTACAGATAATAAAACAGGAAGTCAACAGCTATCACTAGCTGGTGACAGAGCCCAGACTGGACCTAATGTCTTATGGCTCCATGCCAGGGTTCCTTCCACAGTGCCAGCCAGCCTTCTCTCTGTGTGAGCAGATAAATGTCAACACGAGACCCAAAGAAATTAGAAGCAGTGAGACTCAGACTTGGAACAAGTTGTGGCTTTCTGATAAGGAAGTCATACACAACTTCACTCTCAAAACTCCAAGGACTTGAATTGAAAAAATATAACAAGTGTTTTAATTAATCTTGCTTTGTCCAAAGATATGTCAGCTACATAACCTACAGACTAGAACCAAAATTTTCAACTTAAAATATTTAATCCAATACCTAGAAGACACTAGAGCCAACCACACATATCAAAAACTTTAAACAATTCTAAATCAATTTATTTTAATGAGCCTCCCCTAACTTAATACCAGGAATCCCAGTTTGTAAGAAATCAAATAAATGACTCTGACCTTCTTCAAGAATTGAAAAATGGTTTAGAGAAGTAAATTGTTCTATTTAGACAGTTAGTCAATTGTCAAAGTTAATATAGCTGTTAGAGAAACTGTCTTAACCCATTAAATTATGAAGCAATCTAGAATGTCCTCTAGGTCTCCTTCTTATTCTCGACAGATTAAATAAATAATTCAGAAGTAAATTAATATACGGGAGAGCACAGCGGCTCTACATTTCCCAATGGGGCATTGCTCACATGAAAGACATGTGAGTAGTGACCCCTAGAATTGAGCATTACAGTGTCCCTGACAGTTCAAGGATAAACAAGATTTTTCAGGACTACATACTGTTCTGCCTGTCATACTCTTAAACTCTGTCCTTGTCCACAGATGGGAAAGGTAGTCAGTTAAGCACTGTGATTTTTGGAAGGAAGACAGGCAATTCAGAAGGCATGAAATTCTACCTCAGGTATATTCCTTTGAATTGAGGCTTTTTTTTAACCCCAAATACCTTTTTATTACTTTTATTATTATTAACACTTACACAAACACTACCCATCTATGGGAGAAAAATTTTAAAACACAAAGGAAAAAAATCCATAATTCTATCACTTAAAGAGGCCTCTTCCAGCCTTCTTTAGATAGTATATACCATCACCCACACTGGGTCTCTCTCCCTTAGCAGGTGTGGCTTCTGTAGTCGCTGAGGTGATGAAGACTAGGAGATGCTAAAGAGGCCTCAGAAGGCAGACAGTGACACCACCAGCCAATCTCAAGGGATGTGTTTTTTGACCATGACATACATGTATCTCAAGAAACCACCTCCCACAGAATAATATTTCCCAATCTTCCCAAGTCTTGTCCATACCACCTCCACCCCTATAACTCTGTATTTTATATTATATGACAGGGGTGGGATCTTTATCAGAAGAAATGAAAGAAGTCAGGAAACTTCATCCCCAATTTGAAGATGCTTGTGTTTGACCATCACCTCTATCTTCTTGTGAGCTCTTGGTATCCATTGATGTTTAGCATCTTCCCCAAAACACCAAAGCCAGGCTTTAATGATAACTCAATGCCAAGGAGATATCTGGGATTCTACCCCATGAGAAGGACCAGTACAATGGATATAAACAAATATTAAATAAAGACCACATATTGAGTTGGAGAAGATGAAAAGCCTTCTTAACAATAAGAAAAGGTAGGGTTTCACTGGGTGATCTAGTGATAGAGGGATTGACATCACTTAATACTGGATAACAGGGAGCTTAAAAAATATTTAAACCTGAAAAACTCATGAAAAAATGGAGGAAGACAGCAAAATCTCTCCAATCCCAGCTGATTATTCTTTCTTTTAAACATTGTAAAATATATTCTGTTACAAGCACAAGAATTAAAACACATTATCACTATTTTTCCATGTTAATAAATATAATTCTCAAACATGAGTATAAGTCGTCTAATCCATGGATATGCTACAATTTATTCAGCCAGTCCCAACTGTGGATATTTAAAGCTTTCCCAGTTTTTGCAGAACCGTAATAAACAGACCTGTATGTAAGTCTTCAAACATCCTCATTATTTTATGAATTTCTGAGCTAAGGAGTATATGCACACTGTAAGGGCTTCATTACATATTGCATATATAATTACATATAATATATTTCATATTGACCTCCCAAAAGTCAGCACACTTGTGACAGCCTTGCATTAGAGTACTTGCCTCCCCACAGCTTTCCCATAATTAGCTATTATCCTAACTCTGAATTTTTAACTAATTTGATAAGTATATATCCCTTTATTTTGTTCAGTGATCAGAGTTTGCCAACCTCCGGTTTAAGGGATTCCAATATAGCACATGCAGAAAAGAAACTACTAGGCTGAGGAGATGCAGCAAGGAGGCAATGAAGAACTAAGGACTTTGAAGAGGGTAGAGCTGCCACAGTCACGGGGGAGGAAACCTGCCAGAGGGTAATAGACCCCCATCTGGTCTGTACAAATGTCCCAGCCAGGTAAGGAGGTAGATACCCAAGGATGTGGCCAGAGTTGCCACGGAAACAGCCGTTAGGTGGGAGGCAGGAGCCAGTCCACGTGGGCCCCTGAGGCTAGCCCCACGGGCCATCTACACACTGACCCACTGAGTTCCACGATGAATACAATGGATTGAGTACTGGAGCCTGGAAAGGGAGGGTCTTTTTGTCACCATCACTTCAATAGGGTCCTTCCAGCATCCTGTATTGACAGATTAGCATCAAGGCAGCTGTCAAAGGAGAAATGTTTATAGGGTTTATAGGGTTCAACCATAGTTTCACAAAGCAGGGCACAGAATGGTGGATTGGGCCTAAGAGACAATGTATTTAAAACTGGTGTATAGGTATAATATTTCTGAGTGATCCAACTTGATTCGAAGGTAAACCTTAAAAAATACAAAGGAAAAAAAGAAACTTAGCATGTCCTTTTACTGTAAATATTAATAGTCTTGGCAAGACTTTTGATAGACTATTAGTTTAACTGGTAAGTGCCCAAACTAGCAACTGTGGTAAACTGATTGTGGTAAACTGATTTCAATTCTTCACTCCTCTCTTTATCCACATCTTTTGCCATGTGCCTTTACAGTTTTGCTCCCTAAAAAGGAAGAACGAATTTCCTTACCATTTGAATCTAGGCTGGTCTTGCAACTTGCTTGAGCCAACGGGATGTTAACAGACGTGACGCAAGCAGAAGCGTGAAAAAGTACTTTTATGACTCTGCCCGCCTCTTGTCCTCTGCCATTGCCGTGAAAAAATATCCAGGTTAGTCTACTAGAGGACAGTAGGCCCATGGAATCAAGCCAAGTTAGCTGCTGGGATAAGAATATCCATACCAACCAGCAGTCTGCCGATGCCCCGTCACGGGAGCAAGACTAACCAAGAACAACAGAGTTGCCTAGTTGCCCTGTGTGGCTGGCCACAGACACATGAGCAAGCCCTGCGAAGCCCAGCCCAGGCCAGGGAAACCACAGATGTGTGCATTAAATAAATGCTTACTGTTGCAAAATGCTGGGGTATTTTTGGTTGCTTGTTATATAGCATTATAGTGATAACAGGTAACTGATATCCTGGCTTTCTATATGTTAACAGAAAAGATCAACATGATTTGTACATCCCACAGGTATATGGATAGTTGATGTTTCACTACAAAATTTGAGGTCATTCCCTGTTTTCCCACATTAAAAACATCCAACCTCTGCTTTGAAGTAATGAGTAGGCAGGGTGAAAGCTTTTCCCAGGAACCATCTTTGGAGTTGCTAGGCATGAGAGTGAGTAAACTGCTATAGGTTCTGTTGAGGCATAAAAGAAGAACCCAGCATCTGTAGCTAAAGGAGGAGTTCCTTTCATCTTTAATCCCTGCAGTTTACAACCCCCTAGCATATGCATACAGACACCCAAACTCACCTTCTCAATCTGAAAAGGACCTAACATAAAATCCATGTAAAACAGTGAATATAAAAACATTTTTTCTTCACTCCATTCCTACTAGGCCATTTCAGGGATCCCCCTCAACAGGGTACCTCCTTCCACATGTACTCAGGATCCTCATGCCATGCCCTGACAGCCTCCTGTGGCCTCCCACCCTTTCTCTCTCTCCCACTCCTAGTTTCTCTCCATCTTACCATATATAAAACCTGCTCTCAGCTGTAAGCATCTACAAAACTCATACCCATGGAGATTATAGTGACTGATACCTTAGGGGCAATGGTATCTTACCAGGGAGAGGATATAAGTACCCAAGATAGAATGATGGACATCATGAGTGAAATAGGGAGGAAGATGGGTTACATCTGGAGGATTAGAATGCTTCCCTGGCATCCTGGGCAAGCACAGCCAGAGGAAGGGCTGGCTTCATGGGCATGAGCCCTATTCAGTCACACAGAGCCCTGCACTTAGAAGAACACCAGACTGGGTGTCATGCTCTGCTGTAACTCTTCCAAAGGGCTCTGCACTTTTATTTTGCACAAGGCCCCACACATTATGTAGCTACATCCATCCAGAGGTAACAGGCAGGTCTGCTCCTCATCAGATGTGTTCGATCTTGTACAAAACAACAGGTTTTATGTCTGGAAATCATTTTATGTACAGTCTTCCGGGTGCTACTGATTTAATAAGCTACCAAAGTCTAATCCTCTGGTATTTTAAATCTCATTTTTTCTGCTTCTCCATAATCATCCATATAACAGCACGTACACTCTTAAAAAAAGAGTTGAAACAGAATATTGCTAAAAGTCTGAAAATGATCTCTGATAGGACTGTTTTGATCTCCCCCAAAACAGAAGACATTGACCATAATACTCCAGCACCATGTTAAGTGTACAGCTGGGACTGCTGTATAAATCCTTATCTTTCTTGCTTTAGTTTCACATTCTGTTCTGTGGCAGAGAAAATGAAGATCTAAAATGCAATTTTTCCCTAGAGGTAATTATGTACTATTTATTAGACCTACATTGTGTGTTAGATATCTAAAAGAACACATAAAAATGACCTCATTCTAAAATAGCCTTTTAAAATTACAGGCACACCTCAGAGATATTGCACATTTGGTTCCAGACCACCATAATAAAGCGAGTCACATAAATTTTTCAGTTTCCCAGTGCATGTAAAAGTTATGTTTACACCACACAATAGTCTATTGAGTGTGCAATAGCATTATGTCTAAAAGAACAATGTACATACCTTAATTTAAAAATACTTTATTGCTAAAAACCGTGAAGCATCATCTGAGCCTTCAGTGAGTGGTAATCTTTTTTGTGGTGGAGGGTCTTGCCTTGATGCTGATGGCTGCTGACTAAGCAGGGTGGTGGTCACCGAAGTGGAATGGCTGCAGCACCTGCCACATCGATGGACTCTTTCTTTTGAGAACAATTTCTCTGTAGCATGCAATGCTGTTTGACAGCATTTTACCCACAGTAGAACTTCTTTCAAAATTGGAGTCAGTTCTCTCAAACCTTGCCACTGTTTTATTAACTAAGTTTATATAATATTCTAAATCCTTTCTTGTCATTTCAACAATCTTCACAGCATCTTCACCAGGAGCAGATTCTGTCTCAAGAGACCACTTTCTTTGCTCACCCATAAGAAGCAGCTCCTCAGCCATTCAAGTTTTATCCTGAGACTGCAGCAATTCAGTCACATCCTCAGGATCCACTTTTAATACTAGTTCTCTTGCTGCTTCCATTACCTCTGCAGTTACTTCCTCCACTGAAGGCTTAAACCTCTCAAAGTCATCCATGAGGGTTGAAATCAGCTTCTTTCAAATGCCTGTTAAAGTTGGTATTTTGACCTCTTCCCATGAATCATGAATATTCTTAATGGCATGTAGAATGGTGAATACTTTCCAGAAAGTTTTCAACTTACTTTGCCTGGATCCATCAGAGGAATCACTATCTATGACAGCTATAGCATCAAAAAATGTATTTCTTAAATGATAAGACTTGAAAGTCAGAATTACACCCTGACGCATGGGCTATTAGCAGGCAGGACAACATTAATCTCATTGTACATCTCCTTCAGACCTCTTGGGTGAACAGGTGCATTGTCAATGAGCAGTAATATTTTGAAAGGAATATTTTTTTTCTGAGCAGCAGGTCTCAACATCAGGCTTAAAGTATTCAGTAAACTATGTTGCAAGCAGATGTACTATCATCCAGGCTTTGTTGTTCCACTTACAGAGCACAGGTAGAGTAGATTTAGCATACTTCTTAAGGACCCTAGGATTTTTGGAATGGTAGATGAGCATTGGCTTCAACTTAAAGTCACCAGCTGCATTAGCCCTTAACAACTAATTAAACTTAATAGCATTTGCACAGCAAAGGAAACCATAAACAAAACGAAAAGACAGCTTACAGAACAGGAGAAAATATTTGCAAAAATGTGACCAACAAGGGATTAATTTCCAAAATATACAAACAGCTCATATAGCTCAATATCAAAAAAACAAACAATGCAATCAAAAAAGGGCAGAAGACCTAAACAGACATTTCGCCAAAGGAGACATCCATATGGTCAACAGGCACATGAAAAGATGCTCGACATCACTAATTATTAGAGAAATGCAAATCAAAACTACAATGAGGTATATCACTTCATGCCAATCAGAATGGCCATCATCAAAAAGTCTACAAATAAATGCTGGAGAGGGTGTGGAGAAAAGGGAACCCTCCTACACTACTGGTGGGAATGTCAACTGGTGCAGCCATTATGGAGAAGAGTATGGAGGTTCCTTTAAAAACTAAAAATAGAGTTACCGTATGATCCAGCAATCCCCCTCCTGGGCATATATCCAGAGAAAATTCTAACTCAAAAAGATACATGCACCCTAATGTTCATAGTAGCACTATTTACAATAGCCAAGACATGGAAGCAACCTAAATGTCCATCGACAGATAAACGGATACAGATGTGGTATATGTATATATACAATGGAATATTACTCAGCCATAAAAAAGAATGAAATAATGCCATTTGCAGCAACATAGATGGACCTAGAGATTATCATACTAAGTGAAGTCAGTCAGACAGAGACAGACAAATATCATATGATATCACTTATATGTGGAATCTAAAAAAAAGATGATACAAATGAACTTATTTACAAAACAGAAATAGACCCACAGACATAGAAAACAAACTTATGGATACCGAAGAGGAAAGGGAGGGGGGAGGGATAAATTTAGAATTTGGGATTAATAGATACAGACTACTATATATAAAATAGATTAACAACAAGGTTCTACCATATAGCACAAGGAACTATATTTGATATCTGATAATAACCTATAATGGAAAATAATCTGAAAAAGAATAGATGTATACATGTATAAATGAATCACTTTGTTGTAAACCTGAAACATTGTAAATCAACTATACTTCAACAATTAAAAAAATTTTTTTAAGAAAACAGAAAAAGAAAAAGAAAAAAGAGCATTGGCTTCAACTTAGTCATCAGCTTCATTTGACCCTAACAAGAGAGCCTGTCCTTTGAAGCTCTGAAGCCAGACATTAACTTCTCCTCTCTAGCTATGAAAATTCTATATGACATCTTCTTCCAGTAGAAGACTGTTTCAGCTACATTGAAAATGTTGTTTAGTGTAGCCACATTCATGAATTATCTTAGCTAGATCTTCTGGATAACTTGCTGCAGCTTCTACATTAGCACTTGCTGTGTCACCTTGCACTTTTATGTTAAGGAGATAGCTTCTTTCTTTAAACCTCATGAACCAACTTCTGTTAGCTTCAAACTTTTCTTCTGCAGCTTCTTCACCTCTCTCAGCCTTCATAGAATTGAAGAGAGTTATGGCCTTGCTCTGGATTAGGTTTTGGCTTAAGGAAATGTTGTGGCTGGTTTGATCTTCTATCTAGACCATTAAAACTTTATCCATATCAGCAATAAGGCTATTTCACTTTCTTATCATTCATGTGTTCACTGGAGTAGCACATTTAATTTCCCTTAAGAACTCCTCCTTTGCATTCACAGCTTGGCTAACTCTTTGGGACAATAGGCCTAGATTTCAGCCTATCCTGGCTTTCAACATGTCCTCCTCACTAGGCTTAATCTCTTCTAGCTTTTGATTTAAAGTGAGAGTTGTGCAACTCCTCTTTTCACATGGACACTTAGAGGCCATTATAGGTTTATAAATTGGCTTAACTTCAATATTGTGTGTCTCAGGGAACAGAGAGGCCCAAGAAGAGAGAGAGATATGGGGGAAGAGCTGGTCAATGGAGAAGTCAGAACACACACATTTGTCTATTAAGTTTGTCATCTTATATGGGCATGGTTCATGGCACCCCAAAACAATTACAATAGTAACATCAAAGATCACTGATCACAGAGGACCATAACAAATAAAATAATAATGAAAAAGTTTGAAACATTGCGATAATCACCAAAATGTGACACAGAGACACGAAGTGAGCAAGTGCTGTTGGAAAAATGGTGCCAATAGACTTGCTCAATGCAGGGGTGCCGCAGACCTTCCATTTCAAGAAACACAGTGTCTGCGAAGTGCAATAAAGCAAAGCACAATAAAATGAGGTATGCCTATACCTCTTGGTGTAATATTTTTGTCACTCTTCCCGGGGCTATAAAGCCCAAGGAAGGGAATTTCCTAGAAGTGTCATTATTGCTGGTATGCAACAACAAATATGCTCACTGGGTTTTTTTCCATAGCTTCTCCTTGTACTTGTTTTATTTCCTTCTCTTATGGAACAGTCCCCCACAGTCCACTCACATTCCATCAATATAAGGGAGAAAAATCCAACCCTTGGACTTTGGTTCCTCCTACTTACAAACGGATGTGGCTGACTACCTGCCTGTATAATAAAATGAGACACAAACTCCCATTCTTCTCAAAATATTTCTACCACTAACCTGCTAAAGAGTCTGGAATTCCAACTTCTAGGGTCATACCTTTGTAGTAGGAATTATCATCAGAATGACTGTGAAAGTAAAACTGATACCTGGAAAAGGCAATATAATCTATATAATGTTGAGCAGGAAACAGTTAAGTAGTAAGATCTCCTCCACTCTTCCCTGAGTTTCTCTTAGATAATCAGAAGAGGTCAATGATGTTAGGGATGTATCTTCTTGCTGCAAGTCGAGGGATCACATACTTAATTCACATAACAAACAGGAAGTGACTATTTCCACTAAGAGGGGTTTAAATAATCTTCCCATGGATGCAGCCCCTGCAGGGCCCAATTGTAGCAGACAATGCAGATTGTGGTAGAACACAGAAAATGCAGCCACTAGTGAGAGAAGGAAGGATCAAGACAAAGATAATGTTACCGAGTCCAAGCTTATACTGCTCGCCACACGACAGGCCAATAAATCAAAAGAAGAGGTGCTGGGCAAGAAATAGCAACTTTATTCAGAAAGCCAGCAGACCAAGAAGATGGTGGACTAGTGTCACAAAGAACCAACTAACCCAAGTTAGAATTCAGGCTTCTTTTATACTAAAAGGGGAGGGGATGTGACTGATTATTACAAACTTTTTCATGCCAGCCAAGGAGGTATGTGATAATTCTTTGTTCTTGCAGCTGTCCACTAGGTCTGATCATGATGCTCCTATAAACCTCCAACAAGACGAATGTTATTCTCTGTTATAAGTGTTATACCATTAAAGGTCAAGCCTGGGAGGCAGAGCCTTGAGAAAGTGCTCTTATGTATATTTCAGGTTATAGTCAACGTTCTTTTACAAAAGGTACAGAGCCAGCATGACTAAGCACAGGCAACAGAGCACAAAGGTTAGACCTAAAGGAATAGATCCAATATGGAGTCAGGTTGGTTCTCTATTACAATAAATCTTGGGCTACAGAGAAAACTGAAGGGCCAAGAAAGCCGTAAAATCTACTTCTACACTAACAGGGAATTGAACTGCCTGAAATTCTCAGACCATATCAAAAAGAAGCAAAGCCTTTTTTTAGCATGAATTTTGATCATTGACAGAATCATAGTCTAAGGGATGACTGCAAACAGTAAGGAATCTAAAATGAGAAAACAAAAACCCAGTGCAAGCATCACAGAGCAAACTTTTATGGAATACACAGAGGATATCAGAATAACTGAGACAACACAAGATGTGTGTAACCAAGCAGGACCCTATAGGGCCTTCCCGGGACAAACGCCTTGCCCATATACTCTGCTTTAGCGTCTCTCTGAAGTACCCAGATAACAGTATCCAATACACATTTCCTGAGTTTTTTTTACAGGTGCTAAAACACCCACCAAATGGAAGCTGTTAACTACTTGATGACCATGAGCTCATAGCCCCCAGACCTACTGGACCCTAAGGACTGGTAATGTGACACCGCCCTGTTACCTCACCATCAACCAATCAGAGAATTGTGCATAAGCTGACCACATACCCTGCAACTCCCATACCTCACCTGGCCTTTAAACATGCTTTGCTTTATCTTTAGTTTTTTAAGGAACATCCACGCTCTTCTCCACAGTGGCTGTATCAATTTATATTCCCACCAACAGTGCAAGAGGGTTCCCTTTTCTCCACACCCTCTCCAGCATTCATTGCAGCACTATTTACAATAGCCAGGACATGGAAGCAACCAAAATGTCCATCAACAGAAGAATGGATAAAGAAGATGTGGTACATATATACAACGGAATATTACTCAGCCATAAAAAGGAATGAAATTGTGCCATTTGCAGAGACATGGATGGACCTAGAGACTGTCATAAGAGTGAAGTAAATCAGAAAGAGAAAATCAAATATCATATAATATCACTGATATGTGGAATCTAGAAAAATGATACAGATGAACTTATTTGCAAAGGAGAAATAGAGACACATGTAGAGAACAAACATATGGATACCAAGGGGGAAGGTGGGGGGTGGGATGAATTGGAAGATTGGGATTGACATATGTACACTACTATGTATAAAATAGATAACTAATGAGAACCTACTGTATAGCACAGGGAACTCTACTCAGTGCTCTGTGGTGACCTAAATGGGAAGGAAATCCAAAAAAGAGGTGATATATGTATACGTATAGCTGATTCACTTTGTTGTACAGCAGAAACTAACACAACATTGTAAAGCAACTATACTCCAATAAAAATTAAATAAAAATGCTTTGCTGAAACCTATAGGGGAGTTTGGGCTTTTTTAGCACTAACTGTCCCGGACTCCTTGTCTGGTGCCTTACAATAAATGCTGCACTTTCCTTCACCACAACCCAGTTCAGTAGATTGGCTTTACTGCCTGAGGGCAAGTGGACCCAGGTTTGGTTCAGTAACATGTGGACAACAGATCAGAACAGAGACTGTTCCTTGGGTCACATCTATCTAGAATGAACTGAAAGATGATAACACAACTGAATAATATTTGTATTTTTTAAATTAATGCATGTTAATTAGCTCAAATTAATACTTTTACTTATTCCAGAGACTAAATGTAAGACAACAAACTTTGGTTGCCTTCATAAAGTTCTTAGTTTATAAATCCTATTAAATCTTTAGTATTAAAACATCAGCGTAAAGACAGACTTGTTTACCAATGGAAGTCATTCCAAGAATGCAAACTCTATCTCCATCTCCAATATGAGAAATGGCTGCTAAGTTCAGCACAAGGTAAATTGGAATGTGGGAAGCTTTCAAGAAAGTACTTTTATGTCTGTAAGTTTCAGACAGTTGAAAAATCTTAGTAGTTCAAAGTTAGTGGCACACCCAGAGAAGAGCAACAGAGAGTGATGACTGAGGAATCACATACACATACAAAGCAGCCTCATGACAAGGCAGGGTAGAAGACATATATTCTATATCATGCGCATATCTGAAGTTACTTGGCTCTGTTGGCTGAAGTAAAATAAAGGTTTGTAGAAGGCATATACACTCAAACTTGTTTTATAATGAAATTAAGTAGAATGTCCTGGTCTGGGGAAAACTCAATTCATCTAAAGGTATGTAAAAATTAAATGAGAATCAGCATGAGATTCATATAAGTATATAATAGAAAAATAGAGGAAAGAAGCATGAAAATCATATGACAGATGAATAATATTCATATTAATGTTGCCACTGAATAGATGAAAAATGTAACCAAATATAAGCCATAGATATAAAACACTTAGTAAAATAAATGCCTGTATAAAGTAGGGCTTCAAAACAGAAGGATGCAAGATCAAGGAAGACACAGTGAAACAGCAAAATTAGTTAAAGATAAGTTTGCAAAAACACAAAAAAAAAGTGAAAGAAAAAATAAAGCCCTTCAAAAATTAAGACCACAGGAGTCATGAAAAAAATGCAGGCACATAGACAGCAGGATTGAAATAATACATGTTTTTAAAAAACTTAAGTGAAAATGATTAAAGATCAGAGGGAAAATGAGAGTTATGAAAGGCAAAGGAAATTCAACATACATATAATTGATATTCCTGAGAGAATGGAAATAAAGGGAATAGGAAAATATTAAAGTATCATTCAAAACAGCTTTGCAGAAATAAAATAAGACTTGAATCTACAAACCGAAAAAGGACATCATGTCTCTGGAAAAAATAACACAAAACGATCACCGCCAAGATTTATCTTAGTAAATGCATCAGTCAGAGTCCATCAAGAGACAGAATCCATGCAACAATTTGATCACAGAAAGTTTCATACAGGGAATTATGAATATAACAGGAGATTGAGGTAATAAGGAATGGGCAAGTAAGAAGTGAAGATAACTCTAAAGAAAACAGGAATAGCAGTTATAAGGAGCAGGCCCTACCCTTAGGGCTGAGAGAGGAAGAGGCACCCTCCCTACCCTGCACCAGAACTAAAATCCAGATCTCGTTGGAAAAGACAGAATGTGAGCATGGCTCATGGGATGTTGAAGTCACCGAGAAGTAACGCTAGCAGAACCTGCTGAAAATCCACCCTCTGGGAAGACGATCCACAGGGAGGTGCTATGCCTTCAAACGCACCGCAAAGCTTCCGAAGAGAGCGCCAGGAGAAGCCATTCAATGGGGGAGGTGTCTTGTTGGTGGCATTACACTGAGAAGACACCCAAAGAGTACTCAGGGGAAGCTGCTGGCCACTGGGTGCTGCTGGTCAACAGGTATTACAAAAGCCAAGTGCCGAAGAAGTGGTGCACCGTCAGAGCCGGGCACCAGAGAAGCCACGTACTACAGAAGCCTGGCAACGGGTACTGCAGAAGCTACTGGCGCTGTGGGATTGTCTGGAGAAGCTGCATGCTGCAGATGCCGTCCATACGTTCAGAACCAGGCCGGGAGAAGCCACCCACACAGCAGCAACAAGGTGCTGGAGAACCCCTTTGCCCCACAGAAGCCCGGCAAGAGGAGCACACTTTCTCCTCCTGTGCCCCTCCTGCACCCCCTACAGACAAAGCTCAACATTAACCCATCTGACAAAAGAGAAATATTCACAGGTCTCCTGCTCCCCAGCCCGGGGCCTAGGGGCCTAGCAACCTGCCAATGGGGACTTATAGGTACTTTAGGATGGGCAGTGTTGTCTCCATGTCCAATTTTTCTTTTCCATATTTGGAATGAAATTATCAATATAAAAAATTATTTCTTCATGTATTCTGTGGCGTTTTCTTTCTTCAAAGGTAGTGAGAAATGAAGACTGGGTAAGAGAATAGAATAGAAAAGGATGTCTTTGTTTAAACTGATAATAAAGTTTCCTTCCTAACTGTGAAGTTATCTTCTGAATAGCTAGCTGAGAAACGAAAATAATGCTTCCATTGCTAAGTTTCTCTGTTTACTGGCCTACAAGGTGATTTCTGTGTGAAATCCCCTTTCATGTAACTAGTCTGTCCCTAAGGGCACTCAGGAGAGTTGACGCACACTGAGGAACTCATAACCCAGGGAGAAAGCTTTTGCTGGCTTCTGCATGGGGCTGGGGGCAGACCCACACTGCCAGCTGCCCTGTCTGCAGCTCACATTCACTGCTCTCCTTCTGTTTCCTTCTTAAGGAGTGCTGGCACGTGGAATATCCAGAGCCAAATATCCAGAAACAAAAACACAACACTAAATTTAAGACAAAAAAAAATCTTGCTAGAAGCAGGGATTTTATAAATTCTTAACCAAGGGATTGAGAAGCCAGCAGAGTCTGACAATGCTTCTTTCAAATAAAAAGATTTTTAAACATATATGTTTAAAAGCTATAGCTGGGATACCAACCCAAGGTTGAACACTGTTTTATATAAATTAATGAGTAGAGCTTAAATATTGATAAAAAGCCCTACCCAGATGATAGTGTTATATTTTGGGAGTCTGAGTGTTACAAGAGGTTTTGGGGAATAATATATAGAAAGGCATTTTTTATGGTTACAGGAAAAACAACAGGAGAGTCACAAGATACGGCACAGATTTAAATCTGACAACCAGTTTCCTTTCCTAAAACTGGATCTGGATTTATTTTCAATCGTTTTAAAGAATATGCTCAGACTTCAGTTTTATCATAGGAGATTCTAACTGCTGTACTGCTTAAAAATGAAGCATTTGAGGGCGTCCCTGGTGGCACAGTGGTTAAGAATCCGCCTGCCAGTGCACGGGACAAGGGTTCGAGCCCTGGTCCAGGAAGATCCCACGTGCCACGGAGCAACTAAGCCTGTGCGCCACAACTACTGAGCCCGTGTGCCACAACTACTGAAGCCCGCGTGCCTAGAGCCCGTGCTCCACAACAAGAGAAGCCACCGCAATGAGAAGCCCATGCACTGCAACGAAGACACCACATAGCCAAAAATAAATATAAATAAAATAAATAAATTTATTTTAAAAAAATGAAGCATTTGAGCAAATAAGCATTATACCAGAATATGCTTTTTCACTAAGCTTGCTAATTAGAGGCTTACAGCCCCTAGCTTTAGTCAGAACCTATTAGCCAGCATTTAAACAAAGATATATCTGTATGGCTAATGGTATCAAAGTGCAAATAAAGAACAGAATAGGGAATCCTGGTTTTTACGCTGAGACATTACAGGGCTTATAATGCTGTGCATCCACTTCTTTGATCTCCACATCAGCTAGGGACTGCCAGAGACCCCAAAGGCACTTTGGACTAATTCTTCATTCTATTATCTTGTTTAGCACTGCTTTTACTTCTAATAGCTATTTGAACCGTTGAGACATTGATATAACACATGATTTAATTGATCTTTATAACACTCATTTGTATCTACCATTTGTCTTGTTGGTAGCTGTGCTATTTAGTCTCAAAATCTTAAAGAACAAAGTGTCCCATTATGGACTGAATGTTTGTGTTCCCTCCCCCAGATTCATATCTTGAAATCTAATCCCCAAGGTATTTGGAGGTGGGGGCTTTGGGACATAATTAGGTCATTAGGGTGGAGCCCTCATGAGTGGGATTATTGTCCTTAAAAGAAGAACCCAGGGAGTTAGCTCACTCCTCTTTCCTTGATGTGAGGATGCGACGAGAAGTCAGCAGTCTGCAAATCAGAAGGAGTCCTCACCGGAACCTGCTTCGGGACCCCCAGCCTCCAGAACAGTGAGAAAGAAATTTTTGTTTATAACCACCCAGTCTATAGCAGCCCAAACAGACTAAGACATGTCGTATCAGGAGGTAACGCCAGCCTTCAAAAATGTGCGTGTGGAATTCTAAAAGCTAAAGCCAGTCAAAGTCCCAGGTAACTGTGTCATTTCACCTCCTGAGCTTGATCTCCTTTTCCAAGCCCACAACTCCAACCAATTGAGCTTCTCACCACTTCTGAGTATACCTTAAGTATTCCCATAGTTGTATTTTTCTCCACAGAAATATCTGCTGCCCTTAGCTTTGTATGTCCAAATTTCACCATATCTTCATAGTCCCTAGAAATGATAGCTTTTCTAAAAAGCTTTCCCTGATTGTCCCAGCTCAAAGTGTACTCTCCACCCTCTGAACTATATATAGCATTGCTTCTGTACTTTTCACATGGTGTGTAAGACTTTGGATCCTGTCTATAATACATATCTCTTCTGCTAGATTATAAGCAATTACAGGCAAGAATCATGACTTACAGATTTTTCGTAGCTCTTTATATAACGTAGCATCATGCTTTGCACATATTAGATGCTCAACTAGTATTTGTTGAATCAGAAATTAATCCCCAAAGATGGCAGAGTTAGAGAGACCCTGAGCTCACTTCTTCCCACAGACACGCCAAAATTACAACTACTTACAGGGCAACCATTTCTGCGAACAACTTGAAGACTAGAAGAAAAGATTTCTACAACTAAAGATATAAAGAAGAAGCCACAATGAGATGGGTGGGAGGGGCGGAGACAGGGTCTAGTCAGGACCCACACCCCTGGGTTGTTGACCCAAAAGGGGGAGGGATATCACAACTGCAGAGGCCCTCCCTGGGGAGTGAAGGATCTGAGCCCCACGTTGGGCTTCCCAGCCCAAGGGTCCTGTACCAAGAATTCAAGCTCCAAAATATCTGACTTTGAAAGCCAGCTGAGCTTACATTAGGGAGGCCCAGAGGGCTGTAGGGAGCTGAGACCCTGCTCTTAAAGGGTGTACACAAAATCTCACACACTCTGAGTGCCAATGCAGAAGGAGCAGTTCGAAAGGCGCCTGGGTCAGCCCCACTCGCTGATCCTGGAGAGCCTCCTGGAGAGGCAGGAGGCAGCTGGGACTGCCCCTGGGGACTGAGGAGCTGGTGGCAGCTGGTTTCGTGATCTTGTTCTACCATGCTGGCACCAGCACTGGAAGGCACCATTTTGGATTCCTCCCTCCAGCCTATTAGTGCCAGGGACTTGCTCCAATGAACAGCACACCTGCATCAGTCACGCACCACCAGGCCTCACACACAGCTGTGTGGGGAGCCCGCCTCACCCAGCAGAGCACCCGCGGCAGTAGCAAGCGGCCAGGCCTCGCAACCAGCCGTGCCGAGGGCCTGCCCTGCCCGCCAGCAGCCCCGCAGGAGTCACACACAGCGGGGCCTCACAGCCAGCGATGCCAGGGGTCCTGGCTCACCCACCACAACGCCTGCAGCAACCGCACGAGGCGGGGGCCTACAGTCAGGTGGGCCAGGGCCCAGTCCCCCCTACCGGTGTGCTCTCAGTGCTTGGTCTAACCACAGCAGAAGGGCACACACAGCCCATGTGGAGGACACCCCGGGAGCTTCCAGCTCTGATGGTCAGAGGGAAGCGTGCTGCTGGGCTGCACAGAACCCCTCCTGCATAGGGCCACTTCTCCAAGATCAGGAGACATAAAGGACCCACTAATACATGGAAATAAACACAGAGAACTAGGAAAAATGAGGAGACAGAGGAATATGCTTCAAATATAGGGACAAGACAAAACCTTAGAAAAAGAGCCAAATAAAACGAAGATAAGAAAACCCTGATAAAGAGTTCAAGGTAATGATCATAAAGATGCTCACCGAACTCAGAAGGATGGATGAACACAGTTAGAACTTCAAGAGTTAGAAAAAGAACCAGTCAGAGCTGAAGAATACAATAACCGAAATGACAAATACACTAGAGAGTATCAGCAGTGGATTAGATGATACAGAAGAATGGACCAACAATCCAGATGACAGAGTACCAAAAATCACTGAAGTCGAACAGAAAAAAGAAGAATCTTTTTAAATGATGATAGTTTAAGAAACCTGTAAGACAAAATCAAGCATACTCATATTTGATTGTAGGGGTCCCAAAAGGAGAAGAGAGAGAGAAAAAGGCAGAGAACTTAAGCAAAGAAATAATAGCTGAAAACTTCCCTAACCTGGGGAAAGAAACAGACATCCGTGTCCAGGAAGCACAGTGAGTAGCAAACAAGATGAACTCAAAGAAATCCACAACAAAACACATTATAATTAAAATGTCAAAATTTAAACAGAGAGAATCTTAAATGCAGCAAGAGAAAAGCAACTAGTTATGTACAAGGGAACTCCCATAATACTATCAGCTGCCTTTTCAGCAGAAACTTAGCAGGCCAGTAGGAAGTGGCACTATATATTCAAAGTACTGAAAGGAAAAAAGTTACAACAAAGAATACTCTACCTGGCAAGGTTATCATTCAGTACTGAAGGAGAGATAAAGAGTTTTACAGAAAAGAAAGAGCTAGAAGAGTTCAGCACCACTAAACCCTCAGGTACTGTTGGTGATACTGTAAACTGGAGCACCCACTATGAAAAACAGTATGGAGGGTTCTCAAAAAATTAAAATAGAACTACCATATAATCCAGCAATTCTACTTCTGGATATTTACCTGAAGAAAATAAAAACACTTATTTGAAAAGATATATGCATCCCTGTGTTCATTGCAGCATTATTTAAAATAGCCAAGATATGGGAGCAACCATCAATAGACGAATGGATAAAGAAGATGTGGCATATATATACAATGGAATGTTATTCAGCCATAAAATAGAATGAAATCTTGCCGCATGTGACAACACGGCTGGATCTAGAGGGTATTATGCCAAGTGAAGTAAGTCAGACAGAGAAAGTATAGTATGATTTCATGTATATGTGGAATCTAAAAAACAAAACGAACAAAACAAAATAAAACAGAAACAGACTCACAGATACAAAGAATAACTGATGGTTGCCAGAGGGGTGGGGGTTAGGTGAAATAGGTGAAAGGGATTAAGAGCTACAAACTTCCAATTAATACAATAAATAAATAAGTCACAGGGATATAATATACAGCATAAGAAAAATGGTCAATAATACTGTAATAACTTTGCATGGGGACAGATTGTTACTAGACTTGCTGTGATCATTTCACAATGTATTTAAATGTCAGATCAATATGTTATACAACTGAAATTAACATAATATTGCATGTCAACTCTACATTAATAAAAATAAGTAAACAAAAATAAAAGAAATTAATCCCCCAAAAGGGATATTTAGGACATTTCTTACCTCCGAGCAGGCAGAGTTCAGTCTGACAGATGGAACCTCACGGAAGGGAAATTCACACCATTGAACAGTACCCCACCAAGGTCAACTGGAGCCTAAGGCAAAAGATAAAAATCAGTAATAATGATCCTGTCATTATTTAAAATTTTAATATTTTGTTCATTATGGATGTTTAAAATTTTAATTTTGATTATTCAAAATTTTGATCATTCAAATATTGCATTAAAATACTGTTTATCTTGATATCTGAACTTTTTGATGCCTCTTTAGATTTGGCATCTGAAGCAAGTACCTCACTCATTCACTCCAGTCCCACCCCTCTAGTAGGCAGTTATGTGGATAGTAGCTTCAGGGATCCAGGCAATTTGTCTACTCTCAGCATGATGCTGGCCATTGCGTATGTTGGGAAAGAACCAGACAGACTACCAGATTCTCAGGCAAAGCTTCTATTGTAATGTTGAACTAGACTGTTACCTAACCCTACAAACACTATGCCAAGAGGGAAGAAAGACACAGATGGCTGGGAATGTTGGACTCAAAATCTACAGAGGTAACCATGATCATCGCTGGGGCAGTGAAAACATTTTCATCAGAACGCAAGACTCTCCTTCCAGGTCCAACCAGATGGTAAACTGGAACTGTGGCTACACATCTTGCCTTGGAAAGGAATGGTTCAAGAACTCAGGCAAACCTGAATCAATTCATGGCATCAACCAGTAAATAGAGCAACAGATACCTGTAGGAGACATGATTGACAAAGATGGGCATATCCTTTCTAGGGTTTGGGGTTTTTTGTGGGAGGTCTCTCCAGAGAAGTTGACTTTAGTGCTTTACATCTTTACATGTGTGAGGGATATTCAAGTCCTTTGCAACTTCCCAATCCACAATTACAGTTATAGCTTATAATATCCCCCACAAAATGCAATGTAGTAAAACTGAAGTGCTTAAGTGATCCCTTCAGGCCTTTAATGATTTTATAACCAATAGTAAAGAGACATCCAAAGTTATTTTAATTCCAAACTATCATTGTCTTAGGCCTCCTGATGTCCATCACCAGACCTAGCAGATGGATATTTTAAAATTATTTTTCAAAATGAATTCATTTTTATCCAGTCATGGGGAATATTGAGTCCCAAATGACAAGAGAACAACAGAGCCTCTTCACACATTTTTATTTGTGGTTCGCTTATTTACTGTTTCGAGACAGAGAAAATCTATTGATAGACTTTTTATCCCTTGGCATTGATTTCAGAAATAAACTACTGTAACAAGAGTGTTGCCAGGTTTTAAATCCTTCTCAGTCAGCTTTTCTTTCATGTCCTGGTTGACCTATCACCCTCCGTGCTTGCAGAAGTCCAGTCACCTTCTCCAGTGACTCCGAAGACACTCAGAGCCCACCACTTACCATTTTTCACTCAAAAATGTTAGTATGGTAGCTTCAACTTATCTCCCTAAATCCCTAAAACCTACCTCCCTAAAAGTAATGCTGCTTCATCCAATTGTCTATCACCTGTAGAATGGATAAATAAACTGGGTATAGTCACAACTTTATTTGGAACATTTTATAGCCATGAGAATGAACAACTTCAGCTACATGCAACAACATGGTTGACTCTCAAAAACATCAAAAACATCAGGTTGGACAAAAGAAACCAGACATGAGAGGGCACATACTATATGATTCTATTTATTAAAATTCAAAACAGACCAAACTAATCTTGAATGGTGGTTACTCTTTAGGGAGATATCATGTCTGGAAGGGGGAGGCACGGTCTTCTGGGGGGGCAGGGTAGTGACAATGTTCTGTCTCTTGATCTGAGTTCAGGTTACATGGATGTATAAATTTTTGAAAATCCACTGAAAATTTTCTGAGTATATGCTATACATCAATAAAAGTTTTGTGAAAATAATAATGCTATTGACAACATGTCATTGCTTAAATCTATAGCTAACCAATTTTTAAATAAAGGACACTTAGAAAATAGGGTATTCCAAATATTCTTAGAAATAAAAATACATATAACTTATTCTAATTCTATGTTTCTGGTAGAAAACTTTTTTCCTGAGCTATAAATATATATTCCTAACTACATAGTTGGAACCTAGATTCTCTTCAGGAATCTACAACTGAAAATGTCTAAAACTAAATTCATTGTTCCCCCAAAACCTACCTCCTCCCCTCCTACTTTTTATATCTCAACAAATGACACCACCATCCACTCATTTGCCCAAGTCAAAAACATGGCCTCTTCTTACTTTCTACATTTTCCTTACTGCCCAAACCAATAAACACTATCTCCTACCAAGTTGCCTCTTTAATACCACCATTTTAGTCCCCTATCCTCCATTCCCCACTTCTCTGGCTTATTCCTGTACTTCATTATTTTTGTTATGGATGATTGCAATTTAAGGCTCCCCTGCCTCTCATCTCACCACTTTCCAATCTATCCAGCCCACTGCTTTCAGAGCCCTGTACAAGCCACATAAAGATAATCCTTTTCCTTGTATATAGCCACACTACAATTTAACCAGAAACTGTTTCACACAGACTGATCACCCACATTCTGCAACAATGGTTCTAATATGTTCTCCTCTCAAAAAATCTTTTTTTTCAAAAATATATTTTTCCAGTTCTGATATTGTGAAAATAATGAATAAATCCAAATCCAGAGGCAACTGTGGTGAGAAATTTGTGGTGATACGACACCCTACACATCATAAAGCAAAAGATAATTGCTTTCATGCTTGTAGTGGCCATGTTTGAAGCATTTGCCCGAATGAGCACCTCTCTTTTCCTATGGGAAGGGGTAACCCACCCAGCCATGTTCATACTCTTTGACTTTGGGTTGATCATTTTCTGCAGAGAAACTACTGCCATTGTTTGGAAACCCACTTAAGCTGGGCCAGTCAGTTTCTCGCCTGGGAGTTTGAATTTGGCATTGAAAGATGGTTGATGATTATCAGTCTCCCCTGGGCACTTGAACTAGGACTATGGAAGACAGAAAAGTTAGGGTATATATAGAAAGAATAGCAGAGGCAGAAGACTGGGCTAGAAGAACCAAAGGCAGTCTCTTTCTCCCACTTCCCAGTTCCCGGATCCAGTCTATACAGGCTGGAAAGACTTCCAGCTTTGGGATTTAAGACATAGCCTGATTCCTTAAAATATGTCCTTTATCTGTAGTGAATTTCCAATACTAATAAACAGAAGATTATAGAGTAAATCAATGCTAAATTCATCTAGTTATGCACCCCAAAAAATCCACTTAAATATATACATTTTTCATGAATACTTTGAGTTTGTTCACTTCTATTAATGCATTAACCAAAGAATAAACCTCATAGTCTGTAAAGATGGATTGAATAGTCCAAAATGTCAAACCCCAAAATGAAAATACCAACTAGATTTCTTTATAGCAGTGCTCCCAACGTTTTTCAGGCCATACCTCACATAGAAAATGGTACTGTTTGTATGACAAATAGCAATAAATGGAATGCATGAGGCCACAGGCCCAGAAACAGCCTGGCTTCCCAAGGACTGAGAGGATCAACGCCTTGCATCCATACTCATCTGTGGTGTACCAGTATGTCCCAGCACACCAGTTAGGGAGCTCTTATCTTGCATAATTGGAAACTGTATTCTTGTCTTCGAAGAGCCTAAGATGGCACTGCGTGTACAGTAATAAACCCTGAGGGAATTTAAAAATAGGATAAAGAACTTTCTGAGTGAGACCACTGAGGGAGAACTTAGAACTTAAAAAATGGCACTAACTTTGGCTCTAACAAGTACAGTAATAGTGAGGGGGGAAAAGTTCAGAGCCTTTGAAAAGGGTCAAAGTCTAATTAAACAGAATGGAATGACCACATGCAGTACTCTTCTCTGTCTCCTGAGATACCTCCAAAAAGAGAGCAAAGTAATAAAAAGGGAAAACAGCACGAGGACAAAAAGAACAGCAGGAGATGCATCAGTAGATGAGATATTTTAACAAATATATTGCAGGTGGAAAGCACATGGAGAACGGTAATTGATCTAACAGGGAAAAAGAAGACCCAATCCAAAGTCTCTGCAGAGATGGCAGTTGATGAGAGCTGAGTGAGTGAATTCATCTGTAGAACCCCTGAGACACCAAAGACTTGGAGGCACCACACTTGATACTTCAGAAGTATCAGAAGGTAGATATAATACTCAAGCTGAATACAAATACTGGTTAAGTCCATATACCGGTCCCTTCCAACATCTTTCTTAACCAGGCAAACACCACAGTCCCACTGCCACCACACCTCTACACTAGGCAGGACAGCAGAGGTTAATTCTCTGGGAAAAGGCTGTAGACTTGGGGAACTTAAATGCAATAGAGGACAAAGATGTGACATTCCCTACCCCCACCCCACTGAGTCGTCTTCTATCCATATCCAGAGCAAGCAACCAAGTATTTCCCAAGTACCAGACTGCAGGACCTTTCTCTGGAGAAACCAATCAACCAAAAGAAAAGACTTACATTTAAGGATACTTACATTTAAGGATCCCCCTCATGAAAAGCCTAAAGCACCACTTAATCACTCAGCCCCACTGACTCACATGCCATTTCTTATCAGTTCCTTACTGCTGCACTCTTAAATATGAACAGACAGCAAGGGATCACTTAACATCTGAGAAAAGCCTTTACTCTGAAAGAGAGAGATCAAAACATACAGAAAGAAGGAAACCTGGAATCAGGTAGAAAATTTATTATTAATATTATCAGAAAGATAAATTATTCCATCCATAAAAACAAAAACCACCAAGAAAGGGAATGACCCAAAAATAAGAAAGGGCACTTGGAAATTAAAATATCAGTCATAAAAAAATCCAATTAAAAATCTAGAAGACACAGTAAACAAAATCTCTCAGAATATAAAAATGATTAGACAAAGAGTTGGGAAATAATTGAGAAAAGGGACCTACAGGATTAATCCATCAGGACTAACATCTGAATAATAGGAGTTACAGAAAGGTGGAACAGAAACAACTGGAGAGGAGAAATTCATCAAAAGAGAATTATATAACGAAATATACAAGGACTTGAGGACATGAGTTTACAGAGGACATGAGTTTACAATGTCCCACTGATTACTCAACACCATTAAGGAGAAAAGACTATTTATGGCACATCTTGATGACATTTTAGAGTGCCAGAGATAAAGAGAAGAATCTAAAATCTTCCAGAGTAAAAATCTGGTCACATACAGAACACCTGTATTTAGAATGAAATTCAATGCATTCAAAATGTTGAGGAAAAATTACTTTAACTTAAAATAGAATATTCAGCAAAAGTATTAATCAAATGTGAGGGGAAAGGGAAATTTTGGATATGCACTAAATTTTAAAAGTTGTCCTGAGAGACCTTCAAGATGGTGGAGGAGTAAGACGTGGAGATCACCTTCCTCCCCACAAATACATCAGAAATACATCTACATGAGGAACAACTCCTACAGAACACCTACTGAATGCTGGTAAAAGACCTCAGACTTCCCAAAAGGCAAGGAACTCCCCATGTACCTGGGTAGGGAAAAGAAAAATGAAAAAACAGAGACAAAAGAATAGGGATGGGACATGCACCTCTGGGAGAGAGCTGTGAAGGAGGAAGGGTTTCCACACACTAGGAAGCCCCTTCGCGGGCGGAGACTGTGGGTGGCAGAGGGGGGAAGCTTCAGAGCCACGCCGGAGAGCGCAGCAACAGGGGTGCAGAGGGCACAGCGGAGAGATTCCCGCACAGAGGATCAGTGCCGACCAGCACTCCTCAGCCCGAGAGGCTTGTCTGATCACCTGCCAGGGCGGTGGGGGCTGGGAGCTGAGGCTCGGGCTTCGGAGGTCAGACCACAGGGAGAGGGGTCCCAGGACACTGCAAGCCAGAAGGGTTGGCTGCATGAACACGGCCAAAAGGAGGCTCATGCACCACAGCTAGCCAGGAGGGAGTCCAGGAAAAAGTCTGGACCTGCCTAAGAGGCAAGAGACCATTGTTTCAGAGCACCATCTAAACGAGCTCCAGAGATGGGTGCGACCCACGGCTATCAGCGCGGACCCCAGAGACGGGCATGAGACGCTAAGGCTGCTGCTGCCGCCACCAAGAAGCCTGTGTGCAAGCACAGGTCACTATCCACACCTCCCCTTCTGGGAACCTGTGCAGCCCACCACTGCCAGGGTCCCGTGATCCAGGGACAACTTCCCCGGGAGAACGCACGGTGCGCCTCAGGCTGGTGCAACGTCATGCTGCCCTCTGCCGCCGCAGGCTCACCCCGCATTCCATACCCCTCCCTCCGCCCGGCCTGAGTGAGCCAGAGCCCCCGAATCAGCTGCTCCTTTAACCCCATCCTGTCTGAGCGAAGAACAGACACCCTCAGGCGACCTACATGCAGAGGCGGGGCCAAATCCAAGGCTGAACCCTGGGAGCTGTGGGAACAAAGAAGAGAAAGGGAAACCTCTCCCAGCAGCCTCAGGAGCAGCAGATTAAATCTCCACAATCAACTTGACGTACCCTGCATCTGTGGAATACCTGAATAGACAACGAGTCATCCCAAAATTGAGGCGGTGGACTTTGGGAGCAACTGTACACTTGGGGTTTGCTTTCTACATCTAATTTGTTTCTGGTTTTATGTTTATCTTAGTCTAGTTTTTAGAGTTTATTATCATTGGTAGATTTGTTTACTGATTTGGTTGCTCTCTTCCTCCTTTTTTTCTAAATAGATATATGTATATTTTTGCTTTTTCTCTTTTTGTGAGTGTGTATGTGTATGCTTCTTTCTGTGATTTTGTCTGTATAGCTTTGCATTTACCATTTTGTCCTGGGGTTCTGTCTGTCCGTTTCTTTTGTGTTTTTTTTGTATTTTTAGTATAGTTTTTAGTGCTTGATATCCTTGGTGGATTTGTTTTTTGGTTTGGTTGCTCTCTTCTTTCTTTCTTTTTTTCATTTTAAATAATTTTTTATTTTTTTTATTTTAATAACTTTCTTTCATTTTACTTTATTTTTTCTTTCTTTCTTTTTTTCTGCCTTTTCTTCTGAGATGTGTGGCTAACAGGGTCTTGCTGCTCCAGCCAGGTGTCAGGCCTCTGCCTCTGAGGTGGGAGAAGCGAGTTCAGGACATTGTTATACCAGAAACCTCCTGACTCCACGTAATATCAAAAGGCAAAAGCTCACCCAGAGATCTCCATCTTAACACTAATACCCAGCTCCACTCAACGACCAGCGAGCTAAAGTGCTGGACACCCTATGCCACACAACTAGCAAGACAGGAACACAACCCCACCCATTAGCAGAGAGGATGCCTAAATTCATAATAAGGTCACAGAAACCCCAAAACACACCACCGGATGTGGTCCTGCCCACCAGAAAGACAAGATCCAGCCTCATCCACCAGAACACAGGCACCAGTGCCCTCCACCAGGAAGCCTACACAACCCACTGAACCAAACTTAGCCACTGGGGGCATACACCAAAAACAATAGACACTAGAAAACTGCAGCCTGCGAAAAGGAGACCCCACACACAGTAAGTTAAGCAAAATGAAAAGACAAAGAAATACATAGCAGATGAAGAAGCAAGGCAAAACCCCACCAGACCAAACAAATGAAGAGGAAATAGGCAGTCTACCTGAAAAAGAATTCAGAGTAATGATAGCAAAGATGATCCAAAATCTTGGAAATAGAATTCAGAACATATAAGAAACGTTTAACAAGGACCTAGAAGAACTAAAGAGCAAACAAACAATGATGAACAACACAATAAATGAAATTAAAAATTCTCTAGAAGGAATCAATAGCAGAATAACTGAGGCAGAAGAATGGTTAAGTGACCTCGAAGATAAAATAGTGGAAATAACTACCACAGAGCAGAATAAAGAAAAAAGACTGAAAAGAATTGAGGACAGTCTCAGAGACCTCTGGGACAACATTAAACACACCAACATTTGAATTATAAGGGTCCCAGAAGAAGAAGAGAAAAAGAAACGGACTGAGAAAATATTTGAAGAGATGATAGTTGAAAACTTCCCAAATATGGAAAAAGAAATAGTCAGTCAAGTCCTGGAAACGCAGAGAGTCTCATACAGGATAAATCCAAGCAGAAACATGACAAGACATATATTAATCAAACTACCAAAAATTAAATACAAAGAAAAGATATTAAAAGCAGCAAGGGAAAAACAACAAATAACATACAAGGGAATTCCCATAAAGTTAACAGCTGATTTTTCAGCAGAAACTCTGCAAGCCAGAAGGGAGTGGCAGGACATATTTGAAGTGATGAAAGGGAAAAACCTACAAGCAAGATTACTCTACCAAGCAAGGATCTCATTCAGATTTGACAGAGAAATTAAAACCTTTACAGACAAGCAAAAGCTAAGGGAATTCAGCACCACCAAACCAGCTTTACAACAAATGCTAAAGGAACTTCTCTAGGCAGGAAACACAAGAGAAGGAAAAGACCTACAAAAAAAAATCCCAAAACAATTAAGAAATGGTAATAGGAACATACATATGGATAACTATCTTAAATGTAAAGGGATTAAATGCTCCAACCAAAAGACATAGACTAGCTGAATGGATACAAAAAAAAGACCTGTATATATGCTGTCTGCAAGAGACCCACTTCAGACGTAGGGACACATACAGATTGAAAGTGAGGGGATGGAAAAAGATATTCCATGCAAATGGAAATCAAAAGAAAGCTAGAGTAGCAATTCTCAACTCAGACAAAATAGACTTTAAAATAAAGACTATTACAAGAGACAAAGAAGGACAATACATAATGATCAATGGATCAGTCCAAAAAGAAGATATAACAATTGTAAATATTTATGCACCCAACATAGGAGCACCTCAATACATAAGGCAAATGCTAACAGCCACAAAGGGGAAATCGGCAGTAACACAATCATAGTAGGGGGTTTTAATACCCCACTTTCACCAATGGACAGATCATCCAAAATGAAAATAAATAAGGAAACACAAGCTTTATATGATACATTAAACAAGATGGACTTAATTGATATTTATAGGACAATGCAAACAAAAACAACAGAATAAAATTTTTTCTCAAGTGCTCATGGAACATTCTCCAGGATAGATCATATGTTGGGTCACAAATCAAGCCTTGGTAAATTTAAGAAAATTGAAATCATATCAACTATCTTTTCTGACCACAATGCTATAAGACTAGATATCAATTACAGGAAGAAATTTGTAAAAAATACAAACACATGGAGGCTAAACAATACTCTACTAAATAACCAAGAGATCACAGAAGAAATCAAAGAGGAAATCAAAAAAAACCTAGAAACAAATGACAATGAAAACACGACAACCCATAACCTCTGGGATGCAGCAAAAACAGTTCTAAGAGGGAAGTTTATAGCAATACAATCCTACCTCAAGAAACAAGAAACATCTCAAATAAACAACCTAACCTTACACTAAAACCATTAGAGAAAGAAAAACAAAAAAAACCCAAAGTTAGCAGTACGAAAGAAATCATAAAGATCAGATCAGAAATAAATGAAAAAGAAATGAAGGACATGATAGCAAATATCAATAAAACTAAAAGCTGGTTCTTTGACAAGATAAACAAAACTGATAAACCATTAACCAGACTCATCAAGAAAAAAAGGGAGAAGACTCAAATCAATAAAATTAGAAATGAAAAAGGAGAAGTAACAACTGACACTGCAGAAATACAAAGGATCCTGAGAGATTACTACAAGCAACTCTATGCCAACAAAGTGGACAACCTGGAAGAAACGGACAAATTCTTAGAAAAGCACAACCTTCTGAGACTGAACCAGGAAGAAATACAAAATATAAACAGAACAATCACAAGCACTGAAATTGAAACTGTGATTAAAAATCTTCCAACAAACAAAAGCCCAGGACCAGATGGCTTCACAGGCGAATTCTATCAAACATTTAGAGAAGAGCTAATACCTATCCTTCTCAAACTCTTCCAAAATATAGCAGAGGGAGGAACACTCCCAAACTCATTCTACGAGGTCACCATCACCCTGATACCAAAACCAGACAAAGATGTCACAAAGAAAGAAAACTACAGGCCAATGTCACTGATGAACATAGATGCAAAAATCCTCAACAAAATACTAGCAAACAGAATCCGACACCACATTAAAAGGATCAAACATACATGATCAAGGGGGGTTTACCCCAGGAATGCAAGGATTCTTTAATACATGCAAATCAATCAATGTGATAAACCATATTAACAAATTCAAGGAGAAAAAACATATGATCATCTCAATAGAAGCAGAAAAAGCTTTTGACAAAATTCAACACCAATTTATGATAAAAACTCTCCAGACAGTGGGCATAGAGGGAACCTACCTTGACTTAATAAAGGCCATATATGACAAACCCACAGCCAACATCATTCTTAATGGTGAAAACTGAAACCATTTCCTCTACGATCAGGAACAAGACAAGGGTGCCCACTCTCACCACTGTTATTCAACATAGTTTTGGAAGTTTTAGCCATGGTAAGCAGAGAAAAAAAAGAAATAAAACGAATTCAAATCGGAAAAGAAGAAGTAAAACTGTCACTGTTTGCAGATGACACGATACTATACATAGAGAATCCTAAAGATGCTACCAGAAAACTACTAAATCTAATCAACAAATTTGGTAAAGTAGCAGGATACAAAATTAATGCACAGAAATCTCTTGCATTCCTATACACTAATGATGAAAAATCTGAAAGAGAAATAAAGGAAACACTCTCATTTACCACTGCAACAAAAAGAATAAAATACCTAGGAATAAACCTACCTAAGGAGACAAAAGACCTGTATGCAGAAAACTATAAGACACTGATGAAAGAAATTAAAGATGATACCAACAGATGGAGAGATATACCATGTTCTTGGATTGGAAGAATCCACATTGTGAAAATGACTATACTACCCAAAGCAGTCTACAGATTCAATGCAATCCCTATCAAAATACCAATGGCATTTTTCACAGAAGTAGAAAAAAATTTTTTCACAGTTTGTGTGGAAACCCAAAAGACCCTGAATAGCCAAAGCAATCTTGAGAAAGAAAAATGGAGCTGAAGGAATCAGGCTCCCTGACTTCAGACCATAGTACAAATCTACAGTAATCAAGACAGTACGGTACTGGCACAAAAACAGAAACATAGATCAATGGAACAGGAATAGGAAGCCCAGAGATAAACCCATGCACATTTGGTCACCTTATCTTTGACAAAGGATGCAAGAATATACAATGGAGAAAAGACAGCCTCTTCAATAAGTGGTGCTGGGCAAACTGGACAGCTACATGTAAAAGACTGCAATTAGAACACTTCCTAACACCATACACAAAAATAAACTCAAAATGGATTAAAGACCTAAATATAAGGCCAGACACTATCAAACTCTTAGAGGAAAACATAGGCAGAACACGCTATGACATCAATCACAGCAAGATCCTTTTTGACCCACCCCCTAGAGAAATGGAAATAAAAACAAAAATAAACAAATGGGACCTAATGAAACTTCAAAGCTCTTGCACAGCAAAGGAAACCATAAACAAGACAAAAAGCCCTCAGAATGGGAGAAAATATTTGCAAATGAAGCAACTGACAAAGGATTAATCTCCAAAATATATAAGCAGCTCATGCAGCTCAATATCAAAAAAACAAACAACCCAATCCAAAAATGGGCAGAAGACCTAAATAGACATTTCTCCAAAGAATATATACAGATTGTCATCAAACACATGAAAGGATGCTCAACATCACTAATCATTAGAGAAATGTAAATCAAAACCACAATGAGGTATCACCTCACACCAGTCAGAATGGTCATCATCAGAAAATCTACAAACAATACATGCTAGAGAGGGTGTGGAGAAAAGGGAACCCTCTTGCACTGTTGGTGGGAATGTAAATGGATACAGCCACTATGGAGAACAGTATGGAGGTTCCTTAAAAAACTAAAAATAGAACTATCATATAACCCAGCAATCCCACCACTGGGCATATACCCTGAGAAAACCATCATTCAAAAAGAGACATGTACCACAATGTTCATTGCAGCACTATGTACAATAGCCAGGACATCTAAGCAACTTAAGTGTCCTTTGACAGATGAATGGATAAAGAAGATGTGGCACATATATACAATGGGATATTACTCAGCCATAAAAAGAAATGAAACTGAGTTATCTGTAGTGAGGTGGATGGACCTAGAGTCTGTCATACAGAGTGAAGTAAGTCAGAAAGAGAAAAACAAATACTGTATGCTAACACATATAGATGGAACATTAAAAAAAGAAAAGGTTCTGATGAACCTAGACGCAGGACAGGAATAAAGATGCAGATGTAGAGAATGGACTTGAGTACACTGTGGCAGGGGGGAAGGGGAAGTTGGGATGAAGTGAGAGAATAGAATTGTCATATATACACTACTAAATGTAAAATAGATAGCTAGTGGGAAGCAGCTGTGTAGCACAGGGAGATCAGCTCCATGCTTTGTGACCTCTTAGAGGGGTGGGATAGGGATGGTGGGAGGGAGACGCAAGAGGGAGGGGATATGGGGATATATGTATACATATAGCTGATTCACTTTGTTATACAGCAGAAACTAACACAACATTGTAAAGCAATTATACTCCAATAAAGATGTAAAAAAAAAAAGAAGGGTATTGGGCTGGAAAATAAAGCATGGGGAAAAAAATTAAGACACCAATTCTAAGAGCCTTAGTTTGATGGGAAATCAACAGATAATATGGAGGAAAATGCCAGAAGAAACAGCTGAAAGAAATATAAAAATGTTTGACTCTGAAAAAGTAGAGTGGGGATTTGAGGGGGCAGGCAGAGGACAACAGTTCAATATACTATTTGATTTTTCACATGCATGAATTATTTTGAAAAATATGTGAGTATGAATCAAGCAGTCAAACTCTGTATTTTCAAGGAATATTTGTGCCATTTGCTCTTAGTGAAAATGGATGATGAACACATTTTACAAAAACAGTATAACTTGTGACTTTATTCAATTGTGCCACTCATTCTGCATTGGTCAACATCTATCAAAAATATCTTTGCACTATAGAGGATGTAATAACACTTCAGATTTAAGGAAGTGTCCTTTTGAAATTATATTTTATCTACCCATATTTAAATTTAAACAAACAAAAGAGAATTTTCAGTTTCCCTGTGATACTTTCAGTTTTGATTTATCCAAACAGATGCAAATATTCTTACATTTGGATAATGACAGACTTATTCATTGCTCTGAGCTAAATTTCTTGAACTACAAAAAGGTAGAATAAAGTCTTCAGTTAGGAAAGTGAAAAACATCAAACTGTTAGGGAGAAATTTCTTTGCTCAGATTGGTGAGAAAGGGAAAAACTATAAAGACCATGCAATTTACAGAGAAATTAGCATTTTATTATTTTTTAAAACATGGTATCTTCTTTAAAATCTAAATAGTGACTAAATAATATCATACTTATCTAAAAATTATTTGTTTAAACTGTGCAATTATTTCTTGTCATACAACTTTTTTGACTGTTGGGTTTTGTTTTTTTTTTTCCTGAAGAAAAATCTCATGTATTTCAGCGAACTAATTTGTAAGCCAAGCACTCCATTCCTCTCTCAATTGTTCAGACAAATCCCCAATGGCCTCCCTGCATTATATTAGCAGAAGTTAATATTTCATGACTCATTAGTGCACGGAAGTAAGTGAAGGATCTCAGCCCAGTAATGTAAAGAGAGAAGCAATGGGGTGTGTCCAATTTTGTTAACTCCACAATGTGTCTGTAGAGCTCAACCAAAAGATATGAACTGAAGATTAAACATAACCATGAAGGAATTGACAGACAAGGAAAAAAGGAAGGAAGAAAAGAAGGAGGGAGGGAGGGAGAGAGTGAGGGAGGGAAGGAAGGAAGGAAGGAAGGAAGGAAGGAAGGAAGAAAGAAAGAAAGAAAGAAGGAAGGAAGGAAGGAAGGAAGGAAGGAAAGGAAGGAAGGCAGAAAGAAAGAAAGAAAGAAAGAAAGAAAGAAAGAAAGAAAGAAAAGAAGGAAGGGAGGGAGGGAGGAAGGAAGGAAGGAAGAGAGACAGAGAAAGAGAAAGAAAGGAAACAAAGAAAGAAACAAAGAAAGAAAGAAACAAAGAAAGGAGAGAGGGAGGGAGGGAGGAAGAAAAAAAAGATTTTTTAGCAGAAAGAGCTAGGCCAACTTAAACTTTTCTCACTTTTTAGTAGGTTAACAATATCTATCTTTATCTGTAGGCCAGACTTCTGCTGCAGCTCTACTGTACTTCATGTTTACAAGCCCTCCTTTGCCTCTCTGAGCCATAATAGTATTTTCATAGTTGAATCCTTATATTCAGATGATTTCATATTTGAGTCCTTACATTTAGGTGACCTCTTTATCTGCATTAAAGGGTTTTCTAACCAAGAGGAGGATGTGCATACCCCCAGGAAAAGCACAAGACAATCCTTTGGGGGATATGTAAAGAAAAATATTAGAATTTCCATTTCTATTTTTTCTAAAAATAAAAACTAAAATGAGTCTATATTTAATATATGGATTATCACTGCATCCTTGTTCAGTAAGTAGGGTGTCAGAGGCCTCAAATCTCATACAGTGAGCAAAATGTCCTGAAGGAAGTGTGAAGGATCCAGGCACAGAGGGCTAAATGGTGGTGCCCTCATGCATTTATTCTCTGATTTCAGTATGCACACCCTAGAATGGTTTACAAGAGACCAGTTAGGAGGATTTGCAGATTATATTGTTGAGTTTTGTCTAAACTAACCTTCACACGAAGGACAAATTACCTTAAAATATTCCCACAAAGGCACTACATGTTAAAGATAATACTAGTGATACAAAGATGTAAGTGAACAAGAAAATGGCATCATGGAAAGTTCTACTCCTGGTATAAGTTCTTCATTGGTCATATAATGAGGTTAAAAACAAAGATGACCTAATTAGAGCAGATAAAGAGTTGGTCAAAAAATTTGAAATTAACAATCAACAATTTAAATTATATCCACAATCATTCAATTACAAATGTTTTTGTGTATATATTCTTTCTTATGATATTTAGTCATTGATAACATACAGCTCTTACAATTAACCTGACATTTTTAAACATTTTCATTCCCCTTTGCCTTATTCTTTTAAATTTTTATTTTGTTTTTTAATGTATGAAAGATAATAGCATTATTCATTATAGTTATTTTTTATTTATTATAAAGGCAGGTTAATGGATTGATTAACAGCATGAACGTGGAACCAGACTGCCAAGCTTTGCTACTTACTACTGTTTTAACATGGACAATTTATTTAATCTCTCTTTGCCTCAACTTCTTTGTATGTGAAATGGTAATAATAATAGTACCTATTTCATAGTATTGTTATGAAGAAAAATTAGTTAAAATTTGTGAAACTCTAACAGTGCATTCAACATAGTAAATTCTATATAAGTACCATTAAACTAAATTAAAACATTAATATTTTAAGAAATTTATGTTTGGGATATATGCTCAACTATTTTTACAGATATGTGTATGCAGTCAACAAAGTTTGAAGCCCTCTGTTCTAGAGAATTCTTGTGTCACATTTATGTTACTTGAGAACTCAAAGGTGGTCATAGTTTATTAGTAGAAAATTCCTATTGCATTTGTTTAATTTAAGCCAAGAAGAAAACATATTTATAATTTCACATAGAGATCTACTCCTTCCTTTTCAAAATCATCAAAGAAGACCAGAAATAAGGTGATTAAAATAAACAAGTTAGATACCATTTACACGTGGCTAATAAAATACCATGCCTAGGATTCCCAAAAGAATCACTTTATCAACTGTAGCTTATGTAAATGTTCATATTGGTTCATATTCTCTGAGCATCAAAAACTGATCCTGGGGGACATGCAGGAGCTATCAGCTTTCCCAGATAATAAAAAATCAGCAGATCTGACACTTCAGATAACTAAGAGTTATTGATGGCCAAAGATGGACAGGCTGTTTGTGACTCCTGCCTCAGAAGTCCAGTGGTGGCCATGTATGCAAATTACTGCAAAGCAATGAGACAAATGTTCAAAATGAAACATAAAAATGGCATTTTGAGCATGACTAGCTGAAACTAGGAGCCTGAAAAAGGGCTTTTTCAAGGATCTATGTACCAGTTTAGATGGCTACCAGTATAATTTAGTGGTATCACTACAGTGTGTTGGGCCAAGCTATGCATATTAGCACACAGCAAGAGATTAACAAGATTGGAAGAATTAATATTGTTAAAATGTCCATTTTACAGTCTACAGATTCAAATCAATTCCTATCAAAATTCCAATGGCATTTTTCACAGAAATAGAAAAAACAATCCTAAAATTTGTAAGAAACCACAAAAGACCCAGAATAACAAAAGCAATCTGGAGAAAGAAAAACAAAACTGAAGGCATCACACTTCCTAATTTCAACTATATTTTAAAGCTATGGTAATCAAAACAGCATGGTATTGACATAAAAATAGACATATAGCTCAATGGAATAGAATATTGAGCCCAGAAATAAACATACTTGACATATATATGGTCAATTAATTTATGACAAAGGAGCCAAGAATATACAACGCACAAAGGATAGTCTCTTCAATAAATCGTGCTGGAAAAACTGGACAGCCACATGCAAAAGAATGAAACTGGACCACTCTCTTACACCAAACACAAAAATGAACTCAAACTGAATTAAAGACTTGAATATAAGACCTGAAATCATAAAACTTCTAGGAGAAAACATAGGGGGTAAGCTCCTTGACATAGGACTTGGCAATGATTTTTGGATTTGACACCAAAAGCAAAGGCAACAAAAGCAAGAAATAAATAAGTGGAGTTACATCAAACTTAAAATCTTCTGCATAGCAAAGGAAACTATCAACAAAATGAAAAAGCAACCTACCAAATGGGAGAAAATATTTGTAAATTATATATCTGATAAGGGGGTACTATCCAAAATATAAACAATGGATATAACTCAGTAGCAAAAGATCAAACAATTTCATTTAAGAACAGGCAGAAAAACTGAACAAACTTCCAAAGAAGACATATTAATAGTCAACAGGTTCTTGAAAAGGTGTTAACATCACTAATCATAAGGGAAATACAAATCAAAACTACAATGAGATATCACCTCACACCTATTAGAATGGCTATCATCCAAAAGACAAGCAATAAGAGCTATGTGCATCCCCATGTTCACTGCAGCATTATATACAATAGCCAAGACACAGAAACAACATGTGTCTATTCATGTACGAGTGGATAAAGAAGATGTTATATACATAATGGAATATTAGTAAGCCATGAAATAGAAGGAAATCCTGCCATTTGCAACAACATGGATGGATCTTAAGGACATTAGGCTAAGTTAAATAAGTCAGACAGAGAAAGCAAAAACTGTATGATCTCACTTATATGTGGAATCTATCAATAAAAAAAAATGAACTCATAGAAACATAGAACAGATTGATTGGTAGTTGCCAGAAGAATTGGGGTGGTGTGTGGGAGAAATGGGTGAAGATGATCAAAAGGCACAAACTTCCAGTTATAAGATAATTAAGTTCTGGGGATGTAATGTACAGCATGGTGGCCATAGTTAACAATAATGTATTGTATATTTGGAAGTTGCTGAGAGTACATCTTAAAAGCTCTCATCACAAGAAAAAGAATTGTAACTTCATGAGGTGATGAATGTTAACCAAACTTATTGTGGTAATCATTATGTTGTATACTTTAAAAATAATACAGTGTTATATATCAATTATATCTCAATAAGACTGGGAAAGAAAAAAAAGAAAATGTGGTATATACATACAATATGGAATATTACTCAGCCTTAAAAAAGAATGAAATCCTGCCATTTGCAACAGTACGGATGAACCTGGAGGACATTCTGCTAAGTGAAATAAGCCAGATGTAGAATGACAAATACTTTATGATCTCATTTATATGCAGAATCTAAAATAGTCAAACTCATAGAAGTAGAGAGCAGAATAGTGGTTTCCAGAGGCTGGGGGGTGGGAAAATAGGAAGATGTCTCAAAGGCACAAAGTTTTAGTTATGCAAGGTTAATAAGTTCTGGAGATCTAATGTACAGCAATGTGACTATAGTTAACAATACTGTATTGTATACCTAAAATTTACTAAGAGGATAGACCTTAAGTGTTATCACCAAAAGAAAAAGGTAACTATATGAAGTGACAGATACGCTAATTAGCTTGATTATGGTGATCATTTAACAATGCATACATATATCAAAACATCTAGTTGCACACCTTAAATATATACAATTTTTATTTGTTAATAATATCTTAATTAACCTGAGGAGAAGAAAAGCAATGCGGTAATTTGATTTACTGTATAGAACAGGAAATTAAAATTTCAACTGTTAAATAGAACTCAACTCTATAAACACTTACTGAATATTTTCATATGCAATTCTGTAAAGTATGAAGATAAATTAGGTCCTGCCATAGAGAAACTTACTGAGAGAAAATGGGGAGAAAGAAAAATTAAGAAAGAGAAGGAGAGGGAGAAATTATACTCGAAGACAGGAAACAGGGAGTTGAAGTCAATAGCAAGTTATGTGAGGAATTAGTTCTGCCTGAGAGAATTACGGCTAGAGCACCAGGGGAGGTACAGGTAGAGTGGAGACAGAATGTGGTCCAGACAGGGCTGAAAGCCAGGGAAAGAAATTCCATCTAGTATACATAATCAGACATTAGTGAACAAACAGAAGGGCATTAGGAGCCAAGCCAGAAGACAAAGTATCTAAGGAGCAAAGTGGAATTCAGTCAAGAGAGTCTCAAGTAAAAGAGTAAAAGAAAGATACAGCAACAGGAACAGAAAGGCAGGTGTAGGCATGATTTACAGGACTCTGGCCCGTGTCAAGACTGTCCCTCAAGGCCAGAGTTACCACAGTAATTCAGTTACCAACTGCATAGAACTGACAGGAAGAAATTGTGAAGAAAAAGAAGAGCAAAAGTGTACACAGCTGAGAAGGTCTTTGAGTTGGAGGTGTCTTTTACTTGAAAGACACTTCTGTTTTTGAGATCTAGAAGTCCATCTTTCCTTTTACTGGCCTCCCTCCAAGGCCCTAGCCGCAGTATTATTGACAAACCAGACTATTTTCCATTGATCAAACACAGAATATTCTTTCAAGTCTCCAAATTTTTCCTTAGGCTGTTTTCTGTGCCTGAAAACACCTCTTCCTCCTTGAAGGCCAAGTACCCAAATACAACAGTTGAACTGAATCAAAGTCTTTTGATTACACTGGTTTTTCCTTTGGCAAAACTCAAATTAGTGTCCCCACTGAGGTAGGTATAGCAAAGTAAACAGAAGCTAAAGAGAAAACTGTCCACTAAGGATCAAAATCCCAAGAAAGGACTCCTGTGATCTCAATGAAATGGCTCCCTAAGTTGGGTTCCTCTCATAAAGAAAGTGAAATATCCTTAGTAGGAGACTGAGGAAGCAGGAGTATCCCCAATTCCTTGTAGTTCCAAAAGCCTGAGGCACTTTCTGCACCTCAGATCCACATCAAGGACCTGGCATTTAACACCCACTGGGCCATTTCCCCAAACCACCAACTTATCATTGCCCTTTTCAGATGGGGCACCCTAGTGTTACTTACTTCCCAGGCAAACTCTGTGGAAACACCACATTAATCATTTCACATATTCTCAGGGTTGATAGCACTGGCTGAGTTTGAGTTTCAGACCTCAAAAAACTGAGTTTTTAGATTTTTCCACAGTTATATGAGAAACTGCTTTTTAAGGCTAGTAAAATGAAAGCATAATTAGTTTGCTGAAACTGTCCAATATCAGTGATTTCCTTCAGAATTTGTGGAAATAGTTTAAGACTCTGAAGTAACAGGCAATATTGATAGATTCCTCCACTATGAGAAGCTGCCCAGGAAAGAACTATAAATGATACTGAAGGATACTCACTGGGAAGCTTGCTGGGGAACTGTGAGTGGAGCCATGTTGCTCATTGAGGCTGCATGGGTAAGTACTGGTACATCATGGGTATGTCGAATAGAAAAAGACAGGGGTCTGAATATAAAGATTGTGAAACTAGGACCACAAGCAGAATGATAATGCAGTTTCTTTTAAAAATAAAAAATTTTTAAACTCCTATTCAAGAATATTTCATTGCTAACTCTTTAACAAAATCTGGTAAAATGTTAATATAATACTATTAAATTAAAAATAAATTTTTGTTGTAACACTATGAAATATTTAAAGAAGTATTAAGTAACTAGGGAAATAAAAGATCAAAAAATGTTAATACATACACTTGAAATAATAAACATGTAATGAATAGAAATAAACTCTATTATATTTTTTGATTGGTTAATAACAAAGTTTAAATGGTCAGAAAGCAATGAACATAAAACTACAAAATTCAAATTTAAAATAATAATAGCAATCATACCCTACGATTTCATCTTAAATTATGGCTGGTAATTGTTACTTATTGACATGTTCTAATAACTGCCAATTTGCAGGTCTCAAAGTTCAGTTTGACCACTGTTAGAATGACAAAAAACCAGAACACTGACACCAAATGCTGAGGAGGATGTGGAGCAACAAGGACTCTCACTCATTGCTGGTGGGAATGCAAAATGGTACAGCCACTTTGGAAGACAGTTTGGTGATTTCTTCCAAAGCTAGACATACTCTTAACATATGACCCAGCAATAGCACTCCTTGGCATCTACTCAAAGGAGTTGAAAACTTATGTCCATACAAAAATCTGCACATAGATGTTTATAGCAGCCTTATTCATAATTGCCAAAACTTGGAAGCAACAAAGATATCCTTCAGTAGGTGAATGGAAAAGAAACTGTAGTACCTCCAGATAATGGAATATTATTCAGCGCTAAAAAGAAATGAGCCATCAAGCCATGAATAGACATGGAGGAAACTTAAATACATATTACTAAGGTGAGAAAAGCCAATCTGTAAAGGCTACATACTAAAGGACTCCCAACTCTATGACATTCTGGGAAAGGCAAAACTTTGGAGACAGGGGTTGAGGAGGTGGGCGGGATGAATAGGTGGAGCAAAGAGGCTAGTGAGGGCAGTGAAGCTACTTTGTAGGATACTATAACGACATGTTATTATACATTATACTTTTGTCAAAACCCGTAGAACAACAACCACAAAAAGCCCATACAACACAAAGAGTGAATCCTAATGTAAACCATGGGCTTTGGGTTACTGTGAGAAGCCAATATAGGTTTATCAATTGTAACAAATACACCACTGTTGTGCAGGATGTTGATGGGGGGGAGGTTCTGTGTGAGAGACCAGGGGGTAATGGGAATTCTCTGTGCTTTCTGCTCAATTTTGCTGTGAACCTAAAACTGCTCTAAGAAAAATAAAGTCTATTTTAAAAATTCCAGCTATATAACAGGTTTGTAATATGCCTATAAATTCATATATGTTTAATTGCACATTTTATTGGGTTTAAGATACATGATGTGGTAAAACAAAGCTATGCACCTTACTTTATCTCAAGAGATAAAGTCCACCGAATCCCAAGTCCTCAGTGTTTATTATTTTAGAAGAAATGCCATACTCCTTAGTATTCTAGAAAGTTAATATGGAGAATTGAAAGGCAGTTTTCTTAATCAAAAAGTAAGAGTTGAACAAGACCACATTTGTCACCTATGAAGTGTTTCTCCCATGGTAATTTATCCATTGGACTGTGGACCTCAGTTCTCCATGGATGACAACAAATCCACAGAAAGATTCTACATAGATAGATTCAATGCTTCCATTCCCACCTTGGCTGACAAGTGTGCAGTGTTGTCCATGTTCAGATGATCCCCTGGTGCTTACGGATTGATGTTAGGGACACTGAAGTTGTTTCAGAAAAGGTAAGTGCAAATTTAATATTAGAAAATTTCCCTCCAACTTCTCTTCACTATTTATCAGTACACAATCATTATGGGTCATCTTCACGTGTGGGCTTCTCAGATGCAGAGCGGCACAAAGCAATTTGTTCATCCTTTTGGAAAGCAGCAAAGGACATCGAGCCTATTGTCAATCTCATACCTAACTACACCCTGGAAAACCTAGCTCATCTCAGATTAATTTTCTAAGATTTAAAATAATGGTATACTCTAAAAAATAATCCAATCCAGTAACCCTTGGGAAAAAAACAGAAAGGAAATGGTTAATCTCTGGAAACATACCCTTTTAGTGGGGTCTACAGTGGGCAATAAAATACTCATATTTTTAAGATGCTAAAATAGTCTAAGAAATCCTGCTTTACTCTAGTAAGTCATAGCTCCACAAAATTCAGCAAAATTTTAATTTTTAGAGAGTTAGGCAGAGAAAAGTGAACGAAAATATAACACAGTATACGATTCCTTTAATAACGTTCCATTAAAAAGGAGGATGAACAGCCAAGGAAAATAATAATTGTGAGAAATTTGGCAATCCAAAATAGCTATTATATAATTGTGTTTATTATACTTCACTGGCTGATTCGTGTCTCTCTGAGAGGGAACATTTATAATCTCCTACTGCCATCTTATGTAATGTCTTGTCACTGCACAAAAGGAGGAATATACATTAAGGAAAACTAAAAGCACTTTCTGGAAGTTGTATATCAACCACATTTTCCACATAAAAATTAAATATCTATTTTTCCATTTCCCATTTATTTACAGCAGGATTTTTTTAAGTTTGGTCATTTAGCAAATTATTTATAATTCCTTTCCTATTAATTTCTTAAACTTTCTATTCTGGTCATATTTATTATCTCATATATAGTTTATTGTAAACTGAAATGCTATATAGCATTATATATTATTCAAATGCATGAGTAATGCAAAAGATGGAAATTAAATTGTATAAATAAAGCAGAAACAAAGCACAGTTCTACCTTTAAAGCAACAGAAGTCAACAGACTTTAACAAGTTTATCCTGAAACCAGTCAAGTAATAAGCCACCAATTTTATATAAAAGAATTTTAATTTAATGTGTAATTACAAACATATGCCAGCATTTTAATATAAAAATAACAATGCAAGTAGGCAAATTTGTATTTTTGTCTATAAATCCTGACAATTCTTTTTTATTACATCACTAGTCAATTACTATTCAGAAGACCATATAATGCAGTGCAATTTAGAAAGTTGTCAGTAGGAGAGTCTCCCCACTCTTATTTGACTATCTAATGCCAATATCCCAACTATTAGAGAAATATAACAAGTAGAAATGTGTTTATCCACAAGTAACAATAAAAATGCCAATTAACCATGGCTTAAACAATTAAAAGTTTGTCTACACAAGCAGGATATATTGCCTTTGATTCTATTTCTCAACAATGTCATCACTTCCTAAATTTCTTTCTAGATTCCCATTTCACCATCCTTGGTACACGGACCTTCATCCTCATGCTTGTCACATCATGATCACAAAATCGTTGCTATGGTTCCAAACAATAAATTAGCGCCAAGATTGGAACAAAGTAAAAAAAGGAAGTGCTAGATACATCTATTCTCCATATTCACATTATTAGTCTCATGGCCATTTCTAGCTGCAAGGGAAGCTGGAGAAGAGTTTTTAGTTCAGCACAGTCACTGTAAACAAAATTAGCAAGATACAAGGGAGAAATCTGTAGTGGGAAGAAACAAACAATATCTACCACAAGGAATGAGATTAACATTGATCTATAATTAAGACTTTAAGTTCAGATTGTAGGTTAAGCTGAAAGTAGAAGCTTCCCTCTCTTTCCAAACACATAATAATACTACGTAAAATGTTAGAGAAGAAAATAAATACTTGAAGCAAGTAAGGGAAATCTTCAAGTGCCGTAGACAAAGAGAACCAATAATAATGCTTATGAGCACTTCACAGAAGTAACTGGAATGAATATACCCAGAAGGCAGAAGTGGAGATGCCAGACCCAATGCACAGGCAAGAAGAGGCCTGGCCAGGAGAACATCTCCCACCAATGTAAAGACCCACACAGATATGGGCAGCGTACCCCAGGCCCAGGCCAAACCAGAATCTTTTGTAAGAAATCAGAGCACCTGGCCTGTGTTGCATGCAGATGTAGAGCCTGAGTTCTCACACAACCCACCCAGAGTAAAAATCCCAAGTAGAGAACTAATGGGAATGGTCTAGAATGGGTAAACCTTGTAGTACACTGTAACTGGCATCCGTAAAACCTCTTCAAAGGAACACTTCCATGACCCAGAGCACACAGAAGATAATTGCTGCAAAAGATGAAGTTGCTGGCAAATAAGGAAAAACGCACAAAGAAATGCCATCAGTGGCACAACAAATGGGAGAAATCATGCCCAGGGAGCCACTGTTACTAGAGAGGCTCAAAGGGTCTTTTCCAAAGCTGGTCTTTGTCAGACTCTTTCAACTTTAATAAATAAGCACCAAAAACATAATCCATACTAGCTCCTGGGGAGTTAAGAAAGGGGAACAAGAAAAAATGTTAAAGAAACAGAAAACTTGACTTGCCCTTTTCCTCCCATGGCCCTAAAATGAGCATACATGTCCTTCAGAGAAAAAAAAATGAAAGGGCTAAAGGACACAGAGTCATTTACAAGAACAAATCAATATAAAACCAACTGAATTTTAGAGAGCTAAGGTATAAAGAGCAGAGGTCGTACAATGGAAAATTGCAGACACACTCCCTATCCCTGCAGTTCTCCAAAACATCCTCACAAAGATGAACGTAGGAGACCCCCATAAGGGCATCAGCTAAGGAAAGCATCCTCAACAAGATGAATTATCGACTGAATTCTGAAAGATCTGTAGGGCTGGCGAAGAGACACACATTATCAGAATACTGCTGACTCATCTTTCTCTATCCACAGGCTTGTGTCCAGTCCTAATTTCATTGTATCACAAATTTAAATGAGTTTTAGAGAAACCGGAAAGATCCAAAAGATGTACAGATTTGCCCAGTAGATGGGGAATATCAGTATTAGGAGCAAAGATTGAATGGATTTGCTTCATTTCGCATAGAACATACAAGAGTGTCATGTTTAAATTCTTCTTTCAAACTATTTAAGGTTTTAAAGGAAATTAAGTTATTGTTCTCAGTGAGGAAAAAAGATCAAAACTGGAACAGGAATGATACTCAAAAAGTAGAATCTATGACTTTCAAGATAATAACCCCTGAAATCAGGTCAGGAACTAAACTTCCATTTCTAGACGTCTATTAAGAGTCACCCCTGATGGGATGATGGGTGATTTTCATTTTCTTCTCTGTATCTTGCTGGATTGTCTAAGTCAGTATTACCTTTTAAAAAAAAATAATATCAAAAAGTAAAAACTGAAATGCTAACTAACATAGTTTGGATCGTTGGTTGCTGGAAAAATGAGGGTGGAGAAGACGTGCAAGTCCCTCTAGGTCTTTTATTCTATAAGGAAAAAGTCCTTCCACAAATTAGGTTCTGTGTCAATAATTTTTGTTAGAGTATTAATTATCTTAATACAAAATCTAGAAATGTTAATATATTCAATCAGTTCTTCAACATCTAAGTGATAATTATTAAGATCTTAACTGTTCAATCACTTGACGGTTACTTAACTTCTTTAGCAAGAGGTATGGATGGTGCAGAAGGTAAGAGCCACAGCTTCCCCCTTCAAAATAAAAATTTTCAAAAGAAAAAGTCTAAAAGAGAAAAGACCACATTGTACTAATCATTTCAGGGGAAAAAAAAGAAAAGGAAAATAATAACAATTGTCCCACATACTCACCTTCCAAGTTTTTAAATAATTTTTTTTATATAGAGAAATAAGTATGACAATGAACATATAGGAATAGATTCTGAACAATGACCGTGTTCTTCATTATATAGTAAACTATAAAAATTGATCAACAAAGTTACAAAGGAACATAAATAAAATAACTCTTCCACAAATAGCAACAGACCACATAAAAACTAAACAAAGTTTAGTCATAGTGATATATAACATTTCTTGCTAAGACAATGACACATACAGGAATACATATCCATAACAGATCAGTTTTCAGCCTGGTTTCCTAGGATAAAAGTGACTATACAAATTACTGTTAAATCAATTTTAATGACCTAGTCAATTTAAACCAAATTAGGCCTAAAGCCACATAAGGCTCCCTTAGTTTCCTAGAGCTAACAGGGTTACTTACTAAATAAACCAAGTCATTCCTCTAATTCTATGTTTTGCAATGTTGGCCTGAACTTCCTAACCTCAATTCAGAGTACTGAATTCAGAGGACTAGGCTGAGGAAATTCTACTTTGATGCCATCCTATTCATGGTGCTAAGGGACACAGATATGGGAATTCAGAGATGGAAAGTTAAGAAATATTGGGCAACAAAGAAGAAAATACATACAAGAAATTGGTGCCTCTCTACCTGGCTACAAATCTGAATCTCCTCATGAGCCTTTTTTCAAAGTACCAGATCAATTAAAGCAGAATCTTTAAAACTTGAGCCCATGCTTTAAAAAAAAAAAAAAAAAAAATCACCAGATGATTCTAATACAGAGAAAGTATTAAAAAGCATAGCAATAGATGATATCAAGAAAACAATATATTCAGATTGAATGCATCCAAAACAGAGAATTGTGTTCCAAACCAAGAGTCAACTCCAAAGGGAATAACATAAATGATATTTTTTGAACCTCCAGAATACAAAGATGACAATTTATAGTAGCCAGGGCACCAAGAAATTATCTGAGGGGCTGATTGCTGAAATATTGAAAGAAAATAAAGCAAAAATTTGCTCTGGTGCCCTTACTCTTCAAGGGCTGTGAGTATAAATAGCTAATAAAATCAAGCAGTGGAGCTATTAAGCTCCTGGTACTTCTGTGCTAGGGAGAATCAGCAGTTAAAAAAAAAAAGTGTTTCCAGAATTAATACATCTGTTGTTCTTTGGGTGTTGTTACCAACCTCAAAGTAAAAAGCCTTGGAATCAACTGTATAAGCAATTTTTAAGGCATTCATCCAAATTTGGGTCATATGGAAACCCTAAATCTGTTTGCCAATAAGATTTATTTTTCAGCCTGAAAAATTAGGAAGAGAACTTTAGTGACCTTGAACTTTCACAAAAAGTTTTCTCAACTTTCTGATGACCCTCAGAATCAACAAACTTAGAGTGGATCAACAGTGCAAAATTAAAATTTAACCATTATGGGTGGAGATATAAAATATATATTTCAGGTAAACAACAAGGTATAAAGAATAACAAACACTTGTATACCCACTACGTAGCTTAAGTAAAATACAATGAAGTCTTCAGCATTCTTCCTCTCCCATTACCTTTCCCACTCTTACCAACCCTTTCTACATGAATGGAACTGTCCTAAAATTGGTGTTTATCATTTCCAAGAATGTTTTTATAATTTAACCATGTATGTATAAATCTCTAAACAATATATAGCATGGTTTCTTTTATGTTAAAGTTTTATAAAAATAGTATCATAATATATGTATTCTCTCACATAAAGATAGCTTTTTTATTCAATATTGTGTTATTATAAGGTTTATCCATGTTCGTACACATAGTAATTCATTTTAACTGCTGTATGGTAGTTAAATAGGACCACAGTTTGTCCACTGTAACACTACTAACACACTGAAACGTATACTCTCACACATGACTCTGGAATAGCAGAAATTTCTCCAGATAGTTCTTCTCAAATTCCAATGTGCATATAAAGCACTTGAGGATCTTGTTAAAATGCAGGTTCTGATTCAGCAGGTCTGAGAGTGGGTCTGATAGTCTCCATTGCTAACAAGTTCTCAGGATATGCTCCAGGCTACCCTGTTCAGTATGGTAGTCACTAGCCATATGTGGCTATTTAAACTTACTTAAATTCATATAAATAAAAGATGTGCTTCCTCACCCACTCTAACCATCTTTCAAGGGCTCAGTAGTTATTGGACAGCACAGAGAACACTCCCATCATCTCATACATTCGGACTATTGAACAGCACTGCTCTGGAGTCTTGTTACTCAAAGTGTTGTCCGAGGACCAGGAGGCCACTCTATAGAAATGCAGAATCTTAGGCTGCATCTGATCAATCCTAACCTGCATTTTAGCAACATCCCCAGGTGATTTGTTTCTCTCTTAAAGTTTCAGAAGCGCTGCTTTAGGGTGTTTTATACCTAGAAGTGGAATTGCGGGGTTGAAGGGCATGCACGTCTACAACTTTGCTACCTATTGCCAAGTTTCTCTCCAACACAGTTTAACCAGTCTATAATCCTCAAAGTAATCTGGAAGAGACTTAATTGCTCCACTCCACATCCTTACCAACACTGGATATTGTCAGACACCATGATTTTTGTCAATATAACAGTATGAATGTATTTCTCTATTGTTTTAGTTTGCCATTCCTTGATTAATAGTGAGATGGAGCATGTTTTCATATGTTTATTAGCCATTCAGATTTTCTCTTCCATCATAGCCTATTCATATTCTTTGCCCACTTTTTTCATCAGGTTATCTTGTTCTTATTAATTTGTAAGATTTCTTTACTTAGGCTAATTACTACTCACTTGTTTATTGTATACATTACATATATCTTCTTCCAGTCTGTGGCTTCTCTTTTCACTTTGTGATGTACCTAAGTTTTTAATTTTTATTTTTATCAGTGTCATCAATCTTCTCTATTCAGGTTATAGTGGCAGGGAAATCTTCAAGTACCACAGGACAACTAGGTTGAAGCATGGTTTTTCAATGTAAATTCTTTCCCTTCTCCATCTTAACTCAACTAGGAGTAAGGATTCTAACAATCCTGTCTTCCACCAATAAAATCTTGTCTCTACAAGCAGGCTTCGGGCTTCTCTGAGCAACTAGGTCACCTGACAACTGAATAAAATGAGGGAACCACCTGACCCCTCTTCCATTCACAGCCATAAGTATTGGCCATACTTTGACACAGAGATTCTAGATCTACTAGAGCATTTTCTATAAGGAGAATGAGAGGGACTTCATTTATAGCTAACTTGAGCCACAAAGGCTTGTTTTATTTGGTCTTTTTTTCCCTTGATATATCAAAATGGGAAAATACGCTAAGGCAAAAGGAGTTTGCTGTCCTTTATCCATTAAATAATGTAATCCATAAGGAAAAATCAACAAGTATAAATAGTAAACAAGCAGAAGTTACACAATTCAGACTATAATTTTTTTCAATTCTGAAATATTTATATGGAAAATTACTATTATAAAGGGAGAAATATGTCCACTATAAAGGGATTCCTCCTATTATTTATAATGACCTACTGATCATATTTAGAAAGGAAAAATACCAGATGCTTGGATCAATACTGGGACATCTTTCTATATTTCTAAATATCACTTGCTTATTCCATAAATCAGCTCCAATAGCAACAACAGTATTCATTTATTTCATCTTTCCATTCATTTACTAAAAGTATTTACTAACTATTTTATGTTGTCATAAGCTAGATTTATAGAGCTATGATGATGAATCAGAATGGAAGTACCTATACGTCCTCCAGAGTCTTTTTTTAATATTTATCAAGCACTCACTGGGTGGTAGTCATAGTGTCAAACTTTTTACATTCATTATTTTATTTTACCTTCTCAAAAACTCAGCAATAATTCATCAAATGTTTATTGAGCACCCACTTTGTGCCAGGGACTGTTCAAAGCACGGAGGAGTCAGTAGAGGAAAAGATTCCTGCTCTCGTGGAATTTTATAAACAGAAGATACACCTCAAATACTTTTTCAAAAAGATGATTTCATGTAGTATAAGTGCTCTAAAGAAAATATTACAGAGTAATGGGGTAAAGAGTGCAATCTAAGACTTGGAGAGACTAACTTACCCAATCACACAGCTGGAGAGTGGCACTGTTTGGACTTCCATCCCATGCCAACTACTTCATCATCTATTTACGTTTTAGTGTTTACTTGCCTCTACACCTCATTTAGCACTGGACAGGATATGGCAAAGAGAAGGAGGTCCAAAGATGTGGCTCAGACACCAGATCTGAGGCATTTCTGCCTCTACCTCCCATGTCTCCTCCCTACTATTCAAACAGATAGACTTGCCTAGCTTGCCTAGCTCCGAGCCTCAAACCAGTTCTTCAAAATTCTGAGTGCTGATAAGGAGGCAAGATAAAAAGATGGCAAGATCATGAACAGAAGTTATGAAGAACAATGTGACACCACAAAGCTATGCATAACTGCTAATAGGAAAAATTAATTAAGAAGAATCTTTAGAGTATAAATGTGAGGACTCCCTTAGCTCAAATTTTCATTGGGATACTGAAAAAAGAAGCATGAATATTTTAAATGGATATTTATACTACAGACATTTAATATTTTTAGGTGATTTTCTTTTCCAAAAAACCTGCCATTAACTGGGTAGTTCATAGTACACATCATGGCTTCACATAACAGAATACAGTAATTCATTTACACATAAATATGTAAAATAAATACTATAAAACAGAGAACACAAAAAGTAAAGCTTATAAGTATCAAAATGAAAGTCTTTTTTGGAACAATGAGCACCCTTTGCACCCAAATTCTTGTCTTGAAATTCCATTCTTCACTATAAAGAACCAGAACTCAGTGAAGGAAAGATTGACCAAAAGTATGGAGTAGGAAATGTATAAGATGAGTCTGGACATTTTGTCATAACAGATAGCAAGGAAATGATCAAAGACTCTGAAAAGGGGGACTACTTACCAAAAAAGCTTGAAAACCCAAAGAGAGGCACCTACCAGTCAAATATAGAATAATTTAAGCCTCAATAAAGATACTTACTGTAGTGGACTAAAAGACATCAAATATGTTTAAATCAGGACTTCATCATGATTTTAAAAACTACTTGGCCACTATTAGAGAAATATGTGTGGATAAAACTATAACATATCTAGCTTTTGCCTCAAAATAATATGACAGAGGAAGTTGGTGAGGGTAGAAACAAAATAACATTGGCATGAGTTGGTAACTGTTGAAACTGGGTGATGGTACATGGATATACTCTATGATATTCTATCTACTTTTGTACATGTCTTAAATTTTCCAAAATAAAAAGTTAAAACAAAAGAATTCAGTCTTTTACCTGAAAAGTACTTTCTAAAATTTCTGAAGAAAAATCTACAGTAAAGAATGTTTGAAAGCAGAAAAAATAATAGCATGAATGATAAGGATCCTGGTTACGATGCTATTAGACATAAACCAGAGTTAAATATTTAAATAATCAGAGAGGCAATGGATTATTCAAAACATCAAGATAGCAGATGCAGATCAAGCTATGCAGAGACACTGAGCAGAATTCAAAATAATCAAAACTATATTTTAAAATACTCTTTCTGAAAATTCAGAATTTGTGAATCCCTTTGTTACCTAATGGTTTAATGGCAGACTCATCCAAAACTAACATTCTAGTACAGTGAGTGCTAAACAAAATTACAAAGAAGATTTATTCTGTCTTCAGCTCTAGCCACCACTTCCACTGCTGTCTTCTATTTACCCTTTAAAGATATCCAGGATCTTCTTCCTCTTACCCTTATAAAAACCTTCTTTGAGAGAAGGGTATGACAAGCACATTCACACCAAACTGTAAATGACTCAGATGATTTACCACTGGACTCCTGAGTGCCTAACTCAGTCTTACACTTAGGTAGCTAAGCAAGCATATCTCCAACATGCAGACATGAACAGGTGGTCAATTACCAATAAAGCATAAGAACCACAACAGTGATTATCAGTAAAGACATAAGACAGAAGATTCACCTGAAAAAAAAAAAAATCAGGGAAAAAATAGAAAAAAATTTATTTTACTACAAATCCACCTTTCTTACACAATGTATATTTTAACAATTAAATGTTATTAAAACAATATAACATTGTGATAGAAGAAGCAGTTTTAATAAGAATACATTACAACTCACTTTTTGTATAGTAGATAACTTAATCTAAGAAAAGGACTTGATGCAATAACTTTGATTTTGGAGAGTGACACTTCTTCAAGCCCCCAAGTGAAATCTAAATTAAAATACTTAATATTTTCCTAAGCTAAGCTTTCAGTAAATCAGTCAGTGAAAGGCGAATACAATTTACTGACAAATGTCCTATATCCTCTCTCACTATTTTCTTGATATTTTATTGACAAAAGGGAATCAAATGTGATAACAACCTGGTTGTACTGCCATATGGGATGACATTTAGTTGATACCAAAGCTATAACTATAGAACTCAAGTATAAAACTAAAAGTTTAAAAGTAAACCTTTCATTTTCAAAAATTCACATGTGCTCATCATCAGTGCTTTATTTAAAAGGTAAAAAATATGCCTTACAACTTCTCAGTATGCCTCTCAAAAACTCTCCATCTGGCTTCTCTTGCATTTTGCTTTTAAGCCATATGACTGAATGCATGTTTAATGCACAGAACATTGCCTAGCATATGGTAAGGGTTATTGATAGCAGCTATTTTATTATTAATACATAGGTCTAATTATTAATACAATTAATAATAGCTATTATAATATTTGATATTAGTATCATTATAATTATTCCTACCATTTATATTAATGTTGACTATTCTAATTATTTATATTGATATTTTCATCATTATTATTACCATCCATGCTACCATGTCCACTTTTACTGAAAACCCAGAAGTACTTAAGCTTCAGGGACTGTAAAGCCAAAAGTATAGTAACTAGTCTTTTCAACAAATGGTACTAGAACAACTGAACATCTGCATACAAAAAAATTAATCTAGACACAGACCTCACACCCTTCACAAAAACAGAAACATATGCAAAATGCAAAGCTATGAGACTCTTAAGAGATGACACAAGAGAAAACCTAGATGACCTTGGGTATGGAGATGACGTTTTAGATACAACACCAAAGGCATGATCCATGAAAAACACAATTGATAAGCTGGACTTCATTACAGTTAAGAACTTCTGCTCTGCTAAAGACGATGCCAAGGCAGCAAGACATGAGTCACAGGCCTAGAGAATATATTTGCAAAAGATGCATCTGATAAGGACTCTTATCCAAAATATACAAAGAACCCTTAAAACTCAACAATAAGAAAATAAACAGCTCAATTTAAAAAATGGCCCCAAGACCTTAACAGAGAACTCACCAGAAAAGTTACACAGATGGCAAATAAGCATATGAAAAGATGCTCAACGTCATAAGTCATCAGGGAAATGCAAATTAAAATGACAATTAAATGTCACTACACACCTACTAGAATGGCCAAAATCCAAAACTCTGACAACACCAAATGCTGACAAGAATGTGGAGCAAAGGGAATTCTCACTCCTTACTAACAGAAATGCAAAATTATACAGCCACTTTGGAAGCCAGTTTGATGGTTTCTTACAAAACTATGCATATTCTTACCATACAATCCAGTAACGCACTTCTTGGTATTTACCCAAGGAGTTGAATACTTAAATCTACACTAAAACCTGCATGCAGATGTTTATAGTAACTCTTTTGTAATTGTCAAAATTTGAAAGCAACCAAGATATCCTTCAGTAGGTGAATGGAAAAATAAACTGGTATATCCAGACAATGGAATATTATTCAGCACTAATTTAAAATGAGCTATTGAGCCAAAAAAAAAAAAAAAAAGAAAGAACTCTAAATGGGTATTACTATGTGAAAGAAGCCAATCTGAATAGGCTACATACTGTATGATCTCAACTATACGACATTCTGGAAAAGGCAAAAGTATGGTGTCTCCATAATTTTTACTGTGGTTAAAAGATCAGTGGTTGGGGGAAGGGAGGGATGAGTAGGCAGAACACAGAGGATTTTACCAGTTGCTTTATTTTTTAAATGAAATATATGTATACATATGTGTATATATCTCAGAAAATATTATTAACCACTGGCACTGGAGTTCCACTTAAGAAACTGTCATCATTTAGGCAAATGCCTTGATAAACTTCCATGAGTGTGGAAGGTGAGGTCTTTAGAGTGAGGTATAGGAGACTGCAATACAAGGAGAGAATATTATCTCAAACTACTTTGATAAATTTTTCACTTTTTTATCCTGATGAAAATATCTGTATAGCTACCAAGAAAGCCAAGGTAAAAATTGTGTACATTCAAATGTTATAACAGATGGTCTGAGTCTCGCAGCATCAGTGTCCCATCTATAGTGGGCCCTCAATAAATGTGGAATTCATGAATAAATTGATTACTGAAAGAACACATAATGCAATTTTCCTGTTTTTTGGTTTTTACTACTCTGGAAATAAAACTTATATATGTATTGCTTTACACTTTCTGTGTCATACTTTTCTGAAGACACGGATGATCATGCTCTTTTACCAATCATTTGATGGAGTGGGAAACCTGTCAATCTGAATTGGAGAGAATATTTGGAGTATTGGGAATTTTATGGTTTGAAACCTTTTGAAGTGTTAATGGGCTTTTGCTTCAGGAAAGAAAGTATGCACTTGTCAACTTAGCTCAGATCAAGCATTTCAAGAGTAATGTTCATAGAATGCTTGGTGAGAAGAAAAAAGGAAACACCAGAACAGAATAGTTCTTACAAAAACTACCTCCCTACAATAAGAAATAAACACAATAAATTAGGCTCTAAAGTAAGTTAGAGGCATGCATAAGTTGCATGAAAAGCAACTCTAGTCCTCAACACTGTCTCTTTGCTTTTTAAATAAGTCTGATGATTGAAAACATTGGCACCTTTGATTTTTAAATACTGTGTTCAGAGAGAAGATCATGCTACAGAAGTATCAAAATATGAAGGCATAGAATAAAAGGTAGATGAGGAATCTGAAATGTAAGTAGGATAGGTGACTTGCCCAATTTCATAGAGCTCCTCAGGAGCAGAGCTAGAAGAAAGAATGCAGCAGAACCAAGAATCCCACTGTTTCTTTCCCAAACTCCAAAGAATCCTAATATAACACAAGCTGACAGGTCAGCTTTTAGACTTAACCTCAGGAATTATGTGATTTCAGAGATAAGAATGTTATTTTGTTCAAAAAACAAGTCTCCTGCACAATATTGCCTAAAATTTCAATAGGAAACAGAGCCTTTAATTAACAGAGAAGATTAAAAGGCCAGAGTGAACACATTAGTGTGAGTGTTCTCACATGCAAATGAAAAATGAAACCTCTTGATAGAGATAAATGTCTAGAAATCAGGAAGAACCTGCGTACTTAAAGGGTAAGTGTGTATTTTCTGAAGGAGGAAAGGTTGTTAAAAAGTGACAATGCAGAGACTTCTCAATTCTGCCCTGAACTAAAATCTATATTGAATACTGATTAGAAGCTAAAACCTGAGAGTGAGAATTTCCCTCACATAATACCTAGATATATGACCAAAGCAAGTCACTCAAACTTTCTGAGCCTTAGTCTTCTCATCTTTAAAATGAGAACATTAATATCTATCTTAAATGATTGTGTGAGAATGAAAAGTTAATATATTGAAAGAATCTGGCACAATGCCTGGCATATAATAAACAGTTAATACATGTTTGTTATTAATATCTGTTCACATACCTCTTGAGCACATTGACTTGTTAGGAGTAAATATGTTTAAGTCTCATTCATCAGTGTTCAGCAAAGAATGTAAGTTTCAGCAGTGTTATTTTAGACCTTTCAAATTAGGCCATAACCTATTTTGATTTCTATAAAAATATAGCCCCCAAAAGTAAAACTGCATTATACTTCTTGAAAATCTGTTTCAGGTAACTATGTGATAGAATAGATATGTTAATTAACTGGATTGTGGTCATCACTATACTTGTCACTATACTACATTGTATACCTTTAAAAAACTCATACAACCTAAATAAATACAATTTTTATTTGTCAATCATACTTCAGTAAAGTTGAAAAAATACTTTTAAATAAAAAATTTCAATCACTAAAAAAAATCTGTTTCATATTATTAAATCCAATTTTTCTTATCTTTGTACTTCACCCAAATACGTTTCTGTTTAACTTTTATAATTACAAAATAAAAAGCAGTCAGCACACAAATGAATGCTGTAACTATATACCTTGGTTTGAGAGCAAATTCAGTATAAGTCCCTATCAATAACTTTTATACAGTTGTCTGTCAGTCAAATATATCCATATCTGATATGATATTGGTTTATAAAAAGATTCTTCAGTGGCAAAATCCCTATGAAGAGAAGACAATTTAAATTTTTAAACACTTTTCAGCGTAACAATTATAGGAATATTTCTATGTATCTGGACCAGCAACATCACATCCTAGAGAACCTGTTAGAAATGCAAATTTTCAGACCCTACCCAGAGCTAATGAATCAGAAATTCAGAGGACGAAGACCAAAAATTACATATTAACAAGCCCTCCAGGTGATTCTGATGCATGCTGAAGTTTGAAAATCACTGGTCTAAACTCTAGTCAATATGATTGCATGCTATAGATACCCCTAGCTGAAGCTTCCCAACAGCTGAGGCGCTGTGCCTACAGATGATAGAGAACTGAGAATTCTTGGCCCATGCCTTGTGATTACAGGCAGAGGTTCCCTACTGCACCACCCATTACCAAAAGCCCATAAATTGCAGAAGGGAAGGATACAGCAAAACTTCAAGTCTTAAAACATCAGATCATAATTAGACAGCTGAAGGTCTTGAATTTTAGTCCCTATAGGGAATCCCTAACCAGGATCAATCCAGCTACAATTAGTGTAAGGAACTCCTCTGCACCGGGCCCCACAGTGAAACTGAATAATGTTGACCAGAGAGCAGCAACACAGGGGCCTTCAGGGGAGACTTGACTTGGAAGATCCTTTCAATATTTCGACTCCCTTTTAAGAGAAAACTCCAAATACCTTAAAGGCTTACTCCGTTTTGATGAACTCAGATTCTGGGCTTTCTAAACTATTGGATTGGAAACTCTAGGCCTCAAAGTTATTTCAAAGGATTATCAGCTGGTAAGCGCACTAGGCACTGTATGTAGACAATAAATAACCAAGCAGTCAACATTGATGCATCACTCAGCCTGTGCCAGAAACTTATATGTATTCACTCACTCAATACCCCAATGTGGTAGGTGCTGTTAAACAGAGACTTAGAAAAGTAATTTACCCAAGGTCATGCCTAGCAGGTGATGCTATTGAGAGCAGTCTGATTAGAGAATAAACACTCTTAACACTACCATTTGGGGTCAGAAATGTACAGGCATATCTGGGAAACTGAGTCACTACACAAGAGAGAAGTTTTTACATGAGGGACTGAGGAACAGGACTGAAGACAGGACTTATTCTAAGAAGTAGAAGAACCAGGCACAATAAGTTTGATCAAGTAATAAAGTCTTATTTGCCAAATTTTTACACATTCTCAGTAGCTGTCATTCAATCTGCCCCAGCCTAGCTGTTTGCACTCGTGTCTGTGGCCTAATGTGAAAGAGGGCTTTAGCAAAAACTGAACAGTTGTTTCACTAAAATCTAGTAAAATTTAGTACTGTTTAAGGATACCTCTAATGGAGAGTAACACTAAAAGCAAATGGATGAGGGCATTTTTCTTGGCTTCCCTTCCCCCTCCCATCCCCTAACCCCCATCTACATATAAGGGCAGTATATTAAGTACAGCCAGGCTGCTTGGGAACTAGAAACTGGAAAATCAAGAGCATAGATCCTTCTTGCTGTCTCTCAGGAGCTGCCAGCCACTAATCTCTTTTTTTTTTCCTGCTATGGCTAAGTACACTGATTTTGATATCTAATAAATCTGAGTTTGAACCTCAATTCTAAACCCAGTTCTAACCCTTACTATCTATAAGACCATAGACAAACTTTTAACCTCTTGAAGCTTCCACTCCTTTATTTGTAAAATGGAATAATAATTAGTACCTACCTCAAAAGCAGTGATATATTACCCCATAGGCAGAATAAGGATGTACTCATTGTACCAGTAAAGCAGGGTTGTCAAGATGAAATGATAAAACATTTTTAATGGATATGAAAAAGCATCAAAATAGTCATCAAAGTAGTGATATTAACAACTAATAGTTATTTGAAATTCCATTTGGTGGGTGCTTGCATTAGGGGAGTGGTGACAAAGCACCATAATCTTTTCAGTGCTTATTGCAATTGTAAGTTTCAACATGGCTCTGCTCATAGCATGGATATGAGGATCAAAAGAGATAGAATGTGCTTGAAGCAACGTCTGGCCCAAAGTGAGCTCTCAGTAAATGTTAACTGTTATAATAATTTGCATTAGCTTCCACTAATACCTTCTGCTGTCTCATAACTTTAGCTTGTGGAGCCAACTCTAACCCTTGCTCTACAAGACCTTTCAACTCAAGTACACCGTAACTGAACACAACATTCTATGTCTCTTTGTTCAAATTCTCAAGAAAAAAAAAAAAAAAAGTGGATTGGACCCAAGCAATTGTAGGCTGAAGTGGAGGTTGGTGGAACAGAGTTGAGTTATATAACCTCCTACCTTCCCCTTTTTTTTTCTTTCAACAAGGGCTATAATTACAGTCTGAGAAGTCTGTAGTTTGCTAGTTTCTGCTGTGGTTAAAAAGCAACCCTCAAATCTTGTTGTTTACAAGAATGAAGGTTTATCTCTGGCCCACATCACATCATAAACTGACTGCAGATTGGCTGTGATTCTGTCCCACACATTTTCTTTCCAGGATCCAAGCTGAAGGAACAACCCCTATCCATGATGCACACTTCTTGTGACAGAGGGAAAAGAACAACAGTGGAATGATTGATGGCAAGTAATGTTTCTGCTTAGCCAATATATATCTATCATTCATGCTCACAAACAAAAGCACATGGCCAAGCCTGGGGCTGGGAAGTATAATTCTCCTGCAGGAAAGGCCGTGAATAGTTGGGAAAAATAATACAACCTAGGACAGGGAATAAGGGGGAGCAAGTCTTTTAAAACATACCTATTAAAATCATGTGAAAAACAGTAATATTTAAGTACAAAACTTACTAAGTAATGTACATTTTTGGGAACTACTGCTTAAAATGTTACTTCAAGTTCTCTCAAGCCACTAGACAATCTGAAGAAGTTTCTAGCCAGCATGATGGCATAGAAACTCATGTTTTTCATGCATGAACCAGTCGATACCAAAGTGTTTTGGAGACAACAAAACTTAAACATATGCATTATCCTAAATTTTAATATAGTATCTATGTCTTTCCACACTCGGTGCACAAATGGCTCCTTAAGAGAGCCATTTTTAATTTTTTAGTAAATGGAAGAATTTAGTAAACAACGTTTCCTGCATCATGAGCTTTATGCACTTGAACCTAATCAGTTTTGTTGTTGTTTTTTTTTTTTGCTTCATTAAAATGTGAATTTAGGGGATTATTATGGTTAAATTAGCTTTAAATAGCATGGGGAGCATCAATACTTAAATGTCATAAAAATTTAGCATTCTTATGTCATATAATTCTAGAACAGTCCAAGGAGTCTGTAGATGATACTATATAATGAAACTATTATTTTCCAAATTAGCCATAATAGGCCAAAAATGCATAATTTAGGTTTCCACAATTAGAAGCAAAAGGCATGACTGCATATTTCATGCTTTATGAATAAATGTTCTGACTGTAAACTTTGAAGAGTTGTGGCAAACAACCACGGAAGTCAAGGAACAGTTCCATTGCTGTCTTCTCTCTAGAAATCAAAGTTTTTCACTGCTCTCCCTACTTTGTCTGTCAGGAGACTTGCACAGTGTGCTGTTCCTTGTGTCAAGGGGCCATCATAGCTCAAACTTCCAAGAGACCCACAGCAAATCCAGGGTACTAGTCACCCAAAGTAGTGATTGAAGTTTTACAGAGGTGAATCAGTATTTTCATCCTACTTAAGAAAAGTACTTATTTTGAAAATGAAAGTAAAAGAAACTATCAATATCTTTCTGAGAAGTCATATTGCTTCATTTTCTACATATCTTTATTCTTCTTAAGTTAAAGCCAGTGAAGTAAGATACAAAAAGATGAATTAAAGAACAGAATTTTTCGGGACTTCCCTGGTGGCGCAGTGGTAAAGAATCCACCTGCCAACGCATGGGACACGGGTTCGAGCCCTGGTCAGGGAAGATCCCACATGCCGGAGAGCAACTAAGCCCGTGTGCCACAACTACTGAGCCTGCGCTCTAGAGCCCGCGAGGCACAACTACTGAAGCCCACGCGCCTAGAGCCTGTACTCCACAGCAGGAGAAGCTACCGCAATGAGAAGCCCACGCACCACAACAAAGAGTAGTCCCCACTCGCCGCAACTAGAGAAAGCCTGTGCACAGCAACGAAGACCCAACGCAGCCAAAAGTAAGTAAATAAAAACTTATTTTTAAAAAAGAACTGAATTTTTCATTGGTTCAAACAATTTATGCTGAAATTTTCTTATAAGGGTTAATTTTTTTTTTTAACTATTATGAATCTTCCTTAAAGGCAAGGCAATTTTATCCATCAGGCACCATAACTACGGTGCTTAAGGCCTAAGTTCACATAACAAAAAACTTGTTTAAAACTTTCTTACCCAAAACTTTCTTTTCCTGGCCCCTTCAAAAGTAGAGAGAGAAAGAGAGAGAGAGAGAATCAATTTTGAAAGTAAACGATCCAATGATATAAAGCAAGACTATAATAATCGTAATCAGCAATTTTTTTAAGGTCAGAATCATCTGACCTTAAAAAATTAATAAATGTAACTTCTTGATAAATCTTCCAAGAATAAAACATTGCAAAATGTATTCTAAGTCACCTAATGAGTCAACTACTAAATTGATAGCTACATGCAAGTTAAAGGCCAGAGAACATCTCCCCAAACCTATGGCTTTGCTTTTGGATAGTTCATCTAAAGTCCATCTGTCTCCTACCAGAAGTAAAACAGCTGAGCCAGTCCTCTATTCCTAGTTTATGACTGTGAAGCCATGCCTTTTGCATTAAGAGCAAGCCTAGTCTTCAGTTCTCTGTAGTGTGGTGGGTAAGGAGTAGCATGGAAATGACAGTGGAGAAGTATGATTGCTAGATCAAATGGTAGTTCTATTTTTAATTTTCTGAGAAACTTGCATAATGGCTGTACCAATTTACATTGCCACCGACAGTGCACTCTAATTTTAATATACAGTGTGTTTATAAGATAAACAAGTACTGGGGATATATTATACAACATAATGACTATAGTTTTTAAAAAATATAGTTATGTTAAACATGACCTCTGGGACTTCCCTGGTGGTCCAGTGGTAAAGAATCCGCCTTACAATGCAAGGGACACGGGTTTGATCCGTGGTCAGGGAACTAATATCCCACATGCCATGGGGCAGCTAAGCCCGCGAACCACAACTACAGAGCACATGCACCCTGGAGTCTACATGCCACAACTAAAGAGAAAACCCGCATGCCACAACTAGAAAGAAGCCCGTGCACCACAACGAAAGATCCCACGTGCCGTGACTAAGACTTAACACAGCCAAAACTAAATTAATTAAATAAATAAAGAATAAAATAAATCTTTTAAAAAAAGACCTCTTTCCATTATCATTTAAGAATCTGTATTTAGCTTTATTAATTTTTCCTTATACCATCTGATTTGTATATGTTACTTTCCCCCTAACTCCCCCAATTTGCCTCATATATCTAATCTCCTTTCTGTGATGGAAGAGGAAAACAAGGTAACATTTTTTTCTTAAAACCCTATCTTTTCTAACCATCAAATGTTATCTCTGGTTTCTCTAGCACAGTGTGTTAAATTCTTTTTTGGTGCTTTGAATATCAAAGACATTATTTCCTTTTCATGAAATGACATCTTAACTAAACCATTTTCTTTCAAACTTGCAACATATTATTTCCTTCCTAGGAGTGACTGCCTGTCATCTTTAAAGTAACTATTCTATTCAAATACTGTTTACTTTGGTAAATCCAATGTCTTTGAACTAAACTCTTTTTTTATACACTGGAAAGTGACTAATTCCTATGCTTTCATTAAACAAGGATAGTCGTGCATTTCAATATACAGTAATGGATTTCTGAAGTCTATGTTTTATACAAAAAAGTTAAATTTCCTTTGAAAACTGAGGCCAGGAGTAATTAGTTTTTCCTTAAGAAAAATAAACATTTTATCGCTAACTTAGACATTGGGGGTTACCATATACCAGGATCTTGCATGGCTTCCCTTAGCACACAAGCTCAAAATGTTAGTTTTCCTGTAAAAGTTATAAATATTTTTACTACAAATTTATGAATGTTGAATACATAATTGTATGAACATTGATCATCCCATTGAAGACTCTCAGTAAGAGCCTTCTATGTACAAAGTACCACAGAAGATATAGCTACAAAGAAGGTTCCTAACTTGTATCTCCAGATAAATGACACCTATAAGTAAAATGTCCATCTCCTGAACCTGATGATCTGAATGTTTGCCCTCCTATGTCTAGTCTCCCAGAACAATAAGAATAATGCTATCCTCTACCTACAAAGAAAATGTAGCACATGACTTTGAAGATTTTTTTTCAGAAGTGGTGATAGGTCTTTTCATTTGCCCATTCCTGAGCTGTCTAATATGGCAGCCATTATGCAAATGTGGCTATTGAACACTTGGAATCAGGCTAGTCTAAATCAAAACAGGCTGTTGGTGTAAAATACACACTGTTCTCAAAGAATCAGCATAAAAAGAAGAATGCAAAGAATACTGATTACATGTTGAAATTTTAATGTTTTGGATATACTAGGTTAGATAATGAATTATTAAAATTAATTTCACCTGGGTTTTATTAAAGTTTTCTAATGTAACTATCAATACTAGAAAATCTAAAATTATGTTTGTGGCTTGCATTGCATTTCTACTGAACAGCACTAGTCTAGTCTCTCTCCCCTGGATCCTAAATGGTACACGGTCACAGTATAAAACATGTGACTTAAGTTAGGGGTATCACATGGTACAATGACAGAGAATAAAATGAACAGGCCAACAAAAGGATTAAATATGTGATGTCAAAATCTATAACTGGGGGGCTTCCCTGGTGGCGCAGTGGTTGAGAGTCTGCCTGCCAATGCAGGGGACACGGGTTCGAGCCCTGGTCTGGGAAGATCCCACATGCCGCGGAACAACTAGGCCCGTGAGCCACAATTACTGAGCCTGCGCGTCTGGAGCCTGTGCTCCACAGCAAGAGAGGCCGCGATAGTGAGAGGCCCGCGCATCATGATGAAGAGTGGCCCCCGCTTGCCGCAACTGGAGAAAGCCCTCGCACAGAAACGAAGACCCAACACAGCCATAAATAAATACATAAATAAATAAATAAAAATTTTTTAAAAAAGCGACTCCAGGATTTAAAAAAAAAAAAAATCTATAACTGGATGTTGATTAGATGTATCGTGGTGATTGTTTCAATAAATGCAAATATCGAATCATTACATTGTATATCTGAAACTAATATAATGTTATATGTCAACTATAACTGAATTTAAAAATCTATAACTAAATGAATTAATCATTTATAATTCCAAGGAATCTGAGAAATACCAATGGGTCTAACTGTAAGAGTAGCAGCAAGAAGTCAGTCCTGCCAACTCAGATCCTGTCGGTCTGATCATTTGGGGGAATCCTGGTACCTGCAATGCCTGAATACTCAAATGCTTATACATGTAAAGGATGATGGTGACAATAACTGTCATTTACTGAACACTTAATTTATGTCAGATACTTTATAAATATTCCTCGTGCAATCTTTATAATAATCCTAAAGGTTTATTAGTTGGGGTAGGCTAACTGCTGAAACAAACATCCTCCAAGTTTCAGTGACTTACCAAAATAAACGTTATTTCTTGCTTACATCTGATGGGGTGGCAAAGGAGTGGCAGCAGGCTCTGTTCCAGGTTTCTTCTGTCTTAAAGTTCTTGTTTCTCATAGGTCTCTGGAGTCCTCTCCAGTAAGCCAGCAGATGGAGAAAATCAGAGAAGAGAGTACTTGGGGGATTTTCATAAGCCAAGCAGGAAGTGGTGCTTTTTCTTTCCAACCAGCAATCCATTGCCAGAATTCAGGCCTGGACACACCAGTCTGCAAGAAAGGCTGAAACTGTTTATTGTGCCCAAGAATAAAAGGGAAACATTAGCAGTCTCTGCAGTAGGTACATATTATCTCTGTTTTACAGATAAGGACACTGAGTCTCCGAAACATTCAAATAAATTCCCTAAGGTCACAGATCTAGAAAACAACATTCAACCACAGGTCTGTAGGACCCAAAAGCCCATGCTCTTTCTAAGTAACACTGCTGAACTCACAGGAACTGTCACCATCTCAGTATACTTACCTCAGTGGGAGGATTAAGCAAACGGTCAGGAGATGACAGGGGATTGAATTGTCTGTACTCTTTTACCATTACAAGAGGGAAAGGTTGAGAAAATCTGTTTAGACAGTCAAAATTTCACTTTGCATCACTAAAGAATACGAGTACATGACTTAAGAATCTTCAACAAACAAAAAACATAGAACCAATGAGATGGATTATTTCATTGACAAAATACCATAGCCAAATACATAAATACCTGTGATATCCCGTAAATGATTATAGTCTGACAGGATGATTATGAAAAGACCAAAGAATATTTGTATTTTGAAGGCTAGAATAATCTCCTATTTATCAAGAATCCAAAACCACCCAGAACACCTGAATAGTCAGATTTATTTTGCAGCGCTATTGAATAACAATGCTTGCTGGTACTTGTGAACCTAAGCCACCCCAAGATTCTGCAGTTTCTTCTGAATTATCAAAAAGACATTTTATTATATTGTTTAATCTTATCATTATTATAAAATAACTAATTTAAGTTTGACAATTCATGTAAGCTACTTATATTAAATCATCCACATTGTTCAAATATTCAGAAACATTCCATTCCTTTGTATTTCTGAACAAAAAATGATTGCGTTTAGGGGAAGGACAGAACATGAAGTGATTAAGATGAAAGCGGAGTGTTTTCTTCATAGACAGATGCCTAGAGAGCTGGCTATGAAGGGCAGATAAGAGTGTTATCTCCGTATAACAATTTTTATATATTTCCGTATATAAAAAGATATATACGGAAATCATTAAGCTAATTTGGCTATAAACGAGATAGAAATCAGGACACATCAAAAGATTAGATAGGCAAAAACTACTAGAACTACAAATAAGAAACCTGGAGGTTCAAAGACTTGAAACTTGAATTTGATATGAAAGATCACATTGGGGTCTAAATTACTGATGCAAGTGATCAAATTTCTTTTAGTGGCCATTGAATTATGCAGTTGGTTTGGGTGCGAAAGTCTAGAAGCAAACAGACAGGAAAGTTATCTAAAAGGATGGTAACTATGACAGTGAAAAAGGGAAGAGCCAATGGTGCTAGTCATTTGCTATGTTTTTTTCTCTATTTCTGTATTCATTGCATCTTAGGAGCACTTCCATATCATCATGTTAGTCAGTATTCCTGACTCTACTAAATCTTATGAACGCATTTCTGAGAGAATATAATTTGTTTCCTTTTTCAGTTCTAGTGCCATTCTCAGAAGGTTACTTATCTAACCTTAACCCTCCTTGGGACAACCTTTTACTGTTCTCAAAAATATGATACTTTCGGGCTTCCCTGGTGGCGCAGTGGTTGGGAATCTGCCTGCCAACGCAGGGGACGCGGGTTCGAGCCCTGTTCTGGGAAGATCCCACATGCCACGGAGCAACTCGGCCCGTGAGCCACAATTACTGAGCCTGCGCGTCTGGAGCCTGTGCTCGGCAACGAGAGGCCGCGATAGTGAGAGGCCCGCGCACCGCGATGAAGAGCGGCCCCCGCTTGCCACAACTGGAGAAAGCCCTCGCACAGAAACGAAGACCCAACACAGCCATACATACATACATACATAAAAAGAATGTAAGCAGACAAGAATATCATTAAAAAAAAAAAAAAATGATACTTTCTAAGCTTCATGTGACTTTACCATGTTTCTACAAATCTGGAAAAAAAAAAAAGATTACATGTCTTAATTCTATTCTTAAGGGAAATGACTTGGGTTAGACCTTTTTCTGTATCTGGGTGAATGGCATTTTCAGATAGGCAGTTTTCTGCCATGCTCTGTTAGGTACCGTGTAAGAGTTTTATTCCATCAGAGCTTCCCTACTACCTTACTCAGTGATAATCCTCAAAGCCAAGGCTGTCTCAGCTTGAAAAGTGAGGCAGGACTATAGAAGACCGTTGGAAGTTGTGTGTTTACTTGAATTTTTACTACCATGTGTGCTGCACACCTTCAAATGTCCCCATAATCGTCCTGTGAATCCAGTCATCTGATCTGTCAACTGGAACCTCATCCTCTCTCTGAGAAAGGCTCCTATGAGAAATTCCATTGCCCTTAGTCCCATGTACTTGCTTTCTCATGGTCAACCATGGCTCTTACTTCTGCTGAACTATTGATTTCACACACCTCACCTCTTATACATGATTGCTTCTCTTTGTTCTATACAGAGCTTCTTTCCTTGATTTCCCCCAAACCACGTAGACACCACAATGCCATGAGTTGTTACATTGCCAAAAGGCCTTTAAAGTTCTCAGCTACTATGCCACCATAGTGGCATAGGAATTTTTCTATCTTTCTCCACAGATTCAGCCTGCTACCTATGTTTTATGGCCTTTTTTCTAACTCCATCCTCCCTTGTCTTTCTTCCTGGCATTCCTCCTCCACATCTATGTTCACTTCTTTATGCATAACTGTTTAGTTCTCTCTTTGTATTGCAGCCTCCTTCTACACCTCACTCTAAAGGCCTCACCTTCCACAGTCATGGAAGTTTATCAAGGCATTTTCCTAAATGAAGACAGTTCCCTAAGTGGAACTCTAGTACCAGTGGTTATTAATATTTTCTGAAATATATACATATATTTATACATATAATTCATTTAAATGTAAAGCAACTAAGCCTCAGAGGACATACATTTCCAGCTCATATCCTGACAATACATGTCACTTTACCCTAAATACCTTTGTCTTTTAAAATACTGTCAACACAATGCTGTTTTTCATTTTAATTAATAAACTGTATTTCTAGGGCAGTTTGAGGCCCAAAGCAAAATCAAGCAGAACATACAGGGTTCCCATAGAAAGTCTGTCCCCATACACACACACAACCTTCCCATTATCGACGTCCTGCACCACAGTAGTAGATTCATTACAATTGATGAACCTACATTGACACAACACAATCACTCAAAGTTCATAGCTTACATTAGGGTTCACTTTTGGTTTTATACATTCTATGGGTTTTGACAAATGAATAATGACATGTAACTACCATTGTCTTATCATACAGGATAGTTTGCCCCAAAAATCCTCTGAGCTCTGCCTATTCATCCCTCCCTCCCTCCTAACCCCTGGCAACCACTGATATTTTTACTGTCTCCATAGTTTTGCCTTTTCCAGAATGTCATATAGTTGAGATCAAACAGCATGTAGCTTTTCAGATTGGTTTATTTCACTTAGTAATATGGTTTCTCCATATCTTTTCATGGTTTGGTAGCTCATTTTATTTTAGCACTGAATAGTGCTCCACTATCTGGACGTACCACAGTTTATTTTTCCATTCACGTACTGAAGGACATCTTGGTTGCTTCTAAATTTTGGCAATTATGTATAAATCTGCTATAAACATCCATGTGCAGGTTTTTGTGTGGACCTAAGTTTTTAACTCCTTTGGGTAAATACCAAGGGGCACAATTGCTGGATCATATGATAAAAAATGTCTAGTTTCAGAAGTAACTGCCAAACTGTCTTCCAAAGTGGCTATACCATTTGCATTGCCATCAACAATGAATGAGAGTTCCTGTTGTTTCACATGATCATCAACACTTGGTGCTGTTATCAGAGTTTTGAATTTTGGCCATTCTAATTGGTATGTAGTGGTATCTCATTGTTGTTTAATTTGCAACTCCCTAAGGGCATATGTTTGTGTCATCTTCAAGTTTTTATTTATGTCTTACAATTTTCTAAGTACAGGTCTTTCACCTTCTTGGTTAAATTTATTCCTAGGGGTTTTATTCTTTTTTGATGCAATTGTAAGTTTGTTTTCTTAATTGCTCTTTCTGATAGTTCATTACTAGTGTATATAAATGCAACAGATTTCTGTATATTGATTTTGTATCCAGCTCTTTTACTTAATTCATTCACTATTTCTAATAGCTTTTTTGGTATGTACTTACAGTTTTCTACAAATAATATCACTGCAAACAGTGACAGTTTTACTTCTTCCTTTCCAATTTGGATTCCTTTTATTTCTTTTTCTATTCAATTGCTGTAGCTAGGACTGCCAATATGTGCTGAATAAAGGTGGCAAGAGTGGGCATCCTTGTCTTGTACCTGACCTTAGAGGAAATGCTTTCAGCTTTTCACCATTGAGTATAATGTTGGCTGTGGGTCTGTCATATGCAGCCTTTATTACATTGAGGTATATTCCCTCCATAGCCACTTTGTTGAGAGTGTTTATCATAAATGGATGTTGAATTTTGTCAAAAGCTTTTCTGAATCTATTGAGATGATCATATGATCTTTATCCTTCATTTTGTTAATGTGGTGTATCACATTGATTTACACATATTGAACCAACCTTGCATCCCTGAGATAAATCCCACTTGATCATGGTGTACAATCCTTTTAATGTATTGTTGGATTCGGTTTGCTTATATTTTGTTGAAGATTTTTGCATGTATGTTCATCAGTGATATTGGCCTGGAATTTTCTTTTCTGTGTGATATCTTTGTCTGGTTTTGGTATCATCGTAATGCTGGCCTCATAGAATGAGTTTGAAAGTGTTCCTTTCTCTTCAGTTTTTTGGAATAGTTTGAGAAAGATAGGTGTTAACTCTTCCTTAAATATTTGGTAGAATTCACCTGTGAAGCCATCTGGTCCTGGTGTTTTATTTGTTGTGAGTTTTTTTTTTTTTTTTTTCTGATTCAATTTTATTACTGATTCAATTTCTATTTCTTCCTGAATCAGTCTTGGGAGATTGTACATTTCTAGGAATATATCCATTTCTTCTAGGTTATTCATTTCATTGGCATATAATTGTTTGTAGGAATCCCTTAGGATCCTTTGTATTTCTGCAGAGTTGGTTGTAACTTTAATTCTTCCATTTCTGAAATTATTTATATGCACCATCTCTTCTTATCTTGATGTCTGGCTAAAGGTTTATCAATTTTGTTAACATTTTCAAAAAACCAGCTCTTAGTTTCATTGATCTTTTCTATTTTTTTAGCCTCTTTTTCATTGATTTCTATTCTGAACTTTATTATTTCTTTCATGCTACTAACTTTATTTCTTTTATTTATTTATTTATTTTTTTTGGTCATACTGTACAGCAAGTGGGATCTTAGTTCCCCAACCAGGGATCAAACCCATGTTCCCTGCATTGGGAACACGGAGCCTTAATCACTGGACCACCAGGGATGTCCCCTGCTACTAACTTTAGATTTTGTTTATTCTTTTCCTCTAGTTCCTTTAGGTGTAAGGTTAGATTATTTATTTGGGATTTTTCTTGCTTACTGATGATAGGCCTGTATCAGTATAAACTTCCCTCTTAGAACTGCTTTTGCTTCATCTCATAGATTTTGGATCATTGTGTTTCATTTTCATTTGTCTTGAGGTATTTTCTGATTTCCTTTTTGATTTCTTCAGTGACCCATTAGTTATTTAGTAGGATATGATTTTTCATGTGTTTGTGGGTTTTACAGTTTTTTCTTGTAATTGATTTCCAGTCTCATACCATTACAGTTGGAAAAGATACTTGATATGATTTCAATCTTCTTAAATTTATTGAGACTTGTTTTGTGGCCTATCATGTGATCTAGCCTGAAGATCTATCTATTCCCTATGCACTTGAAAAGAATGTGCATTCTCCTTCTTTTGGATGCAACCTTCTATAGATAGATAGATAGATAGATAGATAGATAGATAGATAGATAGATACATATTAGGCCTATCTGATATAATGTGTCATTTAAGGCCAGTGTTTCCTTATTGATTTTCTATCTGGATAATCTGTCCATTGATGTAAGTGGGGTGTTAAAGTGCCCTACTATTACTATGCTACTGTCAATTTCTCCCTTTATGCTTGTTAATATTTGCTTTATGTATTTGGGTGCTCCTATGTTTGGTGCATATACATTTACAATTGTATCTTCTTGTTAAATTAATACCTTTATCATTATGTAATGTTCTTCTTTGTCTCTTGTTACAGACTTTGTTTTAAAGTTGAATTTCTCTGATCAAAGTATTGCTACCCAACTTTCTTTTACCATGTCCATTGAATAACTTTTTCCATCCCTTCACTTTCAGTCTGTATCTTTAGATCTGAAGTGAGTCTCTTGTAGGTAGCAAATATATGGGTCTCATATTTTTATCCATTCAGCCACTCTATGTCTTTTGATTGGAGTATTTAGTCCATTTACATTTAAGTAATTATTAATAGGTATGTACTTATTGCCAATAACAATTAAAAATTCTTAATTATTTTCTGGTTGTATTTGTAGTTCTTTTTTGGTCCTTTCTTCTTTTCCTCTCTTCCCTTGGGATTTGATTTTTAGTGTTATGTTTGGGCCCCTTTCTCTTTGTGTGTGTATACCTATTATAGGGTTTTGACCTGTGGTTACCATGAGTTTCAGATATAACTATATATAACCATCTATATCTATATCTATATCTATATATATATATACACACACACACACACACAAAAATATATATATATATACACACACACACAAAAATATATATATATATACACACACACAGAATTATGTATAACTATACACACATAACTATGTATAACTATATATGTGATTATTTTAAATTAATGATCTAAGTTTGAAGGCATTCTACCAATCCTGCATTTTTACTCCCACTCCGTGTTTAAGGTTTTTGACATCATAATTTACATCTTCTTGTTTGTATATCCCTTAACTACGTATTGTGAACACAGATAATTTTACTACTTTTATATTTTAACCTTCCTACTAGCTTTATAAGTGATTCATCTAGTAACTTACTGTGTTTGCCTTTACCAATGACACTTTTTCCTTCATAATTTTCATATTTCTAGCAATGGTCTTTTCTTTTCCACTTGGAGAAGTCCCTTTAACATTTCCTGTAAAGCATATTTAGTGGTGATAGCTTTTGCTTACCTATAAAAGTCATTATCTCTCCAACAAATCTTAGTGATAGCCTTGTTTGGTAGAGTATTCTTGGTTGTAGGCTTTTTCCTTTCATCACTTTGAATATGTCATGCCACTCCCTCCTGACCTGCAAAGTTTCTGCTGAAAATTCAACTGGTTTTCTTATGGGTGTTCCCTTATATATAACTAGTTGCTTTTCCTTTGCTGCTTTTTAGATTCTTTCATCTTTAATTTTTGCTGTTTTAATTAGAATGTACTATGGTGTGGCCCTCGTTGAGTTCATCTTGCTTGGGACTCTCTTTGCTTCCTGGACATGAGTGTGTGTTTCCTATATCAAGTTAGGGAAGTTTTCAGCTATTTTTTCTTCACATAAGTTCTCTGCCCCTTTCTTTCTCTCATCTCTTTCTTAGACCCCAATAATGCAAATGTTAGTATGCTTCATATTGTCACAAAGGTCTCTTAAAGTGTTCTCATTTTTTAGAAACTTTTTTCTCTTCAGCTTGGATAATTTCCACTACTTTGTCTTCCAGTTCTCTGATCCATTCCATTATATCATCTAATCTACTTTTGATTCCTTCCAATGTATTTTTTTATTTCAGTTATTGTATTCTTCAGCTCTGTTTGGTTCTTCTTCATGTTTTCTAACTCTTCATTAAAATTCCCATTATTTTTATCCATTCTTCTCCAAAGTTCAGTGAGCAACTTTATGATCACTACCTTGAACTCTTTATCGGGTAGATTGCTTATTTCCACTTTGTTTAGTTCTTTTTCTGAGGTTTTGTCTTGTATCTCCATTTGGAACATATTCCTATGTCTCCTCATTTTGCCTAATTCTCAGTGTTTATTTCTATGTATTAGGTGAGTCAGTTACATTCCCTGATCTTGGAGAAGTGGCCTTATATAGGAGATGTCCTGTGGATCCCAGCAGCACACTCTGCTCTGGTCACCAGTGCTACATGCTCTAGGGGTCCCCTTTATGTGGGCTGTGTGGGCCCTTTTATTGTGGCAGGGCCAACTACTACAAGTAGGCTGGTAGGTGGCTGTCCCACATTCCAGTTGGCTGCCAGGCCCTGCCTTGTACAGTGGTTGCCGGCCCACTGGTGGGAAGGCTTTGGTCCTGGCACAGCTTGGCCAGGGGCACCTTGGGGCTAGTGCTGGCCTACTGGTGGGTGGGGCTTGGTCCTGGGGTGGCTCTAATTTGTAACTTTCAAGGTGAAGATATAATCATTAGACTTGGGAACTCTGCGTAAGTTGGGCATGGGAGACAAGTAAATAAATATGACTGGTAGTAATCTCCATGGACACAGCACACCCTATGCCCACTATCCTGTTCTACCTGTATCATTTCAGGTACCAGAAGATAAACATATGCAACCTCTAATAAAGCAAAAAACAAACATGGAAATAATGAAAAAATACAAAAAGGAGAGCTATTTGAAGTGTCTGGGGTATTTGTGAGATAAAACAGGATATTATCTCCCTTCATTTCTGGAAAGCCTGAATACAATTTTTTCTTAAAAAAGCAAAACAAAAGGCAGTATTAACTTAAGATAGTATTAACAAATATTTATCTTCTTCTAGTCACTCACTCATCCCTTAACCCTTGTCATTCAGTTCCTAGTGAAACAATCCTTTGAAAGTCACTAATGATCTTCCAAATATTATATTCAATAGACTTATCTCCATTCTCAAATTTTTTCCCATCTGTATCATTTGACATTATTAAGCACCTTTCCCTTTTTGAAAATTTTATATCCTGTGGTTCCACTCACACAGAGAAAAGAAATCCTTTTTAATAAGTAATTAATTAAATTTCTCGACATATGTTATCAATTTCTGGGTTGTTGTTTCTTCTATGCCATGCCTTCCCTTTGGACTTACTAATTTTTTTTAAATAATTAATTTATTTATTGGCTGTGTTGGGTCTTTTTTGCTGCATGCAGGCTTTCTCTAGTTGCGGCAGGTGGGGCTACTCTTCGTTGTGGTGCTCGGGGTTCTCATTATGGTGGCTTCTCTTGTTGCAGAGCACAGGCTGTAGGCGCATGGGCTTCAGTAGTTATGGCACATGGGCTCAGTAATTGTGGCTTGCAGGCTCTAGAGTGCAGGCTCAGCAGTTGTGGCGCACGGGCTTAGTTGCTCCATGGCATGTGGTATCTTCCCAGACCAGGGCTCACACCCATGTCCCCTGCATTGGCAGGCAGATTCTTAACCACTGTGCCACCAGGGAAGTCCCTGGACTTACTAATATTACAGAGGCATATTCTATGATAATATTTTAGTGAGAGACTGTAAGTGGTAAACTCCCTAAGTTTTTGTATGTCTGAAAAAATCTCTATTTTTCCCTCATTCTTGAGGGACAGTTTAACTAATACACACTTCATGTTCAATTTCATTTTTTACCTCTGCATTTAGAATATACTACTCCATTCTCTTCTAACAGATTTTTTTTGAAGATGTAAAGAATTGCCCATCTAAAGATGGGTCCTGTCAGACACTCCAAAACATACAATCAGTCCAGCAGAAATCCATCAAAAGATAAAAATAGTATATCTGGGACACCAAGCATGAGCAGGACAAGAGGCTCTGCCCCTTCATCTCCAGCCCCACCTCCTACCAAAGTGATAGCTTCCAGCAAACCTTGGGGAAAGACTGACTCATGCTCATGTCAGATCCAGCTCTTCCAACAAAGCCACTGGGTAAATACAGACAGTACAGGTACATTCCCACACAAGGACACTCCTTCAAGACCACAATAGGTAACTATTTCAAAAAATTTCACAGAGACAGAGAAAGTTAAGCAAAATGAGAAGACAGAGAAATTTTTCAATTGAAAGAACAAGAGCAAACTCCTGAAAAAACAATTAATGAAACAGAAATGAATAATTTACCATATAAAGAGTTTAAAGCATAAGTAATAAGAATGCTAGCTGAATAAGGGAAAATAATAGATGAACACAATGAGAATTTTAACAAGGAACTAGAAAATATAAAAAAGAACCAGTCAGAACTGAATACAATAATGGAAATGAAAAACACACGAGAAGGAATTAACAGCAGACTAGGTGATACAGAAAAACTCATAAGTGATCTGGAAGAGAGAATAATGGAAATCACCCAAAAGAACAGCAAAAAGAAAAACAAATTTTTAAAAATAGTCTAAGGGACCTCTGGGACAACAACAGAGTACCAATATTCACATTATAGGGGGGCCCAAAAGGAGAAGCGATAAAGGGCCAAAAATGCATTTGATAAAATTATGGCTGAAAACTTCCTGAACCTGAAGAACAGATAGTGAGGTACAGGAAACACAGAGGGTTCCAAACAAGATGAACCCAAACAGACATCATCAAAGACATATCATAATTAAAATGACAAAAGTTAAAGATAAAGAGATAATTTGAAAGGCAGCAAGAGAAAAACAGAGTCATATACAAGGGAAGCCCAATAAGGCTATTTTTCTGCAGAAAATTTGCAGGCCAGAAGAGAGTGGCATGGTATATTTAAAGTGCTAAACAGGGAAAACCTCCAACTTAGGAAAATCTACCCAGCAAGATAATCACTTAGAATTGAAGTAGAGATAAAGAACTTCTCAGACAAGGAAAAACTAAAAGAGTTCATCAATATTGAACCTACCCTAAAAGAAGTGTTAAAGGATCTACTCTAAGTGGAAAAGAAAAGGCTATAACAGGAAATGTCTATAGGAAAGGAAAAATCCCACTAGCAAAGGCAAATATATAGTAAAGGCTGAGGATGAATCAGATAAATAAGCTAGTATTAAAATACAAAAAATGTAAAAATCAACTATAACTACAACAAACAATAAAGGGATAAACACGAAGGTTAAAATATATCAAGAACAAAAAATGTGAGGGAAGGGAGTAAAAATGGTAGATCTTTCAGAATGTGTTTGAACTAAAATGACTACTAGTTTAAAACAAGTAGACATATTTATAAGTCAATGTATATGAACCCCATGGTAATCACAACAAATCAAAAACCTACAATAGGTACACAAAAACAAGACAGAAAGGGACACAAGCATATCACTAAAGAAAATCATCAAACCACAAGAACCTAAGAAAAGAACTACAAAAACAACTAGAAAATAAGTAGCAAAAGAGCAATAAGTACATATACCTATCAGTAATCACTTTAAATGTCAATGGACTAAATGCTCCAACCAAAAGACATAGGGTGGCTGATTGGATAAATTTTTTAAAAAGACCCATTTACACACTGCTTACAAGAGACTCACTTCAGAACTAAAGGCACACACAGACTAAAAGTGATATAATTGAAAATGATATTTCATGGAAATGACAAGAAAGAAGCAGGAGCAATACTCATATCAGACAAAAAAGACTTTAAAACAAAGTCTATAACAAAAGATGAAGAAGGGCAATATATAATGATAAAGGGATCAATACAAGAAGAGAATATAACATTTGTTAACATATATGCACGTAATATAGGAGCACCTAAATATATAAGGCAAATATTAGCATACATAAAGGGGAAATTGACAGTAACACAATAATAGTGGGGGACTTTAACACCCCACTTACGTCAACAGACAGATCATCCAGACATAAAATCAATAAGGAAACATCAGTCTTAAATGACATGTTATAAAATAGATAGCTAGTGGGAAGCAGCCACATAGCACAAGGAGATCAGCTGGATGCTTTGTAACCACCTAGAGGGATGGGATAGGGAGGATGGGAGGGAGACACAAGAGGGAGGAGATATGGGGATATATGTATATGTATAGCTGATTCACTTTGTTATAAAGCAGAAACAAACACACCATTGTAAAGCAATTATACTCCAATAAAAATGTTAAAAAAAATGACATATTAGACCAACTGGACTTAATAGCTATCTACAGGACATTCCATCCAAAAACAGTAGAATACACATTCTTTTCAAATGCACATGGAATGTTCTCCAGGATAGATCACATGCTAGGCCACAAAACAATTCTCAACAAATTTAAGAGGATAGAAATTATATCAAGCATTTTTTCTGACCACAGTGATACAAAACTAGAACTCAATTATAGAAAGAAAAATGGGAAAAACACAAACATGTAGAGACTAAACAAATGCTACTAAAAAACTATTTGGTCAATGAAAAAATGAAAAAGAAAATCAGAAAATACCTGAAGATAAATGAAAATAGAAACACAATTTTCCAAAATCTATCAGATACAGCAAAAGCAGTTCTAAGAGGGAGGTTTACAGTGATATAGGCCTACCTCAGTAAGCAAGAAAAATCTCAAATAAACAACCTAACTTACTATCTAAAGGAATTAGAAAAAGAAGAACAAACAAAGCCCAAAGTCAGCAGAATGAAGGAAATAATAAAGTTCATAGAGGAAATAAAATAGAGACCAAAAAAAAATTGAAAATATCAATGAAACCAAGAGATGGTTTTTTGAAAAGATAAACAAAATTGATAAAGTTTTAGCCAGGCTCATCAAGAAAAAAAGAGAGAGAATCCAAGTAAACAAAATAAGAAGTGAAAGAGGAGAAATAACTGATATCAGAGATCCAAAAAGTCATGAGAATACTATGAACAGTTATACGCCAAAAAATTGGACAACCTAGAAGATATGGATAAATTTCTAAAAACATACAACCACCCAAGACTGAATCAGGAAGAAATAGACAATCTGAACGGACCAATCACTAGTAGTGAAACTGAACTTGTAATAAAATAAATACATAAATAAATAAATAACACAACTCTCAGCAAACTCCATGACCAGACAGCTTCAGAGGGGAATTCTACCAAACATAAAAAGGAGAGCTAATACCTATCTTTCTCAAACTAGTCCAAAAAATTGAAAAGGAGGCAACACTCCTATTTTCATTCTACAAGGCCACATTACCATTAATTATTATTAATTAATTACCATTACCCTGACACCAAAACCAGAGACAGTACAAAAAAGAAAATTACAGGCCAACGTCTGTGATGAATATAGATGCAAAAATCCTCAACAAATATTAGCAAGCTGAATTCAACAATATACAAAAAGGATCATACTCCATTGTCAGGTGGGATTTATTTCAGGGATGCAAGGATGGTTCAATATCTGCAAATCAATCAATGTGATACACCACATTAACAAAAGGAAGGATGAACAGGACCAGAGGACATAAGCAAGCTCAATGAAGAGGTTACTCAGACTCTCATGCCACTCACCAAGTTTGCACTATAACACCATTCTCAGCTCATACCAATGGTTATATAGGGCTTCTTGTATAAAATGCTAAAGGAAGAGGGAAAAGCCTGTGGTTTTATGGATAGGTTTATGGGTAGGCTGCCTAGATAAACAGGTTCTAGTTGGAAATGCAAAATAGCTGCATGACAATCATTCAACTGAATGACAGTGAAAAGCAAAATTTTCTCCAAGAGTGAAGCTTTGAACTGTGCACCTAATGATCCACTTTGTGTGGCGCTCTATAAATTCCTTAAGGCTGAAAGCTATATAAGTCTTCTTTGAATTCTCCTCTATTATCCACTGTTATCAGTCAAAATGCTTAGTTTTAAGATAACATAAAACTCAGTCAACCTACTTATGCATTAAAAAAAGGCAGGTGAGATTTTACGATAAGGATACAGGAATATTTTATAGAACTCCAGGAATGAAGACAGGCCTAAGGAAAATTCTATAAACATAAACTGGAACTGCATTTGGATTCTTAATCTTATCTCTGTTCCTCTCTGAGTGATTTCCTTTCTCTCTCTTTTCTTTCCTTTTCTCTATACACTGACACACTGACATTTTCTGCTTCTCTACTAGAAATGGTATGTGAAAAATGGCAAATCTATTGTCTCTCAAAGTTATATGTGTGTGTGTGTGTCATGGTCCACCATCTGAGAGACTGAATTTTTAAAATTTGGTGTAAATATAGATTCCCATGAATAATAAAAACAAAAAACCTCTAACTGGCCCAGCTGTAATCAAGTGCCTATTCTGCATCTAATAAATTGTGTAAAGTACAAAATCAAGAGTCGTGTTATTAAAAATGGTTGCTAGAGGCTCAGCATTGACTCTAAAGGAGAACTAGGTCATTGTTAGCTGAACAATGGACATACTCTATCATTCTCATTTTCCCAGTTCTCCTGACTAGAAACCTTAGTCAGCTTTGGTTTATCCTTCTTTTATTTACTATATAGTTCTTTCACCATGAACTATTCCATTCTTCTTTCAAAATTACTCTTTTATCTATTCCATCTCCATTCCTACTTCCTTTATCATTTTCCAAAATGACAGTCCAAAAAAAGGATATTTATTGTAAAATCTGCATTTTTTAACTACTAATTAAAGATAAAATTTTTTTTTCTCATTATAGACTACTGGTGTTTCTGCATTACTGGCTTGTGTTTTAGACTGAATTGTGTCCCTACCACCACTCAAATTCATACGTTGAAGTGCTAACCCACAATATGATTATATTTAGAGACAGGGTCTTTAAAGAGGAGATTAAGGTTCAATAAAGTCGTTAGGGTACAGCTCTAATCCAACAGAACTGGTATTCTTATAAGAAGACAAAGAAACAGCAGGGATGCTTGCACACATAGGAAAGGCGTGTGAAGACACAGTGAGAAGGCTGTCTGCAAACCAAGGAGAGAGGCCTCAGGAGACACTAAACCTGTCAACACCTTCATCTTGGATTTCTAGCCTCCAGAGAAAGCAAATTTCTGTTAAGCCATCCACTCCATGGTATTTCATTATGGCAGCCCTGACTAACCAGCGTTTTGCCTCTGTGTTCATTATTCAGTTTTCTTTCATTTTATTCTGGTAGGAGCTCACTAAACATTGACAACTTGCTTTTTACACAAATATTTTCCCCAATTTGTTTTCCCCTTCATCTTTTTGTTTTGTTTCACATACTGAAGTTGTTTCAGTGTAGTCAAATTTTTCAGACCTTTTCTTACAGTTGCTGCATTTGAAATCATGCCTAGAAAGTTCTTCTCATTCCCAGAATTATATTTATATTCACCCATGTTCTCTTACTATTTTTTTTTGTCTCATCTGAATTTTATTTTTAGTGCATGATGTAAGATCCAGATCAATTCTTTTTTCACACAGCCAACCAATTATCCCTGTACCACCTACTCATTTTCCCATTTATTTAAAACCTACTTTTATCATACCCTAAATATCTATATGCACTTAAAACTCCTATTGCTTCTTACTTATGACATTCATTCATTCATTCAATAGTTCATTTTGGAGATTATATTTTTCCACATTTATCATTAAAGAAAAAGAATTTTCTACGAAATTCAAGAAACATTTCGGGTGACTCAAATTACTTAAAAAATTATGGTGGGAAAGTTTTTAAATTAAAATACTAACATATAATTGTTTTTAGCTAATAATAAACATAAAAATAAATATATACAAAACTACTTCACCCAGTAATGAGCCAAATGAAGGGGGGGGCTACCATCTGATTTAATTGAATTATACTAATCAGAAATAAAAGAAAAATGATAGAGAAGAAACTACCTGAAGATTGTCAGTTGGCTTGTTCAGGCTCCTTTCAAGAGAATAGTTGTCCTTTTTTTATTAAATTAGTTATCCAAAAAAAAATTTTTTTTCCTCATGGTATAGGAGGGCTATTTTTGTACATCATTACTCATTGGTAAGAAGAAAACCTACTTAATGCAGGTCACTGGGTTAAGGATTCTGTTGTTGTGCCAAGCAAAGGGTATGGACAAGAACTAAGTAGTACAGGCCCTGCAATGTCCATGTTGTATGTGCTTTGCTACCGCTTGAGTTTCGCCTGTCCTTATTCAAGGCCAGAACCATTCCAGGAATTTTAGAGAAAATTCGACAGACTTGAAAAGCATGCCAAAGCTTTAGCTATTACTGCTATCCATTATTTTCTGCTTTCCATATGGCAAACACTTTATAACCACATTGCAAATGTGAATGTATTATCAACACGGCTTTATAGACGATGAAACTGAGATTCGAGGAATCATAAACTTCCAAGATCAAACTGGTAAAGAGCATTTCATTCCAACACAAATCTCTGGCGATCCATGGTGCTGCGCGGTCCAAAAAGCTGTGCCCAAGTGAAATGGTAAAGTCAGACAAAAGGAAAGACAAAGCTGTGACAATCGCAGACTGGCATCAGAGAAAGATAAAAGCGCCGCGGGGCCTATCAGGAAACTTCCGAGGTAGGCAAGGTACGTGGCCGGCCGAGGCCGACGGAGCGCGAGGAAATGGGAGCTCACTGAGAGGGAGGCCGCAGAGAAACCTCGCTACGGTTTTTGAAGGCCGGAAGTTAAACAAGTTAAAAACCAGAGCGACCCGCTCAGCCAACAACTTGTAAAGGAGACGCGTTAAGACGCTCCGCAAGGAGTAGTACCTCGCGCCACGGGCTCCTAGATCTCCAAGCCCATCCCGGCATTCTTTGCGCCGCGCAGGCGCAAGCCCTGACGCGCTTGGGCCCCTGCGGCCGCCGTCGGCTCTGAGTTGCTATGGAAACCCAGCTGTCCTCACTATGTCTTTGCAACAGGCCCCTCAGTCCCGGGTATTCGTGGAACTGGTTCCCTGGGCTGACCGGGGCCGGGAGAACTATCTGCTCTCGGGCGGAGAGACGCTGCCCGGCCTCCGCCGCCCTTTCTCCTCAGCGCAGGCCCAGACTGCCACCCGCGAGGTGCATGTAAGCGGCACTGCGGAGGTGTCTGCGACCCCCGACCGGGCGCAGGTGGTCGTGCAGATGAGCAGCACCAAGGAGGCAGCGGTCGAGGCCAAGAAGAGCGTTTGCCGCCGCCTGGACTACATCACGCAGACCCTCCAGCAGCAGGGCGTGCAGGTGAGGGCTCCGCGGGCGAAGAGCTTCTAGCCTCCCCAAGAAAACCCGGCGGCGGAGGTTGGCGGGTGGGGAGCGTCTGGGACACTTTTGTATCATCGGTGGCATTAGAAGGCGCGAGGACCTGGCAGAGTGAATCTCTGGCCCATCCTTCTTGATGAAAGTAATCATCAGCTGCAGAGACTTGTAAAATAAAAGAATTCAAATTGAATGGGGTTTTATTTGGCGATATTTGCTGCAATAATTTTGTTTTTAACGTTGAAATGACGAAGTGTTAAACTTGAAACATTAGATGTAAATGCTTGCCTAAGTAGTGTGCTAGACACTAAATCATTATTTTTTTTAATTCTGCACCACGGAATTAGCAAGTGAAAAAAAGGACTTGCTCCCAAACTGGTAAAGCTTTTTTTTTTTTTAACATCTTTATTGGAGTATAATTGCTTTACAACGGTGTGTTAGTTTCTGCTTTATAACAAAGTGAATCAGCTATACATATAAATATATCCCCATATCTCCTCCCTCTTGCCTCTCCCTCCCACCCTCCCTATCCCACCCCTCTAGGGGGTCACAAAGCACCGAGCTGATCTCCCTGTGCTATGCAGCTGCTTCCCACTAGCTAGCTATTTTACGTTTGGTAGTGTATATATGTCCATGCCACTCTCTCACTTCGTCCCAGCTTATCCTTCCCCCTCCCCGTATCCTCAAGTCCATTCTCTAGTAGGTCTGCATCTTTATTCCCATCTTGCCCCTAGGTTCTTCTGACCATTTTTTTTTAGATTCCATATATATGTGTTAGCATACAGTATTTGTTTTTCTCTTTCTGACTTACTTCACTCTGTATGACAGACTCTAGGTCCATCCACCTCACTACAAATAACTGAGTTTCGTTTCATTTTATGGCTGAGTAATATTCCATTGTATATATGTGCCACATCTTCTTTATCCATTCATCTGTCGATGGACACTTTGGTTGCTTCCATGTCCTGGCTATTGTAAACAGAGCTGCAGTGAACATTGTGGTACATGACTCTTTTTGAATTACGGTTTTCTCAGGGTATATGCCCAGTAGTGGGATTGCTGAGTCGTATGGTATTTCTATTTTTAGTTTTTTAAGGAACCTCCATACTGTTCTCCATAGTGGCTGTATCAATTTACATTCCCACCAACAGTGCAAGAGGCTTCCCTTTTCTCCACACCCTCTCCAGCATTTATTGTTTCTAGATTTTTTGATGATGGCCATTCTGACCGGTGTGAGATGATATCTCATTGTAGTTTTGATTTCCATTTCTCTAATGATTAATGATGTTGAGCATTCTTTCATGTGTTTGTTGGCAATCTGTATATCTTCTTTGGAGAAATGTCTATTTAGGTCTTCTGCCCATTTTTGGATTGGGTTGTTTGTTTTTTTGATATTGAGCTGCATGAGTTGCTTGTATGTTTTGGACATTAATCCTTTGTCAGTTGCTTCATTTGCAAATATTTTCTCCCATTCTGAGGGTTGTCTTTTCGTCTTGTTTATGGTTTCCTTTGCTATGCAAAAGCTTTTAAGTTTCATTAGGTCCCATTTGTTTATTTTTGTTTTTATTTCCATTTCTATAGGAGGTGGCTCAAAAAGGATCTTGCTGTGGTTTATGTCATAGAGTGTTCTGCCTATGTTTTCCTCTAAGAGTTTGATAGTGTCTGGCCTTACATTTAGGCCTTTAATCCATTGTAAGTTTATTTTTGTGTATGGTGTTAGGGAGTGTTCTAATTTCATTCTTTCAAATGTAGCTGTCCAGTTTTCCCAGCACCACTTATTGAAGAGGCTGTCTTTTCTCCATTGTATATTTTTGCCTCCTTTATCAAAGATAAGGTGACCATATGTGCATGGGTTTATCTCTGGGCTTTCTATCCTGTTCCATTGATCTATATTTCTGTTTTTGTGCCAGTACCATACTGTCTTGATTACTGTAGCTTTGTAGTAGAGTCTGAAGTCAGGGAGCCTGATTCCTCCAGCTCCGTTTTTCTTTCTCAAAATTGCTTTGGCTATTCGGGGTCTTTTGTGTTTCCATACAAATTGTGAAATTTTTTGTTCTAGTTCTGTGAAAAATGCCATTAGTAGTTTGATAGGGATTGCATTGAATCTGTAAATTGCTTTGGGTAGTATAGTCATTTTCACAATGTTGATTCTTCCAATCCAAGAACATGCTATATCTCTCCATCTGTTTGTATCATCTTTAATTTCTTTCATCAGTGTCTTATAGTTTTCTGCATACAGGTCTTTTGTCTCCTTAAGTAGGTTTATTCCTAGGTATTTTATTCTTTTTGTTGCAATGGTAAATGGGAGTGTTTCCTTAATTTCTCTTTCAGATTTTTCATCATTAGTGTATAGGAATGCAAGAGATTTCTGTGCATTAATTTTGTATCCTGCCACTTTACCAAATTCATTGATTAGCTCTAGTAGTTTCCTGGTAGCATCTTTAGGATTCTCTATGTCATCTGCAAACAGTGACAAGTTTACTTCTTCTTTTCCGATTTGGATTCCTTTTATTTCTTTTTCTTCTCTGATTCCTGTGGCTAAAACTTCCAAAACTATGTTGAATAATAGTGGTGAGAGTGGACAACCTTGTCTTGTTCCTGATCTTAGTGGAAACGGTTTCAGTTTTTCACCATTGAGAACGATGTTGGCTGTGGGTTTGTCATATATGGCCTTTATTATGTTGAGGTAAGTTCCCTCTATGCCTACTTTCTGGAGGGTTCTCATCATAAATGGGTGTTGAATTTTGTCAGAAGCTATTTCTGCATCTATTGAGATGATCATATGGTTTTTCTCCTTCAGTTTGTTAATATGGTTTATCACATTGATTGATTTGTGTATATTAAAGAATCCTTGCATTCCTAGGATAAACGCGAGGTGATCATGGTGTGTGATCCTTTTAATGTGGTGTTGGATTCTGTTTGCTAGTATTTTGTTGAGGATTTTTGCATCCGTGTTCATCAGTGATATTGGCCTGAAGTTTTCTATCTTTGTAACATCTTTGTCTGGTTTTGGTATCAGCGTGATGGTGGCCTCATAGGGTGAGTTTGAGAGTGTTCCTCCCTCTGCTATATTTTGGAAGAGTTTGAGAAGGATAGGTGTTAGCTCTTCTCTAAATGTTTGATAGAATTTGCCTGTGAAGCCATCTGGTCCTGGGCTTTTGTTTGTTGGAAGATTTTTAATCACAGTTTCAATTTCAGTGCTTGTGATTGGTCTGTTTATATTTTGTATTTCTTCCTGGTTCAGTCTCAGAAGATTGTGCTTTTCTAAGAATTTGTCCATTTCTTCCAGGTTGTCCATTTTATTGGTATATAGAGTTGCTTGTAGTAATCTCTCATGATCCTTTGTATTTCTGCAGTGTCAGTTGTTACTTCTTTTTCATTTCTAATTCTGTTGATTTGAGTCTTCTCCCTTTTCTTCTTGATGAGTCTGGCTAATGGTTTATCAATTTTGTTTATCTTGTCAAAGAACCAGCTTTTAGTTTTATTGATCTTTGCTATCGTTTCTTTTTCATTTATTTCTGATATGATCTTTATGATTTCTTTCCTTCTGCTAACTCTGGGGTTTTTTTGTTCTTCTTTCTCTAATTGCTGTAGATGTAAGGTTAGGTTGTTTATTTGAGATGTTTCTTGTTTCTTGAGGTAGGATTGTATTGCTATAAACTTCCCCCTTAGAACTGCTTTTGTTGCATCCCATAGGTTTTTGGTCATCGTGTTTTCATTGTCATTTTTTTCTAGGTATTTTTTGATTTCCTCAGTGATCTCTTGGTTATTTAATAGTGTATTGTTTAGCCTCCGTGTGTTTGTATTTTTTACAGATTTTTTCCTGTAATTGATATCTAGTCTCATAGCATTGTGGTTGGAAAAGATACTTGATACAATTTCAATTTTCTTAAATTTACCAAGGCTTGATTTGTGACCCAAGATATGATCTATCCTGGAGAATGTTCCATGAGCACTTGAGAAAAAATTTTATTCTGTTGTTTTTGGATGGAAGGTCCTATAAATAGCAATTAAGTCTATCTTGTTTAATGTATCATGTAAAGCTTGTGCTCCTTTATTTATTTCCATTTTGGATGATCTGTCCATTGGTGAAAGGGGGGTATTAAAGTCCCCTACTATGATTGTGTTACTGCCGATTTCCCCTTTTGTGGCTGTTAGCATTTGCCTTATGTATTGAGGTGCTCCTATGTTGGGTGCATAAATATTTACAATTGTTATATCTTCTTGGATTGATCCCCTTGATCATTATGTAGTGTCCTTCCTTGTCTCTTGTAATAGTCTTTATTTTAAAGTCTATTTTGTCTAAGATGAGAATTGCTACTCCAGCTTTCTTTTGATTTCCATTTGCATGGAATATCTTTTTCCATCCCCTCACTTTCTGTATGTGTCCCTAGGTCTGAAGTGGGTCTCTTGTAGACAGCATATGTACTGGTCTTGTTTTTGTATCCATTCAGCCAGTTTATGTCTTTTGGTTGGAGCATTTAATCCCTTTACATTTAAGGTAGTTATCGATATGTATGTTCCTATTACCATTTTCTTAATTGTTTTGGGATTTTTTTTGTAGGTCTTTTCCTTCTCTTGTTTTTCCTGTCTAGAGAAGTTCCTTTAGCATTTGTTGTAAAGCTGGTTTGGTGGTGCTGAATTCTCTTAGCTTTTGCTTGTCTGTAAAGGTTTTAATTTCTCCATTGAATCTGAATGAGATCCTTGCTGGATAGAGTAATCTTGCTTTTAGGTTTTTCGCTTTCATCACTTTAAATATGTCCTGCCACTCCCTTCTGGCTTGCAGATTTTCTGCTGAAAGATCAGTTGTTAACCTTATGGGAATTCCCTTGTATGTTATTTGTTGTTTTTCCCTTGCTGCTTTTAATATTTTTTCTTTGTATTTAATTTTTGATAATTTGATTAATATGTGTCTTGGTGTGTTTCTCCTTGGGTTTATCCTGTATGGGACTCTCTGTGCTTCCTGGACTTGATTGACTATTACGTTTCCCATATTAGGGAAGTTTTCAACTATGATCTCTTCAAATATTTTCTCAGTCCGTTTCTTTTTCTGTTCTTTTTCTGGGACCTCTGTAATTCCAATATTGGTGCGTTTAATGTTGTCCCAGAGGTCTCTAAGACTGTCCTCAATTCTTTTCATTGTTTTTTCTTTATTCTGCTCTGCAGTAGTTATTTCCACTATTTTATCTTCCAGGTCACTTATCCATTCTTCTGCCTCTGTTATTCAGCTATTGATTCCTTGTAGAGAATTTTTAATTTCGTTTGTTGTGTTGTTCATCATTGTTTGTTTGCTCTTTAGTTCTTCTAGGTCCTTGTTAAATGTTTCTTGTATTCTCCATTCTGTTTACAAGATTTTGGATCATCTTTACTATCATTACTCTGAATTCTTTTTCATATAAACTGCCTATTTCCTCTTCATTTGTTTGGTCTGGTGGGTTTTTACCTTACTCCTTCATCTGCTGTGTGTTTCTCTGTCTTCTGATTTTACTTAACTTACTGTGTTTGGAGTCTCCTTTTCTCAGGCTGCAAGTTCGTAGTTCCCATTGTTTTTGGTGTCTGCCCCCAGTGGCTAAGGTTGGTTCAGTGGGTTGTGTAGGCTTCCTGGTTGAGGGGACTGGTGCCTGTGTTCTGGTGGATGAGGCTGGATCTTGTCTTTCTGGTGGGCAGGACCGTGTCCGGTGGTGTGTTTTGGGGTTTCTGTGACCTTATTATGACTTTAGGCAGCCTGTCTGCTAATGAATGGGGTTGTGTTCCTGTCTTGCTAGTTGTTTGGCATAGGGTGTCCAGCACTGTAGCTTACTGGTTGTTGAGTGGAGCTGGGTCCTAGCATTGAGATGGAGATTTCTGGGAGAGCTTTTGTCCTTTGATATTACGTGGAGCCGGGAGGTCTCTGGTGGACCAATGTCCTGAACTCGGCTCTCCCACCTGAGAGACACAGGCCTGACTCCCCACCGGAGCACCAAGACCCTTTTGGGAAGTCTGAGGTCTTCTGCCAGCATTCAGTAGGTGTTCTGTAGGAGTCGTTCCACATGTAGATGTATTTCTGATGTATTTGTGGGGAGGAAGGTGATCTCCACGTCTTACTCGTCCACCATCTTGAAGATCTTCCCCCTGGTAAAGCTTTGCATAAAGTGATACTTCGGTATTTTTACGCAAACAGTAATGTGGGGCCTGGGAGGGGGTACGGAATTGTACCCATTTTCGTTTTATAAAGACTCAAAAAATTTCTCCAAATTTTTTCGTTTTAGCTTAAAAAGAAAATTAAGCCAGTATATTGTAGATGCCACATATATGAAATACTTCTGCTTACCAGAGATGTCCATGAGACACATAGCTAAGTAAATCTTGCTTTAAGCCTACTTCTAAGAAAAGGAGAAAAAAATGAACCAGCCTTATTTAATCAGCACAACAGCCCTGTTAGGCCGGTTTTAATATCCCCACTTTCCAGATTTAAGGAGGTTAAGTAATGCTCTGAACTTCAGCCAGGGCTGTATTTGAACTTCTGTGTTCCTGGAACCAAAATCTAGGTTTCTTCCAACTAGCCTAGGCTCCAGATAATTAGAATGAAAGAGAATGAGAAAGCACAGCATGGGTCACTGTCTCAGTTCGCTCATTTTAGAGAGTAGGACTCTAAAGGCCAGAGCTGTGATTTATGCCCTCCCAACATTGAGTTCATAAAAGTGCTTTTGTTAGAAATGACACACCCTGAAAAAGCAAGTCTTTATTTTAGGGAGAAAATATATTTGTACTGTATTTATAAACATAGAGTTATTTAAAAAGACATTTTGAAAAGCTGTCTCTAAATGATTTTACAGTTTAGAAGAATTCTAATGCTAACTATAAATTATGTGAATAAAGTGAATTAGTATATAGAAAAATATTTTCTCACAAAAACTTCTGCCAGTGCTACAGGCCTGTTTGAATAATATAACTAATTCTCAAGTTATTTACTTAAAATGTATACTGAGTTCACATGGCTGTAACTTCTAATATGTAAAACCAAATAAATCACTACATCCAATTTATAATTACATTTAGACTTAGTGTTCAAGACAAGACATACAAAGGTCATTAATCTCCCAGTTATCTCTGCTGATGGAGGAAAGCAGTCATGTAAATAATTTGTTCAGTAGATGTGCAAAAATTCATTTATATTACTTTTCAGGATGAATTATAATGTGTCTTCACAAAGTCTTTATTCATTTTAAACTTTAAAATCTGGGTTTATAAACATCACTCCCCTGCTTAAAGGGCCCCTCATATTCCAAATTCTTTTGCTTAATAGATGGAGCCTAACTTTCTGTCATTTCCTGTCATCTCTCTCCCCTCGTTAACTAACTGACTCCCATTTTTTTCCTTTAAAATGCAGCCCAACTTCACCTCCTTAGCACTTTTTTCCTAACGTAACACTAGTCCCTGCCATACCACACTCCATTCCCCACCTTTAATAAAACGTATCACTCTATATTATAATTGTTGCTTTCCTTGTCTCTCCTCCAAATTCTAAAGCTCTCCAGAGCACAGACAATTTTTTCTCTTGTTTGCTTTGTATTGATGGATTATGTTTCATACACATCACATAATGTGTACTTAGAAACTGGTTTTTAAATGAATAAAAGAAAAGAAATGAATGAAGCAGTAAATGAATAAACTATTAGTTCAACAATCGTGTAGATCATATAGTTTCATGGTGATATATAGTTTCACATGTGAAGGCATAACCCTCATTTTTAGTGTTGTTTTCATGGAAAAATGTTTTAAAGTTCTAAGCAGTATTTACCATTCAACCATAAAACATTTATTAAGCATTCCCTATCACTTCATTTTTAAATAGCATTTAACACAACATGTAATTATTTTGTTTTCTGGTTTGTATGTTCCCCCCATAAGCTGTAAGCTCCAATGTTTGCCTATTCACAATTGTATTTTTTGATAAATGTGTAATGGATGCCTCAGGCATGTTGCTAGACACCAGGAATAGAGAATGAGTAAAACTTAGGCACTGTGCTGAAGGAGTCTCATTATAGGACTAGACTAATATGTAGCGTTGTGATGAAAGTATGTACATGATACAGTACAGAAGAGTAAGAAAGGAAATAATGTTCATTTTACTTGAGAAATTCCAGAAAGATTTCGTAGTGGAAGTGACACTTCTCTCAAGTCTTAAACAATGGCTGAAGGGAAAGCCTTTCAGCTCCACACTAGAATGCAGCAAGTGTATGTGTTCAGAGCACCACATGCAGCTCAGTTCTGCATGGCTAGAACACAGGAGTACCTGGAGAAAACGGAGGGGAATTAAGAGATCAGACTGAGGACGAAGGCTGTAGGCAGAGCATGGAGGAAGGCCTTGTGTGCCCTGCTGAGGGGTTGGATATTATTGATAATAAAAAACTGCTTACTATTGCTAGACTTTTTACAAGTGTTATCTCATTTGAAATTCACTCCTGCTATATGAGACTGGTATCTCAGTGGCTGTTTTACAGATGAGAACTCTCGGGACCAGAGTGATTATCAGCAGGTAGCTTGCCCAAGATCACACAGGTAGGAAGTGGTAGAGTTTAGACTCCAGTCAAGAACTTTGACCTCAGAGCCCACGCTCTTTAACCACTATAGCATGTGGCTGCTTTATTGTCTTGGCAGCAGGTGATTGAGTTTCAGGTAGGGGATGCAGCAGATACTATTGATACCCCACATTTGCATCCCTTGGCTCTCCACACTTGTGTGCATGCAGGCCCACCCTATATCTGCCAACCTCAGCTTGTGTTTGTGGCCAGAGAAATGCCATACACTAATTAGATTAGATTTGATTTCTGCCCATTTTTTAACGTAATTCTGTGGCAAGTTAGATGTGTAATCCTGAATGGTTTAGACCTGCCAGGGCTTACCTTGAACCACATAGTTGCTGCTCAGAGAGAGTAGGGGCAGAATGTAGACATGAGGATTCCATATTGTTTGTTGTGCCTGTTGTTTTGAAATGTTACTGGTATTATATCTGTGGTATTCAGACATTCTTTATTTCAGATTGTTTTAGTTCTTTTGGTCACCTTGTTGTGTTAGTACTACATTAAATTATTACATCTTTGTAAAACATTTGTAGGGCAAGTTCTCCCCTCATTACTCTTCTACTGGAAAGGTTTCCTGTCTGCAAGGGACATGTTAAATGACACCATGGGGATATTATCAGGAAATCCAGACAGTGGAAAATTCTACATTTTATTCTATAAATGAAAGATCTCTTCATATTTTGTATTGTTTATATATTAATTTCAGGAGAATTGCTGAGTTTACAGTATTTGTCCTAGGCCATTTATTCGAGCTTATTTTCTGTAAACTTTTATGGTTTTCTTTTGTTTACCCTTTTTAAGTTTATTCCTATAATAACATGGGGTTTTTTATGGCTATTTAGAATGTTACCTTGCTTCTTTCATAGATTTAAATAGTTATTCTTACATTGACCATTTTGTATTTTAAAACTCTGTCTTTTGTATTTAAATATAAAATATCAGTAGCTTACTTGGGAAAACTTAAACTTAATGGACTAGGTTTGTATATTTTAATATTTTTTAGCTTATCACCAGTATGGCAGGATTTCCCAATCTCGGCACTATTATTAACATCTTGGACTAGATAATTCTTTGTTGGGAGGGGCTGTCCTGTGCATTATAGAATATTTTAGCCGCATTCCTGGCCACTACCTATAAGGTGACCAACTTATCCCAGTTTACCTGGGACTGTCCCAGTTTTATAACTGAAAGCCCCATGTCTCAGGAATCTCCTCAGTTCCTGGTAAACAAGGATACTTGTTCACCTTGTCTAATCACTGCATCACAGCAATGTACTCTCCCAACCCATTGTGACAATCAAGTATATCTCCAGACACAGCAAATGTCCTGTGGGGAGCAAAAGCACCCTCTGGTTGAGTTCCACTGCCCTATAGATAAACAAAAAAATCTCATGCTTTGTGTGGGATCCCACCAGCTAAACACATCAGGAATATACCTATAGTGAAACAAATTTAGGTTTATTTAGCATGATGTAGCAAACAAGAATGCATCTCAAAGGACCTTAAGAGTGTTTCAAAAAGGGGAAGTAAGGAGAGACCTCTTATAGGTTTTGGACTTGTGCTGTGAGTGGTTCTAAGGAAGGATCAGTGAAGAAGGGGCAGTTTGGTGATTGGCTATTTTATTCATTTTTTTCACAGGAAACCCAGAGGATTAAAGTTAGGACAGAGTTGGCTTCTGTAAAGGCAGCAATCAAGCAGAGAAAGAATGTTAATCACTTTTGCTGTTGCAGTTCAGTTAGTTTCTGTTAGAAACTTTGGTTCTGTCTGTGTCCTGTTGAAAACTGTTTATAGTCTGCTTAGAACTTCTCAGTCTGATTGCGAAGAGGCAATTTTTATTTCCTCATTCCCTATAATATTTGGAATTTCAATGTTTATTAAATATGTTACTACATTTATAAGCAAGGTAACTGTCTTACATATATTGCTTTTAAACTACACACATTTGCTTTAAGAGTCACTGGGATAAACTAAACGAAGTTGCTTCTAAGAATTTTTTCTTTCTCAGAGAGAAAAACACTAGGGGTATAAATGCAATTCAGTAGAGTTAGGAGAGTCTTTTCAACAAATGGTGCCATAACAGTTGAATGTCCATATGCAAAAAGTGAACCTCAACAAGTACTTCACATTTTATACAAAAATGTGTTCAAAATGGATCATAGGCCTAAATGTAAAACATAAAGAAGAAGAAAGTAAAGGAGAAAATCTATGTGACCTTGGGTTTGAAAATGACTTTTTAGTTACATTACCAAAAGCACAATCCATGAAAAAACAAACAAAAATGTAAATTGAACTTTATCAAAATTAAAAACTTTTGCTTTGTGAAAGAAATTGTTAAGAAAATGAAAAGACAATCCAGTTGCCAAAACTTGGAAGCAACAAAGATGTCCTTCAGAAGCCGATTGGATAAATAAACTGACAATGGAGTATTATTCAGTGCCAAAATGAAATGAGGTATCAAGCCATGAAAAGACATGGGAAAAATTTAAATGGATGTTATTGAGTGAAAGAAGCCAATCTGAAAAGGCTACATATGGTAATGTTTCAACTATATGTCATGTCTACAAAAGGCAAACTATAGAGACATTAAAAAGATCAGGGTTTGAGAGAGAGGGAGGAATAAAGAGTCAGAGCACAGAGAATTTTTAGGGTGGTGAAAATACTCTGTTTGCTACAATAGTGGTGGATACATATTATGATACATTTGTCCAAACCCACAGAATATACAACACCAAGAGTGAACCCTAATGTAAACTATGGACTTTGGGTGATCATGATGTGTCAATGTAGGTTCATCAGTTGTGACCAATGTGCCACTCTGGTGGGGATGTTGATAATGGGGAGGCTGTGCATGTGGGGGGCAGGGGGCGTATGCGAAATCTCTGTACTTTCCACTTAATTTTGCTGTGAACCTAAAACTGCGCCAAAAAAATAAAGTCTTAAAAAAGACATTCTACAGACTGGGAGAAAATAATTTGTAAATTACATATCTGATAAAGGACTTGCATCAAGAATATATAAAGAACTCAATTCCATAATAAAAAAACAAGTAGCTCAATTAAAAAGCACAAAATATCTGAACATATACTTCACCAAAGAATATATACAGATGGCAAGTAAACACATGAAAAGATCCTCCACATCGTTTGTCATTAAAGAAATGCAAATTAAAGCCACAATGAGATGGTACTATGCACCTATTAGAATGACTGAAATCCAATATCATTGATGATAGCAAATGCTGGCAAAGATGTAGAACAACAGAAATTTTCATTCATTTCTGGTGAGATTGCAAAATGGTACAGCCACTTTGAAAGACAGTCTTACAGTTTCTTATAAAGTTAGACTTACCATAGGAACCATTAACCCACAAGAGAATCAAAGACTTATGTTCACATATAAATTTGTACAAGCAGTTTATAGCGGCTTTATTCATAAATTGCTAAAACTGAAACTTTAGAACTTGGAAGCAACCAAGATGTCTTCAACAGGGGAATGGATAACTGTTACATCCATGCATTGGAAAATTTTTCAGCAATAAAGAGGTACAGACTATTGATTGACAGAATAACATGGGCAAATCTTAGATATTATAATTAAAGAAGCCAGATCCAAAAGGTTTATATTTTATGATCCATTCATGTGACATTCTGGAAAAGGGAAAACTATAAGGACATAAATCAGTGGACAGGGGTTGTTGGATGGCAAAGTTGTTGACTATAAAGGAGATGCACAGAGGAACTTTTCAAGGGAAAGAACTGTTCTTTGTGGTTCTGGGGTGGTGAACACATTTGTCAAAACCCATAAAACTGTAAATCACAAAGAGTGAACATTAATGTATGCAAATTGGAAAAAAAAAAGACATCAAAAAAAGATCAATTCCAGGACAAAATCCAGACTGTGACAGATGAACCTAACTCTATTACAAATGAGTGAAATAACTGCACTGAACATGGGGGTGGGAGGTGAGAGGAGTATCCTAAGTAAGTCTGGAAAATTATGTTTTACTAGAAACTAAGGATAAAGATGAAAGATACGTAAATACTATCCTCTAGTTAGTAAATTTGTTTTCCAAGGGGACGCTGGTTAACAGTTCTGAAACTGCTTTATATGTATAGTAGGCTTGAAAAATAGTAAGTGGTTGGTGGGTGATGGGAGCCAGGTTTCTCACTATTGTAGAGGGAAGTTACAGATAAGAAAGGAAGGTTAGAATGAACTCTGTGGTTCTTAATGAGAGTTGGAAACATCAAGATGAACTCATGTTTAGCTTAGAATATGTGCAGATGGATAGATACAGAAACAATTGTAGATATATGTGTATATGTGAGTTTGTACACATAATGTATTATCAAACTCTGTCCACTGAGAGGGCCTACACAGAATGACACTTGAGTAGTGGTGAGCAGTCTTAACACCCAGGTCTTGGTTCTAAATAGCAATCTCAAAGAAAAGATGGTAAGCTTCTTAGTGAAGTGGCTGATTCTAGGGCTGGGCAGGGAAACCACAACATGAGCCTATAGCATCTTGCACCAGAAAGTAAGGAAGTGCGCAAAAAATAAAAGGATGAATGGATGTCACAGGGGTATAAGATCCAACCTGAAAGAAATCTCAATAGCCAAAGCTAGACCAATTTGAGCAGCAAAATAAATAATGTAGTATTTATTGAGTGAATATGGGCTAGACTTAGTGACTTGCCTTCTATGAATAAAGCATGGAAAGGGAAAAATAGTAACTTTACAGTAAAGGACCCTGTCAGACATTACCTTAACCAAGTGATCAAGGTTAACATCATGAGTAATGTCACATGGATATCATGTACTCCCCTGATATGTTGCAATGAGAAGGGCACTTCACCTCTGTGATATTCTTTCCTAAAACCGATAACCGTGGTCTGACCATGAGGAAGAGCTACCAAACAAACCCAAATTGAGGGACATCCTGCAAAATACCTGACCAAAACTTTCAAGGTTATGGAAACAAGAGAAGACTGAGAAATTCTCTTAGATTAGAGGAGACTAAGGAGACATGATGAATTAATGCAATGTGGTATCACGGATTGGATTCTGAAATAGTAAAAGAACATTAATAGAAAAATTGGTGAAATGCAAGTAAAGTTTGGAGTTTAGTTAATGGCTATATACCAATGATGGTTTTTTAGTTTGACAGATGGTAATAAAAGATGATAACATCAGAGAAATCTGAAACTGAGGTGTATGGAACTCTATACTATTCTTAGCAACTTTTCTGTAGATTTTAATTTTTTCTAAAATAAAAGTTATTAAAAGGTTACAGAACAGCATGTAGAGTATAATTTCATTTATGGAAAAGTCTATACATAGATAGACTATACATAGATATGTTTATATGCATTGATAGATGACTTAAAATGTTTACTGAAATTTTAATAGTAACGGGTTTAGAGACATTACTTTCTTCTTTGTTCTTTTCTCTAGTATTAGATATTCATTAATTAGCATATATTATTTTTATAAAAGCAATAACATTGTTAAGTGCAACAGTAAAAGATACTTTCTTTTCAGCTACCTTTCCTAAAGTTATTTCTCTAATAATTTTTTAATCAGAAGTTTTATATGTATTTATCAAGTAAAGTGGGGGAAAATATGAAAAAAAGACATCCAAGAAAATAGAAGATATGTTTACATGTTATGAGAGAATATTAAATGACAGAAATGCTTTATGTTTCAAGTTTCATGTTCTCAACTTCAAGCAATGTATACAGTACTGGTTTATTTTATCTATATCCATATTTTAATTTTTCTACAATGAGTAAATACTACGTTCATCATAAAAAATGAATATTTTCATGGTAACAGACATCAGAGCTATAATTAGAACTTAAGTTCAGATTTTCAGGTTAAAGCTTTTTAGAATTTTCTAGGTCATATAATGGCTTGAAATTAGTGTATATCTTAAAATTCAGGTGCAGCTAAATCCCTTACCAAATAACTTATAATTAAATCATTATTGGGCATAATATTCTTTATTTAGCATATATTTTTAAAGATACAAAAATTTATAAAATATAGGTTCTGTCTATCCCCAAGGATGGGAGTAGGTCAAGAGTTCATTTCACTAAATTTTAAAACCCTTTTGAAATGTAAATAAGAAATTTAACTTTTTAATCAGAATTATATAACCTATACTTACCCAGAGAATCAAAAAGCATTAATATTACTTTTCTAAGAACAGACTGGCTTGGGTCCAGTATTTCAGGAAATATTTATATCATAATGGTATAGCATCTGTGTTTGCTGAGTGCCTTCTGTGTCAAGCATTTTATTTATAACTTTTCATTAAATCCTCAAAACAGTCCCATGTGATCTTGGGGTAACAGCAGTGAGTGGCAGCTTGAAGCAAGATCTTAGTTCCTTGCCTGGGAATCGAACCTGGGCTGCCTGGGTGAAAACCAGGAATCCTAACCACTAGACCACCAGGGGCTAGTGGCTAGAAGCAGAGCCCTGGCTCTTGACCTCTTTGAAAAATGAATTTTACAGAGACGAAGGTTGTAAAGCAGACACAGAGTTTATTAGAAGCACAGTACGTGTGGTAGAGCACAAAGAAAAGCAGTTTATTTAGGACAGAAGCAAAGCAGAGCTACACACTCTGAGAAGAGTGTGGGCATGTTCACTAATAAAGAGCGCTAAAGGGGTGGTTTAAATTCCTTATGTAGGGGCCATCTTCCGGGTCTTTGTTTTCCTCTGGCCAATCATCTTGCTTGTTCCCCATATCTGATCTGACTCAGGGTCCTGTCTAATGTGCATGCGCATCTTTTGGCCAAGATGGATTCCAGTGTGAGGGTCTCTAGGAGACTGGCAGAACATATTATGCGTTAGCGCCCCCTCCCTTTTTGATCCCCTAGGAACTTTTCTGTACATGTGCAGTTGGGGAGGTCTCCTTGACCTGAAGAATGAAAGACGTGGTCATCTTATCTTTTTACTGCAGCAGAGCTTAGTTCCTCTCTGCTCCTGCTGTTATCTTTTTCCTTGAAACGTCCTCGGGGGCCAGGGTGTGGTAGGGAGACAGCTCCAATTGCTCAGCCTGGGGCCAATCTACCTCCTACCGCACATGTAGTGGAACCTAATTTTGTAAATGTGGATGGAAACTAAATCTCAAAAAAGTTGAGTAACTTGCCCGAAGTTGTGTACTATACGTTCAGTAAATTTGTATTATTTGTAAATTAAACATTTTTAAAACTCTGACATTCCTACAACATTCAGAATGCTTTATGTACAAATAATTCTTCATATATATATGTATACACCACCCTAAGTTCATAGTTTTTGTACTAGCTAATGTAAAAATTACTACAAGTGTAGTGACAATTATGATGAAATTTCAGCAAATATGTGTAAGTTTCTGAATTTATTTTATGTTACTTTTAGTAAAGTTGTAAAACACCAGGCAAACCAGTTCCTTCTGCATATTTTGTCATTCTGATTTTAATAAGTTCAGGTTTATACTTTATGTTTTAGAGTAATTGCATTTAGTAACCAAACATTTAGTAATCATACTCTTGTACTTTCTGTTTCAGTCAGAAAATGTAACTGTGACAAAGGATTTTCAAAGGGTAGAAAATGCTTATCACATGGAAGCAGAGGTATGTACTTATCTTAAATAATTGGAAACAGCACGACTTTGTGGGGACAGTTTGCATTTAATTTTATTCTTGAAACTCAGTGTGTACGAGAAATGCTTCTCATGGTATTGATAAAAGATTATTTTTCTCAATCATTTTTGGTATTACATATCTGGGTGAGCTTTTAAAATAAATTTAATGAGATTTAAGAGAAATTGTTTTGAAATGGAATAAAAATAGCAGAGGGAAGTAGCATTTAATTGCCACCTGAATAAAATTTTAGTAATGTTATCATCTAGTGAGCAGGAAACACTACAGGAGAAAAATTTCTTCTCCTCAGATAAATAGCAAATTAATAGTCATAGAATAAAGGATTGAAAGACTTTTCAACATTCTTTTGTTTCACAATGCAATTTTATTGTTTTGTGTTCAGATTTATTTAAAAATAAAAACTACTCAACCTTTGCACAAATTAAAAAGAACAAAATATTTTTGTACACTCAATTAATGAAAACATTTAGTTCCTAAAACTGTTGAGCTTTTTACTTATCTTTAAAGATTTTATGATCAGGATTTTATGAAATCAGAGTATGTTATATGTACTTGTGGCTAGGTTACAAGACTGCTATCTCTTCCTGGTTCCAACCATCTTGGGGTATTTGGGGGCAGTCAGGCTGCCTCCTTGCCACAGGAAACAAACAAGAATGAGATTAGAACGGAATATTGTTTATCTAATCAGAGAATCTTTGCCATTAGAGGTGGAAAATACCTCAAGAAATCACCTAGTCCTACCTTCAGGCAGATAATATATTATTTTTTCTAATTTTAAGGGTGTGACCTTAGGCTTAGATAGCTTAGGCTCAGATTTTTCAAAGATCATATTACAAGAATTAGAATGGAAATTAGGATCCTGGCTTCTTACCTCTTGAGATAGTAATTTCCACAACACACTGTTGTCCCTATACTTACTTTAATAAATTTATAATTTCTTCACTTAAAATTTAACTATCTTATGATGATTTTAGGGATCCATTTGGCAAATGTTATTCTGTAGTAGTGGGGACCAAAACATACCTTTCAAAACAGGATGAAGAGTGCTCTGGTAAGATTCCATATTATGGAAGTCAAAGACTGGGAGTTGTTCTAGCACTCCTCCAGTAGTTATTACCTGTTTGGACTTCAGGTTGTAGTGAACATAGATGGGCTCTGGTTATCTTAGTTAATGGGGTTTGTTGTGAGGGTACACTAGTAAGTACACTAGGAGGAAAAGGAACAGTCCCAGCAAACATTCAGCCAGGCTTCATGGAAAACTGGGAAGTTTTTCAGACTGATTTATTCTAGGGACTGACCCGCCAGGTACAGAGTGTGCTTTAGAGCTGCTTATTTTGTTGTTAAGACATGGCTAAGTGAGGACTTGGCTAAACTCTGCTCCTCGTCCTTTTGCTGTACTTACCTTTTTAATGTCTTGTATTTGAATTTCTTAAGAGAGAATCTGATTATATTTTGTATAGGGCTCCCCAGTAGCCAGAACCCTTATATAGTGTAGTCTGATACATGATTGCCCTTAAGTCAGCATCAGCAGAGACCAGGATAGTAGGGTCATGAGGTATAAAGTATGACAACCTGTGCATAAAGAACAATGTGTGGCTTTATGGCTATGGCTACAGTGAACACCAAAACCTAATATCTGATGTATACCAATATTCTCACAGATAGTTAAATATACAGACTAAGATTAGATGGTAGAACATTACTTTTCACATACTATCTGAAATTTTCATCCTGAAAGGCACTTCAGAGATTCTTTTTCTAACCTCCTGCCTACCCTGCTGCTTCAGCTTATTTTAAAGATAAGATATTGAAAGTTAGAAATTATCTAAGTGAGTTCTTTAAGGGTGGGTGGGTGTTTGTATGTTTGGGGTTGGAGTAAAACCTTGGCTTTGCAATTCTTATAACTCTACTCTTTCCACTTCTCATGTTGTTTTCCTGTTACAATTTCAGTGTTGGAGGGATTTTAAAAACCTGGGATATAGTAGGCATTCAATAAAAGTCTATTAAATAGAAAAAGTAGTATAACCAGTTTTCCCCCTCCTTTTCCTTGCATGTTTCCATGTGTCAGGTGTTTTCCATACGTTATCTCATCTAATTTTTTTTTAACTCTTCATCTTTGTTGTGAAATATTTTATACATAGATAGGTATGAATATAAAAGGCCAATTCCATTTTCAGACATCTAATCAATATAAAATTTTCTAACATTAAACCAAGAATTGACTTATTAGTACTTATCCATTTTAATTGTGTACCTCTCCAAGGACAAAACAAATATTTCTTCCTAGAAGTATATACTTGAGGTTCAGTATCATATTAGTGCTACTTTTTTCTTCTCCAAGTGTAGGAATCCCCAGTTTCTTTGGTCATTTCTTATATGACAAGCTCTCTCTTTTGTTAACCAATTTCCTCCTAAAGCATCTACAACTATAGTGTCCTAATTGTGATTCCATGTTAGAGAAAGATGATTATCTTCCTTATTCTGGAATGTTTATTTCTAATAACACATATACGCCTGAACATTTTGGCACTTGCATCACATTGTTCCCTTCTGTTGAGCTTACAGTCATAAACAATGATTACAACTAAAAAAGTGTCTTTCTCACTTGGGACTTTTAAATCATATTTCTCCTATCTTATAGTTTGTTATTATCACCCTATGTTCAGCAAAAATACTGTGCAAAATTAAAGGCCAACTATAGACTTTTTCAGAAAGCTGAAAGAATTCATTACCTGTAGACTTGAAATACAAGAAATGCTAAATGAAATTGGGTAGGTGGAATGAAATGGTACTAAAAAGGAATAGGAATCTACACAAAGGAATGAAGAGCACTGAAAATGGTAACTACACAGGTAGGTATGATATTTTTCTTATATCATCTCTATATCTCTACATCTATATAAAAGATAATTGTTTAAACAAAAATGATAATGACGAACTTTAGGAATTCTAACATATGTAAAAGTAAAACATACAACAGCAATAGCATGAAGGTCAAGAAGGGAGAAACAGAAGTATAATATTGTAGGTTTCTTATATATGAAATGGTATATCTCCTGAAGGTAGATTGTGGTAAATTAAACATGTATATACTATAAACTCTAAAGCAGACACTAAATTAACAACAACAACAAGAGTTATAGCAAAGAAGCCAATGAAGGATATCAAATAGAATAATAAAAATATATTCAATCCCCCCAAAAAAAGGCAGAAAATGGGGAGGGGGAAGAAAGAAAATATGAGACAAATAGTATAGCAAGATCAGAGGTTTAAATGTAACCATATCAATAATCACATTAAATATAAATATTCTAAATACCTCCATTAGAAGGCTTATATTTCAGATTGTATAAAAAAACACACCTCACCTGTAAGCTGCTCGCAACAAATGTACTTTTTTTTTCTTTTATTAATAGAATTTATTTTTTTATATCTTTATTGGAGTATAATTGCTTTACAATGGTGTGTTAGTTTCTGCTGTATAACACAGTGAATCAGCTATACATATACATGTATCCCCATATCTCCTCCCTCTTGCGTCTCCCTCCCACCCTCCCTATCCCACCCCTCTAGGTGGTCACAAAGCACCAAGCTGATCTCCCTGTGCTATGCAGCAATGAAGTGAGAGAGTAGCATTAACATATATACACTACCAAATGTAAAATGGATGGCTAGTGGGAAGCTGCTACATAGGACAAATGTACTTTAAATATGAGGGCACCAACTGGTTAAAAGTAATGGCAGACTTTCAGTTTCTTAGTCTACGTGTTAGGAGCTTAGAAGTCACCACTGCATCCTAACAAGTAAAAAGCTGAAAAAAAACTGAAAAATCAACAACTCTTCTAGGATCCATAAGAGAGGTTAGCATACAGGGCACACTGCTACCCCCAAAACTGGAGAGACAGACAGGCAAACACAGTGAGTCACAGCTTACCAGAACAGAGACCACAGAAACCACCTCCAGAAACGGTGCCTGGGTAGGGAAATCTGAACTATAATTGACAAATTTCTGGAGGCTCAGTGTGGACAACTCTGAGAATTAAAACTCTAGAGGATCCAGTCATAGAGGGGGACCCACAGTTTTGTGAGATTTACCTCCACGTGCTCGACTAGGTTCTCACTGTGAATATGGGGAAAAACTTCCCTAGTGAGTCTGGCAGAGGGAGGCGGAAAGGAACCATTTTTAAATATGCCAGAGAACTCTGTTCTTCTTAAGAAAGTCTGTCCTCAGGAGAAACTAGTTAAGCAGACCCTAACCTGCTGGTATATTACCAGAGCCTAACTAACCAGAGGGAAGGGAAATACCGAAATCCAATCCACTCTAGCCATCTTCTTCCACCTAAAGAGGAGGAGAAAAAACAACAACAACAACTCAGAAATACTTGTGAAGTTCACAGTCTGGAGGCACTGGCTCACTAAAAAACTGAGAATCATAAGACAGTAGAACACTTTCCCTCTCCCTGTATCTTACCACCACATTACTAAAGACTTGTTTACAGCAGTTCCTTTTACTCAATATATCATGTCCAGTTATCAAGGAAAAAATTACAAGGCACACCAAAAGGCAAAAAATGCAGTTTGATGAGACAGTGCAAGCATCAGAACTAGAGATGGTAGGGATGTTGGAACTATCAGACTGAGAATTTAAAACAAATATGATTAATGTGCTAAGAGCTCTAATGGATAAGTAGACACCATGCAAGAACAGATGGGCAACATAAGCAGAGAGGAGATTGAAATCCTAAGACCCAAAAAGAAATACTAGAGATCAAAAACACTGTAACAGAAATGAAGAATGCTTCTGATGGGCTTTTTAGTAGACTGGATGCAGTAGAGGAAAGAATCTCTAGGCTGGAGGGTATCTCAATAGAAACCTCAAAAACTGAAAAGCAAAGAGAACAAAAACTGGGGGGAAAAAAAACCCCAGAATATCCAAGGACTATGGGACAACTATAGAAGGTATAACATACACATAATGAGAGTACCAGAAGGAGAAGAGAGAAAGGAACAGAAGAAATATTTGAAGCAATAATGACAGAGAATTTCCCCAATAAATGCCCAAAAAGACCCCTACTGGTGAGCATATTATTTTCAAACTACAAAAAATCAAAGATAAAGAAGAAAACGTGAAAGAAGCCAGAGGAAAAAACACCTTACCTCTAGAGGAAGAAAAATAAGAATTATATCTGACTTTTCCTCTGAAACCATACAAGAAAAGAGAGAGTGGAGTTAAACACTTAAAGTGTTGAGAGAAAAAAAAAACCCAACCTAGAGTTCTCTACACTGTATCCTTCAAAATTGAAGGAGAAATAAAGACTTTCTCAGACAAAAATTGAGAGAATTTGACTAAGACTGTTTTTTGGGGGGGTGGGGGTGTTTTTTGTTTTTTGTTTTCTGGCCACACCATGCGATTTGCAGCATCTTTCCCAACCAGGGATTGAACCAAGGCCACTGCAGTGAAAGCCCGGACTCCTAACCACTAGGCCAGCAGGGAAGTCCAAAAATTGAGGGAATTTGTTACCATTAGGGCTGCCTTGCAACAACTGTTAGAAGAAGTTCTTTAGAAAGAAGGAAAATAATATAGATCAGAAACCTGGATCTATGTAAAGAAAAGAAGAACATCAAAAAAGGAGTAAGTGAAGGTAAATACTTTTATTTTTCTTATTCTTTTTCTTAACTTCTTATAGTTAATTAACAACGTTGCATTAGTTTCAGGTGTACAGTAAAGTGATTCAGTTATACATATACATGTATCTCTTCTTTTTCAAATTCTTTTCCCATTTAGGTTGTTACATAATATGGAGCAGAGTTCCCTGTGTTATAGATATTTTTCTTATTCTTAATCAATGTAGTGAATAACAGTTTGTTTAAAGTAATAGCAACAATATATTCAATTTTGTATGCTTATGCATGTTTCTTATATATATACTTATGTATGCTGATATATAAGTGAAATGAATGACAGTAATGATACAAGCAATGAGATGGAGGAATTAGGATTATTTTGTTATTATAAGGTACTCACACAACCCATAAAGTGGTATAGTGTTATTTAAAAGTGGACTTGGATTAGCTGTAAATATGTATTGCATACTTTAGAGAAACCACTAAAAAAAGCTTAAAAATATAGAACTGATATGCTAAGAAAGGAGAAAAAAGGGAATCATGAAATGCTCAGTTAAAATCACAATGGCTTCCCTGGTGGCACAGTGGTTAAGAATCCACTTGCCATTGCAGGGGAAATGGGTTCAAGCCCTGATCTGGGAAGATCCCACATGCCACGGAGCAACTAAGCCTGTGTGCCACAGCTACTGAGCCTGTGCTCCAGAGTCCACGAGCCACATCTACTGAGCCCGTGTGCCATAACTACTGAAACCCATGCACCTAGAGCCTGTGCTCCGCAACAGGAGAAGCCACCGCAATGAGAAGCCCGCGCACCGCAACAAAGAGTAGCCCCCACTTGCAGCAACTAGAGAAAGCCCGCGCACAGCAACGAAGACCCAACACAGCCAAAATAAATAAATAAATAAATGAATGAAATTTTTTTTTAAATCACAAAAGGCAGAAGACAGAACTTAGAAAAAGGAACAAGGGCAACAAATAAACAGTAAAGAATATGGTGGATATTAATCCAACTATATCAGTAATGCTTTGAACATCAGTGGTCTAAACGCAGCAATTAAAAGACAGAGATTGTCAAAGTGCATCAAAAAACACTACCCAACTATATGTTATCTATGAGAAATCCATTTTAAATATAAAGACATATAGCTTAAAAGTAAATCCATGGAGAAAAATTAATCATGCTAACACTAATCAAAAGAAAGCAAGAGTCATTATTGTAATTTCAGACACAGCAGACTTCATAACAAGGAGTTATCAGGGATACAGAAGGGCATTATGTAATGATACAGGGGCAATTTTCCCAGAGCCATAACAATCCTTGGGGACTTCGCTGGCAGTCCTGTGGTTAAGACTCTGCACTTCCAGTGCAGGGGGCATGGGTTCGATCCCTGGTTGGGGAACTAAGATCCCACATGCTGCATGGTGGCACAGCCACAAAAAAAAAAAAATCCTTAACGTGCATTTCCCAACTACATGAGGTAAAAACTAATAGAACTGCTAGGAGAAATAGATGAGTCCACTATCATAGTTGGAGTCTCCAACTCCCTTTATCAAGAAGGGACAGATTCAGCAGGCATAAAATCAGTAAGGACCTAGTTGAACTTAACAGTGCCATCAATTCACTGGATAGAATGGACATCTATAAATTACTTCCTCCAAAAACAGTATTCTTCTTCTCAAGCTCTCATGGAGCATTCACCAAAATAGAACACATTTGGCGTTTGGGTCTTTTGAGCACAAGCCACCCATTCTCATTACTTGGCCCTGCAGTAAACCTTTACTCCCCCGCCCCCCGCCAAAAAATACATTTTAGGCCAAAACTTATACCTTAACAAATTTAAAAGGATAGATCATATAATGTCTGCTCTCTGACCACAGTGGCATTAACCTAGAAATCAATAACAGAAACATAATTGGAAAATCCCAAAATACATGGAGATTAAACAACACACTTCTAAATAACATGGGTCAATGAAGAAATCCAAGAGAAATTTTAAAGTATTTAGAACTAAATGAAAATCAAAATACAGTTTATCAAAATGTGTGAGATACAGTGAAAACAGCTTAGAGAGAAATTTTAGCATTGAATGCATATAGTAAAAAGAAGAAAAATCTAAAATAAATAATCTAATGTTTCCACCTTAGGAAACTAGAAAAAGAAGAGCAAATCAAGTCCAAAGTAAGCAGAAGAAAAATAATAAGAATTAGAGCAGAAATCAGTGAAACTGAAAACAGGAAATCAATAGAGAAAATTAGTGAAACCAAAAGCTAGTTCTCTGAAAAGATCAATAAGATTGATAAGCTTCTGGCCAAACTAAAGGGGGAAAAAAAAGAGAAAGAACAAATTACTAATATCAGAACTGAAAAAGGAGACATCACTACAAATCCTATGGAAATACATTACAAGATAAGAAAACTACATACCAATCTCTCATGAATATAGAGGCAAAAATCTTCAACAAAATATTATTTCCTACATACCAGCAACAAACAAGTAGAATTTGAAATTAAAAACAATTTTCCATAGCACCCCAAAACATGAAATACTTGGGTGTATATCTAACAACATATATGTACAAGATCTATATGAGGAAAACTTTGACACTCTGATGAATTAGATCAAAGAAGAGCCAAATAAATGGAGAGATATTCCATGTTCATGGATAGAAAGACTCAATATGGTCAGGATGTCAGTTCTTCTGAACTATATCTATAGATTTGATGCAGTCCCAACCAAACTCCCAGTAAGTTATTTTGGGGATATTGAAAAAAAAATGATTCAAGTTTATATGGAGATGCAAAAGAACCAGAATAGCCAATACAGTATTGAAGGAGAAGAACAAAGTTGGAGAAATGACATTCCCTGACTTCAAGGCTTACTAAAAGGCTTCAAAAATCAAGATAGTGTAGTAGTGTTTGAAGAATAGACAAATAGATCAGTGGAACAGAATAGAGAGCCAAGAAATAGACTCCTGTATAATCAACTGATTTTTGAGACAGGAGCAAAGGCAGTACAATGGGGCACAATCATCTTTTCAACAATTGGTGCTGGAACAACTAGACATCCACATACAAAAAAAAAAGTATCTAGATACAGACCTTGCACCCTTCAAAAAATTAACTCAGAATGTATCATAGACCTAAAGGTAAAACACAAAGCTATAAACATATGAGAAAACCTAGATGGCCTTGAGTATCACAATGACTTTGTAGATACAACACCAAAGGCATTGATCCATGAAAGAAATAATTGGTAAGCTGGACTTCATTACAGTTAAAAACTTCTGCTCTGTGAAAAACAATGTCAGGAGAATAATAAAGTCACAGACCCAGAGAAAATATTTGCAAAACACACTTATTTTAAAGGACTGCTATCCAAAATACACAAAGAACTCTTAAACCTCAACAGTAAGAGAAAAAAAAAAATTAAAAATAAGCCAAAGACCTTAACAGATGCCTCGCTAAAAAAGATATATAGATGGTAAGTAAGCATATGAAAAGATGATCTACATCATATGTTATTAGGCAGATGCAAATTAAAACAAAAATGAAATGTCACTGCACACTTACTAGAATGGCCAAAATCTGGAATGCTGACAACACCAAATGCTGATGAGGTTGTGGAACAAAAGGAGCTCTCACTCATTCCTGGTGGGAATGCAAAACGGTGCAGTCATTTTGGGAGACAAAGTTTCCTATAAAACTAAACATATTCCTACCATATGATGCAGCAATCATGCTCCTTAGTATGTACCCAAAGGAGGTGAAAATGTATGCTCACATAGAAACATGCACATGGATATTTATAGCAGCTTTATTTATAATTGCAAAATTTGGAAGCAACAAAGATGTCCTTCAGTAGGTGAATGGATACATAAACTGTGGTACATCCAGAAAATGGAATATTATTCAGCCCTAAAAAGAAATAAGCTCTCAAGCCATGAAAATAGGTATGAACCTTAAATGCCTATTACTAAGACAATCAGAAAAGGCTACAAACTGTATGATTCCAACTATATGACATTCTGGGAGAAGCAAAACTATAGAGACAGTAAAAGGATCAATGGTTGCCAGCAGTTAGGGGGAGGGTGGGATGAATAGGGGGTGCACAGAGGAATTTTAGGGCAGTGAGAGTATTCTGTATGAAACTATAATGATAGATGCATGTCAGCATACATTTGTACAAACCCAGTGAATATAAAACACCAAGAATGAACTCTAATGTAAACTATGGACTTCTGGTCATTATGCTGTGTCAGTGTATTGGGTTGGCCAAAGGTGTTATGGAAAAACCTGAAAGAACTTTTTGGTCAACCCAGTAGGTACACATATTGTAACAAATGTACCACTCTTGATTATGGTGAGGGGGGACTATGTGTGTGGGGGGTAGAAGGGTATATATGGAAAACATCTGTTCCTTCCTGTCAATTTTGCTGTGTGCCTAAAACGTCTCTAAAAAAATAAAGTTTTAAAAAAACAGATCAATGTGTTATTTAAGGCCTGTGTTTCCTTATTCATTTTCAGTCTGGATGATCTGTCCATTGATGTAAGTGGGATTTTAAAGTCCCCTACAATTATTGTGTTACCATTGATTTCTCCTTTTATGTCTGTTAGTATTTGCCTTATATATATAGGTACTCCTATGTTGAGTGCATATATATTTACAATTGTTATATCTTCTCTAACACATTAGTCCAAATGGACTTAATTGATATATACAGAGCATTCCAGCAGAAAGCAGCAAAATACACATTCTTTTCAAGTGCACATGGTTCCATGTGCACATTCTCCAGGATAAATCACATGCTAGTGCACAAAACAAGTCTCAGTAAATTTAAGAAAATTGAAATTGTATCAGGCATCTTTTCTGACCACAATGCTATACGACTAGAACTCAACTATTTAGAAAAACTGCAAAAAAACACAAATGTGGAGGCTAAACAATATGCTACTAAACAAGCAGTGGATCACCGAAGAAATCAAGGAGGAAGTCAACATATACCTAGAGACAAATGAAAATGAAAACATGACAATCCAAAACTTATGGGACACAGCAAAAGCAGTTCTAAGAGGGAAGTTTACAGCAATACAAGCTTACCTCAGTAAACAAGAAAACTCTCAAGTAAACAACCTAACCTTACACCTAAAGCAAAAGAACTAACAAAACCCAAAGTTAGTAGAAGGAAAGAAATCATAAAGATCAGAGCAGGAATAAATGAAATAGAAACAAAGAAAACAACAGAAAAGATCAATGAAACTAAAGCTGGTTCTTTGAAAAAATAAACAAAATTGATAAACCTTTAGCCACGCTCATCAAGAAAAGAAAGGAGGGGGCCCAAATCAATAAAATCAGAAATGAAAAAGAAGTTAAAACTGACACCACAGAAATACAAAGGATCATAAGAGACTACTATGAATAACTATATGCCAATAAAATGGACAACCTAGAAGAAATGGACAAATTCTTAGAAAGGCACAATCTCCCAAGACTGAACCAGGAAGAAATAGAAAATATAAACAGACCAATTACAGTAACGAGATTGAATCGGTAATTTAAAAACTCACAACAAACAAAAGTCCAGGACCAGGTGGCTTCACAGGTGAATTCTACCAAACATTTAGAGAAGAGTTAACACCTGTCCTCTGAAACTATTCCCAAAAATTGCAGAGGAGTGAACACTTCGGAACTCATTCTGTGAGGCTAGCATCACTCTGATACCAAAACCAGACAAAGATATCACACACAAAAAAAGAAAATTACAGGCCAATATCACTAATTAACATAAATTCAAAAATCCCCAAAAAAATATTAGCAAACCGAATCCAACAGTACATCAAAAAGATCATATACCATGATCAAGTGGAATTTATCCCAGGGATGCAAGGATTTTTCAATATCTGCAAATCAATCCATGTGACACACCACATTAACAAATTGGAGAATAAAAACCACATGATCATCTCAATAGGTGCAGGAAAAGCTTTTGATAAAATTCAACATCCATTTATAATAAAAACCCTCCAGAAAGCAGGCATAGAGGAAACATACCTCAACACGATAAAGGCCATAAATGACAAACCCACCGCTAACATCATACTCAACAGTGAAAAGCTGAAAACATTTCCTCTAAGATCAGGAATAAGACAAGGATGTCCACTCTTGTCACTTTTTTTTTTTTTTTTTTTTTTTTTAAATGAAAGCTTCTTTATTTATTTATTTATTATTTTTGGCTGTGTTGGGTCTTCGTTTCTGCGCGAGGGCTTTCTCCAGTTGCGGCGAGCGGCGGCCACTCTTCATCGCGGTGCGCAGGCCTCTCACTGTCGCGGCCTCTCTTGTTGCGGAGCACAAGCTCCAAATGCGCAGGCTCAGTAGTTGTGGCTCACGGGCCCAGCCGCTCCGCGGCATGTGGGATCTTCCCAGATCAGGGCTCGAACCCGTGTCCCCTGCATTGGCAGGCAGATTCTCAACCACTGCGCCACCAGGGAAGCCCCCACTCTTGTCACTTTTATTCAACATAGTTTTGGAAGTCCTAGCCACAGCAATCAGAGAAGATAAAGAAATAAAAGGAATCCATGTTGGAAAGGAGGAAGTAAAACTGTCACTGTTTGCAGATGACATGATACTATACATAGAAAATCCTAAAGATGCCATCAGAAAACTACTAGAGTTCATCAATTAATTTAGTAAAGTTGAAGGATACAAAATTAATACACAGAAATCTGTTGCCTTTCTATACACTAACAATGACGTATCAGAAAGGGGAATTAAGGAAACAGTCCTATTTACCATCTCATCAAAAAGAATAAAATACCTAGGAATAAATCTACCTAAGGAGGCAAAACACCTATACTCTGAAAACTATACGACAGTGATGAAACAAATTGAAGACAACACAAACAGATGGAAAGATATACCATGTTCTTGAATTGGAAGAATCAATATTGTGAAAATGACTATACTACCCAAGGCAATCTACAGATTCAATGCAATCCCTATCAAAATACCAATGGCGTTTTTCACAGAACAAATAATTTTAAAATTTATATGGAAACACAAAAGATCCCTAATAGCCAAAACAATCTTGAGAATGAGGAACAGAGCTGGAGGAATCAGGCTCCCTGACTTCAGACTATACTACAAAGCTACAGTAATCAAAATAGTATGGTTCTGGCACAAAAGCAGACACATCAATGGAACAGGATAGAGAGCCCAGAAATAAACCCACGCACTTATAGTCAATTAATCTACAACAAAGGAGGCAAGAATATACAGTGGAAAAAAGAGTCTCTTCAATAAGTGGTGCTGGGAAAACTGGCAGCTACATATAAAAGAATGAAATTAGAACATTCTCTAACACCATGTACAAAAATAAACTCAAAATTGATTAAAGACCTAAATGTAGGACTGGATACCATAAAACTCCTCGAGGAAAACATAGGCAGAAAACTCTTTGACATAAATCACAGCAATTGGGCTTCCCTGGTGGCGCAGTGGTTGAGAATCTGCCTGCCAATGCAGCGAACACGGGTTCGAGCCCTGGTCTGGGAAGATCCCACATGCCACGGAGCAACTGGGCCCGTGAGCCACAATTACTGAGCCTGCGCATCTGGAGCCTGTGCTCTGCAACAAGAGAGGCCGCGATAGTGAGAGGCCCGCGCACCGCGATGAAGAGTGGCCCCCGCTTGCCCCAACTAGAGAAAGCCCTCGCACAGTAACGAAGACCCAACACAGCCATAAATAAATAAATAAATAAATAAATCACAGCAGTATTTTTTGATCCGTCTCCTAAAGTAAAGGAAATAAAGGTAAAAATAAACAAATGAGACCGAATTAAACTTAAAAGCTTTTGCACAGCAAAGGTAACCATTGACAAAATGAAAAGACAACCTACTGAATGGGAGAAAATATTTGCAAATGATAAAACTACCGTATGACCTAGCAATTCCACTCCTGGGTATATATCTGGAAAAAACAAAAACACTAATTCAAAAAGATACATGCACCCCAGTGTTCATCCAGCATTATTTGTAACTGCCAAGATACGGAAGCAACCTAAGTGTCCATCAACAGATGAATGAATAAAGCTATGGTATATATATATATATATATATGTGTGTGTGTGTGTGTGTGTGTGTGTGTGTGTGTACACAATGGAATACTACTGAGCCATAAAAAAGAATGAAATTTTGCCATTTGCAGCAACATGGATGGACTTGGAGGGCATTATGCTAAGTGAAATAAGTCAGACAAAGAAAGACAAATACTGTATATCACTTATATGTGAAGTCTAAAAAATATAAAAAGCTAGTGAATAAAACAAAAAAGAAGCAGACTCACAGATATAGAGAACAAACTAATGGTTACCAGTGTTGGAGGGCAGGGGCAATATAGGAGTGGGAGAGTGGGAGGTACAGACTATTGGGTATAAGATAGGCTCAAGGACATAGAGTTACAACACGAGGAATAGAGCCAATATTTTGTAGTAACTGTAAATGGAAAGTAACCTTTTAAATTGTCCAAAAAATAAAAAATTAAATTAAAAAAATTAAGTGCAACTATTTTTAAAAAAACAGATCAGTGGCTTTCAGGGGCTGGGATGTGGGGAGCACAGGGGAATTTGAGGAAGTTGATGGGACTGATCATAATGGTGGCTACATGAGTAAATGCATCTGTCAAAATTCATAGAACGTATACTAAAAGGAGTGTATTTTGCTCTATATAAGTTATGCCTTAATAAACCTGACTTTAAAAAATATCAAAGGGGTGCATAAAGATATACCATGCTAACAATAACCAAAAGAAAGTTGTAGTGGCTATGATAATATCAGACAGAGTAGATTTCAAAGCAAAGAGTATTACCCAGATAAAGATGATTTTATAATGATAAATGGGTCAATCAAGAGAATATAACAGTCTTAAACACTTATACATTTAATATTAAAGCTTCAAAATACTTAAGGCAAAAATGATAGAACTGAAATATTTGAAATTTAAATAACTTACTTCTCAATAACCCATGGGTCAAAGGAGAAGTTAAAAGAGAAATTAAAAAGTGCATACATTTAAGGGAGAATTTATGCCAATTCTGTACAAACTTTTCCAGAAAATGAAGAAGCTGGAATACTTTCCAACTCATTATTTGGAACCAGAAGATAACAAAACCGGGGGCGGGGGGGGGGGAACATTACAAGCAAAGAAAACTACAGACCAGTGTCCATCATAAACTTATGTGCAGAAATTATAAACAAAACTTTAGCAAATCAAATCCAGTGATATATAAAAAGGATAATATATAATGACCAAGTATGGTTCATCCCTGGAATGAAAGGTTGGTTCAACATTCAAAAACTGGTCAATCTAATTTATCATATTAACAGAGTAAGAAAGAAACATATGATGATCTCAATAGATGAAGAAACACATTTAACGAAGTCCAACATCCATTCCTAATAAAAATTCTCAGCAAACTAGAAATAGTAGGGAACTTCCTCAAAATGATGAAGGGAACCTATGAAAAGTCTACAGTTACCATCATATTTATTGATGAAACACTGATTGCTTTGTGCCTAAGATCAGGAACAAGACAAACGTATCTACTCTCACAACTTCTATCCAACATTGTACTTGAAGTTCTAGCCAGTGCAGTGAGGCATGAAAAAGAAATAAAAGGCATCCATACTGGAAAGTAAGAAGTAAAATTGTCTTTATTCATGGACAGCATGACCATCAATGTAGAAAATCTAATGGAATCTACAAAAAAACTTTTAGAACTAATAAACATCAAAAATATAAAATACCTAGGGATAAATCTGATCTTTTAACTGTGTATGCTGAAAACTACAAAATATTGCTAAGAGAAATTAAAGAAGACCTAAATAAATGAAGAAACATACCTTGTTCCTGATTTGGAAGACTCAGTATCATTAAGGTATCAGGTCTTCCTTAATCTGTATTTAGAGTCATTGCAATCCCACTCAAAATCCTAGTCAGCTTTAAAAAAAAAAAAAACCTGAAATTGACAAACTGATTATAAAAGACATTATTCACTTAGTATTGAAACCAGATAGAACATCAGTCTTCCCTGGATAACATTTATGATTAAAGGCAACTGTTCTTCATTGTGTAAGATGACTCAGGAGGTTACCTCATCCCTCTCTTTCTCTTTGCTGCTTCCACATATTTAAAGGCAGAGGACATAGTGAAATAGATGAACTTCTGCATATAGATCTAAAAATAACTTCTGGAAGAAGAAACATACCTCAAATGACAGCAGTGAAGTATGAAGTAATTACTGCTAATCAGGAAGCTAGCTAATGGCATAGATGACTAAAGAGTCATGAAACATTTATCAGGGTTAGAATTTAGCTGAATAATAAAGTTGAAGGGGAAACCCTCCAGTTCTCTTTCATAAAAGTCAAAATGAAGTTTTAAATGTTCAAGTCAACATTAGATAAATTACAAAATTCATAAGCAAAAATAAATTTAATAACAAAATTTTGTTATAAGTACCAAGTAGGTCTTTCATATCTGTTACATACTATAAAATGACCTCATTGTAACCTGGCTTTACTTTTTTTAACTCATATTTAGAGAAAGATTTGAAATAATGCATCAGACATGAAAATAATTTTAATTGTCATTTCATTTACAGGTCTGCATTACATTTACTGAATTCGGAAAAATGCAAAATATTTGTAACTTTCTTGTTGAAAAGCTAGATAGCTCTGTTGTCATCAGCCAACCCCAGTTCTATCATACTCCAGGTTCTATTGAGAATCTTCGGTAAGTTAAGCACATCTTTAAATTAATTATCAACTAATTAAACAAAACTATTCAGTGCTGCGGTTTGTTGAATGTCATATTAATAATCTCTGCATTTAATTCCTAAGACGGCAAGCCTGTCTTGTTGCTGTAGAGAATGCATGGCGCAAAGCTCAAGAAGTCTGTAATCTTGTTGGCCAAACTCTAGGAAAACCTTTATTAATCAAAGAAGAAGAAATGAAAGAATGGGAAGGTCAAATAGATGATCACCAGTCATCCAGACTCTCAAGTTCGTTAACTGTACAACAAAAAATCAAAAGTGCAACAATACATGCTGCTTGCAAAGTATTTATAACTTTTGAAGTAAAGGGGAGAGAGAAGAAAAAAAACCGTATCTGAAATTCTGACCAAAATATATTGTGTTTGTATCTTTTTGTCTATTTTTATACTTTTTATAATGTTTGCTTTTGTCCTGAATATATTTATATTGTGTAGTATATAAAGTGTTTCTCCCCCAAGTCTGTTAGTCCTTGAATATAGTTCCACAGAATACTTACGTTTACTTTCTGTTTTTGAAAACTTACTATGGGAAATACTCTTTGGAAATAAATGTGTTATATGTGCACACTTGCATAGTGACAGGTCATATAAGTGTGTATGTAAATAATTTGATATTCCTACTACAGGATGAAATATTGACACAGTTACTAACATGATTCTTAACATTCATAGAAAGAATGATGAGCAATACATAACTTTTGATAAAAGGGTAATGAGATATACTAAGAAAATATTTTGATGACAGGAATAAAAGATAATATATGGACCAGACTCTCTTCACTAGGGCTCCTTTGATTATACCAGCACTCTCCAGTACAAATATATATAATGCAATCTACATATGTAATTTAAAATTTCCTAGTAGATACATTTTTTAAAAAGTAAAAAACAGTTGAAGCTAATTTTAATATTTTATTTAACCCAGTATATCCAAAATATTATCATTTCAGCATGTAATTATTCTTAAAATAATTAATGGATATTTTATATTCTTTTTTATACTAAGAAGTTTTCAAAATCCAGTGTGTATTTTATATTACAGCACATCTCAATTCAGATGCTAAATTTTCATCAGAAATACTTGATCTGTATTTAAGTTTCTTAAAATATAGGTGGAAAAAATAGATTCACACACCCAGTTGTTCCAGACATTCTTGAAAGATCTAGTAACTGGATCACGTGTCAGTTTTTTAATTAAAAATTTTTTTTTAATTTAAAATTCAGTTCCTTAGTTGCACTAGCCACATTTCAAGGACTCGAAAGCCGTAAGTAGGTCATGGCTACCGTGTTGGACAGTGCAGGGCCATACACTGAGAAAATACTGATCCTTAAGGCTATCTGAGCAAGTACATATCATTGCCATTGCATTATACACCATCTGCAGGTGTGTCTACATAAGCCAAGTCTGTTAATGCAGCACAGGCTTTCCATTCCCTGCCATACAGCTAAGCCCTAGGGTTTTTCCTTTGATATAGCTTGACACTCATACACCAATATTTCTTTCCTATAACGTATTCCAGTATGTAGTTTTCACCCCCACCCACTTTCTTAAGTGGCACTAAAACCGCTTAATCCACCTCTTCTGTAGTATCCTTGGTGGGAAGGAGTGTGGAAGCTAAGAAGAAAAATTTTAGAATCCAACACCGCTATTTTAAAATCCTGATTTTACTACTAGAATGTCAGCTCCTTTAGAATGGAGATCCTGTCTTTCTCATTCACAGCTGCATTCTCAGTCTTCTTAGCATAGTGACAGGGCCAACACAGAGGAGGCTCTCAAATATCTGCTGAGCAATGATGTACTGGTTATAGAAACTTGGCAAGGCACTTCAGTTTCTTTAAGCTTCTCTTTCCTCACCAATGAAATGAGGCTAATAATACCTACCCTGCAGTGTTACTATAAGGATTAAAGTTGATAACTGTAAGACCACAAGAATAATGCCTAGCACATAGCAGTTACTTGGTAAACGGTAGCCACTATTACCAGCTGCATTCTTTGATTATTGTCAACCCAAGTAAAAGTTGGCTTTTCCAAATCTATCATTAAGATGAAGTTTTAAATAGTCATATTAAAAATAAACTTATCATCAGAAAACCAGTTTAAGGTATGTTGAAGTTTTATTTCCAAAAAGAGTTAAATAAATATTTTAGCTTTTATTTATCCAGTTGGGTAGAAAAGTACAATTGAGTCTGTACATCAAGAAAAAAATTGTTCATACTCAGTAAAATTTAATCACAGGGGGTGATTTTTCTTAGCCATGGCTTCATTGTATCTTTGGTTCCATCATATTTGGTAAAGAAGGTTTTCAACTTAGCAATAAATACCTAAAAACAAATTTTAAGTTAGCAAACACTTTTTAGAATTTACAGGCATTTTTAAAGACGTTGCCTCAAAAAAAATCCTATAAAATGGACAGTCCTACAATTCTGTAGAGCATCTAAGAGAAGTAACCCTTCAAAGATTGGACTGGTTTATGTATGACATCCTGTGTACTTTAAGACTAAGGGTATCAAATTTAGTTGTCAGTTAATGGCAAGTTAATTTCTGACACATGGCAGATACTGGAGTATCACAATGAATTACTTAGGGGACCTGTGCCACAGAGCCTGCTAGAATAAACCTATCCCGAACTTAATCCTGACAGAATTTCTTTCTTCTGAACCCCTTTTTAAAGAAAATCTTTCAAGAAAGCAAAAAATTGTAATTGCTGTTTTCTGAAAGAAAATTTCTTTCTAATTAGGATATTTGAAACAGACCCACTATGTTCCAAGCTCCTTTTTAGAAGGAAATACTATTAAAATAAGGTTTCTGAATATTACTGATAAAATTTAGGATTCCATTCAGCTACAGATTCCAAAGATGCTAAAGATTCCATTTTTTGTAGTAGCGATTTACCTTACTTATGTCAGTATTCTTATTTGACAGTTAATTTGAGTTCAATGTAAATAAGACCTGGAAAAATATTTTTTAACTTAAGATTCTGTGCCTCATATTCCATAAATATTGTTATGACCTCCTTGGAAATGTAGGTTTAGGAGACACAAATTCTGTCAGACTTGTTGATGAGAATTTGATTGTGAGGAATTCTTCTCACTGGCCTAAAAACAATAACAACATGAATTATGAGGTCAAAAGTGGGAGTTAACGTATTATCTACATTACAAAATTATGTGGAAGACAAATGTTTTATTATTCATTCCAGAAAAAAACTATATAAATTGGTTTAATCAAAATAACAAACATTTATTATTTTATTCATATTATATTTGCAGCCAAATAGTTTCTAATAGCCATAAAACCTCCTGTGGCCTAAATCACTTTAACATGTTCAGTTATGTTAAAAGACTAGAATTAACAGTGGCTTATCCAAGTCAAACACTTCTCAGGGTGAGGTAATAGATACTTTTCAAGAGGAATTATTTGTACTATTTTATTAAAAAGAATAACATCTTTTTATCACCTGTTTAGCAGGGGGATATTCTGTTTCAGCCACTCTCCGGAGCTCTGGCTTCAGTGTCCCAACCAAAAGTACTCCCAAATAGCCATGTCACTTATGGATGGTCACCAGTCCCATCTCAGAATGAGCAAATGCTGGCTTTGGACTTCAAATGTAAGTTGGTACTGTTATAACAGTGAAAAAACAAAACAGCTAATCAAAAACATATTATTTGCTACACAGAGTTTGATTTATCAGGGTTTCATATGCTTGATACAATTAATAAGGCAAATCAGTGAACCAAAAACTAAAACCAGTTTCCACACTAAGAGATTAAAAGCCTAGGTGGCAGGAGAAAGTACTAATCTAAATGATCCTGAAACAAGGCAGTGATCCCTGAATTTTAAAATAATCCTCCAAATATCACGTTGCCATCTGGTGGCAGTGGGGGGGTGTGCGTGTGTGCCCATTTTTTTAAATATAGAGATTCTGTCATCCTCTGCTCCTTCCCTTCTACAAACGATTTTGCACAAAAGACTCAAAAACAGGTAAATAGTTCCAATACTTCAAACAGAAAAATTTGCACTGATCACATTCATTACATCCTAATTTTTCATCAGTTTCTATACAAGACTATGAACTCCTCAAGGGTAGGGCTATGTCTTAAACATTTCTTTTCCTAGTACCTGGCTAATAAAAGGCTAAGAGGAGGAAAAGCTGGCTTTCAGTTATTCTGCTTTATTCCAAAATCAGAAGGATAGCATTTATAGCAGAGTACCTCAATGTTGGTACACATGGAAGTAGGGAAGGAAAATGCAGGGCACTGATTCCAGAGCCAAGTACAAATATGATCTTCTATAACAGGCTTTGAAAATTAATGGTAATGGAAACAAATTCAATTTAAACATCTATTTATTAAAAGTTTTAACTGAATTTATTAGATGCAGTTTTATAGTGGTTGCAGTCAGAATTTCAAAAGCAACTTTCCCTGAGAGTGTGTTATGGGCTGTTTTTTTGTTTTCTGTTGTTGTTTTGGGGTTTTTTTGGCTCTAGTTCACTGTTTTTATTTACATAACCACCTTTCTCCCAGACAAGCAACATTAGCAAAACTTAAGGCAAAGATGCCTTGCTGGTGACCATCCTGTTCAATTTTCTTCCGCGGAGGGTCTTCTTAGTGGCCAGTTACCACATGGAGTTCCTGCTGTGTTTGCACATTTTCTACTGGATCAGCTCTAAGTGAGGACCTTTGCCCTACCCTCCTGTCACCACTGAGAGTAATTATACTTGTGCCACACATTGCTCACCAACAGGCCATGACAAACTCTCAGGGAAAGTTGCTTTCTTTGAAATTCTGACTGCAACCGCTATAAAACTGCATCTAATAAATTCAGTTAACTTACAACTTCTAATAAACAGATGCTTAAATTGAATGTTTCCATTACCATTAATTTTACTTTCAAAACCTATTTTAGAAGATTATATTTGTACTTGATAGCAATAATGAATTTGTATCTCATACAAAAACAGTTTTTATGCTTTTTCTTTTTACCAAATCAGCCATATTTATTGTAATTCCATTTAAAAAGAGTGAGTGTAATGATTCAGATAAATCAAGTCTAGCCCAAGTAAGTAAATAGCATCAAAAGAAAATTTTTCTTAGTTTATGCTAAACTAATGATGAAAGGTCTAAAGTATTACATTCTATATCGGAGTAGGAGGTGAGGTATAATTAAAATTGCATGTCAATCAAATACAATACAAAATTATTTTAATATAGCAGATGTTTCACTAGCTCAATACCTGCAAGGAAAGCACAGATTTCTTCTTCATTGTACCTATTCCTAAAATGATAAAGATGCAGTGATACAGACTGATGTGTTCTGCAAAGAATCCATTATGAATATGCAGCTGAAACCTTTGAAAATTTTATTTGCAAACCACAAAGGTCGGCATATATTTGAGGAATGACTATATTTGTTTCATTCTGTAGGAATGTTGAGAATTCATAGCATCCCCAAATGTTACTACTCTTAAACGTTACATTCATTTAAAGTATTCAGGGACTTCCTTGGTGGTCCAGTGGCTAATACTCCACACTCCCAATGCAGGGGGCCCGGGTTCTATCCCTGGTCAGGGAACTAGATCCCATATGCCACAACTAAGAGTTCTCATGCTGCAACTAAAGATTCCGCATGCTGCAACTAAAGATCCTGCATGTGCAACTAAAAAGATCATGCATGCTGCAACTAAAAGATCTCGCATGCTGCAATGAGGATCCCGCACGCGGCAACGAAGATCCCGCATGCTGCAACTAAGACCCAGTGCACCCAAATAAATAAATAAATAAAACTTATTTTAATAAATAAATAAAATATTCAACTGTTCATTTGGATAAGAAATAGAGAATTGATGATCTCACTAACATTAAATCCAACACTTTAGACATGTTTATCTAAATGATTAGACATTTCATTGTCCAGTATTAACTAATGGTTTTTCATATTATTTTGTGACAACTCTGGAAACATAACCCTGCAATAACCACACGACTGAATAACTATGAGAACACCTGCAGCTCTGAGACTTAGAGAGATTCTAGCCCTCACTCCACCACCGCAGCCCTGATGGCAGGAAGAGCAGAAACCCCAGCAGTGTCTATAGAGCCACCCAACTACTGCTTCTCCATGTGTTCAGAAAGGGAATATGGGAGTTGAGAGAATAATGAACTTCTTGGAAGATAGCAGGCATGACAGAGGCTGTCACATCACTCCCAGAAGTATATGTGGAGGCAGTTCCTTCAATGCTTAGTTTGCAGTTTGCAGTCTGCTACCTGCCAGAGCTTATTACGACTAGAAAGAAACATGTAAAGTCTGAATATAAAGAATTTTTTAAAATCTTGATCAGGAATGTGTGTAGTTGTAATGCTACACTTGCAAGCAACATCATTTAAGAAGAAGGGACAAAAGCTAAAATTAAAATGCTTGAAATTAATAAAACATATAAGAAATCAAAGTTTTGTTTAGGTTTTTATCTTTAAACAAAAAAGAATTCTGAATACTCTTCTCCCCTTCCTACCCTGTCTCACATACAAACTGCTATTTCCCATGAATGCTCTCTCTCCAGTCATACATAGTCAAGATAAACAGCCCAAAATCTTGCACATAAGTGCCCTTAACTGAGTCTGCATATCGCAAATAAAGCCAGACATCTTTTCATTTTTGCCACTGAGAAGATGAATTACCATGGATGGTGAGGTTTTCATGACTTATTTGGGGAAAAGTGGATTATGTGTTAAAAAAACTGTTTTATCAAGTCTTAATAACAGTTATATTAGGGTATATTTTGCTACCTGCATCATAGTTCTTTTTTCATACCCTGTCCAAAATATATCCCCTTTCCAGCCAAGCCTAAAATAATCCAGGACAAATGTTGGAATAAATGTCAAGTTACAATTATTTCTTACAGTTTTTCTTATTCTTTTTCATTAAAAAAAAAAAAAAATCAGTATTGAATCAGCATGAAAATGTCAAAAATAAATGACTTTTATTTTCAAGGTTTGAAATGAACTTTGGATAATCTTCTTACACCTGTAGAATCCCTTAAACCATTCTGTTTGCTAGATGTCTGTGGTCAGTTATATCCCTATGCCAATTATTATTTTTAGAACACTTTTTATTCTCAAGTGGCCTTGATGCTTTTAAATTCATGGTTTTACACTGTTATCTGAAAAATCTTATAAACATTTGTATATATAGATGTAGATACATAGATATATCAATTATCAAAATAAAAGGGATTACTCCTTTGCCACTTCCCCATTACTACTAACAGTATAGTTTTTTTAAAAATGATGGGCTTCCCTGGTGGTGCAGTGGTTAAGAATCCGCCTGCCAATGCAGGGGACACGGGTTCGAGCCCTGGTCCGGGAAGATCCCACATGCCGCAGAGCAACTGAGCCCGTGCGCCACAACTACTGAGCCTGCACTCTAGGGCCCATGAGCCACAACTACTGAGCCCAAGTGCCACAACTACTGAAGCCTGCACGCCTAGAGCCTGTGCTCTGCAACAAGAGAAGCCATCCAATGAGAAACCCACGCACCGCAACGAAGAGTAGCCCCCGCTCGCTGCAACTAGAGAAAGCCCGCGCACGGCAACAAAGACCCAACACAGCCAAAAATAAAAATAAATAAAATAAATAAACTTATTTAAAAAATGAATCAGCCTCCTCTTTTTAAATAGGAAGTAATTATCCCTACTCTTACCTCCCCGGCCTTTAAAATATTTATTCAGGAATAACATGGAATTAATAAGTTTTACATAGATTACTAGAAGCCTGGTGAATCTTCTAGATGGTCAGAAAAGACCATTCCTAACTTCCTTTATTTTATACATGATATCTTAGTTCAAAATATATTTTGGAAAGGGTATGTGCAAACCAGGAGTCAGATTAGGCAAAATTTGAAAGCAGATTTATAAATGCTCCCACCTTGTCTTTAATAACCAGTGCTTCATGTGAGTCATCCATGCCTTCATTCTCTGGGATGACCATCTAAAACCATTCCAACAGTCAGAAAGCCTTAAAAAGAAAGAAATAAAATGCTTTTAAAACAACAAATGGCATAATGCATATTAATATATAGCAAATGGCGTTTCTTGTTACCTAAGTCTAGCTATCATCTCTGAGAGAGGAATTTGTCTTTTATCCAACCATGTTGAGTTTATCTGTGTAAAACTTAGAGAAAATAGACCTCTTCCATGAAACAAGAGTATTAAAATACATAAAACACACACACACACACACACACACACACACACTCCATATCATGCCCAGTAAGTTTTCTGTTGTGTGAGAAATCAGGTATCAGAACCATAGGTTATTTTATCTTAAGAATGTAATTTTTTAATCAGAAAAGTATAATCTAGCTACATAGTATTTTTCTGCATTTTTATTACAGTTTTATTATTCATTAGAGCCAATTTCTCTTTTCCACAAAGGATCTTTTTCTCATTTTGTACATGTTTAAAAGGAATATACATCAGACAAAATTTATTGTTTAGAAAAAAACTTTTATGAGCACACTATTTTGAAAAAGTGTAATATACCTTATGGGGCAATCAGTCACCTCTGGAATACTGTGGAGCTTTTCACCCTGTAGGGTCAAAATTGAGCTAATAGTAAAAAGGAATTCCAAAGTCTTATATACCAATATTCAACATTGATATGTGATTTTATAGTAATATTTTACTACAGTTCTCTGATGTCCCAAGAGTTCACAAAACTGCAAAAAAAAAAAAAAAAAAAAAGAAAGCAAAAGAAAACTCAGGGTAAAAATCCAGATTTGGCGAGGCCAAAAAACTGACTGCAATCCCCACCTCAGCCCTCACTGATGTGACATACAGGATCTGTCTGAAATAGGGAGAGTAACTCAGTAATTTCTTTCCCCCAAAAGGTAAGGAGAGTATACACCAATAAAAAGCTGAGAGTAAGACATGTATGCTGGAATAAACTACCCTCGAGTATATGGAATGCTAAATATTCTTTTTTTACTGAATAATCTGGTTTCTTTCCCAACTATATAGGGAAATGATATGTGAAAGAAAGTGGACAAAGAACAGGCTAAGATCATGTCTCCATTACCCTCATAGTCTTGCTTCATTTTCCTTGAGATAAAGCTAAAAAGTAAATACTTTTCAGAAGTTACACTTTGTCATCCAAGGTAACCACCTGACTTTATTTTTCTCCAAAATTGTTTTGAGCCCCCATTTGCCCATCCGTGCTCAAGCTAGTTTTAAAAAAAGATTTTAAGAAGAGTTCCTGTTTGTTCTTAAAGCTAATTGCAATTTTCAAGTATTCTTATCAATCAAATGTTATTGAAAAGTACTGTGCTAATCTCAATAAGTAGAGGTAGTGTTATAATTTACTGAGCCACCCTCCCAATCCCCGCCTCCAAGAAAAAGATAAGGAGGGAAGATTTAATTACGGAGCTTCCACTACAAAAGGAGAATGCGTACCGATCTTTATTCGTTTTTGTTTTTTTTTTAATATTTACAGAAGGATGACTATATCATTGTGTTAAGGGATTTCTATTCTTGGACTTTACTTTTCAACATTTTTGTGCACATGTTGTTTAATATCTTTTATTTGCCAAAAGCCACTACATTGATTAACCCATTTCCTGCTCCCACAATCCCAAAGTATTATCTTAAATGATGTGTAAAGTTCTCCCCTGAAGGACGGTAGCTATTTTTTTTAAGGATGAAAGAAAATACAAGAATTACAGTACAGTACAACCCTTTGATTCCTTGAAGACTCTGAGCAGGACCATTGGCATACCTGAGTCAGTAGAGTTTCTAGTGGCGTTCGGCCAACAGAACCATCAGTACACCATCTTCAGGAATCTCCACAGTGAGAAGTCTTCCAAGATGCTTCTCTATGTAGTATATCAGGCAAAAAGAAAAATATGTTCATTCACCTTCACTGTGCAAACTCCTTTAGCAAGATTTACATATGAAACACTAGATGTTTTCTAATTACTACCTCTGAACTCAGTAACTTACTACTTTTTATTTTTGGGTATTGGATTGAAAGCTAACTAGAAGCATTACCAGGTCATTAGGTTTCTTCCCAGCTACAACTACTCATCTTAAAATAAATGATAAATAGCATAATTTATTTCCCCTAATTCAAGCACCCGACTTTCCACAAAACTTGGGTTCACTTAACAGGTTTCTTACATTTGTGAGCCCAGATAAAAGCTCACTTGATAAACTTGGTAAAAATAGCTTAAAGAGAAATCTTAGACTGCAAGAAAAGCTTCCTTCAGTAGGAAAAGAATATCCTTTATTAAGGGTAAATTGAAATTCCTAAGACCAATTTAATCCACGGTTAAAACAATAAAAGGTTAGAAGTTGGCACTGAGAATGTTTATTTTGTATGTGTGTAGAACACACACACACAGACAAAAAAATATTGAGATAGCCTAATTTGGACTTTATTGCTGAATTGGGCTATTCTCAGTCTGAGTTAGCACTTGTTGTTGGTCAGTGTAACGCAGGTGCCTACATTACCGCTGCAGTGTGTACATCTACCAGAAGGACTTCTGGATTTAGACACGTCGTGGGGCAGAATCAATGTGCACTAAACTTTTAAGCCGCCATCTGCTGACTGTTCACCGACAGAGGTCCGACTGGTTTTTCTTCCTTTCAATTTCTTTCCCAGCATCAGGTTTGTTTCCTGATTTACATGCACTCTAGAGCTGGACCGTAGAGGTCAACTCTGGGTCCGCTTTCTACCTAAACCCAGACTTCTTCTACAGCGTCTTTGATGAGTGGTCAGCCAGTCTTTGGTATTAGAGCATTGGTAGAAAATTATAAAGAATGATAGCATGAAGGCCAGTTTTGGGACGAGAGAGAAAATATGAAATGGGAAGAGGGAAAAGCGTATATTGAAGAGGAGGAAAACTACTGACTTAAGAAGGGAAAGCAGGCAAATAACACACTGGCTGAGGGGTTGCACATCCCTGCAATGTAAAGATTCTAACCTAGCTTCTCGCAGCAAATCCACTGTGTGTATGTGTGTGTTTTGTTTTTGTTTTTATTTACTTGGCCACATCGGGTCTTAGTTGTGACCCTCAGGCTCTAAAGCGCGCGGGCTTAGTTGCCCCTTGGCATATGGGATCTTAGGTCCCCGACCAGGGATCGAACCCGCGTCCCCTACATTGGAAGGTGGATTCTTAACCACTGGACCACCAGGGAAGTCCCACATGTGTATGTTTTTAAAGTACATCAAGGATGCCGCTGAATGAGATTTGTCTCTCTATGCTCTTTTCCACTTTCTGCTTCCAAGCCAAAATGCTGGGCTTTTAAAGGCATACAAAATGCCAAGGAATTCCACAACTCTAAGTCCAGACATCACTGGTGAGTCCATTTCACCCTCTAGGAAAAGGTCCTTAAAAAACTAATAATTTACTTCAGTAACAGCAGAAAGTGGTCCAGAGGCTGAGATGAAGTCCAGATGGAGGGGAACTTATGAATTACTTAAGATATATTAACCAATTATTTGGAGCTTATTTGGATCCTGATTCAAACAAACTAAACAAAACTATAGCAGGAGACATTTGGAAATTTAAATACTGACCAGATGTTTGATGTTATTTCTATGTGTTTGCTCTTTTTCATAATATGGTTGTTTAAAATGGCATCTTTCCATTCCTGCATGCTGTTTCCAGTAACAACACAAGAAAAGAGAACAAAAAGAATGAGAAGGCTTTGGTGGGTCAAGAAGGATGGACATGCAGTCTGAAAGGCAGGCTGAAAAGCCAGGTGCCCAAACCTTGACATTTATCCAAGTGATACTAAGGATGAGCCTGGGGAGTTTCTCGGGAGAGGGGTTGCTAGACCATAACGCAAGAAACTGGAGTTGCTAGTCAGGAGGCAGGGCAGGATCTGTGAGAGGGAATGAGGGCCTGCTTGGGGGTGGGGGGCTTTCTGATCAGGTCACAAGAGGAATGAGAAGAGGATACTGCTTTCTCTCTGCATACAAAAGTGACAGATCAATTAAAATGATCTTCACTTATTCGTTGAGATAGGTTTGTTAAACCAGCTTAACTTCATTATCTTAATCACTAGCTGCTGCAGATGAGTGCATGTGAAGTAATATAAAAGATTTTCATTAAAAAGTGTTGAAAACTTCTAAGGTAAAATGGTGTGTTGAGTCAGAACACAGAATCTTTTGAGATAAATGAAAATAAACAACAAAAGAATTACATTATGAATTTTTTTAAAAAGTGACAGATTATCAAGAATATATTGAAAGGCAGCTGTGTGCCTACCACACTCCTGGGCATTATGGAACATTCTAGAGAAATACAAATCCCAGAATTTAGCTCATGAATCAGCATCAGAACATAATCGCCTGAGTAAACTATTCACGTAAAGTAGTTAGTTTGGTGACAACATTTGACAGAAAAAAAAAAAAAATCCACTTCTGGTAAAGTCAATAGTTACTGTTTGAAGAATCATAAATATACATGGGTAGACTGAGGTTGTGTAACAGCTCCAAGATACCTAAAGAAAGTGGAGAATGGGTCATAGCAAAGGAGGAAACATGACATCAACCAAAAGAGAGAGAAAGATGCAGACGACAAAGGACAAACCAAACCAAAACTAACCTCGACAAACACTTGCCCTCCCCCAGGCCCAAAAAAGAGCAATAAATTATACACGTCGCCTTCTTCCTCGCCCCCAAAATACCTAAAATGACGCAAAAGGCGAAGGAGGAGGAGCCGCCCTCGCCCTGGTTCTCCCTCAATCCGGTTACCGTCCAGCAGTCCCGGAGCGGAGGCCCCGGCCCGGCCCGCGCTCCGTCCCGGGCGTCCCCGCGCTGAGACGCGGGCGCTCCACCCACACGCAGCGGCGCGGGCCTGTCCCCCGGGGGAGCCGGGATCCCGGCCGGCGCGCCGGGCGAGCCCCTCCCGGGCTGGGGTCAGCCCCCGGGGCGACGCGCTCCGCCCCCGCGGTCGGCTCCCCGGGCGGGCGCTCGCTGGGCAGGGCTGCTGGGGGCGCGCTGCGCTGGGACCCCGCGCTCCGCCGGGTCGTTCGCGCTCCAAGGCGCCGCGCCAGCGCGACCTCGGCCTGCAGGCCTCCGGCGTTTCAGACTCACCGGCCCTCGGCGGGATCTGCCGTAGTCCACCCAGAGCCCCCGTCTCGTGCTGCGACCCCCAGCCCTAGGCCGTGCCACTTCCCTGCTTTGCCCACTGTTAGTGCAAATGGTCAGGATGGCCTTCGTGTCCTCCGCATCCCTCAGCCTCCTAACGCCGGCAAGGGCCGTGGTTTTTACCTCTTTTTCGCCCTTGCTTCTCAGGCCTTTTACTCCGTTTCTATTGCAGCTGCCTGATCCCAGGCCACCGTCCCTACTGAGACCGTCCGCCGGTCTCAAATCACCGCAAATCCACACCAGGATGCAGTGACCCAACGTAAACGCGACTCTGATCGCGTTCTTCCCAGCTTAAAACCTTTTGGTGGCTCCTGATGGCCAGCAGCATTAAAGGCCAACCCCCTTGCGTGGTTTCAAGGCCCCTCAAGATCTGACCCCTGTGCTCTCCGCAATCTCATCCCTCCTCCTCCTCGCGCGCTCCAGAAGAATTCCACAGACTCCCTTCTCTGCGATGTTCCCCACCCCCAATGCCTACCAGGCTTGTCTGGCTAATTTACTCACCTTTGTGTTAAAAAGTCGCCTCTGCCATCACATCCTCCAGGACTGCCATCCCAGCCAGCCGAGTGAGACGACCCTCAGAGCCCCTGCATGTTTCTCTCCATTGCGGCAAACCTCACTACTCCAGCTACGTAGTTACCGGTTTTCCCCACCTCACTCCCAGCAGTTCATCACCTGCTACTTTGTACCAGGCACGGGGCTAAGCAGGTGTTACGAATTATTTAATACTTACAACCACCCTATGAAGTAGCTTCTGTTATTCCCATCATACACATGCAGCATAGGCTAAGAGTTTAAGAAATGTGTCTAATCTCGCATGGCCAGGATGCAGGGGACTCAGGCATCCATATTTTTTAAACTTACACTTCCGGTGATTCCCGTATGCAGCCATGATTGAGGATCACTCTGTGGCCTGTGCGGTCTTTTAGGACAAGGGGCCCATCCATGCTTCTGGACCTAGCACAGTGACTGAGACGCAGTAGGTGTTTGTGGAATGAATGGAGGCTTTATTTGATCCTCTACGCCAGTCTAGAAGGCAGGCCCATTCAGAAATCATAACTGCCTTGTTTTCAGATGTACAAAGAGATCCAGAAAGTTGAGTGACTTTACAGTTCATAAATGGCAGTGCATGTTCCGGACTAGGAACATCTGACTCCCCTGGGCTCTTTTCACCACCGTAGCTTTTTCTGGGACAGCCTCCCAAAGAAAGATTTCCTTCTGATTCTTCCTGGAAAACATTGGTGATAAGAGATTCATTTTCACCTCTGATCAGATTTAGAGAATCTGTAGTGCCAGAGTACAGAGTAGAAAGGGACTAGGTAGGTTCTGCTGCCGGAAAGAAAGAGGAGTAGCGACCTTCCTGAGCAACATCGCTCTTTGGATGTTTATCCTTAAAAGGAATTGCTTCAGTTACTGGAGTTATCTCGAGATCATTCCAGGTCATCTGGAATATTATTCCAGGTGGTTCTGCTAAGCCTCTAGGTTGAAGGCTTTTTAAGTGAAATAGTAACATCAGAATTGGATTTACTGAACACACACACACACACACACACACACTTACCACCAGCAACTGTGCAGGGGATGGGTTGTCAAGGGACAAAAAGCAAACACAGGAAATGATGTCCATAGCAGGGTTGTTAATAACAACAAAAGGCTGGAAACAACCACCATGTCTACTGGCAAACGGAATGGTTCAATTGTGATGTTCACACAATAAATAGTATACATAAGTGGAAATGAATGAATTATACCTTGTGTAAAACATGAATAAATCTTGGAAGTATTACAAAATTACAGTCGTATGAAGAAACAGCCAAAGAATGTAGGAAAAAAACAGCCACCAAAAATGTAGGAAAAAAAGATATTAGAGAGCACTCAGGCTCCTTATTTGTTAAACAAAAATGTGATATCCATGTATACACTTGCATACAATATATGCAATTTATTTCACAGATATTTGGATGTTTATAACTCACAATGCCTCTACAAGCACATGTATATGTGTGCTATATAAGCACATTATACAACTGGTATACAATGGACTGTGAAAGCATGATTGATGGCACAAATGTTATTACTATGGAGGTGATTGCATCTTTAAAATAGAGTTTAGCAGTATGGAGCTTCCTCAAAAAATTAAAAACAGAACTACCATGTGATCCAGAAATCCCACTTCTGGGTATATATCCAAAGGAAATGAAATTATTGTCTCAAAGAGATATCTGTACCCCCCCATGTTAATTGCAGTATTATTCACAACAGTCAAGATATGGAAACAACATAAGTGCCCATCAACAAATGAATGGATAAAGCAAATATGGTACACATATACAAGGGGATATTATTCAGCCACCAAAAAGAAGGAAATCCTGCCATTTGTGACAACATGGAAGAAACTGGTGGACATTATGCTAAGTGAAATAAGACAGACAAAGAAAGATAAATACTGTGTGATCTCACTTATTATATGTGGAATCTAAAAAAGTCAAACTCAGACAGTCGAGTGGTGGTTTCCAGGAGCTGGGGAGGAGGTGGGAATGGGGAGAGGTTGGTCAAAGGGTACAAACTTTCAGTTATGAGATGAATAAGTTCTGGGTATCTCACGTACAGCATGGTGATTCTACTTAATAATATTGTGTTGTATACTTGAAATTTGCTAAGAGAGTAGATCTTAACTGTTCTCACCACACCAAAAAAAAAGAAAGAAAAAGAAAAAAGATAACTATGTGAGGTGATGGATGTATGAGTAAATTTGTGGTAATCATTTCACAGTGTGTATATCAAACTATCATGTTGTACACCTTAAATATATACAATTTTTATTTGTTAATTATACTTTAATAAGTCTGGGAAAAAATAAAAGAATTTTAAATAAAAAATAAAATAGAGTTTAAAGATAAAATAGATCAAAAAGTGATGAGAATGACTAAGACATAGTTAAATGAAATGGCCCCTTCTTTTTTCTAGCAATATTTCAATGATTTCTGTCAAATGAGTAAAAAAATAGCATTTCTTAGATTTGGGGGAAAAAAACTGACATTAGGTAAAATAGTAAGTAAAATAGGGAGAAGTAAATAGGAAGTGAGCAGATGATATAACCTTATGTCATTTGACGTTTTCTAGCTGCTCCTTAGTGACAAAAGTTAAAATCTATATTTGTAACTGTAACAATATATATTATGCCAAAAAGCCTGAGTCATATGAAATGTCCCCAAATAAAATTTCATTTGTAACATAAGACATTTTAACCATTCTTCTAAGTGAAAAGAAACTTGATTTAATTAGAGATCAACTAATTAATATATTTGTTATCTAACTCCTAGGTAATTTTAGTAACTTGTAGGAGAAAATTATTTTTCTCAAAATTCAAGGAAAATTGTGTGTCTCTTAACTTTCCTCTCAAATAACAAGAATTATGAAAAGGGTGACCCAGAGGGTAGCTTCTTTTAAAGTTTTGACTGAAATGAATGTTAAGTTTATAGATAAGCCATTATCTGAGTTTTGGTATTGCCAATATCCAGCACATTAAAGTTATTTATTATAATCCTTCATGTTTCCAAAATAAAATGTCTGGCTTTTGCACACCACAGCAGGCATCCACACTGAGTGAAAAAAATAATAATAATAATGTTTCTCAGGCTGAAAAGCTCTGTTTATGAAGTTGGAATCTGATATTTCTGTTTTTTGTTCAGTGGAGCCATTTTGCCTAAATTGCCTGTCTGCAGTCTTCTGGTTGATGACCTCTTTCACGTAAAAAGTTAATTCAAGGCAACACCCCTAACAATTTCAAAGCTTGCTGTGAAATATGGCATATATAGAACTACTTTCAAGATTTTCAATGAACCACCCATTACCTATCTGTGATAATGGAAAAGTCTCTTGCCAGGTGATTATGACATTTGGCTTCAGAAGCTGAATACATTTTATTGGTATCAATTAATTCTAACAATTAAGTTATAGTTTTCATAGCTTAGCTATTATCGGCAGAATTGTCATCATGCTCCTCACGTTTCCTTCTGGCCGCATCATGTGGATCCTTGTATACTGGGTTGCATATCATGCATTAAAAACAACTGAGATAGGCAGAGAAAATTATTCAAGGACTGCCAGTCAGCATTTCTAACAGTGTAATACATCAAGCGATTAGAATCAATGGCAATCATGTAAGCAGAAATGTTACATTGACCTAGCCAAAAACTCTTAAGCATGTCATGGTAGCCATGAGAATGGGGCTTGAAGAACTCCATCTACAGGGAACCTAGACCAGAGCCCCAGTAGCTGCACTTCAAATTTCATCGCTGCATTTGTGCCATGGATTCACACTTCCCTGGGCAACTTTGACTCAAGGACTTCCCATTTGTCCTGCTGAACCTTTCTTAGACTGCACGGCAGTTGGGATGCTTTCACCCCACCTTACTTCCCTTTCTGCTTCACTGGGGTCAAACTTACACTGCAGTCTGATGGATCTCCCAGCCTCTCCTGGTTCCTTCCCAATTTTCTTTCATAGCACTTCCTTATTCAAATCCTTGTACGTTTAATCCCAACTTGTCATCTACTTCTTGGAAGACCTGGACTAATACATACGTCTAGAAATATCTGTTGGGTATTCAATTAAAAGTGTAATAGTGAAGAACATTTGTATTCTATTACAAGTTAATCAGTGAAGGGATGTTGCCTATATGCTTAAATTACACATAGTGACCCATATCTGGGCACCCTGCCTCCCAGGTAATGAGCATTAAGCTAAAATACCTTTGTTTAGCTCACAGGAAACATCCTGACCAGGCCCACCTGTGAATGACTGCAAGAAGGAAGAACTAAACACATCACATCTGGAGGCTGATGGGAACCAGGAAATGTTTGCATGTATGCCCTCCCCTTTTAGTATAAAAGGTGCCTGAATTCTAACAAGTAAGATGGTTCTTTGAGACGTGAGCTCACCATCTGCTGGGTCTGCTAGCTGTCCGATTAAAGTCGCTATATTCCTTGCCCCAACAACTCGTCTGTCAATGTATTGGCCTGTCCTGTGGCAAGCAGTACCAGCTTGGACTTGGTAACAAATGTTGGCAAAGCCAGCCAGAAGCCCTGCTGCTCAGGGCCAGCCAGCCCCAGTTAGGGAGCTTTGGGGTAAGGCCCAAGCAGCCGTCAGGACCACTTGTCCTGTGGATCTTCCCTTCAAAATTCCCCGAAGTGCCACCGGCTGCCCCAGCACTTGGCAGTGGGAGCAAAGAATTGTCATCTGGGAGCTGACGAGTTCCATACAGTAGGGTGAGTTACTCCAGTGTGTACAGCCAGAAACTTTGTGTCCTCTCCATTTGGGTTTTTTCCTCCAGAATAAGCCAATTTTTCCCTAATTTCAGCAGGTTACCCTGTTACAGAGAGGAAATAGTTGCTGGACTTTTACCCAGTTTGTGTACCAGTTTGTTTGTTTCTTTGGATGCTAGCATTTGTGTGTGCCTTTTGTTTGTTTGTTTGTCTTGTATTTGTGTCTTTAAAAAATGGGGAATGTTTCAACTATCCCTGAAGAAAGTCCTTTGAGGCCCATTTTGGATAAGTGATCTGATTACAGCTACGAACTAATGAGTGAGAGGAAGATGATATTTTATTGTAAGAACGTGTGGCCACAGTACTTGTTAGGATCTCCACAAGGGGTTTAGGCAGGGTTATCTTGGGACCCTGTGCACTGTGTACTGTCAGCCTTGCTGTGTTAATTACGTCACCTGTGGTCTCCTGTGTCGTTTGTATATGTAAAACCCCAAGACCAAACTTGAGGACTTATTTAGGGTTTTCTGTTTGTCCTTTGGGTATTTTGTTTCATTTTATTTTGTACCATTTCTCCATTTACAGCCAAGTCAGTTTTATGATATTTAAAACTTCTACTGATGTCAAATGGAGGAAAGGAACAGGACAAAAACAAAAAACAAACAAAAAAAACCTGTCCTTGTTTGTTTCTTTTCCCAGGGAGAAAAGAAAGATTCCGCTAGGCTCCTAAAATCAACAAAAGCCCCATCCCAGAATTCAGCCCGGTTGGTTGATGGCAAGGCAAAAAGGCACACTTTGAATGGTTAGAGATGACCAATTGCTCTTTATGGTTTTACAGTGGCTTTTGAATGGCTCTATAGCTATTCTGTGAAGAGGTGGAGAAGAATGATGAAATCCTTTATGTGCAAGCATTTGTGCTGTTACATCAGGCAAAATAAGAAAAGGAAGGGAATGAGGTGAGGATATATTGCTTCAGACCTTAACTCCTCCAGCCGAGCTGACTGTCTCAGCTGCTCTGGCCACTATGCCAATATATCCACCCCTTCCACCACCTCCCCTTCCTATCCAGCCCCAGTTCCTGATACTGGGGCTCAGGACTCCACCCTCCTTCTAGGGAACAATTAGAAAAGCCTGTGTTAATTTCTGGGGCACAGGGACCTGATCTGGTATTGCCACCATCTAAGATCCAACAGGGCACCCAATTTGGGCCAGGAGCCACTCCCAAAGCAGGCCAATTTCCCTTACACTGTTATCTCCTAGGGGGCCTAAATGTAAACAGCCAGCTGGCTGGGTTTCTCAGGCTTCTTTAATTGGAAGAGTCGTAACCCTCCTTATAGAGAGGATCCTCTACACCTGAAGCTCACTTGGCAGTACACACAGCTGAACCAAATCGGGACCCCAGGGAGGGAACAATGCCCTTATTAGAGCCCTACTTGTTAGTTGGCAGGGCTTTGAAAGGGGCAACCAAAGCAAAAGCGTTTGAAAAAAATTCAAGAAATTCAGCAAAAAAAAAAAAAAAGAATACCCCTCTGAATTTTTGGAAAAGATTTATCATATCTACAGACGTTATACTAGTGCAGATCCTGAGGCCCCTGAACATACTAGAATGGTAAATTTGACCTTTCTGGAGGGCAAAGCGCCTCAGATATCAGGAGAAAGTTGCAACAATTAGATGCTGCTTTTGGAATGAACCCTTATCAATTGGTAGATGTTGCTTTTCAAGTGTTCAACAGGGAACAACAACAGAATAAAGAAGATGTCAAATGAAAGGACACTTTTCTGGCAGCATCACTGGATTCCTGGAAGGCAAGTAACCCACTGGGGAGGGAACACTGTAAGGAAGAAGGGAGTTGGAAAAAAGATCGCCCTGGGCTAAAACATAAGAAGAAACAAAAAGAGAAAGACAAGAGCCTCTCATTCTGATGAATGAACAGACCCAGGGGCTTCCTTGGACTTGAGGTGCCCAATTTCAATTTCCCCACAGGAGCCCCCAGTAAAATTGACAGTGGGGAATGAGCTGATTAACTTTCTGATAGACATCACCCTGAAACATAGTTTCTTATGTAGGCCAGAATGTCCAATCCCTCTTTTGGGCCAAGATCTCCTTTGTAAATTAAATGCTCAAGTAACTGAATGCTCAAGTAATAGAATACACAGGTTCTTCCCTATTACAATTCCCCACTGTCAGTGATCCATTCCACAATTCTGTGGGAAGAAGGATGAAGACCCTATATTCCTTAGAATCTTTAGTCAATTGTACAATCCTTTTTCTTTTTTTATCTACAACTACTTTAACCTGATGAAATCCCTGAGCATTTTGTTGTCTAGTTTCTAATCTCTGGGTTTGGGTTCCAGTTCCCAATACATATACTAAATTCCTGTGCTATTTATTTGGACAAAATTAAATAGGTTGACCCTTCTCCAGCTACAGTGAAATTACCATCTCAATACGTTTAAAAAAAGAGCAACCTTAAGTCTTAAAAGGGTTCACAAGCCCATTTTTCCCCAGGCCTCTCGGGAGTTGAGTCATTTTCTGATGATGGTGGTGCTGCTTTAATCCATGGCTTCAACCCAGCTAACTTGACAGATGAGAGCATGGTAAGTAATACCACATGTGGTCCTGTCCACCTTGCAGTCAACTGATGTTCAGGCCCTTTTTCTCTCCAGGTTTTCAGGAGGACTCAGTCTCCAGGTCGGAAAGGATGTAAGGCTACTTCAGTTGGATAGGCAGATCTGCTGGAGGCAAACTCATGAACAGAGACTGGTATAGTGCCCATAGTTTTAACATAATTGGCAACTGCTAGGTCTTTTAAAGACTTTATAGATTCTCCTGCCCAGGCAGACACCTGGAATGGCCTACCATACAATATTTCAAAGGGGCTTAATTTAAGCCTGCTTCTGGGAGCCACTCTGATCCATAGCAGGGCAACTGGGAAGGCCTTATCCCAAGTTAAATTAGTCTCTTGACATATTTTAGCAATGCTCCTTTTTATTTTTATATAAATTTATTTATTTTTGGCTGTGTTGGGTCTTCGTTGCTGGGCGTGGACTTTGTCTAGTTGCAGCGAGAGGGAGCTATTCTTCATCGCGGTGCATGGGCTTCTCATTGCGGTGACGTCTCTTATTGCGGAGCACGGGCTCTAGGCACGCGGGCTTCAGTAGTTGTGGCATGCAGGCTCAGTAGTTGTGGCTTGCAGGCTCTAGAGCACAGGCTCGGTAGTTGTGTCACATGGGCTTAGTTGCTCCACGGCATGTGGGATCTTCCCAGACCAGGGATCAAACCCATGTACCCTGCATTGGCAGGCGGGCTCTCAACCACTGTGCCACCAGGGAAGTCCAGCAATGCTCCTGTTTAATGTATGATTCATTTTCTCAGTTTTTCCTGTGGATTGCAGTCTCCGGGATGAATGTAGTTTCAATGCCTTAATGCAAATCAGGGGATAATTTCCTTAAGGAGAGCTTTAGCCTCTTCGGAGACTTTCTGTCTGGTGGCATATGCTTCTACCCATCCTGAAAAAGTGTCCATATATCAGGCATTTGAGTAAAGTCTATTTGCCAGTCGTTGGTGGGGCAGGTTCCTTTGTGTTGAGTCCCCCTCTGGGGAGGTCTGATGGCAGTCTTTGGGTTATTTTTAGCCCTACAGTTTGAATTAATACCCCAAGACTTATGCTTTGTCTTTCATGAACATACAATTTGAAATGTTTCTTTAAATCTGGTAGTCCCCAAACCAGGGCCGAGACTAATTTTGTTTTTATTGTTTCAAAAGCTGTTTGGTGTTCTTTAGTTCAAGTAAGGGACTCAAGATCATGTCCCTTTTAAAGCCTTATAGAGGGGCTTTACTATGAGCCCATAGTTCAGGATCCGAATCCGACAGAATCCTGCCATTCCCAGAAACCCCCTCAGTTGTCTGCGGGTCTTGGGTGTTCCCAAGCCTGCAATCACCTTTTTTCTGTCAGGCAAAATATCCCTCTGTCCCTGGCAAAGGACAAAGCCCAGATATGTGACTTGTTGCTTACGTATCTGGATCTTTTTCTGGGAGACCTTATATTCACAATAGTTCAGGGTTCTGATGGTATTTTGTAGACATTTATCATATGTAGGACTCAGAATCCTTCATTCAATATGAAATTTCTAAGGTCCCTAGCCAACATTTCCCCAAACACGGTAGGGGAATTCTTAAATCCTTAGGCAGGATTGCCTTTAGAACCAATATTATAAATCATATATGGGAATCAATCATTAATCCAGTCAATTCATTTGGTAGGGGGGGGTGCAAATTACTTAATCTCTGGGTGTTTAGTTTCTCCTAATTTAACATAGGAATAATAATTGTACCTACCTCAAAGTTGTGCATTCTAAATGAACTAATATATATATAAATAATGTATATTGACCCAAGGGTTTAATCACCACATGTTAGCCATCATTATTAATAGCAGCATGAGCTTGGCACTTGAGAACATGTACTTTGCAAAGACAGCTAAGATAGAAAATTTACATTTAAGTGAACAAAGAGTCAGAAAAGAAATGGTCAGAGTGTTTAGAAAAGCTAAAATTGTTTATTCAATGGCATATCTGAAAAGGGAGAGGAGAAACTTGTTCCATTTGCTCCAAGTTTTACACTATTTTTATATAGCAAACTTTATTGTAGCTTGGTGTCCAGTGAAATAACTAATATCGCTTATTTTGTAAAACAATATGGCTGCTCTGACCACTATGAGAACTTATTAGCATTCAATTGGTTCCTTAATAATAATGATAAGAGAAATACATTCCAGATGATCTTTCAAGTGGTCTTAATAAGTGAGGGTGACTGGCTAAGGTTAAAGAGGAAATAGGTCACCATGGGGATTAGCAAAATTAGTGACTCATCTGAAAAAACAAAACTGGGACCTCAGAGTCTTTAGGATACAGCTGTAACCAGGAGCAAAGTGGCCATATATGTTCATTATTTCTCTGGGATAAATATGGCCTCCATGGTTAAATAGGGGTGTCCTTATATTGTGAGAACACCAGAAAGCTTGATGAAATTACTTGTTTCACAAGTCTTTGGGTGTGGGAGTTTCAGCTGAGTATATGAAGTCCTTTTCATATGACTTTTAAGATTTTGCTTAAAGATTTCACATTAAGTGAAGTTACAGGTTAACTTTTAGATTTTGTCCAGTAGAGTTAAATATCATTTCTGTTCAATGGAAAACATAACTACAAAGTTGTGGTATTGCTCTGTTAAACATTAACCAGTTTTGTATCTAACCCAGCGATTTTATTTTCCTGTGAATGGGCCATATTTTCTTACTTTTCATGCCTCAATTTTTGTTGAAAATTGGACATTTTGAATATTCTAATCTAGTAACTGGAAATCAGATTCTTCCCCCCAGCCCCCGGGGTTTTTTGTTTCTGTTTGTTGAATGTCACAGTTGTTTGTTTAGTTAGTTTTTTAAACTATTTTTGTAAAGACTGTATTCTTTGTCATGTGTGGCCACCGAAATCTCTGTTCCATTAATTTAGGCGTCAGCTATTGATCTGACAGATTTTCTTAAACAATTAGAGCCCTCACTCTCCCCCCGCAAGATGTACCTCCCAGATTAACTTTGTGTTGGGACATGGACTCATGATTTAGGCAGCCTGTTTACAATTCTGCCATAGCCTTTACTTTCTGTTGTGAGGAGCCTAAAGATCAGAAACAGGTGAAAGTTTAGCATCTTCTTAGGTCTTTTCTGAGCACACATGCAGCCCTGGCATGCATATTGCCTCCTAGACCATCTAGTATACATAGAAGCTTTTCAAAGCCTTTATTCCCCCATGTATTATCTTCCTTCCAAGCTTTTCAGTCTGCCTGCTGCTTACCCCATCTGATCTGCCTTGCTTCAGGCAGCTGTGGTTAGTACATTTTTCTTTAAATCCTTTTGACAAACGCCACCCAGGGGGCCACTTCAGCCCTGCGAAAGTTCAAAGGTAGCTGAAACAAAGGCAAACCCCTGACCTGATACTTCCAGGAGCCACTAGACCAGTCAAAACACACAACTGCAATTTTTTTAGACACCACATTACAGCGGCCCTCGCAGTGAGCCCTGAGGGAACTCAGGATGGAAACAAAGAATGCCTGCCATCTAGCAGTCAACTGCTGCAGCCACCCCAGATGGTGTATCCTGAGGAGACTCAGGATGAGAAAACACATGATACTGGCCCCAGACAGCTGAGATGCATGTAAAAGGAATGATTTCAGTGAGGCCAGACTCTTGCATCTTCTGATGCATAAGATATCCGGTTTTGTTTTACTAACAGTAATCTTTTGATGTCCTGACTACCTGGTCTTTTGTTGCAAAAACTCCGATACATCCTGGCTTCTCCCCCTTCCTCTTTGGAGCAGTCTCTCAGAATTATCTGAGATGCTGTGTCCAGGGCTTAAGTGCTCAATTTTGTCCACTGAATAAAACATAGATCAACCTTTAGGTTGTGCATTTTTTTTGGTCAAAGGTTTTGGCGACTAATTATGAAGGGACTCAGAGAGGACTTCTCCCCTTCGCCTGAACTCTATGGGGATCTGGAGCCTTGGTACCAGCAGAGGCCTCTTGTGGCCATCCACCTCCTCGGAGAGTCCAGACAAATTTGGGTGAGTTTGTCCTGGTTCTAGCATCTCCCATTATTGGTTGGTAATCCTAAGTCTTATTTGGTGCTGTTAAACTCTTCTCTGGAGGAGTAGGTTATCCTTGAAACTTAGTTTCAAGAAGAGGTACCTGGGTTATCCTCAGTGAAAGAGACACTGGGAAGATTTTTGCTCAGTTTAGGCACTGAGGGCGTTATCCTCAGTGAAAGGCACTGGGAAGATTTCACTCAATTTAGACACTGAGGGGTTTATCCTCATTTGAAGGACTGGGAACGCTTTGCTCAGTTAAACACTGAGTAGGGTTGGACTGAGTTATTAGAGGGAAGACTGGCCTGTTCTTTTTCCTTGAATTGACTACACTAGCGATTTTATTTTGACAAACCAACCTCTGAATGGGGAATAAAACTTTCAAAACAAAAGAAAAAGGAGCGACATATTGCCAGCCTCCAATTAATACCCCAGCCAAATTTATGTACGTACAAAACTTTGGAGTATTTACTTAATTGGAAATTAAAGGAAATCTCACCCTGAAAATAAGGGGGCTCTTTTATTGCGTAAACAGTTAAATTTAGAAAGTCGGCTTGATAAAAATCTTTTCAGAATTCTGACCTTAAACAACAGCCTTGTAGGGGGAACTTGCCTTTCTCCTCCTGTGTCTTTGAGATGTAAATGTTCTACCTGATCGTGTGTGTGTGTGTGTGTGTGTGTGTGTGTGTGTGTGTGTGTGTGTGTGTGTGTATTGAAACCTTGACCTCTGCCATATTGTTTTTGGGAGTAAACTTTCTGGGTCTTATTTAGGTGGTATCCTCCCCACCCTCTTATGGGGAAGCCTCTTGCATCCTATTGGTTTGAATCACTGTGAATGTATATCTCATTAATAGCCAAATGATGGATCCTTTAAATTGGAGAAACTTCTAAATTTGTAAATTTTTAAAGAACTCTCATTATAAACAGCAGCTTTATTGGTACCTATAAAATATCAAATTAAAGGTGGAAAAAAGAAATCTAATGGTTAACCTAAGAACTTCCTTAGTTTAACACAAATTAAAAAAACTGGTTTGGGAAGCTTTGCTTGCAGTCTTTGCTTTCCCTCAATGCGTATTACAGATGCTAATAAAAACATTAGAATAATTAATGTTAACAGGAAAAAAATAAGTAAGGAAAGCCTAGATATTTTTTTCCCAACAATGTAGAAATTTTAAAAAGATTTATCCCAAACGGATAAAGAAATCTTTAGATGGTTATTTGAAATGGGATAAATAAAACGAACATTTATGGGATTAAAAAACCAAGGTTTTGATATTACAATACCTAAGGTTAAATGAGCCAAAAGGGATCCCCTACTGGTCCCCAACATTAAAGGCCAAACAAGTCTGCTCTATTTATCCCAGTTTAATATATAAAATCCTTATAAGTAAATTAAATGCAAATAAGAAGAGCTTTTGGGTGAACTCTTTAAAAATAATTATGTTTTTAAAATGTCTACTTAAAATGATCTCTCCAGATACTTGGTAACTTAAAATTCTAGAGTTACACTAATTTAAGTTAAATGATGGAAGTTTATTGAATAGCTAGATCATTTCCCAAAAATATAAAATACTGAGACATCAATTACTAAACAGAGAAACTAAAGGTGTTTCAGACTATTAAGGAATATGTTTGGTGCTATCCTGAGGTGTTCTCTATAAGAAAGCAAATGTTTTTAGAAATTGTCACTGGTATTATGTTCACAATCTACAGAATGCTAAGGTAAAAGAGTTAATAATTGCTTGCTTCTTAGTTTTCACTAGAAATTAAGGTTTGTAAGAGTTGAAGTTTCTAATTTAAACATGTAATTAAAGCTAATAGAAATAATAAGGAAACATTTCAGTATACAGTAGGAAAGTAGGCTGTGTGTCTTCAGTAAAGAAGGTATGAGGAACGGAATTGCGTTTTATTAAGGGAAAAGAAAGTAGGTTTAGATCTGTTTGTTTTTGGATGGAAAAATAAGGGACAAACTAATGGATACAGAAAATGATGGAAGGTTGTGGAAAGGAACCCTGAGAAAGTTTTTTGTTTGTTTGTTTGTTTTAAATTTTATTTATTTATTTATTTTTGGCTGTGTTGGGTCTTCGTTTCTGTGTGAGGGCTTTCTCTAGTTGCGGCAAGCGGGGGCCACTCTTCATCGCGGTGCGTGGGCCTCTCACTATCGCGGCCTCTCTTGTTGCGGAGAACAGGCTCCAGACCCGCAGGCTCAGTAGTTGTGGCTCACGGGCCTAGTTGCTCCGCGGCATGTGGGATCTTCCCAGACCAGGGCTCGAACCCGTGTCCCCTGCATTAGCAGGCAGATTCTCAACCACTGTGCCACCAGGGAAGTCCCCTGAGAAAATTTTATGCATGGTCAGGATTAGCTAAATTTAGATTGAATTTAAATTAGTAAATGGATCTTGTTAAAAGTAAGCTAGTAAAAGACTGGAATTTGATTTCTCTCTTGTTTATGAGAACAAAGTTTCTTGAGTGCTCCTATTTGATAACAGATTGAGCTTCCATGCCCTTAAGTGATCTGTATTTGATTTTTGAAATCTTTTTATTATTTTGGTTAAATGAATAAGTATTGTTTCACAGTGTCCCATGATCCTATTGTGTTTTAAAACCTTTTTAAACAAAACTTCCCAAATATCAAATTCTAACTAAAGTTCTTTTAGCCTCCAGCTAGCTCTAGGATGCTTTGAAGGAACCCTGAGACATCTCAGAGAGGAATGTTAAATTAAATAGGCTTATTTGGTATGTTAAATTACTTGAAAAACATTGCCAAGTGATTGGAGGTGAATCTTAGTAGGTTCTTTTAATTATCTATTCTATATATAGTAGTGTGTGTATGTCAATCCCAATCTCCCAATTTATCCCTCCCTCCCCCTTCCCCCCACCCTGTAACCATAAGTTTGTTTTCTGGATCTGTGACACAATTTCTATTTTGTAAATAGGTTCATTTGTACAATTTCTTTAAATTCCACATATAAGTGATATGATATTTGTCTTTTTCTGTCTGACTTCACTCAGTATGACAATCTCTAGGTCCATCCATGTCACTGCAAATGACATGATTTCATTCTTTTTTATGGCTGAGTAATATTCCATCGTATATATGTATCACATTTTCTTTATCCATTCCTCTGTTGATGGGTATTTAGGTTGCTTTCAAGTCCTGGCTATCGTAAATAGTGCTGCAATGAACATTGGGGTGCATGTATCCTTTTGAAATTATGGTTTTCTCCAGATACATGCCCAAGAATGGGATTGCTGGATCATATGGTAGCTCTATTTTTAGTTTTAAAAGGAATCTCCATACTGTTCTCCATAATGGCTGTACCAGTTTACATTCCCACCACTGTCCAGGAGAGTTCCCTTTTCTCTACACCCTCTCTGGCATTTATTGTTTGTAGATTTTTTGATGATGGCCATTGTAACTGGTTGACGTGATACCTCATGGTAGTGTTGATTTGTATTTCTCTAATTATTAATGATGTTGACCATGTTTTCATGTGCCTCTTGGCCATCTGTATGTCTTCTTTGGAGAAATGTTTATTTAGAACTTCTGCCCATTTTTTGATTGGGTTATTTTTTCTTTTGATATTGAGCTGCATGAGCTGTTTGAATATTTTGGAGATTAATCCCTTGTCGGTCGCTTCATTCGCAAATATTTTCTCCCATTCTGTGGGTTTTCTTTTCGTTTTGTTGATGGTTTCCTTTGCTATGCAAAAGCTTCTAAGTTTAATTAGGTCCCATTTGTTTATTTTTGTTTTATTTTCATTACTCTAGGAGGTGGATCAAAAAAGATCTCACTGTGATTTATGTCAGAGAGTTTTCTGCTTATGTTTTCCTCTAAGAGTTTTATAGTATCCAGTCTTACATTTAGGTCTTTAACCCATTTTGAGCTTATTTTTGTGTATGGTGTTAGAGAATGTTCTAATTCATTCTTTTACATGTAGCTGTTCAGTTTTCCCAGCACCACTTATTGAAGAGACTGTCTTTTCCCCATTGTATATTCTTGCCTCCTTTGTCATATACTAGGTAATCATAGGTGCATGGGTTTATCTCTGGGCTTTGTATCCTGTTCCATTGATCTATACTTCTGTTTTTGTGCCAGTACCATACTGTTTTGAGTACTGTAGCTTTGTAATATAGTCTGAAATCAGGGAGCCTGATTCCTCCAGCTCCATTTTTCTTAAGATTGCCTTGGGTATTCAGGGTCTTTTGTATTTCCATACAAATTGTAAATTTTTTTTGTTCTAGTTCTGTGAAAAATGCTATTGGTAATTTGACAGGGATTGCATTGTATCTGTAGATTACTAAGTAGTATAGTCATTTTCACAATATTGATTCTTCCAATCCAAGAACATGGTATATCTCTCCAACTGTTATGTCATCCTTTATTTCTTTAACCACCATCTTATAGCTTTCTGAGTATAGGTCTTTTGCATCCTTAGGTAGATTTATTCCTAGGTATTTTATTCTTTTTATTGTGATGGTAAATCGGATTGTTTCCTTAATTTCTCTTTCTGATCTTTCATTGTTAGTGTATAGGAATGCAAGATATTTTTGTGTATTAATTTTGTATCCTGCAACTTTACTGAATTTATTGATGAGCTCTAGTCATTTTCTGGTAGCATCTTTAGGGTTTTCTATGTATAGTATCATGTCATCTGCAAACAGTGACAGTTTTACTTCTTCTTTTCCAATTTGGATTCCTTTTATTTCTTTTTCTTCTCTAATTGCCGTGGCTAGGACTTCCAAAACTATGTTGAATAAAAGCGGAGAGAGTGGATATCCTTGTTGTTCCTGATCTTAGAGGAAATGCTTTCCTTTTTGCACCATTGAGAATGATGTTTGCTGTGGGTTTGTCATATATGGCCTTTATTATGTTGAGGTGTGTTCCCTCTATGCCCACTTTCTGGAGAATTTTTATCATAAATGGATGTTGAATTTTGTCAAAAGCTTTTTCTGCATCTATTGAGATGATCATGTGGTTTTTATTCTTCAGTTTGTTAATGTGGTGTATCATATTGATTGATTTATGTATGTTGAAGAATTCTTGCATCCCTGGGATAAATCCCACTTGATCATGGTGTATGATCCTTTTAATGTGTTGTTGGATTCAGTTTGCTAGTATTTTGTTGAGGATTTTTGCATGTATGTTCATCAGTGATATTGTCCTGTACTTTTCTTTTTTTGAGATATATTTGTCTGGTTTTGGTATCAGGGTTATGGTAGCCTCATAGAATGAGCTTGAGAGTGTTCCTTCCTCTGCAATTTTTTGGAATTTTTTGAAAAGGATAGGTGTTAACTCTTCTCTAAATGTTTGGTAGAATTCGCATGTGAAGCCATCTGGTCCTGGACTTCTGTTTGCTGGCAGTTTTTTAAATCACAGTTTCAATATCAGTACTTCTGATTTGACTCTCCATATTTTCTTTTTTTTTTTTTTAAACTTAGTCCAGGCAGGGTCTTTTTTTTTTTTTTTTTAATTTTTATTTATTTATTTATTTATTTTTGGCTGTGTTGGGTCTTCGTTTCTGTGCGAGGGCCTTCTCCAGTTGCTGCAAGCGGGGGCCACTCTTCATCGCGGTGTGTGGGCCTCTCACTATCGTGGCCTCTCTTGTTGTGGAGCACAGGCTCCAGACGCACAGGCTCAGTAGTTGTGGCTCACGGGCCTAGTTGCTCCGCGGCATGTGGGATCTTCCCAGACCAGGGCTCGAACCCGTGTCCCCTGCATCAGCAGGCAGATTCTCAACCACTGCGCCACCAGGGAAGCCCTCTCCATATTTTCTATTTCTTCCTGAAATAGAAAAGAAACCTTTCTGAAAGGTTGAACCTTTCTAAGAATTTGTCCATTTCTTTTAGGTTGTCCATTTTATTGGCATATAGTTGCTTGTAGTAGTCTCTTATGATCCTTTGTATTTCTGTGGTGTCAATTGTAACTTCTCCTTTTTCATTTCTAATTTTATTGATTTGAGTCCTCTCCCTTTTTTTTCTTGATGAGTCTGGCTAAAGGTTTATCAATTTTGTTGATCTTCTCAAAGAACCAGCTTTTAGTTTCATTAATTAGTCTTTGCTATTGTTTTCTTTGTCTCTATTTCAATTTATTTCTGCTCTGATATTTATGATTTCTTTCCTTCTACTAACTTTAGGTTTTGTTTGTTCTTCTTTCTCTAGTTGCTTTAGGTGTAAGGTTAGGTTGTTTATTTGATATTTTTCTTGTTTTCTGAGGTAAAATGGTATTGCTATAAACTTCCCTCTTAGAACTGATTTTGCTGCATCCCATAAGTTTTGCATTGTCGTGTTTTTGTTGTCATTTGTCTCTAGATATTTTTTGATTTCCTCTTTGATTTCTGCAGTGATCCATTGGTTGTTTAATAACATATTGTTTAGCTTCCATGTGTTTGTGTTTTTTTACAGTTTTTTTTTCTCCCTGTAATTGCTTTCTAATCTCATAGCATTGTGGTTGGAAAAGATGCTTGATATGATTTCAATTTTCTTAAATTTACCAAGGCTTGATTTGTGGCCCAAGATGTGATCTATCCTGGAGAATATTCCAGGTGCACTTGAGAAGAAAGTGTATTCTGCTGCTTTCAGATGGAATGTCCTATAAATATCAATTAAGTCTATCTGGTCTAATATGTCATTTAAGGCTTGTGTTTCCTTATTAATTTTCTGTCTGGATGATCTGTCCATTGGTGCAAGTGCTGTAAAGTCCCCCATTCTTATTGTGTTACTGTCGATTTCCCCTTTTATGGCTGTTAGCATTTGCCTTATATATTGAGATACTCCTATGTTGGGAGCATATATATTTATAATTGTTATATCTTCCTCTTGGATTGATCCCTTGATCATTACATAGTGTCCTTCCTTGTTTCTTGTAACTGTCTTTATTTTAAAGTCTATTTTGTCTGACATGAATATTGCTACTCCAGCTTTCTTTTGATTTTCATTTGCATGGAATATATTTTTCCATCCCCTCACTTTCAGTATGTATGTGTCCCTAGGTCTGAAGTGGGTCTCTTGTAGACAGCGTATATACAAGTCTTGTTTTTGTATCCATTCACCCAGTCTGTGTCTTTTGCTTGGAGCATTTAATCCATTTACATTTAAGGTAATTATCAATATGTATGTTTCTATTGCCATTTTCTTAATTGTTTTGGGTTTGTTTTTGTAAGTCATTTTCCTTCCCTTCCTCTTTTGTTCTCTTTTCTTGTGGTTTGATGACCATTTTTAGTGTTGTGTTTGTGTTGCTTTTACTTTTTTGTGTGTATCTATTGTAGTTTTTGGGTTTGCTGTTCCCAAGAGGTTTTGATTTAGCAGTCTATATGTATACAGAAGTGTTTTAAGTTGCTGGTCTCTTTCCCACCTAGAGAAGTTCCTTTAGCATTTGTTGTGAAGTTGGTTTGGTGGTGATGAATTCTGTTAGCTTTTGCTTGTCTGTAAAGTTTTTGATTTCTCCACCAAATCTGAATAAGAGCCTTGCTGAGTATTCTTGGTTGTAGGTTTTCCCCTTTCATCACTTGAAATATATCGTGACACTCCCTTCTCACCTGCAGAGTTTCTGCTGAAAACTCAGTTGATAACATTTTGGAGATTTCCTTGTATGTTATTTGTTGCTTTCCCCTTGTTGCTTTTATATTTTAAATTTATTTATTATTTATTTGGCTGCACCACATGGCATGTGGCATCTTAGTTCTCCAACCAGGGACTGAACTCATGCAGTGGAAGCACAGAGTCCCAACAACTGGACCACCAGGGAAGTCCCCCCTTGTTGCTTTTAGTATTTTTTCTTTGTCTTTAATTTTGGTCAGTTTGATTAATATGTATATTGACATGTTCTTCCTTGGGTTCATCCTGTGTGGGATTCTCTGCTCTTTCTGGACTTGAGTGTTTCCTTTCTCATGTTAGGGAAGTTTTCCGCTATTATATCTTCAAATATTTTCTCAGGACTTTTCTCTTTCTCTTCTCCTTCTGGGACCCCTATAATGCAAATGTTGGTGCGTTTAATATTGTCTGAGAGGTCTCTGAGACTGTTCCCATTTCTTTTCATTCTTTTTTCTTTATTCTGTTGTGTGGAAGTGATTTCCACCACTCTGTCTTCCAGTTCACTTATTCGTTCTTCTGCCTCAGTTATTCTGCTGTTGATTCCTTCTAGTGTATTTCATTTTAGTTATTGTATTGTTCATCTCTGTTTGTTCTCTAAATCTTCTAGCTCCTTGTTAAACATTTCTTGTACTTTCTCGATCTGTGCCTCCACTCTTTTTCCGAGATTTTGGATCATCTTTATTATCATTACTCTGAATTCTTTTTCAGGTAGATTGCCTATCTCCTCTTTATTTAGTTGTTCTTGTGAGTTTTTATCTTTTTCCTTCATTTGTAGCATATTTCTTTTTTTGTCTCACTTTCTGTGTTTGTGGTCTCCTTTCCACAGGCTGCAGGCTTGTAGTTCTTGCTTCTGGTGTCTGCTCCCTGGTGGGCAAGGTTGGTCCAGGGGCTTGTGTAGGCTTCCTGGTGGGAGGGACAGGTGCCTGCCCTCTCGTGGGTTAAGCTAGGTCTTGTCCCTCTAATGGGCAGGGCCTTGTCAAGGGGTGTGTTTTGAGGTGGCTGTGAGCTCAGTACGACTTTAGGCAGCCTGTCTTCTGATAGGTGGGGTTTGCAGCGAGAAGAGGTACAGGAAGAAGCCCAGCACCCAGACGCTGTGCAGACAGCAGGTCCTCATGTCTCCACCACCCAGAGAATTTTAAATTATCAACCAGGCCTAATCCAGAAATTAGCCCCTGGAATGGCATATCAACAAAATCTTTGGGGACTTCCCCAGCAGTCCAGTGGTTAAGACTCCACCTTCCAATGCAGGGGACCCAGGTTCGACCCCTGGTTGGGGAACTAAGATCCCACATGGATCTAAGACTCCACATGCCACACAGTGTGGAAAAAAAAAAAATCTTCACCTGATCTGGGATGAATTTCCCAGTGCCATGGGACAAAAATTGTTCATGAAATGCCTCCCAAACATTGGTCGAATTTATGATCATGAGGGGGCACTGTGAACTAAGAATGCCACCTGCCATATCAGTAAACAAAGGCAGCCATCAAGCCACCACATTACAGCTGCCCTGGCAGTGAGCCCTGAGGGAACTCAGGGTGGAGGCAGGATGCCCCCCATCTAGCAGTCGACTGCTGCAGCCACCCCGATGGTGCACCCTGAGAGGACTCAGGATGAGAAAACAGGATACTGGCCCCAGACAGCTGAGATGCATATCAAAGGAATGATTTCAGTGAGCCCAGACTCTTGCATCTTCCCATACGTAGAAAAGCACTAAATTCTGAAACTTGAGATGTCTGGTTTTCTTTAATCTTTTGATGCTCTGACTACCTGGTTTTTTGTTGCAAAAAACTCCTATATATTCTGGCTCCTCCTTTACCTCTTGCGATCAGTCCCTCAGAGCTATCTGAGATCCTGTGTCCTGGGCTTAAGTCCTCAGTTTTGTCCACTGAATAAAACACAACTCTCAACTTTTAGGTTGTGCTTTTTTTTTTTTTTTTCAGTTGACAGCATTTATGTTTGACTTGTTACTGACTAAAGTTGTAGAAATGAAGCTATAAGATCTGTGTTTCTGTCTGTAACCAACAAAAGCCTTTACCCTGTTAAGTATGAAATGATTTCCTACTAACAAAAGTATTAATAAATTGAACTGAAGCATCTCTTAAAGGACTTCAGAGGAGCTCTCTTCTGATTGGTTTATAGAGATAAATGTTTTTATAAACTTAATATTTCCCAAATTCACAGAAAATAGAGAGACTAAATTTCTAGTATTTTAAGTAAGAGACATTAAAAACAGTCTTACAGAAGCAACAAGCTCATAAATATTTTAAGAATTTCAATTCATATAATTAAGATGAATCTTTGGAAAAATTAAACTTATTTAATAACTTTGGTTTTAAAAAAATGGCTGTCTTTTCTATATAAATATGGAGTATAATGCAAGAATATTTTGCTTTTTTTTAAATGAGAACTGGGTCTGCTCTCTCAAGAAGAGACAAGTTAATCTGAAGCCCCTGAATTTCTCATGCTGGTCTACTGACTAGATAAGCTAACACTACTCTTACATAATATTTGGAAGAGCTAAAAACATAAAATATGTGTTCAAATTAATTGAATCATAATTCTGACAAATGTTTTTATAACAGTAATTATGTTCTGTAGTATGTCAGCTTGAACATAATTTCCAAGATCTTCAGGTAACTTAAAACTTTGGACTAATATTAGACGGAGTTAATGGTTAATCATTGGGTACCTATTTAATTGTAAAATTCAATACTGAAATATTGCTAAGCATAATTTCAAGTTTATATACATCTGCTTATATTTATATACTATGGAGTGGCTATCTTTGGGTCATGTATTTAATGAACATGTTTATTTTTGCAATTTTAAGATTTAGAAGTTATGCGTAGTCATGAGTTTCCTGTTCTACAAAAATGCTTGCACGTGACAGTTTTCAAATTACTTTCCTTCCAATTTTCTCTGAAATCGAATTTAGTTACTTTGGTTGAAATTTGTAATTCATGTAGGTAGTTGAGACCAAGAACAAATAGTGACAGAGAAATAAAACTGAATATCAGGATAATGGAATGAGTTTTTCTAGGACAAAGAGTTTTGTCCTGAAGTGTCTATTTGTTCCAAAATATGAAAAACAAGTATATACAAGTAGCAGAGAGAATAGGAGCCTGAAAAGAAACGATAAAGTGCATTAAAAATTTGACAATTACCCTCCCTTTGAAGCACTTATTCAGGTGAAGAAGAGGGGGAGGGAAGAGCTTGTAAAACCTTTATTGCTAAGTATTATGTCAATACCAAAGTAGAATTTGGTTTTCTGTTACAATAATCTTGTTTTCAAAGAGCTTGAAAGAAGACTGAGTTGCTCTTTAGCTTCTGTATAATCTGCTCAGATTTTCCATATCTCATCAGAGTAATTTGCTTTGCTTTGTTTTGACTTTATAATGTCCTTTTTATTAAAACAAAGACCAAAACGAAGAACAAACGTTTTCCACTTGCCAAAGATCTAAGTTTTCTTAAAATATTTCTGCCTTCTATATTTAAATATTTTATTTCATTTTTAATTAAATGGGAAACCAATTATTATTCTCAGGCACCCATGATTAAATTTTCTCAAACTCTTTTGACTTTGCTTTCCCAAGACTGGACCTTAAATAAAAATTTCAGGATGTGTTTTACACTAAAACTATCTTTGAGATTCCTTAGAGGGCCCTCGGGAAAATCACAAACTTTAGTACTTTTTATTACCAATAAACAAATATTTCAACTCAACTCACAATGTATAGTGTGTTGCAACAGCACAGTTGAAACTAAGGGTTCAGAAGTTCTCGTAACTACAATCAGGTCATGGCCACAAGGCACAGGTTGCCTGAAAGCTACACATTAAATGGCATATTTTCTTTAGGGACTAAATAGAAAAGCCAAGATTGAGTCATGAGTGCAGAAGACAATATACACATGAGAAATAATCATAAATTATTTGAATTGAATTGGACATTGCAGATTATCTAATCAATTTTTTTAACTTTACAGATGATGAAAGTGAAACTCAGAGATGAAATGACTCAACTCCAAGCCCAGTTCATCCCGTTACACTGTGTTGTCAACATGTCTAATATACTAGGCAGAAAGGTACTTAAATGAATCTTTTCCACTATTTTTTCCCCAAACAAAACCGAAAAGAATAATCTATATATGGTAAAACATGTTAAATGCAAAAAGATTACAAATACAAGGTATTCTATTGCAAAGAACAGACATTTTGAGCTTTGGCTTTTAATCTTATTGTTCTCAAATAATGGAGATGCTTAGCCTAGAACATAAAGTTGATGTTATTACAAAAGAGAAACTAGTAAAAAGTGGTTGCTAAAAATAATATTTTTCTTGGCTGGTTCTCCTAAGTATAAACTAGGTATTAGTATCGGCATACTTTAGAAAGAAAAAAAGTACCTGGGAATGCTTATCTGTTTTCCTCAACTTAGAAATTTATTTTATACAAAGTCATTTAAACAAAATTTCTTAAGGAGAAATAATCACTAAAAGCTACAAATTCACAAATTATCTCATGTGCTTAATTGGAGTTTTCATTTATCATAGCCTTATGCACTCTTTATACTAAAATTGGGATTCTCAGGATTGTCATTAAAAATGTATACCAATGTGAACAAATTTCTAGAAAAACAGCAATAGCCTTATGAATCTCATTTTGTATAACTGCTTAACAAATGAAACGTTTTCATCATTCTTCCATTTAATTTTCCCAGAAATTTCACTTCACACTTTTGAGAAAATACTTACGTAAACTGTTCCTTTGAAATATATCTTAGAGAAAAAAGTCTGAATATTGAAGTATTATACCCAGTACAGTAACTTATGCATAGTAGCAAATCAATATAGTTTTAAGTGTACACACTGAAAAGCAAATGACATTTTTAACCTTTGGTTATTTTGGAATTAAATTACATTAGGGTACCCGCAATCCTTTAATTAGCTAATGTATTTTAACATTTTGCCAAGTAGGGCATTGGAGACACTAATGTACCAGCATTTACATAATACCTCTTGAAATTATGTACTGAGTGCTTTATGTGTTACCAAAAAAAAAAATAATAAATAAATAAAGAAATCATGAGGCTCTACAAAACAGCTTAGAAAAACAAGTTTTCTATTTATTTAAAAATAAGTTTGTAGTTACTACATTGCAGGGACAGGAATTCTTACACATACATTCTAGTTTGTATAAAAGGATTCAAAGAATTATGCTTCAAAACTAACATAGAAAGTGTCCACCTAACAGTAAAGAAAGGTCCAATCAATATGTACAAAAACAAAGGGCACTGCTATTCTGGTGTGAGACTGCCGTTTATAACATGATACTCCAGGTTTCCAGAAAAGAAAAAAACCAAAAACCTCAATAAAGCTAAATAATTAATTTGTTTTTAAACTCTGTTACTTATTACATACAACAGATTTGCTTGTGTTTAACATTGTTTTCTGTACAAAATAAGCATTTTAATTTGCAAATGTGTCAGTTTCAACATTAACTCTCTAGGTCAGTTACTTTTTAAAATTGAGCTACATTCTACACGTCTAAATATCGTGTGACAGGATTTAACAGTTTTCTAAAAGATCTTTAAATAAGACCCCATCTTGCAGTTTTAATATGGTCCAAAAATGTAACTTTGTATTTTGTCGAAATTTGTAGCCTTTCATCATGATCAATCAACACGCACAATCTTAACAGTAACGAGTGTGTGTGCATCTGCCTCATAGGTGTGTGTACTATATATCATCTCAAACCTATTTTCTTAGCTCCTTAAATGTAGAAACTCATAGCCACCCACTATTATGTATTTGGTTTGTGCCATATAAGGTTAATTTCCTGATGATTTTATCTGCATTAAAAAAGTATTTCAACACCGAGCTATCAAAACTAAAAATAATATATATTTATAGCTCATAATATTTTCTAATTGTTTTACTACAGTGTGTACAAGGTTTATATCTGGAGCGTCAAAAGCGGTACTTACAGTCTTCTGACTCAATGTGACCTCTTCTTGGGTATTGTACATAGTACAAAATGACTTTCCATCTGGAGTCCTTAGCTCAGTATAATTAAGAACAAAATAGCTTCTTAGTAAATGTAATATTTAGTTCAAATCACTTGGAAATTTGGGAAATGAGGGGAACTGCAAGGAGGGGAGTGAGGAAAAGGTATATTTTCTGATTTTAGTAGGAAAATTAATTGTCGCCTAAATTTAACTAAACCACTTCTCAACCTGTTTAAAAACAAAAAACCCAAAAAACAACTAAATACGGGTGTAATTCACAGAACATAAAAGTACTTCCCCTATTATGACTTTTAAAATCATGTATTTCCTGCATATGAGAACACTTATAGCCCTTTTAAACAGTCAAGTATCTTGGTCCTTTCAACCTACTCAAAAATAAATTTCAGGTGGACAAAAACATTCAGAATAACAATTTGTTTTCATTAGGTAGAAAACAGTCAAAATTGCTTCCAGTTGACATCTGAGAGAGAGGTATGTTTGCATGTATAAAATGGAATGCTAGAATTAAACGCTATAAACTGGAGAAACTAATTTATATTACAAATCATATTTCAAAACATGTAAATGTTGCTAATATCATATAAGCTAAAAATGTCATTTGAATACTTTTGTTAAAATGTCTGATTAATCTACTGCACTGCAGATAAGGGACAGTTCTAGATGTTAACATACATGCTGCACAAGGATCTTTTTGCTGATCAGTGTATATATTACATACTTCATTTCCAAGTGATACTAGATTCAACCAAACTTCGTGTCTCAGATGTGACCTAAACATGCTCACAAATATTCTATACAATTATTCTACTTGAGGAAGATCGTTGTTACAATGCTACCAAATAGTCTTCAAATTTGTGATGCTGTACAATAATAAAAACAATGAAAGCAAGGCCAAATCTTTAGTTCATGAATATATGCAGAAAACAGTCCAATGCCATAATAGCAGATTGCAAAGAATAAAATTTTTAAGAAGTATGTCTACTGCCCAGAGTTATGAGATTGTAATTAGACTGACTGTTTAATCTGCTCATTTGCAACATTTTGTAATTTTATAAGATCTGATTGGGACTCGAGAATGTTGGGGTGGAGGGAGAGAAGATTAGGGTTAGGTACTTAAAAATACATAAATTGATTTACATTTTCTATGAATGTAATAACAAGTTATCTTTCTGAAACTTTCAGGAAACTTAAAATTCTTTTATTGCTCACCTAAAACAACTGCCAACATTTCCTTTTGACCTATAAACAGTATATATACTGTGTTACTGTCTCAAAGAAGATATTTTCCAAGTGGTAAAACAGAACAAAACTATGGTGATGACTTAAATTTCTCAATTCAACTTTTGCAACGTATAGAAGCTAAATTATAAAAAAATAAAATCTAGATATATCTGGTTATTACTAATACATTTTTAAGTGTTTCAATTACAAAGAATCTGATCCAAGTCATTTTTGCCTTACTAAGTAACCAGTGTCTAATAATATCCAAATAGGTCATAAGTATATAGTGTCTTTAGAACAGGAATAATACATTTACTTGTTGCAGGTAAGATGGTAAATACTCATTTTTTTGCTCAAGAGTTAGAATTAATACACCCTACTAGTGGTATATTTCACTCTTAAGACTGTGTACGCTCTTCCTTTTCCTGTACACACCTTAAAACTGTACACATACTTTTTTTTACAAAAATGGATTTTATAGTCTTATTTTCTAACACAATGCAGATAACATCAGGAAATTACATGTTTCAAATAGACTGCCTTCAAAAGCAACAAATTAATGACTTAAATTTCAAACATACACACTATTATTTTCAATACTGGTGTAACTGAGAGACTCATTTTACTATACAACCAAGCCATCCATTTCTGCATTATGAAGAGTTTAACTACTGAATTTTAATTATATAGTTAAATATATTTGTTAGAAAAAAATAAATATACAAAAAACCTGAAAAATTTGAAATTATTTTCAACTGCAAAATCACAGCAATCCAGTTAAGATCTGGAAAATGGTTTACTTAATTTCATAGGAGGATTTCTGTACAAATTTAGTTACAAACAATCTAAAAAGCCCAAATGCATCACTTTCCATCCTTTTTCAAGACAATCAAATGACAGCTAACATTTATCCCTACCAGAAATATTGTAGAAATAATTATGTAATGTATTTTGCCAAGGTTCAATTAAAGACTTTATTTTTCTATATCAGGGTCATGCTGATACATATATTCCCCAACCTCGTTTTTTAAAAATGTAGTATCTGAAAATTTTGGCTACATTTTTGTACCATACCAGTCCTCAGAAAATACTACATTCTTTAAAACTTTTAAAAAAATGGACAATAATCTTTAAACAATAGAAATGGTATTTATGTTGGTTTTTAAGGTATAAAATAACTGTACCATAAACAAATAAATAACTGCTTTCCTTTTCCATAGCAGTACATATAGCAATACATTCTCCTAAGTCATATAGTTATCATTTACAATAGACAACTTAATTTTACTAATGATGCAAAAAATAATAGAATACAAGGCACAATCATTAAATGGAATTTTTCTTTAGGGTGTATACTGACATACCAGCGTGATAAGGATACCGTAAAAAGTGCAGGAAAAACACAATGTGCAATGAGACCACTGTATAAAACATGATTGCATAAAAAGTGATTTGGCCTATTTTTAAACCTTTAATAATTGAAAATAACCAATCTTCCCCTTAAAATTAAACTATAAAGTATGACATTTTAAAATTTTTATTCTACCATTATCTAAAAAATCCTGAAAAAAGAATTTATACCTGGGTAATAGTATATAAGTATGTGTTTGTATATATATTTAATTATACCCATTTATCAATATATACACATACACACACAGACACATTTCTTTGTAAGTCATTTTAGCCTATTAGATATGTCTAAAGTTTAGAAATGACATTAATCCGGATTAACAAGTAAACATCAAATCCCATACCTTTTTCCTGTATTTTCCTTGAATCCTTTAACCACTTAAACATTTTCTCTAAAACATCTCTGTCAAAGGACCCACCAGTGCATTATTTTCTACTATTAGTACCAAAAAAAGATACACCTCAGCATAACTCTTTAATAACTTGCTCTTTAGAATAATATATAGCCTTTCCAATATTGAAAAAGTGTATGCTGTCCTGACAGTCAAAAACAGGCTTTCCACTGCACTGATTCTCAGTCTTTGGCACAATAAACAGAGATTGAGTGATTGACATAAGAATCAAGGTCTGAAAAATTAGACAGTCAAATGTTTTCCAATGTGGATATGTCTCCTTTTCATCAGTACATTTTCTCTTAAGTTTGGCAGAAATGGAATACAGCAAAAGCCTCCTCTAGATTCTTTGTAAATGAACATTCTATAATTAAAATTAAACTTTTCAGGGTATCAAATGGTGGGAATTTTATATTTATCTTTAGAGGAAACACATTTCTTAATTTACTGCTACTCTGGTAACATCTGTTCTCCTAGGGACAAGACTTCTGTATCAACAGAAATGTACCTGGCTTGGTCAAAAATAATTCATTTTAACATAAAATGCTCTATCACTAGGAATATTATGCTCCTTAAGAGTATAGCAGAACTGTCTTCTTCAGAAATAAATTGGGAATTCTATAATATAGAGCCTCAATTTCCTTTGTTTTGAACAGTAAATGAAATGAATGTTGAAATGCATAACCTACCTAAGGGCAATAAATAGCAAACATTTAAAATATATATGTATATATTTATATATATATATATTCATTTAAAGAAGTGAAGTGTCTTGTAAGTTTGTTTTTTTTTGCAAATCAAATCATAACATTCCCTAATCCGTCATAGCAGCAAGGAAGCAGAAGCCATAGTTCTACATACTCCTTAACTGTACCTGCTTTATAGATTTTGAAGTAAAATATTTTGGTGCAAGTTACCAACCAATTAAGTTAGCTTTTGCTTTTTCAGTCAACTTTCGGACTCGTCCTCTACTAGAAGTTCCAAAAGTCAAAGAAGTGTCTTCAAACAACAGCTGCCTTTGCTCCTCTTCAGAGTCATCCTCGTTATAGAAGGCTGTCCTTCGACCTTGGTTTCTAGTTCTCATGTGAGGTTCAGAGCCTTTAAGTTCCTCAAACTCTTCTTCCTCATCCAGGGGATCGTCTGTCTTTTTTCGGTTACTTCTCCTTAGCATTTTAACACTTGTAGGAACTATGAGATCTGAGTCTAGTTTTTGTGTCTTCATCTTCCTTTTGGGTTTTCTGCCTCCACGACTCTTTTTCTGTAACAAATCCTCCTTTACAATATTAGTTTCAGAAAGAAAATTGCAGGCTGAAGAAGGAACTACTTCATCTCTGATGGGATGCATGCTATTTTGCTCCGAATCTTCGGGCTTTGCATACTGTAGCTTTTTGGGCTTCCTACCCCTCTTCTTGTGTGTAACTTCACCACTGCTGGTATTAACATCCACCTTAGGTTTCCTTCCAGGTCCTCTCTTCACAAGCTTAGACGGCTGCCCTCCGTGCCCATTTACTTGAATGCTTCCGGGTACAAGAGCATTGTTTTTACAATCTGCTGAAAAGGGAACAACAGTGCACTTAATATACGGAACTGCTTTTTTATTTGACCCTCAAACCAGTCAATAAGTCCACTGCTATACTTATACATAATGACATAATCCTAACTTTTTTAAACTAATATGAGAAAAAGAACTGACAAAAGGCTAACAGTTTAATGATATTATTTATCTTCTATTTAAAACTCACAGAGGAGAAGCATCCTTAATGAAGTCATTGATGACTTGACAACAGGGAAATGAAACTCAGAGCGAATAAATTACTTGCCTAAGTTAATACTGTAAATTATGATAGAGCTGGGATTAGCCAAGGTTTCTTATTCCTACTACCTTTACTACACATTCTAACGTATGAGCGTTGTTTTCATTACACAAAATGACCTGTTTACTCGTACGGAACTTCACCACCACAAAGCACTTTGTTTCCCTCATTAACACAGACTTTTTCTGTCTTCCTACCTTCAAGCAGCTCCATCATGGAAAATAATCGTAGCATAAAATCCATGACCTTTAAACTTGGTAATCGGAATAAATAAGCATTATCATCCCCCTCTACTTTCCTCTAATCATTTTTTCTATTACGGATGGAGGAAAAAGGGATTATCAAGACTGGAATGATTCTAACTCTTATTTAATCCTCTCTTGGATGTGACGATCATGACCTCTCTGATATCAGAGAAGAATTTGTAGTCTAAATATTTCCTTATGTTCCTCAGAAGTAAAAAGGATCTCCTTTCCTACTAACTCCTATGCAAGAGGTTTGGAAGTACATCTACTGGAATAATTTATAACAGTTGTTCTCCATCCATAAACACTACCATGGCTTTGATATTCTTCATCTATCCTTTTTACAAGAGTAGAAAAATAAGTTACTCTTGGTCACAGAATTTTTAAAAAAGGGTTAAAAAAAATAGCAACTAAATGGCAGTTTTCTTCACAGGCTCTTTTTGGAACAGTCCTATCTCCTTATGTAACTGAACGGCAAATGACTGATTTATAATCATAAGCAATACTGGTTGCATATATCAATCAAATCCACTATGTGTGCAACTATTATCAGGATCAAAATCCCATTGTAACAAACTCCATGATAAAGACCATTACGTTTTATTAAAAAATTAAAAAAATTCTGAAGATCAAATTCTAAATCTGTAGGATCTGGACATCATGATGAACTGCCTTTCTATGGTTTAAAAAAAAAAAAAAAAAGCTATTACCCTTGCAGATGACGAAAAAGATGACAAACACGCATTACCACTAACTTTTTTTCCTCCAAAATTCTGAAGTTTTTTGTTTTGGTTGTGGTGGGAGATCTGCAATGCAGTATTTTACAGGAAATCCATAAAGAGATGGAAAGTGCTGTTAAAGAGAATGCTTCTTCATAATGGTATATGTCTTGGGCTTGAACTGTACTGTGCTTTGTAAACTTCAGGAAATAACTGTCAAGAGACTCAGAGAAGGAGTCTCTGAGCCAATAGCAGAGGAAGAAGGCAAAGCCCTCATTTTCTGACCCCACAGTACAAATGACTTTCTTCAGATTAGTGGTTTTGAATAATGACGAGGGGAGGGGCGCAGGGGAGAAACGTGTGTGTGCATAAAGTAGTAAAAGTATTTTCTAACAAACAATTACCCTTAACCTGCCTGAGGATTCTGTAAGATTCTGTATATCTTTTAATTTGTTTTACATTAAGACTACTGGCAAATAAACATCCAGTTCATATACCCTACAAAAGTTCTACAGACTGGCTTCAAGGACTCCAGGAGCTCCTTGAAATGGTCCAAATTTTGTGTGGATATGCCTATGTGAATTTTTTTAGGGAAAAAAACTACAGGGTTGGCCAACTTTACAAAGCAATATGTAACCTAAAAAGGTTCAGAACTAATGCAGTTCTTTTAAAAAGGAATTCAAGAGTTAAAAAGAAGTTTTAAAAATCACTCATCTGGACCTGTACTATCCAATGAGGTCACTACTAACCACATGGCCACTGAGCACTTGAAATGTAACTAAGCAATTGAGGAACTGAATTTTTAATTAAGTTGAAATTTGAATATGAAGCAGTGTACATTTTGAAACACTGATGACACACTGAAATAATATTTTGGATATAAAGGAGTAAATAAAATACAGCATTAAAACTGATAATTTCACCTGTTTGCTGTTACTACATGTAGCTACTAGAACATATGTGGCTTGTATTATATTTCAACTGCACAGCACTGCTCTTGTTTCTAATAGTTAATTCAAGTGCCAATATTTATGTGATAAGTCATCATTAATGAGTTACATAGTAGCTTATTATATTTCTATACTGTACTGGTATTCCTATGTATTTGTAATACTCAAAAACTATGAATCAAATTGGCTATTGGACCTCCCCTATCATAATGCTAGAACCAATTCTCTACATACATTTGATTTCTCTAGGATTCAGGACTAACAGAAGCAAGGCCAATATACCATTCAAAACTTTGAATTCAGTTCAGATAGGAAGCAAATATGAAAATGTAAAACACTCACATACAAAATTATTTGCTTATTTATTCAAACACTGATTGTCCACTATATACTAAGTACAGGCAATTAAAAAATGAGCATGGGCAAGCACAAGAGTTCAGATTCTACTGGAGACGGACAACGTAAAAAAAGAATAGTTCTATCAACATTATAAGGGCCACAAAAGGCAATGAACAGGAAACTATTAAACTAGTAGGAAAAAAAGAAATTCCAAAGAAGGAAGAAAGGACAACAATATTTATGGACTTCCAAGTGGTTTAGGATGGCTGGGACATAAAAGGGAGACAGAAAAGTAAGGACAGCTGAATGTTAGACAACAGCCAAGCAATGAAGCGTCTTGTATAACAGGCAAAAACATTAAACTCTGATTCCATGTATGATTCGAAGGCAGGGAAGGATCTTAATTCTCTCTGTGTGTGTGTCTGTGTGCACGTGATCAGAAAGGTCACTTTGACTGAAATGTGGAAGATGGACTGAATAAGGTAGAGCTGAGAACTGAGGCAGGGAGACCAGTTAGGAGAGTACGACAGTCCACCGAAGTGAGAATGGAGAGGAGGAAATGGATCTGAGATGTTAAGGAGGCAGAAAGAAATAAGTAGATTTGGATGATGATTTTAAACTTATACAGGTGGGAAGATCCCAATATCATTAATCAAAATGAGGTCGTTTCAGTAGAAAAATTAAATTGTGAGAGGTTTCTGGGGGGAATACTGAAAAGGAAATGGTCTAGACACACTCTGGAAGTCATGACGAAAAACACTTATTCTTGAGCTGTCTGCTGTCAAGAAGCCATAATTATTTTAACATGTCGTAGGGTGTATTTCATCAGTTACTTTCTTCATCTTTCAAACAGAAAACTTTTACAATGAAAATCTGAAGACAAAAGAACTTTGGAAGCTTAACTGTAAGCGGTCGAAAGTTGTATGCTAGAATAGATACCTGGCTATAGACAATCCTAATGAATTATTATTTAAAGGTCTGTGTGTTGAATTTTGTGATATGAAAACTCAAAAATTTTTCTAAAGGAGTGCTATACTGGGTTAACTAAATTCAACTTTATTTAAACTTCTTGGATATACTTTTCCAGGTTTTGTAATACTGAAGTTAAAAACTACTAAATTTATATCATTAAAAGCCTCTGATTTTAGAATATGCTTTTATTTTTCATAGGGCAGAATATGCTTTTATTTTTCATAGGGCAAGTTTTTCTTGGCTTTTAAAATTTAGTAACAATACAGTCTGCTTTTGGCACAAAGCTGAAAATCAAAAGATGTCTCAGTAAATTTATCAACTAATACAGAATGTGTGACTTAAATGAGCAACCTAAAAAGTGGATATAAATGTTATCTTCAATAGAACCACCATTTGTAAGATCTACGGTACCTTGCTCGATGACAGCTGATGACTTCGAGAGAGCGGATGTCTTGGAGAGCACAGATGATTTCATTTTACGTTTGGCTGGCTTTTCCTTTTCCATGTTTTCTTTTGTAGAATTATTCCTAGTGGCATGACTAAAATTGGACTGACCAGGACTTGAAAGAGTACTCAAGGTTTTGGAATGTTTCACGGAATTCTCTAGAACTAGAACACACATACAAAAGATTAAAAGCTAAGAGTTAAATTATTTAACCTTAAAACAAGCAAGAAGGTTGGGATTACTTCTAAAGTGAATTGTTTGAATTAGCCAACAGGACAAAACCTGGGGGATGCTTAAAGCTTCCGTAAGAAATCTACTTTCAAAAAGGAAAAAGGCGTACATAATAGTTGCAGACCTTTCAGAAGCTGTCCAGTCACTGCAAGATTATGAAGGCAAGTGCTGGCAAACTGCTAGCAAGTCTGGGTTCTACGATTTAAATTTAGGCAGTTTGGATCAGAGTTGCCATTTTTGAGCATTATCCTATACTGACACTCCTAAACCTCAATATTCTTTTCCTTATCAAAAAAAAATTAAAAGAAAAACGTGCAAAAACAATAAAGAAAAGCAAAACCAACAGTGTCTCCTGGAATTGACTAAATCCAATATATTCCATTTGGCAAAGTAAATGCTTAAATTACAAAAGTCATTATATATATTTCAATTTAGAAACTGCAGCTGATTCTTACTTGTTTTCCCTGGCACTGCAGATGTGTTAGCTTTCGAAATAAAAGTCTTCGCTGCTGAAGAAGTCGATGGTTGCTCACTGGTAACTGGATCTACAGCTACTCGATTGCTTCTGGTTCGAACTACAGAACTGGATTCCGTTTTACCATTTATCTGAGCAGCACTGTGCCTTGGTGGTATTGATCGTGTAGGTGCAGAGAATGGAGAGGTAGCAATATCTGACTTTAACTGGGGTTTTAAGATCCTTTTTTTCCGTTCAGGGCTGTAAATAAAATAGTATTATTAGTCATTCTTATAGCTCTATGTGGATGAATAAAACAGTTTTATAATACTGTTGGATTCAATATTTGTACTGTTATGAAATATGTTAAAATATGAGATTTGTAGTGGATTTCATATGGTTGTGAGCCTTTGAAAAGTGAATATTTAGTGAAGGATCGCTGTAAATGCTATAGTTATATGACAGAAAGCATGATGCCATCACTATCCTAAAAATGCTGTTTTACTGTACAGATTTAGCAGTTTGAATTTAAGCACTTACACTAGTATAGCTTTAGTTAAAAGATTAAAAATCCTCCACATCATAGGAACTTGCATGTCAAATATATCATTCTGCAATATAGGGAATAGTAAAGGAAGTATTAAAAAACACCAAGTTCTATCATTTAGATGACAAAGTTATAGATCAGCTGATGATATTTAAAAGAAATCAAATACCTTGATGCAGCACTACTGGAAACAGAGCTGCTTCTATTTCTTTTCCTCCTCCTTTTGGTTATTGTATTTCTTTTATGAAAACGAAGGGCAGATTTATAATCCGATAAAACTGAACTAATGTGTTCTTCAAAGAAAGCGGACAGGCGCAAACTCATGCTGTAAATCTATGGAAAGAAACAAAACTGTTCAAACATTCCCGAAAGGAAATGCCTGTTCCTTTGAGATAATAATTTAAATATTTTTCTAGCAAAAAGATTTTAGAATTTAAAACACTGCTTTTTCTCAATCTCTTTTGACAAAGACTAAAGCAGAAACATTGTTACAATTAAATTATTTTTGTATTTGTTGGGCAAAGAAAAGTAAATGATATTTATAGTTTTACTCATTTTTATGACTCATATGAGCATTATATGGAAAAAAATGCTCCTTTCCACTAATTCAGAAAACAGCTGGAAAAGTTAAGCACACGTACCTCTAACACGTATCAGGACAATGTGTACGTGATGTCTATTCAACTACACTACCTTCAAGAAAAGTAACCATTCCTAAACATTAGTGACATTACTGTTTTTTCATAGAAGGAATAAAATAGAAAGATGTGAATTCTTTTTTCCACTAGAATACCATTAAGAACCTAATAGAAAGTTTGTCAATTTTGCTTTAAATTTTAAATAAAAGCAGCATTTAGTTACTCAACATACTTTTCTACTAATTTCATTTCATTTAAACAGAAAAGAAAGCAATTCAATTATATACCCTTGATCTTTTGCTTGGTGTATATGCTTTGGAATTACTAAAAATAAGTCTGACATCTTTACATAACTCCATTGGTGACTCATAATTCCCAGCCTCTAAAGTCTCTCTAACGGTAGCAAAATCCATTGGAGTGTCAATGATGTCTCTGTAGTCCTAAGAGAGGGAAAACAGGTCATATTAATAATATAATAATAATAATGCATTACTTCTCATAACAGGGATTCACGTTCAATTTCTGTGATGACTGCAAGTCCTAGAACTATTAATAATCACTCCTCGTTTCCCTCATCAAGGCTCCCTTTTTTCCCCAAGTCATTTTTATTTTTTTCATGTCCCCTACCTTTTACTGCAATCAACACAGGATTTCTCTCATTCAAGAACCTATAAATTCTGCTTTTTTTTTTTCCTTCAGAAAGAGGTAAAGGGTAGAGTTGTGTTTGAAAAAGGAGATTAAAAGAATATCGAAAAAACTCAGTTCCACAACTACAAGTTTGATATAAAAAACCCAAAACTTTATATTACCCATGAACTCTGAAGGCTTCTAATTCACTGAAACATAACTGTACCTTTAAAATTAAGAGATAAAAACAATAAAAATATGTTAACATCCCATGTATGTGAAGGCCTGAGTTCTAGTAACCTCAACTTCAGTACTACAATTACTATAATTGGGAACTTTGCAGTTATCAAGAATTATGAATGTAAATATCTGTCACAAAGCCTTTACACTTCATTCCACGGAGGAAAAGTGCAGTCACCCAAAGTCTCCACCTAATCAATTGTGTATAAAATAAAGCAATAGATTAGAAGCAATAAAAACAGGCAAATGAAAGGAGAAAAAAGCAACAGAATAGTATAAAATGATCCAAATATGGTATCTTTAAAGGAGTAAATAATACTACACCTTTTCCATAGTCCCAGAGTATGTAACTGTATTTTTTGAAATACAATAACTTGACTTTGCCCCATCAAGTTTAAATTATGATCAAATATGTTTGACCATAAAAGCAAACAGTATCACTGCCTTTTACAAATAGGGACAGTTTTATTTCTTCCATAACAATCTGCAATGCCCTTTATTTCCTTTTCTTGTCTTGTTGCACTGGCTCGAATTTGTAGTACTATGTTAAATAGCAGCTGTGAGAATGGACATTTTTGCTTCACTCCCAATCTTAGGGGGAAAGCATTCAGTTTTTCATGATTAAGCATGATGTTAGCTACAGGTTGTTAAACAGATGTTCTTTATCAAGTTACGGAAGATCCCCTTTATTCCTAGTTTTCTTAAGAGTCTGTTTTTATTATTAATGGTGTTCTGTTTTCTTAGATTATGTATTTGTTTTTTTGGCATCCATTCAACACAGGGCCAACTATATTAATTTTCTTATTTTTGTATTCTTGATACTGTGGCATTTTGGGGGCCAAAAAGACCTAAGGAGAGACTGCCAAGGGCTAGGCAATTCTTAGAGATGGCAAAGGGTTGTGCTGGGAATACAGCTTTCATATGCAAACCAACCATGTCCTTAAGCAACCCTCACACACCAAGCCAGTATTTCCTCTGCCCTGAATCATCCCAGGGTCAGGTATCAGACAACCAGAGACCACCCCTATGCCCCAAAACCAATTGGAGTAATTCCAAGTAGCCAATCTTAAGCTGTTGACTATGCCCTGCCTTGCCTTTCTCATGGAAACCCCAGTAAAGGCTCTGGCCTAAGCTTTTCCTTTGCTCCTGTTTTTTTTGGCTGTGTTGGGTCTTCGTTGCTGTGCGAGGGCTTTCTCTAGTTGTGGTGAGCGGGGGCTACTCTCTGTGGTGGTGTGTGGGCTTCTCACTGCAGTGGCTTCTCTTGTTGCGAAGCACAGGCTCTAGGTGGGCGGGCTTCAGTAGTTGTGGCTTGCGAGCTCTAGAGCGCAGGCTCAGTAGTTGTGGCACACAGGCTAGTTGCTCCACGGCATGTGGGATCTTCCCGGACCAGGGATCAGACCCGTGTCCCCTGCTTTGGCATGCTGTTTCTTAACCACTGTGCCACCAGGGAAGCCCCCCTGCTCCTGTCTTCTGCAATGTGACTAAGACCCTGTGCTTTCCCCTGTGGCCCTAAGTGGTATTTGGTGAACCTCTCTCTGGGATCTGTAAGTGTAATAAATTTCTTTCTTCCAAGACTCATTCTTGTTTCCTCCTGTGGTCACAATGATTAATTACCACACCATACCCAACATGTACATTCTTAAAAGAAATGAGTACTGAATTCTGTGAGATGCCTTTTCTGCACTGATATGATCATGTGATTTTTCTTCTTTAGTATTGAATTGTTGACATATTGACTGATTTCTGAATACTGAACCAGCCTTATATCCCTGGGAAAAAACCCACTTGGTCAGGGTACAAAATCATTTTTATATATTGCTGAATTCTATTTGCTGATATTAAGAATTTTTGCACTTTCTTCTTTTGTACTGTTTTGTCTGGTTTTGACATCAGGGTAACACTGGCTTCATAGAATGAGTGTAGAAGCATTCTTTTTCTTGAGGAAGAGACAGTGTAGGATTTGTGTTAGTTCTTTAAACATCTGGTAGAATTTACCAGTGAAAACTCCTGGGCTTAGAGATTATATAAAATACATACTTGGGCTTGCAAGAAACAAAGGGAAATCCACAGGTTTCAAAAACAAAGAGAAATGAAAACCAGAGCACTTTAGCATTAGCTCAGTTCTTCTAAGAGGTTTTTTGGATGGTAGGGTTTGAATTAGTCCAGTTTATCACATTGCTGGAATTAAAGATTTATCTTCTACATTTAAGATTACATGTTTCTTGATTTTTAAAACGACAAGTCATTTATGATATTTATCTATTGATGAAATTTCTCTATTTTCATCATTGCAAATTAGAACACATACATAAAAAAACAGATAATAAAGACTTTGGTGATACCACATCCAGGTCATGATCTCTTATAAAACGTTTAGTTTTAATTTGAAACCATGAATGTTATCTGATATACAATCTTTAGTAACTGGAAAAAGGAATAAAAAAAAATCACTTGAAGTGAAATTTAGATTGCTAAGACTGCACGCAAAAATAAATACTTGCAACATGTTTACTCAAACTTTTTACCATGAGTTCCATAAAGATCATAAATTGGCATAACCTACATATATAATAGTGCCACCTTACATTTATATATAGTGCTTCAGTGTAAAAACTATTTTAATGTTTAATAAATAACTAGTAATATTCTCATTCCACTTCTATAACCCTGTAAGGAAGGTTAGAGACAGGTATAATTATTGTTGTTTCCTAAGTAATTTCCATAGTAAATTCACAGAATTAGTGTGGAAAAGAAGATAGTAACTATATACTCAGATATGAAAACGAAATAACTTGCTCGAAACTGCAGAACTGGTAAGAGGCAGAGCTGGGACAATGGCCCAGTCCTCTGGAGTCCTAGTTCAGGGTTACTCCTTTTGTACCACACTGTTCAATTTAGATGCTCTGTGGAGCCAAATGGATAATGAGAATGTGTATGAAATAAAAAACAAATAAACCATAATCATAAAAATAAATAGTAAACTGTCATGTATAAGAGATATATATGTATGTATATATATAAATCAAAATCAAACTGACAAGTTAAGAAAGTATTTTCAAAAATACTTACTGGGGGGCTTCCCTGGTGGCGCAGTGGTTAAGAATCCGCCTGCCAATGCAGGGGACACGGGTTCTCGAGCCCTGGCCTGGGAAGATCCCACAAGCCGCGGAGCAACTAAGCCCGTGCACCACAACTACTGAGCCTGCGCTCTAGAGCCCGTGAGCCACAACTACTGAGCCCGCACGCCTAGAGCTGGTGCTCCACAAGAGAATGAGAAGCCTGCACCCTGCAACGACGAGTAGTCCCTGTCTGCCGCAACTAGAGAAAGCCTGCGCGCAGCAACGAAGACCCAACGCAGCCAAAAAAAAATAAATTAAAAAAAAAAAAAAAAAAAGCTATGTGCAAACACATTAAAAAAAAAACACTTACTGGATATTCAAGAAGATCTACTGGCTGGCGGAAAGGCTCAGAATCTTCACACTGAAATATGAGATTTAACAATTCTTGACACTGTTTTTTCCATGCTTGAATATCATAAGACTGTGCTCTGTTACGTAATCTTCTTCTAGGCTGATGGTCCTAAAATTAAAATGTTCAAATAATATTAATAAAATAAGACATATAATAAAAATTTTTATTTTTAATCTTGGATAATTAGGTAATACACAGTAATTCAAATAAAAGAAAACATCATTCACCTAGTTCTGAAAACCATGCATTTTTGTGATGGAAACTGATTTGGAAGTTAATACTTAACCTGTCTTTAAAAATAGTAAGAGTAAAAAAAATGCTTAATACATTTTAATTCATATAAAGCACTTCTGTTAAAACAAAAAACTTATTACCTTCCTTTTCCGGGTAGAAGTTCCTGGCACGTCAGTGTCTTCTTTTTCTTCTTCCTTTGAAGCAAGAATTTATCAGATTCATAAAATATTCTAGGTTTCACTATATTCTATAGTTTTTTAATACCAATTATCTCCTTTACATTTTGGAAAACCCATAGTATATATGATGCTGGAACACTTTATTGATTCACTAAAAAGTCTCCCTCCACCCACCATTTAAAAAAAATTATAACTATAACAAGATAATTCTGAATCATTTTTTTAAAACAGTTAGCAACAGCATTAGGCAAAAATAATTTTCATAACAGCATTTACCTGAAAACTACTGTGTGTAAATTTCTTTTTATATATGGAACATAAGCAATGTAGTAATAATCATAATGAAATATTAAATACCTCAGAGTCAGACAAAACTTTCTTCTTCATTGAATTGTAGAGTGGAATTATGTTATAACAAGTCTGATCCCTAAATAACAAAGAAATGTTAGTATACAAGACTGGAGTCATGAGATTTTTGTCCTTTAAACCTGTTAGTAAAACAAGAGTTTAAGGTAAAACTTGAAGCTGAAGGCTTCCTCATCAGTTGACTCCAAAACCCTATGCACACACATCTGCCCCTGCCCCTCCACTCTATGTGGAGCCTCCACTCTGGCCTATTTCATTACACCAAGCCCAATTCCCATCTCCCAGGTTTTGCTCAGTTCACTACTGTGCCTGGAATGCCTTCCTTCCTTCTTCAGTCTACAAGGAATAGCTAGTATACCTCCTGTCTTCTAATTCCTTCTTCCTTTCATTCTTAAATGTAGGCATTCCCTAAAATTTTGTCCTTAGCCATCTTCTATACCTTTTGACCACATAATCTTATATATCTGCAGTTTATCTGTGTTAATGAACTCCAAATTCCTATAATTTGGTCTGACTCTTTTCCTGAGATTCCTGACACCATCTAAAATTCTGCATGTCTAAACCTAACTGTTGTTTCCCACTCTTTCTCCCTTTTCTTTTTAACTTTTTTTTTTCAACCATTCTTACAGTAATGCATGGTTTTTCAATATTCCTTCCCTTGCCTCCTCCTTATAAACCCAATCATTGGACAAGTTCTGTGATTCTACCTTCAAAATCTCTTAGCATCTGCCTCTTTCTCACTTCCATAAATTAAGCCATCACCTCTTACTTGCTCAGCTGTAGAAGTAAGTCAATCTGCAGTCAGTTTAATACTTTTATGGCGTAGCGAGCACCATGCTGCTCTCGTGTGCACACACACTTCCCACAGCTCCTTGCCCCCTGTGCTCACATTTTAAGTGTAGCTCCTCGCATTCCTCGCATCAGCACTCGAGGCCCTCCACCATACGGTCCACACTCGAGTTTAGCGCCCTGCATCCCTACTACTGCTGCTCACGTACTCTCTACTTCACCTCATTTCAGTGACTCGATTCCCTTAACAAACCTTTACCTTCCTCCATCGTGCCATTCCTCATCCCTGGAACTGCTTTCCTTTCATCTAACTTCTGAATCAGTATCTACCTTGTCCAGAACACCTTAACATACTTCTCTCTGTACCTGAAATCCCACCCTTATAGCCAGAAGTGACCCTATCCCTCATCTAAACATTCATACAAACTCCTTTTACTTTTTCCTTATATTATAGCTACAGATTTATCTACCCTACAAAACTGTATTAAGAGGATAATTATGCATTTCTTTCTATCTCCAAGTATCTATTAAAACACTTTGTATACATCTATTGCTTGAAATTTGGCCAAATAACTCAATTAAGAAGTACCATTACCAAAATTTCAAGACATACTAGACACATCTTGAAAAGTAATGCTAGCTAAAAATGGTTCTTAACAAATTGTATACCTCTAAAAAATGCCAGGGATTTACTTTTAGATATATACAATGTAAATGCTTTATTATTTTATTTTAATCTGTTCTTATAAGGCGTTTCAAAATAACTATTTGAAAGAAATACAATTTCACAGATTATTCCAACTGTAAAAATAATTTTCATCTAAATTATTTCACTAAAATATGAATTTACTCTATCATGTGATTCTATTGATTCCTATCTCTTTGGAAAAACAGATGTACATAACATATATAAAACACACAAAATTACAGATTAAAAACTTTACAGTTAAGATATTATAAACTTTTACAACCGAGTTATATGAATAGTTTTCTGAGGATAACTAATTTTTATTATCTTGATTATTAATTCTTGATTATCAATTTTACTGAAAAGCAGCAAAAGCTTAGCAATAACAGCCCCGAAACTACTTGAAAGGCAACAGCTTTCTTTAGAGAAACAAGGTCGAGGAAGGGCATAAAGTTTATCTTACGAATTTTCTTTGGTGGTTTTTTTATATTGCAATTACCTACATTCCTTAGCAAAACAAACTCACCTAATACCAAGAAAAGGGATCCTATGATTATGCTGAGTAATGAGAATGAAGCTGGAGATGTTTTTTTTAAAAAAAAGCCTCAATAATCCCTTCATGTAAAAGTGAAAGCTGATAACAGGTGAATACTTAAATTATAAAATACCCAATTCTCCTCTTAATGAGAAAAAATTATCCAATATAAATAAACTTAGTATGAATTCAGATCTGTATTTTGTAGAAAACATACATATGATTCATTCCTCTGGCTTCAATTTAGAAGACTCAATTCATTCTATGAATACATAAAATCCATAAGACAAGGAAGTAAAAGTCCTGCTGTCTTAAGAAGTTGTAGTTATCATCACTCTTGGTATGGGATTAATGAATGAGGAAGTAAACTTGACTTTGAAGAAGAAAAACCTTGAAAGTTAAATTCAGTTTCCTGCTGACGTATTTGAATACTTGTTCATAAACTTGATAGGGGCAATACAATTTTAAGATGAAAGGTTCTCAAATCAAATGGCAGACACTCATTTACTGTGAAAATTAAACAAGTTAACCTCTAAAAGATTCTATTTCCTTAACTGTAAATTCCAGATAATGATCTCTCCCACCTGTAAGATTTTTATCTGACTTAGAAGAGCTAATTTAGGTAAAACATTACACGTTCAGTAAAAGCTTGCTATTATTATTATTATCGAACATTGCATTTAGAGAAAGATCCATGTTTTCTTACTTGAATTGCAGAACACAACTGCAACACAATCTCTTTGACTCTGTAATTATTATCAGCCAGTGAACTAAACGCTGCTTCTTTAGACAGACATACACTTCCTATTTTGAGTGGAACTATGCTTACAGCACAGCACGTGACATGATGTATAAAAAAAATGACTGTATTCTACGTTTTGGCATTTTACATTTTAAAATACTGTCATTAATTATTACAGTAATATAATTAAGTGTGGAAAAATACTCACTTTATAAAGTGTAGAAGAAGATCAGTCACAAATTTAGCAGATTTCACAATAGGGCTTCCAGGCTCATTAAATGTTCGTGTATTATGCTCTATATACCGAACTTCCCACATTAAGGAAGAAACCCGCCTTAAAACAAACAAAATGCAGAAGTCTTATTAATCTCTTTATACTTAGAAATACATACACACATTTTAAAACCAAGACATTCAGACTTTTCAATTGCAGTCTTAAATCAATTACAAAACTCACACCTTAAAAAGCTGTTTTCAAAAAAATAGAACGTCATTTGTGGTGGGGGGGGAAAGAGTAGCAACGTTATGTACTGGCATAGAAAATGTCTGGATTAGACACATTAGACTATCAACAGGGCCTTCTTTTAGGGAGAAAGACTATAAGGAGAGTAGCAGGAGGAGAGAAACAGTGGAGTTTTAGTTTTTGCTTTACATATTCCTTCATGTATGGTGTCATTTTTTGGTAATAAGCATATCTGACTTTTACTTAAAAAAGGAAACCAAGCAATTTCAATCTAATTCTATTACTGGTAATCAAATGACATTTAAAAATGAAAAGCTAACTAAGAGCTTGCTTATGAGATACAAAAATATAAAAATATGGTGAACATGTTAGTTTACTAAGAAACCTAACGAAATGAAAATTAATTTTTTTTTTTACACTAAATTGACAATGCAGTTGATCCTTGAACAATGGGGGAGTTAGGGGCACTGGCCCTCCTTGAAGTCTAAAATCCGAATACAACTTTAGAGTTGGCCCTCCATATCCGAGGTTCCGCATCCATGGATTCAATCAACCATGGATCATGTAGTACTATAGGTACGTATTTATTGAAAAAGAAATCCGTGTATAAGTGGACCTGTGCAGTTCAAACCCATGCTGTTCAAGAGTCAACTGTACTAAAATTTTGGTGTTTTATTATTTTATTTCAGTAACTAAAGAAAAATCCAAAGGCAGATTCTAGAATATCATCCAACTTAAAATGATAAGGAAGAAAATACTCAGAAAATGTTACTGATGTGTGAACAGAAAACAATTATATGGAATTTTAAAAGAATTATATATAATTATGGATACAGAAGCATACAGAAAAGCTTCTGTGCATTTCCAATAGCATTTACAAGGCTCGTTCTAATAAAAGAATCACAGGCCATTTTCAGAGTACCCTACAGAAACTGTGTATAAGATAAGGCATGAGGTTTTAATATCAGTAGGGCAAACTGACAGTGGTTTAAGACTGAACTAGAAGTATCAAAGAGGAAAACTACAAACTGCAAGAAGTCTGAAGCCAATGAGTAGAGGAGAAGCAAAAGAGCTCGAAACAGTGAAATAGCACATGAAGGCATCATTATTATGAAATAAGAACATAACTCAGGTCTACAACTACATTATTTGGTTAAAAATCAGGCAGTTTCTAATTTGTGTAAGGACTCTGTTCCAAAAGATTTTTTTCCTAAGTTGGTTACTAAGCTAGGCTAATGCCAAAAAGCCTAATTAAGCTGTAACGTATATTGAAATACAGTACACCTTAGCAATTCTCATGTTGAGCAGTATTTCTATGAGAAAGTATATTTTTAACAATGGTGGGAGATGGCAGAAGTTTATCTTTCTAGATGTAGTCCAACTACTAGTGTGTAGAGAACAGTTCTTTCTCTCCCTTTTATCCTCCCACGTCTTGTTCCATCTCTGAAGCACGGGGTGTAACTCCTAAGGTTTAACAACTTAGGGGCTTAGAGAGAAATAAGGATATAGTTAAGAATTTCTTCTCCATTTCCTGTCTTAAACCTTTAACACGTAATGTTGAAAATGATTTACTTAAAGAAGTGTGCTTCGAGAGGAAGATGGCTGGGAGGCACATATCACAGGTGATTTCCTCCTCATCTCAATGCTTTTGACAAATATTAATGAAGCGGCAGCAGAAATACCTAACAAGATCAGAACGTGAAGTCCAATGCCTTAGTTTTCTTCATTCCAAGTGGCTCTCGGTGAAGTGACTCTGACCAGCAGGAGGCATTTGGCAATGTGTAGAGACGTTTTTGGTTTTTACAACTAGGGGCTGCTACGGCACTTAAGGGTAGAGGCAAAGGACAGCCCCTCATGATGAAGAATTTTCCAGCCCTAAATGTCAGTAATGCTTTTGTTGAGAAACCCTACCTTAGTCAGTAAGGAATAACAAATGGTGTTTTCAGTGCCAGGTACACACAGTATCAAATTAGAATTATAATTTAAGTATTAAAAAGAACTAAAGGCACATTTTACACAGAAAAATATGAATACAAAATATGATTAAAAACTTCCCTAAGTTAAAATAAATAGTAGTGTAAAGAACTGCAGTACTATAAAACTGGTCACAAAAATAAAGTTTTAATGCAATTATTATTTAAGTTAAAATGTTGTTGGCCTGCTAATAAGCAAAAGTCATAAGAAATGTGAAAGCTAAAAGTCTGATTTCGTTACGTGAAAACAATGGACTTAACCTCACTTTTTGATAAGACATTTTAGGTAATAAACCTACAAAGCCTGCCCAACATTAGAACTCAATGTTTACCAAAATTGTTAACCAGCATACGCAAATTAACTGAAATTACATCTTTTTAAAACTCTAGTTATATTTCAAGCTAAGCTACAACTATAAAAAGTACCCCAAATTTTCCTAATTTCATTTTTCAGAAGTATTCATAAGCTAAATAAATAAGAGAACACACAGTTTTTAATATTATTCTATGAAAAAAAATCCATGAACAAATATTTCAATGGGATATCTCGGAGAAAATAAAATACGCTGGCTTGTTTCATAAAACACAATACAAACACAGTGACCATCAATGCACATGTGTTTCTAAGTGTCGTCTACAGGGCAGCAGCACCAGCGTCACCGGGAACTCATCAGAAACGCAATCCCAGGTCCCACTCTAAACCTACCACCAGATTCTACATTTTAACAAGATCCCCAAGGTGATTTGCATGCACATGGAAGTTTGAGAAACACGGCTAGAGAGGATCAGTAAAAGGGTGAAAGAATCACTTAGCTTTCTTTTGGTAGTAGCTACAGCAAATGGTTCTAACCTGTAAAACCTGTTTTCCAGTCTTTGTTTAATTGTACTTAAATCCGTTGGATATGCCACTACAGTGCAATACATGGGATAGGCTTGCAAATCCACAGGAGCCACAAATGCTGAAGCAATATCTAAGATAAACAAACAAATACGTTTATAAATTTATTTTTGTACTGCTTAAAATACTTCAAAATTCTGCTTGAATTAAGCTTTAAGTTCTAATCCACATAACCATTAGTCTACCACTATCTTCTGATAGAAAATACATACAGTTTAGCTAACACATAGTCTCACTTTTTATTATGTCTACATTTATACTGCAAAATTCTAGGAGTATTTGTTATTTATGGATTCCTTAGAAGAAAAGAGATGACAGACAATATATAAAGCTGACTTATTAAAGAACATCCACATGTATTTCTATAATTAAAACCAGGCCATTCCTGAATCTATGTTATGTGTTTGACAGTAATTGTTTTGACATAATTACTAAAATTACCTAAGATAGTATCTGAGACAATAATTAATTAAGTGTTGCCCATATTTTAAAAGACTTCAGATGAAAATATCATCCAACATGTGTCTCCAATATCTTCAGCTCTTACTCATGTTAATTTCTCCCTTAGACTCTTTAAAGCTCATTCCTTACTGAAAGTCTAGGTTAATACAAACCACCACACTAGTTTAGAGTTATTTTGGGCACCAAAAGTTCAGATAATCATGCTTTGTGGTCATTGTTCTTTTTCTTTTTTTTTAAATAAAGCAAAGCAGTTCATATACCCTCTCCCTTCCCTTTACAAATATTCTATTGTGTATACCTATATCAAGTTAAGAGGAAAACTGGTACAGTTACCCATATAATTCAGCTTTCAGCCCTCCTCTTTCAAGTCGCATCATGTCAGCTTGAGTATGTCAAGGATTTTAAAATTAGGTTCTGGAGGATCTAGGTTTTTCAACGGTACCCCTGGTGTTTCTGGGGTCCCTCACTCTGAAATTCAGCTAGAGCAACCTCATTTATAACTGTTTTAGATATTTAAGCCCTGTGTAAAATCGCATTTAAAAAAAAAAAAAACCACTTAAAAATGTTTGAAAACAATGACATGATATTATGGAAAAAAGTTTTGCTTGAATAATAATATTTTTCCTTTCCTTTGCTTTCTGGCAACATCTTCTATCTATATTCATGTGTTACTATTATTTACCTAGTGTCATTAACTGGTTTATTCCTGTAACAATTCTTTCACATTCTTCATCCCTGGGATTGGAACCCCATTCACCATCAAGAGGCTTATAGATCAATGATCTGCATTCAACATCAGTTAAAGGAACACTGGTACCTAGTTCTTCAGGAAATACAGCTGAAATACAAAGAAAGAAAGCAGATTTAGTGAAAATATGTGGTAATTTACTAATATTTAGGTTACCTTTAGAAATTAGAGTTAATACTGTTATAAAATTAAAGTATAATTTTGTAAAGGTTTGGTAAGTATATTCTTTATTTTCATTAAAGGAAAGTATGTTTCAAGGGTCAATAAAATTTATTCTTTAAAACATTAATTTCATAATTCTCTAGATGAGCATATAATTACTTCTCCAAAATTATACCTGACAACTTGCTCTATTATCAGTTACAGGTGAAGGAGAAAGTATTCCTATAAAATGATGCAAATTTAAAGTTTTCTGAATCATTTCATAATATGTAATCTCCATGTTTACTTTGATAAAACGCACAGGTGAAACTGAGCAAAAGTGGTATTCTTTCAGAAATGCTTCAATCAAAGGCTCAGTTTTTTTCAAATGTGGGAACAGGGACAATTATGAATACTGACAGATGATTCTTACGCTTTTTGCTCTTAAATGATGAAGGTATGCTTTCTGCGTGCCTGAATCTTCAACAGAATCATTAGGGGGTGGTGGTGACATAAAATCTACAAATCTGCCAAGCAATTTTTTCTTTGAACTAGACTTCATGAGAGAAACATTTCGAAATATGCTACTATTTGTTTACAAAATTTCTCCTCCTCCCAAAATGTAATTAAACTCTATGAGTGCCTATGTACGTGTATCCAAATAGAACAAAAACAACAAAAATCACCCCCTCCAAATAGCAATATATTCAGGTAGGAGACAAGTAGTATATTACTGTCACTAATTCATTTCAAGAAATACCCCAGACATTACAACATCGATTAGCTTCATTTCTCTCATATTCACAATAGTCTGATGTGACTTCAAATTCAAACCTTCACAAAGTAGAGAAATAAAACCAGAAGGTAAGCCATGTAACACATTTACAAGTTGATTAAGATATTTTAAACAGCTCTAATTTAGCAATGAGATGAAAAAGACATTATTGGTATTGGTATCTCAAAGTGATAATTTCTAGAAAGTATTAGTTTTGAACAAAATCAGCATGACCATTTTCTCATTTCTAAGATTTACCAGATTGGGTTTACTTTTTCCACATTGTCTTTTCTCTGCTTTTTTAGAATACAATAACTAGTGAGGAACTCCATTTATAAATGATTATTTCTACTATGTTACAAGTCAGGCTTTTTTCTCTTTTTGTTTTTTAAAATCTTTATTCTTACATGATCGTAAAAGTAAGATACTATTAAAAAAATCAAACAATACAGAATAATGTAAAAGATCATTTGTGGAAGTCCTCATATCCCCACCCTTTATAAATGATCATTATTAATAATCTGGTATATACCCTTTTAAACCTTTTTAGGCATATACAATTGTGTGTGTTGTATTTTTTTTTAAACTGAAACAAACATGGATAATGAAATAGAAAGAAAATGTAATCTCCAGGCTTCAGCCACACTGGTCTTTTCTCAGTTCCAGGAAGATGTCATACTCACTGCCTAAGGCTAACTCCCAAATCCTAAGGCAATGCGTCAGGCCATATGCAAGATGACGGTTATTATTATTAATTATAATTACCTACTCATTGAGCCCTTACATGTGTCAGGCTCTATAATAAGCACTTTACACATATGATATCATTTAATCCTCATAGCAGCCCTCTAAGGAAAGTATTAGTTTACACAGTTTCAAAAGCTGAATCCTAAGAATCTGGAGTTTTGAGATTTAAAGGAATTTGTCAAGATGACATAGATAAAAGACAGCAGAGCTAGGATAGAAATCTACGTCTCACTCAAAAGCCTGAACTCTCAGTATTACATTGTATTCTATGTATTCTGCTGGAGTTACAAAAATATCTTTGATCCCAAGTGCTCATCTTCTAGAGCAGCGGTCCCCAAACGTTTCAGCACCAGGGACCAGTTTCATAGAAGACAATTTTTCCACGGACGGGAGGTGGGGGTGGGGGATATGACTCAGGCGGTGATGCGAGTGATGGGAGCGGCAGATGAAGCTTCGCTCACTTGCCCGCCGCTCACCTCCTGCTGTGCGGCCCAGTTCCTAACAGGCCGCGAACCAGTACCGGTCCGCTGCCCGGGGGTTGGGGACCCCTGTTCTAGAGTGAATAATAATTAGCAAATCAGTATCGTATTCTGCTGTAATTAATTTCAACTTTCCCTGTTAAACTACAAATTCCAAGTGGGCAAGGATTATGTCTAAATTTTTCACTGTTATGCCTCCCCTACCCTCCAGGGTCAATAATAGGTGTGTAATAAATATTTGTGGAATGAATATTTTCTACTTGGTCTTCATTAAGAACTCTTTGTAGTTGCAAGTTAGCAAATCAGATTTTTATTTAAGAAATTAATTCCATAATACAGACACAAAAAGCTTAACCTACACTTACCATTGTTAGGTATAAGCTCCATATCCCAAGGACTCATCTTTTCTGTATCTCCATTGTCCCAGCTTAAAGGAAGGAAAACCTTTATATTAAAAAATCTAAATACTGCATTGCAATTTTAATAAAATCACATTGTAAAAATAATTACTTCAGTGTTTAAAAGTAGTATCTTTATCATTTTATTAACAGACGGGACAACATTCAAAACAAGTTAGGCTGAACCAAAATACAATAGTTCCTTACCAAACATTGTAACACTGAAACAAACTATCAGGGTACTCAGGCTGAAGAGGTTCCTGGCTTTCAATTGTTCCAAACCACCAGGCATCATCTATGACTGATCTGAAACGGTCACCTGGACAAGAATAAAAGCCATCTCATTACTCTGAAATGAAACGCTGCTGTTGTTACTCCTCTTTCCTTTAAGACACTTAAACTGCCTGTACGATTTTGAAAGACCTATGAAAAATGACCTACACACTCCAAAATAAATAAGTAAATAAATAAAATCAGCAATACTGAGGGAAAAAGTTATTTAATAAGCACACCTGAAGTGTGACCGACTTTCAGCACCATTTTGGACATTTTACTACGGTAAGGAGAAATTCACTCTTATCGTAGACATTTTTACCAATCCAGCACACCATTAGGACGATGCACAAATTCTTCATTCAAATAAAAACACAGACAATTTCTTCCCAACAAATATTTATAGTCTATCTTTAATTTCTTACTTTCTGTAGGGAAGTTCCTCTAACCAACAATTAAGAGTCCAGGCTAAAAACAAACCAAACAAGAACAATCCAACCTGCTTTCCTTTGACTCAAATCACCCTTAAGTTACTAACACTCATCTATACACTCACTTTCCCTTTCCTATAGAAACAAATAAAAAAGAAACAAAAACAACTAATCTTTGTAATAGTTTTGATCCAAGATTGGTTGAATCTGTGGAGGCAGAACCCATGGATACGGAGGGCCAACTATATAGCATAAAATGAATTTAAAAAAGAAAAGAAATTTAATGACAAAAAAGAAAGCTGGAGTCAGGCTAAATTAACAGAACACAACTGCATGTTGTTGAGTTATATATATGTGTATATATATATACTCTGAGTGGGTATGCACTGGGATCAAATTTAGATTCAAATTCAAGCATGCTAACAGCCAATGTTAAGAGGGAAACATGATCTATTACTAGACTAAGAGTCTCTAATTGCTCCTCAGATGCACATTAGTGACACTACCCTTAGTGAGAAGCTAATATATAATTTAATAAACAGCATTACCGACACCTCCGACACCTTACAGTAAACAGAATAATGAGTTTCATAAAGCTATTTCTTACAATCCTATTGTACCTAGACTGACGACATTACGCTAAAGAGGAAGAAATGGATAATGTGTGCCTGACCACAATGAATGATACTGCAGGCTAATGACAATAAAGTTAAGCAAGGAATACAGTCTACCAGAGCAAGCCTTAAACATACCTGAGGACAGGCTGAAGTAATTATTATTGATGTAATTTTAAATGGCAGTTGGTAGATACATGCAAATATCTTCAGAAATAGAAGACTAACTAGTATTAACTTTAGAAGAAATAGTAATCTATAAATTTAGGGGAGAAAAATGATAAGATCCAAATGAGAACATTCTGATGTACATCCATTTGAAATCTCTCTCTGATCTGTCCAATGCTTGCCGTATTCCTTTGCTTAGGTTGTCAGTGCATTTCTAGAATGTTCTCCTGGACTCTGACTGCTAATATTTGTTCCGCCAATTTATTGGCAGATGCGTGTCCTCAAAAATAAGAGATGAAATTGATCTTATCAACTAACACATGTAAATAATTTAAAACATCATATGTACCAAAGGCTTACATCTAAAACCAAGAAGAACTTTTAGCTCTTTCTTCTTGAATTTACTTACGGTTTTCTAAATTATGAGTATATAGCTATTTCTTCACTCATCAATTTTAGACATTAAGTATTGGTCTCTCTCCATATAACTGTATATAAAGGGTATGTGCATTTTATTTAATCCATATTCAGTTTTCCTTTGTCATGACTACACTGTATAAATATTGTTTGCTAATGAGCCAAATGGCACACAATTCCTTTCTTATATAATTTTGTATAATTGCTTCATTTTCTTATGGTTGGTTTTCTCTGAATTTATGATTATGTCTTCCCACATTCTCTAATAGCTCAAACTATAAAACACTCTTCAATATATAGTCTCCCACAAAGTCAAACATGTTATACAATTTATCAGTTTCACTTTTTTTTTCCTGATGATTTCACTCTTAGAGGACAATGTTTTCGGGACTGTTTGTTTTACAGACTTGCTAAACAGATGCTATCCTGAGACTTCTGTTGACTGTTATTTGGGAATTCCTTTCGGTGCTTTCCTGTTCTGAATTTCCTGTCTCCTGCAGAGATTCCGTGTCTTTTTCTTTACTCCCTTATTTGATGGAACACATCTTTCAAAGCTTCCAGAGAAATGGCACATGGGTGTAAATTTTTTTCTTAACTTGCATGTCCCTAATTTTAATGACTTGCATTTCCATAATTTTTCTTTTTACAGCACACATGTAAATTTCTACGTTTACCAAGACCAAACAAGAGACAACAAATCACCACACAAAGGCCTTCCAATGGCACTGGAAGAGGGATGAAATGCCACGTCAACTGATGTGCTTTTTCAAACCAAATAAGCCATATAGGCACCAGAGTCTACTCCAAGATGACAGAGTGGCCCTGTCTGAAATTTTTAAAAGGAATACTCTAGAAAATAGCACATCCATCTGTACATAAATTAATGCACCTTAAATGCCTGGAGACTTTTAAGGATTTTAGAAGTTTTTTTTGAGTCTTGATTACAGTATTAGCTTTAATTTTAACAGCGTTAACCAATAAAAGAAAAATGTCAGTTCAGTTTTAGTCCCAGTCCAAATTATTAAACATTTTGAACTGGAAGACTTCTTTTGCTTCAAGTTTGAATTCTGTCATTAATTCCTTTGGATAAAAATTTAATTCAGCACATAAAACAGCAGAAGGAATAGCTATAAACAATCTTATACATAGTTAAGAAATATAAGAGAGAAAATGTTTGGAATTTCAGCATCACCTAGATTAAAAGTATTTGCATTGTTAAAAATAAATAAATAAATTCCTGACACAATATCTTACTTTCTTATTAACATTCCTGCAAATGGCAAGATTTCTGATGATCTTTACCTAAATTATGAAAAATAGTAAGTCACTTATTAGATAAAGCAAACATTACAGCTTCTAAATAAATTACCCACCTATATTCCACCGCCTATATTTTGCATCGTCAAATTGTTGTCTCAAGACTAGGAAATCTATAACATCAGGCATATCATGGTACCTAAGTACAAACAGAAACAAACTGATTAGGTCATATACTTACAAATATCTAAAAGGCGTTCAAATTTATCTGGATCTTGAAAAATAATCTACAATACTAAGAAACTATTGCCTCTTTCAACAGTCCTTACTTCATGGTAAATGATCCACCGGTCAGTTTACCAGTATCAGGATCCAGAAAAGCAAGTTTAAGGCAGCAAAGAGTAGGCAATCCCACTTCATACTTTATGCCGACTATTTTCATCAGTTCTTGTTCCTGAGGAAGATACAGAAAATAAGAAACCATCTTCACAAAATAAACTGCTAAAACATAATAAAAAAAATTATCCATTTTAATATTGATCTAGGTGATTACTCTGTATGTATATGTAAAAATCTATTGAGCTGTGTACTTATCGGTGTACTTTACAGTATGCAAGTTATATCTCAATTTAAAAAAGAGAAAACAAAAGAAAGAAAAAAAAAAAAGAAAAAGGAAAACTTTAGCGAAATAAGAATTTTCTAACACAGTTCCAAGGACCTGGAAATAATTCTAAACTACTGCTGATAAACCTAGAAATACTTGCAAATTTACAAAGATGAAGTTTGCCTTAGATGTTAATGTTGTCCAGTTCTCACCATAATTACATTTTATTCCCAACTTATAAACTATTGGAATATATAAATTCAATCTTATGTTTCTTTAGAAGTTAAACACCTTCTACTTCCCAGATTGTTTCAATTAGAAAAGGTATCTTCATGATACAGTTTCTTATAGTGAAAATAGTAACACTCAATACAATTTCCTCTATAATCGCATCTTTTTGGGCTATTAAATTATAAACACCATACCCGTAGTTCCATTTTATGCCATGGCTGTTTTTTGGGATTGATACTATAAATTTTATTTTTCCGGGCCATTTCAACATATGCTTCATGTCCTTGTCGGAAATAATAAACCTAAAAAGTAAATAAAGTCACAATTTTAAAACTTGAATGTGTTTCCTTTGACGCAAGATGCACGGTATCAGCTGAAACTGCAGAGAGAATTTAATGTCCTTTAAACTAAAACAAATTCTAATATTTTGATCTTTTTTCCCTTCTTTTCCTCAAGCTGTCCTACTGTCACTTAATCATAACCATAGTGTTCTAAATAACATTAAGAGGTTAGGATAAGCAGTTATTTTTTGGCTTTTTGGTTTCACCATTTTATTTTTGGATGCAAAATAAGTTAATTTATGTTGTATAATAAAGTAAGTTGTAACTAGGGGTCATGTTTAGTTGATTATTCACCTACTTTTATAGCAAGCGGTTTGTACAAATGCAGGAAACTTTAAAATGAAAAATATATTTTCATATATATTTTCACATATATTTTATCATTATAAAGAGAGCAAGGCATATATTTATCCTCATTTATGGAGGTCAAATTTAAGTGACTCCTGACTACCACCCTGGAGAACTGGTACGTGAATACAGCAGTCTGAGCCCAAGTGTTCTTCCCACGACACTTCCCACGATAAATAGTTGAGCTTGTTAAAAAATGCTGCTGGAATTTCAAAAAATGCTATTAAGTTCTTAGCAATATTTTGGGATACCCATTAGCTTACACACATTCATTCTATTCATTAATATCATTATTGCTCCAGCTGCCTGGAACTTTAGAGTTACTTACTCTTGCATTAAAAAGTTTTTGTTTTCCTTTTTTGTTTAAACTGTCAACTGCCACCTGTCACTTTCTACTGTTAGTGTGCCCTGCTAAAGAAGCCTCTATTTTAATTCCTAACTTACTACTATGAATCTACTGAACACCAGATAACCCTGCCTCTTAACATTTATGCATAAAACAAGGAGACATGAACTCCTGAGTGGAAAAGTTTGGTCTAATATCTTACATTTTCATTTCAAATTCACAAGAACATAGTCCAAAACGATGGCCAACCATATTTTCTTAAAAATGAAATGATATTCAAATAGATTTTTTTTAAGATCTAAGAAACATATTATGAACATTATAGTTATTTAAATAAAATACTTTTATGAAATAAAATTAAATAAAAATAAAATGCTGAATTTTGTTTTTCCTTTACCATATAAATATAACTTAGGAAAAAGAAAACTGGCCATAAAATCCTCTTATTAAAAAATACATATTAGTTTTTAAAATGTCAACAAAACCTCTATTCTCTTACAATATTTAATTTGCTATTGCAATTTTTACAGTAGCCTCAAAAAAGATTATCAGTAAAGCTTTCCTCCTAATTTTCCTCTTTCCATATACAGCTACAAATATGTAAAATGAGATACTTTATAAAACTGCTGCAATTTTCTAGAGTTCTGTTTCAAGAGCTATAAAAAGTATTTAGTTACTTGAATGAAACAAAGGATATTTTTTAAAAGTTAAAAAATACCTCATCACCCATTTGTGGCACAAATGGACATCTTCGGGGGAGAGTATCTGTAATCCATGTTGAAGGTAACCATTCTTCTAACGTCAAACCATTTTCCGTTAGTTCTCCCACAGCCAGTCTCTAAGTGTAAAACAATATAAAGTAATATTATCATGAAAGCATTCATCTATCAATCTGCCCTTTAAAATAACTACAAAGGTAGTTTAAAAAATAAAAGGGGAAGGGATCTTTGTACAAAAATGTATATTAAGTATTAAAAACCTTACTCTGGGAAGATGGCAGCAGTGGTAGTATAGTTATATTCGATTTCTCCAAATCACTCCATAAAAAAAGAACTAGATAAACCAAAGCTCTACAGACAATATTCAAAACAAAACTAGGTGACAAGATATTCCCATAAACACTGAAGTATAAGCTCTGTCTCCTTTCTTTCCTCTCAAAATTCTATCAGTTTCATAAACACTCCATGTAACAGACCGAAGCATATTCGAGATTTTATTTAAAAAAATCCTAGTCATAAGCGTGTTAGTAAGAACTAAGTAAGATATTCTCATATGGGCTGAGCAGTGCCAAGATACAGAAGGCTAACTGTTTCCATGGGCTGGGCATTATACTTCCACATAGCCCAAGAATATTCCTTTAACTCCTTTTAAAGTAGCCATTTCACACACAAGCTTCTAAAAAAAATTTTTTTTCAGATTTTTTTTTTTTTTTTTCCAAACAGAATGCTGTCAAGCCAGGTCTCTTACTTTCGTGAATAGGCCTTTGAGAAAAAGCTAAAATTTTCTGGTCACCTACAGGTGGCCATCATAGTCTGGATATTGGTACCTTAGACTTTGGAAAAATGGACTTTCTAAGAGCTGAAACCTAACATATGTAAGTAGAGATAGAGAAACTTCATGCAGTTGATTAAAAATGTTTTGGTTCAGTGTTTGTAAACTAAGATTTCTAAATTTTATTCTCTTGCGTTCAAAAAAAAAAAAAAGGTGGTTATAAGGTAGTTATCACTGTGAGTTAATGAAAGTTCATGAAAAGAAAAAAGGTCATAACGGGTGTCGAGAACACTACCTGCAGCAGGTATGCTATAGTTGCTACTTAATACTCATTTTCCTATTAACTCTTCTTCCTATTAACCACCTTTGTTTGTATTTCTCAGTTAAGCACATCAGGAGAACTCTCTCTGGAGAGTAAGGGACGGGTAAAGGACTTTGGCATTTACTATACGTGAGATGGATCCATTGGAGAATTTTAGGCAGAAGAGTGATAGGATCTGACATATTTTAAAAGGATCACTCTGGATGCATCAGAGCAGGCATCTGCAAATTATGGCCCATGGTCCAAGTCCAGCCCACTATCTTCTTTTATAAATCAAATTTTATTGGACCAAAGCCATACCCGTTCGTTTATGTATTGTCTAGGGCTGCTTTTAGGCTACAATGGTGGAGTAGCTGGCCCTCTACAGAAAGTTTGTTGATCCCTGCTTTAGAAAACAGAGCCTAGGGGGATGAGGGTAGAAGCAGGAAGAGAGATGGAAGGCTACTGCAGTAATACAAGTGAGAGTTCACGGTAGCTCACACTAGCATGATAGCAAAAGTGGTGAAAACAGTCAAGTGCTGAATGTATTTAGAAGACAGAGCCATGATAATAATTCCCTGATGGACTGAATGTGGAATGAGAGAAAAAGAAGAATTACAGGGTTTTGGTGTAAACAACTGGAGTTGTCAACTGCTGAGATGAGGAAGGCTGAAGTGCAGCACGTTACAGGGGAAAGCTTAGAAAATAAATTTTGTTATGTGTTAGATTTGAGATGTAAAGCCACATGACATGTGAACAGTTATTTTATCCACAAGTAGTTACTGAGTAGCCAGTACTGTTATGCACTGAGCACATCACAGAGTGAGATCCACAGATCGTATCCGTCTTACATATGGTGAGGTGTTCAGTTTAAGTGTCTGAAAAAGGTTTCCTTTGACTTAGTAAAAAGAAAGAAAGGTCGGAAAAGTCTAAAAACTACTTATCCCAGCCTCAATATGAACTATTAATACACTAAGGCAAGCATTTCTTCCCAGAATGTCGATTAGGATAGCTAACAACTCTTACACGAGAAGTAATCATATTTATAACTGTAAGACTGTGGCATAGACAAGAATCATTATGATAAACATTATGACAATTCCTCAACAATTCTTGGGGAACCTAGAAGTTTTGGTTAAAGTAGATTTCTGTCAGTTAGTACTTACAACCACTTAGGGGATAAAATGCATTGACATGGCTCTAAATTTCCAGCCTCATGAATTGCGATTTCTTTAATTTTGGAGATACAGGTAACTGATTTATTTCCTTTCTATCCATGGATATTCTTCTAGGTCCACCTAAAATTTTATTTCTTCTGGAAAGCTTATGTGAAACTCTAAGATAAGATGGCCCCATTTGGTTTCTGAGTTATTATCTATAAAATTACTTTGCCAATCAAACATATTTTATCATGTGATATTTATTCTATTTTTTTGGGGGGGGGATTCAAACAACTTGTTAGTCACACATTGTTTCTGGAGCAAGTACTACGTCTTACACTTCTTTTTATCCACTGTATTGCTTTATAAACTGCAGGCACCAGATAAAGATTCATCGCTCTGATTTCCAGAGCTCCTAACAGCATAAGGGATATATGTCAGATAATATCTGAGATAACTTTACTGTATCTCTCGAGAATTCTATTTTTTAATAAGCATTTTCTATATTTGCCTAACTGGGTTTTTTTTTTCTTTTTCTTTTTTGCTTAATTCAAACAATCATATGGAAAATATTTTCATTTTTTTCATAGACGCAATAAATATCAACTAATTAATGATGTCTCAGTTACTTTTCAGCTCTACAACTCTATGCGTAAGAAGGGAAATATTGTGTTTACTTGAGATAAGACGACTAAGGAATAAGAACAATGCTATCTACTGTTAGATTCACTGATAGGCTAACAACAAACCATGTGAACAAAATCCAAATTACAGGGAGTAGCCTGTAACATCCTAACTTTATGCTATTTAAAATCTGTCCCACATAAATTTAGTGGCAGACAGACCCTGGGGTAATACTTTAAGCAAAACAGTGAAATGAAAATACGCCAAACAGTAACGGTGGATCCAAATGTAGCATGTGTGAAGGAGCCTGAGGTATTAGTTTATGGATAATCATCAAATAAAAGGGGACCAGGTGAAGTAAACTGCACTCCTGCGACAAAAGAATTATGTGAGGTAACAATGCAAACCTCAAAAGTTCATCAAAACTGTCTTGAGATGAAAAAAAAGTTTACCTCATTAGCCAGATACATGGCTAAATCGGTTTTATCTGTCTACTATGTAAAATAATGGGTCAGCCTACATTTATCATCACTGACAAGGAAGAAGAGAAGTATTGTGGCTAATGTGTGGTACTCTCTTTGGTAAATATCCCCTAGACAAAGGCAAAGGAGGTGACAAAAAGGATAGTAGGCTGAGGAATGCAGATTAAAGTAACCCATAATTATAAAGCTGAAACAAACAAGCGCTCAACGGATGCAGATAAAATAAACACTTAAGACAGAAGTAGTCTTAAAATTTTTCAAAGCTCTCTAAAGATAAAGACCCTACCGTCTCCCTAGTATTTAATTCTACAGATAACAACTTCTATTTAATTCTAAAAATGGCAGAGGTTTTAAAAAAATCTTCCATTTGTTTAACCAAATGTGCCTCGAACTTATAGTCTTCTGGGGAATACAGAACGTGTCCCTTGTATTTCATTTACTTTAGAGCAAAATTTAAACAGTTCTTGTTTTTAAAGTATTCCAACTCCGTAACAGCTAACAGATCTTATTCACATAACATTCATCTCTTGCTTTCTCTGATCTATCTCAAAGTATCCACAGACTAAAGACGTAGTAATCAAACCAGTACTACTGACCTAAGGGCTAGTGATGGCTCACATACTCTGTAAATTAATGAAGGCTTGTTACCACAGTAGTATTTTCAGCAGTAACAGTTAATAAGGATGGTTGAAAAGTAAAGGCAATTAAAAGACTAATAAACTGTGTGTTTTGTAGCATTATTTTTTTTACATAAATAAACAAATCCCACTGGAGTCTCAAGAAAAAGATCTGCTCATGTTATACGATTAAATGCTCAATATTTACAATATGGTAATTCTACAAGTAAATACTCTCACATGCTAAACATTTAAAAACTTGAGGAAACTAAAGAGATCTTAATATATTTTATTTTACTACTGCGTACTTCTGAGTTTTTTCTATTACTTGCTGGTACACTTGAAAAATGTTTATGTTCATCAGCTGCACTTTTAAAATGCATGCTTTGTTTTTATAGAAAACAGATATATATATATATATATATATATATATATAAATCAACCTTTTGTTTTCTTTCTTTGGGCTTCTTTTTCTTTGGTGATACTGGTCCATCTTTTTCTTCATTTACTTTCTTTCTTTCCTTTTTAATCTGTTTCTGCTTCTGTTTTTCAGATTCTTCTTCTTCATCTGAACTGCTTTCTGCTTTCTTGGTTTTATGCTTAGGAATTTTCTTTGGTGGCTGCAGATTAATTCCTGCATCTGCTGTCCAGTCAGAATAATCACTGGAGTAGTCACTAGAAGGAAAGAAGAGATTTAAAAAATACACAGACAAGATACACTTTAAGACTTTGTTGTATGAAAATGTAAAGAAAGATCATAATAAAAAGTAATGACAGAACAGTACATACTAAATGAACTAAAAGTATTTCCTAACTTTCAACTCATCTTCTCAATAGTTTCTTAAACATCTGTAGGCTTAATTTACTTAAGTATCTCCAAAAATTTTTAAGATAAATAAGGTCGTAGTGCTAGTTAAACAATGAATTTAAGTACCTTCTATGACTTTAGCAAACATACAGATTTCTGAGTGCTGCATGTGTTCAAAATATTGTGGAGTATACAAAAATGAGGAGCACAGCGCCACTTTCCTCAGTTCTAGCAACAACAGAAAGACAGCCCTAGGTAGCACAGGAGGTACTGACACTGAGGAAGAAGCATAGGGATTCCTTTTTGAGGGCAGGTGGGCCCCTTGACACGGGAACGCCCATGGTAGAGCCCTGGTGCCTTCATGGTAGCTAGATACTGAATTGGCAGGGCCAGAAGTCCTCCTACCCAGCGGGAAGACTGTGCCTGCCAACTTTGCATGGCATCTCCAGTGTACACCCTAGGTGTATCTTATGCTTCAAAGCAAAGTAAGATTCAGAAAAATACAGGCCTAATATTTTATGTATCACTACCGATCGTGTTTGCCATTGGCTGTATCTCACTGGAAACTTTCTTTTCAGTTTACCTTCAACAGACCTAAGTTTTACTAAACTGATGTTGCAAAATAAAGAATCCAATTATGTTATCTTCTGTTTTAATTTTAGTACATGAGAATATTTCATTACTTGACTTTATAGTTTTATAAATATAATTACCTTAATGGAATCTAAATTATACTATGTTAAAATCAATAATCAGGTTGTCTAGATTTACTGATGTATATATCCTCACTCCTCTAAACATATTGCTGGTAACACTGAAGGCATATTTTTCTGGAGTTTTATTCTACTACCTTGTCCCTCTGGCCCGAGTGTCCTTTATGGGCAATTTACCCGTTATCTCCCTAAGAATAATCATCACAGATAACAATCAAATAATTAAGGTGTTTTCTAGTATGATTTCATGACTTCATCTTAAAACTTAAAACGATTTTGAAGAACTTAAATAAAAAATATTTTCTGACACTACTCTGGATATGTGGGAACACATCTGCAAGGCAAATAGCTACCTAGGCTATCCTCAACTTAGGAGCATTTATTTACTCTAACCCCAGCCATGGTCACTGTAAACGACACTCGCCAAATACTCTCACTGTTGTATTTGCTCTCTGGAGCACTCAGCTCTTACAGAAAATCTGCTGCCGCCAGCACGGACTACAAACCCCAGAGGTCTATGTACTTTACAACAATCTCCCCAACTGCTGAAGCCAACACTGCTTTTTCAAAACAAGAACCTCTATGTTGTTTCGTGGTTTGAGATACAGGCATACCTTGTTTTTACTGTGCTTCACAGACACTGTGTTTTTTACAAATTGAAGGTTTGTGGCAACTCTGCACTGAACAAGTCTATCGGTGCCACTTTCCCAATAGTATTATTTTTAGATTAATGCTGTTTTTAAATGTTTAATTATTTTTTTTAGACGTAATGCCACTGCACACCTAACAGACTACAGTATAGTGTAAACATAACTTTTACATGCACTGGGAAAACAAAAATTCGTGTGACTTGCTTTACTGCAATATTCTCTTCATCGTGGTGGTCTGGAGTCAAACCTGAGATATCACCAATGTATGCCTATTCTCTATTTCCACTGCTGAGCCAAAAGAAACTGAGTTGTTCTTCTACTGTCTTGTTTCAAATACAGAAAACCACCAGACATAACAATGACCACTTGCATATAATAACTGGGAGCAACTACTGTGGAAACAGGAAAAGTCCATGATAAAAAGAGGTGAAGAATTCTTAAATACAGCCTCTTGGTTTCTTTGGCAATTTTAAGAGCTAGTGCTGCCAGGGAATAAGTATCAGGGGCTAAACATAATTACCATTCCCAAAGGCTCTACTTCTTGCTACTAAGACCTCGCAAGGTCAGCCAAGGCCATCAAGCCCTGTAACAATGTGAATCACCAGTAAGTAGAAGGAGCTGAAGGAATCCTCGCTTACGTGATCAAATGGGGTGGGAACAACAGGAAAAAGGGAAAGCTTATTCTCATTGCTGGAAGAAAATATTATTAGCATTCAACAAATTCCATTAAAAAAGACAGTTAATTCTAAAAAATCTCATTACTTTCATAATTTAATGCATAAATATTTCTCAAAGCCAGTAATGAAGCTAGCTTGTGGTTCAGTATTACAAATGTAACAGCATTCAGAAGATAAAATATCAACTAAGAAAAAGTTAAAAGCATCATTTTGTAGATCTAGTTACAATATCCAAAACTTTTTTTCTACTAGAGAAAACATGTCAAAGGAAATCTAAATTTTGGACAACTACAAAAAAACTCTGAAGAAAGATCAATTTTAAACCCAAAGGGACTCTGAAATATGTTTCTGATAGAAAGGAATTTAACATTAAGAATCAAGGCAGCTTTCTAAAGAATTAACATTACATTTGGAAGAATAAAAATTCATTAAATTACCTAGAACTGCCATCACTGTGCCATGCTCTCTCTTCCTCTTCGGACGTTCCACCACTGACAGCAACAACTTCACCTTCCTAAGAGATAGTTAATACATATTTTATTGTATAGTTTTACAGAATAACATTCTATGATTACAGAAAATATCAGTGATATCTAATAGTATAAATCATATTAGGATATTTATATTAAAACCTGATTTAAGTTAGTTATAAAACACAGGTCTCATATTTTTATACAAAAATTATTGAATGTATCCAAATATTAAGTGTATCCAAAGATAAAATACTTATTAATACTGGATTCAGAGCAATCTCTTGGGTGGATTAACATTTTTTAAAAAAGCCTCATAACACATCTTCTAGACTGGGTGATACCAAATTAATATTTGATATCAACTTTACTTCTTGGGCCTTTTTTAAAATTTAAGTTTTCTTTTTCTATAGATGCATTGAGAAACTTAAATTTAGGAACTTTTATGTTTTAATTATTATTATTATTATTATTAAAATAGCTTTATCATATAAAAAAAAGGATATTCCAACTCAGGTATTATTTTATACAAATGGAGAGGATTAAAAGCTACCCAAACACTCTGATTTCTCTTTAGTAAATATTCACTGGTTAACACAGGATACTACCTGTGAAGCCATTTTCTTTATAAAAATTGGTTTTTTTTTTTTTTTGGTCACAAAATCTTGCTCCAATAAAAATACCAGCTCACATTAATTAAGCTTTTAGTATATGTCAGAAACTGTTCTAAGCACTTTGTATACATCATCCCATTTGATCTAGACAAACAGCGCTGGTGACAGGAAATCAGTCATTTAAATAAAAGAAACTAAAGCTTAAACAGGCTAAGAAATTTACCCCAGGCAGCACAATTAATAAGCAGCAAAGCCTATTTTGAACTCATGTCATTTTACTTCAAAGCTTAGACCCACTCTACACAAGAATGGTTCAGTGTTATTAACTGCTGGGCACATCCAGATCATTTTTCACGAGGATAATGAAATGTATTTTTTTTACTAATTAAATGTTATATCTTGGGGAGAAAATTTTTCCTGTTTTGATGGCTTAAAAATGAAGAATGTATTATATAACTGTTCCACAGGGCTTTGAAAACTAGGCAAATATGAAAAGATCAAAATCCAGAGTAAATTTTATTTAGCAAATTTAATCTTTGCTCAATATAACTGAAAAAAAAATCTGAACAAGTGATCTGATTATTCCCACTCTTAGTATATTACTTCTTTAAAGGGGGAGAACAGAAACAATTCTACATTCTAAATACAAAATAAAAAGGTACTATATGGAAGTACAAATTATTTGAACCAAAAACCCAGGATTCTTTCATTTTTAACTAATATATTGTGCCAAAGGTGATATTCTTTTCTTATTATTCTCCTCTACAAATATAAGGCATAAACAAATTAGTTTTGAAGACAAATCAAAGAATTAGTAGAATTTTCTTATGTAACAGATGTACCTGGAAATACATTTTGAGCTGAATTAATATTTTTAAAATTTCATAGAAACTTAACATTTAAAGGAGTAATAATACTATAAATCTTTCAAAAATAAAGAAATATTTTATAATGCAAATAAATAGCACACATATATTTTACATTCTGTGGCGTATCTAAATTGTTATGTGTCAAGTTTATATAATGGGTATATTTTATCTTTTTTGCCAGATTGAACGTATCATTTTGTTCTGGCCATACAAGGACCTGAAAACACTGGAGACTAACTTTTAAATTATGGTTAGAATACTCTCGGTTTGTGCTAATATTGCCCTGTCCATAGAGAATATACGTGGAGAATCCCCATACATGTCTAACACTGCAAAACGTAACATGACTTCAAAAATGTGTAGCTGTCAACATCTCAGACCATAGAGTCTCTGACTTAACTGTGAGTGAAGGGGTAATAGGGCAAGTGGGACAGGGGAAGGAAGACCATTGTAATTGCTAAATAAGACTGATTTGTGACTGCAAATGGGTTCCCTTTGCTGAAAGAATATATAATTTAGTAGGGACAATGATATTTATGGAAATAATTATACATAAGGAATATTTTAAAAATTTACATTGAGAAAGCTATAAATTGGTACAGAGATTAAAAACCAACCAAAATTGTCAAATGTCTACTGATCAGTTATAGTTACAGACTAGAGTTTCATGGTACCATTTCAAAAACCTGGCTTTGGAGTGAAAGGAACATGGGTTTAATCCCTGCTCTACCATTTAATAGTTAGGTAAATGTGTAATCTAAACATCTTTGAACTTCAGAGCCCTCAAAATGGGAATAATTAATTCACATGCATTTGTTTTGTGGACTTGAGGTTATGAATATCTGTGCCATGCCCAGAACACACACTACGGTCCTGCAACTATCACTATCATTTTAAGACCTAGACAAACCATGTTTGAGCTACATCTATAAATATAACAATGAATGCAAAGAATAAAAGTTACATTAAAAAAAACAAGTAAAAATGAAAACAGAAATCTATGAGTGTGCTGAGCTCTCACATCTGAAGAACTAGTGCCATTTTCTATCTCTTCTGAAGGTCTGGGAGTCTCTTCCAATGCAGATCTCGTACGATAATTGTGTTGGTTTGCTTGCTGCTTTTTGGATTCTCCAAGGTCCAGGAAATGTTCATGAGTATGATTCTGGAAAAAAGTAAATTAAATTTATTTAGAGTATGCTTAAAGAATGCCTTTTACTTTAAAAGTTGTATTTTTTAATGATGAAAAACCCATTCATATTTAAGATATCCCATAAGTAGACTAGACTATAGTACCAGCTCAAATATTTTAACATTAAGTTAAAACACAGGTTTATGATATGTTGAAATTCACTTGCTGATTGATAGGTTATAAAAACTTTTTTTTCTGATGAGGATTCATAGTAACAGACTAAGCCTAACACTGAACTCTCCTGTACGCACGCCAAACCTATAGAACAGATATAAGAAAGAGGACCACAGACTGTGAGGCATATATAATAAGGCAGAGGCAAACTAGAAAACAAAATGGTGATCACAAAGCTAACCAATCACTATGAGACTTGGATACCAGGTGACTAGCTCTCTCTTCTGCTGCAGGCAAATGTGAGAAAAGAGTCTTCTGCAGCAGATGAGAAAACAACTAAGACTGATCAAAATAACTTAAAGTCCAACACGGTTACAGAGATGAAAAAAACTCAGCACAAGAATGTACACCTGAAAAAAACCCAACTTGTGAATATAAAAAAATAGAAGGAAAATACTAAAAACTACCTTCGGAAAAAGAGACTGACATCAGACTTATACATACAACATATCATGCAATAAATCATACAATAAGAAAAAGGAACACTATCTTTAAAGTGTGGACAGAAAATAATTTTGAACCTAGTAGTTATATTCTCAGTCCTTTGAACCTATAGTTATATCCTCACTTTTTTTTTTTTTCTCTTCTCATTAACTTTGTTTTAATGGATCTCAAAATTCTGTGACAGATTTCTGGTCAAGTTGTTTCCATTAAAACGTACTGATTTTAAAACTAGTAAGTTAAAACTGCCACATACAGAAAATCAAATGGTCCACAAAACATTCTCCGTTTCTTCAAGGTTTTATGATGCATTGTTATCAATCAGTCTTTTACTATTCAACTTAAATGGCTGATCGAGAAACAGTCCTGAGACAGTTCTTCCCCCACTGGTTAAGACTGGGGTGCCCGGTACTGGCGATAATATTCATTTAGCCTTCTGAGCTTTCTGGGCAGACGTGGTGACCTTGCCAGCTCCAGATGCCTTCTTGTCCACTGATCTGATGACACCGATAGCAACTGTCTGTCTCATGTCACGAACAGCAAAGCGACAGTCAGAGGAGCTCTCAACACACAAGGGGGCTTGCCAGGAACCTATCAACAGTGGCAGGCAGCACCACCACCTTTCAAGAATTTGAGGCCATCTTCCAGAAGCCCCTTCCCAGAACAGTGACCAATCTTCTCCTTCAGGTCAGCAACCTTGCAAGCTGTGTGAGCTGAGCTGTGGTACAATCCAGAACGGGTGCATAGCCAGCACTGACTTAGCTTGGATGGCTCAGGAGAATCATTTGAGCTGTGAAGCTGGCTGCTTCCATCATTCATGGCTTCTTTTTGCTGTCAGGAACCACAAAGCTATTATGGCGAGCAGTTCTGACAGACACGTTCTTGACACTGAGGTCTACATTGTCTCAGAAGAGCTTCACCCAAGGCTTCACGCGCACTTCAACAGACTTTTTTTTTTTAAACTTCAGTTGTAATGACGACTGGAGCAAAGGTGATCACGTGCCAGATTTGAGAACCCCAGTCTGCAACTGGCCCACAGGGACAGTACCCATACTACCTGGAGAGGCAGGCCCCAAGGGCTTGTCCATTAGACAAGTCGGTGGCAGGATGCCATTCAGAGCTTTCAGCCGCATGGTTCCACTGGCACTGCCATCTTTACAGGTGACTTTCCATCCCCTGAACCAAGGCATGTTAGCACTTGGCTCCAGCATGTTGTCACCATTCCAATAAGAAATCAGCATAAGCACTACTGTGTTGGGGTTGCAGACAACTTCCCTAATGTAGGTGTTGATTCTTTAATTTCCTCGTAACTCTTCTGGCTGTAGGGTGCTCAGTGGAATCCATTTTGTTAACAACAAACAAAAAGTCTAATATTAGTCAAGTTCAAGTTCATGGGATTCCCTTTTTCTCTCCAGAAACTTTCAGAATATTCTGTTTTAGATGTTTTCAAATCTCACTATAATGTGCTTAATTGAGGTTTTAAATTTAATTTTGTATTATTTTCTTCCTTATTCTAGTTGCATTTGCTCGGCTAGAGATTAATTCTAGGAAATTCTGGATCATTTTTCCAACTCTTTTCTCCCTCTGTATATTTTTTCTTCTTTGAAGACTCTTACCAAATAAAGCTTTTTTTTTTTTTTACTATGTACTTCTAATCTCTCTGTGTATATATGTGTGTATACAACATACACATGACATAAACATACACATACATGTTTTTCACATTTCCCTCATTCTCTCCATCATTTTATCCCTTGTTGATGCATTCTGAAGAGTTCTTCAACTTGACATTCCAGCTTGTTAACTTATTTTTCAGTGTTTTGTATTCCTCTATTCAACCCATCCATTGAGTTCTCCATTTCAAAGACAAGATGTTTCATCCCAATTTCTCCAACAGAACCCTCTCCAAAACAGCTTGCTGCTACATCATGTTTCCAATATCCTCTCTTATCTCTCTCAGAATAATATGCTGTGTTGAGTATCTGAATACGTTTGGCTCTGGTTTCACAAGTGTACTGGGTGGCACTTGGGAAGGGAGGGAAAAAGAAAAAATCCAGGTCTTGCCCTGTCTCCTAAAAAAGATTCTGCATGTGTATGGGGGGATGGGGCTGTGTACCTCAAGACCTATAATACTGCAAACCTGAGTTCAACCAGTCTCTGTCTCTCCATCACCTCCACTCTCCAGTTCCCTCCCCACAGTCTTGTCACTTCTTCCCTGCACTTTACCTCTACTCTTGCTGGGGCTGTTAACTTGTAAAAGCCAAGTGAAATAAAAGACATTTTCACATACAAGGATACAAGATTTACTCCACACAGATTCTCTCTACAAGAATTACTGAAGAGGTCTGTAATTTTGCAAAGATGTGGGAAAATATGTAAAAGGTGTAAAAAAGGAAATAATATTCAACTATAATCTCATAAGCTTTGAGAGTAATTTATTGTTAAGAATGTAATGGATCTTGCTTCTTTCATTTAAATATTATTTATCTACTCAAATCTATTTCATTAAAAATTGCTTTTTGTTTCATTTTGTAAAGCTTTATCCACAATTTTGCATTTCATTAGGATAAATTCCAAGTCAAAGAACATGTTTTTAATGCCTTAATATATAATGCATAAGAAAAAGCTGGTTGTCAACCAACATCTGTTCCCCGCTTCTTGCACAGAAAATGAAATTTTCATTGTCAAAATTTCACGTGACTAAATTCTGGCCAATGGGGCATCTGGCACAATGTTGCAGAACAACTTCAAAAAACCTTCCTCAGGAGAGCATATGTACCCTCTGCACCTTCCTCACTGACATGATCTTCCATCTTGCAGCCTTATATGAAAATGCTGCCATCTTGGGGCATGAAGTCAAATTCACACATAAGAGAATCAGAAATATTTAAAGAACTTCAGTTCTCAACACAGAGGGCATCAAACCAGATCTTGACCACCTACCGAGGCTTTTAGTCAGAGAGAAATACATTTCCCTCAAGGGGAATAAATAAATATTTAAGAGAAATTAAGTAAATTTAAGGCACTGTAATTTGGGGACCAAACCTATTGTCAAAAATCAACTTTATAATTGCTTTCTAAACAGTTTTTTTGTATTAATTTATACAACCCCCCTGCACAGTTAGTACCCTTTACTGTTAGAGGAAAAAAAATAATGCAACTCTGAGATGAAAGGTAGCATCTCATAACTTGTACATCTGTGATTATCAATGGGAGGTGCTTTCAAACCTTTCTCCAGTCTCTAAAATTTGAAAAACAAAAATGAGGTCATGTTATAAACACTACTAACCCACTTGTTTTTTTTCACTTAACAAATACATCATGAACGTTTCTCCAAGGCAATGGAGTGAGCTCTAACTCATTTCTTTAAAAAGCTGTATAGTATTCCATGGGTATATATATGTCATGACATCCTACCTTTCGTCCACCAATAAACACTAAAGTTATTCCAGTTTTTGCCACCAGAGACACTACAAATACCTGCATGCACACACACGTATATACATTCACATCAATTCTTTTCTTTCTAAAAAAACAGTCTTCGAAGTACCACTACTGGATTAAAAGATAAGCATATCCTTTTAATTTTTACAGATATTACCATATTCCATCCATAAAAGTGGTAGCAATACAAGCTCACAATCATTATATGAATTATGTCTCCACATCCTTGGATTCAGAGCAAAGGATACCAAAAAAAGGGTATGCTTTCCAGCCACCATGAAAAAAACCAACAACAACAACAACAACAAAAACCTAAAAAAGAAAAGATTATTTCAGGTTATACTAACAGAAACTGTAGCAGTGTAGGGTCCTACTGATGCCAAGGTATGATACCCTTAGCAAAGGAAAACATAAAATAATAGCAAAGGACTACTTGAGTCCTTCGAAGAGTCACAAAACAGAAAAAGGGAGCTGTAATAAAGGAAACTACTTTAGAAGGTCTGAGGAACTCAAATAAGAGGAAGGAGCAGAAAGCTGGGTCTAGAGAGCAGTCAACCCTTGACACTCAAGAAGGTTAAGTACGTACGTATCTCTCCCAGATTAGGGCATAACCAATTGAAATCCACTGGACTGAAAAGTTTTTCCAGAGTAGGATGACAGACAAACCAACAGGGTAAACTAGTAGGGACAATTTACCTATCTTAATGGAGAAAATGAGAACTATTATTTATAGCAGCATAGCTGACTTAATTACCTGCAATAACAAATAGGTGCAAAAACAGTAAAAAAAAAAAAAAAAAAAAAAAAAAAGTGTAGGACAAAAAACAAAACCAGAACACTGTTTTACAGTGTGCCACCAATGGCAGAACTAAAAAAAAGATCTTGCTTAGGCTTAAGGTATAATTTATTAGATTTAACAGGCATATTACAATTGGCATTTGGGGGAAAGGTATGCTAGAAAGTAGGAAATGTAATATTAAAGATTTAAAGATAATCCAAAGATAATCGAGAATTAGCTATGTTAACTTTATTTCACTAGTTAAATATCCTGTCTACAATGCTAACATCTTTAATTACAAAAAGGCCTTAAAATGGTCACTGTACTTATGAAGCAAATATTAAACATCAAAGTAATTACTATTTACCTTTGAGACAGTGGGCATTTTATTCTCTTTTGGAACTGTAAAGTGTTTTCTTTTCTCTTCTGATCTGTAAGTCTTTATTTCTTCTTCTCCCTTTGCAGTTCTCCATTCTTCTTGCCTACTGAAAGAGAATTAAAAGCCACATATAATCTATAATGTTTATAACTGATTTCTCCCCAAAGGGAATGTTAGGTATCAGAGAGGGGATGTTACTCCTGATGGCTTCTTTTCAGATGAGGCATGTGATAAAGATTTCTGAGTTTAATTTCATAGATTGTGAGCTCTGGACATTGAGCATTAAATGACTGGAATACTGGAAAGACAGACTCTGTCCACTTGAACTAGATACTACGTTTCTACTATAGTATTTGGCAAATAAAGTTTTAGGATCTGGGAACACAGTTACTCCTAAGGTAACTGCTCCAAGGATTAAAAACAGAATTTATTTATTCTTCAAAAATTATGTCAGTGTTGGGCTTAATGCTGTGATAATCTTATGTGCCATACAGATAGCTGGAATTTAAAAAAAAAAATAAGGCACAACAGACCCTTGAGGTAGAACTGACATTAACTCCCGAAGCCCTGAAAGAACTACATTCTCTCCAGTGAAAGGCAGGTCAGGCTTCAGCCACTGAAAAAACTTCAACTCTATCCAGGTATGAAGCTGAATTTGAGCAACAGAAGTTCTGAGGAACATTAACTGTGAACTTTAATTTCATGGAACCTGAACTCACAAGGACAACACAATTCTTAAAAAATTTTAATTCCTTAAAACTTTAAGGTTTTTGAACTGGAAGGGTATTTAATCTTTGAACTTTAATTTTTCCCTGGAGATATCACAGTTGGAAGGGAGTTAAAATTCGAACCTGGAAGAGCTCTATAATATTGATATTTTATTACTTGGGTATATTAATGTTGTCATTTTATACTTAATTGCAGAATCTCTAATGTGGCTGGTCATGATTCTGAATGGAAATGAGTGAACTTGAATCTTGTGAAAAGAATGCCCTTGGATTTAATTTTGTTTGTTCTTAATTTGTTTTTTTTTTTAATTAAACTTTTTTATTGAGATAACTGTAGGTTCACATACAGTTCTAAGAAATAATACAAAGAGGTTCCTTGTATCCTTTACCTAGCTTCCCCCAATGGTAATATCTTGCAAAACTATAGTACAACATCATAACCCGGATCTGGATACTGATACAACCCACTGATATTCAGAACTCCCCAGTTTTACTTCCACTCATGTGTCTGTGTTTGTGTGTGTATTTGGTTCTCTCCAAGTTTATCACATGTGTACGTTTGTGTATCCATTGCCCCAGTGAAGATACAGAAAGAACATTTCCATTACCACAAGGATCCCTTGCGGTGCCCTTTTAATGATCATATCCACCTTCTTCTCCTCCTCCTCAGCCCTTCCTCCCCACAATGTCTAGCAACCACTAATCTGTTCTCCATCTCTATACTTTTGTCATTTCAAGAGTAGTCCATAAATGGATTAATACATAACCTTTGAGATTGGTTGCTCACCATAATTCCCTGAAGAGTCAATCAAGTTGTGTATCAACAGGTTGTTCCTGTTTAATGCAGTCTTATTCTATGGTGTGGATACACCATAGTTTGTTTAATCATACACCCACTGAAGGACATCTGGGTTGTTTCTAGGTTTTGGCTATTACGAATAAAGCTGCTATACATTTGCGTACAGGTTTTTGTGTGAAAATAAGTTTAATTTCTTTGGGATAAATCCCCAAACAGTGCAATCAATGGATCATATGATAGTCTTATGTTTAGGTTTTAAAAAAAAATGCCAAACTGTTTTCCGGAGTGGCTGCACCATTTTACATTCCCACCAGCAATGCATGGAGGGATCCAGTTTCTCCACACCCTTCCCAGCATTTGGTGCTGTCACTGTATTTCAGCCATTCTGTTAGGTACAAAGATTATTGCACTGAAGTTTTAATTTGCATTTCACTAATGGCTAATGATGTTGAGTATCTTTTCATGTGCTTATTTGCAATCTGTATGTACTCTTTGATGAAATGTCTGTTCATAGCTTTTGCCCAATTTTCTAACTGGATTGCTTTGTTTACTGCTGAGTTTTGAGAGTTCTTTATATATAATAGATATTAATCCTTTGTTGGCTATGGGATTGGATTTAATTTTAATGCAAAGTTCCAGGAAGGCCGAATATACTTTGAAGTAATGGCCACAGCCTCGCTGGACCATATGCTCAATGGTCAAGCTCAAAGAAAAAGAGATAAAAAGGTGACGAATATTTGGAGAGAAACAAATCTTCCCCACTGTTCCGTGTGCAGGGACCTCCACCACCAACGAGCAACCCACTCCTGGACTCTGTTCACCTCCTTACTCATTCTTCTCTAGGGGACGAGGAGTGAACTAATTAATTAGGATGCTCTAGAAGGAAAATCCAGCTTAGCATGGCCCAGTTCTATGCCCCGTTTGCCATGTATACATTCTTCTCTGCACTTTAAAGAGGCAAACCAGCTGCCTCACATGAGGAGAAATACCGTGGCCCAGTGGTACCTTTCGTTGGGGTTCAGTATTAGGAAGCGCACATTCATGCAGATAAAAGTCATGTTCTTCACAGCCGTATGAATAATAAAATATTCTCATTTCCTGTCTTACTCTTTTGTGTTATTTTTTACTCCTTCAGAACTATTTTTAAAATGATGGGTATTATTTATTGCACCCTCTTCAAACCTTAACATTAGAATTAAAAAGTAGACAGGAACGCAGCTAAAAATATACTGAGAGAGTTAATTTTTTATTAAGAACATCTGGGTATATTTGTCATCAGATAAAGTTATGGTTCAAATTCAAGCTTTAGGTGTATAATCCTAAAACCTAACACAAATTTGGGTGTTGTCCAATCAAAAAAGCATAATATATATAAACATTCAGATTACAAATATTTTTAATTATATAATTACTCTTATCTTTTAAGAACTAGGAAATCCTAAAATCAAATTTGATCTTCCTATGTTTTTTATTATAGTACAGTATTATAATATATAGTCAGTATTAGTTGGGGCTCATATGGACCTCATTCATGAGTATTTCATTAATAAAGAATCAAAAGGAATTGGATATAAACGTCCCTCATAGCAATGACCTTGAGAATAGGATTACATAAAATCAATACTTTTTAATTTACATATGTATACTTTTAAGTATAAAAAAGAATTATTTAAAAATACTTATATAATCTATTACCAATAAATAATATAATGTATTTTCACTATGCCTCTGAATGATCTGGTGTGAATGACTAGTAAAATCCATAAAAAACTAAATTATAACAAACTATGGATGTGTTTTAAGATACAGTTAAACAAGACAAACTAAGATTTAAATATGCTACTCAGTAAAATCTCATATTTGTTCAAGTCAAATTTATAATCCCCCCCATTCACCTTAACACTCCCCCCATATCATTTATATGAATCATCCCAGAAAGGGACATATACTGAAATTTAACTTTTCTCCAGAGTCATGAAGAGTTTAAAACATTAGCTCTGCAGATAAATTTAAAACAAATTAGAGCTAAAAAGGCACTCTGAAGACTGTAATTCAAAATGAATACAAACAACTGTGGTACCTAACAATTCATAATTCCCCTTCCTTACCTGGCTACACCAGCTGATAGCTCAGGTACTACCACCCTTCGACTCCAAGCTACAAGATCCCGCTCTGTGGCTATTTCACTTCTTGGTGCATTACTATGCATTTGCCGTACACCTTCGATTTGACCACTACGCCTTAGTCCTACATTAGGTGGTGAATGAACCTCTGAGGTAGAACTTGTAGAGCCTAAGTGAAAAAATTAATACAGTAAGTTCTATTTAGAGACACTTCTCCATTAGCTTCTAACAGGAAACACACACACACACACACACACACACACACCAGGGGGGAAAAATCCATACTATCTTCCACATGAAACTTCACAGTGCTGTGGCAAATAATCACATCACCAAATTAGGAGCTAAACCACAAGCAAAAGCTTAATGAAAACAGAACGTGGTTATTCAGTTGACTAGATAAGTTAATGAATCATGACTATGGACTGTTAAGCTCCAAAGATGTAAAACCTAATATTACTTAAAAAAAATTGCCCACTGTGTATTTTTGGGAAAACTATATAAGGCAAAAACAGACACAAACCCAAGGACATTTATGGTTCATAAATTTGCTTTAAATTTTCTCTAAAGTTTAATAATATACAACAACAAGGATGGTGAGATGTTTGAGAATGTGGCTTTGAATGTATTCCATAAATAATTGAATAAATTTATTTTTAACATTTTTCTAAGTTATTCACGTTTATTATAGGAAATTTGGAAGAATATACACATTAAAAAACTCATTGTCCATAGTTTGAAACCTTATATTAAGAATATTTTTTTAGGTCATTAAATACTCTTCAAAAACATGATCATTTTGGCAGCCTAATATTTCATATACTGGATTTACCATATTTGTTTAATCGCTTCTCTGCTGCTGTAGGTTTAGACTGCTTCAATTTTTTAAATATTTCACTTAAGAATCACTGCTTACCTCTACTTAAACGGCTGGTATTACTGATACCTGCTTCCCCAGAACGTCTCAGGTCTTGCTCCTGTTGCAGTCTTTGAATCATACTGTCCAGTGGGCTGATCTCCTGGTTTGCTTGCTGACTTAAAACTTGGTTCAGTCCTATGTAAACCACAAAAATGCTAAGGATACTTCAAACCATATTACTTATCAACCTCATTTTGAGTCCAGAATTAAACATAAATTTTGCTTCAGTAAGACCTAAAATGAGCAAACTGTGAATGATGGGAGAGAGAGAAAAAAATAAAAAGGAAACATGCCCCCTTCAATCTTCATTAAAAATAATGATGATGATGATGACATAACTTTTACTTAGTGTTGACCATGATTCAGGTACTCATATAATCATTACAATACCACAATCCCACAGGTATTATTAATTCCACTTTATAGATAAGAAAATCAAAGTAACTATTCAAAGTCATATATCTAGTAAGTGGCAAAAGAAGGATTTCATCTTAGATCTTCTTTTAAAAAAGGCAAATCTGATTACCCACTTTCTCAAAAAGCTTTACTGCTTCATTCAACAAATTCTTGAGTGCCCATTATGTATTAGGAACTATGCCAAGAAACTGAGGATCCAGTGGGGAATAAGATACATCCCGGTCCCTGACCATCAGGGAGCTAACATTCTAATGGGGAAATTGAATGATAAACCCATACACAAATGCAGATTGTGAAAAAATGTTGTCAACATAAAGAAGGTGATGAGATAGAGAAAATGGGGAAGGAGAGAAATGGGAACTACCTACGGTGAGTCAGAAAAGTCAAAGAAGCCCACTTTGAAAAGGAAGCATTTGAGTGAGACTTGAAGAAAAAGAAGAATTAGTCACTCATGTGACGAGCTAGAATACACTCTGGACAGAAGGTAAGAGCTGGTACAAAAGCTCTGAAGTAGGGAGGAACTTGGTGTATCTGAACCCATCCTGCTTTTCCAACACCAATTCTCACCCACACCAGTGATATGAGACTACCTGACTCTTTTACTCTCGTAATAGGATATACACCTTTATGCTTTGGAGCTTTTGACCTCTTCAAGTACAAATGTGATAAATGCTAACATCCTTCAAGCACCAAGAGAAATGGCATCTCCATATTTCCTACATGAAATCTTTCCAGACTACCCCTGAAACACCTAATACAATGAAATGCTATGTAAATTGTAAATACAATGTAAATGCTATGTAAATAGTTCCCTGCAAGTAGCAAATTCAAGTTTAGCTTTTTGGAACTTTCTGGAGTTTTCTTCCCGAATATCTTCTATACGGGTTGGTTGACTCCACAGATGCTGAATCCAGGAATACGGAGGTCCGACTGTGTACATACCTTAGTACTCAGCCCAATATAGAAAGGAAGCCCACTACTTAGATCTTCAAAAGCATGAATTTTCTTATCCATCTTAATATTCTAATTCTAAATCTAGAACAATGTTAGGCATATAAAGATGCTCAATCCTGCTGAACAAATAAGAAAATGTATGTTATGAGATATATGAAAGGCATTGCCACAAGAGGAGAGAAAACAGCAATTAATATCGGGTGTGTGGGAATGTAAGCAAGGACTCGATGAGATCAGACTTTTAGAGTGGGTTAGTGAGATACAAAGTATATTCTGAACTGAAGTAGTAGTAGTATGAAGGTATAAGAAAAGAGGAAATTACGTGTATTAAGCACATAAGGTTATTTCATTTCATAAGAGAAAACTAAAATTCAATGAGATAAAATAACTTGACCAAGGTCACAAAGCTAGAAAGTGGTAAAAGTGAACAGAGGTAAAAATTAAAATGCCTATGGATGCCTATTTCCTGGTATGCTGGAGAGAAAACATCTCATGTTTGAATCTGATATAGCTCAAGTTTACAACTGAGAAAACATTTAAAGTGTATTGTTCAGTGTAGATATAACAAAACTGCACTCAAACCAACTTATTACAATATCCAACATGTATGTTTACCTAACTCTATTTCCCCAAAAGAATTTTACTACAGATCTAGATTTGCAAATAGAAATATAATTAGAAATGATGCTAAAGTTTTTTCAAAAAGTATTTTTCTTTTGTTCTATTTTTGTACCTGGCAAGTCGAAAATAATGAAGGAAATGATATTTACCCTGAATTCTGTGAACTACTAGAACACTTAAAAATTCTGTGACTCACTCTGAAGCCATAATTATTGCTCTGGGTTCTCTTGTACCCCAATACTATAACTGGTGTCTTTCATTTTCAAGATCAAGTCCACCTGTTACTCTAAGGGCAGCTTGGCATGGAAGAAAGAACAATGCACTGGGAGTCAGAGCTGGATTTGAGTCCCTATGATTCCGTGTACTTTAACTTGAACAAGACATAATGTTGTTAAATTTTCATTTTCTCAATTTTTAGAATTGGGATACCACAGATAAAAGGATTAAATGAGTGTTATTTACGAAAGCCCTTTAAAAACTGTTAAATGAAGGGAAGAATAATCATGATAATTAAGTAGCACTGATATTTTAATAAATGAGTCCTTTTCTTATATCCCTGTCCCTGAAATCCCAGCCTAGGTACCTGACTGAGACCTGGGAAAGATCTGAGTCTTGCCAGTTCCCCACTAAGGGAATGAAGACATTTATCTTAATTTCAGTCCTATGACCAAGACTTCTCTAACAATTGTGAATTCTCTAATCTGAATGCCTGCCTAGATTTCTCAAATCCTGCCTTTTCTTAGATTGAGTTCATGCTGTGTCCACGTACTGAAACATTTTAGTTTCACATACTCTAGATTCTTCATTATAATTTCACATGCCCAATCCTTTAAGAAAATAAGAGATGATTGATTTTTCTGTGCTGCTTACAGAATCTAAATTCATTATTTAAAAGTTTACTCATTATATATTACATCCCATATATGTCCTTCATATCTACTTAGAAGTTTTGTCCATTTATGCTAGTCGAGAACCTAAACTATTTTCATAAACATTTTCCTAGTCTAAAATATAACAAAGATTCATAATTGCAAAACTGGTTTAACTTTCTTTACAGTCCTTCCATTATTTTCACTTAATAAATTAGTGCTACTCTTCTTGCCAAAAGCAGGGAAGAAGCCTGTAGACCTTGTCTCCATTTCAACTCCCATTCGATTCTTCAACTAATTCAACTTTCACCCTCCATTACTTCACCCTCCAAAACAGCAACACTTTTCATTCCTATCTTCACTTCTCTTAAACTTTTAAAAGTTGATCACTTCTTAAAACAATCGTTAACGTGAACAGACTATCTAGTCTTTTATTATTTTTATTTATTTATTTATTTATTTATTTGGCTGTGCCAGGTCTTAGTTGCGGCATGCGGGATGGGATCTTCGTTTGTCGCATGCAGGAGCTTTCAGTTGCCACATGCGAACTCTTAGTTGTGGCACATGGGATCTAGTTCCCTGACCAGGGATTGAACCCAGGCCCCCTGCATTGGGAGCGCAGAGTCTTAGCCACTGGACCACCAGGGAAGTCCCCTAGGCTATCTAGTCTTATTCTCTCTCTCACATCATACTATTATTATTCGCTTTAATAATTTATCATCATTTTTAACTATGTATTTGTTTACAACTGTTTACTAATCTAACTCACTCCACGAGAGCAAGGATTGCATCTGTTTACTTCACTGCTGAATACCACAGCTTAGCAAGTGCCAGCGACAGAGGAGATTCACAATGTATGCTACTGAATGAATAAACAAATGAACTGACTCATCTCATACCAAATACAGACTTACCCTATTAGTCCTCAGAAGGTTATAAATAGATACAGACCAAAATTATTGCTTTAAACCTCCAATGCTTCTTAACTGCCTTGCAATACTTAAGCATTATTCAAAGAACTTTAAAGAAGTATAAAAATCATTTTACTTCTCATTTGTTCAAAACAATTAAAAACAAAGTTCTACCCACTTATCAATTTTATAAGATTTCAACAGGAAAAGGAAGATTTAGCATGGACTTAAAATGAGCATCTACCTGAGGAAGTTACCCCCATCTGGGGGATGAGCTGCTCCTCCCTGCAATTTTCACGACCAGGAACTAATCTCTGGTATCTTGATGGATGAGGGTTACCATCGACATCAACCAAAAAAGGCGGCGGCATGAGATGAGGTGCTTGCTGCGTCTGTTCATCTAACACAAAATTGTTGGCATCACGGATAAGGGGCCGGTAATCACTGTGAAAGAACATCTGATCTGCTATCTATAAAAAGAAAGGCCCATAAAAGATTGGACAAAGAAAAATTTATCATTATAGATTTCTAATGGAAAGCAAACATTTTAATATAAATCATGGTATTAAACAATAATATAAAAGAATATTATTTTCTTGAATTAACTGTAAATAAATCTTTGTATGTTCTACATTAAATTTTATGATTAGAAAAGTAGCTGCTTTGACTTGAGGACATGGGGAGGGGGAAGGGTAAGCTGGGACAAAGTGAGAGAGTGGCATGGACATATATACACTACCAAACGTAAAACAGATAGCTAGTGGGAAGCAGCCACATAGCACAGGGAGATCAGCTCGGTGCTTTGTGACCACCTAGAGGGGTGGGATAGGGAGGGTGAGAGGGAGGGAGACACAAGAGGGAAGAGATATGGGGACATATGTATATGTATAACTGATTCACTTTGTTATAAAGCAGAAACTAACACACCATTGTAAAGCAATTATACTCCAATAAAGACGTTAAAAAAAAAAAAAGAAAAATAGCTGCTTTGAAGTTTCCCTGGAATAGAAAGAGACTGTATTCATAAAAAAAATTAAAAAAACATTAAAAATAAGTTACATAATTTCAAATTAAATGGTAAAATTAAATCTAGGCATAAATCTTTCAGCAGTACTTTGACTTTCCCAGGGCTATCATGCTTTATCTTATCTCTAAAATTACGAAATATGGTAATTATTTGTTTTAGCACTTTGCAACAAGAAATCAATTTATTCTTTGAATTAAACTCTTTAATGAAACCACTCATACAATTTAAGAAAATCCGTAAGTATACAGTAAGCATGGTTTATATAATAATAATATAAAAAATTAATGACATGATTTTCTAAGAGAATAAGCATTTTCTCTAAAATTTCTGAAATAATATAAAAATTATTAACATGAACTCATACCTGACACATCTGTAACTTTAAATTTTATCATTTAATCTGGAATTTCTTAAACCTGAACTCTTCAGTTTTTACTATGATAACCTTTTAAACAACTCTACCACAAATAAACAATTTAAATCTTTTAGTCACTAATCTCAGATAGGGTCTTTAATATTTAAAAATATTAACTACCATCACAATAGGCCATACATTTTTTTGAGAACCACATAAAAGCCACAGAATTGTACCCCAGACAAATGCATATTCTCCATATAAGTAAAACATTTTACATAATTTCAACGAATCCCTCTCTATGGACATCTCCCAACACCCATCTTATATACCCCAACCTAAGAACTGCAATCTAGACCTTTCTGGCAGGCTAAGTAAAAGGTTATTTCTTCTGAAATATAAAGATTATTATCACTTCCCTCCCCAAAATACAACCCCTAAACATCTATGGATTTAAAAACAAACAAACAACTATAAGGAGAAGATATATAGTCATCGTACTCTACCTTGTCATATTTGCTACTGGAGCCAAAGCCAAAAATTAAAAGATGTCCATGAGAGTCTGTGCATGCAAAATGCTGACCATCAGGAGAGCATTTGCAGTCAAATACTGCACCATGTCCTTGGCCTTCAATCTGAAATGTATTTAACCAACAATCAGAAAACTGCCATTAAAATATAAAGAACTGGCTGGTCACTATTGTTACTAAAATGCTATGATAAAAGATATGTAAGTATATATCCTAATGAAGTCAAGATATAACAAACACAGTATAGTAACAAAATTTGTGAATATTCATGAAAAGTGCCAGATTAAAAGCCTTGAAAAACAACGTATTATCTTTATCCATAGACCAGACACAAGTCAGGAAATAAAACACCACCATTCTCCCCCACCCATAGTTCTGCTTCATGTCTTTAACCCAGATTTAAAATGTTAATTGCGCCTTACAGTCCGTCTTATCTGCATTTAATCAAGCCCTTTCAGCAAAGGCTGACAATGTGGAGTAACTGTAGCGATTTTTGGGTAACTCTTGAAGTAATAGCCAGAGATCACTGCTCACAAGACACTAAATTTTTCTTTTTGGTAATAAATTCCCTTGATGGTCTGACTCATTTTTTAAATGGTGAATTTCAAAGGTTAAAGAAAAGGTTTTTTTTACCTGATAATTGTTTTCTGTTTTCCAGTTCCATTAATCCAGAACGAATGGGTTTCTCCCTGCAACCTGTCAATCAAACAGAGGTGGCCAATCACCACTCTGAATTTTTTTGCTCTCAGTGCTTCTTCAGACTATGTTCCAGTTGAAAACTTCTTTAGCAGTGTTCTGAAAGAGGTAAAAATTCTACCCTATCTAAAGCACAACTAGGGACTGAATTTCAGAAAACAACTAAAATAGGGAGTTGACTCCCTAACAAATAACAACTAAGGATGATTTTCAACAAATGTGACTGGATTTCTGGATTAGCAGAATCGGAACACACACACATTATCAGGTAAGAAATACCTCCTCTCTGTTCCGGTATCCACTGATCTAGAACAAATTGGTTTTATTAGTAATATCCCAATATCCCAGTAAATGCTTGGAAAAGAGAGAAGTGGTCATTTTCTTCCTTTAGTGTTAAAAATATGGCACAGGGATGAATGTACAGTTCACCAAGTACAGAAGTGAAATTAAAATTTTGAAGAACAGTTGATTTCTCAAGGAAGGTTTGCATTTTGGTCAAAAGAGAAAATGTTGTTCTAAAAGAAAGGGCTCTGCCTAAGAAGTTTATATAGTACCACAAATGGGATTACCTCAAAAAGAAAACTAATTTTTCCTTTGGCTTGTTGAAAAGAAGGAATGAGCACACAGGTGTTTATTAATGCTGTTTTGAACGGTGATAATAATGGAAAAGAAATAAGAATAACTTTCTTTAAAATTTAATCACATGAAAGAAAACTGGTGAAGTAATCTAATGTCTAATACACTAAAAGACATAACATAAAAGCAAGAAAATGAGTAAGTGAAACAGGATCATTTCTTGGTTGTGAAGAAAGTTGGGAGGATAAGATAACAGAGAAAGGGAACTGATTCCAAGTCTACTTTAAAACTATTCAAAAATAAGAAAGAACAGAACTACTTCTCCAGATTAACCTAAGGGTATTAGTAGCTATATAGCTTCGTACTTTCCAAAAACGAAAGAATATAAGCAGAAATGTCAGGATTCACATCTCTATTTTTCAGTGTTGTCTAGGGAAATAAAAAGTTACATGAACCGTTATAATACCTAATCGCACGAACAAAGTTTACCTCTATATAGAATTTTACATAAAAAACTCAAGACCAAAGAATTAAAAGTGTCTTGGCCATGTGTTGTTAGATGTTTTATTTACCTCAATTCACTCGAGACAGAGAAAACAAACAAAAAACAAAAAAACCCCAACTACTTTATAAATTTAATATAATAAATGCTCCCAGAACTGTAATACTATTCTAAGTTTACAATTCTAAGTATACGGTAGAACAGAGGAAGAGATCTGAGAGTTTGACTCAGCAATGCCAAAGTATGTCTGATGGATGTTCACAAGCATGGTATCCTTTATATAATGTTTAGACAATCTTGCTCTACATTCTTCTTTTGGGGAGGTGGCGGGGGGGGAGTGGTGGTGAGGATTTATCAACCCTATACCCATGCTACCTACCAATGTTGCCACATTTACAGTTGGTAGAAGATCTCTGAGAGAATACTTGGGAGAGGCAGAACTTCTAAAGCTCTAAAAAAGCAAAGAAAAAATAGCAATCCTATTGAAGATCACTGTGTTGCTATACAATAACACATGCCACTGTGAATATGGCAGGATGGTACAAATTCTCTTGGTATAAGCCATTTGCATAACTCCAGAGTGACTTTTATATGGAGAATATGAAAGTGTATTTCAAAAGTACATTATTTGGATTAACTGTTCATTAAAGAAGACAATGGATCTGCTTTACTTACAAACCAATTAGAAAAGGTGCCCATAACCTTACTATGTAAAATGCCAACTTTATCTTCAGAAAAAGCTCCTCAGATAATAAACAGCCCTAACTACAAAATGCTGTCTAGCCTTTCCAGTTGATACAAAGTAGGAAAATATTTTACTTTCCTATATAGCTAAATATACCCTAGCTATTTTTATGATTTATGCTATAATTAACTAAGCCAACCATTAAAAATAGTTAAATACTTCTCTCTGAAAAGGATTTCATCTTCTTAAACCAGGGTCAGAATATTTATGACTAAGAATTCTTAAAGAAAAAATTTAATAATGAAGGCACTATTTGAATATGCATGTGTAACTAGAAAGCAATGAGATTTACGTTCAAAAACTAAAAGGAAGAAAATATCCTTTCTATTCATATTAAAGTTATATGCACCTATATATATTATATATCAACTACACTTCAATTAAAAAATACATTTAGATAAAAAGGTATATGAACCTATCATAAAATTAAATGCTCAACAGAAAAAGTCAACATAAAATTTAATATTGTACATAACTTATGCTAGTACTTATAGCATGCTCTAGTAAGTTTAAAAATAGAAAGAAATGAATAATAACAAATTTTCAAAATCAGTGAATTTTAGATGAACTATTCCCCTAATAATATCAAGTATGCTTGCTAAACATTATTTGGGACATATGTAAACAAAGACCACATAATAAAACTCATACTTGCTAAACCACAGTAAGGAAAGTTGAGAAAATCCATGAGGTAATATTCACTAATAAGTGTAAAAATTTCAAGAAGAATAGGACTTAAAAGAAAATAGAAAAATACATTCAGCGACTGTGATAAGGTTATTTTGTTTTGTTTTTTAAAGTTAAGAGATGAAAAGACCAGACAAGTTAAAATAATGACTCCTTTGTAGGAAAATTCTCATACTGACTAAAGAATTCTAGAAATATTTCCAAGAAATGAGCAGCACAATCTTGTTAGTTTAGAAGTTTACACTGAACTTGGAAAAAAATTAAATCAATGCAAAAACTTATGAATTAAGAGCTTTGATGATGATAGAATTGTCATATTTAATGAAGAATACTAGTACCCTTTTCAAGGCAGAATACAATCCACAACTTCTAATATAATTCTTGTGAAGTAGAAAGATGCATAATTAAAGGAGACAGAAGAGTGACACCTAAGACTGAAGAGACCTCTCCTCTAGTAATGGGTAAATCACTTAATATTTCTGGGAAATGATAAAGGTCATTTCAGTGATCACTAGAGTCCTACCCACTTCTAAAATCCTAACACCTAATATTCAGGAAGCCTTTTTTGGAAGAACTGGACAATCTGAAAATGAGGTATGCTAAAAGCACCAGAATGCAGACTAAAATTACAGGGTCTAAATTACATCAATTGTGAGGAACACACATAGAGATGAATATGAGAAGTATGTACTCCTAAAGGAACTCAACACAAATCAGGATGCTTAAAAATATTGGCTTTCTTAGGCAGAATCATCCTTTTATGGAATTATTCCAAGTCTATGACCACAGTCAATTTTGCGGTCTCATTCATTTTTTAAAATATACCATTGATTAGAAGGGAGTAAGTATCTCACCTAGAAAATACTCAGCAATTTCAAATTAGGAACCTTTCAAAATAGCCTAATAATTTTATGGGATAGATTCATATCCCAAGAATAAAAGAGCTGAGAAACTAAATTTATGCTAAGAATTACCCTTAGAAAGTCTTCCTTATGTATAAAGAACCTTTAAAGCTTATCAACCTGGGGGAAAATAAAACTTAATTAAGAATGTACACTAGATACTGGAGATAGACACTGTCATACCTATGGTTAAAATATGCTTAGGTCACCTTCTAATTACTACTATAGTAACAATGTAAACCAAGAATATATCTTAAGGGAAGCTATCCACACTCCAACAGTCCAGGTGTCATCAAGTTACTTTAAAAGATTATTCCTAAATAAATGTTTACTTTAACATTGAAAATTCTTTAATTGTAACATTATTACATATGAATTAAAGATAGCTATTGAAAATAAATGGTGCCAAGATAAATAAGTTTATATAAAAAAGGAAACTGTTGTAACTGGCTTAATAAAACCAGTAGATATATAAAAGTGATTCTGAAGAATCAACTCTAACATTCATCAAAAGAAAAATGTATTACCAAAATAAATAACTCATCTTCAAATTTAACACCATTTTGTTTACCCGTATTCTGATTTCTCTGAGGGAGGTAATACTATTAATCAAGTCCTCCTTGAAACTGATTCTCCTCCTTTGGCCTCTCTGACATAGCATGGTGTCTTCCCAACACACTTTCTGGAGATTGTAATCTCTTCTCCATTCCGCTAAACATGACTAAGGTTGACCCTTAAACAATGAAGGAGGTTAGGGGCGCCAACCCTTGGCACAGTCAAAAATCCACATATAACTATATAGCCAGCCCTCCATATAAACGCAGTTCCTCTGTATCGACGGTCTGCATCCCGTGGATTCAACCAACCGCGGACTGGGTAGTACTATAGTATTTACTATTGAAAAAATCCGCATGTAAGTGGACCTGCACAACTCAAGCCAATGTTGTTCAAGGGCCAACTGTATTTCTAAAGGTTTAGTTTTAAGCCCTCTACACTGTCCTCTCTGTCTCCATGAGGAGGTAGACATCTTTCTACACGGAAGACTACATTTCTTTTTCTCTACAACTAGCCTCTCCAAGTAGTCTATCTCCAAGTGCTGGCTGTCCACTTCCACAAAAAGTCCAACACTACGTCACAATAAACGTATTAAAAAAATCAGTTTTCTTTCACATCTCTCATATTTCCATTAAGAGTATCACTGTTGTCAAGATCACCCAGGCTCAATACTCTTAACACATTTATTAAATATTCTGTCACTCTCTAGCTCTAATCCTTCTATCATCACAGAACACCAAGTCCTACGTATGTTTTTCTTTCACAAATTTACTACCTGTCGCTACAATGTTTCATCATGATGTCACTGATGAAAGCAGATCTCCCCCACCTATCCAATTTCATACCTGAAACACTACCACTGGCAACCAAAATATTTTTCTCTTAAGTTTCTAGAATATAAAGTAATTCACCAAAACCCCCACTAGGTTAACTACTCTTTATGTTTACAAGTAATTTGAGGGCACCAACAAGCCACTTCAATTTATGCTTTTCATTTTATCACCCATTTTTCAAAGTCTATTCCAGAAAAACTTTCCAAATTACTCTATGAACATGCCTTAACATTTCTTATTTGGCTATTTAAATAATATTCCTCTTACTTATAAAATTATCTTCTGACACAATTGTTATTTATCTTTCAAGGCATAATTCCAATTCTTCCTCCTCTGACCATCCACCCTGAAGTTATCCTTACATCCTTAGATATACCAATTATCTTTTCTCATATGCCACGCTACCATTTCAAACTATTTGGCCATACTTATGTTTTCAGGTATATTTTATCTCCCCAACTTAACTGCAAGCTGGATTAAAAACAAAAATAAAAAAAGGACCACGTCTTACTCTTCCCATATTTTGTGTTTATGTATAAAATCACTCAAGTATCTGCTAATCAAAATGTTTCCACCTGCATGTTTACATTCTGTAATTTTACATACTTTCCCTTATAACTATCAAATCTCAAAATATCCTTTTGATAGCAACTCATGGAACATGTCAAAGAATTACTACATAAAAAAGTAATTCACCAAATATAATATAGTATGACAAGCTCACATTCATGGTAACAAATATTGAGATATGTTTTTGATATCAAGATATAGATGAGAAAGAGACAGACAGAATCTAAAGAACCCCAGAAACCTGAAAGAAAATGACAATAACTGAAGTTTATAATCAGAAGACTGAAGGTAATTTCTTATGCAGAGAGGCTGAAACAAAGAATGGAAGCATCAGAAAAATCCTTTTAACAAACAGAGTGCAGGTATATGACATCTTGTTAGATGATGATACATAGGTAATGAGATAAAAGGGAAGGAACGAAAGAGGGAAGGAAGGAGAGAAAGAAAAAGAAAAAAGGAAAGAGAAAGAGAGATGGAGGAAGAGAGAGGAAGAGAAAGAAAAGTCTTGAAATCTTGGTTCACAAGAGAACACGATACGAGATATACCTATTTCGAGCTTCTTTCTCCCTTTCCTAGATACATGCAGCTACAATCGTCCAAAACTAAACTAGAGGTCACACTGAGAACACGTTAATGTCAGAAGTATGCATGTGCAAAAATTCTGAGTGGTGGATTGGCAGCCTCTGCTTGTTTGGAACGTTGCAAGGAGAAATATATTGTTCTGGATTAGTGGACACTGGAACATTTTTTAAAAATCTCAAGTAAAAGAAAGGTTAACAATTATAAAAAATAAGGAAAATTTAATTAAATAAATGAAAACTGTTATTTGGAATTTACCCATGAAACAACAAAAGCAAAGCAAAAATCAAATTCAGTAAAATTGCTTTCTAGCCAGAGACACTGTACTCTTCAATTAAAATCAAAACCAGACAAAAGGCAACAAACTAGAGCTTTGAATAACATTACAGAAATAGAACGATATGGAGAGAAAGAGACAGACAGACAGACACAGCTAGAACAATAGAAATATAGAAAAGAGAGCAGAAAAGATAAAGCAAAAGTGCCAGAGACACGAGGAAAGCTACAAATCCCACTCTAAACATCTTTATTTTCTACCTAATAATAAAATGGCCTAGTACTAAGAAATTTCAAAGTCACTTTTCATATCTTTTCAAATTAAGTTAATACTCATTTCATTAAACTTGTAGTTAAAACTTAGCTGTACTGTGATAATTTAAAGGGAAAAAAGGCTATAAAAAACAACTTTGTATTTTAGGAACATTTATGGTTGTATTAAACTTCTAAACTTGCCTACCTCTTTTGGGGGTATGGGGAATATAATACAAAACCCCTCAACTTTAGTTCAGAGAGTCTGCACACATTTTCAAGTTATTCTGTGAAATAATTTATCTGCCTCTTAGCATTTAATAGTTTACAGCCTTTTAACTAGAATTTAGAACAACTCTTATCAAAACAAGATACCTCCTGTCACATCCAAAGACAGAACATGGGCTTGCTCAACTATACATCAATAGTTTGAAATATTCTTAATATACACTATCAGTCTTCAATAAAATATCCCCAAATACTCAACTTTTGCCCTGAATACTCAAGCTATATAGGATCTATTCAGCTGAAACATGAATAATTGACAGAGGTAGTCGACGAATGTAAATAAGTACAGCTTAAGGCCTAGAATTTAGGTTTGTTTTTTTTTTTTTTTAAAAGAATAAAGTTATCTTATGTTCACAACCTCCTCTACAATATTCTCTTTAGCTTCTTTCTCTGTTTCATTAAAAAAGAGGAAAGAAAGGCTCGAGCCTTCCACCTTACATATTATGCTTTTCCAACAAATGCTTTTAAAAGTTTACGTTATTTTATTTTTAGTTAAAGATGAAACAACAGAGGGGCAGGGGAGTGAAAGGAGCATGTATTGTCTGTCCCATTTGATACCCTGAGTTATACCATCTCATCATACACTTCTTCCAAGTAACAAAAACAAACCCAGCACCCACCCACAACTGCTTTTATCATTCAGATCCTCTATTAAGAGGAAAGCTAGCAATAAAAATGAGGAAAATAACCCCATCAGTTTTTCTAGACAACACCAGCAGCAAGTTGAGAATTTATAAGATTTTGAAATGAAATGAATTAGGGGATTATGTAAGCATACAAGAAATTAAATATTTTTATCTCAACTCTCAATCTTAAATCTTTTAATCTGTTTACAGATTTAGGTGGTGCTAAAATATTTTAAAAACTGTACTTGATACAGGAAAAAGAAAAAAGGAATTAGAAAATTTATCTGAATGATGAATATCACGTGCCATACTACAATAAAATGTTAATGTTTCAAAATATTTTAAAATTTATTAACTTTATTAATAAATCTATTAAAATGCAATTACCATACGTCAAACATGGACTTTTAAAACATTCAACCTTTGAAACCACTGAAGACATAAGATTTTTTATTCTAAAAATTTTTTAAAGATTTTTAATTTCTGTAATAGGTGAGAAAAGTACACTGAATACTGATTAACATAAAATAATTATTTGTTACATGATTTCATTACTTTTCGCAAAGCATTATAAATTTCAAGTAGAAAATTCAATTATCATAAAAAGACTAATATTAAAGCAGTACTCTCAAAATATGCTTGATAAAAACCTGTATTTTTAAGAATTTGTATATAGAATTTTTGCTCTTTTAAAGGTACAGTTTACATTCCTTATTTTCTGGCCATAGGTGTAATAGTGAATTTATTCAATACTTATAAGCTTCAATCTAAAAACTCAAATGAAATACTACTTAATCTCAATACTTTGTGTAAACTTTTACAATTTCTAGTCTAGAAATGGGGTATATTCCACTAGAATTATTCATCCTTAAATCATCCAAGATACTATAACGAATCCCTCTACATGGTGATCAAAAGGTATTTATTAAATTGAACTTATGATTACTAGTACAATTTAATATCATGGATTGAATTTGTACTTGATCAACTTCTATGTTATTTTAGTAACTCAAAAACTTACTGATTAGCTACACACAGCCAAATAGTTATAACTATAGCCAAAACTCAACATTCATGATAGCAGACAGTGAACACAAGCTTCTACTTCTCCCTCAAATGGTTTTTATTTTCTTAATAGCAATGCTGGATGCTTTATCTTCTATCTGCCTATAGATTAAAAAAAAAAAAACAATGAAATGAACAAAGGAGTGAAGAGCAAAAAGTAGGGCACTTAGGTAACTTGTAAATTAAGAGACAGAAAAATCATCAAGCTACATAATAAGATCTCAAAAGATCTACTCGAAGTTACTATCATTATGAAAACATTTTCCCCCTGGACATATCACTAACTGGACATAGCTGGGGAATTAGCTATGTAATGACCAACCACAACTAGAGATAGCATTAAGAACACATTAACAGGGGACAAAAATCATGGGTTTAAACCCCAAATGCCCGTACGATAGCTTTGTGATTTACGTAAACCTGGGCAAATCACTTCATCTCTGTACAGTTTCTCCATTCATAAAACCAGTAACAATAAAATCTACCCTAATTATATTACAAGGTTTTCATGAGACCCAAATGAGGTATTAAGTATTTTCAAAGTAGAAGGATTTTGGAAGCTATTAAAAAGCATGCAAAAAATTAAAGTGAGTATCTATATTTTAATGTGATGAGGGGTAGCTTATGTTCCAGCTTTTTAAATGCAAGATATATTTTTAATCCTTTTTAGTCTATGTTTTGTTTTTCTCACAGTTTGAAGATTCAATAGATACCATCCAGTTCTACTATTACAAAAATTTGTTTCTTCCGCCCTTTAGAGGCTTTTCTCTCTCTTATTCATAGAAAGAACAGGAAAATAGCTTTATCTAAAACTCTTACTAAGCAAATAATACGTTTTAAGGCAGTAATGTAACTAATCCCTTACCTAATTTCAAAGAGCATACCATATAATATGGCTGACTTCTACTCCTGGTTATATCACTAATTTTTATTGGTCTAAGAGCAAGTCACTTCAATCTCAAGGTGCTGCAATTTTTGTATCTACTGATAATGTGGAATATTAGTGTGATCAACTTACCTGATGAGGATAAATTCACCTTTATAACTTAAAGGTGAAAGCAATATTCAAGTATGAGAGAACACTTTCCCTCCAAACACTCTACTAATACATCAATGACCTCTGAAAATATGAAACTAACATGTATAGCCCACAATTTGTGTTCTTTTGAAGCTATAAAGGCAAACTGAGATATGACTTATTTCCTAATTCAGCAGAGATGTTCCAAAAAGAAGCAAATCAGAAACGCAAGGACAGAGGAGGAGAAAAGAAAAAATTCTTTGCGAGCATATTTAAAGATTCGCTTTTCAAAAATTCTTCTCTATACACATAATCACTAAGGAAATCCATCTATCACTAACACTTGTACCCCAAATAATTAACACTGTCTTTTTAGAAAAATAAGAATTTGACCAATTGTATATCTTACCTTATGTACATTAAGGCATATCCACGACAACAGCTAAAGTTAATTTCTTCACTAATAAAAATTCCTTTTATATTCTGCTTGCTTACTACATAGAAGTCACTTTATTATGATTATCAATCAAGTAGTGTCACTTTTATGAAATTTTTCACAAGCCATTATATTTTACAAATGACTGTTTTTTGTCAAATAGTTTTTTTTTGCAAAATAATTCTGGCCACACACTATTAATTGTATTGCTTTATGATTTATTACTAGAGGTTTTTATAATTTATTTTTTTTTTAATTTAAAAATGCTGAAATAGTAGAAACACATGCCTTCCTTTTTGTTTTCTTTGTTGAAAGGCAGCCCTGATATACAGGAAGTAGACAAAAAAAAGTATGCCTAGATACACAACAGCAGCATGTGAGGAGCGGAGCGCTTTTGCCTTCATACAGTAGTTAGAGGAGTGGAAACACTGCACGAGTTGTATGTGATATTAAACCACTGCAATTCAAATACTCAGCAAAATATGCTAAATATCTATACAAGAAACAAAATGTGGAGGGAAAAGGGCTTAACCCAAATAAATACCTAACATACCATAACTTGATAAAAGGCAAGAATACCTGTTGCTTTGGCTTTAATTTTAAAATGGATATATTTGAATCAAATTCTGTTGCACTGGAGGACTGCTGATGAAATACAATAACACAATATAAATATTTATTTATAATTTCTTCACATGGTTTTCCAAACATTTTTCTTCTCTATATTGTCTTTTCATACTTGTGAGTTTCTCACCAAAGTTTCACTATTAAAAGTATTTTAAAAACTAAACCAGTTATCACAATACACAGGTATTGTAATACGCACATCAATTTTCTTTTAAATTTAGTATCTCAATAGAAGTATGGAATAAATAATAACTCTTTTTTGAAACTTAAAGTGGAAACAATGTCTGAACCGTTTCTTAAATGGATTTCCTTTGTGATATGCAGGGGACCTGTGTCAAGAACTCCCCAGGTCTTTAACAGCCATAAAATGAAGAGACTGATAATTACCATATTGAAATAAGATCGAATTTTGACGCCTCTTGCCAGATCCCACACTATCACATTTCCATCATGACCAGCAGAAAAGAGAACTCTTGGATCGAACGGGTGTGGCTCAAGAACAAATACCTCATCTTCATGACCCTGAAATATTTTTTAAGTGGCAAAGCATTACAAATATTAAAAGATAAAAAGAAAATTCAAACACCAACAGGACAACATTTCTAAAATATGAGTTTTAAGAGTTATTAAAGTGGTAAAAATCTTCAAATTTATCGATGTATAATAACAAAGCTGAGCTAGTATCACTGTCCAGGGATTTGCTATCATTTGGTGAAACCTGAGAATATTATTTACTGATCCAGCCCTGCATACTAAAAAATAGCAAGATCTGTATTTCTAAGCCAAACCTGTTTAAGTGCATTTTAAAATTATTTCCATTCTCCCACAAAGACCTGTTACCCAGCCAGCAAGTAAGAGATCTCAGATAATATAAAAGACTTTATTTCTTAATGAAAATATTCTATTCTACAATCAGCTTCAGTTTATACCAATTAAAAATTAGTCTTTGTTTCTCACCATCAGGACATGAATTAGTTGACCGGTGTAAGAATTCCAAACTTTCAGAGTCATGTTATTAACTGCAGTTATAACTGTATTGTCATGCCGATCCCATGCTACCATAGTTACTTTCATTTTTGTGATTTTATCTTCTATCCCTTGAAGGTTTTGGCTGAAAGTGATGGAGGCAGTATTTGTTTACACTGATATTATTTATTAAAATACCAATATGACAAAAACCTAAATGTATTTTCTTATAGGTTACATTTATTAACATGGATAACTAACTATTGTTTAACACGGTAATTAAGAATAGTTTGAACCAACAAAGAACGATGGCAAAAATCACTGCACGGAGTCAGCAAAATCAGGATTCCAGCACTCCTAAGTCCTTAGTAATAGATGACCTCGAGTAAATATTACTGGCTTTAACTCTTTCTGGATCCAGGAACTCTGTGCCATGCTGCTCACTCGCCATCTTTTGCTGTTGCTGTCATTCCCTGCTAACTACTTTGCTCTCCCTTCCGAGACTACCACACACAAATACAAACAGAGAAAAATGATAAAATATTAAAACCAAAATAACAGTTACAACGTGTAGTATAACTTCTCTTGGCTGGAGACAACCAGTGGATATACCACATCATCCCTGTGTCAGACGGAACATTATAATATGTTCTGCTTTCTGAAAAAACTAGTAAAACTTGCAGCTATTCTTACAGTACTATCACCCTCCTCTTAACAAAACTGAACTGAAAGGAATCATTAATGCAGCAGGTCTTCCCAAACAGGGCAAAAATCAACATCTTCATCTCCAAAAGCACCTCTAGTTATTACAGAAAAGTAAGCATTTTAACATGGTTTATGATACATGCATTTATAGGCTGAGAGTCACACCAACCTGTAATATAGCTTTACAACTTTAAATGTTCTAGCTATATCTACGTAATATTTCAAATTTGATCTCTTACCCTGCTGGACGAGTAGCCATATCCAGCAAAATACTCTTCCATTCTCTTCGTTTAAATTGCCAAATACGTGCTGTCCCATCACGACTGCCACTTACAAACCTGCAAAGGAGCCCACCCCCCGAAGAAAAAAATCATATGTGCTCTACCAAAATGCACTTTCCAACAGAGTTATGTTTTTAAAAATGCTAAAAAAGACAGCATTCATCTTTACTTACACAGCATTCTAATATAATAGAGATTACTCTATCTGATATTCTCTGCGAATCTAAGAATTTCTGAAACTTCATGGGCTTTAAAAATTTTAAATACATACACACATTCTAATGTGCACGGCTAGGTCTCACAAATAACATTCAAAAGTGATTCAAGGCCACTATTTACTACCTTAGAAAGAGAATTGATATTTTCCAATGGAAAAACACAGATTTTCCTTTCAACATTAAAGAACTTGACTCATTCTAATCAGGTGTAGAAATATCTTTTTTTAATTTAAAACAAGAACATGAGAAAACTTACACAACGTCATCTAAGCTTATCATCAATAAACAGTTCTGCCTCAAATATTACATCATGATACATTTCCAGTCTCTACTAAGTTTCTTTACACTTGGATATGTATAGAAAATATGTGGGGTGGATAAAAGTCCCTATTATTAAAAAAACAGTGGCCAAATAAACTAACATTATTACAGATAAAATATAAAGACGTGTTCACAGGCATGTGAAGGCTATATTGACTTTTCATTATAACTAGTCAAGACCTTTATTTTAGGTGGCTAATTAATATACAAATCTAACTAAAACCTGACCATAAGAATTGTCTTTATTTCATAATTTAAAAACTGGAATTCAATTTGACAAACAAAAATAATTATTTTACCTGTTACTAGTGTTGGAAAACTGGATACTGTCAACTTTGTCCTATATATAAACAGATGAACAAAAAAGAGGATCCTGAATATAAACCGTTAGACTCATTTAAATTGTACTCATCTAACTCTTTTCAGCAATACTTACAGTATGAAACTCCAATTCTGATATTTTCTCTGGCTGACCTGATCCAAAAAAATAAACCCTAATAATATGATCTGTGCTCCCTGTGGCCAGAAACATTCCACCTGAGGAATAACACCAAACATTTATGAGTAAGACACAATGTCAGAAACTCTGGAAATTAAATAATAAATGCAAGCAACATTATCATAATGTATGTTGAATGACTAATATTTCATTCTAAAACTATTCATACTTATCCTAATGTATATAATACATCTAACCTGAAATTAAGAAAGTTTGCTAACATAAGCTTTGCCTGGGAAGAATTTTTCAATGTTTATAGAAGCTTTCTTCTAACAAATGATTTCACCAAGTAACTACATAATCACGTTAAAATTATCAGTCACCATTACTAGAAAACATGTCTTTTAATTCTGCTGAAATCCCTCTCTTGCCTCATTTCCCATCTGTTAAAACCCTATCAAATTTTTAGGGCCCAGCGCCTTCACTACAGGCTTTACAGACTTGTAAACAAATAAGCCTGCTCTCCTCTGAACTCTCACTCAGACTTTGTCTTGTAGCAAATACATTCTACTCTGCATTACAGTTATTTGTATATGCAATTTACTCTCTCTTGGAATCAATACCCTCCCATAGTGCTGAAAACAGTGCTATATATAACTGCATCTAGAGTACTCTGAAGCATATGTAGTGCCTATAATTATGCTACTACTAGAAGTAAAACTGTCTTCACGGCAGTAGCAGTGGATATCTAGAAGCTAGTAATTAAAGATGTTTAGATATTAGTATGGCAAAAATAGATTCATGTCCTCAGTCTGCAATCTCTTATCTCAGGTACTACTGCTCTCCACAATTATGAAAGGAAAAGAAAAGGTAAAACCGGAAATAAACGTGGAAGGAACTGGTATTAGGAACATTAATTCGTGTTTCATTTTCTCATCAATTCGCTTAAAATCTCCAGATCATAATTTGTTTAAAAAGACTCTAATATCCATTCAAAATGCTGCTACAAAAACTCAAAACATAATTGGAATCTTAGCATTGCTATACCGCTACTTTTTAAAGAGCGAATAAGAATAATCTGGAGCAAAGTAATTAATAAAGATGTACAAATATCTATCAACCAATTTTACTTAGCTCTGTGTGCCTCCAAAATCCATAAAAATATAAAACAGATTTAAAAATACTTTTCTTTCAAAGAGATAACTATTCAAAGACTTATTCTTTAACAGTCAATTTTGAAACTATTTTATCCCTCCTACCAAAGAATTATGGTCTTCTTAAAGAAAAATCTTAATAATTTATACACTCAATCAAATGAGTATATAAGCTAAACTCGAGCAAAGTTCAAATACTTATAAACTAGTTTACGATCATCCCCTGGTATGCACATGAGAATATGATTTATATTACAACAGTAAGTATTTTCCAAAATTTTATGTGTTCCACTAGAACCCTTTAAGTGGAGAATACAACTTACACAACTTTAAGTGGAGAATTAGGAAGAAAAAAAATCTTACCAGCACTAAAAGAAGAACAGATCATTTGAACTCCAGGCCGAGGGCGCTCTGTAAATTTTGCAGGTCTCGGACTGTAATACGAAAAATAACCAATTAAAAATATCCCAAAGGGACCAGCAACACCAGAACTCAGCTGTCTCAAAAAATAACTACAGAAGGACAAAATTAAATAAGAAGCAACAGAGGGCTCCCTTCCTAAAAACAAGCTCAAAATCATTGTGTCATGATCAGCAGGATCTTGTGGAAACTTTAGATACAGATTTTGCAGGAGCTCCTGATTATACAACAATCCACACATGAAACAAAGCCACTGTCACACCTGGCATGTAGTTATTGGTTACACTCACTTCTAATCATCTATCCAATTTAACAGGTTCTCAGTTTCATACAGCAGAATAGCAATGCACAAATATATAAGGAAATACAGGTCATTTGTGAACATGAACAAACTAGCAAAACAGGTGCTGTCTCATTGGCATATATACACCATCAATCAATAAACTTTTTCAATATTAGACTGTTAATTAAACATCTCCCTCTGTTTACTTTCTATAAAATATGCCCTTTAAGACTCCAAAAATTAAGAATCTTACATTCTAGTGAAAATCTGAAGACTATGTGACTCTCACATCAACTATAATGCTCATTTAAAACAGTGATCTATAGAAAATAGGTCACACTCAACTATACTTACATTAATTGTATAATTATATTACAGATTATATGTTTTATATTAATGCTATTGACATTAATGCTTAGTTACAATCAACTATACTAAAGAAAAATTAAATTAAGGATTTTACCCATGCCAGCTCCAATATATGTGCAATGTATACGTAATGTTCCAATACAGTGATCATATTTAAAGCCCTTCTTAACATATATTTTGACCAAGTTTTTCTCAGAATATTAGGAGAGAGAGCTAAAAAAGAGAGCCTTCAACCAGAGTGCACTGCATAACCTTCACAATCCACAACTACTGAACACAGAACGGTGTCAGTCTTGTGGTCATTGAGGGAAAAAAAGTACAAAATACTGCTGATCTATCAATTATATATTCTGAACAATAGAACACAACAAAAAGTATTTTCTAAAATTTTTAAAAATAAATTTGTAAATAAATTTTGTTAACTGACATTTTAATAACTTTTCTTAATATTCACAGGCTCTGATACAGCTGAGCATAACTGATATGGAGAAAGAGAAACTTACTAAAACACTCTTAAAACCTAAACATTTATTCAGAGGAAAATTAACTCGGAGTAAATTTATCTGAAACTATAAAGGCAACTAAAAGCACTACTTCCATTAGTACCTTGTAGACTGTGGAGGTGTGTTTTTACTAAGTTTTGGCACAACTGCTCATACATGTGCCAAACAACCAGTTAGTTAGCACTCATAAGCAGAATATGCAAATAATCATACAGATTGTCATTTCAAACGGATGTTAATATTTTTAAAGAGAAAAAAACAGATAAGCAGGTACGTATAATTTATTTTTATATGTACATTTGAGGAAATATTTCGAGACAAGGCCTGGAACTCAGACTCTCTGAGTTCAGTTCCCAGTTTTGCCACTTATCTGTGTGACCTTAGGCAAGTTAACATTTCTGTACCTCAGTCTTCTTCTAATCTGTAAAATGGGGGTAAACATGAGAACATATCTCAGAGTCCCAGAGAGAATTAGATGAGTTTAATGCACATAAAGTGCTTAGTTCTGTGCCCAGCACACTCAGTAAATTATTATTAGCATTATTAGTATTTTAATTAGGTTCAACCAGTTCAAGATGGTCCATCAAGAAATAACTGCTATTTGGTTTGGCCTAGTGGTTAAGAGGAGGTCCTGACGGTGCACTTCCAGTATTTGCCTCAGTTTTCTCTCCTATCTGTCCTAAAGATAATAATTATACCTTCCTCATAGGGGTGTCATAAGAATTAATGAGATAACAGTTATAGAGTGCCTAATACTAGGCTTGACAGACTAAGTGCTTAATAAAAATTTGTAATCATTATTATCATTTGCACATTTTAGGATTCCAATTCTTTTCTCACATCTGTCTAGGCTTGGACACCTTCCTCCTACTCAGAGATCTCTTGAGCCAGTTTTCGAGTCAACCAGCCACTCAAATTACTCATCTAAGAAGCAGCGTCTTTACTAGTGGGTGTTGTTACCATACACATAAACCCTGTATAAAAGTGAATTTATTAAGAGATTTGGGTTTCCAAAACAGATTTCATTTACTGATAGAACTGATTCTTTCAATTAATGCAGACTGGGCTGCTGAAGTCACTTACCCCAAAGATTATTCAAAAGCATTACCGTTCAATACGATTTTTGCCTCTGATTAGTAATTAAGGCCACATTTTCCGGCAGTTATCAACCATGTATACATAAAGAAAGGAAAACAGGCATCTCAAAGTCTGCGTGTAAGGAAAATTACTCTTACTTTTATGCCTGAACTCAACCTGAAAGTTTTCATGGGACAATTATAGTAACAAATAGAAAAGAATATTACTTATAAGTAACTAGAAAAAACTTTTATGTCCAAAAATAGGAAAATCACTAAGCAAAGTATGGAACAGCTCAATGGAATATAATGCAGCTATTAAAATTATGTGAAAAAAATTGTTAGGGTAGTGGGTTTATGGGTGAATCTACATAAAGGTTCTGAAAAAAATCATTTATATGGACTACCTCACTTCTCACTTCCAAATAAATATTACTGTACTTAGCAATGTAATCCTCTAGAAGCACAAAGTGAGAGCTTAATTTTGTAAACACATTTTTTGTTCCTATGTTGATTCGAAAATTGCTGATCACTTTTTCTTCAAAAACAAGATAGGAAAAGACGAAGGTATCAAAATCAGATCCATAAGGAGGTAAAGAATACTCAAAGGAGAAAGCAATTAACTACTGCTATTGTCCATACACATGAGTAAAACATTTCATTTCAACTTGTATCTAAATGCCTACAGAAAGCCTTTACTATTCTAAATATTAAGAATGCAACTAAAGTGAAATCAGCTTGCTTTCTCCCAAGAGCCAAGTCTTTGATCACAATCCTTTCTGCAAAAGAACTATAGTTTGCTGTATTATGCTACCCATGCTGCCACAGCCCCCTAAATGCCCTGTCATAAGAGGCACTATTCAGGAATGTTCACACATATGAGGTTTATCTAAACATTACTGTTTCGAAATAACAAAGACATACACAAATTATTTTATTAAATAACTCAATTTGGGTTGATAATTTATAAACAGATGTCAGAGACAATTATTGAGATATATCTAATCTGAATGACTTTTTACCCTGAGAGCTCAGAGGTGGCCATTTCAACACTATGGAATCACCGTATGCACTACCTCCCCATTCACAGATTGTCCATGGGGTAAATACAGCACTTCTCCCACTATATCCACTTGAGAGGTGGCATGACACAGCACAGAACCAGAGGGCAGGGAAGGAAATGTTACAGTCCTGGCCCTGCCATTTTTAAAAATTTTTAACTGTGGGAAAGTTGTTTAACTTTTCTTTGCCTCAGTGTCCTTAATCTAAACATAATATTGTCCAGACAACTTATTTTGATAAACCAAGATATTATTATAGGTGAAAGCACAAATGCAAAGTGCTATTATGGGGCAGAGGTAAGGGTGCATCTATCTACCTTGATGTAGTTTAGTGAAAATTTAATGATTCCATTTTCCTAAATTTCCCTAGATCTACAATAAAATCCAGTCTATAGATGCGATAACCGAAATAATTACAATTCTTCTAAAGAACTAGGAACTCTGAAGATTATGTTCTCAGTACCAAAAGGAGTTACTGATATGTAACTGCAGCATACACAAAAGAAGTGGTAATAAGACAGGTATATTCTGAAAGAGCTAGGGCTAGGAAAAAAGATAAGAGAAAAAAGAAATAAACATGTTAACAACAATCTTTCTTTAAAGCATGAAAACAAAAAGAAAAGCATAAAAATGAAAGAGGTCAGTGAAGAGACAAAATGAATTTGTTATTTACTCAAGGAGAAAAAAAAGTAAAATTATTCCTATTGTTGACTACTTTCATACTTTTGTGATTTCAACCATTAAATTATACACATTTATTCTATGAAATAGAAGAGCAACTGACTTTATTTTAAGGGTTCCAGCATCCCACAGCCAAAAACAAATAGTGCCATCTGCCCCAGTAGAAGATAGATATCTCTTTGAGCCACTGCACAATGGTGAGAACTGAAAAACAAAGAAAAAAAAATGTTTACAAGAAGAGTAACACAGTCCAAATAATAAACCCATCTTTACCATACAAACAGCAACTAACACTAACAGTTAGAGAATACTCAGAATTGACGAAGGTCATGGCTACCATGTTATTTAAAGTCCATGTATTTATAAAGAAAAGAGAAATACTCCTTTTTTCATTTTAGTTGGCTTTATACAATGGATTATGAAAGTGACTTCTTAAAATTTACTTTAAATTATAACCAACGAGGATTTTGCAGAGATTAAAATGATTACCTGTAGTGACGTTATAGATGCACTGTGGCCCTGAAGAACAGCCAAAGGCGCACATGTTCGCAGACACCAGACTCGGATCATTTTATCACAACTTCCAGCTGCTATCATGGTATTCTCATAGTTTACAGCCATGTCTGATATTTCAGCAGCATGGCCTCTTAGAGTAGCTAATAATCTCCCATCATCTGTTGCCCAGATTTTCACAAGACAGTCATCAGAACCCTTAAAATAAACATGGATATTAATAGAATTAACTCTGTAAATTTTAATTGGAAATCTTAACACAGATTTAAAAAAATCGTATCTGTTACATCCACTTCCCAACAATTATAATTTTAAGTACTAAAAAGTGTTAAATACTTGTGTTATGAATTTTCCTCTACATAAGGCTCTTTATTTTATTAAATTATTCACTTATAAAGAATACTCGTGTGCCCATCAACTAACAGGAAAAGTAGGATGTTAGCAATAGCTAACATTTACCTGTGGTCCCCTACCCACTACCTATATGGTAGCCTCTATATGGAACCTTGTAAAAGAATCTGAACATCTAAAATAACAAAATTATAACTGCAAAACAAATGTAATACACAATAGTGACTAATCCTATCTATGTTAATACAAAAATGAAAGGAAGCTTATTTGAGGCTTTTTCTCCTAAGAAGCCAAAATCTTAATACATATGAGTTTCCCATCATTGATCTTCAGCTAAATACATTACATATAAAATCACCCATCAGTTATAAGAAAAAAATTAATTTTATCTGTATGAAGTCAATAAAAATATATATATTACTTGTTTGCTGCAGCAGCATAAGCTCAGGAAGAAAATGTAAAGAATACAGAGTTTCCTATGAATTCCTATATTTACAAACAAACATTTCAACTTCACTTAGCCAAAGCAGCAGTAAGACCTTCTAGACTTTTTTTTTCTTTTCTAATTTTCCTTATTCATCCTATAGCTCAAAGTTCACTCTTTTACCAACCTCTCCCTATTTCCCCCAAGTTTTTATATTAAAAAGTTTTAAACATACAAAAAGTAGAGAATATTACCAATATCTCATATATCCATTCCCCAGATTCAAAATTTATCAAAAGATTGCAAAGGTTGTAGGTTAGAATTCTTTACAATCTTCCAATCTAATTTGTTGAAAAATACACACACACACAATTTTATCTGATATTGGAAAGTACTTAGAGCATCTACAAAAGCCAAGTGACGCAGAGAAGTATCCACTTCATACTGATGACAGACATGACATATAAATGATCACAAACACAGTATTAACAGAATATGTTAAATGCTGTATCTTAAATCAGACTCCGCCAACACTACCTAGAGCACTCTCAATTAACTACAAAACCAGTTCTGACTGACCTTTGAAGCAAATTAAATGGGTCACCAACCACTGAAGACTAGTAATAAAACTTAACTTTGGTGAATTATTCACATTAAAATCTGGTATTCCCATCACGTTCACTTAATCTCAGGCTCTTCATCTATAAAATAAGGAAGTTAAACTGGATGATCTCCAAGGTTCCCTTTTAAAATTCAGTGATTCATGCATTCATTTATCCATTTGCCTTGCGATTAAATATGTGCCCAACACTGGAGATTCAAGGGTGATGAATAAAGACATAGTATTCCTGTCCTTATGAAGGAAGGCAGAAGAATATAAATGCAATAACATGTCCTAAGTCCTATACTGTTAATCAGTAGAGATCTAAAAGGAGAGCAGTCTGTTCTTCCTCAAACATGGAGAGGTAGAATCTGGAAACGAATCCAGAAGCAGTGATGCTTGGACAGTCAATACAATGTAGCAGCTTAAGAGCACAGACTCTAGAGGTCAAGAAAAAAATGGTTAAAAGATCAATAAAAGAATTTAAAATTACATCAAAAATGTCTCTCTAACACAAGTCAGTAAAAGAGAAGCAGAAGAACAAAAAAGAGATGGGACAAATAGAAACTATTAGTAAAAAGGCAGAAGTAAATCCAACCGTATCTAGAATTCCATTAAGCGAGAGAATGGGATCTGGTGCAACCTCTTTCTACACGTTTGACCTCGGAAGAGTTGCATGTACCTTCTTTGCCTCATTCTGCTAATCTACACCTACCTCATAGGGTTGTCGCAAAAAATAAATGAGTGAAGGCGGAGCGCCTGGCACAGAGTAAAAGCTATATATGTACATATTTATAAATATATATATATGGACTATCTACTATTACTGCTTTTGTTGCTGGTAGTATTCTTATTCTAATAATATTCTTATTATTTTAAAAAGAACAAATATTCCAGATGGCAACTAGAGAGAAAAGTATGACCAAAGGCATGAAAATGTGAGAAGTTCAGGGAACTGCAAGTAGTCTGTAAGCTAACTTAAAGTGTGAGGTGAAGGCAAGAGGATGAAGTCAGGGAAAAACTGTGAAGGACCTTTTATGGGATACTAAGGAATATGGTATGTAATGGGGATCACTTAAGGTGATCAAGCAGGTGAATATCAGGATCAGATTTGTTTTCCAAAGATCATCCTGGCATCAGTATGAATTAGGCAAGAAAGTAGGAGGCCAGTTGAAAGTTGTTAACTTAGTACAGGCAGGAGAGAATGGTAATATTGTTATTATAGAAGAGAAGGATTAGAAGAGATGGCTACAATAGGTATTTGGGGGAACAAAAAGGATGAGGACTACATCCCTGCCAACTGTGGGAAATGAAGAAGGAGCCTGTGTGTAGACTGTGATTTCCAGAAAGCTGGTCTACAATACCAGCTGGCACAAAGAAGTGCACTAGGTACCTGTTGGACAACCAAAAAAGGCTTTAAAACATTTATTCAACTCTCAATTTCTCTAAATTCCACAAATTAAAGTCAATTTATTCACTTCATTTGCTTACCTTCTAAATACTAAGGCAGTATTTGCCTCTGACCTACATTCACAACAAAAATAAAATTTTAAGTATGCTAATACAGGCAGAATATGTGAAAAGAGTAAAATCATGTCATCTCATTATTTCTTATGTATCTGAATTAAGAGTCTGCTGTATATCCTACTATAGAAGGTGTATCACATATTTTCCATGTTAACAGAAAAAAAAAAAAAAAAAAAAACAAAACCCATACATCTTTTTGACCAAAATGCCAGCTTTTAATGAAAAGGACAGGGGCAACCTGTTATCTAAACTCAGCTTCCAGTGACTTTTCACTAATTAAAATTGAACAAAAAGTCCCACTATATTCCTACTGAGTTTATTAAGTTCACTAATTTAATATTACTTTATAATTCTGCTTTATTTAGACAAGTACTAAAAAACCCCTGCAAAACCAAAAACCAAAACTTTTTTTTGTATTAAAAAAAACCACTGTACACAATTTCCCCTAGTGTGTAGTATCCCAACTAACCTTTCTTTTCTTCCATTAAATTGCAGGAGAGAAATTTTTCATCGTACTTTCACTCTCTTCACTATCCTCTTCTATGATATAAAGTAGTATACTGTCCCCAACCCTTATCCCTGCTCACAGAACTCCTGGCAGAATTTCAAACAAAACCCTAAAGCATCCTCAGGCAATTTCTATTTCATCATTCATTACTTGTGATCATTCATCTATTTTTATGGAAATGTGAAACTAAATATGATTTGACAAATTCAACTAAGTTCTTTTAAAATGACTATCAGAGATACAAGTATACACAAATAATTGTTTGAAAAGGATTGCAGACAAGAAGAAGAATCAAATTTACTGGGAAAACATTTTTTAAAGCACCATAAATGTGTTTAAGTTGAATGTGGAAGGATGAACTAAACTTTGATAAAACTACTCTTTTTAAAAAGACCAAAATGCAGAGAATTTGAACAAATGATCTTTCTTTCCAGAGCCTACCTCAAATGTTAGTAAAGTCAATAATAAACCAAAGAGTAGAACATTATAAGTTTTCAATCAAAACTTTAAAGAGAGTATTGGACATTAAAGCAAAAGTAATGTTATTTAAATGGTGAAAAGAAAGAGATGGACAACACAGGCACAGGGGTCAGCCTTGGTAGGAGGGACACATAGGCTCCTAGGCTGCGTGAAGGGGGAAGAGGTATGGTGGAGATAGCAATTTTAAAGCAAGCAGCAGAGAAATTAGATGATTCTAACCTTAGCAAGTAAGACAAATATCTGAAGATCATTTCCTTCAAGTGGAGAAGGGGGAAACAAAGAAGGAACCAAAAAAAGGTGAGCAAAGTTTGAAAATGTGGTGGAATTTTAAGAGCAATAAGAAAAAGGGAAAAAACCTGGAAGCAACAGTGAACTTCCTGCTAAAATTAGATAGCATGATTTTAGAAAAAAATCTCAATTGACAAGTTTTTTAAGCAAAGTTCTAATGCCTAGGGGAAAACAAAGTATTCATTTATTTTCAGTAACATCTAGATGTTGCTGCTAGGACTGGGGATTTGGTAAGGTGAGAAAAGTTGGGAGTACGAAGTATAACTGGGAAACTAGAAACAAAAATTAAGCTGGAAAGGTTTTATCTGAGGAAGGTAATAGAAGGTAGGGGTTTTAAATGCCTGTTAGGGAGTTTCAATTTAACCTGGTGAGGAAGCTACTGAAGAATTTTAAGCAGACAAGGCATAGTCACTATAATATTTTAACCACGGTAAGTTTTAAGAAATACACGAACTGGTGAAAATTGAAGATGCTTTTACGGAATTCATTTTTTAATCAAATTATAATATTAAGCTAGTGGTTAATGCCAAGCAAATATAAGACAGTAGTGGATCATTAGTTTCACTTTTCAATAATGTAAAATTGTCATAATTACCATGAAAGAGTACTCATTAATATGTTATCATTTGTCTGTTTACATCAAACCTAGTATAAAGATAACAAAAAGAACAAGTAGCTTTAGCTTACATAAATCCCCAAACAAATGAGATATACCAAATTTACATTGCTTTCTCTTAAATGTCAAGACATCTCATCAATGCAAAGATAAAGCCAAGAAAGCTGAAAGAGCACCTTATCTCTATCCTGAATAAACAACAGTGTAGGTATTATTTGTGAAAAGGCTTGATAAAGGGTGGAACTTAAACAAAATTTAGATTTGCCTAAACTTACAAATTTAAAGTACGCTATGAATTTTCTTATTCCACAGCCACACCTAAAGCCACACACACAAAATGATTAAGGCAAGTGCCTTTAAGACTATCAACATACTCTGTAGCTTAGGACAAGAGGAAGGAAACTGAATCAGACATTTACTCTGGAATCATTATTTCTTTAATACTTTTAAGTAGACTGGTGGCACTAATGACATTTCCTTCCAGCGTACAACTAGATCTCTTACACTGCAGGTAATTCTCATTTTATGTCTATCTAAAAGAGGTTCCTATTTTGTGAATCCCTTTTGGAAACGCAAAGTTTCTTCAAAATAAGAAGTGTAGAGGCAAATTTCAGATAAATAAAAACAAACGCTGACATTCTCTATAGTTAAGCCCAGGCAATAAATGTATTGTACACATTTGCTTTTGGTATTCTGGTAAAGGAAGTTCGACAGGCCTCTGTGACATGGCTTTCTACTTTGTCATGCACTTGGGTATTAAAATGCTCCTTAAAATCTACAAAAAACGTCCTACCTATTGATATGAAAATTTTATGAAACAACTTCAGACACAGGGCCTTCTTCAATCACTTAAATTCTATGTAAAAACTAAAGCAGGACCTAAGGTCAAATTTAAAGTTTCTGGAAGACAAGTTTTAAAGAGCTTAACTGAACTACTTATGTATGTATGTATTTATTTATTTAAACTAAAGCTAGAAGATTAGAGGTAACAACTATGTGAACCACTCAATGATGAAGAAAACTACTTTACAGGATGGAACAGTAAGTGACAAAGAATTGTGGACTTCTGTGAGCAGAAAACCGCACACGTTTGGAAACAGTACAGCAGGTTGATTCTGCTCAGACGACCTTAAAATTAAAAAGTAGATCTGTAAACCTTTCCCTGCTAAAAGAGAAGCATCAATTGAAGAGACCAACCAAAGATTACTACTTTGACACAAAGATAAATTAGGTGATTTTTAATCTTATAGTGTCTTGGAGAATTTGGCAGTCCTTGGCAGAATCAACAAAGAGAATTCTCATTTCTCTCGCTACTGCTGCACAGCTTATGAGTCAGATTTCACCTCTTGATGTCATTAGAACAAACAGAATTAAATGTTAAAAACACCATGTATATGGTTATGCATACTATAATGTCATTTTCTTTTCAAGCTAAAAAGTAGCCTTTTCAGGCAGCTAAAAATTGCTTGTAATTTAAATTTAGTTCAATGTTTTTTTCAAGAAGAGGCTATTGATTTTCTTTCTTACCAATCTATCAGACCCCTATTTCATTTCCCTTACAAATTACCCTAAACTTCAGTGTCAATCATTTCAACACACGCCAAATTTTCTCACTCCCTTGTCCACCTAAACCACCAATGACTAAACTTGTATCAATGTAATCATCACTTGCTCTTATCCTGCTCCCAGATGCCAAGTACCATTATGGAAAAGAAGACAAGGACACTAAATCTGCAACACTGCAAATTCATAACTCCTGTTTATTTGGAAGGCTAAGGCTAATCAGCAATCCTTTTCCCCCCATTCATCACTCTTTCCTTATTACCAGGTTTGATCACTCACCTCTAGAACCCAGTCCCACCCCCTAACCAAGACTCTTACCAGATAAAATATTTCACCTTGAAAAGCAGAATCTGTTCATTGTAAACCTAATTATCTATCTTTCTAAATAGTCCAAATAAACTGCTCTTTATCTATTTATTCATTTATCTATCCTCCATAAAGACCACTGTACATCAATTATCTCCTCTCATATCTGCGCTCCTAGTTCCTTACCCTTGACCCAGTTTTTCAAAAATTTACCTTCCTATAAATCACTGTACTCTAGCTCTCCTTTCCATTACTACCAAACTTACTGAATATACAGTATCATCCCTACGCTACCCCCCAAGTACTTTTAAAAAGTAATTTTGCATTTCAAATTTACAGAAGTTTCAAGAGCAGTACCAATGTCTTCCATCACTCAGATTCATCAGCTATTAACAATTCACTGCATCAGCTCCATCACCACCTTTCTTTCCTTTCTCTCCATATAACACACACACACACACCCCCGCCCATTAGTCTTTTTCTGCACCATTTAATAGTAGGCTGCAGACTTGATGCCCCATCACTTCTAAATATCCCAGTGTGCATTCCTCTAAAACAAAGACACACGTCTACCTAAGTTGGGAAATCAATATTGATAAAACTGCCATCCAATCCACAGGCGCCATTCAAATTTTGTCAACTATCCTGATAACGTTCCCTTTTCCTTTTTGGCCTAGGACCCCATACAGCAACATGTTAAATTTTAGTTGTATTGTCATTTCAGTCTCTTCAATCTGGAGTATTTCCTGAGGCTTTCTCTGTGTTTCATGTCCTCAGAAGTTTATAAAGAATACAGACCTTACATCTATAGGATGACCCTGAACCTCAGTCTGTCTAATGTTCATTAATGACCACACGCAGATCATACTGTCTTGGTAGGAATCCCACAGACAAGATGTTGTGTTTTCCTCAGTGTACCACTTCAGAGGATACACAATGTCAACCCATCCCACCACTAGTAAAGTTAATAACTTTGTCTTGTTAATGTTTCCCATGTTTCTCCCCTGGAAAGTTGCACTTTTTCCCCTTTTAATTAATTAACTTGGTATCTTGGGGGAACATATACAAGATTATGCTAAGATCTTCAAACCAGCATCTACCAGTCTTAGCCTCCGGCAACGACACACAAATGAATCAACCACCACTATGATAGTTGCCAAACCACCATTCTTTCTACAATTATCAGTTGGCATTCCACTGTAAATAGGAGTTTTCCCTTCTTTCTCACTTAATTATTTATTTACTTATTTATATCAGTATAACTAACTCACGGATGCCTACTTTAATCAGTGGTCATAACTCAGTCAAGGTCCTATCCGTCCTCATGGAGCTTATTAGTAAGAAAATACAATAAAAGCTAATTTTAAAAAATAAGAGTTTCAGACAGTGACAGATATTATAAGAAAAATATAGTAAGGTAATGTGACAGACAATGATGGAGTATGAGAAAGGAAGGTAGTCAGGGAAAAGTCTCTAAGAAAGCAGTGTTTGAACAGAGCTGCCAAAAAAGGAATCAGCCACAGGAATATTTTGGAGAAGACAATTCCAGGCAAAGGGAATAGCTAGTACAAAGGCTCTAAGCCATAAATGGGCTTTGCGAGTCTGAAACACAGAAAAAGACCAGTGTAAATGAAGCACAGTAGAAGAAGGGAATTTGTCTTACAGACATTTTTGTATATATCTTCCCTAACAGAAGTTTCTTACAAGAAAGGACATTATTCACTTCTGTATCTCTAACTGACTGGTTCATTCATTCATCTTTTTGTTGTTTGCCTACTGTATGCACCAGATACTCTGTAAAGCACTACAGACCTAAAAAGGTTTAAGAAAAAGGCTTTGTTGTTAGGAAGCTCACAACTTAATAGAGACAGACATCTAAACAAATTCACTGCAACACAGAGGACAATACAATACAATAAAAGTATGTTCAGTGGTAATACACCACATTTGGAAAACAGCCTGTTTTTTTAATTGTCAAGTTTTGAAAGATTAATCTATACCGTCTCTAATTCTTCAATTCCCAATCCTTCCTTTGTGCATTGCAATCTCACTTCTACCCGTAAAACTAAAATAAAACATTTTTTCTTAAGTTCATTAATAGCCTTGCCAAATCCAAAAGATGCCTTTCAGTTCTAATTTTACTTTAGGTTTTTCTACCTTTCGTGAAATACTAATCCTTTGGCTTTTAAGACACCACTTCTTTTTCTATTTTTCTCCCAGCCTCTTAGGCAGCTCTTTCTCAGTCTTAATTATTGACTCCTCTCCTCTTCTTTAGTTTGCTTTAAAGTTGAAGTTTCAGCCTTTGTACATTACACATATGAGGTAAAAAAAAATCAATTTTCATATTCAACGACTCCCCAGTTCAATCTTCTAGCCTAGATCTCTCTCCTGAGCTCCCACAACCTGTTGAACATTTCTATTTGGCAATCTATATAAGTATCTCAAATTCAACATGTCCCAACCTTCACAAACTTCTCCACTTAAATCCCTACCACAGTAAGTGACACGACTTCCTAACCAGTCACACAAGTTAAAAAACATGTCTTTCCATACTATTCCCTCTCAATTCCTCCCTACAGTCAAATGAACCTTTTAAATCCTAGAGATTCTATTTTTAATCTGTTAATTCCATTCCTACTTCCACTGTGAATCTTTCATGGATCACTGCTAGAACCTTTTCACCAATACCTCCGTATAAAGACTTAAGTTTCGATCCGTCCTCTACAATAATGCCAAAGAGATCATTAAAAAGATAAATTCTGCTCACTCTTCTGTCTAAATCCATCACTTTTGCTCCATGCCCTCAGGAAAGACATCCCTTCATGTCACAAAAGAATCTTAATGATTTTGTCCTGCAACAACATCTCTAGCTCTTGCTTAGCAGTGGTCCATATTTATTCTTTGCCATGTCCAATAATACACGATTGCATGTTACGTCCTCCCAATGACTGTAAATGCCTTTCCCTAACTCTGGAATACCTAGCTCAGTTGAGGTGTCACTTCTCTAGGAAGTTTCTCTTACCATCTCCTACCACACACTGAATTAGGTACCTCTCTCCTATGGTACACCTCAGCATCTTGTGCTGCCTCTAGCAGGCTTATCACAGTGTATCAATATTGTGTGCTGACTCTCTGTGAACTCTGCAGGGACAGATACTATGTCTGTCATTTCTATATCCTAAGCTTTTAGAACAGTGTCCGCCTCCTAAAAGACTGAAGTTCATTAAAGGAGTGCATAAACTCATAGTCTTTATTATAAATTACTGAATTTATATAAACGGTTTATGCTCTTTTGCCTTAATTTGAAGAGGTACATTTTATGTTTCTGAAAAAAGAGGGGAAATCTTTTTATATGGTCCTCAACATACTTTTATGAGTGAATGGCTTACTACTGAGAGAATTCATTAACTCTGCTTTTCTTTGGTAAATATTATTTGACGCAATGATTCTGAAATCAAGTAAAAAAAATTGATAAAACTAAGAAAGAGAGAGAATTAGGGAGCAGTCTGACTTGGTAATTATGCTACCTTCCTCCCTGGGTTCTTCTCATTATTCTACTGGGAAATGTCCATTACTAAAATATTCTAGTACAAAATACTGGAAAATTTTCCTAACACAGAATTTCACTTATCAGTCACAATGATTTCAATCTTGTATAGCATTTATAAATAAGATTTTAGTTAGGTAAAAAAATAAAATGGAAACAATTTATTTAAATCCATCTACAAAATTAAAAGCAGCAAGTGAAACTTAATAACTGCTTCCTGTATATCTTGTTCTATACTAACTGCATGCATCATTTCATGCAATCCCACAAAAATCCTGTGGGATTGGTACTACTATTATCTATTTCCCTCCTTCTTTTTTTAACAGCTGAGAACACTGTAGATTAAAAGGGTGAGGTAATCTTTGTAAGCTGCACTGCTAGGAAGTGGTAAAGCTGTGAGTTGAACTAAGAGTCCCCTAATGCCAAAGCTGATGCTCTTAACCACGGGACTATACTGCCTCTAGCTGTGCCTACCCAGAAAGGACTCAAAAGTCCCTTGGAATGAGTCCCTTGGAAAAAGCTTTCAAATATACCTAACACTAGAACTTAATAATAAGTGTGCAAGGTCTTCAGATACCAAATACATAAAAAGGAAATATTGAGCTGTTCATTACTGAATTGTTATTCCAATAAATAACAACAGTGTGTCACTCTCTCACAGGAATCTTTCATTGTTCAGTCATAATCTACTATCCTAAAGTCTTATCCTATCAGTTTTCAAGACTGGTTTTCAAAGCATTTGTTAGTGGCTAATGTGTTCCCAGTGGAATAAAATAACATGAATAGTGAACACATATGTACTCTAACTCAAGGTGATAATCATAAAAATACAAAGAAATTTTAAGTAACAGTGATCTCATATCTTTGCATTTCTTGTCACAAGGCAACATTTTGGAATTTGTAACTTCAAATCACCAGTAAAAAATTACAAATGAGACTATAAGTTTGGCACAATTAGCAAATTATATCACATACATAAAACATCAACATTTTTAGACTCTTGATAAGACCATATAAAATAGTACTGTGATAATTTTCTGCCTTTATGTATCTTCAACTAAAGGAAAACAATCAGAAAATCGCTTCCCTCTTCACATATCATTCAATGCTCTTAAAAGTAGGAATTACATATCTAGAACAAGGGCTGCAATTTTTTTCTGTACAGGGCCAGATAACAATTATCTTAGGCTTTGCAGGCCATACAGTCTCTGTCATAACTACTCAACTCTGCTGTTGTGGTACAAAAGCAACCACTGAGTGTGCCTGTGTTTGAATAAAATTTTATTTACAAAAAAAAGGTGGCAAGCTGGATTTGACCCACGGGCAGTAGTTTACTAACCCCTGGTTCAGAGTGCCCGCCCAACTCTATGCCTATTACTCTACTAAATTCATGAGCCAGCAACAGTGTATTGTCTCACTGCATTTTTCCCTCAAAAAGTTGTAGGAGATTATGTGTCTAATTCAAATCAACACATACACAGTGCTTCATAAAGTACGACAATCAAATGCTTACCATCCCTCTCATTTTCAAAGAAAGAATTCCCATAAGGTACTTTACAGACATCAAAAATTAAGTAAGAAGTTATATATTTTTTATAATCTCAGTGCAACGGCATAACTTAATACTCACCAAAATGAAGGATAAACACAATGTAATGCATCTTTCTCATTCTTTCAATTTATTATTATTTTTGAAGGAATTCTTTTAAACATTAGAGATGCCAAATTTACTTTATGTTTTGAGAGCTAAATTTAAATGATAATATATTGAACTCAAAAAGGCTGTAAGTAATTTTCCATTACCATCTGAGAGCAAATTACTGTTGCAGGTATATCAAGGACTTTAGACAATATAGGGATAACTATTCCCCACTCTAAAAATAATAACCCATCAGAAAATTTTTAAAATTTCAGTTTTATTCTGCTTCATAGAGAACAGCAGAGAAAAAAGAGAAGGTGAAAGGGAGAATACTAATGTAGGAAATAATCTGCAAACGCCTGAAGTGGACTCTAGAACCGGGGAAAAGATATGTATGGAAATCCTTTCCCACACCCTGCCATTTAGCTGTTTTATAGAGGACTGGGAGAACGGGTAAAGGAGAGAAAGGAGACATAAATAAATCTCAGTTTACAAGCATATTTACTTAAAAGAGGAATCTATAATTGTTGTGACTGTATAAAATTCGCAGCTGCTCTCTTCGAAGACAGAGATAGGAATTTCCATGTTAACTTCCATTTCCCATTTAAAATTAGGAATCCTGTGAATGAGTGTATATCTTCAGCAGAGTATTTAATATAAGTAGTACTTAATAGTAAGTACAACCATAATAGTGTAGTAAGTACTACCCTTAGCGGATACAATAGTCAAGGCACCTAAAAATAAATTGAAATATTTCCAAAAGCAATTTTCTCCCTTAAAGCTGAAAAGCTCTGTTTTCTCCATTCAACAAGTTAAAAGAAACAGTAACAAACAAACCTAAGAGACTCTGAACACATGAGATAAACTGAAGAATGAGGTGCTAAGGATAAAAGGTAAAAGGAGAAAATGTTACATATGCTCAGAATTTTTTCTATCACCACTTTAAGGGAAATTTCTCAGACTCCCCTAATTTGCTTAACACACTTTGGGTGAAATGTCCTTGGTTTAGAATTAAAACTACTGTATGACATTTTTAAAAAGGTCACACTGCATTATTTCATACAATGCTGGGAATTACACTTATCCATGAGAACCATAATATAACTGTAACTGTGCTACAACATGTCTTTCAAGAATGTTCCAAACCTGAAGTCCAACTTTAAGTAAAACCTTCTGTTACAGTAAGCTAATTTACCTGAATTTCTAGTTTTTCATTAAAAGAAAAAACAAAGGTTTTATTTCAAAGTTCAACTTTAAGCAATGCTTCTGCAATTCCATATATGAATTAAGATAATACTTTAAAAACTACTTACAGTAAATATCCGTCTGCCAGTTCGATCAAAAGTTACACAGTACACAGACGACAAGTGTCCAAGAATTCTTTTATGCATCTTCATGTGCTGATACACTGCAGTGGGAACCAGTCGCTCAAGCCTGTATTTTCCATTCAGCTTCCTTGAGAACAAAGTATCCGCTACCAAGAAAAGGGGGGGAAATAAGTATAATTCAGAAATTAATTTTCTTAATCATCTTCTTTTATGAATTCACATATTTCAGTTTCTCATATGTTGGTAAAAATAAAGATGCCTTCTAAGGTATACGGCTCCTAGTTAAAAGTCTTCAAAGTAGTCAATAAGAGCCCATTATTTCACCTGAAGTAAGCCAGGCACTATCATCTTCACTTTACAAACAAGTAAATTCAGTTAAACGACCTGTCTGAAGTCACAAAGTAAGGCATGAAGCTAGGATTAAAACTCAAGACTTCTATACTCTCTGGCTAGTGCTCTTTAAAAACCAGAATCACTTTATATGACATTATTTCTTTCAAAGGCCCCTATGAGATAGGTTTTCTTACAAAAGCAGTTAAAACTGGATCCAGTGATTTTTACTTTTCATCAACCAGCAATTCGTGAACCCTCTAAATATGACACGCTGAATGATGTTTTTAAACTCTGCAACAAATGAAGGCAGAGGAATAATCTGTTGCATTATTTAAAAAAAAATAATTAAACTGGGGATCTTGCCAAAGACCTGCATAATGATTCCTTTTCTAGAACCTAGAGCTCTCTTTTTTCACCTCACCCATTTCAACCATCTTTCAAGATATGACTGAAATTTATCTTCTGTCCCAAAGCCTGAGATGCTGACTCCAGCCCAAAATGTTCTTTTCCAACTAAATTACTACTGTACTTATTTTCTATACCAATAATTATAGACAAAGAAGGCACTCAATAAATACATGTTGACTGATCTGCAGGCACATTATTCGCCTGTAGATTATCTTTAAATACAAGGCTTTTTTTCTGACTGTGACTGCCATCTACATTGGACAGAATAAACACTGGTTTCTCACTTAAATTTAGTCCCAAAGAAAATTAAATATATGTACAAAGTACTATTTAACCAAGGTTTAGAGCCTACAATTATGCCCTAAAGTTGATGAAATACAAATATCTCAGACGTATCATAAAGAATCTCAGTGCTCATTATTTTATTCCATACAATAAATGTTTGGCTTACACTACATTTGCAAGCAAAAGGGAAAATCTTGGGGACTGGTGAGGAGATACGTAGAAGAATACTTTGCAGGTTCTAAAGCAATAATAATTCAAGGAATAATTACATTATGCTTATATGTTCTTTTACTACATCAATCATTTTATATTCTGATAGAGTACATCTCTTGCTGTTAGCATACAAGTCCTATGATACAATCTATTTCAACATCTGCGATATCTAAGACAAATGTTGAAAGTTGTTAATTAGCATATTTAGGCTTAAACTAGTTATACAATAACAGTGATTCAATAAGTTTCTAATAAACCCTGATACATTTTTCCTTATGCATAGAAATGGCCTGGTGAAAGACATCCTCCTGTGCTTTGGCTCCAAACTGATTTGGAGCAAAGATCACACAAAACCACAGGCATCAACTGTCCTGCCAAACGAGAACTCAAATGATCTTATCCAAACACTAAGGATCAATGACATCTCACTTATTGTCTGTTTTATAAGAAAATAAGTGATGACATGTAACACAAATGTTGACAGTGCTGCGTTACCAAGACGTAGTTTAATTCCCTCCATAGAAAATTTACAAAATTCTCAAAATGTCAAATTTTTAAAAAATATTTAACACTGTTCAGGAATAAAAATGATTGTTGGAGATAACTACAAAATCAAAACCATTATTTTAATGATGATCAGGCACTTTTACATATGTCAGAATTTTTTTAGATGAATTTGTTATAAAGACTATTTATAATTCAGAGTTGATAAAGCAAAAAATACTTCCTTCAAGAGAAAATGTTACTACTCTCTTAAACATAGTTTCTACTGAATCTTTACCTAAACTCGGATTAAATCTTTATTTTCATTTTAAGAATCGACAGAAAAAGAACATCCCTTTCGAAAAGTTACTTTACAGTCAACGTTTCAAGTAAAACTTTTCAGAAACAACATTAAATGAAATACATTTATAGTTAAAACTATATTCCACGCTACCCTATGTTATATTTGGTTACCAATTAACTACTAGATATCTATACTGTGACTGCATCCTAAGGGAAAAGGTACCTAGCAGAGTCCTTGCTCTCACCCACTTTACAAACTTGTACAACAGTACTAAAAGATATGACATATAGTATGCGGAGTTCCCAGGTAATAAGTTGGTGGTTCAAACTTGATACAGGGATTTAGAGAAGAAAATATAAGTATGGTTCAATAGTTGAAGTTCAACTGAGGAGACTGGATTTGAAGATGGCCTGACCAGGTCAAACAGGTAGAGAATTTTTATAAACGAAGAGAGGAGGATGTTCTAGGACTCCCATTCAATGAACTCACATTTTCTCTTACTACACCATTTGCATCATGTCTTATCTCCCCTACCAGATCTTAAGTACCTTAAGGACAGAAATTCTGTCTTATTCTTATTCGTATTTCCTAAAACTGAGGGTAGAGCCTTTTAAATAAAAAAGTATATAAATGAATCTCAGTTAATAAGAAGAAGCACAAGATGGTTCAATTAAATTTACAGTTTTATGGCAGAAAGGCAAATGGCAATCATTTACTTTCAAAAGAAACTCTTAATAGACTAATTGGATTTTTGAGTGAAAAGGAAATGTCTCTTGGATTATAGGAACTCCTTAAATTTTATTAAACTAGAACATCAATTTTTAAAATGAGCATGGTTAAACAGATATAAGAGGTCACAAAGGATTAAGTTCTTTATATGACATTATTATACTTTTAACCTTAAATCAAGTAACATGTATGACTTTGGTTTAAAAGTACATTTATTTTCGTTAAGTATGGTGATGTGAAATATTGTTAAATTAAGCCTGCCAAAGCAAATCTCTATCTTCTTCACTTGGCAAATTCTTTCTTACCCTCCAGGGCCAGTTTAAATGTCATCTCCTCTATTAAGGAGTGAATCTTAATTTTAAACTTAAAAATTTTAATTTTAAAAGCGACCTAACCGGTTGCCCTATAGTATCACTCCTGTGTTCAAAACTGCAATGTTCTTCACTTGATTCAGAATAAACACCAAATTCCTTATGCATCAGCCTACCAAGACCCTGCATAATCTTGTCCCCCATTACACCTCTCTGACCCCTTTACTTGGTCTGCTCCAACCATTCTAATCTCCCCCATTCTTCCAACACATCAGGTATGCTCCTGACTTGGGGTCTTTGCGCCGGCTGTTCCCCCTGGCCAGAAAACTCTTCCCACATATAGCTAACTCCTTGACCTCCTTCAAATCTTTCCTCAGATGCTTGTCACCTTCTCAATGAAGCGGAACCTGATCAGCCTATTGAAAATTACAACCCACCCCCTACCACCACCCATTACTCCTGATCCCCCTCTATGTAGCTTAGTATTTGTTCTTTTTCCACCACTTATCACCTTTTATTTGCTAATTATGTTCACTGTTTATTTCCTGCCTCCCCCCACTACAACATAATAAGCTCCACATGAGCAGGATTTTTTACCTGTTTTGTTCTTTGATTAGCCTAAAAGCTGACAATGGTGGCTGGCACTTAGTTGATAATATATAGTTGGTGGATTTAATAAATTAATTACACATCAATGAAACAATTTGGTTTAGGAAATAAAACAAAAATGGATTTCTTTATTGGACAGATTATAGATTCAAAGTATCTCTAAACAGTTCTTCATTTCAACTGCCCTGCTAAATTTACTTAATTTGGAGGGAAAGGGATAGGTAAAAATATTTACTCAATGGTTTCTGAGGGAACAGACCAGTAAAGTGAAATAAAACTTTCAGAAATCACTGCTTTCCATCTGAAGTATCAGTCTCTCTGAAGAGAGAAAAGGAGCAAAATAGTGAACAGTGTCATTTGTAGCAAATCACTGGGAACAGTCTTTGAAACAAAGTCTATGTGCACAAGTCTAAAGAACTAATTACTAAAGATAAACAAAAGGCCCATGATTTCTTAAAGTTAGATGTAACTACTGTATATAACTAGATATATCTAGCCAGTAGGGTCTTAACTATTACTTCTGTGGATACATTCTAGGTAATAAAATGATAAATAAAATTCCCCCACAAGCCATTTCTTCCTAGTTCACACCAAATAATTTCTCAAGAATTGATTTATTTCTTTCATCATAATACTAATGTATACTCAATGTAGAAAATAAGAACATAAAGTCTACATAACCCTACCACCTAAAGCAATCACATAAAATTTTGCAGAGACTTCCCTCATAAACAGCATTTTAATATAGCTATGCCATATTCCTTAATGAAATAAAAGCTAGGCTTTAAGTTTGACAGACTTGTATTTAAATTTGACACTGTGGAGATTTTAAGCAAGTTACTCTCTCTCTACTTCGATTTCTCAAGTTATACTTCCAGAAACATTTTCCACAAATATACTTGGTTTTCATATTATGCTATTCTGTGACATCTCACGATTTCACACTTACATAGCCAATTCTATCAATATTTTTCTTTTCTTCTGTAACTTGTTCTAGTACTTTAATATGAAGGTTCTTCTACCAGCCAATGGTACAATAAATACCCATTTACATTTTCTTTTACTTTTTTGTGGTTTAAATTTCTCACTTAACTACTTAATATATTTGGAGTTTTAGTATATGCTACTAGGTGAGTCTCTAAAGATTCCCCTAATCAACTATCTGTTCCAGTCTTTTCACTAACTAATCCTTCTCTATCCTATTAAATTATCTTATATATATTTCTGTGCTAGGTTGCTGATGGCATGTCTATTTATATGCCAGTGCCAAAATTTTTAATTTATAATTAATGGCATTTTAGTTTTTATCTGGCTATTCTTCTTCATGTGTCCTCTTAAAAAACCTTATTCCTGATTTATTATTATCTAATTTGAAGAATACTGAAAAGTTAAAAAAAAAAAACTAATTTGTTGGAAATATAAGTTTAATTTCATTCACTTATAAACAACTGACATCTGTCTATCCAGGAACACGGTACTTTGGTCCTATAGCTGGGCCGAAGTTTTCAACGCAGATGATTTTAGAAAAAGATAAACATAAGCAGATATTACTCAGTTTTCCTCACTATACAAATCTGTATCATTTGAACCAAGTTTCACGGGGGAAAAAATGGGTAGCTGCCAGAAAAGAGCATCTGCAATAACCTTAGTGACTACATTTTTGAGCATCTTAGAAAAATATGTGACAAAATCTCTGCAAATAAGAAAGAACTAAAGCAGAAATATTATCACCTCCCTCCAAAAGGTTTCCTCCTTCTGACAGGTACGTTTTTTTCTTCCATTTTTTAAAGTTGAAGTATACTTGTTATGCAATATTATATGTCACAGGTGTACAATAGAGTGATTCACAATTTTTAAAGGCTATACTCCATTTATAGTTATCATAAATATTGGCTATATTCCCTGTGTTGTACAATACATCCTATAACTTACTTTATGCATAAGCTTGTACCTCTTAATTCCTTACCCCTACATTGCCCCACCCCCCCACTGATAACCACTAGTTTGTTCTCTCTGTGAGTCTACATTTTTTTTTGTTATATTCACTAGTTTGTTGAATTACTTTAGATTCCACATATAAGTGACATCATACAGTATCTGTCTTTCTCTGATTTACTTCACTTAGCATAACATCCTCCAAGACCATCCTGCTAAGTTCTTTAAAAAACGGAGGAATTCCCTGGCGGCCCAGTGATTAGGACTCCAATCTCTCACTGCTGAGGGCCCAGGTTCAATCCCTGGTCGGGGAACTAAAATCCCACAAGCCGCATGGCGTGGCCTATCAATCAATCAATAAACAAAAACTGACAAGGGCACATGGTGCAACTGCAATAAATTACCCAAGATCAAAATTAGCCATTGTTAAAAAAGATGAATTGGGGAAAAAAACTAAAATTACTATGAATTAACAAAAATGCACAAGTTAGGGTTTTTTGTTGTTGTTTTAACTCTTATGAACAACATAACATGCTATACAATATCTAGACCAGTGTAGGAAAGCTGTTCCCCCTTAACAATCAGAACTGGAGGGCCCAGGACTAGGGTCTACAACTTTTGCCAGCACATGAAAGCAGAGCCCTGCTGGCAGCATAATGAATGCAAGGAGAGGCATGTGGCCGTAGACGCCAAAACCTGGAGAATTAATGTTTGTGGCAGTAGAAGAATTAAATGAGGAAGTAAAAAGAAGAAAGAATATGTAATTTCAGAAGGTGCAACCTAGACCCTTTTCTGATAACAGAAAAAAGAGTACTCAGATAGGGAACATCAGAGTATTTTACTAGAAGATTTTAATTTTTTGTTTAAATTCTTTATTAGATTCATTTTTGTACTATATTTTGAAAATTTTATTTCTCTGATTCTGGTTAAAGAAAACACCTGGAAAGCTCCCAGAGTTTCTGTAAATAAAATGCAAAAGTAGTTGTAACTTATAATTAATAACCATATAAACAGTTCCTAAATTAAAGTACAAAAGAGAGTGGATTCTGGATAATCAGTACCTAGATTTTATTTTAATCTCCAGAATCTGTGTTAATAAAGGCTCTCCAAAGTTTGGAAACCTACAGAACTAAACTTAAGTGAACTACAAACATTTTACTGTGCTTTGCTTTACTGCGCTTTGCAGATACTGCTGCGTTTTGTTTGTGTTTACAAATCGGAGGTTTGTGGCAACCCTGCATTGAGCAAGTCTACTGGCACCATTTTTCCAACAGCATTATTTTCTAAGACATCGACATTTTTTTTTAGACATGATGCTATTGCACAATTAAAAGACTACAGTACAGTGTACACATAACTTTTATATGCATTGGGAAAACAAAAAATTTGTGTGACTTGCTTTATTGTGATATTCACTTTATCGCGGTGGTCTAGAACCCAACCCGTAATATCTCTGAGGTATGCCTGTACAAAAATAATGATAAACATGTAAGCAAGACCATGTGAAAACAAATTCCAAAATGATTTACCTCTTTAGACAATAATTAGTTTTCCCAACAAAATGCTGCTGCATATATCCACGATCAGGCACTTAGAGGGCAATTTCTATAGAAATAACCTTCCAAATTCACTACGAGTCCAAAAAGTTGTCTCTATATGGTGTTGGTGATTTCCATGAAATAAAGTATTGTGTGGTATAAGGTATTTGCTAACGCATGAAAATACATAAAATTTTATTTTTTTTTAAAGAATCACAAAAATGTTGGAATGAAAAGGAAATGATGCAACCGTGCAGATCACAAAAAACAGCTATATAATTTTCTAAAAAAGAACTTATGCTAAAGCCAAGAATCACATATCTTGAGAAAATGCATATAAAGGAAGACGAAAGTCACCAGGGACTGAAGCTAGAGAGAGAGGTTCTTACTGGGACTTCAAGAATCTGATAGAAAAAAAGTCTTATCTGCTGTGCTTGTGGTGGGGAGAAAAAAAAGCTGTGGAAAACTATTATGATGTGTAGCAGATCTGGAAAATAATAGCTAATATTTACTGAGTACTTTACTACATGCCAGGCACTGTTCAAGGAACTTTACATATATTCTCATTCAATCCTCACACATCTTTTAACACGGCTACTACTATTATCCCCTTACTGGGGATATTCCTTACCAATAACGGAACTGAAGGACAAAACGTAACTTTCCCAGAGGTGAAGCCCAGGTTTGAATTCAGGCTGTTTGATTCCAAAGAGTGCACTCTTACCATGCTGGCTAGGTAGACAAATATTAGAAAAAAAGACTGAGAGGAAACATGCAAAAGTATTAATAACAGACAACCAGTGAGACTGGTTAATTTTTGAGCTGTTCTATTTTCCAAGTTTTCTCTATTGAGCATATATACATCCTGATTAATTTTTTATTAAATAAAGTATAGCTCAATCTACCTCGAGGAGGTCAAAAGAGCAATATGAAAAATATGAACTGTCTAAGGAGATTAACTTAAATTCAAGACTGATAAAAACAGGTCCAGGGATAAAGATGCAAGGAATTTAAATTCATTTAATCATAAAAAAAGAAACGCTAAAGACTAAGTATATTAAAGTATTTGAATGTATACTACACTACAGAGAATAACCATTGCCTATTTGACAATGGACTGAATGACATGCTACAAAGAATTCACATCTAGTCTGATTCGAAAGCCATAAAATACAAAGGGCCATCAATTTTGTTTATAAGTTTTGTTTCTAAAATCTTTCCCATTAAGTTTTTAAAGTAAAAGATGTCAAAGGTAGTTTAGGTTCAATTTTATTTGGGAAGGAATCTTATGTATAAGGAGGAACTTCTAACATTTAATTCTCTTTAGAGCCACAACTGAAAAGCTCGACACAATAATTCTTCTGGGGTTACTAATATAGATATTAGTAGGAAATTACAACCAAATATTCATAATTTGAGGGCCAGAGATAATCTGGGAAATAATTCAACACAGGTTGGTTTATTTCTACAGCACCATCTCGTGTCTTTATCATACTACACCAGTAACTAGTAAGGAACCAACATATGAACAAGACAAATAAAATGCTGTAACAGTAACTATAATGAACAAAAGTCCCAACTTTAAAGTACAAGGGGTTGCAACATTTGAAGGAAAATCCTGTAATTAGCTTTTCTGTCCACAAAAAAAAAAGGGGGGAGGGGGGAGGCAAGAGAGAATGCAAGAGTAAATGGAAATAATTACCTGGGTGACGTAACGTCCAAGAGAGCCTCTCTCCATATTTTACAACTGTATCTAAAATAATTAGTATGCACAGTAGCTGCCCTCCAAATCTCTACATATTCAATTCAATGTTTAGCTGTAACTCCCATTTGAAAGACACCGTGTTTAAGATTTAGCGGATATCACAAATAAGAATACTGCCTGAAAAGGAGAACTCAAATACTAACTGAAATAAAATACAGAAAGTGAAAAAATGATTTCAAGAGTTAAGCAAAAAAATCATAAACCAAATACCAAAATAAGCACTAAAAAACCAAACCAAACAAAAAACCAGACATTACAATTACTAGGACGGTAATTTACTAGAATTTTACAATTGCTTGATTTGTATTATTCTTCCTCCTCATTTCTTTCCTGGAAACTAGTGTGATGATACAGAAAATACTACAATGGTATAATATTTTCAGTTTTAAATATTTTTAAATATTTTAATAGTTATTTCAATAAAAATTCATTTTTAAAAAAGTTAGTTTTGTTTTTTTTTCCCCCCAAACATTTTAATCATTCAATTTTGAGTCAACAAACATTTATAGAGCACCTATATGGGCCAAGTATGAGCTAAAGGATGTAACAGAAAAAGAAAAGACAGAACTTACCGTCCTGGAGATTGCAGTTTAGCAGGGAAGAAAGACATGAAACAAGGACTTATAACAATGATAAGTGTCATCAAATAGAAGGTACAGGGAAATCTTGAAATATACAGCAGAGGGTCCTAAACATATAGGGCAGGGGGATATCAGGGAGTCAGGGTTGACTTCTCTACAACACTGACATTTAAACTAAGACCTGAAAAATGAACAGCCAGAGAATGTTGGTGGGAGGCGAGAATATTCTGCCTAGGTGGAAGGAAGAGCATGTGCAGTGGTCTGAGGCTGCAGAGAGCATGACACTCAAGCTACATAAGGAAGTCACGTGTGACAAGCACACGGAGCACAAAGGGGCAAGCGTCAAAGGGCGAGACCAAGAAGGTCCAAGGTGGACTGCAAAGTGCTTTCCAAGCTATGCCAGGCATTTTGGGCTATTTCCCAAGGACAATAAGTTTAACTTTTTTAGGGAGAAAGAAGTCGGAGTAATATAGTAAAAGACTTGCTTTGGGATAACTGCAGTTTTATCTCTTGACTACACAGAGAACAGATCAGAAGGTATATAACTAAAAGCAAAAGCTGATTTTACAAAAGAAATCAGAGGGTTCCAAAAACAAAATTTCATTTTAGAAAAACTTAAATCAGTGCGCCAACAAGATTACAAAGGTTTTCTCAAGGAACTATTTTCTCTCAAATTTAAGTATTTATCTGGCAAGATACAAACGTGAGAGAACACACCATGTTTTATTGTTTCTAGAGTTCTTATACTGGGGCATAATTCAAACGGCTCCTATCCCAAATCAACAAACGGACACAGGTGGTAACAAGACTAATGGATAAAGAATTTCACAGAACAGGTAAAAAGGTGCTATATAAATGTGATATAAAGTTAAATGCATAAGAAGATGAGAAACAAAATAACCAGGGATATAACTCAGTTAGTTACTACCTCTCTTAAGTTTCAGTTTTCTCATTAATAAAGTAGGGGTATCTTGCAGAGTTAACTATGAAAAGCAAATAAAACAAAACGTTTTGTAAACTCAAAGGTACTATGTACTAACAACTATACTGACTGTCCTTAAACAGTCAAATCTTCAGATGTTATAAAAGCAAATTTTACTGAACAGTTTTTCTTTTATTTTTAAGACTTTTGTGGGAGATCATTTTCCCCCTACATCTCCCTTAAGGAGCTGAACAAATTGCTGCTCTTTATGTAACTATCTACTCAGCCTAATCATGGACTTCCCAGTTTTCAAGATGTCTAGGAAGATGTTCAATCCTTAACTTCAAAGGTTCCCTGAAGAAATTCAAAATAAACAGAGACTTTATGAAGAAAATATAATAACTTGCTTCACTTACAGAGCTGTGAAATTTAACATCAAATGCAATAATCAATCTGGAAAAATATATGATGCAAACTAAAAAAGGCAATGGCCAGTGCTTCCTAATTACTACTGAAATTACTTGCCAGACACATCACAGGGGGGGCGGGGTGGGGGGCTGGGGGGAGAAGACCTCTCGTCACATCTATAACCTAAAAACAAATTTCATCTTATGATTTGCAAAAGAAAAGAAAACACAGCTACAAGAGCAACAATATAAACTCACCCAAGGAAACTGTCATTCTTCAAAGTGCCTTCCCTTTTTTGGTCAATCATAATTTGAAAAGAAATTTAAGCAAAAGAAAAAAATGTAAATAATAATGTCTATTTTATATATTTGGTATTTTGGCATAATAAACATTAGCTTTATTTCCCTTAAAAACCAAAAATGCAAATAATTTTAGTAGTCTCTCACAGCTACCTGTTCTTAGGAAGCAAAGAAAAGAAGAGGTGGGCTGGGGAGGGGGTAGGGAGAAGAGAGTTAACAAAACAAAAACCTGTGACAAGTGAAAACCTGAATATCATTAACTTTTCTTGTTCCACCCCAGTTCATCAATTACAGCAATTATATCCTGCCTCTTCATTTAATATTTACTAATGCTGATGAGCTGGGTCTATAAAGAACAATAAAACATAACCTCTACCCTCCAGACCCTAAAAGTAGTCAGGAAAACAAATGTAAATAAATGAGTATCATCCAGGGGACAGATTAAAAAACAAAAACCAAGACCCCCCTCCCACCCCACCCCCACAAAAAGTATATATACATATATAGCTAAGTCAGAAATTGTTAAAGAACAACACAAATTATAAAACTATATAACTAGAAAAGCAGAAGACTAAAATCGCAGAAGAAAATGAGTTCTGGAAGAAAAAATGATTACTGAGAAAATAACAGATCAAAATAAATATATTCAAATTAAGTGATGAGTAGAACACCTAACTAAGGATTAACGTATGGATCGTACAGAAGGCAGGAAAAGGAACAAGACTGAATAGAGAATATTAGGGAAAGAATAAATGAACAGGAAAGAGACCACAGATTATTAGAATCCTATGATTTACTGAATTATATGCCAAATATTAAATTAGACATTATATGCTGAAGCTCAAAGGTTTATAATAACATAAAACAATCTTTCTAATAGTTTTGTAAGAAATATAGTCACATAAGTAAAAAATTAACCCTACAACTCCAGATCCTAGCCCAGTGCCAGATATGTTAAGAAATCAGCAGTTGCAGGGTAAGTCAAATACAATATTGGAAATATGGCAAAATATAACAGTGAAAATGAGAAGGGAAAAGAACCTTCTCTTTAAAAACGTACTCAAGATTTATGAGCAAAATAATTCATTTTGCTAAATGATAATTACAGAAAGAAAGGGCAGAAAGTAACATTTATTTTTACCTGCTTTGTGCCTCACTTTGCTAACTCATTTAAGCCTCCAAATAACTGGATATGGTAGATATTATCCCCGTTTTACAGATGAGAAGGTTGAGAGGCTGAAAAGTTAAACGATTTGCCTAAGGCCACACATCTTGAGCAGAGTCAAGATTTATACCTAATTTTAAGTGAATATTTGCTGCCTTTGTTCAAACTACTTTCCACAGAGAAAACCAGAAATGTGAACAAGCTTTAAAACTCCTTTTAATGTACAGTAGTCCCCCCTTATTCACGGTTTCTCTTTCCATGGTTTTAGTTACCTGTAGTCAATCACGGTCCGAAAATATTAAATGGAAAATTCCTGAAATAAACAATTCCTAAGTTTTAAATTGCACACCACTTTGAGTAGCATGATGAAAAAATTTTCGCCCTCCAGGTCCATGCTACCCAGGATGTAATCATCCCTTTACCCAGTATATCCTGGCCATTTAGTCACTTAGTAACCATTTGAGTTATCAGATCGTGTGGGCTATCAGATTGACTGTCGCTGGTATTGCAGTGCTTATGTTCAAGTAACCCTTATTTTACTAATAATGGCTTAAAGCGCAAGAGTAGTAATGCAGGCAATTCGGATAAGCCAAAGAGAAGCTGTAAAGTCCTTCCTTTAAGTGAAAAGGTGAAAATTCTCAAGTGAGTAAGGAAAGAAAAAAAAAAAAAAATCCCGGGAATTCCCTGGCAGTCCAGTGGTTAGGACTTGGTGCTCTCACTGCCGGGGCCTGGGTTCATCGGGGGGAGCTAAGATCCTGCAAACCCAAGTGGCGTGGGCAAAAAAAAAAAAAAAAGAAAGAAAAAATCCTATGCTGAGGTTGCTAAAATCTACAGTAACAAAATTCTATCCGTGAAATCGTGAAGAAGGAAAAAGAAATTTGTGCTAGTTTTGCTGTTGCACTTCAAACCACAAAAATTATAGCCACACTATGTGTGTGATAAGTGCTTGGTTGAGGTTAAACAAAAAAGGCATTAAATTGGTACAATAAGATACTTGGAGAAAGAGAGACCACATTCACAAAACTTTCATTACATTATACGTGACCACTGAACACGGATTCACTTATATTAGGATTTTTTCAATAAATATTTATTATAGTACTACGTAATTGCAGGGGATGGAGGAGCCAGAGCCCCTAACCCCTGCACTGCTCAAGGGTCAGTCAACTGTATATTGTTGTAATTGTTCTGTTTTATTATTAGTTATTGTTGCTAATCTCTTACTGTGCCTAATTTATAAATTAAACTTTATCAGGTATGTATGTATAGGAAAAAACATAGTACATATAGGGATCGGTACTATCTGCGGTTCCATGTAACCACTGGAGGGTTTAGAACATATCCACCATGGATAAAGGGGAACTACTGTATAGGCTTTTTAGCATTAATTGGATGTTTGTGTAGTAAAGCTGTTTTTCAAGGCAAAGCTGTTTCCTTCCATACATACATTTTTTTTTAAACATCTTTATTGAAGTATAATTGCTTTACAATGGTGTGTTAGTTTCTGCTTTATAACAAAGTGAATCAGTTATACATATACATATGTTCCCGTATCTCTTCCCTCTTGCATCTCCCTCCCTCCCACCCTCCCTATCCCACCCCTCTAGGTGGTCACAAAGCACTGAGCTGATCTCCCTGTGCTATGCAGCTGCTTCCCACTAGCTATCTATTTTACATTTGGTAGTGTATGTATGTCCATGCCACTCTCTCACCCTGTCACATCTCACCCCTCCCCCTCCCCATATCCTCAAGTCCATTCTCTAGTAGGTCTGTGTCCTTATTCCGGTCTTGCCACTAGGTTCTTCATGACCTTTTTTTTTTTTTCCCTTAGATTCCATATATACACACATACATTTTTAAGAAGCAGGTTCCCTAATACTCCTTATTTCCACTCACCAAGACTGCAACCGAGCTGCAGAAGCAACAAGTAAAATAACAAACATATGGAAGTACCTAGGCAAAACAACATAAAAGATGAAAACTGGAAAATCTAGAGATAAAAAGTTTACTTTGCTAACATGGTAAACCTAAGAAAAGTGCAAACAAGGCAATTAGCAAATGATTGCTTTAATTTAATGCAATCTTTTCCACAAGATAAACATGCATTAAATGAATCTCCACATTTAACTTTAAAAACAGACTTAATGTATCTAAGTATCTCCTTTCCTATTTTCTCCCCCCACCATGTCACTTACTATTGAAGTAGGGTTGTTTATCATAGGCAAATAAATACAGAATAAACTATATCTGAAAACAGGCATAATATGGGTAAGGAGGTAAGAAGGGACAGTACCAGAGATTTGTTAGTACCTTTGAAAATAAACGTGGCCATGCCAAGTACACAATCACAAATCTTCCATAGAAAATTGTTAGAAACTAGTGATAACAACGGACTAGTAGTATCTTTTGGTTTTTCTGCTTTCGAAAACATTATTAAAGGAGGTTGTAAAGGGCTGGAAAGGAGCCAACCACTTTGGTTCTCCTCCCCTGAGACTGAATTTCAGTTCAATTTTCACAATTTACATCAAATAATAGGAGGTACAAAGTAGTCAGGATTTATAAGCAGGTAACAAAATAAAACAGGATAAGAAAGCACTGAGATAAACTCAAGAGTTGGTTTTGAAATTATACAGGTATGGGTTTTAATATTCCAAGTGTAATGAATCGATAACCCAGTTCACTAATAAACCTTGATTCCCTAAAAATCAGTGTCTGGGGGTTTTGCTTACCTCAAAGCTATCCTTGGACCAAGTCTCTCTTCTTCCAACCACCTATTCTGTTTTTTACCCCCTACCACTTCTGAACTTTTCTTGTCCCACTACAGTTCACCAATTACATCAATTATCTATTGCCTCTTTATTTAATACTTACTAATGCTGAGGAGTTGGGTGTATACAGAGCACTAAAACATAATTTCCAACCTCCAGCACCTAACAGTATAGTAGGGAAAAAAAAAAGTAAATAAACAGCCATGACTATGTGATAAAAGCTACAGTAGAGATTTGTATAAGCACTTAATCCTACCTGGTTACATTTAGGTTTTAAAGGATGAATAGATAAATGTTCATAGAATGAGGGACACTGCAGAGAGAAAGGGATCAAGAGAAATGGCTGATTTTAAGAACTGCCCAAGAGTTATACAAAGCTATAGCACAAAGTATAGGCGAGGAAAAGGTGGGAAAGGGTCAGTTTTGTGAGCCACATTACAGAGTCGAGACTACTCAAAATCACTGGGGAAAAGGAGGCATAACATGATCACATTTGCATTTTAGAAGGTTCAGAGCAGTGGTTCTCAACTGGAGGCAATTTTACCCCAGGGGCATTTGGGAATGTGTGGAGACATTTTTGGTTGTCACGATTTCAGGAAAGGAATTGCTACTAGCGTTTAATGGATACAGGCAGGGATGCTGATAAACATCCTACAATGCACAAGACAGCTGATTACAAAAAAGAATTATGTGGCCCAAAATGTAAACAGTGCTGAGGTTAAGAAACCCTGGTTTAGAGCTAAATCCTAGGGTAGAGAAACAAGACTGGAGGCAGGAGATCAGGTAACCTGTAAGTTCTAGGAAAGCAGAGGCCATGTTCTTCTTTATCCTGCAACTCCAGATCTAACCCAGTATCAGATATAATGTAGGGACTCAATATTTACTTGGTAAGTGAATGAATGATGTAGAGCTCCAGGCAAAAAGTACCAAGGCCCAACATGTGGCTATGGCAATGGTAATGGAAAACAGATTCAAAAGACTGGAACAGAATATATAGGCCTTACTGGAAAAAAAATCTAAGAAAGGAAAATCCAATTTACCATCACCCTGAACTTAAATGATCTTCTGAGTTACAGCAAAAAGTTCAATTTAAAAAACTGAGCAAACCCTAAGTGCAGTATGGTATTCTGGACTGGATCCTGGAACAAGAAAAGGTAATTAGTGGAAAAATGTGGTGAGATATGAATAAGGTCTGGCGTTTAGTTAATAATAACGTACCAATGTTGGTGGAGTAGTTTTAAGCAATACCAGGTAATGTAGGTCTATAACATTAGGGAAAACTGCATAAGGGGTATACAGGAGCTCTTTGTGCAACTTTTCAGCAACTAATTTCTTATTTCAAAATTAAAAGTTTGTTAAACAAAAAAACAAAACCCTGTTTCCCAAATGTATCAAAACTTAAATATCTGAATCTACATTAAACATTTCAACCCATATTTTATGAAAAACTACAATGCTAAGGTTTTTTTCTTATTTACATTGATCCTTGGTAATACTACATTGACCAAGGAAAGAGTAAGGAAAATTTTTAGAGGTAGCCAGACAGAAAATGGCAGAGGAATCAACAAAATAAGATACGAATGTTCATATTAAAAAAAAAAAAAAAATCTTCTGACTCATACTCTGTGATAACTTGAAACGATACATTGTATCACTATGCAGGCAAACTATTCTGCCAAAAAGCCTAATGAATTTTTCTTTCCATTACCATCTAGTCACACTTTTATAGCAATGACAGGACATCCAAGATTGTCACCAAGGTGAACTGATGAGACACGACACTAAACTATGACTATTAATAAGTAAAGTCGTTTCGATTAATCCAGCTTCTCTTTAGAGATGTCAAAAACTATGTGTGAGTACAAAAAAAGAAAGCAGGTAAAACTGGCATTCTAGTACAAGTGTTTTTTTAAATATAAAGAACATTTTCCTGAAAATTTGAATGGGAAGAAAATTTATCGTAAACTTTAAAAATGAAATAAAACTCTTTCAGAAAGGTACAATTACCTGCTTGGTAATTAATTCTATTACCTCAATATATTACCTCAATATACCAGTTGTGTCACTCCGATGTGACACAAAACTCAAGATATTTTTGCCATATTTACATCCCCTATATCCATGTCAGCAATATTTACTGATCTGACCATTAATGACCTGGCCTAAAATTTTTTATCTGACTTTATAAATATTTGGTATCTTTTTCCAAAAAGTGACTAATACCAACTTTCTTCAGTAGCCAAGTGTTACTATTAGCTAACTGAGAATAAGGCATAGCATAATGCGAGTCACTGTGGCTTCACGACTCACTAAATGTGTAACCTTGGTCAAGTCACCAAACCTTTTCATGCCTCAATTTCCTTCTCTGTAAAGTAAGAATATTTCCTACCTACAGACCATTTAAGGTTTTAAAAAAGAAAATAAATGGAAAATGATTACAGTAGTGACTGGAACAGGGTAATTACTCACATAGCAAATGTTAAGAGGGAAGTTATTTACTATCAACCATTTTTGCACTTTCATTGCCTACCACAGGGTTGCTTGACAATGTGTTGAAAGAACAACGTAACATATTCCCCTTATTATATGGATCTGCATTTTTTCAAAAAGAGGATAAACTTTTCCCTAGAGGGGAAGCTCCTATTAAATTTACCTTCCCCTTCTTTCAAGAAAACTGTTCTACCTCTTAGCATAATGTTCCAAGTGAAAATAAACTCTAGTGTCTCAAATCCTTTGTTGTTTTAATAGTTGTTCGTTATAGTAAGACTATACAGAAATCATTATTTAACCAGGACAATCGTATGTTAAAAAAAAAAAAAAAAACATCCATGATTACCCACCACACAAACATAGCATACCTTTGGAAAACAGGTTAGAGAAAACTATCCAGAATGCATCAGAGACAAAAAAGATGTAAATCGTAAAAGAGAGGGTAAGAGAGAAGAAAAAGTGGGAAAGTCTAGCATCTGTTTAACTGGAGTCCCAGAGGAGAGAACAGAGAATGGAGCAGACGTGATATTTTAAAAGATAATGACTGACAATTTTCCAATGCCAACAAAAGACAATAGATTCAAGAAGCCTAATAAATCTCAAGCTTGATAATAGAAAAAATTGACACTAAGACACAGCACAAACTGCAGAAAACCAATGAGAGGTAGAAAATCTTAAAAGCAACCAGAGAAAAAGAGATCATCTTCCCAGCAACAGTTAGATTTAAACCCAAATATATCGATAATTGTAATATGAAGGACAAAATGTCCCAGATGAAACACAAAATTTGTCATATTGTATTTTTAAAAAATGACTTCTATGCTATTTTTTAAGATATGGAAAATAAAAGGATACAAAAGGGTTGAAAGTAAAACAACAGAAAAAGATATTCTATATAAACATTAAATGAAAGTTATACAAAACTGTAATACTGATGAATTATAAAACAGTAATACTGACTGTAATTATCCAGAAAAGGAAGAAATAAGTATAATTTGGATAGGTGGAAGAAAGAGGGAGAATAACATTTCTGGCTAGGCAGGAGGGTAGGGATAGGAGAGGAGGCTATGATTAAAACATGAAGGTCTCTGAAAGTCAGAAGTATAGACTTGGTGGTAGAGGAACTGCAACACCATTAAAATAGCACAAGCTACCTCATATACCACCTTGAGCAGAAGAGTGACATATTAAATAAGATTAACATTACAGTGTTATGCAGTATGACCTGAAAGGGAGAGAGGGAGAAGACACTTGAAGCAATACTAGTTTGAAGGATGCTATAGTAATTCGGGAAAGACAAGGGCCTTTTAGTAGTAGAGGTAAAAGGGATGAATCTAGAGGCCATTTCAAGAGGAAGACCTATCTGCATCAGTTTTCCTCCTCTGAAATTTTAAAGCCAAAAAAATACATGACTATTCATAAAAATAACAAAACTACTTTTGTTTTCCACCACTACAACTAATCTGTATTATGATAACAGTTGCCCATTAAATCAGCCTAATGATATACATCTTAGTAAACAATTTTTTGTAAAAATACCAATGAGCTAATTAGCTTAGATAGGTACAATATATACAATCCATAATTACACATTATTATGACTTCTTCACTACAGATTACTAACGTAAGAAAAAAAATCTGAGAGCTTTTTCCTCTTTGAATGCTAACGTACATAATATGAAATTCTCTGACTTCACAGCAAGTAAAAACATTTTTGTTTTCAAAAGCTCTTTACCAAGAGGATATCAACTTGGTAATGAACTCAAACAACTCACCAATGCTGGGTGGGCTACCATAGTTAATTGGTGACTCTGGTGGTCTTCCACAATGCAATGCCGCCAGAGCAGATCCTTTCCACACAACATGCTTGCAGCCTGTTAAACATATACATTTTTAATGGATACAAAGATAAGACACAAAGACGAAAAGTGAGGGAAAAAACATCTAAATTCTAACAGAAATTTTTCATACTTTTATTTGTGCGTAGCAAGGACTGTCTTCCAGCTCCTAATAAAGTTTGTACTCCAGGAACGCTTTGTGGAATTTCTTGTTCAAGAAGAGGTCCTAGTCGATGACATATTTGCAGCAAGTGATCAGGTGCTAAATGTCTGTAATACTTCACCTATTATGTAAAAGACATATAAAATATTTGCTAAATAAAGTGATACAATTCTTTACAGTAAATAAACTTTAAAAAATATGGTAATTTGTCTGGCTAGTCAACATTTCATTTTACTTGGGGGAAAAGTTCACATTTATTCGGTGAAACCACTTGACTCACAGAATAAAATAGCTACCCAACCATGATTTGACCCACTGAGGAGGAAAAATGCTAAAGAATTAATGTAACCTAAATACAGGAAGTTATAAATTAAGAGATGCTACTCAGTGCATATACTGCACAATGAAAAAACCTACAGCATTATAACCTAAAATGGTATGTTTCAGTTTAACAATTTTCAAAAACTTCAAACAACAAAAAATCATCCAACTACAAATATAATAAACGTTCTGTATCTTCCGTATTATTTTTTAAAAATCTCCAGAATAGTTCAGGATTAAAGAAACTTGATAGTTCATGTTCTCATTACAAAATCTAAAAACACTTACATGATTTCTATGCTGAATTTTATAATTTATTTATACCAAAAACCTCACAGAGAGAAAGGCCAAATTCCAACTGTTAAATGAAACAAGTTTTGACTATAAAATAAATCTACCAACTACAAAGTTTGAGCACTTTCTGGAACAACTTCAAAGTACTGCTTAATTTATGCTAACATTCAAAACCAAGATATAAAATGCTACATTTTTATTATCCATCCTGGAAGTCTTTAGTAAACAGACAATATTTGCATGATAATGTAAAGAGAATTAAATTAGAAAAAAAAAGTACACTAGTTTTTCACTTTATATTTAGGTTATCAAGTTACAAAAAATTTCTCAGTGTAGTACCGAAATATTCTAGTTCAGCCGTTTTCAAAGTGTGTCCAGGGGACCCCTAGGGATTTTTCAGGTAAAAATTATGAATAGGGACTTCCCTGGCGGTACAGTGGTTAAGATTCCGCACTTCCACTGCAGGGGACACGGGTTCAATCCCTGGTCGGGAGCACTAAGATCCTGCATGCCACGCAGTGCGGCCAAAAAATTAAAAAAAAAAAAATTATGAAAAATATGAAGACGTTATTTGCTTTTTCAGTCTCATTCTCTCATGAGTGTACTGTGAGTTTTCCAGAGGCCACATGACATGTGATGTTCCAACAGACTGAATGTAGATGTGGATATAAAAATCTGCCTTCTATTAAGCCAGACGCTAAACATCCCCAAAAGTGTAAAACAATACCACTCTTCTCACAAATTTGGTTTGTTTAGGAACATAATTATGTTATAAAAAAATTTTACTTATATGGAATGAGTTTATTATATTTAAATGAATAAAAATATTTTAAAATTTGTTTTAATTTTTAAATGGGAAATATGAATAGATTAGAATCCACAAAAACAAAGGGACTGCAATAATTTTTACTAATGTGAAGAGGTGCTGAGGTGAAGAAGTTTGAGAATTGCTACTCAAATTCACTTAGATTCTTTTTAAAAAAATAACTGGAAGCTTGTACCTTTTGACTCCCTTTACCCATTTCATCCACTCCCATGGATGAAGGGAGCTAAAAGGTACAAAACTTCCCAGTTATAAAGTATTCAAGCCACCATGAAGAGTACGGTGACTATAGGTAATAATACTGTATTGCACAACTGAAAGTTGCTGAGAGAGAAGATCTTAAAAGTTCTCATGACAAGAGAAAAAATGCTTTAAGTATATGGTGACAGACATTAACTAGTGTGGTGGTGATCATTTCACAATATATACAAATATCAAATCATTATGTTGTGCACCTGAAACTAAAATAATGTTGTATATCAATTTCACCTCAATTAAAAATAAATAAATAAATAACAAGGAAAGTCTGAGAGAATGTCATAGCCAAGAATGGCCTAAAAAACACATGACAACTTAAAAGAAAAGTCCACTTAGTAATGGCAATTTTAGTATGAATTCCTTATGGTAAGACAGATTTGGGGGGAAGTGAGGGATTAAATCACTTCATTCCATCTTGCAGTATCTGTTATACTCTAATTGCAAAAGACTGTGAATGATATTTTTTTAAAAAATTAGCTGATATTCATTCTTCTAGGCTGAAGCCAATTAAGAGGAACGTACCTTACTTTTTATCATAATATTAGTGTCACAGAGACAATATGTAGCCATATTGTCACACTTCGAAAAGATAATTTAAAATAATAAAGAGTCTCGCACATAGTAGATGGTCAATAATTATTGGTAGAATGAATACTTCTGGAAAAGAAGTTCTAATATAAATTATACATACTACGTCTCTGCTTTGGAGATTCACAAAAGCACCATGACATTAAAGCCTCTGAAAAATCTTGATATATCTTTTCAATTTTGTTTAATGCACAATTTCACAAACTTCTTTAGTTACAGAATCCTTTTTTCCCTAATAATATCATCATCTTCACTCAAAACATACTTTTTCAAGCACTAGTATGATTAAACAGAAAAAGCATTCAGAAGAAAACACAGCAGAATATAAAATTTTACAATTGTATTTATACTTTAATCTTCCCTAAAATAATTTACTTAAAAATTTAAAGTAAAAGTCTATAATATTTATAGGGTCCCTTCGACTTTCAAACTTGTAAATGATAATTATTCTAATGTGACTTTTTAAAATTGATCGGAATTCTTTTTAAAGTGTTTAACAAGGAAGTTCATTACTTGCTAACTTTAGTTTTGTGATGATCCTGTTTCAGGGTCTTCTTGCAAATACATTTCAGGGAGTGAACCTGAAAATCTTCACTGCAGAACTGTATCTTTTTAATAAAATATTATGAATCCACTTTTTCCAACTAAATCTTTCCTTGATTATCTAGTATATTTCAATTGTTCAAAACCAACTTTCATTTTAAAGTTAGGAGACAATTTCAGTTCTTAAAATGCCTCATGCTTTCTGGCTTTCAGACCTTGTGCAAACTGAGCCCTCTGCTAGAAATTTTTACCCCTGCAGCTCCACACCTCACTCTCCTTCATGTCAGTCTATGCCTCACTGTCTTCCATGACCTGCCTCTGCCTCTTCTTTGGGGACATTCTATCTTTGTGTTTCCACAGCACATTAAACTCCTTCCCAAACATTCCTTTACCCCACTCCCCGGAACTCTGTAGTACTTATCATACCATATTAAGTGTTCTTAATATATTTTGATACCTAGACCTCAGGAGGAATCTAATGATAGCTATGATCCCCTTCCCCTCCCCCCCAAAACACATATAGGCCCTACCACTATCTTGCCCTGTTTTGGAGTTCATAAGACCCTGCACTATACTAAAATTGCCAATTTACTTTATCCATGTCCTGCCTAAGAACACAGGGGATTAGAACTTGTTTACCTGTCTACCCAGTACCTGACATAGTACTTACAGGTAAGTGCTTAATTACTAGATAAATGAATATATGAAAATACGCAGAAAAAAACTGACTTCTCTATCTAGCCATTAAAGGGTGAGGTTCTTTAAGGTCTGAGATCCCAGAGCCCAGTTCCAGACCCTCTCTTATTCTCACTCTATGCTCTCTCCCTGAACAATCTTTATGCAAAGCTTCCCAAATTTATATCTATAGCCTAGGCTTGCACATCAAACTTTCTTAAAATACTCCTCTCCTTGGAGCCCCAAAGCCTCCTCAACTCAACATATCCAAAAGTAAACTCATGATGCTCATGCCAACCCCCCACCACCAAAAAGTTCCCTACCGTGGTGACTGGCAACACCATCTAACCAACCTAAAATCAAGAAGTCACATTTTTCACACTGTTCATTCCTCCCTCCCACCTCATTCCAAATATCCAAGTAGTCACCAACTCCAATTGAATTTTTCCTTCCTAGCCTTAAACCCATCTACCCGTCTCTATCTCCATAATAACAATCCAAGTTCCAATCATCTTTGCTATAAACTCCCATCTTTCCCACATCCACTCATGCCTTCTACAACCTCATTCAAATCTATTCTCTATATTGCAATTAGAATGCTCTTTCCAAAACAGAGATCTGGTCAGGTCACCTCTACCTAAAGCACTTCAGAGGCTTTCCTTGCTCTCTGGAGATCCAAATCCTTAACATGGTCTACAAGCCCTGAAGTACATGTACAGTCCATTACTATTTCTCTGCCTCATCTGGCACATTTACAGCCCTACACTCTCCAGACCCCACTTCTTTCCACATTTAGACACACTGGCTTTCTTTCAGGTTCTTTACCTGCACCCTCTCCTGTCAGGCTTTTCCATGTGGTGTATACTCCCAGCATTTCCCCACGTCCCCTTGCCCAGACAACTCTTCTATTTGCTTCAGATCTTCCCTTCAATGAACTTCCTTTGTTTTCCTTCACCCTATTCAGTTTAGGTACATTATCTTAGGTGAACAGTCTTTGGTGACTTTTCCTTAACTCATGTAACCAGTTCATGATTATACCTTTAACAATGTAATGATTTAATGTTTTTCTTCTCAACTTTACCGTAAACTACATGAGAACAGGGACCATCAGCTTTCATTCCTAGATGCATCATATATATACACACATCCCCAGTACATATTTTAAAAAATGAATAAAAATTATTTTTTGCTACTTTTTCTCAACATTATTCTTCATGAATATTAATCCATGCATTTATGGTCAATATTTAAAATGTAAAAACAAAAACAAATTTTTAAAAATTAAAATAGCTCATTCATGGCTATACATATGTGATTTTTAATTTTCAAATTATTAAGAACCCTGTATCTTTAATATTAACTTAAGCTTTTTAGTCTGAAAGAACTTTTAATTTACTAGTAAATAATTAAAAGGTAAAGTCAAGACAATATTGTAATAAAATCCCTTATCCAAAAATGTCTATATCTGGATTCTCAGTAATTGTCCATACACTATTACTAAGGAAAAACAAAACAAAACTTGACATTCTCAATTCTAATATGCCCATTACTTTTCAGGACCAGAGCTGCTTTCAAGCTCTTAAAGATATTCAACACATAAAAAGTATGACCAAATGGTAAAGTGTGATGAATATTAATAATACTAACATAGCTAACACATACTGGCTGCACACTAAATGCTAGGCCTTGTGATAATTGTTGTTTTACATGAAAAAGCTGAGTTAATGATTTTAATATCCGTAAGAGGTACGTTCTATTATTATTCCCATTAATAAAGAAATGATGGCACAAAAAGATAAAACAACCCTCCCAAGGTCACACACATTTAGTGGATGGTAGAGATGAAACAAACCAAGGCAATCTAACTCCAGAGCCACAATCATACAGCCCGTCCCCCTACCTCCCCTCCAAAGTACCTACTGCCTCAGATATATGTATATATCAATGTGCAAGCAAGCTATAAATTAGACATTTTGAATAGTTTTCAACATATGCATTAAAGTGAGCCACAAAGAAATGTTTTAAAAGTTGACCTTTCATATTGAAAAAAAATCCTTCTAGACCTAAACAGAGAAAAAAAACTTGGATATCTTTTTAAGGACCTTTTAAAAGTGAGCTTAGATCAATATATTCATTCCAACTACTTGATTTACCTGTGAGACCTAGAAATGCCAGTCCTTCCTCTAGGATGTAATTAAGAAGTCCTAATGAAAATAAGATCCACCTAATGTTTGGCACCAAAACGATCTGATTTGACCAGGCTCTTCACTTTATCCCTATGTCCCAAACACCTGACTGGTCCTAAAACAGTTTTTCAGATCTCCCACATCTGTTTTCTCACAATTTTTTCAGACTTGATAGGCTAGTTGCTTCTGCTTCCTACTATGGTTCTGAGTTCTAAAAGCTCAGCTTCATGTAATACAGTTCTTATTTTTAGGTCTATTCTAGCATATAAACAAAATCATAAATTTTTAAAAACCCTATTCACTGTTTAATCGCTCTATAAGGCCTATTACTAAAATCCAGCCCCTAAAATTCTCAAAACTTCTAAACTTACAATTTATAAATCTGTTACCATTATTACAAAGTGTAGGTTAAATTATATCCACACTTTTTAAAACAAGTTTACATTTTCTGAGCATTTTTTTTAAACTGTAATAGCTTTTCCACATAGAAAAAAAATATGGAATACTTACTCTGTGCCAAGTATGCTCAAAATTTATCTTCACAAGCAAATAAGTTTAAGTATATTCCTCATTTCACAGGTAAAGAAAACTGAGGCCCAAAGGTTAAGGTCACACATTTAGAAAGTAATCAAACCAAGGTCTCCTGATTCTGAGTTTAGTGTTATTTCTATAACACTACAGTTTCCTTCGCTAAACTTTAGTTTCCCCCTCACTGTCAAACAGGCTCTATGATTAAAAACTTAAATAAAACCCATGTAACCATTTTTCAAGTCAAATCTTCTAAGCTGGGTAACAATTCTTAGAAGGGCTCTTACAAGCTTATGACTTATTTGTACTTAGAGTATAATAAAATTAATATAGAATCTTACTAAGTCTCAAAATTAATCTTGGTGGTCTATTTACTCTTAAATAACTATGAATAAACATGCTCGAAAGACTTGTGTCTTATATTCAGAATTTGGTCAACCACCTAAGAATTCATTTAGATAATAATTCAGTTAGAATTATCAATGCAATTATCAATACATATTTGTCAAATAAATAAAATGCAATATTGCTCTTCCAAATTTTATTCATTACAATCTGACTATATTTGTTTAAAAAAAAAACAACCCAAAACTCTATTCAGAATTAAGGTTTCCACAAACCACAAAGTAAGGATGCTCTATAAAAAATAATTTAAAACACAACAAAATGACAAAGTTTAACTTTTTAAAATAACATTTTGAAGTTTTGTTTTTAAATCAAGTCAAATTTGCTACGCAAAATCTGTGCAATAAGAAATCTTCTTTAAAACATTATTTACTTAGTAAAGTATAATTTAAACCTATGATTCTGTTGAAAAAGTTATTGTCCATTAATTTTAAGATTAAAAATTCTTAAACTGTTTATTCTTAAAATGCCAATGTAAATAATCTTAAGAGAACAATCAGTTTCGTTTTTAGTAATGTTTCAGTTTCAAACACCATACTCAAAATAACTAACATCACACATATAACGGCAGTGTAAAGTTGTTTCAGAAAATGCATATTTCTCCAAGTTGACTAGAATTTAGTACTTCCACACCCCAAAACTAAACCAGAATCAAGTAACACAAGTAAAGGTAAGTATTTCTTGCATTTATACTATAACCTCTGCCAAGACAGGCTATGTGCCTGTTCTTTATCCAGAGACCAAATGGGTCATGCTACCGTGACCACAGCCATCTGGAGCCCAGAATAAACGGATTCCTTATGTGCTTCCTTTGCAGCAGGCTGCTATCACCCATGTTGCCATGAATAATTTAAGCCTTATACCTCAAATCTCACTCCTCTTACAATTTAAATGAGTTTTAACTAAAGCAGAAACTGCATCACACCAATGCTGCTACCCCAATTTTCCTAATATCAAAAACTTCTCATCCAACCATCCTTTTCATTATCTGTGATCCCTGAGCTTAAATAAGGCCGCTTTTGTGTATGTGCATATACGTGTGTACGTGCGTGAGGCAAATAACTAAAGGTGGACCGGCTTCACATCTGATGTCTCCCTCCTCTGTAGTGACCAAAGGTTCTCAAACTTTTGTATTTCACTGCTCAATAGCACATTTTTTTATTTTTAGTACCCTGAATTCTCAAATGCCATAATGAAAAAAAAAATTGTCATTTTCCCTAACCTGTTATAAAATGCTTACCCTCCTCTATATTCCATATACTCAACAACATATTTATTAAGTCCAAAATAATTTGTTTTCACAAATTACTCATATGTCAACAACAGAGGTTCTCACAAACAAGACAGAAACTTTACACATTTAAAACTTCCAGAATTTTCAATTTAGTTCCTATTATATAATAGTCTTTATCACTTTTAAGTATAATTACAAAAGCAACTTAAACATTCTAAACAAATTTGCTGTTAAAATCTTTTTCTCTAATACACTCATTTTAATGCTTGACTTTCCTAAAGTCAATTAAAAGTACATTAAAATAGGAAATTATTCTAAATGTATATACTTAGTACTCTGTTAACTAATGGCCACTTTGCTTAGTTCTAGGGATATTTTTCTATGAATTCTAAAATTTATATGTGGAAACTACTAGTAAGAATGAAATTCACCTACCTGGTATTACTTGTCCAAAATAAGTTGTGTAAAATATAATTTTATTTGCTATAATTCTGTAGTGACATGATAGATAACCACAAAATTGAGGAAAAAGAAGAATGGCTGCAAGAGGTGAGAAAAGTTTCTAGACAAAAGAAACAAAAAACTTGTGGTCTATCTGACAAAGAAATTCTGTATGGACTAAAAGACTGACACTCATAGTATTTATTTAACCAAATACTCACTTAAGAATAAATTCAAAACGGTCCTTTTAAAACTCTGCTTAAAACAGAAATACCTTTAAGCCACATTACGAAACAAAGTATCTCCTCCTATTTCCAAAAAGAATACAAACTATTGTGATGATTTTAAATTACGAAAATCTCTGTACATAAGGAACCAGATGCAACAGCCAAGCGCCCTTCACATATTCCTAAGTGCCACCTGATCATTACCAAAAGAGCTTCATATATCCTCTAATCAATTCTGCACATTTCAACCACCCGAACATTTCTTAATGTTAACTGTTCCACAAATACAGTCATAGTTAGAATCACTATACAGACCAACAAAATTTTTCTAGAAATCTACCCACAATGTTTTAAAAATGATTTATTTTTGATATCTACTATACTTTTTTCTTTGTATCTTAGGCTTAATTATTTTATCCTTGAATCTACAAAGTAACTATACTACTAGTACCTTCTAAAGTTTTAAACAGCCGGTTTTATATGGCAACTACTATATTCAGAAAGTTATGCATACTTGTTTCTGAAATAAAAGTTTTTTCTTAAATTTTTATACAACGTTAGAAAGCTATAGTTGGAACAACCTTTACTACTACTACTAAAGTTCTGATAATATCAAACACAAACCCTTACATAGTATTTGATTTGCACCAGTTTTTACTCTCATAATCTTACAAAGTAGGAGCTATTATTAACCCATTGTACAGATTGGGAAACAGACTCCAACAGTACTTTTCTGCCTCAGAACAATCATAAAACACCACTGTGCAGTTTGGGAGGGCATAATCCAACTCCCCCTTTATATTCATGCCACTTTACAATTATTCAGGAGTATTAAGAATTTAACAGGTATTTATTTTAAAATTTTTGTAAATGCCTCAAACTCTTTAAAATAATGGTATAAGTATCAATAGAATAATTGCATGTATAAGAAAGGATGAAGATTTGCCTACTTCAGCCCTTCAGTACGTACTATTCCCTTCAAGTCTAACATTTTTTCTTCATTATAATGATTATGAGACATGAAAACCGTGTTATGAAGACTACCAAGCAAAGCTTACTATTTCACTGATACTCTATTAAAAAAGGAAATAAGTCTACTACACATTTAATTCATTATATGCCACCCCCCCCTTCCAAAATTGATTCTGGCTAAATTTCGACAGTACTATGTTATCTTCAATATAGAATGGGAATTCCTGATTCAAAAACATTTAATATGTTATCTTTTTTTTTTTTTACCTAAAACTGGTCTCCTAGGTTTTATACCTTAACTTTCACATTAATCAGCATACTCTAAATAAACACACACTTAAGATATATACTTAAGTAAATCCTATTTATGGTTCCTATTCATTTCTGAATTTAAGACCGCCAATAATTTATGAAAACCAGTCTTTAAACCACGGTGAAAACATATTAATTATAAAGAGGTAGTCTACAAAGTGGTTGTGTCTCAAAAATCTTCATCTTTTCAAGGAGAAATGATTCTACAAACTAAGAACAGCATTACAAAAAGCATTTATACAATTTCCTAAAATGCATGATTTGTCTAAGTCTACTTTTCTGTGTTTTAGATAATGAAATTCCAGAATGAAAAAGTTGAGCTCTTAGAAACAATGCATTGCGACTTCTAGTTAAAAATCAGATTTCAATTCGCTTATCTGACAAGAATGAGATAACAGGGGCCCAGAGAAATTCCTGACTTGCCAGAGGTTAACCTGCAGGCTAACTGCAGGCAGGGCTAAGATCACAACCCCCAGTCTCCTGATTCCCAATCCTTTCCCTTGAATACAAAGATTTCTAATAAAGTGGAATCATTTTTTAAAAAGCAAATACCACTACAAAAAAATAATAATTATTATATCATAACAGATTAGCAAAACAAGAACGCAGTTTTGGAAAATAATGCCTCGTAGGCAAGAAATGTAATCAGAGTCCCAAATCTGGGCAAAAACGCTTATAAATTCCGCCTCAAGATCTCATAAATATGCAACTTAAATTATGTCGCCACTACTTAAGGTGACAACTAGAGAGCAAAACTTAATAAACCAACTAATTTCACTATTCAAACTAAGAAATAAATAAATGACAAAGTTTTCTCTTTGTCCAAAAATTAGCTGTTTTCTTATTCTGTAAAGTTGCCTCCTTACGCTTGACTCCTTTTAAAAAAATAAGAATTCTAATGAAAGCTTAAAAAATGCCCTTTTGCTTTAAAAGCAACTTCATACTTTTTAAAAATAGAAAATCTGATTAAACATATATCACTGAGCCAAAAAAAATTTTAAAACCCTTTAACTTCCTATCAAATTCCATCCACTTTTAAAAATGTTTTAAGTCTTAAGATAGACAGTAATAACCGTAATCCTGTTTAACACTACCTTTACCAATGAAACTTTAAAAAAAAAAAAACAATTAATACGTTTATTTCAACTCTGTAAACTTTTAAATTGCTCTTAAAACTCCACTTTCTGCTTGGTCAAAACTCAACCACTGTGATTTTATCTGCAGCCTGACTGCAGATGCTGATCTACGCCTGTTTTTAAGCTCACAAATACAAATATTATACCCCTTCCTAAATAGCTGTAATTGGAGGTTCTCTAGAAATTTCAATTTGACATACAAATTCTCCCATTTAAAATATTACCCAATTTATCGGTTAAGGTAAGCAACAAAATTTCCAGGTAGAGGTAAACACTACTGAAACTACAAACAATAGTTATTACTTTGGCTTCACTCACCAAAATAATCTTCAAACCAACGTTATGTAAGTTCAATTTGATAGGACACAAAATAAAACTTTTTTTCAGTCTTAGGAATAAATTAAGACAATAGAGAATGATGTACAAGAGACTTTGCATGTGTTCACCTAGCTCACCATAAAATTGCAAAATCCTACTATTAAACAAAAACGTACTCAAATACCTAGTGTTCTAAAATATCTTTAGAGCTAACTAAATGTCAACCAAAAGTCAAACAAAATTAAACCAAATACCACACACCTAGATATATAGTTCGATGGGTATGAAAGTACCTCAAATGGTGCCTCGGATCCAGCTGATACAGAGTGAGTAACATGCTGAACGAACGAAACGAGAAAATGAGCCAGAGAACCCTGAAGTCTAATGAGAATTCTTAGCTATCTCATGAGCGTGCCAACATGACTGCTCTGGTAAAAAGGTCTGAAAACACTCTAAGCAAGAAAAAACACTTCCATGCAAAATAGGTGGATTTTGATAAATAACACACTGAAAAAGACACTGCTTATGGTATCCTAAGTCTGATAAAGAGACTAGGAATATAAACTCATTTTACTAATATTTGAGAGGTGAGAAACTCGCTCAAAAAAAGCTGAAAAACACTGGTAACCCTGTTTTTATTGGAAAATAAAATGATATTCCTACAAGGACTAGACATTCTCATAATTTGGCCAGATACCACTGGCCACTTCATTTAAAAAACATAAAAGTAGCGTTACCAATAGTCTCCACATTAAAAAGAACACAGCAACCTTCAGTGACTTGGGGTTTGTGGGGTTTTATAAAACGCAAAGATGAGTGTGGTTAAAAGAGAGGCAAAGATGAGTTCTGTCTGTCCAGTTCTTAAAAATGGAATATTATAATCTTTATAATTCTTTAAATAACAAGAAATACCTGGAAATCCACTTAAGATTCTGTCAAGTATTTACAAACCTAAAAATTAAACATTGCTGTTATTGAATCTTGGAGTTTGCTTCAAACTCCATTCATTTCAGCCAAGTACTGAATAAGACTAGTTGAAATCACTACGTACTTGGACAACTAACAGTATGGAAATGAATGTGCTGTTAACTCTCTACTCAATTAACTAAACCTAAGTACGCTTGCTTATTTCAATAGTTGTGAGCACTTACCAACAACCTATACTAAATCATAACACATTTAGACACAAAAGTTAGATGTTCTATATGCAAGTGCAACAGGAGCCATCAAAAATCATGTCATGCCTTCTTCCATCTCGCTGAAGGCATTCAAAGCTAGCTGAAACTTCCTGATCCTTTCAGAAGCCCTCTTGAAGTAACATTGTAACTATCTTAAAACATCAGCTGCAAACATGTCTCCGAAAAATCAATGCACCGCATAAATTTCAAAGGCTCGATGTGCCCCAGTGACTGCTTTAACACACACATCACACACATACGCATACAACCTAAACCAGAGGAGGAGGAGAAATTAACACGGAAAACAGAACTCCCGAATACAAATACCCCACTGTTCCATTCACAATACTTCAGGGGATCAGGACCACTTTCAGAAATCCATTTTCAGAAATGACTAAAATACTCAATTCGGAAACCCACAAAATTAAGAGAGGTATTTTTCAAGCGCCTGACAAAATACATCCCGCTGTAAAACTGAAAAACTTTTACTTGCCAATCGCCACTCCACAATAAGTGTACGTGTAAAAAAATCAACACTTCTTCAGGGGCCTCCAATGGCAGCTTTTAATCTAACGTGGGGCCTAACGCGAGAATTAGCAAAATGAAAAAAAAAGCCTGTTAAACTTCTGGCTTTAGGGTGTTCACACGCTTTACACTTCTGCGAAAAAAAGCTTCCGTAGATGCGAGATGCGCCCGCTGGCCAACGACCACCAGCCGGCCGAACCCCTCCGACGAAACAAACAAACAAAAAAAACCCTAGCTCTGAAGGTAAAGGAAAGCCACAGAAACGGAAGAGGAAAAAAAACAACGTCTTGCCACGGTTCCGCGGCGGCTGAATAGGCGGCCTGTGAAATGCTAATGCCACTTCGGAGCGGTTAGTCACCAGCTATTGTGTGCGGCAGGAGAAAGCCGAGCCGAGCGCGCGTGCAGAGCGAGCAGGCGAGCGAGCGCGCCCTCCTTCCTCGCGCCGCCGCCGCCGCCGCCGCCTCGCGCGCGCCCCCGCGCCCGCACGGACGCGCGCGCCGGCCCCTCCTCCTCCGGCCTTGCACTGCACAACACTCATGACGTATCTTTATTTCTAGCACATTAACAAAATATCACAAATAAATTGTCGGCAGCCCCTGCGGCCCCGGGGTGCGGGTCTCCCCGGCCACTGCCCCCCGCAACCCCCGCGCCGGCCTCCCAACCCTCCCCGTGGCCTTCGGAGCTTTCAGGTTCTGGGGCCAAGTTTTTGTCTCTGTAAAAAAATTGCGGGAAATTCAATTTTTATTCGACTCGGGGAAAAGTTTCTTTGCTCCGCGACGTGAATGTCTCACCAGATTCTGGTAGGTCCTGGGATGCTCCTTCCCGGTCCAGTCGGTGCGCCGGGGCAGCAGCTGCGGGGAGAGGACGCCCCGTGAGCCCGGCCCCCGGCCCCGGCCCGCCCGCGCCCCTCCCCCGCCCTCCCCGCGCCCCGCCGGGGACCCCGAGCCCCGCGCCCCGCGCCCCGGCGGCGGCGACGGCGGCGGCGGCGCAGCGGCCCAGGGGCGGCCGCGCGGCGGCGGGACGCGGCGGGATGCCGCCGCCCTTACCTCCTTCTCGGCCACCTCACGGATCAGCACCTGCAACAACAAAGCGGGGAGAGCTGAGCCCCGCGCCCCGGGCCGCGGCCCCGCCGCCGCCGCCGCCGCCAACGCCGCCGCCGCCGCCCTCCCCCACGCCCGCGAGCGGCGAGCGCCGGCCCGGCCCGCGCCGCGCGCCGCCGTACCTGAGCCGCCTGCTGACAGGGTCCATCTTCCAGGAACCGGGCGATGAGGAAGTAGAGCTCTGCGCGGGAGAGAGGGACGGGGAGACACACAGGCTGAGCGGCCGGGCGGCGGGGGGCGGGGGACCGCGGGCGGAATCGCCCGGTGCCAGCGGCCCCGGCAGCCCCCCGACTTACCCGATCGCAGCTCCGAGAGGCCTTTCCTCTCACAAGACATGTTTATGGGTCACTTCGGGGCCGCCGGCGGGACACCCCGCCGCCGAGGGGAAGCGGGGATGGTGCCGCCGCCTGCCCTATAGCTGTCACTGTGTGTTCACGAGCCGAGCCTCGGCTCCACCATTCAAGCAACGGCGGCGGAGGCGGAGGAGGAGGAGGAGGAAACAACAACTCTCAGGCAGCGGCTACAGGCGCCGCCGCCGCCTCCGCCGCGGATCCCTCCGCCGCAGAAAGGAGTCCGCCGCCTTCGCGGCCCCGGGCTCGGCCTGTCCTCGGCCCGCGCCCGCGCCCGCGCCCCCGCCCCCGCCCCCGGCGCAGAAAAAGGAGTGCCTCCGACCCCGCGGCCCCGGCGCCCCCGCAGCCGGCGCGGCGAGACCCCCCGCCCGCGGCTCCCCGACCGAAGGTGCGATTTATTTATTTATTTCCAGTCGAAGATGTCGGAGCCGGAGCCGCCGGTTGGCTGGAAGGCGCTTTCTCTGTGGAGGCCGACCTCGGGAGGGAGGGGGCCGGGGACGGCTCCGCGGAGGGATCTGACGCACACGGAGCCGCAGCACAGGCTCTATTCAGCGGCGCTGGCTGGGGCTGAGATGGAAGTTACTTTCTGTGTAGCAGAAATAGGAAACAAATGAAGCAAAACTGCCCAAAGAGGGGAAATGCCCCGAGGATGGGTCTCACTCTCACGCGCGCGCACAGACACACACGCAGAGAGCACTCTCACGCTGGGCAAACTCGGGATCGCGCTACCCTGCCCGAGTTGAATGATAGTGTTTGGTTTCTGTCTCTTGCCATGTGCATGTGTATAAATGCTGCGGATTGGCATCTGTGTAAGTCTTGTCCTGCGTTATTTCTGCAGCCTATGCAAAGTGTTGTGTAATTTATTGGAGTGCTGTATATTGCAAGAGAGGTTCAGGCGCTTTTTGTTGAGCACTTGCGTTTGCAAGCCCGTTATTTGCTGAAGCCACCTCTGCGTGTCTTTTATTACTGCCATTGCCTTAAGCGTACATTTTAAAAATGTTTTTCATTGTTATATGGGCAAAGCGAACTCCTGATCTGTACTTCAGATACTCTGTTTCCTCGTTACAAAAAGGCTAGTAATGGCTAATTAGGGATTTGGGATTAAAGAACCTTAAAGCTTTTCTAAGTGTTTACAAGAAGGAATAATGTAAACCTGAGCGAAGGGAAAGAACGTTAATATTTATCTCTAACTGATCTAGAGGTAATATACTGACAGATCAATAACCTACCGAAGGATAACGAAAGAGTATAGTACGCTTTAGCCAAGGTGATTGGTGATTAAATTATTTAAATTATCTGTGTATCTTGCAGTTGACTTCGTCATGCTAATTAATGGCTTCTAATTTGAGGTGTAAACCATTCCTGTTTACAGTTGATCACAGGAAGACTTCTTGGAGACTGACGAAAAGAGAAAAAAATTAATCTTTTGTAAATTAGTATGTAATTACCGGTTTTATATGCTAAATCGTACATCTGCCTTTTGCTGATGAGGATAAGGGCCTTGTTTTTTAAAAAACGAATATGGGTGAAATTAATGGAAACAATGGAAAAAGCCATTTGTTAGGAAACAAGGACACCAAGTGATATTTATCTCCAGATGATTTAAGCACTTTTCAAAAAGACTTGAGAGTTGATTTTTTTGTTTTTTAAGGATTGCATTTTAAACGGAATTAGGATAGTCGTTCTTTTGTTAACATTTAACAAAAGAGTCTCCTTAAAAAATTTAGATAATAAACTGCATTTTATGGACCTGTTCTAAAAAGGTTATTTATGGGGAAAGGCCCAACAAGCTGCATTGTGGTTTTCTAGATTGCTTCCTCAACCCTTGTACCCTCCTAGCTCCTTACATTCCTAGTGGGAAATACTTGCTGCAACTGCCTTGGGCTGCATTGCAAGACTGCACCGGTGTGATGCCTTGTACTGAAACAGCCAGAAATCACCGTACATGTGAGAAAGAGGAAAAAAACACCTAAACCTGTTTGGAGTAATAGGATATAAAAATTGCCTTTTATAACAATCTTAACCAAATTTTTTAAAAACGAGAAGTTACCATGACTTGTCCTATTGCAGTAGGGTTATCAGAGTCATTGTTATTTATTGAAATGGCTATCCTTCAAGTACTAAAAATATTTGCATTTTTAAAGACATTAGTTCCATTGTAACTATGATAGGTAAAGTAGCCTGCTTCTAGATGGTTAGGTTTGAAAAGATGGACATTTAATATGCCTTTTTGCAATTCTGTTTATTTCCGTGACACATGCTTTCTATTTTATCTTAACTTTTAAAAAAGTATCATATTCTTCAAATAATTGTGATTTTTTACATTACGATGTTCTTCAAATAAACAGATTTTTTTAGGAACTAAACATAGTTAGAATTTTGTGATTTTTAAAATGTTTGCATTAGTCTGATTCTTACTAATAGATGTTTATCCTTGCTAAGGAAAAGAACCCAAATTATGACATGGAATATAAAATTACTCTGGGTAAAGTTTTCTATATATATCTTGTGAGTAGTATGTAAACATGGAAAGCTAGTATGAATATCTCATGTATGCTTTTCATTTAGAAGCTTTTCCTAAGTATGCTACTAGTACTTAGCTCCTAAAAAAATTTTAAGGAAAAATTTCCTTCTAAATTTTCTGAATATGATGTTCCTGTCATTTTGACTAACCTTTGTCAATGTTTATAGTTTCTTTTTCAAAGACCTAATTTGAAGATAGTTGTGAACCTGCCTTTGAACTAATTTGTAACTATCAGTCTGTTATAAGAAAATATAGGTTAACTGCTAAAAATTAAAACTTCTTTTCAGCCAACTAAATTATTTGTTTTTAACAATAGATGTTAATTTGAATTCTACTAAGTTCTTCAAATGTGACAAATACTCCTTTATAACATTTTAATTTCTTTAAACATAAAACATTTCTGGAATCTGACATCATCAGTTAACTATAGGGTTTATTATGTCATTTATTGTGCATGTGTACACAAAAAGTCAGCACATATCAAAATGGAAGAAAATCTTACTTTGAAGTCCTAAATTTTAGTTCCCAGGGCAGTGGCATTCTCAGCTAACTTTTGCATATAAGGATAGTTCAAATACCATCTATATCCCTTTCTATTTGTTTATTTTAACTTTTTCATGGACTTCAAAAATAAAATGTCAATTTTAAAAGATTTTCATACCCTTGTTTTTATAAGAAGGCTAAAAAAATAGTAAGAGTTTGGAAAGCCAACAACTACTGTTTTTATATAATACAGTCTCTAGGAGATTACAAACTTCGTGCAATGTAAAAGCTCCTGTGAAATTCATTGCTTCACTTGGCATCACATGAAACAAGATAAACATTTAACAGAAAGTCTGTCTTGATTGTGGTAAGTTACTGTTCTAATGAAATAATCAAATGCTGCCATTCAAGTTGTTTCTGGAACAAGATGGGATAGTTTATAAATAAAAAGATTCAACCACATTTATGAAATTTAGTTTGCTTCCACTAGTATGGTGAACTCAAAAAAACTTGACAACTTTTAAGATGATATATTAAATCTTTTGTGTGGGTGATATTATGCTTTTTTTTTTAATAGCAAAAGCTTTGTCCTATAAAGTGTAGAAATGGAAAAGTAGGAAACACGCTTCTTCAAAAACCACCTTTTTTTTTAATCCTCAGCTGCCCTAACAACAAAATACCATTGTCGAAAGAGTGTTGTTTTACACACCACATTCCTCCTTCTGGATTGTTCCCCAGTATTGTTTCTGCCCATGTTGGTCTGACTTTCTCCCTCTCAACACACATATTCTTCTTCCTTCACAAAGCTTGAATATGTATCAGATTTGAACCATGTAAGTAGATATTACTATTTGGCTGCTACAGAAAGAATAGAGAGAACCAACTTTAGTAAGCCAACTCATTATTTAACACTTTGTATTGTCTCCCTTATATCTCACTGAGAGACCTTTTTTCTGAAGTTAGAGCACCATTCCTTTTAATCTGTAACAAAGATTAGCTGGTTATCAACAATCATATAATCCCTTACTTATTTAAATGTTATTAGTAATTTACCACTCTTTTTCCTCCAAATTAAATTATTCTAGTAGCTTAGATTTTTAAATGTCTTAGTTTGTATGAGGAGAAATACATATCTTCACTGAAAAAAAAACATTACACACACACATACACACATCACTTCATGAGTTCACAGTACAGCTACAAAGATTAAAGGAGAAAAACAATTTTAGAACACATTCCCCGAAGATTTGGAGCAACACAGTGGATGAAGTAGAAGAAGCTGTTCCGGATGGCAGGAAACTTAAAGGAGAGGTCTGTAGGCATGTTCTATTATATGATGATGTCTGATGGATTGAGAGTGGGCTTTAATCGAACAGGGAACAGTGGAAGAAGTGAAGGTAGACTCAGGAGAAGGGATGCAGAGACTTGAAAAGTTGCTAGTGGTGGTGTATTAAATAAAGCATATATGATCAATGTGATTCTAAGATAGAATTTGAGGACAGAAAATGTAGCCACTTGCATTCATATGTACCTGAATTCATAAACTTTGAGAACCCCCAAGAAGAAAAATTATTTTATTCATGGAAAGGGAGAGGTTTGTCTGACGAGTTAGTGAGGAACTTCTACATAATCTGAATCAAGGACACCAAAGCAGACCCTGTTGGTGAAGAAAGAGAATGGTTGTTTAAAAGAATAAGATCTGACCACCAGAGTGCCCACAAGGCTGCCTTGAGACTCAAATATGAAAATAAGACGTACAAAAAGTAAGATCCAACTCAAAATTGAGAATGAAGCCAATTTAGATTTAGGCTGACTTTGTAATCAAAAATGGTGTTTCCATTTTCTAAATTCCTATAGAAAGGCATGTCTCATTATACCACCTTATTTGTAAATTGCCTTCATTTATATATGTATATATGTATACGTATATATGTATATATACACACATCCTTGGCAAAGATCCCCTTCACTCATGCATCTGTTGCTTTATTTCCTTCAATGGATATAATCATACCTATTTGTTGAAATGATGATTAGCTAACTAGCCCAAAGAATGAGTTCTGTTACACATTTATAAAGTTTAAAATAATATTGATACCAAGTAGATCTCTCAAATGAGATGTGTGTGTTAAAAATTTAAGAGAAAAAAGAGAACCTTTGAATTTGATTTTGAGATTACACCTACGAATTCCATTGCATTCAAAGTTTTCATGCTTACATTTGAACACGTACAAATAAAGGTGCATATTAAGTGGTTATAGTGGATTTTTTTCATGCTTATCCAAACTTCCAGCTGACAGTGATTTATAGAAAAACTAATATAGCCTTTAAATGGAATCTCCTGGTAAGAACATATGTATCATTTCCTCTCAACAGTTATTAGAAGTGGTGTCACTGAGTATCATTAAGGAACATCTTTCTTAAGAATATTGAGTAAGTGGTATCATATGAGAATGAAGAAATATGTTGCCTTTTTGTCTTGCCATCCTCACCTCTCTGGTTTGCACATGTTACACTTTATACTTGTTTCATCTTTCATTGTTTCGGGGTTTGGGGTACGTGTATGTATAAGAGTTGCACCTTTCCCTGCTTCCTCACCTTTTCAGTTTTTTCAGTGTCTCTATAAAATTTTCCTTCTCTTCCATCATTGAAACTTTCATTCTAATGGTAAACCAAATATAGGAATTAAGATATATAATTAATTTGGATATATCCTAAAAGCTCTAAAAATGTGAAGATGAATCTATTCTTTGTTTCTTATAGTTGAAACTGTTGCACACTAAAATCTTCCACCTCTCTTATTTTCAGCCTCCTGGTTATTTTACAAAAGACTAGAGAAACAATTTACACACCTGGTGTGAAAAGGAGGGAAGAAAAAGCCTTCCTTTACTTTTTCATAAGGAAAGAAACGAAGTGCCAAGCAGTAAGCATTTTCTGTTTGTGAAGTATATATACAATTTTGTGTTACAAAATTTTTCCTATTTCAATATTTTTTGCCAAAGTCAAGGTAAGTTTGGCCTCTTTAGACATTAGATTTTCTGAGTTAGAGGAATTACTACTTTTTTTAGAAGTTATTTTTGAAGTAATTAATGCATCTTTCCGACTCTAGTTTGTGAAGTTTCCAGTCTAATAGTGACTGAAGAGGACTGCCATTGACTCAAAGCACTCTCTGGTCAGTACTGCATAACTTCACCTCTTTGAAATATTTAGGATGGAAATTCACTTCATTTTCAGAGCCAGATCCCATCATGCCCATAAAAATGTTCGAAAAAGAAATCCTTGATGAACACACAATGGCAAATTTCCATGGCACAATGGTAAGATATTTTTCCCTAACGCCTGTGAATATCGCGTTCTTTTATTAGGATAATAATTACAAAGGTCATTTCCCCTTTCAATCAGCCAGTTTCTCATGTGGCCTCTTCTTTTTCTTTTTATTACTAAGAGATATTTTAATAGAAATTTATTTTTTTAAATATGAAAAAGAAAAAGAAACAGGAACTTCAGTCACAAGTTCCAGTGACCTGTACTACTTCTGTGAAGCCATCTTTCTATGTCCCGGGCAAAAATTTTTGAGTTGACATAAGGACCCAAAGTCCACCTTTAATATCTCTCCCTTGTCTCCATGTGCCATTTCTACTGCTATAGTATCCTCATTGCAGCATTCTGTGCATCAGCTGAAGAATCATCATTTAAACACTGGCTTGCAGCTTGACCCTCATTGTGTACTTTTAGTCCAACACATGGAGATGCCCTGTTCACCAGAGGCGGACGGTAGAGATGAGAGCTAATCTGAAGCAGCTGAGACCCCCTCTGATGGCTACACCTGGAAAGCAGAGGTTTCTGTGATAGTCTGGCCAATCTCCAGAAATTATCAATTATTAAAACCTGACTTTATTTAGCAGCAATAACAATTTATTGAATGGACTACAAGAGATATGAATCAATGGCTATACATACCATTCAAATTTTAACTACAAGGAATTCACATTCCTGAAATAAAAACAAACAGCACTTATAGACTGTTTTTGTGTTTTAACCTAATTGCTTTTAGTATAAAATATTCATATTTGATAAATACTAGCAGGATTAAATTCCACTGTTATTTTTAGTAATACAAAGTAACATAAAATTTTGTGAAATAATCAAGTGTGATATAGATTAATGTGAAAGCATTTTTGGAAACACCTTTTGAAATGAGTGTATGATTTCCATATTTTGTAAAAATTTAACTAATTTCTGACAGATTAGTTTCAGTTCTCCAATATAAACTATGAAGCGATTTGAGTCAAGAAGATCTCTAGTCAAAGTTAAATTGAAAATTTACAAACCTAGGGTCAAGAATTGCATTGATGCCAAAAATTTTTATAGTGCTCCAGGTTTTCCTTTTCCTTTTAGTTTCTTAAAGTTACATACATATATTATCATTCTTTAAAAATTTGATTCTTTTTAACTAATATATTTATGTTTCAATACATTAATATTTGAAGTCTAGAAATCAAGTCTCCTTAACTCGGGAGAAGTTTTTAAAACCTCTTTGTGGTGGAAAAATATCAAACATTCAAAAAAAGTAAAGAAAATGGCAGTATGATCCCCAGGTACCAGATTCCCAGCATTCATAATTATCCACATTTGGACAATCCTCTACTATCTATCCTCCAACCACCCCCTTTCTTTCTTTAAAGTAAATGTCATCATTACCCCTGTAAATAATTTGGTATTTAGTCTAGAAACGAATTCTGACTAGCTTAATTCTTTCATTGATTGATTCATTCATTTATTTACCACCTCATATTTTAAACATTTGTAGAACATCTGCCATATTCTAGATGCCATATTAAGCCCTGGAAATTGATTGGCTGGATATGGTCATTTGGGACCATTTCTAAGAAGTTCTCTTATAATTGGAAATGTATGCTGTTAAGAAATCAGATCATACCACTCAACTACTTAAACCCCATCCAATGATGTTTCATGAACTCCTGGACAATCCTTAACATGACATGTGTGATCTCTCATAATCTAACCCCCTCAACCTGTCCACACTCACATTTATCTACTGGACCAGGAACACTCTAAACTCCTGTTTGAAAATATTTTCCCCAATATGCCTTTCTTTCATTTTTTTGTACATGCTGGTCCCTCTTTCTGGAATCTTGATCTCAAAATCAGACCAATTTTGACGCAGTTTTCAAGACACCCCCAATCATCACTTCTTTGAGTAACCCTGTATACCTCTCCTCCAAGAAAACAAACCTCTAGGTGTTCATCCTCTATTGTAGCACAGAACGTCTTCTGTGTGTCGCTATTGTAGCACAGCTTTCAGGTATATCATAGTTTTATGTTGTTCTGACTAGACTGAGAATTTTTAGGACAGGCTCTGAATTTTGGATTTCTGTATCCCCATTATATGCAACAATCAGAATATACAAGAGGTACTTAATAAATTCAGTGTTTTTTTTCTTGGAATATGTTTATCAGATAAACAAACTATGGTCATTTCTGGAGGTATATTAAGATGGATCCCAACAGTGACCCAGTTCACCATGACTTCACAGGGCTAGCAGAGGCCCATGGAACCAGTGATAGTTTTCCCACTGAAAGGAAGCAAACAAAGTAGGTGTTGTATTTAAAGAAACACCAGAATATCATGTGATATTTGGATATCAGCTCTGCCCTTTCAGAGTGTTTAGTACAATATTACTTGAATATAAAATGAAGGGATAAAATGGTCACTAAAAGAAGGTCACACAATACCAAAATAATGACAAAAAAAAGAAAAGAAAGCCTAACCTAAAGTGAATGACTTTAGGTCATTCCCCTCCTTGCCACTTAACTTTAACTTGTCTTTTTTTAGTACATTTTTCTTACGTATCTTTTGTCTCCATCTTATATCTTGTGCCCTAAAGAATCAGATGGAAAACAAACATACGTGTAAATAAAATATCAAGTAAATGGAATAGTGCATCAGCAGGGCCCCTATAGCAAATGGAAAAGAGGGTCTGTGTTACTACATCCATAATTATGGCAATGCCGCATGTAGGATCACTGAATTTTAGAGCTGGAAGGACCCTAGAGCTTATCTAGTCCAAATCCCTTTTCGAAGAGATTAAATGATTTATCCAAACTCACACCCTCCTTTTCAAATTTCAGTCAGCCTTGCAATCTTTCTGAGGTTATTGGTAGGGTAGGATAACTGAATAGCCAAAAGAGGATAGGGTAGGATAACTGAATAGCCAAAAGAGAATAATTTAGCATGGAGGAGTCAACATGATTTCTGCACTAGAAATGATGTTTGTTGGTTTTACTAGAGTTGTTTGAGGGGACAAATAAGCATGACTAAGGAGATTTAAAGAGAAAATTTATATTTAAACTTTCAAAAAGCCTTGTGACAAGTTCCTATATCAGACTATTTAAACAACCCCCATAAGAAATTGGCTTGGAGAGAAATAAGGAGAAATTTGAGAGTTAATATCATTGATAAAGAAGCAAGTCCTATTTCTGGCTTTTACTGAGTGTTGTTGGGCAAATTATTTTGCCTCACTTAGCATCATTTTCCCACAAATAATATAAGAAAAGTGATTTCACTTAACTCACTGAGCTACTGTGAGGATTGAGTGAGATAATAATACTGTTTATAACAAAAGCTAACATATATTAAGTACAATTTGTTAAGTAATAACAAATTTTATTTCACTTAGTCCTCACAAGGAAAATACCGTTGTTATCTTACCACTTTAAAGGTGAGAGAACTGAGGCACAGAGTAAAGAAGTAACTTGTCCTGAGTCCTGAAGCTAATTATTGGTGAAGTCAGGAATTGAACCCAGGAAGGCTGGTTCTAGAGTCCTTACTCTTAGCCCATCTCCTGCCTCTTGTGCTATTAGTATACACAAATCCCTTTCCACGCACAGCCTAGGTACGTAATAAGGGCTTAGTAAGTTTAGTTATTACTATTTTTATACTTTCTCAGATGGAAGAAGAAAAGGAGGCCTAATATTGACTGAAGACCTACTTTAAGTGTAATGCATTCTCTTTACAACCAGCCTGGGAGGCCATAGATGCCCATAGAGGTATCATGGTTCAACCAGTCAGAACTGGGATTCGGGGGGACATTGGTCTTGTTACGAAGCCCATGTTCTTTTTACTACATTCCATTCTGTACTCTTATTTGTTATTCCTCTTGTACCAAAAACACACTTAGGTGTATGGGTAGGTATGTACCCAAGGTGTAAGGCACATATACACATAAAATCAATGTTTTATTTGACTTATAGGTGAGTAAATTTTAGTAAGGAAGAAACAAAGAGTAGCAAAGGAAGAGCTTAGTAAGTTTCTGAAGAGCAGAACCTAATGGCTGCTGTCCCCAGAGTCAACACTGGAGCTAGTCAAGTTTTATTTTTAGAGCGTGATGGGGCATACAAATACACCTAAAAATTGATTAATTTTCAGTTGATAGTAAGCTTTTATGGGGAGAAAAGGGCCAAGCCAATGATATCAAATGGCAGGATCCTAAAATGAACTGCTAGACGGGAGATCTATTGTCATTTTAGGCTATTCCCTGTAAAACATTGTCCAAAAAAGCTTTTGTACCAAACACTAATGCAAAGTGCTGCAAGGAAGAGTATCAGAAAGCATTATCCATGGTACTGCACGTCAGCATTAGAAATATTTTGCGGTTCTAGTCACCATACCTCAAGGAAGACATAAGGCCCTAAGGTTAGAAACCATCTAAAGAAAGAAAATTAAAATGACATAAAGATACAGAAAATTTTCTGCCAGAAAATCGACTAAAAATATTAATACCTTTGAAAACTGTAAAGGGATATAATATAATAAAGTCAGGATGAAAATGAGTAGGATGAACACAAACTTATTCAACAATTCTAGAATTCCAGAACCAGCAAGTACCTTGTTGCTCTTGTTAACCCCTGAATTCTTCAGAATGTATCTCCCAAGTGAAAGGGAATCTCCTGCAGGATCACATGTATTAATCGCACTTAGGAAATTTAACATTAGTACTATTAATATAGCATATAATACACACACATATCCAGATTTCTCCAATTGTCCCAATAATCTTCTTTATAGCTTGCCCTTCTTCCCTCCCTCCCTCCCTCCCTTTCTTCCTTCCTTCCTCTTTTTTTTTTTTTTTTTGATCCAGAGTCCAATCAGACATCTCACATTGCATTTATGTAATGTAACTCTCAACTCTCCTCTAATCTGGAACCGTCAGTAACGCCATTACCCCCAACCCCTGGCAACCACTGATCTTTTTTACTGCCTCCATAGTTTTGACTTTCCTAGACTGTCATATAGTCAGAAGCATACAGTATGTAGCTTTTACAGGTTGGCTTCTTTCACTTAGTAAATATGTACTTAAGGTTCCTGCATGTCTTTTTGTGGCTTGATATTTCATTTTTTAAAAGCACTGAATAATAGTCTATTAACTGGATGTACCACAATTTATTTATCTATTCACCTACTGAAGGACATCTTGGTTGCTTCCAAGTTTTGACAATTATGAATAAAGCTGCTACAAACATCTGTGGGCTTACTTTTGTGTGGAAATAAGTTTTCAAATTTTTTGATTAATTTTGAGTGCAATGACAGGATCATATAATAAGAGTATATTTAGTTTTGTAAGACACCTTCAAACTGTCTTCCAAAGTGGCTGTACCATTTTGCATTCCCAGTATCAATGAATGAGAGTTCCTGTTTCTCCACATCCTCACCAGCATTTGGCGTTCTTAGTGTTCTGGATTTTGGCCATGCTAATAGATTTATAGTGGTATCTCAATGTTGTTCTAATTTTCATCAACTTGATGACTTATAATGTTGAGCATCTTTTCATATGCTTATCTGCCATCTATATATCTTCTTTGGTGAGGTGTCTGTTAAGGTCTTTGGCCCTTTAATTGGGTTGTTTCTTTTTTTATTGAGTTTTAAAAGTTCTTTGTATATTTTGGGTAACAATCCTTTATCAGATTGTGTTTTGTAAATATTTTCTCCCAGCCCATGGCTTGTCTTTTCATTCTCTTAACATTGTCTTCCACAGAGCAAACACATTGTAATTGTAAAGAAGTCCAGCTTATCAATTATTTCTTTCATGAATTGTGCCTTTGGTGTTGTATCTGAGAAGTCATCTCCATACTCAAGGTTATCTAGACTTCCTCCTATGTTATCTTCTAAGATTTTTAGGTTTTATAATTTACATTTAGGTGTATGATCCATTTTGATTAATTTAGTAAAGGATGTAAGATCTGTGTCTAGATTCAGTTTTTTGCATGTGGAAGTTCAGTTGTTCCAGTAACATTTGTTGAAGAGACTATCTTTGCTCCACTGGATTGCTTTTGCTCCTTTGTCAAAGATCAGTTGACTATGTTTGTGGGGGCTGGATAGGGGGAGGGTGGTTCTGAGCTCTCCATTCTGTTCCCTTGATCTATTTGTCTACTCTTTCACCAATACCATACTGTTTTAATTACTGTAGCTTTATGGTAAGTATTGAAGGTGGGTAGTGTCAATTTCTTGTCCTTCATCATTGTGTTGGCTATTCTGGGTCTTTTGCCTCTTTGTATAAACTTTAGAATCAGTTCGTCAATATTCACAAATAACTGTTGGGATTTCAACTGGGATTGCATTGAATTTATAGATCAAGTTGGGAAGGACAGACAGCTTGACAATATTGAGTCTTCCTATCCATAAACATGGAATATCTCTCCATTTCCTTAGTTCTTCTTTGATTTTTTTCATTAGAATTTTGTAGTTTTCCTCATTAGATCATGTACATATTTTATTAATTTATACCTACATATTTTGTGTTTTGGGGTGCTATATAAATTGTATTGTGTTTTTAATCTGAAATTCCACTTGTTCATTATTGGTATATAGGAAATAATATTTTGATAAAAATCTTTTCATCTATGTTCATTAAGGATACTGGTCTGTCATTTTCTTACAATGTCTGGTTTTGGTATAAGGGTAATGTTGGCCTCATATTTTAAGTTAGGAAGTATTTTCTCTGCTTCTTGGAAAGAGATTGCCGATCATTGGCATAATTTCTTCCTTAAATGTTTGGTAGAGTTCACCAGTGAAGCCTGGTGTTTTCTGTTTTGGAAAGTTATTAATTATGGATTCAATTTCTTTACTAGATATAGGCCTAGTCAGATTGTCTATTTCTTGTATGAGTTTTGGCAAGTTTTCTTTCAAGGAATTGGTCCATTTCATCTAGTTTGTCAAATTCATGAGCATAGAGTTACTCATAGTATTCCTCTATTATCCTTTTAATGTCTATAGGATCTATAGTGATGTCCTCTCTTTCATTTCTTATATTAGTGATTTATGTCCTATCTTTTTCAAAGAACCAGCTTTTGATTTTGTTGATTTTCTCTATTGAACTCCTGTTTTCAGTTTCCTTGATTTCTGCTCTAATTCTTATTATTTCTTTTCTTCTGCTTACTTTGGATTTAATTTGCTCTTCTTTTTCTAGTTTCCTAAGGTGAAAACTTAGGTTATTGATTTTAGCTCTTTTTTATTGTCTAATACCTGCACTCAATATCATAAATTTCCCTCTAAGCACTACTTCCACTGCATCTCACAATTTTTAAGTTATGTGTTTCATTTTCCTTTAGTTCAAAATATTTAAAAATTTCTCCTGAGATTTCTTCTTTGACTCCTATGTTATTTATGTTGTTTAATCTTCACATATTTTGGGAATTTCCAGTTATATTTCAGTTATTGATTTCTAGTTTAATTTCATTGTGGTCTGAGAGCAGACATTGTTTGATTTCTATTGTTTTAAATTAGGGTATGTTTTATGGCTCATAATATGAACTATTTTGGTGAACGTTCCATGTGAGCTTGAGAAGAATGTGTAGTGTGCTGTTGTTGGATGAAGCAGTATATAGGTGTCAATTATACACAGTTGATTTTTGGTGTTGTTGAGTTCAACTATATCCTTCTGATTTTCTGCCTGCTGATATGTCCATTTCTGATAGAGGGCTGTTCAAATCTCCAACTATGATAGTGAATGGATCTATTTCTCCTTGAAGTTCTGTCAATTTTGCCTCATGTATTAATGCTTTGACACTATCCTGTTAGGTAAATACACATTAATCATTTTTTTTTTTTTTTGAGAATTGACTCCTTTATCATCATGTAATGCCCATCTTTATCTCTGATAACTTTCCATGCTTTGAAGTCTGCTCTGAAATTAATGCAGCTGCTCCTATTTTCTTTTTTTTATAAATTTATTTATTTATTTATTTATTTTTGGCTGTGTTGGGGTCTAGGCACATGGGCTCGGTAGTTGTGGCTCATGGGCTCTAGAGCGAAGGCTCAGTAGTTGTGGCGCACGGGCTTAGTTGCTCCGCAGCATGTGGGATCTTCCTAGACCAGGGCTTGAACCCGTGTCCCCTGCATTGGCAGGCGGATTCTTAACCACTGCACCACTAGGGAAGTCCCTTCTATTTTCTTTTGATTAGCGTTAGCATGGTATATTTTTTTCCATCCATTTACTTTTAATCTATGTGTATCTTTATATTGAAAGTGGGTTTCTTGTGTACAACATATAGTTAGGTCTTATTTCTTGATCTACTCTATCTCTGTTTTTTTAATTGGTGCATTTAGACCATTGATATTCAAAGTGATTATTGATATAGTTGGATTAATGTCTACCATATTTGTTGTTGTCTTCTATTTGTTGCTCTTGTTCTTTGTTCCTATTTTTTTCTTCCACTCTTTTTCTGCCTTTTGTGGTTCTAAGTGAACATTTTATATGATTCCATTTTCTCTCCTTTCTTTATGCATACCAATTATACATCTTTTTAATTTTTTTTAGTGGTTGCCCTGAAGTTTGAAATATACATTTTCAACTAATCCAAGTCCAAATAACTACACTACTTCATGGGTAGTGTGAATACCTTATAATAACAAAATGATCCTAATAATCCTAATTCCTCCCTCTTGTCCCTTGTATCATTACTAACATTCATTTCACTCATATATTAGCATAAAAAAAGTCAGGTCTACTGGCAACAAATATCCTCAATATCAGTTTATCTGCGAAAGTTTTTATTTCTCCTTCACTTTTGAAAGACAATTTCACAGGGTACAGCACTCTGGGTTGATGGGTTTTTTTCTCTTTATACTTTAAATATTGTACTGTACTCTGTTCTTGCTTGGTTTCTGAGGAGAAATCAGATGTAATTATAATCCCTTTTCCGTTATAGGTAAGGTTTTTTTTCCCTCTGACGTCTTGCGGCATCTTTCCTTTATCTTTGATTGCTGTAGTTTCAAAATGATATGCCTAACTATAGTTTTTTTTTTTTTTAATTGTTTTTTTGTTTCAGTTGCTCCACATTCTCAACAAAACTTGGTATGGTCATTATTTTTAATTTTAACCTTTTGAATAGGCACAGAGTGGTAACTTATAGTTTTAATTTGCATTTCCCTAAAGACTAATGACATTGAGCATCATTCATGTATTTATTTTCTATCCTTATATCTTTTTTGGTGGAGGGTCTATTGAAATCTTTCAGCCATTTAAAAAATTGTGTTATTTGTTTTCTTATTAATGAGACCTGGGAGGTGTTTTTCTAAATATCTGGATATAAATTTTTATGAGATATATGTAATGATTACTTGCAAATATTTTTTCCCAATCTGTGGCTCATCTCTTCATTCTCTTAACAGTGTCTTCTGAAGAGCAATTTTGAATTTTGATGAAGCTCAATTTTTTCTTTCATGGACTATGCTTTTGGAATCATATCTATAAAACCTTTGCCTAACTCAAGATTTTCTAGTCTGTTTTTTCTAGAAGTTGTATAGTTTTAGATTTTATTAAGTACTCTGATCCATTTTGAATTAATTTTTGTATATGATGTGAGATGCTGATCAAATTTACTTTTTGCACATGCATATCCAAATTTTCTATAATCATTTGTTGAAAAGATAATCCTTTCTCCACTGAATTGCCTTTGCTTCTTTGTCAAAATTTTTTTCAATTTTTAATTTTTCATTGCTCGCATACAGAAAAACAATTGAATTTTGTATAATGATCTTGTATGCTTCAAACTCACTAAGCTCTAGTAGTTCTAAAACATTTTATGTGATTCCATAAAATTTTCCTGATAGGAAAATTATGTTGCCTATTAATTAAGGCAGTTTTACTTTATTTTTAAACTCCATACCTTTTATTGCTTTTGCTTACCCTAGCCTCCAATGAAATGTTGAATAGAGATATTGAGAGCTAACATACTTGCCTTGTTGTTGACATTATGGGACAAGCATTCAGTCTTTCACCGATAAGTCTGATGTTAGCTGTGGGCTTTTCATAAATGCCCTTTATTGGATTAAGGAAGTTTCCTTTTTTCCTAGTTTGTGGAGAGGTTTTGTTTTGTTTTGTTTTTTTTAAATCAGGAATGGATGTGGATTTTGTTCAATGCTTTTCTGCACCAGCTGAGATGATCATGTGGTTTTCCTTTTTAGTCTGTTAATGTGATGAATTACATTGATAGATTTTCAAATGTTAAGCCAACCTTGCATTCCTGAGGAAAAAAAACCCGCTTGGAACCCACTTTTTGCTTCAAATTACTAATATTTTGTTGAGAATTTTTGCATCTATGTTATGAAAAATATTAGCCTGTAGTTTTCTTCCTGTAAAGTCTTGGTCTGGTTTTCATATCTGAGTAAAGCTGGTCTCATAGAATAAGTTGGAAAGTATTTTTTTTTTCTTTTTACTTTTCTGAGAGAGCTTTTGTAAGATTGTTATCTTTTAAAAAATATTTGGGTAGAATTCACCAATAGAGCCATCTGGACTTGGGGTTTTCTCTATAAAAATTCCCTTTCTTTAATAGATAGATGACCATTAAAATGATCTATTTCTTCTGAGTGAGCTTTGTTAGTATGTGTAGGATATCTCCGTTTATAAAGTTCTCTCCTCTGTGCCCTGCAACTGGACTCCCACTATGGCCTCCCTGGACTCCCACTATGCTTTCTGAACTCAGGGAGACTACCCATTATCCACCTGAATTCTTCCAATCTGTGCCACGATCTAGAAACTGTTTGTAGGCAATAAACTGAGACTATCTTGGTGCTCATCTCATTTGTTTCCTGTTTTTTAGAATCACTATCACTCATTTCATGATGTCCAGTTTCTTGAAAACCAATGATTCATATGTTTTATTCAGTTTTTAAATTGTTTCGGGCAGGAAAGTAAATCTAGTCCCTACTATTCCATCTTGGCTGAAAGCAGAAGTCCATTCTTCAACTTTTAAAATATTTAACTCACCCAAATTTGACTAACTTATCTCTCTTACTTTATGCTAATTTTTTAGTAATATTTAAAAACTTTGACACTGTAAAAAACGTGACTTTTCCCCAAGGGGGAAAAAAGCTTTTCACTTTTGTATTCATCTTGGTGCTTGACTTATATAATTTTCACCCATCAGTTTCATAAAAGGTCTTCAGTGTAAGCTATTGGGATCAATTTGACAGTAAGACTTTGTATGATGAATGCATTCTCTAATTGTGAAAAAAAAAAAAATCTAAGCAAGCGATTTAACTGCTGTGGCTAATTCTTCTTCATCACTGCACTATTCTTTGCAGAAAAGCTTGGAAACCAGCCATACTCTTTTTTGTGTCCTTTTTTTTTGCCCCTAGGGTTAGTTAGTTGTTGGAATGTCATAAAGACATATTTTTTTAACCATTTAAAAGAAGAAAAATATAAATTATTCTACAGTTACTTATGTAAAGCATACGTTTGTCTATCAAATCTACCATAAAATCAAGAGCTAAACTTTGAGCCTTTGACAAATTTGAGGTTTGACTTCTTTGGGGCTGTCAGTGACGACAGACTGTCTAATATTTAAGGCTTGTTCATTCCTTTTGTGTACTGGTGTGCACCCCTCTGGAGTTTACTACTGGCAGACAAAGCTCCTCTTCTTTGCTGTCCTATTCTCGAGCAAGCATTATACCTACTGGCAGGCGAGACTATCATATTATGGAAGTTATACAGACTTCAGTGGCAGAGGAAAGGCTGTGCTTACAGCAAGTTCATAGCATATGTGACATTGCAAAATAGTTTCTTAACCTGGAATCAGGTACACAGAGCTTTGGAATCTGTGAACATCTTGTAACTGTGTGCACATGTTTGTATATGTGTTCATATTTTCTGTACATGGAATCTGTAACTTTTATTTGATACACAGAGAGTTTTTAAATGAGTCCTCCATGTACTCCTATAGCAGAGTAGAACAGAACAATCAGACCCGTTATAAAAGCACAGGAGAAAGACATCCCCATAAAATTATCCTCTGAGGATAAATTATGAATCTAGATCACTCAGGCCTCAGAGTGGGCATTTTTGCCCCAATGATCAACTGCCATATACCAAATTATAGCTGGTGGTTTAACACCAGGCTAATCAGATCTTTTGGTTCCTTAAAAAATATGACTGTCCTGTATTTGGCTTTTATGTTTTTCTGTCATGTTAAAAATATATAAATAAATATATATTCAGGCAAAACTTTTATTTAAGGCTGTAAAATATTTCTAGGAAACTCACATTAAAAAAGAAAAAAGAAAAAGTTGCCCATCCACATCATCAACTTTTCAAGTGAAAGCAATGAGGTGTTAAGTTTACCAATGCTATGCTAAATCATGAAGCCAGTTTGATAAGATTAATTGCATCATCTATCAAGACTTGAAAGTTTTTTTTAAATCACATCATTCTTTCTCACAGTAAACCATTTCTTTGCTACTTTCCTCTTTCCAGTCAAGCAACACTAGGTCTCAGGATGTAGACTAGTCATTTTAATCATTCTAGAATAATTCACTCTATCTTGATTTATATATTGGGGAAGTGTTATTATTTCTATGTCATTTCTAACAAATCAGAACCTCCAAAACAGATTATGTTCATGAGAAAGTCCATTTCCTTACTTTTTAATTATGCTTATTAAGCACCATCTTTTGCTCTAAAGCTCCATTTAGTTTCATTTTTCATACCTAGGAATGTTCCTCTGGTGAAAAGAATCATTAACAATGAAGTCATACTTTAAAAATATTTTCCATCATCCGTTCATCTTTTTATTTTTATGTCATGTCTCAGACTCAACTTATACTCAGTTCTCCCTTTGGCAGTTTCTCATTTCGGTTTCTTCAATTCAAGAATTAAGCAGTGTATATCTAAAAAGCAGTTCACCCATAACAACAGAGTCAGTAATATACCAAAATAAAAGTTATTTAAAGAAGGAAGTGCTTTCTTTGTTCACTGAAGCATCTTCTGCATTAATATTTGAGGATATATCTTACTTGCCAATTATCCAATATAATAAATAGAGCTATATATTCTGAGTTTTTCTACTAAGTCTCTCTCTTTCTCTCTCTGTCTTTTTTTTTTTTTTTTTGGTAAGAACTACATTTTTTAAAATTTTATAAATATTATGAGTAAATATTGATTTTTTTTAAAAATACCAAGTCTTTTTTGTAAATGAAAACCTACCTTTCATATATGTTCTTTCTATAGTTATTAATTTAAATCATTATTTAAGTTTGTCCACTGTACCCGTTGTGTTGGGTAAAGTATTTTTCTCCCTGGAAGGAAATGATCATTTACCTATGCAATATTGGTATAAAATGTGGCAGCTGAAAAACAGCTAACTCTAATACAAGCATTTGTAATCTCAAAGGTAATATATGATTGTAGGAAATGCTTTGAATGTATTCTCTTAACTTACGGACTATAATAACAATGATAAAGATAATGAAGTCTGGTCATGCTTGCACGTGGCTTCCCTCGAACGATGGTGGGCAGTTGTTGGCACAGGTGGCAAAAGCGACAAGTTGCAGTATCTTAGCATGATATGGAGACTATTTTAAGATCCATCCCTGTGGAAATTCAAGCCGATCAAAGGCACTGAATCTGATCTGTTAGTATCAAGCTACAATAATCCACACTGCTTTTTACTAGGGCCCTGATAAACAAAGGTATTCAGTTACTTAAAAAAAAAATTAAACATCTTTACAAAATGAAATTTGCTTTACAAAAGGGCGTATTAACATTAACACATCAGACACATATTCATAAAACAAGAATATGAAAGATCTAAGAAAGCTATGTATTCTTGACATAGACCACAGATTCCAGATAGGCTATAGAATTCAATTAAGTGAGAGATTCTAAAATAAAAAGTCTCAACATTTTGCAACTCTGAGCTAAAGATCACTTAAATATTCTCAGTCAGGTCCATTGATACTGAAAGAAAAGCAAGGGTATATAAGACCCAGTGCATGGCCAGCTATATTTACTATTTGCCTTACTAATGATCCCTCCATCTCAGTTATCACTAGCCTCAAAGTAAGCATACAGTTTTCAATTTTTTTTCAGAGCCAGGTCATTCAAATGTTTTGAGGCTGGAGATTAATTCTTGTTTCAATCCCAATTAATTCCAATCTCTGTGAGAGTTTAAAAAGAATTCCTAAAGTGGCAATGAAACATTTAATCATCACCAATTGTTTTCAGTAAACTTCCTGGTGAAAACCTCTCATAAAAAATTTTCCAAATTTTTCTAAAAAAGATAATTTAAAAAATATGGTAGTAGAAACTTACAAAACCTTCAAGCTTCAGTGTATATTAACTAATGATGTCCTGGAAGTTTGACAAAATGAAGAGAATAAAATTATTTGTTAAGCAAATACAATTGGAGCTGGGTGTATTTATTTCAACCACATATTTTTTTAGACCCACGTATTTGAAAAACAGACACTCGAGTCACAACTAGCAATCTGTTAGAAACACAGAAAAAAATACATGAATCCCTCAATTATAAGGTGCCACCTCACCCATTTTACAGTAGCTTTCAAGGGGGAAAAAAACTATATTAAATGAAAATAATTTATTTTAACTTGCCAATAATATCATTCTTTTATCCACATATTTACATGTATATATATTTTTTCTTTCAGCAGCAAATCAGAATTTGAGAGTAAATCTTCTGCATGGCTGACATCTAAGAGGTCTGCATTGGTGACCCACTACATTTCATAGTTCGTGCTCAAACCTTTACCTCTTTAACATCTTAAGACGACAGGAGAATTTATAGGCATGTTGAGGAATACCAGTGTTTTTCCCGCACTTTCTAGTTCAGTAAAATCACAGGGTTTTTATGTAAATGAAAAGTTACCTCTCTTAGAAGCCAGCTGGGAGCTTTTGACAGATAAATGTCCAATGCTTTAGTGAAAGGCTTTCACTTCACAAAAAGAAGATCCCCATTTAACTTAAAATTCAACGGTAAATAACAAGTTGAACAGATTCCTTCGAAACACAGGTTTGCACATACGCAGACAATGACAACATACTTTTTTTTTTTTCTTCCCTGATGACTGGCGGGTTTTAAGAAATTATCACTCTAAAATACATTCCAACTCTAGACACATTAAATGTGAAGAGAGAAGACTAGAACTGAGAAAATATGGTATGTTTCAACTTATTTCTTTTCTACTTTGTATGTCAGTCTGAGTCCTCATACCTTCTATTTTCCTGTCACACTTTTTAATATTAGCTATGGCAGCACATTGAAACAGTTAAAGACTTGAAGCAAAGCTAAAGTGAGCAACAATTACAACACAATCAATGGCAACTGTATAATAATATCTCACAGTGTCTATAAAAGCAGAGACAGTTATCAGACAGTTCACTTGATGGTTCTTTCAATACTATGTTGCTGATGCCCTGACTGTGTACTCTTTAATACTCACTAGGTAAAGTTTTTACATGTTCCCATGCTGCATGACTTTTTCTTTGTTGCCAGCTTAATGTTACTTTCTATTCTACAAATTTCCACATGACCAGCTCAGCTCAGCATGCCATCTGACAGATAGCACCTCAACCATGTAAACATTAGTTGTAGCAGATATTAGTTGGATGGTGAGAGAGGTATCAGTTTTTACCACATTAAGGCAAAAGAAAAAATAAACTGGCTCATGTAATCCAAGGAAGTACAGAACAACCGAATCATAAGTAAGTCAGTAATCACTGACTCTCCGGAAACTTTGGAAACATGGACAGAGGCCCTGGACCAATTAATTATGTGGATGAAAAGAGGGACTTTTCTAGAAGTGGAGTGTTAATCAGATACTTCCAGAAATTCCCTACATAGCAAGAGATAAAGTTCACGCATTGTTTATAATTGTGAAGACTTTGTGACACTCTAGGTGGGAAAATCTGGTGTATAACTACTACAATTATGTTCAATAAAGTATTGCAATAGTGGATCATTGACACATTCTGAAATTTTGCTCTCCAACACTAACTTTTAAAGGTTTAAAGAGTCATCAGACTTGCATAAGTTACAATGATATTAATTATTTTTCCCTCAATGCCTGTGGTCATTTGCTCCCTCTTTTACTGCTTCAAAACCCACAAATATAAGGGAGCACAGATACCTATTGCTTTTCATTTTTTGTCCATAGTCGATTAATATTTTGAGGCTGATTATGTAATCTAAGGAAGGACAGAAGTGTCAGAGTGAATGTGTTTCTTATTTCCCAATTTTGTTAATAAATGTCTAAAATACAAGAGGAGCAAGGGAATGTTGCTCCAGGTGCAAGGGGAAGAAAAACCAAACAACTGATAACATCAAAAAAACACATATTTTCAAGAAGAATTAAACTGGTGATGTGGGAGCAGAGAAGAAAAGGAAAATTACCTTGGAATAACTTCTTAAAAAGAAGAAAAGGAAAGTTATTTTGGAATAGCTTCTTAAAGCAGATGTATTCAAATCATCAGAACAAAGAAAACATGAAAAATCAAAGTTTAGAGACGTCCTTGTGGCACAGTGGTTAAGAATCTGCCTGCCAATGCAGGGGACACAGGTTTGATCCCTGGCCCGGAGAGATCCCACATGCCGCGGGGCAACTAAGCCCATGCGCCACAACTACTGAGCCCGCGTGCCACAACTACTGAAGCCCACGCGCCTAGAGCCTATGCTCCACAACAAAAGAAGCCACCGCAATGAGAAGCCTGCGCACCACAATGAAGAGTAGCCCCCGCCAGCCGCAACTAGAGAAAAAACCCGCGTGCGGCAATGAAGACCCAATGCAGCCAAAAATAAATAAATTCATAAATTTATAAAACCAAACAAACAAAAAGTTTATAGAGTGCACTACACCTTAACCATAATGTTCACATCAACCCTATTATTATCCCTGTTTGGTCACACCGTTGCCAGTGGCAGAGCTAGAGTCTCAATCCAAGTCCTCTGGCAACAAATTAACGTTCTTTCTCTTGCTCTATACTGCCTCCCATTCAAGCTCTTCACAGGCTTGAAATCAAGCTTGCTTCTTAGATACTTAGAATCAGAAGTCCTACCTCCAACGCCTAAGAGCTCAGTGACCTCAGGCAAGTTACTTTAACCTCTTTGCACTTTACATTACTCATCTATGCAGTGAGAATCGTGACATATTTCCTGTCATTATAGAGTTGTTGGAAGATCAAATTAGACAGTTCTTTGTAACAATAACATTTATACATGTAAGGAATTCTTATAATTAAAATGCATAAAGAAAAAGGTTGATGAGATCTGCCAACCACTAGTTATTATCTTTAAGGACTCCTGGTAGCAATAGTTGGAAATAATTTCTCTCTCAATTAGTCACACATTGGGCCATTGTGGAGTTAGTACTGCATTCAGTTTATGTCTCCTTACCTTGAGGATGCTGTGAAGTGGAGAAGTTCGGAGTAGTTTAATAATATGATTAAAGTGGTGAATAAATAAGACCCAAGAGGACAGGTAGAAGGAGTTGGAATTAATTAGTCTGGAGACAATAATGCCTCCTAATACATGAGGCATTATCATAAGGAAAATGTAGACCAACTTTTATCCATCTTCTCTGAGAACTAACTGGAAAGTAACTGTGAAAATACAGTACAGACATAAGAAGGAATTTCCTGATAGGGTTGTTTGTTAAATATTAAAACAGGCTATTAAAAGAAGATGTGGAGTCTCCTTTGTTGATGACTTTTCCAAAGAAGAATAGACACAAATCAATTTGGTATGGTCAGGCAATAGATATACTGGCAATCCGGGAACTAGAAAAGCTTTTACTGAGATCTTCTTTCAACTCTCAAGAATTCTACAGCTCTCTGGCTAATTTTCCTGATTAATCATAAAATTGGTAGGTAGCAAGTTTTTCTAATTATCCTTGTCCAAATATGCAGACTATGTGAATTTGTTACCATCCTATGATATATATAGTTTTCTTTCTTGTCTTTTTTAGAGGAGGGTGGGATACATGCAGAGGGTGAATTAATCTTATTCTTTGGTTCATGGCACAGTATCATCATTGATTTAGGCAAGGCAAAAAAGCAATTTTAAATGGATTTTCTCCTATTATCAAATTCCTCACTCCCATCCTCCCCTCCCCAACAGGTAACTGCTCTGATGTGTTTAATGTATACTCTTAAGTGTAAATGCATCTTTGGAAATGTGTAGTGTCATTTTGTGTGTATATACTTTAAACTTACATAAATATATCTCATTTTCTTCCATTTTCACCAAGCATTATGTTTCTATGAGCTACGCTGTTTCTTTTTTTTTTTTTTTTTTTTTTGACAACCCTCCACCCCGCATTTTTTAAATATATATTTCATTCTTTGTAGAAACTGGATTATTTCTTCTAAATAATTTCCCACATTTTGTCTTTTGGCTGATTGTGTCCTTGAGGTATCATTTTAAATGTTTCTTGTTTAACCTAGTGGTTAGATTTAAAGGCTTGATTTGATTCATTTGTTTGTTTGTTTTCTTGGTAAGAATACTTCATGAATAGTACCATGTATTTCCTAGTGTAACATAATGGGAGGAACATGATATTCCTTTGGTTAGATTAATCAGTGCATTCAGATGATGTTGGCCTGACTTGTCAATTATGATAAGTTCCTCATCCACCTCTCACCTCATGGTTTAGGGACCATTGATGTCAATTATGATAAGTTCCTCATCTCACCTCTCACCTCATGGTTTAGGGACCATCTATTATTTCAGTGTAGGATGGAAAATTGAGATTTTATAATTCTTTTCTCCTATTGCATTTATTAGTTGTGATTTTCTATAAAGAACTTTCTTTCACCAACTATTTGATTACCTTCAAATACAGTTGGTGCAGGAATGTCTAGATAAATGCTGGATTCTTTACCTTTATAGCAAATTTAAGAATTATGAGTTGACACCCTAATAATCTCCAAAGAGATTTCTTATGGGTGGGGAAGAGTGAAGGAGGCTTATCATTTCTAATCCATGTATTTCTTTACACCTTTATTATGGTATAATTGACAGAAAATAGACTGTACATACATAAAGTCTACAATGTGATAAGTTTGGGCATATGCATATACCCATGAAACCATCAACACAATGAAGATGCTGTTTCTAACTGCTGGGTCATCTGCAGGAACGTGCACCCACAGCTTTCTTCCTCTAGTGGTGGACAACAAGGTTGTTTCCAATTCCCTGCTTCCACAATGTTGTGAAAAACATATTCTCTTACGTGCTTTTTCTGGTAAGGATTCTCCCTTTTTTCCTTCAGGAGTGTGATTGGATAATCATACATAATTGGTATATGTGCAACTACTGTGCCAGATTGTCCTCCAAAATGGCAGTGTTCAAGTGTGAAAGAATTCTTGTTTCCCCGTCAACACTTAGCATTATAGAACTGGGCAATTTTCCCTTGTCTGATGGGTGTAAAGTAGTATCTCATTGATTTTCTTCTTTACTTACTGAGATAATATACTTGTTATTTATTCATATATATTTCCATCTCTCTAGGGTTTTCAGTCTTGTTGATTCTAGGAATTCCCTTTATACAATAGTATAGCTATAGCTATTATTTTTTTATCTATTCTTATGTCTATTCCATTCATCTGTTTGTCTGTTACAACTGACATTTGGATTGGGACTGAGAGTAATTCAGGGAGAGTAGACATTTTTACACTGTCAAGTCACTGCATCTATATGCATGGGTAGATCTCCATTTATTCAGATCTTTAATGCCATGTGGTAGAGTTTAAAATTTTCTCCTTCAAGGGCTAAGGCATTAATGATATCTCATCTAATATGTAGTTTTCCCTCTACAAATTGGCATTATTAACTAAATTAATGTACATGTTCACTACTGGCCCTGTATATGCCCTTTATGTCTGTAGTGTTGATAAACTCAAGACAAAGTCTGTTTAACTTCATCTGTGCAGTGTCTACACAGCTCCATATAAAGATATTGATATGTACTTTTTTTAAAATATATTTTTAAATATATTTATTTATTTATTTATTTTTGGCTGTGTTGGGTCTTCACTGCTGAGCGCGGGCTTTCTCTAGTTGCGGTGAGCATGGGATTCTTTTCGTTGTGATGCGTGGGCTTCTCATTGCTGTGGCTTCTCTTGTTTTGGAGCTCGGGCTCTAGGCGCACAGGCTTCAGTAATTGTGGCATGTGGGCTCAGTAGTTGTGGCTTGTGGGCTCTAGAGCGCAGGCTCAGTAGTTGTGACACACGGGCTTAGTTGCTCCGTGGCATGTGGGATCTTCCCAGACCAGGGATCGAACCCGTGTCCCCTGCATTGGCAGGCGGATTCTTAACCACTGCGCCACCAGGGAAGTCTTTGATGGGTACTTCTGATTAAATGGTTCCTTATTTTTTCCCTTATAAAATGCCTCAAAAATGATAAATTCTAAGGCCTAATTATTTTTAGAATAAAGAGTTGCTGAACTAATAATAATGGACTCTAGTAGAATTATTGAGTCCCTCATTTATATTACAAATTTTTATTAAAACTTCCTACCATTATGTGATCTGGTATCATGTGTTCTGGTATGATCTGTGGATGCCTATGTCCCTGAGACCCTTCCAAGAGGTCTGTGAGATAAGATTATATTCATAACAATTCTAAGATTTATTTGCTTTTTGCACTGTTTACATTTACATGGATGGTACAAAAGCAATAGTGGGTAAAGCTGCTGGAGTCTTAGCATGAATCAAGGCAGTAGTACAAAACTGTGCCACAGTCATTGTGTTCTTCACTAACATGCATTCATAGTGAAAACATTTAAAAACACCAGTTGTATTAAGAATCTCCTTGCTGAGGCAATAAAATTATTAATTTTATCAGATCTAACCCTTGAAGATGTTTTTTAATATTTTGTGATAAAATGGAAAGTATGCATACTGAAGTACAATGGTCATCTTGAGGAAAAGGACTTTTGCTGTTACTTAAAAACTGAATTAGTTTTTTCATGGAACATCATTAGTAATTGAAAAAATGACTGGCTGACAAACTATGATTATCAGCATTGGGCATTTGGCAAATATTTTCTCAAAAATGCAAAAAGTGAGTATTTCATTTGAAAAGAAGCAGTAGATGATGCTAATAAAAAACTAAAACTTCCAAATAAAAATCAGAATTTTGGAGAATTTTTATCCACCACCATGGGCTTGATGACTTCCCAATATTTAAAGATTTTTCTGATGAGATTAGAAAAAATGTGATTTTTTTTTTGATATTGCCTAATAAAATGTGTCAACATTTGAAAAATCTGCATAAACTAGTTACCAAATGACAAATTCATGAAGTTACAAAACCATGCAAAGGCACTGATCCATTCAACTTTCAAAATAGACCAATGAATTTCAATGCACAGTGAAAAATTTAATTGATATGATTTCAGATTCCATGTTGCAACTAGCCTTTAAGGAACTACTTTAAACATATACAGATGGTCCCCGACTTTTGATGGTTCAATTTACAATTTCTCAACTTTATGATGGTGCAAAGTGATACACAAGTAGAAACTGTACTTCGAATTTTGGATTTTTATCTTTTCCTGGGCCAGTGATATGCCCTATGATAACTCTCTAAAGAGGCTGGGCAGCTGCAGCTCCTAGTTAGCCACACAATCACCAGGGCAAACAATCGATACATTTACAACCATTCTGTACCCAGACAACCATTCAATTTTTCACTTTCAGTACAGTATTCAATAAATTACATGAGATATTCCAACTTTATTATAAAATAGGCTTTGTGTTAGATGATTATGCTCAACTGTGGGCTACTGTAAGTGTTCTGCCCACATCTAAGGTGGGCCAGGCTAAACTATGATGTTCAATAGGTCAGGTGTAGTAAATGTATCTTCGATTTACGATATTTTCAATTTACGACGGGTTCATCGGGTCATAACCCCATTGTAAGCTGAGGAAGATCTGTACAGAAGTATCTGAAAAGTCTGTAAAATATTCTTCCCTTTCCAATTACATGTCAGTGTAAGGACAGATTTTCTTCATATATTTCAACCAAAACAATGTATCACAACAGATTGAATGCAGAAAGAGATATGAGAATCCACTTGTCTTTTCTTAAACCAGACATTAAAGATATTTGCAAAAATGAATAATGCTACTCTTCTCACTATTTTTTCTGTTCTAGAAAATAGAATTACTTTTCATAAAAATGTTATTTGTGTTAACATGTAATAGATTTATTATTATTTATTAATTTATTTATTTTTAACATCTTTATTGGAGTATAATTGCTTTACAATGGTGTGTTAGTTTCTGCTTTATAACAAAGTGAATCAGCTATACATATACATATATCCCCATACCTCCTCCCTCTTGTATTATTGTTTTAAAATAAAGGAATAAAATACGTAAATATTTTCTAAATTTATCAGTTTTAATTTCTGGTATATAGTAGATAATAATAGATGTAACTCACATATACTAAAGCTGCTCAGGTTCCTGAATGCTTTTTAAGAGTGTAAATTCCCTGAGATGAATAAGTTTGAGAACCACTGCTCTAAGACTAGGCAGGAGAGTAAAGAGACAGAGTCCGTGACCTCATTCTAGTTGGGGTGTGCAGGTGAACAAATGTATAAACATGATTTCAGATGTGTAAGGCTCTAAAACAAATGGGGTGATGTGATACATCATGGGTAAAAGAGCTTTTAATATGAAGCTCAGGGAAGTCTTCTCTGAGAAAGTTATGATTAGATCTGAGACTTGAAGAATGAGTAAAAGTGACCAATTAACGAGTCAGAGGAAGAGCATTTCAGGTAGAGTGAGAAATTTTCATCAATCTGAGACAAAAAGAGTGTGCATGTTTGAGGACCAGAGATGAGGCCAGTGTGGCTGGAATAGAGCAGTCATCAGAGAAAGCAGCTCTAGAAGAGGCTGGAGAACTGGGCAGAGGAGCAAAGACCCTGGTGGCCACCATTTGGATTAAAACAGAAGTCCAGTGGGAAGTCACTAAAGGCTGCAGTAAGGGACTATATAATCTGATGAAGATCTTAGAAGGTGACTCTGGCTGCTGTGTGGAGGATGGATTGCTGGGTAGTAAGAAATGAGGCAGGTAGACCACTTAGACAGCCAAGACCCTGGCACCAAAAGGAGGCAAGTGGCTAAGCCAAGGTGCTGACCATGGGGATTGAGAAAAAGTGATAGATGCCAGATATATACTGGAAGTAACAATAGGATCTGCTGATGGAATGCTTGTGGGGAATGAAAAAAGGGAAGAATCAAAGTTGACTCCTATGTCTTAGTATAGAACAACCAAGCGATTAAGAGTGCATTTGCTGAGATGGCGCATCACTGTATAATCACCACATTGCCGCACCTTCAGCTCCCTTGCACCTCTCCATCAAATTTGCCTGGCAAAACCTCAAACCTGGTCGAATATATCTCCATTGACTCTTCATCTGCACCTGAGCAATGAAACATGGATGGAGAAAAAGCACGTGTATAAGCTGACTGATCTCGCTTCAAGACCTCAAACTTCAAGTGGGCCTTTGTCCTGCCATGCAATCCTACTATAATTTCCTAGATAATTCACCATCCTGCTCTCCTTGGTAAATATTTTATACGTTCTTCTCTCTCCTTTAACCTCCATTACTTCTTTTTTTTTTTTCTTAACATCTTTATTGGAGTATAATTGCTTTATAATTGTGTTCGTTTCTGCTGTATAACACAGTGAATCAGCTATATGTATACATATATCCCCATATCCCCTCCCTCCCACCCTCCCTAGGCCACGCCTCTAGGTGGTCACAAAGCACCGAGCTGGTCTTCCTGTGCTATGCAGCTGCTTCCCACTAGCTATCTATTTTACATTTGGTAGTGTATATATGTCAATGCTACTCTCTGACTTCGTCCCAGCTTACCCTTCCCCCTCCCCATGTCCTCAAGTCCATTTTCTATGTCTGCGTCTTTATTCCTGTCCTGCCCCTAGGTTCATCAGAACCATTATTTTTTTTGGATTCCATATATATGTGTTAGCATACGGTATTTGTTTTTCTCTTTCTGACTTACTTCACTCTGTATGACAGACTCTAGGTCCATCCACCTCACTACAAATAACTCAATTTTGTTTCTTTTTATGGCTGAGCAATATTCCATTGTATATATGTGCCACATCTTCTTTATCCATTCATCTGTCAATGGACACTTAGGTTGCTTCCATGTCCTGGCTATTGTAAATAAAGCTGCAATGAACATTGTGGTACATGACTCTTTTTGAATTATGGTTTTCTCAGGGTATATGCCCAGCAGTGGGATTGCTGGGTTGTATGGTATTTCTATTTTTAGTTTTTTAAGGAACCTCCATACTGTTCTCCATAGTGGCTGTATCAATTTACATTCCCACCAGCAGTGCAAGAGGGTTCCCTTTTCTCCACATCCTCTCCAGCATTTATTGTTTGTAGATTTTTTGATGATGGCCATTCTGACTGGTGTGAGGTGATACCTCACTGTGGTTTTGACTTGCATTTCTCTAATGATTAGTGATGTTGAGCATCCTTTCATGTGTTTTTTGGCAATCTGTATATCTTCTTTGGAGAAATGTCTGTTTAGGTCTTCTGCCTATTTTTGGATTGGGTTGTTTGATTTTTTGATACTGAGCTGCATGAGCTGCTTGTATGTTTTGCAAGAGATTTCTGTGCATTAATTTTGTATCCTGCTACTTTACCAGATTCATTCATTAGCTCTAGTAGTTTTCTGGTAGATTCTTTAGGATTCTCTATGTATAGTATCATGTCATCTGCAAACAGTCACAGTTTTACTTCTTCTTTTCTGATTTGGATTCCTTTTATTTCTTTTTCTTCTCTGATTGCTGTGGCTAAACTTCCAAAACTATGTTGAATAATAGTGGTGAGAGTGGACAACCTTGCCTTGCTTCTGATCTTAGAGGAAATGGTTTCAGTTTTTCACCATTGAGAATGATGTTTGCTGTGGGTTTCTCATATATGGCCTTTAATATGTTGAGGTAGGTTCCTGCTAAGCCTACTTTCGGGAGAGTTTTTATCATAAATGGGTGTTGAATTTGTTGAAAGCTTTTTCTGCATCTATGGAGATTATCATATGGTTTTTATCCTTCAATTTGTTAATATGGTTTATCACATTGATTGATTTGCGTATATTGAAGAATCCTTGCATTCCTGGGATAAACCCAACTTGATCATGGTGTATGATACTTTTAATGTGCTGTTGGATTCTGTTTGCTAGTATTTGTTTGAGGATTTTTGCATCTATATTCATCAGTGATATTGGCCTGTAGTTTTCTTTTTTTTTTTTTAATTTTTTTCCTTTTAATTAATTAATTAATTATGTTATTTTTGGCTGCATTGGGTCTTCGTTTCTGTGCAAGGGCTTTTTCTACTTGCGGCGTGCGGGGGCCACTCTTCATTGCGGTGCGCGGGCCTCTCAGTGTCGCGGCCTCTCTTGTTGCGGAGCACAAGCTCCAGACGCGCAGGCTCAGTAGCTGTGGCTCACGGGCCCAGTTGCTCCGCGGCATGTGGGATCTTCCCAGTCCAGGGCTCGAACCCGTGTCCCCTGCATTGGCAGGCAGACTCTCAACCACTGCGCCACCAGGGAAGCCCCTGTAGTTTTCTTTTTTTGTGACATCTTTGTCCGGTTTTGGTATCAGGGTGATGGTGGCCTCATACAATGAGTTTAGGAGTGTTTGTCCCTCTGCTGTATTTTGTAAGAGTTTGAGAAGGATAGGTGTTAGCTCTTCTCTAAATGTTTGATAGAATTCGCCTGTGAAGCCATCTGGTCCTGGGCTTTTGTTTGTTGGAAGATTTTTAATCACAGTTTCAATTTCAGTACTTGTGATCGGTCTGTTTATATTTTCTATTTCTTCCTGTTTCAGTCTTGGAAGGTTGTGCGTTTCTAAGAATTTGTCCATTTCTTCCAGGTTATCCATTTTATTGGCATATAGTTGCTTGTAGTAATCTCTCAGGATCCTTTGTATTTCTGCAGTGTCAGTTGTTACTTCTCCTTTTACATTTCTAATTCTGTAGATTTGAGTCTTCTCCCTTTTTTTCTTGATGAGTCTGGCTAATGGTTTATCAATTTTGTTTATCTTCTCAAAGAACCAGCTTTTAGTTTTATTGATCTTGCTCTTGTTTTCTTCATTTCTTTTTCATTTATTTCTGATCTGATCTTTATGACTTCTTTCCTTCTGCTAACTTTGGGGGTTTTTTGTTCTTCTTTCTCTAATTGCTTTAGGTGTAAGGTTAGGTTGTTTATCTGAGATTTTTCTTGTTTCTTGAGGTAGGATTGTATTACTATAAACTTCCCTCTTAGAACTGCTTTTGCTGCATCCCATAGGTTTTGGTTCACCCTGTTTTCATTGTCATTTGTTTCTCTTTGATTTCTTCAGTGATCTCTTGGTTACTGAGCAGCGTACTGTTTAGCCTCCATGTGTTTGTATTTTTTACAGATTTTTTCCTGTAATTGATATCTAGTCTCATAGCATTGTGGTCGGAAAAGATACTTGATACGATTTCAATTTTCTTAAATTTACCAAGGCTTGACTTGTGACCCAATATATGGTCTAACCTGGAAAATGTTCCATGAGCACTTGGGAAGAAATTGTATTCTGTTGTTTTTGGATGGAATGTCCTATAAATATCAATTAAGTCCATCTTGTCTAATGTGTCATTTAAAGCTTATGTTTCTTTATTTATTTTCATTTTGGATGATCTGTCCATTGGTGAAAGTGGGGTGTTCAAGTCCCCTACTATTATTGTGTTACTGTCAATTTCCCCTTTTATGGCTGTTAGCATTTGCCTTATGTATTGAGGTGCTCCTATGTTGGGTGCATAAATATTTACAATTGTTATATCTTCTTCTTTGATTGATCCCTTGATCATTATGTAGTGTCCTTCTTTGTCTCTTGTAATAGTCTTTATTTTAAAGACTATTTTGTCTGAGATGACAATTGCTACTCCAGCTTTCTTTTGATTTCCATTTGCATGGAATATCTTTTTCCATCTCCTCACTTTCAGTCTGTATGTGTCCCTAGGTCTGAAGTGGGTGTCTTGTAGACAGCATATATATAGGTCGTGTGTTTGTATCCATTCAGCCAGTCTATGTCTTTTGGTTGGAGCATTTAATCCATTTACATTTAAGGTAATTATCGATATGTATGCTCCTATTACCACTTTCTTAATTGTTTTAGGTTTGTTTTTGTAGGTCTTTTCCTTCTCTTGTGTTTCCTGCCTAGAGAAGTTCCTTTAGCATTTGTTGTAACGCTGGTTTGGTGGTGCTGAATTCTCTTTAACTTTTGCTTTTCTGTAAAGGTTTTAATTTCTCCATCAAATCTGAATGAGATCCTTGCTGGGTAATCTTGGTTGTATATTTTTCTCTTTCATCACTTTAAATATGTCCTGCCAGTCTCTTCTGGCTTGCAGAGTTTCAGCTGAAAGATCAGCTGTTAACTTTATGGGGATTCCCTTGTATGTTATTTGCTGCTTTTCCCTTGCTGCTTTCAATATTTTTTCTTTGTATTTAATTTTTGACAGTTTGATTAATATATGTCTTGGCGTGTTTTTCCGTGGATTTTTCCTATATGGGACTCCCTGCGCTTCCTGGACTTGACTGACTATTTCCTTTCCCATGTTAGGGAAGTTTTCGACTATAATCTCTTCAAATATTTTCTCAGTCCCTTTCTTTTTCTCTTCTTCTTCTGGGACCCCTATAATTCGAATGTTGGTGCATTTAATGTTGTCCCAGAGGTCTCTGAGACTGTCTTCAGTTCTTTTCATTCTTTTTTCTTTATTCTGCTCTGTGGTAGTTATTTCCACTTTTTTATCTTCCAGGTCACTTATCCGTTCTTCTGCCTCAGTTATTCTTCTATTGATTCCTTTTAGAGTATTTTTAATTTCATTTATTGTGTTGTTCATCATTGTTTGTTTGCTCTTTAGTTCTTCTAATCCTTGTTAAACGTTTCTTGTATTTTCTCCATTCTATTTCCAAGATTTTGGATCATCTTTACTATCATTACTCTGAATTCTTTTTCAGGTAGACTGCCTATTTCCTCTTCATTTGTTTGGTCTGGTGGGTTTTTACCTTGCTCCTTCATCTGCTGCATATTTCTCTGTCTTCTCATTTTGTTTAACTTTGTTTGGGGTCTCCTATTTGCAGGCTGCAGGTTTGTAGTTCCTGTTGTTTTTGGTGTCTGCCCCCAGTGGGTGAGGTTGGTTCACTGGCTTGTGTAGGCTTCCTGGTGGAGGGGACTGGTGCCTGTGTTCTTGGGTGGGACTGGATCTTATCTTTCTGGTGGGCAGGGCTGCATCTGGCGGTGTGTTTTGGGGTGTCTGTGAACTTAGTATGATTTTAGACAGCCTTTCTTCTAATGGGTAGGGTTGTGTTCCTGTCTTGCTAGTTGTTTGGCATGGGGCGTCCAGCACTGGAGCTTGCTGACCATTGGGTGGAGCTTGGTCTTAGCGCTGAGACAGATCTCTGGGAGAGCTCTCGCCGATTGATATCATGTGTGGCCGGGAGGTCTCTGGTGGTCCAATGTCCTGAATTCAGCTCTCCTACATTGGAGGCTCAGGCCTGACACCAGGCCAGAGCACCAAGACCCTGTCCACACAGCCAGGTACGTGGGGATTTCCTTGCCTTTGGGGAAGTCTGAGGTCTTCTGCCAGCATTCAGTAAGTGTTCTGTAGGAGTTGTTCCACATGTAGATGTATTTTTGATGTATTTGTGGGGAGGAAGGTGATCTCTATGTCTTACTCCTCCGCCATCTTGAAGGTCCCCCTTTTGTTTTTTCTTTTCTTTTGTGCTTCATCTAGTTTCACTTGTTCACAGGGTGCTTCATGCAGAGGCCTCACACCCAGCACTTCAGATCAGAGTGCCTAGTGAGAAATGGCTGCACTGACACCTCAGCTCTGCGGGCCGGGCAGTGTCTAACCTCCATTACTTCTCCATTCTCCATCTTCTCAGCTAATCATGACCTTGCTTTCTAGTTCAATGAAAAGTGAGCTTTCATGCCTCTGTATACATCTGCCAACCTACTTAAAATGACCCTTTCTGCCCTTCCTCCAACTACCATGGATGAACTGTCTGGTTTTCCACCTAAGCCCACCATCTCCATTTAAACTCTGGATCCCGTCTTTCTTGCCTAATTGTGAGCATTGCTCCAACAGGTAACGCCTGCCCATCTTTCTTGCCTAATTATGAGCATTGCTCCAAAAGGTAACACCCGTCTCTCCTGTGTCATCAGTCAGCATCTGCAGCACTCTACTTAAGCTTCCACTCCCTCAGTTCCACTGAAATTATCCTTGTCAGGGTCATCAGTAACCTCCACACTGTTCATCAAATGATCATTTTCCAGACTTCACATTATTCAACTTCTTAGCAGATTTAACAGAGTCCATTACTCGCTTCTTGAAACACCTTCATTTTTCCCCCAGGCACCATCCTCTCTTCGTTCTCCTGTCTCACTGGCCACTCTTTCCTCTGTCTCCTCAATGAGTTCTTTCTCACCTTCACAGTCAGTAAATGTGGAACCCCTCAGATCTCAATCGTTGAAGCTCTTCACTTTTTCTATCCATACTCCCTCCCTTGTTGATCTAATCAAGTCCTGTGGCTTTAAATACTATTCATACACTGATGAGCCTTAATCAGTATCTTACACCTGACTGCTCCCTCAAACCCTATCCTGGTATATCCAGCAGCCACTTGACATCACCATTTGGTTGTATAAGAGTTATCTCAAATTTATTCATGTCCAGCTAAGCTCCTGTCCCCCTGACCTCCACCTCCCAAATATTTTTTCCACCTATAGCCAACTCCATTTCAGTGACATTATAATTCCATTTGTTCAAGTCAAAAACCTTGGAATATGCTTGACTCTTCTGTTGCCCAATCCAGCAGTAAAATTCTGTTGGCTCTAACTTCAAAGCATATCCAGAATCCTTCTCACCACAAAAATGGCCAAAATTCTAGCTCAAGTCTTTATCATCTCTTGCCGATACACTCCTAATTGATGTCTCTGTTTCTGCCTTCATCTCCCCACAGGATATTGTACAGCAGCCACAGTGATTTATTTAAAACATAATTTAATAATGTCTGCTTAAAATCATCCAAGGCCTTCCCACTTCATTCTGAATGAAATTCAGAATTCATACCATGGCCTCCAATAAATGATCCGGCCCCTTGCCATCTCTCTACCCTCCTTTGCTAATCGTCTTCCCTCTCCATCCTACCTCTCAATTCTGCTCCGGCAACAGTAGGTTCCTTGCTGTTCCTTGAGCACATTAAGCACACTCCCACGTTAGGACCTTTCTCACTTGCAACTGCCTCCATCTGGAATGCTCTTTTTTTAGATGGCTACATGGCTTACTTCCTCACTGCTTTCAGGTTTCAGCTTGAATATCATTTTCTCATAAATATATTCCCTTTACACTCTGAATCTTCTAAGTGAAGACGGAGGGTTGAACGCATGCGTTTCCTTCAGCACTTTCTTCAAACTCCACTAAATAGCAGTTAATGACTGTATTTTAAGCCCATGGAGTCGCAAAGACAAAAAGAGCCAAAGAGACGACATTAATGACAACATTTTGGAAGCTGGAAAGAAGAGATAACAGAAAACACACACACAAGACTATCCATTCTGCTTGCTTAGCTTTATTTTTCTCAATAGCACTTAACCTAGATAAATGTAAGTAAACAGAAACACAAGATACATATTTACTTAAAAATTTTTTGTTGTCTCCTCCTCCTTCCTCCATGCCTGCAACCTGGAGGAGGTAAGCTGCATGATAGCATTCTTTTCCGTTTGGTTTAGTGTCGTATTCTCAGGCTTTGGAATCTATAGATATCTAATACAAATTTTTGACTGAATATCTGGTGGCCTGGGCAAGGTGCAGTCCGCGGAGGGTGTGGTGTTGTGGCAATCAAGATCTTTGATTTGGATGTTAAATTTGAGGTACCTATTAGATATACAGGTGAGGATATTAAATGGGCATCTGGATTTCTGGAACTGAATGCAGAGGTCAAGGCTAAACATATACATTTTGGAGTCACTGACATTTGGACTAGGTAAGATCACCTGGGGGAGTAGGAACACAAAAAGAGGAAAATGCCAAGCTCTGAATCCTGGAGGACTCCACCATTTAGAGGCCAAGCAGAGCAGTGGTCTTCAAACTTTTATCTCATACCATTATCAGTAAGAAGAAGAAAATATAATTGAAATTAAGCAATGAGATAGTAGATTTTTATTTATAAATGATATATGTATTATTGTACAAATATATTATGTGCATTACAAAAAAACCACACATATAATACTAAAAAACAATGAGCTGAAGGACTTCCAGTGAAAGAGGAAGTATTGAACACATGCATTTTTCAGCTCCCTCCTTAAGACCACTACAGTGATGGTAAACGGATTTTTAAAAAGAAGCTATAAACCCACAAGGACAAAGAGAACAAGAGTAAAACAATAGCACCAGAATATGGTAAGCTGAAAGAAGGCAGATGAATGGCAACTAACTTATTAGACCCAGGAGAGCTGAGGCTGCTGTGGGGAGAAGCCAAGAGGCAGCCTGATTTAGGAGGACTCAGAATCCCCCAGCCCCGCCCCCAGCCCCCCCCCCCCCCCCCAAGGCACAGGAATTGGTATCTGGCACCTCTGATAGAGGAGGTAAGTGCTGGGCAACAACAGACTGGCTGAGAGTCTGCCTGAGAGGCAGTTACACCCAGAGCACTCTCACCACTCTGCACTGCAGGTGATTAACCTTCTCCTACATGGCAACAGACTGGAGGTTTATTTTCTGGAGAGGATTAAAGAGAGGGTCTTGACTGGAGAACAAGAGGCACACTTGAAGATGAGAACTCCAACAGGTAGATTAAGTCAAAATTAACATCAGAATGCTTAAAGCTGAAGTATCAAGAAGGTGCTCTGCATGTTTCTTAGGGATACGGAGGCATATAACAAAAAGAACATTATTTTGATGTGTAGCAATGATTGCCAATGGCATTCGCCTACATAGAGGGAACTTTAAAAATATGAATGCTATATAAAATTTTCTTTACGCCTTAGAGCCATTTCAAATATTTATTTCTATTTCTTTTAAAGTGCATGGATTGTCTGAACATTATTTTGGTACATGCATGCAGACATTTTAAGTAATTGCATTTGTTGTATCCTGGATTGGAAGCAGGCATAAATATTGATTTTTTTCTGTTCTATGTAAATAATGACACCGAGGGTACTTTGAGTACCATGGCATCACCAAAAGTTATTTATATATTTCACATGGCATATACGTCTAGAGAATCAATCCTTGAAGATACAATAATAATATCTTGCTTTTATATTACACTTTGATATTTATATACCTTGATTATCCAGCATATTCTTTTTTTTTTAATTTATTTATTTTATTTATTTTTGGCTGCATTGGGTCTTCATTGCTGCACACGGGCTTTCTCTAGTTGCAGCGAGCGGGGGCTACTCTTTGTTGTGGTGCTTGGGCTTCTCATTGTGGTGGCTTCTCTTGTTGCAGAGCACAGGCTCTAGGCGCGTGGGCTTCAGTAGTTGTGGCACGCAGGCTTCAGTAGTTGTGGCACGTGGGCTCAGTAATTGTGGTTCACAGGCTCTAGATCACAGGCTCAGTAGTTGTGGTGCAAGGGCTTAGTTGCTCTGCAGCATGTGGATCTTCCCGGACCAGGGCTCGAACCCATGTCCCCTGCATTGGCAGGTGGATTCTTAACCACTGTGCCACCCGGGAAGTCCCTATCCAGCATATTCTGCACTCCATTCACAGTGAAATTGATTTTGTTCCTGGAAATCACTATGCTTTTATTATTCTTTTCCTGCAACGTTCTTTCCTTCCTTATCTGCCTGAAAAACTTTCACCTACTTTTTAAGAACTGCCTCAAATATACCTCTTCTTTAAGTGTTTCCTTGACTCCCTTCAGCTGTTTTTGCTCCATTATTTATGTAATACAGTACCTTGTTTGTACTTTCATTATGGCAGTTCCTGTATTGTTTTTATAGCTATATTTATAAGTCTGTTAACTCTTTTAGCCCAGGTACTATGTCTTGTTTATATTTTTAGTCTTTAACCTACCATAGTGCTGGGCATACAATGGTTATTCAATAAATGTTTCAATGGATGTTTGAAAATGATTTTGTGTTCATTATCTCATTTGATTTTCCCAGATTCAACCAGTCACTACACCCCATTACTCTAAATAATTATTATATCCATCACTTCTTACCCCTACCAATGTCTGCTGCCAAGAATTCATACTCTTGCTGTCTGTTGTTTGGACTACTAGCATCTTAACCTGATTTGGTCCCTAGTCTCACTCTCCTCCAATTAATACTTTATTTGCCCACCAGAGTGACTTAATTATACATTTTCCCATGTTCTCTATGCCTTTAAGTTGGCTACATCCACTTCTAGACATGATAGAGCAAAAGAGTATATTAATTTCCACTTTAAACAATTAGAAACTGAAAAAACAATTTTTAGACATTTAGACAACAGGCAGTGCAGGACATTGATACCTAAGAGAAGGCAGACTATTAAAGTGAGTCCTTTGATTGCCCCAGCTAACTGCCTGGAAAGAGTGAGAGACAGCCTGGCAGCCTTGCTCAGTTGAAGAGACACAGTTTAGAGTCCAGAGGTGAAGGTGGCTAGAATTTGTGAAGAAAAATGCTAAGGAGATTGGAGAACATTTTTGGTGGGGAGGTAGCTACAGAGATCTTTCAAGGGTTCCCCACAAGTCTTGAGGCTGAATACTGATCTGTGAATATATGAAAGGAACTGTCTGAGACTGAAGAAAAATACTCTAAGGAAGGAATAGGCTAAACAGTCCTTAAGTTCACACAGGCAGGCAACAGTTTGTGTTCTAACTAGCCAGAGTGAAACAACCTCCTAATATATGGGCATTAAGTAGAGTCCTCAGAAAGAAGATGCCTCAGTAATGGGAACACATTAGCCTAGACTGCTTCACAAAGCTTAAAAGCAAATCTTTAAAGGATCAATCTGATTTCAAGCAACAAAGTCCAGCAATATTTGAGTACTACAAAATTCAGCATCTAACAATGTAGAAATTAGTACTGTCTGCATCCAATCAAATATTTCCAAACATGCAAAGAAGCAGAAAATGCAACCCATAACCAGGAGAAAAATCAATCAATAGATACAGACCCAGAGATGAGAAGATAGTAGAATTGACTGACAAGGATGTTTAAGCAGCTATTATGAACATATGCTATATGTTTAAGAAGGTAAAGAAAATGAACATGAAGATGAGAGATATGGAAGGTATTAAAGAAAAACAATTTGAATTTCTAGGTATGAAAAAATACATGATCTGAAATGAAAAGTAACTGAATGAGATTAATAGTATTTACACACTGCAGAAAAAAAGACTAGTGAACTTGATGACACAGCAAGAGAAACTATCTAAAATGAAATAAAGAGAAAGAAAAAAATTTTTAATAAACATAAGATTAATGAGCCATGTGACAATATCAAACAATCTAATAATATATGTATAATTGGAGTACCAGAAAGAAAGGGCAAAACAGAAAACATATTTTAGAAAACAATGGCCACAATTTCTCCAACTCTGATGAAAATTATACATCCAGAGATCCAGGAATCTCAATGAGCTTCAATCAGCATAAACATGAAGAAAAGCACATCAAGACACATTATAATCAAATTACTAAAAATGAGTGATAAGATAAATATTTCAAAAGCATCCAGAGATAAAGGACACATTGCATTCAAAAAATGAAGATAAAAATGACAGCAGACTTCTAATCAGAAACGATGCAGGCCAGAAGATAATGGAGGAACTTCATCAAATAAACGAAACCAAAAGAAAACAAAAGATTTTAACCTATATCTCTATACCCAGAAAAAATCTTTTAATAATGAAGAAAACTTCTGCTTTCTCTTAGTATATAGAAAGTCGGAAAGAGTGCTGTTTCTACCATAATAATGAGAAAAAGTTGTAATAATGAGTTACAAATTCACATGTTTTCTTGAATCCATCAGAGAGCTGAGATTACAGAGCAACCATGAGGTCTGAAATGCAAAATCAGACAGGGCTCTCCAAGGAGAGAGAGAACATGAGAACTGGTTTATCTATGGCATAGCATAGGAAAAAGAGATGATATGGACCATAGGAGCATGTAAGATGAATTCAGCTAAAAATGTAAGAACTTGATAAAAAGGCTGAGTGTGGGCTAGCATGACAGTACAGATACTTGGGAGCCACAAACATAAGGGGAGTCTGCACCTACTCACAAACCCTTTTCCATGGGTTCCCACTGGGTGCTCACAAGAAAGACTGTGGGCAGGACAAGAGACCAGAACGAGCTTCCTTCAGTGGTACAGGATCACTGAAGGGGTTTGGGAGCAGCTGTGGAAGAGGTACAAAGCACCTCCTGGACCCTCTACCCCTATGAAATAAGAGCCTAAGTCAAGGAAGTAGAAGCAGCAAACACTGATACTTCCAAGACACATCTGAAGTGCCACTGTGGCTGGTGAATGGGTAAAAGAAAAATATTCTCTAATTATAAGAGAGGGGCAGGAAACAGTCCTAGACACAGATGCTAGATCAATCAATACCATTAGGGGTGTCTTATTGCTGGTGGGTGGAGGAGTGGGCATGGGAATCTGGAAACTCCTGAAAAAGACCCCCTAAGGATACAAGGCAGAGTTTGGCTGTCATGAGGAAGAGGGACAGGATCATGAGAAAGCCCCACCACAAAGACCCAGGCACACAGAGCTTAACTAAGACTGAGCTAGACCAGGACAACAGAGAAACATCCTGCCCTCTCCCCAGTATTAAACAGCAAACACTGAATAATAAACAATAGTAGGCTACTACTGGGGAGTAGGCAACATTGTGGAGAAAGATCTCCAATGTGGCATAGTTGCAAAGGAAAGCCCAAAAGCTGAGAATATTTCAGGGACATTGGAAAAACAAAAACAAAAAAACACACCCTAATCACAAGGTAAGGCTAGAGGAAACTGAAACCAGTGGAGAATTGTTATCATAGAAACAACAAAGCCAAAACCCAGTTCAACTTCTGACTAGATTGACTCAACATCCAAAATTCATGGTCTTATAGAATAAGAAGTGTGCCTATTTCCATGTACAGTTGGCCCTTGAACAACATGGGTTTGAACTGTACAGGTCCACTTTCATGTGGAATTTTTTCAATAGCAAATCCTACAGTATTACACAGTCTGCAGTTGGTTGAATCCATGAATGCAGAACTGCAGATATGGAGGGCCAACTGTAAAGTTATACGTAGACTTTCAACTGCATGGAGGGTTGGCACCCCTAATTCCCTTGTTTTTCAAGGGTCAACTGTATAAATAATATCTACCTCAATTTCTACTGTTCTACATACACTGTCTAGTATTCAGTAAAAATTATCAGACACATAAAAAGTTAAGAAAAGGCAACCTACTAGTAAAAGACAAAGCAATTAATAGAATCAGACTCAGAGATATTGTAGATGTTGGAAATCATGCAGGGAATTTAAAATAACTACTATGAAATTAAAGGTCCTACTTGGAAAGGTGGGCAACATACATGAGCAAAAGGGGAATTTTAGCAGAGGTGCAAACCACAAAAAAGAGCCTAATAAAATGCCAGAAGTTTGAAAAAAGCAACAGAGATGGAGAATGCCTTCAATGTGCTCCTCACTTAACTTGATACAGGAAATAATCAGTGAACTTGAAAATAGTTGAATAAAAATCATCCAGACTAATAAAACACAAAGAGAAAAAAAAGAGTGGAAAAAACATAACAAAACATCCAAGAGCTGTGGGGCAATATAAAAATGGTTTAACATATGTGTAACTGGAATTGCAGAAGGAAGAGAATGGGATAATGGTACAAATTACATCTTGGAAAAGATAACACCCAAAATTAATTAAAGAAGACAAACATAGATCCAAGAATCTCAGAGCATACCAAAAAAATTCCAAAGTATGCAAAAAATGAACCCCCTACACCCATCATGTTTAAAGTGCATAAACTGAAAATAAAGAAACAATTTTGAGGGTATCAAGAGATAAAACACACATACAGGGAACAGAGGTGATAATTAAAGCAGATTTTACATCAGAAATTATGCAAGCCAGAAGACAGTGGATTGACATCTTTAAAGTAATGAAGGAAAAAACTGTCAACCCAGGATATTTACTAAAAAAAACTTTCAAAAATAAAGCAAAATAAAGATTTTTTTCATAAAAGTGAAAGCTGAATGAAATTATTACCAACAGACTTGTGCTATAAGAAACGTTAAAGGAAAATTTTCACGTAGAAGGAAAATGATACCATGCAAAAACCTACACCTATGCAAAGAAACGGGGAGCTCCAAAAGCAGTGAAAATGAAGTTAATATAAGACATTTCCCCATTTTAAATTGCATTAAGAAATTATTGTTAAAGCAAAAATAGAAGCAAAGTATTATGAGTTTACAGCAGATGTAAAGGTGTAATGTATGACAAAAATAACATAAAAGAAGAGAAGAAGGAATTGGAAGTATCTTGTTATAAGCTTCTTATACTATATAAAAGAAGTATAACATAATCTTTTTTATTAATTTTTATTGGACTATAGTTGCTTTATAATGTTGTATTAGTTTCTTGCTGTACAGCAAAGTGAATCAGTCATACATATACATATATCCACTCCTTTTTAGATTTCCTTCCCATTTAGGTCACCACAGAACATTGAGTTCCCTGTGCTATACAGTAAGTTCTCATTAGTTATCTATTTTATGTATAGTAGTGTATATATGTCAGTCCCAATCTCCCAATTCATCCCACCTCCCCTTCCCCACTTGGTAACCATAAGTTTGTTCTCTACATCTGTGACTCTATTTCTGCTTTGCAAATAAGTTCATCTCTACCATTTTTTCTAGAGTATAACATAATTTAAAGGTAGCCTATGGTAAATAAAAAATGTACTACAATGTACATTAAATATACTACAATGTAACCCTAGGGAAACCACTAAAACTTTAAAAAATTATAAGTAATAAGTCAGTAATGTATAAAAATGAAATAGTAAATTAATTCAAAAGCAGGCAGAGAAAGAGAAGAAAAAGGGAAAAAGTAACAAATAGAAACCAAACAGCAAGATGGTAGATTTTAATAAAATCATACTAACAATTAAATAAAAGTGGTCTAAACCTGTGTAGTCCAATAGAACTATAATGTGAGCAAGGTATGTAATTTAAAATTTTCTGGTAGCCATGTTAAAAAAAGAAAAAGAAACAGATGAGGTTAATTTTAATAATATATTTAACAGAATCTATGTAAAATATTGGGTTGGCCAGAAGGTTCATTTGATTTTTTCCATAAGATGGCTCTAGTAGCACTTAGTTGTCTTTAACTTCATTCAAAACAATTTTGTTAGATTGTATGTGACAGCTGTCATATCAGCATGCATTTTAAAAAAGACATCAAAATTTGGTGAATTTTTGTGTAGCCATTTTAATATTGAAGATGGAAGAAAAAAAGCAACATTTCTGGCATATTATGCTTTATTATTTCAAGAAAGGTAAAAATGCAACTGAAATGCAAAATCTCCATACTTGTGCAGTGTGTGGAGAAGGTGCTGTGACTGATCAAACGTGTCAAAAGTGGTTTGCGAAGTTTCGTGCTGGAGATTTCTTGCTGGATGATGCTCCACGGTCAGGTTGACCAGCTGAAGTTGATAGTGATCAAATCGAGACATTAATTGAGGACAATCAATGTTATGCCACACGGGAGATCACCGACATACTCAAAATATCCAAATCAAGCACTGAAAATCATTTGCACTAGTTTGGTTATGTTCATTGCTTTGATGTTTGGGTTCCACGTAAGTTAAGCGAAAAAAACCTTCCCGACCATATTTCCATATGTGATTCTCTACTTAAACGTAATGAAAATATTCCATTTTTAAAACAAATGTTGATGGGTGATGAAAAGTGGATACTGTACAGTAATATGGAATGGAAGAGATCACGGGGCAAGCGAAATGAACTACCACCAACCACACCAAAGGCCGGTCTTCATCCAAAGGTGATGTTGTGTATATGGTGGGATTGGAAGGGAGTCCTCTATTATAAGCTCCTTCCAGAAAACCATACGACTAATTCCAACAAGTACTGCTCCCAATTAGACCAACTGAAAGCAGCACTCAACAAAAAGCATCCAGAATTAGTCAACAGAAAATGGATAATCTTCCAACAGGATAACACAAGACCGCATGTTTCTTTGATAACCAGGCAAAAACTGTTACAGCTTGGCTGGGAAGTTCTGATTCATCCACCGTATTCACCAGACATTGCACCTTCGGATTTCCATTTATTTCAGTCTTTACAAAATTCTCTTAATGGAAAAAATTTCCATTCGCTGGAAGACTGTAAAAGGCACCTGGAACAGTTCTTTGCTCAAAAAGATAAAAAGTTTTGGGAAGATGGAATTATGAAGTTGCCTGGAAAATGGCAGAAAGTAGTGGAACAAAAGGATGAATACATTGTTCAATAAAGTTCTCGGTGAAAATGAAAAATGTGTCTTTTATTTTTACTTAAAAGGCACTTTTTGGCCCACCCAATATTATTTCAACATATAATCAATATAAGAATTATTCATGAGATATTTTACATTCTGTTTTGTAAAATTCCATGTGTATTTTACACTTACATCTCAATTCAGACCAGCAATATGTCAAGTTCTTCAAAGCCACATGTGGCTGGGAGTTACCTTACTGGACAGTGCAGTTCCAATTAACTACACATGTTGAAAGACAGAGATTTCTCTAATTAGATTAGAAAGCAAGACTTGACTAAATGCTATTTACAAGAAACCCACTTTAAATATAAACACATAGGTAAGTTAAAACAAAAAAGGATGAAAAAAACCCTAAAAGAATGGAAAAATATACTATGAAAAAAACTGGTCAAAAGGAGCTGAATTTACTACACTAGAATCTGTCATACAGAGTGAAGAAAGCCAGAAAGAGAAAAACAAATATCGTCTACTAACGCGTATATGTGGCATCTAGAAAAATGGTACAGATGAACCTATTTGCAGGGCAGGAATAGAGATGTAGACGTAGAGAACGGACATGTGGACACGGTGGGGAAGGGGAGGGTGGGACGAATTGGGAGATTAGGATTGACATATATAAACTACCATGCGTAAAATAGATAGCTGGCGGGAACATGCTATAAAGCACAGGAGGCTCAGCTGGATGCTCTGTGACAACCTAGATGGGTGGGATATGGTGGGGGAAGGAGGTCCAAGAGGGAGGGGATATAGGTAAACATATAGCTGATTCACTTCATTGTACAGCAGAAACTAACACAACATTGTAAAGCAATTATACTCCAATTTAAAAAAAAAAAGCAAAATAGACATTACATAATGATAAGGAGCCAGTTTACTAATAACAGCTTCAAATGCATAGAGCAAAAAGTGATACAACTGAAAGGAGAAACAGACAAAACTGCAATTATAGTTAGACATTTAAACAATCTTTTCTCAGTAATTGATAGAAAAATTAGAGAGTGAATCACTCAAGATATAGAAGACCTGAACAACACTACTAACCAACTTGACTTAATCGACATTTTTAGAGCACTCCATCCCAAAACAGCAGAACACAAACTCTTTTCAAGTGCACATGGAACATTCACCAAAATAGAGCATATTTTAGGTGATAAAACAGCCTCAGTATATTTAAAAGGATTGAAATCATGCAAAATATGATCTCTAACCACAATGGAATTAAGCTAAAAACCAGTAAAAGAAAGCTATCTGGAAAATTCTCATGTACCTGAAAGTTACATACTTATAAATATCAGTATAAAAAAAAAAAAGTATACTTACAAATATCAGTGAAAGAGAAAGTCACAAAGGGAATTAGTAAATATTTTGTACTGAATGTAAGTGAACATACAACATATCAAGGTTTGTGGAACCTAGTGAAAGCAGTGTTTAAAGGGAAATTTATAGCATTAAATGTTCTTATTAGAAATGAGGTAAGGTCTTAAATCAATGATCTAAGCTTTCAACTTGAGAAAATAGCAAGAGAAGAGCGAATTTAACCCAAAGCAAGTAGAAGAAAGGAAATAATATACTTAACAGCATAAATTAATAAAATAGAAAACAGAAAAACAATTTAAAAAGTCAATGAAGGCAAAAGCTGATTCTTTGGAAAAATTAATAAAATTGATTAACTTCTCTAGCCAGGCTGATCAAGAAGAGAGAAAAGACAAAGCTAACAATATCAGGAATATGAAAATGGATACCGTACAGATCCTACCTATATTAAAAACATAATAAGTACCTATGAACAATTTTATGCCTATCAATTAGGGAACTTAGATGAAATGGACAAATTCCTTGAAAGACACAAAATATCTAAGCTTTCTCAAGAAGATATAAATAACTGGAATAGCCAGTGTTTATTAAAGAAAATGAATTTATAGCTAAAACCCTGCACATAAAGAAAACTTCAGGCCCAGGTGATTTTACTGTCAATTTATATCAAGTATTTAAAGATGAAATAATACAAACTCTATACAACTTCTTCCAAAAAATGGAGAAGAGGGAACACTTTCTAACCTATTTTATAAGGCTAGCAGCATTTTCCTGGTAACAAAATGTGACAAAGACATAACAAGGGGGAAAAATACAAACCGGTATCTCTCAAGGATATAGATGCAAAAAATCCTCATCACAATATTAGCAAATTGAGTACAGTTATATACATATATAAAAAGGCAATGCATCAGGACCAAGTGTAGTTTTTCTTAGGAATGCAAGGTTGGTTCAGCATTAGAAAATCAATCAATGTAATTCACTGTATTAAGAAACTAAAAAGAAAAATGATATGACCTTCTTAATAGATGAAGACAAAAGCATTTGACAAAATTAAACACCCAGTCATTATAAAGTTCCCCGAAAATTAGGAATTAAAGGAAATTTCCTCCATCTTATAAAGGGCAACTACAAAAAACCCTACAGCTAATAATACTTCATGGTGAAAGGCTACATGCTTTTTTCCTGTTTGGAAACAAGGCAAGGATATATACTCTTACTACTCCTATTATACATCCATAGGAATCAGAAGTTTCACTCCTAGAGATTTACCCAAGAGAAATGAGCACACATCTTCATAAAGACTTGTATAAGACTGTTTATAGAAGTTTTCTTCATAATAGCCTCAAACTGGAAATAATCAAATACCATCAGCTTGTGAATGAATGAACAGATTGTGATATATCTATATTTTGGAATACTACTCAACAATAAAGAGGCACAGTACTGATATATGCAACAACATCGATGATTCTATAAAGCACTACAGTTAGTGAAAGAAGTCACACACAAAAGACTACAAACTGTATTATTTTATTGCATGAAATTCTAGAAGAGGCAAAACTATAGAGTCAGCAAAGTGATCAATATTTTTCAAGAGGTCGGGGGAAGGAATTAACCACAGAGGGAACATGCAATAACTTTTCATGGTGATGGAAAGTTTTATATCATAATTGTGGTTGTGATTATACTACTATATCCAACTGTCCAACCTCACTGAAGTATAGACTTGGTGGATTTTATTTACATAAATTGAACTTCAGTAAAACTAACAAAAATGTTTAACAGGAAAAAAAAAAAGGAGTGGGGAAAAATAGACCTTTTAGTGACCCTACATTATTCACAGTAAAAGTTGCTGAGTAAGTCACAGTGGCCACTTGAGTGTGGGTAAGAGAAGTGTTGCCCCATGGCAGAGGGTGTGGAACAAAGAGGAAATAAAGGGAGTTTCTGAAATGTACATAGAGAAGTGGTAAAAGGAATATAATAGGTTTGGCCATAGAGAAGGGGTGACCAAGGAACTGTTGAGGGAGAGCCATTTCGAACAAAACTCATATTATTTACATGATCCTTCTTGAGCTGAGCCTTGCCTACCTCTCCACCTAACTCTCCTACTCTCTCTCTTACTGTCTGTTTTTACTCTTATGTCTGTTAGCTCTTTCACAAATTCCTTTGTGTGCTTCTCAAAGGAGCACGCTAGGCACCATCCTTTATTCACTCTATACCCTTTGTCCCTTCTAGGTGAATCATCCACTTCCATGACTTTAGATTATTATACCATTGATAGCAAAGCCAGGAAAAGCCATGGAGATTATTTCTTTTCTCCATACTGTCAAAATGTTATTCTTAGGCAACAAAACTAGCTACCTGAATTGGATTTGGAGGAAAAGGAGACATTTATGGAAGAAAGCAAAGATGGGCAAACATGAGGGAAAGGAAAAACATTTGTTGGTATGTCAAGATTATTATCCTTCCAGACTTAGCAGTATTCTATCCTAGCATCCTATACTTACTTCTTCTCTGAAGCACATAACACACTTGAAATCATTTGTTTAATATTGATCTTCTGGGCTAACCTATCATCTCTTTGAGGGTCTGTCTCAGTCACTTCTGGAATCCCCAAAATTAATCAAGGTGCTTGACATTTAGTAAGCACCCAATAAATATTTGTTGCCTAACTAACTATTCTAACATTTAAACTTGTTGTTTCTTCCAAGCTGAGCTTGTGCACCACATCATTTCATGCCCCTGCACATTTATTTTAACGTTTCCTCTGCTGGATATGGAATGAATCCTCCTGATTTCTTCCTACCCACTCTCCAACCCTAATCCACCAGGCAGATTCTTACTTTTACTTCCAACCCCAGTTTAAATGTCCTCTCTAGGAAACCTCCCCGACTTCCCGTAAGCAGATCTTTGTGCCACCCTGTACATCCTTCCCTTGTAGTTCGCTCTGCATTGAAATGATGTTTTCATTTCTGTTTTCCCTTCTTGATTCTGATTTCCCTTCCCAGGTTGATTCTGATCCTTCCACATCTGCCATAATAGTTGACGCACAGTAGACTCTTAATACATATTTGTTATGGAATGATTTCTTTTCCCATTAATCATGTGATATATACAGAGAAGCATTATGCCTATATAATTATTAGGTTTGTGAAGCGAATGAGCCCATATTCCTTACATGGAAATGAGTTAAAAAAAGAGTGAATAAGTGGATGCCAAACCTCAGATCCTTGGAGAGAGCTGTTATTGGAACTTCTGACCACTGCTATAATGAGATTTAAATAGTACAGCAACCCAATTTTTATCAGCAAGTTCTCCAAAGGGAAAAATAATAAATTTATGTCTACAATTCCTTTAAAATTTGAAGTTTTTTTTACACTAGCTTGGAAATAACTAAATGCAAAGTCCTGAAGAGATTATGCAAAGGAACTTTCCACATGGCCTAATTCAACCTTGTGTGAGGCAAATAACTTAGTTAACTCAACTGATTTTTTTTTTTAAGTATTATAACTGTGTTACCTACCTACTTCCAAGATTTAGAATTAAAATTGTGATTACTGGGAAATTTCTAACCATGACAAAAGAATTTTGTTAGCATGTAGGACAAATAATGTGCGACAGTGTGTAGTTTAAGTGTGTTAGAGCTGTAAAATAATAGTTTAGTTGAATGAAATGTAAGGATTTTAAGATAAGTACACAGATGCTTCCACTTTTAAAACTTGCCAACATGCTAGAGAGAGGAATGTGTAGTTCAGAAGTGGGTCTGAAGTCCATGTATTCAGTTCTCCCCAGTGGCACCAAGATTTTAAAGCAGGTGATCTCATTGATGGATAAGAACACAATTCTGATTGTTTAAAAAAATGCACAATGTATAAGCAAAAACCCTACCTCCTCCTCCTGCTGGTTATACAGAAGACACCCCTGTTACAAATACCTGGAAATCATTTTAGGTTGAAAGAAGAAGAAATTATAAATATGAGAAAGGCTATAGATAAATGTCTGTGAATTTTCTATGATTTGCTCAGGGTTTGTGGTGGGAGTGGGGCAGGAAGGAACTGGAAGGAGACCTGAGTTCTAGGTTCTAGTCAACTGGTATACCACTTGAGTCACCTAAGGAAAATTTCCATTTCCTCCTCATATGTAACAAGCCCTGCCTACCTGAAGTTCCTTGCCCAGAGCCAAGACCACCACCATACTTTGCATGTTCAGAGGGAGCAGGATGGTGGTTGTGAAGGATCTTCCTTTTCTTTTCATTTCGTGGAACTCAGTGAAGAAAATTCTCCTGGAAACATGTGACCTACCAAGCTAGATTAGTTCACTTCTACTAAAAGATCTTACTGTAAATTCCATTCTTTTGTCACCAAGCTTTTCCTAGAATATACATCTAGAATTATTACTATACTGTCATGGGCTTGTGTAAATGCTACCCTGCAATTATTTCCTGTTTTATTCATTCAACACAATTTATTGAACACCTACTATGATCCAGGTATTACACTACTTACTGTCCCTGCCCTCATGTAATGTATAGTCTAGTGGGAGAAACATACCAGGATAAATGAACAAGTACGTACAACACCAAGAGTGAACCCTAATGTAAACTATGGACTTTGGGGTGATTATGATGTGTCAGTGTAGGTTCGTCAATTATAACAAATGTATCACCGTGGATGGTGGGAGATATTGATAATGGGGAGGCTGTGCATGTGTGGGGACAGGGGGCACAAGGGAAATCTCTGTACCTTCCTCCCAATTTTGCTGTGAACTTAAAACTGCTTTTATATATATATATACACACATATATATGAAACACACATAAAAATGTGTAAGTAAGCAATATAAATTGCAGTAAACTGCAATGAAGGAAACAATAGGGAATAAGAGAAAGCATGAGAAAGTGACTTATTTTACATATGAGTTTCAGGGAAAGTTTCTCCAGGAGGTGATATTTAAGTTGTAGTCTGAAGAATGAAAAGGAGATAGTGATGGGGTGTGTGTGTGTGTGTGTGTGTGTGTGTGTGTGTGTGTGGTCTGTGTGAATGCTCCAGATAGAGGAGAGATATGTATAAAGCCCTATGATGGGAAAAAGCAAGGCAAATAAGTGTGAGAGGCTGAAGGAATGCCAGTAGATGATTCGGACAAGAGCTGACACTGGAGAGGCAGAGGCATGATCGTACAGGACTGTATGAAAGAAACAAAGTAATCAGTCAGGATTTTATTCTACTGACAGGGAAGCCATGGAGGGATTTTCAGCAAATAAGTTCCATGATCCTATCTACACTGAAAAGAGTTGAAAACATGAGAGTAAAAGGAGCCAGGTTAGGTTGGCCTTCTCCCCTGATCTGGATTGTAACAGTGACTAGATAATAGGTGCTGCCCCTTAGAGCCCAGCCCTGGGCACAGAGAAGGCATCCATGCATGCTGATTGAATGAATGAATGGTATATTTACATTTTATGATATAGTGTGTTCTTCTATTTTAATAACACTTAAAATAGTAACTAAACAAAAGGTGAGTGCATTCAAAGACCTTGCATTATGAGACTTACACTTGTTTTATTTTTACATTCAGAATTGGGTAGAAAATGAAAACCACATTCAGCCAGGCAAAGAAGACGAAGAGCACAGGGAAGAGAGATGACAATTTTTTTCCTCTTGCCCACGATCCTATTTCCTACAACTCATCTCTCTGTGAATGTCTTTGGCTAATTTAAGGAACCTATTCTTGACTACAAGAACCATATGTTGTTTCTAAATGTTATGCCCTTAGAAACAGCTTAAGTTTTTTTTTTCAGGTTACTCATACTTGATCTTTATAAAAAGCATCATTATAATAATAAATAATTTGAGTAGGAGTATGATATTTGAATGTTTCATGGAAGTAGTAAAATATTTCACTTTTGCTTATTCATTAAAGCCATGAAATTCCACTAGTAAATGTGGATGTACAATGTGATCTGGACTTTCACTCTGTGATAACACAGCTCTGAATAATGGGTCATTTGATTCAGCAATTATTTGGTTTACCTATGGAGGTTCACAGCCCTGGAAAGATCAGAAATATATTTCAAGCTGTATTTTACATTTCTACTTTGGGTATGTTCACCTAGTCTAAATTATAAAAAAAACAATGCCTAAGTTGGTTCTTAACATATTACAATCAAATCATTTGCCTATTATTTCTATTTAACTTGCTTTAACAATTTAAGAAAGTCTTCACTAGATGAAATGGCTCTGTGGCCAAAATTATGCCCAGGTCAAAGCTGTGGGTTCTTGGGTTCTCTGTGAATATGTCCAGTTTGATAGTGGCTAAGAGTGGGAACGGGCGACAACCACGGCATCCTTGGGTCCCAGACTCAGCTCAGAGATCCCTACTCCTTCAGACAAACATGTGTGGATGCCCCAAAAGCTGGCCAATCATGTTTTCAGAATCAAGCGCCTTGAGTACAAGTCAGTGAGAATCATCATCCATCTGGGGTGGCCTCTACTTAGAAAGGTAGATCCTACAAAGCAAAATTCTCCAGCAAATTAGGGATATGAAAACTGTTGTGTTTGGAGAGTAACTTACAGTTACTTAGGAGTTTTCTATTTTTGGACTCTGTTAACAGCATTATTGCTTCTGGTAATTCTAATCCAAGATTGATACATAGCTTTTTAATAATAATAATAATAGTGTTAATAATTTATAATATGTTTGACTGATTACTATGTGCAAGCTGTGGGCTGAAAACTTTTAAAATATCATCTCATTTACCCTATGAGCCAGATATTACCATCCCCACTTTCCTGATGAGGAAATGGAAGCTTTGTGCTCTTAACCACTACTTCTTAATGCCTCTTACAGAAGTAGTGCTTCTTTAGAGAGGAAATCAGTTGGAGTATACTGCTCTCCCTACTCTTGGAACAGACAGGCCAGTATCTTTGTCGTCTTCACACTCATGTCAAAGATCTTATCTCTGGACAACCTGGGACTGTGTGCCAGGATCTGTGTTAAATTAATAATTCCATTTGACATTTGAAGAAACTGAAGCTGAGTAAATGTATACCTTGCCTAAGGTGAGAATCATAATTTTGGAGGCAGAGCTAGGTTTAACTTCTGATTCCACCATTCACTAGCATTGTTACCTTTACTAAACTTTAAAACCTCTCTGAGCCTCTGCTTGCATTTAAATCATGTTGATGGTAATGCCTATTTAATAGGATCCTGTCAGGATCCTATTGTGAAGATTTAAACAAGAGCCCATGTCAGTGCCTCCTACAGAGTAGCGCCCGATGAAGGTAGCTATCATCGTGACTTTGACTTGCCAGCCTCACACAAGAGAAGAGTGGATGCCCACTTCTCTCCAGGCATTCACAGACACCATCTGGGCTGTGTTTTCCTTGTTATCTAAGGAGGGATGATTAAATGAAGGCTCCACCATGCAAGAATTCTTGGCCCAAGTTTTCTCCTGGAAATGAATCTGAAACTTCATTTTGCCAGGGGGATAGTAACGGCAAGATATGACCATTAGTTGTGTAGATTTATATGTTCTTTACTTAACGGACCATCATCTTTTATAAGATAAACAAAATGGCAAAGAGTTGACTTGAATACTTTCCATTCATTCTTACTTAGTAGAAGATGAATGAATAAGTGAAATGGAATAGAGCATACAGAATGATTGACAAGTATTTGGTTACTGCCCTCCGGGGGGAAAAAGTATGTATGCATATATATATGTATATATATACATATATATATATACAAACACATATATATTCCTCTTGTATATATAGATATAGATATATTCCTCTTGAAGGATGGAATTTGAAACAACATATAGGGGGAAAAAGGCATCTATGAATTTTTAAACAATTCCTCAGTGTTAAAAAAAATTCTCAGTTGCATGCTTTTACCTTTGGAGTTTGAAATGTTAAGACCTTTGCACTTTTTCTTGGAGAGAAAGAAAATGTTTGTAGAAGTTGAAATGTCAGAAGCCATTCTTCATGTCTTCAAGGACTGGGATCAAAACCCCCGGATGGGGGGATTAGGAATAAACAAAAGTAGAAGCAGAATGAGATGTCCAGAAGAATTCTAAACAAGCACTCTTGCTCTTTGAACTATCCTTCTGGTCCTAATTCATTCCCAGCTAACTACTCTGCCCCCTCCTTGATTCTCTCTCTTACTGTGTTTTTTTGCTCACCACCTTGGTTACCTAGACTCCTCTTGCTTGCTCTTTTCTTTTTCTTTTCTTTTCAATGTCTCTGTCTGCTAAGGCTCAGCTTGACTTTGATCCTTGGTTTCAGCTTCTCACTTTGAATCCTTTTGGTTTCTGACACCCATTTCAGGGCAAACCCTTGATAAATGTTTGCATGCTTAGCCACCTGTCCTGACTGTTTCCTGGCTCTTCCCCAACTACCTCCAACCAGTTCCAGAGTCTGGACCAGGATGTGTTAACAAAAAAGGGGTGGCAGCGGGGGAAGCTTAATAATCAATAGTCTCCATTTTGGAGACTGTGATGAACTTGATACACGAAAGAAACTTAGTTTTAAAAAGTATTTTCTAACAAGAGCAAGGGCCACATTGGTTAAATTCTATATGGCATGACTTATGATAAGTGAATGAATAAAACGGTGTTTTAGGGCTTCCCTGGTGGCGCAGTGGTTAGGAATCCGCCTGCCAATGCAGGGGACATGGGTTCCAGCCCTGGTCCGGGAAGATCCCACATGCCACAGAGCAACTAAGCCCGTGAGCCACAACTACTGAGCCTGTGCTCTAGAGCCCGTGAGCCACAAAAAAAAAAAAAAAAGAAAAAAACCAAACAAACAAAAAAAGCCCGGTGTTTTATTTGTCCCGGATCCCCTCGTCTATTTGCTTATAATTTAGGACAAAAGAAAGGGTCAGAAGATAATAATTTTTGTCCTGCAATTCAAACAAAGTGGTAGGATGTGATAATCAAGTGAATAAGCATTACAGAAATACTCAAAATTAATGGTTGAAATAATGTTTTAATATTTTAGCTTTATTCATAACCCAAGCCTTATCATCTATTTCAAATTTAAATTACAAGAACTGACTAATAATTATAATTTTCCTCAGAATATCTAAAAAGACCTTTCCTTAAACATTTGGTTAGCTTTATTATTATTATTAATTAATTAGTCAACTCTTTTCCAATATTAATATCATATCTTAGAGGGGACATGTTCATTTATAACATCTATACTTCATACAGGAGTAAAATTCACTTCTATATTACTCATGTTGTAAACATAATCACCAATTATGGGAGATATGCCAGAGCACCTCAGCCTTTATTGCAAGGCATTTTATCATAAATATCAAGACGTACTTTAACTCCTTGAAATGGATACTTTGTCTATTCTGTAGTTTGTGTCATGCTATGTTTATTTAACGTTGCATAAATAATACATTATAATACTATTAGTAATTCTTTGCATCATTCTACTTCTGCTATCAACTAATTTTTTAAAATAAATAATTATTATGTTGTCTGGAAAAATAAAACAATTCTAACATAAATAATACCTCAAAAATTGCAACATACACCCTCACTATCAGTTTTCAGAAATTTTACTATTCACTGATTTATTCAGCCATTTAAACATTTACTGAAAGCCTTCGATATGCCAGGTACCACTATGCAAGGTGCTGAGTATATGGGTAAATAAAATATGATTATTCTCACTATGATCTCATAGTTACAATGGAAGTTCAAGAAATCATGCAAATAACTATAATACACAATGATATAGGTTAAAATAGGGTTATTCATAAATTGCAGATATGAGGGCTTTCTTTCTGTCTACAGGACTTAGGGAAAGCTACAGAAAGAAGATACAATTCAGGGTGGCTTCGAAGAATGAGCAGGGGTGCTGCAGAGGCAAGGGATGTGGAAAGCTCATTCCAGGAAGGAGCATCTATATGCATGGAAGCTGGAATCACACAGGAGAGACAAGGAGGCACATGAATGCAGGGGGCATATGGGTAACATCAGGCAGTGCAGTGTGGCTGAAATGTGGGGAATACATCGGAGAAGGTATGCAGATGAAACAGTGGGTGGCCACTTCTCAACATGGTTTAGACTTGGCATTACTTGGGATAGAGGCAAAAGATTCAGCAAAATGAGAGAGATAGATGAATACAAAAGATAAAAGGAACAATTCTACATGGCCCTCAAATCTGTTTCATATTTTTCCTTCCTGTGCACAAGGAAAACTCCATTTCCAGCTCCCCTGCTGTTAGGCAAGGTCATATGAATAGTTCAGGCCAAAACATTGTAAACAAAATTTTAATGTTACTTCTGGGCTGAGGTAGTGAAAAGCCCCTGTGTTATTTTCCAGTGTCTCTTCCTCTGTCATGGAAACCAAGGGGGGCCTTATGTTGATGTGAGGAACCACAAGATCATAACTGCCTGAATTCATGAGTCACCACATCAAAGACAATTGCCCTGGAGGGTTGCCTAGATCCACAGTAGATCTGGTGGAAGGAATACATTTTAAAAAGTTTTTTATTAAGTCATTGAACTTAGGGTTTTTTTTTACTGCAGCATAGCATAGCTGATCCTGACCAAAACACAAATTTAAAAGTTAGTACTTAATGAGCATACAATTCAAAGGAGGCAGAGGATGGATTCAAGGTTATAAGTTAAGAGGTCAGAGAGAAATGGGGCTACTTCTTCCTCTGAAACATGTAGGAAAGTTTAGGGAGGGATAAAATATAGAACAATTTGGAGGTAGAAAAGAGGACGTTAAAGGAGTTTATTCATGATGGCTACTACATTCCTCTGATATTGGAAATTAAGTCTTCTGCTGAGAAGGTGACTTGCAAGATTGAGGGAAATAAAATGAGCAGTTGCTGAGGGGAAAATTACTATACAGAATGGGAAAGAGAATGGGGTAGATAGAAAGGAAAGAAATGCAGAGCAGAGGTAAGTGCTCAGCTGGGTTTGTAGCTCATGAATTAATACTGGAGTCAGCTAACATGAGTTTGTCATTTTCTACAGCAATGATTGCCAGCCTGAGAGTAAAAACAAATAATTATGCTCATATGAGGGCTTGGAAAATAAGGCATGGTATGAAGAGGAGATCTCTAAAAAAATTAGGGAGGCTTGGGAAAGTAGAGTTGAAGTGACTGACAATAGCATTTGATGCAAACAGGAAGAAAGTGAAGCCAGAAGGAAGCTGATAGAGAAAAAGACTCTACAAAAAACTGGATGTTTTAGTGGGCTGAAGGGAAAGTTTAGCAGGGCTCTTGGTGTAGAAGTGGTTAAAAGACATGGAGTTATGCTTATCAAGATGGTAGTATAATGTAATGGTTAAGAGCAGGTTGTTTGGGTTTCAGTGGCTGCTCTGCCCCTCACTAGTGATATATGATATTAGCCAAGTTAGTCATGTTTTTTCTGTGCCTCAGTCTCCTCATAGGACATACTAAGCTCCACTGAAGGATTTCTGTGTTGACTGAATGAGTCAATATATATAAAGCTCTTAGAATGGTGCTTGGCATAAAGTGCTCTATAAACATAAATTGTTATAATGGTAGAGATTATGCAGCCATGGAGATGGGTGCTGAGGTGTAAGGAGATGAGCATTGCTGATGGAAAGGGGGTTAAGAAACTGTAAGATGAGAGATTTGGTGAATCATAAATGTGGGCACTGCATAGTCTCAAGATGCTGAGGACAAACAAAGAAAAGAAAATCATGAGCTAGTGGGATGTCCTCAGTTGATGCCATGACATAATAAGATAATGACCATGAGGAGAGGAGAATGGCATAACTGTGGCGTGACCTTCAAGACTGGTAACTTAGTAGTCTAGGAAGGTTGTCCACCCCTACAGCTTGTTGCTGAGATGGAGAGCATGAGAAAATGGCAGCCTCTCCTTTCAAGAGTTTTCAGGAACTTTTGCTGGAAAGGGTGTGGAGAAAAATGAACCCTCCTACACTGTTGATGGGAGTGTAAACTGGTGCAGCCACTGTGGAGAACTGTATGGAGGTTCCTTAAAAAAATAAAACAGAGTTACCATATGATCCAGCAATCCCACTCCTGGGCATATATCTGAGGAAAACTCTAAGTCAAAAAGATACATGCACCCCAGTGTTCATTGCAGCACTATTTACAATAGCCATGGAAGCAACCTAAATGTCTATCAACAGATGAATGGATAAAGGAGATGTGGTACATATATACACTGGAATATTACTCAGCCATAAAAAAGAATGAAATAATGCCATTTGCAGCAACATGGATGGACCTAGAGATTAACATATGAAGTGAAGTAAGTCAGACAGAGAAAGACAAACATCATATGATATTGCTTACATGTGGAATCTAAAAAAATGATATAAATGAACTTATTTACAAAACATAAATAGACTCACAGACATAGAAAAGAAATTTATGATTACCAAAGGGGAAAGGGATAAATTAGGAGTTTGGGATTAAAATATATACACTACTACATATAAAATAGGTAACCAACAAGGACCTACTGTATAGCACAGGGAACTATATTCAATATCTTATAATAACCTATAATGGAAAAGAATCTGAAAATGAATATATATATATAATGTATGGATATGAAAAAAAGAGTTTTCAGGAACTTTTATCAAGAAAAAGCCACATTTGAGACTTCCCTGGTGGTCCAGTGGTTAAGACTCCACAGTTCCACTACAGGGGGCACGGGTTCAATCCCTGGTCAGGAAACCAAGATCCCACATGCCATGTGGCACGGCCAAAAAAGAAAAGAAAAGAAAAAGCCACATTTTAGTCGATGCAGTGAGGAGGAGAAGAAAAGGAGGTGCAAGTAAGCAAAATCTGTGGATATTTACGAATGAAGAGTCCCAAAGTCACTCTGGAAAAGATTTTTTTTCTAAGCAAAATCAGTAAGGGTAGAATTGGAGAAAGAAAAGGTAAGAAGTTTTCTGAAGGGGAATGGAAGTCTACACACCTTGAGGCATTATCATGGGGTAAGAGATGGGGAGTTAAGTTACTTTTTTGATGTTCATATAACTTAATTTAACATATCCATTTACTTTTCTACATCGACCATTTGTAATATTTTTAGAGTGTATGTATTCTCAGGTGTAACCAAGAGCTGACTGTGGGGCTCTTTTATTATGTAAACAAAAGATAAGTACATCTATTATGTTTAAAATTATTGAAGAATAAATAATTCCAATGTTATTTAAACCATTCCAAATCATAGAAAATGATATCAAGCTTGTTAATATATTTTATGAGGCTGGCATAATGTTAACAATAAAGATAGATAATAATAAGAGAAAAAATAATAGTCTAATTGTTCACTTAAGAATATAGATGTAAAATTATTAATAAAAAACTAGCAAATAAAGTCCAGTAGTGTGTCAGTGGTGAACTAGTATAGTTTATTGCCAAGATGCAAAGATAGTTTCATGTCAGGAACTCTTTCAATAAGAGAGTTCTTTTAATAACATAACTTATTACAACAGTATATTAATGGATTAAAATGTTCCTAATAGATGCTGAAAAGGCATTTGATTAAATTCAGCAGCCGTTTCTACTGAAACTCCAATCAAAATAAGAATAAAAGGAGAGGAATCAGGCTCCCTGACTTCAGACTATATTACAAAGCTACAGTAATCAAGACAGTTTGGTACTGGCACAAAAACAGAAATATAGATCAATGGAACAGGATAGAAAGCCCAGAGATAAGCCCACGCACATATGGTCACCTTATCTTTGATAAAGGAGGCAAGCATATACAGTGGAGAAAAGACAGCCTCTTCAATAAGTGGTGCTGGGAAAAGTGGACAGGTACATGTAAAAGTATGAAATTAGAACACTCCCTGACACCATACACAAAAATAAACTCAAAATGGATTAAAGACCTAAGTGTAAGGCCAGACACTATCAAACTCTTAGAGGAAAACATAGGCAGAACACTCTATGACATAAATCACAGCAAGATTCTTTTTGACCCAGCTCCTAGAGAAATAGAAATAAAAACACAAATAAACAAATGGGACCTAATGAAACTTAAAAGCTTTTGCACAGCAAAGGAAACCATAAACAAGACCAAAAGACAACCCTCAGAATGGGAGAAAATATTTGCAAATGAAGCAACTGACAAAGGATTAATCTCCAAGATTTACAAGCAGCTCATGCAGCTCAATAACAAAAAAACGAACAACCCAATCCAAAAATGGGCAGAAGACCTAAATAGACATTTCTCCAAAGAAGATATACAGATTGCCAACAGACACATGAAAGAATGCTCAACATCATTAATCATTAGAGAAATGCAAATCAAAACTACAATGAGGTATCATCTCACACTGGTCAGAATGGCCATCATCAAAAAATCTAGAAACAATAAATGCTGGAGAGGGTGTGGAGAAAAGGGAACCCTCTTGCACTGTTGGTGGGAATGTAAATTGACACAGCCACTATGGAGAACAGTATGGAGGTTCCTTAAAAAACTAAAAATAGAACTACCATACGACCCAGCAATCCCACTACTGGGCATATACCCTGAGAAAACCATAATTCAGAAAGAGTCATGTACCAAAATATTCATTGCAGCTCTGTTTACAATAGCCAGGACATGGAAGCAACCTAGGTGTCCATCATCGGATGAATGGATAAAGAAGATGTGGCACATATATACAATGGAATATTACTCAGCCATAAAAAGAAATGAAATGGAGGTATTTGTAATGAGGTGGATGGAGTTAGAGTCTGTCATACAGAGTGAAGTAAGTCAGAAAGAGAAAAAGAAATACAGTATTCTAACACATATATATGGAATCTAAGGAGAAAAAAAAAAAAAAAAAGGTCATGAAGAACCTAGTGGCAAGACGGGAATAAAGACACAGACCCACTAGAGAATGGACTTGAGGATATGGGGAGGGGGAGGGGTGAGATGTGACAGGGTGAGAGAGTGTCATGGACATATATACACTACCAAATGTAAAATAGATAGCTAGTGGGAAGCAGCCGCATAGCACAGGGAGATCAGCTCAGTGCTTTGTGACCACCTAGAGGGGTGGGATAGGGAGGGTGGGAGGGAGGGAGATGCAAGAGGGAAGAGATATGGGAACATATGTATATGTATAACTGATTCACTTTGTTATAAAGCAGAAACTAACACACCATTGTAAAGCAATTATACTTCAATAAAGATGTTTAAAAAAAAAAAAAGAATAAAAGGAAACAATCTAAATATGATAAATACTACTTATGCAAAACCAAGAGCAAACATCATTCTAGATATTAACCCAAGAGACTATCTTAAAACTGTTATAAGGGAATTTAGTAACAAGCCTGTAGAAACAATATCTATTTCAAAAGCAATAATGGTTCTTTACTAGAAATAATCAGATAGAATTAGAAATGGAAAAAATAAGCCACATACAATAATATAAAAAATTCAAAATATTTTGAAATAAATTTAACAAGAAAGGTACAAAGCCTCTAAAAAAGAACTATAAAATCTTACTAAAGGGCTACATCAAGAACTGAACAAATGGAAAAACATACCTGGTTCTTGCAAGGGAAGATTTAATTTTACAAATATGTCAATTCTGCTCATATTGTGACACACTTAATGAATTTTCAGTTAAAATCACTATGGTCTTAGAAAATTGAATTATCTTACATTTTATATGGAAGAATAAATGTCTATGAGAAGCTAAGAAATGTACAAACATGAAAAATCATGATGAGATTCCTTGCCAGATACTGAAATGTTATAAAGTCAGCATAATCTAAAGGGCTATTATTAGCATAGGGATAGACTAATTGATTAGCAGAACAAAACAAAACAAAAATTGCAGAATACATGGGAGTACCATATAGGATTAGGGTGGTATTTCACTTCAAAGGGGAGAGAATGGTTTAGTAAATGAGTACATTTTATTTTTATATTAGTAAGTAGCATAATTAGCTATTCATTTGAAAAAAATTAAAATTGAACCACTACCTCATATGATACATAAAAACATTGCATTAGTTTTTTTTTGCATCAAAGATTTATTTACTCTTTTATATGTCAATAGTTCTCTTTTATACGTCAAATGTTATACCCACTTCTCACCTGAGCTCCAGACATATGTATTCAATTGCCCATTTTGTATTTTCACTAAGATATCAACTCCATGTGTCCAAAAACATAATTATGCTATCCATCAGCCACTTCCAAAACAGTCATGCTCCAATGCTGAGTGGGTGCTACCATCCAAATTGTTGCATTAAAAATATCCTCAACAATTACTTCTCCCCTTTGACCACATTCCCAATCACTAAATCCTATTGATTTTACCTATTAATATCCTTCAAACCAATTCACGTCTCATCTCCTTAATCATTTTCTTAGACAAACACAAGATATTTTACCTTGACCACTGCATTTACCTTTTAAGTAGCATTTCTGTTTCCACTTGTGTACTCTCCAACTCATTTGCAAAAAAAAAAAAGAAAGAAAAAGAAAGAAAGAAAAATGCATCCTGGATAAAGAACCTGTATGCAGAATATATAAAGAAATTTCAAAACTCAGTAATAAGAAAATGAACAACCTAATCTGAAAAGAGCAAACAATTTGAATACTTCCTAATATAAGATATAAGGCTGGCAAATAAGCACATGAAATGATGGTCGATATAACAGTTCATCAGAAAAATTCAAATCAAAATCACAATCACATATCCCAACATACCCGCCAGAATAAAGATAAAATATCTGATACACCCAGTGTTTACGAGAATGGGAAGCAATAGTAATTCTTATGTCTTGATGTGGGAATGCAAAATGATACAGATACCAACTTCTGAAAACAGATTGGCAGTATTTCATAAGATTAATAGTATATTTATCATAGAATCTAGCAATCCCACTTCTAGGTATTTTTCGAAGTGAAATATGCTCACACATGAACATACATCAGTGTTCACAGGGGCATTATTTCATAATGGCCATATCTACTGGGAGACGAATAAAGACATTGTGATATATTCATACTATGGAAAACTCTTCATCATTAAAAAGGAATAAAATATGAATACAGCAACAACATGGATGAATCTCAAAAACATTATAAGTAAAAAGAGTCAAATGCTAAATGTTACATACTGTGTGGTTCTATTTATATAAAATTCAAGAAAGATCAAAGTTATAATGATACTATATGGATCATTGATTGCTTGGGCTTGAGGGTGAGAGTGGATATATTATTGATAGTTTGCTAGGGGTGCCATAACAAAGTACCACAGACTGGGAGGCTTAAACAAAAGAATTATTTTCTCACAGTTCTGGAGGCTAAAAGTCTGAGATCAAGACATCTTTGGCAGAGCTGATGTTATATAATATCTAAAGACATTGCATTAGTCATAAAGGTTAAAAAATAAAAAATACATAAAATTTTAAAAAGATAAAATTTAGACTGTATGTGTATATAACCTGTATGTTGAGGATACTTTTTAAAGCAAGTTAGTAACCCAGAAATTATTAAGAAAATACATGATTGACCTTATATAAATAAACTTTTCCTTATGGCAAAATATACCTGTCTCAGGATGCATTCAGCTTCAAGTACCAAGAAATCAAACTCATACAAACAATAAGGGAATTTATAGGCTCACATGCCGGGAAGTCCAGAGGTAGGGTGGCTCGACCCAGTGTCTTTATCAGAATCATTCTCTGTGATTCTCCCATCTTTACCCACATTTTTGAATTGGCTTTCTCAAGGCTGGTACCAAGATGGCTACAGCAGTTTCTCTGGAAGCAGCATCTATACTTGACAATGGCCAGGAGAAAAAGAGCCAATTTCTTCCAATGGTCCATTCTTAGAGTGAGGATAAAACCTTTCAGCAAGTTTCTTCTCACACCCCATTGGCCCCAACTGGCCACATTTCTGAATCCCCAGTGGGGAGGGATATGAATTGAAGGGCTTTGGCCTAGGTGTGTATGCATAAAAGGATTGTTATGCATACACATACAATCTGGTTTTCTCAGTGTGGGTGATTTTGTGTAATTTTTACTTTCTTCTTCAATATCAGATTGAATTTTTAGAAGTAAACATGTATTATTACTATAATCAGAAAAAAATGATATAGCTTTTTTTTGTAGAAAAAGTGTATTTCATCATAACAGAGAGCTGGGGAGTGTATGGATTTACATATATTTTCTTTTTATCATTTCATTTCCATCTTTGTCCTGTCATGAAGTCTTTTTTTTTTTTTTAATGGAATCTTCCTTTTAAAATGGCCCCTAAAACATTATGTAGGCATGTGAAAAAATTTGCAATGAGTTTAATTATGTTTTTTAAACGTTAGCGGTTCAATTAACATTTCCTTCTCATCAAATTTCTCCACTTAGTTGGAACAACGGTATGGTGGACAGACAGGCCTGAATTACATTTCTACGATTACACTTGCTTTATGCCCTTGAAACAATGATAAGTTACGCCCCTCTCATCTGAGAAGAAGAAACACGCTAGTTCCTTTTGATCTGATCCGTCCCAGAGCGACCATGAACCAATTCCTACGGAAGTCTCAGCATCCCAGCAGTGGGTGCGGGGAGAGGTATAGGGTGTCCCCAGACTCGCTTCAGAATTTGATCGTCTCATCTCACCAGTTGTTTTTACTCGGACTCTCCTACCCCAGGAAATGCCACCAGCGACAATCATGCAGAGCGCGCTATTTTTAGCACCGGGCCTGCCTGGGGAAACTGGAGAACTTGAACACTCCCGGACGAGGAAGTGGAAGAGAGCAAAGGCTTAAAGAGAGAAAGATGAGATGCTTTATCTTTTCCTCCTGTGATTTTATTTGGCAGCTAGTCATCCAGTTTGCAAGGTCTAGGAGATAACAAAGATAAAGTGCTGAGTGGCGAGAGAAGGCTGGGGAAGGGAACACAGCGCGCTGTGGGAAGGAGTGCGGAGCATTTTTATGTGGAAAGAAGGAAAAGCCATGGAATTGAGTTACTCAACACAGAGGGAAAGTTAAGGGCACAGAGGCTGTTTGGGAAGAAGTCAGTCAAGACCTGCAGTGAAAAGCTTTAAAAGTTATGAAAGCGTAGCTAAAAAAATCAGATATGACTTAGGATAACTCTCCAGCCATGGGAATTTAGGCGAATTACTTATTAAATTTTGCCATCCATAATGAGGCAATGCTCAAGATAGTTTTTATACGACATTACTTGGACACTGTCCACCTCTGTTTTGTAGTTTTTCAGCAAAGAGGGAAAACCTGAACTATCATGAACATGGATGTGTTAAGTGTAGTATGAGTTTGAGGGCAAACCAAAGTAAATCAATGTATCTCCTTTAGACACTCGGTGCTAACTACATGTAATAGATCCCAGGGGCAAGATTAAATAGAAGATAGGTAAAAGCATCAATATTAATGCAATTAAGGAATAAGAAAAAGCAATGTAGTGCACATAGCCTCAAGTTAATATTTAGCAAAGATTATTATCAAACTTCAAAACAGGAAAATATAAAATTAATATTATATTTGTGTATCCTAAGCAAAAGTAAAATAACTCCCCGAAGATATGCCTGCACTGGCCAGAACTTTACAGACTGTGACTTCTGAGATCCTTCCAACTCTCAGGAAAAAAATAACATTATTATTCCTTTGCACCTAAAAACACAATGAATGTTGTCTCTTTTAGCCTTACCTTTTCTTCAACTTGATTCTCTTCAGTTTTCCAGTGAAAAGCAGTTGACACTAAAAGTCCTGGCATATGGTTATTTCCCAATCAGCATATATCCATCAGCTCTACTCTTCAAGATGACTTAAGTTATTTTGGTTTTTAGAGAACTTTACAAGATTTTATAATTTGTACTTAAAAATTGTCAGCCACTTTCATTTACACTTCTTTCTTATTTTTAATTCTACAGGTTCTCCCAATATATCTACATAAAATCCTCCTCAGTGAAATCTAGGAAGAAGTAAATATGCAAAATTTTTTCTCCCCTACCTTTTCCCTCCCCTTGCAATAGTATCCCATTGACTGTATCCAAAACCTAAAATGAACAGAAATAAGCTATAGTTCTTTTCCCACGTGACTTGTTTGAGAGAAGATTCCAAACAACCTAAACGTCCCCCACCACTTTTAGGTGTTTGGAACTGAGAGATAGATGGATGAAAAAATATATATATAATGACAGATAGAAGGAGTCTAAAGGTGTCTGTTGCAGGATAAGTCCCCCAGGAAGTAGATTCTGAGATAGAGATTTGCGTGCAGAAAATTTATGGGAACTGGTCTTGGGATTGACACCAATGGGGGAAGGGAAGGAGGCCAGATGGCACGAAGAAGATGGGCTGTAATGCAGTCACAAGACTTCAGCCAACTCCTGGGATTAGGTCAGGAGAAGGGCCCCTTCTTTATACTGGATATGAGATTTCGAAGGGAAGAGGTTTGAACCTAGGCAAGGAAGCTCTCTACAGCTGAGGGCAATTCCCAGAGAAAGCTGCAAGCTGATAGCTGTCAGCAGGCAAAATTCCCGCCTCCCCAGTGAATAAGACCTTTAGTCACGGAGTGGGAATCTAGGCAGTGCAGCACAGGATCCAGAAATCATGGAGAACAGGTGTCATCTTTGGGGCAGGTGCTGGCTATGAATGTGAGGTGGACTGACAGTTGAGATAACATTTGACTGGTCCCCTCGCCCACGTACACATTCCTATACCCCATACTTTTCTGCCATTGTCTCGGCAGAAGGATGAAACAGCAGAATGCAGAGAACAAAGGGATCAATTCTTTGCTTTTGAGTTTCAAAAACTTTGGCCTTGGCAAAGACAAAATATTTGGAAGAAGGTAGAAAGTGTAAGAAGAGAAGTTTTCTCAACCCCTCCCAGACTAGATAAAGATTCCCTGGGCTTTGGTAGGGAAAGTATAGAGACTTAGAAGCCTGTAGATTCCTGGGGTACAACTTGGGGAGCTGAGAGCACAGGAGTGAAGAAGATAAGACCTCTGTATCTGCCCTCAAAGAATTTACAGGGAAGATACATTCAACAAATAAATGCGATAAAGTGAATTGATTATTATGATAGAACATACAGGAAGGGGACCTAGCCTGTCTTATGAATCTGGGAACAACTCACTAAAACAGGATATTAACTGGAAACCTGCAGCATGGGCAGATATTGTCGAGATGGAGAGTGGAGAGAAAAAATTGTTTCAGGGAAAAGGATGATCTGTGGAAAAACGTGGAGGAAGAGAATGTGGCCTGTTTTAGAAGTCGAGAGAAGACTGAGATGATTACTGGAATGCAGAAGAAGAAGAATGGTGGGAAAGGTAGGCAAGCCTGTTAGGAATTTAGTGCTGTAATCAAGAAGGGAAGAGATGGTGGTCCAAACTCCAGAAGAACACTGGGAATGTATGAAATCAAATGGTTTGGAGAGATATTTAGGAGTTAACATTGATAAGACTCGGTGATTGACTGCTGTGGGAATAAGAAAAAGCCTGTGGCAAATACAAAAGATCTAGTAGGATTGCTGAGAAATACTGAGGACCCAGTGTGGGATGATGACCAAGAACTTTAGAGTAGCACAAGTTATCTGGGAGTATATGTGCAGAATAACTAATTCATACATACTTATAAGTTGAGTTATTTCTGGAGATCTCTTTGCCGTTGGTCCTTCTATTCCTATGGAGTTATTTTATACGTTTTAGAGAGAAATAACTACCTTTATGAGTTTACTTGGGGACCTTGGCCACATGCAGTGACTTCCTAGAGGGAAGGGGTTTTTTAGGGGGAGGTGGAAATAGGAAGGCGGAGGAAAGGAAAAGTTTTTAGTCTTAGGAAAGTTTACTTTTCTGGCAGCTCAAGGTTATTCTCTCTGGTGAGCTCCACTTATTGATTCATTTGTTCAAACTCTTTCACCGAAGACCTATTCTGTTAAAGGTACCACGCCAGGCTTTGTGAAGGACCTAAGGATGAATAGCAGTTAAAGAGCATTGAGTCCCCTGGCAGCTCTTTCAAGGCTGCCTCCAAATCGCTAGCCCTAAAGGATCTCCCCCAAACCTAATTTCCTTTATCAGCACTGTAGGATTGAAAACATGCAACTCTTCAAATTAGATTGAAACCTGTCCAATATACTTTCTTTCCACTTACATTTTTTGGGAGATCTGATTTCTTCCAAGTGCAAATCTTTTTGCTTCTCGTGGAGGCAAGCACTGTATCAGCTATTTCAATCTTCTGCTCGAAGCCCTATTTTAGGGCTCTCTTTCACTTCTTTTCTGTCCCTTGGCCTAATAATGATAATGTTATTAGCTAACATGGCCATCTCCCATTCTGTCCTACCCATGTAAGTCATCATTGAGTGTATCTCAACCTAGAACCAACCTTGTTGCTTCAGATGTTTCGACTCATGCCCCCTCATTCCTTTTTCAGCAAGCTCATGGCAGCCCACAGACAGCCTTGAAGGCAGGGGCTTATGGGTCTAGACATTGCTTGTTCTTCTCTGACCTTTTCCTTCCTCAATGGAACAACCTCTGGCTCCTCCTGTTCCCTTCCCTCCTTTCCTCCAGTGTTTCCCTCTTTTTCCTCAACTCCTCTTGCTGAGTAAGTAATGAAGGGAGCAGAGATCTGTAGCATTCAGAACTGGGCAGGAGTTCAGTTCTCTCTCCAACTCTCCATTGGAAATACTTCAGGTCAAAAATTGCTGAGATATGGATAATTCTATTAGAATAATAAAATACTGCAATTAGCTTGCTCAGCCATTTGCTAGGTGTATGACTTTAGGTAAGTCATTTTTCTAGGCCTCAGTTTATTGCATGTATAATGAAGCTAATTCATGAATGATAAGTAGAGGTGGATTTCTTAGGAAGCCTATGAAGCTTGGCTTCAAGGCCTCTTTTTTGCTCAGATTCCTTTCCAAGGCCCTGTGAAGGGCCCTGGTAATTTTGCATTATTTTCCTCCCCCAGTCATATAAACTTCAAACCCCACCATACCTAGCTCTGCCTCTACTGATAGGATTTTATGAGAATGAAATAAATAATAAATGTCATACCTAGCTCTGCCTCTACTGATAGGATTTTATGAGAATGAAATAAATAATAAATGTAAAGTACTTAAGCCAAGCCCTGGCAGCTACTGCTATCACCATTATTGTTAATAATAGTACTAAACATTTTTGTAGAAATGATTGTAAAGACCTTAATCAAAATTTAAAAATCAAACTTCAAAAGCAATAAGAATGAATGAAAAATATACATTTTTCTGGTTTTTATAGGGTTTTGTTTTACAATATTAATAAAATTTTAAACACTTTCACATTTATTTTTTAATTATAAAGGTAGTGTATGCTTGTTATAAAAATCCAAACAATATAGTTAAAAATAAAAATCTTGAGTTAGAAGAGGGATCAAGATGATGGAGTAGGAAGATCCTGAGCTTACCTCTTCCAGCAGAGCAACTATCTCTGAGAACAGCCTGAAGTCTAGCAGAAAAGATTTCCCACAACTAAAGATATAAAGAAGGAACCACAATGAAATGAGTAGGAGCGGTGGAGATGTAATCTAGTCAGGACCCACCCTCCCGGTGTGGCGACCCATAAGCTGGAAGGCTATCCCGACCACGGAGGTCCTCCCCAAGGAGGGAGGGGTCTGAGCCCCACATCAGGCTCACCAGCCCAGGAGTCCTGAACTGGGAAGTTGAGTACCCAAATGTCTGACTTTGAGAACCAATGGAGCTTACATTCAGGAGAGCTGGAAGGCTGTAAGAAACTGAGATTCTGCTCTTAAAGGGCATACACAAAAACATTCGCTCCAAGTCCCAGCACAGAGGCACCAGTTTGAATGGCACCTGGGTCGGACCTAGTTGCTGATCTTGGAGAGCCTCCCAGACAGGCAGGAGGCAGCTGGGAAACCTCCTGGGGACTGAGATGCTAGTGGCAACCATTTGGGGGGAATTTCATTCTACCACACTGATACCAGCGCTGGTGGGAGACATTTTGAAATCCTTCCTCTAGCCTATTAGTGCCAGGGGCCTGCCTCACCCACCAGTGTACCCACAGCAGTCAGATGTCATCGGGCCTTGCAGCTAGCTGGGCAGGGACCAGCCCCACCTATCAGCACACCTAGAGCACTCAGCCTCATTACAATAGAAGGGTGCACACAGTCCACATAGGAGACACCCCTGGAGCATGTGGCTATGGTGGCTAGAGGGTACCATGCTGCTGGACTCCATAGGACATCTCCTACATAAGGCTACTTCTCCGAGATCAGGAGGCATAAAAGACCTACTTAGTACATAGAAATAACACAGAGAATTAGGCAAAATGAGGACAGAGGAATACATTTCAAATGAACAAAAACAGCCAAAAACCTCAGAAAAGAGCTAAACAAAATGGAGATAAGCAATCTACCCAATGAAGAGTTCAAAGTAATGATTATAATGGTGCTCACCAAACTTGGGAGAAGAATAGATGAATACAGTAAGAACTTCAACAAAGAGTTAGAAAAAATTTATATATATAACCAATCAGGGCTAAAGAATGCAATAACTGAAATGAAAAATACACTAGAGAGAATCAATGGTAGATTAGATGATACAAAAGAGCATATCAGTGATCTGGAAGACAGAGTTGTCAAAATTACACAAGCTAAAGAGAAAAAAAAGACAAAGGATTTTTTAAAAATGAGGATAGTTTAAGGAACAACAGGGACAACATAAAACATACTAACATTCACAATATGGGGGTCCCAGAAGAGAAAAGAGAGAAAGGGTAGAACATTTATTTAAAAAATCATGGTTGAAAACTTCTCTAATGCAGGGGAGCAAAGAGATATCCAGCTCCAGGAAACACAGAGAGTCCCAAACATGATGAACCCAAAGAGGTCTACACCAAGACACATCATAATTAAAATGGCACAAGGTAAAGATAAAAAGAAAATTTTAAAGGCAGCAAGAGAATAACAACTAGCACATACAAGGGAACCTCCATAAGTCTATCAGCTGATTTTTTAGCAGAAACTTCACAGGCCAGAAGGGAGTGGCATGACATATTTAAAGTGCTAAAAGGAAAAAACCTACAACCAAAAATACTTTACCTGGCAAGGTTATCATTCAGAATTGAAGGAGAGATAAAATGTTTTATAGACAAGTAAAACCAAAAGAGTTTATTACCACTATTCTGGCCTTACAAGAAACGTTAAAGGGTTTTCTTTAAGTGGAAAAGAAAAGATCATAACTAGAAATACAAAAATATATGAACAAAATACTCTCACTGGTAAAGGCAAATATAAAGTAAAGGCAATAGATCAGCCACTTAAAAAACTATGATGAAGGTTAAAAGACAAACGTTGTAAAATCAACTACAACTACACTAAATAGTTAAGGGACACACAAAGTAAAAAGATGTAATATATGATGTCAAAAACATAAAAGGTGGAGGAGAAGTAAAAATTTACTACTTTTGGAATGCACTCAAACTGAAGCGACTATCAGCTTAAAACTATCTAGTATATATAGGTCAGTATACATAAACCTCATGGTAACCACAACCAAAAACCTACAATAGATACACAAAAAATAAAAAGAAAGAAATCCAAACTCAACACTAAAGAAAATCATCAAATCACAAGGGAAGAGACTAAAAGAAGAAGAAAGGAACAGAGAAGAACTACAAAAACAACTAGAGAACTGTTAACAAAATGGCAATAAGTACATACCTATCAATAATCACTTTAAATGGAAAAGGACTAAATGCTCCAATCAAAAGACAGGGTAGATAAAAGGATTAAAAAAAAACAAGACCCATCTATATGCTGACTACAAGAGACTCACTTCAGATCTAAAGATATACACAGACTGAAAGTGAAAGGATGGAAATATATAGTCCATGTAAATAGAACAGAAAGAAAGCTGGAGTAGCAGTACTTACATCAGAGAAAATAGACTTTAAAACAAAGACTATAGCAAAAGACAAAGGGGGCATTACATAATGATAAAGGGGTCAATCCAAGAAGAGATATAACATTAATAAATATTTATGCACCTAACATAGGATCACCTAATATCTAAAGCAAATACTAACAGACATAAATGGAGAAATTGACAGTAATACAATAATAGTAGACAGATCATGGATAAATCGATAGATCAACCAGATAGAAAATCACTAAGGAAACATAGGCCTTAAACAACACATTAGATCAGAAGAACTTAATAAATTTATATAGAACATTCCATCCAAAAAGTAGAATACACATTCTTTTCAAATGCACATGGAACATTCTCCAAGATAGATCACATGCTAGGCCACAAAACAAGTCTCAATAAATTTTAAAAGACTGAATTCTTATCTAGCATCCTTTCCAACCACAACGATTTGAAACCAGAAATCAATTACAAGAAGAAAAATGGAAAAAACACAAAAATTGGAGGCTAAAAAAAAAACATGCTACTAAACAACCAATTGGTCAACAAAAAAACCAAAGAGGAAATCAAAAAATACCTTGAGAAAAATGAAATCGAAATACAATGTACAAAAATCTAAAGGACACAGCAAAAGCGATTCTAAGAGGGAAGTTTATAGCAACAGAGGCCTACCTCAAAAAATAAGAAAAATCTCAAATAAACAATCTAACATTACACCTAAAGGAACTAGGAAAAGAACAAACAAAGCTCAAAGTTAGTAGAAGGAAGGAAATAATAAAGATCAGAGCAGAAAGAAATGAAAAAGAGACTAAAAAAATCAAAAAGATCAGTGAAACTAGGAGCTAGTTCTTTGAAAAGATAAACAGAATTGATAAATCTCTAGCCAGACTCATCAAGAAAAAAAGAGAAAAGTCCCAAATAAACAAAATCAGAAATGAAAGAGAAATTACTAATGACACTGCAGAAATACAAATGATCATAAAAATTACTATGAACAATTATATGCCAACAAATTGGACAACCTAAAAGAAATGAATAAGTTCCTAGAGATACACAATCTCTCAAGACTGAATCTGGAAGAATTAGAAAACCTGAACAGACCAATTATCAACAGTGAAATTGAATCAGTAATCAAAAGATTCCCCAACAAAAAAAAGGCGAGAACCAAACAGCTTCACAGGTGAAGTCTACCAAACATTTAAAGAAGAGTTAATACTATTCCCCCTCAATTTCAAAAAAAATTGAAAGGAAGGAACACTCCTAAATTGGTTCTATAAGTGCAGCATTACCCTGTTACCAAAACCAGACAAAGACACTACAAAAAAATTATAGGCCTATATCACTGATGAACATAGATGCAAAGATCTTCAACAACATACTAGCAAACTGAATTCAACAATACATAAAAGGATCATAAACCATGACCAAGTGGGATTTATCCCAGGGATGTAAGGATGGTTCAATATCCTCAAATCAATCAGTGTGATACACCATACTAATAAGATGAAAGATAAAAATCATATGATCATCTCAATAGATGCAGAAAAAACATTTGACAAAATCCAACATTCATCTATGATAAAAACTCTCAACAAAGTGGGTATAGAGGGAACATAACATAATAAACACTATAGGTGACACACCCACAGGTAACATATTATTCAATAAAGAAAAGCTGACAACTTTTCCTTTAAGATCAGGAATAAGACAAAGATGCCCACTTTTGCCACTTATTCAACATAGTATTGGAAGTCCTAGCCCCAGCAATCAGACATGAAAAAAGAAATAAAAGGCATTCAAATTGGAAAGGAAGAAGTAAAACAGTCAATGACAGTTTTTTTGCAGATGACATGATATATATAGAAAACCCTAAAGACTCCACCAAACTACTATTAGAATTAATAAATTCAGTAAAGTTGCAGAATAAAAAATTAATATGCAGAAATCTGTTGTATTTCTATATACTAATAACAAACTGTCACAAAGAGAAATTAAGACACAATTCCCTTTACAATTGCATCAAAAAGAATAAAATACTAGGAATAAATTTAACTAAGGAAGTGAAAGACCTGTACATTGAAAACTATAATATATTGATGAAAGAAATTGAAGATGACACAAATAAACAGAAGGATATCCCATGCTCATGGATTAGAAGAATTAATATTATTAAAGTGTCCATAGTACCCAAAGCATCTACAGATAAACACAATCCCTATCAATATAACAAATAGCATTTTTCACAGAACTAGAACAAATAATCCTAAAAATCATATGGAACTCCTAAAGACCCCGAAAAACCAAAGCAATCCTAAGAAAGAAACAAAGCTGGAGATATTATGCTCCCTGATTTCAAACTATACTACATAACTATAGAAATCAAAACTGTATGGTACTGGCACAAAAACAGACACAGAGATAAATGGAACAGAGTGGAGAGCCCAGAAATAAACCCATGCTTTTATGGTCAACTTATTATAAAGGAGCCAAGAATATTCAATGGGGAAAAAGCCTCTTCAATAAATGGTGTTGGGAAAATTAGTCAGCTACATGCAAAAGAACCACTTTCTTACACCATATACAAAAATATACTCATGGATGAAAGACTTAAATGTAAGACCTTGATACCATAAAACTTCTAGAAAACAACATAGAAAAAAACTTTGACACTGATCTTAGAAATATTTTGGGGGGATTTGTCTCCTCAGGCAAGGGCAACAGAAGCAAAAATAAACAAATGGGACTACATCAGACTAAAAAGGTCTTGCACACAAAAGAAAATCATCAGCAAAATGAAAAGGCAACCATCTAAATGGGAAAAAATATTTGCAAATGATGATATATCCAATAAAGGGTTGATATCCAAAATACATAAAGAACTCACACATCTCAATATTAAAAAAAAAAACAAACCAACAACCTGGTTAAAAAATGGGCAGAGGATCTGATAGATATTTTTCCAAGGAAGACTTACAGGTGAGCAATAGATACATGAAAATATGCTCAACACCATTAATCATATGGGAAATGCAAATTGAGGCAACAGTAAGATATCACCTCATACCTGTTAGAATGGCTATTATCAAACATAAGAAATAGCAAGGGTTGGCAAGAATGTGGAGATAAGGGAACCCTTAAAGACTATTGGTGGGAATGTAAACTGGTGTAGCCACTATGGAAACAGTATGTACGTTCCTCAAAAGATTAAAAATAGAACTACCATATAATCCAGCAATTCCTCTTTTGAGTATTTATCCAAAGAAAACCAAAACACCAATTCAAAAACATATATGCCTCCCTATGTTTACTGCAGCATTAGTCACAATAGCCAAGATGTGGAAGCAACCTAAGTGTCCATCAATAGATGAATGGATAAAGATGTGATATACATATACAATGGAATATTACCCAGCCATAAAAAGAATGAAATACTGCCATCTGTGACAATATGGATGGATCTAGATGGTATTATGCTAAGTGAAATAAGTCAGAAAAAGACAACTACTGTATATTCTCACTTATATGTGGAATCTAAAAAACAAACAAATGAACAAACAAAACAAAACAGAAATAGATCCATAGATATAGAGAACAAACTGCTATTGCCAGAGTCGAGCGGGGTGGTGGGGGTGGGTGAAAAGTGTGAAGGGGATTAAGGGGCACAAACTTCCAATTATAAAATAAGTAAGTATGTAATGTACAGCATAGGGAATGTAGTCAATAATATTGTAATTTGTATGGTGACAGATAGTTACTAGACTATTGTGGTGATCCGTTCATAATGTATATAAATGCCAAATCACTATGTTCTACAGCTGAAATGAATATAATATGGTATGTCATCTATACTTCAATTTAAAAAAAGAAATGCAAAATGAAAAAGAAATTACTGAAAAACCAAAAAAAAGAAAAAATCTTGAGTTAAAAATAAAAATCTTTTTCTCCCCTTCCTGACCATTGCTCTTTCTTTCCCTAAAACATTCTTCCACCAGTGTAACCATGAATTAATAGTTTGGTGGATATTTTTTTTCCAAATCTTAAAATATAGTTTACAGGGGCTTCCCTGATGGTGCAGTGGTTAAGAATCAGCCTGCCAACACAGGGGACACGGGTTCAAGCCCTGCTCCAGGAAGATCCCACATGCCGCGGAGCAACTAAGCCCGTTCGCCACAACTACTGAGCTTGCGCTCTAGAGCTTGCGAGCCACAGCTATTGAGCCCATGTGCCACAACTCCTGAAGCCCGTGCTCCACAACAAGAGAAGCCACTGCAATGAGAAGCCCACACACGGCAACAAAGAGTAGCCCTTGCTTGCCACAACTAGAGAAAGCCTGCGCACAGCAACAAAGACCCAATGCAGCCAAAAATAAATAAATAAAAATAATTTTAAAAAATATATGTAGTTTACATTTAAAAGTAAAGATTTCGATCTCACAAACAATAGAAAATCTTTTGTTTTTTAAAGTTCCCTCTCGGTTGAAAACTGGCACAAAAGAGCAACACCAAATAGGTAACTAAATGGACACACACACACACACACACACACACACGTTTCTAGTAGTTTCCACAAATCACAAAGCACAGAATTTAAGGAAACCAGAACTGTCTTCTTAAAGATTTTACCAACTCACCAAACCACTTTACTAAGTGTTATCAGAGAACGTTTGCTAAACAACATTGCACACATCACGTCAAAGTCAACCCTTGCTGAAGACCAGTGTTTCAGCCTGTTCTACAGGTCAGGGTGTGAAAGGCAATGGAAAGCAACCTTAAATAAGGGAAGGGAGATGGTATCAGCCTCATTTCTTTTTAATCTTTCTGCTTAGTTGTAAATATTATGTACGTAGCTCCTGTATTGAGGAAGAAATAAAAACTAGTGTTGCCTTGTATGCATTTAAAAAAATTCAAGAGTATGCCAAAAGAGGCTGATATATTAACTATTAGAAGAAGTTTTAGAATATGTGTATATGTATTATACAAAATGTGTATTATAGGCATTGTAAAGACTTTTTGGCAAATTTGTAGGTAATTTTTTGCTACCATTATAAATACTGCCTCAGAATTATTTCCAGTGCTTGATGTAACATTCTGCCTACAAAATATACAGTCACCCAAGAAAGAGTTAAATAGATTACACCTCTTAAAACTTCGCAACCAAAAGGAGAGATGGTAAAAATTTCTGAATGTTGTTTATTGAAGACCTTTGTGTCACACTTTTCCAAAAAAACAATCATTTTTCAGAGAGAACATAGATGATTAATCTTGTAGGTTAATTCTTAGAAACTTTTCATAAGTGCTTTCCTACATGAACACCTTTTATGAACTTTCTAGTTTAATTTTTTAAGTGGAATTAAAAATTAAAGAACAGGGGACTTCCCTGGCAGTCCAGTTGTTAAGACTCCGTGCTTCCAATGCAGGGGGCACAGGTTTGATCCCTGGTCGGGGAACTAACATCCCACATGCCTCACAGTGTGGCCAAAAAAAAAAAAAAATTAAAGAACAGCTACAGTTCATAGTGAAATAATTAACATAGGATTTACACAGAATTTTGCATATATCTATGTATTCATAAAGTGCAATGGATTTGTAGCTTTATGTAATAAATGTGAATAAATTAAGCTACAATTATATATTATTTTCTCTAATTTATGAATTTGATGTTTTACTGTTTTACTATTATGTATATAAATAAAGCAGTTTATTTAAAATATTAACTTGTAAGGGAAATATGTCAGTTTACAAAGAACCTAAATTTAAAATGTATACTGTAGAGAGAAACCTGTAATATTGCATAATATGTTTTTATAAAAGAGTATGACAACTTTAAACATGCAAGGAAAGTTTTCATTTGAGTAATTAAAATTCAAGGCCATCTTAAGACAGATTTCCATGGTAAAATCATAGCTGGCCTGTTTTCACTTTGCATATATAGTAGCACAAAGTCTGTTTTCTCTTGTGCAGTTATATACTTAGCAGAAAACACACACACACACACACACACACACACACACACCTTTTCCACATTTCTTTCTTTTTCTGCTAGTTTGGTTTGTACACAAACCAACTTGCAGTCCAACCACTAGTACAGTTTGGTTGCAAGCAATGAAAAAAAACTCTACCACTTCAACAGTAAAGAAATTTGTTGGAAGGATATCGGTTAGTTGCCAGAATCAAAGATAAAGCTGATGAGCCATCCTGGTAAGGACAGATCCTAGAACAGCTCCAGGAATCTAGGTAGGAGGAATCCATGGACATCATCCTTAGAAAGTTTATTGGAATGAATCTGTGCTCGCCATTTTCTGTCTCAGTGCCAACTCTGCTCAGGAACCAGATTCACAGGGAGAGAGTCTGATCTGCCTAACCAAGTTCACAAGGCCACACCTTGACTGGGGCGATCTGGATGTCTTCCCTGAAATTACCACAAAGAAGGCTGGCAGTTGGGAAGACATAGACCTCCAAAGGGAGATCGAGGTGTGGTTATCAGAAAGGGGACAAGATTCTGGGCAGGCAAAAGCAGTACATGTTTTTAGATTCTAAAATGTAGGATACCATGACATTTATTTGTAATTGCTATACATGGCTTTGATCATTTGTAGTTAAAACATTCATACGGGAGGATATTTTAACCAGCAAGGCTTTTTATTAAGAATGATGAATAAGAGGGGCCTCCTTGGTGGCGCAGTGGTTAAGAATCCGCCTGCCAATGCAGGGAATATGGGTTCGAGCCCTGGTCCGGGAAGATCCCACATGCCGGGGAGCAACTAAGCCTGTGCGCCACAGCTACTGAGCCTGCGCTCTGCAGCCCACGAGCCACAACTACTGAGCCTAAGTGCCACAACTACTGAAGCCCGCGTGCCTAGAGCCCGTGCTTCGCAACAAGAGAAGCCCCCGCAATGAGAAGCCCGCGCACCGCAACGAAGAGTAGCCCCCGCTAGCCACAACTAGAGAAAAGCCTGCGTGCAGCAACAAAGACACAGGGCAGCCACAAATAAAATAAATAAAATAAATTTATATTAAAAAAAGAATAATGAATAAGAAAAACAAGGACATTTCTTATTTATCCTATTTCCCTCCTCCATTCACTTGTCACTCCTACGCTTTCAATGGAACATGCAATCCTTATATGGAAAATCTCTTTGTGTGAATATGTGTACAGTACAAGCCAGGAGACCTAGACTGTATTTCCAGTTGTTTCTCTAATACACTAGGAGATCTTGGCTAGTTAAACCTTTTTTAGGTTTAATTTCTTCATTTGTAAAACAAAGGTATTAAGGTATAAGAAGTTCCAGAGCCCATATTCTTTCTGTGGTCAGATGGTGGCAGGCAGAGCTCTGTGCTACTGGTTCCTGCCACCCTTTCCCAGGGTCAGGCCACACTACAGAGGAACCATGGGCCTGTGTTTACAATTCCTGGAGGTTGACAAGTGGTGGAAGACTCTCCAGTCTCTGCTGAGCACTTGGGATGAGTCCAATCATTCATTCATACAATCATTCAATCAATCAATCATTTGCCAAGCATTAGGCGATGCAGATGAGAGCCACTACTCTCAAGAAGCTCACAGATTCTGGTTCAAAGAATTCCTAAGTAAGAAACAAGGTCTTGTGAATCTGAAGAAACCTAAAGGAAAAAGAGAAAGAGTCATATACAGATCAACCAAGCCTAATTGTGCTAATTGTAGTAGTTGGGTGTACATAAGGGCTTATGGGAGCAAGAAGGAGGGCTCCCTCTCCACTACAGGAGAGGGTCAGGGGCCAGGGATTATTCTGAGGGGACTGAAAAAAGAAGTAGGAGTTTGGTTCATTCATTCATTCAATCTTTATGGAGCACCTTTGTGAAGTCACTGTGTTAGGCAATGAAAATGGCCATGGAAATGAAAGACAAACAGTCTAGGAGATGGGACTGAGGGTGGCGGGAGGAGAGGAAAGAAAAGGGGTTTAGACAGAAAAGTCAAAAAACAGTATACCTGCAGCTGTCACTATATAAAAGCAAAATAATACGAAATGGCTGATACTTAGTGATTGCTCTTTGCTAGGTACAATTTTAATTGCTTTCCGTGTATCAATTTATTTTTGAAACAGGCACTGTTATTATTCCTGTTTTAGAGTTGAGAAAACGATAGAGTTGAAGCAATCTGCCCAGGGTAATGTTCTAAAAATGCAGCAGGTTTGGGATTTGAAGCCAGACAACTTGGATTCTAGGGTCTGGGGTCTGGGCATTTAACCCCCTACGCTATACCACCTCTCTGCACATATGTAATAGATGAGCAATCATCCAATACAAATTTAGTAGGGTTTGTCTGTTTTAGACCAATTCTTAATACTGGGGCAGCTTAGAAGAATAAATTCGTACCCATAGCTATAATATTCTTCTTAAAATTACACTATCATTTCCTTTATATTGCTTTTTTTTTCCCCCCTAGGGCTAAATCTCCCCCAAATTCAGCCTTTATGACAGAATCTTTGGCCAGAAATTAACACTTGGCTAGAACTGAGAAAAATCTGATCCATTTGGATTTTCTTGGGTTAGAAAAAGGAAACTTCTTTTGAAAATTGAAAAGTGTGGTTATTTTGTTTGTATGAAAAATAGTGACTCTGGGTCATATGAATTCCTAAGTGAGAAACAAGATCTTGTGAATTTGAAGAAAACCTGAAGGAAAATACATCAATGTACAATTGTAGAACGATTGGTCACCTTTCCCCACTCAGATTTAAGCTGTACCATTATCATTAAGAGTTATATAATTTCGTATTCATTACAGGGTCTTTTGTTAGTACCACTTGTTTTTATAACTATGAATTTATATAAATACGTTATCTGGAGATACATAGTCATGTGACTAATTTTGTTTCAGTTTTTGTTGGTTTTTAATTGGTAACTGAAAGAATTTAGGGACTAAAATCATCAAAAATTAAACAGCATGGCATGCACAATATCACAATAGTCATACAACACAAACAAGTTTGAGGGCTCATGTAGGAGATAACTCTTTGGTCACAATAGAATAATGTTCCATTAAATAATGAAAATCTTCACTCTAAAGCCTGAACTTTTTCTCTCAGAATTCTTTCTAGACCCTCACAATCTGTAGATCTTTTTTCTTCCTCTGAACTCCAAAGATATTCACTCTCTCTTCAACCTTTCTGGCCCTCATCACACCCTGCCTGAATGGTAAATGACTGTTGTTTACATATACATTGTTATTATCTTGCTGGAGTATAAAGTCTCCCAAGACAGGGACAGTGGTTCACATTTCTCTGCATCCTCTGGAACAATTGAGCACGTAGTAGGCGCTCAGTAAGTATGTATTAATAAGATATCTGATTAACTAGAATGTCACACTGGATAATTCAGGCTAAAAAATTTCATTCAAGAACACTATTTAAACGGCCTGGCAGTCTACATTAAATCAAATGGGTGACTTCAAAATTCCATTTCACATTATACACACATATCTGAATAAATGCATCAGGAAAGTCAGATTTAAATCAAACAATTGTTTTAGCTGTAAAAACAATGTTGACATATGAGCCTTATCTTCTATTTCCTTCATTTATTTTTTCTCAGCATTAATTCTACTCCCAGGAGAAGCCCAATGAGTGCTGTGTGATTTTTGAATGTATACCTACATGACTACAGCTTTGCAAATGTTCTGTTTTATCATTACTTCCAAAAATGTAGTCTGATAGATTTCTACATCTCTTTTTCATACTCTATTTTTAAATAAATAATTTGAAACCCGAAAAAAAAATCAATTGTCCCCAGATAATGTAAGAAAGTAAAAACAAAATCTCTCTTTCCTGGTAAGTAAGCCACATTTTCTATATGTCACTAAACTCCACCCCTTCTCTTTCTTTTGGGACTTTATCCTGGTTTTTAGAGTTGTATGAATACAGCTGGTGGATCTAGAAGGTTAAGTTCTGCCAATGGTACAAAGTTGAACAATTTCAAAGTTTCTCTGACATTTGGATTTAAAGTTGAAACTCCAAATGGTATTTTCATGCCATGCTCATATAATAGTTGCCCACACTCACCTTTCACAAGTGACAAACACACTGGCTTTGATACACAGTTTTCACCCTCTGGCTCTTTGCCAAGCTATGGATATGTATGGCAGACAGGAACTCTGGATGCTTTAGATCTGGCAAACAGATTTCAAATGCTTAGTTTATGTCACAATTCCCTTGGAAGTTTTGTAACATTATGATAAAACAGAAACTCGTACATGGCAAGACAATTGTCTTCTCAGGCATTTACATAAGGCAGCTCTCTATCTAGCCCAACTATTCCCCTTGCATCAAGTAAAAAACCCACAGTGAACACAGAGCTTGTTGTGCAGGGTTTTAGTAAGGGCCTGACCTTGTAGACACTGGGCTCACAGTCAAGCAGCGTCAGCCTTGGGCAAAGGCAGTGATCGTGCCAGGCCTTGTTGTCAGGCAGAGCTCAAGGCTTGGAACCTGATCTTCAACCCACCTGGTTCTGTGAAGAGACGAACAATGATTAGCATTTTAAAATCAAAAATATTTCCAGTGTATGTCAGCTTGCTGGGCTTAAGTCACAAGTTTCTACACAGCTATAAATAAGGCCCCAGTCACACCCATCAAGGTTGTTCCATGCTAGTAATTTCCCAATTTATGGACAATGAAAGACTCAAAATTTTGGTGCTCATGTATGCTTGGATGAAGGTACTCACTAAAGAAATAACCTCACATACATCTTAAACTTGCACAATGTTATATGCCAGTTATATCTCAATAAAAGCATAAAAAAGAAACATTAAAAAATGAAATGACCTCACAAATTAATTGAATTCTGTAAGAAATGATTAAAATTTGATTTGTGGCTTGAAAAGAACTATACTCAGGCTTCAATAACACTAATAAGAAATTAGAGAAATTAAAGCATTTTAATTGTAAGATGATAAAGAACAATATATAATTTAAAGTAAACATGCATTTTGTAATTGTGTTAGAAAACATGTCATACCAAAAGACCCCAACATTTTAAATCAGTAAACTGATTTCTTTTTTAATTACTAAGTACCTATTTAATATTATAGCTGATATTCCTAATTCCTACTTCAAATACACTCTGAAACTTTGTTTTTAAGATATGCAATTTGAAAAATAAAGACCATGTTAGACAGCTCTATTGAGGCAAAGAAAAGAATACGGACACTGTTTTTCAACAGTCAGGCATCTTAAATTATGCTGACCACTTTCAGATTTGCATCTCCATCTCATTTTAGAACCCCAGGCCCAAAGAGCCAACTGCTTCTCCAGGGCTCCACGTGGACTTCTCATGGGAATTTCAAACTCAGCAAGCCCCAGGTGAACTCCGTGTGCCTTCGCCCTGCGCACCTGCTCGCAGTGTCTCAGGGGTAGCTTCTCCAGGTAAAAGGCACCACCAGCCGTTTAAGCCAGAAAACTGGACTGGTTCTGAGCTCCTCTTCATCTGTCTCGATGTCCACTCAGTCCCCAAGCCCTCGCCAAATAGATCTTGCATCCATCCTTTTCCCCCGGCTCCCCTGGACTCGGTCACCAGCACCTTCGGGTCTCCGCTCACCTCTCCTGCCTCATCCCCCGCCGCTCCTTTGCGCGCCTGCTCAGGCGCAGCTCAAGCATGCGCAGATCCGCCAGCGCGCGATCCTCTTCCCTTCAGGCCTTAGCCCCGTGCTGTTCCCTCGGCCGGGAGCGTCTTCACCCGCTCGTTCACCTAGCCACTGCTTAGCCCTTCAGGTGTCAACTTACATGTTACCATGAAGCCCCTCTGGCAACCCCCATTCACTTCTGTGCTCTCCAGGACAACCTCCCACATTGCAGATCCTCCGTGAATATGTACTAAGGAGATGTTCGATCAACTAGACACACACTGGCAGGTTCAGGCCAAAAACTACCGTTCCCCTCCCCCCGCCCCGTCCTTCCCCTGCACTCCCATACCGCCCCCATTATGGTGCTTTTTTTTTTTTTGGCTGTGTTGGGTCTTCGTTTCTGTGCGAGGGCTTTCTCTAGTTGCGGCGAGCGGGGTCCACTCTTCATCACGGTGCGCGGGCCTCTCACTATCGCGGCCTCTCTCGTTGCGGAGCACAGGCTCCAGACGCGCAGGCTCAGTAGTTGTGGCTCACGGGCCCAGTTGCTCCGCGGCATGTGGGATCTTCCCAGACCAGGGCTCGAACCCGTGTCCCCTGCATTAGTCAGGCGGACTCTCAACCACTGCACCACCAGGCAAGCGCCGGTGCGTTTGTTTTAAAGGTCCATTGACTTGTCTGTGTTCCTACGGATAGTTAGCAAGGGCCCCTTTATTACCTGACAAAGAACCTGGCACCTACCAGGTGCCGTAAATATGAATGAATTAACCCATTTATATTTATGGCATCTGGTCCTTCAGAATTCCTGAAGCAATTTTTTTTTTTTTTTTTTTGGCCAGGTTCTAGCAAAGGCTCTCTTTCCTCAATTTGAAACTTTGAGAAAAATTTCTCATGAATGAATGATCCTGACCCTACTTAACTTTATGATTTATCCTTTTTGTATTTCTCTACCCTGACAAGATGATTCTTTTTTTTTTTTTTCACAGAAAGGCATTTTCTTTTATTTTTTTAAATATTTATTTGTGATGTGGACCATTTTTAGAGTCTTTATTGAATCTGTTACAATATTGCTTCTGTTTTATGTTTTGGTTTTTTGGCCCTGAGGCAAGTGGGATCTTAGCTCCCCCACCAGGGATCGAACCCGCACCCCCTAGGTTGAAAGGCGAAGTCTTAACCACTGGACTGCCAGGGAAGTCCCAAGGCATTTTACATTGGGTTGGCCAAAAAGTTCGTTGGGGGAATCGTACAGAAACCCCGAACGAACTTTTTGGCCAACCCGATATTAAATATGGCAATATGTACATGTCAGGCCTAAACTCCCAATCTATCCCTCCCCTCCCAACCCCAGGTAACCACAAGTTTGTTCTCTCTGTCTGTGAGTATGTTTCTATTTTGTAAATAAGTTCATTGTATCATTTTTTTTTTTCTTTTTAGATTCTGCATATAAGCGATAAGATGATTCTTAATTTTAATTCAAGGCTCTCCAGGCCACTAATGGTCACACTCAGGGCATACTTTCAGTGAACCTGCTTTTTTGCGTCATACATGTAACTAAGGAAAACATCAGGTAGCCCTAGGCCAGTTGTCGTTCCTGGAGACGGTACCTCCGAGTCTCCTCAGTAGGGAGGTCGTGCTCAGACCTGGTCCTCCGCTGCCACTTGGCTTCCCTTCAACAACTTCTCAGCTGAATCTGCCGCTCTCGACTCCTGCTTTCTTCTACCTGATCCCTTGTAATTGGCCTGAACTTGGCTTCTTGTCTGCGCTTGGCCTCCTGGCCCAGGGCTGAGTTGTGCCCGCTGCTTGTCTGGTCCTACCGGTGTGGCATGGTCCACAGCTGCCCTCCCCACCACCCGCAGTGAGCGCCCTCACTTTCCAAAGTCCTTCCCGACCACTGTCCCTCATAGCAGCCAGGGAAGGGTCGGCATTCAAATCCTTTTCTATTTGCAGTGGAGTTGCAAATTCAATAACTTCCCCCCCCCCCCACCCCATCTCACCTACTGGATAGTATGTTTTATATTTACAGATTCACTGTAACTGAGTTTTTGATGGCTTACTCAGTCTCTTTTGGGAAGATGCTAATTATTTAAGATTTTTCTTTTCCCCTTCCTCAGCTCCAAGACACAGTCATGATGTCATGTAAGGGGTGTGTGGGTGTGTGGTGAGAAGGGGCTTTGGATTCAGACGATGACCTCCATGGACCCTCCCTGGTCCCTGCAGTTCAGTGTCTGGTCTGGTCCCTGGACTTGTGACTGCAGGTTTCTGATGGTCCCATTTGCCCTGTGAGTCACTGTGTGGACACACACCAGCGGACCATTTGCCTCTTTGCCTCACCTCTGGATCTTGTCGGTCCACTGAGCCTTTTTGGATCTTTGCTTTCCCCACCAGGACACACAATTACTTCTGGACCCTCTGCTCACCACACATAGGCCAGGGGAGCCAGGCGACCAGACCCTTTGGTCTAGATAACTTCTCTCTACCAAGTGCCGTTGCAGGGCCACTCACCCCATGTCTCCACTCGGTGTCCCACAGAGGGAGTAAAGCAAAGGCCCTCTGCTTCCAGGGTTCTCCAACGTTTTTAAGGCACCACCCCTTCCGGCGCGGCTCCTGCCTGCAAAGTGATGGTCAGGAGTGGGTCTTCCTTCCTGTCTGTCTCTCTCCTCTTGCTGCAAATCTTCCCTAGGACAAAAGAGACAGCTCGACTTCTCCTTTCCCTTCTCTGTGAGCTTGCCAAGCTACAAGGTCTTCCCTCAAGTCTTATCCTGAATCCCGTCTATCCCTGGCACTTGATAATTTCCATGGACAAAATCAACATGCAGCTAAAACAATTTGCAAAATTGCAGAGTCTTTTGACAAAGCCTGGATTTTAGGAATATTTTCTTATGGCAAATTCAAAACCCCTGCTTTGGATATGAAAAGCTGAATATTGAAACCCTCTTTATTTTTGCATTCCAGCTATAACATAACCCTAATGCCTTGGACAGAGTGAGCAAAGGTCACACACTAAGAAATGCAAAAGAGAAAAATTCATTAATATATTATATATAAAAACATTTCCATTACAGTATTGATTTGGAGAAAGCATATTAACTATGGCAAAATTCCACTAACTTGGACTGAATGGTAAAGTCAGTCTGAATTAGCAAAATGTTTAAGTTATTGACTATTCCTAAAGAAAAGTAATATTAAAGTATGTAGAAAGAAAAGAAAAAACTATTAAAGATAAGAAAGGGACAACTGTTATTGAATATTTGGATGGGCTGGGATTTACATATTTGTGTATATACATGTAAATATATATAACATATATATGCCTATATATGTAGATATACATGTATGTCACACATACATGTAGATATATGTGTTAAGTACTTTACATATGTGAACCAATTTATCTTTACAACCAATTTTACAGAGGAGGAAACAACACAGAAAGATTGACTTGCCCACTGTAGAATAGTTGGTAAGTTGTTTTGCTAGTGTAGCCTGGCTTTGGGACTCCTGAAAACTTTTATAAACCTATCTTTAAAAAATAAATTATATGAAGAGACCGCTAACCAATAAATGGAAAAAATGTAATTAGTGTATTTTGTATAGAAATGATGCTCCTTGAAAATGTTTTCTTTTATTCTTCTAGTATTGGATACAAAAATTTCCATTGTTTATTTTCTTAAGAAACATTTCATAAATTTTACAGTGAAAATTTTAGCTACTGGTTTACCTAGCTATGCAGAAAAGTCCACCTTTCCAAATTCATGAAGGATCTGCCTTCATGAATTTTTACTGGATGATTTTCACAGAACTAAACATATTCATTCCTTATGATATTTGCCCTTTTCTCTACTTTCTCTAGGTACTTTGTAATTATAAGATGTCAAAATATTTAGTCAATTCACTAAAAATATTTTAAAAACAGTCAAAGGTCCTAGATACTTAGCATCACTTAACCAAATAGCCACTTGAACTGATTGAATGGGCATAACATAGAAAAACTCAAGTTTTCAGACTCTGAGTTTAATAGTAAGATATATAGAAACAAAACTGTGCAAATTTCTTGCTTAAAATAAAAGGCTTAATATTCAATATAGGCAGAAATGTTAGACTAAAAGTGAATTTTGCAAACTGGAACTATAAAGCATCAAAATTTTATAATAACAAAAATAATTCAAAGTTTCCAAAACAGAGAAAATGACAGCAAAAGAATGCTTTAAAAATATTTTATTAAATTTGGTGCCCAGATCTTTTATTCTCCAGTAAAAGAAACCAGGGCTCCTTGGAGAAAAAGCTGATTCTAGGATGGGGACACGGAATATACACAATGAGCCTGGGGTATCTTGTGTGCCAGAAAGTAAGGAAGGGCTTAAAACATACACCCCCTTCCACACACACAATGTAGGGGTCTCTGACAAAGAGACATAGGAGTCAACTGAAAGAGCTCCCAAAGACCAAAGCTGGGACATTTTGAGCAACAAAATAAATAACGTAGTTTTGGATTATAACCCAAAGTATAAAATAAATAACCAGAAGTCCATACTGATATATACATGATTAAATAAATACAAACATACATACATAGAAAAAATATAGAAGAATTTTCCATAATGTATGTAGTTATTCCACCTAAAGGAGATGGAGAATAATTCTCTGCCTTGTGAATAGGGGCTTCGCATAGAGCCTTCCTTCCAAAGGGTACTGCAGGGAAAGAGGAAAATGAAGAGTAGGTTTATAATGGAGAAGACTAACAAACACGACCTCAGCCGGGTAACCAAGGTGAGAAGTCATGTGTAGAGTATGTATCTCTGATGAAAGCGGCATTTTGCTTCTGTGGTCTTCCTCCCCAAAGCCCTCAGACCCCAGTTTAACCATGAGAAAGACATCAGACAAATCCCAATTGGGGGACATTCTACAGAACACCTTACCGGTTTGCCTCAACACTGTAAAGGTCATCAAAAACAAGGAAAGTCTGATAAACTGTCACAGCTAAAAGGAGTCTAATGGGATATGACAACTAAATGCAATATAGTCTCCTAAATGGGATCCTGGAACAGAGAAAGACATTAGGCAAGAACTAAGGGCATCTGAGTAAAGTATGGATATTAGGTAATCACAGTGTATCAATACTTGTTTATTAATTATAAAAAGTATACCATACTAATTTCAGATGTTAATAATAGGAGAGACTGGGTGTACTGTCTGTGCTGTCTTCACATTTTTCTGTATATCAAACTATTTTAAAATAAAAAGTTTATTTTAAAATAAAAAGTTTATTTTAAAGTAAAAAGTTTATTTTAAAGTAAAAAGTTTATTTTAAAATAAAAAGTTTATTTTAAAATAAAAGATGTTACATGTGGATATCATATTTTCAACTACTAATGTTCAGGAAACACATAGGACTGAAGAACATGTTAAACTATACCACAGGATACACTCAGTGAAATCTAGGCTGTAGAAAAGGTCACAGGACAAATGACCCAGTTTCTTCAGCAAATAAATTGCAAGGGGGAGAAAAAAGAGACAGTTGAAGATTAAAATAGAGTTAAGAGGCATTTTGACAAATCGCAATGTGTGGCCCTTATTTGAAATACTAAATGAAACAAACTGCAAAAATTATAATATTATAAAATAGTTGGAAATTTGAACATACATTGAATATTTGATGATATTAAGGAGTTACTGTTAATTTTATTTTGGGTGTGATAATGCTATAGTGGTTATTTTTTTTCAAAATCCTTATCTTTTAGAGATACATATTGGAAAATTTAAGGATTAAATTATATGATCTCTTGAGGCTTGCTCCAAAATGATACGGGGTAGGTGAGGGTTTGTTGGGGGTAGAGGTGAAGCACGATTGACCATGAGTTGTTAATTGTTGAAGCTGGGTTAAGTGTATGGGGATTCTTACACCATATGCTTATGCACATGTTTAAAATTTTCCATAATAAAAAGTTTAAATGAAATAAAACCTACAAAGTGAAAACAACTGTCTAATAAGCCTTACTGTATAGTACTCTATTTCTAAATAGTAAAGTGTTTTCCACCTACACATCACCAAATCTCAAAATAGCAGCTTGAAGATAGAGAGTGACATTTAAGCTGTGTCTACAGGAAGCCAAAAACCTACTGGTTGATTTGATTAATTCAGGCAAAGAGCTAGTCAATTTATATAGAAGAGGGAAAAAAATCAAACCGCTCATTTTGCTGAGTTTACTGAATAGTACCTTGTATAGAGCTATGTACATAATATGTGATTAATATTTGCTGGTCAGTAGGTCAGTGAATTTAGCATTTGTTCTGGCACCTTTATGGACACACGATTTGGCTGTCAACAACCAATATAAGAGAACTCAGAAACTAAAAGAAAAGGCTAGCTCTAGGCAAAACTATGGAGAAGACAATGTTTACTTTCCAAATGTTCATGTGTAATGAACATCACTGTAAATGCACACAGCCTAAGTTGATGACAAGACCCAGATCATGAAACTACCATTAGATTAAGTTTCTGTAAAAGTCTGCCAATTGTTATAACAATATATATTTATGCTGAATTGGTATTTCACTGATTTATCTACTTAATATATTTTAAGCCTAATGTAAGAACCCTAATGTATAGGACCCTTTAAAATTTACAAAGCACTTTCATATTGCGGTGTATCATGTTACCTCATTTTGTGAATCAGACAAAAACAGGTAACATTATCTCTGTTTTTCAGGCCTAGGGGGCCTCCAAGCATTGTCAATGCCAGAACCAGAGGAATGGGGGCTGGAACCCAGGTGTTCTGGCACCAGGTCCAGGGCTCTGTGTTACACTTAGCTGTTTCTCAAGGGGAAATACACAATACATTCTTGTTGCTTCCACTTCCATTACAGTGGAAAGAAAGTTGGCATGAATAAATATCTCTAATTTAGGAACACAAATAACGTTCTCTTTTTTCCAACCTCTAGTATTTAAATTGTATCAGTAAACTGGTGCTTCTTTTTAATGACTGTAATATTATAAATAGTCAATATTCTGGGCAAAGCAATGCTCCATTAATATTACATTCTGTTTGTTCAGTGATGCACAGCTGAAATCCAGAAATTAAGCTCTGTGAGGATGCTAAACACCCTTCTCAGCATTATTAGATCCTTTGATGTTGAAAAAGAATATGTATTAAGGTATATTAAAATATTATATTATAACTTTATAATGCCAATTGAATACAAAGCTCATCATTCTGGTCCATTAATTGGCAAATGGATTTATTCTTTCACAGCGTCTTTCTCCAGGGGGATTTCAGTTCCTCCTCGATAGTTAGCCCATTTATTTAACACACGTTCACTGCGGCTTGAATCCTTTTTCCAGCCTATTTTATATGCAAAGAAAACCATTCATAATAGCTTATGTGTGACTGTTTCTTACCTCCAGTCAATGACCATTTTCATTCAAACTATTTTAAACCGTGTTTTAGAATCAGCCCATTCCTTGCCTTTGCATATATTCTATATTTTTTTTTAACTCTCCCAAATGGCTCACTTTTGTCTTTGTTTTTAATTAAAGTTTCCTCTATGGTTTCTTCCTGTGTATCCCCTTTGGAGCTAGACAGATAACTTGTTTTGCACAGCAGTATGTCCAGCACAAAACAAAAATACAGAAATGCGTTGCCACAAGGTTTAAGTGGATTTAATCAGAATGCAGTTTAACAGTTCAAATATTTCAAGGACCACAAAAGAACATTCTCTGCTCTCTGTTTCAGCAATATGAACAAAACGAATTGTCAAACACTGTACCAGTAGAAAATGAACGTACTTCCAAAATCACTTCCCTGATCCACTACAAACAGCTTGATCGCACTGAAGAATGTGACCCACGGGGTTGCCAAAGTGTATTTTCCCACTTTATCTCATGCAGAATATCAAACTAAGAGGACCTGAAATGTCACTTCACAGACACAAACTGAGGAAACTGGAAGAGATAAACTAGAAGAGATTTCTGAGTTGGAAAAAATGCCTGGTGGTCCATGGCAGAATGTCACTGTATGTACCTGGGAGACCCCAGAAACTTGGGTGCTGAGGTTTGGGGGGTTTGAGCTTCCTGGAGCATTCACACCAGGTAATGAAGGGCACCATCGGCATGTGTCACTTCCCTGCTTCACCAAATGTATTCCTTTTTTATTCCTACAGTAACAAATTGCCACAAATTTCATGGCTTAAAGCAACACAAATGTATTATCTTACAGTTCTGTAGGTCAAAAGTCCAGTAAGAATCTCACTGGACTAAAATCACTGTGTCAGCAGGGCTGTGTTTGCTTTTAGAGGTCAGCACGGCAGGTCGAGTCTGACTCACAAGTCTCACTGACCCTTTGGTCATCACATCACTTTCTCTGACCACAGATGGAAAAGGGTTTCTGCTTTGAAGGATTCATGTCATTAGATGGGGCCCATCTGGATATTCCAGATAATTTATTCCTTTCCAAGTCTATAACCTTAACCATATTTGCAAAGTACCTTACATATTCACAGGTTCTGGAGATTTGAACATGGATTTTGGGGGGGACACTATCTTGCCTACCGTACCAAGTGAAGAGTAGAATGATAAAGACTTGGGGTGCAGTCTTTCTGGCTTCCATCTTTCACCTTATCCTTAGGTCTTAATGTACTGATGGATCTGGGACTACCACTATACACTCCAATATATTCCAGCCTTATTCTCTTCTTATTGTTTAGTTTTAACTCACCTGGCTTGAAAACCATACCATTCCTTCATTATTCTCAACAATATCGGGGAGTGCAGAAAATTTATAAGAAATAAATTACCTTTTGTGTTGACTGAAAAAATACATCGATCAATTCTTAGTGAAAATCTTCCATCTCCACATCAGCTATCTTCCGGGGTCATCGTAGGTCATAATATATTTAACAATGGCAGCCAATTTGGATTCTTTGAATAAATAAAAATGGGTTTCTTCAGACAAAGACCTCCAGGGAATTCCCACCTCCCTTGAAGTCTGTGACCTATGTGGCCTCAGGAAGACAGAGATTATTTTATTGTGTTCTTAAGTCCAAATTAATAAATGACCATTTGCCTATTAAAAATTACAGTATTTTATTTTTAAAGAACTGTGTCAATACAAGTTTTGAAGTGGAAGATATATATATTTTGCTACATTTTATTGATGAATGGAATTAGAGTTTTTACAATATATAAACTGAAAGCAAAATCGAATTTACCTTGAAGATAATTAAACTTAAGCTTCAGGGGCTCTAATTATGAAATAGGAGTATTTGATCACATTTTCCTAAAGAGAATCACAAAAATTGCATATGTTTAAGCCCCATAAAACTTGAATCCACCACTGACTGGAGGAGTTTTCTGTTGGAACTGCATAAGTGTTTAATAATCACAGTGTTTTCTTTAAAATATATTTATTTGGTCATATTATTTTGCTGTTTTCTACATTTTAGGTGTGATAGACTATTTATTTGCTCACTATTTTTCATTCCTCTCCACTTTAGCCATGCTTCCTTGTAATGCAACATACTTTCTTGCCCTGCTGACTTTGTACTTGCTTTGGCCAATAGGAGGTGAGCAGACGGGAAATATGCTATGTCCCAGCATAAAATTATGATGCCCTAGTGTGGTTTGGTTTGCCTCTGTCTCTCAACTATGAGTATTGCGTGCTCCAAACAATGACTGCTGCTTCTACCTGGGTCCGAGAATGAGAAGACACATACAGCACAGCCAAGTTCAGCACAAGTCCAGTTGACCTACAGCCCTCATGATATGTGAGCAAGATATAAATGTTTGTAGTTGCACTGAGATGTGGCCATTATTTGTTATTGTAGCAAAAGCCAGAGTGATGGTCATTCTGCCTACTTTTTCATTTCACCGTGTTTATCTATCTACCTATCTATCTATCTATCTATCCGTCTGTCTGTCTGTCTGTCTATCTATCTATCTACCTACCTACCTAGCCAGCCAGCCAGCCAGCCACAGGAGTATTTTCCTGGATTTGCAATATGTATATTATACTCTTTAGTTGCCTTTCACTAGCATACTTATTGATGATTGCCAAGGACTGAATCATTAAACGCATACCTTCTCTTCCTTGGAGACCGCCTTTGTAAATGTTTTCTTCTTATCTTTCTTAAAAAGTGTATTGGCAGGTTTGCACAAGGAAGGAAGCTCGCATCACTGGGGACTTCAGATCTCAAGCCTGTGCTACATGCTCACTGCTTTCTGAAAGTGCAAAATTCATCTCTGTCTGTTTACTTGAAGTTATTTTATAAAATATGTGAGGTTTGTTTTCTAATTATTTTTAATTATGCCCCTATAGAATTAGTACAAATTTCTCCCACTCATTTATCTGAAAACCATTATGTGAAGTGAAGCTATGTCCCCTGATGGGCACTATTTACATTTTAAAGCATCTAAACACAAGTCTCTTCTGCATATCCTCTCCAATGCGGCCAAATTAATGTCATTTCAATTTTTGCATTTCCACTAAATTTCCCTAATCAGTGATAACAGATGTTATTTGTGTGTGTGAGTTCATTAAATATGTTATTTCCTTAAACACACAAGCTTATCAAGAAATCCATCCCTTCCCTAAAAGATGCTATGATTCTAAACTACTAACTTTGAATACATGAGATGTTTCACTCCTGAGGCATTGTAATATATATCTGTTGAAAAACTCATCCTTGATAGAAGGACAAGGTATCTTTGAAAACACCATGATATTCTCTTTATTTCGCAATTGCTTCGATGGGCCTGATTGAATGCACCCCAGACCTGTTTCAAACCACTCCTAAATCTAAATTGTAAAAAAAAAAAGCTTTATTTAAAGAAAAAAATTTTTTAGAAGTAACCAGTTGCAGTTATGTAAAATCTTAATGCTATTTAAAACATCCCAAATTTAAGTAAAGTAAAAGAGTAAAACAAAAAGTTAATACTCCATAAAGTAAATTAAAAAATAATCCAGGATATAGAAACTGCCAGAATATCTTTATGCCTTTTATTTCTGAGTTCAAATGTATTCTTACACTAAAATAAAAATGTCCACAGTACGGGAAGAAGGATTTCAAGGGAGGTTGGACCACAAATTGTAGTAGGTACTCAACAAGTGTTGAAAGAATAAATTAGACTGAGCTGAAGAAATGTGTCTTTTTTCAGGGGATAAGAAAATGGAAAAAGGCACTTTTGGAACGTTGCATGAATATCTAAATTTAGGTTAGTTTGATACCTATTTGGAATTGTGATAGAATACATTTAATTTGTTGCCTCTGCTTTTCCTTATTTTAAGTGGAATGCTCTTTTAGCAAAGAGAACTTTTATTTCTTTTAGGTCAAGACCAGTGGCATGTACAAGGTCACCTGTGAACACTGCTGTCTGAGGTTACTTTTTTTTTTTTTAATATTTATTTATTTATTTATTTTGGCTGCGTTGGGTCTTAGTTGCAGCGTGCGGGCTTCTCTCTAGTTGTGGAGCGCAGGCTCAGTAGTTGTGGAGCGCAGGCTCAGTAGTTGTGGCACGCAGGCTCTAGAGCATGCGGGCTTAGTTCCCCGATCAGGGATCGAACCCGTTTCCCCTGCATTGGAAGGCAGATTCTCAACCACTGAACCACCAGGGAAGTCCCTGTCTGAGGCTACTTTTGCATTAGTGAGGACAGTGCTCTGTAACTGACCAGGTACAGGGCACAGCTGATCAACACTGCATCCAGGCGGCAGGAGCTTCAGGGTGAATCTTAGCTCTGGAAGGCGCCAGAACACTTTGGCCAAGTACTTATTCTTTCTAAATTTCAATCTATTCACGTATAAACAAGGGATAATGATGTCCCCATCACAAGATTGCTGGAAAATTTAACACAATTCTGGAATAAAGTATAGTGGGCTGAATGGTGACTCTCCACCCCCCAAAGGGATCGACGTTCTAATTCCCAGAATCTGTAAATGTTACCTTATTTGGAAAAAGGGTCTTTGATATTTAGTTAAGGACTTTGAGACAAGGAGATCATGCTGGTTTGGCCAGGTGGGCCCTAAATACAATGACAGGTGTCCTTATAAAAGAGTGAGATGACAGAAGAGGAGAAGGCCATTGGAGGCAGAGATTGGAGGAAAGCAGCCCAAGTCAAGGAAGGCTGAGAGCTACCAGCAGCTGAAGGAGGCAGGGGATGCTTCCTCCCGTAGAGCTTGTGGCGAGAACGCCGTCCCTCCAAAAGCTGGCACCTTAATTTCAGACGTCTGGCCTCCAGAACTGTGAAAGGATACATTTCGGTTGTTCTAAGCCACCCAGTTTGTGGTAATTTGTTACAGCAACCATAGGAAACTAATACATAAAGTTTGTGGTACCTAATATGTTTTTAATAAATATAAATTTTCTCCTTTTATTCTCAACCCATCATCACTGAAATGTACATTTTTCAAAAAATTTTTATTGGAGTACAGTTCATTTACAATGTTGTGTTAGTTTCTGCTGTACAGCAAAGAGCTACCATATGATCCAGCAATCCCACTCCTGGGCATATATCTGGAGAAGACCATAATTTGAAAAGACACATGCACCCTTATGTTCATGGCAGCCCTATTTACAATAGCCAGGGCATGGAAGCAACCTAAATGTCCATCAAGAGAGGAATGGATAAAGAAGATGTGGTACATATATACAGTGGAATATTACCGGCCATAGAAAAGAATGAAATGTACATTTTAAAAAGTATACAACATTCAGTGGTCTATATTTAGGGATGCTGAAGTTATTCACTCATTGAATGTTCACAATTCTATGGTCCCTAATGGTTAAAGGAACAGAATACAGGGTGGCCCTTGGAGTCTAGATATGTCAACACAAAACTAGCCCAGTGTGTGGCAGTGGGAGAGATACTGACATTAGGAGCTGAAAAAATTATTTTAAGAGAATAATCTCAAGCCATGTGATGCCTCTAGTCTTTCTTGCCCCTGCCCACTAAATGCCAGCAGTACCCTCCCAGTCATTGTGACAACTCCAAATATCCCCCCTTTCCAATTGCCCCCCAGCTGCTACACGAGCCTTACTGAGGCCATAGCTGTACACTTTAAGTCCAGTCAGGCCCTTCAGACTCGCTCTACATCTCCTCAGAAAAATCACTCGCAGCCTTGCCCCCAAGACCTTTGTCTAAAACCCCCTACTTGGTACAAGTAGAGGAAGCTACTCCACCCCAACCTGGCCCCCAGAACCCAGCCTTTAGTACTGGCTGTCTGGCACCCCAACGAGGAGGAGCAGGATTTGGAAAGGAATGTAAGAGTCAACAAAAGAGCTCAACTTTATAAAAAAATATAATTCATATAGTTGTGTATTTAAAGCTACATATATGGTATATTTCATGCCATCTAAAAATGTGATATGTAATGTAAATTCTCAAAAGATAGATACAATGTATCCCAAATGTTACATGCTCAATTAATATTTTTTAAGTTATACTTTTACAAATTAGTATTAAAAAAAGTCTTAGTATTCATAATCTTTAACTCAGTGGTGCCACTTCTAGGAATCTATCATAAGTAAAAAAAAATATTAAATATGGCCAAAGAACTATACACAGAAATATACATTGGAATATTGTTCTTCATAATACAAGTTTAAAACAATCTAAACGTCCAACAACAGAGGAATGAAGAATATTCATGTCAATTATGGTAGATCTAGATGACAGACTCATGTGTAGCAATTACAAATAATGTTTATAAAATAGTTTTAATATTTGCTAGGCAGAGGAACTGAATAGACATTTTTTTCCAAAGAAGACATACAAATGACAAACAGATATATGAAAGGGAAAAGCACTAATCATCAGGGAAATGCAAATCAAAATCACAATGAGATTTCACATCACACCTGTTGGAATGGCTATTATAAAAAAGTTAAGAGATAACAAGTGCTGGTGAGGATGTGGAGAAAAGGGAACACTGCATTGTCAGTGGGAATGCAAATTGGTGCAACTACTATGGAAAACAGTATGAACTTTTCCCCAAAATTAAAAAAAAGAACTACCATGTGATCTAGCAATTCTACTTCTAGGTATATATCTGAATGAAATGAAATCACTATTTTGAAAAGATATCTGTACCTGCATGTTCTTTGAAGCATTATTTACAATAGCTACAACATGGAAAAAAATATGTGTCCATCAATGGATGAATGAATAAAGAAAATGTGGTATATATAAACAATGGAATATTATGCAGACATAAAAAGGAAATCCTGCCATCTGTGACAACATGGATGAATCTAGACAGTACTATGCTAAGTGAAATAAGTTACACAGACAAAGATTAATACTGTATGATCTCACTTATAAGTGAAGCCTAAAAGAAAAAAACCTCATAGATACAGAGAATAGATTGGTGGTTGCCAGAGGCATGGGGTGGGGAGTGGGGTAGATGGGTGAAGGTGGTCAAAGGTACAAACTTCCAGTTATAAGATAAATAAGTTCTAGGGATGTATTGTACAGCATGGTGACTATAGTTAACAATACTGTATTGTATGTTTTAAGGTTGCTAAGACAGTTGATCTTTAAAGTTCTCATTACAAGAAAACAATTTGTAACTATGAGAGGTGATGGATGTTAACTAAACTTGTTGTGGCAATTATTTCACAATATATACATGTCTTAAATCATTACATTGTACACCTAAAACAAATACAATTTTTGTATGTCAATTATATCTCAAACAGGAAAACTTATTCTATTTGAAAAATTGTTTACTGCCTCTAAATCAGAAAAGAAGAAATAGAATTATCTTTGTTTGCAAATGGCATGATCTTATATGTAGAAAAACCTGAAGAGTTCACCAAAAAAAAAAAGTTAGAATAGTGAACAAATTCAGCAAAGTTTCCATATACAAAAATCAACACACAAAAAATCAGTTGCATTTCTATACACAAGCAATGAACAATCTGAAAAGGAATTAAGAAAGCAATTCCATTTACAATAGAATCAAAAAGAATACAATATTTAGGAATAGACCTAACCAAGGAGTTGAAGGACTTGTACAATGAAAACAATAAAGCACGGCTGAAAGAAATGAAAGAAGACACAAATAATTGAACAGACATCCTGTACTCATGGATTGGAAGACTTAACATTGTTAAGATGTCAATACCACCCAAAGCAATCTACAGATTCAGTGTAATCCCTATCAAAATCCCAATGACATTTTTTTTGCAGAAATAAAAAAAAAATCCATCCTAAAATTTATATGGCATCTCAAAAGGTTTCAAATAGCTAAAACAATCTTGAAAAAGAAGAACAAAGGTGGAAGTCTCAAACTCCTTGATCCCAAAACATATTACAAAGCTACAGTAATCAAAAGAGTGTTGTACTGGCCTAAAGACAAACATATAAACCAGAGGAATAGAATAGAGAGCCCAGAAATAAACCCTCATGTACATGGTCAAATAAATAATCTTTGACAAGGATGCCCAGACCATTCAATGGGACAGAAAACTTTCTCTTCAACAAATGGTGCTGGGAAAACTGGATATCCATATGCAAATAATGAAGTTAAACCCTTATCTTACACCATATATGAAAATTAACTCAAAATGGATTAAAGACCTAAACATAAGACCCCAAACTGTAAAACTCCTAGAAGAAAATGTAGGGGAAAAGCTTCACAACGTTGGATTTGGCAGTGATTTCTTGTATATGACACCAAAAGCACAGGCAACTAAAGCAAAAATAGACAAGTGGGACTGCATCAAACTTTAAAATTTCTGTGCATCAGAGGACACATGAACAGAGTGAAAAGGCAACTTATGAAATGAGAGAAATTATTTGCAAGTCAAATATCTGATAAGGGGTTAATATCCAGAATGTATACAGAACTCTTATAGCTCAACAACAACAAAAAAAACAAATAACCCCTCCCAAAAATGGACAAAGGGCTGGAATAGTCATTTTTCTAAAAAGGATATACAAATGGGCAACAAGGATATGAAAAAGTGATCGTCACTAATCATTAGAGAAATGCAAATCAAAATCACAATGAGATATCACCTCATACCCATTAGGATGGTTATTACCAAAAAAATCAGAAAATATTTGGTTCCTGACCACTGAAATAAATCCATTATTGCAAAATATATCAGAAAATAGTGTGTGTTGGTGAGAATGTGGAGAAATCAGAACCCTTGTACACTGCTGATGGGATTGTAAAATGATGCAATCACGAGGGAAAACAGTATGGTGGTTCTTCAAAAATTAAAAATAGAACTACCATATGATCCAACAATCCCACTTCTGGCTACATATCCAAAAGAATTGAAAGCAGAGTCTCAGAGATATTTGCACATCCATGTTCAGAGCATCTTTATTCACAATAGCCAAGAAGTGGAAGCAACCCAATGTCCATCAACAGTGAATGGACAGGGACTTCCCTGGCGGTCCAGTGCTTAAGATTCCATGCTTCCACTGCAGGGGGCAAGGGTTTGATCCCTGGTTGGGGAACTAAGATACTACATGCCGTGTAGCACAGCCCTCCCCCCGCAAAAAAGAATGGACAAACAAAATGTGACATATACATGTAATGAATACTATTCAGCTTTAAAAAGGAAGTAAACTCTGCAACGTGCTACAACATGTTTGAACTTTGAGGACGTTATGCTAAACAGAATAAGACAGTCACAAAAAGACAAATATTGTATCACTCTACTTATATGAGGTATCTAGAGTAGTCAAATTCATAGAAACAGAAAGTAGAATGGTGAATACCAGGGGGTAGAGGACGGGGGGGAATGGGTGTTGTTATTCAATGGGTCTAGAATTTCAGTTTTGCAAGATTACAATGTGAATATATTTAATACTACTGAACTGTACCCTTGAAATGGTTATGTTGGAAAAACTATTTATTTTGGAAAGCCTTTAGAGTGTTTCATAGAAATGTATATATAAAACAAGATTAAATATAGAAATAACAGAACATGGAAAGTAGGACAGAAGAAATCTGAATAGAAAAGCATAAAATTAATCTAGGAGTGAGTTTTGTCTACAACATGAATGTTGTAAGACGTTTGAGGCTAGGCTTTTTAGCAGTTACTGCCTACAAGGTGGCTAGTTATAAGATTTCTATAATCTACAAAAATGAATTTACAGTGTGCTCTCAACTGGGTAAAAACAATTTTATATATATATGTATACATATATATATATATATACACATATATATGTGTATATATATATATAAAAGTTATATATATATAACTTTAGAGAGAAACATGCTGAAATGTTATAAAAGGTTATTACCAGGTAATGGTTGTATTTTCTTTATGCTTTTATACATTTTCTGAAATTTTCACAATTGACTGATGACATAATTAGGAGAATGCTGTTGTGTATCTTGATGACTTTGGTAGAAATTTGTTAAATGCCTCAAAGGGGGAAAATGAAAAAGGGTCACATTTGCAGATCTAGCTCCAGGTAAAACTGGCTGCAGGGCTTCCCTGGTGGCGCAGTGGTTGAGAGTCTGCCTGCCAATGCAGGGGACACGGGTTCGAGCCCTGGTCTGGGAAGATCCCACATGCCACGGAGCAACTGGGCCCGTGAGCCATAATTACTGAGCCTGTGCGTCTGGAGCCTGTGCTCCGCAACAAGAGAGGCCGCGATAGTGAGAGGCCCGCGCACCGCGATGAAGAGTGGCCCCCGCTTGCCACAACTAGAGAAATCCCTCACACAGAAACAAAGACCCAACACAGCCATAAATAAATAAATTAAAAAAAAAAAAAAAAAAAAAAACTGGCTGCAGAGAGAAAAGGGGAAATTGTCAAGGAGGAGGATTGGCCTCAGTGTGGTTGAAGGCCACAGGCCTTATTCTCTGCATGGCAGGGATGTATGAAGCCCTGGGTCCTTCATGGGGATGGAGTACTAGGAGAAACAGCTTCTCCTGGACCACACTCTTGTCTCATACCCTCCTGCCATGAGTAAGGAACAGGGTGCAAGAGAAGACCTAATGCAAGTGGGGAGACAAGGCTGAGGTTTTAGCATTTTCTCCCAAGGCAAGACACACAGTTATTGTTTGCTTTTGTTTTTCTTTCTCCAGAACCCAACTTTACTCTCAGGCTGTAAGATTCCATTAATTCAGACAAATTTGGGGTAAAGTCAAACGGAAAATTATGGAGTTCAATTTGTCATTCTGAAAAATGTTAACAGCTTTAGTGAGATACAACTTATATACCATAAAACTCACCTATTTAAGTGTACATTTAAGTGCTTTTAACGTATACTATACAAAGTTGTGCAACAATCACCATAATCTTTCATCACTCGAAAAAGAAGTCTCATATCTGTTAACAGACACTCCCCATTCTCCTCCTTCCCAGTCCCTGGTAACCACTAATATACTTTCTGTCTTGAAAGATTTGTGCCTGATGCACATTTCAGGTAAATGGAATCATATAATATATGGTCTTTTGTGACTGGCTTCTTTCACTAAGCATAATGTTTGTTTGAGGTTCATTCATGTTGTAGTATAATATTCCATTGTATATCTATACCATATTTTATATATTATTCATGGACATTTGGATTATACCCATTTTGGGGCTAGATTCTTAAACTGATAATAATTCTTCCTACATGGAACTTATTTCTTAAAAGTTGTTCTTTATGAAAGTTTTATTGGGTGATTAACCCATTTATATTAATCAAAGACATTAAATGACTGTTATTCAGAGTTTCTAAATAGCATGAGATAATTATCAATCATCCTCTGAGATAATCAGTTATTGAACTAAGCTGATGTAATCTCAGTCAAAAGACTGAAACTTGACAATTCAGATAGCTCATACAGCTTAAAGTTAAATTTCCCATTTCTGTAAGGTTTTCGGATATAATGAAAATAATGCACAGATTCCCATCATTACCTCTGAGGTCATCAAGGGGCCTGGAGATAGGACATGAGGTTGGGAGTCCCTGTTTCAAATTACAGAAGAGTATAACAGGCACTTAGCTTTATTGTTTTCAATTACATAAAGTAACAAGGTCTAATTTCCAAAGCATTGGCATAAAATGTCCCCAGGGGATTTGGCTTAATGAACAGCTAAAAGTGATCTACAATAAACATATTTTGCAATTGTATATAAATGGTGCTTTAAATGGCTTTAGAGTTTTCTTCTTAGGGAGGTGAAATCTGGTTCAGCCTATTCATATTCTTCCCTGCACAGAAGAGAATCCTCACCAGTGCAGTCTGTCCCAGTGATGGCCAGTGGTCCCCAGAACCGTGAACATGAATCCTCTCTTTCCCTGCTGCCCTTCCACACTGCTTGCTTCCACCCCAGGCAGTCGCAGGAGGGCTGATCCCAGTGGTCCAATTTCAGCACATGGAAGGGGCTACTTTTCCAGGGATGGAACTATCAAAGGAGTTTAAAGGTCCAGCAATTTCAGGTAGAGTCCTTTTTCTCTGACTCCTTTTTAGCTCTTTTTTTCCCCCTTCTCCAGTACTGTGTCCAGCTTCACTGCCCTGGCCTGAGAAGCAGAAGAAAGCAAAGGGAACGGCAACTCTTGAATGAATTTTTGAAAAGAAGAGTCTGATGTTGATGAGAAGAAGGAAGGTAAAATGTCATGAAACTTAGCTATTCGAAGAGTAATGCCCTTTTTCATACTCCCCTACAAATCCAATTTGGCCTGCTTCTGTCCACAGGCTAGGTCTCCTTGACCTGGCTTTGCCTTTGTTAAGAAGATCTTTAGCAGAAGGTTTCAGTTTGCTGTATTAGTCAGCTTAACTGCTGTAACAAACAGTACCATGCCTCAGTGGTTTAATCTGATACAAATGTATTGCTTGCTCCCATCACCCGGTCTAATGTGGTTGGTAATTATTCAGGAGGAGCTCAGGCTCCTTTTATCTTGTGACACCACCATTGTCAACACATATCCTGGTCATTGCAGAAGGTGTGGCCAGGCCTGCAAGTACTGTACATTACTACCTCTTAATTTCCATTGGCCAGAACTCGCGTGGCCCCAGCCTAACTTTAAAGGGGCCCAAGAGGGAAGAAAGTAAAATGGGCTTGGTAAAGACTTGGCAATATCTCTGCCACACCAGCTCTTGGCTAAGTGGATGAAAGTTATTTTCTATTGCTCTCTGGAGGTCTGATTCTGATTGTCTCTGGAAGAGGTTCCTTATCACCGTTTAGTAATAAATTCTGAGATTTGGATTTGGATTTAGTAATTAATGGGGCTTCATCTGAGGTTGGATCCCTAGATATTCCTTGTTCTGCAGGCTGAAACATCATCTCAATAACATCTAACAGTACCCAAATCAATAGAGATTCTGAATAAGTAAAATTCAAGAGCTTTTCTGGATATACATGCTTAAGTGGATTTTATTTCATATTATAAAGGTGGAAAGAATCCACTACTTTACTAGGGGACTCGCTCTTCCCTGATTTACCTTGTTGGAATTTTTAAATCCTTTTTTAAAATTGAAATATAGTTGACCTACAATATTATGTTAGCTTAAAGTGTGCAATATAGTGATTCAACATTTAAATATATTACAAAATGATCACCCTGATAAGTCTAGTTACCATGTGTTCCCATACAAATTTATTACAGTACCACTGATGATATTTCTTATGATGTATAATATCACATAACATATATTTTCTAACTGGAAGTTTGTACCTCTTAATTCACTTCACCTCTTTTGCCCAGCCCCTCACCCTCTGGCAACCACCAGTTTGTTCTCTATATCTATGAGCTTGTTTTCATTTTCTTTTGCTTGTTTGTTTATGTTATTTTTAGATTCGACATGTAAGTCATATCATATGGTGTTTGTCTTTGTCTGACTTATTTCACTTAGCATAATACCATATATATCCATCCATATTGTCGCAAATGGAAAGATTTCATTCTTTTTATGGCTGAGTAATATTCCATTGTGTGTGTGTGTGTATCACATCTTCTTTATCCATTCATCTATTGATGGACACTTACGTTGCTTCCATAGCTTGGTCATTGTAAATACTACTGCAATGAACATAGGGGTGCATGTATCTTCTCGAATTAGTGGTTTTGTTTTCTTTGGGTAAATACCAAGAAGTGAAATTGCTGGATTGTATGGTAGTTTTATTTTTAATTTTTGAGGAACCTCTATATGTGGAAATACTCTATATTTCCACAGTGGCTGTACCAATTTACATTCCCACCAACAGTGCAAAAGGGCTCCCTTTTCTCTACAGCCACTCCAACACTTGTTATTTCTCGTCTTTTTGATAATAGCCATTCTGACAGGTGTGAGGTGATATCTCACTGTGGTTTTGATTTGCATTTCCCAGATGATTAATGATGTTGAGCACCTTTTCATGTGCCGGTTGGCCATCTGTGTCTTCCTTGGAAAAATGTCTATTCAGGCCCTCTGCCTGCTCTAGCAATATGTCACCCAGCAGCAAATAAAGTGGAGCTTAGTTATAGACAGTTAAGTTCCCACATTCCCTTTTACACACTAATTCAGGAAAAGCTATTTGGCCCACTACTTACCCCATTACATTGATAATTGCTATTTCACCTGGTCCTAAACGGGCACACTCCCAAATTACTCTTTAGCTCTTGGACTCTGTAAGGACATGGTTGATGGAGATACAAATGCATCAGGAACAGAGGTAATTTATTAAAATTCTCTCTTTTAAAATCAATTTATTTTATTTTGGATGCCCGCTAAAGATGAATTACTGACTATTCTAAAACTAAGGCTAATATAAAAGAAGAAAATTTGAAATAAAACAATATAGTATGTTGTTTTATTACTCTGCGACTTCCTCGGAGATTTAAAAAGCCTAAATTAACAGTCATTATTTCATCCTGAAGTTCATTCAGTAGCCCCCTCTTTTTTTAAATAAATTACTTTCTAATGCATGCTTTGCATCAAAGCTACAAGAGTTGTTTCCTTTTGCTGTTCTTCTTATTGAGCCCATATTTTGAATCCAAAGTGGTCATTGACTTGCCATGTTTGAGGAATTTTCACAACCCAATGTCATTAATAAAATTTGGGTGGCTTTTTGGGGCAATGGCTAATGTTTGTTATCAATGACGATAACAATGATGATGATGCTTTTCTGATAGAGTGTATTCAGCTAGCTTTTTCTGGACATTATAATCATTCATTTTCACGTTGACAACCTTGCTGAACTTGACATGTTGACAACCTTGCATCCTTTCTCATCAAAGAAGAATTGCAGGATGCCACATAGAAGAGAGGAAGGGGGCTTCCCTGGTGGCGCAGTGGTTGAGAATCTGCCTACCAATGCAGGGGACACGGGTTCGAGCCCTGGTCCGGGAAGATCCCACATGCCGTGGAGCAACTGGGCCCGTGAGCCACAACTACTGAGCCTGCGCGTCTGGAGCCGTGCTCCGCAACGAGAGGCCACGACAGTGAGAGGCCCGCGCACCGCGATGAAGAGTGGCCCCTGCTCCTCGCAACTGGAGAAAGCCCTTGCACAGAAACGAAGACCCAACACAGCCATAAATAAATAAATAAATACATAAATAAATAAATTTAAAAAAAAAAAAAAAAAAAAAAAAAAAGAAGAAGAGAGGAAGGATATATTTTAGAACCAGGTAGACTCTGATGAGATTCTTTCCACAAATTTTATTAACAACTTTGGGCAAGAATTATTCCTAAATTCCTGTTTCTTTATCTGTAAAACAAGAGCAAGCTTCTCCTTAGATTTATTATGAAGATTAAAGGTCAGAATGTATACAAAATGCTTAGCACTGTGCCTGGCACTGCAAATCTATAAGCTGCTCGGTGAGACCACAGACAAGGTGTGTTAGTTTCCTCACTAAAACTTCTTTCCACAATATTAGGACAAGGCGTAGAACACGTATATAGTTATTATTCTTTGCAAATAGTCAACTCTCCTTGAACCAGAGTATTTGGCTAACATAGTACTTCTAAAATATGACAAATAACAAAGGATTACTGTATTTTTCATAAGTCTCTCAATGTTTCTCAAATACCAAAGATTAAAAGGGAACAAAACAAAGCTTAAATAAAAATGGCTATAGGCCTAAATGCCATAGACTCAGTTCATGAATTGCACTGTTGCATTAAAAAAAAGCGAATTTTTTGTTGAGCACCTGTCTATTTTAATCACCAAAGCATGGGAGATCAAATCTGAAAACTTTGCTTCTGAGCCCAGAATCTAAATTTACTCCACTGATGGTTTTCATGATGTTTCTAGACAGGAAATACAAATTCTTCATAAAAGTATTAAATATTCTTACAGTTGTTCCTGGAATGTTTTATGTTTACAAATGTGATTTGAATTATAAGTGTCTAGGGCTTTGAAAAGCCTACGGCGGAGGGCCATTGGTGGGAACTGTGCCATTGACATTCTGTGCAGCAATCATTTGTAGATGCTTAGGACTGTGTTTTCTTCTTGGTCTGCAAAGACGTTGGGAGCTGTGAAGAGTCAAGTGTTGAGAGCTGTGAGTGTACTAGTCACTTTGGTTATCAAAGCCAAGACCCCTGTTCTGGTCCAAACAGCTGACTGTGTCTTGGAAGTCAAGGAGGTAGTTTTCTTTCAGACAACCAGGGCCTCTTGTCCTGTTAGGGTGCGACCCACCCAACCCCAGGGAATACGGATCCTAACCCCTCAGAACTGTCCTTGGTCTGTTTTTATTGTGACCAGGCTCATCAGTGCTCTGCCAAATAAACCAGTCCTGCCCCCTTCTGACAGTGTTGAGGCTTATGACGCTGGCATCTCTCAACTTCAACTCTGGGTATGACCTAGAAATATCCCAGCCCAGGCTCTACCCCTCAAGGCTAGAGTATCTAACACAAAAGATTACACCATAGAAATTAAGAGTAGATGATGAGTAAAATCCTCTTTTTATGGAAAAAAATTATCTTTTATTGCTTTTTTGAACATCCCCGAATCTTTAAAAAACTATTGAGATGTAATTTACATACCATAAAATATACTTATTTTAAGCGTACAATGATTTTTGGGGGCTGATTTACCAAGTTTTGCAACCATTGCTAAAATCCAGTTTTAGAACATTTTGGATTGTTCGTTGTTAGTATATAGAACTACAATTGATTTTTATATATTGATCTTGCATCCTAAGATCTTGTTGAGTTCATTTTTTCTCCTTAGTTCTAACAGTTTTGTGTGTGTGTTTGTTTGTTTCCCTTAGGATTTTCTACATAGAGGATCCTGTTGTCTGTGAATAAAGACAGTTTTACTTCTCCCTCAATTTTTAATCCAACCATAGATATCAAATCTGGTCTCTTCATGGGAAGGGGATGCTGGGAGGAGGTACCGGTCTTGGCCCATACAAGGATGTGTGGCAAGTGATAAAAACCAGGAGCCTATTCTTTGGTTTCAGGAATAGGCTACCTCTTCACAGTTATTTATTGATAGCTGTGGTTATTTATCAAAGTTAATGAGGATGTTTTCCTTCCTAGGTTGAAAAAGAAAGGAAATGCAAGACTGGCAATTCAAATACCTTTCAGTGGCATTTACGGATATAACCTGTCTGGTATGGATATAACCTGTATGTTATGTAGTAGAATTTCTGTTTGGTGTTCATCACCATTACTTCTTACCCAACTGGATAATGAAAGAATCACTCACCCCATACAAAACTGTCTCCTTTCTTTTCCTTCATAATTTCTCAATAGCACTTGAAAACTTCATCAACTCCCTTTAATTTCATGTCCATTACTAATTTATTGCTAAATCTCACTCCTTTCTTACCATATTGCCGCTAAGCTTATCACGTTCAATTGTTCCTCTCCGTCTTTCTCCCTGACCATCTAGAAAGCCAACGATATTTTCTCCATTATTAAAGCTACTCAATATTCTTCCAGATAAAATATCCATCCATACATTTACCATTTCCCACCTCGATTAATGTAAACTTCTCCAGTTGGCCTTACTTATAAATCACTTCCATTCACCAAAAATTATTTTCCATCTTTGTTCTTATAAGAACATACATTTACTAGCCCCCTCTTTTGTTAATTCCACTCCCACCATCTTCATTATCTTGTGAATCTACTTTGTCTTGCATGTGTGTCTCTTGCAATCTGACTTGACTAATGTTTTAAGTTTTCAGGTGCAAAGCAGCCAAATCTGAGAGGACGTTACTCTCTGTGTAGCTATCCTCCTGAAATTGTTGCTCCTCTATCCATTTCAGAGAGTAGCATCACACATTCATGAATTTACCAAACCCGAGGCTTGGAAGCCAGGGAATGTGTTCTGTCCTGGTCGTCTGTGTACCCAGGCGCTTAGCACAGGTGTCCGTACAGAGATGCCACGCCTTCCACCTGATGAGGTCTGGGGACAGAAAGAGGAGGGAGAGCTGCCTAGGGCGGTGTGAAAAGGACAACTAATGAGTCACTGTGTTGAGTGCCAAGATGGAGGCACCAACAAACTGCTGGGGAAGCTCAGAGAAAAGACCTGCCTGGGAGGGTTAGCAAAGGTTTCAGGAAGAATGTGCCGTGGGAATGGGGCCTTAAAGGAGTTTTTGCCAGAAGGGAATCTAAGTAGAACAGTCCCCTCGGCTATCGAAGCAAATTTTAAAACAGCGGCCTAATAAGAGCGAACATTCTGGGCTCTAGTCCTGTCTCTGCTATTTTACAGTCATGTGATCTTGGGCATGTCACTTATCAGTGTTCCAATTTCCTATCTTTTAAATGAGAATGACCCTAATGACATCCCTCTCAAAACTTCTGCAAGGATCATATGAACCCATGCCTGTGCAAACTCACTTGTAAATTCTAAAACACTATATGAAAATTGATAAGTGTGATTTTTGGCTGCACCATGGGGCATATGGGACCCTAGTTCCCCGACCAGGGATTGAACCCAGACCCCTGCATTTGAAGTGCAGCGTCTTAACCACTGGACCATCAGGGGATTCCCCTGCTGTACATATGGTGTGAAAGCTTTTTTTCCCTGTTTGAAAGCCAACAGATAATAGTTATGGTTACAAATGATTTTAATAATTTACAATGTATATTATTAGATATTGTATGTAATTAAGATGATCATGATTTAAAAAATCAAACTGTAGGGGGAGAAAAGCACATTATTTAGAATTATGGAAGCAAATATGAGAGGAAATACCTGAAAGTATATGCCTTTGGGGAGAGGGCTTTGGGTAGTGTGTAGCAGGGAACTGTTAAGACTACTCGTCTTTTCAGACAGAGAAAGACAAATATCATATGATATCACTTTTATATGGAATCTAAAAAAATGATACAAACGGACTTATTTACAAAACAGAAATAGACTCATAGACGTAGAAAACAAACTTGTGTTTACCAAAGGGGACATCGGTGTTGGGGGGTTGGGGGGATGGGGAGGGATAAATTAGGAGTTTGGACTTAACATACACACTACTGTATATAAAATAGATAAACAACAAGGACCTGCTGTAGAGCACAGGGAACTCTACTCACTATCTGGTAATAACTTATAATGGAAAAGAATCTGAAAAAGAATATATATATGTTTATATATATATATATAAATATATACATATATATGTAGAGCTGAATCACTCCGCTGTACACCTGAAACTAACACAACATTGTAAATTATACTTCAATAAAAAAATCTATTATTTAAAAAAAAACGATTGTTTGACTTTTAAAACATTTGATTAAAAACAATAAAGTAAAATAAATTTAAAAGTTAGAGTGGAGAAACAGAGAGAAGGAAGTTTATCTGTGATCTCAAGCTTGCCATTCCATCCTACCCCCAAAGAAGAACACAGACTCCACCCCTTGGGGCCTGACCTCACACCCAGACTCCCACCCTGACTTCGCAGGGGCGGTGACTGAGGTCCTAGAGTGGTATTTCTCAGTGTTGGCTGTACTCTGCTCTCAGAGGGTATGGAGTCATTATTAGTTGTCACAATGACCAGAGTGGGGAGGTGGGTGAGGGGGGGTGGTCCAGAGGGATGACTGGCATTTCCTGGGCAGTAACCAGGGATGCCAGACATCCTGCAATGTGTGACAGTCCCGCACAACATAGCATTGTCCCGCATCTCTCACGACGTTCACATGTCCGCCTGGACATTCATGGAGATTAAAAAAAAAAATCCTGTTTATAAGTTCTAAGCCTAGAACCTAACTCTGTTTTAACATATACACACTGTGTATTCTGAATACTTTTTGCACAATTTTAAACACTGTGCTTAGCTTGAAACTTGAACAAGCATTGTGCGCCATTTCAGGAAATCACATGGCCAACAGCAACGCCATTTGTAGTGTCTGAGTCTCCAATGCAAATGCAGCTGTTGCCTCACTTTGATTCCATGCTCCCATATAAACATATTTATCTCCTATTTTAAAGTCTCAAATGTAAAGGAAATATGTTAACTCACAGAATATGTCTTAATTTTCTTAGACCTGAACTTATTTTATGCATCTACCTGTCTTCTTGTGAAGTCACTCCCAAACATTTACATATTGAAATACGTAGTTTATTATAAATTGCTTTGATTTAAATTCTTTATTTTATGGTTAGAGCAGTCTATTGAGGTTTTTTAAAACTGAGGTATAATTGACATACAGTATTAGTTTCAGGTGCACAGCATAACGATTCTATATTTGTATCCATTGCGACATGATCACCACAATAAGTCTAGTTAATGTTGTTCACCATACACAGTCATGGACATTTTTTTTTTTCTTGTGATGAGGACTTTTAAGATCTACCCTCTTAGAAACTTGCAAATAGGCACTATACTATAATTAACTATAGTCACAATACTGTACACTATATTCCCATGATTTACTTTTTTTATAGCAGGCTGGAAGACTGTACATTTTGACCCCTTGACCCATCCACACCTCCCTCCCCCACTGCAAACACCAATCTGTTCTGTTCTCTGTGTCTATGACCTTGGTTTTTCTTCTTGTTGTTGCTTGTTTTCTAGATTCCACATATAAGTGAGATCATACGGTATCCGTCTTTCTCTGTCTGACTTATTTCACTTAGCAAAATACCCTCCCAAGTTCATCCACGCTGTCACAAATGGCAAGATTTCATTCTTTTTACGGCTGAATAGTATTCCATTCCAATATACCACATCTTCTTTATCCATTCATCCATCAATGGACACTTTTTTTTTTTTTAATTTTATTTATTTTTGGCTGCGTTGGGTCTTCGTTGCTGCGCACGGGCTTTCTCTAGTTGCGGCGAACGGGGCTACTCCCAGTTGCGGTGCACGGGCTTCTCATTGTGGTGGCTTCTCTTGCTGCGGAGCATGGGCTCTAGCATGCGGGCTTCAGTAGTTGCAGCATGCGGGCTCAGTAGTCGTGGCGCACGGACTCAGTTGATCCGCGGCATGTGGGATCTTCCCGGACCAGGGCTTGAACCCGTGTCCCCTGCATTGGCAGGCGGATTCTCAACCACTGCACCACCAGGGAAGTCCCATCAATGGACACTTATCTTGGCTATTGTAAATAATGCTGCAATGAACATGATAATGATGCATGTATCTTTTCAAGATATTGTTTTTGTTTCCTTCAGATAAATACCTAGAAGTAGAAATGCAGTAACACATGGTAGTTCAATTTTTAATTTTTTGAGGAACGTCCACACTGTTCTCCATAGTGGCTGCACCAATTTACATTCCCACCAACGATGTTAAGCTTTGAATGCCTGTAGGCATGTTATATTGTCTGTGAGCTTTAGTTCGGTAAAAGGAATGTTAAAAAATATTTGTTATACAAAGTGGGTGGGTCTGATAGGGTTGAATACAACTATTCAACTGAAGGCCTGAAAGTTCTTTGTGTTAGACCTGGGTCCCTCCTGCCACGGCTTAATGCCATTTTCCATTTTCAGTCTTTTTTCCTCTCCCTTTGGAGATGGAAAAGAACTACTGAAAACAACCTTAAAATTTTCTTTCTTTTTTTATGTCCCAAAGTGTAAATGATGTAATATCTTATGCTCACTAGGTTTGGCATTACAAAGCCTTTTTGGGTATAAATATAATTTCACATGGCTCAAAGTTCAAAATCCACATTCCTGTGGAATCAGCCAAAAGATGGCAGCAGTTTTTCTTCAGTCTTTTCACTGCAGCCTTTCTTGAGTGTCCCTGACCAGCTGCGGGAGGGTTCCTGCTTCCTGATCTGGGGGGGCCTCATGTGTCTCCACCCCCAGAGCTGGGCCCGCTGCACTGTGCATTCTGGTCTTCGCACTGCTAATTCACCAAGCTAATTAGGCTAGTTAAGGGTCCATAAAGGCAGAAATCTGTTGGAGTTTAGTTTCATTCATTTCTTTCAGAAAAATTTGCAAGGAAGCTCCTGTCAGCTTTTGGAACGGGAACAGAATCTCACAGGCTTGGCATGAGAAACTGTTGAAGGCGCCAACCTTCCAGGCCAAAGATTCTAGTCACAAAGAGTCCCAATTCAACTTTTTCCCTTGAGGCGAACTTCAAAGTATGCAGGAATCAAAAACTCATATAATGAAAATAAAGCCAGGGATAACACACTTAGCTAAGACTTGCTGGAAACACATTTCTCCCACTGTACCTCAATTCTCTCTGCCTACAGAACTGCCTCATGGCACCTAATTACTTATAAGGAAGACAAAGGCAGCTTTTCTGATGGTCACTCACTTTATTCCACTTGTGCCTGCAAAGTTTCTTGTGTTTAAAATTTTTTATTAAATGAAGTTATATAGCTTCCTACATGCCTGGCACCGTTCCAAGCACTTTAAAGATATTAATTAATTTAATCCTCATCACAGCCCTATGAGATTGGCACTTTATTTTATTATTCTTATTATATAGATGAGGAAACATGTAAACACCATTTCCTATTTTCCTTTGATGGTTGTTTTTTCTTTCTTTTTTTTTGGGGGGGGGTGGGTTTCTTCTTTTTCCTACATAAGGTTTTAGGACTGTGCCTAATTATGTTCTGGAACCAATTTTTTTTTTAATCATTGAAAAAAATTGGAAAATGAGGATAGTACAGATCAGAGCAAAGCATTATCTCAAAACACAATGTTTGAAGTTGTGGGGTGTTTTTTTTGGGTTTTTTTGGTTTTTTAGGTGAAATATAAGCCACTTAAGGAATTCCACAGAAGAGCCCAAACTAAAATGTCTTAGAGATTCTTTCGGCCACTAGGCTCACGTTAGCAGAATAAAGCAGCACCAGAGGTTTAATCTCTTGGATTTCTCTTGTTTTTATGTGCTCTTGGCATTGCCGAATTTTCCTCCCACTAGTGAATCACTTACCTCCAGGCTTTTTGGGGGAAGGCCAGGGAAGAATAGCACCCTCACAACCTGTGTCAGGGCATTGCTCACACATCAACGCACATATTCAAAGAGCAAATGCCCAACTTCATGACTACTGCAGAGGGTCATTCACACTTTTTGCTTGCATCTATATAGTACCATCTATCTGGAAGCTTTTGTGACGATTTGATTAAAATTAATGCACATTCAGCTAGTTGGTTTACAAGATCACCAACATGCTTGCAAAGTCTTGACATTTGCGGCCTGTTAAAATTAAACCTTTCCTATTGAAGTGTTTTGAATTCTGCAAAAGAAGAGTATTCAGAGCTTGTTGGATAGATCTTCTTCCCTCATATAATTTCTTTAGATTATTGAAATTTTTACCACGCTTATTTTTGAATTCTGAAGCACATGTCATTTTGATTTGGATTATCGTCAACCAGCAATTAGTAGAGAGAGGTGTGGGACTGCTCTCTCTTTTAAAGCATTTTTTCCATGCCACTGACATTTTATAGCAAGCCTCCTATTAACTGGGATGGTTAGAGAATGTGGAGGTCTTGTTACTTGGACAACGGAAGAGTTTATGAGAAAGCCCATTCTGTTAGAACTCTTGGACTTCTTTACAAAATTAATTAGTCCACTTAATGACCTTAGAAAACAAAGTGTGTAGTATCAAACACCACTGAATCTTTCTTTCAGAGGTTGGTGTCTTGTTATGCTTCAGGGTCTTCGTTCTGAAGGTCCATTATTAGTGTACAGAACTGCAGTTAGAGAATGGAGGAGACAGGACCCAACCTGGACCTACCGACTCGGGAATTCTTTTCAGAATTCTGGAATTATATCCCTGAGATAATAAGCTTGTTTCCTTATCAGCAAGGTGCACAAACTCTGGTGCAGCCTGGCAAGGATTAAATGCTTAGTTTCACCATTTACTCACTGTATAACCTTGGGCAAGAGGGTTATCTGTTCCTAAGTTTTTCTAATCTATAAAATAGGCAAATAGTAGTGCCTACCACAACTCATTAATGCTCATGTTAGGAGTAATAAATATTCATACAAAAATACAGAGGAGAATGTCTGTGCCCCAGGTAGCCAAACTGCAAAGTCTAAGGGCACAGTCCCCAGGACTATCTTCACTTCTGACACCAACCTCACCTCCGAACAACTGCGGGTTCAGGGGGTTCTCAAAGCCAACCCCAGGTTTGGTAATGGGACAGACTTCACTTAAGGCAATTATACTCATGGTTACAGTTTATGACAGGAAAGGGCTACAAATTAGAACCTGCTAAAGGAAGAGCCACATATGGAAGAGTCTAGGAGGGTTCCAAAGGCAAAGCTTTCATTGTCCTCAGGAAGTGTTAAAGTCCCGGTACTGATGTCTGACAATACACAGGGAGTATTACTAGCCTGAGGTGTTCACCAGGGCTTTGGTGTGCAGAGCTTTTATTGGAGCTTCATTATATAGGCATGTTTGATGGATTGATTGCCCATGTGGTGGAACTTGGTCTCCAGTCTCCCCACCCCCAATTTAGACTGAAACCACATGGCCCAGGGGCCCACTCTGAATAACAAAGATACTCCTACCACTTGGGAAATTTCAAGGGTTTAAAGGTTCCCCCTCAGGAGCTGGAGACAAAGGCCAAATTCTTTACTGCATAGTCTGGCAGAGAGTAAGTACTCTCCGAATATGTATGATTATTATTACAATATAAGGAACACCTGTATTCCCACCACTAGATCCAATAATTAACATTTTGCCATATTTGTAGTATCTATGTAGATAAATATAGGTGTACAAATGGATGTATATACATGTATTATATATACATTATATATGTTAAATATACATTATTATATATATGTATACATTATATGTATAATAGGTACATTATATATAATACTTATTTTCGAACAATTCAGATCTAGATCTAGATGTATTTCTATATCTGAATTGTTTGAAAATAAGTTGTAGCTCTTACAAGCCTTCATCCCTAAAGAAAAACTTTAGTACACATTTCCTAAGAATAACTGCAATACCATATTTCACCTTAGAAAGCTAACTATAGTTGCCTCATATGCAATATCCAGACTACACTCTAATTAAAGGGAAAATATGAGTTAGGTGAGGAATCCAGTTGGTCGTCAGGCACTTTTTCCCTAAACTGCACTCTCATTCTGTCTTGCCCCTGTGGAAGAATCTCAGGTGGCTCTATGTTTCAAGGCTAAGCACTGGTGACCAGCATTCAAGGCCTCTCTGACGGTGTGGACATCACATTCCCAGCCTACAATAGCACATTCCCACAAACACTGACATAACATTTCCCGAGTGCCTACTGTGCACCAGGCCCAGCCCAGTTCCCACTGCTTCCCACCAGCAACCCTCTTCTCCAGTCATGGTGTCTTCCCATCTTCCCACACATACTGTGCACATTGATAGCTGAGAGGAGCCAACCTCTCACCAAGGCCTTTAGAAGTCCCTTGGTGCAGTAGCCTTCAAATTGTGTCCCATGGGTTCAGCCAACGAGCCTTAGGAGCTGCCCAAAGAGGTGAGGTGATGGCCACGAGTGTGGGTCATACCTCTCTTGCAGTTGCCTCCACCACCATCAAAAAAGAATTATTGGTATCCTATTGCTTTGAAAAATGGTTTCAAAAGCCATTAATCAAATCTGACCTATCATTTTACAGAAGAAATGGAAGCAGGAAACAGTGAATCTATTTGCTCAGGTATCCAAAACATGGTTTTGGGAGATGAATCTACTCCAGGTATATTTGACCACACATACTTCCCTCCAGCCTTTATAAAGGTTGTTCCCTGTCTGACAAGTCCTCCTCCTACTCTTGGACTCATCCAGACCTCCTTCAAACATTGGGAGCATATGTGCTTTCTCCACTATAATCCTTCCAGAGATGCTCAAAATGGTTCCCTGCTCTGATCTCCTAGAGCCTTTTTAGACTGAACTGCACACGTTTAATACTTGATTTTTTTACTCTGGGGTCTTTTACGCATTTTAGTTTTGCTTCCCTTCAAGGTCAGTAGTACTTTCACAGAGTTGGCTAAACAATTTGGACTTTTAATTTAGTTCACCTAAACACGTAGTAAACATTCATTGAGTAACTCCTATGCACCAGGCACAAGAATATAAGAATGCTTTGGAGAACAGATGAAGGACTTGCCTTCATCTTCAAACTCCTTGCCTCTAGAGGCTCAAATTCTACTTGAAGAAACAGACAAGGGAACATGATATTACAGTACCAGACAGAATGGAATCAGTATAAAATATAGGTCAAGAAGGTGCTCTAAGAATGCAAGAGGCAAAGCAACTCTGTGACAGAAAAGATCAGTCAAATGTCCATTTGTTTCTCTCCATCATGGGTACAGTGTAGCCACTCACTAGCTATTGATTAACTGAGGATTTTACACAATTTGATGAATCAGTATTCAATTCACTGTAAAAAAAAGCCCAAAAACCAAAAAAAACAGCCTAGAAGTTCATATGGCCAAAGGCCTGTCTGGACTCATAAGAATGAAGCCCCAAATTACATCTCTTCTTGGGATTGTTATCAATTCTTTAGCAAAGTACTAGAACACAGTAGCTGCTCAACAGTCACTGGTTAAATGCAGTTCATGGGGGCTTTGTATATGCTAAGTAAACCAGTTTTTAAGAGTACTGTTCATTATTAATTACTCAAGTTGAGTTCCATCAAAAAGAATGAATGCAGGGACTTCCTTGGTGATGCAGTGGTTAAGAATCTGCCTTCCAATGCAGGGGACATGGGTTCGATCCCTGGTCCGGAAAGATCTCACATGCCACGGAGCAACTAAGCCTGTGCGCCACAACTACTGAGCCTGCACTCTAGAGCCCGCAAGCCACAACTACTAAGCCCGAGTGCCCAACTACTGAAGCCTGCGTGCCTGGAGCCCGTGCTCTGCAACAAGAGAAGCCACCTCAGTGAGAAGCCTGCACACCGCAACGAAGAATAGCTCCTGCTCACCGCAACTAGAGAAAGCCCATACGAGCAAGGAAGACCCAATGCAGCCAAAATATTAAAAAAAAAAAAAAAATTAAATTAAATTAAAAAAATCAATGTACTTAATAGCAGCAACAAAGAAAATATTAAAAAAACAAACAAAACAAAACAAAAAGAATGAATGCATATTGTAAAATTTTACCTTATCCTGATTTAGATTCTACTATAAGAAGACCTTAAAAATTTCACAGGAAAATAAAGCAATTCTTCTGGAATTCAAAGGAGACTTGGCTCTAAGAACAAAACTACATAAGATACCTATAAAGGTCAGTCCCATCTCTGAGGCTTCCTTCCTCCCATCCTCCACTCTCCCCAAATTCTGTTTTACCTTTCAAGTCACTCCAATTCCACAGGTCATTTGTGTGACAGACTGGAGTCTTCTAGTCCAAAAAGACATCAGTGGAAGAGCCACAAGAAGTACTCAAGACCAATTATTTCCTGGAAGTACAACTAAACATTTATGCCAAGCCCAAAGATTCATTTTTCACAGGCACTCTATAGCAACCAGGTAAATAATATTTTTAAAATGCTATTCAATAAGTTAACTTACTTAGTTTTATGTGTGTGTGTTTGTGGCTAAAATCTGTTCTCAACATGAAATCCATTAGAGTAATTATATGAAGGTTTTACTGTGGAAAAGGTTAGGGTTTGGTAATGGCTCTTATAAATACACATTTATTTGTGTTACTAAGTAACTAATAATGTTGGCTTCCCCGCTAGACTCTAAGCTCCATAAGAACAGGACACTGACCTTCTCACCACTGCATCCCCAATGCCTTGCAAAATGCCCAGCATTTAGATGTTCAGTGTATTTTTGATGAATACATGAATGTGGAAGACAGACTTTGGTGCAATCCTGAAGTGTTCTTTGCCCTGCAAACATAGTTATGACAGATCAGGATGAATACACAGAAGATACACTAATCAAATTTTCACAAGGGGGAAAAACTGAGGATAAGGATTGGTTGAACCGTGTGAAACTGCTGTTTTTGAAGGTCCAAAGAGAAAATAAGATAGGCATTTCACATAGTGCAGTGTCATGTGATTGTTTTGAAACTCTTCTCCCATTTCTCAACCAGTCTGAATTTATGAGACTAATTTAAATACATTACATTTTTAAAAGAGATCTATGTCTTATCTTTATAGATGGGTTTGAGAAGCCAAGGTGTTTCCAAGGGGATGTGACAGGTGTCTTCGGACGTCTGAAGGATCACTAGACCAAGAATCAGTTAGTTCTATGTGTGCCCGATCCCAGGAGACCTGGCATCAATAGTTGGCAGCTACAAGGATACAGTTCTCAGCTCAAAAATAAGAAAGTATTTTGTAACTCTCAGGGCTGTTTGGGTGATAACTTCATGACTGGAGGAATTCAATAAGTCTGAGAAACTCTTTGTTTGTCCTGTTGTAAAGGGGAATCTAAACCCCCTCAGAGGGGAACAAGATGATCTCAGGGGTTCTTCCCATCTTCAGAGTTGATGACTTGGCTTCAAGGAACTCAGTGAGACCCGTCAACCTAGGTCCAGGTGTATTTATCTCTAAATGAATATTCCCTGTTCAATTATTAAGTAATTTGTGATCTAGAAAGAAAGGTATTACAGAACAAGGTGTAATTTTTCTAGAAAAGTCAAGTTGGGTCTAAATTAAAAGTAAATACTTGAGTACACAGGTCGAACTAGTATTGTCCTAAGAATAGTACCACAACCAACAGAAAAATGTTCTTAAAGTTATGGTATTGGTGTTTTAAAAGGCTTTAGCTTTAAATACAAACTAAACGAAATAAAGGTGGTTTAATTTTTGCATTAATTCCAAGGAATACAAGCGTGAATTGTGATTTATTTGTTTGGGTTACACTGTCCAATTAGCTTAATTTGGAGACAAATAGAGCAACGGTATAACCCTGATCTTGGTTCTTCCCTGTTTATTGAAGACCACATTCAGTTCAACAAATATTTATTGTGTCTCTACTATATATCACAAAGGTGAATGAGACACTGCTCACTGCCCTCTAGGGGCTAACATCTCACCTGCTCCATGGTTTGACTCATAATACTTCCTGAACACTTATTTTGCACCATTTAACACTTTTAACACCCTATAAAGTAAGTACTATTTTTATTCTCATTTATAGATGGGAACTCTAAGATATGCAGCGTATAGGCTAAGTAATCTGTCCATGGTCATATAGCCAGTAAGAAACAAAGAAAGGATTTGAACCTAGGCAGCATGGTTTCACTTTACAAGCTTAACCATTATATTATATTGCCTTTGACATGAAGCACAATCTTTCTTTTGCACAAAGGAGACTCACTGACCCAAGACTGACTGCCTATGACAGACATACATGATCTATACGCAAGGCCTACAAGGCCTATTTGTATTCATCCAATTTCAATTCATTTGGCACTTATGGAAAACCTACTGCATTTTAGGCACGGCACTACGTGATTCCACAGTGACTATCTCATTCAACCCTAACAGCTTTGTCAAACAGATATTATCTCTGTTTTAATGATGAGAAACAGAGGCAGAAGTTAAATGACCTTACTGGGTTCACACAATTAGTGAGAAATGGCGCTGAGATTTAAACCCAGGCCTCCTGATTCTAAGTCGTGTGCTTTCAGTAGCTTTGTAAATGTCATTTTTAAAAGTGTACAAGTCAGTAGTTTTTAGTATAGTTACAAGGATGTACAACCATCACCACTAATTCCAGAACCTTTTCATTATCCGCCAAGAAGAAACTCAGTTCCCAGTATCAGTCACTTCCCACTCTCCCCTCCCCCTACCTACTGGCCACCATGAATCTACTTTCTGCCATTATGAATTTGCCAATTTTGGACATTATCTATGCATGTAATCATATAATAAGTGATTTTTGTGACTGCCTTCTTTTACTTAGCATGTTCTCAAGATTCATCCTTGTGGTATGAATATACATAGGTGTGTTCATCCTATGTATCAGTTCTTCATTCTTTTTTATGTCTGAATAATATTCCACTGTGATGTCCTACATTTTGTTTGTCCATTCATCAGTGAATGGACATCTGGATTGTTTCCACTTTTGGGAAAATAAAAAATACTGCTATAAACATTCATGCACAAGTTTTTCAGTGAATATGTTTTCAATTCTCTTGGGTATATACCTAGGAGTAGAATTGCTGGTTCATTTGGTAACTCTGTTTAACTTTTTGAGGAGTTTCCAAACTGTTCTCCAAAGATGCTGCACCATTTTCTCACCAGCAATAAGTGAAGGCTTCAATTTCTCCATGTCCTCTCCAACACTTATTTTCCGTTTTTTTAAAATAGTCATTGTAATGAGTGTAAAGTGTTGTCTCTTTATGGGTTTGATTTGCATTTCCCTAATGGCTAATAATTTTCAGCATCCTTTCATTTGTATATTGACCATTGATATATGTTTCTGGAGAAAAGTCTATTCAAATCTTTTGCCCATTTAAAATTTTTAATTGTTTATTGTTGGATTGTAAGAGTGCCTTGTATGTTCTGGATACTAGGCCCTTATCAGATTTTGCAAGTATTTTCCCCCATTCTGTGGATTGTCCCTTTACTTTCTTGAAGTTTTTAATTTGATGTCCAATTTATCTATTTTTTATTTGGTTGCTTGCGCTTTTGGTGTCACACCTAAGAAACCACTGCCTAATTCAAGGTCATGAAGTTTACATGTAAATATAATTCTAAAACTGGGCTTTCACTTACTTCTCTCTCACGAGGGAGAGATATATAATCACAAGTTCCCTTTGCAGTTTTAAAAGAGCCTGACCCTCTATTTGGCATTGGAAAAACAGGCTTATTTTTACCGAGGCATAGGAACATTAGATTAAAATAATTACGGAATTCACAAATTTTCTCCCAATTTATGAAAAGTGCTTATTACAGGACATTAAATAAATTGTGCCTATTTATTATTATTATCTTAATCATTATAATTATTGCAAGATATTTATATCAATGTTCTGAAAAAAACAACAGAAAATAATAATGGAAGTTTAGAACTCACGATTAGGAGAGAAGCGTTCAAAGAAGAGACACGTTAGCATAGGTGACAGCTAACTGTTGAGATGGCTCCCTGTGCCTGCTGGGCTTGGCAACCTGAGGGACAGTACTTGTACCTCTAGCTAAGAGTAACGTCTCCTAAAATTTGGGGACAGGGAAAAAAAATCTTCATTTCATAACCTTGTTTCAAACTCCTTAATTATGTAAATGTACATTCAAGACTTTATGAAACAGTTCACCTACTGTTGGGCCAATGTATCTTGACTTTATTTCACGCTATCTTTTCACAGAACGTAAAAGTGAGAATTTCAGAATTACTTGCTTCTCAAAGCCCACTCTTTCTTTTGTTTTAATTTTTATTTTATATTGGAGTAGAGTTGATTCAATGATGTGTTCCAGGTATACAGCAAAGTGATTCAGTATGGATACCCATACAAGTATCCTTTCTTTCTCCAATTCTTTTCCCATTTAGGTTATTACGGAACATTGATCCGAGCTTCCTGTGTTATACAGTAGGTCCTTGTTGGTTATCATTTTATTTATTTTTTATTATTTTTTTGTTGATTTTTAAAAAATTTTTATTTACTTTGTTTTTGGCTGCACTGGGTCTTCGTTGCTGCGTGCAGGCTTTCTCTAGTTGTGGCGAGCGGGGGCTGCTCTTTTTTGTGGTTAGCGGGTTTCTCATTGCAGTGGCTTCTCTTATTGTGGAGCACAGGCTCTAGGCGTGCGGGCTTCAGTAGTTGTGGCACGTGGGCTCAGTAGCTGTGGCTCACGGGCTCTAGAGCGCAGGCTCAGTAGTTGTAGCACACGGGCTTAGTTGCTCCGCGGCATGTGGGATCTTCCTGGACCCGGGCTTGAACCTGTGTCCCCTGCATTGGCAGGTGGATTCTTAACCACTGCACCACCAGGGAGCCCTGGTTATCTACTTTAAATAGTGTGTACATGTCAATCCCAAATTCCCAATCTATCCGTCCCCACCACCCACCCCCTTTCCCCCTGGTAACCATAAGCTCGTCAAAGCCCACTCTTCTTCCACCACAATCCATGGGCCAGCCTCAGGAAGAATTTTAGGACTACCACTTATGACTGGACAAGCAGTGCATTGCTCAAATACAGGGCCGCACCATTTGACTCAAAGTCACTGTAGATTCATAGCAGGTTAGCAGACAGGTATTTTGGAGAACACGTATTTTTCTAACTTGAATACATCCACCAAAGGGATAAGCAATGTGGCAGTGGATGGGATTCCCAAACCTTCTATGTATTTGCAGGCAGTGTATTCATACCCTTGGCAGTGTACCCTTCAGGTCTTCAAGTTCTCGGGAACCAATGTGGGGCTTCTGGGCTATTTTGGTAGCTGTCTGCTCTATAGTATTCCCTTGCTTTGTCAGTGTGGCAGTGATAATACCCATAAGCTTTAAGAGACATATACCAATGGCCTACAGACCACTGATTTTTGTGTGTCTGAATGAAAAGGAATGGCATCAGTGGTCACTGTAAATAATAATGATTTAAAACACACTGATTCCCCAATATAAAAATAGAAAAATATCACAATTCACAGACGAAATTCAAATGACATTAAACTATGAAAAGCTCAATTTTACTAGTAACAAAATCGATTGAAAATTAAAACAGTAAGGCATTACTTTTCATTTATGAGACTGACCAAAATAAGGGTGCTGACAAAGGCAGGAAGAGTTGGCATTCATATGCTGTTGATGGAAGTGGATGGGCATCACTTTTTTGGGCAATACTTAAAACATCAAATGTACATTCCCTTTGATTCAGACACACCACTTTTAGGAAATTATTTGAGTAGAAAGATGTAAGTAGGCAAAGCTTTGCGTATAAGAATGTTTACTGCAGTATCATTGGCAGCATTGCAATATTAGAGATAATCTTTATCTCCAAATACAATTTATTGGTTGAATTAAATTCAAAATTGAATGTATAGTATTTCAAAATGATATGTGCATATATACATGTGTGCATACAAGTGCATGTATATGCACATATACACGCATATATACATAGTAAAATAGAGAAAATGGTGGGCAGTGATTACTTCTGGGAGATAGGAATGGGGGAAAGAAGGATTCTGACTTTCACTTTATATACCATTGTAATGTCTGATGTTTTAAAAAAAAAATCATCTGTAGCACTTTTGTAACTTTTTAAAAAGTAAACCTATTAAGTTTATATTCCACTTCTGAATTGGAAGCTAGCCAGCAATGTACTTCAACTGTGTACTTACTGCACATTGAAAATATTTTTGTAAAGTGTTCACAGGATGCCAGCTACTTTTCTTTGGGGCAAAAGTGGTTTTTGGCATATCTAACACTCGTGAGTTAAGGTACATTTCATAATCAGAAGCCAAAGAAACTATAAACGAGATTATTCTGTATATAACATGGTTGATATCTGCAGTAGATTAATGACAAACTTGGGACAATGACACAGGTTTAAGTTCTGAGCCCCAAAATATATATTGGAGGAGGCAACTTGTTTTTGTTGATAACAAGAGAAATGCATGGAAGGCCCTGAGAAACAACAACCTTTTTGCAAGAGTCCCTGAGCAGCACAGGCAATTACTATTCTCCATTTTAAAAGATTCAAATCTTCATCTAAGAGGAATCTGCAGATTTCAGCTTTTCTGGGGTGTTCATGCAGTTACCTAACTTCTTCAGGAATGCAAACAGACAAACAAAATTACATTTATAAAACGGCTCTTCTGCTCCACTGTCCTTCCAGAAACAGAAGGACACTGCTATGGCCTGAATGTGTGTGTCCTCCCAAAGTTCGTATGTTGAAATCCTCCTAACTCCCAAAGATGATGGTAGTAGGAGGTGAGGCCCCTGGGAAGAGCTTAAGTCATGAGGCTGGAGCCTCATGAATGGCATGAGTGCTCTTATAAAAGAGAGAGATCCCCAGCCCCTTCCCCGACGTGAGGACACAGGGAGAAGTCTGAGACCTGAAGCGGGTCCTCACCTGACTCTGTTGACACCTGATCTCAGACTCCCGGCCTCCAGAACCGTGAGCAAGAAATTTCTGCTGTTTATAAGATGCCCAGTCTGCAGTATTGTGTTACAGCAGCCCGAACAGACTTAAGGAACACTATTCACAAGACCAGGTTCAAGTCCCGATTTTTCTCTTTCCTGTGGGCCTGAAGTAAGTCACATACTCTCCTATTTCTTTCTGACAATACCTAGGCCAAGTCCTTTCCTATGTTGACACAAGGCTGAAATGTGGTCACATGGGTAAAGTGCTTTCAAAACTGTGAAGTCCTCAACCAACGGGAAAATATTTTAATACGAATGTGTAACTTAGTATTATTTTGAAGGTGGGAACATTTTCAAGGATGAGTCCAAGTTTATGGTTTTTCACTGTTCTGGTTTAGCAGACCGCTATCCTATTTATAAGCACTTCAATAAAATAGTGTTGTATTAAGTTTTATTATATGGTGACCATTGCGGGCCACTTCTGGTATAAAGGATATTAGACGTAATTCTTCTACGCTGGCACTCATAGATGATTTTATTAAAATAACATTTTTAAAGCGCAGAAAATTAAGAAACAATCCTATTTGACGTATTAGAGAGACCATCACAGAACAGACTGTAGAAATTCTTTACATCTTCTGCAACAATAAAATGAAACACTGCCTAAATTTAGCAAAGACACTACTAAGAGGCAGGTATTTTGCAGGCAGGAAAACCTTTTATTTTAAACCACAAATAGTCAGCAGGTGGCCACAACTATCCATGTTTCATTAAAATCACGTAAAACCTAGGTACAAAAGCACCACTGATTATTGCTCTAGAAAAACTGCACGAAAAAATTCAAATACGCACAGTAAAAACACCACAGTATGCACAGGACTAAATTTTTAAAGCAAGTGCATGGAATGCTGAATCAATTTTACAGACAGCTTCCAATATTAAATTGGTATTTCTTTTACTCAAGGATGACGGGAATTTCCAAAAAGCTTGACTATGAGAAGGTAAAATGTCCATCCTTATATATTTTTGTATGCCAACTAGTAGAGTCCTAAAAAATTAGCATTTACAAAATACTTGGTAAAAAGAGCTCTTAAAAGTTGTCCCAAGAGGTACATAAAATCAACCCCAATTTTCATGACAATTCATTCTCCCTCGTTTACAGATTCAGTTTTCTGTGCCTGTGAAAAAAGAACGGAAGACAAAAAAGATAGAGTTACTATTAAAACTACTATAAGCCAAAGAAGAGTCCACCCCACCAACACACACACTTTGGAACATCTGTTTTTTAGCAGCTCTACTGCAAAACCGACTTCAACTCTGGGTGTAAAACAGACAAGGCAGGAATATAGGACACAAACACTTGGCTGCCTTTATTGCTTTCTGCTTTGCAAACGACCACGGAAGCTTTACCTGTGAGCTCCCTCGGTTCACGATAAAAAGACCACCACACTACTATCTGATGCTAGTCACTGCAAACGTGCGGAATTTTCTACTGTACCCTTAACTCTCACTGTTTCAATCTGCCCCTTTACTGACAGTGTGCTGGGTGGGGTACCTCTGGAGGCTGAGACATTAACAGTTGAGCGAGAGATGTGGATCTGCAATAATATTACAGGCAATAAAGAGAGACATTATGAACATGCGGTCGCCAGCTGAAGGATCGAGCAATTGCTTTCAAGACACTGATTCAATCAGCGGGAGGTATTTAGGGAAAGTACCTCTTCAGCTTTAGTGTCACCATTTTCAGATGGTGTAGTACCTTCCTTTCCAGCTTCTTGCTTTTCCTCCTTCTTCCCTTTAGCACCTTTGTTAACCTTTGTTGCCAGTTCTTTCTAACAGGGGATCAAAGCACAGGGAAACAGAGTGTGTTAGACACGGTGTGATGTTGTGTAAGCTCAGCCAGCCTCTGTCCAAACACAGGGGGAAACACAAGCAAGGCCAATGTGGTGGCTTTTAGGGGAAAATGGAAACCCAGTTCCACTGAGCTTTGAGTGAGTTACACTGAGGCTCCATGAACATGTAACAGGCAGCTTAGAAAATCCACTGGACTTTGATTTCCCCTCGTGTGTGTCTTTGGCGAGCACCGTCTCTTGCTAAAGTGAGAAGTGGCTCTGCCGTGGGGAAGTAGCAGCAGGGGGACGTGGTGAAGCCAGGGCAGACCCAGCAAGAGAAACAATGCGCGTGGGGACCTGGGGCTTAAGTGACAAGAAAGCTGAGAAAGCGCTTAAAAGGGAGGCCCAGAGGAAGAAAAATTCCTGATTTTAAGACCAAGCTGGGACTTCCTTGGCGGTCTAGTGGTTAAGACTCTGCGCTTCCACTGCAGGGGGCACGGGTTCGATCCCTGCTCAGGGAACTAAGATCCCACAAGCTGTGCGGTGCGGCCAAAAAATAAAAAAATAAAAATAACCAAGCCACAGAAATGAGTTCCGCTTCCGAACTGCCTACTCACACCATGATACACATCGTTTCAAAAAATTCACAGCAAGGGACGATGCTCTGAAGGGCAGGGTACAGAAAAGCCATTTGGGGGTAAATTTCTTAATAATTCTGTGCCGCAGTTTCCTCATCTGCCAAACGGGATACGTGTACCTACCTCAGTAGGGCTGATGTGAGGATCTATGCATAGGATAAGCACCATGTAACTGTTTGCCGGTATTAATTATTTGCTAGTATTGATTATTATAGGATTATTATCAGTCCTCCGACTGACCTCCTCAGATCAGTTACGTGAAGTCAGAAGCCCCTCCCCACGCCTCCAGCTGTTGGCAGCAGTGTCGCCCGGGCCCGGGCTCCCCCCTTCTGAGCCCCATCTGAACGGCGTGTTCACGAGGCAGCTACCAAACCCCGCCTTGGACATGAGGCTTCTCACACCAACACGCTCTGACCTCCTTCGCTTTATGGACCAAACGGAAAACACACTCCCGGGGAAACATAAAGTTGTGCTCTCTGCCTTGGGAGAAAGCCTGTCTGTAGCTGGGGGAAGTTTTCCAGTCCGTACATTGAGCCTGGATCATAAAATGTGATCGCGCCTCGGATGACTCTGGGATATGGGATTATAATTTATTCACTGCTGAAAAAGCCAAAGCGGGGCGGGGGAGCACCTCTTACCTTAGCAGATGTTTTTCTTGGTTTAGGTTCAGGTTTTGGGGGAGCAGGTTTCTGCAAAGATAAATTAAGTTATACAAATACTGAAAAAAGACAACCCTCAGCACCAAAAGGAACAGCAACAAGACTGCCAAAGACAGTCCATTTTGACTATGACGTTCATTTCAAAAAACAAAAATATGTCGTCCTATTTTCAGCATCAGGTAGCAGCAAAAAGACCTCCGCATTTCATAACTATTTTCATCCTGGGTTCTCAAGTGAATGGCAGGTGAGATCTGAAAGCCAACTCACTATTCCCGGGGCCAGAACAGCTCTCTGGGAACAGATTTAAGCTTCTGTGTCCCGTGTCTCTGTACTTCCTTTTATCACAACACAGCAGCAAGAGGAACGACTCAGGCCCTTGGCCAGATGACTCAGTGAATTCAGTCACACCGACCTTCCGAACAGTCTAGAAATCCTAGCACCATCACAGGCAAAAGCCCATCGGGAATAAGAGAGCTGCCCGTGAAGTGTTCCAAAGCCAGTTCCAAATCGTCCCATCTCTGATGCAGGTTTCAAGAGCTTGTTGAAGCTTGAGCTTCTTCCTACTTTCCTCTTCCAAGGCCAGCTCAAGGCGAGGAGACTCTCCTGCCCATCCAGACCCTGGGCTCATTTGTCCCTAGAGCTTGTTATTAAGAACACAATTATAATGATACAATGTCCACTGTTAGCTCCCAAAGTTCAAGATTTTTCACAGACCCTATTAGCCAAAGAGCCCACCGGGCAACTCTTTTTCTCTTGCCGCGTGCGGCTCTCCCCAGTCCTGGGAGCAGTGCCCACCCGTCCCGTGGCCCCAGGCCCCCTCACACAGGGCTTCAGCCCGGCTGCTTCCTAGGGGTCTGAGATGGGCACATGGAGATACTGCGGAAGTGTAAACCTGTGGTTTTCTACAGCTATCTTAGGGCAAATATTTCTCTCATTGAGTTAGGAAAAAATTATACTTCTTTCCTGGCACCAGGGAGAATGATTTTTAAATAGAAAACACTGCCCAGAGTCCCTCTCTGCCCCCCCCCCACCACCCCGTGGAGAAAAAACACATGTTCTTCCCCAACACCTCCAGATGTTCAGGATCATACAGAACCTGGCCCTTTCCATCAAGGGCATAAACTGAAATTGTAGTCGGTTCAGTTCTGGAAGATTGACCATTGGACACAACCTCTCAAATAAAAAAAGAAAGTGGAGCTTGAAAAGTAGGGACTATTTTCCTTCACCTTCTGGCCACTGTAAATTTGTACTTTGCTCCCCACATCTATCAGCTTGCATGGCTCCTACATTTTCAGGATTAAAAAAATTTTATTTTGGGCTTTGATATAGTGTATTAACATGCCCTTGTTTTCTCAATTTACAGCAAATAATGTCCTTTCATATTATTTTCTGTTAAGACAGACCTTTCCCCCAAACTCAGCATTCGTGTTTTGATGGGGCAGGAAATGATGAGGCTTTGTAGTCTGTAATCCCACTGGCTTCCAAGTGCTCTGCCTCAGCACCACGGGCAACGACGTCAGTGGAAGGTATTATACTGCTGGTCCCTGGTGCTCAGGAAAGTCCTTATTTTAAATTTTGGCTTTTGACTTACATGATCTACCCCCTTGAAAGGCTCGATATCCATGGAATACAATGGCTTTCAGTATAATCTACAGTGAAATCTACAAAAGAGTTAAAACTTAACTTCTCAACCACAGTGAAAATTATACCACTGGACAAGCACACCACCTTTGAGGGGTTTTGGCAGAATCTGGATTAACAGGGTACACACACGACCACACCTCCCAGGTCTTAACCTTCCTGTTCACACATGACCACACCTCCCAGGTCTTAACCTTCCTGGCAACTCTGACATTGCTTCCTAGGTTGGGACTCATGTGAAACACTGGCTCACCCAACCCAAACCTGGCTATACTTCTGAACTTGTGAATGGTCCCAATACCTATTTCTTTTTTTTTTCTTTAAATTTGTGAAACAAGTTTAGCAAAAATATATTGAGAAGAAAAGCCAGAAACTGCTATCTATTTTTTTTAATTTGTGAAACAAGTTTAGCAAAAGTATATTAAGAAGAAAAGCCAGAAACTAGTATTTTTTTAAAATTCAAAAACAAGTTTCCAATATCCATTTCAGCTTGGATTCCCTACACTGTGCCAGGCACAGGTGTGGGCTGAGGAGGAAATCCATGCTTCCCTGAAGGTCACAGTAGCTTGCAGCTCCAGGGCTATCTAATATCGGGATACGTGCCATCAGCCAAGAGGTCAATGCCTTTCCCTCTGCGTCTCAGCGGGCAGTGCACATAAAGTAACCCAAGTCCTCCACCAGAGAGCCAGGCTGCCCTGGCTTGGCAGAAGGAGTACTGGTGCATGACCAGGGCGGCAGGGAGGAGCTCTGGAGCCAGCCAGGAGCACGGCGTGCTGAGGAGGGCTGAGGCATACTCCTGGCCAAGGCTTGCTCACACCAGCCGGTCCCAGCTTTAATGATCTTAACCCTTGTCCTTTCCCTGGGCCTGGCCCACAGAGGGAGACCCCAGGTGGCAGAGTGGAAATCGTTACTTTTTCAGGTTCTCTAGTTCTGAAGTGAGGCTAGAGCCTATGGATTCAGAAAACTTTCAGAATGTCCTGACTAAGGTATGAGTCATGGAGGGAGAAGTGGAATTCTTGACTCCTTTAGCAGATCAGGTATAGAATGGGAGACTAGGACTTCGCTAACATAATTCTTCATCTCAGGGATCCAGTGATATCAAACAGCTTCCTGGGCTTTGTATGCTTGCCAACCGGGCTGCCCACTGTTTTTCACCAACGTATCTGATCAAGTGAGTTGCTGGCCACACCAGCCAAAGTTGCTAGAAATTCTGACCCAGGTTATTTCTAAAAAGGAAATAAAAAAAGCTCAAGGGAAATACCACCTTAAACTTCCTTCTGCCGCTTTGCTCTGGACCGAGGGAACATGTATTCATAAGAGCTAACAACAACGGGGTCCAAAGTACTCACCGCTGACAACCTGGCAGACCGTCTGGTGGGCTACAAAGGAAATGAAAACAAAAAAACATATTTTTTGGTGATTATACACGACCAAGTTGAGTTTAAAAAATTCATTCTTACTGTCTTACTTTGTTGAAAGAATAGAATGCATGAGTCCCATGACCCTCCCCAGGTGAGCATAGTGAAACATACCCCCAAGTGCCCTGGGCACTGGAATATTCCAGAGGAAGTGTTCCTAAAGAGGTGTAGGCTCACAGTTCAAAGAAATGGCCTTTCGCAGTAGAGGGTGGGGTGGACAAGGAAAGGCAAAGAAGACACGTTTAGGCTCCGACCCAAACTTTTGTGATAAAACTGGCAGCAAGAGCACTGAGGTGCTATTTAAGAACGAGTCCAGTCTGACTCTTGTTCCTTACAAATGGAACTAAAGCTTATAAATTAATACTAAAAGAGACTTATATAATTGTGCAGAAACCAAAATAGCAGGAGTCCCCTCCCTGGTTACTACATTAGAGAAGAGAATGACTACAAATCTTAGGCAGTTAACAAGCAAGACTTCCTTTTACCTGTAACAAAATAAACACATATATTTATCTACGAAATGCACATGTTGAAAGAGGTAAATAATCTTTTTAATAATCTCATCTTTTCATTTAGAAGTTTACAAATTTAGAGAAACTGGGTTGAGGTTGGTATTTTTTCAAGGAAATCTCTTCTTCTTCAAGGATGGTGCGAGTTAACAGCAAAGGACATGGCAAAGAAAATTTCTAAGAGCAGAACTGTTCTAGGCATTTCAGAAAAACGCATATAGAATTGATATTCTACTTCCCACCAGCAAAAGATGGCTCCCCGAGGGATTTCACTTTCTAAAAGTACAACTGCCTTTCTTTAAAAGTGTTCCAAAAGCAAATACTCCATAGTTTCTGTCTGTTTTGTTCACTGCTCTATCTCCAGTAGAATAGTGTACCACCTAACATACATACAGTGGATATGCAAGAATATTGGCTGAAAAAAATAAACTCAAGCTTTTCCCTAATTTGCTGCCTTAGGCAGACTTTGCCTCATTACAATAGCTTAAATGTCTCAAATAATCTTTTAAGGGGGTCAGCAGGAGCCTGGGTCATGATTGCAAGGAATCATGGAATTCTCTTGTCAGTCTAGGTCAGCTGGTCAAGGCCAAAGTCAAAGAAATGTTTCTTGCCATCTCCACATAGAATAACCTTCTTGCTGAAAATAGCTAGAGGAAGCTAAAGTCATCTTTCTTTAAACTACAGAAGGAAATGAAGGGCCAGAGCCTTCTGGAATAATTTTAACCTTGGGGTCGTGTGCAAAGCTGAGCCGGACTTCAGGCTGGCAGGCAGAACGTGCCGAGTCGGGGAGACTGTGCAGGCTACGTGTTGGCTGTGACACGTCACTGCAGGGGTAAGGGATGCACAGTGTGGGAGGCAGGGCCTGTACCAGATGCTCCATGGGAATCACCACGGCATCTGCTGGATTATCATGGGATAATTGGAACCAATAACCATTCTGGGAACCAGAACCCAAATCCTGTAGTGCCTTTCCCACCCAGGCTGGTTAATTGCATGTGTTGGGTATCCCCGAAGAAGAGGCAGCATTATCACTTAAACCGGGCAGCAAGTGGGTAACCTGTGCTTCTTCAGTATGCTTTCTGAGCGTGTTGGAGCAAAGGAGCATCCTCCAATTACCAACCAGAGCTCAGCTTAACGCTTCTGTGTGGCCTCAAGAACCGCCCACACTGCCTCAAGAGTGAAGTGCAGCCGGCAGAAGAGTACTCAGAAAGATGCCCTCAGAGAGGAAAATCGGCGGCCTCTCTGCTAAAGAGGGTTGAACAGGTCTTGTCTGAATCCCTCCCCACTTGGTGTCGCCCTGCGTGTGCCAGGTTGGCCTGCCCTCCCCTGTCTCCTATCTGTACCCCATCTGCACAGAACCCCATTCTCTTGCACTTCTGTAGCGGGAGCCCTCAGGAAAACGTGGAGGTAAATGGAGTGGTGAGCGCCAGACATGCAAGCGTGAGCTTGCAGGGTGCAATGCCAAGGCCACTCCTCACTTACCATCCAGTCTGGAGCCTGAAAAGGGGCCGACAGGTTAACCATTACTTATAAGGGCCTCTCTATCCACCAACGAGCTGTCCTGAATAAGATCTCATTGAAGCGAAGCCAGATCCTCTCAAAAATCCCCAAACTCTGGGGCCGTTGCTCCCCTCCCTCCCTCTCCAGGCAAACGCACGCAAACACACTGAAGAGCAGAGGAATGTCAGAGCCGCCCCCAACCCCGGTCCCCATCCCCCATCCGCCCCGCCCCCGCCCCACCCCCCGGGATTTCCAGAGAGCCTTGCAACCAAGCCCTGCTCTGCAGGGCCTGCAAGCTGTTCCGATCCAAAAGACTCGCTACCTTTTCATAATTCAGGTCCAGTACAAGAGTTTCAAAATAAAAAGCCTAGGAAATTAATGCAAAAACAGAGTTTGCCTTTCTAGGCTGTCTAAACCAAGCCATCTCTAAAAACCACATGTTTTACTGTAAAATGATTTTATGACTTCCTGCTAAAATTTACCAGCTCTTCTTTCTATGCTAAAAAAAAAAGAGACTTCTCTTAAATGTTCCTTTTCGGTAACCATCCTAAGAGATCTTCTTTTTCACTGCAGACACGGGAGGCTGAAATGAACCTTCGCTCACAGTCAGCAGTATTGATTATGCACCAAGTGTATACACCTTCCTGGAACGTTTCATCAGCTTTCACAAGCCTTCAAATCTATAAATGATTGGACCATATATACCAGATATAAAATAGACCAGACTGCTCTTTTTCCCTCTTTCAAACACTAGAATTCAAAGTATTCATTTAAGACTCAGGCTGTGGGGCAGAACTACTATGAAAAAAAAGATAGTAAGAATTTCTCCTGAGAAACAACAAGGATTTACTGTAGCGCACAGGGAACTATATTCAATATCTTGTAATAAACTACAATGGAAATGAATTTAAAAAAAGAATACAGATATATACATATATGTGTATAACCGAATCACTTTGTATACACCTGAAACTAACACAATATTGTAAATCAACTATACTTCAATTTAAAAAAAAAAAAAGAGAATTTCTCTCCATTTGTTGACTGTGAATCCTCAGGAAAAGTGGCCAAAAGAGCAGTTCTAAGGGAAAAGAGGAAGGTTTTTAGAATGACAGATCGCTAAAAGTTACAGAAACAATGTAAGGGTTTGTCACTGTGGTACACAGGTGCTGGGCACAATGGTATTATTCAGTAATCATTTATTGATTACCTGGTAATTCTCCGGGTTGGAGAAAATTATGGTGAAGGCTACTATGAAAGATGTGATGTCTTTCATTTTAATGTCCTGGTTGTAAAAGCAACATAGAAGTCTAATCTCAATATGACAAAATTCCCTGGGAGAGCTAGATGCAAGTAGAATCACTGGACTTTGCTGAATACTGCTTGAAACATATGGGCCATTTCACTGGAATTCAGAAGCATATTTACTTTTATGAGATTTCTTAATGCTTCTGAGCTTCACCATGTACTTCCAAGCAAAGCCCACAAGTCAAGTCGCTTTTAACTTTCAAAAACAAATGAAGAGCTAATTAGAATTTCCCTTCTTTGCAAAACTGGGAAGTGGGGCAAGATGTGTATCAGGGCCTTGGCTGGAGAATGAAGACAGAGAAAAGGCACTGGGTGATCAGATTTTTTTTTTTTTGGCCGTGTCCTGCGGCACGCGGGATCTTAGTTCCCCGACCAGGGATCGAACCCATGCCCCCTGCATTGGGAGTGCGGAGTCTTAACCACTGGAACGCCAGGGAAGTCCCATGACCAGATTTTTATGATGACCCCAAAAGGGGCTTGAGGATAGGGGATTTTGAGTCAGAAGACGCAGACGTCTTTCCTGATTCTGCAATCTACAAGTTGTGACACCTGGGGAAAATCATGCATTTCTCTGTGAACCTCGTTTGCTCTCATCAAATGGGGATAATAACTCCTATGTGTTGACCAAAACAGTGCTTCTCTGACATGAATTACTCCCTCTCATTGCTTTCTTTTTCTTCATAGCAAATTTTCAGTCACTTTTTATTTACTGTCTCTTTCCCCCTACTACAACAGAAGCTCCATGAAGGCAGAGATTTTTGCTCCTTTTGTTCACTGTGGAATCTGTGCAGCCAGGTGCATTCGAGTGCTCCCTACATTTTTTGTTTGCTTTGGTTGGAATGTCTCTCTGAAAATGCTGAAAGGCTCTCTGCCCTCATTCCAGGGTTATTTTAAGGATCAGATCAAACAATGGAGGTGAAAGGGCTTTGAAAACTGCCCAGCGTAATGACTGTAGCATATTGTTTTGGTCATTTATCGTCCAGATACTATACTCTGCACTATGCCCTTCAAATATCATGGAGTGGAAGATGATTTTCAAAAGGGGATCCCCCTTTGTAACGGATATCTGTTGGCTGTAGCCTAGACTGTGCACACTCATGACATAACTAGAAAATTCAGTCAATTCACTGGGGGAAAAAAATCAATCAATATACGGTCAGACAGTTCTTACCCCAAAGCACCACCAACCAACTGATCTTTTCCCTTTTCAAACAACTATGTTGGTGTCCTGAAGGCAAATCACAGGTTTTAATCTGGTGTTGGCTTAAAGGACAGGAAAAGAGTCTTTTCTAGGAAAGACTTTTGTTAGCAATAAGATAATACATGTAATCAGATAAAATATTAGAAGTAATAATGTAAAAATATAAGTAATAAAAATTCTGGGGTAAAAGAATATGCATAAGGAAGTTGAGACACAGATGTAGAGAACAAACGTATGGACACCAAGGGGGGAAAACCGCGGTGGGGTGGGGATGGTGGTGTGCTGAATTGGGCGATTGGGATTGACATGTATACACTGATGTGTACAAAATTGATGACTGATTAAAAAAAAAAAAGAATATGCATAAAACAGTTGTATAAGCAAAAATCTTTTACATATATTCTAACCAGCTTGATGGTTTTTAGTGTGGAAGGGAGGGAAAGGCTATTTTCACTATCCAAGATCTGCTGTGTGTAATCGTTTCCAGGTTTTCTCACTGTCAAATCAACTTAAATAGCAGTCCCCAAGGAGAAACCCAAATGCATTTTGTGCCCAAATCTAAAAACATTAAGGGGGTATTACACTTAGCCAACTGTCCTACAAATTGTATTTTGCCATTTTCAAGAAAATTCAAGCATTTGAACTTTGGTATGATAACATTTTTCGGTTGGTTCTAAGCATTTGTTTAGCGACTTGACTTTGGATCACCAACTTTACCTCCCAAACTCTATGTTAGACACTGAATACTGGGTAAATGGATGGTGGGGACTTGGCTATCGGCAGTTCTGTTTGTTTTGCTTTTAAATGATTTCTTTACAGATTCCGTTAAAGATTTTCCATTCGGCAGAACGAACTTCCTTGTACAAATCGTGTGTAGGGGTTTTGCTCTCATGACAACCTCTGAATTATTAACACAGTATGAGTCACCCAATCAAAGAATCCGTAACTAGATATTGTTTTTGTCTCTCCCATGACCCCTTTTAGTTTATAAGTTCAAGGATTAGGAGCTGAAGTTTTTCCACACACTGTAAAGCTCTGTGCAAAAGGGAATGGCTGTCATCAGAGTTACCATCTCACTTGCTGCTTTTTTAGCTCATCTCCTTTTTAGAAGTTCATGATATGACCACGGAAGGTCAAATGCAAGCATCTCTTCCTAGTTTTCTGGAGATTTCTGTATTTTATACAGAGCTTCTGTGACTCATTCTCTAACTATCCCAAACCCTAAGAATGTTCCTGATTAAAAAAAGAAAAACTTTAATATTTTGACATTTTACGTACCCTTCATAGTTTTTGACTTTAGAGATGACTCCTTTTAGGCAAATATTCAGAACCCAAAAAGTAATCTATAGTTCACTCACTGGAGCAGAGAATTTATTAAATCAAGTCTTTCATTTCCTTGCTGTGAAAGGCCGACTTTGTTCTGCTTGATGAATTTACCTATTATCTCGCTCTTTGCCCAGAAGGAATTCTCAGTATCCCTTTTAACAGACAGCAGCGCCAACAGGTAGAAACATAAACAACATAGCAAGTGGAAAATGCCTCATGAGTGCCCCTAACTGAAATCTATCCAGGCTAAGGGAGGCTACACAGCCACACTTTTATCTCTGGTTTATGTCGTCTCAACGATCTGGTTTCGAAGAGTATTCATTCAGATGTAGACCATCATAACGATATTAAAAATTCCAGTTAATAATTAAATACAGGATGTCAAAGATACACTTACCTCCTGTTTAGTTACTTTGGATCCATCCTTGCCCTCTGGATTCTCTGGAGACTAGAAAGAAAGAATTTCGGTGAATTGTATTTAAATTGGAAAATGCATATTAAAAGACCACATAAGCCCATGATATTCTGCAGGGAAAAATAAGTTTGTAAGAGGATATGTTTCACACACACACACACACACACACACACACACTGCATTTATCTGCATAACTGCTCTAAGATTATACCAGGAAATATTGCAAGAACTGATCTGAGCCCCTGTTCTCAATGCACATTCACTCTAAGGAATTTTCATTGATCTCTTGCTGCCCGGTAAAGAACAGGGACCCAGCAGTCAGCAGCAGGGGTGCCTGGGACCCAACACATGTTCCAGTCACTTTGTTTCCCTAAGGTGAGAGCAGGGAAAACCTAAGCCAAGCGCAAAAGCATACTTTCACCCCATACTGGCCTAGCTTTGATTTCTAGCCCATTTCTTGATACGACTTGATACATTTATCGTGAGTTCCTATTTTTCCATCGTCAGCTCCAGGCTCTCTCCCACACTCCCAGCATCAGTAGGACGGCCCAGCGCCCGGCCACCCCAGCCGATTTCTTTCCTGATTTTGATCCATCTCCGGGGGGGGGGGGGGGCGGGCACCCTCCCACCCTCGCGACAGCTCAAACCTGACTCACAACGGGGGAAATACACTTAGATTTATGAGACACATCAGTTATCCCAATATATTTTTATTGGCTAAAGACAATAAATAAGATAAAAACTATTCAACTAATTAGAAAATTAAAACTATTTAACACAAGATAGGAACGGAGTTCCCAGGGTGAAAACATACAAAGAGCAAACGACATTTGGCACAAATGTTTGGCTTAGGAAAATGAAGCAGCTATGCGGCAATGGCTCATCTGATAAAATGAGAAAAACATTCAAAGCTCCTAAAACCCACTTTTTGCTGGGGTTGGTGACACTGTAAATTAATATAATATTTTCAAAGAACAGCCTGGCAATATGAAAAAGACACTTAGGACTAATCATATAATGACCCAGTAATTCCAATTTTGGAACGAAGACTCAAAGAAAGAGACTTTGTAAAAATACGGTTTTGTTTGTACTGTTTCTAATATGAAATAACTAGAAACAACTCACATGATCAGTAAATAACAGAAAAATGTTTAAATAAACGATATAATTACTAGTGCAATGCAATTAAAAATAGGCTATGTGAATACATGGAATGTCCACATAAAGTTAAGGCTAAATTTAAACACTTAGACTATAGGGAAATCCCTGGCAGTCCAGTGGTTAGGACTCTGTGCTTTCACCGCCAAGGGCCCGGGTTCGATCACTGGTCAGGGAACTAAGATCCCACAAGTCGCACAGCACAGCCAAAGAAAATAAATAAACACTTAGATTATAAAGTAATATGTAAAACACAAGTCAGAAGTAGATAAAGACTTTCAGAAAGACAAAAGCTTTTCTTCAAGACACAGTAAACCTTCTCTTCTTCCCTGGGGCTGCCTGTTACCCACTGTTACCCACCGTCTACCAATTCATCTCTCTTCAGAACCTCCCAGATCCATGGAGCTCTCTCCTGTTTCCCAAATCAATCAATTATTTTTCCCTCATCCATGGAATCTTCTCTATCATCAAGGAAAACAAAGTCTCTCTTTTCTTTCTTTTTTTTTTAAATTGTGTGAAATTTCTTGGTGCAAATTTCTATTTATTTATTTATTTATTATTTTTTGGCCATGCTGCGTGGCATGCAGGATCCTAGTTCCCCAACCAGGGATCAAACCCGTGCCCCCTGCAGTGGAAGCTCAGAGTCTTAACCACTGGACTGGTGGGGGGGGACGGGGTGGAGTCCCAGAACTTCTCTTTTCTGTCCCCACTCTCTTGCAAAGAATGTCTGGCTCACAGATCTCATGCTATACCAGCCAGCTGAGTTAGAGACAGAAAAATCTTAGAAAATCGAATTCCTAAGTGAGCCATTTGGCTTTGCTCATTTCCACGGTTACAAACTTGACCCTTCCGGCCACAAACCAGATCCTCTGTTGTCTAAAGTGCTGGGCTCTCATTCTTACTTATCAGGCCACTCAGTAGATTCAATCTGGGGTACCCTCCAGCTGTAACTGATAGGCTTTTAAAGAAGCAGCACACAGCTACTACTGATGTTAAATGACATTAAAAAATTTTTCTTAAACTGATGTTAATGACATTATGTTCAATATTCTTCTAGGCAGTGGATTTGTGACAGCAATTTGACTGAAAGATCACTCTCTAAACACTGACCTAACAATGTTTGTACTGGATGCAAATTATTGAAAAAGAGAAACTTGGAAAGACCCCACCAAAAAAGCAGGTATAACTGAAAATGTTAATACTTTCAGATGCATGAACGAATGAACCTAAGACTGGAGATGGGAAGAGATACAACTCCAGCAAAGCTCAACCTCTCCATAAGAGCATTCTATGAACAAGCACATAGCAAATTGCAAGTCAGGAACAACCCAAGTGATCTTCACCCTGGGATCAGTGGGGTATTGTGGCACACATGCAGGTCAAGACACTGGCTTCAATCTTGGCTCTCCACCTAGGAGCTGTGTGATCTGGGGCAGTGACTTGATCACTGTGGCTCAGTCTCTTCATCTGATAGATAATAATGACATCTAACTCAGAGGGTCATGTTTACGATCAAGCCAGATGTTGGGGAGAGCATTTCACAGACTGCATCGCTATACAGATGTTATACAACAAAATATATAAGTCTTCTGAATTATCAAATATGATATATCATATTCAACAGAGCCTTGAGGTTGAGCACATTTCCTTACACCCAGAGTCCCTGCAACCTTGTCTGTTTTTGTTACACAGAGTAACAGGTACATGATTTTGGAAAGACCTACCGTTTCAGGCTGTCTTATCACACACTCTGTCCACCGTTAACACTTAGCCATGAGGCTGGAGAGAGCAGGAGATCATGGTATGAAGGGATTAAAAGAGAAGCCCGAAGGTTTTGTCCCAAGGGATCTTGAGGAATAAAAACAAAGAAAAGGGAGAAATGAGGCTTGGGGGTGTACATAGATGATCTCAGATGTACTTCAACCACCTTGTGGGCTGACGGGAAGGATGAAGTGAGTTAGACGGGATGTGGGGAATTCCAAGGCAGAGGGGTTCTTGCCCCACTCCCCCAGACAGGGCAGGCTTATGCTAATCCAGTTGGAACCCAGAATGGTCAAGAGGGCAGAGAACCATGGTCTGACAAAAAGATCTCATTCACATATCTGAGGCTCCTTCAGCACCCAAGTGGATGGGGACTGAGCTGAGAGCCAGCAAGGGGTGGGGGACACATGTGGTGGCCTGATGGAAGGCACAGCAGGGATTCTGGGGAGTCGGAAGCACCACTGAGAGATGATCTGAGGGCAAGTTGGCAGGCAGGGGGATCACTGAACACCTGGTGACCCAATGGAGACACAAAATCAGCCAAGAGCATGAAATTTGGCAAAAATCAACAGGTAGTTGAACTTTTTAAAATTACAAGTTCTGAAAATTAAAGTAGGCTCGTTGAAATCAAAAAACTCAAAATATAAACTCTAGAACAGGGACAGTAGAAGAAATAATGAATTGTCACAGACTGCTGAGGAATTAGCCCAGAATGCAGGAAAGAGCAATAAAGAGATAATATGAAAGACAGGTTAGGAGACATGGTGGCTAACTGCGAGGTTCCACATGTATCTAATAGACATTCAGAAGCAGAGAACAGAGATACTAACTAGTAGTAAGGCAAAGGCTTAATGGGTGAGAACTTTCCCAAACTGAAGTCATGAGTCTCCAGATGGAAAACTCACACCAAGGAACAAACTGGAAACAAAACAAAGCAAACAAATACAATGAGACATAATAAAACTACAGAAGGTCAAGGAAAATGAGAAAAATCTTTAAAAGTTATCAGAATTAAAAGATGAATTATTTTTAAAGAATTACTTCTCAAGCATCTATAAATTATAAGAAACTACAAAGCAATGTTCAAGGAGTTGAGGAAAACTGTCAGCCTAGAATCCTATACCCAGCTATCATTCTAGAGTGAAGGCAAAATAAAGACATATCAGAATACAAATACTAAGAGAGTTTACTACCAACAGAGCCTTTCTTTCAACAAGGATCCAATACTAAATAATCAAATTCAGCGATAAGAAAAGTGAATTAAGATGGAAGGAAAATATGTAAGAAAAAATGTATAAAATATATTGGCAAATCTAATTATTACCTGTAGATACTAATATCTATTTTTTGTGTGTTTAAAAATATTTCAGTAGAAATCCTAGACTAGTGCTGCCCTATAGAATTATAACACGTAATTTTAGATTTTCTAACAGCCACATGAAGAAAGTTAAAAGACATGGGTGAAATTAATTGTAATAATATATTTTATTTAACTGAACATATCTAAAGTTTTATCATTTCAACATGTTATCAATATCCAAATTATTAATGAGATATTTCACAAATTTTCTTGGTACTAAATCTTCAAAACCTGGCATGTATTTTACACTTACAGCACACCTCCATTCAAATATTAAGTTTTCACCAGGTACACCTGACCCTCTAAATATGTTAGAGATCATAAAGTTTATAGTAGTTTCACATATCCAGGTTGTTGCAAACATATTTAAAATTTTCCAGTAACTGAATCTAATACCAGTTCTTAAATTTAAATTGATTAAAACTAAACTTTTAAAAATTCAGCTCATTCTTTCTCATTGGCTAATAGACTCATGCAGTTAATGGCTGCCATATTGGATGGCACAATTCTAGACAATAACAACAGCAAAAGATGAGAGGAGGGGGAACAGATCATCCTCACCCCCAGCATGGGAGGGTCCTGGTTTTGTTCTGGAAAATGATACTGATACAGAGTCATTTTAGACTCTGTTAAAACAAAATTTAAAGACAGTCATTAAAAATTTTAAGAAAATAAATAAGATCTATAAACTTAAAAATCAGGAGAAGTGGAATAAGGCAAATTTTACAATCAAAGGCAGGGGAGAAAAGAGCAAACCAAAGGAAAACACATCATAAATAGAAACCACAAAATAAGTCATTAAAAAAGTCCAAATATATTAGTTATCATAATATACCTAAAGAAATTATATTCATTCATTATAATGTCAAGTAACAGAAGACATAGAACAATACAGGTATATGATTCCACTTTTACAAATTTTAAAGCAAATCAATATTATGGATTTATATATGACGTATACATCATAAACGTATAAAGTCATGGGCTGGAAGGATACACACCAAATTCATGATCATGCTTCTCTCCAGGGAGGCTGACAAGGGAAGGGAACCAAGGGGGTGTTCCGAACTTGAACTCTATCTGTAACATTTTATTTTTAGAAAGATCTGAAGCAAATAGGATTAAAAAAAAGTTCAAATGTGTGAATTCTGAGTGATGGGTAAATAGGTACGTTATATTATTTCCTGAATTTTTCTGTACTTAAAACCCCCTAAAAATATTACCAATATTAAGGGGGTAGGGGAGTGGAAGCAAAGCCCAGTTGGCAGTGACACATCTACTCCCAACACAAACTCCATGACTATTAGTGCTTTCTGTATTCCTTTTTTTTAAAGTTTTTTTTTTAATTTAATTTTTATTTTTATTTTTATTTTTGGCAACGCCATGCAGCGTGCAGGATCTTAGTTCCCCAACCAGGGATCAAATCCATGCCCCCTGCAATGGAAGTGCGGAGTCTTAACCACTGGACCGCCAGGGAAGTCCCAGTGTTTTCTGTATTTCTTAAATGGCTTATAAGTCTGGTCCACACACTGCCTCTTCCTTTTCTGTTCAAGACATATAATTCATAGTCATTTCATTTGCGCTGATATGAAGGAATCTGGAGCTGGGTAAGGAAGCCGAGAGCATTAAAAACGCGAATTCAGAACTGTCCCTCTTGGGTGAGTGTAGGATGAGAGCTGGGCAGAGGCAGCTCGGCTTCCTTCAGCAGCTGACCAACTGCACTGTCTCCATTCTCCCATCTCACAGAGATGCCTGGGTCCTGCACCTGAAGACACGAAAATGCACTGAAGGGGACACAACTGTATTTCCTTAAGATAACTGCAGCAGCAGCCCTTCTCAGGAAACCAAGAAAAGAAACTTAGAATTTTCATTCTGTAGACCATCCATAGGAATCAAGAGGACACATTACCAACTGCTGAGCTTCTCCTGCAATAAACAGTGGTTACCACCTTACACAGGGGCGCTTGTGGGCATCGTGAGCCCAGTTTTCTCTCTCCAAACTCAGGAAGGTATCAGAGAAGATGAGAAAATCCTTATGGTCTTCAACAGTTGCTTGGGAATAGCACTACATGGTCTTAGCCTCCAAATTTGTCACTACAGAGAAAAATATTGAGGGTGTGGCAGGAAGCTAGGAACAAAGGCTAGTACCTCCTGGTGCCATATTTCTCAGCCACAGGAGAAGAAAGAGGAGGGCTCGGGGTTCTCAGCAAAGAGTACTGGACCTTGTATTAAAGTTCCAAATAGTCTTTACTGGTAAGTGTAGGCTCTCAGAGTTTTCCTTCTAAGATTTTAAGTGACAAGGGCTACTGCTTTATAACCTAAGTGAATTTGTTGAGAGCCTAGAGTACCTAGAGTATGAAATTCAAGTAACCATCTGCCAGCAGCCATAGAACAAATCCAGTCTCAACTCCTGGGTTATCCATGCTAATGCACAAAAGCTGGGAGTAGACGTAACACTGCAAATAAACCAACAACCACTTCTTTTCACCTGGGGAATGTATTACTTTGAGGGGATTTTTCTCTAACTTGCTGGCCAATATGTTTAAATTATTATTATTTTTCTTTACATTTTCTTTTATAAACCTAAGGCTGGAGAAAAGAAGGTAGTCCAATAGTAAGCTGGTTAGAGGAGGAAAACCATTCTAGGACAAAAATCCAAACAACCCACCCAGAGAAAGACTGAAATGTGTCCATAACTAACTCTTTACTTTTCTGCTAAAATTAACACATAAACACAACTACTTGATTAATTTCCCTCCACAAATGGGGGCACTGTCCAGGAAATTATGAAGTTTTCCAAATAACAGGTACTTCCCTTAAACTCAAATATTCACATATTTGAATTTGACATATGAAACAGACACTGAAAATTTTATTCAAAGCCACAAGGACCACTGTTTAACATCAGCATAGCTGTTTTTCATTCATGCTGTAAGTGTATGTTTGGGATCCTCCAATACTGCCTTGCTTTCTTTACAATAACCCTTAAAAATCCAGCATTTAGGATTGAGAGCTCACATGCAAAGGATTAATAATCAAACTGATGTCAAATTTCTTTCTTACCTCCTTCCTTGCTTGTGCCTATTAATTTCATCAACTTCTATAAACCCAAATAGCTTATTAAGGCCACGAGGCTAGTATGTCTTCCCCAAATAAAATTTTGTTGTTCAAGATAAAAGTAATTGAGTAAGAACTCTGCTTTAGAAGACTTTGGATGAACCAATATAAACAGCAACTCTTCTTTTCTGAGAGATATTTTTAGGGAAACTATCTCACATTGTACTCCATTACAAAAGATAACTGAAAGCAAAGAAAAAGCCCTCTTCAAGTATGTTCAGTGAACTTTTCTTAGTATAAATACACATAATTTAATAATGGAAGTATATCATTAATATGAAATAATTTAAAATATTTTACACATCTCTCTGGTCTGAGCTGCCTCTTTCATGAGAGCTATCTCTTCCCCCGTGTTGTGTGAATGGGATCGTGGGTGAAGGTCCCAGCTGAGGTCCGAAGCCTGATCCCAGTCTGGCTTGTATCTTATGTCCCTGGGCCTGAGTTTCTTCATGAGGAAAACTAAGAGGATGGACCCGAAGATCTGACTTGCCTGACTTTGTGAGATGCTCGTATACATACTAATCACATTATGTAAGCGTCTAGGACAGAGATGCCAGGTATGGGAGTCTTAGAAAAGGACACGAGAAGAGACCCAAAGGAAGAGCCATAATCTCAGTAAACATGGATTCTGTGCTGCACTCATGTGCAAGGCAATGATCTGAATGAGTTAATCTCCTCACCACAATCCCGTGAGGTTGGTAAACAGCATCATGTCTATTGTATAAATGAGGAATTGAAGCCAGAGAGATTAGGTAACTTGCCCAAGATGACCCAGCTGGTAATCTTGCTGGTCAGTGGAAGAGCTGTGATTCAGAGCCAGGGAGGCTGGCTCAGGTTCACGACTCATCCACTACACCACTCTAAGTCGTTTCTGCTGGCTTTCCCAATTTCAAAACTGTGTGCAGATCTGGGATGCTAGGAGAGCAAAGCGCTTCCAGGGTGGGAAATATCTTAACCTGTAGACCTAGCCAAGCAACACATAATATTTAATGGAGTGTTTCCTACTCCCCCTCATTTGTGAGCCTCTTGGAATAGCAAGACACAATTGCCAATTAAAAATATTACATGTTGATTGCTTCCATGTCCTGGCTATTGTAAATAGCGCTGCAATGAACAGTGGGGTGCATATATCTTTTCGAATTATGATTTTCTCCGGATATATGCCCAGGAGTGGGATTGCGGGATCATATGGTAGCTCTACTTCTAGTTTTTTAAGGAACTAAATGTCCATCGACAGATGAATGGATAAAGAAGATGTGGTACATATATACAATGGAATATTACTCAGCTATAAAAAAGAATGAAATAATGCTACTTGCAGCAACATGGATGGACCTAGAGATTACCATACTAAGTGAAGTAAGTCAGAGAAAGACAAATATCATATGATATCACTTATATGTGGAATCTAAAAAAATGATACAAATGAACTTATTTACAAAACAGAAACAGACTCATAAACTTAGAAAACAAACTTATGGTTACCAGAGGGGGGAGGTGAGGGAGTAGATAAATTAGGAGTTTGGGATTACCACATACACATTACTATATATAAGAGAGATAATCCACAAGGACCTACTGTACAGCATAGGGAATTTTACTCAATATTCAGTAATAACCTATATGGGAAAAGAATCTGAAAAAGAATAGATATATGTATAACTGAATCACCTTGCTGTACACACCTGAAACTAACACAACATTGTAAATCAGCTATACTCCAATATAAAATAAAAATAAAGATTAAACCTACAAAAAAAATAAATTTTTGTCAGATAATTCTAAAAAAAGTTAAAAAATAAAAAAATAAAATAAATAATATTACATGTTTACAAAAAAAATTACATACTGAGATGCACATAAATGTACTATTCTGGGTTTTTAAATGGTCACACACACATATACAAGTATTTTTACCTCACTATTAAAAGTAAAGGCAACACACCAAATCAGTTCTATCATTTTTAACAGTACTTTACATTTCTCTGTATACTTTCACCTTGTTGCTGTATTTCATCCTCTCAGTAGCACTGAGATACACAGGGACTGTCTTAATATTCCCATTTTACAGATGAAGAATAGAGACTCGAAGAGGTCAAGTGACTTTCCCCCAATAAAGAGTTGTGGAGACCACACTAGACCCCAGTCTTCCAACTTTTACACCAGGGATTTTAAAGGGTTGTTATCAGATGGTTACTTTATTTTCCTGTTTGCTCAGACATGAGTTTATTTCTACTAAATGGTAAACACAGTTATGATGTTCCTTATATTTTTGCAAAATGAATTAGCCAGCTCTGATGTGACGGACATGTGACCACTCAAAGGGGGAACGGTAAAATTAAAAATTGTAATTAAGAGAAGCGAAAAAGGAAAGCAATGAGAAGTAGATAGAAAAGATACAGTTAAAAACTGTATTATGTGGCATATATACGTAACTTCAGAAGAAGTCTTTGAAGCTTCACACATTGATCACCTCAAGACTTTGGTATGTTTACCTCCTACATACACCAGGCCCAAGACTCACAACTGCCCGAGAAGTAGAATTTAACAAATTCTGTCCAGTACTGTACTGTAAAAAGCCACAGCTTGTACCCAAGAAGAAAAAACAAAGAGAGAGAAAGAAAGAAAAGAAAACAAAAATCTCTTGGGGTAAACTTTGTATTTATCTTTGTATGGGGTCAGAATAATAAAAATATAATTTTAAAATAATATCACTTTATATCTTTTAAAAATACCTTTGTAATTAAACATGAATCATTTGGTAATCCAGGACTCTGAAATAAAAATCCATCCAGCTTCTAGGTGCAACAGCTTTGATAACTATGAGGCTTTTAGCACCTGCTAAAACAAAACACCTGCTCATTTTTAAAATCCAATGTGTAAGCAATGGTGGCTTAACACTTACATTATAACCTCTGAATATATTGTATAATATGCAAGTGTGTTTACATGTTTCTGATCACAGGGGAATATCCCTATTATTTGAAATATAACAAATTAACGAAGACAATGCATCTTAGAAATAGTAAATCCAGCAGTTCATGGTGGAATTTGAGAAAATACGAAGTTTTAGACCCTCAATACTCAGATACCAAGGCTTGGATGAGGAAACGTCATATATATACCTTGTATATGACCCTACAGTCCATTAGTTCCTGAAATACCCAGAAGGCTTCATGATAATGTACATCTTTCAGAAGCCAGAGGCCTGGACCCTGAGGGCAGCCTTAGGGGGTGATCACAGGTAATAATGACTTGTGGGGTACCTTCCTATGACTGGTACCTAGAAACAACGGCATCAGCCTATATCTTAATAAAGACAACATTTTAAACAGATGGACACTCACATATTTACGTAACTCCTGAATCTTCCCTGTTTCATTCGTTGGGCACCTTGATTTAAACAAAAATACATGAGGCCATTAGAAATAAGTATTTATGGGAAGTACTGTGGTGTCATGGTTAGGAGAAAAAGCTTGAGTAAAAGAGGGCTGGGGTAGAATTCCTGGCTCTGTCCCTTCCCAGCTGTGTGACCCAGGGGAAATGCCTTCATCGCACTAAATCCCAGTCTTCTCACTGTGGATGTGGATGGGACCGGCCGCAGGGTTCGGTGGTTCAGAGCACGGGCTCTGGAGCCAGCCAGCCAGGACTGCACTCCCGGCTCGGCCACCCCCGACCTCTGAAGATGTCAGTGTGGAGCGCACACACCTGACCAGGTGGTTGGACGATTCAGCTGATGAATGCAAAGTGCTGGGAACTTTGTGACGGAGTCATAGAAAGCCACCTAAATGTTATTTACTGTGGCTGTCACTCTCACGATCTGTGAGATGAGGACAGCCTCGCAGAACTGCGGGGAGAATAAAATGAAATAATATGAAATTACACCATAATACTTGCCACGCAGGTTTATTTCTAACAACTTCACATATTTTTATTTAATTTTTATTTTATTCTAACGACTATAAAGCACAAAGCTCAGGTCCGGTACAGCCAGGTATTCAATAAGCGGCAGCTATTTAAATTTTAATGGAAATAAATATGTGTATATATTGTTACAGATATAAGTTCTGCTTAAAATATTAAATTTTGGAACCAATTTTGAGATTTAAAACCTTTTTCTATATCTCCCTACTTCTGATTATGCATATCATTTACTTGCTGGGACCGACCATGCATTTGCCTTGGGCATATATAAATGGCCCTGTTTCTGGACATGCTCACAAGATGTAAAAATACTGGACTCAATAAATACCTTGACCAGGAACCCATACATGATTCCACTGAACTCTTCCAAGAACGCAGTTAAATGTACAATAAATAAGCAGCCAGCGGGAGAAAATATTCAACATTTTGATTTGGTTTGTTATCTTCAACACTGATTTTTAAATTACTCAGGAGACTAACATCGTATTTCAACATACTAGGTACTGTGAAAGCAGACAGCTTAAACGGTGTTTACTTCAGTCGCCATTTCCAAATTGTACCCTGCAGCAAAGTGGAATCTATTTAACTTTGGTGTAAACAAAGGCAGTGCTTTAGGGGAAAAAATATAGGAAAAGGGGATCACTTGATAACTGATTTGCCAAGGGAATTTTAATGTTATGTGGCAATATTTTTAAGCATAATTTTTTCTGTGAGAAAAATCAACCATGTAAAAATGCACCAGATGAAAGCTTATGTTCTTTCAAAAACACTACCTACTCCTATATTGCAGTTAACTGGACATACAGGGTGAGATCTGTGCACCACTGGTCCTACAAAATGGAAGCTTGGCTTATTAGAAGCCTGTTATTTCACTGTAGTTCTCTTAATAATTAAAAATATCAGCCCCACAGTAATGAACATCCATTGACCGTCTCACACATGCCAGGCCCTGTGCTAAGAACTGTGCATTCACCATCTCATTTAATGCCTCCAACGACCCAACGAGGTAGAACATATTTTTAGCCCAGTTTTGCAGATGAGGAAACTGAGTCTCAGAGAATTAGGAACTCAGAAGCTTAGGGAGGAGTTAAGTAACCTGCCTTAAATTACACAGCTAGTAAACAGTAAAGCCAGGCTATATTGGACTATCTCCCCAACAAGGATATGAAATAATTAAAGTTACTACCTTCTTCCCTTGAAAACAATTCATTCATGCACTCGTTCAGCAAACAGTTACGGTACCTGGGCTAGGAGCTGTAGGGGGATTAAAAAAAGACCAGAGCCACGAAAGACTTCATGGTCAAGTGGAATTAGAAGGATTACAAAGTTAAGTCAAAATTAGGTAATCAATCAAATAACATGTGTCAACTTAGACACATGGTCCCAGACAACCACCTTTTAAACACAAGAGGGTGGTTACAGAAAAGCATAGAGGCCAAGAAGTCACTGAATCTTTACTAATGAGTGAGGGCAGCTACCGTACACAATCTAACCCCAAGTGTTGTAACTGGCCTTGAATTTAACTTCCTTCTACTTCAAAGAAAGCAAGACGTCAGAGATCACCTTTATTAACAAACTAGCACTGATCCTCTTGTGATTTTAAAAAAAGCTATAATCCCCAATCCCCTTTTTAACCAAACAACTTTCTGCCAGTGTTTTTTCTTTGGACACAGAGTCTGACCAAACTTCTGAATGCTCAGAGCTCATAGTTTTTCTTGTGGCTCATTATCACTTTTTGCCCTGAATTATAAATACTGACATATGTATATTACCTACCCTGTCAGACTGAAAGATCCTTAAAAATAAGGGCCTTTACTCATTCACTTCAAAAAGGGTTGGAAAAAACAATAATTCACTTACTTTCCCAAGGTGATAGTACTTTGCGTAAAGGTGATGCTTGATAAATGTTTATTTAACATGAAGTGAGTGAAGGAATGAATAAAATGCATAACCCTGGCATTTTGGAGCCTTTACTCAAATACAGGTTTCATATCAATATTGGCACAATTAAATTCAGCAAGTATTTATGGATGGCATACTACATATCAGGCCCTTTCATATTCAGACTGGGTAACTCAATATGGCTAAGAAGGCAGTTCTCTCCAAACTGACTTACAGATTCAATTCGATCCCTATCAAAATCATGGCAGGCATGTTGTAGAAATTTACAAGTTGATTTGAAAATTTATATGGAAGTGCAAAGGATGTAATAGCCAAAACAGTTTTGAAAAGGAAGAACAAAGTGAGGAACTGACATTACCAGTACCAAATCTTACTATAAAACAACAGTAATCAAGATAATGTGGTATTGACATATGGACAAACCTATAGATAATGCAACACAACTCAGAGGATAGAAATCGAACCTTTACATTATGATGAATTGATTTTCAACGAAGGTGCCTAGGCAATTCAGTGGAAAAAAGATGGTCTTTTTAACAGTTGGTGCTGAGACAGGTAGGTATCCACATTGCGCACACACACACACACACACACACACACACACACACAAGAATTGAAACCCTTATCTTATACTATACACAAATTTAATTCAAAATGGATCATAAACCTAAATATAAGAGCTAAAATTATAAAACTTCTAGAAGTAAATATCTGCGGCCTTAGATTAGGCAAAGATGTTATTAGACAGGACACTAAATGGATTCCATCAAAATTAAAAAGCTTCTGTTCTTTGAAAGACATCAAGACAAAATTTCTTTAAAAGCCACAGACTGAAGGAAAAGATCTATAAATCATATATCTGATAAAGGACTTGTATCCAGAATATATAAAGAACACTCACAACTCAATAATAAGATGAACAATCCAATTTCAAAATGGGCAAAATATTTGAATAGATGTTTCACCTAGGATATCCATTATGCTAGTAAACACATGAAAAGATGCTCATCATCATTACTTACTATGGAAATGTAAATTAGACTAATTAGAAGGTTATAAGCAAAAAACCCTGACAATACCAGCTATGAGCACAGATGTGGAAAAACTGGAACCCTCATTCACTGATGATACAATTACTTTGGAAAACAGTTTGGAAATTTCTTAAAGACAGACTTTCATACCACCCACCAGTTCCACCCTTAGGAAACTTCCCAAGAGAAATGAAAATATGTCCGTGCAAAGACTTACATACAAATATTCACAACAGCATTATTTATAATAACCCCAAATTGAAACAATCCAAATGTCCACCAACTTGTGAAAGGATAAACAAAAAGTCGAATTTCCACACAGTGGACTATTATTGGGCACTAAAAAGGAATGAGGTACGGATACATGCTACCCCATGGGTGGACCTCAAAAACACTATGCTGAGTGAAAGAAACCAGACGTAACGGACTACATACTGTGATTCCTTTTATATAAAATTTCCAGAAAAAGCAAATCTATAGAGATAGTAGGTTAGTGGTTCTCTAGGACCGGGGTGGGAGTAGGGACTGTCTGCAAACAATGGGAGAGACCTTTCTGGAGTGATAGAAGTGGTTTAAAACTGGATTATAGTAATGTTACACAACTCTATAAATTGATTAAAAATCATTGATTTGTATACTTTGAATAGATGAACGGATTTTATGGTAAGTACATCATACCTCAATAAAACTTTTTTATTTCTTTTTTTAAATGAAATTATACCCCCATCCACATTGCTTGAGAGTTGCTGAAGTGTCAGTGTCACTAAGCACTGGGCAGTAACACTTTCAAGCTTTTCTTTAAACCAGACTGGTTTTAAAAACTCACATCTCATTATTCTTAATAATATACATTTCTTTGATTTTTAGTAAAACTAAATATTTTCATCTATTGAATCTGTTATTTTCTTATAAGCATATACATCTTTTCCATAAGGACATGTGAGCCTCTTTATCTTTTTAAAATAGCACACTTTTTTCAGTGATACGTGGTACAAATATTTTTTCCCCAGTTGTTCATAAGTTTTAAAATTTTGTTAACAGGTTTTTTTTTCTTTGCCATACTGACATATTCATTTTTATGTAGTCAAATTTATCTCTATTTTCATTTACAGAGTCTGTCTCTGGTGTTATAATATGTGATATTCCTTTGAAAGATTAATCAGAAACCTTGAGTATTGTTAGTTAAGCATCCCACGTGCCAAGCCCAGACCTACTGGGCCTTTCCACTCTATGAAAAGAGATAAAACATAATTTCAAATCTCAAAGCTAGAGGCAGACAGACTTTTCTTCCTTAAACCTTTAACTGTAAAGAGAGACTAGTGTTTACATCCCAAATTCCTGGAAAACTGCCTCATTAGAGAAAATTTCTGATGTGATACACTAGACATTTCCAATAGTTCCAGTGATGAAGAACTGGAAAAATAAAAAGAAGGATGTGAAAATGTGTTTGCTACTCACGACAGAACCATGGCTCTAGGACTTGCTGGCTGAGGTCTCTTTGTAGACCATCAGGTAGGTCATCACATAACAGCGTGATCACTGTAGGCATTGGTGGATGTCTGACCAGAACAGTCCAGAACTCAGTCATTCACTGTCCCACCACCACCTGAGTCCAGGAATTAGTGGGTGGTAACCCACCACCCATTAGGTAATGAATAGAGGAAACTCAACTTTATTTAAATCTCACCAACTTGGGAAGAGATGGAACGCTAACTGAAGAACTCGTCACTACTGAGTGCTATACTGCTTCAAAAAAATACTACTGCAGTTATAAAAACCATTTGGTTTCGTGTAGTTATGACTATCACAGACGAAGATATAAATTAAATTCACAAAGGTAAGACAGACTCAAGGATGTATTGTACAACACGGAGAATATAGCCAATTTTTTTTTGTAATAACTGTAAATGGAAAGTAACCTTTAAAAATTGTATAAAAAATTAAAACGAGGGCTTCCCTGGTGGCGCAGTGGTTGAGAGTCTGCCTGCCAATGCAGGGGACACGGGTTCGAGCCCTGGTCTGGGAAGATCCCACATGCCGCGGAGCAACTAGGCCCGTGAGCCACAACTACTGAGCCTGCGCATCTGGAGCATGTGCTCCGCAACAAGAGAGGCCGCGACAGTGAGAGGCCCGCGCACTACGATGAAGAGTGGCCCCCGCTCGCCGCAACTAGAGGAAGCCCTCGCATAGAAAAAAACGAAGACCCAACACAGCCAAAAATAATAAAGAAATTAATTAATTAAATTAATTAATTAATTAAAAAAATTAAAACAAAACAAAAACAATAATAAAATAAAATATTTAAAGAAAAGAAATGTCATAAGAATGTTTTATATTAATGTGGATACTGTGGCCTTCGAGGTACAGTATATACCTGAGGCCTGGTCATGTTGAGATACAATCAGAAGAGGCATCCAAATGCCTGAAAACAGAAAATGCCTGCTTTTCTCTTTGTATATTTGAAACCGCACCCCCCAACACACACTTTCAAGACTGGCCCCAGTTCAACCTTCTTTCCTTACCTATCCTACAGCTTTTAGAATCTATACTATGTATTCTGGGACATATATACAGACTTAATATTATTCAATTGTTTTGTGGCCACTACCCTTATCACCTTATTGAATTAAAGAGAAGCTCCATGAGGGCAAACTTTATATCCCTATGGCACGCAAGCAGTGCTAGGATTCCAGATGTTTCTACTGACTTTATTAGTGCCATTTCTTACTCTGCAGCCTCAACAGTGCTCATTAAATAACATTTCTTGATTTCTGGGAAAAGTGGAAAAAAAGGGGCCAAGACGGTTAAAAAAAAAAAAAGTATTGTGGGGACACTTTCAAAACTTATAATGTAGAACAGGCAGTGTTTCAGCCAAGAAAAATATCGTGGAGTAGTATGTACATGATACCCCAGCTTCACAGATCCTGCAGAGCAACGCACAGATTGTCTCCAGTTCTCTTCTTTGCATCTAGGCAGCCTTTACCTAATCACTATTGGTTCCTATGTAAGTTTCCGTGAACTCCAGGGTTCCATGACGCAGCTCCAAGGTTTGCCTTGTAGATGGGATGGCCGTGGAAGCCATGTTTAATTTGTGGCTGCTCCTGTCCAGGTACCAGTCTAGGTCTTTTGGCCATGGGTATAAATGGAGAGCATTTCTATTACTCAAGGAGAGCTTTCCCACCTCTGAAAACACTCTGATGTCCCCAGGATGACACACAGGTGCCTGCACACAGGTCTGCCCCTAGTCCCAGGATGCCTGGCTAGCTTCTTCCCTGACTTCTAGGGAAATAAAACAATAATTAAAAGCCAGTTCCCCTACTGCTCTTCTTTTCTTCCCTTCTATTTCCTTAAGAGAGGTGGGCAATGAGGAAAAGTAAGAGTAATGGTTTCACCAACTCTGACCCTAGGACAACAAGGATTCCGGCACATCAGGGTCCATTATAATAAAGAATTTGTGCACCTCTAACCTACTATTTGTCTAAATTTGTGAATAATTCCCAAGAAAGGAGATGGTATCAACTCACTCTGCAATCCATTTCTTGGTGACTCTACTAGAATTCCCAGCTTCGTCATTAAACCAAAGATAAAATGCTGAAAGTTGTGGCATCATTCTAATAGCCTCCTTCTAGTAATAGAAAAACAATACTTTCATAAAAATTAAGTTTAAATAATGAACCTAAAGTATTAGTACTCAATATGCCATCCATCTTCTTAGGCTGGGAGTCTCTTTGCATTTCAAACTCCTCTTGACCCACCCACCACTAAATGAAGAGAATGAGTAAATACTGTCTGAAAATAAAGCCTCTACACCTGCAGCATCTAATTAAATCTGTGGTACTAGCTATTGGTTGGTGAGACCCTTGGGTAATTCCTGTCTCTAAGCCCCAGTTCCATGGAATACCCCTGTCAAGGTTAAACGAGAGGATTAAATGAGATGTTAAATCAAACTCTGCCCACACTATGAGGCACATAGTATGCGCACAATAAACTCTAAGATTTTTTTGAAACTTTTAATTATAATGTTTTTTTAAAAATGGAGGAGACAAGTTTCCACCAAATTCTTAGTAAAGACAGATAAAAAGGCAAAAGCTTCTGTATTTTTAAAGCTTCAATATTTTAAAATAATTCAGTCATTTACACACACACACAAATCATTCCACCATCTTTAACCGATAAAGCAGAATATTATTTGCCCTTTTGCTTCAAATGTAATACCCTCACTGGTTAACGTCGTTGGAAACACGAGGGCAAGGCATTTTCTTAGAAACAGACGCTACACAGCGGTTTTGCCTCGGGGTGGGAGGAAAGCCTTCCCTTCCTCCCTGGGACAACGACAAGTCGCAGCCGGACTCCGAGGGAAACGTGCGTCCCCATGCGAGTTACTTGGTGTCCGGGGCCTGTGCGGAAGGGGACATAATAGTCCGCCAGGAGTGACCCCAGTGCCCCTTACGCACCCAGGGCCGCGGGAGCACGCGGACCCCGCCTTCCGGGACCGAGTGTGAGTTTCGGTCCCCGCATCGGACCCGGTGGCCCCTGCCCTTTGCAGCCACGGTGCGCGCGCCCCCGGCGGCGTCCCGTCCTGCGTGTGGCCAACTCCGCGGCTGCCGCCGCCAACTGCGGGCAAGTCCAGCCACCCCGGCCCCGCCTGCGCCGTCCCCAGCCCTGCCTGACACTGGAGTTGGTACATACGGGTCTGCAGCGCAGGCGAGCAGGGGAGTGAGCGCTATTTTAAACATGGCTTTCCCTCTCCTGTAGCCTCAGAGCCATCGCGGCGTACCGGCGTGGGCACGGCCCACATGGGAATAACCCCGACATCTGCCCGACTTATTGGATTCATTTTAGATCTCCCTACGCGTGGACTTGTTCCCCACCCCGCGCTGCTTTTCCTCCACACTAACCGCAACCTGGCAGTTTGTAAAGAGGAAACTCCCCTCCTGGAAGCGGGGGTGAAAAGCGCTTTTGCTTCTTGTTCGAGGTGGAAACCATACCGGCTAGAATGAGTTCAAAAAGAAGGGAAGCCGGGTCGCCGGAAAGAAAGTAACATTCAGAGATCGACGGGGACAGAGGGAGGGCGCAATGTCTGCAACAGGCAACTGAAAACAAGCACTGAAGAAGCAAAGAGATTCGCAACCCCCGAGTTACTACCGAGTGCACTGCACGCCATCCATTGCAATGACAAGATTTGCTGTTAGCACAATTTGAAGGCCTTTGAAATGTTTTTTGGTAAGACTTACCTTTCTCTTCGGCATAATGACTACGTTGGTGCAGCTAAAAAGTAAAGCAACGGGCTGGAACTGCTGGCACCGCCGCTGGAGGCTGGCACCGCCGCTGGAGGCTGCCCCCGCCGCAGCTGTTCACGCGCAGGGCTCGGTGTAGCCCGGCCTCCGGGACCTGAACCTCCGCGGCTCCCTCCAGGGACCCTCTACTCGCTTGCCTCCCCGCTCCTCCAATGAGGAGCCCCGGCAGCCGGCCGCGAGGCCCCATTGGCTGCGGCAACGTTCTAAAGTCCACGAGGGCACGCCCACCTCCGTGCACACGGTACGCTCTGTTGTAGTTTCCACTTCACCGAAAAAAAAAAAAAAAAAAAAAAATCCTGCCTGGCGACTGAGCATGCCCAGTTCAACTAGTAACCTCCAAGCCACAGGATCCTGTAGTTTCATTGTTTTGCCGCTCCCTTTTTGGATTGTGTCAGTAGGAAGAGTAGGCCTTCATAAGGAAGAAAAAGAGTAAGGATGGACAGATTAATTTTATAAGGTAAATGTATACACAGCAGGCACTTTATATAGTTTCCTGTAAAAGCTTGTAATGAATGCTGTGTGATGGAGCGCTGTGAAAGTGGGAAGGTACTCTGATCTGGAAGAGTCTGGCAACCTTTAAGGGTCTCGGTTTCCCCTTCTAGGTTTCTAGTGACAATAATCCCTAAAATTGCTTAGGAATAGTTTCCTGAAATCTGATTACAAATCACTCATTAATTCAGCCACCTTCAAACCAGCCTTGAAGGTGAACAGAGTTCACCTTCCATATTTGTTATGGAAATTAGAAAAGACTGAAGAAGGTCAGAACAGATTATTTTATTTTTGAAACATATTTAAATGACAATTTAAATATGCATAATTTAATGTTTCTCAAAGTTCTGCAAGGCATTTAACAGGCATTGCAAACACTTTTGAATTTATGAAATCATGCTTACCCTGATACCAAAACCAGTGAAAAACCACAGAAGTAAAGAGAGCTACAGACCAATATCCTTCATAAACATAGACACAAAAATCTTGAACAAAATTTTAGTAAATCAAGTAACTATAAATGAAATATAACTTTTAAAAACTGTGAATCACCTCTATGTTGTCTACCTGGAATCTATATAATATTGTACATCAGGTATACCTCAATAAAAAAAGTTCTTTTTAGTAAATCAAATCCAACAACATTTAAGAGTTAAGTTTATCCTGGGAATGCAAAATTGGTTTAACATCTGAAAATCAGTCAATGTAAATCACCGTATTGCTGGAATAAAGGGAAAAAAACCCCATCAGTTCAATAGATACAGAAAAAGCACTAGTGAATGGTTAAGCAAATTACGGTAACTACATACAGTAGAATACTACTCAGCTTAATAAAGAGGAATAAAATATTCCTGAATGGATGAATGTCAAAAACAAAATGCTATGTGAAAGAAGGCAAATACAAAAGACCATACTGGATAATTCCACTCATATGAAATCATTTTTTTAAAAAAGCAAAATTAGGCATGGTTAGTTTTATAATCATATTAGAAGGCAAAAGTTCACATTATGGGAAAACACTAATGAAACCTTATGCTACAAATATGGCCAAATCCACTTTGGTCACGAAGAGGCTACAAATATGTATTAAATAACATTATCAAGTAATTAATTTTAATGCTTGACATTTTTCTTTATTAATTTTCAGAGTAATGAATTAGTATCCTAGAAAACTCCGGAAGTGGTCAATGGCCTTCTTTTTTGTAATATCTTTAGGAACTCACGGATTTTTATATATTTGGCATGCTTCAATCTATTGCCATTATTACTTTTTTTTTGATACTCATATTGCCCCAATATGAGAGACCCTTTTCAAATTAGCGCCTGTATACTTTTGACATGATCCCAACTATCTTTGATAGACTTCTTGTTTTCAGATATTCAGTGGATCACGATACACTCAAAAGAGCTGGGATAAAACCAGTTCTTTGCTTTAGAACTGGATAGAAACTCCGAGGTTTATAATTTTACCATGATAATTAATTTATAATGAAGTTGTTTTGGAAGAGAGTTAATTTGCAAAAGTGCTTGTTTTTTTTTGTAAACCAACGAAGACGTTTTATAAATAAGGTATGTGTGGGAAGGATGCTGGGTAGTACTTGAAATCTGGGTTGAATTGTTGTTTTTCTTTATGGATATGAACAGGTGTCACAACGAAGGTGGGACTGGGGTGATTTTTTTTCCCCGCTGTGATGAAAAGTAACTCATGAAGGTGGCTTGTTTAGCTGATATTTTTCAAGGCTAACCACTCAACCAACAACAGCAGACAAAACTGTGGCTGTTTTTACTGCACATAATTAAATGACAGCAATGAAAATGAACCTTGCTAGGTGGGTGAAGAAGGTTGATGGTGAGGACCTTGTGTCATTTGAGTCCCAGAGTTCATTTACAAGTGATGAAAATAATGGCTTTAGTTGTAAAATAAATAACAGCACTGGTTCTTTTGACTTTGAAGTGGATTGTACCTGCTTGAGCAGGATGCTAGGGGAGGGAGGGTTCACCTGTGCCTTCAGTAGCTTTCAAGGTCTGGGAAGATGAGCCCAGACCTCCACTGGCAGCCCTGGAGGTGAGAGGTGCAAGTGAGGAGAATGATTTTGTGGGTAGCTGGAATTCCAGGTTAGGAGGTAAAGACAGTGGAGCAGAAACGAGCATGCCCCGTGCAAGACAGTGAGGAGGCCAGCCTGGTAAGACGAAAAGACTTCTTTGTTTATCAGTAAATTCCGAGGAGCGTTTCTCTTGTTTTGATGTATCAACCTCTAAGACTGTAAAGTCTTCTCTGCAGGATATGGATGCTGTCTTAGCCAATTTAGACAATGGATAAATGAAGAGAGTTACTTCCTGGGGAAGGAAGAAGGAAAAAATGAGTAAACAAACCTCTTTTCCAACTCCAACTCCTCTCCCCTTCTTTCCTACTCAGAACAGTTGGAATCTTACCCTGACCCCAGCACTTTTCAAACAGCAAGATGAAACCATTTTATGGTACCATGACCATCATTAAGGAAGATGGGGAAGGGAGAAGGGAAAAGAAAAAAGGGCAGAGCATAGAAAATATCAGAGTGCATTTCACACGGTAAAGGTAAGTCGTGTTTTATAAAGCGTTTCCATTTTCCATACGTTTCCACATAAACACATACCACATGTAGGTACATGTATGTGGAATGTGTGTGTGTGTGTGTGTTGTAGGTTGTGTCTTGAAATGTATTTTTAGGATGGGTCTTGGTGAAAAAACCTTAAAGCTACTGCATAGCCCTAATGAATCTTGTGGATCTCTGGGGGTGCCAGCACTTTCTTCCTCTAGAAGAAAGGTGTTTAGTCTTCAGATCTCGAAAGGAAATCTTGAAAGGAAGGGATTACCTCCTTCTTGATCTGTCCCTCCTGCCCTCTTTCAGGCAGGCACAGGCAGGCTTTTGCTCTAAGTAATGGCAGTTGTGGAGAAATCAATACTAGAATCATATTTGGTTGCTTCTGATAGTTCTGTAATTCCTGGGTAAGTTACTATTCTTCAGTGAATAGGCCAAAGAACTCCAAAGGTGAATGAACGAGAGGTGGCAAAAGAATAGTCTATTTTTTTTTTTTTTTTTTGTATTTTTATCAGTCAAGTCTCTAATTGGATTGAGTGCTAACTTTTGAAGAGACCACATTTAGTTTTTGCAAAGTAACTGGGACAGAGAGCCACTGGTCCCAAATCATAGACACTGCCTGTGATTCCCAGACCCTAACCCCAACTTACTGAATCAGAATCTTTTATGGCTGGCCTTGGGAATCTGCGTTTCAAGCAAGCTTCTCATGTGATTTTTATACTAGAATTTGCTTGGGCTCCATCCTTCCCCAATTCCAGTTTTGCCAGGCACTACCCACCTTCTCTAGTTGCAAGATTAAAAACGTCCCACCCCGAGGTCCTTAGAAAAGCACCTCCTCCCAGCTTCCCAGGCAGCGCTAGGCAGCTCCTCAGCCCCTGGCGAGATTAAATTCCCTGGCCCCCCCATCCTCAAAGGGAACCCAAGCTGAGCAAAACCCCACAAGCCACATCCTTTGAAGGCTCTATTATTTCAATGATTGGGCAAGCACACCTTGTAACTGCATTAGCAAGGAGGGCCAGGGCATTCTGTGATCTTCCAACAGGAACCCCCTTTTTGTTTTTCCCAGCCTTCAATCACATTTAATCTGTGTGCAGATTCTCTACCCCAAGTGTGTTTTACACAGTTTTCCCACCCCTGGTCCTTTTCAGATCCAATCTCCGTGTTATTTACCTCTCCTTCTTCTTGTTGCTGCTGCTTAAACTCACAGGAGTGTAATTAATTTGCTCTTTGTAGTTCCCAAATGACTATTTGGGCAGGAATTAGCCATGCTCAGTAGCTAGAACCAGGGATTGGGCTACATTTATTCGGCCATCCTTTTTGGCCGGATTGTCCGCATGTCCGGCGCCAAGAGCCAACCAGGTTCAAGGTGGTGAAAGTTAAGGGAGGGGAATCCTCAAGGTTCAAGGTAAGGGCACAGCAAAGTAAGGACACATCCCATCCCCTTAAGGGAAAAGCCACAGGCTGTCAGGTGCCCAAGACCGGTTGGGGGTTGTACGTTCTTGCACACTAAGGCCAGGGCTAGGCACTCTCAAGCAGGCCCACCCCTTCCCTCTCAGCTGGGATCTTGGCACCCATTTCTGACGTCTTCTGCATTTCCTTCAAACCTCAGAATCCCTGGGAGCTGGTAGGAAATATCCAATAGCCCCATCCCTGTCACTATTCACAGGGGACCTGCCTTTCAGGGCAGATCAAACCATTTCCATTTCTCAATGATAGCAAAAAACACCAAACAACAACAACAGCAAAAATAGCCAGGTTTAGGGAAATGAGAATCACATGAATCATTCTGGAAAACACCATATAGCAATTGGAGATGATTTTCAGGTTAGGTTGGTTAAGAGCTGCTTTAATTCTCAAGCACTAGGTAAGAGTTAATAGAAGCAATGAGATGACTTTGCCAGGTCAGAATGAATTCTAACCACAAGGCAATGAATTTTTACCCAGCAGCGGGAAACTAGCCTGAAAATGTTCCATAATCTTTAAGGCTGCTTTTAAGCATGGAGGGTTTTTGTTGTCATTGTTTAAGCATGAGATTGTGCTGTTCCCACGGAAAATCTCGTCCTTTCCCCCCTTCTAATTCCTACTCCCACTTCTGCTGTCCAGAATCTTTAGCATATGATTTCTTTTTGTTTGTTTGTTCTCTGAATAATTCAATTTACCTCTTTAGAGGTCAAATTTTTTTGTTGTTTTAACTATTTTAAAAATAAATTCTTTCACAGACACAGAAAACAAACTTATGGTTACCAAAGGGGAGATGGGGGAGGGGAGAGATAAGTCAGGAGTTTGGTATTAACAGATACACACTATTATATATAAAATAGAAAACCAACAAAGACCTACTGTATAGCACAGAGAACTATACTCAATATCCTGTAATAACCTATAATGGAAAAGAACCTGAAAAAGTGTGTGTGTACATATATATATATATATATGTATACACACACAATGTATGTATAACTGAATCACTTTGCTGTACACTTGAAACTAACACAACATTATAAATCAACTATGCGTCCATAAAAAATTCCTCCCCCCAATAAATAAATTCTTATCAAAAAGCCCTGATTTTGCAATCATAAGGCCTGAATTCAAATCCCAAGCTATGATCACATTACTCAACCTCTTTGAACCCTGGTTTCCTTGTTGTACAATGAAGAGAATAATGTTTATCTGAGGCAGACGCTGCTAGTTACCTGCCTGATATTCACTCTGATTTTCTTCCTTATTAACAGAATTCTGTTTTTGGTAATAGCTCTGGCCAAAACAAAACAGAACCTTTCGTCCTCCAGTTCCCTGGCAGAGGGAGAGGTAGCCTCGTGACACTGTTCTGGAAATGAGATGTGTGCGGGAGTCATGAGGTTGTAGTGTAAACATCACCTATAACAGGGCGGACCCAGCCCCGCAGCTGCCTTCTGCCTTCATTCCTCCCCTTTCCATTCTGGAAGTTGCTGGTAATGTCTGGAAGTAAGACAGCTATCTTATGTCTGTGAGGATGAAGGCCACAAGTTTAGGACAGAAGAGCAGAAAGACAGGCATCCGGGTCCCTGTACTGGCCCTGGATCGCTCCCTTCCAGACTGCTTATTACATATGGAAAATAAGCACCTTGCTTGTTCAAGCCACTGGAGCTGGGTGTCTGTGACATGCAGCTGAATACAGTCCCTCACTGATACACGACCTGAAAGAATTGGTGTGAGAATTGGAGACGATAAACTATGGGAATGCACAAAAGCCTGAAGCACAGTCCTTAACATATTTTGTTTGATGAAAGTAGTCTTCCCCCATGGATTGTAAAGGAGAGCACAGAAAAAATTTAACTTTTCCTGAATCCCTAAGGGCCTGCTTTTGGATGTTTAGTGTAAACCTCTTAACATAACTTTAAAGTAGGCAGGGGCAAAAATCATAAACAAGTTTTATTGTTGGTGTAGCATGTGCCACCCTACCCTGTGGCTTGCTGCCGTGTGTTAAGGGATGGATGTGTTGCCTTCTTGCTCAACTTCATCTTTGCTGTGGTGTGCCTCCCCGGACTGTAGATGCTAGAGTCTAAAAACCATACCTAGAGCCCACTGCAGCCTGGGTTCCGGGTGGGATTTGGATTTAGCCAATCAGATGCACTAGCAAGAGAGTTAGAAAGTGGAGACTAGGAGAAGGCCACACTTAGCTCTGTGTGTCATGTCTGCTGCTTTTTGTTTTCCTGTGACCATATCAGCAGAGATGCCAGGCACCAGCTTTGTGGGTTTTGAGGGGCAGGCTTCCTTGCATCCGTCCTGTGGACATAGACTGTGGCAGGTGTAGCCGGGTCTGGAACTGGTGGCAATGATGGCTTCCTGACTGAGAGAGAGTTTTCATTCTCCAGGGGTCCTAACGCTAGTGGATTCCTGATTGCAGGAGAAGCACAGCTCCTTTGATGACCCGGTTCTGGGGTGAGACTTTGGGAGAGTTTTCTGGAAGTTCAACCTACAGTCTATTTCTTTAGTCCTCCCAACTATCCATGAGCCATTGAATCTTTGAATCTCTCTCTTCCTCCTTAAATTAGATACAGTGGGTTCTGTTCCTTGCATTTGAACTCAGAGCTATAGAGCTTCTATTCTTGCTTCTTACCAAATATTTCCAGTTCTAAGAGGTGCCCTCTCTTCCCCCTGGAGCTCTGCTTATGGCAGCAGATGTTGAGACAGAGACTGGCCATGTGTGTCCCTCCCTGAGTGACCACTGTGAACAAAGTCATCTGAAGACCCTTCCAATGGACACGGGGTACAAGAGAAGAGAAACCTCTTATTTAAGCTGTTGATATTTGGGGGAAATTTTGTCACCACAGGATTATCTATCTTATCCTGAAATGACACAGAACTTGGGCCCTAAGCGTGAGCCGCTGCTTTAATAATAAAATAAACCCCAAAATATGTGGCACTGGCTTAACAGCTGGTCAGAGGGAGTCAAGGAAACTATTCCTGAAGATGGGAGGACTGGAAATCCATGTTTTCTAGTGGGGAAACATTTGAAAGTGTTGCCGACAGTAAGCTGGAAGGTACGAGGCACACCTAACTTTAGGGAAGAGATTGAAAACAAATTATTATTATTACTGTTTACGTGGTTGCTATTGGTTGCTATTTGGCAAGATATTACAAGAAAGAGATATGTTGGGAGAAGATTGGTCAGTTGCTAAGGATGAGTAACAGAGATGAGAGAGTTTACAAATTCAGGGACTTACAACGTTGGAAAGGCAACTGCTTCTCAACCCAAACAATAAAAGATAAAACTGATACTTTGGGGACTTCCCTGGTGGCGCAGTGGTTAAGAATCCGCCTGCCAATGCAGGGGACATGGGTTTGAGCCCTGGTCCAGGAAGATCCCACATGCCGTGGAGCAGCTAAGCACATGTGCCACAACTACTGAGCCTGGCAGCTCCAGAGCCCGCGAGCTACAACCACTGAGCCCGCGTGCCACCACTACTGAAGCCCGTGTGCCTAGAGCCTGTGCTCCACAATGAAGAGTAGCCCCCGCCTGCCACAACTAGAGAAAGCCTGCGCGCAGCAATGAAGACCCAATACAGCCAAAAATTTAAAAAATAAAAATAAAATAAAATCGATACTTCAAGCAACGAAGCCTATTAAAACCCAGCTTTGCAGTGAGGATCAGATCACTGAACATGGATTAGGGTGTGGTGGCCTGAAATTCCCTTCAGTTGGACCAAATGGCTCAAAATGACTTAAACACCGTTCAGGGGAAGAGATGTTGCTCTCACTGCTAGGCTCAAGGAACCTGCAATTAGGGAGGGGGGCAGGCAAAGAGGGAGAGAGACAGGCACTGGGGCAAGAGAGCAGAGAAACATGGCAGAGAAATATGTCCAGAAAGGAAACATGGGTGTAGGTAAGAAGTCAAACAAGTTTAAGTTTAAAAAACTGTTTTACTGTGAAAAGAGGCACCAACTTGGATTAAATGTGATCGTGGCTATTTGAGACTTAAAATGACCCTTGGATTCCCTATCAGAGATGAGCAAGAAGTAAGCTGAGAAGGTGGCTCAACCTCTAAGGCAGGTAAGGTCTTTCCTGGGTATCCACTGGGTGATTGGTTCCAGGACCTCCACAGATATCGAACTCCACGGATGCTCAAGTCCCTTGTGTTAAAAGGTGTGGTGTACCTATGGCTCTCCATATCCACGGATGTGGAACCCACAGATACGGAGGGCTGACTCTGTATTTTTCAGTGCCTACTTCAGACAAGGCCAAGAAGGATAATAACGGAAAAGGAGGAGTCTCCCAAAGGGAAAATCCAAGGCCCATGGAGACCCCCCTCCTAGGAAACCCAGATGGAGCCTCTTCAGGGAAAATTCCTCACCCTTCGGGTCGGGGGGCCTAAACCTTCAGCCTAGACTAATATCAGAACTGTAATAGGCCAGTGACTGCCTTGTGTTTCCCATTCTTCTTATTTTTAATGTGAGCATTTATTTAAGTTATCCTGATGCTGCTCTAGCACTGGAGAGTGTGCATGCGTGTGTGTGCGTGTGTGTGTGTGTGTGTGTGTGTGTGTGTGTGTGTGTTGGAGGAGGGGTGGGTCTGTGGATCAAGGGGAGGTGCACTTGGACCTGTAGGAGAGGCCGCTTGCACGTTCTCTTCTGATATAAAGACTACTGTGCAGCCCCCAGGGATCCTGGGCTTTGAGCTTGATGCCGTCGCTGGGACTTCTGAGTTGTCTTTCCTGGAAAGGGAATGAATGAATGCATGTTATATGCAGGAAGGAGGGTGAAAGAAATATTTCGTGGCCAGGGGGAAGAGATTGTGATAATACTTAATACTGTTCACCAAATAGATTTGCTTTACTGCTAATGGGCCCATGCAAGGATTATACCTCCCCTCCCCACACTTTTAAAGTCAGGCTGAGCTACTGTAACTTACTTTGCTAATTAAATGTGAACAGAAGTGACATTTATCTTTCCTAAGCACCATTGTTTTAATTGTGGTAAAACCCACATAGCATACAATTTACCATTGTAGCCATTTTTTTTTTAATTAATTAATTTATTTTTGGCTGTGTTGGGTCCTCGTTTCTGCACGAGGGCTTTCTCTAGTTGTGGTGAGCGGGGGCCACTCTTCATCGCGGTGCGCGGGCCTCTCACTATCATGGCCTCTCTTGTAGCGGAGCACAGGCTCCAGACGCGCAGGCTCAGCAGTTGTGGCTCACGGGCCTAGTTGCTCCGCGGCATGCGGGATCCCCCCAGACCAGGGCTCAAACCCGTGTCCCCTGCATTGACAGGCAGACTCTCAACCACTGCGCCACCAGGGAAGCCCCATTGTAGCCATTTTTCAGTGTACAATGAATTCTGTAGCGTTAAGCATATTCACATGAATGTGTCTGTGAAACAGGTCTCCAGAACTTTGTCATCTTGCAGAACTGAAACTCTACGCATTAAGCAGCAACTCTTCATCCTCCCCTCCCCCCAGCCCCTGGCCACCACCATTCTACTTTCTGTCTCTATAAATTTGACCTCTCTAGCTAACTCATGTAAGTGGAATCAATCCTACGGTATCTGTCTTTTGCGACTGCCTCTTTTACTTAGCGTAATGTCCTCAAGGTTCATCCATGTTGTAGCATGTGATAAGATAGCCTTCCTTTAAAAGGCCGAATAGTATTCCACCGTCTGAGTATCCTACATTTTGTTTATTCATTCATCCATCAGTGGACATTCAGGTTGCTTCCACCTCCTGGCTACTGTGAATAGTGCTGCTTTGCTGGGCACCATTTTTAAGAACCAGTATATGGTTCACCATACTCCCTTTTTCCTGCTGCCACAAGCAAAGAGGCACATGTTAAGGTGAGTCTTTCTCAGCCTGAGTCCCTGAATTATTAAAATGAGTGGTGATCCCCGCTGTCCCACACTGAACACGTACAGTGAGTGAGAAATAAGCCTTTGTTGTTCTAAACCATTGAGATTTGGGGGTCCTTTTATGCCCCAGTGAAAACTGGTAAGGTTTTAACTTTTAAAGCTAAAATTTAACTCTTTCATAGTTGGCAGAGAAAGACACTGATCAGAGGCTCCCACAGTGTAGCTGCATTTGAACCCTGTACTTCTGTTGTGTTCCTTTAGTTAGGCTTTTTTCTTGAGGTTTTGTTTTGTTTTTGTCATACTCATGACTTCTCCTTCTTTAGCTGGCCAGAACCTGGAGAAATTTCAAATCCCTTCTTCTCATTTCCTATCCATTTATCTTGTTTTCTATACTTTGGATTGGCGATGTCTTTGCACCCTGTTTATTTGATAGGAGCAGGTTTGACTCAGCACCCAAACCCCCTGATAACAGAAGCTAAGAAGATAGAAGTTAATTTCCCCCTTGCATTAATAACACAGGGTTGATATGGTAGCTCATGACCCATGGAGACCCAGTCTCCTACCCCATGACTCTGTCATCCTCATTATGCAGCTTCTCTGTCACGTTCCAAGATGCCTGATCCAGCTTCACTCCTCATCTGTGCATTTTGGCCAGCAGGAAGGAAAAAGAGAAAGGGAAAGACATGCCCTCTTTCTTTAAGGCAACTTCAAGAAGCAGCATATACCACTTCCACTTCCATCCCATGGTAGATTCAGTCACATCAAACATATCAGAGGAAACAGGGCAGCGTGGTCTTCATTCTGGGCAGTGATGTTCCCTGCTTTCAGTAAATAACATGGAGGTCCTACTTCTGAAGAAGTGGAAAGCAGATATTGAGGGATATGCCTATGGCAGGCAGAATAATTGTCCCCCAGACATATCCACATCCTAATTCTCAGAGTATTCCTGTGCATATGTTATTTTTCATAGAAAAAAGACTTTGCAGTAAGAACCTTGAGTTGGGGAGATTCTCCTGGATTATCCAAGTGGGCCCAATCTAATCACGTTGACTCTTGAAAGCAGAGGACTTTTCCTGGCTGTGGTCAGAAGGCAGGTCAGAGAGATTCCATATGAAAAAAGACTCAACCCACCACTTCTGGCTTTGAAGAAGAAGAGGACCATGAGCCAAGGAATGCAGTTGGCTTCTAGAAACTGGGAAAGGCAAGGGAACAGATTCTCCCCCAGAGCCTCCAGAAGGGAACACCTTAGCCCAGTAGCGAGACATGTTCAACCTCTGACCTGTAGACATATAAGATCATAATTTCCTGTTGTCTTAAGCCACTAACTTTATGGTAATTTGTTACAGCAGCCATAAAAAGGAACGAAATAGTGCCATTTGCAGAGATGTGGATGGACCTAGAGATTGTCATACAGAGTGAAGTAAGTCAGAAAGAGAAAAACAAATATCATATAATATTGCTTATATGTGGAATCTAGAAAAATGGTACAGATGAACTTATTTGTAAACAAGAAATTGAGTGACAGATGTAGAAAACAAACGTATGGTTACCAAGGGCAGAAGCAGGGGAGGGGGGCAGGGTGGGATGAATTGGTAGATTGGGATTGACATATATACACTACTATGTATAAAATAGATAAATAATGAGAAACTACTGTATAACACAGGGAACTCTACTCAATGATCTGTGGTGACCCAAATGGGAAGGAAATCTAAAAAAAAGTAGATATATGTATACATGTAACTGATTCACTTTGCTGTACAGCAGAAACTAACACAATATTGTAAAGCAACTATATTCCAATAAAGATTAATAAAAAAAGAAAACTAATACACTGGCTTCTCAGCCACAGTGCCCTCCTTTGGCCACCCAAATATCCGCGCCCAGTCTTTTTTTCATACATAGAACAGATTCACCTTCTGGCCAAGGGAGAAACTTCTCAAATCCCATCCATCTCTTCCATTTACATTGTCCAGCTGAAAGTCCAGGACCTCCAGGAGCTCTTCAGTCCTCTCCATCAGGTCCTGACGTAGCCAAGTTACCTGCTCCCCAAACACCTGATATACTGCGACTGTGTAGACAAGACTCATTCTCTAGCACTAAGTTCCTTGATGGGCTCATCTGGCAGCCTGGATGGCAGGGTCTCCTCCAGGACGATCTCCCATGCCCACTTTCCCCAGCTACTCCCCTACTCTGCCCTCTGGAAAGGTCTTCCTTGTGCTACGTCCTCCAGGGCCAGTATGAAGTGGCACTGAAGAGTTCATACTGTTCGGAAGCTGCTAAACTTTGGTACCCTGCTTTTCTTCCTGGTATGTGTTGGAGGGCCCAAGGATTGCTTTGGAGATTAAACAGTTCGGGGTTTTCTAAGTTTGCAGTTTCTTTGACAACATGCTTCTCACAAATGCTTGGTAGGCTTCCCATTTATTTACTTTCAGTTAATTCCATTGGCAATTAACAATAGCCAGATGTTGTCTAGATATAATTATTAAGCCTTAAGATTATTCGTTAAGCCTTAAGATTATTAATTAATGGGCAAATTGAAACATAGAGGTGTTGAGCTCTGCCTGGCAGCTTCCCAAAGACCCTGATGGGTTTTGCTTTAATTGTCTACCTCATGAAAGCTGGATAATGTGCATCCTAATTTACAAAGTTCTGCAAAACTGAGGTACCAGAGCCAGAGTGACCTTCACCATGGCCAGCTGTCACACACAATACATCACTTTGGCTGTCAGGGGGACAAGATGCCAGGACAGTTCCTTAATCTCAGGTCCAACCATATAATACTAGATACAGTAAAACAAGCTTTTGGGCTTCTCTTAAAGATGGGGAAAGCCTTGAACATTTTGGTTAAGTTCAGAAACACTTTTTGTATTTCAGACCCTGAACAAATTGTGAGTTTCATTTGGCTTCTGTTTCCCAAAAGACAAGGGAAAGGAGCTTAGAGAGATTTACTTATGCTTTTGTACTTGAAGGGGAGCTTTCAGAAATGATCAGTGGTTTCCAAAAAAGTATTTTAAAGAGTTAGGATGAATGAGGTTATAAATAAATCAAATCTTATTTATATAGCAAAATTATTATATATTTTTTCTATTCAGATTTTTATAAACTCAGTTTTTGGCTAACTTGTCACTTTCTTTACTTGTTGTACAAGAACCCCTCGCTTCAGGGAAATGATCACATATCAGAACCCACAACTTCAGAAAGATACCTCCTCTGTCTAACTCTGGGCCTTTATAACCTGTGCTCTACACAGGGCTACCCTACAAGGACATTAGAAACCCCTTTCTAGATCTTTAATCTAGTGTGACATTTTATACTATTTTGACTAACATCTCTTGCTAGACCAAAGAGAAAAGGCTCTAAAGAGGCTTCACATCTGCTTTTGGCCCTAAAAGGAAACCATGAGAAATTTTAGTTACAAGGTGAGGCTCAAGTGACTTTCCATAAGAAGGATTTGAAGAGCTTTTGGTCCACAATCTGAGCACTAGCGTTGTCCCCAGTGTTGTGACCCATTTCTAAGTATTTCATTTTGGCTACTTCCCTGTCCTGAGACCCGCTTCAGAGTAACCTGACTAGTGTGTCTCCATCTTTAGGCTGGAGAAGTAATCCTCATGTCAGGTGCTGGCATGCCCCTCCTGCCTTAAAGGTTTAAGTCGAATATAAAATCCCTGGATACTATTGTTTTTTTCCCTTTATCAAAATGGCAAAATTAAAATAAATGGCATTCTGCTCCAGATAGGATGTAGAAAGTTGTGACAATCACTTCCATCTTTAAACAGAAAAAAATTAGATAAGCTAAGAAAATCATTTTAAAAAGACAAATGGTTGCTGAGTGCAAAGACGTCTAAAGGAACTAAATTCCAGAGAGGGGGCAAATCCTAAATATATATATAAATATATAAATAAATATAAAATATAAATATTGTACTTAAGTATATAAATAAATATATATACATAATATATTATATATATAATAATAACAGTGTAACTGAATAATTTTAAAAAAATCACTCAAAAGTGTTATTTTTCCAGAAGTAAAACTATTGAAAAAATTAATTTCTTATTAATAAACTTTATAGTTTTTTATATTTAAGGTTTTTAAAATTGAAGTATAGTCGATTTACAATATTGTATTAATTTCAGGTGTACAACACAGTGATCCAACATTTTTATAGATTATACTCCATTCAAAGTTATTATAAAATAATGGCTATCTTTCTCTGTGCTGTGTAAAATTAACTTCAGACTCTTGCTTGATATGAGAATATAACTTTTAATTTTAGCTGCTAGATATTCATCTAATATTGTTCATATTTTTCTTTTTAGCACTTGACATAACTAAAAGGGTATCATATAATTTTTGTCAAGTTAAATAATAAAAGAGAGACTGTTCTTATTTAATGCTCAAAGTCCAACTCACATACAAAACCATGAGGAACAAACATAAATGACATTCAGCATGCCATCAGCAGCCCATGGTCATGCAGAGACCACCTCTCATAATGTGAGACTGAACAGTGGAACAAGAGAAAGCCCTCAATGCACAGCCTTCCATCAGCCATAGTTTTGTAGCACTGATCCATCATACATTTTGTATACCTTCCATGAGTTCAACGTCAATGCTGCTTATGCGATACTCCTAAAAATCAAAAACGCAACAAGAGGAATTAAATACTAAGAATAAGGTTTTGTTAGGTAGGGCTGAGCTTTGGAGGGCCACATGCCATTTTAATATTAAGATTTTTTTTTAACATTCCCCGAGGAACGAGTTTTGTCCTGTTTGGTGCAACAGTGCTTCCAGTGAGAATGCATAATGTAAATGAATTTACACCGCTGATAGAAAATATTTATGAAATGAATATTTGCAAGAAAGACATATTTCCCCTTGAATTGTATAATTTAAAATATTTTGACTTCTTATATGTAATAGTATATGTACCAGGGATAAATGTCCCCCTCTAAAAAAATTTTCCCTAAGTTGATTACAGAAGTCAGCGATCCCAAATCTCATTTAGTAGAAATTCATTTTGGAGCACACTTTTCCTAGGGACTTCAGAGATCAGCCTGTGCAGTGAGGTCCAGCCTGAGATCTTTAAATAATCAGAAAAGTAGCTATGGGTGTCATGAGCTATTTTCAATATTTCAAAGTACCTGGACGAAATCATACTCTTGCTGGGCTTTTTTCCTGCTAATGTACACAGTTTTATAGGTCTTTGTTCCATGAAAACAGGGCATCAAATTGTCGCTTAATTACCTGATGAAATTGACGTGTCCTTCTAGCCCAATCACCTACCTTGCCCTCTGCCTTCCACTGCCTCACGCATTTGTGTTACCACAGTTTCTAATCCCCTTTAGAGGTTTGTCGGAACGTTTAAAAAAACAGAAAAATGAAATGCTTAATTATTGCTCACTAAGTGATTTTTCTAGACAGAATATTTTGGAGCACAAGGTCCATGGTTAAAAATTATTAGCAGGAGAGCTTAGTAGTGAAAATTGTTCAACTACTTATCTGGTTTAACATTCTACAGAGGACTGAAGAGGTCAAATTCATTTTCCAAGGTCATGCAACTGGTTAATGATGGAGGCAGGATGAAGTCTCAAACTTCTGACTAAAACCTGTCATGCTTTTCATTACATTAGTGCTGTCCTCAGAGTGGACAGCGTTAAACGCTTGTGCTGTAAGTGCCACGAAGGCCGTTTTATGTGGGTGGAGGTTAGTGGCTGCCTTCACCCCCTAAGGCTTGTGAGAGCTACTTCTGCATGGCTGCTTGTACGCCAGGGCTCTGTCGTCAGCCCAGACACAGCAGAAGGCTGGGAGGCAAAATACTGCTGCAGCATTTTTCACAGATCCCTGAAAGCAAGCTCATGTTGTCCGTGACGGCTGAGTTGTGCTGTGATGATTGTGGTTCGCAATGATGTCCCCAAGGCACTGCAGGTCCCTAGGATGCGATGCATAGTACCAAAGAGTTACTATAGTTGGAACAGTTGTAGCATTTACTACACATGATAGCATTCTAAGGCCACAATATGGCAACTCTGAAGCAAACACAGTTGTTTAATTGGACTTTAAAATAAGATCACTGGAATACAATTTAATAGAAAACTCAAGGTCTTGAGTCATAATGCTTGTTTTTATAGTTTATACTTGTTATAGTAGTCTTAATTTTGCCTCATCAAGCCTTTGCCCACTATTATGGTATGACTCTCACTGATTTTTTTTTTTATTACTTCTTTGAACTACTCTATCTTTTGAGTTCTTTAAAATAATTACTTCATCAATTATGCATTCATTTAATATGTTCATTGAGCATTTACTATGGGCCAGATTTATGCTAGATACTTGGGAGACACTGGTGAAAAGATAGACATAAAACTTAGAGACTATAGAACTTATAGCACAAATAAATATAAAATTACCACTGTGATGAGTGCCACTGAAGGTAGGGTATGGTGATATCACAGTTTATTAAAGGCAGATTTGATGAAATTGGGGATAACAGAAAAGGATTCTTTGAGGAAGGAATGACTAAACAAAAGTCTGAAGAAATAGCATTTAAACAAGCAAAGAAGGCAGAGAAGAGGCTTCCAGGCAGAACGGCATGTGCAAAGTCCCTGTGGTGAGAGGGTGGTTCAGTGAAATGAAGGCCAGTATTGCTGAAGTGCAGACAGAGTTGAAAGTTGTTACATGAGGTGATGGGAACTAGGACCAGGTCATGAATGATTTGTAGACAATGTTAGGCATTTTGGCTTTATTCTGAGGGCTGTTGAAAGCATTGAACGAGGTGGGGTGATCAAGATTTATGTTTTAGAAAATCATTCTGACAGCATTGTGAGAAACAGATCATAGAGGCAAGAAGGAGGTAGACCCCCCCCCCTTATGAATGGGGACTACATTCCAAGACCCCCAGTGGATGCCTGAAATCTCAGATAGTACTGAGCCCTATATATACTAAGTTTTTCCCTATACATACATACCTATGATAAAGTTTAATTTATAAATTAGGCACAGTAAGAGATTATCAATAACTAATAATAAAATAGAACAATTAGAACAATATACTGTAATAAAAGTTATGTGAATGTGGTCTGTCTGTCTCTCTCAAAATATCTTACTATGGAAATTTGATGCCTTTTCTATCTTAGCTAAGCACTTACCACGCACTGTGGCTATAACTTTTGCAGTTGGAGGTACCACAGCAAAACTAGCACGAATTTCTTTTTCTTCACAATTTCATGGGTAGAAGATTCGTTCTTATTATGGTAGATCTTAGCAACCTCAGCATACAATTTTTTTCTTAATAAGTCGAGAACTTTCACCTTTTCACTTAGAGAAGCAGTTTATTGCTTCTCTTTGGTGTATCTGAATTGTCAACATCACTACTCTTGTGCTTTGGTATTAAGTAAGATAAGTTTGACTTGAACACAAGCACTGCAATACCAGGGACAGCCAATAACCGAGAGGATTACTAAGGGACTAATGGGAGAGATATGGTGGGATGATTCATGGCCTGGACTGGACAGAGCAGGATGGCGTGAGATTTCATCACGCTACTCAGTACGATGAGCAATTTAAAACTTATGAATTGTTTATTTCTGGAATTTTCCATTTAAAATTTTCAGACTGTGGGTAACTAAAAACACAGAAAGTGAAATCCCAGATAAGGGACTACTGAATTGAGGTCTACTAGGAGACTATTTTAGGAGTACAAATATTATGTGATGATTGTTTAGACCATGAACTCTCAACAGGGGTGATATCTTCCTCAACAGGACAAAATTGGTACATTGGGAGCAAAAATTCTTAGCTATTACAATGGTTTGTTAACTTCCAAAGCCCAGCCCTAGCAGATAAAATCTTATTCCTTAGTATTTAATTTCTCTTATTGAGTTTTGGTGTTGTGTTGAGGTATCACATGAGCAGCACTGGCATTGAATTCATGGAAGATACACAAAATGTATGCAAGATCAGTGCTCCATAGCTATGGGAAATCCGTAGCTGTGATGAAGGACTTTCTCTTGCATGATTATTCAATCTTGAATTCATATTGCAAGAGATGGCCTGAGCATGGGTATGGGCTGCTATTGGCCACCTTGTAGATGTTGTCTATGTTTGATCTTCATGCTTTTATGTGTGAGTTGAGCTTTGAGAATTAAATGAATATAGTTTATATTTATTGATATTTAATTTGACAAGTTAATGGACTAATCATTCATTTATCAAATGCTAAAGAGAAAAAGTGGCAGCAATATCTGAATGGCTATCTAGCAGCTAATTAAGTTAAAATTTATTTTCTCATATCAAGCAAAAGTCAAAAGTTAAGTTCACTAAAAATAATTTTTAAGAAATTAATTCAATTTTTTAATAATTTTACTTTTGCCAGAAATTACAATTTATGATTTTAAGAACTTGATTCCATGGCTATTATTATGTATTTATATAAATTGCTCATTTGCTTATATGCATATTTTTGATACATTACAATTTATATTAGCCTATAAATTACATTAAAAGTTACTCAGCATACAGAGTTTTAAAGTTAAGTGTTGATAGCTTTCTAACTTAGCGTTTTAAAATTTTTTTTTGTTTTTTATTTTATTGAAGTATAGTTGATTTACAATGTTTCAAGTGTACAGCCAAGTGATTCTGTTTTATATATATATATAGTTTATTACATTATAGGTAATTACAAGATATTGACTATAGTTCCCTGTGCTATGCAATAGGTCCTTGTTGTTTACCTGTTTTATATATAGTAGTGTGTATCTGTTAATCCAAAATTCCCAATTTACCCCTCATACCCCTTTCCCCTTTGGCAACCATAAGTTTGTTTTCTGTGTCTGTGAGTTTATTTCTGTTTTGTAAATAAGTTCATTTTGTCTCATTTTTTTAGATTCCACATATAAGTGATATCATAGGATATTTTGTCTTTCTCTGTCTGACTTACTTCACTTAGTATGATAATCTCTAGGTCTGTCCATGTTGCTGCAAATGGCATTATTTCATTCTTTTTTATGGCTGAGTAATATTCCAGTGTATATATGTACCACATCTTCTTTATCCATTCATCTGTCGATGGATATTTAGGTTGCTTCCGTGTCTTGGCTATTGTAAATAGTGCTGCTATGAACACTGGGGTGCATGTATCTTTTCAAATTAAAGTTTTCATCTTTTCCAGATATATGCCCAAGAGTGGGGTTGCAGGATCATATGGTAACCCTATTTTTAGTTTTTTAAGGAACCTTATACTTTTCTCCATAGTAGCTGTACTAGTTTACATTCCCACCAGTAGCATAGGAGGGTTCCCTTTTCTTCACACCCTCTTCAGCATTTATTATTTGTAGATTTTTGATTTATTGACTTTTTGATGATGGCCATTCTGACCTTTTAACTTGGAAATTTTACTTAGCCATTCTTAATCCTCTATTGAACAAAAAGAGTAAGCTTTATAATTACTCTTTTTATATGTAAATCACAGCTCTCCAGTATATTTGTGGTATTTATATTTCATGGGTGGGGCAATTAGGAAAAAATGTCTAAAAGGTCTTCCTGGGGCATAATAATGAAAAAAAAAGGTTAATAAAAGTGGTTTAGATTAGGGTGATGGAAGTAGAAATACAGAAATTTTGGGGGAGGTAAATCACTAGCGTTTAATGATAAAGGGGATTTGGAGAGAGAGAGGGGGAGAAGGTTTTAGAGATTACTCCTAGGTCTAGTATACACAAGAGCATAGATGATTCAGCTAGCTGCTGAGACTGGGAAGCACTGACAGAGCACCAGGAATTTGTCATCTGCTTGTTTATTTTGTGGAGTCTATTAATGTGTGTGTTTGTGGGCACACATTTAATGAAAAGGTCTTGGACATACTGACCTTTAGGTACTTGTGGTAGACAGAATAATGGTCCTCTCAAAATTTCCACGTCCAAATCTCTGGAACCTGTGAGTAAATTATATTACATGGCAAAGAGGAATTAAGGTTACAGATAGAATTAAGGTTGTTAATTAGCTGACCTTGAGATATTAATGGTAATCCCCAGGGAAACCACTAAGCAAATAACTCAGAAATATATAGTAAAAGATAAATACTACAAGGGAATTGAAATGCTACACTAGAAAATATCTATTTAATACAAAAGAAGGTAGTAATGGAGGAACTGAGGAACACGAAAGACATAAGACATATAGAAAACAAATAGCAAAATAGCAGAAGAGAATAGATTTTACTATGTATAGAATAACAGATATCTACAGATAAATTCTATCTTATCAATAATTACATTAAGATAAATGAATTAAATACTTTAGTTAAAAGACAGAGGTTGGTAGATAAATTTTTAAAAGACATGATGCAACAATGTTTAGGTCCAAAGACTCAAATAGGTTGAAAGTAAAAGGGTAGACAAGAGATACCTGCAAACAGTAACCAACAGAGACTAATACTAGACAAAATAGACTCAAAGACAAAAATTATTACTAGATACAAAGATGGATATCTTACAGTGATAAGAAGTCAATCAACCAGGAAGATACAGTAAATATAGACATATGTGTACCTAACAGAAACCCATTACCTATGAAGCAAAAGCTGACAAAATTTAACAGAGAAATAGTCAACACAATAATACTTTAATAATTTAATAACACTTTAATAATAAGACTTTAGTGTCCCACTTGCCATAATGAATAGGTAAGTAGGCAGAAGGTCAGCAAGGAAATAGATTTGAATGACACTATAAACCAATTAGACCTAAGAGACATTTGTGGAGCACTCCACCCGAAAACAGCAGAATACACGTTCTTCTCAAGTACTCATGAAATGTTCACCAGGATAGACCATATGTTAAGCCATTAGACAAGTCTCAATAAATTTAAAAGGACTGAAGTCATATAAAATATGTCCTCTCCACCACAATGGAAGGAAATAAAAAACAAAAGGAAAATTTGAAAATTCACACATATCAGGGAATTAAACAACATGCATCTGAAGAACCAATGATGCAAAGAAGAAAGCACAAAGGAAATTAGAAAATACTTTGAGATGAATGAAAGTGAAAACACAACATACCAAAACTTATGGGGTACAGAGAAACGTAGTGATCAGAGGGAAATTTATAGCTGTAAGTATCTACATTTACAAAAGAAGGAATATCTCAAATCAATAACCTAAACTTCTACTTTAGGATATAAGAGAAAATTAAAAAAAGAGCAAACTAAACCCAAAGCAATCAGAAGGGTGGAAGTAATAAAGCTTACAGCTGAAATAAACAAAATAGAGAATAGAAAAATAATACAGGAAATGAAACAGACCAAAAATTGGTTCTTTGAAGAGATCAACAAAATTGACAGACTTTTTGAGAGAGTGGCATGGACTTATAGATACTACCAAATGTAAAATAGATAGCTAGTGGGATGGGAAGCAGCCGCATAGCACAGGGAGATCAGCTCGGTGCTTCGTGACCACCTAGGGAGGGTGGGAGGGAGATGCAAGAGGGAGGAGATATGGGGATATATGTATATGTATAGCTGACTCAATTTGTTATAAAGCAGAAACTAACACACCATTGTAAAGCAATTACACTCCAATAAAGATGTTAAAAAAAATTTGACAGACTTTTAAGTATAGATTGACCATGATAAAAAAAGAGAGAAGCTTCAATTACTAACATCAGGAATGAGAAAGGGGACTTTACTACCAACCTTATAGAAATAAAAAGGCTTATGATGAAATACTATAAATAACAATATGCTACAAATTTGATTACCTAGATGAAATGGATACATTTCATTGTGTGAAATGAAGACACAAATTACCAAAAATGACTCAATAAGAAATACAAAATATGTATTGATTTATAACAAGTAAGGAGATTGAATCAGTAAAGCTTCCATCAAAGAAAAGCCCAGGACCAGATGGCTTCACTAGTGAATTCTACCAAATATTTAAGAATAATTAGCACCAATCCGTCACAAATCTTTCCCAAAAACAGAAGAGAGAGGAACACTTTCGAACTCATTCTATGAGACCAATATTACCTTGATACCAAAGCCAAACAAGAACATCATAAGAAAATTACAGACCAATATCCCTTATGAATCTTCAACAAAATACTAGTAAACCAAGCCAACAACATATACAAAGGAACATATACCATGACCAAGGGGAATTTATTCCAGGAATCCAAGGTTGTTTCAATTTGCAAAAATGAATCAATGAAATGTACATAGAAGAAAAGAACAAAACCTCCACATGATCATTTCAATAGAAGCCAAAAAAAAAAACCATTTGACCAAAATACTTTTTCATGAAAAAAATACAAAACAAACTAGGGGCAGAAAGGAATTTCCTCAAACTAGTAAAAGGCATCTATGAAAAAGCCACAGCTAATATTATACTTAATGGTAAAAGACTTAAAGATTTTCCCCTAAGATCAGCAACAAGCAAATGATGTCAGTTTTTACCACTTCTATTCAACAAGGGGGAAAAATCCAGATTGAAGAGGAAAAAGTAAAACTCTCTCTATTTCCAGATGACATGATCTTATATAGAGAAACCCCTAAAAAATCCATGAAAAAGCTATTATGATTAATTAGTTCAGCAAATTTGCAGGATACAAGATTAATATACAAAATAGGAATAAATTTAACCAAGGAGGCATATGACTTATACCCTGAAAAATACAAGACATTGCTGAAAGAAATTAAAGAATGCCTGCATAAATGGAAAGACATTCTGTGTTCTTGAATTGGAATACTTACTATTAAGATGTCAATAACACCCAAATTAATCTACAGATACAATGTAATCCCTATCAAAATTCCAAATGCTTTTTTAACAGAAACGGACAAGCTGATCCTAAAATTCATTTAGAATTACAAGGAACCCCAAATAGTCAAAACAATCTTGAAAAAGAACAAAGTCAGAGGACTCACACTTTCTGTTCTTAAATTACCCTACTTCAAAGAAACAGTAATCAAAGATGTGTGGCACTGGCATAAGCATAAATATATAAATTAGTGGAATAGAAATCAGAGTCCAGAAATTAACTCATATATTTATGGTCAATTGATTTTTGAAAGGGTGCCAAGACCATTCAATGGGGGAAAAAATAGTCTTTTCAACATACAGTGCCAGGACAATTTGATATCCACATGCAAAAGAAAGAACTTGGATCCCTTCCTCACACGATATACAGAAATTTACAAAATGGATCAAAGACCTAAATGTAAGAGCTAAAACTGTAAAACAGAAGAAAACATAGGTGTAAATCTTCATTACATTTGACTAGGCAATGGCTTCTTAGGTATAATACCAAAAGCACAAGCAACCAAAGAAAAAATAAATATATTGGACTTCATCAAAATTAAAAACTTCTGTGCACAGTATCAAAAAAGTGAGAAGACAACCCACAGCATGGGAGAAAGTAGTCTCATATCATATATCTGAGAAGAAGAGTCTGGTATCCAGATTATAAAAAGAACTTTTACAACTCAACGATAGAAAGATGAAAACTCAGTTAAAAAGAGGCAAAAGATTTCATTAGACATTTCTCCAAAGAAGATACATAAATGGCCAATAAGCATATACAAAGATACTCAACATCATTAGTCATTAGGAAAATGCAAATCAAAACCACAATGAGATACCATTTCATAGTCAATAGGATGGCTATAGAAATTTTTTTAAAAAAAAGAAAAAAAATAACAAGCATTAGTGAGGATTTGGAGAAATTGGACTCCTTGTACACTGCTGATGGGAATGTGAAATGGCTCGGCCACTTTGGAAAACGGTTTGGCAGTTCCCGAAAAGGTTAAATATAGTGTTACAATATGATTCTACTCCTAGATCTATACCCAAGACAATTGAAAACACATGTTCACACAAAAACTTGTACATGAGTGTTCATAACAGCATTATTCATAAAGCCGAAAGGTAGAAACAACCCAAATATCCATCAACTAATGAATGGATAAACAATATGTGGTATACCCCTACAATGGAGTATTTTCAGCCATAAAAAGATAAAGTACTGATACGTGCCACCACATGGATGAACTAAGTGAAAGAAGCCAGAAACAAAAAGCCATGTATTGTACTGATATGTTTCCATGCATACAAAGCATTTATAATAGGCAACCCATAGAGACACAAAGTAGATTAGTGGTTGTCAGCGGTTGGGGAAGAGAGGAGTGAGGAGTGACTGCTAAGAGGTGTAGGATGTCTTTTTGGGGTGATGGAGAAATTCTGGAATTAGTAGTGATACTTATACAACTTTGTAAATATACTAACAACCACTGAATTTTATACTTTAAAATAGTGAATTTTATGGTATGTGAGTAACATCTCAATTTTTTTTTAAGTGAAGAGGGAGGCAGAAGAGAGTCAGAGAAAGAGATGCAATGTTGCGGGCTTTGCAGATGGAGAGGCGACCATGACCCGAGAAATGCAGGTGGCCTCTAGAAGCTGGAAAAGGCAGGGAGACAGAATTCCCTCTTGAGCTTCCAGAAAGGAAGCTCTACCTTCACCTTGATTTTAGCCTATAGAGACCCATGTCAAACTTCTAACCTTCAGAAGTATAGGATAATAAATTTGTTTTAAACCACTATTTGTGGTACTTTATTACAGCAACAATAGAAGACTGATGTAGTACCTTTGAGACATCCAAGTGGAAATGTCCAGGAGGCAGTTCAATATGTGAGTCCAGGGTTCAGAAGAAAGATGATTTCTAGGCTCTAATCTGACTAGTTTATATATGTGTGTGAGAGAATTAATGCATTTAATTCCTATGCATCTTTGAGTTTGGTTATTACTTAGCTACATTTTTTATATGAGGAAATCGTGGCATCAAGAGGTTCAGTAACTTCTCTGAGGTATAGAAGCATTAAATGGCAGAGCTATGATTTGGCTATGATCTGGCCTCAGGTCACCTCTCACAGATAGATCTATGAATTAGTATCATGTAAGTGATAATTGAAGCTCTCTGAAAACACCCATCGAATTTATCAACACGGAGCACGTTGGTCACATTTGCAAGAGCTCTTCTGGAGGAATGATGGAGCAGAAGCCAGATGGGGTTGATGAGTGAATGAGAGTTGAGGAGGTAGAGACTGCAGGTGTAGACTACTCTTCTACAAAACGTGCCTGTGAAGGGGGAGAGGACAGCACGGTCTCTGCGGGGGGCAGTGGGAGTTGAGAGAAGTAGTTTTTCAAAAAATTTATTTTATTGAAGTATAGTTGATTTACAATGTTGTGTTAGTTTCTGCTATACAGCACAGTGATTCAGTTATACATATACATACATTCTTTTTCATATTCTTTTCCATTATAGTTTATCATAGGACATTGAATCCTCCCTGTGCTGTACAGTAGGACCTTGTTGTTTATCCATTCTATATATAATAGTTTGCATCTGCTAACCCCAAACTCCCAATCCATCCCTCCCCCACCCCCCTCCCCCTTGGTAACCACAAGTCTGTTCTGTATGTCTGTGAGTCTGTTTCTGTTTCGTAGATAAGTTCATTTGTGTCATATTTTAGGTTCCACATATAAGTGATATCATATGGTATTCATCTTTCTCTTTCTGACTTACTTCACTTAGAATGATAATCTCTAGGTCCATCCATGTTGCTGCAAATGGCATTATTTCATTCTATTTTATGGCTGAATAATATTCCATTGTAAATACATACCACATCTTCTTTATCCATTCATCTGTCGATGGACATTTAGGTTGCTTCCATGTCTTGCCTATTGTATATAGTGCTGCTATGAACAGAGGGGTGCATGTACCTTTTTGAATTATAGTTTTGTCTGGATATATGCCCAGAAATGGGATTGCAGGATCGTATGGCAAGTCTATTTTTAGTTTTTTAAGGAACCTCCATACTGTTCTCCATAGTGGCTGCACCAGTTTGCATTCCCACCAACAGTGTAGGAGGGTTCCCTTTTCTCTACACCCTTTCCAGCATTTGTTAGTTGTAGACTTTTTAATGATCATTCTGACTGGTGTGAGGTGATACCTCATTGTAGTTTTGATTTGCACTGAGATAAGTTTTTAAACGTTTAAAACTTTTAATTGTTTAAAATGTTTAAATGTTTAAAAACATCTTCTGTTTTTATTCTGATGGGAAATTCTGATGGAGGGAGTAATGAAAAGGTGAAAAAAGAAGTGAGAAAGAATAAGCATCTCTATTTAAGAATTCTGAGAAGGAAGGGTGTGGGAGGGGCCCATCATACCGTGGAAGGATTGGTCTTACATAGGCGAAGGGGTAGATCTTTTATTATAGCAGAGTGGAGTGAAAGGGATGGGGGTGGGTTAATACATTCGGCATCAGGAGGATGAGGAAGTTCCTGAGGGCTTCTATGTGTTCTTCTGTCTTATGAGGTAGGAGTCAAGGTCACACAGAGTGGGAGAGGTGGCAGGAGTATACGTGAAGTCAGTGGTTGTGGCCGTGGCAGCCACCATATTGAATCAGAAGCTTGAGGAGAGTGGAGAAGGCTTGACTACTCATTTTGGAGGATGGGAGAATAAATTGACCAGAGGGCTATAGGAGGATTTTTGTCAGTTTCAGGGGCCTATTTAAGGATTTATCCGGTTTGCTACTATGGTCTTAAGTTGTTCATACATTTTTGCATGTGTCTTAAATTTCTCCTTACCCTCAGTTGTACTGTAAAATTCTTCTGATTTCTTCTCAATGTCAAGGACAGTGTTCAGAAAACATTTAAGAAATATTTTTGGATTGATTAACTAGAATGTTCAATTAATCAGAATGTCTCAGTTCCCAACATTTCTAGATAAAGGAAGTTTATTATAACGTGGTTGTAAAAGGCAAATAATTTGTATTTCTCTCCCAAATCCTGATTTTAGTAGAAGTCTTCCATTAAAAAAAACAGTTATAGAGTATCTGGGGTTTTTTTTTTAGTGCTTATAATTTATTTTCTTATTTTATATTTTTACTTTTTTACTTTTATTTGGTCATTCTACCTTTAGGCAGACACAGACATGGAATAAAGAAAAGAAAGGCCAAATTTTGACCTAATAACATAGCATGGGAATTGCAAATACATTATCATTCTCTTACTGCACTTAGAGTATCTGTTTTAAAGTTTGAAAGGAAAACAATAACAAAAAGACCTTATCCCACAAGAGCTAAAAAAAAAAAAAAATCTTCAACCCTCTCATTTTTATTTCAAGGGTAATAAACCCCCTAATTTTTAAAGTTTGTAGATCCATTACCAATAGAATAAACATTCAAACTGGAGTGTGGAATAGTGAGAAAGCGAGGTCCTTTTGGAGGAAGCAGACGGTGAATAAGACACGAGGGATGACTCTGGGAAGAGATAAGGAGACTCCTGCCAAATTCCTTCCCTGCCTGTTACAGGCCACAAATATGAGTGTGGTTGCAATTGAACTTCTCCGAGATCCTGTTCCATTCCAGAGGCTGATAAAAATGTGACCATTTAACTACAAATGGAAATCTCAGAGTCCTTGAAGCTTAGCAAGCAGGAGAGAGTTGCAAGGAAATCACCCAGTAACAATCAGAAAGTTGAAAACAAAGCAACCCTGTAACCAAAACATAACCCAGACATACTAAGGAAAGAAGGAAACACTTAGGCAGAGCAGAGATGCTCTGTGTCAGATTCAAGTCAGTAGCGTCACAAGACTTGTACTCACTTGCTCACTCGTATTTAGTGGATGCCTACTGGGTGCCGGTGCTTTGCCAGAATTATTGCCAGAATTATCCAATTCTAAGTTGAATAGGAAACAGTCCCTGTCTTCAAAAACATAATAATATATTTTTAAACCCCCAGCTGTATAGTGTGATAAATGCTAGTATAAATCATCAGCAAAAAATCATGAGAGATCAGAGGCTTGGGGAGTTTAGAGTTGTGTTTAATCTGAGATGTTTTGGGGACACTCAAGTGGATCTATGCATTTGGTAGTTGGATTTACAGGCCAGAGACTGGAGCAGGCAATGTGAATGGTGATACAGGTATAGGAACCTGTATAGGTGGTAGAGGAAGTCGTGGGTTTGGAGAAAGTCGTGGAGAAACACTTGAAAATGAGTGAAGAGCTGCATGGAGCACTGACACTTGAAAAGGGAACCAGAGAAGAATAGATGGAAGGAAGTAGAGGTAAACCAGGAAAGAGAAGCCATAGGCAGGGACGGAAGAGAAAGCATCAATAAGTATCCAGTGCAGCACGGCACTCAGAGTCTGTGTTGAACTGGAACCAAGGGGGTCATTGGTGACATTCATCAAATCAGCTTAGAGCAGTGCCCGAGGAAGCCAAGTTGCCATCGCTGAGAAGCCATTCAGGCTGAGGAAGGAGGGAGAGCAAACCTAAGTATTTTCCTGGTATTGTAAAGAAAAATGTAGCAACCTTTGCGTTGACAAAGCGCCCTCTGACACACACTCGCCAGCGGCTATTCGGGTCATCATTCTAGGCTCTATTTCAAGACTTTCCCCTCATTAGCAAGATCTGTGATCAAACCCTGAGAAGCCAGGAGAGAGGCCAAGTGAACTGACACTTTCCAGCAGTTATCAGGTGCAAAGTCCTTTATACACACGATTTCATTTAATTCCTACAAAAATCGTTTAATAAATTATTATTTTGGCTTAAGATGTGAAGTAATGACAAAAGTGAGGTGTAAGTTAAGTAGCAATTTTACTAATCTCAACTGTTATCACTTTGCTTTGATTTTTGTAGCCTTAGGAAGACCTTTCATTTCTCTTGCTTATGATTTTGAAGAGCTTTCGACCATTGGCTGTCATGATTTACCTGAACACTGCTTGTAGGGTCTATCCCTCCTTCTCCTGCAAACTGTATGCTAGGATCACTGTTCACATCAGAGTGACAAGCTGTCCCAGCTCAGCTCTCATCACTTAGCTGATCCTTCTTCTGCCCATCCCAGGGGATCCTCAAACCATCATTTCTTTCAAACTCTATTTTTTTTCCCTTTTGGTCATAAACTGAAAAACTCATGCTGCATCTAGAAGCTGTGTCCAATCCTATGATGATTTTCTTCCAACTGAAAAAATGTACTCTGAGCAGCTAGTTGAAATCATTCACCTGCTGCTCCTATGTCCATTTTGTATCAGGTTGGACCATGTGAAACTGCCATGTTTGGAGGTCAGAAAAATTAACTGTCAAAAATTCCATATAGGCTTTTGGTGATCCCTTGTGCTTCATGGAGGAATTGATGGGAATATTGACTCTTGGTGCTTTAATTTAATGTTTGTACAGTTTTGTATATTTGAGTTCTATTTTAAATTTTATGTTATTTACATATTAGGAAGGTCAGTCTACTATTTTAATGTCTAGGAGACACACTAATTTTAATGGTATAGATTAACTGAGTAACCTGTTTAAAGCTTTTTTTTTTTTTTATCATTTAGAGGGGACATATAAGAAGCTGAGATTTTATAGCACAGTTTTTTTTTAAATTTAATTTAATTTTATTTTTACAGCACAGTTTTTAAAATAAGAAACTATCATGAACTGTGAACTGCCCTAGGCACTTTAATCAGACCTCTGGTTGGTGATGGGCACTGTTAGTTAAAGTATGTCATGGAGGAAACACAATGAGATGAAAGAGAAGAGATTCCAAAGTCATAAAAGGAAAAACAGGGAAGGCTAGCCCCGGCTTTCACACCTGTGATCTTGTCATAGCATGGTGTAGTCAGAGTGCTAGAGCTAGAAGTGGCCTTGAAAACCTCTGCTCTACTGCCTCGTTTTCAGATGACAAAACTGAGCCTCAGAGAGAAGCTATATGGTGGCAGAAGTGGGATTTGAATTGGGAAATCTTGTTCCCAGTCTTGGGAAAAAAATTTATATTATTTAACATCACTTAGTATGTTCTCATTAGTTATTGCTAAGGTGCTATTATAATAAAAGGGATGCCATGGATGCACGTAAATGCATAAAAATGAGCAACAGCAGCATTACTATTTTTACTGAGCATTTGGAAAGGAAACTCTGGTATCCACCGTAGATGAATGATGAAAGGACCAGACTCTAGATCAAACCTCTAAATTGGCTTGAATCCTCATCAAGTTTCTGGCCTTTAGCTTTCTTGGTGGGAAGTTCCTGCTTACTCTCAGTCTCCAACCTGTTGGCTTCATATTTCTGAGAAGCCATTGAATTACTGCGAGAATGTGTGACTCAATATCTACGTCAAGTGTGTCTGTAAGCTGAATAAATAATATTAATTGTTATTGTGCTATATATCTTGCACTCTGCCCATTGCATACAGTATCTCATTTAATTCTCACAAAAATGCTATGAGGTAGGTTTAATGATCACCCCCATGTTACAGGTGAGGAAACTCAGCCTCAGAGAGAGGAAAAAAATTGCTCAAGATCACAAAGCTAGCAAGTGGATAAATATATTCAAACCCAGGCCATTTAATCTCAAAGTTTATGTATGGTCTTAATCATGACGTAAGTATGTCTCTTACATATGTGTAATTACTTTTTTACAAATATCTATATATGTTTTTATTGAAAAATTATAAACTTCAAAGTATTATATAATTTATAGTAGATTTGTGTTATTTTTGTCTTTTCATTATTTTTCTACACTGAAACTGCCTCAAGTATCATGTGCTTGGTACATGATACAGTATTTTTTAAGAGCTTTTTTCAAGAATCTTGCTCAAAGCCTTTAAAAAATAAATAGAGAAAAATGCCTTTGTAAGTTGGTAGAACATCACACTTTTACCTGCTCTTTTAACGCATCCTGCAGTGCCTTAGGCAGGGAGCCCTAATTTTCCCTTTGACTCGAATGAGCACTGAGACACTTCTCAATTAAGACCTGGAATTACATCAAAATTGTCAATCCTGACACAAATACATTGAAATAAACAAAATAAGGTGAAATGATTTTAATCAGTTGGCTATTTTCATTCGTTTATTCACATATCCGTTTATTCAACAAATTTTTATTGGCTCCCAGCAGACATTGAGTTAGGAACTAGAGACATAGCCTAGACACGGTCCTGGCCAATTGCAAAAAAAAAAATGACACCTGCCTAGTTATTTCACCTGTAAAACTCCTTCTTCGGTTTTTATATTTATATTTTATACATCCTCACTTAAAAGAAATTCACTTAGCAAATGTAAAACTTAAGGAATATAGATAAGTTAGAATTTCACTCTCAAGAATCATCAAGTCCCGCCTTGCCTGCTCCCCAAGCTTCTAAAATATCACTGGCTGTGGGTCACTCCACAGGGATAGATACCATAGCTGCTAGCTCCATCTTTGAATCCAGTTTAGCACCCTACAGTATGGGTGCTCTCTTTGGGTGCCAGGGGGATTACAGGGAAAGTTCTCAAAGAGCCTTTACTTCTGCTTTTGATTCTAAAGAAAAAATCTGACTAATAGATTTTTAGGAAATCTTATTTCAAATTTGTAAGTTAGAATCAGGAGCTAGGTTATACAGGAGGAATTTAAGGAGCTTTTGCCTAACTGGAAATCAGCATCAAGACAGCTTTGCTGCTATTCCCAGCAATGTGGCTCATATATAAAACTTAAGTTTGCCACTGCCCGCGGGCCTGAAGCCCATGGTGAATAAAATGCCGGGTGCAGTGTGCTTGTAAGACAAGAGCCCTCCCTTACTTTGTAGGATGTTTCTTTCCCAGTCTGCGTTTCTATTCCTCATGCCTTGGCAGTGCTGAAGCTCTGCTACCGGCCAGCAGACTTGCCTGGTACTTTTTGCTCAAGTCACCTGTCCTGGATCATCTGTAATCAGGGTCTGCCTACCTATTAGGGTCCCTGGTTATATGGTTTTGAATACTCTGTTTGGCTGATCTTTCACCTGAATGCTGCTCTGTCCATTGATAACCATGTTGATCCATTCAACAAATATTTACTGAGTGCCAGGCATTGTTCTAGGACCTGGAAATATAATAGTGAACAAAATAGAAAACAAAACAAAACAACAAACCCTGCCTTCATGGAGTATTCTAATAGATATCAAAGCCTGGTCAACTGGGTTCCTGCCTCATCTGCCACAGCTGAATACTTTCCCTATACCTGAAAATCCTTTTCCAGCTCTCAGTTCTCTACAGTCTGCTGTCCCACTGCAGTGAAGTGAACCCTCCTCTTATAAGATAAAAAAGTGTTATACGAAGAAAGGGCACCTGTCCAAGAGCAAATACATAGAAGCAGCATAAATCCGGAGGTCAAAAGGAGTGGAGGTTGGCAAATACACAGGGGACAATAAACACAACTTTTAAAGTGTGACTTAAAAAGAGGAACAAAGAAGCAGCAGGCCCATTGGGTAGAGTCAAGTTGGCTGTGATCTACTTAGGAAAAAGTATGCGATTGAAGGTCAATTTTACTTCTGTCTTCTTCCAGAGGAGAGTAAGGAGGGGAGGGGAGGAGAGGCACGCCAGCAAGAGAAAGAGAAGCCCAAGGTGGGAGGACCCAGTTACTGTAAACAGTCTCCCAGCTGTAATAAATGGCATCCCAGTGTGCTGTGAAAAAGGTTCAAATCATATGGCGGATCCAGTTTATAAAGAAGTAGAATTATACAGAATGGTAGAAGTGCCAGTTTGCCAGAGATGGGTAAGTACTGCCCCTATTTTCACAAAGTGTAAGAAGGGAAATTTTACATAATAAAGACCAGTGGCTTGAGGTTAGATTTGTTTCAGGTGTATAAACTATTTAGGTATATAAACAGGCCTGCAGACCTGTTTCTTCTTGGTCACACCCACGGTGTGGCCACGGCCCCAGTGGTTTTGGGGTGCTGGCCTTGGAATAAAGGCACCAGAAGTAGCCCCTGAATCCTTCTTGGGTTTTCCTACTCTTTATGGAGCTTGTCATCCAGATCACTGGCCAGAACCTGGATGTGATTTCCATCCTTCACGTCCTTCTGTCTGTTCCAGAACCACTCTGTGATCTTGTGTTGGCTTGGCTTTTGCGTGATGGTGATCGCAAGTTCCACTTCATCCTCAGGGACCTCTCTTTGGGAGTCAATGTTTATTTTCCTCGGCACCAAGTGAGTATACGGTTGCCCCACCCCCTTCCTGGCAGTGATGGCAAAGGCTGTTTTCTGCAACCCAACAATGTTGGTGTTGAGAACTCACAAAACGAGCTGGAACTTCTCAGGGATCACTAGAGATATGGTGGTGGTATGTAGGCCTCCTGTGGAAGACAGATGTTGTATTTTTAAAGAGTTTGTTTGGAAGCCTCTAGGTCAGGAGCGGACAAACTATGATCCATGGGTCAAATCTGGCCTGTTGCTTATTTTTGTAAATAAAGTTTTATTGCAATGAAGCCGCGCCCATTTGTTTATGACTGCTTTTGTGATATGGCAGCATTTTGGAGAAGTTGTAACAGAGACCATATGGCCTGCAAAAGCCTACTTTTACTAAGTGTAAAATTTACCGTATTTACTATGCTGACCCCTGTTCTAAGAAAGAAGCATTGGGAACTAGGACTTGAGTTTGCTAAGAACAGTTACGTCCAATGAAACAATACACACACACACACACACACACACAGACACACACACACATATACACATATGTATATAGATACATATATATATTATATGGATACATATATTTTATGTATGTATATGTCAGGTTTAATGGATACATAGGTCAAGGAAATGTTATTCACACTGAGCCCATGGTCTTCACTAAAAATTCGACCACCATTTCTAAAGTATTTACTATATGCCAGCCAATCACTAGGAATGCGAAGATGAATAATTGCCTGGTAGAGGAGACACGTACAGAAAGGGACAATTCCAAATAGAGTAGTACTTGCTATGAAAGGAATATGTCCAGAATGGTGAGAGAGCTCAGAGGGGGAGTTTACCCACCTGAAGAAGATAAGGTGGAAGTTGAGTATGGAAGAATGAGCTGGAATTGGGCCCTTGAGGAAGCAGGGTATTCCAAACAGAGGCATCTGCTTCAGCAGTGGGGCAGGGCATGGGGTAGCATGTTTAGTGGGAGAGTAAAACTCGGTGTGATATTGTTAGAAAGTGCAAAGTGGCAAATGGCAGGAGATGCAGGATGAGGCCAGGTTCAGAGAAGAAATGTTTTGCCAAGTTGACGAACTTCAACTTTATTATAGCAGCAAACAAAACACTACTGAAGTGTTTTCATTGCTTGAGGAAAACTGTCGGATTTGCAAATTAGATGAGCCCCTTTGGCAATGATGTGAGTCAAAGCAGGAATCCCGGAGCCTGGCTTAGGTGTTATTGATAGAAACAAATCAAGAAGAGGTTAGTGACTGGACTAGGGTAGTGATGGTGTGGGTTGAAAGGAGGAACAGATTTGAGAAATATAGGATGTGAGACAGGCATAATGTAGTGGCATTTGATTTGGTAAAGGAAGAGTATGATAAATCAAGACTAACTCATAGATTCCCAGCATGGTGCCTAAATAAATGATGGTAGCTGATATGGGGAATCAGATGGAGAATCAGGTTTGGGCATGTGAGAGATGATGAGTTTGGTTCTGAACATGATGATATGATGAACTTGAAAGTTATCTATTTGGAGATTTCCAGCAAGCAGTTATATATGTGATCCTGAAACTTAGGGGGAAGATGGGGCCAGTCAGCCATCAATGTCCACATAGTGGCTTAAAATATAGTAGAAGAGCATGTAGATCAGAAAAGCATGGATCCAAGTGGAATCATCAAGAAATCTAACGTTTTTGAGTGACGAGCAGAGGAGTAACCTATAGAAGAGACCAAGAAGGAACTGTTGAAAGTCAGGAAGGGGGCTCATTTTCCATATATAACTTATGAAAAATGGATAAATATGCTCTGTATAAAAGTAAAATCAGGGGCTTCCCTGGTGACACAGTGTTTGAGAATCCGCCTGTCAATGCAGGGGACACGGGTTCGAGCCCTGGTCTGGGAAGATCCCACATGCCGTGGAGCAGCTGGGCCCGTGAGCCACAACTACTGAGCCTGCGTGTCTGGAGCCTGTGCTCCGCAACAAGAGAGTCCGCGATAGTGAGAGGCCCGCGCACCGCGATGAGGAGTGGCCCCCGCTTGCCACAACTAGAGAAAGCCCTCGCACAGAAACGAAGACCCAACACAGCCAAAAATAAATAAATAAATAAATTTTAAAAAGAAAAAAAAAAAAGTGGCTGGAAATATAGGTTCTTTAAAAAATAAATAAATAAATAAAAGTAAAATCAGGCAAATTGAAACTATGTCTCAATGCACTGATTCATGCCCAATGTCAGCCTAGATAGAGGACCCTAGGACAGAGGAGCAAGACTCTTTATTGTAGTCAGCATTTCAATCCATGTCTTAGACAGAAGACACCTCCTTAAATGTCTAGACTATGGTAAGCCGAGAGGAATACAAAATACAATCGATAAAAGAATTAGGATGTGAGAAAATCTTGACTGACTAGAGCCACAGGCCCTATCTAATAAAATAAAATTTAAGAAGGATTAAAGGTTCAGTAGCAAAGTACAGGATGGGAAAATGTGACTTAGCAATTGATTGTAGAAAGAAAAAACTTATAGGAACTAGTTGATAATTAACTCAGTATGAATCAAGAACATGAAGTAGCTGCCAAGAAGAGGTACGATGAGTCCGACCAATGGAATTGGAGCATAGCGTCTAAAACAGTGGTTCTCAAACTTTAGTACCCATGAGAGTCAGCTGGGAAATCTTTACAATGCCTTGAGCTCAAGCTATACTAAGTACCAATTAAATCAGAATCTCTGGGAGGGGGCGGGGTGTAGGCATCAGTAGTTTTCTTAAAACTCCCCAGGGGATTCCAAAGGCAAGCCAAATTTGAGAACAAGTGGATAGACTTGAGAACAGAAAATAGAATAATGGTTTTTACCTGGGAGCAGGAGACATTAGAATCACCTGGGGGTGGTGTTTTTCAAAATACATATGACAGACCCTCTTCTTCCCAAGGTTCTGATAAGCCTTTGGGGTTGGAGTTCTAATGTACTACCCAACGTCACCTGGGTTGAGAACCATGGGTCTAGACAAACTCTACTCTGTCCTGCTCAGACCACACCTAATGTCCTGAGTTTGTTCTGGCTGCCTCTCTTTAAAAACGCTATAGATTAAAATTCTCAAGTTTAATGTGATGTAGCCACAGGCTGCACCTTGGGTTCTGGGAGACAGGGAGCATGGCAGGGGCCGGAGGGATGGGCAGGAAGTTGGGGTGGGGGTGGGGGGGCGGGTAGCTAAAAAGTGAAATACTGTCAGTATTTTAAAAATCAAGAAATTTCATATGATCTTGACTTTCAGGTTCCCTTAAAAACTGGTAAAATCTGGCAAATCTGAGCCCACCTTCCCCCCGCCATAGTCATTTGGAACTGAGTGACTGCTGCCTGCTTCAGAGCAGGCCTGTACTTTCCAGCCCTCACTTCACTTACATTTATCAGACAAGCTCCCACAGATGCTTGAGTTGGCTGCCCCTCCTGTAGGCTAAGGGATCAGGTTCTAGGAAAGGAAGAAGGAAGGTGGAAAATCTTAAAATCACATCACGTAAGGAGTACTTTTAAATATCTGAGGTATTAGATAGAAAACTCGGGAGGCTTCTTCAAATTCTTGGTGCAATGCCACGTGAAGGAAGATTGGACTTGCTTGGGTCCAAGACGAAACACTAGGACTACTGGGTAGAAACTACTGGGAGACAGATCTGAACTCCATCTCCCAACTAATTTTCTAATAAGCAGAACTGTCTAAAGAGAAAGAGATGCTTTTAGAGACAGTGAGTTCTCAGTCGTGGAGATGTGTTGGGCTCAGTTTCTGACACCTGTGTCAGGCTTGGGATGGGCATGGGGGTGGAAACGACAGCCGGGCTTAGAGTTGGGTGGGGAACCTGATGCCATTGGATCAGGGGCCTTGGTGTCTGGAACCAAGGGGCAGTTACCGAAAACCACTTTCGAATGAAGTGTTGGATCACAACTAAGGGTTGGTTTGAGTTCAAATTGCCAATGCAAAGCGAGCTCGGCAGAGTCAAACGGGGTGGGGATTAGGCAGGGCGGTTTGAGCAGCTGGTGGTGAGAGGGTGATCTGGAGCAGTGCCTGGGTTTGGGGGAAGGAAAGGGAAGGAGGGGGTGGTATTGGTAAGACGAACTCTGGTCTTTCCGTCGTAGGCACAGTTGGGCCCTGAGTGCTAAAGGGCCAGGAAGCCCTGAGGGGAGTGGTGGGGATTCCCAAGCATTATGTGAGATGCATCTTTTAATGTGCTTTCTCAGCCTTGGTTCTGGTTCCAGCTTTGACAATCACCACACCTGAGAGCCAAGAATAATGTGCATAAGTCTTGCCTTTCCTGGTTATGAATTTGTGTTTTGAGATGAAGTTAGAGCATTTGACTATATTCAGACGTTTGTAATCTTTTTTAATTATATGAAGAATAAGGTTCCGGATGAGTTTGGCATCTGCTAGTAAACTCATTTCAAAATTGATGAACCCATGCTGGTGAGATATAGGACTTTTTCTTTAAAATAAGTCCGTAAGGTTTTTTCCTGATTGTAAAATACATCCGAAAAAAGAAATCACAAAGAAGAAAATTAAAATCACCCATAGTTGTATCATCTGGCGATAACATGCTATATGAAATTTGTAGTGTGCTCTTCCACTCTTTCCTTGTGCATGTTTTTTAAAAAAAATTTTAACATGGAATAATATTAAATAAACTGTTTAATAACTTTTTTCACTTAAGATATCTCCAACTTTTCCTACATAATTAAATATGTGGGGTGACAGAAGCACAGAATGGTGGATAAGGATGTGCCTTGTTCTGTAGACTGCTCACGTCTTGCCTCCACCATGTAGCATTTTTGTGCTTCCATCTTTCATCTGTAAAATGTAGAAAATAATAGTTCTATGTCACCAGGTAGGATTGTGAAGATTAAGTGACATATTCCATGCGAAGTTCTTAGAAGAGTGTTTGGAACAAATTTAATGACTGTATAATATATAATTGTGTAAATACGTTATAATATAGTGAAGCAATCTTATCTATTATACCACATTCAGGTTTCTCCTAATTCTAGGTGTTATCACAGGTTTGATTTTTTTTAATATACTGACATGAGTTACCTGAAAGTCACATCAATAAATAATTACTAATTCTATGTTTAAAAGAACATAGAATTACTAATATTTTTCCAGATTAGAGCGATTAGGTAATTCAGAACTCCCTTCCTCTGTATGCACTAGTATCTAACTCTCTGATGTCAACCCATTGTTTAGCATATTACTTAGAAACTAAGAATAATGCTTTGTACTTTGCCAGCATGAGTAATCCACAAAACAAGCATTTGATTCAAAGAAAACTGTTAGAAAGAAATTATTTTTCTAAAAGAGATGACACAAAAATCTTTAGTAGTTTTTATAACTGGTCTCAAAACCCAATAATAAATGGACAATTAAAACTTATGCAGGGAAAGATCACTGCATCCAACAAAAGCAGAATATATATTGTTTTTAAGTTGCACACAGAACATTTACCATGGTAGACCATATTCTGGGTAATAAAAATGTCTCAAATTTAAAAGTATTCAGGTCACATAAAACAGCGGGGACCGGTTTCATGGAAGATAGTTTTTCCATGGACTGGGGAGTGGGGGGAGGGCAGATGGCTCAGGCGGTGATGCGAGTGATGGGAATGGCAGGTGAAGCTTCACTCGCTCGCCCGCAGCTCACCTCCTGCTGTGCGGCCCGGTTCCTAACAGGCCGCAGACTGGTACCAGCCACTGGGGACCCCTGACATAAAGTATGCTGTCTGACCACAATGGAATTAAATTAGAAATCAACAGGAAGATGTGTGAAATATCTGTAGATATTTGCCTGGCATCAATCATCCATCGGTTGAAGAAATCAAAAGGGACAGGAAAAACTATTTTGAACTGATTGAAAATGAAAACACAACACGTCAAAATCTGTGGGATGCCTTTAAAGCAATATGTAAGGGGAAAATTTATAGAACTAAACATCTATGTTAAAAAGAAGAAAGGTCTCAAATCAATGTTAAGGATCTAGAATTGCCAAAACAGTGTTTTTTTAAAAAAAAGAACAAAGGTGGAGGATTAATACTACCTGATTACAAGACTTATTCTAAAGCTACAGTAATCAAAACTGTGATGGGACACCAAGATCATGATCCACTGAAATAAAAAATTGTTAAATTAGGCTTCATCAAAGTAAAAAACTCTTGCTCTTCAAAACACACCATGAAGAAAATGAAAAGATAACCCACAAGCTGGGAGAAAATCTTTGTAAATCATATTCCTGATAAAGGACTTGTGTCCAGATTATATATGTGGAACTCTCAAAACTCAATAATAAGAAAACAACAGCATAATAAAAAATGGGTGAAAGATTTGAATAGACATTCCATCGAAGAAGATAGGTGATGGCTACTAAGGGCTGGAAAAATACTCAACATCATTAGTCATTCGGGAAATGCACATTAAAACCACAGTGAAATACCACTACACACCTATTAAGATGGCTAAACCTAAAAAGACTGATCATATCCAGTGTAGAGAAACTAGAACTCTCAGGGACTACAGATGGGAATGCAAAATGTATAACCACTTTGGAAAACAGTTTGGCAGTTTCTTAAGAAGTTAAACTCATACCTCCCACTGATCTAGTCATTTTTTTCTTACTTATCCAAGATAAAAGAAAGCATGTGTCCCTACAAAGATGTGTACATGAATGTTCATAGTAGATTTATTTATAATATCCAAAGTATCCATCAGTAGATGAACAGATAAACAAATCATGGCCTATGTATGCAATGAACTACTATTCAGCAATAAAAAGGAACTACTGGTCCACCCATCAACATTGGTAAATCTCAAAATAATTATGCTGATTGAAAAACCCAGACAAAAACATGTATATACTGTATGATTCCATTTACATGAAATTCTAAAAAGTACAAACTAATCTATAGTGATAAAAAGCAGATAAGTGATTGTTTCAGAATGGAGAGGGGTAGAGGGAGGGATTACAAAGGCACAGGAAAAAATTGGGGGGGATGATGGATATGTTCATTATCTTGAATGTGGTGATGGTTTCACAAGAGTATCAAACTTTGATCAAATTGTACACTTCAGATAGGTGAGTCAACCAAATCACGCCTCAGTAAAATTGTTTTAAAAAAAGAACAAACTCATGTATGCCTCCTTTGATCTCTGTGCCCAGGTTTTATACACACATGCTTTGGGGGCTGCTGGGGTTTGTTCACTGATCAGCATGTGAAAAACCGTGATCATTGAGCTTCCCTCACGGAAACATCTTCAGGGGCTGAAGACAGTCTCCCAACCATGCTTGCTCTCTCACTCAGGAGCCAGTACAGCCAAGGCTGCTCCATCCTTCCTCACGGCAATGTCAGAGAATAAATTCTGGGGCAGAAACCACCTGTCATTCAAGTTTGGCATCATCGAAGCATCTTACCCTGGGCCTGGTGTCAAGTATGTATTTGAAAACTGAAATGAACTGAGTGGAATCACGGTGTTCTTAATGGTTATTGCATCTACTCCTAGGTATACTTTGGCCCAGAATTTTATAAGAAGCTTGTTAACTCAGGTAACTTTTGCTTTTGGATCCAAGGTGCACAGCCCCATAGCAGATAAATTATCTACTCAAATTCCTGACTTTTTGCAAGTCCTTGACAATGATACTGGAGTATTTGGCAACTGAGCATGACAATCTAGAATCTTGGTCTACAGTCTGTCTCATCTTCCTGTAACTGCAAACTCCTAACTCCCTAGGTTATGAACCTACAGTCAGGTTGGTTGTCTGGATCTTTCGCATCAATCTTTGTAACCCTGCCTTACTGCTCCCACAGGCCCAGCATGATGGTTTTTGACTCTGTCCACCAGTAACTCCTACCAAAACAAACAAAACATGACTAAAGGCAGAACAGACTAAAATTACCTTCTCAGTGGTTCTTAACTCTGGTTGCACATCAGGATCATCTGAAGAGACTTTTTTAAGAGAGAGAGATACCTTAAATTGATGAAATTTTTTTTATGAGGCATGATCTTTGTATCACCTCTATTTTATTTTATTTCATTATTATTATTATTATTATTATTATTATTATTATTTGGCCATGCCATGCGGGCTTGTGGGATCTTAGTTTCCCAACCAGGGATCGAACCCAGGCCCTCGGCAGTGAAGGCGTGGAGTCCAGGGCATTCCCTTTAATTGACAAATTTGAAGATTCCTCCTACCCAACCCTCTCCTACTTTAAAAAAAATTTTTTTTTTTATTCAGGTATAATTGATGTACAATACTATATGTTTCAGGTGTACAACATAGTGATTCACAATTTTTAAAAATTATACTCCTTTTAGAGTGTGAGAGCACTTATATGTGGAACCTAAAAAATACAACAAACTAGTGACTATAACAAAAAAGAAACAGACTCACAGGTATAGAGAACAAACTAGTGTCTACCAGAGGGAAGAGGGAAGGGGGGAGGGGCAAGATAGAGGTAGAGGATGAAGAGGTACAAACTATTAGGTATAAAATAAATAAGTTACAAGGATATATTGTACAGCACAGGAAATATAGTCACCTGGAGAGACTGTAAAAGCATGATGGTTCCCACGTCAAACCAATTAAATCAGAATCCCTAGGGGGTGACCACTCCACATGAGGTTTTTCTTTTTTTAAGCTCCACAGGAATTCTAATATGCAGCTAGTTGAGAACCGCTGCTGTGTTGATGGCATCATCTTTTTGTTTGGAAAGTCAGCACTTAACATTTCTGAAAAAAACCTAACTGACTGCCTTTGTTCTAGCCTCTACAACTACATTTTCCTAAAAGGCCAAGTTCTCTCATTGGTTATGTACAGGTCATGGTAGTTGTGGGAAGATTTATCCTGTAATTAGGAATAAAATGAAACTTAATTTCTGTAGAAAATTATGTTGTACTGTATAGTAAATTACACTTTTCATGGGGAAATTATGGAAAAAGAATTTGGCATTGGCCAGAATAATGTAATGTTTAATTTTTTAATTACATAATTAAAAGATAATTAGCTAAATAGGTAATAATTTGGCTAATTGCAGTGATTAAATGATTGCTTCCATAATGTAAATTACTTTCCACCATAGTCAGTGATTTAAAATATTTTCTAAACATCTAGCGGTATTTTAAATGGCCTGTATTTGGTTGATGGTCTGTCTCCCTGTGACCAATTTGTCAGCTGCACCAAAGGAAGCGATCAGAAGACCAGTCATCCAGGGCTGCAAGGGTCTGTCAGGATCTCTGGGTCCTAGCTAAGTATAACTCCATTGGAAGCCGGGAAAGGAGACTCTGCAGGTACTTGGGCTCATGGCTGGTGTGCCAGGTATTGTCTTTATGTCTTGAAAAACTCTGAGTCTCAGTTTCTTCCCCTGTGTGGAGGGAATAATAAAACCTGCCTTGCAGGATTGTTGCCTCTATATGCATAATAATAGCTCTTAGCATAATACCTGGCATATAGTTAATACTCACAGAATGAGAGTAATTATTATTATTATTATTTGGAGTCAGTTCATAATTTTTCTTTTATCGTTAATTTTTATTGGAGGATGGTTGCTTTACAATGTTGTGTTAGCCTCCACTGCACAACAGAATGAATCAGCCATACACATACGGGTATCCCCTCCCTTTTGGACTTCCCTCCCATTTAGGTTACCACAGTGCGTTAGGTAGAGTTCCCTGTGAATTATTATTTTTTAAATTATATTCTTTGCACCAGATCTTTCTTATACTGCTCCTGGCCCTTTATTTGGCCATCAAGAGGACCTACGGAGACGTAGGGGCGCTGCAGAGTTGGCTGGGTCACTGGATTCTTGGGTGACAGTTCCTGGTGCTGCATGACAGAGTGGCAGGTAGGGGTGAGGCTATGTTTATGGGTCTGGGTGCCTCCTCCATTGAGGAGGGCTTGGGAATTGAGGTCATCCTTGTCATCCGCATTGAGGGAGATCCAACAGTCCATAAAGCTAGCCTCAGGAAGCCAAACCTGGAAAGTGAAACCAGCAGACGTCACAGTGGAAATCAAGGCTATTTAACAAAACTTCCTATGGAGATTTGAAGTCTATTTTCTGCTGTCTCTTAGGAAAAAAAGTCTTTCTTTTTTTATATTTTGCAAGGTTTTCACTTCTTGACTTTCCCTTTCTCTGACATTCTACACACAAATTGAAATTCAGCCAACATTCTGCATCCGAGTGGAGAGGAATGAGGTAACTTATTAAATCATAGATTTACATCTGGAAAGGCTCATCTAGATTTGGGCTTTTTAAGATGACTTCTCAGTCTCCTGCCTGAAGTAACTCAGGTGAAATCAAATGGACGAGGCTCCACCTCCACCCGCTGTTTCCCCACTTCAAATTAAAGGATACCGCTTTTATCTGTTTTATACGTTGGGCTTTTTGAATAAAATTCTACTTGCAAATAAGGATTCTAGTACTAAAAAAGTGGAAAACCAGAGAATTAGTAACACTTCCATTTTATAAATGGAATTTAGAGTGGTAAACTTGTTTGAAGTTACACATTTAAAAAAATAATAGAACTAGGACTAGTAATTAGTTCTGATTTTCAGTCCATGGACATGGTCCCCTATATTATGTTGCCCCATAAAAGGTTGGGAAAGGCAGGTAGGAAAACATAACACACTTTCCAGGACACGGCTGTGAACACATTGCAAGGAAATCTTCCAGCAAAGTAAAGGGAAACATCTTAATAGTGGAGTCATCATCTTGAAGGAAAACCATATAAAAAAGGGACCCAGAAGGGCATGTTTTAGCTTCATTTCTCTCTTCTATGGGAAGCTTTCTATTGTATTGCCAATTAAGTGACTTGACCTGGGAGAAGGCACTTTAGAAACCATACAAAGGTCTGCATGTCATAACTAGAAATGGGGGAAGGACCCTATAAAACATTAGTTTCATAACAGATCCTCTGGATTATGTTACAGAGAAACTAAGGTGGATATATTTCTCACTATTGAGACTTAGGACTCATTTATTTATTTATTTATTAATATTTTAAAATTTTTTCATTGGAGTATACTTGATTTACAATGTTGTATTACTTTCTGCTGTACAGAAAAGTGAATCAGTTATACATATACATAAATCCACTCTTTTTTAGATTCTTTCCCCATATAGGTCATTACAGAGTATTGAGTAGAGCTCCCTGTGCTATACTGTAAGTCTTTATTAGTTATCTATTTTATATATAGTAGTGTGTACATGTCAATCCCAATCTCCCACTTTATCCCTCCCCACCCTTCCCCTCTGGTAACTGTAAGATTGTTTTCTACATCTGTAACTCTATTTCTGTTTTGTAAATAAGTTCATTTGTACCATTTTTTTAGATTCTATATTCAAGTGATATCATACAATATTTGTCCTTCTCTGTCTGATTTACTTCACTCAGTATGACAATCTCTAGGTCCATCCATGTTGCTGCAAATGACATTATTTCATTTCTTTTTATGGCTGAGTAATAGTCCATTATATATATATATATATATATATATATATATATATATATATATATATATATATATATATATAATATGTGTGTGTGTGTATATATGTATGGACATTTAGGTTGCTTCCATGTCTTGGCTATTGTAAACAGTGCTGCAATGAACACTGGGGTGTGTGTATCCTTTTGGACCATGTTTTCCTCTGGATATATGCCCAGGAGTGGGATTGCAGAGTCATATGGTAGCTCTATTTTTAGTTTTTTAAGGAACCTCCATATTGTTCTCTATAGTGGCTGTACCAGTTTACATTCCCACCAACAGTGTAGGAAGGTTCCCTTTTCTCCACACCCTCACTAGGATTTATTGTTTGTAGATTTTTTGATGATGGCCATTCTGACTGGTGTGAGGTGATACCTCATTTTAGTTTTGATATGCGTTTCTCTAATAATTAGTGATGTTGAGCATCTTTTCTTGTGCTTCCTGGCCATCTGTATGTCTTCTTTGGAGAAATGTCTAAAATCTACCGCCCATTTTTTGATTGGGTTGTTTGTTTTTTTGTTATTGAGCTGCATGAGCTGTTTGTATATTTTGGAGATTAATCCCTTGTCGGTCACATTGTTTGCAAATATTTTCTCCCATTCTCTGTGTTGTCTTTTCGTTTGTTTATGGTTTCCTTTGCTGTGCAAAAGCTTTTGAGTTTCATTAGGCCCCATTTGTTTATTTTTGTTTTTATTTTCATTGCTCTAGGTGGGTCAAAAAAGATCTTGCTGTGATCTATGTCAGAGAGTGTTCTGTCTATGTTTTCCTCTAAGAGTTTTATAGTGTCCGGCCTTACATTTAGGTGGTTAATCCACTTTGAGTTTATTTTTGTGTATGGTGTTAGGGAGTGTTCTAATTTCATTCTTTTACATGTAGCTGTCCAGTTTTCCCAGCACCACTTATTGAATATACTGTCCTCCATTGTATATTCCTGCCTTCTTTGTCATAGATTAGGTGACCATAGGTGTGTGGGTAGGACTCCTTATTTATGACACTGCCCCTGTGTGGTACTCAGCTGTAGCATTAATGGCAATCAATATCTGCCAAAGGGATGCACCTTTCTCAAAGGTATTTAATGGAAGCCTGTGGTTCCCATCAACAATACTGCATGTGCTCCTTTTTCCTTTACTTGGTTATGACCTTGGACTTTAGTTCTCTTCTACCCTGGTCATGTCACACCTCACTTCAAGGTGTGACATGACTCCTTTCTAGGAATCTTGACTTCTGGCTCATCTATTAGTCTGGGTAAGGCCTCTCTTATTTCAGCACCTCCATTATAATCTCAAGCACTCCCACAAAACCACCCCCAGTTAACATACAACTAAGTCCAACAGAGTGCTTGCCCTGCCCCACCCCCAGTTCCAAGCAGACTTCTGTCTGTAAATTCCTCCTATTTACAAATTCTAGTGCTGCCGAGGAGAAGAAATCCTCAGTACTTATAGGGTAAGTGAAAGCAGTGTGTTCAATGAAAAGAACAAAGGTGAAACATCTGCACAAGTGGGAAGAAAAGTAGTCAGTTGGGGCAAAGAAATAAAGCTCAACCAGTGGTGAGTTTGGAGTGATGAGGACTGGTAAAATGGTCCCAATCCCTGGTTCACGGTAGTTTTGCAGGTAGAGCCACAGAATCCCTCCCAGGGCAGGACTGCAGGTGGAAGCCAGAACAGATACTAATGCTTCTCTTTAGTGCTAAATTGCATTTGAGAAGCTTGCAGATCCCTATTGCTAAACCTCCATGTAGATCCTTCTCCCTTAATTCAGTGCCACTTAACGTGATTCTAATTGGCAATGTGAGGCCTTTTTTTTTAAAGGAATAAAATAAAGACAAAAGGCAATCATGTTGCTAGCAAGAAGTACTCAATATAATGTACTTTGGGTTGTTTTAACATTACAACTTAACTAAATTGACCTTGGTTATTAGACCAGTTGAATAGAGATGTATTACTCTAATTTAACAAAGGAACGAAAGAATCATTAAAACATAAAATTTATGCATGCACTGGCTAACTACTTCTCTGTAGTTAAATGTAATTGCAGTTTTCCAGCAGAAGAATTTGTGGAGAATGAAAATGAGAAGAAATAAAGGCTTTGGAAAGTAGCACCAAATGGATAGAAAATATGAAATTAATTATCTCAGTGCCAAAAAAATCTGTTTCTTATAAAGAACTGGAGATCTGTTGAACTTCAGAGTTATTTACTTTTTTTTTCCCAGAAATATTCTCACTGTCAGTGGAAGAACGATGTAAAGAAGAATCTTGTCACATGAGCCTTGTAGTATAGAGCTGGGATAGGGTCCAAAGAGCTCATCCGGTCCAGTCCTCTGTGTCCAATCAGATGACTACTCCAACTGCTTGAAATCAGTGGTTACCATCTACTTTTGCTAGGTCTTTCTTTTATGTAAAAGCAAACAACCAAACAAAAAAGGAAGATCTGTTTGTCATCTTGATTTTTAAAATTTCTTCGGAGAAAAGTTTATCCCAAATGTTACATATTTCAGACTCAGTTTTAAGTCTGTTTTTTTTTTTTTTCTTATTTCACGTAATAAAAATACTAAGAAAAGGATCGAGGAATCAGCAATGCACTAACATTTTCCCAACAGGTATTAATTTAGCTTTACATGTATAAAAAAAGAATGGCCGATTTAAAGGGGGATTAGTTAGAATTAAAAGCACTGAGAACGGAAAATTGTAAAAGATAATCTTAGCGGTGCTCATTCAGCCACCATCCAGAGGAAAAGCAGTGTTAGTTCACCAGACCTAAAGTATTCAGATTATATTGAGCATCGCATTATCTATTTTGAGATCAATGTATCAGGATGACTTAGCTTGCAGACATTAAACTTGAAATTCAATTGGCTCCTGATTCAGTACTTATCAGAAAACTTCTATTATCATTTGGATTTTCATGAAGCTCTGCCTACAAAGAGAAAGTAACTTTGCCTTGGACAGACCATAAAACGCTTATAATCGGAGTCATATCTAAAACCTTACTCTGGGAGAGAGCAGCCTCTAGAAATTCTTTCGGTTTGAGGTTGGCCGTGGCGTGTACGTAGGAAAAAAGGTGAAGTCAATTCCGCTCTCTACCTGCAAGCGGTGGTCCTAAAGATCCACACCTGGGCCAGGCATGCGCAAACAAGTTTCAGGGAGCCAGATACTAAACTCTACCCTGGCCGTTCAGTCTCTTTCAGAGGGTGTGCCTCTGAGATGCCCCTGGAGTGGGTGAGTCACCAGAGTTGTTGGTGAATCCTATGGATGATGAGCCATGTTTTCAGGAACCTTGGAGGCTTTTCAGTCTTAGAAGCCCTCCCAGTGACTGAGATTCTCCATCTATGAAGCCACCAGATTGAATCTGCAAAGGTAAGGATCCCCATTAATTTCTGTTGTGTGTTGTATATCTGCAAGAGACCTAGATTCTATACATTTTTTTCAGATTTCATATTTTACACTTTTATGTCTTATTAATGGCAGGGGAGGGGATGTTTGCTGGAGGAATGTTTGCCATTAATAAAGGTGGACTCGCTGGGAATTTCTAAATGGATCTGATTCAATTCCCTGACAAATAGGTGATGCTTTATCTCTACACCTATAGTTCTCCTGCTAAGATGTGTGCTTTCTGTTTGGACATATGGCCACAGTTTGAAGATTTTTCTAGCTTTTACTTATTTTTATTTATATCCTGGCAGAGTTAATCATCTCCAGGGAATATTTGTGGTGTGCTCGATGGAGAGCTAGAGAATGGCTCTGGAGATAGATGTATTTAATTAAACTAAAAATTCTCCAACACATGTCTATGGAAACTGGTAGTGCAGAATGCTTGTTCCTGAAACAAATCTGGGACACATTTCAATCTCTATCCATCAGAGCCTATACATTATAGTTATTTCTTTTCTGTGTACTGTACTGGGGTTGATATGGGTGGAGAGGTAGAGGGAAAGCCAAGACAGAGAAAAAAAAAAGACTACACACGCACACAAATCAGAATGATATATTCATACGCCCGCAATATGTAAAACTAAAGATGTGTCAGAAATGGCTGATAAATTAACAACTTTTTCGAATGCCTCTTCAGCATCTAACAACTATGTGTTCTTATTTTTTAAAAGTTCGTTGATGCAAAGAATTATAATGATATATCTTGGTCTCTCACTTGCAATCAGGAATAAATTCTATGTGTTCATATTGTACCCTTTGAACCTCTTTGGGTCTAATGGATGCGGTGGTGTGCTACTCTGACGCCACCATCGGCAGGTGGTACTTATTCCCCCAGTTGTCCTGCGTGTTGTGGAGGCTGATGGCTTATAGCTGAGTTTCTCAGAGAGCAGCCTGCTTCCCATGAATGGTTCACCTGTCTGTTGTAACTGAATTGCAGCTCAGTCTCTCTCCCTGTCCCAATCCCCGCCTCTCACGTTCTTAAAGATGTTGTTCCTGAGTGCTCTCCCCCCAAAACTTTTGACATGCATATTTCCACCTCAGAGTCTACCCAGAGAACCTGACCTAAGACAGAAGCAAGTTGCATTTTATTTGCTAATATGTTGGTTAAAAATGTTTGTATCTGCAATTTTAAGTAAGATTGAGTCCAGCATTAAAATTTTATATATAGTATCAGGCTTCGGAATTAAAATTAATCTGGCTTCATAAAATGTATTAGAATTTTTTTCCTTTTTTCCCTGGCCTGGAAATGTTTAAACAACATTGGAGTCATCTGGTACTTAAAGATTAAACCCATCTGGTCTTTGTGCCTTTTTTCATGATAGATTCTTAATCACCAGCCCAACATCTTCTACAGTGATTGGCAATTAAAGTAATTTATATTTTGTTGGGAAATCATTCACTTCCTCCGCGTTTTCAAATTTGTAGCCCTAGGATTGCGAGCAGTCATGTCTTATAATTCTTTTAATCACTCCTGTGTCTGTGGTTTGCCTCCTCGTCTTTAATCCTGTGCATTTTCCCCAGATTCCACTTATGTGTGTGCTTTGCCACGTGCACGCTCTGCTTTAATCAAATCCACAGAGTGTGGATCTGCTTTGTTGATCGTAAATATTTTTATTTTAACTTTTGGATTTATTTATCCTTTCTGCTTTATTTGGGTTTGTTTTTGTTTTCTAGCTTATTAGTTTTAGCTTTTCTTTTATTGAATCCTTCTTAGTTTCTTTGCCTCCTAGTCCGTTCCTTTTGGCCTCTTTAATGATCATCCTCTTCTTCAATTCATGTGCTGACTTGTTTCATAGGGAAATTGTGGCTTGCTTTCGCTCCAGAAAAATTTGTGTGTGCAGGTGAGAGTGTGCTTCCTTTGACTCTTTTGAATGTCTTTCGCTCATCTTTCTGTCACAGCAGTTCTGTTTCCCAAGGAATGTGTATTTGTCCTGACTGATCTTCCTCTTTCTGGCTACTAGGTCCTCAGCTGGGTTTTTACATCACTGGCTTTTTCTGGGCTGGTTGACGAGACACCCCGCGTTATGGCAGTGTGGCGGATGATGGGTGGTGGCCATCCTGCGTGGGCTGGCCAGCAGTGGCCAGCAGGTTGCCAGTCTCCAGGTTGGCTCCCAATCTTTTCTCACCTCCACCCTCAGGAGTGGGAGGACATAACACACCCATTCAGCATTTGCTTGGCTTATTTAGGAGACAGATCTGACACCTTAATGTGGGGCATATTTGGGGAAACAAGAGCTTTCCAAAATTTCTGCTCTGATTCTAGTCCAGAGCAGTCTTATGCAGGTCTGATGCTCTCGCCCAGCCCCAGGGAAAGCCTCACGACGGGTCTCTCACCTGGATGCCCTCAGGGCCCAAAGCCATGCTAACATCCAGTTCTGCATTGGTCTAAGCCCATGGTCAAAATAGGCATCTAGGCTGGATTTGGGAGTAGAGAAGTGGTAGCAGTAATCATTTCCTAGAATCTTCTCTCGGTATAAAAGACATATATTATAGCAGGGTAAACAGAAATGTTTCTCTGCTATTCCCTCCTTTTTTTTTTACCCAGTAGCTTAGTGATTTTATCCACTTTTGTACGAACCCCTCTGTGACAAATGCCAATGACATTCTATTTTCTTGAACTATCAGTGGCCCCAGAGAAAACTAATCTGATAGCCCACCATTTCCAATCATAATGGTTTAATTTAACTACTTTAAATGAAATTCATAATTTTTGGTAGTTGGCCTACAGCACTTCATTGGTTTATATAAAATAACTTGAAATCGATGATCATTATGTTTAATTACCTAGGATAATAGTTCACACACAGTTCATTTTGGAAGTTTCTTCAAGAAGTTAAATTGCTCAAAAAAAAGACATGACATACATCTTAGCTATAGATATAGATATATATCTGGTAACCCTAATATATACATTGGGATTGCCAGATTTAGCCCAAAGCAACAAAAACAACCAAGACATTCAGTTAAAATTGAATTTCAGATAAACAATAAATTAAAATTTCAGTATCAGTATGTCCCAGGCAGTAAACATGCTTATACTAAAATTTTATTCATTGTTTATCTAAAATTTAAATTGCAGTAGAAGTCCTGTATTTTATCTGTTAACCCCAAAATATTATACATATATATGCAAATAGAGATTGTGTGTGAGAGAGAGGTGAAGACTGATTGGCTATTCTTGCCTTGAAAATTTTCAAGGCTAAAATCACTGTGGCCATGCTTTTTGACAGAAACTCTACGCTATGGGTAAACCGCACGAAGGTGTGAAACTCTCTTGCTCACTGATGTAACTTTATAGTTTATCATAATGCTTGACACACGCTGTGTTCAGTGAATGTTTTCTCTAGTTTTTTCTGAATCCTAGAGCCCAGATGGTAACTCAAATATAAGCAATAATATACACATTCTACTAAAATGTGACAATTTAAACTTAACCAAAGCACCTATCCATCATTTTTATCTGTTTGTTTATTGATATTTCATCACAAGGAGAACTTGCTGAGAGTTTCAAAACTACTATTCTATAAGATAGAATTTGCTCATCCATTTGTTTTTTGGTGTAGACCATTATGTTCTGAGGAAACTCTGTTGGAGATTGGATGTGTCTTGGCTAGGCTTCTTATCTTGCATAAGGTCATATATACAATCTGCATTCTAGATGCTTGCATTTAACTCTCAGCTGTTTAATGCTTATCACACGCATTGTTGTAAGAAATAGTATTTGTTGAGGAATTGGCTAGGGATAAGGAGTCTACTGATTCTTTTAGGTGTTAGAAATTCTCTTCAGAACAAGTAGGATTATCATTACCCTTGAATCTCATCTTTTTTAACTCTTGAATTTCACCTCTCCTGAATTATACTTTGGTATCGTGTTACAGGCCAGCATTGAAAAAAAGTGAGGAAAACTGATATTTTAGATTTTTTATTCATTAAAAATTGATTTTTATTTCTGGTATATACAGAGGGGCTATCAGTTCATTTATTGAAAACTTACTGTAAGCCATACTATCATAGAGGCAATCCAGTTCTGTGAGTTTTGACAAATACAGTGTGTGATATCCCCACAATGATCAAGATACAGAACGGTTCCACCACTCCAAAAAATTTCGTCTTATTGTCCCTGGGTAGTCAGCCTGTTTTCAGCGAGTGACAGAACCTCAGTTCTTGTCTTTTTTGAAAAAAAGAATTCCACAAAGAGAGCAAGACTGTAAAGCAGGCACAGCGTTTATTAGAAGCACAGTACAGGTGGGAGAGCACACGGGCAACCTTGCAGAGTGAGTTGGGCACAACAGGGGCAGCTTAGGTTGTTACTGTTACACAGTTTAGATGACGATGACTCCCCTTTCCCTCCCCTATGATCGTGTCATCTGCAATTCCTTATTTGGGCTTCCACCAGGCACCATTTTGAATCTTTCCTGTGAGCACCTAAGCAAAACCCACAGGAGGTGGGGAGGATAAAAAACCACAATACAAATGATATTGTAATGATATTACAATGCGGCCAAGGTTACTAGAGGACAAGTTGAGACCCCTTCTGTGCATGTGTCAGGCTGGGAAACCCTCTGGACCACAAAAATGAGGGGACTGTGGTGGGTTGCTTCATCTTTCACCCAATTAGGGCTCATCGTCCTGATAGTAGTTTATTTCAAAGGGTCAGCATGAAACCAGTTGCAGCAGGTCAACCCAAAGCCCGTCTTATCTCCTACCTCAAAGCGCATGCTCCGCGGTTTTCATGGTCAGAGTTTCTTGCTTCGATGCTACAAAGTTTCTGTTTTACATGCCATTCCTCTGTGCGTCATGGCCTCATTAAGTGCAAAACAAGGAGGTGGCTTTGCCCTCTGTCTAATGCCTATGCATGAGGACGCTGTCCTTGGGCATGGCCCTGTCTTTTCTGCCTGAAGCCCCTCCCCACGACTCCACCCCAGGCAGCCACTGACCTGATTTCTATCACTATGAATTAGTTTGCATTTTCTAGAGTTTTATATAAATGGATTCATAATATGTGCTCTTTTGGTCTGGCTGCCTTAACTCAGCATAATTATTTTGAAATTCATCAAAGTTGTTGCATGTATCCATAGCTCATTCTTTTTTTTATTGCTGAGCAGTTTTCCATTGTATGGATATACTACAATTTGTTTACTCATCTGTTGAAGGACATTTCAGTTGTTTGCAGTTTGGGGTTATTATGAATAAAGCTGCTATGAACACTTATGTATAAGACTTCCTATGGATATATGCTTTTACTTCTTTTGGAAAAAAAGAGTGGAAAGGCTGGATCATATGGGAGGTGTATGCTTAACTTTTAAAGAAATTGACCAGCTATTGCCAGAGTGTCTGTACCATTTTACATGCCTACATAAAGTGTGCTTGCTCCACACCCTCACTGAGACTTAGTGTGGCCAGTCTTTCAAATTCTAACCATTCTCATCGGTTTATAATGATATCACATCATGTTTTTAATTTGCATGTCCCTAATATCTAATGGTGTTGAGTAATTTTTCACTTGCTAGTTTACCATCTTGGTTGGTGATATGCGTCTGTTCAAATCTTTTTTAAACCTCCCCCCCCCCTTTTAAATTGGGTTGTTATTGAGTTTTGAGGATTCTTTATACATTCTGGATGTAAGTGCTTTACCAGATATATAATTTGCAAATATTTTCTCTCCATCTGCCTTGACTCTTCATTCTTTTAACAGTGTCTTTCGAAGAGCAGAAAATTTTTAATTTTGATGAAGTTCAATTAGGCAATTTGTTCTTTTATGAATGGTGCTTTTGATCATTTAGGTCTATAATCCATTTTGGGTTAATTTTTTATATGATGTGAGGGATTGATCAAAGTTCACTTTCCTGAATAGGTTTTAGCACCGCTTATTAAAAGACTATCCTTTCTCCACTCAATTGCCTTTACTCCTTTGTCAGAAATCAGTTGTCCATATAGGTGTGGGTCTATTTCTGGATTCTCTATTCAGTTCCAGTGATGTATTTGTCTATTTTGACACCATGCGGTCTTGATTACTGTAGCTTGATAATGAGACTTGACATCAGGTCGTTGCTGTCCTTCGACTTGGCTCTTCTTTTTCATTTTGTCTTGGCTATTATGGGTCCTTTGCATTTCCACAGGAATTTTAGAATCAGCTTGTCCCTGTCTACAAAAAGGCAGCTGAGATTTTGATCAGGACTGCATTGATTCTACAGATGAATCTGCAAAATGAGTATTAATTGTTGGTGATGCCTGCCTAATGGATGCCCAATGATTCTATTAAAATGTGAAGATCACTGCTCTCACTGAGTGCTTAAATGTATCCATATATCTGATGCTAACCAAGAAATGTAAACCTATACTGTCTTGCCTTTTTTCAGTCAAAAGTATACACCACTGAATATAAAAAAAACCCACCTAAGATTATTAGCCTACCTCCACACAAGTGTATTAGAAATTTGTATTTTGGATTCATCTGGAGGAAGATTGACACTTGTTGACCATAGGGGAATAGTAATTCCCGAGTGAGAGCAATACAGGAAAATATACAGAGTTGGGAGAGGGAAACACTGAAAAAGAGAATGGTAAGAAATTTGATGTGGGTAAGTGTGGACATAAGATCTAACCTAGGGAGGACTTTTCAATAGGTTCAGGACATTGACAGTGAAACAAAAATGGAAGGACAGGCAAAGTCAGGGTGTAAGAAGCCGAGGTATGTCCACCTCAGAAGGGAGAAATGCAGAGTGGTGGTACCTTATGTAAGTTTCAACGGAGGTGCCTGAGATGCATATTCGTCTCACAGTATAGGTTTCCTCCTCCTTCCCTAAAAACAATCTAGCTGGCCACATGGCCCCCTAGACTCCCTTACACCCAGGCGTGCCTATTTGATTAAGTGCTTTTTAATGAGATATGAGTGAAAATCATGAGTGCTACTTTAGGATCATAGCCTTCAAGGGAAGGGTAAGTTTTCCTTCCTCCCTTCCCCCTCCTCTGCCTGGATTGTAGAAGTGGCTGCAAGCCATCTTACACTATGGGGATGAAAGCATCACTCAAGGGCAGTGGGACAAGATAAAAAGAGCCTGGGACCTGACCACTTGGACCACAACACCAGCTGTAGACTTATTCCTGGACTATTATGTGAAGAGAAATACATTTCTAATGTGTTTGAACCACTGTTAATTTGGGTCTGTGTTACAGCTGTCGCCAAGCTAATCAGGCAGGATGACTGCTCACTGGGAGGTTGGTTAAAAAAAAAAAAAAAAAGTTCTGCTTGAAGTTCTGCATTTTAAAGCTTGAAATATTTGTACGATGAGCCAATATTCTCCCATAGAATCACGAAGATTATAAAAATATCATTAGTTTAGTGCATACCTCTGAGAGCCAAATGAGTAATAATCTTTTTCTCATTTTGTAGAGAGGGGGGGATATGTCTTTACGAAAATGTGATGACATTGATAAAATAGAGCATTTTTTTGGTCACAAAGACTTGGCTTTGAATTACTACCACTTAGCAATTGTTTAACATTAAGTTGCTTTAGTTCCCTCAACTTTTCTTTCCTAATCTGTAAAATATCTACCTCCTGACCTTACTATAAGGTTCAAATTAGATAATATTTAAAGTTCCAAGTCATAGGTACAGCTTTAATGATAACTTCCTCCCTCCCCTACACCCTGGTCAAGATACAGGGGCCATCCACTCTGTAGTCAAGGATAATTCATTACCTAAACAAGTTTACTAAGCATTGGACATAGCTGTGTAGAGCTGCCATTTAATGGAGGATACACAGCCTGTTCTATCAGTAGATTTGGGTGTGATCTAGCTAATCGGTTTATCTAAACAAAGATCGTCTTGGTGCCAACTGTGGAATGAGCATATGTCTTTTAATCCTAAATTTTCTGCTTCACTCTCTGCATTAGTGGTCCCCTACTCAAGTGTTACAGGGATCGGGCAGGGAATTGAAATGAGGCATGCCTTGGCGAATCCACGCGTGGAGACTGAGATGGAGAAGGCGGCTGCCACTCAGCTCCCACAGATGCGGCATCCTGGGATGCGGCTCCCTGTCGCTAGTTCTTAGACATTTTCAAGGGAATTGCAAGTCTGATTTTTTTGGTGTGGAATCTCTTCTTTTTAAAATGTTGGTTCAGTTAAAAAACAAAACACAACAAAACAACAACAACATAAAACAGTGTTTGGGTTGAATAAAACATGTCTGTGGCTGCCAGTTTGCTGCCTCAGCTCTCCACGCCGCCCACTTTGACGGGGACTTGCTCTTGGCTGAGGCAGTTGCCTCTTAAGAAATCCTTGGACTGCATATGTGATAACATCAGCGTATTCACTTATTCGTGTAGATCTGTGTGCTCTGAACCGGGGCTGGCTCCAAATAAGACATGAAGATTTTATTTTCAAAGGGCAATTCTAATAAACTAAACACAGGGAAGATCCCCCAGTGTTACCCTGCCCTGAAAGGTACCTAACACTGATTCTGTGGGGGGTTTTTCCACCCCCACCCCCCGTTCACTATGGGGAAGAAGATGATGTAATAAATATTTCTATGTTTATTTGGTGTGTGAAGCCAAATACTCAAATGCTGAGTGCATTAAAAAAAAATCAAAATCAGCAATTCAATTATTTTTCTTTATTAGAGCAGCCGGGACTGAGCTTGTTAAGATGGATCTGCTTTGTTGTAGCTTGCTCTGCTGGCGGTGTCGAAATGAATTAAGCGAGGCAGAGTCAAAGAAATCTCGCAGGCGCCTTTAATCTCCTGTCAGAAAGAATAGCTAGCTGAGTCGAACATCAGTAATTTTTTTCTCTTGTCTCACCTTAGAAGCTTGTGTTCTTAGCTACCTATCTGTGGACTTATATTTTAATCTTAAAATTATACTCCTAATATATTCTTAAGATTGGGCATTTGGGTGTCCAGTCTTCTAAGTTAGTGATTTGCTGGTACTTAAAAATCACCCACGTAAAAATGCCATCTCTTCTCTGAAACTCGGAAGAGGCAGTTTCTTTATTACTCAATTCCATACCAGAAGCTACCACAGTTTTTCTGTTTTGGTAAGACCAGCAAGTTCCCGAATTTCCTTTTTGAGTTTTTTTTTTTTACTTCTAGTACACATATTAGAAAAATATATATAATATGTCACAATATGAGTCTCTGAGGTCAAATGTTGAGGGATGCAGTTCTCCTGTGCATCCTGTAAAACTCTCTAAAATATCCCATGGCTGTGAAAATTGATGTCAGAGGGCAATCCCGAAGTGATGTCAGCCTTTTCTCTGCTGGGGAGGCCTTTGAGCTCTGGGGCATTTGTGCTACTACTGTTCCAGTCATTTCCTCTTTTAAGAACTGACTCGTAGAATAAGCTCCACTGGGCAGAAAGTGGAGCTTTTGTCTGTTAAGCAAAAGACCCTTTTCTACCAGGATGGGTCTTTCCAAAAGTTAAAAAAAAGAAATGCGGTCAGCGGGTGGTAGGTGTTTTTTTAGTAGGTTGAAGGCTATAACGTTGAAGAAACAAAAATTGCTGACTCAAGAGTCTGTGGACCCAAAGTGCTACCAAGAAAAGCTAAAATATTCAGTCTCGTGGTAAGGACACCTTTGTTCTTAGAGTGTAACAAGTTGGACATCATGGACTTTGACGTCAGCGGGTTATTAATTACACGTGGCAAATACAACGCAGAGCAATGCCGTGTTTTCTGGGAAATATCGTAGCTCCCTCAATAGGGATCATCTACTGACTTCTTTCTTATGTGACTTATGAAGGTGCCTATACTGTAACAAGTTTCCAGTTTTTGTCAAACTTCTTCTCTCCTCCTGAGTCTTCCGCCCTCATTGGGTATTTTCTAGGTTGATGCATGTGCCTTAGCACCAGAGTTGTAGATTTCCATATTTTGGTAAGCATGTTCTTGTTCCCCTGCAAATGGGGATCCCCAATCTTTCCACGCTGGAATGAAGTAGAACAAATCTAATCAACCTACTTGTGTTTAGTTTTATTTTGATGACAAAAAGTATAGAGAAAACCCACAAACCTACCTACCACCTTGAGAAATTAAACATAGATCATAGCTCCTATAAATCCCTCCTTATTCCATTCCCTTCTTTCCCTCCTCAGAGATGACCGTTGTTCTTATTTTTGAATGCAATATTATATACGGTCCCCCCAAACATACATAGTATTTTATATATTTTTATACTAAATTAAAATGGTATCATATTTATGTATCCTCCTGAAAGACTTTTACATCTATGAGACTATAATTATTTCTCCTTCAAAGATAAACTTCTCCTGTAGATCTAAAAATCTTTGTGGGGATGGTTTTTTTTAACATCCCAAATCATTTTTTACTAAATATAGAGAAAGTAATGAAATGCTTGGATGCTCAGAATAAATTTAGTCTTTATAGCTCAGCACCACTTAGTTCAATCACTCGTCATTCCCGCTTCATCTATCATTTAATATTTTCTAGTTTTTATAGTTTATATTTCTTTATTTTTTCCTAAATTATTCAATTAAACTAAAAAAAACCTCACCCATTTTACCCAATGTGTGTGCCCTTGTAACCAGCAATGTCCATTCTTGACCAGTTAAATACTCACATATATGTTCAAGTAGAAGTGTCCAAGAATATTTGTTGCAGCACTGTTACAATAGTAAAACTAATACTTAAGGTTAAATATAGTCCAAACTATGTAGCAATTGAAAGGAATAAGGTAGATATATATACTTATCATTGGTAAATAGGTAAAGCTCCAAGACATATTATTTTTTTAAAAAAAAGCAATTGCAAAACAAAATTAACATTATGATGCCACTTATGTTTTAAAACTGTGTGTTTCTATGTGATCTTATATAGCTTTGCAAATATATAGAAAAAGTTCTGCAAGCAGACACTGAAAGCTGATAATAGTGATTATCTCCAGGATTGGAGTGAGAGGTCAAGGAGGACTTTGTATTGCTAGTATTAGTTGGATTTTTACAACAAGAAATTCATATGTTAATTGGTTAATTAAAATGTAAATACAGTTTAAAATATATTAAAAAGGTCATTTTCAGAGCAGGCTAATAACACTGTGGCTTGAAGCAAGAGAGTAAAACTATCGCAGCCAATGATTAGTTTAAATGGCCTCAAGGAAAATAAACTGGGGGACTGAACTCAGTGTCTATCTAAACATCCACCCCAAAACCCTTAAATTTACAGAATGTAAGTATAGTCATATCAGCACTGGCAAGCAAGAAAAGTCATCACCAGACCTGAAATTGCAAGACACACCCAGAAGAAAGAAATCAATGGGCTTGAATGGATTAAATTGAGGAAATCCAAAATATATACATGGAAAAAACACGGAGACAAGAGCCACTGAAAGTCCAAAAATAGAAAGAACAAATACCAAGACCCAGGCAGAGCACTAGGGCAATAAAGAGGATAGTTAATAATACTGTATTTTAATATTTTATTTTATTTTCTATATTAACTCTTTCCTTGGGAGTTAATCCTTCTTTTAGTTGGAGTTTTTTAGGCTTTCTCTGCTGTAGGTTTTTCTCATATATTTGGTGACTCATTTCCAGATTATACTTTTAGATGAATGTTTAGATAACATAGTACCTAAGCGTTTTGGGTGGGTTTTTCCCCTTGAAGCAAGACTTTTCATTTTTACTATTAGAATAAAAGTTCTGCTTTCAGGAGTGCTGTTGGTTGTAAGAAAGGTGGAAGAGAGGCTGCAGGCTGGGGAGATGGTCTTCTAGGCTGTGCAGTAGAGCACAGGCGTTAAGGCTGGGCTCTAATACCAGACCATCTGGGGTCAAATCCTGACTCTGCCATGGACAGCTGTGTGACTTTGGAAAATTTACCTAACTGCTCTGTGCCTTAGGTTCCCTCTTTCTAACATTGTGAAAAGAGTGGTACCTACCTTCTTGAGTTGTTATGAGGATTAAATGTCAGTACATTTAAAGCTCTTAAAATGGTTCCTGACGTATAGTAAGATTTCAGTGCATGTTAGCTATTGTTTTGTAGTAATATTCAATTTGTGAACATGTGTGCTTATGGTTTTATGTTTGAGCAAATGCTGGAGTCAGCTGATCCCAGCCCGTCTTCTGCCAACCATCTCTACAGGCTGCGGCATCGGCATCCCTTAGTTCACGTTGCCTCTGGGCTTGAGATTATTCTCCAGGGAAATTCTTCTCTCCCCTCTGATTTCCTCCCATTTCCACTCTCCAATTAACAGTTTGATTTGACTCCGTAACATAAGAGAGCTCTTGAAAAAAAAAATAGTGGACTGAATCCACATTTTAAAGCCTCTCCTTCATCCGAGATCCCACTGAAATGACAGTCTGTATTTTAAAAAGAAAGTACATAGCAACTCTGGAAATCCAGGAGGACCTCATCAGGAGGCCAGGGCAGCAAGAGTCTCTAGGACACGTAAGGCAGAGGCAAGCAGATCAGTCATGAGACCACTGAGCTGAGGGACTGGTTGAGAGGCCAAAAGGGGTCCTCCAAGAAGAGAATTTCCCCCGGAAAACTGCAGAATGATCTCTACCAGAGGCGGTGAGGATGGCAGGATGAGCAGCCTATGGACGGTGAGCTGCAGACCTGGCTCAGGACCAGCCATTCAACTTCTGCTCTGGGCTAAAAGCACAGGTGCTGACTCAGGGGACTCAGAAACCTTAAGTTACTAACGGCTGCGCTGCGGCAGGCGGCTGGATGTGGAGAGTCCCTGACATAACATTATCATTGGACATAGTAGCTAAAAGTATTTAATTAATGATTTTTTTTTTACCAGTGCCACACTGATTTGTTTATTTTAACCTTATAACATGCTTAATAGTTTGTGGAGTTAGTCTCCCCCTCCCTACTCATTTTTTTTTTAAATTTATTTATTTATTTATGGCTGTGTTGGGTCTTCGTTTCTGTGCGAGGGCTTTCTCTAGTTGCGGCGAGCGGGGGCCACTCTTCATTGCGGTGCGCGGGCCTCTCACTGTCGCGGCCTCTCTTGTTGCGGAGCACAGGCTCCAGACACGCAGGCTCAGTAATTGTGGCTCACGGGCCTAGTTGCTCCGTGGCATGTGGGATCTTCCCAGACCAGGGCTCGAACCCGTGTCCCCTGCATCGGCAGGCAGATTCTCAACCACTGCGCCACCAGGGAAGCCCCCTCACTACTCATTTTTAAAATTTTCTTAGAGATTTTTGCTCTTTGTCTTTTCCACACCTTATTTAAGAGTTTCCTTATCCCCCCAATTTTAAAAATAGTGCATAAAGTCAATTCCAACTTGGCTTTTTTTTTTTTAATAAATTTATTTTATTTATTTATTTTTGGCTGCATTGGGTCTTTGTTGCTGCACGCGGGCTTTCTCTAGTTGTGGCGAGCGGGGGCTACTCTTCGTTGCGGTGTGCAGGCTTCTCATTGCGGTGGCTTCTCTTGTTGCGGAGCATGGGCTCTAGGTATGTGGGCTTCAGTAGTTGTGGCACCTGGGCTCAGTAGTTGTGGCTCGCGGGCTCTAGAGCGCAGGCTCAGTAGTTGTGGCGCACGGGCTTAGTTGCTCCACGACATGTGGGATCTTCCCGGACCAGGGCTCAAACCCGTGTCCCCTGCATTGGCAGGTGGATTCTTAACCACTGCGCCACCAGGGAAACCCCAACTTGGCTTTTTAAGTGAAAAAGAGAAGGCAAAATTGCTCCTGGAAACATTTTTTTAAAAATCAACTGTTGTAAGATTTTGGATTTTTTTCCAGAAAAATCAAAAGAGTGAAAAAATCATATTTCACTGAAACGTGACCTCTTACATCATTTGTGTTCATTGAATTCGAAGACAAGTTAACATGTGAGATCTTTATCCTTCTGAAATAAAGGAAAATCCTTAATGCCTCACATTCCTCCTAAAGTTTGAATCCAGGTGGTCACTTCCGGTTCAGGTTCAAGTTAAGGTTGAATGAGGTGCATGGCAGCAACAAAAGGGCTGTGTCCAGAGTACTCACAATCGGTTTCCACTCTGGTAAAATCAAGGCAGTATCTGGGGAGTTCAGAGGAGTCTTGCAGGTCCCAGAACCATCTAGGCTTGCCCTTGGTAGTGGGTAGCCCTCGTTTGTATCAGATGAAGTTTCTGTTAAATTTACTAACGTCCCTGTAATCAGTTGGAAAGGAATCCAGTGAAGAATTCTGGCCACGCCCCTCGGGATCTTAGTTCCCCGACCAGGGATTGAACCCACGCCCACTGCATTGGAAGTGCGGAGTCTTAATCACTGGACCACCAGGAAGGTCCCTCCAGTGAAGAATTTTAATGGTGCAAGGTGTGAGTGTGTGTAAGAGGGAAATAGGGAGAAGGAATGAGATGAGGCTATTGAAAGGTTGTAACATATGTACTTGTTTCTAGGAAGATATATTATTAAAGCTCCCTGTCTTTGTTCAGGGGGAAAAAAAGACATTTTAATGGCCCATTTCATCATATTGTTGTAAGATAAACAGCCATCGATTTTTATGAAGGAGAGGCATAAGCAGATGATTCTCCTCCTTAGACGTGTAAGGCATGGAACTTTAGCTCTGAAGGCAGAGAGCTTCTGGCTGTCCGCCCTTCAAAGCTGTTATGCTGACTTCCCTGGTGGCACAGTGGGTAAGAATCCACCTGCCAGTGCAGAGGACACGGGTTCGAGCCCCGGTCTGGGAAGATCCCACATGCTGCAGAGCAACTAAGCCCGTGTGCCACAACTACTGAGCCTACGTGCTGCAACTACTGAAGCCCTCACGCCTAGAGCCCATGCTCTGCAACAAGAGAAGCCACTGCAAGGAGAAGCCCGTGCACCGCAACCAAGAGTAGCCCCTGCTCGCTGCAACTAGAGAAAGCCTGTGCGCAACCAGGAAGACCCAACACAGCCATAAATAATAAATAAATAAATAAAAATGTTAAAAAATGTTATGCTTGAAGGTTCCTGAGGAAAAAGGAGTTGGTCAAATTTGCATAGCGGCCAAGTAGGCTTTTGAGAGCAGCTGGAAGGAGACCCTGACGCTTTAAGCCTCAATGTCACCCCGACATATCTGATTACTGGGCACTAGAGTCGAAGGCCAGTTGGCAGTAGGAACTGCGGGGACTTGAGCAAACCTTCTGGATGAGAAAATGCTGGAGCTGGTGTCCCAAGGAGGGTGGGACGTGCTCCCTCATATTATTTTGAATATTCGAAGTTTCCTGTGCTCTAAACTGGTAAAGCAGGACACACCTGTGCGTGATATCTTCCATCTCAGTCCTCTGCAGCTAATGAGGTACTTCACGAATAATGGAAATCAGTTAAACTATTGTAACAGCAATCTGTCCATTAGTATAAATGCGCCTCCACCAAGTTTTAAAATGCTACCCTTTCTAATATGTTAGGGCCACTCTTGTGATTTCAACTGTTGCCTTTGTGCCGATGATGTGACATTTTCCAGTGAGTGCATGGGAGTCAGCCCTATCTACTGTGCTCTCCTTTTCAAGGTGTTCCTTTCTTCCTATTTTCCGATTTCCCAATGAATGACTCTAATAGCGACTCTACTGTCCATCCAAGGGCTCTGGAAAAGTCTAAACTATCTTCCTAGCTCCACTTTCTCCTTCCTCTTTACCTCCCATAGCCCGGGAGTTATTAAGCCCCCACTGAATTTATCTGCTAATGTCTTTTCTTTTTCCTTTTTTTAAAAAAAAATTTTTATTTTATATTGGAGTATAGTTGATTTACAATGTTGTGTTAGTTTCAGGTGTACAGCAAAGTGATTCAGTTCTACATGTACATATACCTATTCTTTTTCAAGTTCTTTTCCCATGTAGGTTATTACAGAGTATTGAGTAGAGTTCCCTGTGCTGTACCGTAGGTCCTTGTTGATTATCTATTTTATATATAGTAGTGTGTGTGCCTCCTTGTATCCCAGTGTCACTGTTAGACTCCAGAATATTGCAGTGGCCTCAAGCTCTTCCTTAATGTCTTCCTCTCCCCAGTAACGCTGCTGGACTAGGCATTTCTAGAGCACAGATGTGATCGTGTCCCTGTCTGCACAGAAACTTTTGCTGGTTCATCCCGACCTGCTCTTCGGTATCATCGCCCACCCTTCTCCCGGCCCCCCTTTCCGGCCATGTGCGGCCACCTGCTTCCTAAATGCGCTCTCATTTTCATGCTTCCTTACCATTTCCTCAGACTGGGTTGCACGTTCCCTCCTGTTTCTACCAAATGAATTCCTACTCATTTCAAGGCCCAAATGTAATTTTACCTCTTATGTGATGGTTTTCCAAATCCCCTCTAATTTCAAGGAATCATTCCCACTTTTGTGTTCCCATGGCACTTTAACATTTAGCAAATGTTCCTATTTCCTCAATGTGAGCATTTCTGTCATTCTGGTTTCTATAATATTGTGTCATGTATACACTTGTCCCCACCATAGGCTGCGAGCACGGCTGTGTCCTTTCATCATTGTCCTCAGCCTTGAACCCGGGGTCTGGCCCAGCGGGGGCCTCTGGGAACACAGCCACTACTCTTGGCAGAGTTTGACTTTTATTTAATATATCCTCAGAGCCCACAGGAAAGAAGTCTGAGTTGCAAATGGAATTCCAAGACCACTTGTTTTCTTTTTCTTCTTGGGTGTACTCTACATGCAAATACCATGCCTCATTTCTTAATTCATTGCTTCCCTTTCTGCTACTCAACTCTATATTGTGTTTTTATTCTTTTTCCAGAGCTCTTGCCTCTCCTTCTAACACTTAGCTTCTAGGGTTCTTCTTCTCAAATTTTGTTTTTAATAAGAAAAAAATAATTGAACTCTGGATATTAGCCTCCCTGTCGTTCCATCCCATTTTGAATGGTTTTCATGTCCAGAGAGGCACTGGTAATTCGAGTCCAGTGAAAGTAAGAAATGGTTTTTGACATAGCATGGAATCCGCTTACAGCTGACTTCAAGAACTAAATAAGAGGTATGCTATTTTCTGAGTTGTGATTTTTAAATTGCTCATGAAAATAGAAGAGTCTTGGCAGGGAAACCAGATGACTTCAAGCAAGTGGATAATGGGTGAGAGAACGTTTGTCATGTGGGTTAGTTGTCGTATGAGATTATAATTCAGCTGTCGTTACTAGTGATTGAAGAATATCTATGTAGTGAAATGCAGGTTAATAGCTTCAGTTCATTTTCCAATGGAGAAATGTCTGAATTCAAACGGGCCCCAAAGGGCTGTAGGAGGCTGTGTCTTCTAAGGGAAAAAGTATTGAATGGGGAAAACTGACCTGGTCCTGGGTTACTGCAGAATTATTTTCTTGAAGCCTGGTTAATTCTTCATTTCTTTCCTAATGTACCCATGGGATGTGGAGCTTATGCAGTGCTGGCCAGGACTGGAGTAAGCAATCAAAAAGGAGAGATGTTCTGACCAAATCAGTGAATCAATGAATCAATCAATCAATCAATCAATCCTGCTTTGTTTAGATGTTGTCATTGTATACAATTTTAATGGTCGAATGAATACTTTCTTAGTTTTTTATCTTAGGAATGTATCGGTTGTACAAAAATGAAAAAGTGAAAGCATTCCAAATCCTTCCCTCTCTTAATTGCTTTAGACGAAGTAAACATTCTGGGAAATGGCAATATTTTAATTTAACCCACGCAATCCAGTTTTAATTTGAACTAAACCCCAAAATATTTTTGAAAGCCTATTATATGCAAAGTATTATACTCTGTGGTGCTGACAAAAATGTAAAGCTATAACAGGGATTTTGTGAGAGAAAAAAGGAAAAATGAGAAAATGTATGTAGGGGCTGTTTGTAAACGATACAAGAATATTTAAACGTCAGTTATAATATTATTAAACAGATGTCCTTTGTCCCAGAACGTATAATCTAATGGGGGATATAGGTTTCTAAAAAATTAATACTGAGAAGGCTAGAATGAGTGTACAACCAAATTTTACAGGAATTATGAGGGAGAACAAAGTTAATTTATTTAGAAAAATTTGGAAGGGCTTCTTAGAGGTAAAATACACTCTATTTTATAGAAATCACAGTAAAAAGGTATGCTGATACTCTCAGTGTTTTTTTTTTTCCATTTACTTGCTCTCATACCACTTCATCAATATCAGTTTTTAAATGTACCCAATCAAGAGAAACAAAGAATTATTTTCTAAGTTACTTTGTAAAACTGCCAAGTTGATTACCTTTGGAATGTTCCTTCCCAAAAGAGAAAACCAGATGTATTTTAAGAGTGTATATCTGTGTTCATTCTGAAAATATTTCTAGACAGTTATACAGATAGACATATGTGTATATAGTTGTATTATATGTATATTGTGTGTGTGTATATGTATGTATTTGTGTGTGTGTGTGTGTATATACATGCATCTTTGTCAAAGCTGACCTCTCCACTAGAGAAGCATTTCAACCAATATGAGACATTAATTTTTTTTTTTAATTGAAATATAGTTGATTTACAATGTTAGTTTCAGGTGTATGGCACAGTGATTCAATATTTTTATAGATTATACATGATTTAAAGTTATTACAAAATAATGGCTATATTTCCCTGTGCTGTGCAATATATCCTTGTTGCTTTTTAATTTTATACATAATAGTATCTCTTAATCCCCTACCCCTATTTTGCCCCTCTTCCTTACCCTTTCGCCATTGTAACCACTAGTTTGTTCTCTATATCTGTGAGTCTGTTGCTATTTTGTTCTATACATTTGTTTGGGTTATTTTTTAGATTCCACATGTAAGTGATAACATCGAGTATTTGTCTTTCTCTGTATGAGACATTGATTCTTAAGTGTTACCTGCTCCTCTGGTCTACCAAAGGCTAAGAAGATAGACCCATCTGCTTATCATAATAGCTAATGTACATTAAGTGCTTATCATTTCTAATCCCCTTCCATGTAATTTATCAAGTTCTCATTAACAGCTTATGAAGTAGGTATTGTTATTATCATGCTCTTATTTGTAAAATGATTGGGCTGGGATTTGAACCCAAGATAAATGGTCCAGGGCCTGTGTTCTCCATCATCACAATGCTATATTTCCTCTCTGCAAGTGGTGATTATTCTTAGAGCTCTATTCTTCCTTGTGCTTAAATCATTCTCTGGATGTTACTTAAGCCACTTGGGGAGACTCAGTTTTCTGTCTGGTTCATTTTTAACTATTTCAAAGGGAAGTAGATGCTTTCTGTCAAAGTGAATTTCCATAAAGTGAATCAAGTTTTTGAGTATCATTATAAAAATCAGAGATGTGTTTACTTAAGGAAAAATATTTCTCAAGAAGTAATGATAAAGTTTTGTTAAGCGGGGGGTCCCAGGTTCATTTGGGACCAACACATCATTCCTTAGTTACTGTCTTGAGGTGGTGATATACTTTTTCTTTGTAGTACCCTGTTGATTCTAGGATGTCTTCTTTGTCTCCAGTCGCTCACCTCATCATTCCTGCTGGGTCCTGGTTTATACCCCATAAATACCTGAACATGGCTGTCTGTCCAGATAAACTCCACATTTACAGTTCTCAGAATTGTCATACCCATTGCCTGAGATTTCTCTGGCATTTGCAATACCTGATTCAGTTGGACTGCTACCGCACACTTCAACTATAATTGCCACCATATTCATTCATTTGTCTAACAGATTTTTATTGAGAACTGTGGTGGAAAGTTCTTCACCTCCTGTACTAGTATTGCACATCCACATGCTTGGTGTGGGCTGGGGTGGGCAGAGTGTGCTGTACTTCCTGCTTCTTGATTGTGGGCTTGGCCATATGACTTGCTTTAACCAATGGTTGATGTGATAGAAACAAACACCTGATATCGGCTTCTATTCCTGACTTTGTTAGGAGAAAACTGTGCTTTGGGTGGTGTGATAAATATCCATTTGGTCTTTGTCCCCAGTTCCTGACACAGAGCTTCTAAATCCTTGGAATCTCCTGAGTGATAGAGGTGATAGGAACATCTTTTATTGTTCATAACAATCCCCTTTCCACCACCCTGAGTTTACGCTAATAAGGTGACGCTTAGCTGAGTCTAAGAGTCAGATATCTTTAGGATGGGGGCTAAAGAACAAAGCAAGGCATGATTAGAAAGTTGAAACTTTCAGCCTTACCCCTTGACCACCAGGGAGGGAAGAGGGGCTAGAGATTGAGTTAATCACCAGTGACCAATGATTTAATCAATGACTAATGAAACCTCCATAAAACCCCTAAATGATGGGGTTCAGTGAGCTTTCGAGTTGATGAATACACTGAGGTGCTGGGAAGGTGTCACACTTGGAGAGGACATGGAAGCTCCACGCTGCCCCCCATACCTTGCCCTATACCCTATGCAACTCTTCCATTTGGCTCTTCTTGAATTGTATCCTTTATAATAAACCAAGTAAGTAAAGTGGTTCCCTGAGTTTTGTGAGCCATTCTAGAAAACTAGCAAACTGAAGATGGAGTTGTGGGAACCTCCCATTTATTGCCTGTTGCTCAGACATACAAGTGGCCACCTTAGACTTGAGACTGATGTCTGAGGTGGGGACAGTCTTATGGGACTGAGACCTTAACTTGTGGGTTCTGTGCTAACTGTAGGTGGTTACTGTCAGAATTGAACTGAATTGTAGGATGCCCAGTTGGAGAGTTGGAGAACTGGTAGTTGATGTAGAAAAATCCCACACATTTGGTGTCAGAAGTGTGAGTAAAAACAGTTCAGTATTAGTGTTTGATCCAAGGATGAGAGGCACTCAGAGCAGACCTAGACCAAACCTGCAGCTTTGAGCCAAGCACAGCTGAAATCAGCTGACACCCAGCCAACCCACCAATGCATGAAGAAATAAACGCTTGTTTTTGAAAACCACTGAGTTTTAATATGGATTGTTACACAGCATAAACTGATTCAACCTATGTGCCAAGCACTGTTTTAATAAGTGGATGACTTCTTATTTTAGAATTCTGTAGGTTTTGGGCTTCATATGGTGAAAAATAAGTTATAAGCTGTTTCAGTCTTTAAGAATAAGAATTTACATATTGAACATATATAGAATTCTACATATGAATATAATAGCAGCTACGCAAGTTTAGAGAGTTTGGTAATACAAAGATGAAAGGGAAAGAGAGGCCAGTTAACCGATTAGGCAAGACCTCGTAGGTCCCCTCAGTTTTGCAGAACTCCCAAATCTATTTTTTCAGGGCACCTAAGAATTGATGAGTCTCTTAGGAACTGATACACAGTAACAGACTCAGAAGAAACTAACGCACAAACCAGAGAACAATTTCTTTTTCTACTGTGAGAGATATTCCATTCTAGTAACTGTAATACATATGTCCACTTTCTTAGATAACCCTTCCTGGTACTGGGGAAGTAAAACCATCACCAGTTAGGATGGGCTTGGGGGCATATAGCAGTTAACAGTGGCTTTAATAAGATAGGAATTTATGTTTCTCTCACAGTAAAGAAATCTGAGAGTACATAGTCCAGCACTGGTATGGTCTGTGGGGTCATCAGGGACCTCCTCTTTTGTATGTAGCTCCCAACTTCAAAATCGTTTGAAATCCCAAGATGCTAAAACTCTAGCCGTTACTTCCATATTCCAGAGCACACAAAAGAGGGAGGAAGGAAAGCAAAAGAGAAACAAATCTTCACTGGATTTCACTTATATCACAGTTACTAAAATTTATGATCATAACTGGTGCAAGAGTCTTAAAATTTTAATCTTTAAATGCATGCATGCATTACTGTCCTGAATTATATCAGTATTTTGCTACTAAGCAGAAGGCGGAAAATGGATGTTGGAGAAAGCAGGTAGCAATCTCTGCTCACCATTTCTCTCTCACTCTAGTTGTCTCTTTCACATTTCAATGCTTCTTAAATCGGATGCATTGTACTAACATTGATGTGTACATTATTTTTTCCTGAAAACCCATGATTAAACTGATAGAATGTCTTATTGATTTCTTTTTAAAAACATGGTAATGATACCAATTTTCTTGGTGAGAGTAAAATCAGAGCACAGTGAGTTTTGTAGAATACGGTAAAGCCTTGTGAATTATTCCTGCCCCGAAAAAGGGAATAACATTTTCAGGATTGAAATATTTGGGTCTGCTAGACTCAGAGTGTCAATTTCATGAGAAGTAAACTCTCCAAATTTTTGCCTTTGGGGCCTCCCTATTCTAGAATCCTCTCATCTCACCTCCAGTTATGGAAACCTTTGGTTTTGACCATCTCTACTCTGGTCCTACCTCTGTGTGATTACTCCATAGTCACCTTGATTGAATTTGTTTATTGCCAGAGTTTTCCAGCCAGGATGAGTTAAACCATCTCTTAGGATGGGTGACTTCAACAGATGACTTTCATTCATTATGTGTTAATTTAAACTAGTTTAACTAACAAGGCTCATCTCATTTCCTAGTTCTTGGTGACCCCTGTCTCTTTCAAGTACTTCTAACATGGGCCACATTCCTTGGCCCAAAGAGGTGTTGCCTGTGTATGTAATTTGGAAAAAAACTTCCAGTAATTCTTTAATTTCTGAAAATATACAATTCACAAAGTCATAGCTTCAGGTATGAGGGGAAAATATAAAGATATACATTAAACTTTGTGATCTGTTTCATAGAATCACTTACGAAATAAACTGTATATCCTATATTGTCCCTGGAAGATTCAAATACAGAAATTTGTTGAATTTTTTCTCCATCTCTCTTACAAGCAAATGCTTTATGTGCTAAATATATAGTTTTATATATATTTGGTAAGTTTTAGAGTTTTTGAGATCCTTTGTAATTGTTTAGGGGTTACTACTGATAAGAATAAAGCTACTATATTTCATTAAAAATAAGACATCAGTTTTAAGATAATCCTGAATTTCTGCCATGTGAAAATGGAGGTGGGAAATGTACATCTTAAAACCATTCAAATATAATTTAGCAGAATCTTGAATAATTACTACTGTAAAATATAAACTATAGATTGTAAAGCCTCCCTATATGTAAAACTAGGGATTTAGATTCTAGAATTAAAGATATTAGAGTCTTTCAAATCTGGACAACAGGAAATAGGTTTATGTTTGCACATAGCTGATGTGTGTCAGAGGATTATTAAGGAAATTCACAATCTTTATACTTATAATTATCAGAGGTTTCAAGATGATAATGGCTAAAAATGAAAGTAAACATTCTTAAAGGCATTGAGTTAACTAGCAGATATTTAGCTGCCTTTACTAAGCCCTCAGAACCACTAGAAAGAAGGAAATCAAGCCTCTATCTGTTATACTTCTTGAGTTTCCTAGGTTCACCCTTTAATTTATCGTAGAAGGGACAGATTTATCAGTGCATCTAGTGCTGTGTCTGCTCTAAGCAATGTGGGTCTCTCTAACTTTCGAATGATATCATATTTGTGTTTTAATTTCATTATTTCTTCGCAATTCATGTTGTTTTCAAAATTTCACCGCCTCACCAAACCTCTATGAGCACACAGGAATTATTGAGCATTTACTGCGTGCCAGGCACCCTACTAGGAAGTGGAGATAAAATGATAAGGAATTCTCCTGGCCATCTCAAGTGAGCAGTCTTAGAGGGGAGACAGTTTCAGTCGTGCTGTAACAACACTTCTACAGGTTCTATATTTAATAATGGGTCCAAATACTGGCCCAAAGGAGGATACAATTAACTCAAGGGGGGCTTAGGAGGAGAAGATATGGCAAGTTGGTCTTGAGAATGAAAAGAAAGGAATTTAGCAGGGCTACACAGTGAGGGGGTAACAGAGGCATTTCAAGCAGAGTGAACACGAGCACACCTGTATTTGTTTTCATGTTTGTTTTACCTATGAGCTCTTCCAGAGTGAAGACCTCAAGCTCTGGTAATACCTACCACCCAAATGAGTGTAGGATAGTGTTTAGCAAGCGTTTTTTCAGTAACAACGAGTGAGCTAGTCTAGAGAATAATGAGAATTGGGTCAGCGCTTCTCAAGCGGCGGTAAGCATGAGAATCACTGGGTGCTTGTTCGTGGGCACCAGCCTCACCACCTTCCTGCTTCAGTAGGTCTGGAGTGGGGGGCCAGAAATTTGCATTTTCAATAAGCCCTTCCCCATCAGGACTCCAACATAGGTGGTCCTCAGAGCACAGAGATGAGGGTGGAAAGGAATTCATGGATACTCGGTGGATACTTCTATCCTGGTCCTTATCAACTACCTGCAACTCACTGAATATACCTTGAGGTGCACCCCCTGTCAGCCATCAAAAAGCTTTTTAATCAGCCTTAACCTGTGCTGCTCAGACCTGTAAGTTAATTTTCTGGCAAATATGCTGAGAGAAAAATAAACCTGCCTCCTGGGACTTAACAGGTCTTCTTGATTTTTAAGTATTAGCATGTTTTTCAAGTGCTGAGAAGCTGAAATGTGCTAAAGAGAGGGGGGAAAAAAAAAAAACTCCAGGATTAGTCATTTCTCTAAAAAAAAGTTTCCAGTGGCACAATACTTACCTTGAAAGATGAACATTTCCACCTAAAGCATTTTTTCTATGTTTTGTAATCATAGAGGAGAATTTATGCCAACTCTGCCTTTTTTTAGCCATTGAATGAAGCATTTCTAAACTGAGTTGAAAATGACTCCAACATACCTTTAACACCCACTTGCTCTAATTTAACTCCATTTGTGTCTCCCTTAACTTACTCTTTATTTTCTTGAGCATTCCAGCTGTTAACATTAAATCTAACTTTTGGATGTCAGTCCATGTCAAAGCAAGCCTTAATCCTTTTAATGTTAACCTATCACCAGCTCAAAGTGGCTTTATAGCATCAGATATAACTGCGTTTGCAACCCTGTGGGCATGGAGTATGATTATGTATGCAGGCTCGATCAACCTTCCCTATAATACTACACCTATATGTAGTGTAGACTGGAATTCTACATGGGGTGGGGTAGGACTGAACCCCATCCAAAGCACTTTGTTTACAGAAATAGGAAAAGGCTTTGTTTCAAGGTAGCAGCCCTGCAGAAGTATTGGAAATCTAAGTTGGCAATCATCTAGTCCTACATCTTTTTTTTTTTTTTTTTTGTCTAAGAGAGATTAAAATGTCATGAATAAAAGCATACAGTTAATGACAGAGGTGTTGAAACTGGAACCAGACTGGAAACTTTTAGATCAATAGTCTAACACTGTGTTAATGGAGTTATATGTTACCCACTTTCTTCTTTCTCTTCAATAGAATGCAGTTTAAAAAAGGAAAAACTGGGACTTCCCTGGTGGTGCAGTGGATAGGAGTCTGCACTCCCAAGGTGGGGGGCCTGGGTTCGATCTCTGGTCAGGGAACTAGATCCCACATGCATGCTGCAACTAAGACCCAATGCAAACAAATAAAATTAAAAAAAAAGAAAAAGAAAAACTATTACTATTCTTACTCCCCCATTTAGACAATTTTTGAGGTATAAGAGTCAACTGTGTCTTGAAAGTTTGGCATAGATTTTTCTCTGATGCTTTCTGACCAGATACACCTCAAATTTAGAAAACTGACAATGAAACAGGCTATTGTCATTGGCTAAGTCCTATGTGGAAGCAATTTGTAGTAAGGTAGAGGTGACTTTTGAATTATTATACTGGGACATTTAGCTTTGCTGTAGCAATATACTAATGAAGAAGTCTCTGTTTATGAGGAAGTTCACTAAATGAAAATAGGTATCATTGCCATGTTATTTTATGGCCCTTGGTGCAATAGAGCTAGAATTTTAGAAAGAGATTATACCTTAATTAAATGAAAGAAGTGATAAATACACTTTTAAATGAAATTGAATAGACATTATAAATTCCACAAGTTAAATGTCCAGCTAAATGTTTACCTTAAAATGCCAATAACTAATGGAAAAGGATAAAAAGGAAAATATTCTTTTATTCATATTATGTATTTTGGCACCAAGGTTAAAAGAATAAGTCACAATTTTTTTTTCCCAGAGAAGCTCCCAGCCTACGGGGGAAAGAACAACACCAAAAACGTTAACTATAAATGCTACAAGAAAATTAAGTTCCAAGTCCTCTGAGACCTTAAGGGGAGAATAATTAATTTTGTTTTAGAAGCTGGAAAAGGCATCGAGGAGGGTATGATGTTTGAGACAAGTGCAAGTTCAGTAAAAAATTTTCAAGCAGATGGTTTTTAAAGGTACAATACAGCAGCATGACATTTCTTTTTTTCCCCTGAACATTGAAAAATATCTTTTATTAAGCATGTTTAAAATAATTTTGTTTATGAAAAAACTTTCCAACTCTTATTTCTCCAACTGAGATAAGAATGCCTTCCTCCTACTGTTATTTTCTGTTTTGTTAGTCTTTCTGTTAAGCCTATTTTGTGTAGTTCATGATGACTTTTCCTACATCACTTATTTGGATAGAAACTTCTTGAAAAAGTCTCTACATTTTCCTGTAGAAGAGTCAAATTTATATTCTTTTATATAATTCACATTGATCTGTCTTTTTTCCCCTTTCATGTTTATCCTATTCTTTTTCATAATATTTCAGTACTCAGGTATCAAGAACTGGGACCAATAATACATACTGGTATCTTTATATTTTTCCACATATACCTTTATTTGCAAAGAAAAAGGTACTGATTATAAATACTATTCTTTTCACTTACAAGAGAAGAAAAACTGGGGTTAAGGTATTTTCCAAGGACACAGGGCACCGCTGTGATAAATTTAGAAACAAAATCCTAACCTCCCAGATCAGTGGTCATTAGATCAATTGCTTAACAGTTAAAATGTTGCCCAGGATTTGTTGTGAGCCTTTCACTGACAGGTTCTGAGAAAAAGGTTCATGATTTGAGATCCTGAGAAGGAAGGAGTTAAAGGGAAGAAAATCTTAAAGGATTAGATTGATCTCAGGGGATTTGGAAACTAGGCAGAGGATCTGAAGATGAAAGGAAAGATTTGATTCTGTGCTGAATTACAAGTTTTGAAGGAAATTAGAATGTAATTTTGTGCAGCTCTAGATAAGCAACCACAACCTAAATTAGTAAAGTACTTCTAACTATTATCTTTTAAAATCATCATTAAAAAGTATTTCTAAAACTGTGTTAATTGTGAGCAGTCACCGTTAGTTACGTGTGTTAATAGGAAAAACCCGAAAAAGAACAGCAAACAGTGCATATTAGACATCAGTTGCAAAGGGGGAAATCTCAAAGGCATGTCATTGCATTATACCTTCTCAGAGTCAGGGGGAAAAAGGAAGGGGCAAATCACTGCGTCAGCCCTTATTGACGTGCCTTACAGAAGCATCGAGAGGTACTGGTCAACCTTCTTTTTGAGGGTATTGGTAGAGTGCCTTGGTTTCTTTCACTGTACCCCCGAGACAGTGAAGGCCACACTTAACCAGGCCCCAAAGAGCAACACGGTGGTACCCCCTGCAGCCCATTTGTTAGAACTGACACCCACTCAGTCACTGGTAATACCTTCAACCTATGTTAAATAACTTTGGCCTATTGACCAAGCCAGTAATTGGGATTGCTGTCCACTGGTTAGAGTTTCTAGGAACATCTGCTCTGCTGCAAAAACAGAGCATGTTCTTTCCTCAGTTACCAAATGAGTATTCGATTTATCTGATTTCCAAGTGACTACCTATTTCCCCTAGGGATACGCTTATAGGAAGTTAGAGTGGGCCTCTGGTTAAAAAAAAAAAAAAAATGGTGAATTGAATACCCACACCCTCACCTCAGTGTTCTTCTGGAACTTCTCTCAAACCACAGTAAAGGGATTTAGGGATGGGGTGGGGTGGGGGGGAGTATAAACCCTCCAGGACAAAGAGAACAAAACAGGAGAAGCTAGTGGAATCTGGATGGTAGCTGGATGTGTGGCAACTGATTTCGCAGATCCAAGAAAGCTGAATAATAAACCATCAATGGGAAAGGCTAGAAGCACACTAATTTGCATTGCAGAATCGGCAAAGGTTCAAGGCTTCATGACCCTCACAGTTCTGGATGTGAGATACAGATGGGTCTAAACAAGGATTCGTTGACAGTCTATTTAAGAAGTACTTACCTCCACGCCCTTCGGAAACCCCACTTAAATGACACCTTAGGTTTTTGTTTGTTCTAAAGAATAAGCCTCAAATGATCAAAACAAAAAACAAAAATATGTTTTTTACATACTTTAGAATATTTTTCTGGGTACTTTAAATTGTTTTACTGTTATAAATAGTATATTCTTAAATTTTCATTGTCTAGCTCTTTGTTGCTGATACACAAAAATGCCACTGACTTTTGGTTATTGATCTTGTATCTGCTAACTTTTCTAAAATCTATGATTAATTATAATAATTTGGGTAGATTCCTTTGGGTCTTCCATTTTGTGGACAACCATGTTATCTCTGGATAATAGCAATTTACTTTTCTTCCAATCCTTATAGCTTTTCTTTCTTTTTCTTATTGCACAAATTATTATATCTAATCCAATGTTGAATAGAAATAGTTACATTGGGAATAACTAATGGTTCACCATTGATTGTAAGGTTTCTATAACATTTCTATATGTACTCTTGTTTAGGTTAAAGAAATTCCTTTTTATACCTTGTCCACTGAGAATTTGTATCAAAAATTGTTATTAAATGTTAACAACTGCTTATTCTGCATTTATTGAAATTATTATATGATTTTTCTCCTTTTACATGTTAATATGATACATTACTTAATAGATTTTCTAATGTTAAATCAACTTGTATTCCCAGAATGTATCCAATTCAGTGATGATAGATTATCTTTTTTGCATTGCTGAATTCAATTTACAATTTTTCTTTTTTAGAAAGTTTTTTGCTCCGGCATTAATAAGATTGCCCTGTTTTTTTCCTCTCCTTTTACTCTTTATTTTTGATAACAAAAGAAATTCTATATATAAGCTGAATTGGAAAGTATTCCCTTTTATTTTATTATTTCGAAGTTTAGGTTTGTAGTTACTTCTTCTTTGAATATTTCATTGAACTCTTCCTGTAAAATCATCAGGTCCTGCTATTTTCTTTGAGGGAGAATTTTGAATTCCTGATAACCATCCTGATTTTTATTTCTTGACCAATTTTGAGTCAATTTTGGTGACTTTTAAAAGTATTTTGTTCATTTCACCTAATCTTTCCAATGTCTTAACATTAAAGTTATTTATATTTCTTTATCATCTTGATCTCTGCTGCCTTTTTAGTTACGCCCTTTTTTCCATTTCTAATATTTTGTGCTTTCTTGTTTCCTTAACCAATCTTGCCTGAGGTTTGTCAATTTTATTAGTCTTTTCAAAAAGTCGCTTTTGGTTTTATTAATCCTCTCCTATCTTTTTTTTTTACTTCATACTTTTCTGCTCTTGTCTTTATTATTCTATTCTTTCCATAGTTTCAGGATTTATTTTGCTCTTCTTTTTCTAATATCTTAAAATAAATGCTTAGGCAATTGACTTTGAGTTTTGCTTTTTTCTAACAGAGCATTTTAGCTTTAAATTTCCCTTTAAAGACTTTTGGCTACATTCCAGAGGTCTTGACATGTAGTATTTTGATTAAAGTACAGCTGCTTCTGCAGTTGTTATTTTTGCTGACTTTTGTTCATGGTTACTTGTTTCCTCCTGTGTTAATCATTTTTTATTGTGGTTTCATGATCCTTGGATTTCTATCTGTGGGAATTCTTTGAGGCCTGCATTGAAAGTGCATTTCTCCATAACAGTAGTACTCGAAGCATTACCAACCTAGGATCCCTTTAAACTCAATTTTCCATTTGGGTTTTTTTTTTTCTTCAGGTACTATAAATTTCAGTGGCAAACCCATGTGAATATGGCTTGTGGTTAAGAACTATCAAGGGAGACTTTTCCTTTATTTCTGCTCCATCCTGAGAGACAGTTGAGATGAGCATCTCTCCTTCTGCGGGTCACGTGTGTTTTCTCATTCACCCGTTGCGGGTATCACTCTTCAAGTGGTCCTGGTTTCTGATCTGACCGTTTACCCTGCCCTGGCCCCTGGTTTTGGCTTCTGCTCCCCAAACACATAGCCAATTAAAACACAGATGAAGCTCTTATAATTGGCATTTACCCTAAGGGGTGTTGCCGACTCCAGGGTACTCACCGAATCCTCATGGAATCACACTTTCTCATTGCTTGTCTGCTCTATTTCCATTTCTTCACTTTCCAGCTCAACTCAGCTATGCTCTGAGAAAGGTTTTAAAAAATATTTTACTTCGTATTATTTTTCTTGTTCCTGAAGGGATTTCTCTGCATGTATACTTTGTAGACCCAATTTCTGCCACTTTCTGTTGTAACTTGTAGAAAAGCAGTTTGCCTTAAAAAGTCATAATTAGAAACTCCAGAAATATGGTGATTTTTTCTGTTTAGTTTGATTCAGCAGGTAAATTGTATCACCAAAGCCATAGATTATTTCTCTCTTCACTCTGCCTTTTATGTTGATCTGAAGCTATCTACCCTCCCTGATGTGGTCACAGAATGGCTGCCAGCTACTCACAGAGCTACATACTTCATTATCCACACTCAGGTAAAGAGAGCCAGTCCCTTTCCTAACCCTCCAAGGAGTTTCCTGAGATTTTCCCAATGGGCAAACACTGAACCAATCCTATAGCCAGAGAAATGTCAGGTTCTGATTGACTTAGTCACCTGAAACACCTACACCTGTCCCTCGTTTCATGACTAATTCATTCCTGAAACCCCTCATGCTAAGTGAAGAGTCATTCAATGGAAAATGTTTCCATTAATTAAAAAAAATTGTGATGCATTTCATCCCAAATCAAGATATCTGATTATTTTATATAGCAATTGAATTATGTAAAATGTTTACATAATTTTTAAAAATCCAATAATTTGAAAGTAAATAAGTTTATACATAAAATAAGATGCAATAAGGGTTTATTCTTCTTTCTGTACCACTTTCTTCATCAATTGTTCAACATTTTGGGACTCCATTGATCTTGTACTCCACTGCACTTAAAAGTAAAAGTTACATCATAGGAAAACATTTTTAGGCTAAAGTAAAAGCTAAGCAATAGAATGCTTTGAAACATGGAAATAGTACATGTTCACCACAGACTAAGGGTTGTTGAAGATGTAAACCCGTTATCCCTCTCATTTGGCATACATAAGCAAAGTTGGTTGTTTTGGGTTTATCTAAACACTGCATGCAATTCAAATTAGATCCATATTATATTGTCTGACTAGAAAATGTTGGCATTGAGTAAATTGGTGAGCTTGTCTTTCCCTGAAACCATAATCTTGAAACCATTTCTTATCGTATTCATTACCTTTATTATTTATTACTACTATTATTTCTATTGTTTAGTGTGTTTTAGGGTAAAAAGGAAAAGTCTCATATAGGAAAAAGAAATTCTTGTCTGAAAATGCTATGACTTTTCAAGAACTATTATAGCAAAAAGCAGAACATTTATGGGATAGGTCTGTACTCTGGCAAAGGAGATGGGTTTACTCTGATTGACCAAGACTAGTCAGTCTTGGGGATCAGTTTCCACCAACCTCATGGCCACTACCCAAAAGGGGGGCAGAGAATGAATATCAGTGAGACAATCATAGTGCCCTCTTCAGCCAGCTTTATTGCAGTATTCCTCTAAATCAGAGTTTATGTACACTGAGATCCCACCCATATCAGTGATGGGACATTCAATTTCCATAAGCATTGGGGTTTCCCCCCTCTCTCTATGCAATCACGTATTCAGAAAACCAGGAGAGGTGCTGGTTAGTCATGGTGGCTGCTCCCTACTGCTACCAAGCATTCTCTCCCCACATCCATCAAGCATTCAACTCTGGGTAGACTTAGGGATAAACCCCTTAGCCATTCACTCCCCCAATCCCATACCTCTGCTCACCAGGCCACAATATCCAAAGCCCAGCTTCCGGTTTCACTCCTGTTCTTTCCCACTCTTTTCTGGTTCCTCTTGTTTCCTGTCTTAAAACTTTGCTTCCCATTTAAAAAAAAAAGACTTTATTGGGATATGATTCACTTACCATACTGTTCACCCATTTAGAGCATATAATTCAATGGTTTTCAGTATATTCAGAGTTCAGTGATCACCACAATCAATTTTAGAATGCTTTCACTATCCCCAAAGAAATCCCCTGCCCATTATCAATCATTCCCCATTTTCCTCCAGCTCCCCTACTCCCTGATGTCTTAGGCAATTACTGCTCTAGTTTCTGTATGTATAGATTTTTCTACTGTGGACATGTCATATAAATGGAGACACAATATATGGAGTATTTTGCATTTGGCTACTTTCATTTAGCATGATAACTTGCATTTCCTTCACGCTATAGTGTATATTAGTAGGTCATTCCTTGTTATGGATGAGTAATTTTCCATTATATGAATATACTGCATTTTGCTTATTAATTTACCGGTTGATGGACATTTGAGTTGTTTCCAGTTTGGGGCTACTATGAATAATGCTCATATAAACTTTTGCAAAAATGACTTTGTGAGGACACATGTTTTCTCTTGGATAAATTCTTAGGAGTAGAATTACTGGACTGTATGTTAAGTTTATGTTTAACTTTTTAAGAAACTGCTAAATTGTTTTCCAAAGTAGCTATACTATTTTATACTGTGACCAGCAATGCTGAGAGGGTTTCAGTTTCTCCACATCCTCACCAATACTTGTTATTGTTTATCTTTTGAATTATAGCCATTCTAATGGGTGTGTAGTGGTGTACGTTGTACTTTTTAAAGTTTAATTAGTCAGCTACGTTTAAAACTTGGGAGAAAATCTAGGTATCTGGCCTATCTGAAAATATCCAGATGTTCTCGCAACACCAGGTCTCAGTGCTGTAAGGCAGCAATTGGCTGGAGCTTTGTAATGGCCATTCTCTTTAGACTGGCATGCTCTCTCCAGTTTATTGGAGTCACATCTTGTTTTATGAGTCTGACACTGAAGGTAAGTGTCAGTTCTCATTTTCATCACGGTTGCACTGTTGTTTTTCTGGAGGTAAGAAATGTTTTGTGTTTCCATGTCTCTAGCAAAAGTGAAAAATGAGAGACTGAGAGGGTGATATAATTCAAGAAAGTAGGAGAGAGCAGTTCTTTGTTGAATTAGAGACTACGCTTACATGTCTAATATACAAAGTATGGCTTTGTCAAAAACGATGCAATTTAAGACATCATTATGAACAAACCATAGAAAGACAATGTGTGATGGGCATTTTAATGAACTGAGAAAAACAATAGACGTTTCAAGGGAGTTCTATCTTGAAACCAAATAAAATAAGTAAGGCAACCATGGAAAGTAGTTATCTATTAATACAAATGTAAAGGAGCTTATAAATAATTTTAAGACTGTATTTTGATTATCTTATTTTTAGGAGAATTGTTTCTTTGGCGAGAAATAATCTACCACACTTGAAACTAAAATCCCTTTTTAGAATTAGAAATTACAGAAATTCCCTAATTACAAGAGTTGAAAATTCAGTTCCATACATGGTCTTCTACTTCAAACATTTTGAGAATAAACTAATGTTGTTCACCTTGTCTTTTACAAATTAATGTTGATAGAATGAATAAAGAGTTATCAAGTAAAATTATATGGCAGTATAATGGGATACTGAAAGTTAAAAATGATGGTGTTAGAAAAATAGATTTCTTCAAATGTCTTGAGAGTAGTTACTCTAAATATAAAACCAGCTATGTCTGGAAGTAACTACATTTGGGTACATCTGTTCTCCATTATGAAATGGAATAAAACTAAATATTGTTTCCAGTTAAGGGATTTAAGGCCAAATTCTAGACTGTCCATTTCAAAGAAAAATACAAGACCTACTACATCTTGTGCAGGGGGAAAAAAAAAAAAAAAAAGATGTTAGTTTTCTAATCCCAAATCAGAAGAATTGGGATTAGAAAATTTTTAATTAATCTCTTTAGTTTGAATTTAACCTATAATCCAAAATATCCTCATATCTGTTTTGATTTTACAATACATTTCTAATTTAGTAAAAATAAAGAATGTTGATTCTGTTTCTGGAGGTTAAATATTCTTTGTACTTGGAGTGCTGCGCACACATCACTTAGCTGGATTTTTTTTTTTTTTTGACTTGAGTTTTGAACACCCGTGTGGAAGGAAAGTGTTCAGGGATCTTTCATATTTCTTCATGATCCAGCCCAGATCGTCAGGTTGGGAGAAGGCATAGGAACTGTGGGAAGATGCTGAGAAATAGAGAATAATCTTTATTTGTTGAAGAGAAGATCACGGGATGGATAAGCAGGAAGTACGTGATTCAGCTAGTGGAGAAGGGGGAGGCTCAACATTTATTTTAGCCAGCAGGATGGAACTCCAGCATGAAAACATTGAGGCTGGTAGAGTAGGGAACTAGAGGCGGAAGAAAAGAGTCTGGACTTGTGTGTGTTGGCTTGCTGGTTGTGGGTAGCTCCCAGGCTGTGAAAGCTCAGCACAGTCACCTCTCTGACCATCTCCCATACTTAATTCCATAGCAGCCCCCTCTGGGCAGCACGTAGAACTCTGCCTTGGCGGGGGGGCTATCCCTACCTCTGGCAGAGGGGTAAAAATGCTTCCCGTGTTCCGTCCAGCTAATTTAAATGTCAGAGTTTACAAGGGAAAGGCCCCTGCTTCTGACTCCACAGCAATTGTCCTGTGCTCTCAAATATGTACTTTGATCACCTCTTTTATCTTAGCATGAAGAGCTGGAACTGGCATTTATTCGTCATAAAGTTGTTCATTCTGCTTTAAATCCGACGAAGTGCTCCACTCCGTAACCTCCTGTGGCCGTGGGTTTCACGGTTTGGCTCAATGTGCTACAAAGTAATCATTTCTTCAACTCGGCTCTAAATTTATCCGCCATTAATTCCACCAGCTGACATTTTGTTCTCTGGTGACATTCTGGAACATTCAGTTCTTTGGCTGAGAGTATAAACAGAACCCTCTGTCGGGCTCTCAGACACTAAATAATCACCACTTGCCATTTTTGCCTTTAAATATGTTTAGCCTGGTTTGATTGACTTGGAGAAAATCTTAAATTCTTCTTTCTCTTTTGCCATAACTGTATTCAAATGTTACTCTCGTCTCCCAGTCTTTCTTGGGAATCATTTCAAAGGTATATTCATTATCAGGTATATACATGAGGTGGCCTATTTGGGAGGATTAGGATTAATTTGTGTGAATAGTGCACCGAGGGCTCCTGACAAACTGTCAAGTGTCTTGTGATGACAGTGACTCATGACAAATTGTCTGTGGTCAGCACTTCATCCAGGAAGTGGGTGACAGGACACAAAACATGATTTTAGAGCAATTGAATTGGTTCTATGCTGCCACCACCTCCCTCCCCAGCCAGTCCTTCCCCTCACTCTGATTTATGAAATTCCTCTATTGAGGCTCAGTTCCTTTGATCCCTAGTCCAAAGAAAACCCTTTCAGAGAGAGGTGTTATTTAAGCTACTGACAGCCATTTTCTCCTGGGCACAAATTGTGATGATGTATGATGCCTCTTTTCCTTTAAACTGGTAGTTGTCAAATCGTGTCCTGCAGAATCCAGGAGCCCCAAGGGTGTTGTAGGGATCCTTGCAGGATAAGAAGAGGTCAGATGGGCTGGGTTTCAACGGAGCAACTCTGCTGTTACCTGCTGTAGATATTCAGCTTCTGAGTAAAATTTCAAGTGATAAGAAAGTTTTATATTACTGTTATTACTATTTTTACATCTCTGCTTTAGGCTCTCGGGTTGGCTCCCTTAGCAGGAGGTCAGGACTGAGCCTCCAATGCTTTTAAGCAATTTACTGAAAGTTAATGCTCTTACATGCTGCAGTTTCCCATACAGCCCTTGCTCCTGATTTGGGCACCCTTCCAGAACAGGCATTTTCTTCCCTCCTAGATTACAATCCAGAGCCTCTCTCCTGCCTCCTGTATCATTCTCATCCTTGCTTCACTAGAAAGAAAAAAAGAAGAAATGAGACTAGGAAGAGAAAGAATAGCTATGCACATGCTTCCTTCCTTCCTATAATATAATATTTATAGAACACCATCAGCCTTAGGAGCTTTGGAATGGATTCCTCCGCAAGTGGAAAGTATCTATTACACCCTAAAATGAAACACTTTCAGAGCCTGCAAAGTTGGAACTATCTAAAAATATATTAATAAATCTAAAGTCACTTACTACTAGGAAATGTTAAAAAATAACATATTCAGGAATGATGGAAAATTGGGCATAAGTTAGAACCATTTAGATGCAATCAAAATAGAAAGTGAAGAGATTAATTATTGACTGGAGGGAAGTTAGTTTTTTAGCTGTGAAGGAATTTTTAGAAAGTCACATCGGAAGAGTTAGAGATTTAATTCTATGAAATTCTACAAAATTGAAAATTTCTAAACAGGAGAAAAAATAATAACACTAGCATTTAAGAGGAGTCAGTGAACTGGGAAAAAATAGTTCATAAAATCTGACTAAGGATTAAATAATATAGATAAATAATCTATCAAGTCTGATGATAAATAATAGAAACCAACTCTAGCTAACAGTTTATTTTAAAGAATACATTTGTTGGAATTCAATTATGTGATGCAGCTTGCAAAACTAAACACTGGAAAAAAAATCAGGTCTCATTGTGAATGAGACCAGGGGAAGTATATAACTAAAACTAAATCTGGGTAACAGAAACTCCAGTGTTGGTCCATCCTTTCAGAAAGCTGTGAGTATCATAATGTAGCTTTCATCATTTTCTTTTCTTGTTTCATTCTTCTCAAAATTCAAATTGCAGGGAGCATCTAATTGGCCAGGGCGTGGGGACATGTTCGATTGCCCCCCGTCCCCCCAGTATAGCGTGCAGCGGAAGAGGGGTAGTTCCCAAAGGAAAATCCAGGTATAAAAGGGAAAGGACTCTCAGCAGGCAAAAGGTACGGAGATTTTTAGAAAAACATTGAGAAAAAATTCAATCAATAGATGGTCAGAGGACATGAACTGATAATTCACAGAAGATGCAGTATAAAGCAATATAGGTGAATAAAATGTTCAAATCTCTTTAAAATATGAAATTTACACCAAGTAAAGCAAACAAAGATCTTTTTTTAAGCATTAAAAGAATAGCACTCCTCAAAAGTGAAGCAAAAAATGCCCATGTGATCCAGCAATTCTACTTCTCAGTATATATTCAAAAGAATTGAAAGAAGGGACTCAGATATTTGTTCTCCAATGTTCACAGCAGCATTAGTCACAATGGCCAAAAGATGGAAGCAACATAAATGTCTATCCACAGATGAGTGGATTAACAAAATGTGGTATATAAATACCTTGGAATATTTTCAGCCTTGAAAATGAATGAAATTCTGACACATGCTACAACATGGAAGAACCTTGAAAACATTTTGCTAAGTGAAATTAGCCAAACACAAAAGAACAAATACTGTATGATTCCACTTATATGAGGAACCTAGAATAGGTCTCAGAGAGACAGAAGGTAGGACAGAGGTTACGAGGGGCTGAGGGGAGGGAGGAATGAGAAATTGTTGTTTAATTGCTGCAGAGTTTCTGTGTGGGATGATGAAAAAGTTCTGGAAGTAGATAGTGGTGATGGTTGCACAACATACTTAATACCACTAAATTGTACACTTAAAATTTACTCTTTTAACCATTTTTAATGTTATATATGTTTGACCAATATCTTTTAAAACATGAATAACTGCTTAAGGGTAAGCTTGTGTTTAACTAGTGCATTTATACTGAGGGTGGGAAGGTAAATTTATACAACCCATTTTGGAAAGCAATATAATAATTTTTATCAGAAACCCCCCCATACTCCTATCTTTTGACTCAGCTATCCTGTTCCTAAGGATGTAATCTTAAAGTAATAAAATGCTATTTGCATGAAGATGATTGTGGCAGTATCAAAAAATAATAAAAAGTGTAACAAACCTAAATGTGCAAAAAAGAAGGAAATACATCACAGAAACTCAATGAAACATTATTCAACCATTAAAAATTATAATGATTATGAGACAATATTTATATTAGCAAGTAAAAAAGATGAAAAAATGGCACTGTGCTATGAATGTAATCTTGTTAAAATATTCATGTCGACAGCATACACGAATGAAAGCTTCTGTGGTAAATGGAGGGAATGATGATGAGTATTTTTCCTTTAAAATTTTTCTTTAACTTTTGTGATTTTGCCTTAATAATAAAAAGTGATAATACTTAACATCAAGCAAAATTAATTAAACATTTTAAATGTATTATGTTACAAAAGGTAGACAAGAGATAGAATTCTTAAATACTTGTAGCAGAAATTACAAGGAAAATTTGAAAAGTAATCTTCTTGCCTATTATCATTGCTACTGTAAAAGTAAAGATACTTACGTGATACCTATGTATCAACTAGACTAATAATAGTTATTAACGTACAAAAACCTCAGTTACAAAACTATATACGTTATTTTAGGAGGAACCTGGGGACTTATATAATGTAGCTGTTTTATGAAATGCACATTTTACAGAGCAATGGAAAAGCAAAATAAATTGTGAGATGAAGTGGAAAATGCTTTTATAGATGATATTGGCAAAAAGAAGACAATAATAAAACAATATCTCAGGAAGATTCTCAGATGCAAAAAGCTTCAAAGAGGACACTTCTCACAAGAAGTGGCAGAAAGGAATACCAATGCGCTCAAAATTCTCAGAAACACTACGTATAACATCCAATGGCATCGCCTCTCCTTCATAAGGGGTTTAAAACAGTGGATAAATATACATAAAAAGATTTTTTAAATGAAGAAATAATTTGAAGCTAGGAGAAGGAAGCTGAGAACAAAGGTACTGACAACTTTCACAGCCCAGAAATACTTCCTTTGTGCAACACCAGTCTTTCTGGTCTCCTTCCCAGATACGAGTAAATTCCCAGACTCTGCAGCATCAGCAGAGATTGAGAGATCACGTAATAAAATTCCCTTTTCTAATTGGGCATTTGTTAGAGCCTAGAGAAAGGACACACCCCAATAACATAGCCAGGAGGGGCACAGCCCCTGAGACATGCTGCATGTGCTGTGCGGCCTCCATGTTTGTAGCGGCACCAAAGGAGAAGGCTGTATGCCACACCCACACCCACACCCACCTCCACCTCCCTCTCCCTATGTACCAGTGCTTCCTTCATTTAATGCCTTTGCTTTCTCCCCAGGCCTCTTTCTCCGGTCATCTTAAAAGCTATAAATAATTGCATCCTTTTGCCATGAAAGACTCTCTGTTCCATGGGCGTTTCATGCCAATATTATTTAATGCTTATTACGTAGTGCTATACCATCCTTTAAGACACGAGGTTCCTTCCAAGAGTGTTCAGTAGAGCTCAGAACTGAGATATAACCACATAAAATAAACAACAGTGCAAGAAGATGAACTCTTCAGGGTAAATCAGAGGTCGGTATATTACTCTAGAGTCTGAGGAAGAAACCAGTATGGGGAGGATCTGTTAGGGAGGCAAGAAAGGGAAAAATAAAGCAGGTTTGTTAGTAGGAGGTGAGGATCATCTACAGTTGAACCATTGGGCGAACTGGTTCAAAAATGTAAAACCAGGAGTCAGCATTTTCATATGATTCCCCAGGTGATTTCTGTGCTGGAAAGGTTTGAGAGCCACGGCTGGGGACATGGGAGTTTGTGTAGAAAATGGTCTGAACCTATCGCTGAGGGAAGGAGCATGTTGTGTTCCAGAACTGTCCATAAAGGCAGACCCTTCAAATAACACGATGCGGGAACTAACATAAAACGATGCCTCAGCAGGAAGCCATGAAGCAGAAAAAAATTTGACTGTATAAATAGAAGAAAATAATGATGACACTTAGCCTCATGTCACTACCGATATGGAAACAGGGGTACATGGGAGAAAAGAATGCAGCCTGGGTTCTGTGAAATTTTGAGTCAAGATGTCACATTTCGTGGAGTTTCCTAGAATTAAATAGGCTATCTTTTTATACTTCTCTAGGGATAACTCTCAATTCAGATGATTCACTGTTAGAGAAACAAAACAAAACAAAAAAACAACCACAAGTGATTGAATAACTAGTCTTGAGATTTCCCATCGTTTCTGTCTTACACTGGAGCTCTGAAAGGTGCCTTTCTTTTCCATCTCGCAGTTCAGCTTACCAAGTGCTGCTATCACATCTGGATATCTAGTAGAAATGATTCAATTACAGTCTCGTCATGGCAGTTGAATCCGTCATTTTGACAGCCAGAGTCTATAAGGGATCTCTTTTGGGTAGAACTCCTGGGTACACTGCTCTATTCCAAGCAGGCTTTGCCATGGCCTCTCATGCATCTCAGATCTCAGGGATGTCGTTGATCTCTCCTTCTCTCTTGCTGCTCTCACTTGCAAGACTGTGTATGTAATTAGGATACAATCTTTAGTTTTCTGGCTTCTCTTTGACCCAGAATTAAAAGACCACACACCCTTTTTATTTTAGGGTTTTGCTACTAAATACTGTGTGAAACAGAGAAGGGAACAAAAACAATGGACATGGGAGTGTTGAAAGCTTTAAGAAATCTCTAACGGCTCTCATAATTGTTACTCTTGTCCTTTCCTAGCCTGCAAAATGGGGCTCCTTTTCCTGCCTTCTTCATGGACTCCTCTTTGCATTATCCTGATGAAGCCTCTGTGTGGCATCATCTGCATTTTTAAAAACTGAGGGGCATAGGGCTGACACGAATGCTCCCTCCCCCGTTCTTCACAGGGACAATTCTCACCCCATGGGACCCTCTTTCTAGGTAGATTTCCTGGAGATTCAGGGATGAGAAAACAGGCGGGAACTCAGAGGGCGTTTTGTTTCCCAATTGATGTCTTTAGGCAGCCTCCGCACCAGCCTTCAGTCTCCACGTGCTCCAGGTTGACATAAGAATTAGGTGATCATCTGTCCTTTCAGCACTATGGAAATTTCTAATTACCTGGGAGCTCATGACAGACATCTTTCTGATCATGAAGAAAGACATTTTTGTTCTCTCCAGGGATGATTTCAATTCCTTTCCCTGGTCCAAGGCTCATCTTCTCTCGTCACCCTGCCTTGGAGTCTCTCTGTGTTCCAGAAACGCTGAGTGGGTAACAGTGCCCCGGCTTCCTCCTTCAATCACACAAATAGCTCCTAAAACTCTATTTCGGGTGATAAGGAAGACAAGGGGCAGGTATGCCTGCAAGTTCCTCACCTAGAGTTCCTGCAACTCCCTCTTCAATTACCACCTCACAGCGGGCACTTACCACGATTTTTACACAATGAATATAGTCTCATTTCATAAGGATGCATCTGGTTGTGTGGCTGGAATATTAATGTTTCTGGTCTCATTCATTCATTGCAAGTCCCATATCTATTTCCCGAGAGCACCTGCCCAGGGGAGTGGGCAGCAAACGCTCTAGATGTGAGATGTTCTGTGTTGCTCTCCACATCTTGCTTTTTAAAAATTCTGCTGAGCATGATAACTAAATACTGCGTGCAGTTTGTATTTACTTTACACATGCCCTCAAATTCCTGAAGGAATTATCCTTTTAATAAATACTACATATAGAGAACAAAAAAGTCGAATGGTGCTCTAGAACAGAGCTAAGGAAGAGAGATGTACAGACACATATTTTCTCTGCGAGGCACATCCTCTTCCTAAAAGATGATAGATGTTTCTGTAAGTCTAGCCAGAAATCAATAGGAAATTAAAATAGTAATGATACTAGCAGTTTGGAGCACCAGAAGTTAAAATTGAGGGATAAATTTCTCAACTCGTGATAATAGAAGTTAATTTAGAAATATATAATCAATATAGATTCAAAATGTGATCAATAAGAACTTGTAGTAGTATATGTATATTTGAAGAAATAACCTAATTTGAAAATGTAAAGTGCCTTTTATTTTAAGATCCATACAATTTTGAAAAGTTTCACCAGAACACCAGATATTTGTACTGTTAGTCTTCTTAATCAAGGTAGCAGCTATTTCAGATTTCCATTCTAGTGAACAAGAATTTTTTTCTCTACCAGTAAGTCTTCTTTTTTCATAGATAAATAATTTGAAACCTTCAATCAATTCTGGTTTTTGTCTTTATATTTAGTGAGACAATAAAGTGCTATATTAAAAACCGTACAATTTTTTAAATTGTGGTAAAATACACACAACATAAAAATTACCTTTTTAGCCATTTTTAAGTGTACAGTCAGTAGTGTTAAGTATATTCACATTGGTATGCAACCAATCTGTAAAACTTTCTCATTTTGTAAAACCGAAACTCTATACCCATTAAACAACTCTCCTTCTCCCCTTCCCCCCAAGCCCTGGCTGCCACCATTCTACTTTGTAAAAAAAATTTTTATTGAAATATAGTTGATTTACAGTTTTGTGTTAGTTTCTGGTGTACAGCAAAGTGATTCAGATATATATATATATTCAGATATATATATATATTCTTTTTTAGGTTATTTTCCATTATAGGTTATTACAAGATACTGAGTATATAGTATACTGTGCTATACAGTAGGTCCTTGTTGGTAATCTATTTTATATATTGTAGTATGTATATTTTAATCCCAAACTCCTAATTTATCCCTCTCCCCCCTTTTCCCTTTGGTAACGTAAGTTTCTTTTCTATGTCTGTGAGTCTGTTTTATAAATAAGTTCATTTGTATAATTTTTTTAGATTCCACATATAAGTGATATCATATGATATTTGTCTTTCTCTGTCTGACTTACTTCACTTAGTGTGATAATCTCTAGGTCCATTCATGTTGCTGCAAATGGTATTATTTCATTCCTTTTTATGGCTGAGTAGTATTTCATTGTGAGTATACATACCACATCTTCTTTATCCATTCATCTGTCAATGGATATTTAGGTTGCTTCCATATCTTGGCTATTGTAAATAGTGCTGCAATGAACATTGGGGTGCATATATCTTTTCTTTTTCTTTTTTTTAACATCTTTATTGGAGTATAATTGCTTTACAATTGTGTGTTAGTTTCTGCTGTATAACAAAGTGAATCAGCTATACGAATACATATATCCCCTTATCTCCTCCCTCTTGCGTCTCCCTCTCACCCTCCCTATCTCACCTCTCTAGGTGGACACAAAGCACCAAACTGATCTCCCTGTGCTATGCAGCTGCTTCCCACTAGCTATCTATTTTACATTTGGTAGTGTATATATGTCCATGCCACTCTCTCACTTCATCCCAGCTTACCCTTCCCTCTCCCCGTGTCCTCAAGTCCATCCTCTACATCTGCGTCTGAAGGACCTAAGGGCAAGACAGGCATGTATCTTTTCAAATTATAGTTTTCTCTGGGTATATGCCCAGGGGTAGGGTCGCTGGATGATATGGTAACTCTATTTTTAGTTTTTTAAGTAACCTCCATACTGTTCTCCATAGTATGCACCAACTTATATCCCCACCAACAGTGTAGGGAGGGTTCCCTTTTCTCCACACCCTCTCTAGCATTTATTGTTTGTAGACTTTTCATGATGGCCAGTCTGACTGGTGTAACCATTCTACTTTCTGTCTATATGAGTTTGACTACTCTCTCTACCTCATATAAGTGGAATCATACTGTTCAAGTAGTTTAATTTCATAAACTATAAACAGTGTTTTATGATAAACCTTATAACCACAGTATAACCAAAATCATGTAAACTCATTTAGTGTAGCTAAGTTGGCACATGAAAACTCCGTAAAATAGAAATTTACCTGGATTTTCCCATGAACTTCTGAAATGGAGGTGTCTTGAAATGAAGTTTTAAAGAAACTTCAAGAAGCTCTAATGAGGAAAATAAGAAGAGAAAGAAAAAACAAATGAATTTTCATTGTGAAAATGGCAAGGTAAAACAACTCCAGACAAGGCAAACATCTTTGATGCTCAAATAGCTTCCGCAGTTAATGGTGATTTCCCGATGTTAATTTCTTAGTTTTGACAAATGTATCATGATGACATAATATGTTGACATTGGGGGAAACTGGGGAAACAAAACTCTATACTATCTTTGCAACTGTTCTGTATTTAAAATTAATTAAAGTAAAATGCTTATTTAAAAAAATTTTTTTAATTAAAAAAAAAATTTCCCTGCAAAATTTATGTATTATATAGGTATGCAATTTTATTCTTTACACGCTATATGTATTGTTTTCCCATGCCCATTTTAGGAAGTTTGGAGAATATCCAGAGTAGAAAGAAGTGGAAAGGTTACCCATAACCTATAATCTCTCCCAAAGACAACCACTAGGAATAGTGAATTATTTTCTTATAGTTGGTTCTCTTTTCACACATATGTTTTGGTTTACCTAATTTTGATCCTATTGAGTACTACACTTTCTTTTTGTTGTGATTGTACAAATAATATATGCTCATAGTAAAATGCAATTAAAAAGCAGGAGCTACAGGTGAACAAAAGATGAAAATAAAAATCACCTAAAAAAAGTAAAACAAAATAAAATACCTTCCACCGAACACTTGTTCCAAAACATCTCCCATGAAAAAATAAGCTTCTATAACCATAAAAGGTCTAGAAAGCTGCATGATACTTACCTCTTATGGAACTTTGAATAGCATATTAATGTACTAAAAGTTTCGAGAAGTTCTGAACCTTGTTTCTTGTGTTGGGCCCCGGTGTTTCCCAAACTTATTTGACTAAAGAATCCTTTTCTCTCCCCCATGAAACTTATAAACATCATGAAGGAAGAAGCACGGCCTCTAAAACATGAGACAGCAGCATCGGTTATATCTCAGCCCTTGAAAGGCTGTTTTTAGACTTGGCGTCTGGATTTGACACTCAACTACCCTTCTTCACTCCACATTTTCAGTTACTTCTGGATAGAGATTGCTGTATGCTCCGTAAATGCTGTCACTCAGACACTCCTTACTGTAAATGTCAAGGTGATTAAACTTTCATTTGAAAGAATGGTAAAGCAAGTCTGACAATACACACTTTTCTTAGCTTAGGGTTTAAAATGATGGCATAAATCCCAGGGGGGCAGATCTGCGATCCTCTAGGCTAAAATAAAAACTGTTTAGCTATTATGCCTCCACTCTATGTGAGCTATAAGCCCATCTCCCATGATGAGAACAAACGGCTTAGCTGCAAACTGCGTTTAAAGTATTAGAATAAGAACAGCCAGGACAGGTAAATGAGAACATTTCTATGCACATGGAACATTAATATTGAAAATCTGAGCCTGTGTGGAATGTATGTAGAGATACTAACAATGATTCCCTGGAAAAGACTACATAAAATAGAAGACGAATCATTGTTACTACACAAAAGCCTCTGAAATTATGCACAGAATCTAAGTGGTAAAGGCTTAGGTAATAACTAGGAAATGACTGATTTTTTCCACTGGAGATATTTTGTTAATTGAAATAATTAACAGCCTTGAAATAAGGCTGTAGAGGCAATTTAAACACCTTATGAGGCTGTCATTATGATCCATTTACAGTAACAGCAATTTCTCTCTGAATATTTGACAATGTATAAATTAACTCCTTCCTTATGATATGTTTCCCCCCAATTATGACTGGATATTAGTACACAAGTCTTACCTCTTACACTGAATTTAAGCTCCTTGAGGGCAACAGTGATATTTAAATCAATTTGGTATATACATCAGAACCTGGCAACCTGGCCCAGTATACAATAGAATTTTAATAAATTAAATTGTATAACGGTGCCATTTCAGTGTGTAGTCAACATTTTCTAGAGAAAGAGCCCTATTTGCTCACTGACTATCACTGAGGAAGGTCCAAAGACTAAATACTTCTCTCATTTGAAAAAAGTGATGCTATCCACACATTAAGGGCTCAGTACATATTTGGTGCTCTTGATTTGATCTGATTCCTTAAAGAAGATAAAGCATTAAAACATGTGAATTTATCCATGAGGAAGTAAAAGAAAAAGACAGGAAGAAAAGAGATGGTATATTTGGGTAAAATGCACTGATTCATTAAATCCTAAAGTTAGGATGTTTCTTGCATTTCTAAGCATCAGATCTGTCATAAAATCAAAGTGAAATTCTTTCTTGCTACTCAGATGTTTTACTGTCCCTTCATGTTTGACTCTCCAGTGACAGTAACTCTTTGGTAGGCACAGAGTAACAAGCAAGAATTGCTACTTCTGACAAGAGGTGTCTTCCACTGTCTTTGCCTAGCAGGGGTGCCTGGCACAGAGCAAACTCCAAAATTTCGTTTAATGAATGAATGAAAAAACCAACACTTTGTATTTGTAGTTTGTTTAATGTTGGAACATTACTGGCACACACACACTATTTACTTGTATTTAATTCGTTCATTTTCTCGTTTGGAAAATATCATCGGCATATATAGCCATTGCCAGCCAGTAGATATTAACTATTGAAAGAAAATTAGTCATAGTTCTTACACTCCAAGGATACAAAATCCACTGGGGAAAGTATCATAGCCAAGGGAAGTTAGATTTTTCAAGAAAACTGTCAAAAATGGGTTATGCGTGAACAAATATTAGAAATGGCAGTTGTTGTAAATAGACCTCTTAATCCTCACAACCATCCTGTTAGTTTGGCAGACCAAGGTCCCCAGAAATTGGGTGACTTGCCTGTGATCTTGGAATTAAAATAAAGACAACTGAGACTGGAACTTGGGCGTTTTCTCCGGTAGAACAGTCCTCACTCTGTTCCCTTGGGCTAATCAAGTGTGGGGACTGTTCCTTTTTTGCTTTGGGCAAATTCAGGTTGGAGGTTAGCTCAGATCCAAGAGAGCTTTGAGATGCAAAATGCTGGAATGTTCATAGAGGGAATGCCTGTAATGAAAAGCAAGAGAGCAAAAGGTGGACCTTGGAATTGAAAGACAAAGCAAAACCACTGAGGGAGTGGTTTCCTGGATTGTAGAGGAGCATGGAGGAGAACATTAGGGGAAGAGGTCGGTGGTCTGGAGGCTGACACACAGACTCCTGTACCTCAGAGTAGATGACCCGTGTGCGTGCATGAGAGACTGGGGAAGGGGTAGGGGATAAAATGATAAATTGTAAGTGTTGCAGGAAGGGGGATCGCTTCCAGGGCCCGAGAGTGGGCTCTTGTCTAACACTTGGAAATGAATTGTCCGAGGAGACACACGTACTGACAAAGCAAAAGACTTTATTGAGAAGGGGAGCCCGGGCAGAGAGCAGGGGTGTAAGGGAACCCAGGAGAACTGCTCTGCCATGTGGCTTGCAGTCTCAGGGTCATGGTGGTGAGGTTAGTTTTCCAGGTTGTTTCTGGCCAGTCATCTTGCTTGGCCCGCATTTGGTCTGACTCAGGGTCCTTCCTGGTGGCGCACGGATCTCTCAGCCAAGATGGATTCCAGCGTGAAGGATTCTGAGAGGTTGGCAGGACCTATTATGGGCTGGCATCTCCTCCTTCATTTTGGCCACACCCGAATTCTTCCGGCTGGCAGTAACTTGTCAGTTCCGTGTTCCTTATCCGGACCTCTTGTTGTGAGATAACTTGCAAGCGGTTATTAGCCTGCCTGGCCAGGGCGGGCGGATTCAGTCCATGGTTCCCTAACATAACAATAATAGCAAAGAAACACAATTTTGTCTGCATGGCCTTGGACAGTATTTATGTTTGTGCAGAGAGACCTTTCTGTAAGAACTTCTTCCTGATCTCCACTCAAGCCCCATTCAAAGCAGAATATGGTGAAAAAGAAACTATTGAAGATAAGCATGGGAAATTCCTGACAGAGGTCATAAAAACCAGTCTGGAGTATGTTCAAGTGCCCATCAGTTATTTGGGGGATTCCTATATTGGAAAAACTTCCCTGTAAAGCAAAAAGCACTTATCCCCATTTTGCAGCTGGTTTAATAAAATTTAAAATACTTTATGACATAAAATATATCTGAGCAATAAATGTTAATAAAAATATTTAGGATTTTTCAATTTATTTTTCCTTCTCTCTCCCAGCCCTTCCTGCCAGCCTCAATAAAGAACCTAATAAATATGGCAGCTTAAAAGTTTCTAATTTATATGATTTCTTAGGCCTGATATGGAGAGTTTACCTAATTGAATTGACATTGATGTTGTATAACTAAGTTTATGCTGAGTAAATTTGGTTTTGCTTTAGTTCTGTAAGTTACCATAACACTCAGCTCTTAGTGTATGGTATTTTATTTTGCATTAAATTAATATAAATTATTTTAATGTGTACTATAAGGCTATTACATATATGTTAGCAAATAAAAAATAAATACTCAATAAAATTCTTCATATGAACAGAATATACATAGGGTACTGGAAGTATGGACTCTCATGCTGAAAGTATTCAAACCGTTTGTCTTTGTCACACTTTGCATAATTTAAAAGCAAAACAAATGGGAAAAGAAAGCCAAAATTAAACAAAGTCATATAATAATATGAATCTTAGATCTTACAGAAGCCACAGTGAAAATCATTGAACTTCTGGGAAGTCCTAATATCCTACATATGTTTGAATTCTTACTTTGTTTGAAAGTGATTTTTTTTTGGTCTGTGGATCTGAACTAAGCTTTATTGAGGGTGGATTCTGCTGTGGCCCATCTGTGAAAATTAGCCATACGCTGCTGCACGGATAGAATCTACTTAACCCAAGAAAAATAAAGTTAAAATAGTAATGGTTAAATACTAAAGCAAAAATAATTTTGCTTATTCAACAGAAAATGAACTGGAAATCTGAATAAAAGTCATAAGTTATAAAAGTAGTGAAATGTTTAGTCAACACAACTAATTCTTATTAAAATTGGTTTGGTTATTTAAATATTTCTTTAAAGAACTAGGCCAGTAGGTCCTATCTACCAATTCAAGGGTAGTTCAGTCCACTGATTGGACTGATTTATTAAGATTAAAAATGCTACTTTCCCCTGATGAACAAATGCTTATTGCACTGACATAGTCAGATTAATATGGTGAATTTCTTGCCATGTCAAGAACCAGAAACAATGAAGCAATGAGATAATATAAAAAACACCCCGGACTGGGGGTCTTGGCCTACTCTACCATGTCTTTTCTTTCAGCATAGGAATATGCTTAAAATTTCTATACAGAAAATGCTCTGACTCCTGTCGTGTCCTGTTCTAGGTACTGCCATATCATTCTCTTTTTCATTCTTTGTTCGTTTGCTAGGGCTGCCATAACGAAATACCACAGACTGGGTGGTGTCAACAACAGACATTTATTTTCTCACAGTTCTGGAAACTAGAAAGTCAAGATCCAGATGTTGACAGGTTTTGTTTCTTGTGAGGCCTCTCTCCTTGCCTTGCAGATGCCTGCCTACTTGCTGTGTCTTTACGTGGTTGTCTCTATGTGTGTGTCTGTGTCCTAATCTCTTGTAAGGACACCAGTCATATTGGATTAGGGCCTTCCGCAATGACCTCATTTAATCCTAATTACCTATTTGGAAAGCCTGTCTCCAAATATAGTCACTTCTGAGGTACTAAGGATTGGGACTTCAACTTATGAATTTTGGGGGGATACAATTTGTCCCATAACACACTCAAGTATTTTTTTTTGTATACTTCCTTTTATAAAAAAAATTTTTGAGGTATAATTGACATGTAACATATTAGTTTCAGGTGTAGAGTATAATGATTCCATATTTGTGTATCTGGTAAAATGATCACAATAAGTTTAGTTAACATCCATCATCATCCATAGATACAAAATTATTTTTCCGTGATGAGAACTTTGAAGATCTACTCTCTTAGCAACTTTCAAATATGCAATACAGTATTATTAACTATAGTCACCATGCTGCACACTACACCCTCATGACTTAAGTTATAACTGGAGGCTTGTACCTCTGGACCCCTTTCACCCATCCCCCCACCTCTCATCCCCTGACTCTGGCAACCACCAATCTGTTCTCTCAATAAGCTCAGTTTCGTTTTTTTAGATTCCACATATAAGTGAGATTATAGTATTTGTCTTTCTCTGACTTATTTCATTTAGCAGAATGCCCTTTAGATCCACCCATATTGTCACAAATGGCAAGATTTTGTTCTTTTTTTATGGCTGAATAATATTCCATTGTGCACATTTTCTTTATCCATTCATCCACTGATGCACATTTAGGTTGTTTCCATGTCTTGGGTATTGTAAATAATGGTGCAGTGAACATGGGGGTGCATATATATCTTTTTGAATTAGTGTTTTTGTTTTCTTCAGATAAATTCCCAGAAGAATTGCTGAATCATATGATGGTTCTACTTTTAATTTTTTGAGGAACCTCCATACTGTTTGCCATAGTGGCTGCACCAATTTACATCCCCACCAACAGTGTATTAGGGTTCCCTTTTCTCTACATCCTCGCCAACCTTTGTTATTTCTTGTCTTTTTGATAATAACCATTTTAACAGGTGTGAGGTGATATCTCATTGTGGTTTTTATTTGCATTTCCCTGATTGATGAGGTCGAGCATCTTTTCATGTAACCATTGGCCATCTTTGGAAAAATCTTTTCTTCAGAAAAATGTCTACTCAGATACTCTGCCCATTTTTTAATTGAATTGTTTGGGTTTTTGCTGTTGAGTTGTATGAGTTCTTTATATATCTTGGATATTATCCTCTTATCAGACATATAATTTGCAAATATTTTCTCCCATTCCGTAGATTGCCTTTTCATTTTGTTAATTATTTCCTTCACTGTGCAGAAGCTTTTTAGTTGATGTAGTCCCACTTATTTATTTTTGCTTTTGTTGCCTTTGCTTTTGTTGCCAAATCCAAAAACTTATCACCAAGACCAATGTCAAGGAACTTATCACCTATCACTTATCTAGGAGTTTTATGGTTTCAGATCTTACATTCAAATCTTTAATCCATTTTGAGTTGTTTTTTGTGTAAGGCAGCGGTCCAATTTCATTCTATTACATGTGGCTGTCCAGTTTTCCCAATACCATTTGTTGAAGAGGCTGTCTTTTCCCCATTGTATATTCTTGACTACATTGTCATAAATTAATTGACTATATATGCATAGGTTTATTTCTGGACTCTCTATTCTGTTCCATTGATCTATGTGTCTGTTTTCATGCCAGTGCCACACTGTTTTGATTCCTATAGCTGTGTAATACATTTTGAAATCAGGGAGTGTAATGCTTCCAGCTTTGTTCTTTCTCATGATTGCTTTGGCTATTCACACTCAAGTATTTTTCAAAATTCCTCCTATAGGCATAGGTGTAGGCTGCAGCAGAAGTGTCAAGCCCACTGTGACAAATGGTGCGGGGCTGGACCCTGCTGTGTTTGGATCCTGTGGTCCCACCAGTGCCCAATCTCAGATGTTCCACTGTCATCCAACAGCAAATTGCTACTCGACCTGCCCATCCTATGACTTGGCAGATCCTGAGTCTCCTGTTGAGGCCTACTGTAAATTCTATGTGGTATCATTTCCCACTGCAGACATTTCTAGTACTTGAGGGCCTGCCAGATCTCACACCCCAAGCAACAGGGCTGTGTTGGGGAGATGCTTGCTCCAGTCCCCACTCAGAGCCAGCAGCCTTCCACCCTGCCTGGTAAATGAGTCAAGGCAGTATTTATTCCCAAATACTAAATATGTTGCTTCCAAAAGCTTTTGAGGCCTACCAAGAATTTTGCTTCTTTCCTAGTGGGAAGGACAAATAAGAATTAGTCTTTACTTTGGAGGAGATATTCCGGCATGACCCAGACCACTGTACCCCGAAAACTTTCCTGATATGACAGGCTCTCGAGCCTTTGGAAGGTATATTTCTTAAGGTGGGGTAGGGGGTGGGGGTAATTATCTTCCAAAAAGGGGAAGTGGGTCACTTCTGTAGGCCCAGTGGGTTCAGGGGAGTCTGGGATTTCAAGGTTCTCAAGTTCATTTACCCAGATCTGGGGAGATCTCAGGGTCTCAGTCCTTGCCTATTAGGGTCCTGGCCTTGGCATAGGGCATTTGCTGGAGCTAAGAATTCAACTTTCTCTGAAACTTTTTGAATCTTTCAATTAAGTCCTGGGTTTGGTCCTCCTCTATGACTGCCCTATGGCTGTAGGAAATTAGGGTTTATTAAATGTGAGGCCTGCAGCTTTCATAGTTTGCCTTGAATTGGTGCTTAATCTTGCTGAGCCTGTCAGTAACTCTGACAAATCAGTGGCACTTGGAAACAGCCACCAATGCCACAGTCTGTTAGTTAGCATTTCCTCCAGACGTCTCAAGCAGCAAATGTATTCCTCCATCCAGTACATACCTTCCTACCGGTACCCATCCCGGTTTACCATCAATGAAAGTTTTAATAACTGCACCTCTAAAGCATCTCAGGGATTCTACCACCAGTGATGAGGTCCTGTTTGCCAGCTGGTGGGTGAATAATCCGTCTCCAGAATCCCATTTTAGCGTCTGCTTTCTAGGACCACTGCTAGGACCCATTATCTTAGGTTTGGAAACAGATGCTAAGACAGAATTGCATGCAGGTTTTTTGGGAAATATCTTGGGAGGTACACATGTAGGGAAGTGAAGACAGTGACCCCAGGCATAGAGAAAAGCTGACCTGCCATGTGTTTGCAATTGAGGCTCAGTGACTCCTGCAGAAACCTTAAGAGTTGTGATGGGTGTCAAGTACACACGTACAAGACAAGGCCAAAGGCCAAAGCCTGAGTGATTCTGCCAGTAAACATGCAATGAGCTACTTTTAGATTTAGACAATTTACTACTTGTCTAGACAGCCAAAGGAAGAGAAAGTCAAAGGTGCCATTCCCCATGGTCTGCATCCCACGCACCAAAAAGGATGATACTGAAAGGAAAAGAGACAGATGACTGACACAGGAGCCATGGGACACACAGTTGCTGAGGGGCCAGTGCTAGCCTGCAGCACAGCAGTTGTGTCTGCAGCTCTTCTGATAAGTGGCAGGGGACAGAAAGCCCCATACCTCATGATAACCTACAAGGCAATAAGCAACTAACTCGTGACAGTCTCCTGGGGAGATGGGGAGACAAGTAGGAGATGGCCTCATAGCAGCCCCTTAGAGTCCTCCCAGTCTCTGGAGTTCTGAGAGGATCACAATGCATTTCTCCAAGACTCAGATAAGCTGCAGTTTAAACGGTAACTACAGGCTGTCCCCAACTTATAATGGTTCAACTTACATTTTTTTGACTTTATGATGGTGTGAAAGTGATATGCATTCAGTAGAAACCATACTTCAAACTTTGCATTTTGATCTTTTCCTGGGCTAGTAAGATGATTTCTCGTGATGCTGGGCGGGGACAGCGTGATGGGGCTCTCCGTCAGCCACGCGATCAGGAGGGTAAACAACCGATACGCTGACAACCATTCTTTCTGTTTTTCACTTTCAGTACCGTATTCAGTACATTACATGAGATAGTCAACACTTCTTTATAAAATAGGCTTTGTGTTAGATGATTTTGCCCAACTCTAGGCTAATGTAAGCGTTCTGAGCACATTTAAGGTAGGCAAGGCTAAACTACGATGTTAGGTAGGTTGCATATACTAAATGCATTTTCAACTTACGATATTTTCAACTTGCAGTGGGTTATCAGGATGTACCCACGTTGTAAGTCAAAGAGGATCTGTATATGGAATGTGCCAGGTCACCAGAATGCCATGGCACAGCCGTCTCCTGCAGATGACCCTTCAGAGTTGTCCCAAACTGAGAGAAGAGGGCTAGGTCGTTTCATCTCTGCATCGGCTCCCCCTGGTTGGGGCTGTAGCCTTGGGTGAGGCAATTTCTCATCACAGCTGTGAGCCGTCAGCAGCCCATGTTCCCAGCAGCTGGAGAATGGGTGCTTAGGATGTAAAGAGTAGATACGAGCAGAGCACCTTGGTATCCCCTACACTTATCAATGTTATATTATTTTGAGTCACACTGCATTACTGATTGTATCAAGATACATTCACCTACAAGTAAGAGGAAAACTTACAGCCTTAAAGGATAAGAACATTTATTCTTAACGTGAAAAGAAATCCAGAGAAGGGCAGCCCCACAATTAGTTTGGTGGTTCAACAGTCACCCAAGGCCCAGGCACTTTTCATCTTTCCATTCCACTGTTGTGAGATGTTAGATTTCATGCTCACATATGTAACCTCATGGTCATAGGATAGACACTCCACCTCCAGAAATCAAGTCCTTATCTAATTGTGTCTAAAACATAAAAGGTAGAAAGGAAGCAACAGAGACTTTTCTTCACATGAATCTCTATGGAGGGAAAAGAAAATCTTTCCCAGAAGCTCCCATCAGACTTTCTTTATGGTTTATCAGCCAGAACTGGGTCACATGGGCATTGCTAGATGAACCACTGGAGAAGAGAAACACGGTTGCCCTGATTGCCTTAGATCAATCATGATTCACCTCCTGGAGCTTGATGCATGGCTACCACCCCAAAATCAAGGTTCTGTTAGCAAAGGAAGAAGAGGGAAATATCTGATTTGGGGGTATGCAAACCACCCGTGTCTGCCACGTTCACTGCCAAAAAGAGCCATCAAAAGCGTTTAGAGCTCTGAAGATAACAAATGCAAATAAGGACCCTTATTTCCTTGCCACCTTCTCCAAAACTTTCAGGACCTACTGAAAGTGTTTATATTTGAATTTGTAGGCTTAGTGGAACCAATAAGATGTAGGAAAGAAAGATGTGTCTGTAAGCTAAAGAAAAGAAAGAAGAAATATCCAATCAAAACAAAGAGTTCTGCCCTTTGTACCCATGGGTGTACATGCATACATGTGTTCATGCTTATATACTCAGTTTCTAGAAGCATATAATTGCATTATAGATGCCTTTGTTGTTAAAAAGATTGACAAATCAAAGTTCATTTAAAATGAAAGAAAATAACTCGGAAAGGAGCTCAAGTGATAAATTCAGCAAACTGGCATATTTTTCTCTATTGTTTTAAAAAATCCTTATTTATGGAATAATAGAGGACTCAACACTTGAAAAAATACAGTTTTTATAATAATTGTTAAGATGTATGAACTTGACTTGTCGCCTCCAGAATATAAGAAACATAAAATATGACATTGTAAAAAGCACACATCAAACTCTATAGTAATAACTAAGGCTAAATGCAATACAAAGATAATGAAGACCTCCTATACTAAACTCCAGCAGAGTCAAATGGGCTCTGGGTAAACTGCATTTTCCCCTTCGTTATCTTTTCTCTGCTTTGGAATTCACCCTGGTGCTCTCTGCCTCCAGAAAGTCCCATTGAATGAGCTCCTGAAAATGGAATTAAATAAGAACTTACATGAGAGGCTTGATCATTACGTACAGGGCACAGTAAAGATGGAGCAGGGGGTCCCCAAAGACCACCTCCAGGTTTGGTGACTGGCTAGAATAAATCACAGGACTCAGCATATAGTTGTCGTATGGCTGTGATTAATGACAGCAAAAAGATACAAAGCAAAATAAGCAAAGGGAAAAAGGCACATGGGACAAAGTCTGGAGGAAACCAGCTGCAAGCTTCCAAGAGTCTTCTCCCAGCAGAGACACACAGGACATGCTTAATTACTCCAGCAAAAAGATGTAAAAACAAGAGAAGCTTGTGAGAGACTCAATGACCAGTGTATTTATTGGATACTGGTCATGTAGGCACCCTCTGCCTAGCACATACCAAAATCCAGACTCCCAGAAAGAAAACCAGTGTTCACCATAAACGACATTGTTTGTACAAACAGTTTAGCTACATTAAACCACCCTCATCAGTTAGGAAATGATGGAAGCACTCCCCAAATCCAAAGTCCCAAATGCCAGCCAAGAGCCAACTTGCAAGCATGCCTCTCGAAGGACAGCAGTCTCAGACCTGCTCTGTTAACTGTCTTCTGAACAGTTACCAAAGCAGACGCCTGCCCCGTGGAGGCTGGCTGGCTGGACGGACGGCTGCTGTTTCTACTCTGAATTTATCACATTATAAAGAATCACACATAAAAGACCTCAATGGGGTCCTTTTAAACATACCATTTTGCCTGCCATTTTTGTCCGCAAATTTCACACTTTATCCAGCACCTATTTTGTTGAATAAATAAACGAATGCTGCTTTCTTTCCTTCCCCTCCCCTTTTTTGCCTGGCAGAAACAGGACCAGAGCTTTCCTGAGAAAACCATATTGAAATTCACAGAGGGTTAATGTAGTAACAGCCGTCACACTGGAGAACACGTACAGTGTGATTGCAAAGCTGCCGTCCGGCGTGTCTGGTAAACTGACTTTAGGGTCAGCCCCCAGAGAGAGATTCCCATCCTGGCCGGGGCAGTGGCCCCATCCCCAGAATTACTGTGCGGGCAGAGACTGTGTGTCCCAAAGGAGGAGAGCTCATCTGGCCACTCAATTACATACCAGTTGCTTAGATTCTAATGTCTGCTTGAAAAGTCTCTCTCATATTTTATAGGTAGATGTATTCAGTTGTCCATGTTGAGCTCCATAGAACACAAGTGATGTGTCTTTTCAGGGGACAAATGGAGAAAACTTCCCTGTTTTATACCTGGACTCTTTGAAGAAATCAGATGTGAATTCAACTCCTTCTAAAGTCACATGTGTTAAAAAACGATTTATTTTTTGGCGTTTATTTCCTTGTGTTAAGGAGAAAACTTCCTGTTTGTTGTTCTGTCAAAGGCCCCTGACAGAAGCAGTCCCAGCAAGTGGCTGTCTCTTCTCCTTTGTCCCCCGGATGCTGTTCTCCCCCAGCTGATGGCACAGCTGGCCCCCAGAGCTTCATGCATTACTTGGCCAAATGCTGCCACTTGAACTTGACAGCAGAAAGTGGTCCTTAGAGTGTATAAGTAAAAAGAGCTTCCAATTTTTCATGTCTTCTTCAGTCAAAACTGTAAATATGTCATTTGACAGCCATTTTATTTATTTCCTCTGTGCCAGGTGAAGTAAAGAAGCTGCAACAGCACAAAGGGGCTCATTTGGTGCAAGAGGCCTCGGGACTTTGTGCTTCAGTCACTTGGGCTTTTACTTAGGTTTCTAAAGGCTCCATTTCTCTGTCTATCCTCAGCATCATCTGTTAGAATAACAAAACCTCTCCCCCCCCCCCCATTTCTTGCTTACTTATCTTAAAATAAATGAGGAAAGGTCTTGCACGATTTCTTAGTTTTCTGGAATCAGCAGCCAATGTGAGCAGGCAGGCAGGCAGGCAGGCAGGTGAGCATTATTTTATGCATAAAGGAAAGTTAAGACCCTGTTCTGGAAAGTAGGGGGCAGGGTGAACTTTGCCTTGAGCTACACAGTCACCTATTTATTCTTGCTCCTTCCCTTCCGACGGGCCTCTCCACCTCCTCTCTCTCACGCTTCCCCAAAGAAAACACAGAGCGCTCTCTGTGGAATACGTACAGATGCTGATCAAAACGTGTTAACTGTGCTTCTGCAGTTTGTTCTCACTGTGATGCTTTTTTCTGCCAACTGAGTCAAGTCTGATCTGCTCTGGGGAGTTTTATATGTTCACCTTCTCCCATCTTAACTATTTGAAGAGTTTCTTAACTATTCTTCTTCCTTTCCATCCTCCAACCAGCTCTGATAGTATTGCACAGATATTTTAGTGGTTTCCCACTGCCCGCAGAATAGGCCCAAATACCTTAGTCTACTGTGGAGCACCACCCACTTTGTCACTTGTTTATGTACTATTTACTCATTGTTATCTCACACTTGATTAGTTCATTCATGGTTGGCATATACAGGCATTCAACAGAATTTTTGGATTGTCTGTTTTGTTTTGAGTAATAGACCCAGCAGACGTGAAAAGAAAAGAAAAAGACATTTTTCTTGTCCTGAAAAGACTTATAGTCAAGTAGGGGAGACAGTCCTAGTGGAGTTTAATAAGTGCTATGATAGAGGGATACCCATGATGCAATGCATTAAATAATTAACGGTGATTTAATTTACTTGGCCCACAAATATTTATCAAACACCTGAGATGATGCAAGTAATGGGCAAACACACAAAAGATCTAAATCAAAGAGGAGAATCTCAGAAAGTTTCCCAGAGAGGCTAACGTTTGGGACTTCCTGGGCACCCAAGGCCTCTGCTGGTTGTCATCCAAATCCTCCTTGCGGAATGCACAGAACACTTGCTGTTCACTCCATTTCCTCATCTGGAATACATTCGTGTTTTAAAATACCCCTGGTCTGGCTCTAAATGTCCCTCTTTATCTGCCGTGATTGCCCCAGGCCAGCAGGACTCCATTACCTTTTTGAATTCCTACAGCTCACCGTGCTTTTCTCATAGCACAACTTTTAAGTTATTTTAAGTGAACATCCAAGGTAATAAAAACCATTTAAATTATATAGAGACTTGTATAATAAAAAGTGGAAGACTATCTTTACCCTGACTCTGTATCCCATTCCTGTCTCCGGAAGGAGAACCTATTGGTAATTTGTTGGGCATCCACCCAGAGCTCTCTCTTGGCATTTATACACGTGTGCACATGTCTGCACAGACACACATGTAATAGAGGTTAATGATTTTCATAAATGAAAGCGTACTCTGCGTTGTTTTGGAATTACATGTGAAGATTATATGTGGACAGTTGTTCATGTCAGAACATAAAAATAGAATTTGTTCTTTTCCATGGAATGCTGCTTTTCTGACATACCATTGTTAAAAACAAATGTCATGTACATTTAAATATATTAGATACATTTAAATATATTAGATATATTTAAATATATGTCTGCCTATGTATGAGCACTACTACGGATAATTTACAGATGTGAAAGTCCTCCATCAAAGACTGTACATATTTAAAATGTCAGTAGATGCTGCCAAATTGTCCTTCAAACAGGCTCTCCCAGTTTAAACTCCCACAGAGAGTCCCCAGACCCTCTTACACACTGTCTACCTTAGGCAATGAGAATGTAATTTTTCTTGGGGCAGGGGCTCTGTTGTTTACATCTTAGCATCCCTGGTGACTAGTGACACAGAGCAGTTCTCGACACATGATACAGATCTAATAAATATTTATGGAAACAAAGTGAACTACATAGATGTAAAACACCAGGTTTCTCCTGGTGCAAGGAAGCAGCTATCTGGTCTTTGTGGGAGATCTCGGATCTGTTCCCTGTAGATTAAGTGCTCAGTTTTTATCAATGCACAGCCTAGCTAGATGTGTTCTTACAATGAAGATCGTAGGTAAGATTTTCTGAGGAGTTAATAGGAAGCTCTGAGAATAAAGCCCCCTGGACTGGGGCCAGGGAATAAATAATAAAAAGGCCTTGAGCTCTAGGCTCTCCCCTGGCACCATCAGAATGTAGCCAGCAGTCCCGAGTGGACAAGAAAACACGGGTCACAGGAACCTGCCAATTGAGACAGGAAGCCAGAACAGGAAATAGCAACTCACACCTAATTGCTTTAAAGAACGTACAACATATGTGCACTTTGTTACGTCTGGGCTCAACCCCACTTCCATGATCTTTGGTCCTCTATTTACTCTTTTTGAAAGTGCTTCTACTCTTCTGTAAAATGGAAAGAACAGTCCTAATGGGTATTTTGAGAATTATAGACGATCAGGTGAAAGGAATTCGTACAATGTCAGCTACGTGGGAAGAGCCAGCTGGTCCCGAGTCCTGCCTTCCAGGGCACAGAAAATCCCCACCTCCACTGAGGACACAGGACCTGCTCAGGGATACTGCTCTTGAAGAACTACTTTTGGAGAGTTGTTCTGCCCATTTTATACATGTTTCAAAGCCATCTCCTCAGAAAAATAAAGCCAGAAACCCAGGTAACTAATTTTTACTTCTCTGTTCTTATAGTTATTAGGTTCTTTTCAATAGTTAAGGACAAACTATTCTCGACTCAAAAATCCCATATGAATGTCATGCCCGGAGCAATGAAAAGATGTAGCAATTGGGATGAACGTAATGCCCGTCTGCGTTCCAGATGGGGAGTCACCTATTAGGAGATTCTGTGACCGTGAACCATTTCTGAGCCTTCAGGAAGAGGGGGCAGTGAGTACTGAGAGCCTGCTTGGGTTCCCAGGTTCAGCCATTTCCAAGGGATCTAAACTGGCATGTGCAGAATGCCAAAGCAAGGGGTATGTGAATGTCACCAAAATGTTAACATGGTACCCTCTTTTGCTGTGTGTCACCTTTGTTCACGTTATTGCTTCCATCCTTTCTTCTCATGTCCATCTGGCAAAGTCCCCCCTTTATCATTTAAGGTCCATTGCAAAGCCTTCTCATATGCTTCATAGCATCCTTCCTTGATGGCACGTTACATATTATGGTTTCCTGTTGATTTGTGTGTTCCCCTCCCCTCCCACCATGGACCATAAGCACCTCAGAGGCATCGTCTTCATATTTCACTCTCTCTTTCCCATGCCCTGAGCTTTCTACAATGCCTTGTGCTCAGTACTTTTCCAGTAATACTTTTTAAAAAATGAATAAATGAAAAGAAAGAGAAATGTGGGCTCAGGAACAGCTGGTGGATTTGTGGCTAGTAATGGTTCTCCCAAAGACTGTTGAAGATGCTCAAGACCCGCTTCTTTCTCAGGGTAATTCTCAGAAGTTAAACCATGACTCTCTTACAAATAGAGAATGAACATGTGTCAAGGGTTTTACTCAACTCCATAATGAATGATGGAACCAGCAAAATGGTAAAGCTGATTCTATGAAGATTTAAGGAATTGGTGGTTTTGTAGTCCTTTTAAGACAAGAAAGTTAGAATAAGATTGCCGTTTGCATACAAAACTGGTTACTGTTTTTATTAGTTTTAACCTTTGGAATTTCCTTTTCTGCCAGGTAGAAATCATTTGTATCTCTACGGGGCACAAATATACAAGTAAATGCAACTTCAAAGTGTGAACTCTTAATTAATAGTAAAAAGAAGCAAAGTTAAACAATGGTATATTTTCCTAGAAAATTAAGTAATCCATGGGTAGGTCTGATAAACATTGACTCAGGATGCAATGAGAGGACATGCAGCCATCCCCTTGGCCTTATTTATAGATTGTGGGTAATGTTTCTATCCCAGTGTTCAGCTCTCTTTACGCTGTGCTATCTTCCTGGAACAATTTCCTCCATACCTGTGACTTACCAGTGATTCTTAAATTTATAACTTTAGTCCAGACCTTTCTTCTCAGTTCCAAACTTACTTATTAAACTCTCTCCTGACTAGCTGTGTGACTCTGGGAAGATTACTTAACCTCTCTGTGCTTCTGTTTCCTCCTCTATAAAATGGGGTTCATAACAGTACCTACCACACAGGGATACTGTAAAGAGTAAATGAATTCATATGTACAAAGTGCTTTAAGTATCACCTAATATGTTGATATGATATAAGCTCTTGCTGTTGTTATTTTCAACATCTCTATTTGGATATCTCAGTGGTACCCAAACACTACATGTCTGAAATCAAACTTATCCCATTTGCTCCCCAAACCTGCTCTACCTGCAATATTCCCTGTCATAATCAAGGGTACCACTATTCATATAGTTATAAAAATGAGAAACTAAGTGCTGTTCTTTATGTCTCTTCTCCTTACTCTTCATATCTAAGCTACCAGTAAGTCCTGTCTACTGTATCCCTAAGTACCTCTCGAAACCATCCATTTCTCTCCATTCCTACTGCTGGCACCCTAGTCCAAATTGCGTTCATCTCTTGCCTGAATTCTGACAATAGCCTCCTGGATGGTCTCCCCATCAATACTCTTTTTAAAACAAAATATTTATTTATTTATTTATTTTTGGCTGCAGCCGGTCTTAGTTGTGACATGCGGGATCTTTCCGTTTCAGGGTGCTGGCTTCTGTCTAGTTGTGGCGTGCAGGCTCCAGAGCTTGTGGGCTCAGTAGTTGCGGTGCGCAGGCTCAGTAGTTGCAGCGCATGAGTTTAGTTGCCCTGCAGCATGTGGGATCTTAGTTCCCCAACCAGGGATTGAACCCATGTCCCCTGTATTGGAAGGCAGATTCTCAGCCACTGGACCACCAGGGAAGTCTCTCCCCAACAACACTCTTTCCTCTCTCTAACCCACTCTCCACGCTGAGGGATCTTTTAAGAATGAAGATCTTACTACGCTACTTCCCTGCTTTGACACTGTCAAAGCTTTCCACTTTTCTCTCAGTAAAGAGCCAACTTCTAAACTAGCCCACGTCTCATGCCACCTCCCTCAGGATCTGTGCTCCAGCAATACTGGCCTTCCCTTGTTTCCTGACCATGCGGGCTCCATCACTAAGTTTTGCCTGTGCGGTGCCCTCTGTCTGCAGTGCCCTCCCCTCTTTACCTTGTTAATTCCCAGTTCAAGTAGTACCTGCTGAGGGAAATCTTGAATCCTTAGACCAGGTCAGATTCTCCTCTTGGCACCCTCTATTTTTCCTCCAGAATATATTATCACCTCATCATTATACATCTTTATGTGAGGTTGTATAACCAGTATTATTTCCCTCACTAAACTGTAAGCCACATGAGGGTATGGACATGGCAGTTTTTCTCACCACCATATCCCTAGTACCTTGCAAGTAGCCTGGCATTTAATGTACACTTAATATGTTGTTGACAATTGAATGAAAGAACCCAGAGAACAGACTTCAGTGGACTTCTGCAGGATTCTTTGACCTGTTCAACATAGTTATTAGTGACTTGGATGAAATCATAAAGACACGCTCATGAAAATTACAGAGGTAAAATCTCCAAAAATTAAAAATAGAACTACGATATAATCCAGCAATCCCACTCCTGAAGTATATATTCAAAAGAATTGAAATCAGGATCTTGAAGCTATATCTGAACTCCCATGTTCACTGCAGCATTATTCACAATAGCCAAGATATGGAAACAACCCAATTGTCCAACCACAGATGAATGGATAAAGAAAATATGGTAGATACATATTATGGAATATTATCCTGCCTTAAAAAAGAAGAAAATCCTACCATGTGCAACAAAGTGGATGGATCTGGAAGACATTAAGTTGGTCACAGAAGGACAAATACTGTATGATCACACTTAGGTGAGGTATCTAAAATAGTCAAACTTGTAGAAACAGAAAATAGAATGGTAATTGCCAAGAGATTGGGGTGAGGGTGGAAGCAGAAATTGGGAGTTATTTTTCAGTGGATATAAAGTTACAGTTATGCAAGATGAAGATCTGGAGATCTGCTCTATGACATAGTGCCTAGAGTTTACAATAGGTATTAAAAAAGTTAGGGAGGTTACAAAAAGAGAAAACTGGGAAAAGTACAACAAACTCAAGATTCAAAAAGATCTGAAAAGCCTAAAATGATAAGCAAAGTAAAAGGCAACGTTTAGTCAGAATGCATGTAAAACCATGCGTTAAATTTTAAGAAAAGTTTCCTGTAGAAATACAGTATCAGGAAGACTACTTAATAACAATCCATTTGGAAACAGCTGAGCAAGAGTGGGAGGGGGCATGCTCTCGCGAGAACATGCCAGGGCTGCACAGTGCCCGATAGCATCTTGGGCTGCACCGAGAAGCCAGCTGTGCTGAGAGTGAGGGGAGCATGGATGGTCTCCTGTGTGCCTGATGAGGTCACAGCTGACAAACAGCGTTAGAATAGAGGATGAGGAGCAGGGAGCATGCATTCACGACAATGGAAAGAATACAGGATATTTAGTCTGAAGAAGACGTGAGGTTACTTCATTTTTTTTCAGCCCTATAGTAGCCAATAGTTAGTGTGAGCGTGGGAAGGAGAACCCAGCTAGAACTAGGGCTAGAACCCAGATCAACCTCTAGAAAGTGGGAGAAAGTATGCATATGATTCAGATTCAACCCTACACACATATGTTCCAATGTTTCATGATCTGAGAGACCAAAAAAAAGCCTTCTACTCCAAAATGGATTCTCCATGACTTATCCTGACACCTAGATATCCATGGTTATCTGTCCCTTCCATTGGGCTGAGTCTGTATGTGGCAGTGTGCCTGGAGATACTCAGTTATAGGAGCGTCACAATATGTTGTTTGAGAACCGTGGTTTCATGCCAAAATTTGAGAAAAAAAGTTATAACCAACATTAATGTTTTATAAAGTACAAATTTGAACTGCGTTAAAAGCTAAAATATGAGAAATTTTATGTTTGCTTTGTGTTACAATCCCAGAACCCCACTCACATGAATTCTTTCCATGGTCAGGGCTGCTTTGGTGGAAAAGCTTGAGAAGTGCTAGTTGAAGGCGCCCTGCCCCTAGGAAGCTTCTGAGAAAACAAAAGCATGTTGACTAGCTGTGAGGAGGGAACATTCACATTCCCTGCCAAAATGTGAGCTCCTGAGGACAGATGAATTTATTAGCTTCAGTTCACCCGGCACAGAAAAAATACTTGAAGTAAAGAGACCCCGGAAGCAGAAGTCTGATTGAATTCTGGGAGCGTGGAAACCATGCCTGTTGAGTGACAGTGGGGAAGTCCCTCAGTGGGACATCAGAATGCCATATGCCAGGGGTGGGGTTACTAAAGAGGTCATCTTTTCCTCCATCGACAATTTATTCTCCACCCTACACCCCTTTTTAAAGAGTCTTCCCAGTCTCCCTTGGGAACACAGAGAGACTGTTCACAGAGACCTGTTAAATGGGGCAACAAAGCAGGAGTCACAGCTGACTCACCCATCAGGGGATGCTACACCCAAAGCAATGCATTTGGAATGTATTTGTGTGCATGCAAAAAGCCAGGAATCCTTCTTTTTTTTTTTCAAGAGTATGGAAGTCGGAGTTCAAGATCTGACTTAGTCCATGTGAATTGAAGATGGTATAAAGTTGGAGGTGATGGTGGTCTCGTGCTCGCCAAAACAGCTAAAGCCAGTCTGCCCAAAGGGAAAAGACAAAACCAGATGTGCAGGGAGAAGCAATCAAGAGAACACACAGCTCCAGAGAGAGAAGAACAGGGACTTCTGAGAGTTCTGGCCCCTCGTGAAGCCTGGCCATTTTGTGGACTACCTCTGCATCTTGCCCATAAATCCCCCTCTTGGCTTAAGAGGGCTCAAGTGGGTTTCATTCTTCGCCACAAAAGTTCTCTGACAAAGACAGCCATCAAAACCCAGCATTACCTGGATGTAGAGTAACCGTATACTTTATCATCTTAACTAGGACACTCGGGGTGCTGTTCATAATTAGACTGACACAGCAGGAAAACCAGGAGATATGGCCGTCCTTCCATACCTAGCCGTCCTAGGCTACCTCATCTGATTGTCACAGCTATCCTATCAAGCTTATCCTGTTTTGGAGCAGGAATGACAGCTAGAGAGAGTGGGCGCACAGGCAGCCAGTGGGCGAGCCAGGAGAGGAAGCCAGATCAAGCTGACCACGGGGTCAGCTCTGCTCACCAGGCTCTCTTCCTCCGTAACCATTTGCGGGAGGGCTCATAGTCTTTGCATCAGCGCTGTGGGGTGTTTGAGGGCTCTGATCAGTGGAGAGAAACACATACAATCACACTAATCTCTCAGAAAACACTCACCCACCCTATTGACACAGGGACAATGTCTAGCCTCCTTCTTGTTTGAGATACCTTTTGGCTGAAAAGCACATGCAACAAAATCTCCACTAGCAACAAAGGAAATTGAAGCAATTTTGAGACAATTTATGAGAAGCCCCATTTTCACCTGAATTATCTGAGCAGCGCAGGACACAAAAAATTAGGGGTCAGAATTTTTCAGATAATCTCTTGTTTTCCTGATCTGGCAGGTTTAACTCTCAGGTTTACCTTTCTGAGCATGTATTGTCCTCACCACACAGTGAATACACACCTGTCTCTAGGTAAGATCTGGGTGGCAAAAGAAAGAGGTGATGGGAGAGGAGAACCGATATTCTGATTAAGACTCAGGTGAAAAATGTCTTCCTTAAAATTCTAACGCGATCCCGGTTTTATTTCTACTGTAATGCCGCATGTAAAAGGAAAATAATTAGTTCCAAGTTCTATATCCCTTTTCTCATCAGGTACTGCTAGCCCCCAGGGCTGATCTGGTCCCCGTCAAGCAATTACCTGATGACTGGGGCTTCTGGGATTTGCTAACCATTATGGGGAGCGTGCCAGGTTCCGAGTCAGAAAAAGGGATCAGTTACTGCCAACTGCACCCACCTGTTTCCGCTCGGTAAGGGGTAGGCTGCCAGGATAGTAATGATGTCTTAATTCAAGGCGACGTGACCTAGATGGGCGTTGTGCTTTCCTACCACGTTGATCTAGCCTGAAGGAGGGGCTCCAGCACCGGCTGAGAGTCCCAGCTGTTCTCCTGACACCACTTTTAGAACCACTGACGAGTCTGTCCTGGGGGGGTCTGCTCGTAGCAGGTGTAGCCACTGTAATCCTCAGCCTGGTAAGAAGGGACAAGGGTGACAGGAGAACTGAGGAGAGTGTAGTACGGACAGGGGAGCACCATTTGGGTTGAGGACCTAATACTTAACAACCACACCGTGCTTGCATCCCAAGGGCGAAGTTCCGCCCTCCTAGACTATGACCGGGATGCCCCATGGCTGAGACCACCTGAGAAACACGGCTGGCATTTCACAAGTTATTCTGAAGCCAGAAAAATACGTGTGACACGCGGCCAACCTTATTGAGCCTTGTAAAATGGAAATGTGAATTTTTTTTTACTGAAACGACCATTTATTTGAGAAAAAAAATCTCTTCAAAGAAAAGAAGGAGCATAAAACATCATTGGTTTTTGAAGAACTTTATGGACTATTTATTGTAGCACTCTTGGTGCCGGGTCTCATCTACCCAGAATTTTACTGGCTTCTTTCATGCACATAGAATGCTATCGCCACAGTTAAGGGACCTCACAATTTCTTTTTTTTAGTTTAATTTATTTATTTTATTGAAGTATAGTTGATTTACAATGTTGTGTTCATTTCTGCTGTACAGCAAAGTGATTCAGTTATACATGTATAAACATTCTTTTTTTAAAATATTCTTTTCCATTATGGTTTGTCACAGGATACTGAATACAGTTCTCTGTGCTATACAGTAGGACCTTGTTTGTCCATTCTATATATAATAGTTTGCATCTGCTAATCCCAAACTCTCAATCCATCCCTCCTCCCATCCCCCCTCCCCCTTGGCAACCACCAGTCTGTTCTCTATGTCTGTGAGTCTGTTTCTGCTTCGTAGATAAGTTCATTTGTGTCATATTTTAGATTCCACGTATAAGTGATATCATATGGTATTTGTCTTTCTCTTTCTGACTTTCTTCACTTAGCATGATCATCTCTAGTTCCACCTATGTTGTTGCAAATGGCTTTATTTCATTCCTTTTTATGGCTGAGTAATATTCCATACGATTTCTCTTTTGAATGATTTAAATCCTTGAGAACTATTCAAGTGTTCATATAATTTTCCTTCCTCTTCCCCCACCCAACTCCCAATTAAGAGAAACAATTTTTTTTGAATTACCCAAATGCATACCCCCAATGTATGTGTGCACACAAGGTATCTTTTAGTGGTCTGCCCTTAGAGGACTATTCATCTACAGACTAACAGATGAATAGCCCTGCTTGGTACTAAATAACCAGACAATGTCATCCATTTTAGCAGCATGAAAAATAATGAAATTAGGAATAGAGTGACATAAAACAGCAGCTGAACATAGAGGTAGAGGTTAGTAAATGTAAAGCACAACTCATAAATGGGAAACGAATCCTGTCACCTGATATATGATTACTCCGTATCACTTTTTTCCCTCTACCCACTTTTCTTAATTATTTCTATGGGCCTCAAATAAAAACTATCTTTTAATTTAAAGATGTAATCATTGCTTCCATACAGAATAACCATCAAGTAGTTTTTCCTGAGAACTTTGAATTAATTTTATTTTCTGGGAAATCATTGTTTTGAATCTAGCTTTCTTCCTGGTGGTCAGAATGCAAACGGTATTACAGAAATGTTTTTCTTTTGTTCCAGTTTTCTTCCCTACTATCAACTGTGACCTTTAAATTGGATAAAAATCATATTAATAGAGATGACTGATTTCTCTAAAGAGCATTTTATTTGCTAGTTATAATGATATGGTTTTATAACGGTATCAATTGCCCTGAAGGACCTGCATTTTGTTTTGAAATCATACGCAGTGATGGCCTAAAAGTGTGGTATCAGTACATTTTCTGGATCTTAAAGGTATTCCTTTTGTTCACTACCCACAATTTTAAATTTTGGTCATAGAACTGAACTGATTGGTTTGTTAGGAAAGGCAAGAGAAAGGGAAAAAGAAATAATTAGAGCAAAACTGTGGTGATAAATGTTTTATATAGTTATGTTAGAAATTAAAGACCGGTTCAAGTTGAGGTTGAGTAGTTTTAACAGTGGTCCTTGAAGTTTTATGACAGCATTTGGGCTGTCAGTTTGCTACACCTATTTATACTCTGGTCTTTCTCCAGCCATTAACAGCTGGCCAGCCACTCTCTTTTGCCCTGCCATCTTTAGCCAAGCAGGCGGGGTTATCTTCAATGCCTTTTAAAAGAATCATGACCAACAAAATGACTTTAAGACGCTTTTGAAAAACAAAGGTTCTCAAATTAATTGGTTGGCATTTCTGTCTCGTTCGATTCCTGGTATTAGATATACACCTCTATTAAAATCAGGGACTGCAGTCAGCTCCCCAAGCACTGACCCTTTCTGCAGCTGTGATTTGGCAAAGGCCCCGGAGATTCTGTAGCCCAGAGGCCACATGTCCTGAGCGGGTACCCTCCTCTTTCACAGCAGCTGAAAAACCACCACATGGGGCATCACACGGAGGCCTGAATCCAGCCTTCTTCCTTCCACTCAGACACACGGTCTGGTGTGGGAATTGCACCCCAGGGAAGCAAACATCCAGGTTTCAGTCGTTCGTTGAAATACTGCTCCATAAAGCACCACCTCCATTGTGCCAGGCCAGGCACTTGGGCAGGCACACGTACATGTGCTTCACTTCTCTGGGCTGGGAAGTTGCTAGAGAAGCAGGGGGCCAGTAGCTGCGAGCTCCAGGGTCTAAGGTTTCTGAGAACGAATGTGTGACAGCACAATACTTTGGATGTCCCATTGGTTTCGAGTATTAATTTTTTTAATGCGTACATTATTCTAAGTCAGACAAGGGATTTTTCAACCAGTATGGGGTTATATTCTTTCTGAGAAAACAGATAAAACCCAACTTTAAACCTCAATAAGGAAATGCAATGTAAGTTCTAAGTCGAAAAACTCAAGGTGCCCCCAGGACGCTGGGCCAGAGTGTGAGTCAAGTTCGGGGAAGGTGAGAGTCTGATTCTGGAGGCCGGGACCGCCAGGTCAAGGACAGATGCCAAGAGGGGCAACTGAGGTCCGGGGAAGACAGCTACTGCTTCTATCTGGATCAATTACACCATGGCAGAGGAGGCGGGGCAACAGGCAAGAAGGGGGCTGAGATTTTTTTTTTTTTAATCTATTTTTTTCTTAACCTATTTCGCAAGTTTGACAGCATCTCTCCAAGGTCATTGGCCATTTTGTGCTCTACGTCTGATGCATTCCTGTGTGCAAATAGTACCGTACACTGTGAGAAACAGGCATCTTCAGCCAGGCCTTCACAGTGCACCACAGCATACCACACGCAGGGAGTGAAACATGCTGCTTCCCTGAAGACACTTGAAAAAGCACGTGAGTCCAAAGGTGATTCAAAGAGCTGGTTCAAATAGCTATTCTGCCCTGACCGCTCTGGCTCAGTAGAGAAGAATTCATTGCAGAAGCAAAACAAAAGTATTTCAGTCCTGATACTCGGAAAGAGGCTCCTGCAGGACAATATTTACCTGGTTCCAAAGACAATTCACTCATAGAGGAGGCTGGAAACAGTTCAAGCAAGCCAGCACTGCTTTATCAAGGATTTCTAAAACAGCAGATTTGAAAGATGCGGAAAGGGTTAGGGCATCTTTGTCTAGCCCACTTCCCCAGTGCTGGCAGGCGCAGGCAAGGCAGCATCTACTCTCAGGTGAGGATTATTTTGAAATATAGTTTGGGTTCAGACCAGACAGGTGTGGGAAAGCTCTCTTCAATCAGAGGTTCTGCAAAGGTGAGCAGAAGAATAAGAGAAGGTCTGCGGTGGGGTCGCAAGCGGCGCACGGGACTCTGTCCTCGCGTCCAGGGTGCTGAGTGACTGTAGCAGCCAAAAAAGAAGAGGAATTTAACCCCCTTCTCAATGATTACAAAGAAAAAACTATTACATATTGTAAGCTAGGAGATTTTCTTACATAAATCACCACGCTGTGTGCCTCTCAGTATTCACAGGCTAAGGATTCTTTCAACTGCTATGCGTTCTAGATGCACCAAGGTCAACGTGTGGCAAAGGAGAGGCGGGCGAGGCTCACGTCACTCTGGCCCCTCTCCTCAGTGTTGACGATTTACCTTGTCTTTGACCTCTAGTTTTGTCCCCATGATGCTGCGGTCGGCAGAATGATAGCTCCCCAACGATGTCCACATCCTAATTCCCAGAACCTGTGGCTATGTTACTTTACGTGGAGAAAGGGACTTGGCAGGTGTGATAAAGTTAAGGAGGCAGGAGAGTCAGAGAAAGAGACGTGACAGTGGAAGCAGAGGGCAGGGTTACTGGCTTGGAAGGTGGAAGAGGGCCGCGAGCCAAGGGATGCAGGCGGCTTCTAGAAGCTGGAAAAGGCAAGGGAATGGATGCTCCCCTAGAGCTTCTAGAAGGAATGAGGTCATGCCGATACCTTGCTTTTAGCCCTTAGGACTCATTTTCTGATTTCGGACCTCTAGAACTGTAAGAAAATAAATCTGTATTGTTTCAAGCCATTAAGCTTGCCGTAATTTAGCCGAGCAGCCATAGAAAACTAATTCGATGCCTGATCACATATCTGTGAACAGAGGAAGACAGTCATATAGAGTTCTTCTCAGCACCTCTAGTGGTTGATGCCTGGAGGTTCCCGATCTAAAGGTGCTAGGGAGTCAGGTGCTGACCACTGCGGCTTCATTCAGAGGCAGGATGCAGCCATCTCCTCCCTAGCTGCAGTAACGTTCGTTCCTTGGATGCTGGGACACCTCTGCTTCTGAACCCGCGGCTCTGAGGAGCTGCACGGGGGAGTGTGCATTCCTCATGTCCTCACATTTGCTGCTGCCATGCCCCCGGCGTCAGCGGCGTCATCCAGAGCATACGGCCTGTTGTGTGCAGTTTCCTCTGTCAGGGAGGACCTGAGAGCGTTTCTTGGTGCCAAAGAATGGGTTTTGAGGCAGCGTTGGTGAAGTGTGCCATGGTGGCAATCTGAACTTGGGGGCAGTCCACATCTTTCACAGGAGTTGTCACTGACTCCATGGTAAGCTTCTCCTAGGGTGGATTGTCCAATGCAGTAGTTCTCACATACGCTTTGATCAAGCTGCCTTTCGTGTCAAGATAAAGGGCAAACCAGGTTCTTTGGCTCTTCCATATAAAATGGGGCCCAACGTAAAGATTATGGTGCTTTCATATTCCTTCAGGATATCTGTGCACATCCATAGTGATATGGGGAAAGTGATGACTGACCAAAATCCACCCACGAGGTTCCAGTCTATACTGGGCTCTTCCTGAGGGAACTGGGAGAAGCCAGACTTGAATGTTCTCATTCTGACGCTGTCAGTCAGCTGTCAGAGCCCAAATCACTGCTCTCACTTTGCCAGAGCTGTAGTCGCTGAAGGGTGCATTGATATTTTTAAAAAGCTCTCTGGGTGATTTTAACACACAGCCACGGTTACGAACCGCCATTCCAAGAGCTTTCTGTATTAAGAGTTTTACGATCATTACATATTTTAATCCTCAAAATATCTCTATGAATTAAGTATCACTAATATCCCCATTTCACTGAAGAAGAAAGCAAAGCATGGCAAAGTCACTTAATTCACCCAAGGTCACACAGTAAGCAAGGGACAAAGCTGGGGTTCAAACCCAGACTCCAAAGCCTGAAGCATATGGCTTCCCTACTGCCTTGGGCAGAGTTGCATTCTAAGCACACGGCAGAATCCCTATTACTTAGAAAATGCTTGTGGAATGAGTAAGTAAAGTGGATGACAAAACCTATTTGTGAAATGGGTTTTCAGTTAAAATATTCATGGGTGTGGGTCCAATATTACTTTTTAATTTACAAAGTGTTTTTGTGCACTGTTTGTTTACATGTTCATTTGTGTAATTTTTTCCTCTAGACCTTAATTTTTCATTTTAATTCATAAAAGCCTAGAATTAAAAAACTACATACTCAGAGAACAAATAGTAGCATTTTTATCCCCCAAATCCGTGAAAGATGATCATTTATTGCGTGCTCCTGTATTCTAGGATACGTAAGTAATGTAAGTTCTAAAATTATGGTTTTATTTTAAACAGCTATATTTCTTATATTAAGAAATTCATTTTTAGATAGTCCAGAGTTAATCTAAAATGATTAAAATACATAAATGTCATTTGATTCCACTTTTAAAATACTGATTTGCCTTGAAATAAAGGCAAATTCTTCACTTCTATAATGTAGCAGAAATATATATTTCTTCCGCAGGATCTTTTAAATAGCAAGAATGTCACCTGCCTGACTATTTAATGAGTGAGAAGTGAATTCTTTTCCTTCTTTCTATGTAAATCTGAAACCCCCTTTAATATTAGGGAATGTAAGGGGACCACAAAGGAGACTTTTTTTTTTTTTTTTACATTTAGAGCAATTTGTTATATGGTGGAATTTTTTTTTCTATGAAAATATAAGAAACTCAGGAGATACAAAAGCTGGTTTTGTACAAACTGCTTGTGCACTAAAATACGAACAGAAAGTGGAGGAAAAGCAGAACAGCAATTGCAAATTGCCTTTCATATTGTAGTTGAAGGCACTTTCCTGTTCAATCATTTTAATAACGAAATCCCCCTAGCCATCCTCCTGATCAGCTTAAGCATAATTTAAGCATTTTCCCCTTGGGTTTATACCTTCATGGTTTCACGTTATGTCTAGTGTCCTGCCAAGACTTAGATGAGTCTACCGTAGTTACAAACTAGACTCCAAAGCAACTAGAAATTTATGTTTTTCCTGTTTCAAAACAAACTTCTATTTACAGTCACCCTATCATTATTTTAATTTTTAAACTCAGCTAGTCATTAGTAGAATTATAGACCACTCAGAGAGAGAAAGTTCAAATTAACTTTGTGGTATTTTCTTCTCCAAATTCTCAGTTAAATACCTGTAGACATTGGTTCTCAGCCTGTAGGGTGAAGGTCTCTGAGGCGCCAGGATGTTAATGTGGGAGATTCTTAGCTTCCTGGTGGCTGTTGACGGAATAGCTAAAACGTCACATGCACAAATGCACCACCATCCTCCAAAGGCACGTAGATGTTAATGGTGATGCGTACAACTCCAATTCATTTAAAAATCTTAGCTAAGTCACTCTAACTTTTTCATAATCTATCTGCTGAGTCAATGGACAATTGCTTTGGGGGAGGGATGGTATTATGTCACATTTCTTGAAATTAAAAATAGGTCCTCACGATTAAAAATGAAAGCAGATACATAACTAGATAAAACAGTCACGCCAGTGGTCACCTCTTCTGATAAAAGGACATGAAGATAGCAGTAAGTACTGACCCAACTAATTGTCAGAAGGCCTACGTGCTTCTCTCAGGTCCTAGTGATAGCTCTGGGCACATAACCCCAAATATCTGTTTTTTAAAAATGATTAAAAGACAGTTTACATGATACAGACAAACTTTATTTAACACTTCATGAAGCAGACAGTTTCCTTTTGGAGAAACACCAAATGGGGTGGAAGGCAGGAAGCTTTTATAGGATAAGGAATAAAGAACAGGGAAGAGAAAAATAGGAAATATCAGATTGGCTGTGGCTACATAGTCATCCTGGTCTGGGGCGAGAAGGCCCAGAGTTGGCTTGGCGTTTGAGCCTTGGCCGACTGGATATTCCGTGCTTCTGGTCAAGCAGAGCATTTACAAGAACGTGTAAGTTATAGTTTCAGTTTGCTCACGTGTCGCCCTGGGCAAGAGGGGCTCCATCTTGGGACTTCCCTGGCGGTCCAGTGGTTAGGACTCTGTGCTTGCACTGCAGGGGACGCGGATTCGATCCCTGGTCAGGGAACTAAGGTCCCTCATGCCGTGGGGCATGACCAAAAGATTAAAAACGAAAAAAAGAACAGGAGCTCCATCTTGGCCCTAGAAAGTTATTTCAACGTATGGCCAGAGAATTTTTGGAAATATATTTTAGATCCCTTTATGTTTGCAGAGCAGAGGACTTGTGCTCCCTCAGAAAGTAAGGCACACGGGCCCAATGCCCCATTGCAAGGGATGCGTCCTTGCAGGGCAGCTGTGAGTGGATTCCTGTCTGCACTGCAAGCAAGGCCCTTTCAGCATTCCCAGCCCGGCTCTCACGGCACATCTAGGGGCCTAGGCAGGGAACAAGAAGGGTCTTGAAAGAGGAGTGAATGTAGGTGAACCACATTGTTTAGCAAACCACCAACCAACAACACTGGCTAGAAGCCAGCCTAGAGCAGGAGGCGGGCAGAGGAGGACCAGGTAGTTCCCCGTGTTATCACCAATCTCTCTCCATTTATTCAGAATTTATCAGGAGTCAGCAAGTGTTCTGAAGTCTTTGCCGTCATTGTTTCATTTAAATCTTGCAATGACACTTAGGAGATAGCAAATGAAGAAACTGAGATTGTGCAAAGGTGGGTGGCCTTGAGGTCACCCAGGTGGGGAGTGGTAAGTAGGGAGCTCAGGTTTAACCTCCAAGCCTGTGCTTTAGCAGATAATGATGCCAAGGCCAAGCCCTGGCCAGAGATGTGAACTGAGCAGTCCTCTCTCTTCTTCGATTCTTGCTGTTTACTCAATAAATGTTTCAGGGCACCCCGGCCACCACTGCTGTGTATTGGGAGCCTGTATAACTTGGTGGCTCAAAGTGAACGCTTTGGAGTCACGCACAGTGGATTCAGGTCTTTACTCTGTGACCTGCTAGCGATGTTGTCTTATGCAACTTACTCAGTCTGTCAAACTCTTGTCCCATAAGGTTCTGAAATCACACAGCACTGTCATTCATTCCATGAATTTTAATTGGAAACCCAAGGTCTGCCAGCAATCTGGGTTCAGGTTAATGACACAGAGTTCTGTCCTTTGCAGCTTTTAGAGTTTTTTTTGCTTGTTTTAGTTTGGGAGTGTGATATTGTTATTTACAGTAAGAAATACTTATTTGTATTTAAAATAATAAATATATATTTATACATATAATATATATAATAAATATATCCCATTTCTGGCAGAGCCCCTAAAACCCTTAGCATTTCCTAAGCGAGGAATAATAAATATATATTTTTATATACATATATACAATAAGAAATATATCCCATTCTGGCAGAGCTTCTAAAACTCTTAGAATTTCCTAAGCCAGGAGATCGATAAAGTTGTCTTTTGTTATGTTTTGGAAACACCTAAGGATGGGGACCACTGAAACCAACCATGCACTTCCATTCCCTCCTACCCGCCCCACACTTCCGGGGATGGAAATGGGGCTGGAGATTTGAGTTCAACTGTCAATGGCCAGTGATTTAACCAATAATACCTATGTAATGAAGCCTCCATAAAAACCCAAAAGGCCAAGGTTCAGAGAGCTTCTGGGTTGGTGAACACATCCGGGTGCTGGGAGAATGGCGAGCCCCTTCCCACATACCTTGTCTTACTCATCTCTTTTATCTGCATGCTCACCTATATTTTTACCATATCCTTTTATAATAAACTTGTAAACATAAGTAAGTGTTTCCCTGAGTTCTATGAGCTGCTCTAGCAAATAATCAAATCCAAAGAGGTGGAGGTCATGGGACGCTCTGGTTTGTAGTCAAGTCAGACAGAAGTTATGGGTAACTCGGGGACCTACTACTTGCGATTGGTAATTGAAGTGGGGGGCAGTCTTTGGAAGTGAGCCCTTAACCTGTTGGATCTGACACTATCTCCAGGTAGACAGTGTCAGAATTGAGTTAAATTGTATGACACCAAGATGGTACCATGGGGAATTGCTTGGTGGGGGGAAAACCCCCAAACATCTGGTGACCAGAAGTGAAGTGTTGTGTGTAAAAGGAGACATCCAGGAGGGAAAGACTGGTTTTTCCAATACAGGGAGTCAGGAAGCAAAAAATAATACAAATGAATATACAATATAGTTCAGCAGTGGTGTACACTATGAAGAAACATAAAGCATGGTTAAGGAGAGGAGAGTGAAGGAGGGACAGGTCTGCACTTGCAGATAAGGTTGTACATTATTCTCAACCTCTTAGGATCTGTCACACAGGAGGACTCGACAACTGTTGTCTCTTGTTATCATTAGGCCCCTTATACTGACCTGGGTGTTTGGTCATCTCCCTACAACCAGAAGGTCCAGGAGGAATGATTTCAGCCGGTGGCATTTCAGATCCTAAGGCAGCGCAAATGGCCCTCCCCTCAGGGGCTGATATCCTACCTACAGTTGGTCCTGGGTTTTCCTCTCGTCTCAGTGAGTGAATACATCTAATTAGTCACATCTGGAAAAGCTGCAATTGCTGGTTATTAAGCAGCATAAAGGCCCCGCTGTTCTCTCCTGACCAAGGCCTTGGTTGGGGTCATTCCAGTCTACCCCAACCAGTTTTTAAAAATTTGAATCTCTGAGACGCAGTATTGGGTCTCAGTTTCTTCTTTCGCAGAAAGCACTGGGCTCCTTTTGTAAATTGGTTCACAGGATTCGACAAAGTCCAAAGTCATGGATCCCTAAAGTTTCTGTTTTATTTTTCCTCCAGGAAAAGTGTTTATTGCTGTTCATTTACATAATGGAGGGGGCATCATTTTACTGACTTTTCCCCCCAAAAAAGGTCTCATCTAAGATGACTTTCTGCCAGTGCCCATATAGAAAAGGAGTTTCTGTCACTTAAAAAATAAAATCTATCCTACTTCATGAAACCACTACTAACCAGGAAGTCCCAGTCTCATGGACTTTGGTGCTGTGCCTCAGACATGCTTGGTTCAAGTAGCTGACTGGTCCTCTCATTTACTAGCTTTGGGAATGTGGCAAGTATTTAACCTGTCCTCACATATGAAACAGGGACAACACAGCATCATCAATGGAAGAAACTAACTCTAACTTGCTGAGGGCAAAAGAGGCAATAATTAGGATTCTGAAATAATCAAATAATGAGAAACAAACAAAATGAACAAAATACGCCTTGGGCAGGACCTGGTAGGATCTGGCCTGTAGGATGACTAGATGCAGGGGCTGGGATGCTGGCAGGATTCTACCTCACATCTCTGTTCCTCTCTGAGGGTTGGTTTTATATTTTCAGATGTCTTTATGAGGTGGGGACATGGTCTGCTGATACTTGCAGGTAATATTTTTACAGAACTTAATCACAGAGATAAGAAAGGCTCTTTCCTTAATTCCAGGAGAAAATGTCTAGGGAAGGATACTGAGGGGCCTAGTTTGGGTCTCAGGTGTGTATCCCTGAACCAGTTACTGTGATCAGGTTAACGGGTTTCTCTGATTGGCTCATCTGGAATCACATGACCTCCCTCATGTCCTGGGACACAGGAAACCATAATGATCAGCCCTCACCTGATCTGTGGGGTTGGAGTCAGGGTGGCCCATTTCCCCAAAGGACAGGGAAGACTATTAACTACAGATGGGGTAGGGGGAGACTATCAGTAAACCTATTCATCCTCACAAGTATCTTGTGAGAATTCAACTAAAGGAAGATCAGTGGAGACACATTTTGTATCAGGCTGTAAACTCAGAATGTTAGGAGAAAACTCTTCTTAGTTAGAGCCCAGCCTACTGGGCAACCAGTTTTAATTCCATCACTGAATAAATTACTGATTCTTCAGAAGAGAATAAGGGGGAAATTTGACTGCTGTTTAGGAGTCATGTTACATGAAAGACTACTTCTCTTTAAACACCAGGATTGCCTTGTACATAGTGAGATGCTCACAATGTGAGAGGTACTTGGGAACTGAGACCAGCCAGGGGAGGGGGACTCCTCTGTGCTTTATTAAGCCTATTCCAGGTATTATCTCAGCAGGAGCTTTGACTTGTTCATTAAAATGAGGGAAACAATAAATGCTGCAGAGGGTGTGGAGAAAAGGGAACCCTCATGCACTGTTGGTGGGAACATAAATTGATACAGCCACCATGGAGAACAGTATGGAGGTTCCTTAAAAAAATAAAAATAGAACTACCACATGACCCAGCAGTCCCACCACTGGGCATATACCCTGAGAAAACCATAATTCAGAAAGACACATGCATCCCAAAGTTCATTGCAGCACTAGTTACAATAGCCAGGACATGGAAGCAACCTAAATGTCCATCAACAGACGAATGGATAATGAAGATGTGGTACATATATACAATGGAATATTACTCAGCCATTAAAAGGAACAAAATTGGGTCATTTGTAGAGATGTGGATGGACCTAGAGAGTGTCATACAGAGCGAAGTAAGTCAGAAAGAGAAAAACAAATATTGTGTATTAACACATATATGTGAAATCTAGAAAAATGGTATAGATGGTCTTATTTGCAAAGCAGAAATAAGAGACACAGACATAGGGGACAAATGTATGGATACCAAGGGGGAAGGGGGTTGGGTGGGAGAAATTGGGAGATTGGGATTGACACATATACACTATTGATACTATGTATAAAATAGACAACTGAGGAGAACATACTATATAGCACAGGGAACTCTACTTAATGCTCTGTGGTGACCTAAATGGGAAGGAAATCCAAAAAAGGGGATATATGTATATGTATAGCTGATTCATTTTGCTGTACACCAGAAACTAACACAATATTGTAAAGCAACTATACTCCACTAAAAATTAATTTTAAAAAATTTAAAAAATAAAAAGATGGGTGAATCATTGGGATTGTTAAATGAATGTATATTTAAAATAAATATATATATTGTCTGGCCAGACACTATAAAACTCTTAGAGGAAAACATAGGCAGAACACTCTATGACATAAATCACAGCAAGATCCTTTTTGACCCACCTCCTAGAGAAATGGAAATAAAAACAAATGGGACCTAATGAAACTTAAAAGCTTTTGCACAGCAAAGGAAACCATAAACAAGATGAAAAGACAACCCTCAGAACGGGAGAAAGTATTTGCAAATGAAGCAACTGACAAAGGATTAATCTCCAAAATTTACAAGCAGCTCATGCAGCTCAGTATCAAAAAAACAAACAACCCAGTCCAAAAATGGGCAGAAGACCTAAATAGATATTTCTCCAAAGAAGGTATACAGATTGCCAACAAACACATGAAAGGATGCCCAACATCACTAATCATTAGAGAAATGCAAATCAAAACTACAATGAGGTATCACCTCACACCAGTCAGAATGGCCATCATCAAAAAATCTGCAAACAGTAAATGCTGGAGAGGGTGTGGAGAAAAGGGACCCTCTTGCACCGTTGGTGGGAATGTAAATTGATACAGCCACTATGGAGAACAGTATGGAGGTTCCTTAAAAAACTAAAAATAGAACTACCATATGACCCAGCAATCCCACTACTGGACATATACCCTGAGAAAACCATAATTCAAAAAGAATCATGTACCACAATGTTCATTGCAGCTCTATTTACAATAGCCAGGACATGGAAGCAACCTAAGTGTCCATGGACAGATGAATGGATAAAGAAGATGTGGCACATATATACAATGGAATATTGCTCAGCCATAAAAAGAAACGAAATTGAGTGAATTGTAGTGAGGTGGATGGACTTAGAGTCTGTCATACAGAGTGAAGTAAGTCAGAAAGAGAGAAACAAATACCGTATGCTAACACATATATATGGAATCTAAAAAAAAAAATGGTTCTGAAGAACCTAGGGACAGGACAGGAATAAAGACGCAGGCGTAGAGAATGGACTTGAGGACACGGGGAGGGGGAAGGGTAAGCTGGGATGAAGTGAGAGAGTGGCATTGACATATATACACTACCAAATGTAAAATAGATAGCTAGTGGGAAGCAGCTGCATAGCACAGGGAGATCAGCTCAGTGCTTTGTGACCCCCTAGAGGGGTGGAATAGGGAGAGTGGGAGGCAGACGCAGGAGGGTGGGAATATGGGGATATAAGTATATGTATAGCTGATTCACTTTGTTATACAGCAGAAACTAACACAACATTGTGAAACAATTATACTCCAATAAAGATGTTAAAAAAATAAATATATATATATTTTACATAAAGATACGTACATAATTGTAAAATACATATATATATATATATATACACACACATAATACAAGAGAAAAAGTATAAGCTCTTAACACATTTTCTCTCTCTTCCCTTCCTGAGCTCACATCTTTGAATACAAGTGAAGTACACAGTAGTACGCGATAGTATATCACTGTTTCGGAAAGCATGGAGCACTGTGTCTGAAACTGATCCGATGCACCTAATGTCAATTGCGTCAGAGCCTAGATCTCTCTTCCTCCTAAAGGATGACTTTTACTCACACAGCTGTCCTTTCTGCTCCTTGCAACTCTCTCTGGGAATGATGGGACTGTTTCAAAGATAATCAAAGGAACTCTCAAAATTCTGAGTGTCAGAAAATATAGAAGAAAGATTTTTTAACATGTTTCTACTCATGGTTTGGCAGTTCCTCAAGCCCACTCTGAATCTGTTCTTATTTCTCTGCAACTGAATCTCTTCTCAAGTGAAATGTTCAGTTATTCCTAGCGGCATCTCCCACATTTCGTGCACATCTATATTACCCACTTGAATGAAAATAAAGGCACACCCAACATTCCATTCTAGGGGAGGGAAAGCCTTCAAATACATTGAAGTGGAAAATGTGCGTTTCCTTGTATTGAATTAAGATTCAGACAACTTCAGAACAGGATGTAGTATCATATAACCACTGCCTGCCTAAAAATGCCCCTGTGAACCTATCATCTACTTCTAGTTCCTTTATTTAGTCTGGAGTCTTTGAAGAGAAGTTAAAACTGATAGGTAGAGGGAAACAGTATACCTTTAATACAAGAAAAAATCTTGTTGTCAGCAATTCTTAGACTACTAATTCTGCCAGAAAGAAAAAAAAAAATGTGGGACTTAACTTATCCATGAGAGAATCTTTACTACCTATGCTTTATCCAGAGGCATTTAGTTATCATTAACTTCAGGTGCATTTACATAGTTGGGTTGTCTCAGGCTGAGCGTTTTTAGGAGATCTTGAGGACTTAATGAAATAAACTGACTTTTAATTTTTTGATAAATCATTTCATGGGAGATGAGAATTCATTTGCTGAATAATGAACATGGCATATTCCACTTAATTATTTTTCCAGACTCTCCTGTCTCATGCCTGAATCAAGGTTTTTCAGAAGTATAATTAAAACATTCAGAGTATATGGTAAGGGAAAAATAGGATTGAGACATGTTTAGTTCCTCCTAAAATAACAGAAATGAATATGGATGCTTTAAAACTGTATTTCAGGTACCGGGCTAGGACCTGGCACACTGGATTTATATTTTCTTTTTTTTTTTTTTTAATATTTATTTATTTATTTGGTTGTGCTGGGTCTTAGTTGTGGCAGGTGGACTCCTTAGTTGCGTCTCCCTGGCTCCTTTGTTGTGGCATGTGAACTCTTAGCTGCGGCATGCATGTGGGATCTAGTTCCCTGGCCAGGGATCGAACCCGGGCCCCCTGCATTGGGAGCACGGAGTCTTAACCACTGTGCCACCAGGGAAGTCCCAGTGGCACACTGGATTTAGCATCTAGGTCATAAACGACCTTGGTAGAATCAGTCTTAGTATGATGGTAAGGATAGCCGTGGGCTAAGAATGAATAGGAGATGAGCGAGAGGACATCCTAAATGTAGTCCCCTGTTTCAAGGGGCTTGATTTTTTAAAGGGAAGGTATTTATTTTGTGGTCTGTAATTTACTTTAAAATACTTTAGCAGACATTATGTGTGCAAATATGTGTTTCAGTTCTTTTTCATCCAGACCTTAAGCAGGCAGTTATTCTAATTGGAAATACATACTCCAGCGGTGGTTATTGGTAGCATTTAATCAAAACTCTGCCTTCAGAGGCAGCTATAGGTGCCTTAGCGATCTTTTATCTCTAATACTGGAGGTTTTGATAATCAGCGTAATGAATGTCAGAATTGGGTTTTCCTTTGTGAAATCCCAGGTATTAGAGATGTGTAGATTAGTTAGAAAAGTTTTAGAGGCATTCTGACCTTTGTATGAACAAGATATAAAATAATGATGAAGCTCCCTAAGCTTGATTTTTATGCAGCCACATGTCCAAGATAATGAATAGAATAAGGTCCCAGAGGAGAGAGGAGCTGGAAGAGATGGGATCCAGAATGGAAGTGGCAGCACGAGTTCTGGACAGGAGGAGGAGCCCTGGTGGTTGGACCTGAAGTCTGTAGTTTGCCGGAAGCCTTTCCAGGTTTTACTAATTCGTAGCTCTGAGGCTGTGGGGCTGACCTCACCGTGGATTTCCCCTCCTCTCTCCCCATCCCTGGGCAAGTGCCTGGTTCTAGGTATTCAGATCCTTCTCTTTCTTCTAACTGGTACAGCCTCTCCCCTGAAGCAGACTCAGAGAGACTCTTAAGACTATTGATGAACTTCATCTTTCTGGTGAATGACTGAAACATTATCTAGAGTAGAGCTTAGAAATTATCCCTGTTTATAATTGTTGTTAATTGATATGTATAACCACGTGTATCATATATTTTGATTGGCGTAGAATTGCTTTAGGAGTCATGTCTGTTTGGTAAATGCGAATCTTCACATTAGCAGATTTTTCTTTCTTAAAATGATAATAGAACAAATTTTAGGAGTGAAAGAGGATGGCAATTAACCAAAAAAAGAGATCAGCTACTGTGTTAATGCTAAGATAGAGCTATCGGTAAGGTCAATGAGCTAAGATAGATTGTGATAAAATTAACAGTGCGCAATGGCCTTTCACTGGGAACTTGACGCTAAAATTTTGCTTATTTCTTGTGCCCACTATATCAACCATAAACTGACTTTTCTAAACGCAGTCTAATCAAAGGTAACTGAAAGAACTATACCCTGGAAGGTAAATAAATGTTTTAATTTTTTTCTCATCTTTACAAATATTTAAAGGTGTTCTAAAGACCAATATTTTGTTGCATGAAGCAATAATGCTGGTGAAGAAAATTACTACTTGATGTCTAAACAGTGAAATGGAGCTATCATGCCACTAAGTAAATGGCATAAAAATTGATGTTTTTTATTCCAGGAGATTAAATCCACATTTTTCAGAGAGAAAGGACAGTCAAGAAATGGACTTCCCTATAGTCCAACAACATACATGTGGTTACTAGTACCCTCTTCCTGTATAATCACACTCAGTGGTATATGTCATAAGCAAAACACAGAATACTGGTATAAGCAAAGCTAAGAGGAGTCACAGAGGTAGAGGAAAGGAAATCAGTAAAATGATCTCCATGAATGCTCCTATTTGGATTCCTCGCAATGTTGAAGAGAAAGGCAGAGCCAGTGCCTAGAAGGCCAAGAGCTCCCAGTTTAGGGAACCATAGGACAAGGGGATTCAGAGAATCCTTACTTGGAGTAAAACCAAAATGTAAAGCTCTGTGCTATGTACCATTCCACACAGCACTGTATAGGCTTTGATTTAAAAAAAAAAAAAAATTCTTAAGCATGGAAAACATCGAATAAATTACAGTTGAAAAGGGGAATATGTTATACAATCAGCATCTTTAGGATTTGAACGTTACTTACAGAATGAGAGATTCCACGTGTATCATGGCTTTATCAGTTCAGAACTAAATATTAGGCCAAAGGACAATTTATCTAACCAGGTCACAGGAATGAAGAGGTCCTAACATTTGCTGCAGTTACATAGACCACAGTTCACTGTTCTGCATTAATCCTTTTTTCACCCTTCTCTGACGGAGAATCCTTGGCTTTGAAAAATGCCTTCGTTTAGGAGCCAGAAATGGTGTAAAGCAGTGCCACTCAAAGCGTGTTACTATGACTGGTCTGCAATGAAATCAGCCCAGAAATTAAAAGTTAGCATTTAGGAACTTTTGAGCAAAGTGACAGAGTAATTTGATATCTAATAAATCTAGTAATAAAAAATGGGGCTTCTATTTTTACATATATTTGTTTTCACTGTCATTTAATTTTTCTAGTAATTCATTGCAGATTGGAAAAAATAACTGGTTCTTCACCACACATACTTAGAAGAGCATTGCCATAGACCATAACTGAGCCATAATGATTTTAAGAAACCGGTATTACAGTCCAAGGTCCATAACTCTGTTAATAAGAATTTTTGGGTACAAAAAGACTTGTGACATCTGAGGTTGTCTAAGCTCCTTCCTCATGGAATCTCAGGCTGCAGCCCTCCATGACAAGAAAGAGTCTTATAAAACACGTTTTGTGAGCTGTTGACTCACTAATCCTATATTCCAAAGTCAAAACTCTATTTTGGGGTGACTTACTTCTGCCAAACTTCCTTTAAGCCCTTTTGTCTTCATTCCAATCTATAAAATCATACCAGAGGGCCCTAGTCAGAGAAATAACATGTGGATTTCATTTTTTCTAAGAAACTCTTCACCTTTCCATGACTTGTCATCATTAATGAGCCTAATGCATAGAGAGCTACAACACGGAAATTTCAAGACTCGCTTACACTTAGCTTTGTAAAACATTTATATGCCTTTAAAAAAAGTGTTCGTCCAAGCTGACTTATGTAAAGTTAATGTTAGCTGACAGGTCTGAGCAGAGCCCAGTGGAAAGTAGTGTGAGGAGCCCAGGCTGAGATTTTTTTTTGAGTCTTTTTTTAAAATTCATTGATCTGCTAGTGAGTCATCTATGGGATGGTAATTAAGAGTTGACTGTAGGCACAGACGACTCTGTAACAAAAGGAGGGGCGCAGCTTCCGTCCCGTCATGCTGCAAGGAAGGGACCAGTCCTCAGTGGCTCCCTCAATCAGAGCAGAGGATAATAGCTAGTGTCAGAATAATTAGCAAACTATCTAGAAAAAAAAACTTATGTCTCTGCCTACATCAATTTTCCATAAATTAGTTAACCTATAAGTGGGTGGCAATGGCTTCTCTAAGCAAACACCAATGTAGAAACCTTAAGGAAACAGAACGATAGCTTTAGCTTTACCAAAACAGTCACCAGAAACTCCACTCTCAATTTTAATTGAAAGAAAGCATAAATTAGAAAAACATATATGTGACATAGTTGACATAAAAGGAAATAAAGAGATAGACCTTTATAAGACACATTTGGAAATAGGAAAGCTATAAGGGAAAGCTATATTTTACTGCATAAAAACATTTTAGTCTTTATGGAAAAATGGTACTATAAGTAAGGCCAAAAGACAAACCATACACAGGAGAAAATATTAGTAACATGTGTGATAGATTAATAATAATAATAGCAAACACATATAGCACTTACTATGCACCAGGTGCTGTTCAAGACACATAACACATGTTAACTCATTCAATCCTCACATAGATTAACAGTGCCTAATGAGGTAGGTACTATTATTATCCACTTCATAGATAAGAAGACAGAGAGGTCATGAATGCAAGTACACGGACAAGATGGAATTCAGATCCAGGCAGTGTGGCTGTAGGGTCCATTCTCTCAGTTGCCATGTAATTGTACCTCTTTGATCCAGGACCTACTTAGTAAAGTGACTCAGTTACAGCCATTAAAGGCAAAGCATGAGAAACGGGAGGGAGGGAGGGAGGTTGGTGAGAGGGAGGAAAGGAGGAAGGAAGGGAATAAAGAAACCAAAAAAAAAAAAAAGAGGAAAATAGAACAAGAAGAATGTCCACAATTTTTAGAAAAGCAAGTGTAATGTAATCTTTTTGTGGAATGTATCTGTATAGAGTGTTGTATGAAAAGATGGTCGACAAATTAGTGGTGATTCCACTAATTTGGTGATTTTTTTTAACATCTCTCACTCAACTTTTCTCTATTGTTTGAATACTTTATCTTGTGTGTGAGAGGAAATAATATATATATTATATATAATATAATATTACAATCTAATTGTATATATATATAATAAAAGCTTTAAAATGTTAATACTGTACATAGTGTTGGCAATGATGTAGACAATTGCGTGGAGTTGAGAATATAAATCGAAAAATTTCTCAAGGTCAATTGATGATCTTTAATAAAAACGTTTAGAATTTTGTATGCCATGTGGCCCAGAACTTCTACTTGTTTTTATGGCACCAATTTAAAGTGGCTCTTTATTCATCAAGACATACGTTTTATTTTCGACTCACAACACTGCTCGAGTGCAGTAAGAATCACTCAAGTATACAAAGTACGAGCAAATTTAAACAACCGCAAACTGTGTGAGCTCTTCCCTCCCCTCCCCACCAATCCATCTTCTCTTCTTTGGGGGCATGCAATTGGCCTACAGGTACCATGTCAGCCTCCCTGCAGGTAGATCACATGACTGCGTCTTGGTGATGAATGCCATTTTTTTTTAACATCTTTATTGGGGTATAATTGCTTTACAATGGTGTGTTAGTTTCTGCTGAATGCCATTTTTGAGACGAGGCGTTAATGAAGCAGCTGTGCCCCTCTGTGCTCTCACTGATCTTCATTACCTGGAAGCAGATGATGGGGATGAAGCCCTGGAGGAGATAAAACGAGCCTGGGTCCCTAAGTCATTGTGTGGAGACGGCCCATCCACCACCCAGGAACATCTGCCTTGGTCTGTTAAGTGAGCAAGAATTGACGTCTATTTTGTTTGAGCTGTTTTACATATTTGGATCTATTTATCTCTGCAGCTTAATTCACAGTTTAAATACAATGTTTTCCACTGCCACTGAACTGACTTGGCTCGTATTTAAACTCTGTGACAGATCTGGGAACACAGCTTTCCTTCTGGTCAGCATGGTCACCTGCTTTGACAGTGGGTTCAGATGAGGCATATTCTGACAGGGGGGCTCTGCCCCTGGGAGAGCTTGTGATTGTGAACTTGCAGAATATTGGAATTCTTCAATAATCCTGCTGATACTCAAATTCTTTCTTCCTTCTCAGCAGGCTAGTCCTTGTTCAGCCTTGAGGACTTCACTGAATCTTCAAGAATCTTCTGTTTGCCTTCCATCATTGTTTTTGCTTTGAATTTCCCTGTTTTCCATTTTGTCCTTAGTGAAGACTGTGGATTCAAGTGAGTTCTCAGGAGATACTGATGCGAAATCCAGCCTCTGTACCCTGACACCGACTTAAATCTTGGAGACCGAGTTTTGGGTGAAGTAGAAAAGAATAGCTTTATTGCTTTGCCAGGCAAAGGGGGACCACAGCAGGCTAATGCCCTCAAAATTGTGTGTCCCGACCTGGAGCGGGTAGTGAGGAGTTTTATAGCAATGGTTCAAAGAGGGCATCCTCAGCTCGTGGACATTCTTCTGATTGGTTGGTGGTGAGGTAAGGGGGAGTCAGCATCATCAACCTTCTGGTTCCAACCGGTCTGGTGTCTACGTGCTAGTGGGCAGCATACAGTTAACTTCTCCCACCTGATGGGGGTTTCAGTATCTGCAAAACAGCTCAAAGATATTGTTATGTATATCCCTTGAGGGGGAACCAGGACCCTGCCCCAAGGCTGCACTATTGTTTCTTAACTGTCCCTCCCTTGTCTCACCATCCCCTCCCTTCCCTAATTAGCAACTGTTTGAACCTGCCTGTTGGAACTCAGGGAAAGTCATGGAGGCTGAATGAAGCCTATTTCCTGTAATCAGTAAATGGGGAACACAGAAAGGCTTTTGTGCCCAGGAGCCCCACAGGGTCCTGCTTGGTTTCACTACCAGCCATGTTTCTCTGCTTCTTATTTTTCTGCTTTGAACTTCTCAGCCTTCTGGATCACATAATCCATAGCTTTCTTAACCTATATATTCTTCTACATTGTGATCTAATACCATTCTTTTGGCCTGTCCTCTTCGTCCACAACAGCCACCTTGAAGATGCTGTGGACATGGGTGTCCATGGTTACCTCACTCTGAGGACCACTGTGGCATGTAGGGGGGTGCTGAGCAGCTTTCCATCTTTGGCTAGTCTCTCTCACGTTAGTATGCCTGGATGCTGACGGCATCTATCTAAGTAGTGAAGGTCTGTATCTGATGTCGGAAATGGTGAAATCACACATGATCAGAACAGCTGAGACTCCAATGACTTGTCTCAATAACCAGAGGTATAAGTGTAACATCCAAGCAGAAACTCTTGAACATACATGTTCAGATTTCATCAGCATCATAGTATCAGCCTCAGTGGGAGAGATGCTTGTGTTTAGTTCCTGGCTATTATAAAAGTCTCACAAGAGAACAACTTACATGTCTCATAATGATGAAACTATTTTTAAAAATGCTAAAGATGAATATTTAATAATATAGAAAATTGATTATGCTGAATATCTTAATGAAGAAAAAGGTTATAAAAGTATATACAGTACGATCCCATATTTATAAATATATATGAATTCATTCAGCAAATAAATACTGAGCCCCGACTATGCATACACCAGGGATTGTAGATATTGATATTTGTGTTTGTGTGTGTGTCATGGCAGATTTTAATTTTCTTATTTTATTTTTCCAATTTATCTACAACGAATATATATCAATTTTCTAACAAAATACCACTATTATAATGAAAAATTTTGAATATAAGAAAAGGCTAACGTCATAACAATAAGGTGGTATAAAATAAACTGACAACACATAAGTTATTTTGGCTCTGTGTTCCACAGTGACTCACTAAAGATACCCTGAACTGTTTATTATTTTTTTTTCTATTTCCCTGTTAAAACGAGCAGATGCATTTCACATCACATGTATCTTGTGGAAACATGCCAACCATTTTCTTAGCAACCAAACTCCTGTCTTTTGCACTGTGCATGATTAACTAAAACAGCCTGTTGACGGCTTAAAATAAACCTGCCTTTTTCCATTTAGCATTTTATCAGATGAATGTAATTTCATTTGCTGATGAATTTAGTTCAGCTTCAAGGGAATTTTTCTCTTCTTCATGGGGAGGCTGAAGAATCAGAACTGTCGTGCCAAAGAAAGAAAAGCAAGCCTAGGGAGAAAAAAACAGTCTGATATTTACACGGGTAAAGTAAAAGTATCTTTGTCAATTTTGCTCCCGCCCAGCTGCTTTTTTATGGGGTAGAATGTTGATTTAAATTTAAATTCTATTCTACTTTTGCATTGTGATGTTTAGGTTGCTTGATTAAAAGTGTGTATTTAAATGACTGCTCTGATGATTACTATTGTTATTATGCATGAGCTCTTGTCTTATTTTTGTTTATTTCTAGTATTTGAATATGCCCTAAAATTTAATTAGACTCATCTGACAGGATAGTAGACCCTTTGCTGCGGTTCAGAAATAAAGGGAATGGACAGTATATAATCTGGCAAGGAGGAAGGAGTACATATTCTTAGCAATGAGGAGAGTGAATATTTTCTTAGAGGAGGTGACTCTGCAACTTGGAATAAATTGCTGTCCTATTTGGTAAATATAAAATGTATTTCTGTGTCTATATGCACATGGAGACATTTTGCATCCAAGGACTATAAGAATATGTGTCAAATAGGGAAACTTTAAATTTTCTTTAAAGACTAACAGCTTAAAAACAAAGCCATCTCTGCAATTAAAGCAGCGTGTTATCTACAGAGTCAGTAAAAGGAAGAGGATTTGTCTGAACATAATATAGTCCGAGGAGCTCCCCTATTATTCTTGCACTTGTGTCCTCATTTGGAAACAGACAGTGCAAACCCACACTAATGGCAAGTTGAAATACTATTTAAATTTCCACTTTATTTCCCTCAGAGCAGATTCTTAAATGTTCACCATCATTAAGCAATCACATTGATGCTTTAGCTGCAGAGTCTTACATTTTCCCCTGGAGGATAAAGACACAACAATATGGCATATACTCCTGATATTTCACTCTTTCTGATCCCTGCTGTATTTAAATTTTGAGAAATAAATAATCGTGACTTGTTCTCTTTTACATTAGATATAAGCCATATAAGATTGGTGGATGCTTTACATTAAACCTTGTAAAATATCTGGTCCCATATTTTAATATTCTCTTTGAATTCAGTTTGAATTCTTCATTGCTTAAGTCGGGTCCTGATGCAGGTCAACCATTCTGGAAAGTGCATGATCTCTTTCAGGATAGTGTTTGAAAGAGATGATATATTTTCAAAACTGTCCAACTTAGTTTCCAAGTTCAGAAAATCTGATTCAATGTGTCACCCTGTGGATTTGAGGCCACCCCTGCTGGTGGCATTTCTTCTCTATCGTGGGAAGACTTGAGGACCAGCTCTCTTGTCTGCCTCTGTCTGCAAAGAGGATCCCTGAAACCACACTGGGAGCTTCCTATGGGGCCCACTGTTCATAGGCAGGTGCCTTAGAGCTTTAGGAATACACCCATATTGGGCTGAGGGAAACTGGAGACAAAATCTGGGAGAAATTCCAGGGTCTGTCACAGAAGCAACCACATACAGCCTGTGGAAACCTCAGCGTGCCCCAGCTTTCCTTCTTAATATCCTCTCATTAACTTCCTTTTCTCAGATGAATAAAGGTCAGGGCTGGTCATGCCTAGCTTGTCTGTAGAAGGGAGGCTGATCTTTAATTTATTCATCCCATCATACTTTGTTTTTTAATAGAAAACTATAAAACCTTGCATTTGGGGGTACTTTTGGTGTCCAGATACTTGGTGTAGCTTTATCTCTTTCTACTGAATAGTCCTTTACTTTATTCCAAAAGATCTTATGCTTTTTAGAAGTATTTTTGTTCTTTGAGTAAAATTGCATTTCAATTTTAGAACTCAATAAAAACCAAACGACATCAATAATCATTGATTGGGGCCATAATAATAGTTGCTAGGCTAAGTCCTACAGATGAATTAATTCTCACACTGTCACTAGGAAGTAGAGCCAGGCCTTTCTGGTGCTCTATAATTAAGGAGAAGAGATCACACCACACCCTCATTAAGAATAGATTAAACGTCTTAGTTAATTAGCCAGGGATAAAGAACCTCTCTGAGGCAGTGACCAATGTGGCCTGTCTTGGCAAGGAATTCCCTGGCCTCTACTCCCTGAGAAAGTCCACCTGGAAGGCTGTAGCCACAGGAAGTAAAAAAAAAAAAAAAGAATCAGTGTCCAGGTGTCCCTAATAATACATCAACCTCCAGCCTCCCAAATAATTATATCCTCATAATCAGGTATTATTATTTTCCAAATCCCATGGCCTTAACAATTACAGTAGTTCCCTGAATATTACATCTTTGCAGTGAGATGACTCCTTTGAAAACAGGGGGACAAAAACTTATTATTTATTAAAAATTATCAGTTGAGATGAAAATACAGTTCGGTTTCAGTTCAATGACTGGGGCAACTAAAATCTGGTTGTTAGAAGAACTTGGGAGCCTAATTTCCAGTATAAAGATAAAAAGCTAAAGTGTAGAGATTTGAGAGTATAATATTGGAAGTTGTCAGGATAGTTCAGGAGCGGTTCTTTCTAGATCAATGAATGGACTAAATAAGAATGTCCTTGACTTATGATTCTAGGATATGGTACTAGCCGTTTGTATATTGGGACTATCTTGGGGAAATGCTTTATTATAACATTTTCTCCATAAAGCTAGATTATATCTCTATTGAGAGGACCCATATGAGTCTAAAACAGAACAGGCAATACTTTCTTGGATCCACGTGATATGGCTTCCTGAACATAAAAGGGCGAGGTTGCCTGGTACTTGTATAGATAGAGAGATAACTATAAATATATATATATATATTTATACATACACACACATAAACACACACACGGATATATATACATACGTATAAGTTTCTTAGTGCCAGATACAGTAACATGAAAGAGTGCTTCAATTATTAGGAAAAGATACTCTTCCATTGTCGGGTCTAAGGGGCATTGTCTAATTTATTAGCTGCCAGCCATATGTGGTCCTTTAAATTTAAACATAAATTCAATTAATTAAATTCAAAATTCAGCTCCTCAGTCGTGCTAGCATATCTCAAGTGCTCAATAGCCACATGTGGCTAGTGGGTGCCATATTGGACCTCCCAGATAGAGAATTCTTCTGTCATCATGGAAAGTTCTATTGGACAGTGCTGGTCCAGAAGTTAGGGAGGTATTTTTTTTTTAATAAATTTAATGAGAGCTTTTAATCATATACTTTCAATAAAGTCATCCTTGAACCAAGTTCTGTCGTAGATGATGAGAAGTGGGCTATATTATTATGCTCTCCACACAGAGATTCGATTTCTAATTAGAAGTTGATGAAGTTCTTTCATTTACTACAGTATCATTGGCACCACATTTTCCAACTGCAGTAAGAAGTTCAATTATCTCCCAGAAGATAAAAGATAGGGGAATTTATTCAACCATCTAGAAAAAATAAATATATATGAGAGACGTGTCTGTGTGTGTGTATGTGTGTGCATGTTTGTGTTGACTGGAAACCAAGCTTGAGGACAGCGTGTCGCTACCTCCTAAAGTGAAAAGCTAGACAAACTGTGCTTATCTTGCAGCACTGCCAAGAAGAGGTCAGTCAAGTCCAGTGACCATCCCTGTACTTCTGGCCCCCGTAAGGGAATCATTTGAGAGGATTCTTAGAAGGAATTACCAGGAGCAAAGAATTACCAGTGGCTCATAAAGCTTCTGTTTGGAAGTGGCATACTGCTCACATTTCCCTGGTCAAACCTAGTCACATGAAACCTGATGTCCACGGAGTGGAAAGCACAGTCCCCGCACAGAGGGTAGTAGCAAACAACTGGGGACAAGAATACATCTGACCATAAGGCCCTTTGCTAGTAGTAAAATAAACAGCTCACTCATTCTCTTCTGTGTATCCTTTTATAATGGAACTGGTCCCATTATCTCTGACTAGAAAAAGGAATCTCATTTTTAGAACATCTGAGGTTTTTGATTCTTCACCATCATCCACCATAGACCCCTGTGGTTTCTGGAATCTGATCAGCTTCAATCTCAGGTCAGCTGCACAGGCCTCCCTCCTCCTGTAATCTGAATCTGTAGAAGGAATGCAAAGCAGAGAAAACTTGTTCATAACACTACCCATTCCAATTGCAGAGGACCTCACCTAAAGTAAAAAGTCTGTTACTATATGATTTGTTTGTTTGTTTGTTTTAATTTTATTTATTTATTTTGGTTGCGCTGGGTCTTAGTTGCGGCTGGCAGGCCCCTTAGTTGCGGCCAGTGGGCTCCTTAGTTGCGGCTCGCAGGCTTCTTAGTTGTGGTATGCGAACTCTTAGTTGCAGCATGCATGTGGGATCTAGTTCCCTGACCAGAGATTGAACCCAAGTCCCCTGCATTGGGAGGTGGATTCTTAACCACTGCACCACCAGGGAAGTCCCATGTTACTATATGATCTGAATAAAAGGTGTTGCTTATGGCCATGAGGATGGAACAAGAGTAACTGCCCCTGGGAACCTTTACAAATGATGGTCATATTTCTTTCTCATTACCAGGATATTTCAGAGAAAGATGTACAGTGGTAGCTTTATATAGGCAAATGTATCCTGACAGTCATCTTTTAGAAAAAGCTAGTATTAATCCACATGGAAATGATACCTATGAGACAGATGTTTTTATCCCTATTTTGCAAAAGAGCCAACTGAGTACAGAGAAATTGAACAACTTGCCCAGGGTCTTGCAACCCTCCAGAGCCAGATCTGAGATTTGAACTCTTCCTGATTCCAGATTTACACATGGATCTGGTGAGCACCCTCCTACTCATATCAGGAAGTAGCATCTGTCAGGGGGGTATTCCTGCATTTGCCAGGACCTTTGCCAAGGGCATTACCTACATAAGTTCATTTATCCTGAAAACCACACTGTAGAAATAAATATGATTTCTTCCTATTTTATGACCAGGGAAATTGAAACTGAGAAAGGTAAACACCATGTGCAAATTACACAACTACCAAGTGTTAGAGCCAGAATTTGAAACCCAGTCTAACTCTAAAGCCACTGTTCATCATTGCTTACTAACCTCTGCTGTTAGGGCTTCTCTGCAATGCTTAGATCTGCATCCAGAACTCAGGGTGCCCTGAAGGGGAAAGAGGCAGTAAACCGAAAGTGAGACCAGAAAGATAAATAAAAGGCAAGTAAAAAGGAGAACTACTTGAGAAACAATGTATGGGACTAGATGATGGTGTAGGTTTATAGTGGAAATGAGAATATTAAAATAAGAATGAGAAAAGAAAATAACTTAATCATGAAATAAAAATGGACTCCTGTCTCAGAAGCTCAATCACTAATTTTAACTTTCAGATCGAATTTTTGTCTTAAGCATGCTTATTTTGATTCTAATCCAGTTGGAGCAAACTTATAGTTAAAGTGGCATTTACTCCATTGCATATTTTTCAGAGTGATTAGATTGGAATGTCTAGAACAGAGAAAGGCCCTTGGGATCCAGGCACATCCAATGTCTCGATCACACGATAGAAACAAGCAGCTGAAAAGCAAACTTGGTGGGTGACCAGTCTGAGTCACAGGCATTTTTAGATGGTAAGCTCAGGCAGGAGCCTTGGAGCTGAGGTCCCTGGGACACATTCATTGCTAGGAGCTCTGTGTTTATTATGTTCTCATCAGTGACCATTAAGAGAGGCAGAGCAGGAAAAATGAATAAAGGATTATCAGGATGACTGAATCATGTAACAATCGTGCACAACTCAAACATGTCTGGTACTAAAAGATGGGCTATTCTGACCGAGTTAGCATAGCTGACATCAGTTCTTATTACAGAGCATCTTAGAACCAATTTCTTTTTAAAGAATTGCTACCCAAAATGGTAAGATATGAAAGTGGAATCCTTACTAGGCAAACTCTGAAAGGAGTTGGTATATATTTTCTTACCATTTCAACTAGACCTATGTACTGGGCTACGTAGCTGACATCCAAATGACACCTGCAATGCTTAGAAATCCCTCCTCAAGAGAGAGAATCATTCCCATTTCATACATTTCTGGAATGGTGCCCAGAATTTAAAATAATAGCCCTGTGTCTTGCTATTCATTTTAAACCAAGACATAAATGTCCTTGATATTGGCTTACTGGGAAAAAGGCAGAAAAACTGATAAAGATTTCTCTGGAAGACAAACAGTCCTACAGACCTCCCGCTCGGCCAGAATGGAGATAATTATTTACTGTTGGTGAAGCAGTTGGAGCTGTGGTTCTGGGCTTAAGGAAGATACATTTTTGGCCTTGAGGACCTAGAGAGTGCCCCTTGGAACAACTGATTTTCCAGGATACTCACCAAAGTCTGCAGTCATTGAAAACACTATGAAGTCTACCAGGTGTCGGATTCCACAGGAGGGGACTCTGTCCTTCCTGAGAGGAGCAAACAACCAGGATGGAGATCCCAGACTCTGATCCCCCGCTGAGACCAACAACTAGACAGCTATCCCTGAATAAAAACAGCTCCAGGAGAGTTCTGAAGTCCACTTAAGATGTTTTAGTAACACAGTGAAGAAAAAAAATGGAGAATAAAAGCACAAAAGGGGAAGGAAGAATAGCTTCATTTTGTCTGCATCATCCCATCCCCCACGCCGGCATTGTTCAGCACCAAGAGGAAACTCCCCAACCAGGAAGAGTTTTCCTTGCAGGGAAAGGAAAAGCAGGGTGAATGACCAGCTTTTCCCCAGCTTGCTGGGGGCACCGCACAAAGGTCCCACTTCAGTTTCACCCCACTCAAAGACTGGCAAAGCTGAGATGCATAGATGGCTAGAAACAAGGAGGAAAAGCATTAGCCACAGAGCAAGAGAGAGACTGAGGTTTCCCGTGATCTGCTCTGCAAGTGACCTCAGTAGCTTTCGCCACTGAAGAAACCAATGGCCAGCAGAGCTGCCACAGACCCCCTGCAGATTTCACCAGCTTTTACCCCACAGGTATTTGTGTTGTGTGACACCAGCCACCTAAGTCCCACCCAACTCTCTCCTCTTCCCTGCCCCCAGCAGAGCCCGGGAATCACACTGGCAGCCCAGGCCTCTGCAGTTGTGCCAGTGCAAGATGCCAGCCTAGACCCCACAGCTGACACTCATTGCTGTGTGTGCACTCAGGGCTAGCCCCTTCAGCTGTGCATTTGCACACCACGGGCCTCCATTGCCCTGTGCATAGCTGGGGAGGACTGTGAAGCCATAGTAGGAAACACCAGCAGCCAGGGTCCCCACAGCTGCCAGGGTACTTACAGTTAGCCCTGGCCTTTGCTGCTGGCCCTGGACCCATCACTAAATGTCTGTTTGCAATCAGCCCCTACCTACCTGCAGCTGGCCCTTATAGCCAAGTGTGTGCACACAACCAGCTCTGGCCAGTACTGCTGCTTGCCCTGGTCCCTAGCCACTGGAGCTCAAGACATTGCTGAGGACCCGAACATCCCTTGCAGGATCTGTAGGTACCCTGCAGTGCTCACTAAGGACTATGAAGTTGTCAATGATGTGGACCTCTAAACCCTGAGCCAAAGAGTCAGCGTGCTCCCCCCACACCTGGTGCCACCACCCACCCCAGCACTTGGTGCCCTGCATCACTAGACCTGTAGTAACAGAATGCTCCAGTATGGCCCCAACCACAGGTAAAAGTCCTTTCTTACCAAAGTCAGTCCAGAAGGTCTGAAAGAGCTGACTGCTTCTTCAAATGTGTAGACACCTATGCCAGACTACAAGTATCATGACGTGTCAGGGAAACATGACTCCACCAAAGGAATATATCAATAGTAAACCTCCAGTAACTGGACCCAGAGAAATGGAGATACAGGAATTTCCCAACAAAGAATTCAAAGTGATTGTTCTAAAGATGCTTAGAGAGCTACAAGAGAACCTAGATAAACAATTTAATGATATCAGGAAAACAATACAAGCACAAAATGGGAAGTTCAGCAAAGAAAGATAGAAAACATAAAAAAAAAAACCAAACAGAAATTCTGGAGCTGAAGAATGCAATGACTGAACTGAAGTATTCAATAGAAAGCCTCAACAGCAGACTAGGTCAAGCTGAAGAAGGAATCACCAAGTTCAAAGATAGATCATTTGAAATTGTCCATTCAGAGAAGACAAAAAAAAAAGGTAATGAAGAATACCTACAGGTCTTATGGGACACCATTAAGAAAAACCAATCTACATATTATTAGAGTCTGAGAAGAAGAGAGGAAGAAAGGGGTAGAAATCTTATTTAAAGAAATACTGGCTGAACCAGCAGTTGAGTGTGCAGGATGCATCAGGATCGCTGGGTGGCGGGGACTCATTGCCGGAGCCCCCGGTGCATGACCTGGTCCCAATACTCCTGGTGCGCACTTCTCCACTTGGGGCCGTGATGGGGGCCGGGACCCAGCATGTTTTTCTTTGAACATCTCTGGGTGAGGTTCAACTGCTGGGACGGGATGTGTTAACCACCATATAATATTATTACAGTAATCTGAATATGGAGGTTGAAGTACAAAAGTATTAAGAGTAGATATAGCTGCAATAACTTGTTAATGGATACATAATATAAAAAGATGTGAAGTTTGACATCGAAAACATAAAATAGGAGGAAAAATAAAAGAGAAGAGTTTGTGTGTGTGATGAAAGTTAAATTGTTATCAGTTTAAAAAAGACTGTTATATGTGTAAGAGGTTTCAAGTAAGCCACAAAGTAAACACAAAATGAAAACCTACAGTAAATACATATAAGATAAAGAGAAATGAATCATAGCATACCACTATTGAAAATCATCATTTCATTAAGGAAGATGGTAAGAGTGGAAGAAAGGAGCAACCAAACTACAAAACAGCCAAAAAAAAAAAAAAAAATTGACAAGATGGCAATAGTAAGTCCTTACCTAGCAATAATTGCTTTAAATGTAAATAGATAAAATTCTCCTATCAAATGGCATAGAGTGAATGAATGGATTTTTTTTAAAGACCCAGCTATATGCTGCCTGCAACAGACTCACTTCAGCTTCAAAAACACAGGCTCAAAGTGAATAAATGGAAAAATATATTCCATGCAAATTAAAACCTAAAGAGAGCAGGGGTAGCTGTACTTGTATCAGACAAAATAGACTTTCAGTCAAAACCTGCAGCAAGAGATAAAGAAGGTCATTAGGATATCTGCCTGAACATGTTTTTAATGCAGAGGAAAGAGCCTTATTCTGGAAAAATAATGCCACAAAGGACATTTATTAGTAAGGAAGAGAAGCAAGCACCAGGATTTAAGGCAGGAAGGGAGAGACTAACTCTACTGTTTTGTGCAAATGTATTTGGGTTTATGATTAAGACTGCCCTTATCTGTAAAGGTGCTATTCCTTGAGTCATGAAGAGAAAATAAACACCAGCTGCTGGTCTTTTGGTTGTACAACAAGAAGGCCTAGACAATAACAACACTTTTTCTGTATTGGGTCCATCAATGCTTTGTCCCTGAGGACAAGAAGTACCTTGCAAGTAAGAAACTGCCTTTTCAAGTTCTCTTGATATTGGACAATGCCCCTGGGCACCTAGAACCCCATGAGTTCAACACCAAACATGTTGAAGTGGCCTAGTTGCCCTCAAACACAGCATCTCTAATTCAGCCTCTAGATCAGGGGGCCATAAAGACCTTTAAGGCTCATTACACATGGTACTCTATGGGAAGGATTGCCAACACTATGGAAGAGAGCCCCAATAGAGAGAATATCATGAAAGTCTGGAAGGGTTACACCATTGAAAATGCTGTTATTGTTATAGAAAAAGCCATGAAAGCCATCAAGCCCAGAACAATAAATTCCTGCTGTGTCTAGATGTTGTGAATGACTTCACAGGATTTATAACAGAGAGCCAATCAAGGAAATCATGAAAGACATTGTGGATATGGAAAAATTTTTTAAAAGGTGGGGAGTGAAGGGTTTCAAGATATGGATCTTGGAGAAATTTAAGAGTTAATAAACACCAGATGAATTAACAGAAGACAACTTGATGGAGTTGAGTGCTTCTGAACTAGTACCAGATGATGAGGAAGAAGACATATAAGGAGCAGTGCCAGATAATAAACTGACATTAGTCAGCCTGGCAAAAGTGTTCTGATTATTCGAAACTGCTTTTGACTTCTTTTACAACATGGACACTTCTATGATACAGGCACTGAACCTAAAACAAATGGTGGAAGAAGGATTGGTACCATATAGAAATAAAAAACCAAAAATGTCAGAAAGAAAATTACAATGTATTTGCATAATACAAGTGTAACTCCCCTTTTACCTCCTTCAACTCTTCCACCTCTGCCGCCCCTGAGACAGCAAAACCAACCCCTCCTCTTCCTCATCTTCAGCCTACTCAATGTGAAGACGACCTTTATGATGACCCATTTCCACTTAATGAATGGTAAATAATTGTCATGCCTTACAGTTAATAAGCTTATCTGTTGCGTATGTGTGTGAGTGTCTTTGCGTGAAAATCTAATAACTGCATGACAAGAACTGTATGAGATGTTTTTGTCACCATCATCATCATCATTGCTTAAGTACTCATCCTGTAGAACACTGTGTGCAAGACTTGTATTGAAGTGCATAGCCTATTGTTATATAGGCATAAAGTGAGTGATATTTAATATATAATTAATAATGTGTTAGTTTTCTTACTGTTTTAAAACTTTCAGAGAATTACATTACCATACAGTATACCTCTCTCTCTTATAATTGGAGAAACTACATTTCAGCCTATCATCACATGTAAATGGTTTTTTTAAAAATGTAACAATGTTTCCATACTGTATCATGAATATGACTGTAATACTGTATGCCATAAAAATGTGGTAATGATTTATTCATTAATGAATAGACTAGGCTACTGTGAAACAATTATATTGATTACACTAGCCTACCATAAAGCAGTCATATTGATGCTTCTTCTTTATCAAGGCATGAATTGTTATACCTGTAAATAAATACGAATTTCTTTTTCACATCATCTTTTCATTTTTCATGTCTGGTGTTAGTAATGTGTATAATGTCTACAGTGTTCTGTATCATATAAGGCAATATGGATACAGGTACTTCAAGATGAATGACAGATGATTCATCTTGTAAACAGATGATGTAAACTTACAGCATCAATAAATACAGTACTGTACTGTAAATGTATTTTATCTTCCTTGTGATTATCTTAATAGCATTTTCTTTTCTCTATCTTACCTTATTTTAAGAATACAGCATATGATACATATAACATACAAAATATGTGTTAATCAGCTATGTTATCAGTAAGGCTTCCAGTCTACAGTAGGCTGTTAGTAGTTAAGTTTTGGGGAAGTCAAAAGTTATACTTGGATTTCCAACTGTGTGGGGGAGGTCACCATCCCTAACCTCCCACATTGTTCAAAGGTCAACTGTATGTGGAAATTAAGCAACATACTCCTGAACAACCAATGGGTCAGAGATAAAAGCAAAAGGAAAATCAAAACATCAAAAATGGAAATGTAACATACCAAAACTTATGAGATGCAGCAAAAGCAATGTAAGGGAAGTTATAGTGATAAATGCCTACATTAAGAAAAAGGAAAGATCTTAAATACACAACCTAAATTTACACCTCAAAGAACTAGAAAAACAAAAACAAAGCCCAAAGTTAGCAGAAGGAAGAGATAACAAAGATCAGAGAAGAAATAAATGAAACAGAATAGAGAAACAATAGAAAAGATCAACAAACTGAGTTGATTTTTTAAAAGATAAATAAAATTGATAAATCTTTAACTAGACTTACCAAGAGAAAAAGCAAAAGGATTCAAATAAATAATATTATAAATGAAGGAAGAAACATTACAACTGATACCACAGAAAAACAAAGGATAATGAGATATTACTATGAAAATAATATGCCAACAAATTGGACAACCTAGAAGAAATGGATAAATTCCTAGGAACATACAACCTACCAAGTATGAATCATGAAGAAATAGAAAACCTGAACAGAACAATAACAAGTAATGAGATTGAATCAGTAATAAAAAACCTCCCAACAAAGAAAAACTCAGGACTGGATGGCTTCACAGGTGAATTCTACCAAAAAGTTAAGGAAAAATTAATGCCAATTCATCTCAAACTCTTCCAAAAATCAAAGAGGAGGAAACAGTCCAAATTTATTTTACAAGGTCAGCATTACCCTGATACAAAAGCCAGTTAAGTATACTAAGAGAAAACATGTATATGTATAACTGAATCACTTTGTTGTACCCCTGAAACTAACACAACATTGTTAATCAACTGTACTCCAATATAAAATAAAAAGTTAAAAAAAAAAAGGAAAGAAAACTACAGGCCAATATCCCTGATGAATATAGAGGTGAAAATTCTCAACAAAAATATTAGCAACCAAATTCAACAGTACATTTAAATGATCATACACCATGATCAAGTGAGATTTATCTCTGGGATGCAAGAATAGTTTAATATGTGTAAATCAATAAACATGATATATCACATTAACAAAATAAAGGATAAAAATCATAAGATCATCTCACTAGATGCAGAAAAGGCATTTGACAACAATTCAACATCCTTCATGATAAAATGCTCAACAAATTGGATATAGGAACACCATACCTCGACATAATAAAGGCCATATATGACAAGCCCACAGCTAACATCATACTCAATGGTGAAAGTTTGAAAACTTTCCCTCTATGGTTAGGAACAAGACAGAGTTTCCCACTCTCACTACAATTCAACATAGTACTGGAAGTCCTAGCCAGAGTAATAAGGCAAGAAAAGGAAATAAAAGAAAGAAAAAGAAATAAAGAATTTCCATCTAAATCAAAAAGGAAAAAGTAAAATTATCTGTTTGCTGATGACATGATCTTGTACATAGAAAATCCTAAAGACTCCATGGAAAAACCGTTAGACCTAATAAATGAATTTGATAAAGTTTCAGGATACAAAATCAACGTACAAAAATTAGTTGCGTTTCTATACACTAACAATGAACTATTTGAAAAAGAAATAAAATGATCCCATTTACAATAGCATGAAAAAGAATAAAATACTTAGGAATAAATTTAACCAAGGAAATGAAATATATATACACTATTACACACTGATGAAAGAAATTGAACACACAAATGAATGGAAAGATATGCCATGTTCATGGATCATGAGTTAATATTGTTAAAATATTCATACTACCCAAAACCATCTATAGATTCAATGCAATCCCTATCCAAATTCCAATGGCATTTTTCACAGAAATATAAAAAAATCGTAAAATTTGTATGGACCAACAGAAGATCTCAAATAGCCAAAGCAATCTTAAGAAAGAACAAAGCCAGAGGCTTCACACTTCCTGATTGCAAACTATATTACAAAGCTGTAGTAATCAAAACAGTATGGTACTGACATAAAACCAGATACATAGACTAATGGAACAGAAGAGAGAGCCCAGAAATAAATCCACACATACTTGGTCACCTAATGTTTGACAAGAGGGCCAAGAATACCCAATGGGGAAAGGATAGTCTCTACAAAAATGGTATTTGGGGGAATTCCCTGGTGGTCCAGTGGTTAGGACTCTGAGCTTCCACTGCAGGGGGTGCAGGTTCAATCCCTGGTTGGGGAACTAAGATTCCACATGCCACGTGGCACAGCCAAAAAAAAAAAAAAAATTGGTGTTTGGAAAACAGGATATACACATGTAAGGATTGAAATTGGTTCCCAATCTTAACATTACTCACAAAAATTAACTCAAAATGGATTAAGTACTTAATTGTAAGACCTAAAACCCACAAAACTCCTAGAAGAAAACATAGAGGAAAAGCTCCTTGACATCAGTCACAGCAATGATTTTTTTAATATGGCACCAAAAGCAGAAGCAACAAAAGAAAAAATCAACAAGTGAGACTATCAAACTACAGATTTCTGCACAGCAAAAGAAATAATCAATAATATGAAAAGGCAATATGCAGAATAGAAGAAAATATTTGCAAACCACATATCTGATAAGGGGTTAATATCAAAAATATATAAGGAACTCATAACAGTAGCAAAAAAATAAAAATAAAAACAATTTAAAAACGGACATTTTAAAAAATAGACATTTTTCCAAAGAAGGCATAAAAAATGATCAACAAGCTTATGAAAAAGTTCTCAACATCACTCATAATTAGGGAAATGCAACTCAAAACCATGATATATCACCTCACACCTGTTAGAATGGCTGTTATCAAAAAGACAAGAAATAACAAATCCTGAGGAGGATGTGGAGAAAAGGGAACTTTGGTGCACTGTTGTTGGGAATGCAAATTGGTACAGCCACTATGGAAAACAGTATGGAGTTTCCTCAAAAAAATTAAAAATAGAACTACCATATGATTCAGCAATTCCAGTTCTAGGTGTATACTGGAAGAAAATGAAATCACTATCTCAGAGAGATACCTGCACCCTCATGTTCATAGCAGCATTATTCCCAATAGCTGAGACATGGAAACAATGTAAGTGTCCCTCAACAGATAAATGGATAAAGAAAATATAAGATACATATATAAAATGTGAGATACATACAAAATGTATTCACATATATAAATAAATGAAATATTATTCATAAAAAAGAAAAAAATTCTGCCATTCTGCAACAACATGGATGGACCTTGAGAGCACTATGCTATGTGAAAGAAGTCAGACAAAGACAAATACTGTATGATCTCACTTATATGTGGAATCTAAAAATATCAGTCTCATAGAAACAGAGAGTAGATTGGTAGTTGCCAGGGGCTGAGGGGCAGTGGGGGTAATAGAGAGATGTTGATCAAAGGGTACAAACTTTCAGTTTTAAGATGAATAAGTTTGGGAAATCTAATATACAGCATGGTGACTATAGGTAACAAACTGTCTTGTGTGTTTGAAAGTTGCTGTGAGAGTAGAGCTTTAACGTTCTCACCATAACAACAACAATAAAATGGTAATTGTGTAAGATAAATTACGTGTTAACTAACCTTATTGTAAACATTTTGCAATACATATATGTATCAAATCATTACATTATATACTTTTAAAAAAAATTTTATTGAAGTATAGTTGATTTACAGCGTTGTGTTAGCTTCAGGTGTGCAGCAAAGTGGCTCAGTTAAATATATATATATTCTTTTTCAGATTCTTTTTCATTATAGGTTATTACAAGATATTGAGAATAGTTCCCTGTGCTATACAGTAGCCCCATGTTGATTGTCTATTTTATATATAGTAATGTGTATTTGTTAATTCCAAACCCCTATTTATCCCTCCCCCCCTTCCCCTTTGATAACCATAATTTTGTCTTCTATGTCTGTGAATCTATTTCTGTTTGATAATAAGTTCTTTTGTACCATTTTTTTAGCTTCCACATATAAGCAATATCATATAATATTTGTCTTTCTCTGTCTGGCTTACTTCACTTAGTATGATAATCTCTAGGTCCATCCATGTTGCTGCAAATGGTATTTTTTCATTCCTTTTTATGGATGGGTAATATAACATTGTATATATATACCACGTATTCTTTATCCATTCATCTGTCGATGGACATTTAGGTTGCTTCCATATCTCAGCTATTGTAAATATTGCTGCTGTGAACATTGAGGTGCATGCATCTTTTCAAATTAGAGTTTTCTCTGGATATATGCCCAGGAGTGACATTATACACTTTAAATTTACACAATGTTATATGTCAATTATATCTCAATAAGCTGGGGAAAAAAGAATATGAAGCATTTGGGGCTTAATTTTTAAGTATTCCAATCTTGGAGGCTGATTGTAAAGCTTGGCATCCCGTACCTATGGTGAGTCTACAGGTGGATTGGGTCATTAAGAATCTCCCCTCCTGTAATATGCTACTACTTTATGTAAAGAATGACCCCAAGCATAGATTCTTATAGATATTTAGAAGAGAATTTCAAACTAAAAAGAAAACATAGTAATTTTGTCCCACCACAAACCAGCCCATCTGTGATTTGTGTATCGAGACTTCCCCAGAGAAATTTAGGCAATTACGAATTGCAAGCCCTTAATTAGGATGAAAGAGTCAGAGATGGTAGATGAAGATGCTGATGAGTTCCAGAAGGGCTCTGTGCATTGGAAGAGTTGGGTAGTCAATGCAATATTACGTGTAAAGCAGAGTGGAACATTTCATTAGCAAACAATGTAATGGTGCCCAGAGATTCCCCAGAAGGGCTCCTCGTGTGTCCTGATCTTGGGGGCCTGTTTCTTCTGGTGTGCTTTTGGGACCATTCAGTGGGTGGACGGCCCTGCTTTCCCCCAGTGGAACTAAAGAGGGCGTGTTGAATCCAACACCTTCCAGAGCTTGCACTGGGCTTTGTCAGCCGTATGCTTTTTATAATCATCCATCATAAGCAAAGAAGAATTGTTTCTACCCCTCTCTCTGCCAGGCCTGCCTCTAGTACCCAAGTTTCCCCTCTGCCACTGGGTGGTTTACATATCATTCTTTCTGTTTGGAACAACCTTCTCTGTTTTCCACACCTGAGTCCCTCCTGTTCTTTAATAGACAGCTTGAACTTCACCTCTTCCAGCAAGTATCTGTGGGTTAGCCTCACATTCTTAAAAAATTCTATTGTGAATTCCTTGATTATATGGTGGCGTAACTGCCTGGGTTCTGAAAACAGTACTAACCAGGGGCCTTTAATTAAAATGCAGTAATGGTGAGGCACAAGTGAGATGCCTGCTGTTCTGGAATTTAGGAGAACAAATGTCTGAAGGAAAAAGGAAAGTAGGATTCAAGTAGACTTTCTAACGATAAAGACTCCAAAGAAAGGACTGCATTTAGGAAACTTAAAATACTGTTAATCATAAATAGAAATCTAAAAATCAGTTTGGATGGGTATATGTGGGAGAGAGTGTAAAAGAATAACAATTAAGAATTCTGCAAAGTGACACAGGAAATGGAAATAATAATCTGAATATTTTAGGCCAACACCAACAAAACACCTAATAATTCTTTTTGATGTACTGGAAAAATAAACAGATTTCATCTTTTAGTTCCTGGGCAATATTAAAAAATTTTATTCTACCATTAGATATTCCCTCTGCCAACTTCCTAAAATGATTCTAGAAGTATTACTGACTTTTCTAACTTTATTTCCCCTGCTACTATTATTTTATATGTTATTCTGTAAGCATCTTGCTTATTTTCTTGCCTATAGGGAATAATTTTACCTAAATATTCACATTAGTCATTTGAGCATAGTATTTCACAAACATTTTTACCCCTCTGCTTTTTTAAGACCATCCATTACTTTTATTCTGTTTCCTGCGTCGACATTTTTCATGCTGTTTGCAATGATTTTCAGTAGGAGAAAAAAGCTTAAATGCATACAATGATGCTTACGTGAAATGGAATTTTCAAAGATATTTGTTGCTTGGATCTGTTGCTACAGTTTTAAAATAGAAATGTTATACCCAGGAAAATAAGGGCGTATTTTGCCACTGTAGGTAGGTTCAAATTTCCCCAAATATTTTTATTGTTTTCTTTCCTTTTTTTTTAGTTTAACAAGAAACTATTTGTGCATTCAGAATTTCTTTCTATTTATTGAGATCGTTTTTACTCATTGTTCCTTGATGTCAGCTCACCTAAATATCTGATTTCAGTATGTTTTCTGGTTGGATTCCTGAGAGCAGGCAACATCAAACAGGTTTATTTAGCCGTGTGATGCACAGAACTGCAGGAAGCAAGCAAAGGCTGTTAGCAGGAGCCAGGAGGAAATCTTTAAAAGTATGATGAGCCATGTCACACACACTAAGGACACAAAGAAATTGCATTTTGCACCCTCCGTAGAGATATTGATGGTAAGTAACAGAATGTTGGGAGCCAGAGTGCTTACGGAGGATCAATGCAGCCTCGGCTGCAGGTGAGAGGGAGCTGAGGATGCCAGAGCCGCCGGACACCAGGGTAGGACTGCTGGTCCTGCAGCCTGGAAACTCTGTGAAGCTAGCCTTGAGTGAGAGCTTTTTTTTTTTTTTAAGCTGGAGCGAGACAGCTCCTTGAGTGCGATGGTATTCTGGTCATCAGATCCAAATACGAGCTCAGCAGCTCTTTAAAAAAAAAAAAAAAAGCAGATAGCTGCAGGGCCAGTCCTTCCCCCTGATGGCTGTACACATTGATTTGCTTTGCAGATTGATTGCTTTTGGCATTTGCAACCCTCCTGAACAACAGGGGGGAGAAATACAGAGACTGGGCCAAATTCACGATGATGAATGTGTATGAAGACACGTGTGGCGTCACATAGCTTGCTCTGGATAACAGCACTTAAGAGTAATAACAGCTGGATTCAAGTTTTTTAAATGAAGGCCATATTATTATTGGGGGGTATTGGATCGATGGGAGTCAGAGGGAGATAAAAAATTATTTGACATGAATGGGTTGTACCTTGGGATAGCGGCCACCAGGCAGACATGACACACCGCTCTGGGTCTTTGTGGGATGACTTTTCTCACCTGGACTTGGGTGTTATGCCTTAGTTTGCAGCGAGGGCACAGAAGGAGCACAGAACCTCTTCTGTATTTATTGTGGGGATTTTGTAAAGTGTATTGTCCAATAAATCTCACGCTGCCTTCTTCACGAAGATATCCAAGAGAAATTCCTCATAGACCTTAGAGACAGGAAAAGCTATGTTCTCCAGAGAAATGGTGCTGTTTCCCCTTTATGGGCACTGACTCTGGTGACTGCCAGGGTTTTCCTCCTGCTTTGACCCCTAAGACATAGGAACGGGGCTGAAGGTTAGGATCGGACATTCCATATACCTTGTTCAATACTTTTATTCCTGACTTCATTTTGCTATCTTAACCTCATTTTCCTTTTAGTTTCATCTCTTTTTCTCATAGGCATTTTTGCAATGTAGCAGAGTATAAATGAACAGTAAATACAAGTTCTATTTTTAAGTGATAAATTGTCATTTAAAACTTTGCCCAAGTTGGTGTTGTCATCATGAAGGAAATACCCTTAATTTTTAAGAGATGCACGCTAAAGTATACATGGGAGTAAAATGATATGGGGCTGTGATTTGTTTTAAAATACTTCAACAACAGTAAAAGGGGTAGATAAAGCGACGATGGAAAATTTTTTTAAAGTGTTGAATCTAAGTAGTTTCTTTACTGTTCCCTCAATTTCTGTGTATGTTTAAAAATTTTAATTAGAAAATGTTTTCCATTTGGATCAAGTTTCTGACAGAGTGGGAGGCCAGGCTCTTTGTGAACTTAGCAGTTAGGTTTCCATGAGGAAACCCTTTGTTTATTAGTTGTTCATATAGTCTTCTGAACTTGGTTTGGTTGTTTGTTTGGTTGTTGTTTGGTTTGGTTTGGGTTTCCTCTCTCTGCCTGCTCAGTTGATGCTCCAAGTCAAAATCCAAGACAGAATGAAAGCAGCAGATCCAAAATCCAAGACTACTTAAGTTGTGCTAAACTGAACATAGAAACCCTCCCATGTGCTTAGAAACACACTCTGCTTTCCTCCTTGATTGCCCAAATATGTCCTTCTGAGCTGCCATTTTTCCTCTCCATCCAATCCAGATCCAGATCTGGGAATTTAAATCTAAAGAAGCAGGTAGTGCTGATTCATGACAAAAGTGCTACACTAACTTGCAAAGTTGAAAGCACGTGACATACCTTGTGCTCTTCCTGTGTCATGCGTGTTATTGAATTTGGTTACTTTCTCTGTCTCTGTGTGTTTCCACTCCTGTTTAAGAGTGAAGATTTGAGATAAAGACTGGAATTTAAATGAGTATTAGGAAGGAATGCATCTTGGTTTAAATATGAGTCTGAAGAAATCTGTCATGGGCACTCAGCGAGCTGCTTACTTAGGGAAATGGTCATCTTAAGAGAAATTTATCATATGACTTCATTGTAGTCACCCCTCCACATCCATGGGTTCTGCATTGCAGATTCAACCAACTGACCAAGGATCAAAAATATTTGGGAAAAAAAATTCCAAAAGTTCCAACAGGCAAAACTTGAATTTGCCGTGTATAGGAAACAATTTACATAGATTTACATTGTATTAGGTATTATAAGTAATCTATAGATTATTTCAAGTGTACTGGAGGATGTATATAGGTTCTATGCAAACGCTACGCCGTTTTATATAAGGGACTTGACCATCAGTGGATTTTGGTATCCACAAGGGTCCTGGAACCAATCCCTCCTCGATACCAAGGGATGACTGTATTGTCTGGGAACTGATGAAAACAGAGGAGGAGTAAAATAACCTCTGCTTTCTCTCCATCTTGCGATGGTAAAATGGTTGAATAAATGCACTTTGCTTATGGCCTTGAAAAGCACAGGGGACTTCATCTTTCCAAGTGCTTTCATGCAACGCCCAAGGCTTATTCTTGGCATTTCATGCATAACTGGTCCTAATGTTTTATTTTCTTAACACCTGCTGGATCAACAAGAACCCGCAGGATCATTTCTCCAGATTGTCTGAAAGAATTCTGACTATAAACCATGATCACAGTACAACCCCTTAGGCCACTAAAAGTAAAATGTCCTATCATTTTCAGCATCATCCACAAAATTTTACTTTCTTTCTGCACAGTCTTCATTCCGGATGTACTTTTTAATGAGCCTGATAGAGCTATTCTTATTATGATTTACAGTGGTAGTATTTCACCTAAAAACCGGTGCTATGCACACTATTAGTTAATAAACTTTGGGGAAATATTAGGTTGAACCATAGAAATTGACATTTTTACACTTCAAAATGAATGAAACTTGGAAATTTGACATGGCTCAACTTAACAGTGATCTCTCTTTCACACAAATTATTCTGTTTGTTACTTTACTTTTCAGGACTTTCTTAGGTCAACCCCAGGCCGTTTCTATCAGTCATAGCCTGATAGGCACATGTCAATTTCCTGGGTGTCATCAGTATTCTTGAGCCGTGAGGCCAGAGCTTCAGGGGCCAAGACATGCGCTTTGTCACCTGCCATGTGGGAGGCAAGGACTGGAGTTCCCTGCAGTTGTCAGTGGGCTCTTCAATGTCCATGTGCCCTAACTTTATTCCCTCTCTTTGTGTTTGAGAAAGATCTAACAGCCGCATAGAATGCTAAGGCTCTTAATCCTTAAGGAGATTACCTACCTCAAATTTTAAATTCCTGTCATCATAGGCCATGTTTCGCAAACTGGTATAAATTGTATGTGTCATGCAAAACCAGAAGACACTTGGAAATTGTAGTCAGTCCTACCCAGTGATGAATGACTTAAATCACCGGTTTTCTTTGTATTGAAAGAAACATAAATATATTATGAAATAAAATACAAAAGTCATGTGAATTTTTAAGACTAAATATGACACTTGTTAGACATGTTTTGCTTTTAGAGCTATTGCCACTCCCAGAACCATGGGATGGGAGTTCACTGTCCTCGGCCAGTAGAGGGACTTTAGTGGAAGATTTGAGACCCTGAGTTTAGGAAATGCTTAGATTTGACAGCAAAGCCCACGCAACACTCTGAGAGCTACACTGTAAAATTAGCATAGAATATTGGTCTATAATCATTTGTGGAATGAGTGGGGATATATATGATGATTATCATGATAAAAAAGCCAGTATTTATTGAGTTCTTACAATGGGCCAAAGTATGGGTGCACCAGTATCCCAGAGGCTGGCAAACTATGTCCTGAAAGCCAAATTCAGCCCACTGCCTGTTGTTATAAATAAAGTTTAATTGGAACACAGTCACGCCAAATCATGTACCTGTTGTCTCTGGCTGCATTCACTCTTCAACAGCATATTTGATTTGTTGCAACAGAGACTGTATGTCCTGCGAAACCTAACCTATTTATCATCCGGCTCTTCATAGAAAAAGTTTGCCAACACCTGTATTAATGCATTCACTCCTCAAAGCAAGCTTCTGAAGGACATTCTATTATTGACTTCATTTTCCTGATGAGAAAACTAAGGCATGAGAGGTTATATAACTTACCCAAGGTCATAGAGCAGGCAAGCGGCAAGACAGGGTTTGGAATCCATCAGTCTGGTTCCAAAACCCATATGTCTTAACTCATCATTAGAGATCCTTCTATATAAGAAGAAACATCTTCAAGGTCATCTTAAAAAAACAGACCTTAAGTTGATACCTCCCTAGTAGGTGATGCTGATATATGTATCTATAACTAAAAAAGAAGGTGCCAAGTCAGAAGATGATCAGCAAGAACCCTGGCACACAGCAACAGTGGTGCCTGAGAAGGTCACACTTCATCCATGTGATGCCCATTCCCCTTGTGCCTGTGGGCAGACCAGAGAGTCTGAGACACCTGAACAAAGCCCCATGGAAACCACGGCTCCAGCCAAAATCACTCTTCCTGAACTTGGCTCACAAATCCCAATTCCACGCTTGTACGTTCCCCACGTTACTCTTTTCTACTTTAATGCCCTCCCAATGCCCACAGTGAAAGAGGTGGGGAGTTCAGACATTACGTGAGACAACGCTGATAATGGTGGGGAATGTCAGGTTTACGCTGTGGTGGTCATGGCAGTGGCGTTCTTTTAACTTAATATTGTTAATCTTTCCAGGGGACAAAGGTTATGACGACTTTATAAAATTCTTAAGGTCCTGCAGTGCGCATGTGACTACATCATAAATAGAACAAATGATCTGGTAGTCAGGCTTCTATTAATTGGGATTGCTCTGTTCGTTGGCGTTCCTGTGCTTATAGAGTGATGACCTCAAATTGCTGAGGGTGCTTCTTCATTCAAAACCTGCATTCATCATAGTTTCAATATTAAAGGTATTTGACTCTGCCTGATTCTGTTTAAAATGTACAATACATATGGTGTACTATTTTCTTTTTCACTGGAAACAGGTTACTTAAAAATCATTGGCAGTTTTCTCTAATGATGAAAATGGCAGCTTACCTTTGGAGCTGGCTTCCTTTGCTGGGGGGGGCAGGGAAATTCCCAAATAGTCCCTTGTGTGATATAAATGTAAAGGAAATAGCCACCCAGGTGTTGAGGGAGGAGATAGCCAGGTGTTTGTGGGGTTGAGCCCCAGGCTCTGGCTCTGTAGGTAGATGGGGTCTCATAGCCTGTCAGTGTGCAACTGGTTCCTCCGCTTTCAGGGTCAGAGTTGTCAAAGTGGTCTGATGGGACTCAAAAGCCCCAGTGGAGGCCAGATGGCCAGGAGGGGTCATTAAGTCCTGAGGTACAGTTTGCCATAAGCCGGGAGAGTTTGCACTGGCGACCCTGTTTCAAGGCCAGGGCTTTAATCAGCTGAGCGGAACACTAACTCTGAACTCAGTGCACAGCCTGTACTAGAACCTCTTTGGACCAGTAACCCAGTACTGTGTGTGTGTCCTGTGTAGAAATGGCTGAGGGTGTGATTCAGCAGAGCTGATTCATAAAGTCCTTGAAGTCCAGGCCATATCTGTTGCGGGACACGCATGGCTGAGTCTATGGTGGAAGATGCATCCCTCCCTGCTCCCCAAGGAGCTCTGCGCAGAACAGGGGCAGTGAGAGTGCAAACAGTGGACTGCCCTGTCCCCCCGACTTCCTACCAGGGAGTGAAGGGGTGGGGGATGTCCAGAGTTGGGGTGTCCTCTTGTAGGTGGACAAGGGTCTTAACTTCTGACTTGGAGTAATGAGAAGATCCACTCACTATTATTCTCTAAATGATGTTATTTTCTCACCTCACTGTACTATGAATACTTCCGTGTACATGAATTTATTGGGCCCATTGAGGACTCTTCATGAATGGAAATCTCTGCTGCTCCCTTTCTTCCAAAGAAAGAATGGATAATCTGCTCTTTGAAAATGTTTGAGTCATGAGTCTACAGTCATTTGGAGGAACTTTAAAATATAAAATTTATATTAAATAGAGTATGAGGATCATCATTCTTTTCCACTGATACGGGGTGTAAGGATGTTTGGTAGACACAGGGATCTTACTGAAATAGTAAAGAGAAATCTTAAGCAGATAAAACTCTTCATGTATAAGCCAGGAACAATCTAAAATATTTGCCCCTTCCACAATAAATTATATATGTAAAATCTATGTTTAGTTGAGTGCCTAGCAGTGTAATCTGATATTTTACTGATCATCTGATATTTCATCAGAATGAATATGTAGCTACAACTTCAGCTGGGTAGTTCTATTAACACTCTTTGGTCCTCTTCAAGGATTGCTACCTAAGGCTATCATTTAGATAATAACGGCCCTTCTTCAGGTCCAAAAGGAAATTTTTTTAAGTGCTAGCTATTTCTCTAGGAGTTAAGAAATATGTTTACCTTATAGTAACAATACACAGGATTCTCTCCCCCTGCCTTTTCCCCTTACTTGCATAAATCTTTATAAAAGGACATCTTACTTAGAAAAAAACAGAGATTCCATAACTGTCACTGGGAAGTTGGAAAAAATTTCCAGTGCTTCGGAGCAGCATCCTTGTACAGAGAGGCCCTACCTTATTATTATTTTTTTTTAACATCTTTATTGGAGTATAATTGCTTTGGCCCTACGTTATTGATCCCTGCATGTCCTGGGGACCTGGCACATAGAAGGTCCTCACGTCTGATAAACTGCCCCTTTTTGATTTTTTTTAATTGAAGTATAGTTAATTTACAATGTTGTGTTAATTTTGGGTGACCAGCAAAGTGATTCAGTTATACATACATATATATCTTTTTTTTTTCAGATTCTTTTTCTTATAGGTTGTTACAAAATATTGAGTATAGTTCCCTGTGTTATACAGTAGGTCCTTGTTGGCTATCTATTTTATATACAGCAGGGTGTATATGTCAGTCCCAAACTCCTAATTTATCCCTCCCCTGCTTTCCCCTTTGGTAATCATAAGTTTGTTTTCAATGTCTGTGGGTATATTTCTGTTTTGTATATAACTTCATTTGTATCATTTTAAAAAGATTCCACATATAAACAATATCATGTGATATTTGTCTTTCTCTGGCTTACTCCACTTAGTATGATAATCTCTAGATCCATCCATGTTGCTGCAAATGGCATTATTTCATTCTTTTTTGTAGCTGAGTAATATTCCATTGTATATATGTACCACATCTTCATTATCCATTCCTCTGTCAATGGACATTTAGGTTGCTTCTGTGTCCTGGCTATTATGAATAGTGCTGCAATAAACATTAGGGTGCATGTATACTTTCGAATTATGGTTTTTTTCAGATAAATGCCCAGGAGTGGGATTGCAGGATCGTATGGTAGTTCTATTTTTAGTTTTTTAAGGAACCTCCATACTGTTCTCCATAGTAGCTGCACCAATTTACATTCCCCCCAACAGTGTGGGAAGGTTCCCTTTTCTCCACACCCTCTCCAGCACTGATTATTTGTAGACTTTTTGATGATGGCCATTCTGACCGGCGTGAGGTGATACCTCATTGTAAACTGCCCCATTCTGAACACGATCATAGCTGGATAGATTTTGTGTTAGAACTCATTCAGGTGCAAGTGACAGAAAAATCCAACTCATACTGCCTTAAGCGAAGAATGAATTTTTGGTTCATGTAATTAAAATACCCCAAACCAGGTCTTTCGCCCCCTACCCCTCCCCTGCCCCCTCCCCATCTCCCTCTGCCATATCTCAGCTCAGCTTTCCTTTTGGATGTTATCACCATGTAGTAATTCCAGCAGTTCCTGGTAAAGATAATTTTTTTCTTTTCCCAGCTGTTCTATAAAAGTCCCCAGATTTATTTCATTGGACCAATTTGGAGCATGTGCCTTTCCTGAACCAATCACAGTGGCTGAAGAATTTGAATCTCTTATCGGCCAACCTAGATCATAGGCCCAGCCCTGGAGCTATTACTCTCACTTGGATAAGATTGGAAAAGTTGTGGTTCTTCCCCGCAGTATGGGTTATTTTACTAGAGAAACATAAATGGATACCAGGCAAACAAAAACAACTGATTCCAGGTTGGGTTTTATTTTTTTTCCTTTACAACAGGTAAATATGTCTATGTCTTTCCCAAGTTAAGTAATGGTTGTAATCATTCCTCCATTTCCACAAGAAGGAAACTGTTCACACAAAGACTATAGAGAAAAGGGAAACACGAAAGAGGTTAGAGCTGTAGCCAGGCTGACTTCATGTGCATATGCAGCTCTCCTCTTAAAATTGCAAAGCCCTTAAACATTCAAGGCTTTGATATTTTGGCTCATATTATACATTTCAACACCTTACTGTTTGTGTTTGATGTCTGGGTTAGTAATATTAATGCAAAAAGAACCATCTGGGAAAACATTTTTTCCTTTCTCACGTGGCTTCTTTATGGATAAGCAAAATGTTAATTATTTAAGCAAAAATGTTTTTAAAATGGAGCTGCAATGTTGTTTTGAATAAGGAGTTTTATCACTGTACTATCCACTTCTAGTTACAGAAAAACAGAAGCAGATTGCTTTGTACTCATGAGGAAAGTGTGGAGATCATTGCTAGAAACGCATTTTAGAATTTGCCCCAAATATTAATCTGTAAATACCATTCTTTGTAATTATGCTCTGTTATAGCATAAGAAAAAAACTCAGTAAACCCTCTTAAGTGATATCTCATAAGATTATAAAATTTCTGAAACCATTTTTGGATTAAGAAAGCCACAGACACACAATATTCACAGGGAAAAGAGGATTTTTAAAATAAAATTCGTGAAATTAACAGATTGGCATCATTAAATCAGGTGAGTTCTGGTAATTACTGAGAAATAAGACACCTGGATTCAATAAATATGGAAGCATTTAAGCATGTAGGAAAGCACAGAGAGACGGAGTAAAATGTGTACATTTGAATTCTTATCCTATTGAAAGTCACAACAATAAGAATCACGGGAAATACTCTTGGCTTCCTGGGCAGAAATGAGCACATCAACACTTCAGGCTATGGCAATACGTATTAATGCATTACAGATAAACCAATTAAAGGGCTTGATTACCAAATGTAAGACAATGAAAAGCAGTGCTTTTCATATAAACGTATGTGGATATTAGCGTACACGACACTGGCCCTAAAAGCCCTAAGGATCCAGATCCTCACCCTTTATACAAATTCTGTCCTAAACCCATCTGCCTACGGACACCCATCTCCTCCTCCGCCACTATCCTCTTTCTCCCACTTCACCAAAGAAGAACAAACCTCTTATCTTCTTTTTTCTTGAATCTAACCATACTGCATTCTCCCAGGGTAGAAAAACCTCTCATCCAACCAAAGGGACTACTTAACATATAAAATATAACGGGGACTTCCCTGGTGGTGCAGTGGATAAGACTCCATGCTCCCAATGCAAGGGCCCAGGTTCGATCCCTGGTCAAGGAACTAAATCCCACATGCATGCCACAACTAAGAGTTTGCATGCCGCGACTAAGGAGCCCGCGAGCCACAATTAAGACCCAGTACAACCAAATAAATAAATAAATGTTTTTTAAAAGTAGGAAGCTTGTTTATAGAGAAAAGAAATTAATAAAAAAAAGTAAAATATTGCCACAGGAAAAAAAATCATCGGTAAGAAATGAGGATCTCAATGCCTTATTTCATGCAGGTGACAAATTTATGAAATGATTTTTTTCATCAAAGGTTTTTATCTATTTATCACAGAATTAGAATATTTAACTGTGAAAAACATGCTGGGAATTTACAGTCAGCTAAGAAGTGTGTTCTGTCTGCATTTTTACAATTCTCCACAGCAAGAATGAGCTTTGGTGATTCATGTTATTAACCTGTGTCTTGGTCTGTGTCTCAGTTGCATATTTTGTATGATTTCAAGGAAGGATAAAAATGTCCATGTTTACTTGCATCAAATTTCTTAAGATTATAATATAATAGAAATCCTTGTGTGTTTTTTTTTAATATAGGCACAAATCTCCTGTCACTCATCACTCATTCCATTTATTTATGTACTTAACATTGCTGTGCTGTAGATAATGCACTTAACAGCAATCATTTTATTCACTTTTTGTAAACTCTACAATTACTAGGGACTAAATACCTTCTCTTTGCTGTTAATTCCCAGAAGAGTTAACTGTACTCTTTAAAGTAAAACATCTATTTAGGTATGGGTGTGTGACAAAATATTCTCAAAATGCAATCTAGTATGTAATACCCTGAACTTTAGAAAATCATCTTTATTTAATAAGGATTAGTTCCTTCCACTCAGATGTTGATATTTTAATACTGTCAAGTGTGTAATCATAAACTTAATAATTTTCATCCAGGAAATGAAATTCCTAAGCAGTCCATATGTAATAATTCTCAACTGTCTGTCTTTAAAGCCATCTGTCATGCCTTTGTAAGGTCCTTCAAGTCAACCTAGAATATTGAAATTGGCATAAAATAGGTCTTTGTTCATGAGCGACAGAAAAATTCTTATAGTCTCCAGTTTCATGAGGTTGTTTTTACCAGGTTTGGTCCAAACCCAGCTCCACAAACAAGATGCCTCTAAAGAGAGTATAACAGGTGTAACTAACCACCAATTGGTTAAGTCTTGATATAGCATGAAGGTATATTTACCAAAAACTGAGAAATTGAAAGGCTTTTAGTTTGTCTGGCAAAATACTGGATGATGTCTTGGATATTTTAATATTTTGTACCCCAGTATTATTACCAGTAGTTGAATGAAACTCACCTGGAATGGGTTTGGTAGGCCTCCATTTTGTACTTCCAACTTCTGACAGGCGTGTGCAGGGAAGAGAGCTCTCACTTTAGATCTGAAACGTGGGTTAGATCTGAAAGACAGTCCATTCTCTCTTTCACTGACCCTCTTCAGACTGACATAACTAACACTCGTCACCCATCAAAGACAGCATGCAGAGCTTTCCTGATAAAACAAACATGGTATCTTAGTCTGCTTGGGCTGCCATAACAAAACACCATAGACTGGGTGGCTTAAACAACAGAAATTTATGTCTTGCTGTACTGAAGGCTGGGACATCCAAGATCAAGGTGCTGGCTGATTTGCTTCCTGGTGAGAGCTCTCTTCCAGGATTGCAGATGGCCACCGCCTCACTGCATCCTCACATGGCCTTTCTTCTGTGCTCATGTGGTGTCTCTTCTCATAAGGACACTAATGCTATTGGATAAAGGCCCACCCATATGACCTCATTTAACCTTAATTACTTCCTTAGAGGGCCCATCTCCAAATACAGTCACACAGGGGGGTTAGGGCTTCAACATATGAATTTGGGGGGGATGCAAATATTCAGTCCGTAACACACAGGAAATGATAATTAAGTGCATGCCAAATAAATGCAAAAAATAGAAACTGAGCAGTCCTGCATAACAAACCACTCCAATACTTATTGACTTAAAATAACTGTTTAATACTCACAATTCTGTTGTTCAAGAATTCAAATAGTACTCAGAAGGGAAAGTTTATTTCTGCAGTTTGTGGTGTTGGTTAGAGAATCCCTGATAGCCTTCCTCACGTGTTTGATTTCTTAGCTAGTGCCTGAAATGGCTGGGGGTTGGCTGGGCCTCTCTCTCTTTCTCTCTCTCTCACTTCCCCCCACCCTCCCTCCTTCCTAATAGGCTTTTCTACTCCAGGGCCTCTTTTTTTCCACATGCCTCTCTTTACAAGGATTCTTTAGATGTCCTCTGATTTCCCCCATGATTGAAAACAGAAGCTATACAACCTCTGAAGTCCTGGGCTCAGAAATCCCAAACTATCATTTCTGCTGCATTCAGTTTGTCAAAATGAATCACAAGTCCAGTGCAGATCCAAGATACGGGGAGATAGACCTACCTTCTTGGTCAGAGAAGTGTCACAGGCATACAGGGATGAGATTAATTGTTATTGGCTCTAGTTGCAGACAAATCTACCACAGTGTGCCCTCAGGCCACAAAAGTTTACATCACTTCCACATGTAAACCATCATCAACTCCTCCAAAGACTCCCAAAGTCTCATCCAATTTGACATCAGGTTCTATGCCCAGAATTTCTTGATCTGTGTTGATATATATTTTTATTTATTATTCTTTAGAAAAATTTTCTTTTTGAAAATGGTTTTTGAATTGAATGATTTTATAGGTCAACAAACATAAGAAAAATAATTTTTCATTTCATAAGTGAATTTTTCTAAAAACTGCAAATGTCCCAGTATAGATTTTTAATGTCATAGTCACCATTCTGCAGTTGTCTAGTACACTGCTTTCTGCAGTGATAGAGATGTTTTGTAGCTGCATTGCTCAATGCTGTAGCAATTAGCCACATTCGAATATTGAGCACTTGAAATATGGTTTATGTGACAGGGGAATTAAATTTTAAATTGTATTTAATTGAATTAAGCCAAATGTAACTAGTGGCTACTATACTGGACGGTTCAGGTCTAACAAGTCCTTTTGCTAGTTAAGTGGTATATAATTCTTTTCTTTCAACAGACTTAAAGAAGAATATAATTGTGTTGTCCAGTGATAGACTGAATGAGTCATGGCAACCACCCATGGTCACATGGCAAGAAAAGTATGGCATATGCACATTAGAATAATTCCAGGAAGATTCAATACATGGACTATTGATAAATGTAAGCAGGATGTAGGGAAACTCCCAAAATAGTACAATACCCTAGGGATAGTAACAGGAAAGTTGTTACCATCTTTGGGCCAGAAGGGGTAGGAGGAGGGAGAGTTGACCAGAACCCAGAAGGAAACAGGCAATGTAGAGAGGGTCACCTAGAAAGGAGAGAGACCTTTGCAGGGAAGGAGCTAGGAGAACAAATATCCGTCTCTTCTCTTCCTATCATCTCCTGCCAAAAGATCTTCATTGGCCAAATCCGACTGGAAGCAAGAAGGAAAGAAAGTACATTGGTGTAGTCTGTACAGGTCAGCCTCTGGACAGAAAGTGGGGTTGAAGAGGATGACGTAGATGTAGAAGGATAAGTAGAAGATGTCCAGTACATAAAAACATTAAAATAATTTTGTACTATAAATTACTATGTGTTTTTGGCATCCAACTCAGATGGAAGTCAAGGAATTGAGTGACATTGCTATAATTAGACTCTTTCTATTTCATTTACTTATTTATGTAAATAAGATTTTCTCAATCTGAACTCTGTATCATTTGAGGAATAAGTGATTCATCCAAAGGTATACAAACTGAGTGGAAGGGAAAGCCCCATTCGTCTCACATTTTACAAAAATATAATTAGACTTGGCAAATGTTTTGTGTATTTAGATACTTAAATCAATGATGAGTTTTATTATCATAATTATTAGCTTCAGGTGAGTGAGACTTTTCAAAGGAGGTGAATGGAAACATCAGCAGTCCGTGATGAGAGGCAGCCAGTGGGGGCTCGGACTCTGGGCTGGGTGGCCTCGGTTCTAATGTGCCACCACTTGTTTGCTATGGAGCTTCAGGCAAGTTCATTAACTTCTGTGCCTCAGCTTCCTAACCATAAAATGGTGATGATACTAGTACTCACCTCATAGGGTTATTGTGAGGAATAAATGACCTGATGAACATAAAGAGCTTTAGACAGTACTGTATAAATATGTGTTGTATCAGTCAGCCATTGCCACAATAACACTGAGTAACAAATAAACCATAAAATTTCAATGGCATAAAACAATAAGCATTCATTTCTCACTCTGCACCTGTGGATTGCTTAGAGTTGCCTCAGGCTTCAGGTTGAGCCCAGGTCTGCTCCAAGAGTCTCTCATCCTCCTTGGACCAACAGCTAAACAAAGCATTTTCTTCTCATGGCAAAAAGCAGGAACATGAGGAGATCTTAATCTCCTTCTCTGAAGTAAAGAAGTAAAGAACTTTTCTGAAGTAACTTTTTGCTTAAGTTTTTAATTTTCTTTTGTTGCATATGTCTTTCTGAAATCTTTTATTTTTATTGGAATCTCAATAGAGAATACATTATTAACTGAAAAAAATTCCTTGATTTTGAACCAAATTCATGCTTCATTCAAAAGACCAGTATATTCCATTCTTTGCAAGAGTCTGCATCTTGTCTGCAGCAAGCAAATGACACGAATCCTGGACAACATAAAGGAAAATGGAGAGAAATCATTTTCCTTGGATTCTAAATTCGTTTTGAAAATAATTTTTTCTCTCCTTCTTTTGATAAACCTCTCTGTGGACTATCTGAGCAATTTCATAGCATCTACTGAAGATAAATAATTTGGCAAACACATCACATGTGCTAGCTAAGAGATTAATCTTGCCCCTGAGCAGATGAGGTAGGATTCCAGGGAAAATTATGGATCTGTCCATTGTTTGGCCTGCATGTTTTATTATCAGAAGCCAATGAAGTTTTAATTTCACCTTCTTCTGTTTTCTGGTGAGTAAACAACAATTGTAAACAGTGCTGCAATGAACACTGGGGAGCATGTATCCTTTCAAACCATGGTTTTCTCCAGATATATGCCCAGGAGTGGGATTGCAGGATCATATGATAGCTTTATTTTTAGTTTTTTAAAGAACCTCCATACTGTCTTCCATAGTGGCTGTACCAATTTACATTCATACCAACAGTGTAGGAGGGTTCCCTTTTCTCCACACCCTCTCCAGCATGTATTGTGTGTAGACTTCTTTGATGATGGCCATTCTGACTGCTGTGAGGTGATTGATATCTCATTGTAGTTTTGATTTACATTTCTCTAATAATTACTGATGTTGAGGATCTTTTCATGTGCCTCTTGGCCATCTGTATGTCTTCTTTGAAGAAGTGTCTATTTAGGTCTTCTGCTCATTTATTTTTTTTAACATCTTTATTGGAGTATAATTGCTTTACAGTGTTGTGTTAGTTTCTGCTGTATAACAAAGTGAATCAGCTATATGTATGTGTATATCCCCATATCCCCTCCCTCTTGCGTCTCCTTCCCATCCTCCTTATCCCACACCTCTAGGTGGTCGCAAAGCACTGATCTGATCTCCCTGCACTATGCAGCTGCTTCCCACTAGCTATCTGTTTTACATTTGGTAATGTATATGTGTCAATGCTACTCTCTCACTTCGTCCCACTTTACCCTTCCCCTTCCCCATGTCCTCAAGTCTATTCTCTACGTCTGTGTCTTTATTACTATCCTGCCATTAGGTTCATCAGAACCTTTTTTTTTTTTTTAGATTCCATATATATGTGTTAGCATATGGTATTTGTTTTATTCTTTCTGACTTACTTCACTCTGTATGACAGACTCTAAGTCCATCCACCTCACTACAAATAACTCAATTGCGTTTCTTTTTATAGCTGAGTAATATTCCATTGTATATATGTGCCACATCTTCTTTATCCATTCATCTGTCGATGGACACTTAGGTTGCTTCCATGTCCTGGCTATTGTAAATAGTGCTGCAATGAACATTATGGTACATGACTCTTTTTGAATTATGGTTTTCTCAGTGTATATGACCGGTAGTGGGATTGCTGGGTCCTATGGTAGTTTATTTTTAGTTTTTAAGGAACCTCCATACTGTTCTCCATAGTGGCTGTATCAATTTACATTCCAACCAACAGTGCAAGAGGGTTCCCTTTTCTCCACACCCTCTCCAGCATTTACTGTTTGTAGATTTTTTGATGATGTCCATTCTGACTGGTGTGAGGTGATACCTCATTGTAGTTTTGATTTGCATTTCTCTAATGATTAGTGATGTTGAGCATCCTTTCATGTGTTTGTTGGCAATCTGTATATCTTCTTTGGAGAAATGTCTATTTAGGTTTCCTACCCATTTTTGGATTGGGTTGTTTGTTTTTTTTGATATTGAGCTGCATGAGCTGCTTGTATATTTTGGAGATTAATCCTTTGTCAGTTGCTTCGTTTGCAAATATTTTCTCCCATTCTGAGGTTTGTCTTTTCGTCTTTTTTATGGTTTCCTTTGCTGTGCAAAAACTTTTAAGTTTCATTAGGTCCCATTTGTTTTTTTTTTTGTTTGTTTTTATTTCCATTTCTCTAGGAGGTGGGTCAAAAAGGATCTTGCTGTGATTTATGTCATACAGTGTTCTGCCTATGTTTTCCTCTAAGAGTTTTATAGTGCCTGGGCTTAAATTTAGGTCTTTAATCCATTTTGAGTTTATTTTTGTGTATGGTGTTAGGGAGTGTTCTAATTTCATTCTTTTACATGGAGCTGTCCAGTTTTCCCAGCACCACTTATTGTGGAAGCTGTCTTTTCTCCATTGTATTCTCTTGCCTCCTTTATCAAAGATAAGCTGACCATATGTGCGTGGGTTTATCTCTGGGCTTTCTATCCTGTTCCATTGATCTATATTTCTGTTTTTGTGCCAGTACCATACTGTCTTGATTACTGTAGCTTTGTAGTATAGTCTGAAGTCAGGGAACCTGATTCCTCTGGCTCCCTTTTTCTTTCGCAAGCTTACTTTGGCTCTTTGGGGTTTTTGTGTTTCCATACAAATGGTGAAGTTTTTTGTTCTAGTTCTGAGAAAAATGCCATTGGTAGTTTGATAGGGATTGCATTGAATTTGTAGATTACCTTGGGTAGTATAGTCATTTTCACAATGTTGATTCTTCCAATCCAAGAACATGCTATGTCTCTCCATCTGTTTGTATCATCTTTAATTTCTTTCATCAGTGTCTTATAGTTCTCTGCATACAGGTCTTTTGTCTCCTTAGGTAGGTTTATTCCTACGTATTTTATTCTTTTTGTTGCAATGGTAAATGGGAGTGTTTCCTTAATTTCTCTTTCAGATTTTTCATCATTAGTGTATCGGAATGCAAGAGATTTCTGTGCATCAATGTTGTATCCTGCTACTCTACCAAATTCATTGATTATACCTCTAGTAGTTTTCTGGTAGCATCTTTAGGAGTCTCTATGTATAGTATCATGTCATTTGCAAACAGTGGAAATTTTACTTCTTCTTTTATGATTTGAACTCCTTTTATTTCTTTTTCTTCTCTGATTGCTGTGGCTAAAACTTCCAAAACTATGTTGAATAACAGTGGTGAGAATGGGCAACCTTGTCTTGTTCCTGATTTAGAGGAAGTGGTTTCAGTTTTTCACCATTGACAACGATGTTGGCTGTGGGTTTGTCATATATGGCCTTTATTATGTTGAGGTAGGTTCCCTCTATGCCTACTTTCTGGAGAGTTTTTAATCATAAATGGGTGTTGAATTTTGTCAAAAGCTTTTTCTGCATCTATTGAGATTATCATATGGTTTTTAATCCTTCAGTTTGTTAATATGGTGAATCACGTTGATTGATTTGCATATATTGAAGAATCTTTGCATTCCTGGGATAAACCCCACTTGATCATGGTGTATGATCCTTTTAATGTACTGTTGCATTCTGTTTGCTAATATTTTGTTGAGGATTTTTGCATCTATGTTCATCAGAGATATTGGTCTGCAGTTTTCTTTTCTTGTGACATCTTTGTCTGGTTTTGGTATCAGGATGATGGTGGCTTTTAAAATGAGTTTGGGAGTGTTCCTCCCTCTGCCATATTTTGGAAGAGTTTGAGAAGGACAAGTGTTAGCTCTTCTCTGAATGTTTGATAGAATTCACCTGTGAAGCCATCTGGTCCTGGGCTTTTGTTTGTTGGAAGATTCTTAATCACAGTTTCAATTTCAGTGCTTGTGATTGATCAGTTTATATTTTCTATTTCTTCCTGGTTCAGTCTCAGAAGGTAGTGCTTTTCTAAGAATTAGTCCATTTCTTCCAGGTTGTCCATTTTATTGGCATATAGTTGCTTGTAGTAATCTCTCATGATCCTTTGTACTTCTGCAGTGTCAGTTGTTACTTCTCCTTTTTCATTTCTAATTCTGTTGATTTGAGTCTTCTCCCTTTTTTCCTTGATGAGTCTGGCTAATGGTTTATCAGTTTTGTTTATCTTCTCAAAGAACCAGCTTTTAGTTTTATTGATCTTTGCTATCATTTCCTTCATTTCTTTTTCATTTATTTCTGATCTGATCTTTATGATTTCTTTCCTTCTGCTAACCTTGGGGTTTTTTTGTTCTTCTTTCTCTAATTGCTTTAGGTGTAAGGTTAGGTTGTTTATTTGAGATTTTTCTTGTTTCTTAAGGTAAGATTTTATTGCTATAAACTTCCCTCTGAGAACTGCTTTTGCTGCATCCCATAGGTTTTGGGCCGTCATGTTTTCATTGTCATTTGTTTCTAGGTATTTTTCGATTTCCCCTTTGATTTCTTCAGTGATCTCTTGGTTATTTGGTAGTGTATTGTTTAACCTCCATGTGTTTGTATTTTTTACAGTTTTCTTCCTGTAATTGATATCTAGTCTCATAGCTTTGTGGTCAGAAACGATACTTGATACAATTTGAATTTTCTTAAATTTACCAAGGCTTGATTTGTGACCCAAGATATGGTCTATCCTGGAGAATGTTCCATGAGCTCTTGAGAAGAAAGTGTATTCTGTTGTTTTTGTATGGAATAGCCTATAAATATCAATTAAGTCCATCTTGTTTAATGTGTCATTTAAAGCTTGTGTTTCCTTATTTATTTTCATTTTGGATGATCTGTCCATTGGTGAAAGTGGGGTGTTAAAGTCCCCTGCTATGATTGTGTTACTATCAATTTCCCCTTTTATGGCTGTTAGCATTTGCCTTGTGTATTGATGTGCTCCTATGTTGGGTGCATAAATATTTACAATTGTTATACCTTCTTCTTAGATTGATCCCTTGATCATTATGTAGTGCTCTGCTTTGTCTCTTGTAATAGTCTTTATTTTAAAGTCTATTTTGTCTGATATGAGAATTGCTACTCCAGCTTTCTTTTGATTTCCTTTTTCATGGAATATCTTTCTCCATCCCCTCACTTTCAGTCTGTATGTGTCCCTAGGTCTGAAGTGGGTCTCTTGTAGACAGCATATATACGGGTCTTGTTTTTGTATTATTCAGCCAGTCTATGTCTTTTGATTGGAGCATTTAATCCATTTATACTTAAGGTAATTATCGATATGTATGTTCCTATGACCATTTTCTTAATTGTTTCAGGTTTGTTTTTGTAGGTCTTTTCCTTCTCTTGTGTCTCCTTCCTAGAGAAGTTCCCTTAGCAGCTGTTGTAAAGCTGGTTTGGTGGTGCTGAATTCTCTTAACTTTTGCTTATCTGTAAAGGTTTTAATTTCTCCATCGAATCTGAATGAGATCCTTGCTGGGTAGAGTAATCTTGGTTGTAGGTTTTTCCCTTCATCACTTTAAGTATGTCCTGCCACTCCGTTCTGGCTTGAAGAGTTTCTGCTGAAACGTCAGCTGTTAACCTAATGGGGATTCCCTTTTATGTTATTTGTTGCTTTTCCCTTGCTACTTTTAATATTTTTTCTTTGTATTTATTTTTTGATAATTTGATTAATATGTTTCTGAGCATGTTTCTCTTTGGGTTTATCCTGTATGGTACTCTCTGTGCTTCCTGGACTTGATTGACTATTTCCTTTCCTATGTTAGGGAAGTTTTCAACTATAATCTCTTCAAATATTTTCTCAGACCCTTTCTTTTTCTATTCCTCTTCTGGGACCACTCTAATTTGAATGTTGGTGCATTTAATGTTGTCCCAGAGGTCTCTGAGACTGTCCTGAATTCTTTTTTCTTTATTCTGCTCCCTGGCAGTTATTTCCACTATTTTATCTTCTAGCTCACTTATCCGTTCTTCTGCCTGTTATTCTGTTATTGATTCCTTCTAGAGTATTTTTAATTTCAGTAATCGTGTTGTTCATCACTGTTTGTTTGCTCTTTAGTTCTTCTAGATCCTTGTTAAATGTTTCTTGTATTTTCTCCATTCTGTTTCTGAGATTTGGGGTCATCTTTACTATCATTACTCTGAATTCTTTTTCAGGTAGACTGCCTATTTCCTCTTCATTTATTTGCTCTTGTTGGTTTTTACCTTGCTTCTTCATCTGTAACATATTTTTTTGTCTTTTAATGTTTTTTTGATGTGTGGTGCTATATTCCTGTCTCACTGGTTGTTTGGCCTGAGACATCCAGTACTGGAGTTTGCAGGCAGTTGGACAGAGCTGAGTCTAGGTGCTGAAATGAAGACCTCCGGGAGGCCTCACTCCAATTGATATTTCCTGGGGTCTGAGGTTCTCTGTTAGTCCAGCAATTTGGACTTGGAACTCCCACCACAGGAGCTCAGCCTGACCTCCGGCCTGGGAACCAATATCCTGCAAGCTTTGTGGCATGGTAAAAAAAAAAAAAAAAAAGGAAGAAAGAAAGAAAAAAAGGAGCAGTACAATATCAAAGAATAAAAAACAAAATAGAATTAGAAAGATAAAAATTATACTAGGAAAAATAAAACCATAATTGAAACAACTGCAACAAGGTAAAATAAAACCACAACATAAAAAAGGAAAAAAAAAAGAAAAGGGGGGGGGGGTACACGCCAAAAAAGGAGAGAACAATAACAAAGTATAAAGAATAAAATAAAATTAGAAAAATAAAAGATGTGTTAGAAGAAATAAAAATATAAAAGAATCATCAACAGTGAATCAACAAGGTAAAACAGAACCCCAATCTAAAAGTGGAGAAAAGAAAAAAAAAAAAAAAGCCTTGGCTATGGGGACAGAGTTTAGGTGGGGGTGGAACTTAGGCAGGGGCAGAGTTTAGGTTGGGGCGGGACCTAGGCGGGTGGGTGGGTGATGTTTGAGCGTGGGGTGGGGTGTTGGTGGGGTGACGTTCAAGCGTGGAGCCTCTGCTTAGGACCTGTGTGGAAGGGGAGAGGCAACATGTCGAAAGGAAGGCCTCTGGAGAGTGGAGTTCAGGAGTTTGGAGGTAAGGCCTTGAGTGAGGGTGTGTGGGTGGGGTTTAGGCCCAGCTCGTTGGAGGGGGTCTCTGAGTGTAGAGGTGTGGCCCTGGGTGGGAGTGCAGGGGCGGGGCTTGGGTTCTGTGCCGCAGGCCGGAGGCTCGGAGGGCAGAGGATTAGGCCTGGGAGCCCAACAGGCTCCTTGGTGCCTAAGTGGACAGGGAAAGCACTGGCCGCATTCCCTTCCATTCCTCTGTGCCTCTCCCCTATCTCCCCCACGGTCTCCCATGTCACTGTTGGATCCCTAACCATGGGTGGGTCCCACTGGGTGTAGGAACTCCTCCCCTCCCCCAGCCGCCCCTCAGTGGTGCCAGTCCCATCCCACCTCCACTTCTCCTCCCCCTTCACTCCCCCCACACCCCACATCCTACCCATTTGCTGGGGGTTCCTCCCATCCCCTTAGTTGTCCGTGGTCCCCCTCCGGGGCCTGGTAGGTGGTTGTGAGGAGACACGAATTCCGCATCCTCCTAGTACGCCATCTTGACTCTGCCCCTCTAGGTCTTCTGCTCAATTTTTGATTGGGTTGTTTGTTTTTTTTATATGAGCTGCATGAGCTGTTTGTAAATTTTGGAGATTAATCCCTTATTGTTCGCATTGTTTGCAAATATTTTCTTCCATTCTGTGGGTTGTCTTTTTGTTTCATTTAAGGTTTCCTTTGCTGTGCAAAAGCTTTTGAGTTTAATTAGGTCCCATTTGTTTATTTTTGTTTTTTTCTAGGAGATGGATTGAAAACAGTATTATGCGATTTATGTCGAAGAGTGTTCTGCCTATATTTTCCTCTAAGAGTTTTATAGTATCTGGTCTTACATTTAGGTCTTTAATCCATTTTGAGTTTATTTTTTTGTATGGTATTAGAGAATGTTCTAATTTCATTCTTTTACATGTAGCTGTCCAGTTTTCCCAGCCCTATTTATTGAAGAGACTGTCTTTTCTCCATTGTATATTCTTGCCTCCTTTGTCATAGATTAATTGACTGTAGGTGCATGAGTTTATATCTGGGCTTTCTATCTTTTTCCATTTATCTGTATTTCTGTTTTTGTGTCAGTACCATAATGTTTCGATTACTGTAGCTTTGGAATATAGTCTGAAGTCAGTTACGCTGATTCCTCCAGCTCCGTTTTTCTTTCTCAAGATCGCTTTTCCTATTCAGGGTCTTTTGTGTCTCCATACAAACTTTAAAATTTTTTGTTCTAGTTCTGTGAAAAATGTCATTGGTAATTTGAATCTGTAGCCTGCCTTGGGTAGTATAGTCATTTTGACAATATTGATTCTTCCAGTCTGAGAACATCATATATCTTTCCATCTGTTTGTGTTGTCTTCTATTTCTTTCATCAGCATCTTATAGTTTTTCAGAGTACAGGTTTTTTGCCTCCTTAGGTAGGTTTATACCTAGGTATTTTATACTTTTTAGTGTGATGGTAAATGGGATCATTTTTTTAATTTCTCCTTCTGATCTTTCATTGTTAGTGTACAGAAATGAAAGGGATTTCTGTGTATTAATTTTGTTTCCTGCAACTTTACCAAATTCATTAATGAGCTCTAGTACTTTTCTGGTCTCTTGTGATTTGATGACTAACTTTACTGTTGTGTTTGGATTCCTTATTCTTGAGTGTGTGTGTATCTATTGTAGATTTTAGGTTTGCTGTTACCATGAGGTTTTGATATAGCAGTCTATATATAAACAAGATTGTTTTAAGTTGCTGGTCTTTTAATTTCAAATGCATTTCCAATATCCTGTGTTGGTACTCTCCTCTTCTCATGATTGCTGGTTTTGATATCATATTTTTGTGTGGATGATTTTCTACCTTTATTGTATGTTTCCCTTTCCTTGTGAACTTTTCCATTCATAATTTTCTTGTTTCTAGTTGTGGCCTTTTTTTTTTGCCGCCTAGAGAAGTTCCATTAGCATTTGTTGCAAAGCTGGTCTGGTGGTGCTGAATTCTCATAGTTTTTGCTTGTCTTTTCCTTCTCCTTCTCCTTCTTCTTCCAGATACTACCTCTTGCAAATGCTTTTGTTAAAGGAATTCTTCCCAGGAGGCTCGGTGTGAACAGTAGGTTAAAGACAGGGCCGCTTTGGTAGAGGTGAAGCGGAGATCCCAGCTTACCCTTCCCCCTTCCCACACCCGAGGGATTCTGCACAGACCAGCGTTCAAGGGCCGTGTGGGCAGTGTGTGAGTGTGCAGGCCTGCGTGCCTGTCTAGAGGTGGGTTGGAGAGGAAAGAGATTCTATTGTTCATAAAAATGTAACATGCTCAACAATACCCCCCCCCCTTTTTTTCTTTTCTAAATTACTTGCTTTTATATTCTGGGCTCCCTAGAACTTGGATTGACTTGTAACTGAGCAAATACTTGTTTAGTTCTTGCTGAGCTGCTATCATGATGTGAGGCTTTAGAGAAATATATGGAGCAGTCCTGCCCCCAGAAAGTATATAATCTAATTGGGAAGCCAAGACGGTCACCGTCCTGAGAGTGCTTCCAAATTTACAGGTTTTCATTTCTGATCTCTTGCCTGAATTTTAGCTCTAATACTTTACCTGTCTGTCTGCCTCCTGGACAGTCTCTGCTTGGCTGTCCCACTCTCACCCGAACTCAAAATTTCTAAACCTGGAGCTATGCTCTTTCTCAGAAAACCCAGAAAGTTCACAACACCAACATCAGAGTTGTCTGCTAAAAGAAAAAAAGCACTGAGGAGCATCAGGAGGCAGCAGGGATCATCACAGTGACAAAAGCAACACAGATAATTGGGGAGAGTTACCATTAAATATGTGAAGCCCATCATGCATGACAGGGAAGAGGTGTGTCCTGCAGGGAATGTATACCAACATCATCTCGACTAGTCTCAGATGTCTTGTAAGACTCCCTCCGTATTAATGTGATGGTAGTATTAAAAAACAGGTGTTTTATATATAAATGGCCTTTAATTGCTTGTCAACAACTACCACCACCGTTCAGCCGAAGAAATAGAAATCTGTTCCAAAAATGGAGGGAAAAACTGGCCCTGATGGATTTTCTCAAAGATGGTACTATGTACACAAAACCATATTTACTGTAATTTCTGGGTGATGACTGGAATTTTCAAGGGTAATATTGACCTCGTCTGCTTACTTTATTGTTTTAAATTTTTATTGGAGTATAGTTGATTTACAATGTTGTGTTAGTTTCAGGTGTACAGCAAAGTGAATCAGTTATACATATGCATACATCCACTCTTCTTTAGATTCTTTTCTGTATAAGCCATTACAGAGTATTGAGTAGAGTTCCCTGTGCTATACAGTAGGTCCTTATTAGTTATCTATTTCATATATAGTATCGTCTGCTTACTTTAAAATGAAAATCCTCCATGAATTGTGACTTCATTGTATTTGATTTTGCTATAGAGGACAAACCGAGGCTGCAGGTAGCAGACCACTGCTTGGTGTAAGGGAGAACTCCTAACAAGACAGCTGCCCAAAGGCACACTGGGTGGCTGCGAGAGCAGTGTGCTTTCCTCCCAATTCAGACACAGGCCAGGATGAATTCCTGCATTTGGAGGGAGGCTGAATTGAAAAGCCTCCCAAGTTCCTTACAACTAAACATTTTATGAGTGTATGAATATGAGTTCCTTTGGAGGTCAGAGAGGTGAGAAACTAAAATTAGAAGGCGTTTTCGCAAAGAGGCCTTCCTGATGAAGGAGGTTATTGGGGCTTGCTTTTAAGGACTGCTAAGTTGGGAAGGTGAGGCAGGGAAAAGCGTTATTCTGGGTGTCAGAGGTGTGGAAGAGGCTAGGCAGGGGCAGGGGAATGAAGAGGGCAGCTGATGCTGGTGGAGGAAGAAAGAAATATACTAGAAAGAGCCCCCTTGAGAGAGAGGATGAGTTGAACTGTGTTTGAGGCAGTGGTGAGCTTAGCAAAAACCTGACAGCTGTTCATACATTATCTGAGAAACCTGACAGTTGCCTAAGGACACGTGAAGTTTGGAGCAGCTCTGAAATGAAAAGAGGTGGGAAAACTGTACGCTGTGTTAAAGCTTCCTCCGTAGAGCTGAAGAACTGGGGTTTTCCTAAACACAAGGGCAGGGCTACCCATCAGAACTCCCAGTAGGTCCAAGGCCAAGTAACTTGCTCTTTTTAGGTGTCTCATCCCTCTGTCTATATTGAGATGAAAGGGCAGCAAGAAAAATCTGTGAACATCCCACTAAAGTCAGGACATGACATTTTAAGAACTTTATTTCGCCACAGAGGTGAAAAGGAATTTTTAAGAATATGATAAAGATGCTTTGTTCGTGAACAAACAAGTACAGAAATGGTACAAGATCATTTATTACATAACTGAAAGCAATCCTGACATGGAATTGTTTCAAAAGGACCTTTGAATGATTATCCATTTAGTAACTCTACTCTTGTATTTATAATGTAAATCATACAGTAAAACCATTATTGGATAGTTTGCAGTAGTGTGCAGCTTTGAGCGAGGGTGTATCCTCTGGACTATAAATGACCAATCTCTGTTGTCACCCAGTCCCACCTGAGCCCCTAGAGATACGGCTGTGCATGTTATGTAGGTGATCAAAGAAATATCATGATGGTCTTGTCAGAAACTCAAAAGCTGTGATGGTTCTGAGTAGTTTGTATGTCTCTATGTTTTGGTGTTATTGGGTTACAACTGTGTAACTCTGTATTTTTATTTTATTCCTTTTATCTATACAAAGAAAAGAAAGGAATACATTCAGAAAATTGGGAGCGACACAAATAATGTTTCAATCAAATCCACAAAGAGACCTCAAATCTAGAAATATCATTAACCTGGAGCAGGTGAAGTCCCAAACGTTCTACTACGACCATCCTGTTTGTCCAGGTGTGAGGAAAACACTGGGGTGAGCACAGAAGACTAATCACAACACTCATCATTGGGATAATGGGGATCCTTGGTAGAATAAAATATCAGCAAATTATGCTAACTCTGAGAAATAGACATAAGACTTTTGTAGCTTGGATTCTGGCAATACCCAGTGTTGTTTATATTCCATTACCTTCTGCTATAGAATATTATCTCTCCTTGGATCCTACCAGTTTATGATTAACCTTGATTTCAAATGAGTTTTTCAAGACATTGTAGTTTTTCCTCCTCTCTTTTTAAATGTTCATACAAGTAGGATTTGGATAAGATGAGGGGAAAGGGCCACTCAGGCCAAGGGAAGCAGCCTGAGTAAAGACAGTATATTCAGGTAGGAGGGAAACCAGAGGGGGAGCAGCCAGGCTGGGACAGATGATTCCTCCTGGAGGGGGAATAGTTGAAGGTTAAGGAGAAATATTTTGGTGGGCGATCTTATATAGCAATGAACATGCTGGGTTATAGAGCAGTGAGGTGGGGGGCCAAAGAGGGGATGTGGCAGAGGAGAATATGACAACTCATAGGTGGGTCATTATGAGGAACAATGGGGGCAACTGGGTGGCTGCTGAGTGCAGAGCTAGGGAACAGTCTACAAGACCACCCTCATGCAGACAGCGAGTTCAAGTTTGGGGGGCCCCAAGGCCAACTTCAGTTTCAATATTTTGCTAGCAAGACTCACAAAACTTACTGAAAGTTGTTATACATGTTAAACCATGGTTATGACGTATTACAGTAAAACAATACAGCTGAAAGTGAACCAAGGGAAGAGATGCATGGGGAAGAGTCCAGGAGAGCTCTAAACTCAAGAACTTCCAACTGGAGTGTGGAAAGCGTTAACATTTCCAGGAACAATGTGAGACAGTGAGCACAAAGTATTGCCAACCAGCAAAGCTCACCTAAGCCTTGGTGTCCAGAGTTTTGATGGGAGCTCAGTTACATAGACCTGAATGGCCACCTACATTGCTGACCTCAGTATCCAGCCCCTCTAGAGGTCTAGCTGGTGCCACGTGACCCAAAGCCTCCACCCTTAATCACATTGTTGGAGTATTGGTGTGGCCCATGGCCCTCAGACACTCTGATCAGACACGACATTCCAAGGGTTCAGAGGTCACCTCCCAGGGAGGTGTGGTTAATTCTTTACTGCACACTGAGGTAACACACTTTTGCTCCTTTTTTCTTCTCCCTCACATTTCTGTCCCTTCCTTCTTCCTTTCCCTAAATCTTTTAACGTTCAAAACAATCAATGTCCCGAACGACATCTTCTTAGCTGCTGTCAAGTCTGGCTACAGTCATAGTGACTGGGCTGCAAGAAATGAGATCAGAGTCAGTGGCGTGTCTTCATCCTCAGCTTGACAAACTCCATGGAGGGCACTGGGCACATCTCGTGGTGCCAGGTCCCTGGAGAATGTTAACTGCAAGGATGACTTCTACTAACTTGGGAAATTACAACAAATAGAAATTACCTCCGAGGCCAAGGACTAAAAGTCTGATTTCCATGGTAACATAGAGATCGCCCCTCTCTGCTAGGGATGGAGAATATATGGCCCCAGAAGACTTATTCTGGGGCCATATATTCTCAAACAATGAGATTTCTTTAAAAAAAAAAATTACCCCAAAGAAAGTGACTATGTGATTCAGATCAGGCTGCCTCAAAGCCTTAGGACAGTTTCCTTTAGAGCTCTCCCAGGTGGCTTTTTGTTTTACTTACGATTTCTTTCTTGGTCAACTTGTTTCCTTCATTGAATGCTTAGCCCAGAGAAAGCCTTCTCAGATAATGGGGAGCTTTTTCTTCCTGGAGATGTTGCCATCTTGAATCATAGCTCATCTTCAGGCTTCCTTAATCATCTGTAGAGATTTCTATGAGGGTTGCCTGCCTTAAACATTTTTTAAAAATTATTTGGAAAAAGCAGTTTTGTCTCAGCTTTGGGCTTAGGGCTGCATTATAAATGCTAAAGGGCTTTATTTGCAAATAAAATGTTTTCCACAAGCACTTGTCTAACCAAATCACAGAGCACAAAGATAAGAGGACTTGAATCGACAAAAATGATCATTATTTGCCAAGGGAAACTCTCTCAAATGTGCTCATACCTACCCACATCTGCTTTTTGATCTTGGGGCCAAAAACCCTCTTGATTTAAGTGTTTTGCTTAGGGTGCACTTATCTCAGAATTGTGACATGAAATAAATAGGGAAAGTAAACAGCATTATTTTAAAATAATGCAATTTGTATCTAATGCGGTCATGTGTGGTACTCTAACTTATTATGTGGAACTGTAATTTGAAATACTTCATATCCTATATTTTAAAACTAACCTAGGGTTTTCTCCGACGTTTTCAAAAGTCACTATTATATTTTCATTTTGTCATTAACATTGATTATGCTACCATTCTAGTGTTCTGCTTTATATATTTTAATTAAATGTTTTATATTGTGTACTTGAACCCTGAGGCAATTTTAACATGAAGCGGACAATTTTATAAATGGAAAAAAATAAAACCTTACAAAATGATTGGTGTGTTCCCTGCTGCACAGAACATTTAAGAGCCAGAATTCCTGCCTCAAAATGTTTCCAGGCTAAGTAAAATTATAAGGAAAATTAGATGCTTTTAAAATGTCAAGAGTTAGCTCTTTTATTTGGTTTGATTTTTGGTTTGTTTGATATAGTCATGAAACCTTTTCTCCTTATAGATGAGTCCCTTTTTGCTGAAGAGAAGGTAGTATAAAGGTTTATTACATGATTATTTGTAATCATTTAAAAATTGAATACAGTGTAAGTGTCCCAAAATAGGGGGCTGGTTGCATGGTTAGGTAGCATCCACACCATGTAATAACACATGTTTACTATATGTTAAGAGAGAAAATCAGATCATAATCAGTATACACAGAAGAGTCCTCATTTTATTAAGAAAAAATATGTAGAATATGAATAAATAATATGTGTAAATATGCATGGAAAACCCTGAAAGTCTATTTACACCAGGTTAGTAGTGGTCTCTCTGCATGAACTTGACATGATTTGAAAGATAATAAATCCCTAAATCTTGAAGGGACTTGGAGATCATTTAATTCAGTTACTCATTAATTCACCAGATAACTCATTCCATTTACAGACTGATCCAAATATTCGGGAGTTCTCTCTTAAATGGAATTCCTACCTGCCTCCCTGTAGGTTCCACTCGCTGGTGCCCTCTCTGCCCTCGGGAGACATGTGGGATAAATCCAATTCCTTATCCATCACTGCTCTTCAGCTATTGAAAGACTACTCCTCCTTCTTCCTAAATCTTCTTTTCTTCAGTGTAACATCCCTAATTTATTCAATCATTCTTTGTGATTTCCCGACTCCTCCTATGGCCTCATACATTTTTCTGGAGGTCATGGAATTGTTGGCATCCCTCTTAAGATGGGTCATCCAGAACAGACCCCCATGTTCAAGTGCGCTCAAGCCAGCCCAAATCCAGTGGACCTTGTTTGCTCCTTTGATCTCTAACCAGTAAAGGCCACGGTTTGTATCAACTTGAAGTCAACGAAAACTTTTCCAGAGATCTTCTATATGAGCGACTGTTAAGGGCCATCTTCCCCAATTTGAATTCATTCTATTAATTCTTTGACTCCAAAGCAGAATCTATACAGCTATAACAAGCTGCAATTCAGCTTCCAGCCTTTCTATTAATCCTTACTAAGCCATATCTTATTTGTTTTATTCTATATCCAAGTCTATCAAACTCATTTCAAATCTTGATTCTGTCCAGCAATGTGTTACCTCTTTTTCAGTTTTTTGTACTTCCTATATTGATAAGTAAACCATCTCTATCTTTAGTCATCTCTGAAAATCATTTTTAAGGGCAAAGACTAGAAGTCTCTGAAATCCCAAATCTGCTTTTCACACAGGACTTGATGGTACAGTATTTCACTGGACGTCCCCCTCTATTCACGTCCTACAACTCTGGGGTGAGCCAGCAAGCATCCCCGACGAGATGGCATAGGCGGCAGCTAGGGAGGAACACAGCCCTGAATTTCCTACCACCGGGCACAGTAAAAATGTCTTGTGCTTTTCCCACCACCAGGCACAGGAAAAAGAATATGAAAGCAAAAAGTGGAGACAAAACTAAAGAGAGGGTATTTTCCCGAAAGAAAGGAAATGTAGTAAAAGAACGGAGTCCCTGGTATCAATCAGCGCTTCCATGCCACTGACAAGCTAAGACCCTATAAACAGAGTAACGGGTTGGACCCCTGCCTAGTTTCCCCTGTAAATGCCACCCATGTCTGGCCCATTTATTTGAAATGTGGTCTCCAGAAAACTCTTGGATGGGGGAACCAAGTTCCTGGGAGAATTAGTCAGCTGTGAGTTTCACAGACTTTTGTCTTTACCCTGATTCTGCAGCGTCCCCATGGAGCTCTGGTTCCACACGTCCACGGTGAGGGAGTTGAATGTGACCTGGTGACCTTCACGTCTTCTCCGTTCAATACTTTTGATATGAAGATAAGTTTGATGCACGGTCAAGGGGCAATTTCCAGTTTTTCCTCATTATGCTGTTCAAGGTTATCTGTGGAACACAGATTTGATATTTCCAGAGCTTCTCTCTTTTTAAAAAAAAAAAATTATTTTATTGATGTAGAGTTGATTTACAATGTTGTGTTAATTTCTGCTGTACAGCAAAGTGATTCAGTTATACACACATATCCAGAGCCTCTCTCTTGCTCAGTAGTTCTTTCACATATCTCAAATAGGCTCCCTGCTTTTTCCACGCCCCTCAGGCACCGCTTTCGGCCCCTGCATGCTCCCTGTTTCCTGAGAAAATCGCGGAGATCTAGCCTGATGGCTAAGGGCAGCTGCGGCAGCCTCTCGGGCCTGGACCTCTCAGGCCTGGACTGCACACCCCTCAGCTGTGAATCCTGCTCCTTTCTGCCGAGGCACCCAGCCCACCGCTAAATTTCTTACAGCCTCAGTTTACTTACATAAAATGGGGATGATAATTCTCGCAGGACCATGGTGAGGCTATGTCAAAGAAAGAGTGTAAACTGTTAAATATATTGTCTGGCACATAGAAAACACACACATAGATGTTAGCAAAAAAAACAAAAAAAACTTCACATTTCTCTGCATCTTCACCCTATCTGGTCTGAGAGGAAGTAGGATACATATTCTTTTTCTGAGGTTATCACAGTTCCATTTGTATTGATTACTGGCTTAAAACAATAAAGAGGAATTACAGGTTTATGTAAGTGGAGGTCCAGAGAGAGGACAGAATACTGACAGCAACTTCAGGTTAAGGTGAGGGCCCCTCAGGGTGATGAGATGGCTGCAGAAGTTCCAGCACCTCATGCTTCATTTTTCACATTCAGCAGAGAAAGAGAGCTGCTTCCAGAACTTCACTCAGAAGAGCAAAGCAGCTTCTTTTTCAAAAGTCTAAAGAAAACTTCTCTCATATCTCACTGGTCTGAATGAGATGAGATGCCTTCCCTAAATCAGTCGGGTGATAAGTTCATGCTATTTTAGGCTTGAACCCCATACTCTATTTCTAGAAACAGGGTGGAGTCAAATTTCCCCATTGCCTATAGGGTTTGGGGTACCCAGGCAGCATTGTCCAATTATACAGTTTCAGGAGGCCTGATCCCTATGGATTTCTCTTCTGGAACTGTGTTCTATGCTATCCACATGAAATGCAATGGGAATAGTGCTCTGTGGAGTTACTCAGCTGGAAGCATTGGACCTGGAAAGAGGTACAGTAAGTCCCCTACATACAAACCTTCAAATTGTGAACTTCCAAAGATGTGAACATGCGTTCGCATGTCCAATCACGTAAGTTGGTTCACATGTCTGGTGTATATTGTCATGTGCGTGCATCCTCTACAAGTGGTTATGCTTTTGTATCGATCTGCAAGAGGATGACTTCATTGAATTCCTTGCTGTGCAACATGAGGAGCTTACTAATGAAGACCTGATAGAATTGGAGGCACAGAGAAAGGACGAAAAGAGACAAGAGGAAGAAAAAGTAACTGAAGAACTGAAGAGATTCACGATGCAGGAAATGGCAAAGAGATTTTCTGTATTTGAGGAGGCACTGTTAGTTTTTGAGGCACAGGACCCGAACGTAGAACGGTACATGAAGAATGCAGCAGCCATTCAGAATGCAATCCAGTGCTACCGTGTCATCTATGAAGAGGAAAAAAAGAGCTACTACCCAGACATCCCTGGATCATTTTTTCAAGAGGGTAGATAGAATTGAATCCAGCAAGGAACCAGAACCTGTGCCATCAACGTCAGGCGTGAGTGAAATTGCAGCCTGCCCTCCATCTCCTATTGCTGACGGTCCTTCATTTCTACCATCTCCCACCTCCTCTCCCTCCTCCAGTCAGTAACTCTTCTTGCCTGTTCACTCGATGCCAGCCCCTGTATGCCAGCTGTTGTACTGTACTACTGTACTTTTCAAGGTACTGTACCGTAAGATTAAAAATGTTTATTTTTGTGTCTGTCTTTTATGTATTATTTGTGTGAAAAGTATTATACACCTATTACAGTATAGTACTATATAGTCGATTGTGTTAGTTGGGTACCTAGGCTAACTTTGTTGGACTTAAGAATAAATTGGACTTACAAACACACTCTTGGAATGGAACTCGTTCGTATGTAGGGGACTTCCTGTACTTGAAGTTCAAGGAAGTTACCACAGGGGTACTAGATATTGGATAGCTCATCACAAAGGTCACTCCACCATGTGCCTTTGAGTCCATCTCTTCCTCCTTTTCCTACGGAACGTTCCCCTGTTAATTTATCCTTTTTCTTGAATTGGCATCAGCTCCCTTTTTATTGGGTCACTCGCTTATGCTGATTCTTCTTCATCCAAAACCAAACAGAAATTAAAATTAAATTAAGTTAAAATTAAAAAATCAAAGCTTCCCCAAACCTGCTACTCCACCAAGCTACCTTAGCTGCCCTATCACAGTTGCTGAAAGCACGGTCTGTATTCATTGCCCCGGGTCAATAATCTTGCTTCTGCCTCAACCTCTCCGCTGAATCTGCTCTCTCAGAATCATTTCTCTGTAAACTAATCCAAACGTCAGGCCAGTTCCAACTCCTCTGATCACCACATCCTTCTCCTTGAAACTCTCTCCTCCTTTCTATCCATTTCTTTGATCAATATTTATTGTTCACCTGCCATGTGCCAGACACTGGGGTAGATGCTGAGAATGTAAACATTAAAAGAATCCGGTCCTTGTCCTCAAAGAGGCTATAAAGGCAGTGGAAGGACAGCCAATGAGACAACAGGTGAGAGCCAGAGTGGAGGAAACATCTAAATCTACTAGGAATAGGAGAAGCTTCTAAAAAGGCAATTCTTGGACTGTTTTTAAAAAGCTCGGAGTCTGTTGATTGGAAAATGTCAAAGGCACAGGGAGAAGCATGGTGCAATCGGGAAACTGCAAGTGGCTTGGTATGGTGTGGAGGATGGCAGAGACTGTGGGGCGGGAGGGAGATAAAGTTGTTCAAGAAGGTAGAAGCCAGGTCGGTCAAGGTTTTGGACAATGTGATATAGATCGTGGGCAGCTGCTGAAGAATTCTGAGCCATTTAATGCCATGATCCAATTCATATTTTACAAAGGTCATTCCAGTGGAGGACAAAATAGGCAGGCCCAGAAGCTGGAGGACCAGTAAGGAGGGTGCTAAAGAATTTGGATAAAGATGATGATGTTTCTGAACTACAACTATGGTGGGGGGTGTTAAGGAGGTAGAACAAATTCAAAAGATATTGAGGAAATAAAAATATACAGCATATAATATGGGATAGGAAGGTAGGACCAGTAAAAAATGGTGAAACCAAGTGGAAAGAGAAATTCAATAATGTCAAATATAGTAGAGAGGTTAGTCAAGAAAAGAACACAGAATATTCTTGGTTTCCTCATTACTTCTATGACCAGTTCTCACTCGTGCTTGGGTTCTTAGCCCTGCCCCTGAGCAGGGGTGCTTCCCAGTGAAAAAGCCAGAGCAGATCTCCTGCATTCTTCCCTTCACAACACCATCTAATCTTATGGCTTCGACAATCACATCTATGTCCTAAGCTCCAGTTCTACTCATCTGAGTCTGAATTGTTTCTCAAATTCCAATGTCAGTTTTCAGTGCTTCCTCAGTGTCTTTTGCTTGGATGTCCATCTCTGCATTCTAACTCAACTGAAATCATCGCCTTTTCTCCAGACATATTCCTTCTCCCCTGTTTCTTAATCTGTTAATGCCGCTGCTCTCCTTTTAGCTAGACAATTTACTGTCACCTTTGCATCCTTATTAGTTCATTCATTCACTCATCAAATATTATTGAACGCCTACGATATCTCTTGAACTCTTCTAAGTGCTGTAGATATAGTGATGACCTAAACAAAGGTCCTGCCCATATACAGCTTCATTCTAGTAAGGGAATACATATCATATTAGATAAGTGCAAGAGGGTAAGAGTGACAGAGTGCTTGCTTGCGACATTCAATAAGTTGGTAAGACCTTTTACTTTAATGTCTTTTGCATTTATCCTCATCCTCTATTCCAACACTGGACCAAAGTTCTGCCTTCAGCATCCCTCAGACAAATGGTAATAGTGTCTCAGTTTAATCCAATTCATTTGAAACAATATGTAGTGAGCCCTTACTACATGCTGGACACTTGGCTTGTTACAGATCCTGAAATGAACTCTAAAAAATTTGCAATTTAGAAAAAGTGATGAAATGACCACCTAAACCACTTAAATACAAAAAATTGATAAAATTCCACATGGAAATTCTACCTAACTAGCCAGGGAAATTCACAGGATGGGTAGATCACTTTTGAAGGGGGCTCAGTTGAATTAGGGGTATTCAAAATGCCACTCAAAGAATGGATTGGACTTTTATTGGGTCTGGGGTGGCAGCTGGGGAGGAAAATGCATTCCAAGGGGAAGACACTGGATGAGTAAAGGAAGGAATATGGGAAGGCATGAGTGTCCCGGTGATAGTGGGTAGTTCCATTTTCTGGGAGCTTCGGTTACTGTTAGAGGAAGCTGAGGCTAGGAAAACAGACTAGTACCATCCTGTAAAGAAGCATAAAGGCTGGTCTGATGAATTTATATTTAAATTATGAAAATCCATCGTTTTTTCTCTTATTTTTATTAGATACATGACCTTTTCATTTGTTAATTTGTTTATTTATAGAACACTTGTGGAATTACTACCCACTACTATCCCAGAATATTGGTAATTTAGTAAAAAATTGCTATACAAGACCCATGTGTTGAAAAAGTATCTTATGATATGAAAGTTAAATGAACTCTGGTAGACGGTGGCATGAATGTATTTGTATCTGAAAAATTATGTTTCTGAGCTTTGAAATATTTTGGGTTTCCCATTATTTTGAAATTAGATAAAGACTAATTTGGAAGCTAGGAGTGAGCTAGCGTCCAAACTTCTATTTTTGCTAACTTCGTAGAATGAAGAAAAAGAAAATTTCTCTCCTGTGGGCTTTATCAAAATTCTATGAATTGGCAAAGGCTATGAAACATGAGAAATTTGAAGAACAAATCTGAGTAGAATATCTCCAGACTTTAATAAATGTCTGAATGAAAATACCATAAATATGGTTTCTTCCAAAAATATGTTAATAATTATCCATTTCTAGAATGAGACATTAGTTTCTAAAGAGGTGCTAATTTGTCTTTCTAAATAAAAGATTGAATTGTTTTAAGTTTTGCATCACCTTATAAAAGGAAATTCCCATTTGGAGGATTTTCAAAAACAAATAAACCAGTTGAAGTTTCCAAATATAGAACTATATGTGTTATATTGATGACATCTCCTAACAACCAGCTTTCTAATTTAGCTTCTGAATTATTCTGTACATGGACAATCTCTTGAAAGTATATATTTGGTAATGAGTATCATACTATTATTCTCCTATGTGAGTAGATTTGAAACCCAATATGATTTCAAAATTGGCCAACTTTACCAAGGAAACATGAAGGTTTCCATGGTTCCAGAGAATCAATAGTGCCCTCTAAAGGAAATCCATGTGAGGTACGTCCCATATCCAGGTTTAATTCAGCAGTTAATCTGCCAAAATGTTACTCAATTGTAAATCCAAAAATGGATTCAAAATTATAAAAAGAATGCAGGCCAGCCCTCATCATAAGTACCCTAGGTAGCTGCCCACCCCACTTTGGGGCTGTTGGAGCAGAAAGACCATTCTTCAGCCCTAGTTGCTTCTTCGTGCTGAGAACTGTTGTCACCACCCTGGTGGAAAGTTCCTGGAAAGGGAAAAGGTGATGGTTTCTAAAGGGAATCCAGGTACGTGTCTTGGGAAAGTGTGTCACGTATAAGGAAAAATGTGTAGGAGTTTCAAGGAAGCCTTGTCAGCTTTTTGCCCTGGGCCAACTCAGAAAACGCGAATATCGGGAAGACAGCCAAATCAGCTGAATTCCAAGAGGACAGACAGTGTGGTCTGGCTGAAACACATGGAAATTAAAAGAAGTGATATGAAACATTTATGGATATGTATCTGTCCATCTAATTTTGTGGTTTAATCTTACATTTTTTCTTCTATCCATCTTGCATGATACACAGAGAAATAGTCACAAATGACTTGATAATGTTACAAGAAATATTGGGCAAAATTTTATATTGTTACTGCTGATTAGGAGCGGGAGAAGCCTTGGAGATTAATATCTGCCTTAGAGGCATAAAAAGTCAATAAGTACAGAGGACGTTAATCCCAAATATAAATTGCTGAAGCAGGTTATTATTGTCATAATGAGATGGCTGAGAATGAAGTTTAAAATATTTCCTTTCTTCTGTTGCCAAAACTACACGTACAGAGAATTGTTTATATTTTAAAAATTTTCCTTCAGCATTCAGGTCCAGTTTTGTCAGACAATAAATATCATGGTAAGGTTGGCACTCGGCACATACACCTGTAACAGGTGAGACAGCTTACCTGGCACCTCCAAATATAAGACTTCACCTGAGCCTCACATTGACCTTGTAAGGTCGGCAGGTCAACTATTTATTTTTAATTAGTTAATTATTTATTTTTGGCTGTATTGTGTCTTCATTGCTGCGCACGGGCTTTCTCTAGTTGAGGCGAGCGGGGGCTACTCTTCGTTGCGGTGCGTGGGCTTCTCATTGTGGTTGCTTCTCTTGTTGCGGAGCACGGGCTCTAGGCACATGGGCTTCAGTAGTTGTGGCACACGGGCTCAGTAGCTGTGGCACACGGGCTTAGTTGCTCCGCGGCATGTGGGATCTTCCTGGACCAGGGCTCGAACCTGTGTCCCCTGCATTGGCAGGCAGATTCTTAACCACTGCGCCACCAGGGAAGTCCCAGGTCAACTATTATAATAGCAGAGATGGAAAGAAATCTCATGAGCATTTAATTTCCCAAGATCCTTTTTTCTACTTATTGATTAGAATATTAAAACACCTGAAGATATATTAGGTTAAAGATGAAGGGAAGTTAAAAATCTGCTAAGATGATCCATCAGCCACAGCAAAGCTTTCCGCCACCTTTTGGGACAGTCCAGGTGAAGGGACACATTTCCACAGAGATGGCTGTGGTTAGTAGAGTGAGTACCATCTTAATTAGACGTGACCCATTCGTCTAAAGGAATCTGAGAATTATGGCAATTAGAGTCATTCTTAGCAGGTTCCTCAAACTACGAGCCAAGCTAAAAGGTGCATCGTCAGAGCATCGTCAGAGAGCTGACAGGACATGCTGGCTCACTTATAGCACTACATCTACTCACAAGCCTCCTAGGATGCATTTGAACTTCACAGGCTAGAAGTTAAAAGGGGTTTTAAGTGTTCATTTAGGTTTCCCTTCCAAATGGCTCTTGGAAAAGACAAATCCTGGAAACTATAGATTTCTTTAAATCTCCAGGGCAGGAGGTTACACAAAATCCCTCCTATGACTTATCCTTTTTAGCTAAGAGGTTATTTTAAAGTAGGTGCCAAGGATGTACTTCTAAGGGTTTATCACCACCACAGCCCAGCACAGTGGCTGGCGGGGCCAGAATCACAGAGCTCCCTGGGTCTGACTGCCCGTCTCAGTGTGGAGTGGGATGTGGGCAGCCTTCTCCCAGCATGTTTGGAATTCTTTTCTGGAACCAAGGCCCCACTTTGGGAAAAAATGGCTCTTGATGGAGTTTCTGCTCACGGGGGCCTCTGGTGGGGTGAGCAAGAAAGCTTCTAGCCTGGGAAACACAGAAACAGCCTAGGTACAACCGAGGGTCAGAAGCTGTCTGCCTTCAGTGCCTTGGCCACTGAACAGAAACACTACTTTCTATTTTATGCACTAAACTCTGTATGAGGTCAGAGCCCATGGCTCTGAGAAGGGTGCTGTTAAGTTCGTACTGACTCCATAACTACTGGGTCTTCTCACTGTCACAGACCAGTTCCTCCTTGTCCTATGAATTATTATTATCATGCTGCTCTGTGTGGTTGTCATACTTGGACATGGCACGGACAGCAAGTCCAGAAGTTAGGAGGGCAAGGATTATTATCCCCACCTCGCTGCTAGGAAACCAAGGGTGAAATGAAATGATTGGGCCTGAGGACACTCTGCTGGCTGAGGACACTTGGCCCCACCCTGTAAGCAGTGCTCTTTGCTTTGTATCATTTATCCACCCTCCTTCCCTCCTGTGCCACGTGTCCGTGAGGCAATGTGATAAAATAACTAACGCCGATAGGATGAGATCAAAAGTGATTCCCCCTTGGTCTCTCTTCTGTAAGATCTTTCTGGAGACAGTATCTTTAAGTGTTCACTGTCTTGGTAAGCATTTGAGGCTGGAAAGGATAGCATTTTCTTGTGGCTTTTAGGGATGATGAAAAGCAGTGAGTAAAGGTGCACCTTTAATTTTCTTGTATAGGACGTTCAGGAACACACTACAGGTCTTTCGGCTGTTCAAGAAAACTGGCCCAGATACTAGGATTCTGCCCTGTGTTGGGCCAGGGGGACTAGGTGACAGGGCATGGGCGCTACATCAGTTAGACAGAGGATTGTGACCTGTATGTATGGAAACCTTCTGCCGGAACACTGTAGTTGTTAAATCATAGAGTCATTCAGGATGTTTCTTGTGGATAATGGGGCAATTATCGCACATTTTATTTCTACTTTACTGGATTTGAGCACTGCTTTGGCGACTGGAAGAGCAGGAATAGTTTGGGGGACGGTTGTGAAGTGCAGTGAGATGGGGCGAGGAAAGAAGAGCAGGCAGGAGTCGATGGGCCCTTTACCTAAATGAGCCATGGTTCAGAATACTCATGGCCAACAGAATTGCTTTCTGAGTCTGCTGATAAAGAGAAAGAAAATAAATCCTGAGGACTATTTCTGAAGGCTTACCCGCGACAGGGTCAATCACTGGAGGCACTGGCCTCCATTAGACTGGCTCATCCCAGGAGTCTAAGATTCTACCAATCAGGAAACCATCATTTTCCTGACCTCCAAAAACTGGAAAGCGAAAAATCACATTCGCCAGACTTGTACGTACCTAGGGTTCTGGATGCAATGAGGTGAAGGCTATCTTCTTTCAGTTTGGGGCACTTTTTTTTCTGCTGGCAGCCAAGACTTTGGAGACCCTTAAATACACCCTCTAGGTGCTGTAGGGCCAGCGGGAACTAGACTCCAGGCTCCAGTGTCCAGCAATTGTGGTGATGTTGCTTTCCAATAACGGCTTTTAATTCCCTGAATTGCAGCAGGGATAACGCGTTCTTGAAGTCGGGGGGCCCTGCCTGTGGCGAGGAAGGGGTGCCCTGGGGGATGAGTCAGGCAGGGTTCTGGAAGTCAGTTGTAGGAGCCCAGTCTAGAGCCCAATCCTCCAGTTCTTCTGTTTTCATGAGCACTTCATTCCCAGTGTTAAATCCTTTCTGTTCAAGATCTCTCGAGTGGTTCTGTCTTATGCTAAACTTGTTCTGATACATCAAATACCAGGAAAAATAGGAGAGGCCTTCAGTAAACATGGCCCGTTGACATTTTTATTTCAGTAATAAGGAAAGAAAATCTAAGCAAACAAAGAAGTTACTAAGGGGAGGAGATTTGAATTAGAGTAATAGTTCTCTATAATACTAAATAGCAAGAGAATTGGAGTGGTATCAAATTTAGGAAATGATGCACACTCCACTTAAAGGTTCATAATATGTAATTGCCTGGTACAGACTTGGAGAAGCTTGCAATAAAGAAGCATGCTTAATTTTGTTTACCCTTGTATTTCCCAAAGTCATTCAGAATGACAGTCATTATTTGGGAAATGCTAGTTTACTTCAATTAGAGGTAAAAAATATGGTCTTAATAACTATTCTTAAAGTAGCTTAGTACTTCGTAGTAACTTACTAAGGAAATACTTGAGACACACACACACAAAAAATCATGATTTAAAAAGCAAAGACAGGATATAGAAGAAAAGTCAGCAAGCAGTAAAACCAATAAAATAGTGAATGTTGAACTAATTGTTAATGTGGTTACTAAACTTAAAATGCATATTAAGCAAAAGTCTTGTAAGGAAAGATAAAGTAAAATGCTAATAATAACTATAAATTTAAAATCCTCTAATATTTGAACAAAATACTAAGAAGTAGGAAAGGAGGAATGAAGAAAGTGTGTTAATTTTTATATTCTACACTGAGATTTGGTCAACAGATTTGGATTTGTTCTTGATGCTGATAGGAAAATTTAGGAAATACATACATACATACATATTTAATGCTTAAGTAACAGAAAAGTATTTGGATTAATAGCTTTTAAATAAAGAGAGAGAAAGAAAGAAAACCTAATAGAGAAAAAATATCAAGAAATTCTAGCATTAGATGACAAACATAAAATAAAACCCAGTAGTGACACCTGTAACTGTAAAAAGCAAAAACACTTACACTGGCTTTTAAAGAAATCCAACTATATGTTCTTTATAAGCAATCTATCAAAACCAAAATCATATAGAAAGCATAAAATAAATCAAGGGATAGACAAAGATATCACGAGAAACGCAAACCAGAAAGAAGTACAAGGTCTTGGTATCAACACCCAAATAAAACTCAAGGTAAAAAAAATTAACTGGAGAAAAAAATGAGATTTTAATGTTGCTAAAAATTACACAGTGATGACAAAGGGGAGAGATGCCATTGTCTCCCTCTCTGAAATAGGAGCTCCCCACCTCTCAGAAGTGTTAAGGCCCAAGCCTTCAGAAGTGCTTTCCCCTTTGCTCTCCTATGTCCCTTCCAAGGGATGGCTTATTTGATCAATGAAATCAGAAAAGGATCATGTGTACTCATGGACTCCACTCTTGGCACACTTTCTTAGAGCCACCTACCTAAAAGCACAATGAGTTCCACATGGAAATCTCCCTGGAACATAGAATGATTCCACTGGCGAGTGGCTTTGGAGAAATCCGGCCCCTCCTCACCGAAGCCACTAGAATGAAGAGTGAAACGGTGTGCTTGCTCTGTAGACACGGCTTCCGGATCTGCTCCCTGGCATGCTCTGCCAACCTCACTATATAGAACCACCCCAACTATATAGAAATTCTGGGGCTACTGCCTTTTCTGTCCTGGCTACTCCGTTAATGACTAAATGAATTCAGTGAGTAGAGGAAGGTCTATTTTGGCTAGAAATCCAAGCTAAATCCTCCAATTCAGTTTAGTATGCAATGAAGCTAATATTTTATCCCAATCTGATTTCTGAGTATCTTTACCAATTAGTTTATAAACTAGAAAGGAGAGAGCTGTGGGTAATTACACCCTCCAAACCTCCAAAATGGGGGCCGTTAACTTTAATGAAAATATATTAAAGCAATATATAAGAAGAAATTGACAAAACCACATTCTAGAAGGGATACTTAAAACACTCTGTTTCAATCCTTAACTGAACAAAAGGACAAAGACTATGACAGGAGATAGAGAATTTGAACAAATAATAAGAATATGAATACATCAAAATTTGTGCTCTACGAACAGAGACGATATGCATTCTTCTCATATATTCATGGAAAAATTTACAAAATTTGATCATATACTAGCCCCAGATAGAAACTCAACAAAATTCAAAAAGTGACAGTTCTTCCTGCTATATTCTCTGACTGTAAAAATAAAACTGAAGGTTAACAATACAAGCAACAGTAAAATAAAATTTTAAATGAATTAAAAATATTGAGTAATCCTAACCGTCTGGTCAAAGAGACAATTCAAATTATAGTTTCAGAAAGTTGAAATAAATTACATCAGATGCCACCTGTGTACCTTACATCCTTCTTGGTTTCACCTCTGATTCCATCTGTATCTGAGACAAATATTTCCACACAGGTTTCAGCCTGTTTTGTGCGGATAACCGTGCCCCTCAAGGGTGGGTCATACTCAGTACTCATGGATTCTCAACCAGGACGTGTGGGGAAGTTAAGGCCTCAACCAATGGGGATGGGAGTCAGTGGAGAAATAGTTCTTCCTTTTGTCCTTTGGGGAGACAATTCTACGACACATTCAGTACAGTCCTCAGAATGTCCCTATGGGATCAAGGACCACTTTCACATAATGATCATCAACTCAATAACACGTACACACCTTAAACGTCCCTCTTTTCCCTGTTTCACTCTCCCTGGTCTCTCACTCCTGCTCCTGGTATCACTTCCCAAATAAACTACTTGTACACAAGCTCTTGTCTCAGCCTTGCTTTTCCCTTTCCCAAGAACACAAGGTAGGTCAAGCATGGTGCTAGAAAGCTCACCCTTGGGATGGCATCTGGAACCCAATTCACCAGGCAGATGGCAATAAGAACCCCACTGTGGTGAAATGAACTTCAGGTAACTGCAAGAGGACTGAGAATATCACCACGAAAGGATTGCTGCCTATGAGCACTGAGTATATTTACCTATAGAATTAAGACTAAAGCAAATGCAGAATAGGGTATCAGAACAGAGTGTAAATGTTTTATGTCCTGATATTACGGAAATTATTAAACTTGGGAAAGGAAGGGAGAAAGAAATAGGAGCTATTGTAAGAACATTAATTTCTTCATCTGTAATAGTTTAGAGTTAAAAGATATCATTTAAAGCTGATGACCCAAGAATCAGAAATATAATAATATTTAACAATACAAAAAGAAGATATTATCAGCTAAAATTTGTTGTTAGAGAAAAGGGGATGGGGGGAAGAAATATGCTAATTTTTGTTTAACACTGCAGGGTAGGAAATTAATAGATATTGTCCAAAGTAGTAGAAGACTAAGTAAGGGTATTAGGTAGTAGGGAAAAAAACTCACAAACCTTTCTTAATATCAGAAAAAGAAAACACACACACACAGAGGCATATGCATGTACAAAGAAAACAAGCCACATAATGAAAGACATTTTAAAAACTGCTAAAATAGAGTACATAAAATAATACAGTGGAACAAAGATCATCTGAATATCAATAAATATAAATTTAATTTATATATTGAAAGAAAGATTTTCATATTAGATCACAAAATAATCCCCAACTCTATGCTTTATACAAGAGGCATATCTAAAACAAAACAATCTAGAAAGGTTCAAAATAAATACTAAGCAAACACTTCCCAAAATAAAAATAGGGTCAGGATCTTAATATCAAAAAAGGTGGAATTCATACCAAAAAGCAGTAAACAATACACACAAAAAAGGACTTTTTTAAACCTAATGGGCACAATCCACAGTGAGTGTATACTTAAGAATCTTTCATGCACCAAATAATGCTGCTGCAAATTCTAGAAAGCAAAAATTGCAGAACCTACAAGGAGAATTAGAAACACAGTCTACTAATATCGTTCACCACATTATTAGACCAATCATATAATCCTATCTATTGTTACCAAAAAAGCATTTGGAAAACAGCCGAACAATCATTCTTGATTACAAATACTCAAGTAAAATGGGAAAATATGATTATTTGCTTAACATGATAAATCTATTTCAGCCCAAAAGTCAGCATCATGCTTAAAGGGAAAACAATAGAAGCATTCCTACCAAAAATTATGTGCAAAACGAGTATGACCACTGTCCTGACTATTATATAAAACTGTGCTGGAGGAAGGAGCCAATGCAATCAACCAAGGAAAAGAAATTAGACACATGTGGAATAAAAACAGATAAAAGTACCGTTATCAAAATGATCACAAACCTGGAAAACTCAAAGAGTAGCTTTGACATATACAAATAGTAATCAGATAAAATATATGATATGAAAGTAAAGTTGCTATTTACAATAGCAGCAAAAAGATTAAAAACCTAGGAATGAACTTAACAAGAAATGTGTGAGACCTTTACAAAAACAATAACAACAAAACTTTAAAACATACTGAAAGATACAAAAAAATTGAACAAATGGAAACACATACTATATTCTTAGATAAGTCAGCCAAATATTAAAAGCATCAATTTAACATAGTTTTAATAAAAATACCAAAAAGTTAAAAAAACTAGACAAAAATGATTCTAAAGTTTTTAAGGCAAAAAGCAATATATATCAAGCAAAACTCTGAAAAACATGAGGTGAGTAAATGAGGTAGAGGGTCTAGTACCACTAGATATTAAAATATATTTTATAGTTTCAAAAGTTAAAACAATGTAATATTGGCAAATGAATACACAGACATCCAAAGGAACAGAATAGAAATACCAGAAATACATTCAAATACATAAAATAATTTAGTATATGATAAACGTAGAATTTCAAATCAAAGTTCAAAGACGAACTTTTAACAAATAGTGTCAAAACAATTGGATAGCCATTTTGAAAAAAAATTACGTTGAAACCTTGTCTCACAGTATATACAAGTATTGATATAAATTCTATCAAAAATGAGACTAAAAAATTGTTAGATGAAAATAGAGGACTCTGTTATAACTCCATGATTCAAAGCAAATAACTGATAAATTTTACATAAAAATGAATCATGCATGGTGAAAAGAAAAAAACACATAAGCAAATCAAAAGACAAGGGATAACTTGGGGGGAAAAGTTTCCAAGTCATATCATGGGTAAAGAGCTAATCTCCCTAATATGTAAATAAATCCTAGAAATAAAGAGTAATAACCTAATAGAAAAATGGAAAGATTATGAACCGTCAGTTCAGAAATGTAAATGGCTCTTAAACACAATCCCACACTTACTAAGGGAAATGCAAATGAAAACCATATTGAGAGATCTTCAGAAAGGCAAAACAGGCACTTACATTGCTGAGTGTGTAAATTGGTTAAAACCATGGAGGGTAATACTGTAGTATCCGTCAAAAAAACAAATTATATATCTTCTGGCCCATCAATTCCACTTCTGGGACTTTGTCCAAATGAAGATATACTTAGATATACATAAAACTGATGTACAAAGTCATTCAATGAAGCATTGTTGTAATAGCAAAGACTGGAACAATACAAATGCCCATCAATAGAGGACCAGTAAATTAACTCTGGTTATTCATCACAATGGAGTACCGTGAAGCTATTTTTTAAAAGTAAGGATGCTTTCTATGTAATAATGTAAAAAGATCATTGTATTAGTTTCTCAGGGCTGCTGTAACAAATCACCACAAACCAGGTCGCTTTAAAACAACAGAAATTTATCCTGTTACTGTTCTGGACATAAGAAGTCTGAAATCAAGGTATTGGCAGGGCCACATTCCCTCTGAAGACCCTAGGAAGGATCTGCTCCATGTCTTTCTCCTAGCTTCTACTGGTTGCTGGCAATCCTTGGTGTTCCTTGACTTGTAGGCATCACTTTAGTATCTGCCTCCATCCTCTTATGGTTTTGTCCTCTAGATTAGTGTTTGATTGAACAACTGGGTACTACAGCTAGCCAAGTTGACACATAAAATTAACCATCACAATCACCAAGAAATATATTAAGGGAAAAATAATTCAAGATACACAGTAGTATGTAAAATATGCTACGTTTTATTTACAAAAGGGTAAGAATAAGAATTCATATTGCTTGTATTTGCATAAGTTCTGGAAGGATTCTCGTGGTTATCTGTGTGCATGTGTAACTGGTTAGATTAGGGACAAGGAAAGGAACAAGAATTTACTATAAACCTTTTCATATGATTTTAATTTTTGAACCATGGAATGCATTACCTAGGCAAAATGTTTAACTTAAAAAAAGATGCAACAGTGAGATCTGTGGTACTGATGTAAGAAAAGGCAGATCATTAGAACACGATACAAAGTCCAAAAATAGACACACACACACCCCCCGTTTAATTTTTTTTCCTATCCGTATTTTTTATTTCCTCAGTGAACCTGTTTCTTCTGTGGCGCTAGAAAAACAATTAAATGTCCTTAATCCCTCTTGGAAAGTTTAGCAGAGACAAAGGATGATGGATCAAAGCCTTTTGAGAATCAGAGAATTCATCTTAACAAAAATGTTGAAAAACTGATAGCCTCTCCTATTTTTTTTAAAAGATACATTTCTTACCTTGAAGGATTTGAAGGGCGAAAGAAAGGAGAAAGGTCCAGCGACTTCATTATCTGTACAGTTCATGTATTTATGAAACTCAGAATTAAAAGTGAGAACTGATCTTTAGGGAAACTGACACGATCATCTCTGCTATTACCGACATTTGCATTTGCATCTTTTACATATTTCGTAACCTTGTGCAGACCCATGGCTACAAATTCCAGATGTGTGTGATTGAGTCCCAGATCAGTATTTCTGGTGTGGCTCTTCCTTCCGTTTGCCGGACATGTCCACATGGACAACAAATTCTACATACTTAAACTGCAGTCACCCACCCCACCTCCTACCTCACACACCTGGTCTTTTCAGCCCCCATTTCAGTCCGTGTCGCTATCACCTCCTCAGTGACTTGGGGCCTCTTCTCTCTCCCCGACTCCTGTATCTAATGGATTACCAAGTGCTGTCAATTCTCTCTTAAAAATAACTCTACAATTCATCCACAGTGTAGTCCTGTTGACTCTGTCTCTTGTTATTTCTATTTTTCCAGTTTTATTGAGATATAATTGAAATACAACACTGTATAAGTTTAAGGTGTACAGCATGATGGATTGACTTACGTGCATTGCGACATGATGACCACAATAGGTTTAGTTAACATCCATCATCTGATATAGTTCAATAAGAAGAAAAAGCAAAAAAAGGAAATTTTTTTTTTCCTTGTGATGAGAACGGTTAGGATTTAATCTTCTAAGAACTGTCGTATATAACGTACAGCAGTGATAGCTACAGTCATCACGTTGTACTTTATATCCCTCATACTTACGTTTCTTATAACTGGAAGTTTCTGTTTTTGACCACCTTCCTCCAATACCCCCCGCTCCACCCTGCCTTCTTTGGTAACCGCATACATCATCTTTTTCTATGAGTTTGTTTGTTCGTTATTAGAGTCTATATATAAATGAGATCATATAGTATTTGTCTTTCACTGACTTATTTCACTTAATTTCACCTAGCACAATGCCCTTGAGGTCCATCCATGTTGTTGCAAATGGCAGGATTTCCTTGTTTTTTATGGCTGTTTTATTATATCTGTATATCTACAGATACAGCTATAGATATATCTATATAAATATATAAATATAGATATATCTATAGTTATATCTCACAACTTCTTTATCCACTCATCCATCAATGGACACTTAGGTTGTTTCCATGTCTTGGCTATTGTAAATAATGCTGCTATTACATGGGGGTACAGATATTTTTTGAGTCTGTTCTCATTTCCTTGGGATCTAGTCCCAGAAGTAGAATTACCAGGTCACATGGTAGTTCTATTTTCAATTTTTTGAGGACCTTCCATACTGTTTTCTATAGTGGCTGTACCAGTTTGCAATCCCACCAACAGTTCACAAGGGTTCCCTTTTCTCCACACCTTCGACAGCATTTGTCGTCTCTTGTCTTTTTGATGGTGGCCATTCTAACAGATGTGAGGTGATCTCTTATTGTAGTACTGTTGATTTGTATTTCCCTAATGACTAGTGATGTTGAGCATCTTCATGTACCTGTTGGCCTTACGTATATCTTCTCTGGAAAAATGTCTATTCAAGTCTTTTGCCCATTTTTAAATTGCATTATTTGAATTTTGCTATTGAGTTGTATGAGTTCTTTATATATTTTAGATATTAACCTCTTATCAGGTACATGGTTTGCAAATATTTTTTCCCTTTCCATAGGTTGTCTTTTCACTCTGTTGATCTGTGAAGAAATCTGCTCATTGTCTTACGGAGTTTCCCTTGTATGTAACTTCTCACTTCTGCTGCTTTTAAAATTCTTTGTCTTTGACTTTTGACAATTTAGCTGTAATGTGTCTCGGTATAGCCTATTAGGGTTCAACCTATTTGGATCCTTTGGGCCTCTTGGATGCAGAGGTCTATTTCTCACCACAAGCTTGGGAAGTTTTCAGCCATTAGTGCTTTAGATATACTTTCTGTCCCTTTCTCATTCTCTTCTCCTGCTAGAATTAGCTTCCCTACCCAGGCTCATCAGCTAAGTATCTCTAAGGCCACTAATGCTCTTTGTGGTCTTGACTCAAGTCAGCCTGCACCCCCGTTTCACTGGCTGAACAGGTGCTACTGACTTCGCTCTGGGGGCCACCGGTTCTGCCCACTCACCTGCTGGGTTGTGCAGCTTCCAGATGTTCTTGTCAGCCCGTCCCGTAAGATAGGAGTAGGTAAAGACCACACTCTACGGTGGGCGGGGCTGTGACCCAGACTTCTGCCTGGGTGGGACTGGGAGAGCCCACTTCAGGCAACTCTCCAGTTTTTTCTGAATAGGATTTCTGGTAGGGAGGCTGGGGGAGGAGCTAAGACTCAGCTCTTCTGCTGGGCATGGGCAGACCAGGCTCCAGGGCTGGCAGATCTCCTCATTGGAAGACCCGAATTAGGCAGACTTGCGCCCCACCAAGTTCCCTCGTCAGACTGTGCCACCAAATTGGGCTGCAGAAGAGCAAAGCTGCTGGTTGGGTTCAGTCTTTGGGCTCTGCAGGCAGGAACTCAGTCCGCCAAGATGCGAGTGCTGCTTGTTGGAAGCCCCTCCCCCTTTCTCCATCACAATCAGATTCCCAGTGGTTGAGCCCACAGATGCTCCTGTGATCCCCCTGGGGTGAAACCAGAGTAGGGGTTCCCATGAAGTGACCCCCGGTGCCGGTGGTGCTGGATGTCACCGCTGTGTTCTCTTTTGCCACTGGAGGAGCTGTAGGCACGGTGCTGTGCTGGCCCGGGGAAAGGGCCATGCGGTCAGCGTGTAGCTGTTCCTCTCACCCTTGAATTCAGTCTGTCTTGGTCTGTGTGGTGCAGGAGGTGCTTCAACCTCACTCCCATGTTCTGAGATTCTCTGAGTGATGTCTTATTCTTGCATAGTTGTTAGTTGTTCTTCTTGTGAAAGGGAGTCAAATCAGGAATGACCTATGTCACCATCTTGGTGATGTCATTCTCTCATTATTTCTGATCTGCAATTCCTAAACAGTTTAATCCATTTTCCACATTAGTATAGAAGTTATTCCTCCACAACGAAACTCTTATGTCATCAAAAATCCTCTTTTGACTTCTATTAAGTTCCATTTTATATAATAGAATCTCCATAAACTCTTGTTAAATGAACGAAGAAGTGGACAACTGGATGATAGGCAGTGAGTAGATTTAGGCACAGTTCTTTTCAGACTTATTAGCCATAAAACAATTGTTAGAAGAAATGCCAGCCAGTTAAACCCATTTGCTAGAACTTAACCTCTGAAACAACTGTCCGTATCACATCAAACTATTACAGATGAAGTTATTTTTCTTTGTAAGTTTCTTGATTTTATTTCATTAAATCAACCAGAGACAATGATGGCAACTTTATGAAATTTTGGAATTGAAAAGACCAGTAAATAATAATCATAATAATCACAATAGGATTTCTGCAGTACTATAGACACAATGGAGATGTATTTCCTAGTGGTGATTTAAAATTCAGAATTCTTTCAGCTCCAAATCCATATGTGTTGTGCAACACAAAGGAACACTCTCCCTCAAAAAAAGTGACTAATTCTCATCCACTAAATTGTTTAAAAACACATTCTTTATAAGTGTACCTGCACACATTTCTGTAAAGCTAAAAGCGTCCAGAGATATATAGCGCTCATCTTGCTATAAATTTAAATGTAATCCTGACCTGTATTTTTATGAATTAATAAAAATTTTACTTGGGCAATCTGGGTTTTGCAGTTAATCAAGAGAATTGTACCTTTAAGAGAGTATCCTAGCAACTTCTCAGCAGCTAAGCAAAGACCCATCTGACAACATACACAGATTTAATCACTCTGCTGGTCTCCATCAAACTTCGCAGTTTATCAAAAAGATACTTAAAAACAGAAACAGAAATTAAGCCACAGCTGAAAATGAGAACTATTGGTAAAAGGGCATAAGGGAAGAATTTTCTTGACTATAAAGAGAACTTTTTACTCTGGAACATGTTTATCAAGAAGCAGAGTAGCAATGAAATTGGTAAAGTTATGATTGCAGTAGGGGTGTCAGAACCAATATATTATTACTCTAAGAGATTGCTAGTTCCAGGGTCAAAGTTACATTGGAATAATCATAGCTTTATAGATATTCTCAAACTTGAAACCCCACTACATTTCAAGGCACTATCTAAATGTACACTTTCTAGTGGTGATGCATTTTGAGGGAACTAAGCCCTGGAGAAACGTTTCTCTTGAGCACACATTGGAAACAGAGCTAATTTCATCACCGCTACGTGCTTCAACCACCAGTCCAAACTCCCCATAATCACCACCGTCATTTTACATGGCCTGATATTCGGCCCCATCATTATCTCTTTATATCTATATATGTTTATAACAGATTACACAGAAACAGGTCTGTCCAAGATGAGGTAGGGTTTTTTTTGGGTAATAGATGCATAAATCAAGGAAGCCAGAGAAAGACAGATGGAGACTTTGTACAGCAAACAAAATCCAAACTTGTGAAAACATGGCCTACTTTGTCTAGAAATAAAAACTTCCCCTGGATGTATATAGGCATTCTTGTTTATATACATGTGTTCAGCAGTGCTAAGGAGTGGACATGAGAAATCTGAATACTTAGTTCTAATTTTTCTTTTATTTAACATATTCCCTGTATGTAGGCTAATTTCTTTTAGATAATTTTAATATTTCTTAAACCTCAGGCACAGAAAGCTACTTGCCTGGATCATTAAGTACACACACACACACATCTCAAACTTTGAGAAAGCTGAACTTTTAGATGTAATGTCAAATTTAAACCACATTGATTAGTTTTCCTTCAGGGAGTGCTGGAGGATGTTTGGAAAGTTTTTCTGGAAGCTTGGGGGTGATAGGCTGTGATGGAGGAACGACACATGAACTACCCAATCTTTTTGGTGCTGGTTGTTACAAAGGCGTTTCTCTTTCCTGACTAGTTCAAATCTTCTGATATATTAGCCACAGAGAGCTAACAGTTAGACCATACCTGGTTATAGCCGTAAAGAAGTGGCTTATTTCTAGTCTAGGTGGCACGCAGCGTGAGGGGCAAAGGTGAGTCCAGCCCCAGCACCTGCACACTGTAACCCCAAGCCCTCAGTGCTAAGATTCGAATTTGCAAACACTTGCAGGCAGCCACTTCTGTCTGTGTAGGAGCGTTTCCCCTCACCACCTCCTCCTATGGTTAGCTTGGAGCAGTAGTTCTCAAACTTCAGCTGCAGTGCGATCCCCTGGAGGGCCTCTTCAAATACAGACTGACCCACCTGTGGACTTTCTAATTCCAGAGGTCTGGAGTGGAGCCCGAGAACTAGCATTTCTAACAAGTTCCTCAGGGGACACGGCTGCAGCTCTGGGTGGGTGTGGCGACACACTTTGAGAACTACTGCCTCAAGTATAAAGCAAATGTGTCTATTTAAATGACGCTGAATCTGTTCTTCAAGAGAAAAACTGTGGTTATTGTTCAGAGAAATGCCATTATTTCCTGCTTAGAACCAAGGAGTGCGTATTTATGATAAAGCTCGACTTCAGAGTTATGCGTGCCATTGATTCTGGCCCCCGGTGATAATGTTTGAGGTGATAACACGACAGATTTTCCTGGCTTCTGTTCTTTGGTTCTACTGATTCTAGTTTTTACTGAAAATATTTTAAATAAAGAACAGATATGTGCTGATTAAGTCAAGGAGCTCCTCTGTAAGTGCTTAGGAGAGTAAATAGTACAGATATCATTGAAATTAGAAGCAAATATTGAAGCGAAATTTAAGATTTGGGGGAAAGTTCTTATAGAAGAACAAAAGGACTTCAATAAACCTTTGTTCCCAGGTGTACCCAGAAAATTTCAGTATCCACGATTGCCTAGGTAGGGTAACTCTTGGGTTCTTTTTGTCAGGATAAAAAAAAAGATCTGAAATCTATGATGTCCTGTTATATATATAGATTGTATGAAAAGTATGCCTAGCCAGGATCAATATCCACTGGGACAGGAATTCTGAAATTTGATATTTAGGTCAGTTACAGAGAGAGAGGCAAGGCAGCTGCTTTCGGCCATGCTATTCAGGGCAATCCTCACTCTATGGCAGAGAGGCTTCACCCTGAATTTCAATGCCCTGTCTTCAGAACACAGTGTGGGCTCCGGATTTCCATCTATTCCTCCTCCATGGAAACGGCTAGTGAAGCAAAACTATGTGTGTAAAACTGATTCTCCCACAGGCTGCTTGTTCCCAGAAGCAGCAAAGTGCCTTCTGTGGAAGACTGTAACCTCCGCATGGCTCTGTAAAGACAAGAGCCACTTCAAAGATGGCAGATTATAGGGTAAAATAGCACGTTTAGTTTTTTAAATTCCATATTAACAAGCATCTGTTGTTAAACAAAAGTTTGGGGCGTTGATACGGAAGTAAAATACTGACGAGGTGATGCTCTCCCTCTGCTGACATGCCACACTGTTTTACTTATTCTCTTCTCTCAAGAACACATCCTTTTATTAATCCTCACAATAACCCTTGTAAGATATGATCTGCCTTACTCCCCATCTGAGGAACCTTAAGTTAAATTATTTGACCAAGGTTGTAATTAGCAAGTGACAAACTCCCAACCCCAAAGCCTGTGTTCTTTCTACCCTACCCTGGCTACCTATTTCTAATTTTTGTTTTGTGCTGGATTGAGACAGAATGTCTTCATTTATATACAGATATAGATTTCACAAATGTAGCATTTAGTATGGGAAAATATGTATCTGGATCTCTAAGCCTTTTCTATGAACTCTAAAGCGTAGTTTAAATGTCTTGCAGACTCACCTACCGCTGAAACTGCCCACCTTTAACAACAAAATGAACTTCATAACACAAGCCCATGGTGAAATCCTATCTTATCACAGACATGGCCTGTTCCTAGGAATAAGGCGTATGGAGTAAGTAGCTAATGCTTATTCCATTAAGAGCTTTTCAATGCTTTTTTCCGTAAGAGCCATTAATTGTTTTAATTAATTGGGAAATACAGTAAATATGATTTTCTTTTTTATGCCCAAAGTGTCTTCATCAGGGAAAAATGCCTCCCCCATTCCACAGAAATACCAATCATTCCATGAAGAGGGCTAAGAGTAGGGAGTCCACGCCTCCCACGCACATGCCACCAGCCCTACAGGCGAGCACGCAACGTAAACTAGCCAAGCGGACCTTTGCCAGAACTACAGGAAACATTTTCTCTTTTCGAGGTGGGTGCCAGCTGAAGGGATGCTAGGGCTTGGGGCTGCCCATTGCAATACCGTCAGCAAATGTAGAAGTTATCTGGAAATGATACCCAGCAAATGATACGGTAAGAGGTGGACAGAGTAATAAGCACTACTGTTTTAACCTCCAGAGCAAACCACATTTTCTTGAGCTTTCCAGATTCAAGCCGAGATTAATTTCCTTGTTCTGCTTAAGCTAGCCTTATTTGGGTTTCTGTCACTTACCACTTAAAGAGTACTGCTGCAAAACTCTTCCTAAAATATTTTATTTCTTTGGACTTCTTAAATTGACTGTTGAATGCAGCCTGTTACCTGTGTAATCTATATTACAACCTGTTAGTCTCAACTGTAAAATGGGAGCAATAGTAAGCACCTTCTTTAGAAAAAGCTTTGTGAGGATTAAGTGAAAAAAAGCACATACATAAAAACACCAACCGCCACGTATAGAATTGAACAATACCACATCATTCCCCCTTTTCTCCATTACTTTTCCAAAAGTAATTTGAGCATCAAATGGTTCTAAGTTTTTTCACGTATGAACTCATTTACTGTATGCAACTACCACGAGGTAGGTACTATCATTAGCCCCACCTCCTAGAGGGGAGGGGCGGCACAGAGAGGCTTTGAACATATCCAAGGACACACACAGACATGGAGTCCCAGGGAGCTGGGCTACAGATTGTCACATGATGCAATCAAAGTCCGGTGTTTTCTGGATTTCATTGTCTTTTTGCTATGAGGCTAACTCTCTACCTCTCCTTATGTCACTAAAACTGTCTTCAGAAAAGCTTTCCAAAACTTAGCTGTTCTACTTACTCTTTTGTAGATTAGGAAACCAGCTCATGAATCATACACAGTTAGTGCCGAATAAAGGGACATTCTAAGTGCAGACCTAAGAGGCACAACGTATTTAGTACAGATATTTTGTTAACTTGGAGGTTTAGAAGCTCTTTTTGCTTGTATCTTACTCAAAGTATAATGTCAATGTATTTTGTATACATACCTATGCTCTATTTTTTCCAAGTAGTCCCTAAAGGAAACTCATAACAACTGTGGTAACAACAGCTGATGTTTACTGAGTGCTTATAATGTATCAGGCACTCTGCCAAACATTAACCTAAGTATTTAATTTACTCCTCATAGCCACCCTAGGAAGCATTATAGAAGACCAGTAATTGCTAAGTAGCCCAAGGACACCCAGGGAGTGGATGGAAGGGCAGGGACGCAGCCGGGTTCGCTGTGCTCTGGGTCCACACTGAGGGAGAGGCAGGGTCTTACCCTCCTGGCACCTCACACCGTGCCACGCACCCCCCAGGGAGCACTCAACAAACAGTCAATGAATGAATACATGACATGCTCTTTGCTCAAAAAACAAAACAACAAGAAAACACTTCCAAGTGATACGGAAGGGGACTTTAATGTGAAAGGGGCATTTGTTGTGTAGAGAGGAAAAAGCTTTAAAAGCAGATCCTTTCTTGACAATTTATGGTAACTTCTTTCTTTAATCCTAAAAAATCCACACTGTCACTGTAATACCAATTTCCCATCCCCTTCTCACCAGGCCGACTTGCAGGCTCTACCCAAGTTAACACCCAGCCAGGGACAGCAGAAGTTTAGTATGTCTGAAAGTGTGAGGTGGGGATGAGGGTCAGAAAACCAGTGAGTCAGCCCTGAAGTGTTTGTTTATTTTATGATTCAATCTAGTCTTCCTTACCCCCACCTTTTAATATTATAAGCAATATATGCCATTATGACAGCTATTAAGGGTGAAAGAATTCATTAAGACTGCAATTATCTGATAAGACTAAGCATACTGTCTAACCCGACTTAGGGCAGATTCATCTACTTCAACTAAAAATACTGAATAGGAAAATAAAAAAGGTGAATAATGAAATTAAAACCCTGCAGGTCCTATTTCCACGATATATTTCCCAAGTGACCTAAGGAAGGTATCATTCAAACAAAGAGTCATAGTGTGTTTTAAATTTTTATTAATAAGAGTTCTGAGTGCAAATAAATTTAACTTGACATTTAGGAAAAAAGTTATTCACTAAGGTTTGTTCATAAAGAAAAACTTGTTCTCTACAATCTCCCATTTTAATGCTTAACACCATATGCTTCTAAGTCTATAACTTAATTTTAGGTTTAATTTAATAATTCTGCCTTATTGCATCTGGTTAAAAAGACTAGAAAACATCAGGTAGAAAAAAGCAAGAGACTAATTAAAATGACCTGAATATAAAACTTTACTAAAGGACTTTTTACAAAAGCCTTTAGAACAAAAAAACCCTAAAAATTAGAATACTTTTGGCTGAAAAATTAGCAGCTATGAACAAAATTAACCATTACATAATAATATTTTATCAAGAACTGCATTACAATAATATTGTGGTTTACATGTATTCGAATGATTTACAACATACTAAATGCTTATTTATATCAGTCATAGAAAACTCTTTATTAAAAAATTTTTAATATAGTTTAGCACTTTTGAGAGATTCAGTTCCCAGTAAATAGCAGGAACACAATTTAGAAGATGCTAGGTGGTAACATCTTTTAATTAGAGAACTAACCAGGTCAGTCTTGTCAAATAATTATGAAATTATATTCAATAATTAGCATTTATAAGAACTCAAGATAAAACAGTAGCTCTAGTCCCCTCATCAGTATGTATGCTTGGCATGAGAAATCATACCATGAACAAATATGTAGTAAATGCTTGAAAACAACAGTTCACTTTAGAAAAAGTGCCAATCAATCAACATTTATTTATTCTTCCCCTGACGCACTATTTCCACCACTCTTCATCTGAACTGTGTTTTCTCCTTGGTTGGTGGTGTATTACTGCTGCTTAAAGACCAATCATGCCCAGCATAATCCAAGGTCATCAACTCCTTTGCAGCTGAAGTGAGCTACAAACAGCAAAAGACCAAACGCTTTTCAACAGAAAATATCAACCACCCTACTCAGCAAGGCAGGAGCCCCATCTCTAAAACAATTTTAACCAAGGTTGCTTTAAAATTAGCCCTGTAAGTCCAATAGTATCACACTATCGTTGTCTCTTTGGTTTGACAGTAAGTTCAAATCTTAAAAGTACCTATTAAAATTTCCTAGTTACGTTACTCTGGAAACATAATTGAGTTGAAAATCTTGCTATTTTGGGATGAAATTTCTTCTATTCCGTGTATTTGGTATGAACACTCACATCTAGTCACTGAGATATAAAAAGCGTAGGAGATCAAGAAAACGAATTACTGATTACACCGCACCCAAGCCTCTGGGAGCCATGAGAGGGAACTGTCCACGCAAACAAACATCATCTCAATTCAACCTAACGTATTAGCACAGTCGTAGGGAAGTGATTTAACGAGACTCTGTAATTGGGAAATGAGTAGCATTTAACTGTGGTTACGTCCAGAGGAATGGCAAGTCCCCATGTTGTCACCGTTCCACTTAAGAGCACCTCAGCCCTGCCACACTTCCCAACAGAGCCCCTCACTCTTCATTTCCATTCGACAATCAGCGGGAAGACGGTATTTAGCTCAGAGAGGGATAGGGCCAAAAATAAATAAATAAATAAATAGGGATAAAAGAGAAAATGAATATGTACACCAATGGAGTAAAACTCCCCACTGAGCTGATTCAGAGGTAAAACCTATTTGTAAAAAGAAAGTAAGATGCATTTCCATTTTTGGTTTCAGTCAAAAGAGCACGCTTCATTCTTGGCAAACTAGCTATGCGGTGTGATATGATCTACTTTTTATTTCCGCTGTAATTATACTTTAAAAACTATTGCTTAATAAGGACTTCTTAATATTTATTAAAAAGTCTATGTTTATAATAAATACTGTATTAAAACATTTTAATATTTACAATTGGAAAACATATATACTCTAGTCAGTCATCTCAGTGCTACTTCTTCAATTTCATCTTCTACAGAATCAACTGCTTTTACAGCTGGTTTATTGTTTGCATGTTTTAATTGGTGTCTATTTGGATTAAAACTTCTTCCTTCGCTGAAGAAAAAGTCGTCGTCATCATCATATTCCCTACCCCTGCTGCTTTTATCCCCAGGGAGAAAATTTAGAGGGTCAAAGTCTCCATTGGTGGCAGCCAGAGAATTTGGGTCACTGCTTTTACAGGAAATGCTGCTGCCACCACTGGCACCAAATAGCTGTTCCATCAGATTAGCTTTTTTCTCTTTTCTTGTAATTAAATCTACACTGTCTTTACTAAATTTCTCTATATTGTTTCTTTGGAAATCCAAAAGGCTACTTTTTTGGCTAACTGGATTTGACTTCCCTAATGTTTTCGCAAATGAAGGCACATAGCTACCAAATGCAAGCTCATCTGGAGAGGCTGGTTTTCTAATATTGCCCGGATTCTGACCATCTCCTTTTGTATTGAAAAGACTGATGTCTTGCAAATGATGCCCATTAAATAATCTCCCTGAGGATTCAAAGAATGTGTGTGTTTTGGGGTTTCTCTCTGGGGAGCGCAGTTTTGATTCCAAATCAGGAAGCAATGGCAGAGAAGGATATTTTAGATTCCGAGAACCTTGGAGTTCTCTGCTGATTTCATTCAGTTTAGCAAGTAGCATTTCTCTCTTTAGCCTTTCTTCTTCCTCTTCTTCCAATTTATCAGTATTTTGAATTTGGTACGTTTCCATCTGGTATCTTCCAGTTTCCAACACTGGCTTTTCTTCTCTCTCCAACAAAGATGTCTTTTCCTTTTGCTTTTTAGCAAGTTCTTCTCTTTCCCGCTCTGTATAAAATCAAATTTTAAAAATGGGATTTTATAGTAGTCAGTATTTTCGAATAAGAAAACTCAACTCTCATCTTTTACAAAACAATAGCTTTATCTAATTTCTGTATGATCAGTACAGTGAGGGTGAACACCATAAATTTCATTTTTATAACTTGATATTCAGGGTTTCAAAAAATAATATATACTTAATATATATTTAAGATTCACAATTAATTATAGAAAAAATTTTGTTCTTCAAGTTAGGGGTGAGCAAGAAGGTTCTCTGCCTATTTTTTATACCTAATAGTGTGCTGTACACTGAATGGAGGATGGTGGGATGGGTGGAGCAAAGAATTTTATTTTTAATTTAAAAATAAATTGAGGGCTTCCCTGGTGGCACAGTGGTTGAGAATCTGCCTGCTAATGCAGGGGACATGGGTTCGAGCCCTGGTCTGGGAAGATCCCACATGCCGTGGAGCAACTAGGCCCGTGAGCCACAACTGCTGAGCCTGCGCGTCTGGAGCCTGTGCTCCGCAACGAGAGAGGCCGCGACAGTGAGAGGCCCGCGCACCGCGATGAAGAGTGGTCCCCGCTTGCCACAGCTAGAGGAAGCCCTCGCACAGAAACGAAGACCCAACACAGCCCCCAAAAATAAAATAATTAAATAAATAAATAAATTTTTAAAAAAATAAATAAATAAATTGAACCTTTGGATGTCATACCCTGAGAAGGACACATCATCACTTATGTAGTGTTCTGACAGAAGATGCAATAACCTGAATTTAATTAATAGAAAACTTCAGATAAACCCCAAACAAGAAACATTTTACTAAAAAAATGGGTCGGTGTTCATGAAAAATGTTAATCTCACAAAATATTTTTAAAAGGCTGAGAAGCTGTTTTAGATGAAAGGAGACTGAAAAGATATGAGAACTAAGTGCAATTCATGATCACATCCTAAAGGGAAGAAAATGCTATAAAGGACAATACTGTGTCAACTGACAAAACTGTACTGTGGACGGCAGATTGGAGAAATGTGTTGTATCAAAGTTAAATTTCCTGAAGTTAAACTATACTGGAATGATAAAAGAGAATGTCCTTATTTTGGAGAAATACATATGAAAGTATTTTAGGATATGGGATATGGGCATGAAGTACACAACTTACTCTTAAGTGGTTCTCTGGCTATTACTGCCACTTTGCTATAATTTTGAAAGGACTTCTAAATGAAAAAACTAAAAATATTAAAACATGTAAGAACACTACGCATTTGGTAACTTTAGTAAATGGCACATATTCTCACTGATAATCAGATCATTCCACACAGACTCCAGGAAAAAAAAAAATCAGTCAAAAATGACAAAGAGAAGTGATAGTCTTCTGTTACTTTATTCCTTTTCCTGGTTCCAAGACAGAACTGCCCATAATACCTATTTTCTACTCTATAGTTTAACATGTGCAAGCGTCTTCCTTTGTGGTTTAGCCAACAGTGATATAGATGTGGCTTCTATTTCAACTGTTAGCTTGTTTTAAATACACACACAAAAATATACATACTCTAAGCAACAATTAGGTCATGATTTTTTGTTAACTTTAAGGGAAAAACAATATTTCTCTGTAAGCAGCTAATACATAATTAATAAAATACATGCAAAGGATTAGATTCTGGGATCCTTCTCGCTTATACCTTTAAGACATTTTATCCAAATGGAAATGAATTTATTCCTGAACTTCATTTCCAGTATCTGAAACTATGTGAATTGGTTCACTAAACTTCCACATGAATGGTTGAATATGTTAAAGATTTATTTTATATATTAAAACCAAAGAAAAATTATAGGAATATATTCAAGGCCTCACAATTCATTGATTTTAATGTTTGGGCTGGTCTACAGACGAGATAGTCTCAAGGTCAAGCCAATGAACAGGGTTGTCTTTCAGTTATCTCTTCATCAAGCTTTAGTTAATAAAGAATTTTTTTCCCCTTTCAACTGAATTCTACTTCATCTGAATTTTCTGAAGGTAACTTGTTTCTATCCCCTAATCCCAAACAGCAACTGACTTACAGTCTTCATTCTTTTTCTTTCCTTAGTAACTTCATTCAAATGTTTGTGACGCTTGATAGACTCCCCCCACCACTGTATCAACCTTTTCTTGTTCTGTATAACCAATTCACCGTTCAGCTGGAAGATATTAGGGGATATTAACCCTTTACTTTCCAAGGGATGCTGACTTATCACTTGCTTAAACTCTTTCTTACCATCCTCCAGCTTCTCAGCCTCCTGTTTCACAGCATGGAGTCCTTGATCTTTAACAAATTTGTCTTTTCTTTCCACAATTGGGTTTAGAATCCCTGCTTCTTCATGATCATCTCTCTCTTGAGGTTCCAGATCCTATTATACATTTTTTTTTTAAATGCAAGTTCACATGCAGGAAAAGGGGGAAAAAGCAATTTAAATATCATAGATTTATCTCCCATTAAGCACAACCCCAACTGTTAGAAATTAAAGCAAATTTTCCATTTCTAAAGCAGCAAGCTACAAGTTACCACCTTTGAAAGATTTTCAGAAGCACACAAGATTATTTCTTACTTTAGTTAAAATTTTTAAAGAGGCATTTGGAAAACATATCAGAACCAATATAATGGAAGCAAAGCCAATACCCTACATAAAATTCTGAAGAGACAAGTATCAGAAGTATCCTTACTGGGCTTCCTTGGTGGCACAGTGGTTAAGAATCCACCAGCCGATGCAGGGGACACGGGTTTGAGCCCTGGTCTGGGAGGATCTCACATGCCGCGGAGCAACTAGGCCCGTGCGCCACAGCTACTGAGCCTGCGCTCTAGAGCCCACGAGCCACAACTACTGAAGCCCACGCACCTAGAGCCCGTGCTCCGCAACAAGAGAAGACAACGCAATGACAAGCCTGCGACCGCAACAAAGAGTAGCCCCCGCTAGCCGCAACTAGAGAAAGCCCGTACGCAGCAACGAAGACCCAACACAGCCAAAAATAAATAAAATAAATGTTTATTAAAAAAAAAAGAGGTATCCTTACTTTGCACATTTCACAACAAAATCTGATGAATTCAGTTAACCAATAAAGGCTATTCATCAACTATTAAAGGCCAAGTGATATGGTGTTGAGCTGTAACACCGGCAGTGACAATGGCATAGAATCTTTCAAGTTTATACTATGCCCAAGGTCTCCAATTAATAAATCTTATAATATTTAAATCAAACAAAAATGTAAACTTAAAATTTATTGTTTCTTATGGTCCCTTTCACGTGTGTGTGTAATTTTTCTTAATAAAAGTAAAATTTATTACTAGTGGATTTGTAGAGAATTGTCCCCTAGTATCCATTTTCCCCTTCTTCCTTTTTGTTACAGAATCCCTTAAGTTTTAGCAGAGCACAGGGCTGCCTAACTGGAGATCACATTTGCTAGCCTCCCCTGCAGCTAGACAGGACCAGTGGAATGTGAGTGGAAATATGTACGCAACTTCTGATCACATTTATAAAAACAAAAGCTGCTTGCCCTCCGCTTCCTCATTCCTCCTTCTCCCAGGTATGATAAGACAACTGTAACCACACAGATGCGGTTACACACTTTATGATCAAAAAACAATAAGACAGAGAATGGCTACCATGGAACAAAGGTGTCTACCTATCCCGGACTACCCACTGACCTTCAGTTATTACAAGAGAAAGAATCTTATCTCTTGCTTGAGCCACTGTATTCTGGGTCTCTTTCCAATAGCAACAGCCTGTACTTTTACTAACAGAGCTCCCATTTGCTGGGACCCCTTAAAGTGACAGGATTAGTCTTAAGAGCTTGATACACTTCGTGATTAGTTATTACCACAACCCTGAAGGGTAACCCACCCTTGTTTTATAGATTAGGAAACTGAGGCTCCAACAAGTCACACAAGTCACTAAAATGTTAGAACTGCCATTTAATTAAAAGGCAGTGCTAACTCCAGGGCTACATCCTCTTTCACCACATCAGGCTGCTGCTGCCGCTTCTGCTGAATCTTATTATAAAGGGCAAATTTTTTTACCCTTCTAAAATTAAGAATTACTTTGCTATTCCACACTTTACCTTTTCAAAAAGAAAAAAAAAATTAACATGATCTAGTCTCCAGGATTTGTAAATATAGGAGGAAACACTTAGCAGATACAGCTAACTTATCTAACTTGTAAAACAGAAACAAAATAAAGGAAAAAAAAAAACAAAACAAAACTAGAGTACACACAGGAATCAATTCAGTCCACACACAGGAAGAGATCTCAGGATCCCTGGGATACTTACAAGTAGTATCAAAAATATAGCATTATATGAAATATGCAGGATCCCTCGCATATTGTTTTCTTTGGAGTTTCAACTGTAAACACTAAAGATAAAACCCTATTAGAGAAAAGGACCTTCCAGTACTCAACATGAGTCCTTTTAAATGAAGATGCAACACAGACCTCCTGAATTCCACTCTAATTTGAATGATATAAAGTCAGATTCCACTGCAATTACTTTGCTCGACATTCAGCTAAACTATAAAATTCTCTTACACAGGAGGCCAAAAAAATTAAATGTGGTCAAATTCTAACAAATCATTTGAAAGCTACTATAACTTGCTATTAAACATAAAAGCCAGAAGGATTTTTAGAGACTACGTGGTAAGAGACATAAAAGGTAAGAAACTTAGAAAATTTTCTTTTCTTCTTCCTCCAACCTAGAAAGTACAATTGACATTTCTGAAGCATCTGAAAGATGCAGTGTTAACTAAGGGTCAATCCAAAGGAGTTTAGTAAAATGCACATATGTTATCTCTTTCCCTGTAAAAGGCTAGTTGCATATTTATACAGCTATGGCACTAGCTTCATTGCTGAAATTTTTAAATGTTTGATATTGTGCATTTAGGAATAACTTCAAACCTAGAATTTAGTACCTAATCATATTGCTAAACTCACCAAAGAAAGACGTTCAGGTTCTTTCCATTTGTTTTCATAACACATAACTGTTTGTGGTGTTATAGGATATTCCTCCAGCTCGAAGTCTTCACTGGTTTGTACTTCTTTTGTACACTGGTTTGTAAAATCACTCTGGCATGCAGCTACCATGAAAATTATAAAAGAATTTTTCTAATCGTATTGAACAGTGCTAAGATATATGGAATTCAACTGGTATATGTTCACCCTCTAAATGAGAAAATGCATGTTTCTCAGCTCCATGACTACTCACTATTACTGTTTTTATTTCTAGGATTTACCGGCAATTTTGTCATTTGAGGACAACTCTGAGGGATGAATCTATTAAACTTTTACAAAGTTTATGCTTTTAACCTTTTGCAAACCAGAGAAGAAGGAAATTACACTTTTGTTTTTTAAAAAAGTAAGAATATGCATAAAAATACCAAAGTATTTATGAGTGAAATGAAATGACAGTTGGGATTTGCTTTAACATACTCTAGAAAAAAAGTAGAAAAAATAGGTGAAATAAAATTAGTAAAATGTATAACTGTTAAAGGTGGTGATACATGAATAAAGGTTTATCATACTATAATCTCCTGTTTAGGGTATGCTTATGATTTTTCATAAAAGTTTAGAAAAATAAGTTATCATAAGAAAAAAAAAATTAATTATGTAAAACATAACTGTAATGACCTCAAGGGAAAAAACTGAGAAAGTGAAAGGATTTCTGAAAAGTACCTATAAGGAAATTTATTTCAATAAAGTTCTTTCCCCTCATCTTCCTTCTACTTCAAAATTAATTTATTTTATTATTAATAACTACAATGTTTTTCAACAATAATAACTACTATACCATTTTTTCTTGATGTAATTTCTTTTTCTTTCTTTGGAGAAGACTTTGGCAGACGATTAGAATATATGTTTTTTATGTCCAGTTCTCTCTCCTTTTCCTGAAAACAAACCCAACACAATTAAGAATGTAGAGTCTCCGTTTAAAATAAAACGAAAATCCTCGTCTTTTCAACTGGTATTTTCCTCACCAAATTGGAATATACCTAAGTTCAGCTTCCCTTTGTAACTACCAACTACAGAAAGGAATGTCTTTAGGACATTTAGGTTACGGTAGAGCAATGATTCTCCATTAAAAGTCCAATATGCACTAGCAGTCACGAAAATCAGAATAAGGCAAAATTCATTTTCTACCCACTCCTACGTGATACAGTAATGTCTTCAACTGACTTCCAGGCTTAGCCACACAAAGAATTTAATTAGCATCTCTCAAATGTGGGTTTTAAATTAACGTCGAGTTAAAAATTAGACCATTTTTTAAAACACAAGTGTTCTTCACCATTTTGCGGCTATGGCTTTCTCTGAGAATTTGATTAACAAAATGAAAATTCTATGCAAGATAATGCATAAACAATGTTGCACAAAATTTCAACCCATCAATGACCTCTGGATAGAATTAAGAACACCTACTTTAACGGAATTAATTAATTCTGATGCTTCCTCTAAACACTGTGAAAAGGAAGGGCATTATTTGGAACAACTTTAAAAATAATCAATCATCGGGTTATCTGAGGAAGAACACTGAATTATTCAACCATGCAACACAAAAAAACTCTAGTTCCCATAACTTTCTTGCAGGATTTTATAACTTTTTTCAGTTATATCATTCCTATTAGTGTATCTAATGTCTCATTTTTGGTTATAGTGATTATATTAACAAATACTTTCTTTATAAGTGCCAAAGAAAATATTAGAATTTTGTAAATGATATTGTACCAAAGTTCCGAATATAAATGATAACAGTGTTTTAAAACAGAGTTTTCATCTAATATATAACATAGGGAGAAATGATGCCACTTAAAATAAAATGCTTACCTTTAATTTGTGATATAGTCGTTGTAGCTCCTTTTGAAGAACTTTATTTTCATCATGAGCCTCATATGCCCTTTTCCTTTCAGCAAGCAACTGTCGCTGGAAACTGTTAGTACTTAGCTCAAGGTTTCTTGATAGTTCCTATGATATGTGTGTAAATACATTAAAAAATAGTACTTAAAAAATAATTCAACAGTAAAATACTGCACTTAGTGTCAAAATGACATTTTTAGTGGTACTAAACAAGACATACAAATCAGGTTGGGCTTAGTGTTCATAAACATACAATAAAACGGGACATAGATTTACCAACAATTTAGTAAGATACTTAGCCTATTATTCCTCTCTTTGTTTTCTACATCGATTTGCAGATAAATTCTTAAGCAGTTGCATCAAGAGTACATGGATAGTCATTTAAGTTGGGAGCAAAAGACAGCCAAAGGATGTGATGAGAAGCACCGGCTTTTGGAATTAATTTTTGGGCAAATAGAAACTGAGGCAGCTGTGTAAAATTACACAGCACTATTCAAGGTGCAGAGATCATCATCCCAGTTTTTACTTATTTCAGCTCTAAAGACACATAGGATCAAAGTGAAAGAATGGAAGATGATATTTTAAGCAAACAGAAACCAAAAGAAGGTGGGCATAGTCATACTTAGATAAAATAGACTTCAAGGCAAAAAGGGTAACAAAAGATAAAGAAGGTCATTATCTAATGATAAAGTGGTCAACACATAAAGAAGACAACAGTCATAACACATACACTCCTGGGACTTCCCTGGTGGTCCAGTGGGTAAGACTCTGTGCTCCCAATGCAGGGGGCCCTGGTTCGATCCCTGGTCAGGGAAGTAGATCCCGCATGCGTGCCACAACTAAGAGTCTGCATGCCGCAACTAAGAAGTCCACATGTCACAACCAAGAGTCTGCATGCCACAACTAAGAAGTCCTTATGCCACAAGTAAAAGATTGCACATGCTGCAACTAAGACCCAGCACAGCAAAAATAATAAATAAATAAATAAATAAATATTTTTTAAAAAACACATATACTCCCAACACCCAAGCACCGAAACATATTAAGCAAATACTGATAGATCTTAAGGGAGAAATTGACAACAATACAATAATAGTAGGGGACTTCAATACCACACTATCAGCAATGGAAAGACTGTCCAGATAGAAAATCAGCAAGGAAATGTTGGAACCACACTTTAAAACAAATGGACTAACAGACATATATAGAACACTACATCCAACAGCAGCAGAATACACATTCTTCTCAAGTGCACATGGAACAGTCTCCAAGATTGATCATACTGACCGCAAAACAAATCTTAGCAAATTTAAGAAGAATAAAATCATACCAACTATCTTTTCTGACCACAATGGTATGAAAATAGAAATCAACAACAAGAGGAAAGTGAAAAGATTTATAAATATGTGGAAATTAAACAACACACTTCTAAACAACCATTAGGTCAAAACAGAAATCAAAAGGAAAATTTAAAAATTATCTCAAAACAAATAAAGATGGAACTACAACATACCAAATCTTGTGGGATGCAGTAAAAGCTGAAAGTTTAGAGCATTAATGCATATATTAAGAAATTAGAAAGATCTCAAATAAACAACCTAACTTTACACTTCAAGAACTCAAACAAGTTAAGCCCAAAGTTAGCAGAAGGAAGGAAATAATAAAGATCAGAGTGGAAATAAATGAAATAGAGACGAGAAAAACAATAGAAAGGATCAATGAAACTAAGAGCTGGTTCTTTGAAAAGATAAAATTGACAAACCTTTACTTGGACTAAGGAAAAAAGAGAGAATTAGAAGTGAAAGAGGAGACATTACAGCTGAACTACAGAAATGCACTGAATCATAAGCAACTAGTATGAAAGGTTATATGCCAAAAAGCTGCGTAACCTAGAAGAAATGGATACATTTTTAGAAACACACAACCTACCAAGACTGAATCAGGAAGAAACAGAAAATCTGAACAGACTAATGAGTAATGAGATTGAATCACTAATCAAAAAACTCCCAACATGGAGAAGAAAAGATCAAGATGGTGGAGTATGGGGACGTGGAGCTCACCTCCCCCCATGAACACATCAAAAATACACCTACAGGTGGAACAATTCTCACTGAAAACTAACTGGAAACTGGAAAAAGGACTGTACAACCAAGGCTGTAAAGAAGATACACAGGTAATCACACAGGAATGGAAGAAAAGTGATCGGGTAGGGACCTGTGCTCCTAGGAGGGAACTCAGAGGAAATAAGAAATTGCAAGAGTGGATACCCACCCTGGGGAGTGAGTGGGTCAAGCCACAGACTGGGTGTCCCAGTCCTGGGGTCCGATGTGGAGGAGACAAGCCTCCTGGACTGCTTGGACAGATAGAAAGGCTGGAGAAGCCTGGACTCTACTCATGAGGTGTGAGCACTGGCCTGCCTCTGACGCAGGGTGAAGAGAGGTCTGCTCTAGCAGCTGCCTGATTTCCCACAACCGTGCCACTCCGGGCCCCACTGTACCACACCTCAACACCTCCCTACCCCATAAACACAGAGAAACCATTCAGGCTCCCCTCCCCTGTGGAGCACAGTGGAGGCTGGGAACAGCAATCAGCTGTGAGGGGAAAGGGGGTCTTGCCTCTGAGGAGAGGTCTGGGTGGTTGCTGGGTTTCCCACAACCACCTCACCGTGCACCCCAGCCAAAGCCAAGTGAATGCTCTGGCTCTACTCAGTCTGTGCCGCAGTGTGGCACTGGATGTGAGACAGCCACGACCAGGGAAAAGACTCTACCATGGGTTGCATCTGAAGGAGCCACAGACACCTACACAAGCAGTGAGTTGAACCTCTGTATGTGAAAGGCCCCACTTGCTTCAGCACTCCCTACTCTGGGGCAAAGGTCTTGGTGCTGGGAGAGAGAAAAACACACACTTAAAGGGAAGAGGCAGCTTGAGCCTGACACAAAGGGCTTCTGCTTCAGCAACTTGGGATCAGACCCCGCCCCTGACAGAGAGGTGACAGCCACTGAACAGAGAGAAAGTCCCATCTCACACCAGGAGCCAGCTCTAGCCCCTCCATCCCCAGTCGCACCCCACTACCAAGGTAAGAGCTGCCAGCACAACATCAGGAAAGATGTGACTGGCATCCACATCAAATCCAGCCCTCCCACCAAAGGCACTGGGCATGTGCAGTCTGCATAGGGACACTCCCAAATAAGAACACCACTTCAAGACCACAAAAGGTCACTGCTTCACCTTAGTTCATACAAGCAGAGAAAAGTAAAACTAAAAGGCAGAGGAACTATTCTCAATTCAAAGAGCAAGAAAAAAACCCTGAAAAAATAATGAAATGAAAATAAACAACAGATAAGTAATTCAAAACATTAGTAATAAAAAGCTTAACTGAATTAGGTAAAAGAATTGATCTAAACACTGAACGTTGTAACAAGGAATTAGAAACATAAAAAAAAACACCCAATCAGAAATGAAGAATTCAACAGCTGAAATAAAAAACACACTAAAAGGAATGAATAGCAGGTTAAGTAATATGGAAAAATGCATAACTGACCTGGAAGATATAATCACGGAAATCACCAAATCAGAACAGCAGAGAGAAAAACAAATTTTATAAAGTGAAAGCAATCTAAGAGACCTCTCCAATAACATTAAGTGTTCCAACATTTGCATTACAGGGGTTCCAGAACGAGAGAGAGAGAAGGGGATCAAAAATGGATTTGAAGAAATTATGGTTGAAAACTTCCCAAACCTGAAGGAGGAAACAGATATCCAGATACAGGAAGCAGAGAGGGTTCCAAACAAGATGAACCCAAACAGACCCACACCAAGACATACAATTAAAATGGCAAAAGTTAAAGAGAATTCTAAAGGCAGCAAGAGAAAAACAAAGTGCCATATATAAAGGAATCCCCATAAGGCTATCAGCTGATTTCTCTGCAGAAACTTTGCAGGCCAAAAGGGAGAGGCATGATATATTCAAAATCCTGAAAGGAAAAAACCTGCAACCTACGATACTCTGCCCAGCAAGATTATCATTTAGAATAGGAGAGACAAAGAACTTCTCAGACAAGCAAAAACTAAAAGAATTCAGCATACTAAACCTACCCTAAAAGTAATGTTGAAGGGTCTTCTCTAAATTGAAAAGAGGTAAGAATCTGTAGGAAAGGGAAAATCCCAGTAGGAAAGTCAAATACACAGTAAGGATTGAAGATCACTTAAATAAGCCAGTATATAGATTAAAAGACAAAAAAAGTATAAAAGCAACTATAAAATAAACAGTTAAGGTATAAGCAGGAAAATGTAGAATATGATATCAAATACACAAAATGTGGGTTACGGAGGTAAAAAATGTAGATCTTTTAGAATGTGTTTGAATTTAAATGAATACCAGTTTAAAACAAGTAGATATAATTATGAGTCAACATATATGAACCCCATGGTAACCACAACTGGAAAACAAGTAATAAAATGGCAATAAGTATGTACCTATTAATAATTACTTTAAATGTCAGTGGACTAAATGCTCTGATCAAAAGACATAAGGTGGCTGATTGGACTAAAAAAAAAAAAAACAAGACCCTTGAATATGCTGCCTACAAGAGACTCACTTCAGGGGTGAAGACACACACAGTGTGAGAGGATGGAAAAAGATGTTTCATGCAAACAAAAATGACAAACTGTGGGTAGCAATACTCGTATCAGACAAAATCATATCAGACTTTAAAATAGACTACAATGAAAGACAAAGAAGGCCTTATACAATGATAAAGGGATCAATACAAGAGGGTATTACACTTGTTAACACAAACACACCCAATACAAGAGCACCTAAACATATAATGCAAATACAGACATAAAGGGAGAAATTGACAACAATACAACAATAGTATGAGATGTTAACACTCCACTGACATCAATGGACAGATCATCAAGACAGAAAATCAATAAGGCACAGAGGCCTTAAATGACACAACAGACCAGTTAGACTTAATTGATATCTACATGAGACTACATGCAAAAAAAGCAGAATACACATTCATATCAAGCACACATGGAACGTTCTCCAGTACAGATCACATACAAAGTCACAAAACAAGCCTCAACAAATTTAAGAGGACAGAAATTATTTCAAGCATCTTTTCCAACCACAGCAATATAAAACTAGAAAATCAACTACAGAAAGAAAAGTGGATAAAGAACAAACATGTGGAGATTAAACAACATATTACTAAAAAAACGATGGTCACTGATGAAATCAAAGAGGAAATAAGAAAATACCTCAAGACAAATGAAAATGAAAACACAACTTTCCAAAATCTATGAGATGCAGCAAAAGCAATTCTAAGAGGGAAGTTCATAGCGATACAGGACTTCCTCAAGAGCAAGAAAAATCTCTAACCACCTAACCTACCACCTTAAAGAATTAGAAAAAGAGCAAAGCCCAAAGTCAGCACGAGGAAGGAAATAATAAAAATCAAAGGAAATAAAGATTTAAAAAAAGTAGAAAAAGATCAATGAAACCAAGAGCTGCTTTTTTTGAAAAATAAACAAAATTGATAAATGTTTAGCCAGGCTCACCAAGAAGAAAAGGGAGAGGACCCAAATGAACAAAATAAGAAATGAAAGATGATAAATAACAACCAATACCACAGAAATACAAAAAATCGTAAGAGAACACTATGAACAGTTATATGCCAACAAACTGGACAATCTAGAGGAAATGGACAAACTTCTAGAAACATACAGACTGCCAAGACTGAGTCAAGCAGTTTTTTTGTAATAAAAAAAAACCCCAGCAAACAAAAGTCCAGGACCAGATGGCTTTATGGGGAAATTCTACCAAGCATTTAAAGAACTTATACCTATCCTTCTCAAACCATTCCAAAAAACTGAAGAGGAGATAACACTGCCATATTTATTCTACAAGGCCACCATTACCCTGATGCCAAAACCAAAACAAGACACTACAATAAAAGAAAGTTACAGACCAATATCTTTGATGAATATAGATGCGAAAATCCTCAGGCAAAGTACCTGCAAACTGAATCCAGCAATATGTAAAAACGATTATACACCATGATCAAGTTGGATTTATTCCAGGGTCACAAGGATGGTTCAATATTCAAAATCAATCAATGTGAACACCACATTAACAAAAGGAAAGATAAAAATCATATAATCATCTCAAAAGACACACATGAAAAGCATTAGATAAAATTCAACATACATTCATGATAAAAACTCTCAACATATTAATGGCCATTTATGACAAACCCAGAGCCAGCATACTCAATAGTGAAAAGCTGAAAGCCTTTCCACTAAATTCAGGAACAAGACAAGGATGCCCACTCACACCACTTCTATTTAACATAGTATTGGACGTTCTAGCCACAGCAATCAGACAAGAAACAGAAATAAAACGCATCTAAATTGGAAGAGAAAAAGTAAAACTGCCACTATTTGCAGATGACATGATACACTACATAGAAAACCCTGAAGTCTCCACCCCAGAACTATTAGAATAAATGAATTCAGCAAAGTTGTAGGATACAAGGTCTGTATACAAAAATATGTTGTGTTTCTATACACTAATAATAAACTATCAAAAAGAGAAAATAAAAAAAAAAATCCTGCTTAAAATTGCATCAAAAATAATAAAATACCTAATAATGAACTTAACCAAAAAGGTGAAAGACCTACACTCTGAAAACTATAAAACACAAATTGAAGATAAAAAAAGAAATGGAAAGATATCCCATACTCTTGGATTGGAATAATTAATATTGTTAAAATGGCCATACTACCCAAAGCAATCTACAGATTTAATGCAATCCACGACATTTTTCACAGAACTAGAACAAGTAATCCTAAAATTCATATGGACCCATGAAAGACCCCAAATTGCCAAAGTAATCTTGAGAAAAAAGAACAAAGCTGGAGGTATTACCCTACGAGATTTCAGATTATATTACAAAGCTACAGTAATCAAAACAGCATGGTACTGGCACAGAAACAGACACATAAATCAATGGAATAGAACAGAGAGCCCAGAACTAAACCCATGCACCTATGGTCAATTAATCTATGACAAAGGAGACAAGAATATAAGGAGAAAAGACGGTCTCTTCAATAAGTTGTGCTGGGAAAACTGGAAAGCTACATGTAAAATAATGAGATTAAAACATTTCCTTACAACATATACAAAAATAAACTCAAATGGATTAAAGATCTAAATGTAAGACCTGAAACCACAAAACTCCTAGAGGAGAACACAGGTGGAAGCCCCTTTGACATAAATCCTAGCAATACTTCTTTGGATCTGTCTCCTATGGTAAAAGAAATAAAAACAAGAGTAAACAAATGAGACGTAATTAAACTTAAAAGTTTAAAACTTAAAACCCATTCCATAGGTTGTCTTTTCATTTCAACAGAAATGAAACAACCAAAACCAAACAAACAATCCAATCAAAAAATGGGCAGAATACCTGAACAGACATTTTCCTAAAGAAGACATACAGATGGCCAACAGGCACATGAAGAGATGCTCAACATCACTAATTACTGGAGAAATGCAAATCAAAACCAAAATAAGATATTGCCTCATACTTCTCAAAATAGCTATCATCAAAAAGAACACAAATACTAAATGTTGGCAAGGATGTGGAGAAAAGAGAACCCTTGGTGGGAATGTAACTTGGTGCAGCCACTATGGAAACCAGTATGGAGTTTCCTCAAAAAACTAAAAACAGAACTACCACATGATCCAGCAATTCCACTCCTGGGTATATATCCATAAACAAAACTAAAACACTAATTTAAAAAGATACATGCACCCAATGTTCATAGCAACACTTTTTACAATAGTCAAGACATGGAAACAACCCAAGTGCCCATCAACAGATGAATGGATAAAGAAGAAGTGGTATGTATGTATGTATGTATGTGTGTGTGTATACATGCACACACATAATGGAATATTCCTGTCATAAAAAAGAATGAAATTCTTCCAACTGCAGCCACGTGAATGGACCTAGAGGATATTATGCTCAGTGAAAGAAGTCAGACAGAGAAAGACAAATACTGTATGATACCACTTATATGTGGAATCTAAAAAACAATACAAATGAATGTATATGCAAAACAGAAACAAACTCACAGATCTAGAAAGCAAATTAGTGGTTACCAAAGGGGAAATGGAAGGGGAGAGGGGAAAATTAGGGGTACGGGTTTAAGAGATATAACCTACCATGTGTAAAATAGACAACCAACAAGGACATATTATATAGCATAGAGAATTATAGCCATTATCTTGTAACAACTTTTAATGGAATGTAAACTGTAAAAATACTGAATTACTATGCTGTACACCTGAAACTAATATAATATTGTAAATCAACCATACTTCAATTTTAAAAATTTAAATTAAAAAAAAAACCAAAAAACCTCCCAACACAGAAAACTCCCATGACCACACGGTTTCACTGGATAATTCTACCAAACATTTGAAGAATTAATGCCAATCCTCCCTCAAACTTCCAAAATATCAAGGAGAACAGAACACTTCTGAACTCGGAAATTCTAAGAAGCCAGCAATACCTTGATGCCAAAATCAAATAAGGATACCACACACAAAAAAAGAAAACTATAGACCAATACCCCTCATGAATATAGATGCAAAAATTCTCAAAGAAATATTAGCAAACTGAATTCAAGAACACATTAAAAGGATTATACACCATGGCTTAGTGAGATTTATCCCTGGGATGCAAAGATGCAAATACAAAAGATGCAAATACATCACATTAATAAAATGAAAACTAAAATTCATGTGATCATCTCAAAAGATGCAGATAAAGTATTTGACAAAATACAATATCCTTTTATGATTAAAACCCTTAACAGATTGGGCATAGAACGCATCTCAACATAATAAAGGACATATACAACAAACCCACAGCTAACAATATACTCAGTGGAGAAAAACTGAAAGCATTTCCTTTAAATCAGGAACAACAGACGAGGATGTACACTCTCACCCCTACTATTCAATATAGTACTGGAAGTCCTAGCTAGAGCAATTAGGCAAGACAAAGAAATAAAAGGCTTCCAAATCAAAAAGGAATAAATAAAACTGTCACTATCTCCTGATAATACAATCATTTATATAGAAGACCCCAAAGAGTCAATCAAAAAACTGTTGGATCTAATTAATGATTTCAGTAAAATGGTAGGATATAAAATCAATATACAGAAGTCAATTGTGTTCCTTTACACTAAAAATGAAGCAACTGAAAAAGAAATAAAGAAAACTATTCCATTCATAATAGCATCAAAAACAATAAAATACTTAGGAATAAATTTAACAAAGGATGTGAAAGATCTGTACAATGAAAACTACAAGATTTTGCTGAAAGAAACCAAAGAACACACAAACAAATGGAAAGACATAACATATTCATAGATTAGAATTAATACTGTTAAAATGGCTATACTACCCAAAGCCATCTACAAATTCAGTGCGACCCCCATCAAAATACCAAAGACATTCTTCACAGAAATAGAAGAAACAATCCTAAAATTTATGTGCAACCACAAAAGAATCCAAATAGGCAAAGCAATCCTGAGAAAAAAGGACAAAGCCAGAGATATCACACTTCCTGATTTCAAACTATACTACAAAGCCAAAGTAATAAAAACGGTATGATACTGGCACAAAAATAGATACCAAGATCAATGGAACAGAATAGAGAGCCCAGAATTAAGTCCCAGCATATACGGTCAACTAATATTTGACAAGAGAGACTAGAACATACAATGGGGAAAGGATAGTGTTTTGAACAAATGGTGCTGGGAAAACTGGAAAAAAGACATGCAGAACAATGAAGCTGGACCTTTATCTTACACTGCTCACAAAAATTAAACTGAAATGGACTAAAGACTTAAATATAAGACCTGATACCATAAAACTCCTAGAAGAAAATGCAGAGAAGCAGCTCATTGTTATTAATCTTGGCAATGATTTTTTGCACATGACATCAAAAGCGCAAACAACAAAAGCAAGAAATCAACAAATGGAACTACATTAAATTCAAAAGCTTCTGAAGAGCAAAAGGAACAATTTACAAATTGAATAGACAACACACAGGATGAGAGAAAATTTTGGCAAACCATACATCGGATAAGAGGTCAATATCCAAAATATATAAAAAACTCAGTCAACTCACTTACAAAAATACAAACAATCCAATTTTTAAAATGGGCAGAAGAACTAAATAGACATTTTTCTAAAGAAGGCATCAAAATGGCCAACAGGCACATGGAAAGATGATCAATAAGGGAAATACAAATCAAAACCACAGTGAGATATCACCTCACACCTGTTAGAATGGCTCTCAAGAAGGCAAGAGACAACAGGTGCTGGCAAGGATGTGATGAAAAGAGAACCCTTATACACTGTTGGTGGGAATGTAAACTGGTCCAACCACTATGGAAAATGATAGGGAGGATCCTCAAAAATTTAAAAATAGACCTACCATACAACCCAGCAATTCCACTTCTGGGTATATACCCAAAGGAAATAAAAACAGGATTTTCATGAAATACATGCACTCCAATGTTTATCACAGCATTATTCACAATAACCAAGATGTGGAAACACCCAAATGTCCATCAGTGGATGAATGGATAAAAAGATGTGAATATATATATATACATAACAAAATTTTTTTAGCCATGAAAAAGGAGGATATCCTGCCATTTGTGACAACATGGATGGACCTTGAGCACAATATAGTAAGCAAGATAACAGAGACAGAGAAAGACAAGTACTGCACAATATCACTTATATGTGGAATCTAAAAAAGTCAAACCTGTAAAAACAGAGGGTAAAATGGTGGTTACCAGGGGATGAGGGCTGGGAGGATAACTGATGGTGTTTAAGGGTACAAACTTGTAACGAGGAGTAAATAAGCCATAGAGGTCTATAATGAATGTAGACAATAATACTGCACTATAATTATGTAACACTGATAAACATCACTACAATGACAGTCATATTACAATATTTAAGTATATCCAAGTAACACACTATACACCTTAAATTTATTTAAATTTATTATACAATGTTACATGTCAAATTTATTCAATTAAAAAATTTTCTTTTAAATAACTTAAGTTGTCAAGATACCACTTCTAACATCTGGATGAAAAAATGCCTTTTATTGATATAATTATAAAATTTTACTACAAATGTAATAAGTGTTTACTTTAAAATATTATAAAATCACAAAGAATAAAAAATTTTAAAAAGTGACAGTCTATCACTCTGTGATAATCACTGTCACCATTTTGGTGTGTATAATTTGAGACTTTTATACATTTTTCTCAGTAAATAATATCATAAATGCCTTTCTATGTCAATAAACACACTAATACCACAAAAATTTTTAATGAGATAATATTCTATTTTACAGATTATCAAAATTTATTTAATCATAGTCTGCTGCTCAACATTTGAGTACTTCCAATTTTTCCTATGGTGAACATCCTATTACACATAAATTTAAGCTTATTTTTAATTATTTCCTCAGGGTAAATGTTAAGAAATTAAGTTTCTGGGTTGACAGACATTTATACGATTTTAACGCTTTTCAAAAGCATTACCAAAATGCCCGCTGGAAAGATTTTAACAGTTTACATTCTCTTCAAAAGTCTAGTAGCCTTTATTTTACTATATTCTTGAAATAACTGGATATTGAAATTTTAAAATCTATTGGACTAGCAGAAAAGGATATTAATATTTTAATTTGTATTTTTTGGATTAATACTGAAGTTAATTTTTATGTTTATTGGCCATCCATAGTCTTTATAAACTTTTTATATAGTGTAATAGGAATTTAAAAGATAATGACACAATGGGGGAAAAAACAATATTGAAAAACAAAAAGGCTAAGAATTTTCCAGAAAGAAAAATATAAAAAGAAGATATAAAAAGATATAAAAAGAGAGACAGAGCTGGAAAAACCATCATGATAAAGACTGGATCAGGAAAGAATCATCAATGGATGTTAAATTTTGATGGGGAATAAGATATATAAATTCCAAGTGGCTCACCACAGACCGCTTATTGGTTTCACTGAAGGGGAAAAATAGTAATTGTATATATGGTGTACAAATCAAGCAATACATTGGTAAGGTGATCAAAATTAACATCAACAATAAAGAACAGGTGAAGATCATGTACCTCCAGCTGTGATATCTTAAGAAGGAAATTACATCACCTATTCAGTATTCTAGCCAAGAATACAAAAACCTCAGTCTAATAACAATAAAACATCAGAGAACTGCAAATTAAGAACATTCTATTAAATGAAAAGGGATGGGGTACCATATTCTTCAAAAATGTGCATGTCGTAAAAAAGACAAAAGTATGAGGAAATGTTCCAGATTAATGAAGGCTAAAGACATCTAGACAACCAACACACTACTTGACTCTAGATTGGACCTTGTACTAAAGGAGTAAAGTGGCATAAAAGACATTATTAAGTCAATTGAGAAAACTATATTGTGGAGAGATTTGAGAAAATTATTTTACAAATGTTAATTTACATCATAATTATACTATGTTTATACAAGGGCATATCCCTATTCTTAGGAAATAAAACCAATGTATTTAGGGGTAAAAAGCATGATGTATGGAAATTTCCCTCAAACAGTTTTTTAAAAATTTACATATGTACATGTATGTTTGTGTTCACATATGACAGAGAGAGCATGTGTACATAAGACAAATGGGGTAACATGTTAACAAAAGGTGAATCTGCGTTAAGAGTATGAGAGTGTTATTAGAACTACATATATATTTGCAACTCTCTGTAACCTTAAAATTATTCCCATATAAAAAGTTTATTTAAGTAAGTGTACCCTTAGATATTTGGAGGCAAAACAGAAAACCACTAAAAGAAAAAATGTTAAAAGCTACTGGAGTTAAAAAAAAAAAAAATCAAGTTCTAAGTGATAATAACTGTCAACCTAGACTCCAAGACCCAGTAAAATTATCATTCAAGAGTGAAGATAAATTATGTACAAAGACTGGAAAATTTTACCACTCAGAAGCCCTCACTGAAAGAATGACCAAAAGATAAGAAAGACAATGAACCCTGAAGGAAAGGTGCAGTAATGAGCAACGGTGATATGCAAGTAACAATGGTGAGCAAAGAAACTAATGGTAAACCTCATAAGCATGGTTAAAAAATTGAGGAGTTTCAAAATAAGGTAAATTAAAACAGACAATAATAATGTGGAAGATGACATGAGAAGAGACTGGAGAAAGTGTTCTACTGTCCTGAGAGAATTTGAAAAAAATATAGATATTAATTGCTTCAGACTTCCTTAATTCAAGTACACATATCTTAAAAATTCAAGGCTAAACTCTAAAAGAAGAGTAGTAGAATCTGTCATTCTGAAATCAATGGAAAGTCAGGGTAAAGGGTTAAGAGGCAGGAAGTAAAAAAAAAGCAGAGAGAAAAATGATAATTTTGTTTTTAAAGATAACCCACGTAAATCTAACTATCTCAGTAATCCCAACAAACGTAAATAAATAATTTTGTGGAACGAGATATTCTTATGTTGGATTCTTTTTAAAAATGAATTTAGTCAAATATTGTACAAGCACAGAGATAAAACATTAACACACAAAAAGATGAAAGTAAAAGAAAAAATATATTAGGCCAAAAAAAAAAAAATAGTGTAGATTAAATAGGCTTTAAGACAAAAAGCATTATTAGGGAGAGATAGGAATTTTTATTCAGCATTGAAAAAAAAAAAATCACCAGAAAGGCAAAACAACCCTGAACATGTTTTAGTTTCAATTCTGAACCTATAAATAACACAGCTTCCAAACATGCTACGTTTTTTGGCAAGCTTTATCAAGAAAAAGAAGAGGTACATATTAACTACATTAGGAATAAAAATGAGGTATGTAACTACAGAAGTGACAGAAATTTAAACATCATAAATACTATGAAAAACCTAATGCCAACAAATACAAAATCTGAGATTAAATGAATAATTTTCCAGAAAAATATAAATTATTAAAACTAAAAATATAAGATCTGAACCAATCTACAAATGAAGTGAGTAAGTAGAAAAAATTTAAAAAAACAAAAACTAACAAGCACTAGATCCAGGTTTCAGAAGTGATTATCTACTAAATTTTAAGACAGAGATATTCCCTATCTTTTATAATCTGTGAAAGAGAACAGAAAGAAGAAAAAACTCTCCAAGTCATTCCCTGTGAGAACTTTTATAATCTTGATGCCAAAACTGGATAAGGACAGCTTGAAAAAAATACATCATAGACCATTCTTACATATGCATATTGCTGCAAAAATTCCAAATATTAGCAAAAGGAATTCAGCAATGTACAAAAATTACATCACAAGAAGCACTTCTCTCAAAAAAGCAAAGCATAAGAGTAGTGTAACAGTAAAAGTATATAAATGTAATTTTCCATGTTAATTAAATGAGAAAAAAATACTTGATCACTTTAATAGACGCAAAAAAAAAGGCATTTGAACATTTGACAAAATTCTCCACTATCTGTGATTTAAAACAAAAATCTTAGCAAGCTAGTAATAGAAAAGCTAGTAATTCTTCATCTATAATACATATTATACACATACACAGAAAAGATCAAGAAGAATATACATTAAAATGCTAAAACTGATGATATCTGGGTGTAAGAATGTTTTTATTTTTCTCAAGTTTTTAAAAATGTATATGTGCTACTTATATAAAATAAAAGGACAATTTCTAAAAATACATTTAACTGTAAAAAGTCAAATAGGAAGAAGATATATCAACTTCAGAATAGTTACTTCTGAGGAGGGAGAGTAGAAGAGAGGTGTTTTGGAGAAAGTGTACAGGGGAACTTTAAAGTAGCATCTTATTTTTAAAAATATGACCTAAAGCAAAATTAACAAAATATCAAGTAGGTAGATGAATGTTTTAAATATTATTCTCTTTTTTATACGTTCAAAATATTTCATGAGAAAAAAATTAAAAGCGCTTTAAGAAATTAAAGATATGGAATAGAAAAAGAAGAAAAATCTTTGGCTGGAAGGACTATGGGTGTTTTTCCCCTACTTCACTGTAAGTCTAAAAATGTCTTTAACAAACATTTTTATAATACAAAAAAAAAAGTTAAAGAACTGACTTTTTTCCAAAAGGAAAGAGCACAGAATTCTAACTCTTTAAAAGAGAGAAATAAAGGTTTACATAATTTAATTTTTGCAAGCAAACGCAAAGGATAACTGAACTTACCTTCACTTATTTTTTATTAATTAATAAAGCAATATATACTTAAATAACAATACTCCATTCGTTAAAACAGGTCTATAAATGTCAGTTGTTTTATTCATTGCTCAGTGTTACTGTAACTCAATTCTGAAGGCTTAGACCCTTGTATAAGCAAGGAACCTATAGCTGTGGTCCCCAACCTTTTTTGGTACCAGGGACCGGTTTCATGGAAGACAGTTTTTCCACGGACTGGGTAGGGATGGTTCAGGCGGTAATGCGAGCAATGGCGAGTGGCAGATGAAGCTTCGCTCACTTGCTCACCTGCGATTCACCTCCTGCTGTGCAGCCCGGTTTCTAACAGGGAGCGGGGAGGGGGGGGGGAACCCCTGCCCTATAGGAACAGTTTTTACATTCCTAGTAGGTGGTCATGCAGCCTCTGTACAAATACCTGTGGTGGCAGAAAAGCTCAATAATACAAAGGGGACTGATTTCATTGTCATTGGACAATTCCAACTATTAGGAAGCTCTTGTTTATAAATGAGTGGAAACCTGCTTCCCAGAAATATCCATTAGGTTCATACTGCCTTCAGGAACATCCGAAAGCATATCTGTTTCCCCTCTTTCACACAACAGCTCTTTAAATACTCAAGTAAGTTACATTTGCCCTTAATGTGACTCTTATCCATAATTCCATGCTTCCTCCACTGTTCCTTATATGCCAGTTCTTTGACCCCTTGGTTCTTCTGCTTGCTCTCTACAGGTCAGTTTGTTACCTAAAATTGGGTACCTGTTATCAGATGTGATCCGGCCAGTAAAATAAGTTATTATTACCTTGAGAGCCTGGGCACCACCATACTCAATTAACTTTTTTCTTTCAGTTATCTTTTTAAACAGTTATATGATTATAGGTTCCTCAACTGAAACCTTAGACTTTTAAAAAACCTGAATAACTTTCAAGCCAGGTCTCCCCATATGGTATCCATAAAATGGATGGAAAAAAATTGAGGACTTAACAGTTAACTCGATTAGATTTTATCTTGCTTGTTTTCTGCCAGATTTTGAACCTAAGGAGATCAATTCAATCTCAGTCTTCTCATCCATCACATTAGCTGTCCCTTCTATTTGTGAACCTGTCCACGAATGCCACTTTATTTTACTGATCTATCCATCCATTCATTCCTTTAGGAGACAATAATTCTAGCCAGATAGTGTATCAAATGTTGCAAATACAAAATCAAATAAGACTCGTTCTTGTCCTTAAGGAGCCCACTCAAATACACTGATAAACATGCTGAAAGGGACAGGGCCTAATATGGCACCCCAAACACCCACCTAGAAATGTTCTCTCCAAGCTGACAGCTGTATATTTATTTGCACTCTTCGGGTTCAGTTACTGATCCAATTGTAATGCTTTCTAACATTATTTTCAACCAGTCCACATTTCTCCACTAAATCACAAACATGAAAGATTTACTGTATCTACTGTATATCAAGATATATTCTATCTACTATATATCAAGATATATCTATTAGAATCCAGTAGATATAGTATATACCTACAGAATATAGATGTAATATATATTATATACTATATAAGTGGTATAGTATAATCTGTAGTATATATTGTATAGTATAGAGTATAGCAAATAGTTTAGAATATGGATGTATACATATACTATATGTAAATAGTAAAGTATAATGAAGTATACTTCAATGTACCAATCTAACAATCTCATGGGGAAAAAAGTGAGGATACTTCTAAGTGAGGAATATTTTCGAAAACATACTCAAAAATTTGGTAGAGATTGGCATTAAGTATACTGATTGATAATTTCTAACATCTACTTCCACTTATCTTTGAAAACACTGGTACTTGTTTTTTGTTACTTTTCTTGCCTTTCTTACTCTTCCTAACTCCACAAAGAATACTGACAAAGATTCTGAAATCACATTCACAGGGTTCTTCAGTCCTCTGAGGTATAATTCATCTAAATCTGGAGACTGAGATTTTTAAATGAGTTACCCATCACTTATTATTTCTTCACCTGCCTTGAGAAGGAAAAGAAGCAAAACATAGAATCCAAAAGTTATGTTTCCTTTGAGCATTTCAAGTGCTGAGTTTTGGTATAATTACTCTAATGAAACTTCTACTGTTTTCTTTTAAAATGTTTGCAAGCCTTTGCTTACTCTGAGTTTTTGTCTTCCAACATTGTTAGATTTTACGCCACAGTATTCACCGCAGTTAGCGCCAAAAATAAACAGATTTCCGAAGTGTTACCTACTCAACAAACTGCATATAGAAAATTAATATGATATGAGAGATTCTGAAAAAATGATGTTTCTTTAACAGCATGTGGATACTGATAAAATAGCCAAAGTTAATTTTAATATCTTAATTCCTGCTATCATTAAAAATTATGAAAAAAACACAAATGCACTATAAGAGGAACATATTATTCAGCTTTTAGATACATGATAAAATCCTAAGGCTTTTACTAAAATGATAATAAAATAATAGAGCAACAGAATGGGAGACAAAAGACTGCAGTTCTAGTTCCAGACATGTGGTCCTAATGACCTGTGCGACTCTATGTGACCTAGAACATGGCATATAACATCTCTCTGTCATAACCTCCTCAACTGTAAAATGCTTGAGTTGGACTAGACTAGAGAGTGCCCCATGAAGGAGTTTCATGGGCTGCCTCAGGTTGCTGGGCAAGTGACTTTCTAAAGCCCTCTTTGCAGCCTAACTCACCAATCACCACACAGAATAGTTCAAGTTCACCCTTTGTCTGGTTTTCTATGAAGAACTGCTAAAATTTGAAAAACCGATGGACCAAATAGTTGTAAACTTTAAAAAAAAAAAAAAAAAAGAAATAGAATGCTTAAAGTCCACTGAGCTCAATTTGAAAACCAATGCACTAAACCATTTCTATAGTCCCTTCAAATTGTAGGATACTAACTGTAATGTACTTATTTTTAAACAGTGTACTTTTCCTTCAGTGTATTTTTTTTTCAATTCATATATTAGGTGCCTGATAAATACCAGGCACTGAGCCAGACTCTTTATGAATTTTATCTCTAACATGGTTCATCACCACCTGAAAAGTTTTACAGACTGAAAACAGAGGTTCAGATAATCTAAGTGGTAAAGAACATCATAAAGCTAGCCCAGTATAGAACAAGACTTGGAACCTGGTTTATATAATGTATGTCCATAAAATTCCAAGTTTCATTAGGATTTAACAGCTTAAGAGGTAGGTATTAACAGAATAATTAAAAGATAAATAATTGTTATGTGGCCTTGAATGCTAAGGCCATAATTTCTAACAACTAAGTTACAAAATTCAACAGTTTCCATATTAAAGATGCTTACATAAAAATGCATATGTTTTAAAATCTTAGGTGATATTAATCACAAGGAAGGCCAATTTGATCCTTAAAAAAATAGAATAATTTACTTTATTACTCCAAGAAAAACAATTATCCAGCAACATTCTTTAGGATCTTATATTAACAAGTAGTAAAAATGATTTTTAAATGACTTACTGATCGAGAGACTTTAACTTGCAGAAATTTTGCATTAGTATACTTATATATGCATACAAAGACTTATGTTCACTGCCATGTATATTTAGACTACCCCCAGAACAAGAAACTAATATACACATTAATAAGGGAAAAGGTCAACATATTATAATATATATACACAATGGAATAATACAAAACCTTTAAAAAGAATGAGAAGGCGAGAATGACATAACCAAGATGATGACATAGGTTGTTCCTGACTTGGCTCTGCTTTACAAGAAAAACAACTAAAAACTATGCAAGAATAAGACATCACTAAGAGAATCTCAGAACATGGGAGTGAGGCTGAAGCACCTCCTCCACCACACAGACGAAGACAGACTGAATTCAAGGGTGAGAGGAACAGCTACACGCTGACCGCATGGCCCTTTCCCCGGGCCAGCACAGCACGGTGCCTACAGCTCCTCCAGTGGCAAAAGAGAACACAGCGGTGACATCCAGCACCGCCAGCACCGGGGGTCACTTCATGGGAACCCCTACTCTGGTTTCACCCCAGGGGGATCACAGGAGCATCTGTGGGCTCAACCACTGGGAATCTGATTGTGATGGAGAAAGGGGGGAGGGGCTTCCAACAAGCAGCACTTGGATCTTGGCAGACTGAGTTCCTGCCTGCAGAGCCCAAAGACTAAACCCAACCAGCAGCTTTGCTCTTCTGCAGCCCAATTTGCTCTTCTGCAGACGAGGGAACTTGGTGGGGCGCAAGTCTGCCTAATTTGGGTCTTCCAACGAGGAGATCTGCCAGCCCTGGAGCCTGGTCTGCCCATGCCTAGCAGAAGAGCTGAGTCTTAGCTCCTCCCCCAGCCTCCCTACCAGAAATCCTATTCAGAAAAAACTGGAGAGTTGCCTGAAGTGGGCTCTCCCAGTCCCACCCAGGCAGAAGTCTGGGTCACAGCCCCACACACCAGAGAGTGTGGCCCCCAGCCCCATCTGGAGGAAGGGCTGACAAGAACACCCAGAAGCTGCACAACCCAGCAGGTGAGTGGGCAGAACTGGTGGCCCCCAGAGCAAAGTCAGTAGCACTGTTCGGCCAGTGAAACTGGGGCACAGGCCGGCTTGTGTCAAGATGACAAAGAGCATTAGTGGCTTTGGGGGTACTTACCTGATGAGCCCAGGTTGGGAAACTAACTCACAGCCCCACTTATTGCTGAAGACAGACTTCAGCCTGCCTGACCAGGGAACCTCACCAGAGCACACAGGGGGGCTGCAGAGCCCACCCAACAGCCCTGCTGACAGTGGCACGTGAACAGAGAGCACGGCCCGTGGCTTTCCCTGTCTGCAGAGCAAAGCTGATGGCCTCACCTGATTAGGATATTCAGCGCACACTCTTGCCTGATTTGGGTCCCCAAACAATGAGGCACCCAGGCATCCTGTTACCCCACCAGGGCAGGGATGCTAATTCATACTCCCATCCACTGATGAGTATATCTCCCAGTCTGTACTGTCTAGTAAGCCTATCCAGAGAATCCAGGCAATAGTGAGGCCATCCTACAGCCTCACTTGGTCAGGGAACCAAGCCAGCAGTCCTATCCAGCTACTTTCCACCAGTGGCACACCCCACCACTCCTGACCTCAGAACTCAAGTAGTTGCCTCAGCCAAAAGTAGACCCTAAAAGCAGACCCAGCCTGCTCAAGGATGTGACCAGCAGAAACATCCAGAAACCCAAATTAAGCTGACTCGTGAAGAACTGTCTCTGCCAAAGCAAACCTGCAAAGTCTGGAAGAAGGCACCACTTACTCAAATGCACAGATAACCAATGCAAGGAATCAAGGATCACAAAAAAAAAAAAAAAAAAAAAAATCAGGTAAATATGACACCACTGAAGGAAACTATTAAAGCTCTAATAACTGACCCTAAGGAAATGGAGATCTATGAACTGTCAGACTAAGAATTCAGAATAATCTTCTTGAAGTTTAGTGAACTACAAGAACACACAGACAACTAAAAATATTAGGAAATCAATGCATGAACAAGACAAGAAGTTCATCAAAGAAACAGAAATCATAAAAAACAAATGAACAAACTGAAATTCTAGAGCTGAACAATACAATAACTGAACTGAAGAATTCAATAGAGAACTTCAAAAGCAGAGTCGACCATGCAGAAGAAGAAATTAGCGACCTGGAATTAGGACATTTGAAATTATCCAGTCAGAGGAGTCAAAGGAAAAGGGAATGAAGGGCTTCCCTGGTGGTGCAGTGGTTGAGAATCTGCCTGCCAATGCAGGGGACACGGTTCGAGCCCTGGTCTGGGAAGATCCCACATGCCGCGGAGCAACTGGGCCCGTGAGCCACAACTACTGAGCCTGTGCGTCTGGAGCCTGTGCTCCGCAACAAGAGAGGCCGCGATAGTGAGAGGCCTGCGCACCGCGATGAAGAGAGGCCCCCGCTCGCCGCAACTAGAGAAAGCCCTCACACAGAAACGAAGACCCAACACAGCCAAAAATAAATAAATTAATTAATTAATTAAAAAAAAAAAAAAAGGGAATGAAAACAGTGAAGAAAGCCTATGGAACTTATGGGACAAAATGAAAAGAAACAATATTCAAATTACGGAAATTCCAGAAGGAGAAGAGAATGAGAAAGGGACAGAAAGTATATTTAAAGCTGAAATAATGGCTGAAAACTGCCCAAGCTTGTGGCGAGAAACAGACCTCTATATCTAAGAGGCCCCAAAGACCCCAGATAGGCTGAACCCTAATAAGGCTAGACTGAGACACATTATAATTATATTGTCAAAAGTCAAAAACAAAGAATTTTATAAACTCAACAACAACAAAAAAAGAGAGACATTACATACAAGGGAAACCCCACTAAGACTGTTGGCAGATCTCTTAACAGAAACTATTCAGGCTGAAAGAGAATGGAATGACATATTCGAAATATTAAAAGAATAAAATCCCAACGAAGGATACTATACCTGGCAAAGTTATCCTTCAGAAATGGAGGGAAAAACACTTTCCCAAACAAATGAAAGCTGAGGGAATATATGCATACCTGAATCACTTTGCTGTACAGCAGAAATTAACACAACATTGTTAAACAATTATACTTCAATAAAATAAATTTTAAAAAAAAACTGAGGAAATTCATCACCAGTAGACTTGACTTACAAGAAATGACTACTGAAGTTCTTTGAGTAGAAGTAAAAAGATGCTAATTAATGTCATAAAAACAGAAGGAAGCATTGTAAAACTCACTGGTAATGGTAAATATATAGTCAAATTTGGATTCTGTAATATGGTAATGGTGCTGCATAATTCACTTACAATTCTAGTTTAAAGTTAAGGAAACAAACTCAGTAAAAATAACCATTACTACAATAATCTGTTATTAGTTACACACTATAAAAAACATGTAAACTGTAACATCAATAACCTAAAATGGGAGGTAAGGGAGAAGTGAGTGTACAGTTTAGGAATTTTACTGAAGTCAAGTTGTTACTAGTTTAAAATACAATGTTATAACTTTAAGAAATTTTATGTAAGCCTAGTGGTAACCACAAGAGAAAACTCTACAGTTATTACCTCAGAGAACATGATAAAGTCAAAGCATAATGATACCTCAAGACATCAAAACACACACACAAAAAGACAGCAGGATAAGAAACAAGGATCAGTGGATCTACAAAACAACCAGAAAACAGTTAACCAAATGGCAATAGTAAGTCCTAACTTATCAATAATTACTTTAAACATAAACAAATTAAATTCTCCAATCAAAAGACACAGAATGGCTGAAAAATTAAAAAACAAGATTCAACAATATGCCACCTACAAGAGGCCATTAGCCTTAAAAGACACGCATAGACTGAGAGTAAAGGGATGGAAAAACATATTTCAAGCAAACGGTAATCAAAAACAAAGCAGGGGGCTTCCCTGGTGGTGCAGTGGTTGAGAGTCTGCCTGCTAATGCAGGGGACACGGGTTCGAGCCCTGGTCTGGGAAGATCCCACATGCCCCAGAGCAACTAGGCCCGTGAGCCACAACTACTGAGCCTGCGCGTCTGGAGCCTGTGCTCCGCAACAAGAGAGGCCACGATAGTGAGAGGCCCACGCACCGTGATGAAGAGTGGCCCCCGCTTGCCGCAACTAGAGAAAGCCCTCGCACAGAAATGAAGACCCAACACAGCCAAAAATAAATAATTAATTAATTAATTAAGAGGAAAAAAAAAACAAAGCAGGGAGAGCTATACTTACATCAGACAAAATAGTCTTTAAACTAAAAATGGTAAAAAAAAAAAAAAAAAAAACCAAAAACCACTACATCACAGTTTGCACATTCTAATCACTTTCCAGTACCACAAGAGAGATTTTTACTTATGTAATAGTCCTAGAGTACGCAGCTGGTAAAACCAGAGGCTACAATCCAGTATTACTGCTAAGAGACATTTTTCATCCACCAATGTTGTACATGTATGAAAATGGTGTACTATATACTTTAACACACCCCATACTTTGTAGTGGAGAGTACAATAATGTAAATCCTAAAAGCACCACTATTTTAGCATAATAGAAGAAAGTCCAAAGAGCTCCTATATAGACTACTCCAGATAACTTCACTTCTTTGATACTTGCAGCTTACTGTAATTTTTTAAAAATAAATTCAAGGTCATTATCATTGTAAAAAAAAAAAAAAAAAAAAAAAAGAAGGTCGTAATATAATGAAAAAGGGTCAATACACCAAAAAGATATATCAGTTGTAAATATTTATGCACCCAAGATCAGAGCACCTAAGCAAAAGGAGAAATAAACATCAATATAATAATAGTTAGGGACTTTAATAACGCACTCTCAACAACAGATAGATCATCCAGACAGAAAATCAGTAAGAAGACCACAGATTTGAACAGTACTATAGACCAAATGGACCTAACAGACATACACAGAACATTCTATCTGACAACAGGAGAATACACATTCTCCTCAAGCACACATGGAAGACCACATGCTAGGGCAGACCACATGCTAGGCCACAAAACAAGTCTTAGCAAATTCAAGAAGACTGAAATCATACCAAGTATCTTCTCTGACAATGGTATGAAATCAGAAATCAATAACAAGAAGAAAACTAGGAAATTCACAAAACATGAAAATTAAATAACATTCTCCTGAACAACTAATGGATCAAAGAAAAACTAAAGAGGAAATTTAAAAGTATCAAGACAAACAAAAATGGAAACACACCATACCAAAACTTATGGGATGCCCCAAAAGCAGTTCTAAAATAGAAGTTCAGAGCAATAAATGCTGACATTAAGAAGCAAGGAAGACCTCAATAAACAACATAACTCCATGGCTAAAATAACTAGAAAAAGAACAAACTGAGCCCAAAGTTAGCAGAAGAAAGGAAATAATAAAGATTAGAGCAGAAATAAATGAAGTAGAGAACAGGAAAACAATAGAAAAGATTAACCAAACTAAGAGTTGGTTCTTTGAAAAGATAAAATTGGTAAACCTTTAGCTAGACTAACCAAGGAAAAGAGGATCCAAATCAACAAAACTGTATGAAAAAAGGAGACATTACAACTGATATCACAGACATACAAAGACTCCTAAGAGGCTACTATGAACAACTACATACCAACAAACTGGACAACCTAGAAAATGTACCAATTCTTAGAAACATACAAACTACCAAGACTGCTAGTTCTATTTTTAGAGAAACCTCCATACTGTTTTCCACAGTGGCTGCCCCAATTTACACTCCCACCAACAGTGTATGAGTATTCCCTTTTCTCCACATCCTTGCCAACATTTGTTATTTGTGTTATTTTTGACGACAGCCATTCTGACAGGTGTGAGGTGATATCTCATTGTGGTTTCAATTTGCATTTCTCTAATGATTAGTGATGTGAGCATCTTTTCATGTGCCTGTTGGCCATCTGCATTTTTTTCTTCGGAAAAATGTCTATTCAGTTCTTCTGCTCATTTTTTAATCAGGTTGTGTTTGTTTTTTTTCATGTTGAGTTCTGTGAGCTGTTTCCATAGATTGGATATTAACTAACCCCTTATTGGTCATATCATTTGCAAAAACTTTCTCCCATTCAGTATGCTGTCTTTTCATTTTGTAGATGGTTTCCTTTGCTGTGCAAAAGCTTTAAATTTATTTAGGTCCCATTTGTTTATTTTTGCTTTTATTTCCTTTGCTTTAGGAGACAGATCCAAAAAAAATACTGCTACGAGTTATGTCAAAGAATGTTCTGCCTGTGTTTTCCTCTAGGAGTTTTATAGTATCCAGTCTTACATTTAGGTCTTTAATCCATTTTGAGTTTTTTTAATCAATATATAGTGTTAGAGAATGTTCTAATTTCATACTTTTACATGGAGCTGTTCAGTTTTCCAAGCACCACTTACTGAAGAGACTGTCTTTTCTCCATTGTATATTTTGCCTCCTTTGTCACAGATTAATTGACCATAGTTTGTAGGTTTATTTCTGGGCTCTCCATTCTGTCCCATTGATCTATGTGTCTGTTTTCATGCCAGTACCATACTGTTTTGATTACTGTAGCTTTGTAGTATAGTCAAGTCTAAACTACCATATGACTATCATATGACCCAGCAATTCCACTCCTGGGTATATATCCAAAAAAAACAAAAACACTAATTCAAAAAGATACATGCACCCCAATGTTCATAGCAGTATTTACAACTGCCAAGATGTGGAAGCAACCTAAGTGTCCATCAAGAGATGAATATATATATATACCACATCTTCACACACACACACACACACACACACAATGGAATACTACTCAGACATAATAAAGAATGAAATTTTGCCATTTGCAGCAACATGGATAGACTTTGAGGGCATTATGATAAGTGAAGTAAGTCAGACAAAGACAAATACTGTATGGTATCACTTATATGTGGGATCTAAAAAATACAACAAACTAGTGAATATAACAAAAAAAAAAAGCAGATTCACAGATATAGAGAACAAACTAGTGGTTACCAGTGGGGAGAGGGAAGGGAGAGGGGCATTATGAGGGTAGGGGATTAACAGATACAACCTATTAGGAATAAAATAAGCTACAAGGATATATTGTACTACATGGGGAATATAGCCAATATTTTATAATAACTATAAATGGAGAAGAACCTTTAAAAATTTTGAATCACTATATTGTACACCTGTAACTTACACTGTACAGCAACTATACTTCAATTATAAAAAACAAAAACAAAAAAATCTACCAAGACTGATTCAGGAAGAAACAAGTCTGAATAGACCGATTACTAGTAAGGAGATTGAATCAGTAACCAAACTTCCAATGAAGAAAAGCACATGACCCAGATGGCTTCACCAGTGACGTTTGCCAAACATCAAACTCTTCCAAAAAATCAAAGCAGAGGGAACACTCCCAAGCTCATTTTACAAGGCCAGCATCACCCTAATACTAAAGACAGAAAAGAACAGTACCAGAAAATAAAACTACAGATCAATATCCCTGGTGAACACAGATGCAAAAATTCTCAATAAAATACTAGCAGACCAAAATCAGCCCCATATTAAAAGGAACATTCACCATGATTAGGTGAGATTTATAGCTGGGATGCAAAGATGGTTCAATACATGCAAATCAATAAATGTGATATACCACATTAATAGAAGGAAAGAAAAAAATCATATGTTCATCTCAATAGATGCACAAAAAGAAGTTGAGAAAATTCAACATTTGTTCTTGATAAAAACTCTTAACAAATTAGAAGAATTATTTCTCAACATAATAAAGGCCATATATGACAAGCCCACTACTAACATGATACTCAATGGTGAAGGCTTGAAACTTTTTCTCTAAGATCAGGAATAAGACAAGGATGCCCACTCTCGCCACTCCTATTCAATACAGTACTGGAAGTCCTCGCCAGAGCAATCAGGCAAGAAAAAAATAAAAGGCATCCAAATTAGAAAGGAAGAAGTAAAACTGTCTCTATTTGCTGATGACATGATTTTATATACAGAAAATCCTAAAGACTTCAGCCAAAAAACTGTTAGATCTAATCATTGAATTCAGCAAAGTTACAGGATACAAAATTAACATACAAAAAATCAGTAGCATTTCTATACACTAACAAATTAGCTGAAAAAGAAAGAAAATAATCCCATTTACAATAGCATCAAAACAATAAAATACTTAGGAATAAACTTAACCAAAGAAGTGAAACATCTCTTCTCCGAAAGCTACAAGATACTGATAAAGAAATCAAAGAAGATATAAGTAAATGGAAAGGTATCCAGTGTTCATGGATTGGATGAATTAATATGTTAAAATTGTCCACACTTACCCAAAGCCATCTACTGATTCAATGCAATGCCTATCAAGATTCTAGTGGCATTTTTTTTTTTTTACAGCAGAAAAAAAATCCTAAAATTTATAATGAATGGCAAAAGACCCCAAATAGCCAAAGCAATCCTCAAGAAGAACAAAAAGCAGGAGGCATCACACACATCCTGACTTCCCGCTAATACTATAAAGCTATAGTAATTAAAACAGTACAGTAGTGACATAAAAACAAAGAGATCAATGGAACAGTATTGACAGCCCAGAAGTAAACCCAAGCATACACAGTCAAAACTAATTATTTGACAAGGGAGTCAAGAATACTCAGTGGAGAAAAGACAGTCTCTCCAACAAATGGTGCTGAGATAATTGGATATTCACATATAAAAGAAAGAAACGAGACCCCTATATTACATCACTCACAAAAATTAACTTGAAATGGATTAAAGACTTAAATGTAAGACCCGAAACCATGAAACCCCTAGAAGAAAACACTGAAAATAAGCTTCTTAATATGGGTCTTGGCAATAATTCTTTGGATATGACACCTAAAGCACAGCAACAAAGTAAAAAATAAACAAGTGACACTACATCAAACTAAAAAGCTTCTGCACAGCAAAGGAAACAACCAAGTGAAAAGACAACCTATGGAATGGGAAAAAAATATATGCAATAAGAGAATAATATCCAAAATATATAAAGAACTCATTCAACTCAATAGCAAAAAACACAAATAATCCAATTAAAAAATAGGCAAAAGACATTAATACACTTTTTTCCAAAGAAGATATATGAAAGGCAAACAGGTACATGAAAAGATGCTCAACATCACTAGTCATTAGAGAAATGCAAATCAAAACCGCAACGAGTTACCACCTCACACCTGTTAGAACGACCATCATCAAAAATTGAGACAACAAATGTTAGTGAGAATGTGGAGAAAAGGGAACCCCTGTGCACTGTTAGTAGGACTGTAAACTGGTACAGCCGCTATGGGAAACAGTATGGAGGATCCTCAAAAAATTAAAAATAGAGCTACTGGGGGTTTCCCTGTTGGTGCAGTGGTTGAGAATCTGCCTGCCAATGCAGGGGACACGGGTTCCAGCCCTGGTCTGGGAAGATCCCACATGCCACGGAGCAACTAGGCCCGTGAACCACAACTACTGAGCCTGCGCGTCTGGAGCCTGTGCTCCGCAACAAGAGAGGCCGCGATAGTGAGAGGCCCGCGCACCACGATGAAGTGTGGCCCCCGCTTGCCGCAACTAGAGAAAGCTCTCGCACAGGAACGAAGACCCAACACAGCCAAAAATAAATAAATAATTAATTTAAAAAAAAATAGAGCTACTATATGATACAGCAATTCCATTTCTAGGAATATATCCTAAGGAAATGAAAACACTAACTCAAAAAGATATCTGCACCCCGTGTTCATAGTGGCATATATTTACAATACCCAAGACATGAAAACAACCTAAGCATCCACTGATGTCCATTATTCATCAATGGATAAAGAAGTTGTGGGGTGTGTGTGTATAAATGATCTTTAAAAAAAAAAAAGACTCATAGAAAAAGAGATCGGATTTGTGGTTACCAGAAGTGAAGGTGGGGCGGGGGGCAGTGGCGGAATTGGATGAAGGCAGTCAAAAGGTACAAACTTCCAGTTAAAAAGTAAGTAAGTACTAGGCATATGATGCATGTATAGGATGATGACTATAGGTAACACTGCTGTAGAACATATATGAAAGTTGTTTAAGAGAGAAAATCCAAAGGGTACTCATTACCAAAAACAAAACAAACAAAAACCCTTTTTTTCTTTTTTTTCTTTTTATTGTATCTATGAGATGATGGAGGCTAACTAAACTTGTTGCAGTAATCATTTCACAATATACGTAAGTCAAACTATTTTGCTGTACACATTAAACGTATACAGTAATATGTCAATTATATCTCAATAAAACCTGAAAAATAAAAAATAAAAAGAATGAGGCAGATTTAATATATGTGTATGTGAGTGTACACACATATATATTACATATACATCCACAATGATATGTAAAGAGCACCAAAATATACTTTCAGTGAAAAAAACACATATTAAGCAATGTGTATGGTACACTTTCATTTGTAGTTAGAGTAAAAAAAGGGACATACGTATACATGTATGAACTTGTGCATGTAAAGATGATTTCTTAACAGTGATTACTTCTTGGGAAGAGGCCTACAAAGGATAGCATAGAGGGATACTGATGTTTCACTGTATACCTCTCTGTATTATTTGAATTTTTAGGCCCTTTTTTTAGTACTTCTATTACTTTTTCGATAGAAGGTTTTTACTTTAAATATGAACACAAAATTGCTGTAATAACTGTTCTATCTAAATGGGTAGTTTCTAAGGACCCTACCAAATTTATTCTCTGCAATGGTTTTAAACTTTACCCTTCAATCATAGATCTCATAATTTCATTGTAAATCTTCTTCCACCAAAAATGATAAAAATTTTGTAAATAATAAAATCTAGCCAATTAAGGATCTCAATGAATGCTATTTTATTTCACAATCAGTTCCTTTTTTCAACATTAGAAATCTTTCATTTCTCCAACTTCAATGATAAACCTAATAAGGACTTAATCTTTTTAATAAATATGGTTTACCATGCTAAAAATACTTTTGACACATGAAAGGTTTAAAAACATGATTTAGACTCTGATTCAGATTTCAGAACTGAGAGGGGCCTCAGAATCATTTAATTCTGCAAACAAAGCAACCAAAATCTGGGCATTAAGAGGGCTACACAATGTCAGAATAGGGCAAAAACCAAGCTGAGCTCCTGGTTTGACCTCCATTACTCTGTCCTAATTAGCATTTTTTTTTTTTTTTAAGAGATAAAGCAGGTAGGTGAGGCAAAGGCAGGCCTTCTGGATTTGGGTTTCTGGAGGGTGAAAGGGCAGAAAAACATTTAGAGCAGAGACCTAGCCACTAGAGTAAGGTATGGCAGGGAAAGATTCAGGAAAAGGAATCTACCTGGCCAACACTACACAGCTCAATTCTCACTCTGAATAAACTAGGAAGGGTAAGGGAAGACAAAGCTGAATCAATTCTTACTTTTGAAAATGATTTACAGTGGAGGACAATATTATTTTTTTATCGACAAGAAACAAATACCTACTTGAGGGCAGCTCTAGGGCCAAGGGAATTTGAATGCCAATCTCTTACAAAAAAAACTATCAAAAGAAAAAGAAGTCTATTCAAACTTCCTTTTAGAGCTCTATGATATTCAGGCTACCCAAATCATTCCCCAAAATCTTCAGAAGTTTCTAAAAAGGGAGAGAAAGCCTTGTTAACAGTTTCATTATATTTTTCTGACAAGGTAATTCACTCTGTGCCAATTTAATGTTAAAATAGAGTTGGATTTTTTAATGTATTAAATGTGTGCCCTACAGCTTACTGGAGTATTTTAATAATTGTGTGCATGCTATTACATTTATGATCTTTTCATAAAACTTAGTAGATAACTTCCCATTTAGTGATTAAGGATTCTTACGATAGTTAGCAATTCATGATATTTGCTTTATGACAGACTGTTGATCATATCTCTGACTAATCTGCTACTGCATCCTGAGATCAGGAATGCAACCCCAGCTGTAAGGCTTTCTTATGACGGACAGGACAGAATTGATGCCTTTACCTTCAGCCCCTATTGGAGGACAGTTCCAGGCCCAGTAAACAATGGTGCAGTTTGGCAGTCATTAATAGAAACTGCAAACTGGGGGAATCGCTAATGAAGTTGCTAACAAAGAACCACTGATATTCAATCAGTGATTCTCGAAGAGTGGTGCAGGGACCCCTAAAGGTCTCTGAGACACTTTCGGGAGTTTGCAAGGTCAGAACTACTTTATAATACAATATTATTTGCTATTTTCACTCACTGTCATGAGTGTACAATGGAGCTTTCCAAAGGCTATATAACATGTGATATTATATAACGAAACATGTCAATTATTTGGAAAGTGTGCCTAATGCAATGAACGAACATTTTCCAAATAACGAACATTTTCCAGATGACTAATCCATGATATTACAAAATCATTCACGGGTAAAACATTCATTCAAAGGAGACCAACGGATTTTAAGGCGACAGAGTACAAAAAGTTCTTTGATATGGTTTTAGATTCCACATTGCAACAAACCTTTGAGAACACCACTTACTAAGTTTTGATGTAGTATCAAAGAATATCCAGTTATCTGAAAAGCTTTTAAATATTCCTCCATTTTCTAACTCCTATAGACATCTGTGTGAGGCTGAATTTTCTTTTATTTATCAACCGTAACAACATATTGCAACAGACTGAATGCAGAAGCAGCTATGAGGACCCAGCTGTCCTCTATTAAGTATGACACTGAAGAAATTTGCAAATATATATCAATAAAATGATGCCACTCTTGTCCCAATTTATTTTGGATTTAGAAAATAGATATTTTTCATTAAAAGATTTCATGATACCATTTAGTGAGTTGTTTATTATTTATTTTAAATAAATTAAGAAATATTTTTGAATGTTCTCAATTTTAATTTCTAATATGGTAAATATCAATAGGTATAGCCATATAAACAAAAGCTCCTGTGGTAATGGTGGGGGGGATCTGCAACAATTTTTAAGAGTATAAAAGGGTCTTCAGACCAAAAAATTTGAGAATCGCTGCATTATATAACTAACAATATTTTACTGCTGCAAATGTTAGCACTTTAACAGTTTTTTGCAGCTTTTTTACAATTTGTTGCAGTTTTAAATATTAATATATATAGCTATTAATATTAAAATAAACATATTTAACTGGGGCTGCTACTTTGATAGGACCCTACTCAATAAACTTATTGAAGTAAAAGCCAAAATGAAGGTATAAAGCCAACGCTAAATAAAGAAATAAACATGTAGTCTGATTTAGCTGTCTGTACCTTTGTACAGAGCTCAACAAATTTAACCCTATCAAGCATCTCTTCGTTCCTGGTATATGGCCCAGGATCCGGCAGACCACGTGGCACAAGGCTGGTGAAAAACAACTGCCGTGGGTGATTGTCCCTACTCACATTTTAAAAGGTTGTTTGTCTAACCATGTGTCCGCTTCTAAACCACTGTACTCTTAAATTACTCAGACTATGCATTCTGTCACTTCCATCAACTAACAAAATAAACTTGTATCCAACTTACAGAGGGTACAGAGGGAAGTTTTTCACAGCTCAACTATTTAGAGGTAACCTTGAAGAATGCTTTTTTTTCCCCTCCCGTAGGAAGAAAATGTAACACAAGGGGAATAAGAATTGTGGCCTGAAATCCTTTCTGGGATAAGGCAATCTATAAACAAATAAACAAAGTTGCCTGTCACAAACTCCAGCTTAAGGACATATTCTTAAAATAAAAAGCTACACCACGCAAAAACAAAAAACACCATACAGATAGTCATCCTTAGTAAAGAATAGCACAAAACTTAAAGACAGCACTACGAGGATTTTACTGCAATTTGAAGGGACACTCAGGACTTTCTCAGGTTTTAGTTAAATTTCCAAAATGAAACACCACAGCTGAGCTCCTAGATTCCTCCCTTACCCTTAAAGTCAGTGGTACCGAGTCTGAAGAAAAAAGATTAACTTAGTGTTAAATAAAACTTGAAAAACTGAATGAGGCATGAAAACAAAAGCTAAATTTCACACTAAACTAAGACACTGAATAGTAAATATTTCGAATTCTGGATTGATTACTGAGATTATGAAAGATAATTTTCTTTCAAAAAGAAAACTTTAGGAAGTATGAAAACTTTAGGAAGTATGAAAAGGTAAGCTAAAAAGTAGAGAATAATTACCCTCAGGTGGGTTGCAGAGGCTCCTCCATTCAGAAGAGAGCTAGTCTGATATGACAGCTGACTTGAGATTGATTTGACAGTAGGTTCGTAATAACATATTAAATGTTGATTCCAATATAATTTCAATCACAACAGAAATGAAGCAGTTTAGATCTCCCAAACAAACTTTGAGGCTTGGAGCTAATAAACTCAACATTCCTGAAACTTGAGAGTAAACTTCTAAAGCTAAGCCATTCCTTCATGTGCATTAAATAGTCATAACCCCTTGTGAAAATGATTTTTGCAATAAAAATGAGCTTTGAAATTTGAAAATAAAAGTTCAAAAGTAATTTTCTCAACCAGAAAGAACTGAGACTATTTACAGTTGCTCCAAACAAAATGAAATATTCAGGTATAAATCTAACAAAACCTGTTTAGATCTGAATCCCGAAAATTAAAAAATGATGATGAAAGAAATCAAAGATGACCTAAGTAAATGGAGAAATATACTGTGTTCAAGAATAGGAAGATTCAACATAATAAGGATATCAATTCTCCACAAACTGATCCATGTTTAATGGAATTCTTATCAAAATCTCAGGAAGGTGTTGGTAGACAGAGACAAGTTTATTCTAAAGTTCATTTGCAAAGGCAGAGGACCTAGAGTAGCTAAAATAGGTAAAATTTTAAAAACAAAGCATAACATGAGATGACTCCCTCTACCATAATCATATATATAAGGTTTACTATGTAGCCTGTAATGAGGAGAGTGTGGTATCGGCAGAGGGATAGACACATACATCAGTAGAATAAAGAATCCAGAAATAGACCCACAAAAATATGCCCAACTGATTTTTGACAAAGGTGCCAGAGTCAGTGGAGGAAGAATAGCCTTTTCAACAAATGGTACTAGAGCAACTGGGCACTAAAAGGTGGAAAAAAAAAAATGAACCTCGACCTAAACCTCACAACTTATACAAAAATTAACTCAAAATGAATCATGGACTTTAAAATAAAACATAAAACCATAAAGCTTTTGGATAAAAATATAGTAGAAAATCTTTGGAGCTACAGACAAAGGGTGCCAGGGAGAGCAAAGAATTCTTAACTTGACACTAAAAAGCACAATCCATGAAAGAAAAATCTGATAAACTGGACCACATCAAAATTTAAAACCTTTCTTCTGAAAGACCCTGTGAAGAGGATGAAAAGACAAGCTACAAACTGGGAGAAAATATTTGCAAACCACGTATCTGACAAAGAACCTGTATTTAGTATATATATAAAGAACTATCAAAAATCAACAGTAAAAGCACAAACAATCCAATTAGAAATATAGGCAAAAAACAAAAAAAATGAATAGGATCTTCTGATGGCAAATAAGCATATAAAAATATGTTCAACATCATTAGCCATTAGGAATAATGCAAGTTAAAACCAAGAGATAGTGCTAAAAACCTGTAAGAATGGCTAAAATTTTAAAAAGTGATAACACCAAATGCTGGCAAGGATGTGGAGAAAGTGGATCATTTATACATTGCTGGTAAAAATGTAAAATGGTACTGCTGCTCTACAAAAGAGAATGGCGGTTTCTTACAAAATGTGTGCTTATCGTACAATCCATCAAGTATACTTTCATGCCTATATCCCAGAGAAATGAAAATTTATGTTCACACAAAAATCTGTACATGAATGGTCATAACAGCTTTATTAGGTAATAGCTAAAAACTGGAAACAATCCAAATGCCCTTCAATGGGATATACCATAACACTCTATTGTATATCCATGCCATGGAATACTACTTGGGAATAAAAAAAGGAACAAGCTATTGATATATGCAACAACTTGGATGGAGCTCAAGGGAAAAAATGATATCTGCCAACCACAAAAGGTTAAATACTGTATGATTCCAGTATTTATATTAGATTCTTAAAATGATGAAATTATAGAAATGGTGAACAGATCAGTGGATGCCACGGATCAGAGAGCTGGGGAAGGCAGGAAGGTAACTGTGCCTATAAGTTGGTAACACAAGTTCCCTGTGATGGAACTGTTCTGCATCTTGACCACGGTGATGGTCACACGAATCTACACATGTGACAAAATTGCATAGAACTAAATACACACACACACACACACACACACACACACAAACAAGTCCAGGTAAAACTGGTGAAATCTGAATAAGGTTGATGAGTTGTATCAATGTATTACTACCAATTTCCTAATTGCAATATTATATTCTAGTTATGCTATATGTTACCACTGGGGAAACTGGATGAAGGGTATATGCGATCTCTCTACATAATGTTGTTAAAACTTCATGTCAACCTACAGTTAACCGAAAATAAAGTTTTTTTAAATTTCTTAACTCCAGTAAGAAAAAAAAGTAAGAATTGAGGACACTATACAGTTAACAAGTATTTCAAAGACTTATCATCACAGATGACTGATTTTCATGCTCTCAAGTGGGTAGCCACATAATTCAACTCCATCTACAACTCAGAATCCACAGACTTATTCCATTTTTCCTCTCTTCCTTCTTTCTCTTCCCTCCTCCACCACTCCATCAGCCCCCTTCATAACTGGCTATAAGAGGGAACTGCAGTACGTGTGTATTTGTGTGTGTGCGCACGCGCGTGTGTACTGCAACTCCGTGTTCTCTCTAGTTTTATACAAACACGCACAGAGGTGTGGGTTGTTTGCAACCATACTTATTAATTCGCATTCTGTGCTCTTGGTTCCTAATTTTAAAATCCATTATGTGGCACATTTTATACTTCCCTTTAAAAATAATTACAATGTCAGCTATTTGTTTATGACGATAGTTGCTTCCATCCCTACCCCCACCCCCACTACATAGGTAAATGGTCCTTAAAAAAAAGTTTTCGTATGTTGCTCTGCAGTTTGAGTTAATCACTGGTGGAACCTATACAATAAGATATCTTCTGTGCACTGAAGCAGAAGTTAGTGATTGCTGATTTTGGAGAATAAGCTAGGCACTTTTTCTGGTCACTGATATACACTCTATTTAATAAGCCACTGTCTCTGAGCATGGCGTTGGTAGATTGAGCCTGGCATATTATACAGACTAAGAAGTACTATTATCATACCATGTACTAAAAACATCTAATTAATACACTGCGGAAAGCTAGTTTATTTATAGTTCTGACTTGCCCTTGCTCAGAGAGCTCTCACAGCAGGCATTATTCTCACACTTTTTCCCTACCTTTGCTTTCCACAGTACTTTGTCAATTCTAAGTAATTCTAAGCCCTGACTCAGGGCTTCTGTTTTATACACACACACACACACACACACACACACACACACACACATAAACAGAGAGCACGACATTTCAGTGGATGTTTAAAATTCCGTGGATCTTAGTCACTTGGGGAAAATATACTATTTGATTTAAGATGTGTGTGTGTGTGTGTGTGTGTGTGTGTGTGTGTATCTCACAGGTAGCATCTAATATAAGTTCTCCATATAACAATCATAGGGTAGTACGTTTTTCCTCTCTAATTATAAGAAAAAAATATTTTTATAAGATCTGCTGTATTCTCAGACTATTACCTCAACATCATTCCACCCACCTCTCACATCAGTTTTTATTTGGGGGAGTAGAGGCACACCCTGTCCCAAAATATATCTTTCACAAATGTTCAAAGAAATAAAAACAGAAAGTATTATTCACGTGGCATTTCTTACACAATGGCCCCAAAATGTCAGTTTTACACACTATAGCTCTTATAGTATCATTTTCAATTTTAGAGAAACAATCGCATAATCAAATAGTATATTTCCCCCAAATGGCTAAGATCCATGGAATTAAATATCCATTAACATGTGGCCCATTAATGTATACAATCTTTTACATCTTGCTCTTAAAGATAAAATCTTAAGTTTTTCCTAATCTCTTACTCAGAAAGATAATACCAAAAAAATAGTTTTCATTTCTAAGCGATGCGGAACTGCAATAAGCAGTCTTAAAAGAGCACATTGAACGCCCAATGAAGACTAACACAAAACAGCACACTTAGCAACTGTAGAAATTTTACCTTAATTCTTCTCTCGGTGTCATCTAATTTTAACTCTGCTGAAACGAGTTTCTTTGCTAAATCATCTCGTTCAGGTAGGTGTCTAGCTTCAGAGATCTTTTTCAGTTTCTGTAAGGAAAACTTTGTCCTAAATAGTTCACCTTCTGTATCTTTCACCCTTTTCTCAGTTGCCCGTTCTTTCTCTTGAGATTTTCTTAAGCGTTCTTTGAGTGCTGTAATCTCATTGTTATGACGAGCAATAAGTTGTGAGATTTCATTTTCTGTATCTTCAAACTTACTCAGGGCTTTCTCCTGCCTATACTGAAGCCTTTTCAAAGCCTTATTTTCTTTTAGCAGCTCAGCTAACTTGACCTGGAGTTCAGTTACTTCATTCTGCAATTCATTGATTTTTAGCAGTCTTGCAGAAAGAACCCCTTTTGTAACAAGATCAGTATCTTTCCGAAGTGGCTCCCTATTGAGGCTCTGGGAGCGAAATCCCACTCGGACGCCCCTTCTGTTTGGTGGACCCTTAGGGCTTGGTTTCCTAGGGACTAAAAAAGAAACAGTAATAATGTAAAGTGAAAGCTGTACCAGATGTAGTATTATTTACTCATCCTAACACAAGTGGATCCACAACGTTCTTTAGTTATTTTGTTTCCTTAAAAAATGATTTTACAATATTTAATTAAATATCAGGTTTTACTTAGAGCTCTTAATATAATGGTTTTATTAAGAAAGGTTTGAAATCTTTTAAGAAAGTTCAAGAATTATATTCTGATCCAGCAAAATAATATCCCCAGAGTTTATAGGGAATTATTTTACCATTTTTAACTTTACAGATAAGATAGCCAGCCAGCATTCAAACATAGGCACCATCAGCACTAGCACGGTGCCTAATAAACACTGGACAAAATATTGTGATAAGCAAGTCATTTGTGCCAAGATATTTGGGATCATGACTTAAAATGTGGAAATGTATGGGTTTTTTAAAATTAGTTAGAAACCTTTATTTGGGGAAAGAGGATGACAACATGACAGCAAGAAGATTTGGGACTCAGATTTACCACTTAATAAATCCTTGAGCAATTCAACTTAAACCTTTTCAAGGTCTATTTTCCCTATCCACAGAATGAGGATACCAACTCATTTGTTGTTGTGAGGATTAACTGAAGTTTGCATGTCAAACAGAAAAGTTCTCCACAAACATTCTCTGTCAGTGACAAAAACTTAATCCCAGGTACCAGTGATTGGAAACAGAACACACTTTAGCGGTACAGATGTGATTCTAAATGCTTCCTCAGAGGCTTTCTTTGGGGTGATGTTCGAATCAAAAACATCTGGCATAATTTAAGAACAAGATAAAAAACTCCACCCTAAAAAATACAACCATGTGAAATCTTTAAAGTTAATTAATACACATTAATCACAATATTTCACAAAAATTTGGAATGTTATTATTTTTTTACTAAAAGTTCATTGAACTTAACCCTCAATATACAGAGCACCTGCCCTTTAAAAGAGGCATCTGGAAGTCTGCCACAGTTGAGAATAACGAACTTTAATCTCCAAGGTGACTGCATTTTTTCAAGAAGGAAATGCATTCCAGAGGGAAAAAAAAAATGAAGAAAAACTAGAAAATCCAATGTTTCCCTACCCATTTTGCCAGCCATGGATACCCTGATTTCATTATGTAAACAAGTAAAGGGTAAGAGTAACATTTACAATTTAACACTACAAAGTTTCATTAAAGAGATGGAAGTTTTATAGAAGGTATTTTGAATGTGTAACTGATTTGGGATTCCAGCTCTATAAATGCTTGAATATATGAAAGGAAGTGGTAATAAAAAGAAATGAGGGAAAACCTACTTGTAACTTTGAAACTATGCTATCCAATATAGTAGTCACTAGCCACATGTGCCTACTGAGAAACTTGAAATGTGGGTGGTCCAAACTGAGATACCCTGTAAGTGTGAAACACATACCAGATTTCAAACACTTAGTTTAAAAAACAAAGGAATGCAGAATATTCCACACACTATGTTTTATATTAACTATATTTAGAAATGATAATATTTTGGATATGTTGGGTTAACTAAAATATATTATTAAAATTAATTCCACCTGCTTTTCTTTTTAAATGTGGCAGTAAAAAATTGCATGTGTGGCTTGCATTTGTGACTTGCATTATATTTCCATTGGAGAGATTGCTCCAGTTTTAAATTGGAGCACCCGTCATTTCAATTCTCTTTCTTTCCCAACATACTGAATTAACAGAGTTTTAGTATCTACATGCTATTATAGAATATGTACTCAGCTCTTGGAGTGACAGAAACTTTATCCATAAAAATGACTGTACATAAGGATGAATGTTAATCATTCCAAATCTCTGATTTTTATGTATAAAATTATATTGCTCAGCAAACAAGACTTCATACAAATGGAAACTTAATTTGAAAAGTTAAAGCCTAGATATTCTATGAATCAGGATAAAAATTTTCCACTAATATTTTATTCAACAATTTAGCCAGACAGAAAGGGCTTCCACAACCAACTTCTGACATCCTAAAAACCTGAACATTGATTTTCAGCATATTCTATTAGTACATCTACAAACAAAGTACACTTAACCAGAACTCAAAAATATTTCTCAGCATTCATCTACTTCTTTCATTTTTAAAACTATCAAGATGAAATACAGGGCTAGTAAGAGTCAGAACCAAGATGACTTATTGTTGTGTATACCATTCTTCATCTCCCCCTTGTTAAGTCACCACCAAAAAGAGGGTGGGCAAGTAACTGTTTTCCTTCCGTCAGGTGTTAAAATTACGGTATGACTCATTTAAAAAACATGTAACAGGGACTTCCCTGATGGCACAGTGGTTAAGAATCTGCCTGCCAATGCGGGGGACATGGGTTCGAGCCCTGGCCCAGGAAGATCCCACATGCCGTGGAGCAACTAAGCCTGTGCGCCACAACTACTGAGCCTGTGCTCAAGGGCCCGCGAGCCACAACTACTGAGCCTGCATGCCACAACTACTGAAGCCCGCACGCCTAGAGCCCGTACTCCACAACAAGAGAAGCCACCACAATGAGAAGCCCGCGCACCGCAACGAAGAGTAGCCCCTGCTCGCCGCAACTAGAGAAAGCCCGCGCACAGCAACAAAGACCCAACGCAGCCAAAAGAAATAAATTAAATAAATAAATTAAAAATAAAAAAATTTAACAAAGATAAACTATGCATCTACCAAAAACTGTGTTTATATTACTGATAAAACAAGAAATAGAATAAGTATGTAATATGTAATACACAAAGATGTATAACCTAATTATTAAATTTTATTATCATATAACTTCTGATAGAGCACAAATTTTACTTTTAAAAATAATAAAACATGCTGAAAATTTAAAAGGAGGAAGGAAGAATATGTTATCAAACATGAAATTCCACAAATTCAAGTGTTCAAGATGCTTTTTTAATCACATTTGTTCTTTCCTTAATTTAGTCTACACTGATGATTGTGACTTAAACCAAAAGGAATTAAGTTAGTGTTTAAGGAAAGTTATCAGTTTGGTTATGTTGTTTGATCTAAGGTAGACAAACTACCACAGATTTTAATTCAAAAGATAATGCAAAGCAGAAAACAGTACAAGTCAGATTGAAGACAATAACTGAAATTTTTCTGGGTGATATTAGAACTGTTTCTCATAGCTTTTTCTCAATTATCTTCTTAAATAAGATAAGGCGTAAGAAGTTCTGACTCCTTAATTGGGTAGCCTCCTAAACTGCTTCTGGGTAATGAGGGAAAAATTAAAGTATTCTTGCCAGTAATTCCCGAGGTATGTAAATGATTTCTTGGGAATAAATAGTCATTTTCTAAGGTTCAACCCTAAGGTCTGTTTGTTCTTAATTATATAGCAAAAGTTTAATATCAGATCATGCTCTCAACCACAAAATCAAAACAAGAAAACTGCACTGAGACAGATTTGGAGGAAGAGACTAAGAAACCTGCAGCACTGTACTTGCAGGAAAAACAAACAAACAGAAGAAGAAAATGCACCCAAATTGTTAAATGTATCAACATCCCTGGGAAGCTAGATCAGGGATCCATGAAAGGGCTGCTTTCAAAAGGAACATACATTCTTTGCAGATTTTAAAAAAGCAAATGTTACTTTTCAAAGTAAAAATCTGTAAAGGCAAATTTAATCAAACTCCTGATTAAAACTTTTCAATAGCTAACTATTCTCCTGTACAGAAACAGTCCGTATCTTAACACAAGATGCCAGGTGTTTCATTGCCTTGCCCCTGTTTTCCTTTTCATCTCCCAAACTTACCACTCCCTGCCTTGCAATCTTACCATTCTAAGCTACTGCTGTTATATTGTGCTGTATTTATTAACGTATATTATAAAACCTCATTTACCTTAGCTTACTTTTCTATGATACAGTCCTTACATATTTTGTTACTAAGTACATCAGGGTTTTCTTGACCAGGGATTTATTAAGATGAAGAAGAGATTTCTAGAACATTATCTAGTCAAAAAGATATTAATAACTAGTTCCAGACTAGTAACATTTTAATAAGAAAAATTATTTCTAATGATTTATGTTGTTTCCATTATAACACAGCTTAATAGAAAACAGACTGGTGGACCCAAGTCCCAAATTCCAATTCTAGGCTGAATTTGAACTTTTGTAGTAAGTAGGGGAAGTAATTTTACTCAATCTGTAAAAATGCCCCTTAACCACTTTATATCAATGCTTTTCACTACTTTTTGAAATTGAAGATAAAGGAAGGTCCACATGTTTTGTGATTTTTTTTTTTTTTTTTTTTGCCTTTACAGTACCTCACAAACTCCAAGATAATCATTTATTTAGAAACAAGAGAAAACAAAATGAGAAGGCTCAGTTATGGTTCTTTCTTTGGTATACCGTATGACTTTGAATATAACAAAGGATAATACACAGTACCATAAGCAACATTTATAAAAATATATCCTATTCTAAATGTAAATCATCCCATTTCCATGCACATATCCATATACAAATTAATAGAAGAGTTTCATTCATACATGTTTTCCTTAAGCATTCACAATGAATATTCTAGATCTACTGGACTTTTTTAAAGGATGCTTACCTTGATGATGCACTTGGCTGTCTGAAATTTGTTTTTTAGGATTTTTTCCCTTAATACTTGCAGGTGAGGAGGGATGGACCAGCGATGACTGGCCAGAAGACTGTGGTGTAGCTCCAAAATCAGATGAACAGTAAGAGTAACAGTGTGTGCCTGCCTTACTTTCTTTACCAGTATCTGGACTTCTTTCTCTTTCCCCCATGGCTTTGAAAAATGGCCTCTATTCACATAATTTCACAGATTCTTTTCTTCAGAAAAATCCATGGCAAGCCAGAAGAGCATTTTTTAGAGTCTTCAGATCCCAGGGATAATATTCATGTATGTGCAATTTGTTTTCTCTCTGCATCTGTAGTCCACAATTCACAGGAGGGACCAGAAAATACACTTTTTCCCCTACAATTAAGGAAGGGGGAAGGAAACTCATCATATTTCATGAAATAGATTTCTACAGTTAATTACAATGAAACATACTAAAAGCAAAATAATATTACTGCTTATAATTTTTAAAAGAGGCTGTAATTTAATTCATCTGTATTATCACACAGTTATTTACAGTATTTGGAGAAAAGACAAACTGTCATAGCCTAGATAGAGAACATGTAAAGTACCTGACATATACTTGCTTCTGAATAAATGTTAACTGCATTTGACTCCCTTGAACCTTAAGATTTAAAATAAACACAAGTGCTGATTTTTAACAGGTGAATTATGATCAAATCACCAATTTTTCTTTTTTTCTTTTTTTTTTTTGGGTGGGGTGTGGGGGGATGGTGGTAAAGGACAAGACTAACAAAACCAAAGAAAAATATCTAAAATTGCATAAAAATGTAAAACTGAAGTATGTAAAAAAATTAATCAAATTAAAGCACTTGATGAAAAAACATTTGCAACATGACAGAAAAATGGTTACCACCCTTAACAATAAATACCTCATATCATGCCATAAGAAAAATATGAAGTCAAAAGATAAATGGGCAAATACATGTTAAGACCCATAGCAAGCAATACAAACTATAGGCACATAATAACATTCAACCTCAGATACCATTTTTAAACCTATCAAATTATCACAGATTTCTCAACACTCAATGCTTCCAGAATGGCTGTCAAGAAAATATTGGGAAAAAAGATGGCAAAATATATTAAAACTTTAATTATGCTTTTAACCTTTGATCTGATAATTCCATTCCCGGATACCAAGAAAATTACCCTAAAAATAGGGGGAAAGTTTATGCACAAATGTTTAATGCAGTACAATTAAAACAACAAAAAACAAAACCAAACAAGGAAGCAACCTAATCTAACCACTGCAAAATAACTAACAAAATTAAGAAAAGTATTGAAAAAATCAATATAGCATAGTATCATGCAACTGTTAGAAATGTTTACAGAAAGTTTGTGTTAACAAGGAAGATGCTTATACTATTAGAGTAAAAAGAAAAATTCAAACTGGTGTATACAATATGATCTCAACTACACACAGTCATTGAAAAATACTGAAAACACTGAGTATTCTTTTTAACTGAACTCAGGAACTGAAAAAAACCTGCAAACCAAGGTATACATAATATACCAAAATAATGTCTGGAATTGGATTACTTTTATAATTATAATTGTTCTTAATATTTACAAGAAATGAAAAGCCCATTGACGAAATTAGTGTTAAAAGTATATACTAGTAATAAATGAAAATGACACCTGCACAAGGCAGCACTACTACTATTCATGCAGCACTTTTGTAGCGGCAAAGGACTAAAAGAATCAAAATGACCATCGATAGGGAACTGGCTGCATACACTGTAAACCTCCACACAGTGAAGTACAGTACTACGAAGCTATTAAAGGAATGCGGATTACCTCTGTATATTCTCTGCAGTCTGAAGTGATCTCCAGAATATATGAAGAAAAGGAAGAGGGAGAAAAGCATGTATAGTACGCTACCACTTAATGAAGAAGGAGGGTTATAAATTTATATACACAACTTTTTATATTTTTAAAAAGTAGAAGAATAAATTAAATACTTAATGAAAAAACAATGGGTTCTCTAGAGCAGGGCTGTCCAACAGAACATTCAGGAAGAATGCAAATGTTCTAAAATCTGTTCAGTATGATAGCTAGCCACATGTAGCTATTGAACACCTGAGATGTGGCAAGTGTGAACGAAGAACTAATTTTTAATTACGTTGAATTTTAATTAATTTAAATGTTAAAAGCCACATGCACTGGTGGTTAGCTGACTGGACAGTATAGCTGTAGAGGAAAGCAGGAAGCAGAGTTCAGGGACAGGGATAGGAGTTAGACTTCTTTATCTATAACTTTTGTAGTCTCAACTTTGGAAATAATAATTTTTAGAAATTAGATTTTTAAAAAGCATTTCCTATGAATCAAAAGAAAATGAAACAAATAAATGTAACTATATATACAGTTGGCGGCAAAACCACACAGATTAACCAGTTCTAATGACTTTAAAACACAATCCCTAGTGAGCTATATCCTACTGACAAAAAAGGCACAAAATTTTTCTAAAAACTGCTTTCAATAATCGCATTGTTGGCATTGTTATTCTCAGGCTACTACATGTGCACTGTGAGATAAAGCAAACAAGTAATTACATTGGTTCGGTTAGGTATTAGAATTTTCTAAAACAAACAAGTATAAGCCAATACGAGTTTTAAAATTCTGGAGCCCAAAATGTGAATTTGGAGTATCAGTATGAATTTATAATGGATTTTACATTTTTTTTTAAAAAAAACACTGTTTCCTAGCTCTGTCCACTGAAAAACCCTAGAAGCAAGAAACAAACTAATAGCAACAAACATTCCCAGCACTCAAATGTAGTGTCTAAATACCATTTCCCTTAAAAGAAACTAGTAGAACTCCTTGTAAAATGTCTTATTCCACATCTAAGAGAGGAAACATACAAGATGAACCTAAGAATCTAGAAATCTGGTCATACTAGAGAGCAAGACAGCTGTGAGGCACTCCTGATGGAGCATGAGAAGGGCTCGGGAGCGCACGCCAAGAAGCTCCGACTAGCCAACAATGGGACAATTGCGTCATCAATAAGAATTATATCAGCAAAGGATTAAGACACATCAAATATGTTTAAATTCATGAGGTCATATGTTATTTTAAAAAGACGAATTAGTCACCTCTGAAAGACACTAGGCAACCAACTCATTCATCTGAAATTGATACATAAAGAGAAAAAAATCAAACAGGTATCCTGCCTATACTGTTACGAGCTGTATCTTAAAATAACAAAACAGTAGATAAGGGGAAGTACTGGGTTGGCCAAAAAGTTTGTTTCTTTACAGAATTACTCTAGCCAATAAATTAAAAAGGGAATATCAGAATGACAGAATTAGAATATTGCCACTTGGTAGCCACTAATGAAATAATGAAAGTAGACAGTGCTCACTAATGGCTGCTAACACTACAGAAAAGAAATAATCAGACACTGTGTGCCTTCCAGATAGGACACAAGGCTACCTCTGAAGTAATCTGCTCCTCCTACAAGAAAAATAAAATCTGATTCTGGTCAAACTTCTAAACTGAAATGACAATTTATAGAAAATACAGGGGACAGAGATACAAGGAAGCAATTAGCAAAATCCACACTGTGGCAAATCCTACAGGACAAACTGGCTTCTTTAATGCATAAATTGCAAGCAGGAAAAGAAGAGATGGCGAGAGGGTTTCTATATTTTTTTATTTTTTATTTTTTTTATTTTTTTTTTTTTCTATATTTTTTTAAAGTCTTAAGGAAAACAAACAATTGCAATCTATGAGCCTTGTTTCAATCCTGATTCAAACAAATTATATAAAAGAAAATCATAAGATAATTGAGAAAATTTAAACACTGACTGGATATTTAATGACATTAAGGAATTGCTATTGCTTTAGGTGAGATCATGATATTGTGGTTACTTTTTTTAAAGAGTCCTTATATTTCAGAGGTAGATGTTGAGATATTTATAGGTAAAATTAAATAATGTCTGGGGTTTGCTTCAAAATAATCCAGGGGGAAGGAGGTAAAAGTAGAGATTAAATAAGACTGGCCATGAGTTAATAAAACTATGTAAAAACTGTGGAGACTTGCAGCTTCACTATTCTACCTCTGCTTTCATATTGTTTGAAATTTTCCTTAATAAAAAAGATTTTTTAAAAATCAAGCAAACAAACTTAGAACTTTGTTTTACTTCTTGGTAGATTATTAGTGCCTGGCAATCTCAGTCTGTGTTACAATTAGCTATCTGATCTGAAATCAGCAACAAACACTAATATTAAAAAATATATAAATCAGTCTGAATCTTTCACTTTGCAATCATGACAGAAAACATTTACACATTTAAAAAACTGTCTAGGAAAAAAGGATGATGGATTAAAGCAATTAAGTGGCTCCATCACTTATTAGCTGTGCAAACCTGGAGAAGCCACCTAACTTCTCAATCTAAATCTAAATCTCAATTTTCTCATCTGTAAAGTGGAAATAATAATGGTAACTTCCTTAAAGAATTGTTGTGACAATTAAATGGGATAATTCAATAACTATCACACAATGAGCACTTGGTAAATATCAATAATTATATATTACAATTTAAACATACAAGATGCTCAGTAAATTCTGATTAATATTCTTTGTCAAAGACTTTCAGTTTTAATTTTAACAGTATAATTAAAAGTTGATTATATGATATGGATGAAGATTATTTGTTTATATGCACATCACAGCAGTAGCTCCCTGTGACCTATCCCATGTAAGTCAGGGGTCCCACCTAACTTTTTCTTGCAAAGGGTAAGAATCCACAAAAACATTACCTGCCATTCATCTCATATACACCAACACTAGCCCTCTCCCCAACCCCTGCCCCAAATATATACATATTAAAAAAAAAAAAAAAAGGAAATATCCATTGCCCCATTATCCAAATCCTGTTTCCTGAGACAACTATTTTAATATCTTATACTTTTTTGCTTATACTATTTTTTTATTGAAGTATAGTTGATTTATAATATTGTGTTAGTTTCAGATGTACAGCACAGTGATTCAATTATGTGTGTGTATCTATCTATATATATGTATACATTCCTTTTCAGATTCTTTTCCCTTATAGGTTATTACAAAAATTGAGTATGGTTTCCTGTGCTATACAGTAGGTCCTTGTTGCTAATCTATTTTATATATAGTACTGTGCTTATACTATTTCTTGAATTAGCAATTTTAGACTATGAAAGATGAGGATTTAACTCACACCTCATTTTAAATGGCTGCAACACGCAACTACATGTTGGTTACGCAGAGTTTTTTTCTCTAGAATTCCTAATTGTCCTTTTTTCTTGAGAGGAAAAAACATCTTTCTTATCACATCACTGATATCTATCAGTTTCTTGGTCATTCTATCTATAGCCTGAAATCCATTATTCTTCCTCTTAAAGACATTTTTCTTGGAGACTAGTAATTTCCTATTCTAACGTAAACCAATTACTTTCTACCCGCTGCACCACTGTCATTCTGGAATTACTTTTACTGTACTTCTGAGTTAATCTACCATTTCTAGTGGCCCATGTCATCGTCTTTATTAGTTTTCATTGTATTTTACTGCTCCATATCCTCAAGTACCTTCTTCAGAAAGGGTTATCTGAGGTAAAAGTTCTGAGTCTTTGCATGCCTGAGAATGTCTTTATTTTGCCTCATACTTCATAGTTTTCATAGGTTCCAAATTCTAAGTCACTCTCTCTCAGAACTTTGGAGACACTGCTCCACTGTCTTCCAAACTCTCAGAGCTGCTTATGAGATGTGACAGTCATTCTTTTACTCAACATATACTTTTCTTGAGCTCTCACTACGCAACAGTAATAAAAAACAACAACGAAAAATCCCTGCCCTTATGGCGTTCACACTCTAGTTATGTTCATCTGATTCTCATTCTTTATAGGTAATCTTTTTTTTTTTTTAACTCCCTAGGAACTTTTAGGATTTTCCCTCTTGCTATATTGAAACGTCACAATGATGTACGTAGGTGTGGTTCTTTTTGCATTGTGTTGCCCTTTTCTTCCCCTCTTCCTTTTAATCTGGAAACTTGTGTCTTTAAGCACGAGAAATGTTCTTAGGTTTCTTTTTTGATAATTGACTCTTCCTTTACTCTTTCTGAAACTTCTACTGGTTCAATAACAGACTTTGTTATTTGCTCTCTTTGTCTTTTTGGACTATTTTCAAAGACATTTACTCAATTTATCTTCTAAATAATCCAGGATTTTTTTTTTTTAATTTGTACAAATATCTTAATTTCCAAGAACTCTTTCTTGTTCTGATTTTTTAAAATAATTATTCTGTTCTTGCTTTAATGAGGCAATACATTCTCTTTCCCCTGAGAACACTAAATAGACATTTTGTTTGTTTTAAGGTCTCTTCTGATCCAGAAATTATCTTTGTTTCACACAGTTACAGTTTTTCAGTTTGTTCATCTTAGGTTTTTTTATACACTGCTGGTTTTATTTCTTTGAAGATAATTTTTGGTCACCCACTGATACTTAGGAAAGAAAAAGAAAGAATGAACGGAAACCATGTACATGTGAGCGGGGCCTCCTCACAGGCACACGTTGCTTTAGAATGAACAGCAAAGAATCAGCCATTATGCTGGGGACTCCCTAAAAGTTAGCAATGAGGAGGGATCATCTCCAAACACAGATGTCCACCATGGCAACTCTCCTTCTTCTTTAGTGTCATCTTTGTTTTTATTTCCAGAAATTACTTCTGTGTTTTTTGATGGGAAAGGGAGTGAGGGGTGAAGGGCAGAGAGTATGACACTGACCGTCACTGTGCATGAGCTTGGGTGGGAAAGGAGGCACAACTATTCCATTTATAGTTTTTTAATTATTCTTCCTCCCCATTTTCAATTTTCCTTTCTGACTTTTTAAATCCCAAGATACTCTGAGACGCTGTTGGATATATCAGAATATTTCTTTGCTGCAGTTCCCTCTTGAATATACTGGGACATAGTTCTCTCAGTTCTAATCTGTTCCATCCATCATTTCTTTCATGTTTCAGACATGTATTGTAATCTCTCGTCTACTGAGAGTATTCTATCATTCTTACAATGTTATAGGTTTATTCTTTTTTTCTTTAATATGATTTTAATGTTGTCTCCAAGTAGAAGAAGAGACAAATACATATGGTCAGATCTACATCTTTAACAGCAAATATAAGTCATCTTTAGGCTAACTATTTATAACAATTATTCTCGACCTTTCAAGACAACTTGATATAAGCAATCACTTTTCCAAAGTTCATGAAACTACTATTCAATTCATACACTTATTCAGTCAACAAAAATTACTGATGATACAGATGCCATTTTAGACAATGAGGAAACTAAGATGAGCAAAAATACACTATGAGTTCTTTTAGGGCAGCGTCTGGCTCTTCCATCAAAGAGAGACGATTAAGAAAAAACAGTCACAATAAATTATGTATGTATCCTTTATATATTCCCTGAAAATATTACATGCTAATTACATGAGAACACTTTAAAAGTGATAAATTCAAGAACAGCCCCCCAGGACATATATGTGGAGAAAACCATAATTCAAAAAGATACAGGCACCCCAATGTTCACTGCAGCACTATTTACAACAGCCAGGACATGGAAGCAACCTGAATGTCCATCAATAGAGCAATGGATAAAGAAGATGTGGTACATATATACAATGGAATATTACTCAGCCATAAAAAGAAGGAAATAATGCCATTTGCAGCAACATGGATGGACCTAGAGATTATCATACTAAGTGAAATAAGTCAGACAAAGACAAGTATCATATGATATCACTTATATGTGGAATCTAAAAAAAAAATGATACAAATGAACTTATTTACAAAACAGAAACAGACTCATAGGCTTCGAAAATAAACTTACGGTTACCAAAGGGGAAACGTTGTGTGGGGGAAGGATAAATTAGGAGTTTGGGATTAACACACACACACACTACTATATATAAAATAGATAATCAACAAGGACCTAGTGTACAGCACAGGGAACTCTACTCAATATTCTGTAATAACCTATGTGGGAAAAGAACCTGAAAAAGAATGGATATATGTATGACTGAATCACTTTGCTGTACACCTGAAACTAACACTACATTGTAAATCAACTATACTCCAATGTAAGATAAAAAATTAAATTTAAAAAAAAAAGAAGAATAGCCCCAGGAACGCTAGAGAATATTTTGTTACCTTTGCCAAACTTCTCATTACTTAGGATCTATGCGGAAATAAGGTAGGTATTTCTAAACTATGTATCCCATATTATGTTACAAACCTTCATGACAACAAACAAGCATTCCTTAGAAAATACAGCAACCCAAATATCTAAGCCTTCCTAGAAAATGGAAATTTAGACACTTGTGAAAATTTTCTTTTATAAAATTAGTCCTTAGTCCTTGTAAGAACACTGTTGCCTGGTTGTCAGTGGCTGCCAGAAAAACAGTTCAAACAAGCAAACAGGAAAACAAAAGTTAAAGAAAAAAGAAAATGCATGAAATATTAGACCAAAATATGAAAGGAAAAAACGGATAAAGATGAGGTAAGACAACTATTAGAATAACAACTAATGATTTTTTTTTTTTTTAGAATAACAACTAATGATTTTTTTATGAAGTACAAACAAAAACAAATGAACTACTATAGTTTAATAAGATTACATAACAATTTAGCACGGGAAGGAACCCTGGGAAATCACTCCTTTCTTTGCATAGATTAAGGAAACTAAGACCCAGAAAAACAAAGTGACCTACCCAAGATCCCAATTTATCTAAGGTCACAGACGTAAGTTAGTAAAACTGGAAATGGACTACAAGTTGTCTGACTCTTGGTTGAGGGACCTATTCAATATTTCAACACCAACCATCGATGAGAACTACCTCATCTTTAAAGCCACCTCCACGTGCATCTATTCCATAGTGTGGCACTCCCCCTACTAAAACTGATGCAGCATTTCTGCTCCTTTTTAGAGCTAAACTGTTCACCTGTCTTCTTTCCCACTCCTCTCCATCTCAAGGACTGTGCTCCTGCAATTCTGCCCTCTCTACAGCATCATTCCGATCAACAAAGAGGTTCTAGGAAAGCTGTTGCTTGACTCCATGTCCTATTGCATCTACAACCCAATTTCTCCACTCCAATTTTCCAGTAAAAGTTTTCGAAGAGTAATTTATAATCTAGAATGTCATCTCTACTTCCTTTCCAACAATGTTTTTCTGAATCCACACTAGTCAGGTTTTCATCCCGACCATTCCACTGAAATAGCTTTTGTCAAAAGCGACAATGACATTCAACCTGGTGAAATCCAAGAACCAATTTTCTGTCCTCTTCATCCCTGACCCCACAGCAGCATTGGACAAGAGTGACCAGTCCCTCCTGACTACAACACTCTCTTTTCTTACTTAACTTCCATAGCCACCTGCCTTCCTGGTTTTCTCATTACCTCATTGGCTGTCTCTTCCCAGTCTTCTTTGTTGAATCTGCCTCCTCTTCCTGACCTCTAAAGGTTGGAGTACACAAGGCACCACATATTTGGCCCTCTTTCTTTAATCTACACTCTCTCCTTAGGTGATCTCACCTAGACTTCATTTACTCTGTCTTTCGGATTCATATATTCACCTTCCTATTTGACAACTCCAGCTGGGTATCTAAACATCATTTCAACCTTACGTGCCAGTACAAAATCATGATCTATCCCCTTTCTACTCCTACTCACTCTTTCCTATCTTTCTGATCACATTAAATGGCATTTCCATCTACTAAATTATCCATTTCACAAATCTAAGGATCATCCCGGATTCCTTCTTACTCTCACATCCCACAACCAAACCATCTGTAAAACCAGGCTGTTTTATCTCCAAAATATATTCCAAATTTGATGATTTCTTACCATCCACACTGCAACTGCCCTGGTCCAAGCCACCATCTTTTCTCACTTGAACTTCTACAACAGCCTCCTAACTGATATCCTGCTTTCATTTTTGTTGCCCCAGTTAGAGAAAGCTATTGAAACTTGACACAGAGATCAGACAGCATTACTCTCCTGCTTAATACCCAATTTGTTACTAATTGATATTTGTAGTTTGTCCGAGGCCACAAAGTGAATGAGAGGGGTTTAAACTCAGGTGAAAATCAATGAGAGGGGTTTAAGCTCAGGTGGAAGTCAGTGAGAGGGGGGTTAAGCTCAGGTGGAAGTCAATGAGGGAGTTAAGCTCAGGTGGAAGTCAGTGAGAGGGGATTAAGCTCAGGTGAACCGGACCCGTGCTCTTCACCACTGTTAAACACTGCCCCGTGGTCCTGCCGACTTAAAACACCAAGTATCTGAGCACCCACTCCGATTCACCGATGCCAAGAAGGCACTTTTTTTTGGCCAACTCTCCCCTCCTCTCATTCCATCTCTGAAGGATGTGTAAAAATTTCACAGCCTGCACCAAAGAGCCTTTCCACTCTAATCACAGTCTTAACTTCCTGTTAATTCCAAGGCTACCAAGAGCCTCACAGTCTCCTTCCCCTTCTTGCCCCGTCCCTCCTTTCCCATCTTCAGTGTCTACAGGCCTCTAGGGCTTTCTAATAACTCCGAACCCCTTCTCTATATCCTCCTGCAAGGCGCTCCCTTCCTTCTCTTCCTGATCCCCCAAAGCAACCCCTCCCGAACTCGTTCTCATCCTAACTTCCCAATCCCCCACCTTTCGGTCAACCTCCCCTCCTCCCAACCCCCTCCCAGCCGCCGGGCTCCAGATTTGTTTTCCTAGGACTTTTCTTCTCCCCGCGTCCCCCAATCCTCTTCCATCCCTAATCCTTTAACAACTCCACTCGCACGCCCCCATCTGCTCGCCGGGTCCCGCACAGCCCGGCCTCACCTCGCACCCTGAAGTCCCCCCTATCTCCACGCCCACCCCAAAGCCCACCTCCAAACCGCTCCCGCCCCTCCTCAACGCCGACGCGGCGCCCGCCTCCTTACCTTCTGTCCGCGGGGGCCTCGGCGTCTGGCCGCCAAAGAGGGGGTGCCAGACTCGGCTGCGGGGTGGGCGCTCAGGGGGCCGGGGTGCGGGAAGTTTGAACACGGGGCTAAGGTAGGGGCGGGGACGTCAGCTCCCGAGTTGCAGCGGCGCGGCGACCTCGGCTCCAGGGTAACGGAGGGGGAGGCCCAGACTGCACTGCGGGACGCCCGCAGCCAATGATAGGCCCGCCCCCGACCTCCCATTGGCTTCTGTTGTTAGAGGGCTCTTTCTATTGGCTTCAGTGGAGCCGGAAGGCGGAACGATGAGTACGAGAGTAGGCGGCCATTGGTTGACCGCTCTGGCTGTAGAGGCTACGGAGAGTGGCGAAGTCGTGCACGCCGAAGCTCGGAGAAGCGCGCCCGGCCCTTTAAGCTGCGCGAAGCCAGGGGCGGCAGCAGAGGGTCTAGGGCCCTGGGTGGTGAGAGGTGGAGGGCGAGGGCGGAGAGGAAAGGGGTTACCTGAAGTGAATTGTAGAAATGAGCGACTGCATAATTGAAAACATTGAAAATTGTCTCGAATCGTTTTTGGAAATCGCTTGGTTTTAAATTAGAAATTAGAAACAAATAGCTAGTCGCTTCTGTCTTAGCACTGCAATTGCTGATTTTCAGGAGGATGTGGAGTTAAGTGTACTGATGCTCCTGCCTCGAAGACCTGGCTTTAGTGAAGCACGAAAGCGCCCCGAATTAGGCTTAAAAGTGATTGTTAGGTTTTGGAAGGGGTTTGAGGTGGAATGACATTTGTGGCGCATGTCAGTAACCTATTGAGAGCTGCTTTAAGGCATATTTTCCCTTCAAAAATAATTGACAGTGTATTAAACGGCATTAATTGCGGGAGGCAGGGAAGGTAAAAAGAAAATCCTCTCTGCGATGAAGTTTCTTTCAAGCCTTTCTGAGCGTTCTGATTATCAAGATGGTTTAACACCATACTCCGCTGTTCTCGCCATTGTTAATTTCTCTAGCACCTTCATTCTGCAGAGAATCTAATTCTTGAAGGCAAAGGCGTTCTAATCAATCTTCTGACCATGAATTACGGTAATTCCGTTTCTTGCTTGACCTTGTTTTCGACTTGCACTGTTTCAAACCTTTCATTTTACCCTGTCAATATATTTTACTTCAAGTTAAAGATTAACCCACCTAAACAATACCATAATTAAATGCAATCGTCTCTATGCGCAATAATCGGTAGACGATAGTAATCATCTGTTTGTAAAAAAATTAAGATGAGTAATACCAGAAACTGCACGGAAATAGCTTTTCATTAATTTGTTTAAATATGCTAATACTCTTCGTTAAACTAGTTCACTGGTTATTACTCCGTTAAAGTTAATACTATGTAGCTCAGTAAACGCATTGATGGATTACTTTTAAAGGAAGTTGCTATAAAGAGTCAAAAAACATCCTGTGACTAGATTAAAAAAACAAAAACAGAAAGAGTCTCTCCCCAAATAGTCAAACTGGGGTTTGCTAGCACTCAAGGAGAGCTGAGAATGAAACAATATTCAGCACTAACAATGTGCTAGTCAGTGTAATATTCTGGCTTCATTCAGGTTCTAGACTGGTATTGTTATTCATTGTTCTACCTGAGGAAACGGATTCTGAAAGGTTAAAGGATCTACCACTAGATACTAAAGTAGTAAGTGGTGGGGTCAGGATTCAAGCCAAGGTCAGCTAAATTCCAGGTTTCAAATTTAAGGCCTTTAATATGTTTCACCTACAGGTTAATAGAGTTGCTGGCAAGCAAGAAAGAATTTAAAAGTTCAGGAGTCTCCACAAAATTGTCTAATTGTATGTAACACATTTTCAAGATCTTTACAATGTACAGTTTTATTCACTCTTTCATATTTGGAATAACAGTGACTATCAATTTATTGGACCTAGGAAAAAGACCAAAAGAATTTATAAACCTTCAGAAGTTAAGAATGTTTATTGAACTAATTTTTTTAAAGGTTATCCCAAAATAGGAGATAATTTCAAATGTTTTTATGTGATTTTACATGGTTTTGATATGATTTTGATAGGGCTGGAATTTCCTAAGATTATACCATTTGCCATTTCATTTCACTATATACTACATAGAATTCTGCTTTTCAAAAAAAAAAAAAGGGAAACAAAGCCAACAAAATTACATCTTTACATTTATGCCACTTGAAATTATAAGCAACAGGAACCAGACTTATTATTTTTAAAGATTATGTTTATGAAAAAATTTATGTTAATAATTATTAAGCACTTTGGAGTTTTATTTTTAATATTTGGGGGCTTATATTGTTATTGCCATATCTCCAGATTTAACTGAATGTTAACTTTTTGCAGGACTCTGATTGCCTTAATACTATGTGGCAATGATACAGATGATATCAATTAAAGTCTTCCTAGAAATGCTTACCAGTAGACTTATTCCCATTTTGCATATGGGGAAACTAAAGTGTTTGAACAATTGTTAGAAGCTTCATAAAATTAATAGACTAGTAAGTAGACTTTCCAGCTGTAAGCAATCTAGAAACTACAATGACTATAATTTAAAATGGGCATACTAGAAATAATCACAACTTAGAAAGTACACCAGCATATAATTATTCTTAGCTAAAGTTCAGTTGTCCATTTAATACAATTCTTAAAAAAAAGAATATATATATAAGGTTATATATGTTCTTATATATTTTACCTTTTGTGATAAGTAATACAAAATTAGAAAATTCTAAATCTAACTTTTTGGTGTCCATATTGCTAGAAAATTTTATTTATAAATTCCAGGTAAATAGTGGGTTGTCAACACATAATATTAACTTTTAAACATTATCTAATACACCAGATGTTTAAAAAAATGGAATGGCTTAAGAAAACTTGAGTAGGGTATAAAGAACAGTAAAACTGGGGACACAGAAAGTAGTCTGCTCTTATAAAAACAAATTTAGTCTAGTTGATTTTTGTTATTATTTGCCTTTGCAGTACAGAAAGCTGACACTCTTTGACTATTATTTTCTTTAAAGGATAAATCTTATTTGATCACTTGATGAAATTTACAAGTTAATTATTTTGTTAGTGGAGAAAAATAAAGCTATTGAGATGTTTACTAGTATTTTTCTTTCATAATTGGTGAGTAAATCATTAATAGTTTCTCAATTTCTTAGAGTTTATTTGAATTTGGGGGGCTTCTGCTTTTGTTTTGCATAGAAAGAACTAAATCAGAAGCTGGTTTAAGCTAGTTTTTAATACATGTTTTCGTATTTTGTTACTCCACAATTACATCTTTAAGTAAATTGACCTACAGATCAAATGCTGTCTCCAATGCAGCAGGACTAACATTGAAGGAAAATGTAATTCTATTTGTATTCACATTGTTAGATTTGAAAGGGAGAATGTTAGTATAGTTTTCTTAGTAGATAATTGCCTGTTCTCAACTGAAAATAATCCACAGGAGATTCTATTATAATCAGTGACTGTCTTTTTAACTGACAATAAATATCCTAGGTAAAGAAAAAAGTGTTTTTACTACTTTGGAGTTCTAGCTATTTCTCCAGTGAAAACAGGAAAATGGCATAGCAGAACTGCAATGGGAAATTTCTGAGGTAGAAACCTTCGTTCATTCATTAAATACATACTGAGTACTTGGGGAATACAGAGATGAAAAATGAAGTCCTTGTCTTCCAGCTGCCTGCTGTCTAATGAACAAGAAAGATAAGTTTTTCTGATTGCAGGTCATCTATGTAATAAGGGCAATTATAAAGATATACCTAAGGTGCTAAGGGGACTTGAAGAAGGGACTCTTAACTCAGCCTGATGGCCCAGATATGATTCCCAGAGGAAATAACTCTTGAATTAGAGCTTATGTCACATAAAGCTAACCAGAAGTGGGAAGATAAATAAGGTAGAAATAAATCAGTATATACCCAGGCAGGGCAGTGTATGCCCAGAGGCAGGGCAAATCGTTTAGTAAACATCATGGGGGAGGGCATGGGGAAAGGTAGAGCATACACTGAGAGAGGGAGTAGCCCCTTCTCTCTCCATTGTATGGCTGGATAGGAGGCAAAGGCTAGAGATGTTTAAATGCTTTTTTAAGCTTGTATTTAATCCCAAACACCATAGGTAGTGACTGATGAATTTCTGGACTGATATGGTTTGATCTGCACTTTAGAAAGATTATCCCAGTGGCATCATTCAGGGTGAGACTAGAAGCAGAAAGGTCAGCTAAGACCTTTAAAACTTCAGGAAGGGGCTAGTAACATAGGCAAGAAATGAGGAGGGCCTGAATCAACTAGTATTGGTCAAGGGAGCAATATTGACCAATATCAAGTGAGCATCTTCTATTCCTGGCCCTGGGCATACAGTTTTACATACTCACTTTAATCCTTGCTGCAACCCAATTTAATCCTTACTACAACTCTGATATAGTATTATTTTTGTTATTTGTTTGTTACAAATGAAGCCTGGGGCTGAAAGAGGCTAAGTGCTTTGCCCAGGGTTACAGTTAGGAAATAGCGGAGTAGGGGTTTAAATCCCTGTCTGACTCTAGGACCCGGGCTTTCAACCACCTGTTTTTGTAGTTTATTAATGAATCATCAAATCAATTTATGGTTTATAACCACATTTTTTAATGGATATAGAGGAGAACAGAAAATACCAGAGTATATTGTGTACAGGAAGGATAAGTATCATTTTATGAAACTTCTGTTTCAGTGATTTTTATATATCTATAATGTGGTATTACTATGGCTCAAAGTAAAAAGAAAGGAAGTTTGAAAATGACTGTACTATGTTATACTGCAATTGTAGTAGGGAGAGAAAGAAAAATGGGTGTGTACTACCTATGTTATAAGTTTGGGTGACTGACTGTATGTGGGAGGGTGATGGGGAAGAAGAATCCCAGGTTGACCCCAAATTCCTGGAGAAGACGCCTGGTACCCTTCACCAAAGACGGTGAGTACAGAAGGGCAAGTGTGAGATAAAGGACAGTAATAAGTGGTTTGGGGACCATGTTTGAGATATCTTTGGGACATCCAGGTGAAAATGCAGACAGCATTTCTTAGGAAGTTAAACATACTTTTATAACATGACCCAGTAATTTCATGCCAAGGTATTTACACTAGAGATATAAAAAAAAATTCAAAAAATACTTAATCAATAGTGTTTATAGCAGCTTTATTCATATTAGGCAAAACAGGAAACAACCCAAATATCCATTAACATGAAAATAAAATTTTTAAATCCAGTATTATCCTTACAATGTAATGCTGGTCATCAACAGAATTAACTACTGGTCAACACGGATGAATTTCAAAGGCATGATGCTGAGCAGAAGAAGTCAGACACAAAAGCATATATTCTGTATATTTCCATTAATAATCAGTTAAAAAACAGGCGAAGTTCATCTTAACTGGTGAAAATCAGAACAGTAGACTCTGGGGGTGGGGTAGGGACGGACTGGAAAGGAGTGAAAGAGTGATGTGAATATACTATATCTTGACTGAGGAGGTAGTTAAAAGAGTGTTTCCTTTATCAAAACTCATCAAAATGTATAATTAAGATAGGTGTTTTTCACTGTATGTGAACATTACCTCAATTTTTAAAAATGGCTTAGTAAAAAACAAAGAAGAATAGATTGTTTTATATGATAGAAAAATCTAGAAGTAAACCCAGCTCCAAATATGGTTGGATGCAAGTGCTCAATGTTATTGATATTAAAATTTTGTTTTCTCTTTGTCTCTTGCATGTACTTTTTTATGTGTAGGTTTTATGTCAGGCAGGCTTTCCCTGCCAAGTTTGACCACCAAAGCGCCAAACTTACATTCTATTCATCTAGCAAACCCATAGGAAAAAGAACACCTCTTTTCTGATTGGTCCAGCAGAAATCCTGGCATTAACTCTGCTCGTACCTGAACATGAACTAATTACTGTGGCCAAGTGGCTCCTTGGGGTGGGGAGGTGGAAAGGGTATGATCAAGTCACCTGTATTTTTATGTTCACCCAGAAGAGCTGAGAGAGGTGCTTCTCCAAAGGAAAACTGGAATGCCATTACTAGAAGAAGGAATATGGGACAAAACCAATAGTCCCCAAAAGTGATAATAATTTTATTCAAATAGGTTCAGATGGTCTGGTGTTTTTTAAAGTTCTTTTTAGAAAAGCACATGTAATTCTAAGTTCCCCAGTCTGTAAATACAGATCAGATCAGCCAAATTTTGTTGTCCTTTGACCCCTTCTGATTTATAGCTGACCCTCCACTGTCAAAAGACTTCCCCACCAGTAATTTATGGGACTTCCCAGAGTGTCTCATACTTACAAACACCATTACCTTCAATGGTAATCCTTCTTAGGAAAGACAATAGGACCACTGCCCTATCATGGTTAGTCTATCCCCTTTCTCTCCAGAACCCGGCAGTTTCCACTGGTGGCTGTTACTGATTCACTAAGTACCACCACTATGTCAGTGCCAAAGTTGAACTGGAATAGTGCCCGTTATATGCCTATTGCTTCTCAGTTCCTAGCCTGCCTTTCTGTATTCTACTATGTGATGCTGGGACTAGGACTTGGCTAACTGCATTTCCCAGACTCCCTTGTGAGTTGGCTCACTGTCAGGTTCTGGTAGCAGAAGGCATTGGGAAACGTTTAGAAGGCAGGTGGTGAGGAGAGAGACATTCCTTCTTCATGTCCCTGTTCCTATCAGTATTGCTCCAGCAGCGGAAGCAGCTGGCTCTAGTCTGACATGTCTTTTGCTGCTCCTAGGACTAGATACCTAGAGCTCTCTCCTCTGGGTGTAGATACCAGACCTGTGGGGCCTTTTCTCTGAGTCCCTAGGTTCTAGTGACCCCACCTCTCTTTGTTTATTCCTTTAATCCATACAGGTAATTGCTTTTTGCAGTTACAAATATCTGGGTTATCTTGGTGATCCCTTTGTGATCTTTCAGCCTTTCAACACCTGTGTACCAGTTCCCTGTATTAAATACTCTCATTTAGTTATATTTATTTATTTATTGCCACACAGCACAGCTTGAGGGATCTTAGTTCCCAGACCAGGGATTGAACCCACGCCCTCGGCAGTGAGAACGTGAAGTCCTAACCACTGGACTGCCAGGGAATTCCCAAATACCCTCTATTTAAACCTAATGCAGTTTCTATTTTCCCAACAGCATCCTGACCTAGTGTTCTAGAGCCAAGCTTTGGAGGTGAAAGTGATATGCCCCCTTCCTTATGTGTCACTCTGTTACATGGATCCCAGTTAAGTGTTTCTTGCTGTATTAGACTGAATGTTTGTGTCTCCCTGAAAATTCATATGTTGAAATCTAATCCCCAGTGTGATGGTACTAGGAAATGGGGCCTTTAGGAGGTGATCAGGTCATGAGGGTGGAGCCCTCACAAATGGGATTAGTGCTCTTATAAGAAGAGGCCACAAAGCTAGGACTCTGCCATGTGAGGATACAACGAGACAGCTACCTGCAAACCAGGAAGTGGGTTCTCACCAGACACCAGATCTGCTGCCATCTTGATCTTGACTTCTTAGCTTCCAGAACTGTGAGAAATAAATTAATGTTGTTTAAGCCACCCAGTCTATGGTACAGTATTTTTGTTATAGCAGCCCACACTGACTAAGACACTCATTATGCCCAGATGTTTTACATAATTTAGTGAAACAGGGCTTTCATTTCTCTTGACTTATCATACAAACACAGTAGGGAGTTGGACTGGCATGGATATGAGTGCTGTAGTCAGACACTACCTTCTCTGACAGCTCTTGATCAAGGTAGCTGTACTTTATCCTTTTCCCCTTGGAAAAGTTCTTTCCCAGGAGGATTCTGAGGTCTATGGCTCAAGCTGAGATCCTCACAGCATGTAAGTATAGCATCTACTATTTATACGGCTCAGTACTGAGGCTGAGTTAACAGACTCAGTGCACACACAGAATATAAATGAGAAGACTGCGTGAATGTGCTCATTATTATGTTTGTAGCCTACACTATTACTTTACCTCCCCCTGCCCCACCCTCCAAAAACATATAAACAATAACAAAGAAAACACTCCACAAAACTTTCCAAGGAGCAACTAACACAATGGGTGACCCAACAAGCATTAAAATGCCTTGGAGTAGGATCTTAGATTTGTGTAGCATTTTGCATAGCACTTTCACAAAGATTACCTCATTTGATTTTAAAACAATCCTGAGAAATAGAAAGGGCAGATACTTTCCACTTTCAATAGATGAGGAAACTGACCCCAAGGTTAAGTCAGATTTGTCTAATAGACCCATAATGTGAGCCACATGTTTAATTTTAAACTGTCTAGTACTCATGCTAAAATAAGTTTTAGAAAATGGAATTAATTTTTACAATATATCTCATTTAACATAATATATCCAAAGTATTATCATTTTCAACATGCAATCGATATTTTAAAATAATGAGATATTTCACATTTTTTTCTACTAAGACTTTGACACTTAAGTGTCTATTTTACAGTTACAACACATCTCAGACCAGCCACACTTCAAGTACTCAACAATGGGTTGTGGCTACCCTATTGGGCAATATAGGGTTAGACTATTTACCCACAGGCATGTAATAGGAAGGTAGTCAGTTTCTGAAAAGGGAAATAATAGTCTGAAAACTTAAAGACCTGAATTTTAGACATGACTCAGCCTCTTACTGGTTGTGGGATAGAGGACAAGGAATGCTTCTTCTTTAAAACAAAGCAAATGGCATTAATCATTTGTCTTTACTTCGTTCCCAGTCTTCCTCTTTCCCCCATACACACATCGGAACCCTTTCCTCAAGGGAAATCTTGAATGGAAGGCCAATATTTAAAACATAAGATGTGCTTCTCTGTTGAAGGAGGAATGCCAATGGGGAGGGAGGGGTACAAGTGGCTCACAACCTGTTTAGCATACACACGTGTTTGTGCATACACATGCACACACACACAGAGCATCTTCTGAGGGGCCTTGGATGAACCCCTTGGGCACATTTGAAACCCTTGGAGGAAATCACCTCTAAGTTCTTCTCATTTTAAAGTCTATGATTCCATGGGTACAACTCCACTCAGGTATGGTTGACTCTTTCAGCCACTGTTTAGTTTAAGATTTAACCAAGAAAAAGAAAGTACTATTGTGAGTACAGTACAATCCACAGACATCATTATATTTGTGTTTGAGTCACATTTTTAGTTTCATAGAATCGTCAATTTTCATAAGTGGAAGGGGGTCTTTAAGATCAATTATTCAAGTGGCTTTCTGATTTTTTTCCCGTAGTAATAGAAGCGTCTTTTCAAACAGTAGGTTACACAGAAATCTAAAATATACTCTATGAGAAAAGGAACCCTTCTACGCTGTTGATGGGAATGTAAATTGGTATAGCCACTATGGAAAACAGTATGGAGGCTCCTTATAAAACTAAAAATAGAGTTATCATATGATCCAGAAATCCCACTCCTGGGCATATATCCAGAGAAAACTATAATTTGAAAAGATACATGCACCTCAATGTTCATGGCAGTACTATTTACAATAGCCAAGACATGGAAACAACCCAAGTGTCCATTGACAGATGAATGATTAAAGAAGATGTGGTACATATATACAATGGAATAGTACTCAGCCATAAAAAAGAATGAAATAATGCCATTTGCAGCAACATGGATGGACCTAGAGATTATCATACTAAATGAAGTAAGCCAGACAAAGACAAATATCATATGATACCATTTATATGTGGAATCTAAAAAAAAAAAATACAAATGAGCTTATTTACAAAACAGAAAGAGACCCACAAACATAGAGAATAAACTTATGGTTACCAAAAGGGAAGGGGGGGTGGATAAATTAGGAGGATGGGATTTACATATATACACTACTATACATATAATAGATAATCAACAAGGACCTACTGTATAGCACAGGGAACTCTACTCAATGTTATGTAATAATCTATAAGGGGAAAGAACCTGAAAAAGAATATATATATGTGTAACTGAATCAGCGTGCTGTATACCTGAAATTAACATGACATTGTAAATCAACTATACTTCAATTTTAAATAAAGGAAAAAATATATATATATACTCTATGATAGAGTCAGGATAGCCGTGCAAAGGGGAAGTGCATGTGAGGATCTCCCAAACCCCTCCCAGAAGCAGGCCCCCAAGAATCCTCTCTCAAATCACCAGGGCAAACCAACACAGAATTTTAACAACCAAAGTTTAAGTCCAGTTCCAACCCCTTCATCCCATGAGGAAACTGAGGTCTTGTGAGGTGCTTGGAGTCCCAGGGCAAGCTGGTGTCAGAGCTGCCACAGAAACCAATCAATGACCTGCGAGAGCTTGCTGGTACTGGCTCCCAAGAGCCACCTGTTCACATTTTCAGAAAGTTTCTAAGCCAGCTGACATCACGACAGTAGCTGGAAATCAGGCATGGCGAAAATATTTAAACCACAGAAATCAGCAAACGCTACAAATCAGGGCTTTCCCCAGAGAACCGGTTGTTATACCTTGACCAGCACACCTCCCAACCCAGAGTTTCCAAGTCCAGGTCTTTATACGCTAGGCAGCAACCTGAGAATAAGACGCACTCATTGTTGCTTTATAGGAAACAAAAGTTTAAGTTAATAAAAAATTTAAAATAGTAAAACTTGTGTCTGTTCATGAAGAAGAACTTAATACCTAGCAATGCGTCTCAATATTTACCACTTTCTATTGTCCTGTGGGCACTGGTCCCATTGAGTCTTTTCAGCTGTTATGTGGAGATTTCAGCTACTTTGGAGATTGAGGTTTTTTTGTTTTTTGTTTGTTTGTTTTGACAGAGCCACGCGGCATGCGGGATCTTACTTCCCGGACCAGGGATCAAACCCCAGCCTCTGCGGAGTCTTAACCACTGGCCAGGCAAGTGAAAGCTTTAGAACATTAGTTAAAATTAAAGTCTAAAAATAAAATAAGGGGAACAAATGAAACTATCGAAATTGCCGTTTGAGTAGCGAATGATCTGATATACCTCCTCTCAGTCTCCCTCTGGTTCTATTTCTGGCTAAGAAGGTATTTAAAGGTCAGTGTAAACAACCGCTGGTCTCCAAGCTTCTCAGCTGGCCTCGTGCCTCCACCTATGTAATCCTCCCAACCGAACTTCTGATTTATCATTTTAACAATAACCCTTTCCCTCTGCCTCTTCCTCCCCTCCCTTCGTGGCTGTTCTTCCATTCCTTTGTGGCTCCGCTCTCCTCCCTGGCCTGTTTGGACATGCTTGTGATGTCAGATGCCTGCACTTGAGCTGTCCTTTTGTAGCCATGGTGATGGATGAAAAATAAGCTGCTTTGCAGTGATTTGAACTTTAATCCGTTCAAATGATGCATGCTTTATTACTCAGGTGATTTTTTTCCCCCAATACTTCTGGACCACTGAAATCTTGAATTATTAAAGAAGAATTAACATGCTTTCTCTTTTCTTTCTTTCCTTTTTTTTTTTTTTTTTTTAACCTTTTTTGCCTCGGTAAATTCGAATAATCTTTTTGATCTCAGCAACTGCAATTTTTTCTTGATAATTAAATCAATAGGAAAATAATTTCAAAAATATGACTCCAAAGGAAAAGGAATTATAAAAGATATTTAAAGTTTCTTCTCACTACATGTATATAAGGAACTTATATTAGGCTAAGTAAAGTTTGGAGAGCCTACATAACACTAGGGAAAACATGAGCAAACTGTAAAACATTTACAAAGTAGTACTGCCCAAAATGTTGGCCTCTTAATACTAGTGGCACATGAAATCACTTCAGTGGTCTACAGGTATAGTATTACATAACTGGCTTCCAATCTTTCCGAATGAAGGAAAACAGAAAATCTCTGCCTGGTGGCAGTTTTTAGCACTTTGCTAATACTTGCTGATCATTTTTTAAAAAACAGCAAATGTTGGCAAGGATGTGGAGAAAAGGGAACCCTCGTACAATGTTGGTAGGAATGTAAATTGGTGCAGCCACTGTGGAAAAAACAGTATGGAGGTTTCTCAAAAAACTAAAAACAGAACTACCTTATGAGCCAGCAATTCCACTCCTGGGTGTATATCCAAAGAAAACAAAAACACTAATTTGAAAAGATACATGCACCCCAATGTTCATAGCAGCATTATTTGCAATTGCCAAGATAAGGAAGCAACCTAAGTGTTCATCAACAAATGAATGGATAAAGAAGATATGGTATGTATATACAACGGAATTCCCCTCACCCATAAAAAAGAATGAAATTTTGCCATTTGCAGCAACATGGATGGACTTGGAGGGCATTATGTTAAGAGAAATAAGTCAGACAGAGAAAGACAAAAACTGTATGATATCACTTATATGTGGAATCTAAAAATATAAACTAGTGAATATAAGAAAAAGGAAACAGACTCACAGATATAGAGAACAAACTAGTGGTTTCCAGTTGGGAGAGGGAAAGGGGGTGGGGCAAGATAGGGGTAGGGGAGTAAGAGGTACAAACTATTAGGTATAAAATAAGCTATAGGGATATATTGTATAACACAAGGAATATAGCCAATATTTTATAACAACTATAAATGGAGTATAACCTTTAAAAATCGTAAGTCACTATATTGTATACCTGTAACATATAATACTGTACACCAACTATACTTCAATTAAAAAAAAAGAAAAAAAGAACAGAAAACAAAAAAAACCCATAAAAATCTGGCACTCGATCATCAGTGTAACCAGAGGTGAGTAAGCCTTGGGAAAAACATTAATATCATATGAAATATCCAGAATAGGCAAGCTCAGAGAGACAGATAGTGGAACCGAGGTAGCCAGCAGCAAAAGGGCAGGGAGGGAATGGGAGTTACTGTCTAATGGATACAGAATTTTTGTTTAAGATGATGAAAACCTTCTGGAAATAGACAATGGTGATGGTTATACATTTGAATTTACTTAGTGCCACTGAACTGTACACTTAAAATGGTAACTTTTATATATATTTATGTGTATTTTGCTACAATTTTTAAAAATATTGCAATTCATGGCTGTTCTTATCCTTGGTGAAAGAAGTTTTAGTGAACTGGTATGGGCAGAAGCTAGTGATAGGGCACAATCTAGCATTAGAGTTTAGGGAAGCTGACGTGCACAGGATGCCCTTCCTGAAAATTCAGAGGCAAAGCAGGACACCCAGGGCAAGTCCAGGCTGTGGATGAGCATCAGTAACAATGCAATTCACCATACTGGATCCTGAGATAAGAACGAGGGACCTGGCTGTGAAAGCTCAGGTAAGAAATCAGACAGCAGGGAGCAAGATCCCACTTGTCCTGTTTGGCATCCTTGAATTCTATTTCTTCTTGTCAAAGGCATAGTGGCCAGTTGCCTGCTCCTAGTGACAGGACAAGAGTGGGGTTAAGGTCATCGTATCTGGACCAGGTAGAAGGTTAGGGAGAACAGGGTAGCCATTTCATAAGCTTTGGTCCAGTCTATAACACCAACATTAATAACTGGGAACAGATGCCAGGCAGACTCTGACTCTAGGACAATACCTAAGACATTTAAGAAAACTGCAAGAGCTGGATGAACTGAGAAGACTTTTTTTTCAGATAATACAAATTAAATAATACAAATAGTGGGGTAAAAGTTATTAAACTTGAAAGTGTCTCTAGTCTTCCCCTTACCCACTTCCTGCTTAGTGAAATGTTGCATGGGATTTTTTCCTGTTAGTCCAGAATTGTGGCTACTGCCCAAAGCTGAGATCATTCTCTAAAGAGCCGTAAATAATTAGGACTCAAAACCTTTTACCAGGGCTTATTAAAAAGTATAGAAGCAATCTTACCACTACCAACCACCACCCTAGGAAACTCCTTTCTTTGCCTTCATCTCACCAAAGGAAAGGCCTTTGGGCCTTTGGGCCTCACCAAAGGGGTGAAGGGAAGAAATCCAGGAGAACAATTCACAGGTAACTTGAAGAAGAGGAGACTAGCATCTCGCTCCCTGACTGATGCCTGCTAAGTTGCAGCCCCTTTGTAACTTTGTGCTGCCATTGGAATAAGGCATTTGAGATGGCTTTGGGAGTGTCTTCCATTGTTTATGGGGCATGCATAGAGACTAATGTCCATTTCTAGTCTAGAAATGTCTGAAGCTGAGAGTAGAAAAACCACTCCCAATAAGGCTTGAAGATACAGTATGCCTAGAAGAAGGTGAAGGCTCCTGCCCCCAATCAGTTGGCCATGATTTTAAAGGACATGGCAGGGACACCCGAAGTCTCATTATTCCAGGGAAGAAGTGGAGAGTTAAAGGAGAAGCAGATAGAGCATGGGGCTGCCCCGGAGGCAGATGTGTGGTAGATGCACAACCCAGAGAAGCTGGGAGGGCAAACAGCTGGGCGACCTGAAGGAAGTCTAGTTTGCCCTTCTCTTCCCCACAGCAACAGAGGGGACCTGGGGAAAGCTGAGCATTGCCCCAAGGGACCCACACTTCACCTGTCTGGAGACCATCTCATCCTCTGAGGCACTGGCATCGGACAAGAACATGACGAACCAGAGAGAGACAAGTGATGCCTCCCCACCTGTGACCCATGGGCCACTCACAAAAGGAGGTGGATGCTGACCGCCTCCATTGTCCAGAGCCAGCTGTACGGCCTCCCCTACTTCTGTTGTGTTCAGAGTTCCAGCTTCTACTGTACGAGGGAAGGAAAAGAAATTGAATCAGAAATGAGACTGAAGGTTTAAAACTAGACTATACTTCAAAACCTGAAAGTAACCACAGTGTTATGGAATCTGTCCAAGATGTTAATCTGGAATTGAAGAGAGCACAGTTGAAAGCAGTGATACTGTTGTATTTTTGAATATTGAGACAGCTTAATTAACATACAGAATCAAACTATGTACACAATTTTATATGTGATTTTTTTCACTTATAACAATTTTCTCATCATCTTAAAAAAATCTTCACACGCTCAAAAAAACTTTATAAATATTATTTATAATAGCTGCATATTTCCATTTTACAGATATGTCACAAGTTTTTAACCATTACTCTGTTGTAGGACATAGATGTTGCTTTCAAATTTGAAGAATTGAATTATAATATTTATTTGTTCTTTTAATGTGATTATTTTTATCATTATTAAATATCCACTGACTACCTAGTAATTCATTAGAACAGTTTGGGGTATCAGTAAGCCAGCCAGGAGTTTCGATGATGTGTTTACTAAGCTGGCAGCATTACACGTTTTATCCTTCTAGTGTTTGCCAATTGTGTGGAGCTGATGGCTGCAGTCCTACAGGATATAACATGTCTCTGCCTTTTAGAATATAAGCACCACAAGGGTGGGTGTTTGTCACTGTTTCATCCTCTGTCGTATGCCTGGTACCTTGAACAGGGCCCAATAAGGGAAGGCACTAAATAAGTACTTAAAAATAAATTAATGCAGTTTTAAGTAGGAATGGGTCATAATTACTCCTCAATTTCCCTTCAGTTTTTGCAGGGTGCATTTATGGGAACCACATAGGAGGTGGTTAGGATAAGAATGGATCTAACAGAAGAAAATGAGAGGAGGCAGAGCCACTAGCAGAAGACAGAGACGAAGGGGAAGAGGGAGCTTTGGGTCCTGGCATCTGAATAAATATTGGCATGATCCTACGTGACGTGATCTTGTTTGTATTAAGATCTAAATAAAGTTAATTCAATTATTAAGATATTAGGCTTATCATAATATGGCTGAAACCACCCAATGCCATACAGGGGAAGTTATTCCTAGTGTTGCCAAGTGGTGGACTGAACATACATATCGAACCCCCTGCTCCCTAAAGTCCCAGGGAAATAACAGAAGACCCATCACATAGATTTTTTTAAAAACATTTTTGAAGATTAAAAACATAATGTATCTCCATGGGATGGAGATAGCTAGCAGCTGACCAGAAGTTTGCAGAAGTCCTAGAAGACAGAAACTAATTAGGATCAGACTGAAGGGGCAAAGAGAGGAGTGAAAAACTACAGTCCAAAAATTCATAGGTAAGGGGAGTCCTTTCTAAAGGAGGCCCAGAGAAATTCCAAGTTGAGAGGCAACACTGGCAAAAGTCAGTTCAGGATGGGGATATTATCAGTGTAACTAATTAAAGAAGTACTGAGAGGACTTCCCTGGTGGCACAGTGGTTAAGAATCCGCCTGCCAATGCAGGGGACATGGGTTCGATCCCTGGTCCGGGAAGATCCCACATGCCGTGGAGCAACTAAGCCCGTGCGCCACAACTACTGAGCCTGCGCTCTCGAGCTCGTGAGCCACAACTACTGAACCCCTAGAGCCCGTGCTCTGCCACAAGAGAAGCCACCGCAATGAGAAGCCCATGCGCCGCAACGAAGAGTAGCCCCCGCTCACTGCAACTAGAGAAAGCCCACGCGCAGCAACGAAGACCCAATGCAGCAAAAAATAAAAATAAGTAAATAAGTAAATTTTAAAATAAATAAATAAATAAATAAGAAGTACTGAGACTGTTGGGTCCTCCCCACTCCCTTTTCCCTCTCTTTCCCCTGGGTTTATAGTTCCAAACTCAACCTATAAACACAGCATGGAAGATCTCCTTAAAGCCATGAGACAATATCAACATTATAAATGTCAACAATTTAAAAAATTTAACAAAACTCAGAAAGGACAAAGGCAGAGTATCTGTAGGTGTTCTAATTTCCTCATCTTTCATGACAAGTTGATGAATACTACCTAAAATTAATAAGTCAAGAAATACAAGTGATGCTGTACACCTGGAACTAACACAACATTGTAAATCAACTATACTTCAATTTTAAAAAATTAAAAAAAAATTTTTAAATAAAAAAAATAAATAAAAGAAATAGAAGTGAAATGTATTATTTGAGGTTAAGGAGTAACCACCACAGACAAACAAAAATCCCTTACAAACAGTGAGTGGACTACTGATGAAAATGATTATCCCCGGGAAGTGACACTTGGCATAGGAGGTGGGGGCAGTGGCAAGGATTCTCAGAGAAGTTTGTATAATTTAAAAGGTTTTCTAAGTTCTTATATTGCTTTAATAAAAGAAAATGTTTAAATGCTTAGTAAGAGGAAAACAGAAAAAATACACTAAAATGTTAATAGTGGTTGTTTTTGAATGATAAGAATTATGGACAATTTTGGATTTTCTACAATTCTACATTCTCCAAGCTTCCTATCTCTATTTCTTCTGTCATAGAAAAAAAATCATTATTAGGAAAATGTCATGCGTACCGTATAGCACAGGGAACTATACTCAATATTTTATAATAACCTACAAGGAAAAAGAATCTGAAAAAGAATAGATATATATACGTATAACTGAATCACTTTGCTGCACACGTGAAACTAATACAACATTGTAAATCAACTATACTACAATAAAAAATAAAATTAAAATTAAAAAAATTTTTTTAATAAAAATTTTAATTAAAAATAAATTTTAAAAAAATTTTAAAGATAAGAAAAAAATAGGCTCTCAAAACACACACACACAAAGTGATGACCATGGGTTTGCTGTAAAGTATTATACATGCAGATAAAGAATTTAAATAACATGTATCTGAAGGGAGGAGGCCAAGAGGGAAGGCTGGACTTTGCAACTACTGGTAACAGAATGAGGCAAACACTGGACCTGAAGAGAGGAGGCTGGCACTGGTTTCAGAAAGCAATGATTTCTGCACGTAATCAGAGGACGTAAAATGATTTCTGCACATACACAAAATGGAGGGTTTGACCAGCCATGGGTTTACTGAGCCACTCCTGGATTTTCCCCCACTGAGATCCTCTGCTTCTCTAGATTTTTCTGTAGGATGAGACATGCATATCCATTTTCCTCCCTTATCTAAAACAACCAAGAGAAAAACCTGACCGCCGCAGAGAACACCAATGAGACCTTCCCCATTAGGACATACTCTTCCTGGAGCTGCTGCTTCCTGCTTTTGCACTGGTGGTCCTGTCTCACACAAACCAGACATGATCTTACAGAGTTAGCTCCACGACCACCTGACGGCTGTTCCTACAAGCGGTCAAGCCAAGACCATGCAGGCTAAGGTCTTCTATGGGATGGTCACCACATATGGTGCGGTTAGTGCAGAATATTATCAGAAAGTAACTGATTACCATAGTGGGTGCCTTTTCTAGCAGTCTCCATGCTGGCACAACTATCAGTGCCTCCAGCAAACCTGTCTTACTGGGACTTCAATGTCATGACCATGGCGTCTATCTCTGAGGCTTTCTTTTAATACTTTTTCTGCCAGTGTCCCAGAAGAGCATATTCTTTCAGGCAATATCCAGCAAAGATTTTCTACAGAAGTCAGTAGTCAAAGATGCAGTGTTAATTGAACATCAAAAGGGAAGCATGCCAGCCTACTACAGAGAAAGAGGCCCTTTAGAAATATCTATCATTTCAAGGCACCCTGATGAAGGCCAATTGAGAATATTTTTGCAATGTTTCAAAATTTGAAGGACTGTTACGTTTTTCCCCCATTGCCAAGACTTTATTTTTAATTTTTTTATTAAGGTATAGTTGATGTACAACATTATATAAGTTTCAGGTGTACAACATAGTGATTCACAATTTTTAAAGGTTTTGCTCCATTTATAGTTTATAAAATAATGGGGACTGTTACTTTTTTGAAGGACTTTTTTACTGATCCTCTGGTGTGCTTTTTTCATTGCAGGCTATAAAGAGATTTTGAATTATGTGCAAGTTCTTAGGAGTTACAAAGCCTCACCCCTCAAATTCTTTGCTATATAATGGAGCAGTAGAAGCTATTGAAATATTAAGGGAGTCATGGATACCTTCTCAGTGCAAGATCTTGCTTCTCAAAGTGGAGTCCACAAACAAGTAGTGTCAGTATCTCTGCACATCACTTAGAATCTCAGGCCCCACCCCAGACCTACAGAATAAAAACCTTCATCCAGGTGATTTGTACGCACAGTAAAGTTTGAAAAGTACTGGTTTAGGAGAATCCAAGGCTGCTTTGGGAATGTTCTCAGCTGTCAAAACAGAGGATCTACATCTATGAATTTTATGACTAACTTCTGAGCATGCTCTAATGGTTATTTGATATTTAAAATAGGTTACATGATTCTCATAATGACTGCAGTATTTCAGATTGCAGTTACTCTAAGCATGAGATGCTATGCCAAAAGGTTTGCAATCAACCCCTCATTGCCTTGGTGATTCAGACTCTTTTAATTGTGTTGCAGGAGACCAGAGAGACTCCCATCTCTCAAAGAGTATTCAGTTTGGGTATGGAAGCCACTTCTCAGTCACTGCTGGAATTTTCCTTTGAGAAGCATTTATAGAGTCTACACAACCAACTGAAGAAAGAAAAGATGGAGTTCACAGCTGATGCAAGTCAAGCAACAAAGTTCTAGTTTTACCATCTAATCTGCCATGGCCTCTGAGTTCGTACCTGCCAGTACCAACGTTACTCTGATCAAAATTACAGAATGTTGAGGAAGATGGTGTTTGTATGTTTTCTTACACGTGGAAATATTTTGCAAGACTGGATTCCAATGAATCTCTTCAAAATCACAACAAAACCTCAGTTTTAGACAAGATACACACATGTTCAGAAGAACTGAGTGCAAAAGAAAAAGGTTACCATCTAAATAAAGATAATTCATACTTGTGGCCCAGTGAAAAGAAGGGACCCAAAAATTCAGTGTATGTTTTGGTTTGTTTGGTTTCTTTTTTTTTTTTTTTACCACATGGACAAGCACACAAACATGATATATCAAAAATAAGAAGGTTGACTTTTGCAGCCATGATGGACGGAAACCATCAGAATTCCAAAGATCCTGGATGACTTCATCTTGTAACACTGAGCCATTTTCCTTCCTCTTCCATTAAGTATCTTTGATAATGAACAGGTTTCTGAGAAAATTATAAGGTCTGGTCCCATCTTTTAAGGACTCTTCTTCATGCTGAAGAAATGCTACAGTTATTGTTCAGAAACTATTATTTATCATCCATTTCTTAATGGTCATTTTAAATTATGTGGTCAATTGAGCTGTGTTGAGCTCATGAGTATCATTTTCAATGGCCTTTGAAGAGGCAAATGACCTGTCTTTCCCTCTTATTCTTCCTGTTGTGACCATAGTAGGTATATTAATACTATGTCGTTATGATAGCTGTCTAATGTATAACAAAAAATTAAATAGGAATTTCTGGAACTGTCTAGAAGCTTTTTGTATATAAGAAATTCCAGGAGTGGGAGAGAGACAAAATTTTTAAATCACAAAGCTTGTGCTAAGGACATAATATGTGCAAAAATATTAATAGAGCCTTTCTAACCTTCTTTTGACAAGTTCTACTGCCAGTCATTTGAGAATTCTTGTTTCTGGAGTATTCTCTGAAATTCAATAGAGGGTTTATTGAGGAGTCTGCAACAGGGAATAAAGAATGCTGACTTGAAATCTGTAAGTCAAATGTACTTTCCTCTCAATCCTAAAATTCAGTCCATCAGAGTATAAGTCAAAAATATAAAATGGAATAACTTTCCTACTGCAGAGTGGTGTGGTTAATAGCACAGACTTTGAGGTCAGAGGTCAGAGAGACTTGGCTCTGTCACTCAGAAGCTGCAAACTGGGGCAAGTTACTCAAATGCTCTAAGTTTTAGCTTCCTTACTTGTAAAATGGAAACCAAAATGTCCACTTCCTCAGACTTTTTTGAAAATTAAATAACATAATTGTTTAGTAAACCCCAAGTAAACCTCAGTGAACACAGGTATTATTATATTATTATTAGGTACCTGGCAATATCTTAGTTGGACAATGAAAGAGATAGATATTATTATATAGATAAATATTGTTATTACAGATATTGTTATCAGATATCTACCAATATCTGGCTAGATAATGTAAAAGACAAGATAGTTCATTCACAATAGTTACATTTCATGACCTACATAAAGAAAAAGCTAAAAATATACCACGTCCCTGGAAAGGAAAACTGAATAATTTAAAGGTGTCAAATCATCCCAAATTGATTTATAGGCTCACTGATAGTCCAAAACCATTTAAAAATTTTTTTCAAACGGATCTTAAAACATATTTAGATGAATAAACATGCAAAGTAAGTTTAAAAATGAAAAATAATAATTATGAGGAGAAATATAACATGTTCAAACATTAAAATGTTGGAGTGCTACCACAATTTTTATAATAGTACTAACACAAATTAAAATATATGATAAGGAAAACTTCTCAAATCAAAAAAAAGAAAGAATTATTCATTAAATGACTCTAGGGAAAGTCACGGGCTTAGAGATCATTATTTATAACCCATACCTTATACTATTTCATTAAATGCATACCAAATGAATTTACGAATTAAATGTAAAATTCAAAATGTAAAAAGCAAGCATAAAATGAAATATCAGATTTCTGCAAGGAGGAAGCTTTCTAAAATTAAAAATAGTGAAAGAAGTCTCCAGTAAACATATAAACAAAAGATATGAATAGACAGTTGCCCAAAGAGAAATTAATGCATGTTAGAAATGTAGAAAAGTCTAACGTCATTAGAAGGCTTTAAAATTTTTTCAGAATGAAATGATTAAATCCAAGTAGATTCCATTTTCATCTCTCCACTTATTTCTTATTTCAAGAATAAAAATACTGAATGCTGGTAAGGAGGTATTAAAACAGGCACTCTCAGACTCTCTGGTAGTATAAACTGGTTTAAACCATTTTGTTAGTAGTACATCAAAAATCTTAAAATGACTGTATCTCTCAACCCAATAATTCCACTTTTAGAATTATTCTCCTTGAAGAAATTCCTATATACAAAACTTATAATGTGCAAATGTACAATAATCACAAAAGTATTTAAAAAAGAAAATTGAAGATACCATAAATAGTAATGTGATTAAATATCATGGTATATGATTAAACTTTGGAAACATTAAAAATGTAAAATTCACAATGAGGAGAGGAAATAATATGATAATTTTTAAAAAGAAACAAACTTCAATACAAAAGCATAATAAATGTGCAAAAATATTAACTGTTTTGGATGATGGAACTACTGGAATTTTTTGTATTTGTTTTTTAAATATATGTTCTGATTTGTCTATTTTGAACATGTTTAACTTTTATGATTAGAAAAAGATAAAGTACTTTTGAAAACTCAGAAAGTAACATATTTGTTTTTATAACAATTCATGCTTTTCTGCCTATGTGAGAAATATATAAAATAACAATTGCCAATTTATATTTCTTCCCGGACCATATGCATAATTATAGACTCCTAGGTGTCCAAGTAGAATGCTATTATATACATTGCAATGAACTTTGATTAAAAAACATGATTTGTTTGTTTTAATCAGCAGATATAAAAGAGTACCTGCAATTTATATTTATAATATTTTATAGATAACTTCAAAATTAAATCATGATAAATAAGATGATTGGGAAAAGAAGATACACAGAATTATAATGTGAGTCACATTTTAATTTTTATTAAAATTGATACCTATTTAATTTTTTTTCCTTTTTAGTTCATGATCATTTTAGTCGTTCGTGACACGAAAAATTAAAATTGATGACTATGGAGAAGATGTTGAGTTTTCCAAATTATTATTAAAATATAAAAGGTTTAAAATTCTTATTGAGCAACAAAAAGCATCCAGCAAAGATTTTCAAAAACATCTGTAAAATGGAAAAAAAAAATGTGGGGAGCTATTAACAGAGAAATGAGAGAACTGGAGCTATTCCACTGGGAATGTTCCCAGACTGTAGCAAACATTACCATGCAGTAACCTTCTGAGGGTAATTATGTTTGGAATATTTACATTTGGACTAAATGAGCACTGGAGGAAAATGCATTGTAATTAGTAGTGGATAAGCTTGCTAGGACACAACTTGCTTCAGCCAGCAAACATTAGATATCCAGAGAATACTTTTTTTAAGTCAATTTTAATATTTTACAAGACAATTATTCATTTATGTGTCCCATTTGGCATGCAAAACTTTTTCCAGAATGCTTCCAGGAAAAAAGTTACCCTGATTGTGGGGAGTTTGGAATTAATCAGGCTGGAATGGACAAACGATTATGTATATTACAGTTTATTATTTTGAACTTCACTGATTTAAGACATGATCATTCAAGTCTGACTGGGCTCTTGTTTTCCTTGGAATCCTCAAGGGAGAAAATGTTTACAAGGCAAATGAGTATCATAAATGAGAATCTCCTAAACAAGAAAACTAATTTTAAACACGTCTGCGCATTGACTTGCTATGAGGGTCAAATGAGTTTCACTCGAATGAGCCACACCTGCGAGGAAGGAGACATCATAGCCCTGAGGAATGAACAGCAGATGAGAGGATGTGTGTGGAGTCTGCTGCTTTAACTCCTGCAGACAGCTCAGCTCTGGAGATGGGTGGACTGGAGAATCAGCATGGTTGGAACACAGGTCATCTACACACAGAAGGGTCCACCACTGTCAAATAGGCAATGGTTGAGGGTGTTGCAAATATAAGGATAGCACTATATCCTGGTGTCAAGACCAGCCTTCCATGGTTGCATAAATGCATAATATAAATGTGAATTTTAGAATCCTTTTTGAAGGGAGGAAGCAATTTATTTGAGGGTACTTACATCACAGAATCTGTTAACTACATATAGTCATATATTCACTTTAAAAAACGAAAAAGGAACTCTCCTACACTGTTGGTGAGAATGTAAATCGATGCAGCCACTATGGAAAACAGTATGGAGGGAGGTTCCGTAAAAAAACTAAAAATAGAGTTACCATAGATCCAGCAATCCCACTTCTGGGCATATATCCGAAGAAAACTCTAATTCAAAAAGATCCATGCACCCCAATGTTCATAGCAGCACTATTTACAATAGCCAAGACATGGAAGCAACCTAAATGTCCATCGACGATTGAATGTGGTATATATACACAATGGAATATTAGCCATAAAAAAGAATGAAATAATGCCATTTGCAGCAACATGGATGGACCTAGAGATTATCATACTAAGTGAAGTAAGTCAGACAGAGAAAGACAGATATCACATGATATCACTTATATGTGGAATCTAAAAAAATGATACAAATGAACTTATTTACAAAACAGAAATGGCTCACAGACATAGAAAACACACTTATGGTTACCAAAGGGGAAAGGGTTGGGGGGAAGGATAAATTAGGAGTTTGGCATTAACAGATACACACTACCATATATAAAATAGATAAACAACAAGGTCTTATTGTATTGCATAGGGAACTATATTCAATACCTTGTAATAACCTATAATGGAAAAGAAGCTAAAAAAGAATAGAGATAATCAGGACTTCCCTGGTGGCACAGTGGTTAGGAATCTGCCTGCCAATGCAGCGGACATGGGTTCAATCCCTGGTTTGGGAAGATCCCACATGCCGTGGAACAACTAAGCCTGCACACCACAACTACTGAAGCCTGGGTGCCCTAGAGCCCACACGCCGCAGCTACTGAGCCCACGCACCACAACTACCACAGCCTGAGCACTCCAGGGCCCACATGCCGCAACTACTGAGCCTGCGTGCTGCAACTACTGGAGCCTGCGAGCCTAGAGCCCGTGCTCCGCAACAAGAGAAGCCACCGCAATGAGAAGCCCGCGTACTGCAACGAAGAGTAGCCCCCGCTCGCTGCAACTAGAGAAAGCCCGCGCACAGCAACGAAGACCCAACACAGCCAAAAATAAATAAATAAATAAATAAATGAAAGACATGTGGAATAAATTAATATCGATTTTTTAAAAAATAAATAAATAAAAATAAAAAAGAATAGAGATTATATATATGCGTAACTGAATAACTTTGCTGTACACCCAAAACTAACACAACATTGTAAACCAACTATATTTCAATAAAAATAAAAAATTAAAACTCTACATAAGTTCTCTGTGAAATAAGAAATATCCCTAATTGACCTTCTGACCAATGGTGAGATGGCTATTGCTCAGCAAAATATTCTGGTAACAAACTGAGGTGACTTTATAAGATGCATTCTTGGCACTTGGGGTGTTTTTCTAATTTAACTTTTTATTATGAAAATGTTCAAACATACGGAAAAATAGAGAGACTGGTATAATGAGTCTCCATGTATCTATCACCAAGTGAAAACAATGATCAATATTTTGGTGGCATGGACTTTGATTAGAATTACCACTGCAGGGTGTGTCTCTTTCACCTTATTATCTGGAATACCAAGCCTAGTCATGACACATATATAAATGAGTGACTTAATGAACAAATTTCAGACTAAAAGAAAGTAAAAGGGAAAGTTCCCTGGCAGGCCAGTGGTTAGGACTTCGAGCTTTCACTGCTGTGGGCCTGGGTTCAATCCCTGGTTGGGGAACTAAGATCCCTCAAGCCATGCGGTGTGGCCAAAAAAAATTAAAAAATAAAAGGATTTAGTTCAGAAAATTGTAACAGGAAAAAAGGGCTAAACCCCTACTGGAAGAATATTGCACTCTAGCAGACCGATTTGATATAAGAACCGGAGAGATGAAAGTGTGAAATAGAGTAAATCACAATCCAACCATATACCCACCAAAAAAAAAAGAAAAGAGGCTGATCCACTTTCCAGGGCCCAGAAGGAAAGAAGAAAAGAAATAAGTCAACATGTACCAACTTTCCCAAGAATAACAGAGAACCTATTTCGGATCTGTAGAAGAAGGGCAGATCAGGAATGAGGGTTGGGATTGGTACAGTAATGGCGTACTGCAAGTGCAAAAAGGAAGCAAACAGGATGAAAGAATCAGAAGCAGGTAGGGATGACTCAGATAAATGGGAGAAGATGGACACTTTTAAGGAAAAGAAACAGGAAGAGTTCTGTCAAGTGAAAGGGCCCTGGAAGCAAAACAAGAAGTAGAGTGAGTGCCAAGACCTTGTTCTCTCATGTCATTCCCTACAGAAAGGAAGGAGCCAGGGCTTCTAAGAGGAATGACTGATTCCAGGGCTGGCATGCTTTCATACTGAATCATATAGGTGTAGTCTAGTCCCCTTGTTTCACAGACTAGTAAATGTGCACCCAGGGAAGTTATGTAACTTTTTAAAAGTCATAAAGTTGTTCAGAGGCAAACATCAAAATTAAAATCCACATCTCCTGATTACAAGAAAGTTGCCTTTGCACTATGCCATATTATTTATAGGTGTGTATGCTTATATTTATAATATTGATATTTATTTTATTTAGTTAATATTTTATTTTATGTTTATATATTTTATATTTACACTATTATATTTAGTTATTAAAAAAACACATTTAAAAATGAATACTATACTATCAATACAAGCGCCTTGAGAGCAGGGATTTTTTTTTTTTTTTGATTCATTCACTGACATTTTCCCAGTGCCTATAAAAGTAATGACGTATATTCAGTGCTTATGAAATATTTCCTGAACAAATGAATGTAGGGGCAAACAGTTATAAAATGTCAAAACCATTAGTTATGTGGTATTTTAACTAAGCTGGTACTATATGAAGGCAAGTACTATCTTTTGTTCACTGTCCTATCTTAGGCACCTAGAACTTGGGCTGATATCAAATACTTAATTAACTCTTTGAAATAGCTATGAAATGGTGATTGATTTGTACCACAAACTTTATTTTGACCAGAGCAGCATGATGTGGTAGACAGCACTAGTCCAGATGGGTGGTCTGGGTTAGGATCTCAACTCTGCAATTAACTGGCTTCATAGCTTTGGATAAGTTCCTTCAGCTCTCTGGACAGTGCTAAAATGAAAGGGTGAACCATATTTCCAGTCTCTAATTCACCTCTAATACACTAAGATTAATCTCCCCACACCTCTGCCACAAAAATATATTAATAATTTTGCAAGACTCTAGATGTAACAGCTTAGTAACTCACTGATTTTCAAATGTATGACATTCTTCTTCTGAAAACTGTCATATCAGATAGGTCACAAGGGAGCCAAGATATAAAGTTGGGTTACAACTGCTCTGAGCGATTTTCATCATCTAGATCACAGAGGTAAAATGCTGAAAAACAGATACCTTGGCAGTGGGATAAAACAGATCTAGTAGCAAAATCTTCTAGCCCCTGCAGTTAAATGTGAAATGCATCTAAACACAGATGTTTCTTTCAATTTCAGAACATCAGAATACGGAGAGTTACGTAATGTCACTTAAGCATAGAATAGGGTACATAACAAAACAGGTCAACTACTATCACTGGCTAAACCATTTTCTGCATAAAACCGACCATCACCAATAAACTTTACTTAGTCATTGGTTCCCGTTCTACTCAGCTATGTAAAATCCATCATAGGCCACAGAGTCCATTTTTTCAAGGGTTTCCACTGGTGTGCTTTACTGGTTTCATATACCACCCACCACCATTGCCACTCCCGATCTGACTTGTCTTGAATGGAAATGATATTAATCATTCATTTATTATTTGCCTGTGAGTTGAAATTTTATCATATTTAGAAAGTGATGACAATAGAAGTCTGAAAGGCAAGGTGTGTCAACTCTAAAAATTGCTTTTTCTTACTGTTCTCTTCGTGATTTTTAAGACTTCTTCTATCAGCATAGGCAAATGGGTTGGAATTCAAATTTGACATTTAAAAATATAATCTAAGTTCTATTTCAAAGCTTGACACATGCAAGGTTGAATGGTGGCAATATGAAGAAAAGGCAACATCACGTATTTTCAGAGTAGGTTATGATGTTTACTCCTCCATGGCTTTCAATACAATGCTCCCTCTTTTTGCAATGAATTTCCCTCCTACCTCTCTATCTGTAAAATCCTGTGCATCCAAAACCAAGCTCAGGCATCACCATCTGTCACAGGTTGTTTACAAAATTTCTCTCCTTACACCTGATGATCACCTCCCACACTGACTTTTGGCTTGGCAAAGTAACTTGCTTGGCCAATGAGAATAACAAATGTGACACAAGCAAAGACCTGAAAAGGGTTGTGAATTGAAACTTACTTTCTCTTGCTCTTTTGGGTACACAGGAACGATGTCAAGAAGCCTCGGCTTCCCTGCTACATGTTGGAGACATGTAACCCAATTGGCCCTGTGGCTCCTGCCATCCACCACACACGTGAGGCCGTTCACAAACAACCAGACCCCAGTGACACACCAGCTGAACGTAATCACATGAGTGAGTCCAGGTGAGACCATCCAGATACGTCCAGCCAAAATCGCTGGTCTACAGATTTGTGAGCTAGTAACTGATGATCCTTTTCAGGGACTATGTTTTGGAGTGATTCATAATAAGCAAAAATGAGCTGACAGAAAAATTTGTTCCTATAACAAGGTGTTGCTATAACAAATATCTAAAATGTGTGACAGCGGCGTTAGGGGTAGGTAGCCAGCGGAAGTTGGAAAAGCTGTGGACCAAGGCTGTTAGCAAAGACTGGAATAGTAGCAAGAAAGCCATTAGCAAAGGCTGGAAAGAATGCTGAACCAACCATTAGTGAAGACTGGAACAAGAATAAGTAAACTGCTGCATCAGGCTGAAAAAAGAGTGACCCATTAGTATAATAGTCCAACAATTCACAGCTGTCACCTGTGGTACTTTGGAAGATAGCAAATATACCTAATAAACTTGTGGAGCTTTTATGGAGATTTCCAGGCAGTGCCAACTGGTTTCTGCTAGCTGTCTATTAGAGGTCTGGAAGAGAGTGGATATATGTATATGTATGGCTGATTCACTTTGCTGTACAGCAGAAACTAACACAACATTGTAAATCCAACGTATATACTCCAATATAAAATTAATTTTAAAAAAAACTACTGTTAAGAGAGAGATGAGCTAAAGAAGGAACTGCTCAGTTTGTAAATAGAATTTAGAAGACAATGACCTTCATGCCCAGCAGGAGAAACTTTAAGAAAGTAAAAGTGCATTATATTTTATTCAATTTAAAAATTTTTTATTCAATATTAATTTGTACTTCCCATGAGTTTGCAAATTCTTTTACTAATTCTGCCATGATGCTTTATTAGAAAAAGCGAATCTCTGAGGTTACAGACGAGGTCATGGAAGCTATTTACCCAATTACACAGCACGTAGTAAAGCCAGGATTTCATCTCCAGCTACCTGGATTCAAAATTAGTACTCTTTCCTGCTTCCCTGTTTCCCTAATTCTATCAATCAAGAGAGCCTTCCAATTTATGAGTTATTTAACTTAAAATAAAATGTATCCTATTTTTTTCATTTATAGTGATTCTCAAAAAATACACAAGAGTTTCACAGAACTGAATCTTTTTAATATTCAAGATGGATGATAGAATGATACATTATGTATGAAGGGCTGGAATATGCTTTTTTAATTATAATAGAGAGGAAATTACTACGGTGCCCTGATAGCTTGTGCTGTTGAAGGTGGACTCGCTTTGATATCTGACCCGTAATGCTCCCCTGGTATATCTCCTGCTGTTTCTGGCTTAGCTTCTTCCTCTTTTTCTGGATAAGCTTTTTCTCTGTTTTTTTTAATTTGGAAAATTCCCATTTAGATTAATGAAATGGAATTTTCCCTGGCAGGAGAACAAGGAAGAAATGGATGTTCAACAACAGGAGAATATAATATTAAACCTACTTAGAAAGGGAGGAATACATTCAGTTAAGATGATTGTTCCCTTTTTTTTTTCCCTCCACACAGAGAACTCTATTCTTGGAACAATTTATATGTTATTTTCCCTGGAATCAGGGAACACATAATAAATTTCTTTAAGTCGTTTATTCTTTGAATTTGCTCATAATCTCCGTTCTCCTGGGATTTGGAAATGAGAAAATTCTCCATCTTTTAAAAACATGAATACAATAATAATTAAGCCTCCTACAATGACCTTTATGTGTGGCAGAAGAAACTTCAAGAATATAAAACTGCACTGTATTTTATTTAATTTTTAGAATTTTATAATTCAACATTAGTTTGTACTTTCCTTGAGTTTGCAAATTATGTCTTTTACTACTTTTGCCATGATGTTTGATTTAAAAATTAATGCTCATCAAATGCAGTTGTTTTTGTCATGTATCAAATATCTTAAATATTGTAGAAGGAAGAGAATTAGAGCACAACTCATAGTTTATCATATTATTTGGTATCGTTATAATGCACGGTTTCTCACTAGAGGCACTATTTAGTAGCATTTTGGCCAGAAAGATAATTCCCTGTGTGAGATTGTTCTGAGCATTGCATTAGTTTATCACATCTGGTCCCAACACACTAAATGGCTACAGGACCTCAGAGTCACTGCGATAAGCAAAAATGCCCACACACATTTACAATTACCCTTTGGGGGTGTCGTATTGTCCCTGAGGAGATTCATTGATACAGTGCAGATTTGAGACATCCCCAACTCTCTCTTTTTCCTCTCTACATCTCTCCCAACGAATTATAGGAGTCCCTAGGGGGCATCTCACTTGTGCTCATGGAATAGACCTGTCCTCTCCTACATGGCAGCAGCTAACTTCCTTCCTCCTGCTTCAACTTTCTGCAGTGATGTCCATCTCATCATTGCTGGTGCTTTTTCCTGCGACAGCTCTTTCCAGACACTGGTACCACTGGCTTCTCAGAACCTGCCTGTTTCCTCCACATTCTGACGGTTAGTTGTGAACTAAAATATCGCCTGCCATATCAGTAAACAAAGGATGTTGCAGCCATCAAGCCATCACATTACATCCGCCCTGATGGTGAGCCCTGAGGGAACTCAGGGTGGAGGCAGGATGCCCCCTCATCTAGCAGTCAGCAGCTGCAGGCACCCCGACGGTGCACCCTGAGGAGACTCAGGATGAGAAAGCACAGGATACTGGCCGCAGACAGCTGAGGTGCATATCAAAGGAATGATTTCAGTGAGCCCACACTCTTGCATCTTCCCATATATAGAAAAGTGCTAAATTCCTTAACTTGGGATGTCTGATTTTCTTTTATTAATAGTAAGCTTTTAACGTTCCAACTACCTGGTCTTTTGTTGCAAAAACTCTGATGTATCCTGGCTCCCCCCTTGCCTCTTCAGAACAGTTTCTCAGCGTTATCTGAGATGCTGTGTGCCGGGCTTGAAGTCCTCAGAGTGCCCACCGAATAAAACATAACTCTCAACTTTTACATTGTGCATTATTTTTCAGTCGACTTAGTATCAAGTGAGATGAACGGTATGCTTTGGTAAGTTTCAGGGGGAGGAGGTTGGAGCTGAGAGCTCTAGCCTTGCATCCCAGAACCTGTATGTAACACTCTCCTGCCTTAGAATGAGTTACTTCCCAAGAGCATCTCAGCCCCTACCGGATTCTGGATTCCATGAGAGCAGGGAGTTTTGGGGAACAATACCTGGCTCATTGCCAGTGTCAAATATTTAGAGCTTGGATTTATCTTGAATTCGTGTATTAAAGTTCCTGAATTAATAAGCAGCAGCCTCTGCTAGACCTCTAGATATACTCAAAAGTGTCCCATCCAAACAGAGCCCTATTTAAATTCCCAGACTGAGACACTCCTCTATAATTTTAGCTTTTAAAAACTTAGTTGAAATCTTAACTGTGTGCTCATCTTATGCTTCCAAGTGCTTATATTTTTCTGTTGTCCCAAACTCAATATGTCCAGAACAGAAGTATTATCTTTCCCGTCAAACCTGCTAGAAAGTCTTTCCAACTTCTTAAATTTGTGGAGGAGGGGAGAGGAATCAGTAGTATAATCATACTTCATGAAAAACTTTGAGGTAATCTTTGACTCTTCCCTTTCTTATTTTTATTAGATACTAATTATTATATGTTAGTAATTCCTTTTTAGTGACCTAATATGTCACTAATTTCAATGATCCCTTTATAAATTAAAAAAAATTTTTTAAATTAATTTATTTATTTTTGGCTGTGTTGGGTCTTTGTTGCTGCGCGTGGGCTTTCTCTAGTTGCAGCGAGCGGGAGCTACTCTTCGTTGCGGTACGTGGGCTTCTCAATGGGTGGCTTCTCTTGTTGCAGAGTACAGGCTCTAGGCGCACGGGCTTCAGTAGTTGTGGCACATGGGCTCAGCAGTTGTGGCTCATGGGCTCTAGAGCGCAGGCTCAGTAGTTGTGGCGCACGGGCTTAGTTGCTCCGCGGCATGTGGAATCTTCCCGGACCAGGGCTCGAACCCATGTCCCCCGCATTGGCAGGCAGATTCTTAACCACTGTGCCACCAGGGAAGTCCCCTCCTTTATTAATATTTTCTTAATTCTCCAATTACATTCTTTCCACATTGCCATGACACTTTTTTTCAGAACTTTGTTGCCTTGAACTGGATTAATCAACTACCTTGTGACTCAGTTTCTCCTTGATTTATTCTGCCCTCTACCCTATCAAGTGAATTTTCCATCGGACCATATACAGCTCTGTACCTACTTGGTCAACTATTCCTTGATGTCACTCATTTTACAAATATTTATTGGACGCCTATTATGTACCAGACCTTGCTCTTCCTTTCCTTATTAAAAAAAAAATCCTACTTATTTAATATGAAATTTATCCTGATTACTTTAATCTACATAACTCTTTTCTCTGAACTCTTATTCCACAATAGCTCATAGTCAGAAGTACAAAGCTCGGAATTTTATTAATAATCAATTGTTTTCACAATAAATTATAAATCCTTGGAAGACATAAATCATATTTTACTCCATTTACATATTTTTATATTATCTGGAACAGGGCTAGGTACATTACAATTGATTATGAATAAATACTTGTTCACAATTTTTATTGAAAGCTTAGATTCTCCCCAAAATGAGCTAGCTGGTATAGAACATATAAAATCTCCATTCATTGATCTTGGCTGGTTTCCTATAGGCTGTGATGTTTCATGTTTTTAAACAAAATAAAGTCTTGCTAATTAAATTTTTTAGGATGGATGTTACTGAGTTAACTCATTCCTTAATCTCTCAGCACTCCTTTAAAATGATTTAACACTTATTTGTGCAGTGTTTAACACTTACTTAAGTATTTAACACTTATTTTCATCCTATGTTATAGAAGAATTATAATTAATGAAAGTACACCTGCAGAAAAAGTTTATTAAATTGCTTTTGTGAAATGTGATAAGTGAATTGAAATTTTACACAAAAGAGCAAAAGAATGAGAATAGCCAAGGAGAAAAAAGAATAGCCAATACACTACTGAAGAAAAAATGTGCACAGATGGATGAAGAGAATTTACCTACTAGATTTCGAGGCTTATTTAAAGTTTCACAAGTGTGTTAGTGGTGCAGAGATACACAAATATACCAATGCAACAAAAATAGGAACCAAACCTCAGAGACAGACCTTCACATATGTATATGAAATAAGTCAGAGCTGCAATTTTAGAGCAATGTGGAAGGAATGGACGACTTAATAAATAATGCATGGAGAGTTTGCTTTCTATATGGACCCGCGTCATAACCAAAAAATAAATTCCTGATGATTAAATACACATAAATTTCTAAACTTTCTGAAGAAAATATAGATTATCTTCGCAAACTTGTGTCACAAAAGGGACTTCTTAAGACCAAAACAGGCACCATCCATAAAGTAAAAGAGACAAATACAAGTCTCTTAAAATAAGAACTTCTGTTTATTGGAAGACACCATTTTTAAAATGTAAAAAGACAAGATATAAACCAGGGTAATATATTTCCAACACATCTTAGTTAGAACAAAGTGTTAGAATCATATACATCTATAAAACGTCAGTAAAAAAAAAAAAAAAAAAGCCATGCAAACCAATAGAAAAATGGACAAAAAACATGGGTACCCATTTCATAGAAGAGGAGAAGCCAATATTAAGTAAACATACAAAAAGATGTCCAACTTCACTTGTAATCAGGAAAAGCCTGAAATATCATTTTGCACCCAAAATATTGGCCGCAATTTTAAAGCCTGACAGACCCATGTGCTGGTGAAACAGAAATTCTTAAATACTGCTCATGAGAGAGTAAATGCGTCCAACCTCCTCTGAGAATAATTTGACACTATCTAGTAAAGGTGAAGATGTACCCACCTAATAGCTAGCAATTCCAACTCTAGATAAATACCCTAGACTAGAGAAACTCTCATACATATGCAACAGTACACAGGGACTAAAATATTCATTGCAGGACTGGTTTTAATAGTGAAAACTGGAACCAACTCAAAAGATCATTGACAGGAGACTGGATAAATAAGTTGTGGTAGATACATAAGGTGGAATACTTAATTTATAGCAGTGAAAACAAATGGACTAGAGTTTCATGCAGCCAGATGAATGAAACAAGGCTGATGAAAAAGAAAGTGACAGAAGAATACATAGACTGCAGTTCCACGTATAAAAAATGGATATAGAAACACATACAAAACCCCACAAACATATTATTTAGTGATACATAAGTTTTTTGGAACTACAAAGAAAAATAAAGAAATAACAACCCATAATTCCAGATAATGGTTACCCAGGGAGCCAGGAGTGGAGTAAGTTGGAAGGCTGGTGATGCTTGGTAACGCTAGGATCAAAAATATGTTACGGTTTTCATTCTTAAGCCGCGTGGCGGGTAGAGGTGTGTTTATTTTCTTTTTCTTATTTATACTGTGCCTATGTATATTATATATTCTTTACATATATGAAATAATTAAATGAATTTGTTGTTACCATATGTAATAGGCGTTTAGCTAACTAACTATGCTCCTGGTTTACATCCTGATTCTAAAGTGAGTTTGTTTGCCTAAATTGTCTGGATATGTACCTGCAGTGGTCACGTTAAACACGTTAAAAATTTCTGCTTTGTGTGCATGGTTCCAATAACTGAACGTAAAGAGGACTCGCTCTGTCTTACTTCCTCGAGAATTCACATCCAAACTCTCCAGAGTAAGACTATCCATGGGAACAAGCAGAAAGTCGGGGTGGTTGTGATGAAACTGGGGAGTGGGATTATTTCTATTCATTCTGTATATCAGTAATTTGGGAGATGTCCACTTTGCTCTATGCTGAGTGGTAATGGTCTACATGCCTACAATTTCAAAATAACATTCTCAAAAATAATCCCCTTCTTTTTTACAACTCTCCCCACACTCCGTATCTTCAGGAACATATGGTAGTTGCCAGAAAAAGCCAAGTGAATATCTGAAACATTAATGCGCCCTGCTGCTACGATCACAAGAATAAAGAAAACTGGGAATCCAGCAACCTCCTCACACAACCACTGCCGCCTGCCAGCTCTCATAGCAAATAAAAACCATCACTTCGGGGAAGGATGGTTGCACGGTGACTAAGCAGACAGATGGCAGGTGTGAGTCAAAACACTCTGGGGTGCTAGCTCAAAGCATTCTGCATTACTCACTGCTGGAGAAAGAGAGAAGCAAAAAACCATCGCCCAGTGGACGAGGAGTAAAGTGCTAAAAATCCAACCAATAGACACAAATACAAAAGGTAGAGGAGGCAGCCAAGGTTTTACGTGTTGTAACTTCTTACCAAATTCTTCAGTCCTGCCCTTTGATCTTTCTCTGCCTTCATCTGATTTAAGCCTCTCCCACCTTCCTGGCTGGTGTCCCCTGTGAGGCACAAAGAGATTATTGTTTCTCCGCTTCACTGCCCCGCCTAGGCTGGGACCACCTGTTAGAGAGGTTAGCCTGCTGCATTCCTGGAGGGCACTGTCCCAAGGCCACAGGAACGATGGTACACATCCTCACCTGGTCAGCGTCCCCCATGGCCATCAGAGCCTTAGCTTTCCGTTCCTGGTGTCGGGAGGGACCAAACCTAGTTTGTCTGTGCTGGATGCTCAGAAGAAAACAAAGATTCAACCACACTCTCTAATTTGCATAACTGTTTTCCCTATTGCCGTCCCAAAGATTAGCTTTCACGAATATGAATGTAATTACAGAAAAGGGCCCTAGGTGGAGCCTCGGTACTGGTGGCCACAAATGCAAGAGCAAATGAAAAATAACATACATCAAAGTCCTCTAAAAATGCCACAAAGAATGACAGCATTTTATCCCCAGACTTGTGTGTTGCTGATACTGTGTTTCTGGTATAGGAAAAAGATGAATATAGAAAAATATATGTTTCGCTTAAGAATAACTCTCAAAAGAGTGTGTTCCCTAGTAAAGAATGAAAGCACATTATTCTGGGGTTAGCAGATGTAAGCTATTATATATAGGATGGATAAACAAGGTCCTACTGTAGAGCACAGGAAGCTATATTCAATATCTGGTGATAAACCGTAATGGAAAAGAATATGAAAAAGAGTGTACGTATGTGTAACTGAATCACTTTGCTGTATAGCAGAAATTAACACAACACTGTAAATCAACTATACTTCAATTTAAAAAACAAAAACAAAAACAAGCACATTAATGCCGCTGTGGGTATTCTGTCTCTGAGGGGGTTTCTACGAGGCAGTGTTTGGGCGGGAGGGACTGTCCCTAACCTCTTAGCATGCTCTCCTCACCATTTCTCCTTGCTCCTTAGAGGGACACCACCACTAACTTATTTTGAGAGTAAAAAATCTCACATTATAAGAGAAATAATCAGAATTATTTTTAACGACTTTAATACGTTACAAACGGAAACCGCAAGACGTCAAAATTACCTTTTTCTGTTTTTTTTTTTTTAATCTTTGTCACCATCGCCAAAGAATCCAGACAGACTTATTTGATTTTGAAACCTTATTTTACTCTGAGGAATCTATATAGCACTTAGACAGAAAAACGTATTTGTATTTGTTATCACATGTAGAGATTATTCATGCAAAAGTGAGATTTGGACGATTTTGCCAGCCAATGACAAATAAGTGGTGGAAAAGTGGTAAAGTGAGAATGCCTGCCTATATGCAGAATTTCTGCATTCTGGGTAGAATTCTTTGGGTCTGCAGTTGGAATTCAGGACATACATACTGATCCTCTCTTTACTTAAAAATCTTGATATTTTGCTCATCATGATTCATTTTGCCTTAATTTTTTAAAATACTTTAAAATATTGTAAATATTTTTGTAAAATTTTGATTTATTAAATATATTAAAATTCTTAAAAATATCTTGATAACCGAGTTTTTTGGTGCTTCTTAAATTTTGCAGTTGAGGTGTTGCCTTTACTTACCTCAACCTGGTCCTGGACCTGATCTACAGACAATTATTATTTTCACAAACTTCTAATTGAAACTTAGCATTTCCTTTTTCTTTTCTTTTTTGTTAGCATTTTCTTTAACGATAAACTTAGGCAACAAACTATAACAGTATAAGTATTATCTGTGGCTTTGAGGCCAGTAGAGATTATAGATGACTTCATGCGACATTATGATTGTTGCAAATATCACCAAATATCATTTATGTTCATCACTACTTTCAAATTATGATAGTTATATCTGCAGTATATCTTGTTATTCAATGCCTTAATAAGCACACATTAATATACTACAAAAATTTTTAAATAATTTATAACTATATTTTAATATAATTGTTTTCTTTTATAATCTTATGTAATTATTTTATTCATTTAAATGTGCTATTCTGAAAAGGGATCCACAACTTTACCAGACTGTCAAAGGATGCAAAGTACAAGAAAGTTTAAAACCCCATATAGGATAGCTACCTAGCTGGCTAATAATCTCTTGGTCAAGTCATCTCTCAGCTGGGACTACTCATTAATTCAGGTAACCTATAACTCACATATGCATACATTCATCCTCACATAAAGTATACAGATAGATAGATAAAGAAAGAGAGAGAGAGAGATTATATATATAGAGAGAGAGAGAGAGATAAATAAGAAGTTCTTTGAAATCATTCATGCTAAAATAAACCAAATCAGTTTAATTACGTAGACATACTCTAAATGGTATAAGAACACTTAGTATGTTAAAAGTCCAAGTTCCTAGGTCTTACTTGAACTCAGATCTCTTGGGGTCTTGGGCCTAGAATCAAACTTTTATGTGAGCTTTCTTGAGTTTCTGAATCAGATGGCTGTTGTCCTAAATGTGCCTCAAACTCCAATCCTTAAAGGTTACTACGAGAGGTCGTTAAGACTTCCAAACCATTTAGAAAAGAGTATCTTTAAAAATTTCTGTATTTAGTACTGCTTCCCTTCCTTTCCACTTTTCTCTCTCCCTCCATCCTGCCCTTCCTTGTTTCCTTCCTTTTAGAGAAACTGGCTTTTAAAAAATTATCAAATATTCTAAATAATTTAAAGGGAGAATTTCATAACGAAATCTGTATGTGTACGCACCATCCAACTTAAGAAATTAAACATTGAAAATAAAGTTTAAATTCTGTCATTAACCTTTCTGATCATATGCCACTCCCTCACCTTCAAGAAGTAATTAATATTCAGAATTTGGTGTTTATTATTCACATACATATGTTTAAAATTATACTACATATGTACGTATCATTAAATAAGACATAATATGCTAAATGCTTTTACATTTGTATATTTGGTACATATTGCATGTGTCATCTTCAACTTGCTATTTTCTCAGCATTATGTTTGTGAGATTTATTCATAATGATATAAGTAGCTCTATTCATTCTTTTTTTTAAAAAAATAAACTTTTTATTTTGAAATAATTTTAGACTTACAGAAAAGTTAGAGGGTAAAGAGACCACCCATACATCACCTCCTCAACTTTTCCCAGTGAACATCTCACACAACAATGGTACTTTGTCCAAATGAAGAAATTAACATTCATACATTACAAATAACTAAACTACAGACTTTATTTAGATATGACCAGTTTTTCCACTAATATCCTTTTTCTGTTCCAGATTCTAATCTGAGATACCATATTGCATTTAGTATTCACTCTTCTTTTTCTACTGTATGATTATACTAAAATTTATTTCTCCATTCTTATATTTATAGACGATTAAGTTGTTTCCATTTTTTTCATTAATACACCTGATGATATCTTTGTGTACATGTATGATGTCCTTGTTCACATACATGTAACATGTATTCTTCAAAGCAGTTACACCAACATATACCTCACAAATAAGTGAAAGTTCCCACCGCTCCAAATTCTTTCTAACGTTTGGTGTCTTCAGCCTACATTGTTAACAATTTTATGGGTATAAGATAGCATCCATTTTTATTTAAATTTACATTTCCTTTACTACTAGTGAGCCTGAGTATTTTTCTTGTGTTTCCTATTTTGTGAAGTGCTTGTTCATATCCACTGCTATCTGATTTTTTGGTACTGATTTATAGATATTTATATTCACACACACATACTCTACAGCTCATGAAACTGAAAAGTATAATTTACTAAAACTGACTCATACATAACTGTATAAGAAATAATCTCTAAACATTAAGGAAACTGAAATGGTAATTTAAAATTTTTCCCAGAAAAAAATGCAAAGCCCCATAAAATTTACAGGTGAATTCTATCATATGATCCCAACTTTATACAAACTCTTCTGCTCATGAACATAACTGTAAAATCTTGGCAAAGTATTGATGAACTGAATCTGGGTGAGTATTAGATTTATAATATATTATGACCCAAAATCACCTGAAGATGATTAAGTCTGGGGGCTATATGATAAAATTTAAAATGAGTGGTATTGGTAAAGCTACATAAATAGATCAATGGAACAAAATATACACATTTGAAACACACACATTTAGAGAAACTTGATTTATGGTATAATAGGCATTGCAGGTAAGTGAGTAAAAGAGAGTCTAAGATAATGATCTTAGCCTGGATTCTTGGAAACCAGAGCCTAAGGAAAAGCTTAAGGGCTTTTACTTTACTGGGAGATCTAATCCTAGGGCAGCAAAAAGTGATTAAAAAAAAAAGCTGGGGGTGGGGGGAAGCAGTGAGGCTGTGAAGGAGGGGAAACGAATATATTTCTGAGCTATCCACAGCTTCACGTAAAGACATGGTTGTTTGCTCACTGCTCAGTCATGCTGGACATTTTAAGACAGGTTGTTCAGATCATCATGGATGGTTCACAGTAGCCTATCAGTGGGAAGACTGGGGAGAGAATTGATCTGCTGGTTCTCTCTTGTCTTCTATTCCTCACTGGTCAAAGTTTGTCTCCGAAACCATGAACCCCAGCACAATTCCAGGCAGCATCACTTGATCTCTTTGGGCCACCTCTAGAACACTCACGCCAAGATCTCATACCTCGTAGTGTTGGATTTTGTCCAGAATGGGCAGAGGCAGGAGGAGCCAGAGACTCTGTGGGTCCATTTGTTTTGGGCCCGTGTTGGGCTGCACCCTGCAGGCCTGCAAGCCCTGTACTTGCCCAGCCTCAAGACCGAAGGAAGAGCCCAGAGTCAGCAACAGAGACATTAATGATTTAATGGATGGGAGATCTTACATGTCTAAAGCAAGGTCCTGGAGCAACACCCCACCGTGTGCAGCAGACGGCAGGAAGGACATGGCAGTAGTCTTTGCTATGGGGGTGGGGGGGTGGGGGTGTGTACAGGGGGAACTGACATCAGGTTGGCTCATCTATTACCAAGGAAACCAGCCGAGGAGCTTGCCCTTCGCCATCCCTTTGATAAGCTATCGTGGTGGAGATGTTCTGATCAAAGATCAGAACAATCACTAGCTGGGCCAGGGGCAATGTATTAGGAGGGAAGGTCAGTCATGTGAGCTGGGTATAGGTGAAGCAGGGACTGGTCCAGCAGGGGATGTACAGAGAGCAAGAGAACAGCCATCTTGAGTGGCCTGACCATACAGCCCGGGTTCCAGATCTACTGATGTTCCCACAGCAACAGACATGATGGGGGCAATGCTGGAGCTGCCACTGTCCATGGGTAAGGTCAAGACAGCTGCAGTGCTGGTAGATGAGGCATTAGCAACAGCAGTCAAGGAGCTCCCCAAGCACCATCAGTGGAGGAACCTGGGCAAGGTGAGGCTGAGTGAATCTGAGGAGCTGCATGTATTGGCCCAAAACAATTGGACGTCCACATGGGAAAATATGACATCTGATCCTACCTCACACCTAAAAAAAAAAAACAATTCTAGGTGGAGTCAAGGTCTAACTGTCAATAGAAGACAATTCAGGAGAATACACTTATTTCCTGAAGAGACAGATTTCTTTAACAGGTCTCCAAAAGTACAAACCATAAAGATTTTAAAATTTTATAACATTTATGGTTAAGAATCTACTGTTCATCAAAAGACTTCATAAAAAGACAGAAAAGACAAATGACAAATGTGGAGAAAATTTTTGCTACACTTATAACTGATAAAGATATTTAGGCTATATTAAAAAAGTATTAAAATCAGTAAGAAAAGGACGAACAACCCAGTAGAAAAAAGGCAGATGCTATGAACAGTATTTAATAGAAGAACACAGGGCTTCCTTGGTGGCGCAGTGGTTGGGAATCTGCCTGCCAATGCAGGGGACACGGGTTTGAGCCCTGGTCTGGGAAGATTCCCACATGCCGCGGAGCAACTAAGCCCGTGAGCCACAACTACTGAGCCTGCGCGTCTGGAGCCTGTGCTCCGCAACAAGAGAGGCCGCGACAGTGAGAGGCCCCCGCTCGCCGCAACTGGAGAAAGCCCTCACACAGAAACGAAGACCCAACACAGCCAAAAATAAATAAATTAATTAATTAATTAATTTTGAAAAAAATAGAAGAACACAAATGGCCTGTAAACATATTTTAAATACTCAAACTTAACATCTGAAATCAATCAATGTAATACATCAAACAATATAGGACAAAAACCACATGATCATCTCAATAGATGCAGAAAAAGCACTTGACAAAATTTTATCCTTCATGATAAAAACACTCAATAAACTAGAAATAGAAGGAAATTCCTCAATTTGATTAAGGGTATCTATGAAAAGTTTCCATCAGACTTAATGATGAAAGACTAGATGCTTTCTCCTTAAGATCAGGAACAAGAAAAGAAGGTCTGCTCTTGCCACTTCTATTCAACATTGTACCAGCTGTTTTAGCCAGGGCAGTTAGGCAAGAAAAACAATAAAAGGTCTCCCGATTGGAAAGAAGAAAAATTATCTCTATTTGCAGATGATATGATCTTTCTTGTATACAGAAAATCCTAAGGATTCTATTAAAAAACTATTAGAACTAATAAATGAATTCAGCTAGGTTGCAGGACACAAGGTTTATATACTACAAAAATCAATTGTATTTCTAGATAGTAGCAATGAACAAACCATAAATGAAATTAAGAAAACAATTCATTTTACAATAGCATCAAAAAGCATAATATATTTAAGAACCAATTTAATAGAAGTACAAAAAATATACTCTGAAAATTAAAAATCATTGTTGGAAGAAATTAAAGAAGATCTAAAATAAATGGAAAGACATTATGTGCTCACAGATTGGAAGGCTTAATATTGTAATGATGGAAGTACTCTCCAAATTGGTCTACAGATTCAATGCAATCCCTATTAGAATCATGGTTGGTTTCTCTGCAGAAATTGACAAGCTGAACCTAAAACTCATATGGAAATGCAGGGAACCCAGAAAAGCCAAAGCAATGTTGAAAAAGAGCAGAGTTGGAGGGCTCACACTTCCCAATTATAAAACTGACTACAGTCCTGCAGTAAGCAAGACATGTGGCACTCGAATACAGGTCACTGGAATAGAATTGAGAGTCAGAAATAAACTGTCATAGTCAGGGTCAATTGATTTTCAACAAGGTGCCAAGACAATTCAATGGGGAAAGAGCAGTCTTTTCAAGAAACAGTGCTGGGACAACTGGGTATCCACAAGCAAAAAAATGAATTTGGAGCCCTACCTTATGCCATACATAAAATTTAATTCAAAATGGATCAATCTAAATGTGAGTGCTAAAACTATAAAACTTTTAGAAGAAAGCATAAACATAAATCTTTATGACCTTGAACAAGTCAATAGTTTCTTAGCTGTGATATTAAAAGCTCAAGCAACAATAGAAAAAAAATGATAAATTGGACATCATCAAAATTTAAAACTTTGTGCTTCAAAGGACACCTCAAGACAGTGAAAAGACAATCCACTAAATGGTAGAAAATTTTTGCTAATTCTATATTTGATAAGAGACTTGTATGTAGAATATATAACAAACTCTTACTACTCAATAATAAAAAGACAGTTAACCCATTTTAAAAATAGGCAAAGGCTCTGAATAGACATTTCTCTAAAGAAGATACATATATATATATTGCATGTATAATACAAATGTCCTATAACCACATGAAAAGATGCTCACCACCACTAGCTATCAGGAAATGCAAATCAAATCAAACTGAGATACCACTTCACATCCAGTAGGATGAATATAATCAAAAGACAGGTAATAAATTGATGAAGATATGGACAAACTGGTGAGAATGTAAAATGGTAATGGCAGCCCCCATGGTAAAACAGTCTGGCAGTTCCTCAAAAGGTTAAACATAGAGTGACCATATGACCCAGTAACTCCACTCCTAAGTGTATACCCAAGAAAAATGGAAATATGTATCCACACAAAAATTTGTACATGAATATTTAAAAGTATAAACAACTCATATAGTGTATTTCTATATAACATTAACTGATGAATGGATAAATAAAATGTTTTATGTCCATATAATGGAATATTATTTGACACTAAAAAGGAATGAAGTGCTGATACTGATACAAGCTACAATATGGATGAACCTTAAAAACATTATGCTAGTGGAAGAAGCCGGTGTATATGATTCCATTTATAGGAACTGTCCGATGTAGGCAAATCTATAGAAACAAAAAGTTACCAGGGTTTAGGGCCTTGGGAGGAAATGAAGAATGACTGCTAAGGGGTACAGGGTTTCTTTCAGGGGTGATGAAAATATTCTAAAATTGCTTGTGGTAATGGTTGCATAACTCTGTGAATAAATCAGAAAGTATTGAATTGTACACTTTACATGAGTGAATTGTAAGTTGTGTGAATTACATCCCAAGGAAGTAGTTATAAAAAATTTAAAAGCGCTCAACCTCATTCAATATCAGATAGATGCAAATGAAAACCACAATGATATTTTATTGCAAACAAGTGGGGAAAATTCAAATATTGGAAAGTGCCAAGTGTTAGCACGATCACAGAACAATGAGACTCTCATCCACGGCTTATGGGATGCAAATTAGAAGCACCACTTTGGAAAAAACTTCGGCAGTAACTTGTTACATATCCTATAACCTAGCAAACCCCTTCTCTTGCATATAAACACCAGGAGACCTATGCAATAATGTTTATAGCAGCTTCTACCACAACAGCAAATGACTGGTACCACCCAAATGTACACCCACTGGGGAATGGATTCAATTGGCTGGGACAAGGCAGACACCTTACCAATTGTCCCATGGGAACTGCCCACAGTAGTAGAGGGGACATTCTGTAAATGGAAATTGGGTGCTATTAGGAAAGGAGAATGGCCAAAAGCAACCATCACCACCACCATGAAACAAATACCCTCTACACACCAGGGTGTCTTTTTTTCAACTGGTTCAGAACCCACAGGTAATATGGGTATGATTACCTAACTCCCTCAAACTCCTAAAAAGCAATGCACCCTATTATTAGCCCAGCATGAGCCCGGAATCATAGAGAGAATTAATGAGGGTAGAGAAAATAGGGGCTTTGTCGACTGTTTTCAAAGGTTCAAGATGGGACTCTGGGGGGTGAAGGCCCCTCTCTCTCTTGCTATGCATAGAGAAAAAGAAAAAGCAGGCAGAAGGCAGCTCTCTCTCTACTTGTCCTCTGGCTACACTGCCCTGTCCCAGAGAATCAGGAACAGGAACAGAGGAAGCCACTAGTCCTTCCACTCGAGCTGGTTCAAAACCTGCATTACCTACATTAACCACTCCCCCAGGCGAGGGAGAAAACCACACTGGCCCATTCCTATCTCCTCTGGCACAGAAGTAGATGCTGTCTGTCTTCTTACTGCTGAGAAAAGTACTTCCTTTTTTCACCTGAAGTGGGTTCCCAGCTTCTCTTGCCACTAATCATTTGTTTTCTAAGTGTGACATCTTCCCAGTTGTCCTTTCTATTAATAGATCCCCAACTTGTCCCACCATCTTCCCAGGTGACACTGGTGTCACTGATTTGCTCCATCATCACAGCTTCCTCTGAAAGCATCTCAGGAGTTCATCCTAAAGGACCCACGCCTCCCCTCCACCAGATGTAAACAGATCTCAGTGCCAGTTGAAGGTTTTCATGCCCTGAATCTGCAGACTTGGATCATCTGGCAACACTGTTCACCTAAGGTGGTAAAACCCATGAATTGTGACTTTTAGGCAGGTTTTTCTTCCTTAAAAAAAGGTGGCAGGGAACCCAATAAGCCACAGAGAGAAGGAGTTTTAAGTGGGTCTGCAAGAAAAAAAATTATATGTATGTGTGTGTGTGTGTGTATATATATATATATGTCTTGTAGTAAAGTCATGCTTCAGCAATTCAAGTGGATTTTACACTTTAAAAATTCAACTATTTCACAGATAAATGTCATCCGTTGTTGATGAAATATTTACTTATTCTCACTCAATACTCTGTGCCAGCTATGTCACAGGCCTGTAAAAAGGCCTTTTCAATTTTCTACAAATACATTCAAAGTTTCTTTGGTCACCGTTCACATCAATATTTAGAGCTAACCATTCATACTACACAGCGTTCTCTCTGTGAGATTCCTGAAAAATCATTTTACTATGAAGGACCCTATCTGTATTTATTTATTTATTTATTTATTTATTTATTATATGGTACTTGCTTTCAAGAAGATTTTTGAGGTGGCTTAAAACATAACACATAAAAATAATGCAACTACAATAGTAAAAGAAATTAAAAGCCATGCAAAAGAAAGGAAACAAATATACACAAAAGGAAGCAAATACAGCTACACTGATTGAGCGCTAACTTGAGCTTTCTAGCAGCTAAAGTAAAAAGGGAAACAGAAACCATACCAACACTTGAATTAGAAAGACCGGTTTGGTTTCGTTGTACAACCAAATCTAAAGGGAGTTTATCCAAAAGGAAACATTCATTAACTTATTTGAAAAGTATTTATTTAATACTTACAATAAGCCAAATCCTGCAGAAGATAATGGGAATACAAATTTAAACATTTCAAAATGGTCTCTTCTCTCATAGAATTTAGAGTCTATTGGGAGAGACAGACAATAAACAAGTAATCAAATAAATAAAAATAAATCACAATTGAAGACATGTACAGGGAACTGAGAATAGCCAAGGTTCAGTCAGGAAGTCCTCCCTGAAGGGGTGACATTTAAAAAACAAGTAAGAACAGACTTGTGGTTGCCAAGGGGGAAGGGGCGTAGGGGAGGGAAGGATTGGGAGTTTGGGATTAGCAGATGTAAACTGTTATATATAGGATGGATAAATAACAAGGTCCTACTGTATAGCACAAGGAACTACATATTCAATATCCTGTGATAAACCGTAATGGAAAAGAACATGAAAAAGAATATATATATTTATAACTGAGTCACTTTGCTGTGCAGCAGAAATTAAATACAACGTTGTAGATCAACTATACTTCAGTAAAATTTTTGGTAAAAAGTAAGAAGAAAAATGTCATTTCTGCATAGAGGAAAGGCCCTAAAGTACTCTTACAGAAGACAGGATTTTTGAGGGGCAGAAACTCAGAGTGTGATTGTCGGATATATCCTGCTTAGGCACATCGGAAGACAGGCTCTAGATTTTTAATTAACATACATATTTATTTTATTTTTATTTTTTAAATGTTTATTTATTTGGCTGCATCAGGTCTTAGTTGCAGCACGCGGGATCTTCGTTGTGGCAAGCAGGCTTCTCTCTAGTTGTGGCGTGCGGGCTCCAGAGCGCACGGGCTTAGTTGCCCTGCAGCATGTGGGATCTTAGTTCCCCAACCAGGGATAGAACCCAGGTCCCCTGCACTGGAAGGTGGATTCTTAATGACGGGACCACCAGGGAAGTCCCCATACCTAAATATTTTAAATTAATATACCTAAATATCTTTTAATTAATATACCTAATTTTTCATTAATATTCCTAAATATGGGATTGAGAGTCAAGGGAGACTTTTAATGTGAGGATGGCTGGAAGTTAGATTTACCTAAAGAAGGAGCAGAATCTGTTTGCAAGAGTCCTAAGGGTACATGTCTGCTTACTTAGACTTAGGTGATTTTGCCTGAACTCAAAGGTTAAGAAAAATGGTTTCATTTTGGTAACTTCTCGCTTTATAATTGCTTTCCTTCCCCTATCTCCTCCTTAAGTAAAAGATAAGTAAGAAATGCAGTTTTACGATGGAAACATTATAATTCAGATTCGTATTTAAAGTTTGAATAATTTAGAGACTGAAAAACCAAGAGGAAGTTATATGAAATGTCTTCATTCTTTTTTAGGCTGCTGAGAGAGTAGGGGCAGAGAGGGAGAGTGCAGGGGAGAGGAGAAAAGGGGCAAAAGGGGGAAGAGTAGGAAGAGTATGTGTGAGAGAGCCTCTGCTTTAGAAGGAATATGATGCTGAAAAAAGCTGACAGGCAGAAAACACGCCTAAGTGGTGTTGCTATAGTTACCGTACCATCTGTGTTCCTGCCTACCCCACGCCAAAGAGTTATATAACCTTGCAACTAGATAAATATGAAAATGGACTTCACAGTGAAACCCGTTATTTTTGTTATTTTTAAAAAGGGTGGTTCTAAATCAAAATGAAACACTGCACAAATGCTTTTTAGGTCTACTTCCACGCGAATTACTCTAGGAGGCAAGAACAATTCCCCTTGAGGGCATCAAGGAATCTCTGAAGTACTGCAGTGGCCCTGATTTTCAAATCTTTGAGAGGCTATTGTGCTTATTCAATTTACAATTAGGTGATGACTCAGCAGTTGATATATTTATATGTTTTCAATTGCAATTGATTTACAAATAAACCAAAGGTAAACTAAAACACAAGAACTGTTCTCTACAAGGAAATGAGACTCCATTGACTCCATTTATATATAGTAGTGTATATCTGCTTTTTTTTTGCCACGCACAATATATTAAATGAAAAGTGCACATTATAAGACAGTATGAATAGTATAATCCATTTTTTAAAAGTTTGTAAATAAGCATACTTATGCATAGAGAAAATCTGAAAAGTATATTTGCCAAATATAAAGTGATTATTGCTCATGGGGTAGACTGTGGGAGATTTTTTTCCCTTTCTGCTTCTCTGTGATTTCCTAAAAAGACAGTGGTGCCCCTGGGCTGCTCTAGAGCCCCAGGTCCTAGAGGTGTGCTGCTGTGGAGCCATCCAGGCCCTGCTCACCCAAGCCCAAGTCAGGCGGTGGGGACATCTGAGGCCACTGGGCATGCAGCCCTGGGAGACCCAGGCCAGGGGGCTCCTTACCCGCCTCTACAACACCCTTCCCTTTCCCCTCCTAATTTATCCCTCCCGCCCTTTGGTAACCATAAATTTGTTTTCTATGTCTGTGACTCTGTTTCAGTTTTGTAGATAAGTTCATTTGTATCATTTTTTAGATTACACCTATAAGTGATATCATACGCTATTTGTCTTTCTCTGACTTACTTCACTTAGTGTGATAATCTCTAGGTCCAACCATGTTGCTGCAAATGGCATTATTTCACTCTTTTTTATGGCTGAGTAATGAGCCATGGAGAAAAGTGGCGACTAGTGTGTTTCGCATGTGGCTGGAATGTGAACTATTAGGAGGTGATGTATAGTAGATGGTTTCCCAAAATGGTGGCATCAATATTCCCCATCCCACGAGCTTTTCACAGTGTGACTCTGCCACTTCTCTCCTTAAGAGGTAGTGCCTATTTTCTCTCCTCTTGAATCTGGGCTGGCTTCGTGACTTGCTTTGACCAATAAAATGTGACAGAAGTGACATAAATCTTAGAGTTTCATGTAGAAGATTTTATAGCTGAAATCCTCCCTCTAAGAATGTTGCCTTGAGCCCACCATACTGTAAGCAAGGTGGAGAGGCTACCTGCGGTGAAGATCAATGTGCCGTGGCCGACAGCCTCCGCTGAGCCCGGTCCCCAGCCAATCCGCCATATGGGCACAGCCCCGTGAACGATGCTGGGAGAGATCGGCGGAATCACCCAGGCAACCCACAGAATCGTGAGAAAAAAAAAATAAGCTGTTGAATGATTAGTCACGTGAATGAATACCTCCATAATCTTGTTCCCATCTTCTTACAGTTTAATTTCCTACCCCTTGCCCCTTGACGTTGCATAAGGAATTATTTAGACAAATATTAAGATTTTAAGTTTCTTCATAGAGTATTATCCAAAACCACCTTGAATTTTCAATGTTTTGGTAAAGCTGTAATACTCATAGCGAATTTTTAAATGTGGGGAATTGAGACAATGAATACCCAGATGTTAAGTGCCAAGATGAAATCTGTGGCGTGGGAATTCAGTCAGCTGAACAAGCAGGCTTATCATCCATTGACTGTGGGCACCCAGGAGAGTCAAAATGTGAAGAAAACTTTGAACATGTGTGGTTGATTATATCAGTTTGATCAAACACACTCAAAAGAGAGATGATTCCTGCTGAGCCAATCAGGAAACGAAAACAAGTGTCTGAAAACATTACAGCAGAGTTGGTCACTAGGAAGCACATTTCACCTTGAGATGCAATCTTGGTGGAAAATTTTAGTTTGGTTACTTCTTCTCCTGGACATAAAATTGCTGACTTAATCATATTAATCCCCAGTGGAAAGAAACCAAAGGCTTCTCATTTAAAATAAATAATAATGTAATAAATGTTTAGAGTACTGTTGAATTGGTCTTCAAAACCTGACTTTGCAGGTTGGGGAACTGATGCTGAAAGGCCTTTTCAGAGGTGGGAGATGGGCAGGTAGAGAGGCTGGCTGAGGAAGCGCTCACAAATCACCGGGCATCCTATTGATCCTGGGTGGAGGCTGCAGAGAATCCTTCCTGCTGTAGGAGAGGACAAGTCTGCCCTGCTTAGATCTCCGGGTATCCAACCCGGAAGCCTCAGGACAATCCTTACACAAGATTTTTAGGTTTTAGCTGGTGGGGCATGTATTTTGTTTTCCTAATTCTTCTTAGCCACATACATACCTGTAGCTACCTTCTTTCCTATTCTTGGGTCTCTGAAAACTTACTTTCTTCATGTTGGGCATTAGATACCCTTGCTGGAAGAATTCAGACCTTTCTGCTGTCACAATAAGGCTTACACTGCATTTCCCTTGCCATGCTGAGAGCTGCTGAGTAGTTATAACTGGGATGGATGCTAGTGCATCAGAAAAACAACCTGACCTTCGGTGTCTGGCTGGCTGGCTGGCTGGCTGGCAGACCCTTTAGAAGTCATTTGCTTTTTGGTTAAAATGTCACAAGTTACTGTGTCAAGGAAATGTGATCTTTGGCTTTTTTGAAATCAGAAACCCAGATTCCCCCTTCTTTTTACTAAGTACCATATTTTTTGGTCAGGAAAAAGTTCCTTTTTCAGATGAGTTTATATTAATGAACATCTTTTGTCGTTTACTTACACACCAATATCTGGCTGGGAAGTTCTGCTAGTAGTAAATGTTAAGTAATGCCATTACTTATTACCACATTCTTTTTTTAAAAAAAAGAAAACTATTTCAGTTTTGGACATTTATTATTTTCAGAATTAAACTTTGGGCTCCAGTTTTGAGATAAACATAAATATTTTTTTCTAATTGTTTAAAAGGAAAACACACGTTGCTTCTTTATTGGAATAGAGAGAAACAAGCACCCCTCTATCTTTAGAATTCTTCAGGCCTTGTAAAGAGACTTAGCTGCTAACTTTACTATGAGAATCCCATCCATCTTTCCCCAGCACTCGTTTTATAAGAATGTAAATAACCTTGCTTCCCAACACGCCCTTCTGCACAGAGGCCTGGGTTGTTCCCTGACTCACTCTGACCTCTGTTGATGCAGTTTGGTTCAGCTGGTCTTAAAATTCTCTGCAGTTTGGAGCTTCCTCCCCTTGGCTGATGCCCTGTAGTTTCAAAACCACAGCAGTGGACCTCCAGCCTTGCAACAGAGCACGCATAAACAAAAAACCAGCAGCCTGACGGACAGATCCAGGGATGGAAAGCAGAGGGCTGGAACCTTAGGCTCAGAATGCACAGCTGGACAAACAGCACATGCTGGGCTCCCAGTGTACCTGGCAGAAGGGAGAATTCCTGGCTCTTCTGATTTCTTTTTCTCTTCATTAGCATCATCTCCCTCCCTTCCTTAAACCCACAGTCCTGTTGAGCACTTCCTCCACGGACCTATGGCCTGACTGGCTCCATGGACCTATGGCCTGACTGGCTCCACGGACCTATGGCCTGACTGGCTCCACGGACCTATGGCCTGACTGGCTCCACGGACCTATGGCCTGACTGGCTCCATGGACCTATGGCCTGACTGGCTCCATGGACCTATGGCCTGACTGGCTCCATGGACCTATGGCCTGACTGGCTCCATGGGCCTATGGCCTGACTGGCTCCATGGGCCTATGGCCTGACTGGCTCCATGGACCTATGGCCTGACTGGCTCCATGGACCTATGGCCTGACTGGCTCCATGGACCTATGGCCTGACTGGCTCCATGGACCTATGGCCTGACTGGCTCCATGGACCTATGGCCTGACTGGCTCCATGGACCTATGGCCTGACTGGCTATCCCAGCCTTTCTTCAATTCTTCCCTCAGAGGCCGGGAGGCGCTTCCATACAGCTCAACCCGAACCTTACTGGGACAGCTGCACCCAGCACACAGGTACTGAGCCCTTGGGCATTCCATCCATTATGAGAAAAGAAAAGTAGCAGGAGGCTGGAAAAGGGTCCTCCCTGGCCTCCTAGGAAGACAGTTAACATCACCTGGATCAAGGTGTGCCAGGATCAGCTCTTCAGTACCTCTGGCTCTTTCAATCTGTAGTTCATCATCTGATTATTCATGTATAAGAGTCTCATTTTCCATAGTCTAGATTCAGTGTCAGCTTCCTGTAAACAGGAAAATTGTCTAACCCACTGAGTTGCCCAAAGGGCCTGGCATATGGTAACTGTTCAAGGCATTCTGACTTAACAGGATCCAGAGCTTCCTCCAAAAAGACCACAATGTAAATTGAGGGCAGGACCATAATCACATGCGGCATCACAACAGTGGTTTTTATAAAGATTCCTAAAGTGTCTCAGCAGTTATTACTCAGGGGGAAAATTCTCTTATGACTTACAAAATCTTTTTACTTTTTTTTTTTTTTGTCTTTATTTTTTTTTAATTGAAGTATAGTTGATTTACAATGTCGTGTTAGTTTCAGGTATACAGCAAAGGGATTTATATATATTCTTTTTCAGATTCTTTTCCATTATAGGTTATTACAGAATACTGAATATAGTTCCCTGTGCTATACAGCAGGCCCTTGTTCATTATTTATTTTATATAGCTTTCTTCTTTTTCTTCCCCCCCCAGAATTCAACCTAGGAATCTGGCTTCCCATCCTGGCTGTAGATCAGAACCACCTGGGGTGCTTGCCAGAACTACAGCCCTTCTGCCCCGACCCCCATTCCCTTCACCACCGATTTTGAGGTGTTAGATACGGGATGCAGTTGGAAAATACGCATTTATTTTAAGTTGCCTAGGTAAGGTAATTGTCTCACGCCTGGCAAGGTTTGGGTCCACTGGCCCCAGAGAACGCTGAAATGCAGAGCCGTGTGCTAAACCTCCCACGGCCTGCAAAATTGCTGGGGAGGCCGAGGGTGTAGCGCTCTTAACAGTAAGCTTCCTATCAGGGTTGGCACAGGGAGGGGTGGAGATTCAGGTTGATCATTTACACTAAACATACATTTACTGTTGGCGCTCGAGGTGCCTCCTCATCGGTAAGCAAGAGAATTTTCCCTCGTGAGATAAGCACCTTTCCAATTCATGGCATTGCACATTAGGATGTGTATTTGAAGCTGGTGCACTGAGAGTCAAAGGAATGAGTTAGGGTTGGTTGCAAAATAAAAGTTCTATGAGGAGAAAATGTTTATGAAGGGCAGGAAGCATGTACTATTTGAAAAGTCTCTGTCTGCCCACAAGGCAAACTGCTTAGACACATCCAGATGAGTTTGAAGAGAAGGCAAGCAATGGCCATACCCCCATACTGGCTTTGATTCCACAGTGTACCTGCCTTTCCAGGCCCAGGGTCCCGACCGGCAACCGGCCCTGGCCTCTCCCTGCTGACAGGCATCTCTCCCAATTAGAGGAGTGTCTTTTTTCATTCCTCATATTTCTGTCCAGCCTCATCCATCCCTCAACAGCACGGTTAAGTCAACAGAGCCATCTGAGTTGGTGCGATGGTTTTTCTATGGTGATTATTAATGATTCATTCATACGCAGTTGATCCAATAGCCATATTGATCTAAGCAGTCACACAGCTATATGTCCATTAGCTGTAAGGATTCCCAAACACTGAATCAGTCATGTCTCAGCCTGGCAGTCTTTATTATATAGTCTTATTTTCCACTAATGCAGCAAATATACTTGTAGACGCCAAGTTAAAAGAGACTGGCTAGAATCTTATCATCCATTTATCCACCCAAAAAAGGCAGGCCAGTTAAGTCTCATTTCTCATGTAGCCCAGCAAATGGAATGATTATTGCATTTCTGCACATGGAAGCCACATTTCCAATGTCAAATTAGAGAATTTTAGAAATGTCATTATGCAACCTGCTCTAGTTTTAGAGATATGCTGCCTGAGTTAATGTCTGCCTTTCCATACCCTAACTTTACGTTTGCTTCTGCAAAGACTGCAAGACATTTTGCTGACATTCTTATTCTGGAGCAAAGGAGGGCACAACATTACTACTCTTTTTTATAGTGTTGAAAGATTCCAAAGACGCTAATTGGGAGAATGAAATAGAAATTGGATGGAATTCTAAAGTCCAAGTGTTACCAAGTCCAAGCGCGTACTGCTTGCTGTACGACAGGCCAATAAATCAATGTGTCGGGACAAGGAATAGTGATTTTATTTGGAAAGCCGGCAGACTGAGAAGATGAAGAACTAGTGTCCCAAAAAACCATCTTACCTGAGTTAGAATTCAGGCTTCTTTTATACTAAAAGGTGGGGAGTAAAGTCAAACATTTCCTGGTTCTGGTCAGCCTTCAGAGAGGATGTGTTCATTTCTTCCTGCCTGCAGTTATTCACAGGTGGGCCTCGTCAGGATGTTTCCTGTACTCTAAGCAAAGGTATTTTAGCTTAATGTTCGTTACCTGGGAGGCAGGGTTCCCAACAATGGGCCATTACGTATAATTTAAGCTTATAAGCAACATCCCTCTAGTGATTAACTTATAATAGGATACAATGGTTCTTCCCTATTACACAAGATTGCTGCTAACTAGTTATTTAACTTTGGATAGTTACTTGACTCATCGTGCTCACCTTTCTCAGTCATGCATTTTTTTCATTCAATATACATTTCTTAAATTATGTGCAAATATTTAGAGCCAAAAGATCTCATAAATAAAGTGGTTCAGGGACTTCCCTGGTGGTGCAGTGGTTAAGACTCTGCGCTCCCAATGCAGGGGGCCAGGGTTCGATGCCTGGTCAGGGAACTAGAGCCCACATGCATGCCGCAACTGAGAGTTCGCATGACACAACTAAGGAGCCCGAGTGCCACAACTAAGGAGCCCACAAGCTGCAACTAAGGAGGCAGTGAGCTGCAACTAAGAAACCTGCAAGCTGCAACTAAGGAGCCCGCCTGCCACAACTAAGACCCAGTGCAACCAAATAAATAAATAAATAAAAATAAAGTGGTTCAGGGGTTCGTGCTTTTGGCATGGAAGGACAGGGAGGGCCTCATGCATTTGAGACCAATGTGGAGGCTGCACCCTGGGCCTGCCTTGTGCCTGGTGAGGTCACTCTTATCTTCAAAAATGTTCCCAGCAGTTCACGACTTGTGAACTTGATGAATATGGCCCTTTGTTATAGAAACAAATGCTTTTCCTTATTCTTATTAATTGCATTGAAAGAAATCGTCCAATGAGGTTCCAGTCAAAAGGGTTGGACTTCATTTTGTGCAGGACAAGTCACTCCAAAGTCACTCAGAACGGTATTTCTGACATTCACGTGTAGGATCAAGTGATATCTGATGCTCCAGCACCTCTCTGGCTTCACAGCAGGTTGAAAACTTTTCTCACTAATTATGTCTCAGTCCCATGACTGAGAGCTCATGTTTTGGCCACGTACAGCCTTCTTATACAATGTCTGACATGTCCTGTCTTCCACACGAGGTCTGATAGTATCCAGGAATGGTGTGCATATCTGTCGTATTTCACAGTTCAAGAAAGGACGGGTGCCTGGCACACAAGTAGACCCCCAACAGTGATGGATAGTATGAAGGAGGAGTGAATGAATGGACACAGTTCCTGCTCCATTCCCTGTCACCACCTGTTTCTTTACTCTTCAGGCCACAGGATCCTCTCCTGCAGAAGGAGGGGTGAGCTTCCTGATCTTGGGCCCCATGTCCTGCTTGTACACAAAGTCTGACAGAAAATGTTCTGGGTCTGGGAGACGGGAGACCTGGCCATGCATAGCACATAACAGGCATGCACATGAAAATGGATTCACTGAATGGAGCCTACATTCTAGTCTTGGATTTGTAACTAACTAGATCTTGTGTGATTTGGGGTGTAAGGTTCTAAATCTAAGTTTTCCCACATGTCAAATAGAGGAGTTAGACAAGGTCACCTTGACTACCTTTTTTGGCTCTAAGATTCTATCATTTTATGATTTTATATCCTATCTACCCACAGCTTGGATCCACGGCCTGATCTTCCTGTATGGAGCCTGATAGCCAGTGAACTGCTGCATGAGAGGGTACTAGGGAACCTCTCTGAGTCTCATTATTATCACTTACAAAGGTGGACAGCAATCCTTCGGCTGTTATGTGGCTTGAATGAAGTAAGGGACATGAGGTTCCTAGAAACATTTGTGACACACAGAAGGTGCCCCAACAAATGAGCGTTGTTGCTGTTTTCATGATTAAATAACAGTTTTTCCTCTGCTCTTTTAGCTCATAGAGCTTTGCTAAATCAACTTAAATTAACTAGAGTACATAGTTCCGGTCTCTACTCTAAAAATATTCAGTCATGGACTCCAATGTTGGGCAAATCCAGATTCTAATAGTAGCTCAGCCACTCACTAGCTGTGGAAGCTTAGGCAGCTCGGTTAACCACTCAGCACCTCAGTCTCTTCATCTGTAAAATATGGATTATTATGCTTCTTCTGCTGGTTTTCTGTGAGGATTAATTGTATGTAAAGAATCTGGCATGGGAGTGGCTCAAAAATACCAGCTATAATTGCAAGTCCGTGGTGTTCGGCAAGGCTGGGCTCAGGTTCTTTAATAACTTCACCATGCATGGGGGAAAGCAAGCGTAGTCTATTAAATTCCATTCTTCTCACTGCAGCCTGCCTGCAACGATTCCTTGCAGCATTCCACGCGATGGCTTTATTCCTCTCACACCACCTTATCTGGGAACTTCCAGATTATTGTCAAGGATCCGACAATAAGTAGGTGAGAAAATTTAACCAGTTCCAACAATAAGGATGGTTAGTGCAACCTACTCCCCGTTACAACGCCTAAGTAATCCAAACCAGTTAGCAATGCAAAAAATCATTTTGATTTGACTTTGACATGAAGCTTGGATGTTATGGCGACAAACTTCCTCTCTCATCAAGTTGTGCTGGGTATAAAATCAACTGCCATTTCCTGAGTTCACAGCAACTGAAACAAGGAAGCAGCAGTTCAAAAACCTACTTGGTTTCAGAGAAGCCCAGCTTGCTCCATGTTAAATATTTGCTACAGAAATCCTCCAGCAATCCACGGAATGCACAGAACCAAAAACTGTTTACTCATCAAGTGGGAAATGCGTGGAGAATTGACTCTGTGAATTCAGCCAGCGCTGGCCAGTCCCACTCACGTGCATGTGATCTTCCTGGCCATCTAGAGGCCTGGGGGCAGCCGTCGGGAACATCTACTGCAGCCCCTGCTGTGAGTGGCTTTGCCCAGGGGACCTAAGGCTCTCTGCTGAGAAAGGCCAGATTTACTGGGACTCTCTTTACCTGAGAGGCGGCTGCGGGGACACCTCTGCAGGGCGGTTAACCCAAAGCCAAGCAGCACTCTGTTTAGCCCACAGCTAATAAAAGATCAACCAGGCTGCCCTTTTTTAGAATCAGAAATGAAAAGAATCAAGTACATCTCTCTTCATTCTTATGACTGCCTCAAAACCCACATCAAAACCCAGCTGTTCGAATAAAGATGCAGACATAGAAAATGGACTTGAGGACATGGGGAGGGGGAAGGGTAAGCTGGGACGAAGTGAGAGAGTGGCATGGACATATATACACTACCAAACGTAAAATAGATAGCTAGTGGGAAGCAGCCACGTAACACAGGGAGATCAGGTCGGTGCTTTGTGACCACCTAGAGGGGTGGGATAGGGAGGGTGGGATATGGGGATATAAGTATACCTATAGCTGATTCACTTTGTTATACAGCAGAAACTAACACACCACTGTAAAGCAATTATTCTCCAATAAAGATGTTCAAAAAAAAAAAAAAACCCAGCTGTTCAAGTGCAGGGAGAAAGCCTTTGGCCCCGAAAGTGCCTGAAATAGTTAAGCAAGGACCTAGAGAAGGAAAGAGCCACATTCCCTTAAGTGAGTGAAACTGACTCTTTTAAAAAATATTATGTTTTAGTTTATAGTATATTAAATTATAATCCATAATTTCTGAGAATATTTGGGGGCAATAACGTACAGAAAGAGTCATACTCTTTTTAACCACCTGAGAGTATTGTACTCTTTTTTTAATTTAATTTAATTTATTTTTGGCTGCATTGGGTCTTCGTTGCTGCACACGGGCTTTCTCTAGTTGTGGCGAGCGGGGGCTACTCTTCCTTGCGGTGGGTGGCTTCTCTTGCTGCAGAGCACGGGCTGTAGGCACGCAGGCTTCAGTAGCTGTGGCGCACACGCTCAGCAGTTGTGGCTCACGGGCTCTAGAGAGCAGGCTCAGTAGTTCTGGCACACAGGCTTAGTTGCTCCTCGGCATGTGGGATCTTCCTGGACCAGGGATCGAACCCATGTTCCCTACACTGGCAGGCGGATTCTTTACCACTGCACCACCAGGGAAGTCCAGTATTTGTACTCTAGAGATAAAGCTTTTGTGTAAACTTTAGAAACAATGTTTGCATGAACTTTGGAACCCGCACGGGTCAGATCATTCTACTTCAGTTACTCCTGGAAAGCAAATTATTTTGACTTGATTCTTTTCATGACATTATTGTAATTTCCCTCGGGAAGATGGGTTTGGAGCATTAGGTGATGTGAGACAGGGCAGCTGGAACCTGGGCGTCTGGCCCCAGTCCCAAGCCAGGGGACAGTGAGAGGGGAGAGGCCACGTCTGCCACCTCAGTTTCCAGAGGACACTCTGTGCACGTATACTGTGGTGGGTGACAGTCTGAGCTGTTCAGTTATGTTTTTTCTCCATAAACATTCTCTGTTCTCTCCCGCTGCCCACTTCTCCCCAACACAGGGCGAGATGGGAAGCAGAAGGGTCTGCAGGCCATGCTGGGTTTTGTTTTCCAAAAGCCAAACCCATGGAAGAGGACAGGCTTTGAGGCAGAGGCCGACCTCTGGAGGACCTTGGAAGGAGGTAATTAGGCTTAAATTAGGCGTGAGATGGGACTCTCATGATGGGACTAATGCCCTTTTAAGAAGAGGAAGAGAGGCCAGTGTGATATCTCCTTCCAGCGCACGCAGCGAGGACAGGCCATGTGAGCAAGAAGGCGGCTGTCCGTGACTGCAGAAGCGGGGCCTCACCAAGAATCGAACCTGACAGCACTTTGATCTTGGACTTCCCAGCCTGTAGAACTTTGAGAAATAAACATCCGGTGTTTAAGCCACCTAGTCTATGGTATTTTGTTATAGCAGCCCAAGTTGCCTAAGACAGAGAGTTCTTCAAAGACCATTATTCGGAGAACTTTTCATCATTTTTAGCACTCTGTGAGCCTCCCTCCCAGACTCGGAGGCAACCATGGAAGGGCGAGGAAGGGCCCCAATACTGACTAAATGAAGCCCAGGTCTGTTTGGGTAGAGGCCTGAAGTAGAGATTAAGTTGATGAATAGATTATAGAAAAAAAGGGACCTCCCTGGCGGTCCAATGGCTAAGACTCAGTGCTCCCAATGCAGGGGGCCTGGGTTCAATCCCTGGTCAGGGAACTAGATCCCACATGCCGCAACTAAGAGTTCGCATGCTGCAACTAAAGATCCTGCAGGGTGCAACGAAGATCCCGCGTACCACAACGAAGACCCGGTGCAGACAAATAAATAAATAAATATTTTTTAAAAAAAGGTTATAGAGGGCTTCCCTGGTGGCACAGTGGTTGAGAATCTGCCTGCCAATGCAGGGGACACAGGTTCGAGCCCTGGTCTGGGAAGATCCCACATGCCGCGGAGCGACTAGGCCCGTGAGCCACAATTGCTGAGCCTGCGCGTCTGGAGCCTGTGCTCCGCAACGAGAGAGGCCGCGACAGTGAGAGGCCCGCGCACCACGATGAAGAGTGGCCCCCGCTTGCCGCAACTAGAGAAAGCCCTCGCACAGAAACGAAGACCCAACACAGCCATTAAAAAAAAAAAAAAAAAAATTATAGAAAAAACCAATATTTAACCAATATAGAAATCAATATAGAAAAAACCAATATTTCTTGCATAAATGCATTTGTGGACAGAATCATTTCAGCAAGAAATGATTCTTAGCAATAGATAGTGCTATTGTCTGAATGTTTGTTTCCCCTTGCCCCAAATCCACATGTTGAAACCCTAATCCCCACTGATGATGGTATTAGAAGGTGGGGCCTTTGGGAGGTAATTAGGTCACGAGGATAAAACTCTCATAGACAGGATTAATTCTTCTATAACAGAGACGCCACAGAACTCCCTAGCCCCTTCCACCACGTGAGGACACAGGTAGAAGTCTGTGACCCAGAAGTGGGTCCTCACCTGACCCTGCTGGCACCTGATCGCAGACTCCCAGCCTCCAGAACTGTGAAAAATAAATTTCTGTTGTTTATAAGCTACCCAGTCTATGGTATTTTGTTATAGCAGTCCAAACAGACTAAGACAAGTGGCTTTCTATTCTCAAAACATTCTGAATTTTAATTTTGATTTACACTGATCAGAAGTAATAATAAATGGGATTCTACTCTATCCTTTGTATTTTACCAAAAAAATGTCACATTCATCTGGAGCCAGTGCTCTTGGCACCAGAATAAGTGCTTTTCTGCTTTTTGTTCTGCCTTTTAAAAGACATACAAGGGACTTCCCTGGTGGTCCAGTAGGTAAGACTCCACGCTCCCAATGCAGGGGGCCCAGGTTCAATCCCTGGTCAGGGAACTAGATCCCACATGCATGCCACAACTAAGAGTCTGCACACTGCAACTAAAAGATCTGCATGCCGCAATGAAGATCCTGTGTGCTGCAACTAAGACCTGGAGCAGCCAGCATAATTAAATATTTTAAAAAATAAATTTAAAAATTAAAAAAAATATACAAGGTCGGGCAGTTTATTTAACCTCCCTAACCCTGTAGTTTTTCATCTGCAATATTGAGAAGGCACTTACTGAATTGACAAGAACCATGCACAAATGGGGTACTGATAGTCTCTGGCTGTTTCACTCCTGGTCTCTGTGGCAGTGCCACCATGAATTAGTTTCTTTACCCATGTTTAGTCAATGCTGAGTGAACAGTGGGTACTTGACAAACAAATGATGATGAAGAAACTTCATATTGATGATAATGCCCTTGAATGTTTGTCAAGTGTTCTGTTGTTCACAAGGCAGGTCCGAATATTTAATGTGGTTTGATACTTTTAGCAATGCTATGAAGTAGGTATTGCTATGCACTCCTGTAACAGGGAAGAACAAATCTGACTCCTTATTAGATCTGTTTCTTTAAGCTTTAAGCTCTGTGCTTTGTGCTTTGCAGCCTGTGCTTAGTCATGCTGGCTCTGCACCTTTTGTAAAAGAATGTTGCCTATAGCCTGATATATACAGAATAGCCTATTCTCAAGTCTCTGACCTTTAAGAGTATAACATTTTTCCATTCATATAAAGATAAAATGTTGCAGAATGGAGAAAAACATTTCTTTTGTTGGAGGTTTATAGGAACATGGTGACCTGACATGGTGGACAGCTGCAAGAACAAAGGATTCCGGCACCAAGAAGTCTGCACCAAGTAACCACACCCCTCCCTCACCTTGCCTTTAAAAGTGCTTTGCTGAAACCCTTTGGGAAGTTTGGGGGGTGATGCAGAGCTTGTTTTAGGTCCCATATTCATACTCTTGAGTTCTGACTTCTTCCTTGATGATAAAGCCACCTCTTTTAACCAGAAATTGGAAATTGAAATGTTGTAAATGTTGTTTTCCTCATTTTGCTTCGTCATAAACACTACATAATGTATCTGCTTCTTCTAACTCTCTTATGAAGGCTCTTATAGAAAACACTAAAATAAAGAGTATTTGTAGTCAGTAGCCCCGGGCTTCCTTCTCAGACCCATTTCTTACTCTTTGTCCTGTCTTCCTACTTCCTTGTTCCCTTGTGCTGCTTGGCTTCTTTTCTTGCCTGAGGAACAGGTTGCTGCCGGCGGGGACAGTGGAGTCACATTGCCTGGTTCATGGCTCTGCTACTTACTGGCTCCATGACCTCAGCAAGTTCCTCAACCTCAGACTGCTCGCCTTTAAAACGTGGAAATGTGGAGTACTCACTTCCTAACGTGACTGCAATGAAATGGGCTCACGTAAAGAACCTGGCGTAGCGCCTGGCCAGTAGAAACTGTGCTGTACATGTCAGGTGCTGTGGTCTCTCAGGAAAGGCCCCTGATCAGCTCATCTGGACTGAAGTGTGTCAGACTATTTTTGTTACAGGCGTTTTTACATTTGTTTAATGCTGTGGTCCTCAAACTTGGAGACTCACCGAAACTGCCTGGGAAGCTGTCCACCAGGCTGGGTTCTGAGTCAGTAAACGTGGGTAGGGCCAGGGCTGCCGCCCTCCAAGCAAGCCTGAGGGGACCGGTGTTCAAAAACCACAAGTATAACAGGAAGAGCAAAGGCTTTGGAGGCAGAGACCAGAGTCAGTTTCAAGTCATGTGACCTGGGACCTGACACTTAACTCTCCACACTACATCCAAAAACTAGGCATAAAAATACCTCTGTCATGGGGTTATTGTTCGAAAAAAGCAGAACGTGTATAAAGGCCCTAGCACCATGGGATCTCAGTGCATGAGCGCAGTGTATACAGAAGGAACCTCAGACAAGTTCTAATTCAGTCTCTTTGCATTAGAGAAGGAAAAACAGACTTACGTGGTTAAATTAATAGATGCTCAAAAGACACTCACGGAAAGGTGACCAGATCTTGAACAACAGAGCTGGGACTTGAATTTGTCTTTCCTGTGAGAGTCAAACTCAGAACCTTAACAAAACTCCAGGCTCTAGCACTTCACGATAAAGCTCACTCTCATATGTTATTAGCATGTAACCCTCTCAGGATCTTTAGAAGGAGGAGTGATTACCACACAGCACTAGATTGGTAATGGTGGAATTTCATGCATCAAGGAGGGAAGTATTACCTAATGTACTGTATGATTTGAGGGAAGGAAGTATTAACCTCCTTCCTCTCCACACGCCTCCTCCTCCTGCCCTTCTCCTCCCTCTCATCCTTTGGCAGATGCTCTGTGTTCAGTATGGAACTGCGGCCAAAGGGCAGCCAGAGGGCTTCCTCCTAATCCCTCAGCACGACGTTCTGAGCTAAATACTATGGAACCCTAGAAATCTGGTACCGTACCTGCCATCGCACTATGATGAACAATTTCTTGAATGGAAGAAGCAGAGGCTAGCTGCCTGGTCAGCACAACCTGAAGTTGCTGGCTATCGTCATGAGTAACTCCTCCTTAAAAATGAAATGTTGGGCTTCCTTGGTGGCGCAGTGGTTAAGAATCCACCTGCCAATGCAGGGGACACGGGTTCGAGCCCTGGTCTGGGAAGATCCCACATGCCGCGGAGCACCTAAGCCCGTGTGCCACAACTACTGAGCCTGCACTCTAGAGCCCGCGTTCCACAACTACTGAAGGCCGCGTGCCTAGAGCCCATGCTCTGCAACGGGAGAGGCCACCGTAATGAGAAGCCCGCGCACCACAAGCAAGAGTAGCCCCCACTCGCTGCAACTAGAGAAAGCCCACGCACAGCAGCGAAGACCCAATGCAGCCAAAAATTTAAAAAATAAATAAATAAATTTAAAAAAAAAAATGAAATGTTTCTGTTCATTTCCATCCTCCAAGTTGCAAAGGAAATTTGGAAATACTCTACACATTTTGAATTTTAAAGCTGAGAGGGATCTAAAGAATTGTGTTTTCAATCTTTTTTTGACCATAATGCATAGTAAGAAATACATTTACATATGACCCGGGTCTCAAACACACACACACAAATACATATTCTATTCTATTTCACATTATTATTTGTATTTATTCTATTTCACATTTTAATATCTGTTAGACCTATGAAATTGGTTTCTTGATCCATTAATGGGTCATGACCTGAAGTTTTAAAAATACTGCCTGCCATAGAGATCCCAGTTTGACCTCTCCATGTTATACGGAGAAAAAAAAAGGAAAGCCCAGAAAAATGAAGTAACTTATCCAAGGTCGCATAGCAAATAGATAGAACAGCAAATTCAAAGGCAAAGAGGGCTGAAAGAGGATGTAGGGGAGGTCAGTAGAGATAAGGAGTGGGGAGGGTAGAGGTGAGTAAGCCAGTGCACCAACATGAAGCTCTGTGTGTGCTCACACACACGAACTCCACAAGCTGTGGGAGCCCAAGAAGCATTTCAAATAGGCAGCTAACCAACAAAGTCTCTGTTTTCAACTTCTGGTGGCCAGGGCCCTGAGGACGTAGTGGGGCTGGAGAGCAGGGGAGAGGCAATCTCTCCTCTTAATGCCATACCTTCTTCTCCTCCCTTGTAACAGCATCTTTCCAACCGTTGCCACATTCCCATCTGAAGCAAGGATCTCATCCCTGGGCTTCCTGTCTTCCTAGGACATCCTTGCACTTCCCGATAGCAGCCCTGGTGATGAAAAAACCCATTTGGATGATCCCTCTAACATCAGGATTCACAGTTCTATGCTCCCTTGACTCTGATGACCCCCATTCTAACTGCATCACCTGAAACAAGGTCATGACTTAGACCATACCAGCACTAGACACTGTTCCCAGGTCTTATCCTATGGAATTGCCCAGATTCATCTCATTTCTCCACTCATCCATCTCCAATTCCAGCCAGAATTAATTAAATGCTACTAATGTGCAAGGAAATTCATGAGGAGTGGAAGATACCAAGGTATATAATACACAATCCTGTGCTCAAGAAGATCTCATCTTGGGACAGACCGACAAATAAAGAAGTAAAATCCAGGGTGATATATGCCATGCTGCTGGTGGTGGCATAATCATAGTAGTTAATAATAGTTAACATCTGTTTGGTGCTTCTTATGACCAGGCACTATTCTACGTGCTATGTGGGTACGAACTCAGTCCTCTTAAACAGGTAAAGGCAATTTAGCTGGTAAGTGTCAGAGCCAGGAATCACAGCCAGATACCCTGGCTCCAAAAGCCATGCTAATAACCATCAATGATAAAGAGAGACACATGCTGCTGTGGGAGTCTCTTAGGGGGGACCTCATGGAGAACATTCTGGAAACGATGACCCCTGACATGAGTCTTGAAACATGATTAGATTTAGCCAGTTGGAGACTGTGGATGGGAAGGAGGTGATCCAGGTAGAAAGAGCAAAGAGTTGGAGGTGAAAATTGATAGACAACATTATGGGTAAAGCAAACAGTTTAGCCTGGCTGGAATGTAGGATGCATGTATGGGTAAGGCAAGAAATAAGGTGGGCGAGATACGAATTTTAATTTGTTTTTGTTCCCCAGCACACAATGTTTGGGGCTCCAAAATGCTATAAAATGCTATGGCCTCCTTGAAATCTTTCTTCATCCCTGACAGCCAGAGGTTTTTCATCTTCTATTGTTTTCCAACTCTTGTTCTTACAGCATTTGCACTGGGCCTCACGCTGTCGTGGCCTCTGCCTTGTCTCACCCTCTGCTGGGTGGTAAGCACCCCCCCTCTGCTGGGTGGTAAGCATCCGCCCTCTGACCTGAACCTACCGCAGAGCTTTGCACATAGTAGATACTTACTTCCTCACCCAACTAGTTCCAGGAAGGATTCAGGGGAGCTTCTGAGTACCTAATTGGCACACTGTATAGAAAAACCTCTGATTGAAACTGAGATAAGCCCTGAGTCAGGTCTGTTGATGGAAATGAAGTATGCGTTTCCTGGGTCATGGAGGTCAGTGGCCACAGGAGATGGAAAGGGCAGTTTTTAGGAAGGGCTGGGATTGTAACCCAGGAGAGATAGCAGGCAGGTCCGTGCAGCAGAGGAGGGCTAAAACCAATTTCTGATTTGGTAGGACTCTGGCAGCAGAAACAGAAAAGAGCCATAGAAGTGACCCAGGGTGGCCTGGAACTTTATTCCCTGGGAGGGTGTTCCGGTCCAAGAAAGCCACTCCTGGTCCCCTCTCAGGGCTCAGCCTAAAGATTGCTTGTACAAGGGACTGACTCAGGCTCTGGCAGAGGCAACCTGGAAGACTCGTTATTAACGTCCACAGGGGATGGTGGCCTCGGCACCAGCACTCAGACATTCTTGGGTTGCTTGGGTGCCACCCCACTGCTTGGGAGGCCATGAGGCCCATGGATGCTTTAACTTCGGGACCGCCACAGAGGGGATCACGTCCTCCTGGGGTAAGGGCAAGGGGCGCAAATGAGGCTTGGGTTTCAGACAATTAGCAAGAAGGCCTAGACAAACTAGGTCCTGAGTTTACACCTGGACCGTCCTCCCTGGCTGATGTGCTTAGAAAAAATAAAGGTTAGAATCCAGCTGAGTGGACCTTATCGCTACGGTGCCCTCCGTGAGGCCCCTTCTGGGCAGGATAACTCTGTAGCTGGTGGAGTTTACTGGTTAATAAAAGTGCAGGCTTTGGCATGGGGCCCAGATGCAAATGAGGCTCCGCAGCTTACTGGACAAATCACTTCATCTCTCTGAGCTTCCATGTCCCCATCTGTAAAAGGGGAATAATATCCCTCTTAAAAGAGTTGCTATGAGGATTAAGTGTGATCACACCCGCAAAATGCCCAGTGCAGTAACAGATACCTATTAAACACTCCACAAGTTGTGGTTATTTATTTTTACTTCAAGAACCATTGTCTCAATTAAAAAAAAACAACAAATTTATGGGTTGGGTGATTGTATCATGTGGCAGGTAACTTTACTTTGTCTGCAAAATAAAGCTTGTTGTTTTGTTTTTGTCTTGAAGGGAAGAATTAAGACCTCGGTGGTAGCACAATTTAGCTTCAATGATAATAGCCTTCCTCTTGCGTGGATTTAATTGCTGATACTTCCAAGTATGGTAGTTATCTTGCTAAATAAGAAACAGGAGTGTTACGTTCATGTTTCTTCAAAGTGTATACTTACAGGGATGTGCACATGCAAAACATTTCTTAGGATTGATATGGATGTAAATATCATAAGATATCGTTAAGTCAATGTCATAATCATTTCAAAAAGTTTGGCAAGCTCTAGCGTTATATTTATAAATTTATTAAGAGAGATATCAATTTTAATTTTGACTGTACATATATGTATGTTCTCTTACATAGAGAACTGAATGCTCTATGCTCTGCTCTTTGGGAGAATTATGAATGATATAGGAAAAATAGTATCTTTGTTAAAACATATCTGAAAATAAATTAATGAAGATCAAGATATTAAAAAAAAAAAAAAAAAGAGCCACTGTCTCCCCCTGTTTGTGAGCTACAGCACACAACAAACTGTACCCGTCAAAGGATTTCTGGATTTATATTTTTCTTCACATTTTATATTTCTTTTTACAAAATCTGTTTTAAGCCACCCCTCATTTCTTCACGGTTTTATTTTATAAGAATGTGGGCGGAAGCCACCTTCTTTGGCCGTGTTGGTGAGCAGGAGGCCCAAAGAGCTGTTAAGGACGTTTCCTCGGCACAATGTCACCATGCAGCTCAGGACAGATGGCAGGGCACGTACAGCCACAGAGAGACGCAGGAGCCCACTGCAACTGTGATGCTGCACCCGGCCTTGCTCTTGAAAGCCCAGGTGAGACGGATGCTGAAGGGCGACTGTAGCAAAAGGCAGGGGAAGGAGGGACACGGAGGGTGCTGAGGAGTGGGAGGCAAGAATAACAAGAACCAGCGTTTCCTGGGATTCTCAGCTCTGTGGCAGTTCTGCCCAAGGTTCTTCGTACACATTTTTCTTACTTCATCCTCGTGATGACTATGTGAGACTAGACTATTATCCTGTTAGGAGGATGTGGGCAGAAGATACACCTCAGGGATGTCAAGTGACTTGCCTGAGATCACACAGGGGCTTGGCATCCACGCCTTGCTGATTCCAGAGCTCATTCTTTTACTGGGAAGAATGACAAAGCTTCAAGGAGGTGGTCCTAAATCTTCACAAGCCACTGCACTCAGGGACCAGACCTCGTCTTCCTGATGGTCACATTAGGGGGTTGGACAGGTGATCTCCACGGTCCCGTCCACCTCTCACATGCTGCCTTTGTCACTTTGGGAAGCTCTGTTCAGTGATCCAGGGAAGCAAAAAGAAAATGCATGGAGTATCTATTTACTAAGGGCCAGATATTGTCTCTTACTCTATTCAATTCAAATATGAATTTTCACCCAACTTTTGATTATGAAAAATATCAAAACCTTGATTCAACAATTATTAAAATTTTGACATATTTGGTTCTTCCATACCTATCTATCTCTCTACCGAGCTATCTATCTATCTATCATCTATATGAATTTTTGAAATGAAGTAATGGACATCTCAAGATTTCACCCCTAAATATTTCATCCTGCATCTGCTTAAGAATAACAATATTTTCTTACATAAGCATAAACCATTATCACACCTAAGAAAATTAACAATAGTTCCATATTTATATCCAAGTTTAATAGCCAGTCCAGATTAAAATTTCCTTGTCCCCAATTGCGTTTGTAGCTTTTGCCTGTGTTTTTCTATTTTATTTTATTTATTTATTTATTTATTTTTGGCTGTGTTGGGTCTTCGTTGCTGCGCGCGGGCTTTCTCTAGTTGCGGCGAGCAGGGGCTACTCTTCGTTGCGGTACGCAGGCTTCTCATTGCAGTGGCTTCTCTCATTGTGGAGCACGGGCTCTAGGCGCCTGGGCTTCAGTAGTTGTGGCACGCGGGCTCAGTAGTTGTGGCTCACGGGCTCTAGAGCACAGGCTCAGTAGTTGTGGCTCACGAGCTTAGTTGCTCCGCGGCATGTGGGATCTTCCCGGACCAGGGCTCGAACCCATGTCCCCTGCATTGGCAGGCGGATTCTCAACCACTGCGCCACTGGGGAAGCCCTTGCCTGTGTTTTTGAACCCAGATCCAATCAAGTTTCACTCATTGTATTTGGTTAAGCAAGTTAGACCAGAACAGCCCCTCAAACTTTGCTATGTTTGTTTTGTTTTATGACATTGACTTTTCTTAGAAGAGTCCAGGCCTGAGTCTCGTAGAATAACCCATATTCTGGATTCCTCTGTTTTCTTGTGGTGTTACATAACGTTCCCCCCTGATTTTTCCTGTAAACTGGAAGCTGGGTCTAAAGACTGGATTGGAATTATGTTAAACACTTTTGGCAAGGATACTTCATAGGTGATTTGTACTTCGTACCACTTCAATCAGGAGACTCAATGCCAGGTTGAATATGATGCTAAATATGATCTCTTGGCTAAAGTGATAGCCCACAGGTTCTCCCATTGTAAGGATGGGATTCTCTTGAAAATCTGTTTGGCAGGGTGTGCATCATCTGTTCTGTACTTGATAATATACACATCCATTGATATTTAATTGTATATATTGTTTAATTGATAGTTGCAAATTGGTGATTTTCTAAGTTTTCTTTTCTCCTTCATTTCTTTGCAGGCATACCTCTATAAACAAGAGCTTTTCCTTACCTATTGGGGATGAATTATATTTCCTTTTAACAAGGAAGGGTAAATGCCTCCTTCTCTTTGCTAACTTTCAGAATAAGGAGTTACTACAGTCACTTTTGATGGTGGCAAATCTTTTTTTTTCTCTGTCTTTGAACAGTGCTACAGACATGTGGCTTTTTATTAATTCAATTTTTATGATCAATTGCAGTCATTTTGGTGCTCAAATTGCCCCAAATCTGGCCAGAGGGAGCTCCTTCAAGCTGGCTGGCTCCTGTGTCCTTTGAGATATCCCCATCATTCTTTGAGCACTTCCCTGCTTTTCGGCACAAGAAAAGGTCCTGGGCTCACCTTGTACTTTCCCGCCCCAGATCCAGAATTAGCCATTTCTCCAAGGAACGCTGGGATCTTTTATTGAAAAACAGTATTTGAAATCCAAGATCTATGTACTCAGGGAGCTATTGTACTCATTGCCATTGTAATATCATTGCCTGTAAGCTCTTTCAGTGGCTAAAGCTAAGAAATGTATTTAAATCATGAGTTCATACTGATACTGTCAATTCAAATTTAATATTACATGGCTTTTCTTAACTTTTAAAATTTTACATTGTATCTCTTTTCTCTTCATAGAAAAATATCAGTTTCTAATAACATTTACATATTTACTAATTTGCTATAGTTTACAATAGACATAAAGTAGATTTAAAATGGAAATAGCAGAAAATTACTTGGTGAATTTTAGATTTTTTTTTGAAGGGGTATTTCTCTTTGTCCTTAGAATATATTCAATTAAAGATGGGCAATAAGAATATTGTGTTCCAATGTCACTCCAAAGAACTATTTTTCTGTCTATATTATGTCATCCATATGATATATAGTTAGAGTAACTTGTTTTGGTTTGATTTCAAATTTGGTTTGCTTTTATTTTTTGAGTAAATTTTAGTTTTGAACAGGTAAAACATGTTTGAGCATTTATGTAGCTCAAATTCAAAATTACATAAAAATATAGTTAAAGAATTCAACTATACTCATCCGTATCCCCTCCCAGCTGCCCCTCTTCTTCTCCATCTCTAGGTAACCAATGATTTTATCAATCTGTTGGTTTGATACTTTTTAACTGTACATGTGATTTCCTCTCCCTTTTTACACTAAAGAAAGCACTCTATATTTACTGCTCTGTGCCTTGTTTTCTTCCTCCCTAATGATATTAACAATATACCCTGAGAATCCATTTGGTTCCTAAGTACCTTCCGCATTCTTTTTTGTTACTGCATCCTTTATTCAGCAGTCCTACACTTTTGTTGCTATTTAGTCTCAAAACAAGCAGTTTTGCTCGTATTATCTTATTGGTGGCTCTTTTTGCCTTTGTTCATGCCCTTCCGGTCCTCGTAGGCATTTGAGGTCCTGATGTCTGCTAAGGTTTTCCAGTGGGGCGGAGGCCAGGAACCCAGGTACGGTTGATTCCCAAAAGAGTCATTACATCAACCCACTTCCCTTTGGTGGAGATGAGGATAATGAGGAACCCAACTCAGCTGTTTTCCCTCAGATCCAGCCCCAGGCACCCTGGGCTTTTCCCTGTTTAGATGGAGAGCTGGCGTGTAATGAACAAGGGGAGGGTGCAGCTTTAACACAGCTTGGTTTTAACTTCTGGTTTATTCCCTTCCCTTCTTTAGTAGGTACAAATGGGAATCGTTTCCCTCTTGTGCTAACTTAAAGGCAATTTAAAAAAGAAAGAAAAAGCAACACAAGATTTTACTAACATTCCAAAGACATACCATTTGGTTGAAGAAAGATTTTACTGCACACTGAAGCTGGAGCTTCCATTTTCAAATTTAATGTTTCAGATTTCTCAGAAAAGCTTTAAATATTTAGTACGTGAGTTTTCTTTAGGCTGACTTTTTTCCATGCTCATCTCCAAAACTCTTAACACACACATTCTCTCCTTTTCTTTTTCTGCTGTGTTCCATTCATCAGTCTCACAGGAGCCAGGTTCTGCCTTTTTTTTTTTTTTTTTTGAGATAAACAAATATTCTTTCTTTCATGCTGGGTAATTCTTTTGCAAATATATTCTTTCAAAGTTCATTTCTTAAGTTATCTGTCCTACTTCTGCCCTATTCATTAAAAAAAAAAAAAAGGTGGATAAACCATTTTGGTTAAATTAAAAGTTTTTTGCCTTTCCCTACAACAATTTTATTCTGACCTTTGAGAGTAATATGGCAAAAAGAAACTAATGCAATGACGTGTGTTTATCGTCTAATCCACGCATGCTAGGTGCATGACTGTCGCCTGGCTTGTGAATTACTTAAGCTTCAGCACACGGAGAATAAATTAACCGACCTCTGAATAGATCACTTATTAGTCCTTGAAGAATAACTGTCTCATAGGAATCTGGAGCCCTGTGTGAGGGTCAGCATCGTTTTCAGCCTTGGAGTCACGAGCAGGGGCAAAGCAATGATGATTTCCTGGCCTGAAAGGAAGGGAAGGGGCTCATGAGAGAGAAAAGGAGCGTGTGTGGGAAAAGAAGACAGAAGAGTAGAAGTGAGAGCAAGTAAGGAAGAGAAGCAAGAAAAGAATGGGAAGAAAGGAGAGGAATGGAACATACTGCAGGAGACGAGCAGAAAGGGTCTAAACTATGTTACAGACGTAGGTCTGGTGGAAAGAACTCTCCTCTCAGGGTTGGAAACCATGTTTTCCACTTCTGTATCTTCTGCACACGGTGCTACCCAAAGAATCTGAGGAATTGGGTTGTAAATCAAGAACTTTGGGAAATACAGTGGCTCTTTTTATTAGTAGCTATTATTTACAAATGCTTACCATGTACCAGGCCCTTATTCAAGCACTTAGCATGGGTTATGCCATTTAATTCTTACCCCAAGCCTAGGAATTGGATTTTATAATTCTCAGTTTTCCTGCTGTGGAAACTGAGGCAAGGATGCTAATTAACTTACCCAAGGTCACACTGAGCAAATGACAGTTACTGTTTTTTGCCACTCACCCTGTCTTCCTTGCTGGCAGAACCCCAGTAGTTTGGGTTGGCTATACGCCCACCCTCCACCCCAATCCTTGGGGATAAAGACCTAAACCCATCTTGCCTCTGGCACTCTCCTTCCTGATATGTACTTTCCCAGCCTCCCTTGGCCATGTGACCCAGTTCTGATCAAAGAGGTTTAGGGAGAAACCCACTGGGGGGCTTCTGGGAAAGCTTTTCCTCTGTGATAAGAGGAAAGCATATTTTCTGACTGCCCTCTTCTTTCTTCCTACTTGGGATGATAGTATGACAATGCCATCCTTGTGGCTGAGGCAGCCACCTTGCAACCATGAGGCAACGAGCCCAAGGAAGAACATCACTATGCTGAGGATGGCACACTGGAAAGTGGAAAGTGTCCTGGGCTTTGAGGACATTGCTGAATTGCGGTGATAAACCTGGATTCACCTCCCTATCCTCTTCTTGTTATATAATATTTCACATCAAATGTCACGATTGCTGCTGGAAGTTTGTTAGATTTAGCCAAACCTACAGCTGCATGTATGTCAACTGTTATGGGAACAGAAGTGGATTTTGGACACAGGAAGCCTGTTTCTGTTTTAAGCTGATAGGCCGCTGTTCAGTATCACAGAATTCTGTCTGCTTCAGTACCTCCCACCCTCAACCTTGACTCCACATACACAATTGTTACGCTTGATTGAGGAACAAAGGCAAAATGTAGCAAACTGTAGGAAAATAGACACTGATGAGATTTTTAACTACCAAAAAAATTACTTATTCTACTAAAACCAGAACAAACATGATACATATTGCAAGTAAACTTTAGATTATACTACAGAGATTCCTTTCCAAGGACCCACACTCCATGTCTCTGCACTGTTTGCACATAACCACTCACTCATTGGCCTTTGTGCTTCTATCCAGGACTTCAGTTTGTGCTAAAACTGTTTTACTCCACCTCTAATGCACACACTCTGTTTTATGAATCTTCATATACCCAACATCTAGTAGAGTGCCTGGTACCTAGTAGGAATTTGATATATACCAGCAGTATGGAATTAAAATTGCATAATATCCCCCCTATTGAACAGCTATCCAATTTACATGCATCTCAGGAACTACAAAGACATATTCATATTTTTATGGTCCTGAGAGATGATTTCTTAATAATTATTAAACATTTAAAGAAAAGCACATTGCTTAAGAGAGGAAGTTTGATAAATTGCTAATAGAGAGCAGGTGCTCAACAAATAAACTGAACTGAACAGATTGGCTTTTAAAAAGCTACACGTTTGGGGCTTCCCTGGTGGCACAGTGGTTAAGAATCTGCCTGCCAATGCAAGGGACACAGGTTCGAGCCCTGGCCTGGGAAGATCCCACATTCTGCGGAGCAGCTAAGCCCGTGCGCCACAACTACGGAGCCTGAGCTCTAGAGCCTGCAAGCCACAACTACTGAGCCCACATGCCATAACTACTGAAGCTCGCACGCCTAGAGCCTGTGCTCCTCAACAAGAGAAGCCACGACAATGAGAAGCCCACGCACCACAACGAAGAGTAGCCCCCACTCACCGCAACTAGAGAAAGCCTGCACACAGCAACGAAGACCCAACTCAGCCAAAAATTAAAAATAAATAAATAAATAAAATAAATAAATTTAAAAAAACGATTTTAAAAGCTACACGTTCACCATATGATCCAGCAATCCCACTCCTGGGCATATATCCAGAGAAAACCAAAATTAGAAAAGATACATGCACCCCAATGTTCACTGCAGCACTATTTACAATAGCCAAGACATGGAAGCAACCTAAATGTCCATCGACAGAAGAATGGATAAAGAAGATGAGGTACATATATATAATGGAATATTACTCAGCCATAAAAAAGAATGGAATAATGCCATTTGCGGCAACACGGATGGACCTAGAGATTATCATACTATGTGAAGCAAGTGAGACAAAGACAAATATCATATGATTCACTTATATGTGGAATCTAATTTTAAAAAATGATACAAATGAACTTATCTACAGAACAGAAACAGACTCACAGATACTGAAAACAAACTTATGGTCACCAAAGGGGAAATGTGGAAGGGGGATAAATCAGGAACTTGGGATGAACATACACACACTACAATATATAAAATAGATAACCAACAGGGCCTACCATATAGCAGAGGGAACTCTACTCAATGTCTTGTAATAACCTATAATGGAAAAGAATCTGAAAAAGAATGAATATATGTATAACTGAATCACTCTGCTGTACATCTGAAACTAACACAGCATTGTAAATGAACTATACTCCAATAAAATCTTTAAAAAAATAAAAAGTTACATGTTCTGGGAAATGTAAATTGTGGTTCAAGTAAAATAAGACATTCCCACTACATTGTTCTCAGGGCAAGAAGGATTTAATGGGATTTTCAATTATGTCTGGTTTATAACCAGAAAGCAATTAACACTAGAAGGGCTAGAGCTTCATTATTAAGTGCTTCATTTTGGCATAAACTTAGTGATACCTGGGCCAGATCACAGCTTCCAGTACAGTGAGTGCATTCACAGAGAAGTCTCATTCCCTGACCTTGGTGTTAAATGGGATTCCACTTAATGCAAAAATGCCTTCCCTCTAAAAAGATGCTATTTAAACCCGACAGCTCTCATTGCAGTGGAGACCAACGTAGAGTGATGGCTGCAATTTAAGTTGCTCTGAATAAACTGGCTAGAGATGGATGCAAAACTGAGGAAAAGAAGTGGTAACCTAATAAAGTGCTCTATATTTTTTGTCGCCCTTTGATTTTACTTTTTAGGAAAGAGTTGAGAAATTTAAAGGTAAAGAGCTCATTGTTTTTTTCAAAATCATTATAGCTCAAGGTATTCAGAAGTACTAAAAGCAAATGTTCATCATTTCCATTGAGTAGACCCTTCAAAATCATAGGAAAAGCAATAATAAAAAGTAATAACTGCTACAACAACATCACTTTATATTTGCTTAACCTGACTTTTCCATCTACTCTAATTGAAGCTATATATAAACTTTTTCTTATACTTGCTCTCTTGCAATTATTCTAAATGGCTTTATGCCTAGCATAACAAGAAATTATAATGAACTGAAAACTCATTAGCAATGTATTCATGAGGAATCAAAATAATTTCAAAATTCAACAACCTAAATGTAAATTTTTGTTTATTATAATATGGCATTCATTTATAAAGTAGTGAACTAATAATCAAAATATTGTAGAGTATTGGGAGTTCCTCTAATTTGCCTAGAACTATTTAAGCAATATCAACTTTTAACCTTTATCTTGTTATGGTGACATCATCTCTTGATCTGGAATGTAATCTTGGAGGGGGTAGGGGGAGATGTGTACACACACACACACACACACACACACACACGTGTGTGTGTGTGTGTGTGTGTGTATATGTATCTCCAAAAAAATTGATTAGGAGAGTCCTACAAGATTAAAAAACAAAATAAAACAATAAAAATAGTCCTTTCCTTCAAGCACCTAGCATACTATTGTTCAGTTTTCATCTTCCTGAGCAGCCATAATCTCCATGAGGGTGAGCTAGGAGATAGATGGGCCCTTGGGCCAGACAGCTGGTGTTTGTCAAGCAGAGTAAAATTGAAGCTTTGTTCTCACCCAGACACTCCAAGGACAAAGCTGGATGCAGGAGCTGAGCTCTGCTGAAGTAAAGAGATAAGATGACCACTCCCGAGGTCAAGGGACACTTCCCTGTCTGCACATGCGCGGGAAGGCTCCTTGGGGGTCACAAAGGGAGGGGGCACCGCCCCATAATAAGTGTGGACATGCACCCACAGGCTTCTGCGGTGGGATCCAACTTAGCAAAAAGTTGCTCACCCATCTTAGGGAAGGAGGGTCCTAGGACTGGTCAGGTGTGAAAAAAGAAACAAGATAATTGGCCAAAGGTAAACAAAGACTCAGAAGGACTGTCCTATATAAGTGATTCAAATCACCACTTTACTGCGCTTCTCCTCATTAGAGAGGATGCCTAGCTTCTGACTTAAATAAACTTAAATAAATAAACTGCTTTTCTGTATGCTCTCCCATACATCGTGCTGTGTCTCTAATAATAAACTTTGTACCTGTTTTTACAGTTTTTGCCTCCTTGAAACATTCTTACTTTCAATGGGGGTAAGAGCCAGGGGAACTTTGCTTCTAGCCTCTAACCCCTGATGGTTTAGTGGCTAGGATTCCTGGTTTTCATCCAGGCTACCCAGGTTCAGCTCCTGGGCAGGGAACTAAGATCTCTCTTCAGGACCGCTCACTGCTGTCTCTCCGAGATCAACGGTAGGGACTATGTTTGATTCAGTGCTGAGTCCTCAGCATCTAGCATAGCACGTGACACACATTGAATGACTACAGCTGCAAGAAATTAACTGCATGCAAGGGTTTTAGCTCTTCCTGTGGTTACCAGCAGACCTCGAAGCTTCCTTGTGATAGTTCCAATAGCGCTCCAAGATGGTGGCTTGTGCATTCACCTCTCTCCTCCTAACTTTTTTCAGATTCTAGTGGGAATAAGGTATTGGGGAAATGAAAGTGTTTTCTCCTGTCAGAGAGGATAGGGAACCCTATTGATTGGGTTGAATGTGAACTGATTCAAGAATATGTCCTGGTGTGGAGAAAAAGGAACCTTCCTACACTGTTAGTGGGAATGTGAATTGGTACAGCCACTATGGAGAACAGTATAGAGGTTCCTTAAAAAACTAAAAATAGAACCACCATAGGACCCAGCAATCCCACTCCTGAGCATATATCTGGAGAAAACTATAATTCGAAAGGATATATGCACCCCATCATTCACTGCAACACTATCTACAATAGCCAAGACATGGAAGCAACCTAAATGTCCATCAACAGATAAATGGATAAAGAAGATGTGGTATATATACATACAATGGAATATTACTCAGCCATAAAAAAGAATGAAATAATGCCATTTGCAGCAACATGAATGGACCCAGAGATTGTCATACTAAGTGAAGTAAGCCAGAGAGAGAAAGACAAATATCATACGATATCACTTATATGTGGAATCTAAAAAAAAAAAAGATACAAAAGATACAAATGAACTTATTTACAAAACAGAAAGAGACTCACAGACAAAGAAAACAAACTTATGGTTACCGAAGGGGAAAGGGGGTGGGGGACGGACAAATTAGGAGTTTGGGATTAACATATACACACTACTGTATGTAAAATAGATAACCTACTGTATAGCACAGGGAAATCTACTCAACATTTTGTAGTAACCTATAAGGGAAGAAAATCTGAAAAAGAATATACATACATATATATCTATATACACACACATACACACATATATATATATATATGTCTGAATCACTGTGCTGTACACCTGAAACTAACACAACATTGTAAATCAACGATACTTCAATTTAAAAAAAAAAAAGAATATGTCCTGAATGTTGGTTTCAAGCCTAATTCCTTGCTTTACGATTTGCCTCCAGTTCTTAAACATGAGGGCTGAAAGTTCCATCCAATTCAGGGGTTGCTTACTACGGTTCTCTTAATTAAGATTTTATTTTATTAAGAATAGACAGAATGGGCCCGATGAAGGCACATAAAAGCAGCGAACGAATTCTCTTACAAAATTCAAGCTGCTTTACTTGACTTTATTGCTGCTTCATTTCACTAATACTCCTTTTCTCTTAAGTATGGTCTCTAAACTTCATTAACATCAAAAAGATTTTGTTAAGTACCTTAACAGGACAGGGCACTGTACAAACAGGCTCATATGAACCAGATCCTTGTTATTTAGCAAGTTCAAATCACAGACATGAGACAGAAATATTTACAGGATTTATATGCTTTATGCAAATGAAGGCCATTCCTTGATTTACTTTGCGTAACTCGTAACAGCTAATACTTTGTGAGTCCTAACTGTGTCCCAGGCACTGTGTGAAAAGCACTTTACTTACATCTTCTCCACTAAGCCCCCAACAACTCGGAAGGGGAGGTATTGGAAAGTTACCTAAACTGCCTAAGGAAGCTCATACAGCTGGGACATCAATCCAGGTCTGACACAGAGGCCCGTTCCTTAACCACTCTGACCTATCCCTGCCCTACTCCTGCCCTTTGGCTTATAACCTCCACTCCCACAATTCTGTCGCCTACTAACAGCCAAATGTGCTCACTCAGCTTTCAGGGGAGCTACTGCCTGGAGTAGGGCAGGGATCGTCACACGCATGGTGTGGTGACCGACATTCTTTAAAAAGTGAAATTCCTGGGACTTCCCTGGTGGTCCAGTGGGTAAGACTCCGCACTCCCCATGCAGGGGACGCAGGTTCAATCCCTGGTCAGGGAACTAGATCCCGCATGCATGCCACAACTAAAGACCCAGCGCAGCCAAAATAAATAAATAAATGTGTGGGGTTTTTTTTAAGTGAAATCCTTGGGGAGCTAGACAGTCTTGGATTAAGTGCTGTTAAGAACAGGCAGCCCTGACAAAACAGAATTATCAATCAGATTCAGTGCCACTCTAAAAATAAAATCTGGACAGTTGGGGGACTCCAGACTGTTTCAAAGAGCTCTTCATTTAATCTGTAGATAAACCTGAAAGAAGAATGTTTCTGTTCCCTGACTCCCCTGCAAGCTTCTGTCCTTGTTCATTCTCTTATTACTCCTCAACTTCCAATTAGAAAAGACTGGATCGTTGCCTCTACTGCCTCATTAGCTATCGTCCCCTTGGGCCGCTGCGATGTGGCTTCTGCCTCTGCCCTCCTGCTGGAAGTGCTCTCATAAAGGTCAGCAATGATAACAAACCATTACTATAATAACACCCGGTGCTTCTTGTGGCTTTACTGGGAGCCAAACACCAGGCTCAGAGCTTTATTAACGTTGCAGGGAGAAACCTGGAGAACCCTAGGGCTGTATGGGACTTGCAGATGGTTTTGGCTGGGCTGGCTCAGTTTTTAAAAAGCGAGTCAATATTGAAAGATCAGAATATTTTAGACAAAAATCTGTATTTTTGAGCAGTGTTCTCCAGTTTGCTACAGTCCTCTCGGCAAATACACGTGCACTTGGACCTACCCCACCTCTCTCACTTATGTCACCTGCCTGACCCGTATAGGAACAGGATTTACTATCTGCGCTTTACATAGATATTCTGGCCGGGATTGTGTAGCTGCCAGGAAAAGAGACGTTATACACCTTAAATTTACACAATGTTATGTATCAATTATATGTCAATAAAACTAAGGAAAAAACCCACTCTCGCCAGATGTTCTATCACGACCTGTAAAAGGGATCGATTTCTAGGCAATGCAGGAGCAGCTTCCGTGATGCCTAATGACCTACTCCATTTTCTGAGTTCTGTCTTAAGTTTCAGCCACCTGGTCTATCTGCAGACTTGACTTGTCATATCAGCACGGAATCCTCTCTGTGCTATGATACCCTGGTGGTGATCTTGGACTCTTTGCTTATGTTCCAGATTGCTTTCTACTCTCTGTCACTCTCTGGGTCCCAACTCTGTACTGGCTATTGTGGGTTCTTGCACTGCTAACACTTTGTCCTGAATACAAGCTTTAAGGATAAACTTCACCGAGGGTCCAAAAAACAGAGCTAACTATGACCAGAGTAATCTTCTCAAAGTACAGTTCTTTTTTTTTTTTTTAAAGACTTGGTTTTAACAAATTTGTTTTTAAAAAAAATTTTTTTTTTGGCTGTGTTGGGTCTTCCTGGTGGTGCGCGGGCCTCTCATTGAGGTGGCTTCTCTTGTTGCCAAGCACAGGCTCTAGGCGCGTGGGCTTCAGTAGTTGTGGCACGAGGGCTTCAGTAGTTGTGGCTCGCAGGCTCTAGAGCACAGGCTCAGTAGCTGTGGCGCACGGGCTTAGTTGCTCCGCGGCATGTGGGATCTTCCCGGACCAGGGCTCGAACCCGTGTCCCCTGCATTGGCGGACGGATTCTTAACCACTGCAGCACCAGGGAAGTCCTCAAAGTATAGTTCTGATCATATCCTTTTCTTCCTCAGAATGCTTACAAATTAAGTACAACCTTCTTAAGGCACTTTGGGTTGCACAAAACAGAAACCTATTTGGGGTGACTTAGGTTAAGATGAGGAATTTATGATATGAATACAGGACTATGACACAGGCCTCCAGAGCAGGGATACAGGAACAGGCTGAGCCATAAACAGGGACTGGCAAACTTCTTCTGTAAAGGGCTACAGAGTAAATGTACTAGGCTTTGCAGGCCATATGGTTTCTGGCATTCTGCCAGAGACAATAGGCAAACTATTGTGTTCTAATAAAACTTTATTTACAAAACAGACAACCAACTGGATTTGACACACAGGCCAGAGTTTTGGGGCCCCTGGGCTAAAGCATTATCAGGACTCTCTGAAACATCTCCATCGCCCTCCATGCGCCTGCTTTGTTGTTCTCTTCCTGTTGACTACCTTCCTCAGCTTCTCTGGTTCTCACGTTGGAACAGGGCTTCTGAAAGCACTGAGCTTCCACGTCACAAGATGAAGTTCAAGCGTTCTCTCTCTCTCTTAGTCCTAATTTTAAATCCTTAGGGAAGAGATGTTGCCTGGCCTTGCTTGGCTCAGACGCTCACCCCTCAACCCATCAGCTGTGGCCAGGGCTCTGGGTCTTGCTCTATGAACCAGGGGCATGTTAGGAAACCACCCCTACAAGCTCTTGGATCAAAGCCAAGGAAGAGATTCCAGAAAAAGGCAGGGAGTTAGGCAGACAACCCAGTGACAGCCTCTTGCTGCATTCAACCAAAGCTGTATTTTCAGCATTGTCCCCTGTAGGACCCTGATTTTCCTTCCTGAAGCAAAACGGACCCCTTGCTGTTCCTATAGACCCTGCATATTCCATCCTGCATCCCTTCTATCTGCCAGCAGAAATTCTACTCACCTTTAAAGTCTCTTCTACAAGGCCACCCTTTCCCTCGCTTTCCTTTACATCCATGCAACACTCTATTGGTACAGTGTATCTCGTTCTGTCGTTATTTCTGTACCTGACTTTTTGTTTTGCAGACAATAGGTGCTCTGCTGACTGAGGAAATGACTTATTCAGCTTTTCACGCACTCTGGTACCTGTTAGAGCACAGGCTCTGAGTTCTCATTTGTTGAGTTTAACCATATCCTCAAAGCTGAATAATTCCAAACCGAAGAAATTGAGACTTTTATAAAGTTGCATTTATACAGGAAATACGGTATCTACCTTTAAGAAAATTATTGTAAAAGTAATAAACATTCATTTCCGCGTTTACGGTGGCCAAATTAAAGTAAATCTGCAGAGAGAGATTATCTACAGCCTGCAAAATTTATAGTTAAAACTGTTGAATAGTAAGAAGAAATAAAGTCCCATTAGCATTGTATCTTCTGTCACTGTACTAAATAAAAAATGGAATACTACAGACATGACTTCTGATAAATAGGGACGGTTATACACTTGAAATATTCAAAATCGCTCTAAAAAACAAATGCTCCAAAACGATTAGTGTTTGTGCAAGAATTTTACCAAAGAGCCGGAGACCTCATCATCTAATTTCTGTTTCTAAAACTATTAATTAACATTGTTCCCAGAACTCTGCCAGAACTCCCCTGCTGAAAGAAAGAAAGTAAATACAGTACTGCAGGGAAAACGGGTTCATTTTCAGGGAGCTGCGAGAGGCTTGCGCTTTCGTGAAACAGAAAACACTTGCTGAAGAACTATTCCTAAACTCTTAGCAACTAAATAAAAGCTTTTTATTTTAACAGCATCCTCCTGGGAGACTGCGCTGGAATGTGCAGCAGGTCTGAAAAAGGCACCGATTTGGCTCAACTGTAAATATTAGGTGCACAGAGGCGAAGCCATTGTGTAGGGGAGGGGGTGGGGCGGGCGGGGTCCTGATTCCCGATGCTGATAGTAGGATTCTAATTTCGCTTGGTATTTATTTTTTCTGATACAATTACAGTTTTGCTAGAAAAATAAAATACCGGCTGTGCTCTCACCGGGGTTTCTAATTTTCAGCGTCTACCGAAAAAGAAAACCTCTTATTTACCCCGCAAAGAATCACCTTTCCGCACCTCCAGAGCCGCTGGGAAAAGAGAGGAGCGCGCGTCCCCACCGCCCTTACCGTCCCCACCTCCCCGAGCGCCCGGCGCGCCCCACCCCGCCGGCCGCGGGTCGCTGGGGCTTGCTGGGCGGGCAGGAGACCCGGAGACGATGGGTCTCCGCGGCACCACTGCGTCTGTGGACGTTTCTGGGAGGGGATGTTCCACACCAGTAAACCACAACACTGAAACCCCAGCTCGGACTTTGAACCAAGCTCTTCTTGCCTAGTTTTCTTTTTCCCCCCCTCGTCTCGCCAGGATCCTCGCCACCCCCGTCATAGCTTCTTCCCGGCCTCGGGTGGCCTTCCAGCCACCTGCGCGCGTCCGGCATCGACGCGCAGCAAGGAGGCGGTTAGTAGGAGCTCAGTCCACCGCCATCCCGGGGAGCTGCGGAGACTACAACTCCCATCACGCCCCGCAGCCGGCTCCCTCCCCTCCCCTCTGCCCCTCCTCTCTACCTTGACCGGCGGTCGGGAAGCTCTCAGCTTTTATCTGCAGACCGGGCGGGAAGGATCCGGATCCCTGTGGTCTTCCCAGACCGAAGCGCTGTGCCCGGCGGTGGCAGTGGCGGCGGCTCTCAGCCGAGTTCTGCCTCCGCGTCCGCGCCAGCGCGGAGCCTCCGGGGGCCGACGGTCAGTCCCGGCGCGGCGAGAGGATGGTCATCCGCGTGTTCATCGCCTCCTCCTCGGGCTTCGTGGCGGTGAGCACGTAGGGGACCGGCCGCGGGCCGGGTCTGCGTGGTAGGGGCAGCGGGGCGCCGGTCCTGCGGGAGGCGCGCGGCGCTCGCCCCTATGCGTCTCGGCGCGCTGCGCGTCCGGCGGCGGGAGCCGGCGCCCGGCAGGTAATCCATCACCTTCGGACAATGAAATAGGGCGGGGAGCCAAGGTTGGTGGGGGACCCCGGACTCACCCACGTGCCCACCCTGCACGGCCTGAGAGGGAGACAGGAAAATAGAGTCGGTGGGAAGCCCCCAGCTCCAGTTGAGTGGCTCGGGGATTTGGGGATGGGTGGTCCGAGAGCTTCGGGGGTCCCGCTTCCCTTGGTGTCAGTTCTTGCCGATTTGGGACACTCAGCCCGGTTCTGTGTTGTACGGGAGCTTGTCAGGCTGTTTGGTTTGCTAACCTAGCTCCTGAATGGAACAAGTTTAAGTGGAACTTGCTCTCCACTCTCTGTGCCCCGCCACCAAGCACGTTTCTTCAGTTTTATACCTGCGCAGACAGAACAGTAAACCAGGTTTGTCCTGTCGTGCCAGGGGTTTTTGTTTTGTCTTTTTTTTTTTGGCCTCGGGTACTATAAATATTTTTACATCTATATGTAAAATGTGGTGCGTTTGGTTTCTTTCCCCCAGTAATGCTGTGCCCAGTTTCATCTTGGGGATATATAAACTTGGTCTCTTTAATTATTTTAAACTGTTTTGTTTGGTCGATATTCTTGAATTTTTTTTTAGAAATAAGTTACATAGCTAGATGTCAGACTTTAGGGAAAAATTCAGTAATATACTTGATAGCCCACTGAATAAGACAGGTAGCAGTATGTTCTACACGATTATTAAGATTTGGTTACCTTAGCTAAGAGTTAAAGTCTAGATTTAAGAGGCTCTTTGGTGAGATACAGAATCAAATACATCAAAAACTGCAATGCTGATAGCTTAAAATTTGGTCTGGCCAGTTGGTTGCCTGCCCAGCAACTCAACCAGATTTTCCCCAAATTTGTTTCTGAAGCAGGTGAGATGGAGGATGGAAGACAATGTTGTTTGCAACACAATACTGAGGTTTTTCACTTAAAAAGGAATTAACTTACAGTAGAAAAATGGCCCCCTTTTGCATTAGTTACAATAGATGGGAAATTCCAGCTTATCTTTGTATGCAGGCATGCCCTGGTCCCCCAGATTCCGATAGTTTTGGTGTTTCTTGTTATTTGGGGCTGCTTAGTCATATCTGCCTTTTATAGATGTCTGCACTGAAGCTGCACTTCATGTGTTTGGAAACCCACACTGTTTCACGGATAGATTTTTTTCCAATTCACTTCTTCATAAGAGTGCTACAAAGCTTTTGGTTTCACCATCAACTTGCGTGCTCCGATAATTGTTGCAATAGCATTTTACTGATTGAAAAAGGGATGCTTTATGTATTAAGAAGCCTACGCTACCTCTGTTGGACAAGTCAAACTTACGGTAATGACTTGGCTTATCCTGTAAGAAGGTCGTATATCAAGAGAGTTCTGGAACCCCACATCTCTGTTTCCTCAATTCCATTAACAAATATTTATTGCCTGCCTGCTATGTGCCTTTTTAACTTTTAAATTTAATGTTGGGTGTTTTGCACATGAAGCTAGACCTAAGAGACCCCAGTTTTGAGGCAGGCTCTGATGAGTGGTGTGAGTTTGGTTAAGTACCTCATCTCTGCTGGAGTTGCTTGTCCATAGAATGAAGGGTTGTGATGAATAACTCAGCATTGCACTCTGGCTTTAAAGTGCTTTGAATTAATTAGTTGGGTAAATGTGGATACATCCTCATAATGACTTCTTTCACATTGACAATATACATGTTAGTAGCAAAGTGAATTTATTCTTTTCCTCTGGTGTTTTACTGGGATGGCTCAGGTCCCCTCACTAACACACCCGGTAGTATGTGTTCCAACAAGATACAGTTTCAGCTGGAAGACATACTCTGTTATCACATACCATATGTACAGCCCATAAATGCTAATTATGTATTTTAAAGTACCTGATGTTTTCGGGTCTCAGACAGTCCTCAGTCACTGAGTCTCTCCAATTGTAAATTTATCTTCTATATCAGTGCAGAGTTTTTCTGTAATTATGTAACATCAATACTTTGGGTGAGGATAAGTTTATGCTTCTATGCAAGAATGGTGATTTCTAAGAGATAGTGAAGTTGTTTAGGTCAGCTCTTGAGCAGAAGAGGCTCACTAGGGCTTATGGCATTATGCTGTATTGAGCTGTGAGGCCACAGCTGTGTTTTCCCTCCAGCGGTGTTGCATTGACCATTGGCTCTGTTTCATTCGGTGACCAACCATGACCAGCAAGTGCACGGGAGAACGAATAATGTGATTCCCAAGTCAGTTTGGTTTTCGCTGGAGTGGATTAAACCACAAGGAAGGAATGTGGTTAGAAGTAGACGTGGCCAAGTAAGTCCCAGGAATTTCCAAAAAAGATGCTCTGCCCCAGTCAACAATAGATTTAAACAATCTATCTGGGGAAAACTCTCATATCTTGTTCTAATTTGCCTGAACTCTCCAGCTTCAACACCTAACAGTGGTAGTTAGAATAATTAACACAAGGGGTGATTGCCCTTTTCTCTTCCCCAGCTCCAAGTAAAATCTGCTTTTTTAGGAAATAAAAGCAATGCCACATTATCATGCTATGGCTACTTGAAAATCAGATTTCTTATGCAGGTGATCATGCTGCTGTCATTCATATCATAGAGAAGGGCACTTTATTTCAGTCCTAAGAAAATAGTGTAGTCGTAAAAGTGCCGTTTTAAAATCTAATTTATTCTGGTTGTATACCCAGAAGGGGAGGTCTTGGTAACTTTATCCAGGAAATATATTAATATGACTTTTTAATGTAAAAACATTGAAATCAGTCGATTATTTCATTCGTTCATTGTTTTATTCACTCAACAAGCATTTGCTAAGGGTCTGCTGCTTGCCTAGCTCTGTCCTTGGTCTTGTGGGAATTGGAGGAGAGCAGAGGGTGTGGTTTCTGCCCTCAAGGAATTCAGGTGGGGATCAGGTGGGGAGATAAGATAGGAAAGGTGAAACCACCAGTAATAAAGTACAACCCAAGGACACATGCCTCTTTCAGGAACATTCTTTACCAGAGATAGAAATAATATAGGCGGTGGAGGGATGCATTGCAGGATGTCAGATAAGGAGGAAATGTGCCAGAAATCATAAAATATGCATGTGGGAGCCTCAGGCAGATGGCAGAGAGAGGGATTGAGTTGGATGTGGAGCCCGGGAGAGAGTGCCTGAGCCCATCTTGTTCAGGCTGGAAAGGGAGGAACCTTAGGTGGGAGCGGGGCAGGCAGCAGGGGTCCCTGTGGACCTCTTTTGAGTACGGAGTAGACTCTGAGTCCTTGAAAGCAGCCCGTGATAACAAACTCCAGAGTACTCAACATCTCAGAGATGTCTTCAGGATCTGCAGGATCTGGCGTGCTGTCTGGAGCCTTTTGTCCCCAGGGAACAAGGTGCTGTCTGACAGGGAGAGACCCCTGGTATGCGATTTCAGAAGAATCTTTACCCTCCTGCTTGCCTTGACTAAAATTTCTCAAAAAGGAAGGAAAGTTTCTCACTCTTTGTGAAAAGTTCTTGGGCTCAGTTGTGAGACCTGGAAGAATTCTCTAGTGAAGTCCAACCACCTCGTTTCACAGAGAAGGAAATTTGGGCCTAGAGATTAAATGACTTGCCCTGAGGTCATTAATGGCAGTCAGTGCCGAGCTGAGGGTTAAATGGAGGCCAGGTCTCCTGACTCCTGAATGTATTCCTTTGTGCATTCATTCAGCCCTACATTCATTCATGCCTTGATTGACTCTTGCTCTTATCAATCATTGAAAACCTATTAAGTACCAGACTCTCTGGTAGGTGCTGTTAGGTGTATGATGGTCAGCAGAAGAGGCACACACTCTGCCTTCATGGCATAAATCAGTGCGGACGCTCCACAGCCCAAAGACTTGGGGTGCAAACCATTTCATCAAGGAGAATGAAGGGCTGATGCTGGCTTGGGGGATGTTTCCATGGGACAAGGGGAAATGAGTTAGACAGAAGTAGTATATCCCTGGATGTTGGAGGGGACCGTCAACTGGGAGGGAAAGGTACAAAGAAAGCAGAATTGGAAGCAGAGTTGGAAGACATGGACCTCTCTGTCCGCGGCTGCAGCTGTGTTTTCAGGTGGGTGTGGGAGTGGGGGGGAAACACGTAGAAACTATGCTCAGAGTTGTCACACTCTTTTTTTAGCTGTAGAAAGGCGTGCCCGTGCTTTGCTTTGTGTGACTTAGGACTGTTTTAAACGTGCAATGATCAGATCCATGATAATGATCAAAATGCATTGTGAAGCTTCGTTTGTATAAGGGAGCTTCTGAAAGGAGCTCCAAGGTGGTTAAAGTCAGGATGTGACCATATAAAACAGACAGAGCATTAATTCCTAAGTGATTCTAATGCCAAAAAAAGCTAGTGAGGGTAAGCCTGGGCTTGCTAGGATCTTCAACTCAATCCTGAGTCACATGGCAAGGTTTATTCCCATTTTACAGACGGAGAGACTGAAGTTAACTGACCTGATTGAGATCATACACAGTAGATGGTGGGACCCTGAGTCAAAGTCTGGCAGGCAGGTGGCTCCAAAGCTTCTTGAGCAAAATTTCTCCACTATGGGCCCTTGGCGGAATGAAAGTACCAGGGATGCTCCACATCCTGCAGTGTATTGGACGGTCCCCTGTAAGACCTGCCCGATGCAGAATGCCAGTGGTACACCTGACAAGAAACAGTGCCGAAGGGCATTTGCAGGGGAGGGGAGGGAGTGAGTTTAGGGAAGTGGCAGGAGCATTATAAGAAATAATTAGGAGAAAAAGGAATAAGTTGGGAGTGCAAGGACAAAGTTGTAAGGGAATGTCAGGCTGGGAAGGCTTGTGTATTGGTTTTCTAGGGCTGCCATTAACACAGTACCGAGAACTGTGGGACTTAAACAACAGAAATCTGTCTCACAGTTCTGGAAGCTAGAAGGCGAGATCAGGGTGTTGGCAGGCTTGCTTTCTTCTGAGGGCTGTGAGGGAGACTCTGTTCTGTGCCTCTCTCCTAATTTCTGACGGTTTGCTGGTAATCTTTGGCACTCCCCCTTGGCGTGTAGATTATGACCCTGATATCTGTCTTCATTTCCACATGGCATTCCCCTTGTGTGTGTGTGTGTCCTCTGCGTCTACATTTCCCCTTTTTATATTGAACTTCAGCCTACCCTATTGGCCTAATCTTAACTTGATCATTTGCAAAGGTCCTATTTCCAAATAAGGTCACATTCACAGGTACCAGGGGTTAGGACATCAGCATCTTTTAGGGGGACACAGTTCAGTTCCCATGACAGCATGCAAGTTGACAGTTGAAACAGAAGGACTAATTGATGGCATTTCCCCCCTTTAGTTGGAAAGACTATGGGCGAATTTCCTGAATCTTAAAGTCAGCAGCTGGATATGGAATTATAGTCAATGTATACTAAGGTCCATTGCTAGAAAGGGAGATGTATCGATATCCCAAGTGAAGACCTGACCTCAGTTTTTCTAGTTCATCTTAATATTTCCCAAATTTGATATTTTTTCCATTCTGTGATACTTTAAACTTGTAAATATAATCAAGGGCATGGACTCCTTTACGAAATTAGGGACTTTTTAAAATCCATGTGCATTAGGACATTTTAAATAAATATTTTATTCGATTTGAGGAAACTAAATTTTGACATCTGTTTATAAAAGTATGAGGTGGTTTCCACATTGCAGGAACGTAAGCCTAATTGAGTCTTGTTTATTTCTGTATTTTTCAAATTTTTGATCAAAAGCAGAAAACAGCTATTGTGAAAAAAAACCCCAACAATTCTACAGGAAGCAGTGTGAGATACTAACTCTAAAGAATATTTCTTCTTCAGATTTTTCATGTTTAATTTATAAAAAGTTCTGAAATGAATTTTTTTTTCAGTAAAGTTAGAAATGGGTGACAGAATAGAAAAATTCTAGATTCTTAGTGAATGTTTCACTTTTAACATAAAAGTTAGTATGACTTAACGATCATTATATATGAAAGTTTGAAACACTGCATTTTGAAATGCAGATTTGAAAAAAACTGGATCAAGAAATTATTAGTTTAGCTGCCAAGGGTTAATCTTTTTAAAATTTGCCCTCCAAACTCTAAACTCAGAAGGAGACCCTTTTAGGTTTCATCAATTTTTCAGTAGGGACTGCTTTAAGGGGTGTTAGTTTAGCTGCAGAGTTCGTTAGAAACTTAAGTTCTCATTTTTTTTTTTTTAAATAAATTTATTTATTTTTGGCTGTTTTGGGTCTTCGTTTCTGTGCGAGGGCTTTCTCTAGTTGCGGCAAGCGGGGGCCACTCTTCATCGCGTTGCGCGGGCCTCTCACTGTCGCGGCCTCTCTTGTTGCGGAGCACAGGCTCCAGACGCGCAGGCTCAGTAGTTGTGGCTCACGGGCCTAGTCGCTCCGCGGCATGTGGGATCTTCCCAGACCAGGGCTCGAACCCGTGTCCCCTGCATTGGCAGGCAGATTCGCAACCACTGCGCCACCAGGGAAGCCCTTAAGTTCTCATTTAAATCACATTCCTGTATTCGTTATTTTTCTGTGATCAATTTTATATTACTCTGTTTATCCATTTTGCAGAACAGGAGCTTAGCTTTCCAGATGAGAAATGTAGTGAAAAGTTATTTTTTCTCGGAAATGGCCAATGCTTTTTAACATGTGAGGGAAATCCTCTACTCCTGATCATGTACGATTCTCTTTTTGGGCCCTCTTTCTCGTTGTAGCTTAACAACAAGTCGCTGAAACCTTCTGTTTGGTGTTTTTTAGACCAATAGGGATCAGTACTTACCGTTGCCGGAGTTTTGATTGGCAGTTGGTGTGGCTGGGAGAGTGGGACGGGGGAGTCAGAGGTTGGAAATGGACACCAGCTGCAACTGAGCATCTAGTTTAAAGCAGTGGTTTCCCTCTGTCCTCTGAAAAGGCTTATCTGAGTTTATCTGCCAGCACAGGCTAGTCCCCCAGGAACTGGGCTGTGGTAATTTAAGGTTAGAGTTGTTATTTCTTTTATGTTTGATTGTTTTGTTCCCAAACGCTAAAAAAGAAATCGACTGAGGAAAAGTACTTAATGGAATGTTTCCCTTCTGGACTCATGACAACTCTGCTGTAGGACTGAAAGCTGAGCTAGATGCTGGCAGAGGGGCCCCCGACCTATAATCCCAGGGACTTTTAGGCTGGTATGGCCCCTGGGAGACTCTGGAACGGTTTGATTGGTCTCCTAGATCTGATACCTTGGTTTACTATTGACAGCTTATGTATTCCTGAGGGGACCTGACTCTTTTGGGCTGGCTTCGTAACTGGCAAAACCCCAAAGGGGGTTTCCTGGAACTGACCCCTGAGAGTGGAGTGGTGTGCATCAGGGTGTGTCTGCCTTGTTGTGGCACCTTTGTGTGCTCCCTGCCAATATTAGCTCAGAGCTCCCAAAGCCAGAAAGGGAACACTGGCTGTGACTGCGGGCAGAGAGTTCTACTACTTCAGGATGCATTCTCCATTTCCTACTGGTGATGGATAGCCCAGATCTGGAAATGGCTTTTTGTCACCTTGGCTCTAGTGGCTTGGGAGTGGAGGGCTAAGAGTAAGAGGTGACTTGCTTGACAGGTCAGTTCAGTGGTATTTGGTAAATGCAAATATATGTAGTTAAAGTCAGCAGCTATTGCTACACACCAATCCAATATTAAAAACAAAACAACCAACAATGATCTATACTGTACAGTACAGGGAACTATACTCAATATCTTGTAATAACCTATAAGGGAAAAGAATCTGAAAAAGAATGGATATAGATATATGTATATCTGAATCACTTTGCTGTATACCTGAAACTAACACAACATTGTAAATCAATTTTACGTCAATATAGAAAAAGGTAAATAAAAAATTACACCACCTGTATGCAACTTAAGTTGGGAAAAGAGTTTGTGACTATAATATCTGACTTAAATCAGTTTATGAACACCATCCGATTTCAAATAAGTTCAAGTGAAAACAAAACAAAATAAAACAAAGCAAAACAAAAAAACCCAAAGCAGCACAGCCAACATAGCTTTTGAGTTAGTTTGTTTTCCTTCTGTGGGTTGTACAAGGAGTGGGAGTATGGTCTCCATTCATGACGTTCCCATGTGGATTGAAGCTTCCAGGTTCTCTGCTTTAGTAATCATGTTCATCAGGATAGTTCCTTTGACTGGAAATTTGTCATTTCCATAAGCCTGGATCCCCAGTTGACAGGAGGTTTGGGTTACACTGTCATTTTATGATAAACTACATACTAGCCAAAGTAGGTCTTTGGATTGAATACCTACTGATTTATTTAATTCTGGAGTCAGTTTACATTCAACCCATGCACCTACTTCTGCCTCATCTTTGGATTATCTACCGTTGGAGAGATGTCACCCAGTGCAGCACATAGGCTACATTGGTGTAGCCTCATGGTTAAGGCGGGGCTTGGTCCAAATCCTAGACTGCCATTGGTGAGCGACATGACCTTAGGCAAGGAGCCTCAGCCCCTTCATTTGTAAAAGTGGGACAGCAGTGGTACCTTCTGTGTAGGATTGCTGTGAGCACTGAAGGCCTGAAGTATTCCACATACAGTGCCAGGTACATAGAAAGTACTCGGTGCATTATATCTATTATTTCTATTATATGATTATTAACAGCAGCATCAGTAGTAATAGCAGTAATAAAACATGAAAAAAATTATAACCCTGAATTGTGCAAGATCTTTAATCATCAAAATATTACATACAGTACATAATGCTTACTAAGCCAAGGATGCATGCTGATATAATTTTTGGAGAATTTTTAGTAAATTTAAGTGTAAAGAGTTTTCAACTGAAATTTGAATAAGAACATTACAATTTGAGGTCGTTCCCCAACAAACCACTTAATTAGAGTTCTCCTGTAATTTTTGAACACTTTATAGGGACACAGCGTGCTGTGCACGTCACTAAACCATATTTATTCACAGCCTACAAAGTGCTTACTATGATGCAAATGGGCACTATTCCTTTGCTTTTAGAGTCCTCATCTGATTTAAGGCTTCCTAAACCTGGCAAGTAGATTCCATCCCAAATGGCAGCTCTGTCTGATGAATGGTGGCTGCCTGCAGAGCTGGGAGAGGGGTTTTGGAGCCTTGTCTGGGATCAGCTGGAAAACACCCAGTGTGATTTTTTTGTTTGTTTGTTTGTTGTTGTTTTTGACTGCATTGGGTCTTCATCGCTGCGTGTGGGCTATCTCTAGCTGCTGTGAGCGGGGGCTACTCTTTGTTGCGGTGCGCGGGCTTCTCATTGCAGTGGCTTCTCTTGTTGCAGAGCACGGGCTCTAGGCGCGCAGGCTTCAGTAGTTGTGGCTCACAGGCTCTAGAGCACAGGCTCAGTAGTTGTGGCGCACGGGCTTAGCTGCTCCGTGGCATGTGGGATCTTCCCGGACCAGGGCTTGAACCCATGTCCCCTGCACTGGCAGGTGGATTCTTAACCACTGTGCCACCAGGGAAGCCCCCCACACAGTGTGATTGATTGTTGATGTCTGCTCTGGCCCCGGAGGAGGGAAGACCAGGGCTTATCCACATACTTGCCAGCCCTGTCTTAGACTCTGTGTAGTTGGACTCTGTCTTTCCAATTCGTGTAACTGAATGTAGAATATTTTCAGTCTGTAAGAGGGAAGAGAAATATGAGACAGTGGGTTGAATTGATGGATTATATCCTCTGCAAACATCTCACCGCGAATATGGGGTGAGGAGGTGGCCGCAGAGAAAGGGCAGGATTTCTGTGGTTAATGAAAATGAGTGATACTTCCCGGAAGAGATATTGATTATCCTGACTGTGAAACTGAACATCGAACCTTGTTTGTTGTTGTGAAACATAGGCAGGGTTCTTTCAAATCTGGCAGATGGGCAGGGGTGGTGGTAAAAGAGATAAGGGGCTTTGTGGAAAAAGGTGGTGGAGACAGGAGAGGGAGAAAAGCACTGGAATAGGTAGATTCGAGGATAAGCCTGCCCACTGTGCTGAGCCTTGGACATTGAAAAGTCAGGTGAACAATGAGTGTTTACCTGTGCCCAGCAATGTGGGAGGATTTTTTCTGCAGGTAATTTAATCCTTACAATCACCCTACAGACTGCAGTCTATTATACCCATTTTACAGATGAGAACATTGAGGCACAGAGTTGTTAAGTAACATGGCCAGGATCATTCAGCTCAATGAAACCAGATTCGAACCCCTGTCTTCTGATTTTGTGTGTGGTACTTGTTTCGTGACCCCACATTGCCCACCAGAAGGGCCCCTGATCGGAGATCAGTGAGAACCTGCTCATGCCGACCCAGAAAGCTGGCTGGGATAACAGTGTGTGAACTCATGCTAATGAAGGGGGAAGGGGCAGGACTCCACTCAGCTGTCCAGCAGGTAATTTTTAGGCACAGTGTCCTCAGGGCTTGTGAAAACAATAGCTTTGCTTCTTCAGAGACTCTGATAAAAGCTATAAGGAGTATGGGTTGAGATGGAAAGCTAATATTTCATAATAATAATAACTGCTGTTCACAGCATGTGCAGGAAGTACTCAGGGCTTTGCGTTTGTTGTTTGTATTCCTTACAGTAACTTGGCGTGGTAGCCATTGGAAGTGGAGACAATAGGTTTTTCTGAGCAGAGAGACCTGGGTTCAAATTATGCCTCTGTTCCCTAACTGGCAGGGTAGCTTAGCAAGCCTTTTTATTCCTCTGGATCTCAGTGTCCCCATTTGTAAAGTTGTTGGAGCTTCAAGAAATGGCAGCCATCAATAATATTATGAGTTTAAGTCAGCAATAATTCTCTGGTCTTTGGTAAATTTTCAGCTTTAAATGAACTATTAAGATGTAATTAAGGAAAAAGAATTGTTCTTATAATCAGACAATAGGTCCTGCATTCGATGGAACACATCCCTAGGAAGACCTGAGACTGTGAAACTGACATTGTTTATTGGGATTAGTGTGAGCTAAGAGGTCAGGGTCCGGTTACAGAGGCTGGAACCCCATTGTTTTTGATTTAACAGTGTTTAAAATTTTTTTGAGCCAAGATTTTAAATCCTGGGAGATGTCTTTCTCACCCCTACACATCATCTGGATTTCCCATTCTTCTTGAGACATCTGGAGATCTTTTGATCTCCATCCTGGCATGGATCCGCTGAAGCTGACTAGTGGTGGCCCCTTCATGGGGGCATATACCCCGGGGGTCTCCACAGCCCCCCACCATTCCCACCATCTTGCCCACTCTGAGCCATTTGTTCTTGAGCTCGTGCTATTCTTTTTCTTATGTTAGAAAGTGTTTCTTGGCATCTGTGTCTATCCAAAGTGGGTTGGATTGAGAGTATATTGAGAGGGTTATATATGTTTCATGAAAAATGGGAGCCAGTGAGAGTTTTTTTGTGGAAGAAAAGACATAACAGTCCCAAATGGTTATTAAGTGTTTGTTGGCTGCATTCCTTTATGTTAACTGCTGGACTCCCGTGGGCATTCGAATAGTCGACTCTTTGTGGAAGCTAATTATTATGGGAGGTAAAAAGTGTCTACTTCCTGTCTCTGCTGTGCCAGCCTCCCATCAGTCTGTAATCTCAGAAGTGCAGCTTGAGGTCATCATGCTCTAGAGCTTCTTTGGAAAGGTTGGAAATGACGTTGATCGTACCCTAAGCCCGGGCTGATCAGCGGCACCGCTGTCAGCATCTTGGGCTGCATAGTTCTTTGTCGTGGGAGGTTGTCCTGTGCGTTGCAGACAGAGAGCGGCGTGCCTAGTCTCTACCCACGGGGTGCTAGTAATACCACCGTCCCACCCCGTCCCCCAGTTGCGACAACCAAAAATGTCTCTAGACATTCTCCCACGTCCCCTGAGGGGTAAACTCCCTGATGGAGAACCCCTGCTCTTGTCACCAGTAGCGGAGAGGAAATGCTCACGATGTGATATAAGACTTAGATCGCTAAAACTGGAAGGAACAGAAGAGATCATTTAGTTCATCTTTCACTTCTGCTGAGGTGTGAGCTAGTAAATGACTAGCTGGCTCACGTCTACACTACGTGTCCTGATCCTCCTGGAACAGTGTGCTGGGGGGGTCGGGAGACTTGAAATCTGGTTCTGGTGGTGCCATTTAATCAGCTTTGTGTCTTTGGACAAGAAACTTTGCATTTCTGGGCCTTAGGCTTCTCATCCTGTGATTGTTGTTTTCTAGTTGAGATAATTCACATACCATAACCCTTTAAATTGTTGTTTTAGTGGTTTTTCATGTATTCACTGTGTGGTGCAACCATCACCGCTAGTTCCTTTCATCAACCCCGAAAAGAAACCCGTGTCCTTTAGCGGTCACACTCCCCAGTCCCTCCTCCCCGGGTCCCTGGCAACCACTGATCTACTTTCTATCTCTGGATTTGCCTATTCTGGGCATTTCGTATAAATGGAATCATACAATACGTGACCTTTTGTGTCTGGCTTCTTTCGCTTAGCACGTGTTCTCAAAGTCCAGGCCTGCTGTAGAATGTATCAGCACTTTGTTTCTTTGTATGGCTGAATAATATTCTATGTATGAACATACCACATTTTGTTTATTCATTCATCGGTCGAGGGATATTTGGGTTGTTTCCATTTTTTGGCTACTAGGAACAATGCTGCTGTGAACATCTGTGCTGGAGTTTTTGTGTAAATGTGTTTTTAGTTCTCTTGGGTATATTCCTAGGCGAGGAATTGGTGGTTCATATGGTAATAACTGTGTTAGCTTTGTGAGAACTGCCAGACTGTTTTCCAAAGCGGCTATTCTGTTTTACATTTCCACTAGTAATGTAGGTGGGTTCCAGTTTCCTCACATCCTCACCAGCACTTGTTATTGTCTGTCTTTTTGATTATGGCCATTTTAGTGGGTATGTTGTAGAATCTCGCTATGGTTTTGATTTGCATTTCCCTAGTGCCTAGTACTGTTGCTGTTGTTTCTTAAGAACTGGTTTAGATCTTTTTTATTTTTAAGAGCTAGCTTTAACTTTTTAATTTTTTTCTTTTATTCCACACTTAGACCAGTATGACAGAATTGAGTCTTTAGGGGACGTGTGTGTGTGTGTGTGTGTGTGTGTGTGTGTGTGTATAATTAATTGAGTTCATCAATTCCCATATGTTCATAAGTACCTTCTATTGCCCAGTGTTCAGCCATGTTTAGGACAGAATATATGGCATGATCCTTTCCCCCCAAGTAGCTAATCATCTGATTGAGGAGAAGAGCACAGAAAACAGAGCCATAGGGAATATAGTGCTAGAATGAATGATCTATCCTGTAGGTAAGTCCCCAGGGCAGATATATTTATCTGGGTAAGGGCAAAGGAAGTCATATTCTGAGCGAGACAGAAAGATAGCATCTCTTAAATGGGGAAGGTGGCTGTTTTTAAGATTCTAGAAAGTGTCACTTAAATAAAAGGCTCCAGTGGAAAATTGAGACTTTTTTTTCCAAAATATTTTGTTTGAGCTTGGCTTGTGAGCTAGAACAGATATCATCTTTCCTGTTCTCTCTTTTATTTTTTAAATAAATTTATTTATTTATTTATTTTTGGCTGTGTTGGGTCTTTGTTGCTGCGCGCGGGCTTTCTCTAGTTGCAGTGAGCAGGGGCTACTCGTCATTGCAGTGCGCGGGCTTCTCACTGCGGTGGCTTCTCATTGCGGAGCATGGGCTCTAGGCACGCAGGCTTCAGTATTTGTGGCACATGGGCTCAGTAGTTGCGGCTCGTGGGCTCTAGAGCGCAGGCTCAGTAGTTGTGGCGCATGGGCTTAGTTGCTCTGTGGCATGTGGGATCTTCCCGGACCAGGGCTCAAACCCGTGTCCCCTGCATTGGCAGGAGGATTCTTAACCACTGTGCCACCAGGGAAGCTCCCCTGTTCTCTTTTTGTCAAAGAAATGAATTTGATTTGTGTACCCATGCTGCCTTTTGTTGTAGACTGGATGATTCCTTTTCCACTGGCGTGCATTTCTTGTCATGCATGCTCTATAGTGAGTTCCATAGTGATATTTTAATAGTGAGCTTGGTTCTAAGAATTAACCGAGATGAGATGATTAATAATTCACCTTTTTACATTCCTTTTCCATTAAAGGAGGGAAAACAGCGTCATCCTTCTAACAAGATTAAGTCTGCATGTTAGGTTCAGAGAGCGTAGGAAAACCTCACTGGCTGCTGAGAGCTTCTACCTTCAGGGCCTCACCTTTTGGCCTTGCATCTTGGGCCGTCTGATCTGAATCTGACCTACCTTCGCAGCATTTTCTTTCACTATTCTTCAGACCACTGTATACACACACCAGGCTTTTTTTTAAACCCCTGCCTTCTGTGCGTTTTCTCATGCTGCTTTCCTTGCCTTGATTGTGCCAACCTTGCATTGAAACTGGTCAGAATCCCCTCCTTTCTTTGAAGCCCATGCCAATAACATTTCCCAATGAAGGCATCCCTCCTTCGCCCTCCAAACTGGGAGGATGCTGTTTCCACAGCCCTCCAGGGTGTGGAACTGCTCTCCTGGCACCCAACGCATTTCACCCTTGGTTACAATTATTTTGTACCCAGGTGGTTTGCATGCCAAGTTCTAAGCTCATTGCGGTCAGGTCCTATTCATCTTCTTATCACCCACTGCACCACGTTTCCTGTTAGAGAGCTTGGCATGTTGTATTTATTGAACACGTGGAAAAGAAATATTATTTCTGTAGCTTCCACATCAAAAACAAAAGCTAATAACAGTTGGTGACCACGCCAGGGCGGGACTGGAGTGGAGTATGTGGTAGACGAAAGTCTGATTGGAAAACAGAAAGGCTGCGAGGGCCATGATTTATTTCGCTGCTTTGTAAATAAGTGGCATGAAGAATCTACGTTATTAGGGATAATTTTATTACAGTATTACGTCTCTTATCCAGATATCATAATTCTAGAACCTTCGTTTGGGAGGAAGCAGGGAGACCTCTGAGAGGCCGTCAGCTGTTCTACATTCAGCAGAGCAGGGGTCAGGGAGCTGCCCTCAGGGCCTCACCCTGAAGACTGGGAATGCAGTAGGACCCTGCAGCCTTGGGCCCCGCTGAGGGAGCACCAGGGGAAGCTCTTGAGAAGGGACAGCCACCTTCTGAAAGCAGAAACAGAGAATTCCAGAAACACAGCTTTGGGCTCTGTTTGGCATAAAATAAAACAGCGGGCTCTTGTAAGTGGGCTCTGAGAATGTCAGTGCACCACATCAAAGGACAAAAATGGGCCAGAAGGATGATGCCTTGTCCAGAACAGATCAGATCAGGTTTGGCACATTTTGGTTTGATGTACCCTGCTGAACAATGCAGGAACACATGTGGTGCATTTCAGAAAGATTTCTAAAATAAAAGTAGCTTAAAACAAGATAATAATAAATCTGTGCTTAAAGGGCCAAGTTTCAATTATACGGAAAACCCCACTCTCCAATCCCAGGAGAAAGTAACTTACTTGCTCTTAACTCTGTGCCCGTGTGGCCTACCACTTTTCTTTCTCTCTGCCTTTCGATATCACAGCTGTAGACTCTTTTTCCTCATCATCTTAGGAGCCGTTTATTTTATATTCTTTCTGTATTTCTCATGCTGTGCTTCTCTTCCTTGCTTCCACATGAGCTGCAGCGTTTATAGCCCATCCCGGGCACCTTCCCCACGGAGCACCTGCCTTTGGGCTGCCCTGTCCCTGTGGGCACTCCTGTGTTAGTGCCAGTTTTATATGGAAGTTACTTGTTGACAAGCCCTGTCTCCACCCCCTTCCCCAACGACTATGCACTGCATCACATTGGAGGCCTTGGTTTGTCACTTATGTTCCCCTAGTTACTAGGGCAGCGTTTACAGCCTCGCAAGGTCTCCACAAGGTCTTGTAAAACCTGTTGAGTGAACCATGCCTCCTTGACCTTTTAGAGACTTCGGTTTTTCTTTGTGCTGCATCTCTCTGCTCTCTCTCTAATTCCTTTTCTCTTTTTTTTTTCAGTTTTAATATTTTTTTTCATTGAAGTAGAGTTGCTTTACAATGTTGTGTTAATTTCTCATTCTTTGTTAACTTCTCCACTGATTCTTTGGAGTCAAGACGGAATGCAGAAATGACATGGCTGAAGATAATGAGGACTCTGAGGTGGAGACACCAGAATTTGGAGGCACTCTTCAAGACAGACTGTCTTATCTGGGCTGCAGGAATCAGGGTCGTCTGTGGGAAGGGTGAGAGCTTGCAGAGGTTCGAGCTAGCTTTGAAAGCTCCTGGTGGCGGTTGTGTGGCATCTAAACAGAATGGAGTGTCCAGCTGAATGGGAATTTTCAGCACACAAGGCGCACTAACCAGCCTGGCTCAGTAGCCCGAGGAGGGAAGAGAAAGCTGATGGGACCAGTCCATGGGATGCGGGTGAGAAGGCCCAGACTTTCTCTGAGGCATCAGTGTGCAGCCACTATGGAAATACTAATTCATTATATGATCCCCCTAAAGTAATTGTGAGAACAATCTGCTGTCCCCATATTATTTGTCAAATGTAAATAGATATAGTTTCTAGATCACCTCTTAGGATCTCTTTTCGCACATCTGAGAATGGACTGACGGAGAATTGGGAGGAACCTATTCCAAACACACTGTTGCAGGGCAGCACCTCCGGCCGTTGATAAAAGCATGGCTTTTGGCTGCAGTCCTGTCGTTCTTGGTGGAAAATACCATCCTCAGCAGGATTTCCTCATTACTGCAGAGGATTTGGATTATTACAGCAAGTTTTGCTGGAGCAGGTTTTTCTACAGACTCTCCTCTAATTAACAGGAAGCATGTGTGTGAACAGTAGTGTATAATTTTCATAGATAGTCTTGCAGAATTGTAGCATTCATTTTAAGTTCATATTTTATACTTGGCTGACTTTTTCCTGTAAGGAAGTAAACATGTAATCTTGACAGGGAATGTAAAAACAGTAACATCAAACCACCCACATCTTTCATTCCAGGTTTTTGCTAATGTTTTTTATGGCTTCTCATTGCCAAGTACTACAAGTTGTTCTGTTTTCGTTTTTGTTTTTTTTTCAAAATGCAGCGTAAAAGCAATTTATTGCATGAGTTGATGGAGACATTAGTTAAAGCCATTTATATTGCATCAAGCAGGTGGGAAAGGAGGCAAATCAGCTAACAGGTATGTGACAAGAAGGTCCTCGGAGCCACCCTGCTGAGTCCCAGAGGGACACAGACGTGACACACACATGGTCTTCATCCGCCAGAGAAATTTGCAGTTAAGTTGGGGAAAGAGGCACAGATACACGCCACTGCTATAAACAGCGCCAGTCTGTATATCATTAAATGGTGGTGACCGTGGGTATAATGGGCATTTGACGAAAAGAGGATCTGGGAGGGCTGTGGTTGGTATAAGTCAGGGTTTCTCAGCATCAGCACTGTTGACGTTCTGGGGGGCTGTCCTGTACATCACGGGGTGTTTAGCAGCATCCCTGGTCTCTGCCCACTAGATGCCAGTTGTACCTGCCAACTGTGACAACCAAAAATGTCTGCAGACATTGACAGCTGTTTCCTGGGGGGAACAAAATTGCCCCAACTGAGAACCACTGGGTAGGCATAGTTGATTGCAGTGTGGGCTTTGGGGCTGAACCTTGAAGAATAAATAGAACTTGGACAGGAAGTGTGGGCTATATGGAGATGGTTTAGTTAACAGAAGCCATTATGTAAAGACCCAGTCAATTTCTTGTTTTCTTTTTTCTTTATTTACTTGTTTACTTATTTATTTATTTATATATTGGAGTATAGTTAATTTACAATATTGTGTATGTGTCAAGTGTACAGCAAAATGATTCAGTTATACATATCTATATTCTTTTTCAGATTCTTTTCCATTATAAGTTATTACAGGGTATTGAGTATAGTTCCCTGTGCTATACAGTAGGTCTTTGTTAAGGATCCAGTGGATATTTTTGAGGTGAGAGTGACATTTAGGTGGGTATTTGTCATTTGGCCTGTCTCTGGATTTAGGCTTCAGTCATCTGATTATTCCCACTTAGAAGCCTTTTCTCGTTGCTTGCCCTTGGACCATGATTTTGAACTGGTCATTGTCTATTTGAAACTTTCATTTGTACGTTTTACACCTTGTGTTCACATTATGTGTGTCCTTCTCTCTTGGGATTTTTAAACAATTTAATGTCTTTGGCACAGGGTAACTTTAGTGATTATTTGGCAATGCTTAAAGCTGTTCCCTAAAGAAATAAAGGAGAATGCGTTTTGTTTCATTTGCATCTTCTGTGAATGGAAAAAGATCTGTGCCTTGGGCACTGTTTTTATAGTGGTGTTGGTAGGTCTGTGTCTCTCTACTCGTAATTTGGATTCCTGTTTGGACCCCTGGATGGCACTGGTGTCAGGTTGTGGAGGCTGATTGCTTAGCCTGTGGCCATGGTCCTTTGCTCATGTCTTCTCTAGAAGCTTTGAAGAACTTTAGTTTGCTGAAATTCCACCTCCCACTTGAACTTTTTAAAAAAATTTTATGGAAGTGTAGTTGGCTTACAATATTGTGGTAATTCTGCTGTACAGAAAAGTGATTCAGTTATACATATATGTATTCTTTTCCATTATGGTTTATCACAGGATATTGAATATAGTTCCCTGTGCTATTCAGTAGGACCTTGTTGTTTATCCATTCTGTATATAATAGTTTGCATCTGCTAATCCCAAACTCCCAATCCTTCCTTCCCCCACCCCACCTCCTTCTGCCACTTACTTTTATTTATTTATTTATTTATTTTTAATTAATTAATTAATTAATTTTATTTTTATTTATTTTTGGCTGCGTTGGGTCTTCGTTGCTGTGTGTGGGCTTTCTCTAGTTGAGGCGAGCTGGGGCTACTCTTTGTTGCGGTGCGCGGGCTTCTCATTGTGGTGGCTTCTCTTGTGGAGCACGGGCTCTAGGCGCATGGGCTTCAGTAGTTGTGGCACGTGGGCTCAGTAGTTGTGGCGCACGGGCTGAGTTGCTGCACCTGCCACTTACTTTTTAATTACCCCTCTTTTCTTTCTTTGAACATATTGCTCATACTTACTGTATGTTCCATATCTGATCATTTTAATATCTGAAGTGTTTGTGAGTTTTTTTCTTCCCTTCTGTTTTTGCATCTCTGACTCATGGTGCATTGTATGTTTCTGGAATGCTTAATTTTTAAATATTAACTGCTTCCTTGCTAATATCTTGAAACTAGTTGCTTGAAATCATGCATGGAACTCAAGCCTTTGTATTTTCGTTTGGGATCATATTCTGGGACTAGAATTCTTGGTTTCCCAATTCCTAGACGTAAATCGCTTGGCAGAGTGGGGAAGCGGATGTGGGGCTGCTTGTTAGGAGATGTGGATTCCAGTCCTAACTGCTGGGTAAGTTCCTTAACTAACGTCTCGGTGTCTCAGTTCTATCATTTTGTCAAAAGAGTAGGTTGACAGGTCATTGAATAGTTGTAGAATAGATGGCTCATTTCAGGGTCACAGTCTAGGCACTGGCAATTTCATGTCCATTGTTTCTGCAAGTTTATCATTTTCCAAGGCAGGGTATAGGGTACTTGAAAGTCAAAGAGGTATAGCATAAGCTCCCTGCCCTCCAGAATTGAAATTACTTGACTCGACAGGAGCCAGTAGCTCTCTTAGACACACAATGAATATGGGTCGTGTTCTCTGGAAGTTCAAAAGAAGTAAGTGGAGAATATTCTGGACAGAGGTGGTGCTGTGTGAGAGGTGGACTCAAAGCTAGGCGTTGTAGGAGGTAGGACTTCGCTGTTGAGAAGTCAAGAGGGCATTCAAGGCATGGGAAGCAAGGGTTAGTCGCTGTGGTGAGGAACTAAGTGTAGCGAGAGGAGAGGTGCGAGGTTACATGGAGAAGCTGGGACCTCAAATGCCAGCCCCACAGCCCTTAGCCATACCTGCAATGTCCCCATCCTTCCCACCCTAGCCCTCGACAACCACTGATCTACTTTCTGTCTATAGATTAGTCTATTCTCTGGACATTTTATATAAATGGAATTCTACAATGTATGGTCCTTTATGACTTTTTTTCACTTTAGCAAAATGTTTTCAAGGTTCGTACTTAACTGTGCCCTGTATCAGTACCTCGTTCATTGTTACGGCCACATAATATTCCATTGGATGGATATGAAATGCAAATTCTTGAACCCCATCCAAGTCTTACCAAATCAGAAACTTTGGAGTCAACCTCCTTTCCGCAGTCTGTGTTTTGACAAGCCCTCCAGGTGACTCAGGTGCACTTATGGGTGGAGAGCCACAGCTGCAGGGTGGGTGGGAGAGGGACATGAGTTGGAGAGGTGGGCCTCGTGGGCCTGGGCATGGATTTTTGCCTTCATTTCAAGGATAATGGGAAGTTTCTGGAAGGTTTTTAAGCAGAGATCTGAAACCGTTATGTTTATGCTTATTAAAAAAATTCATTTTAAAAAGGATGTATTGTACAATGCAGGGAATATAGCCAATATTTTGTAATAACTGTAAATGGAAAGTAACCTTTTAAAATTGTATAAAAATTAAAAAAAAAAGTTTTAATAAATAAAATTTTTTAAAAATTCATTTTAGCTTCTCTGTGAAAAGTGGCTTTGGGGGAAAGCTGGCCGGAAGAAGATACAGGAAGATACAGGTTGACCAGAGATGATAGCTTGGCATGGGCTAGTGGGAGTGAAACTGGAGAAACATGGATGGGTTCAAGAAAAAATTTGAAAGCAGAAACTTGATGATTAATGACTCGATGATTAATTGTATCATCAGGGAGAGTCAAAGATGGAATCCCAGTTTCTGGGTTGGGCAGGTGAGTGGGTGGTGGTGCCATCACTAGACCTTCTGAATTTTCTGATTTTCTAATATGTGGGTAAATGTTAATCGCCTGTTCCTCCCCCTGGAACCTACTCTTTCAAGCAACCCTCGGGGACAACCTATCAGATGACATTTGAGTACATACTATGTGGAAAATACTCTCGGGAGACCCACCATACACATCTAGAACCATAATATTAATATTAATGTGTGTAACTATATAAAAATAAAAAATGTCTGAGAAGGTGAAAAATAAAGATGTAACCAAGGTGTTTGGACTCGGGTGTGTGTCTTTTTAAGCACACAGGTGAATTTCCATAGTTTAGAGAAAAGAGATGGAATGTTTGATGAGAGGAGAGAAGAGATCTGAGGTTCGTGGCCAATTCCGAAAGGACCGCCGGCATGAGGTGAGGTGCTTGGCTGTAGGGGTGTGATCCAGGGTTCTGAAGGTGAGATGGAGACAGGACACCACTGGTGAGAGGCCTGAGAATCTAGGAGCAGCAGACTGTACAGCTGTCTTAAATTTTTTATTTATTTATTTATTTTTAAAAATCGAGAGCCAATGAGGAATTGTAAAGATCTGAAAAAGGTAGTGGTATGTGCTTGAGAAGAACATTCTCGCCTGCCTTTAGAGGGGAGTGGGTAGGACAGTAAAATCCCTGGAGGTGTGGCTGGCAGCAGCATAAGAGTTGTAGAAATGGGATGAAATCAGCAAGATAAGGGGAGTGGTAGAATTTTCAGGGCTTGGCAGCTGAAGGAAAGAGAGAAGAACAAAGAAGAGGAGATGACTTCATGGTTTCTAGGAAAGTGGAAGACCCTATGCCTGCTGTAGCTCGTGATGCAGGGCTTGTAGAGAGAGGAAGGCTGTGAAAGACACTGACTGTAGTTTTTTAACATGAACGAGTGATCACATGGGATTAAATATTTAAGTGTAGTTTTGAAGAATAAAGTTATTAAATTTGAGGTAGCAGATTTTATTGACTCCTTTATCTTTTTCATTTTAATTCGATTCTCGTATTGTCTTACTAGGCTGTCTTTTAAAGTTATACCAAGAATTAGAAGCAAATATTGTTTCAGTAACCTATGATCTGGAGTGTGAAGGGACTTGCCTACGCTATTCTGAAAATACCAGTTCACAAACAGAAAATAACAGGTAGGACTTCCCTGGTGGCACAGTGGTTAAGAATCCGCCTGCCAATGCAGGGCACACGGGTTCGAGCCCTGGTCTGGGAAGATCCCACATGCTGCAGAGCAGCTAAGCCCATGCGCCACAACTACTGAGCCTGCGCTCTACAGCCCGCGAGCCGCAGCTACTGAGCCCGCGTGCCTAGAGCCAGCCTGTGCTCCGCAACGAGAGAAGCCACCTCAATGAGAAACCTGCTCACCGCAACGAAGAGTAGCCCCTGCTCGCTGCAACTAGAGAAAGCCCACGCACAGCAACGAAGACCCAATGCAGCCAAAAATAAATAAATAAAATAAAATATATTTAAAAAAGAAAAAATAACAGGTAACGTTTTTGTTAGTGGCAGATTAGATTAGAGTTCACTGGAAGAATCATTCTGCCAGCGGCAGGACAGCTGGAACCTCTCTTTGATCAGTTCTAAAATATTTCTTTAAACCCAAGAACCGTAGACCATAAACTCTGCTGACACCTGGCTAAGTTTCGGTTAGGGAACTAAATGAAGTGATTGGATTTAGTTATATCTTCTTGATCTTAATCTGTGATTCCAAAACTGTGACTCCAAATAAACAGGTGCTTAAATTGATGTTGGTTATCAGCTTAAAAAATTGATGTTGGTTATCAGTTTAAAAATACGCCAGACGGACTTTTAGTCCTAGAGGACAGCCATGGGGACATTTGTTAATTCCTCTTTGCTTGTCTGACATTTGTGGTTCTCCCTGTTCCACTTTCTAGTTTTTTTTAAAAATTTATTTTATTGAAGTATAGTTGATTTACAATGTTGTGTTAATTTCTGCTGTACAGCAAAGTGATTCAGTTATACACATATATATACATTCTTTTTCGTTTTCTTTTCCATTATGGTTTATCACAGGTTACTGAATATAGTTCCCTGTGCTACAGTAAGACATTGTTGTTTATCCATTCCATATATAATAGTTTGCGTCTACTAACCCCAAACTCCCGGTCCTTCCCTCCCCCCACGGGCACTTTCTAGTTTTAACTCTAGCATTCTTTTTCTCAGTCCCTGTATGCAGCAGAGACGGGAAAGTCCAAAAGATTACTCTCGTGAACACACAGCAAGGGACAGCGCCTGTCTGTTCCTGGGTTTGGTGAGTCTGGCCTGGGCAGTTGAGGCGCATGCTGCTGTGACGAGCTCCGTGCATCGTGTGCCTGAGGAGACCCCATCCTGCCCTCGTCCCTTGTAGGCTGCCCTAGCCTGCCTCGCAGGATGGGAGGACGACAGGGTTGGCCTGAGGATACAGCCTCGCAGAAGATGTGCTAGCGTGATAGCAATCATGCTCACTTCTAAAGGGAAACCCATTTTTACCAAAGGGTATGTTCCCAGAGAGTGGATCCTGTCAATGGAAATAATCAATAAACAATCGTAAGAATAGAAAAGTTTTATTTGAGCCAAACTAAGGACTAGCCAGAAGCCCGCTTCCCACGTGACTCTGAGAAACTGCTCTGCAGAAGCAGGGTTTCCAGCACAGTTTTATATCTTGTCAGAACAAAGGACATTAAACAAGTCAGGGTTACATTTCTTCAAGATTTCAGAAAAAGAACATTCCAGCCAGTACCCAGCAAGTCAGCATGGCCTTGGCCCCTGGAAAGGGAGTCTTATCCTCAAAGAAGGACCAGCATTGGCATCCCAGGAAGAGAGGCATTTAATCTCTATTTTTTTTTTTTTTTTTTTTAATAATGAAACTTTCTAGGAGTTAAGCCAGCATTTTATTTATTTATTTATTTATGGCTGTGTTGGGTCTTCGTTTCTGTGCGAGGGCTTTCTCTAGCTGCGGCGAGCGGGGGCCACTCTTCATCGCGGTGCACAGGCCTCTCACTGTCGCGGCCTCTCTTGTTGCGGAGCACAGGCTCCAGACGCGCAGGCTCAGTAGTTGTGGCTCACGGGCCCAGTTGCTCCGCGGCATATGGGATCTTCCCAGACCAGGGCTCGAACCCGTGTCCCCTGCATTGGCAGGCAGACTCTCAACCACTGTGCCACCAGGGAAGCCCTTAATCTCTATTTTTAACATGGACATTCTTTACTTTTAATCGATGTGTCCTCTTCTCTAATAATTAAAGCAGATGTACAATGTATGTTTGATAGGCCACAGTCTATTTTAGTCAGCATAAAATTCAATGTAACTCATGGGAAAGCCAGAATGACTTCCCCATATCTCAGTCTGTGAACATTTCTTTTTATCAATCCTCTCTGCATTACCTAGTTTCATAGTTTGGGCACGGTCAGTGCTTTGACTCCCTGTAACTTTGTTGACTCCCTGTAGCTCCCAGCTTTCCTGGGGGCAAGCTGAAGGAAGGCAGAGGCAGGTGTGTACCCACTAAGCCTAGCACAGTGCCTGGCACCTGCTCGACCCTCAGAATGTCCTTCTGGAGTGAACAAATGAGAGACTCACTGAAGGAATGGCATTGTACTGGGCCCAGGTGTCCTCAGTGATTGGCAGGAGAGTAAGCTTGCCAAAGAGCAGAATAGCCGATGAGGTCTGTGGCCTTAGAATTAAAAGTGTAATAACAATAGTGACTAATGTGTGTTGAGCTCTTTCCCTACGTGCCGTGCACTAAGAACATTACGTCATTTAATTTTCGTCACCACCGTCTGCCCTAAGTTCTGATCTGCATTTCACCGATGAGGAAGCTGAGGCTTTGATAGAAGAAGTAACTTGCCCGAGGTGACAGATCCATCCCGTGCTGGTTGTCCGGAACTAGAACACAAATCAAAATGAAGTGGCCCCTATGGGGATCAGGCCACTGCCCTTGACATCATCATCAGATGTTCTAACTGTCATGGAAAAAGTCACAGATGAACCAGGGCCCCTCGAGGACATCAAAGTCACAATTCCAGTACCTTCTCTACACCATTCCTGTTCTAGTGCTACCAAACTGCGATAGGAGAGGCTCTTTCATCTGAAACAGGGGGAGAGAGAGGGAGAGTGTGTGTGAGTGTGTGTGTGTGTGTGAAGGCTTTCCTTTAGGTAGGTTATTTTTGGAACAGTGTTAAGTGTTGGACTCACAGGCAGGTCTGTGGTCATGCTGAGCCATCAACACAATGATGTATTGTTAACAGAAACAGGGAAGTTAGGAGAAGGAGGTGGATTGGTAGGTTGATCTTATGACAACAAAACCTTGTCAAAACCTTGTTTTGTTGTTTTGTTTTAGCAGTGAAGTTTGAGGTGATGGTGGGACGTTTAAGCATACATTTCCAGAAAGGCTTTGGCACTGTGGATTGGCCCTTGTGAAAGAGGCCAATTTTGAAATGCAAATTTTAGATATGTCTCCATAGAGGTGACAGTTGAAGATGTGGAAGTATGTCATGTCTTCAAAGTATTAGTGTCAAGAGAAAGCAGATTATAAAGGATATGCAAATGGAGGATAGCATCATTAGAATTAAAGGACAGGAATAATCATTTTTCTGGTCCCATTCATCAGTAACGCAAAAGTGGTGAAAATTTTGTAGTTAAAATCCTACTCTCTTCCCTGATGTCAATTAGTTGTTCCTGAAAACGAATTGAAAGACGTTAGATTTTTACATTAAAAAAACTCACTGAAATTTTTCATTTGAAAGACTTTTAGTAGATTAGAGAATAATGTTTCTAGGTTTTCGTAGTGACAACTTTTATAGACAACAAGCATTGTTTTCAGTAACAAAACAATAATATCAAACATTTCCTAAAATCCATTTTGTGAAATAGTTACCTGATAAAGTATCATCTTTACTTTGAAGGGACAAATCAAGAAAGAAGAGGGGGTGCATGTGTATGTGTGAGCATCTCTGTGTGTTTTAATATCTGTTAAGTAGCTTACTATTGATATCATTTGTCATCATGAAAAATGTCAGCCCGTTTGGAACAGCTTTCTTTTTTTATAAAAAAAAATATATCTAGAATATTCTTAAATTTCCAATGGTTGGATAATGTTCTAAACATTAGAGTTAAATACTTAATAGAATCCATGCATATGCAATAAGATAACTATGAAGATTATAAAAGCAGGAAATATTTGTAATACAACCGAAACATTCTACCCAAAATGTGTATGTTATTATGGCATCCATATAAAGTCTGTTTCTGAATGTTGAATCCTTGGAAGGTAATATAAAAAATAATTACTTCAGGATGATATTATGTTTTTTTTTTTAATTGAAAAGACGACTTAACATTATAAACATGGAAAAAAGAAGCCAATGCAAGTTGGTTAAGAAAACAGGATCCAGAGTATTTACTGGTTAAAAAGAAAATATGTTAAAAGTATTTATTCAAGCTCAATAATGTTTATTTGTTTAATACAAACATATGGAGGGCCTAGTAAGTACCAGGGACTGTGCTAATGATACACAGACAAAAAAGCACAATCTTTTCCATCATTGAAATTGTATTGCTTTAATTTACAACATATAATAATGATTCTTTCAAAAATTGCCCTGTAGTTCACAGTTCCTCTTTCTGACACTCTGATTTCCTAAAACTCAAGTTTCAGTCTCTTGCAAGACAGCCTCTCTCATTGTTATCTTCGGCTTGGTAGCCTGGTATTTGCTTTCTAGTAAGACAGACTGAAATAGACACCAGAGGCACAGCACTTTACGTGTAATCTCATGTTGAGTTAAACAGCATTTGAATGTTGCCAGTGAGCCCGTGGCTTGTTGGGGTTTCTTCTACACCCCGTCCTGTTCCCCAGCAAGGAAACATATCGGTGGGTGTTTTAGGGGAGGGGTGTGTCCGTTTGCAGGTAAGAGAGAACCTGAGTAACGTGAACTTAAATGAACAGAGGTGTTTTGGTCTCTCCAGGTAAGTCTGGAGACTGATTTGTTCAGGGCCTGTATTTCTGGGATTCTCTTGGCCTTTTCCTGATGCTTGTTGCCTGTTAGTGGAAAGGCGGCCCCTGCACCTCCAGCCCTCACACCAAGGTTCCAAGCAAGAAGAGGGAGGAAGGGCAGGGACAAAGAGCCCTGGTATTGATCCATTAGCTTCAGCAGGAGAGCAGAGCCACGTGCGGAAGCTCCACCCATTGGACTTTGGCCCCCAGCTTAGCAGTGGGCTCTGGGTCAGTGACTTGCCAGCTGCAAGGGTGGCTGGGAACACGGGGCTTTCACTTTCTAGTCTTCACAGGAGAGGTAGTGAATAGCTTGGGGTAACTAGTCTATCGCCTGCCATTTACATCCTCTTTATGAGAATATAATGCCTAGTGAGTCCAACAGTGTGGTATTAGTTAAAGAATTTGCCATGGAATGATAGATCTTCGAGGTACCCTACTCAATTGCTTGGAAGTTCCTGTGTCTTTGCCCCAGAAAAGATCATCAGACCTTTCTTCCCATTTTATTTGGAAGGAGGAGTTGTCTTCGGGCCCCTTACCCCTCCAGGTCTAGTCCAGCCCCTCCTCTGTAAGTCTTATCAAGTTGTAAGAAAATCTGTCCTCTCTGTCCTCTTTCCTCTGCCTGCCTTTGACTTTTTCCTTGTGACAGACATAAAAGGCCCTAATCAGCCTTACATCTGCCTCAAGTCAGAAGAAAGAAAACTGTGTATTTGAAGTGTGAAAGGAGGTGAAATGAAGAACTGTTACATCCAATGCCTAAAGCCTTTGAAAGTTCTATGAAGTTAATTTATATTTTTTGCAGAAGGCCACATCTAGGGCAAAGAAAGAAAAGTTAACATGCTCGAATGAATGAAGCAATTGAGCAGTGCCTATTACTGTTTAGCTCTCATTTAATCCTCCCAATAAACCTGTGAAAAAAGAGTCTGGGTCCATTTCACAGATTTGGAAACTAAGGCCAAAAGAGAAGCTTAGTAATATCTCCAAGGCTACTTGACTCACAGGGCCAGGGTTAAAACCAGGTCAGTCTAACTCTAAAATACATACTTTTCTTTTTTTCCAGTTTTTCTTATTGTCTGCCATCTGTGCTTTGTCTTTTTTTTTTTTTTTAATTGAAGTATAGTTGATTTACAATGTTGTGTTCGTTTCAGATGTACAGGAAAGTGACTCAAGATACACATATATGTGTGTGTGTGTGTGTATATATGTATTATATATATGTATTCTTTTTCAGATTCTTTTCCCATATAGGTTATTACAAAATATTCAGTAGAGTTCCCTGTGCTATGCAGTAGGTCCTTGCTGTTTATGTACTTATATATATAATATATATGTATTCTTTTTCAGATTCTTTTCCCATATAGGTTATTACAAAATAGTGAGTAGAGTTCCCTGTGCTGTACAGTAGGTTCTTGCTGTTTATGTATTTTATATATAGATGTATGTATATGTTACTTCATAATTTATCCCTCCCTGCCACCTTTCCCTTTCTCCTTTGGTAACCATAAGTTTTCTATGTCTGAGTCTCTTTCTGTTTTGTACATAAGTTCATTTGTATCATTTTTTTTAGATTCCACATATAAGTGATATCATAAGATATTTGTCTCTGTTTGACTTACTTCACTTAGTATGATAATCTCTAGATCCATCCGTGTTGCCGCAAATGGCATTATTTCATTCTTTTTTTGTGCTTTGTCTTTACACTTGCTTTCCCACAATTGTTCACATTAAATCTCAGTTAGAAAAAAAACAAGCCCTATCTTATTCAAACTGATAATGTCTTTATTTACTAGGGACGCCCAAGGTCCCAGGGTACAGCCTCTGCTGTGTTCACCCCGGAATTCAAACATGATTAGACACGTCTGGAAGCGTCTGGAAGAATCTGGCAGGGGCTGCTTAGTTACATAAGTTAACTGGCAGCCTTCTGGGAAAGAACTAACCCTACGCGAAGAGAGAGTGGAGAAGTGCAAGTTTACTTGCACTCAGTGCCTGAGGATAGGGGGTAAGTGTAAGTCAAGTGCAGTAGAATTTCGTTAGCCTGGCCTCTGATCCGGTCCCTAGGGATTGCTGGAGTCAGGACGTTGCCAGTGAAAGCTACCAGCGTCTTCACTAAGATTTGCACGGGTCACTGAGTGTTCATGCTGCATCACCAGATTCAGCAGCACCAGCCCAGACAGCTTATCACCGGGGCCGGTGCATCAGGGCTTGGGTCTTCAGCAGATTTGGGTCCTGCAGGGCCCCGGAGTTGAAAGGGTCAAGTTTTATTGTCTTAGTCTATTTGGGCTGCTATAAGAAAATGCCACAGACTGGGTGGCTCAAAAACAACAGGGATTTCTCACAGTTCTGGAGGCTGGAAGTCCAAGGTCAGGGTGCCAGCATGGTTGGGTGCTGGGGAAACCCCAATTCTGGGTAGCAGACTGCAGTCTTTCGGCTGTGTCCTCACATTGTGGACGGGAGCAAGAGAGCTCCTGGGCCTCTTTCATAAGAACACTCCACCCTCATCACTTAATTACCTGCCATTAACCTCACCTTCTGATGCCATCACCTTGGGGGGTAGGTTTCAGCATAGGGGTTTTGGGGTGACACATTCAGGCCATAGCACTTACCAGTGCAGTGGCCGAGAAGGCTGCTTCGGAGCACATGTGAGGAGCTCACTTAAGAGCTCCTGGAAATATCTGGGGGAAAGTGGTAGGGGGTGATAGAATTCTATGGTAGCAGTTGGAAGCAGGGTCGGGGAAGTACCAACATATTTGCTTGATTTTCAGTTATCATCAATTTGCAAATTTATCAACAATCTCATAAAAAAACATTTGGGCAAAACAAAATACTACATTATGCACTTGCAGTTTTAAAAATTAACTGACAATAGCATTTATTTAAACATAGAATCACATCCAACTTCCTACTTCAATGTCAGTGTCAATTTTAGAAGGGAAGCCTTTTTCACATTCGGGGTCCAAAGATTCTTCTGAATTATTTAGGGTGTTTACTGTTTCATGTAACATCGTAGACACACTCCTTTTTAAATTCATACAGCTTTAGTATTCACTGAGAAATATTGGTGTTTGATCTACTTTCCTGTTTGCCTAAGCTTCAGTTACATTTGTTCCTAAATTAAATTATCAATTTAGTTTGATCTCTCGAATATCACCTGGAAAACTTTGATGTTCAGCACTGGGGTAATAATTCTTGAATCATCCACTCAGTTAATATTTTCGTACGCCAGGCCCCGTGCTTACGGAGCTGACACTCTGGAGCAAGAAGTGAGCATAAAAACAAATAAACAGATAAATAAAATTGTAATAAATTTAACTAATAAAACTTCAGCTTAGGTGGCAAGAGAGGGCTCTCCAAGGGGGTGGTACTTGAAGTGTCTCATCCTCATGATGGAAGAATCAGCACTGCTGTGACACTAGTCCTTGTACTTGTGAAAATCCTGGCTGTTCATTAACAACCGTTTACTGAGTGTCTGCACTGTGCCAGATACCGTTCTAGACCCCAGGGATCCAGCAGTGAACAGAACAGCAGACAAAAATCCCCTGCCCTTGTGGAATTTGTGTTCTAGTAGGACGAGGTGGACAAACAAATGTGTAAAACGACAGTATGTCAGATGCTGCGTGCTATGGTAAAATAAAGCATTGAAAGGGAATAGGGAGTTTTGGGGGAGGGAGGCTGGTAAAAGTGTAAAATCACATAGGCAGGGAAGGCCTCACTGAGAAAGTGAGCTTTGAGCGGGAAATGAAGATCTGTGATCTAGCGTAGAGTTGGCAAACTTTTTCTGAAAAGGGCAGCTGTTAAATACTTTAGGCTTTGGGAACAGGTACAGCCTCTGTTACAATGGCTCAATTATGCTAATTTCTCTGGGACGAAAGCATCCAGGGAGAATATGTAAATGAATGGATGTAGTTGTCTTCCAATGCAACTTTACTTATGGACACTGAAATTTGTATCTCTCAGAATTTTTGTATGTCATGAAATACTATTATTCTTTTGATTTCTTTTCCCCCCAACCATTTAAAAAAGATAAAGACTATATTTGGCTGTGGGCCATAAAAACACAGTTAGTGGGCTAGAATTGGCCTGTGGGCCTCCCTGCGATAGAGCCCAAGAGATTTAACAGTGTCCGTTCCCCTTAATTGCTTTGGATGACGTGTAATGTTGTACGTTTGAAAGATAAGGTGGAATGCAACTCATGCTTTTGCAGATATCTGCCTGTTTTAGGTCCAACAGCTTTGCTGTTGCTTCACAAAGAAAAGAATGAAAATTCATGTTTATCCAGTGACAGATCCTCATTTCACTTATATGAAATTTATGTCTTGCAGCTTTTATTTCTAGACTCTGCTGTGCAATAATAGCTTTTATTTTCAATCCATCATACTACAGTATTGCCGAAGACATTTTATGTAGCATTTAAGAGTTTTCCAAGTAGCATTGCATTGGGTTGCAAGCTCTAGAAAAGTTGCTAAAAAGTGGCTTAACTAATTAGGGGTCTGTTTGTCTAACACAGAAGGTTTAGAGTGGGCTGCACAAGACTCGTGTGGCAGCTGTAAGATGTCATCAAGAACCCAGGTTCCTGTCATTCTGCTTGACCGCCGCCATTCTTGCATATAGTGTTGGTTTTCACAATTGCCAAATGCTTTCTGCACCTCCGGGCACCACGGGTGCATTTCTGCAAGAGAGAAAGGAGAAGAGTGACCAAGTGCAAAATGGGCTTTGTCTTTTCATTCATTAGGTGGAGCCTTCCCAAGGAGCAGCTGCCTCACATCTCACTGGCCAGCACTGTGTTCTGTGATCACCCGTAGCTGCAGAGGAGTTGGGTCAACAAGGTTTTGTAGCTGAGCACATTGCTTTCTAAAACAAAATCAGGCTTCGGTTATTAAGAAAGAAAGGGAGATGAGCTACTGGATAAATAGCATTATCTGCCATGGCTTCTAAGTGTGTTTGAAGAAAAAAAAAAAGAGTCACATGAGTTACAGGTACCGTCACCCATGGCTAAATTGACATGGGTGAAGGCCTTGACTGTTGCCCCACAATTTACTTCTCTTCCACAAATTTCTCTCCCCAAACTTCTTTTGATACTGATTGCAAGGTGCGTTTTGTTTCAGAACGGTTGAAATGTAAATAAAACTCTCTGTGTCAAGGAAGTGACGGTATATGTTATTGTCATCTGAACCCTGGGTTTATGCCAGCCTGTGTGCAGTGCCCTTGACGGCTTCCTCTTGCCATGAGGGAAGCCCTTCCGTTACCTACGACCCCGGCTTCTCCCAGGTCCCACCTCCTGCGCTGGTCTGTCCCTGCCGCTCATCCCTGGGCTTCCACAGTTCCAGCCGCTTTCACCTGGGAAATCTCAAAACAGCCCTGCTGCCGTGATTCATCTTCCTTCCTGAGGCTAATGTCACAAACATCCCCTTGAAACTTCCTTCTCTGGAGTACAATTTCTCCCCTTTGTCTATTTGGGTGACCTGCTATCGTATTAATTTTCTGTGGCCTTAGCTCTTTTTTTTTTTTAATTTTTAAAAATTTTGAACATGTGCTACATTTATTTCTAAACTTCAACAAAAGCAAAGCAAAATATGAGAATTTGATTCACCTTGTCTCAAAAAAGTGAACTTTTCCCTGACGCTGCATTCTGAAAGATTTTTTTTAATGTGATGTCAAATAACAAATTCAACAATAATAATTAAGACATTATACAGGACTGTTCTGTGCCAGGCAATAAATATTGTAAGCTACACATAATTTATCTATAACCCTCACAATAATCCAATGAAGCAGGTAATACTATTATTCCCATTTTAAAGATGGAAAAACTGAGGCATAGAGAGATTAAGTAGCTTGCTCAAACTCACCCAGTAAATAAGTGGGGGGAAACAAGGATTTGTAGCTTTTTTTTTTTTCTTTTCTTTTTAATCATCTGGCCTTTCTTCTAAGTGTAAGGAGTCAGGGAGGCCAGCAAGTAACAAAACGCTCCAAGTCCAGCTTCATGTCCTGCTGATTTATACGAAATGCCCCTGGTCTCTACTGCCATGAACTACCGCCCGCCTCCAGGTTGTTTTCTATGGGAGGCTTTCTTTCTCTCTTAAATTTCTTCTCTTTAATCTTTTGAATGTTGACACATTCACACTTTTCCGAAAGGTTTACACACACAGAGTGAAAACTCTTGCTCTCACTTTGTCCCCATCCCCCAGTTCCCACCCACCCCCGAGGCAACCGCTTTTGTTAGTTTCTTATATAAACCTTCAAGCATTTTTCTAAAAAATGAAAGTACAAGTAAATACAGACGTGTTCCTATTTTTCTTCTTTTTTTTTTTTTTTTTAATGTGCCTAGTCTACACACAGTTCAGCTCTTTTTTTTTTCCATGTATACATCTTGGAGACCTTTTCATAGCAGTGTTAACAGTACTTACGGAATTTCTCCTTTTTTCTTTTTAAGCTGCGTAGTATTGAAGTGATCTCTTTGAAACACAAAGCTGGCCGTGCCTCTCCTGCTTTCCTCTTAAATACAGATATAATTACTTACATTTCGCTCTTCACGCTACCATCAGCCATCACCAGTGTTGGTGAGGAACTGTCCTTTGCTTCCTGAACCTTGATAGGGTATGATGATGCATTTGAATTTTTTTCTTAAAACAGCGGCCATTTTTCCCCAGTTTTCTTAAGATATCATTGACATACAACACTTGTATAAGTTTAAGGTGTACAGCATAATGATTTGATGTATGTATATATTGTGAATTGATTACCACAATTAGTTTAGTTAACATCCATCACCTTACGTCATTTGAATTTTAATATTCTACGATGTAACTTTCAAATATTGGCTATAAGGAGGAGGGGTGTTGAGACATGGACACTCTGAGACATTGCTAATGGTAATGTAAATTGAGGTGGCCTTGATGAAAGACAGTTTTACCCTGAGTCCTTCAGGAGTCTGAGAAATATCTGCCCTTTCACCTGGGTTTCATTCACAGGGCTTTGTCCTAAAGTAGTCTTGAGCGATACCATCAGAGATACATAAAGATGTTCACTGCGTGATATTATTTCTAGTGGTGAAACCTACAAGCATGCTAAGTATTCAACAATAGAGTAATAGTTAACTGTACATCTACATGATGGAATTGTCAGGAAGATATTAAAATTCATACTTCTGAAAAATTTTTAATGACAGAGGGCAGTGCTCATGATATATTTATTGTTCAGTGAAAGGGGCAAGGTGCAGTTTTTTACTAGGTGTGATCGTGTGAAAGGAAAGACCAGGTGAGCTGTAGGGGATTATAGTTCCAGCAATAAATACCGTGTGTGTGTGTGTGTGTGTGTGTGTGTGTATGTGTGTCCCTATGTGTTTAGGGCCAGGAGGTGGGGGGAGTAGAGAAGCTGTGTACATGTCTTGATTTATCCTCATTGAGCCTTTAAGTACCCGCATTTTGGGGTCGTGGTGGATATGTCTGTACATTATATATGGAAAACCAAGGTTTGACTATGGATAAGTTTCATTTTTGATCATGCTCATGAACAATTGAAATGTGCTGGGTATGTAGAGCTCCAAATATGGATATTCAATCCAGACCCTTTCCTCTATTTAAATTTTGGCAGTGGCTGTCTGGATAGTAGGATTGTAGATAACTTTTTGTTTGCTTTACAAAGGCCAGTGGGGACCCACTAAAGAAGGATTTTAGGACAGTGACATGATTGTCTTGATAAGAACACACACTAAGACTTGGATCAAAATAGGTGAACGCTTTCAACCTCAGGGTCGATAAACTCTATCTGGTAAAGTTGTAAGGGGAAATTAAGTAGGATGGATGATACTTTTTTGCACACCAAAGTTACAAAATAATATATGTTCTGAAATTCTATGAGTGAGGAGAAAAAGTTAACTTTTTCAGACATGAGAAATGGCTTAATTCAAGAAATGGAGATAATGTCATTTTCAACTTGGATTTACAACCATACAGTAATTCTCTCCTTTTATAATATTATTGAGCTTAAAAGATGTCCTTTCTTGCCAGCCTTTTATTTCTGTCCATATTAACTATGCCATCTCGTCATTAGTTGTTCATAGACTTGAACCCAGTGATCAGAGACGCATGTCACTGAGGCTTCTGGGGAGGAGTCGGATTGGGGTGGGGTGGAGGGCACTGGCTGGGGCAATCAGTCTGTGAAAGTTTGTTCTTCAGCATTTTATTTTCTTTATCCAGAGGTCTTTCTAGCTGCTTCACTTCTCAAAATGATTCTTTGGCCATTATAACATTTACTTCACCGCTTAAGTTTGTTTTTTATGCAGGTTTCCCAGGATCGTTTAGAAAAAGCACACTTGTTTTCTCATGTTTTACATGCTGTGGTTAAGATACTGAATACTGTCACCGCATCTCAATGAGTTAATACGTACCTTCAGTTAAGAAGATTGGTAACATTTGGAAAACCTGCAGATGTGTTTGCAGCTCTTTAAGAGCGTACCTGACCCCTAGTGACTGGAGAAGGAAACATGAGACATCAGGGGAACAAGAAGGGCTAAGAAAGAGAGTTCAAAGTAGGATGGTGCTTGTTGTTTACTCTCACCTTGGAAGTGGAGAACATTTTACTCTTGCGAATGGATGAAAGGATGCTTTCATGACAGTGGCTACAGCTGTGGAATATCTGAAAGAGGCTGCTGAGGGGAATAAAAATGTCGCCGCTCCCAGGAATCCATGAAGTGTCGACATCTCAGATGGGCTCTCTGTGGTTTGCAATTGGTTGGGGACAGAGAGGGCTTTCGTGACTGTAAATGTCAACTTCTGGGGGGTGGGAGTGGGTAGTTATGGCCCCCTTGAGAACTAAGTGAATCTCCCACCTCAGACCTCGTCTGTCCCTCTCAGACCGTCGGAGTTGTGCCCCAGAATCCTTGGAGAAGTCACTGTGTCAACACTAGCTGAGACGTCTGCTGGATCTCCAGGGAGTGGACAGTGTGTGCCGTCTGCAAAAATCACCTCTTTTTTTTTTGACTCAGTGGCCTCTGGCAATGAGCAGTCAAATCTAGTTCAAATTGGAAATATTTCCACTTGGTTTTGGAGGAGCATTTCTCCTTAAGTGTTTGTCTTCTCTCTGCAGATAAAGAAGAAGCAGCAGGATGTGGTTAGATTTCTGGAAGCCAACAAGATAGAGTTTGAGGAGGTGGACATCACGATGTCAGAAGAGCAGAGGCAGTGGATGTACAAGAACATTCCCCCGGAGAAGAAGCCTGCTCAGGGCAATCCTCTGCCACCTCAGATATTTAATGGTGACCGATACTGTGGAGTAAGTGTCAAATGATTGTTATCGCATCATTTCCTTGCCTGATTCAAAACAGAGTCAACTGGAGTGCAGTTGGGTTTTTTTCAACGCAGACTGACCTCCCTACCTAGTACCTGGTCAGTTCCACAGGGTTAACAGAGGGTGAATTCGAGAGGGCGTATGAGTCCAAGGTCACAGACTATGTCTTCCTGTTTGCTTTGGGAAAAGGGGGTGGGAAGGGAAGCTGCGTATGTGTGTGTTTACTGTGTTCTACATTTTAAAGCGTATTTTTTAATTAATACATTTTGGGGGGCAGAGGGGAAGAGGTAATTATTCTTGAATCTTTATCTCTCTATAGTGTAAAAAACTGCTCATGGCCGATTATAAACCAGAGTTTCACTTTTTTATGATCATGAGCCAGATGGATCATTATGTACAACTAAAATACATCAGATGCCTTCCTGCTGTATGTGGCATTGAGAAGATGAAGGCACTTTCGACTAATTGTTTTCCTTCTCACTTCTTAGGTTAAGAAAAAAAATTGAGAAATGTCTCTCTAATGAGTAGTTAGGATTTGCTTTCTGCCATAGCTTTAAGTATGTGAGTCAGTGTTTATCTTGAGACCTGAACTGCAGTTCTTTAAGGATGGCCAGGAGAAGGGGAAGGGGCTACAGGGCAGAGATGCTCAAGGTGAAATAAATAACTGGGTGGTCGTTAGGGTGGAGAAAAGGGATAACAGTGCTTTTGGAGGCTAGAAAGGAAACAGTTCTCCAAGAACATGAGGGAGAATGAGATGCTGAAACATAAAGCCATAAAGATTGTGCCCAGCGTTTTTACATGTCATGAAGAGAAAACCGAACCTGGCACTAGACACAGATTTGAGTTCTAGTACTACTTTATGTTGGCTTGACACCTTTGGAAAGTCACTTATCTCTTTATATCTCAATTTTCTCATCTTTGGCAAAGGACGGTAATATCTATCTTACTTCCCAGGATATTTGTCACTGTTTCTAAAGTACTCCTAAAACTCTATACCCACCCAAACTACCATTCAACTGTAAGACCAGAATAAAGGCGTTTTCACAGCCGCAAAGTCTGAGGAACAGAGAACTGATGGATTTTTGTTTTAAGTTTTCTAGCACTGTTCAACTAATAGCTTTATTTTGAACTGTACAGTTTACACACATTTTCATCTATTATCTTATTTTGGTCTGCAGGCACAAAAGTACATTTTCTAGACTCTAATCATGAATGGGATACACTCTTGGTTACCATATACTTTCCCTGATATGAGATCATGATGTAAAAAAATTCCACAAGAATAATAACCTTTATTCTTATGTAATAATGCAGCTTATTTCTTGTTGATGCTGCCTCTGCAGACACTGAGGTTTGACCATCCTCTGCTCTTGACTTCCCTCTCCATTTCTCTACCCACTTCCTGCATGCATGGTTCAGGGCTGTTGACATCTCCTAAGTTTATTTTAAAAGTGGAGTTGTTGCTGGTTTTTTTTTAATCCTTGTTGTTTCATAGACCTCTCAAGAGGAAGGAGGCAGAGACATCTTCGCTCTATCACCATAAAAGCCAAAGTCTTCAGAGCCCTTTGAGTAGAGGAATGTATTCAATGAATAAAAAAGAACGTGATGTGAAATAAAGTTAATTCCTTCCCTTTATTTTCACCTCTTTATGACTTTCTACATCTCTACGTATCTTTGCCCTATAGAGGCTATGGAAGTTTTTTCAGGTAGACTGTCTGGGAGCTGGCTAGAGGCTTCCATATTGATTAAACTGTGCCAGATAATATGGCTGCTTGAGCAGTGTCAGTCCCATGGCCGTTGTGACAGCAGTGCTGGTGTATTCATTCTGTCTTTATAGTCTGTTCTGGCAGGAATTCTGAAGACAGTGTCTGCTCTTATCAAGGTCAAATAAATTCGACTTTGACAAAAGCAAAAGCACCTGAGGGCAATGAACCATGACCTCAAGCATCCCACCTGCTCCTGTGCACCTTGCATCGCCCGGTAATAGTTTACGAGTGGTCGTATCTGGTTGGATAACCTGTGGAAACCCGCCATATTGCGAGTGACAGGATCCAGTAAGCATGAAGATTCTCCTGTTTCCCGGAATTGGCTGGAAACTCATGACTTTGTTTTAAACTGGATGAGCTAGGCATGTGAGACATACACAGCTGCGAAGCTGCTTGCTAACCAGTGTGGACAGCTGCCTTCTCTCTCTCCTTTAGCACGTGAAAATCCTGCCTACTGGGAGGAATTCCCCACCGAATGGAAGCTCCCTGGCATGTCCAGTCAGTTCTTCCCACCCCAGATTTGGACACTGAGGAAATGATACCAAAACACAGCATCAGTTGGAGGTGGCTCAGTGATGCCCCCAGGGGTGATGGGGCCAGGCAGAGCCTGGTGGCTGGACACCATATGGCTGGTGTCCTAAGGAGGCTGATCCTGGGGTGTGGCCTAGGTGTGTTCTTGGTTTCCCAGACATGGAAGTTCCTCCTATTTTCTAAACTGGTCTTCCGGGCTTAATGTGGATTCTGTGAGCTGCCCGCTCTACGTTCATACATTCTTTTCCTTTTAAGTTGCCAGTGTCTATTTCAGTTGTTTGTAGGCAAGAACGCTTATTGGGGCACACTGGTTGTTCTTGCTGTTTCCCTGAAGTGTCCTACCATAAGCACGATTCTTCTCTGGAAATGGGTTCCTAAAGGTCAGCATCCCAATGCCTAGGCTCTTCTCATTTTGGAAAGCTCAGATCCTCATGTTCAAGGTTTAAACTCTGTTCTCTCTCTCTGTGGTACTGGCATGTGTGGAATGCACCAGAAATAAAAACACACATATCTACACAAAAGGAAAACATTTCCTCCCATTTCTTTTCTCCCTCCCCATTCAGAAGAAAAAAAAAATTTGGATTTATTTATATTTTTTCTTATTTTTTCTTGAAATTTTTTTGTGGTAAAAACATACATCATAAAATTTATCATCTTAACCACTATGAAGTGTATGGTTGACTAATGTTAAGTGTATTCACATTGCTGTAAAACAGGTCCCTAGAACTTTTTCATCTTGCAGAACTGAGACTCTATACCCATTAAATAACTCCTGTTTGTCCCCTCCCCCCATCCCCCGATAACCATCGTTCTGCTTTCTATATCTATGAATTTGACTACTTTAGAGACCTCATAAAAGTGAAATCATGTAGTATTTGTCCTTTGTTTTCTTTGTTTTGTTTTGTTTTGTTTTTTGGCCACGCCACGAGGCGTTCGGGATCTTAGTTCCCCAACCAGGGATCGAACCCGTGCCCCCTGCAGTGGAAGCACGGAGTCTTAACCACTGACCGCCAGGGGAGTCCCAGTATTTGTCCTTTGTGACTATCTTACTTCACTTAGCATCATGCCCTCAAGGTTCATCCATCTTGTATGTCTTAGTCCATTAAGGCTGCTCTAACAAAATACCACAGACTGGGTGGCTTACAAACAATAGAAATTTATTTCTGAGTTAAGTCCAAGATCAGCGTTACACTAGGGTTGGGTTCTGGCGAAGGCCCTCTTCTAGGTTGCAGATTGCCAACTTCCTGTAGTATCCTCACGTGGTGAAGGGGGCAAGGGAGCTCTCTCAGACCTTTTTTTTTTTTTTTGGCTGCGTTGGGTCTTCATTGCTGTGCGCGGGGTTCCTCTAGTTGCAGCGAGCAGGGGCTACTCTTTGTCGCGGTGCACGGGCTTCTCATTGCGGTGGCTTCACTTGTTGCGGGGCACAGGCTCTAGGCACATGGGCTTCAGTAGTTGTGGCTCACGGGCTCAGTAGTTGTGGCTTGCGGGCCCTAGAGCACAGGCTCAGTAGCTGTGGCGCACTGGCTTAGTTGCTCCACAGCATGTGGGATCTTCCTGGACCAGGGATCGAACCCGTGTCCCCTGCATTTGGCAGGTGGATTCTTAATCACTGCGCCACCAGGGAAGGCCCAGACCTCTTTTATAAAAGGCATTAATCTCATCCATGAGGACTCTGCTATCATGACCTACTCCCCTCCCAAAGGTCTTTGGGCATCAGCATTTCAATGTATGAATTTTGGGGGGATACAAACATCTAGCCTATAGCATTGAAGCATGTGACAAGATTTCCTTCCTTTTTAAGATCTCCATTGTATGTATGTATCACATTTTGTTTTTCCACTCATCCATTGATGGACTCTGGGTTGCTTCTACCCCTTGGCAATTGTGAATAGTGCTGCTGTGAACATGAGTTTGCAAATATCTCTTCAAGATCCTGTTTTCAGTTCTTGGGGATATGTACATATTAGTGGGATTGCTGCATCATATGCTAGTTCTACTGTTAATTTTTTGAGGAATTGCTGTACTGTTTTCCATAGTGGTTATACCATTTTATAAACCTATCAATAGTGTACAAGAGTTCTAACTTCTCCACATCCCTGCCAACACTTGTTATTTTCTGTTTTTGTTTTGTTTTGAGAGTAGCCATGCTAATGGGCGTGAGGTGATATCTCACTGTGACTTTGATTTGCATTTCTTTGATGATTAGTGTTGTTGAGCTTGTATATAATCTTTGGAGAAATGTCTGTTCAAGTCCTTTGCCCAGTTTTCAATTGGGTTATTTGGCTTTTTGCTGTTGAGTTGTAAGAGTTCTTTGTATATTCTGAATACTAAGCCCTTGTCAGATATGTATTTTGCAGATATTTTCTCCCATTCTTAGGTTGCCTTTCACTCTGTTGATTATATCTTTTGATGAACAAGAGTTTTTAAGTTTAATGTAGTCCCATTTGTCTGTCTTTGTTTTTGTTGCCTGTGCTTTTGAAGTCATATCCAGGAAATCATTACTTGCCAAATACAGTGTCATGAAGCTTTTCCCCTATGTTTTCTTATAGCACTTTTGTAGTTTGGGGTCTTAGGTTTAGGTCTTTAATTCATTTTTAGTTAATTTTTGTGTATGGTATAAGATAAGGGTCCAGCTTCATTCTTTTGAGTGTGGATATCTAGGTTTCCTGTTACCATTTGTTGATGAGACGGTGCTTTCCCCATTGAGTGGTCTTGGCACCTTTGATCAAGATCATTTGACCATATATGTGAGGGTTTATATTTTTTTGGACTCTCTATTCTGTTACACTGGTCTGTGCCAGTACCACAGTTTTTATTACTGTCACTTTGTAATATGTTTTGAAATTAAGAAGTGTGATTTCTTTAACTTTGTCCTTCTTCAAACTTGTTTTGGCTATTTGAGGTCCCTTGAGATTCTGTATGAATTTTAGGAGTTTTTTTTTTTTTTCTATTTCTGCAAAAAATGCCATTAGGATTTTGATAGGGAATATGTTGGATCTTTAGATTGCTTTGGGTAGCATTGACATCATAACAATATTAAGTCTTCCAATCTATGAACATGGGTGTCTTTTCATTTTTTGTGTCCCTGTTCATTTCTTTCAGCAATGTTCTGTAGTTTTTAGTGTACAAGTCTTTTACCACCTTGGTTAGGTTTATTCCTAAGTTTTGTGGGCGTTTTTGGTGCTTTCGTAAATAGAATTATTTTCCTAATTTCCTTTTCCAATTGTGTATTATTAGTGTATATTGACACAAGTGATTTTTATGTGTTGTTTTTTTGTCCTGCAACTTTGCTGAATGAATTTATTAATTCTTTCATTTTATTAAAAAAAAAAAAACTTGTAGTTAGAAATGGGAATGCAGCCACATTTTATTTGACTGGGGTCACATTAACCAGTTTGTGTATTTGCCATCAAGGGGGAAGAACACAATGACCATTCAGATAATCAAGATGATCTGGTGCATGTTTGGCCAAGGATGCCAATGCTTAGAACTGGGCTCTGGGTGAAGGTGGGGAGAGAGGTTAAAGTGAGGTAGAATGTGTGGCTGGAGCTACTCATGTAAAGTCCTGTCTAATGAAGAGAGGACAGTTCAGCTGAGAGACAGAGGGCAGACTTTTATAGAAAAATAACCATTTGATTATTTTCCATGAGGCAACTTATAAAATTACTTATGTTTTAAAACTATTGAATTACTTTTTTTTGCACTTTTAGATGATACTTGTAGAATGTTAAATTTGTACCCAAGTATTGGGTGTATTGCTAGCCAAATAAGATTCCATTAAAGCTATTGACTAGTTTTGTTTAAGTAATGATTTGGGGGCCAGCTATGACAGCCTTTCCCCATATTACCTCGGTTAATGGAGCCTGAAAGTAGACGGCAGACAGGTTAAGACTAATCTTCACGAGGCACAGAAAAGCTAAATGACCAGCAGTGGTTCTTTGTGGAGTATCCTCTTCTTTTCTTTCTTAGGTATGAAAGGAAACAAGGAGGTGTGTTAGCATTTTCTAACCATTGGTAGAGGTTCAGAAGCACACCACAAGTATACCTAAATGTATGCAATTGTATTGTTCCCAAGGGCAGTGTTTATGTAAGACTCTTGAGAAGATTGTCTCTGGATAATATATTTTAAGTGCGTTTGGGAATCTTTTGTGAAGCTGAAGAACCACCTCCCTTAATTATTAGTTTTACAGATCCCTGCCTCATACATATAATTTTATTTTTAACAAGATTACACACACAACACACACACACATACATACACATACCCTTGGTATCTGCAGGGGATTGGTTCCAGGACTCTCCACGGCTACCAAAATTCACAAATGATCATAGTGTATATACCATTCTGTGCCCTGCTTTGTTCTCCCAACAAAAATAGCTTCCATGTCATTGTAAACTAATTTTTTAGAGGTTGCCTCTTATTTCCCTGGGTGGATTACTAGAACTAACTTAATCCACCCACGTATGTTGAAGTCCAACTGTCTGCAGTAATTAATAGAACTTTGTTTAGCGTCCATAAGAAAAACAAAAAGGAAAGTTAAAGTCCAAAATTTTCATTATCCACAGGAGATGTGGTCTGTCTCTAAAGTAGGGATGTTATTTATGTAGGTTCAAGGCAAAGCCCTGAAAGTCACCCCACACCCATTTTCCTCATCTCGATACTCCCCTGGTTACCAAATCCTGTAATTTTTACCTCCTACATAATTCTGTCCTGTTTCTCTTTCAACGCTCAATTCAAATGAGCCTTGCTATTGACTCTCTCTAATTAACTAGGACTCTGGTTATTCCTCCCCCTCCCCCATGCCCAGCAAACCTGTGTGTCCTTACTCCTATTATGACCTTTAGTTCACAGAATTTTTTTTCATGTCTTTGTCTTCAGCTGGTCTCTGAGTTCCTTGCACTCACCCTCAGCAGGCTACGTGGCATATTTATCTACTATCTGGTGCCTATCAGAAAGCTGGGAACACAGAACATACTTAACAAAAATTGGTTCTAGAAGTGGGTGAATAGCTCCACGTATTTTCAGCCAAGCAGGTAGCTAACCCATTCTGTTGAGTCTCGCCTTGTCAAGGTTCTGAGCATTTCCATTCCTGTTTATTAATAAAACTCAAAGCCAGATCTCTCAAAAGCAAGCTTATTGAACCTTCTTCTAAATTTTACAATGAAATCTCTTTGGTAAATCACCTCTATTAGAAGCTTGCCTACCCCACAGGTAGAATTTTCTCAGGAAACTTGTGATCTGAATTTGAAAATCTGTATTCCAAGGTTTTCTGTCTAAAAGATCAGTTATCTAATCAAGGAGAATCTTCTCCTTCAGATGTTTTACTGTACGTGATCTCATGCGGCATCCTCACAGATACTAGGAAAGGGTGGTGGGGAAGGGAGATATCAATTCTCTTTATCGCTGATTGCTGGATGCCCAGAAGCATAGCAATTTAATTAGATATTCTTTGCAGTCTTATCGTTTCTATATAACCCTAGTTTTTATTCTTCTGTCTATAAATGTTTAATCTCCCATTTTCACCTTACTGAGATGTTTGTCTCTATTCTACAGTGATGAATCCCTGGGACATGTCTGTCATGAAAGCTATGGTTTGTGCTCTGAATATTGAAATGTTCAATATTTCAGAATTCGTCCAGACAATTTCAGGGCACCCCAATTGCGTGTTTAGCAGTGTATCTTAACTAATATCCAAACTGGCGGTTTCCCTTTTGTTAAAATTTTCCTCTTTTCTGAACCTTACACAGTTCAAGTTAATGAAAAGAAAACAAAACTGTTAAAACACTAAGGCCATGTTAATATCAATGTTAAGACAATAAAGTCTGTTGATGGGAGGGTCCAAAGTAAACAGTCCGTCTCCCCCAGATTCCCAAGATGTAGCCTCTTTTATGAGTTTCTGCTTTGTGGTTTTAAGTTATCACCACTCTGTGTTTCATAGACTAATATCTATATTCGTTGATTTTAAATTAGACAGTATTTACTTTTTTCTTTGGACGATGGGAAACTTGCATTCTTATAGCTTCTCTCATTTCTCCCCCGTTTTGACTTACACACGTGTGCACGCACGTGAACGCACACACTGCATTGCTAAAGTTCATAACAGTCACATACACATCTGTAATTATAATAACTATTGTATACTATGTAAATATACCACATTTATATTGTTATAAACATATAAATATTCTCTACAGAGCTGTTCAGTTGTGTGAGAGGTCACAGAGGAAAGTGTATAATCCTATTTTAGTAAATTCCTGTGGCTTGAAGAATGACACAAATATTTATGAGATTTTCTTAATTGATTTTAGCCTTTTCACTTACTCCTCTGAGTATTTCTTAAACCTTTATTGCTGGTTGCTTTTCCTGTGTTTAGCACAAAATTTTTTCCCATCCAATTTCAGTGGGTGCTTGGGTAGATAGATGTATTTGCTTGCTCTGCCATCTCGTATCAGAATGGTCAGAAATGTTAAACGTGTTAGGAATTTTAAATCTTCAGCTTTGGACTTAATTTGTATTTTTGGTATTTGACCTAAAAATTGCTGAATGAAGCTGTTTTAGACAACTACATCTTATATATATCCTACCGGGATTGGAGCTGTCAAATATTTTTTCCTTCTCTATCAAGATTTCACAAAATGGAATATAGCATTAATGGTCCTTAACCACTAAATCAAAAAATTCTGCTCGGAGGCTACCCTCAGGCTTGAAAGAAATTTCAGGCAGAAGGAGTCTCTGCCCATTTGCAGCAGCAGCAGTAACTCTTGCAGTCTTAGGAAGAATTTTTTTTTTTAATTTCTCCTTGGGGGTAAACCAAATTTGCTTTGGCTCATTTAGAAGTTATCACTGCCACCATTTCCTTGTGGGCCACGTGTTGTTTTTTGTTCCCTGCAACCTTCTGTTTGGAAAGGCCCTTGGCATGTAGAAATAATATGGGTCTGTCACTTAATTGTTATCAACTTAGCGTGGGAAGCGATACAGCTTTTCAGTGTGGCTACTGTGGGTTTTCCTCGCTGTTCTCTTAGGGAACGCTAAAAGGGCAGAGAACTTTAAGGCCTTTGTCTCAGATGCTTGTCCAGTCCATAATAGTCTAACCGTAGTGAACGGGTAATGTCCTTAAGTAAGCTCTGTGGAAGAATGAGACTACTGGGAGCTCTACCTGTTGTAGATTTTATCATGAGCTTATAAATGTCTCTAACATTGGTTTTCACTTAAACGCAAACAGAAGTATAGGTAACGGAAGCTTTTTTTTTTTTCCTTTTTCTTTTTAACAGCTGTTTAGCTTGCTTTATTCTTCTTAAAATTGTAGCATTTAGATAAATATTCCATTAGTAACAGTGCTCAGTTATGCTGATATCTTTATAACCCAGAATTTTTTCTTTTCATTTGGCACTAGAAACAAAGTGAAGTTTTCAGCCTTTGTTTTAAATGTAGTTAAAAATGTTCCAGCTTCTGAAACTGAATGATTTTTTTTCTTGAATATGCTTTATGTATTTGTACTCTCCTCCAAAGGTGATATTAACTGATCGTTATATTTTATAGTCACAGGAGGTTGATTGTCTTACAATGTGCAATTTGCAGACGTGTATTTGCAAACACTTCAGAGAGAGTGTCTTTGACCATAAGGAATTCAGCAAGCCCATTTAGAAACTTTATAGTGAGTTTTAAAAATACAGTGCTTTTAACTTTTGCAGTATGAGCCCTAGTGTGGTTTGTTTTTTTTTAAAATATAAGCCTGATAAGTGAAATGAATTTGATAAGAAAGCAGATCTTTCTTTTTTATTGGGGAATGTCTAAGGCCAGAATATGAGAGAACGTCTATCTTAATAGAAAGTGATTTTAAGATTTCTAATACTATTTTACTCATATTATTTCACATCATCGTATTAAGTTTATTACCTCTAAAAGAGGGTATTCAGAACTTATAGATTTTAAATTATCAATCATCTACTCTTTGCCTCAACATGACAAAGAAGATGATTTAACTTCTTACAATTTGAGATTCATCAAGCCATTCAAAAGCTTTTGTATGTCAGAAAGTAAATTTTTTACATAATTCTTTAAATCAGTAAGTAATAGAGTAGAAATAGGATTTACTCAGATTACATTATTAGCATGAGATTACCTAAAACATGGCATGTCGGTCATTAATTAGCAGACACCACCCATCACCCAGTTTGCCTGGTGTGTCAGGTACTGTTCTCACATTGACTTTTAAAAATGATTGCCTTTAAATGATTCTGCTTTTAAAGTTAATTACCAAATTTTATGTTTGTCACTTTGGGAGTTAATTACCTTGGGCGACAATTTCTAAACTGTTGGGAGCATCCAATTTAATATTCAGTAAGAAGTCCCCCAGCCATGGTGATGTGGCCCTGAGTTAAAGGTTCATAAACTAAAAACAATGGTTATAACTTTTATGACAGAAATACAGTTCAAGAGAATTTTTTATATAAATAAGAAATGTTGCCATTCTGAGATTTCTGAATATCTGACATTTCTAAATACCTTTGTTGGTGACTAACATTTATGAGAACAGTTTTGGTTCAGTGTGGTTAAATGGATTGTTTACATATTTCCTCTACACGTATGTATTCTCTGTTTTGTTTTATATGTATGAAGCTCGCTTGTGAAAGTTGACCTTATTTCTAGTTTTGTGATTTGGAGAATTGTAATCATTTTAAGATTAAGGTTTTTAATATAAACACTGAAACCTGAATTATACGTATTAAGTCTCGTAACTTGCCTTTTGATCTTTTGCATGCACTGTATTTTCATGTTAGCACTTCCTTTTTTGTCGTTTTGTTTTTGTTTTTGTTTTTGTTTTTGGCCTTGCCGCACGGCATGCAGGGTCTTAGTTCCCGCACCAGGGTTCGAACCCATGCCCCCTGCATTGGGAGTGCGGAGTCTTAACCACTGGACCGTCAGGGAAGTCCCAGCACTTCCGTCTTTAAAGTAAAATTCACACTGCATTTATAGAGATTGAGTCAGGCACTGTTTCTCATTTTTTATTTCTTATATTATTAGTTTTTTCATTCCTGCGTTTTCACACTGACATCAGAGATTATTTATCAGGTAGAAACAGGTAAAGGCCTTTCAGAATTCAAGAACAGGGACGACATTTTGTTGACTAGCCCTCAATTTTTTTTCTCTCACTTTTGCCCTTTCCCTTTCCTATTTGGTTAAACCTGTTTCCTCTTCAGAGAGAGGTAAGCTCTTCAAACAGGTATCACTAGGAACTGGAATACGTAGGCTGGACTTCACATCTGGACACAGCTAACAGCCCGTTTAAGAGCAACTCCACTGAATGCTCCATTATTTTTTAGAATTCTGGAGCTTCAAGGGACTTTGGTCGTATCTGATACAGAAAGGAAAAAGCAGCCCGAGGAGGTTAAAGGAGTTGGTCAAGGTCATGACTCAGCTCGTAGATTGCTGGACATCTCATCTATAGTTGACTGAGTGTATATACCACTCAGTTTCCCAGAAGTGAAGCTGTGACCCAGACAGTGTTTGGTGCAGGTAGAAGTTCAAGACCCATCTTCTCCCCAAGGAGCAATGAGAAGTCTTGAAGGAAAGGACTTAAGCAGAGGATGATATGATCAAATTTGCATTTTTAAAGGATCAGTCTGTCCTCACTTGAGCATGATTCGGGGGGTGGGGGGGGAGATAGGGTAGACTGGAGAGGGGTTGGTATGATGAGGTGCTATTGCAGATACCTAGCTTGAATTAGGGCAGTGAGACTGATGTAGAAAAACAGAGAGGTTGAAGGGATATGTAAGACAGTTATTGGTTGAGGGAAGAGAGGAGTCCTGTGATGCCTTGATTTCTGCCTGGTAGAGCCCGTTAGATGGTGGTGCCAGTCTTCTGAGAGGTCCAGCTTGTGGGGTGGAAGGAAGAGCATGAATTGCGATTTAGACCCATTATGTTTAATAGTCTATTATGAACAGTTAGTTGCTTACATGGAACCAGAATTGAGAGGAGAATCAGAGCTAGGGATCTGAGTTTAATTAGAGCCGTGGCTGCGATTGAGATTCCCTAGGGAAAGAATTTAGACCGAGTAGTGGCAGAATATGGTGTAGAGAGAAACAGGTACACCGGTTTTCATATGGTGGGTATCTAAAAGGGTGAGATAAGCTGGCTGTAATTCAGCTCTCTTCCTCTTGTTACCACACTGAATATAAGCAACAAACGATCAGAGAAAAGTGTGGGTCAAACAGGGTTATTTCTTGAGCCCAGGTCAATGAAATGCTACTCAATTATTTGGAACTGTCTTTGTTACAAAGAATATTGGTAACCTTTTCAGTTCATGGGATTTTGCCTAAAATTGTACATCAAATTGAGACATAGTTTTTCTTATTAAAAGTTGTACAATTTTCCATAAATTTCTATGAAACCTGTAATACCTAGAGTCAGTCGGAACCTCCAACTGCCCCATTGAGATCGTCTTCACTCAGTGTCTCATATATCATATAATTTCTCAAACTTAACATGTTAAAACTCAACTCCAGCCTTACCCTCAAACCTGCTTTTTCTCTGGTCTTTCCCATCAAGTCACAAAGCTCAGAGCTGCTTTAAATTTTTTTTCCAAAAAATTTTTAATTGACGTATAGTTTTTACAATATTATATGTTTCAGGTGTACAACGTAGTGATTCACAATTTTGAAAGGTTATACTCCATTTATAGCTATTATAAAATATTGGCTGTATTCCCTGTGCTGTACAGTGTATCCTTGCAGCTTATTTATTTTATAATACGTAGTAGTATGTACCTCTTTATCCCCTACCCCTACCTTACCCCTCCCCCTTCCCTCTCCCCACTGGTAACAACTAGTTTTTTTCTCTATATCTGTGAGTCTGTTTCTTTTTTGCTATAATCACTAGTTTGTTTTATTTTTTAGATTCCACATATAAGTGATATCATACAGTATTTGTCTTTCTTTGTCTTATTTCATTAAGCATAATACCCTGCAAGTCCAATGGAAAAAATGTCATTCTTTTTTTATGGCTGAGTAGTATTCCATTGTGTATACATACCACGTCTTCTTTATCCATTCATCTGTTGATATGGACACTTAAGTTGCTGCCATATCTTGGCTATTGTAAATAATGCTGCAATGAACACTGGGGTACATAAATCTTTTTGAATTAATGTTTTGGTTTTCTTCGGATATATACCCAGGAGTGGAATTACTGGATGATATGGTAGTTCTATTTTTAGTTTTTTGAGGAATCTTCATACTGTTCTGCACAGTGGTTGCACTAATAATTTACATTCCCACAACAGTGCATGAGGGCTCCCTTTTCGCCACACCCTCGACCACATTTGTTATTTGTGGTCTTTTAGGTGATAGCCATTCTGACAGGTGTGAGGTGATCTCTCATTGTGGTTTCATTTGCATTTCCCTGATGATTAGCGACGTTGGACATCTTTTCATGTGTCTGTTGGCCGTCTGTATGTCTCCTTTGGAAAAAGTTTTATTCAGGTCTTCTGACCATTTTTTAATTGGGTTGTTTGTTTTTTGATGATGAGTTGTACAAGAGCCGCTTTAATTCTTAATTCTCCGTAACCCTCTACACCAATTCCACAATTGAGTATGATGAATCCTCCTCCAAAATATATCTCCAGTCTGTCCTATCCTGTATTTATTACAATTGCTCTGGTTCAGGCTGCCTCCGTCTCGTACCTGAATTCCCCCAGTGCACTCCTAACGTTTGTCCCTGCTTCTCTTCTCGCTGCCCTCTCTCTGGGCCATTCTCCACGCAGTCAACGCGGAGATTTTCTTAAAGGAAATAGGTCCTTCTCCTCCCTTGCTCAGAACCCATCCGTGGTTTCCTTTCGTACTTAAGATAAAATTCAAAGTCGTGTTTTTGGTTTACAGAGTCTGTGGATCAGTCCGCTGATCCCGGTCACATCTGCCAGCTTCGCTCTTCCCCGGCGCTGTTTCCTGTCTCACAGGCTCCTATCCCAACCCTTTACTTGGCCAATTCTATTCATTCGTCACATTTCAGCCTAAAATGCCATTTTCCAAGCAGGTATCTGCTGAGCCTCCCCCTTCAGATGTGTTGCTTCTTCCCGGCATGGTCAAGGAAGGCCTCCCTTTGCAGGTGACTGGCCTCAGGGCTGATCCGAAATGACAGCAGGAGTGACCGCTTCAAGATCTACAGAAGGAGCAGTGCCTGCAAGGCCTGAGGCTGAGATGACCGGGAACTGCAATCAAGCTGCCTTCAAACCACACGAGGCTCAACTTGCTAAAGCACTTGGACGAGAGAGTCTCTGCACAGAGTCAAATAATTCAAAGATTTTTCTTCAGCTGAGGCCTGCTTTGCAAGAAGCAGATCTCCACTCGAAGTCATCAACTCTTGTTTAGATTCCTAAACAGGTTTCAAAAGTATTTGTAATGCCATTGACCCAGCTCAGCAGTGGGTTCATGAGGGCTCGGTGACTCTGATATACAGGGTGCCCCATACCTGGTTTCCTCTTGGGCAACAAGCATCATAGCATACAAAAAGCATTGATTTCAACACCAATGAAACTTGGGCCCAAATCTCAGCTTTGTTACATATCGGCTGTCAAACTTGGGTACCATATTTCTTAGCTCTGAGCCAGTCTCTAACCTGGTGGGCAGTGGTTGGGATTAAATGATGTGCTGATCATCTGACACTAAGCACAAAGCAGTTGCCTACACGTGATTCTGATCATTGTCTGCCTGTGATATTTACCCTCTGCCTAAAGTTATCCAAGGGATTTCTCTCAAATTTTAAGACTGCTTCACATCAACTTAGCAACTGTGTACAATAGTATTACACGTGCAAGCTTTTGAAAAGAAAACAACGGATGAACACATTGGCCAGAATTCCTTAATGGCTTCTCTCCTGAAAGAAGGAAGAGAAAAATGATTCTGTGTCTGAGGTAAAGATAAATGTTACAGAGAATATAGTTTCCTCTAGTTTTTATTTGATCTTTTTATTCTCTCTGAAGACAGTCTCAAGGAATGTGGAAAACTTCAAAAGCAGAATAGAAGCACTCACTTTGACACACGGAGACCTTTATAGCTTTTCTGTTTACACAGTGATTTTTTTTTTTTTTAAGCCCTAGATAACAAAGTATCAAGAGTGGAATTGGGAGGCAGCCTTCCAGATTGAAATGCTTAAGTAAAACCTTAGGTCAGAGTGATTCCACACAAATAAATGTTAGTTTGACACTCAAGGGAGCATATTCTGATTTGATTTCTGTCCTCAATGTTTTACATTTTAATCCTGTCACAGATTTTGGATTAAAAAGTTGTTACCTTCATCATCATGCTCAAATGTTGAGGCTCAAACAGAGCAAATCCAGTGGATTTATGTAGCTTTTCCCTGGCCTGGATGGAGTAGTGGTACATTTTTTATTTACATAAGAGACTTTGTCAACAGCACCAAATACAAAGAGGATTGTTTGCTTTTGTTTATTTTCTCCTTCTCTTTTTTCTAGGATTATGACAGTTTCTTTGAATCCAAGGAAAGCAACACAGTCTTTTCATTCTTAGGCCTGAAATCACAGTTGGCATCAAAGGTAGGTCAGTCTTTTCTTGTTTTAAAATGTATCTTTCTTGAGTTGTTCTTAGGGATTGAGGTTGAAGGAGAGCATCTCTAGTCTCCTAAATTTTCAGCTTTTGCTTTCTCAAATGCAGTTAGGACTGCCCAGGGTAAAGACACACAAGGAAGCCAGTTTTTTTTCTTTCCCATTTTCAATTGTTGCTGTATATTAGAGTTTATCTTTATTTAAAATTCAGTTTATTTATAATTTATATCTCCTTCTTCCAAGAAAAATTTAAGGTAGCAAAAAATAGTAGGTGCTTTTTATTTTAAAGTGCAAGTTCACATTACTTTACATTTTTTGAAATAGAATCAAAGCCATGTTTTGGTTTTTTTTAACATCTTTATTGGAGTATAATTGCTTTACAATGGTGTGTTAGTTTCTGCTTTATAACAAAGTGAATCAGTTATACATATACATATATTCCCATATCTCTTCCCTCTTGCATCTCCCTCCCTCCCACCCTCCCTTTCCCACCCCTCTAGGTGGTCACAAAGCACCGAGCTGATCTCCCTGTGCTATGCGGCTGCTTCCCACTAGCTATCTGTTTTACATTTGGTAGTGTATATATGTCCATGCCACTCTCTCTTTGTCACAGCTTACCCTTCCCCCTCCCCGTATCCTCAAGTCCATTCTCTAGTAGGTCTGTGTCTTTATTCCCGTCTTGCCCCTAGGTTCTTCATGACCTTTTTTTTTTTTTTTTTCCCCTTAGATGCCATATATTTTAAGGTCGTCTGCAATTTAAGTCATTTACGTTGGAAGGGACATGGTTTGCAATAACAAATGGTCAACCTTGAAAAAAAGTGCAATCCTAAACTAATCAGAGTGTTTTTGAAGCCACTTTATTATGTCATATGTCTTTTAGAAAATGTAAAAGACTCAAACTTTTCTAATATTTAGAGCTATAGATGATACATATTATGGTGACTTTGTGAAGCACATGGATTCACTTTCAAAATAAAAAATAACATTTCTTTATTAAATAGGTAGTATTTTGATTGTTATTTCCGCTTCAGAAATACTATTTTTTTCTGATTATGAAAGTAGCCTAGGCTCATTTAGAAAAATTGGGAAAATGCAAAAAAGGATAAAGTAGAAAATAAAATGTCACCAGAGAAAACCACATAAACATTTTTGGTGTATTTCCTTGCAATCTTTATATACATAGCAATTGAGGTTTTGACTGGATTTCAAATGGAGACTGAATTCTAAAGCTTCTGTTTGTAACACTGAATTAAAATGAAAGTACATTGCTGGGAACTTTGGTATCTGTAAGTAATAGGTCTTTTGAGGCTACCCAGGATTTGTGCCATTTCTGGAACACTTGTGGGAGGAAGGCAGAGACTATCAATAATAAAAATTATACAACAGCACCTGTAGTTCCTCGCCGATGTGAAATCATGCTTTGTTATACATCAGTAAGTCCACAGATGCTTGTGGGTGGTTTCTGTGCACATGTTTTAAACAGAGACAAAACCCACACAGAAAATCCTTAAAGGCTCTTAAAACTATCTTTATAAAGATGGAACATTGGAATACTTAGGAAAATGAAAGTATTTTTGTAACATGTTTCATGCAAAGACATGTAAACCATCCAGATTTATCTTCAAAGAACTGGAAAAAACTGGGGTAGGAGCAGTCTAACGGATGCATAAATCCAGCGGACACCAGCGTCTGTGCAAAAACCTTTGAAAAATACTGCATGCTTGCCATCTTTGTTCTCATTTTCCCTGAAGATGTAGGATCCTTTGAGAGGCTTCGGGCTGACTTTTTTACTCTTTGAAAATATGTATTCTCTTAGAAATTTCTCAGGAAACCTATGACCTGTAGAATATGCATTCTCACATGACTTAACGGTCATGGGATTGGAGTTGGTCTTGATGCCATTGAGGTTTGCTTGATTGCAGGAGACCATTCCATGGTCAGTGAGGGCGCTAGGCACCTCCACCCATTCAGCCCCCCGCTTTCAGGCACCTGAGTCAGTCAGACATGAGCAGGGGCCCACAGAACCAGAGTGGAAGGCCACAGTGCCAGTGTGTGTGCCATCCCCTCTCGTGAGCCATTCAGGGCCTAAAGGGTTAATAGCAACTCATACTTCACTTCCAGAGGAAAGAAGTGCAGATATCTTTAAGAGCAAGTCAGCATTTTCCCCCTTTCTAGTTATTCATTTTGTACCTTGGTAGTAATTCATTTTACAGTCTACCCTCTAAGGCCTAGACGGAGCATTCACGGGTGTAATGTACCAAAAGATGGAGCCCCCTTTCCTGTCTCCTTTCCTGCCCTCTCTGCGGTACACACACGAAGACCAGGCGAGCAAGCCCGCCAGGGGACATATAAAGCCTCCATTAGCATCTAATTGCTCTCACCCAGTGAGGGGAGAGAAGGTCCGTAGGAAAAGAACATTCACAGACCCAACTCTAGACCCTGGGCAGTTCTCCAAAGTGGATGGGGCAGAGGAAGGTAGGAGGTCACAGAATGGTGGCCTGCAGGCCACATTGGCTCTGGATGTGTTTGTCCTGCACGGACTTTATTTTAAAGACTTCAGGTGGGTTGCTGATATTTAAAATACAGATTTCCCACTTTTCTCCAGAATTTGAATTGTTGCAACCCTGGTGGGGGGTGGAGGGGGTCCCACATCCTCCTGTGGCCGGCTGGAGCCCACCGTGGTACCTACCGAAAAGAAAAGAAGGCCTTTTCACCAATACTTTTCAGGTAGAAAATCATCAATTTTCTTATCGTAATAGAGTCAAAGCAGAGCCTGAAATGGAAGTTTCTGCTTTCGGATCCTTGCCATTCAGGGGTGATACTGAAAATATGCAACCACCAGTAAACCCTGAGCACTGACCAGCCGGGGAGCAGGTCTCAGAGGCCCACTCCCAGCTGATGCCAGGGGTCAGCCATCCAGTGGCTGGATCATGGTAGCACTTGGAGGACAGTGGTATCAGCTATTTACCGATAGGTATGGCCATTCCAGTGCCGTTCTTCCCCTCAGGTCACCCTCTGCAGGGCCCCTGAGTAAGGTCACCCCCAGCCACGCCACTCACCCAGGTGTGAGTGGGACAGTACCTCAGAGGCGTTTCCTCAGTTGTTGAAAACATGTGGCTTTCTTTCCACTTTTATGTTTGGCAGGTCAGGTGGGTGTGACTTACCTCTGGGCTCTGATCCCTAAACCCAGGATTTATTTGCTCTTATCCATCACATGACGGTGATTTATTGTGATTTCCAACATCTCTGTTCCTGACATTTAAAATATCACCGCCAGGGTGAATTTTCTTGCCCGCACAATGCAATAACTGGCTTTTTTTTTTTTTTTTTTTTTTAAATAAATAGGCAGAACCTTAGCGAAGACAAGCGGAAGAGGACGGAGATGCATTTTGGAGCGCCCCTGGTACTCAGCACATACCTGCTTACCTAATGCATCACTGTGACAGAAGCCACATGCATTATCAGTAACTTTGCTTGCCATGGAAAAGGTGTTTTGGGAAGACATGGGTCTAATGCGATTGCATGAGTGCTTTAAACCAAATCAGGACCGTGGTGGGTTTTTTCCTTGTTTTCACAATTGCCTGCAGTTGCCTCACTCACGCGGAGGTACTGTCACCTGTTACAGGTGTGCCTCCTGAATAACTGAGTGATAAGCAGGTGGCACCATCAGAGAGAAAATACTGGATCTGCCCTGGGTTGTAGTTGATGCCAGGATTGCTCAGACCTGCTTCTCTTCAGGCTGCCTAGGTGGTGTCCTTGAAATTAGTCTGCCAGGCTATTAGGATATTTTGATGAGAAAGAAAAAAAGCCATGTTGGTTGACAAAGGGCTAAAGATCTTTGCTGCAGATTCACGAGCATCACTATTCCAGTGCTTTGTCACAACTGTAGAAAAAGTTAGATGTTCCAGCCTCCTTTTGGTAATGGAAATTCTTACCCGCATAAATCCTCCAAGCCCCTACAGATGTTTCCAGAAATCACTGTGGCAACAATGTGTGATCAGAACCAAGTGACAGGGATGAAAAGAATTGCTATTTTGAAAAACACATGCTTCTTTGTCTCTTACAAAGGAAAAGTTTCACCTAATGTGTAAGATGACTTAAAAGATATATTTAAAGAGGTGCACTGATAGTTAATTTATAGGGACGTTATCTGACTCGTACCTGAAGGCATTTCAGCTCTAGCAACTTATCATGCGTAAGTGCACATATATTTTGAAACGCAGCTCCCCTAACGAATAGCTGCTTATATATTTTGCAAAGGGATTATATTTTTCGAGAAAGGAAGATCTCGGTTAGATATATTTTGTGAACCCTTGATGAGGCATATTAAGAGATACTAATATTGCTGCACACTTTAAATTTTTTTCCTGTGTTACTTTTCATTGGTCCTCTGACTCTGCCAGCTCATATTTCTGGCCAATGCACAGTTCCAGATTTTCAGAGTAACATAGATACATGTTCTCATTCCATACATGAACATCAGTGATTTTTCAGAACAGAGTACATACAAGAAAGGGGCTGTCAGAGACTCACTCTGAATTGTACTTGGCATGTGAAATCTCTCCTTCCTTTGGAGTGGATGCTGATAAACACTGAACCTGTCTACTTCATAAGGGCAAAGGCTCCTTTTCTGCATCCTTGTCCCTGCTCACGTTTTTTTAGAGTTTGTAGTTGCCAAACCTGGGAGTAGTCTTGAATAGAATAAATTCAGAGGGCTGCCTAAGATATTCTGCTATTCTCAGCGTCCTGATGGGCCTGAGACCTGCCCTTTAGATTCTGAGCAGGAAGTTTGTAAGAAATGGAAAGAACAGAAGAATTTAGGCCCTGTCACCTGTGTTCTCTCTCCCTCTAACTTGCTAAATGTGGACTATTCTAAAGAACTTGTTGAATGCTAAAGCTGACATCCCAGCCTGAGATTTGCATCCCAGGACTACAAACAGAAGAAAAGCATGCCACTGATTCCTGCATGACTGGAACAGATACATAATCCACAATTTTCTCTGCAAGGAAAGCTGCTGTAAAATCATGGCTATGACTGCTTAGTTGGCATTAAATACGATCCAGGTCAAATTCCACTTGATAAATCCCAGGGACTATCCAGGAAATTTTTTTGGAACTGGATATCTTGTTAAAGTCTAAGAAGACTTAGAATTTCTTTTTAAGATACAGCAATTTTTAAAAAGTTAATGTTGCAATGGTCTAACTTATATTTTGTCTACTCTTGCCAGTGAGTACCAAGAAGCAACTTGGTAAGACTGGGTCTTGGGGCTGTAGGATCAATATAATACCTGCTAGACCAAGAAAGCTACTCAGAATTGCTTGTCTCAAAACTTCTGAATTACTCTGGTTGCAGTAGGCCCAGTATGGTTGTCCTAAACAGACTAGATGAATAGGAGTGCTAAATTATTTACCACAGTTACAGATCATCTACCGCACCCCGCATTTTTTTGGTTTTTTTTGGAGCAGCAAAGAAATAGGAGAGACCAGCTTCACCTGGTATTGTACGTGTTATGAGTGAGCTAGAAACGCATTGTGTGGCATTTCCCTCAGTACCCAGGCTCTGCAGAGTCCTAAGGTATTGCCCTCTGGGACCACACCGTGTTCAGAGAATACTGTGTCCTTACTTGTGTTTTACCAGCTGAATTCCAAACCTGTAATGGTTTTCTTCATCCCTTCTTTAACTAGCTGCCTTTAGATCTGGGATAATCACAGTCTTAAAAATCTAGGAAAGAAGTGGATGGGAATTGCAGACATAGATGTAACATCAAAAGCATTTTAAGACAGAATTTTTATTTCCTATAGTAGGCTTGTTGGGGCAAAGAAAATGTGCTGCTAAAAATCAAATTATGCCATTTTAAAATGAGATAAAATACAGAGTGCCATCCTGCTAGGTATATGTAGACCAGAAGAAAATTTAGTTGGGGAAGTACTTGTTTTTCCAGATTCTGGTATTAAAATCAAAGAGGAGAAAAGGAAGATTTTTTTTCTCTCAGGCTCTAATATATTTTAGATTTGTTTCTGTTTTATAGATTTATTCAACACTCCCACATAGATGTTTTTATATTACATGAATTTAATAATGAACTAAACTTATTTTTGTCCTTTGTTGTTGAAAGATACCAAAGCCTCTTTCTGGTTTGTGTTGTTTTGTTTTTTAATTTGATTTTGCTGTATAGGGTTTTGCTTTTTCTAGAAATGCTTACATCTTTTCTAAAGTGTCAGAGCCCACTTTGATCTGCAAAATTATTGTGTTTAGATTTTAGTTTGTATGCATTTGTCTCTAAAGGCATTGGTGAAATCTCAGATTTTATATTCAGCATTAAAGAGGAATAAATTCCAGAAAACACATATTCTGAAAATGGAGTGCTTGTTCCCGACCATTTCTTACACCTTTTCTAATTTTGCTTCTGTGTTTGGTTGAAACCTTCCTGTTTAGTTGGGATGCTGTATTTCTGCTCCCATCATGAACCTCATACCTGAAAGCTGCAGATTCGTTGTAAAAATGCAGATGGATCATTTGAGCACTTGAGACACACTTGTGGTTGTGTGTGTGTGTGTATGTGTATGCATGTGTGTTGGAGGTGACTGCAGAATCATCTCAGACAGTGACCAGGACCAAGGATGGCGTTAAATCACTCATCCCCTGGTTGGTTCAAATAGATGACGGTGGCTTCCTGAGTACAATGAAGCGATGGGCTGTGGATTCCCTTCCCTAATTTCGTGCAGGAGAAAAGTACAGTGTAGCCACAACCCTTAATAGCAGGGCTGCCTTTGCTGCAGCCACCTCTGAAGGCAGAAGACGTTTCTGAAGGCAGCGTCTGAGGTTAAGCCCATCGCTGAACTATTTCTAACTTAGACACCAAGATGAGGGAGGGTGAAGGAGGAGATAAAGAGAACAGGCTGTCAGTTTCCAGAAATGCACTAAATTGTGAAGCCAAAGAAGCCAAGTAATCCCCGCCCACCTGTAACCCAGATTTTCAAAGTTTTCCTAGTTTCCTAGAAATGCAGGCCAGGTTAGTTTGGTCGTCCCATTAATCAGCATGTGTTGAACCCCTAGAATGTGACAGGGGCTGTCTGAGCAGGACAATAGTCTCCACCCTCAAGGAGGAGAGAAACGGAGAAGCCTTAGCAGCAGTGACTGTGGCAGTGACTTGAGAAACAGGCAAGTTCACAGTGTTCCAAGCGATGGTTAGTCATCTGAAACGTGACGTATAGTCTTTTTCTTTGTATGTTTCAGCCAGTCCAATTTTTTAAATTATTTCATACATGCAACAGAATAAACATGTACGCACACACGTATATAATATACACACTGACATATAAAGAAAAATAAACAAACCCCCGTGTGTCTGCCACCAGCTGCCTGCCTTTCCTTTGGGGCTCCGTGGGCTCCTCCCTGACCCTGTCTCGTCCCTGTTTGATAGCGGGAGCCCGTCCTGAACGCCGTGTTGATCGTAGCCTTCCTGTCTTTTATTATTTTACCTTTGTGTACATATCCTTAAAAACTAATAAATGGAATTAAACTCTATTCTTCTGTCACCTTTTTACGGTCATTGCATTTGGGCATAATCGTTTTGAAACAAGTGCCCTAGCTTGTTTATTTTCACTGCTAAGTATTATTTTGTTGTATATCACAGTTTTTCCCTTCTCCTGTTGCTGAATGTGGAAATACATCTCTCTTTGAAATAGAGAAAGGAAATGTTGCTACAAACATTCTTTTATGTGATTTTTGGCGCACATACACAAGTAGACCTTGAGTATACCTTGAGTAGAATTGCTGTATCACACATGCAATAAAGCACATCATCAACCTGAACAGATAAGGCCAAATTGTTTTCCAAAGCAATGGTACCAACTGACACTCCACTGGTGTACTAGAATTTCTGGTACTGTCAATGTTCACCAGCATTTAAGATCATCAAACTCAAAGTTTTGTCAAGCTGAGGTGTGTATCTCGTTGTGGTTCCATTGTGCATATATTTGATTACTAATAAGATGAACATGTTTTTACTATGGGAATTACTGTTTCTTCCTGGAAATCCCCCTTCGTGTCTTTTACCATTTTTTTCTATGGTGGTGTGTTTTCAATTATTAATTTTTAAAAGTTCTTTATACTTAACCTTTTCCTGGTTAATGCTCACCTATTAGAAACCATATTTGGAGTGGAAATCTTCTGAAACTATTTCCAGAATTATGAAAAAAAGCATGTGAAACTTTATTCTATTTGGAGAAAATAAAATTAAACACAAATATTTTGTGTTTTTATTGTATGCTAATTTTCACCTTGTCAGCGTATCAGCCAAGAGAAGATATACCTTGGAAACCTCTCTATGCTCTCAAAGGGTTCCTTCTTTGAAGAGATTTCAAGGCTGATCAATTCCAGTTATTTGGTAGGAAATTAATGTCATGATTTGGTTTTCTGCTACAGAATTAAACCAGAAGGAAATCTTTATATAGACTGCATGTTTATATATGCACATTTCCTTACTATGTTAACATAGAATAGGCTTACAACAATAGGCCAAAATGATGTTATACTTAAAAGGACATTTAAAAAATGATTAATTTGCAGGACACACAGTTTTGAGAACATTAGCCTGCTGTGGCCCCCCTTTGCCTGGCAAAGCAATAAAGCTGTTCTTTTCTACTTCACCACCCGCCCCCCGCATAATGATTTATTTGAGTTATAGGAGATTGGATTGAACCTCTACTCATAATTAACCAATTCTTAATCTGAATGAAATATGACCATCATGTGACTATAACCCAGTATGTTGTGGTAGTAGCATGTTTTCATGTGTGTAAACTGGTTGGCAGGTATAAGAACAAGAAACTACAGTGCAGTCGTCTTTTCTGAAGCTCCTGCTAATCAGGGAACAGCATTTTTAATAGACCAAGGACCCTGGCATTTGAAAGCATGTTAACTGAAAACTTGGTACTGCTTACAATGAATGGCACAAAGATTTAGACGTTTTTATTAAAACAGTGGTCCACACTCTTGCCATATACATCCTTTTAGGTTCTATAATGATAAAACTCACTGTAACCAAACTTTCCACTGAAAAAGCTCTAGTGCAAATATCTGTCATCATTAATGTAATGGAAATAAATGAAAGCTCTATAGTACAGAACAGCGCTGCTCTGTGTGGTACCAGCAAGCCATGTAGAATTATTGGACACTTGAAACATGGCTCATTGACTTGGTGATGTGCCATGACTGTGAAATATGTTCCAGATTTTGAAGACTTAGTATGAAAACTGTAAACTATCTATTAATTTTTATATCGGTTATGTTTTAAGTGATAATATTTTGGATATATTGGGTTAAATTAAATATTAAAAACTAATTTTGTCTTTTTTTAATGTGGCCACTAGAAAATTTTCAATTACGTATATGGCTTGCGTTATAGTTCTCTTGGACAGTTCTGTTCTGTTCCAGCCTCTTTACCTGAATTTCCAGTAGAGGAAGAAATACCTTTAAATGCTTTTTTGGATTTTGGCAAAATATCTCCTTTTTTTTATCTGTTATATGAAAGGAAATGTGAACCTCTTCTGGAATATAATTTTCTAATACTGATGCCAAGTATAAATGCTTTTCTCATTTTGCTTTTTTGTCCCCCTAGCTTGAAGCATTTTTGTCGTGAAGGGGGAGAGTTTTTTTCCTGGAATAAAAAGAGTAATGTGTGTGCCTTGTAACATGGGACATCTCTCTGTGTCCAGCCTCTCGTTCTTTTATTGTCACGTAAAGTTGATGTCCCCTGTTGAATCGGTCCACACCTGTGAACTAAGTCATGGTGGCCTTTGTCTGTTTTTTCTTTTTTTAAAAAAAGAGAGACTTTAATGAATCACACAGATACCATCTATAATCTGCAGAACAGTGATGAATATTAATAGGATTTTGTCCTAGATTTCCTAAAATGTTAGTTCTCTGTATCTGTAAAACTCATTTGAGCTCAAAAGAATATATGGATAATATGCTCTTAAAAGTTTCATTCTGGTCTCATTGCCAAAGATTAAAACAGAATGTGAATATTAAGGGAAAATAGATTCCTTTCCCTGCCCAGGGTTTTTAACCATTTTCTTTTTGCTACTCTCTTAGCAAAATAGTTTGGGGGGAAATCCTGTATTATTTTGATCATGCAAACAATTGGTGGCAACAGTACTCATTAAGTAGTAGAATGTTTCTTTGAATTATTTAGTTTGGGACCCTTCCCTGAAATAAAAGAGTGATTGTAGTATAGCCTTTGCCAACCAAGAGATGCCAACCATCTGTGTTTCCTGTAGCTGCTTTTGCATGCTGCTTTGAGGCTCTTTATTTGTCATTCTAATGAGCTACCACACCTAGGAAGGATTTAGCCTTTGGGAATGGGTGGAACAACTTGAGATAAATGATAGACACATTTTTCATGCTAATTTGATTTAGCTTATTGATATTATTTTCCCATCTGTTCAGTTGGGATGATATTTTTCTCTTAATTTTCTCCCTGTCAATCCATTTCATGTCGTGTGCTAATATTATCACTAGGTTACAATACATGGGCTCTAGGACAGCCCACAGCTAGGCTCAGAGATGACTCTGAGATCAAGAGCTGGGGCAGAAACACCAGCAATTCAGCAATGACACTTTCCCTAGGCCAGACTTGTCCTTTTCTCTCTCCCTGCCTGTCTTTCGGGATAAACCACTCTTACACAATCCGCTCCTAGCCACATCCTAACCAACGTGTACAGGGGGAACAGAGTGATGACAGCAGCAATATTATTACTCTCCAGACTGGCAACCAGAAGGAAGGACTCTGGCTGCTGCTTCCCTTCCTGTACTGTTTTACAGGCCTAAGAAATATTTATTCTACTGGATCCCAGTCATAAATGAGAAACCGAATACTGACAGGTTTCCCATCCTAGTCATAAGGTGACTGGGCAAACAGAACTTTAGCGGTTACATACTTAGCAGGTAAAATGACCACAGCATTCAGACTTGTGGGCAGTTTCTGAATGACGACAGCAAGAAACCAGTTCCCTATCGTTGACCCATTTAGGGACCAGGCTGCCTCTTAGACCATTCCGGAGTGACCCAGTTCTCTAGGGACAGCTTTACCCGAGCCCCAAAATGTGAACAGTTAACATCTGCAGTGAGGATGGACAGATATTACTGGAATCAGGTAGTGCAGACAAAATAACAAGTGGTTGAAAGGGGAATTTGGGTGATAGTAGTGCCTACCCAGGGAGACAGCTATCTTCCTAAAAATGGGTCATTTTAACAGAGAATGGATTTTAAGTTTTCTCCACTGTTACTGAAAACTGTTTATTAGTCATTGTCATTGCAAATGGCCCTTTACTGGGTGGTATTTTCAATATGCTGTTGTTATAGTTTACATTTTAATTTTCTGCTGGTTGGAACAGCATCCTTTGTGTGGTGACATAAGTCACCGAATAAGCTGTCCAGCCAAAGCCCAAGAACTCTATACTAATAAGTCGTGGTTTTTTTTGTTTGTTTTGTTCTTTGTACCTTGGTTTGTATCTTTTACCTTGTAAACCTCTGAGAAAGGACAGAATAAACCTTTTCCTATTTCAGAAATGGCATAATCACCAGTCACCAGTTAAACCCGAATATGATGTTACAAAAACCAGATCCGTATCTCTTATCTTGTATTAAGACCATCGTGTGGAGTTTTTTGATAACTACATTGGTACCTGTATTGATATTTACGTTTGTGTGATGTAGTATTCTTTGTACCTTACCCGTGAGCATAAATGTGTACTGTTTAGTATCTCAGAAGCTGCTTTTTTTGGGTGTTTCTTATCTTATACTATTTGGTCTGGGTCAGCTTTGTATTAAGAGAGAGGAATTACTTATATGTCCTCTTTTACTTCGATACAGTAAATTTGTTAGATAAAAGCTGACCCTACAGTCAAATGAAATACATGGTTAGTGTGTGTTCAATAGTCTATTTGATAATTAATTATATGGCCATGTACTGAAAAGTCTACTTTTTTTCTTATGGTATCACTGGTAACTTTGATGCCGTATGTCTTTTCTGCTGACAACTACTGGTTGCTAAGTGGGAAACATGTTGTATTAGACTGTGACCAATCAGGAGATACACACTCCATGGTGATTTAAACAGGGGAAGTTAAATATCAAGAATTATTAAACTTTGATGAAAGGGTAACTCCCAGATATAAGAAAACTATATTTTACCCTGGGGCTGAAGGAGAATACCCAAGGAAGGACAAACTTGGGAGGAAGGGCGGCCGGGCTTCAGAGCTTGTTGTAGTTAACAGCCTACTGGCTGACTGAGAGGTTCACGGTTCCCCCTGGGCAGGGCTGCTCTACGGTTGCTTGGCAACAGGAAGCAAACACCACCCCCACCCTCCCGACCCCCACCCCGGAGTGTAGGCGGGGCCAGGTGAGCCCTGGCCAGCAGGTGCTTGGTGATGGAGATGAGGTGCCAGTGCTAGCAGGAGGCCTGAAGCATGTGTGTCTATGTCAAGGGCGCTTGCAGGGAGGTTGGTCATCACCAGGCCAGGCCAGAGCTACAAGGTCCCCGAGGCACCAGGTGTTCTGGGAGCCCGAGTTAAAGCAGCACCATCAGACCGACACCACTGACGCACCTCGCAGCAGCCCCACAGGAGCATCCCCTTGGTCCTGCAGTGTCCTTCCAGCACCCTCTACTGAGAACGTGAAGGAAAGATGCTTAAAGGAGTTCTGTCCATCATTACAGAACATGTGTTGGCGCATGAATTTGGAGCTAAGACACAATAAAGTGATAGCTGCCACATATCATAAAAGGATTCTCTTAGTGACTTTTCATCTGGAATTAGCCATGTTTATTAAGAGCAGAGGATGATCCATGTTTTGTGAAGTGTAGGTAGTTTAAGTGAAATTTTGCATAACAAGCAGTACTGATACCTGGCTAACAAGTATCCATTGTGGGAAGCTAGCAACTAAGTTGCTAACTTAGCTGGTGGGTGTCTTGTCACAAATATAAACATTAGGGGAAGATGCAAAGCTCAGGATGTAACCTTGACTTCCAGTCAGCCTTCCTTACTTTGTGGTTCTCAGTTTTATAAAGCTGTTGAAATTTAAAGGAAAAAGCACGATGCTGAGGAATATATTTAAAGCTTCTAGAAATGACTCTTCATGTAATCTGTTCCTTAGAGGATATTCACCAACCTATTTTTAGAGCATTGGTCTTAGCCTAGCACTAGAGTTTCTCTTGAATTCCCAAACAATAAATACCAAGAACCAAATACTTCCATAAAGAACAGAGCTATTAGCTCTTTTTGTTTTTAATTTACTCCTGCGGCAAACAGAAAATTGAAAAATACCCCTGTGAAGTCTGACCTATTTACTCACCCTAAAAGATCTACCTCTAATGGAAGACAAGGCAGAAAAGGTTATTAGGAAACAGTAGGCCAGATCCAATTAAATCCAATGATTAGGTGCTTTCCCAGACTCTCAGTCTATGGTGGCTAGTGATTAAACGGATGGGTTAATGAAGAGATAGATGATCCCGCCAGCTAGCCTTCTTTATTAACTTTTAAGTGAGCTTGAAGTGAAAGAAAAATTAATTTTACTGAGAAAGTAATTGGCTTCACAAGATGACTAGTCCAGGATTCCCTGTTCCTTCCCAATGCCTTTCTCGGCTTGCTGCTGGAATGCTTGTTTTCTGTTTTGATTTCTCAATGGCTTCTGAGGTGTTTGTGTGCCATCGAGACATGTTTACTAAATCAAGAGTAACAAATCGATATTCAGAGTACCAGCACCCTTCTGGACTTTGTTGGGAATAGAAAAGTAACTTCTAGTGTGGCTCTGTCATTTTAGGAGCTTATGGTATGGATGCCACTGTGGTGCCACCAAGCCCCCTTGTAGAAAAGGTTTCTGTGGTGCTGAGGAGCTGCCCCGGACAGCCTCTGCACCCTTTTAATTCTTAGTTTCTATGGTGTAGATTTCACAGGTGTCTGTAAATCAGTGGTAACATTGGTGTTAGTTGCGGTAATTAATTACCCTTACCCACAAGCCCAGACTTGTCAACTGTTAATATGTATGCCAGGGAGGTTGGGGACTTTATTATTTTACAAAAGTATTAGTTAAGGAAACATTCTAATTTCCCCAGTAGCCAAGTGGAAGGGTCACTGCTGGCTGACAATGGAAGCAGACCAAAATTTGATACTTTTATTGTGTAACTACCCACTTTCTCAATCTTTTAAAAAAATTTATTTTATTGAAGTATAGTTGACTTACAATGCTGTGTTAATTTCTGCTGTACAGCAAAGCGATTCAGATATATATATACACACACACACATTCTTTTCCATATTCTTTACATATATATATATATATATATATATATATATATATATATATATATACACATTCTTTTTCATATTCTTTTCCATTATGGTTTATCACAGGATATAGAACATAGTTCCCTGTGCTATACAGTAGGACCCTGTTTAACCATCTTATACATAATAGTTTGCCCTACTTTTTCAATTTTGATAGCTATTATTTTATATACACACTTAAAAAAAACAACAGCAACAACAACCCTTCATTAGCACAGCCAATTCATTCACTAACATAGCCCTTGGGTTGCTTCTCTGTTCAAGGAAAAACCGTGGCCTTCCTGGGCTCCTTATTAATTTTAGCTCCAAAGTCAAAAAATCAATGCGAATTGTTTTTAGAAGCCTGACAGAAACCTGCCAGTTTAGCAGTAACTAGATATAGCCCTTAATACAAGCTCACTGCTGTTCAGTATTTTTCTTGGGTAGAGCAAGGGGGTGGATGATAAAAACAGCATATGTTCTCTTGTCTTACAATAACCTTGATTACAGTCAAAGTTCTTTGCCTAACAATAGCTTTGGTTATATTCAAAGCTGTCAGAAAATGACTATCTAAATTTGAAATGTAAGACTTAGAAAGTTCCCATTTATTTATGTGTATGTGTATGTGTGTATATGCAAACACATGCATACATATATATCTTAGTGGAGATTTGTCTCAATTTTTAGCTCTACCAAATCTTAGTTTAAAAAAAAAAAAAAAGAGAGGCAAGGAATATCTTTAAACAGAATGTTCTTTCCAGTTATTCAATTTAAGTCTTGGCCTAGCCTATGAAATGTGACCTACAGCAGACATAAGAAGTAAAATGCAATAACTACAAAGTCAGGAGCAAGAAGAATCATGGGGAGAGAGTGACAAGTAGAACTGCAGAAGCCGTAGCCATGCCATGGCATATGTAAGGACACAGGAACAAAGGAGGCAATTTTAGCATAAAGAGAAAAAGTTGAACAACTGAACTGATGATTTTTGTAAAAGTTTGTCATATGTTTTAAAATCAAGACAGACATATCTTCTGAATAGGCAGCTTAGAGAAAAACTTCGTAAGATCACAAAGGAGCAGAATTGGAGGGCAGACTTTCGACCCTTCTGAACCCTTCTGAACTCTCCCACCCAGAATTCTTATTTCAGATTCCAAATACCATATATGTACATTTATAAGTTGTAAAAGTTCAGAATGAGGAAGAACCAAATGTTAGTGATTAGTGAAATTTCAGCGTATTTCCAGAACTCTAAATGCCTCCACACTTCCATGTTTGCTGCTTTCCACTTTCTTTGAAAACCAACTCACAGTAGTCTCCAAAACTGCATGCGAATGCAGAGGAAGAGAAAACACTGACACCATGTTGTATGAGAAGAATTTTCTGTGTGTGTCTGTGGAACTCGGTGCATCTTTAATGAATATTCTGGTAGCCAAACAAAGTCCAGGATTTTCCAGTGCTGATGTGGAAAACAGAATAAAAGAATAAAATTTAAAAGTAGCCAGGTACATCATTTACTCTCTTAGCTTGAATTTTGCACAGAGAACTAGAGCTGGAATGGAATGAAGGAAAAAGCCAATGTTCTTTACATATATTTAAAATCTAGGCCAAGAAAATATATATTATATATATAATATAGGAACAAATATATACATTGTATATATAATACATATATATAATGTATATTATATGCATTTTTTTTTTCCTGGATAATTTGAAACAATACTGAACGTCTAGCACGTAGGTGCAGGGTCGGCCCCCCTCTGATAACAGGACTTGGGTGGTGGCGACACCTAGAGGCCCGACGGCTGATTGCAAGTTACAGAGTGGACCTCGTGTTGCATCTTAACCGTCGCCATAGCAATTCAAAGACCTGTGAAGATAACTGTGGAAAGGAAATCTACCTTTCCAAAAAGGTCTTTTTCAGTATATATTTACATACGTTACACTGGAAATGAAGGCTTTGGGAGGGGAAAATTTTGCAGTATCTCAGAAGGTTACCGAAGTGGGTCGGGGAACCTGGGTTCTCCAAGGAGGTAGGCGGTCCCGTCTTCCTGGGGGAGAAGGGGAGCGTGGAGAGACCCGGTGAAGGGCGGAGGATCGCCAGAGGTGTTTTGCTTGAATTTACCTTGTTGCAGTACTCGTTCTCAAGGAGTTCTCGAGAATCTTAAAGTAAACTATAGACCGAATAAGATTCCCCGCGGCACCAACCGCTGGGCCTCGCACCAGCAGGTGATAGAAAATACTTCGTGATGCAGGACTTTGAGTTTTGGTGGAGTGATAGCGTAGGTAGCCCCTTCCATATCCCCTCCCAGCCCTGACCCAGCTGGGCCAACAGAACGCCATGGGGGTGGGGGGGGGGAGGTGCGGAACACCTATGGGTGGGAAATGTATCTTGGTCAGGTCCTAGCGCCATCACCTGCAGAGTCCCCTGCAGCTCAGGGAGAAAGAGGAGGTGGAAACAGCACAGGCAGAGGAGGTGAGCCCCGAGGCGTTTTTCTCTTCCTGTATTCTGTAAAAGAGCATTCGTTGAGCACTGTATTAGTTTCCTTTTGCTGCTGTAGCAAATCACCCAAATGTAGTGGCTTAGAACAACACAAATATATCTTAGAGTTCAGGAGGTCAGAAGTCCTAAATGGGTCTCAGCCGCCAAAATCAAGGTGTTGGCAGGGATGCATTCCTTTCTGTTGGCTCTTGGAGAAAATCCATTTCCTTGCCTTTTTCCGCCTCCAGAGGCCTTAGCTCCAGACTGCATCCCTCAACCTGTTTTCACCTCACATCTCCCTCTCCAACTCTGACCCTACATCCTTCCTCTGAGAAGGAGCCTTGTGATTACATTGGACCCACCCAGATAATAATCTAGGATAAACTCCATTCCAAGATCATGAGTTCCATCTGCAAAATCCCTTTTACCAATGGAAAGCAGGTGCGGGGGATTAGGACGTGTACATCTTTGAGAGGAGAGGGCATTCTTCTGCCCACCACAAACACCATGTAATTCAACACTCTTACAGCTGGGCACAGGAGATATAAGGTCCCTGCCTCTAATGGGGTGGGAACGGGGGTCATGCAAATAAATCAGATTTTCCACATTACAAATGGCGGTCCTCGTAGGTAACTCAGTAAGAAGCTTTCTCAGCTGAGGCCATCAGCAGCTCAGGCTTCCTGATCCAGGTGACGTTTGACCTAGTTCTGAAAGATCAAGATGAGTTAGCTACAGAGGTAAGAAGGGGAATTTTAAGCAGAGCAAATAGCATATGCAAAAGTACAGGAATGTGTAAAAATAGCTCAGCAGTTTTCATGACTAATAATATGTTGGGTTGTGTTGCTGGACATGGTGGGAGAGGAGGCTGAACCTAACAGCTCAACTAGGTATGTGGTGAGAGGTGGTTCTTCTACAGTAGGTTCTGTACTGGCTCAAGGAACAAGGAGGTTGATTTTCTCTCACATAAATTAGGAGATTGGGATTAACATATACACACTACTATATATATAAAATAGATAACTAATAAAGACCTACTGTAAAGCACAGGGAACTATACTCAATATCTTGTAATAACCTATAATGGAAAAGAATCTGAAAAAAATATATATATATCTGAATCATTTTGCTGTACACTTAAAACTAACACAACATTGTAAATCAACTATATTCCAATAAAAATTTAAAAAAGCAAACATTGCTTCCCAGTATTCATGGTGTTAGGAAATTTTGTTCAACTCTGGTCAAACAGCCGAATGTATTTTAATCTACCTTTTTATTAGCCACTTCTAACGATAAAAGAAAAAGAAGCTATAAAGCTAGAATGAAGATAAGCAATTGATAATCTCATGAAAATATTAAAAGACAGTATCTAGAGGAAGATGTATAATATATTTTTCATAAGACTCAATATAGTTTTGTTCTCTTACCACTGGCCTCATGAAAATTTTAGTGAGATTTTCATTAAGAAAAAAAGATTACCATGGTAAAGACCCAAAGGTGAATTGTTAAGAAATTTGAAACAAATGTGGTATTATTGAACCATTTCACACTAAAGAGCCTGTAAAACACGTATTGCCTTGCTATTATGGAAATTTGATTTTATCTTTTGAATATGGACTAATCTTCAGCTGGTGCTTATTTCACTGGCTGGCAAAAGAAATGGGAAATGTGGCTAGAAAACCGTGAGGGTCCCTGGATTGAGGTGGAATGAAGGTTTGGAGCCACAGAGGTTTGACAGGTAGTTCCTGGGCAATGTCAGGAATTGCAGATGTAATGTTAAGCAGAAACCAGACTGTCAGGGGCTATGGGATTTGGACGTGAACTTGGAACTCTTGCTACTCAAAGTGTGGTCCAAAAGGCTGCAGCAGCAAGGGGAGCCAGCTATACACCCACCCCATCAAAATCACATTTTAACAAGTTGAAGTTTGAGAAGCACTGCTGTAGAGATTAGAAGGCACTGAAGGGTCGAAAGCGAGAGTGTCAAAGAATCATATTTGCATTTTCAGAAAATTACAGAGTTGGCAGTAAGAGGAGAAGATTGGGGAAGGGTGATGTTGGGAAGAATAGAGGCTGAGAGACCAATTAGAAAGTTAATTCTGGGATGATAAGGGCTTGGACTAGGGTCATGGCCATGGAGATGTCTTATTAGCAGTTGGGGAGAGGGAGGGTGACACCCACATTTTCTGGCTTGGTTGATGGATGCAGTTTAACAAAACCGTGGAGATAATGAGGCTGCTTTTGGATACTGTGAGTCTGAGGAGCAGGTGAAACACCCAGGTGCTTAAATTCACCATCGGACAGCTCAGTGGCTGTGATGAGATAGTGTAGGAAGTCCTGGAGAACAGAAAATGAAGGACCACCCGGAGAAGTAGGAAAGCCAGGAGAAAGCATTGAATGGAAAGCTGCAAGAGAGAAGAGTCTCAAAGAAATGTCAGATCAAACAAACACTCAAGTATATCCTATGGATTTGATATTTTGGAAATTTGGGGTGAGCTCCTTAATTATTTATATGCTGAAAAAATGTAAGAAAGAATTGCTGAAATTGGGAGATAGTCACTAGAAATGGAACAGGACCCATGAATGCTTGCAGGGAGTCACTAAAGAAAAGAAATCTAAGTTGGGGCAAGTGGACTTGTAGTAGCAGGTGTGATTTTAAGGACTCTCCTGGAAGCAGGTAAGCCACTTGAAAAGAAGAATCCTTCAGCAAAAATCTTATAAGAGCCAACTGAAGCACGGGGAGCCCAGGAATAAGAAGAAAACTGGAGAAAATAGAGATCAGAGGTGTTAGAGGCTCTATGAAGATTTTTACAGAAGGAAAGCAGAGAAGAAAGTTGGAAATAAGTGATGGAGACAGGGTGACTCTTTTTCAAACTCTGGTCATTAAGAGTGTCTTCAATTTAGTGCTATCTCATTAACAGCAAGTATATGGAGTTAAACCTACCCATTATCTTACATAACTAATAGCTTCTCAGTTGGCCGTTCATGCTACACAACGTGTTGGAAACTCTCTGTGCCCCAGGCCTCCTGTTACCTCTCCATATTTCACTCCCAGGTGTAGTTCTTTAGTGCATTAGAAACCGGGGGTGGAAGTGGGAGTGGGGCTCCATCAAGTTCTTGTACTTTCTTAGTGCTTCTCAGTCCATGAGCTACAGAGAGATGGGTTTTTTTTTTTTATCATGGTAATTTATTTTTTAGTGTCTTCAAAAAATATATGTTTCTAGGAATCTGTCCTACTCAGGAAGCAAAGCCCACAGGAAGGATTCCATATAGAAGAATGGCAAAATGTCACTTGAGTTTTGGACACTTGGGTAACTAGCTGTGTCTAATTTGATCTTTCCCTATTCTAGAATAACTCACTGAAACTTGTTTGAAGGTATCCTTTTGTTCCTATAATTGTTGTGCTCCTTTTTTGGAGGGTGGGGGAGCAAATACGGATGATCTGGCCTTCATTCTTTTTTCTTCCTTTCTTTAAATTGAACTATAATTGATATACAATTGTCCATTTCTTCTAGGTTGTCCAATTTGTTTGCATATAACTGTTCATAGTATTCTCTTATGATTTTTTGTATCTCTGTGGTATTGGTTATTTCTCCTCTTTCATTTCTTATTTTGTTTATTTGGGTTTTCTCTCTTTTCTTCTTGGAGCCTGGATAAAGGTTTATCAATTTTGCTTATCTTTTCAAAAAACCACCTCTTGGTTTCATTGATCTTTTCTATTGGGTTTGTTTTTTTTTTTTTTGGTCTCTTTTTATTTCCTCTCTGATCTTTATTATTTCCTTCCTTCTGCCAACCTTGGGCTTTGTTCTTCTTTTTCTAACTCCTGTAGGTGTTAGGCTAGTCTATTTATATGAGATTTTTCTTGTTTTTTGAGGAAGGCCTGTATTGCTATAAACTTCCCTCTTAGAATTGCTTTTGCTACATCCCATGGATTTTGGAGTGTCGTGTTTCCATTTTCATTCGTCTCAAGGTATTTTCTGATTTCTCTTTGATTTCTTCACTGACCCATTGGTTTTTTAGTAGCATGTTATTTATTCTCCACATGTTTGTGCTTTTCCCATTTTTCTTTCTGTAATTGATTTCTAGTTTCATACTATCGTGGTCAGAAAAAATGCTTGATGTAATTTCTATTCTCTAAAATTTGTTGTCACTTGCTTTGTGAACTAGCATGTGATCCATCCAGGAGAACATTCCACATGCATGGAAAAGAATGTGTGTTCTGCTGTTTTTACGTGTCATGTCCTGTAGATATCTATTAATTCTAACTGGTCTATTGTGTCATTTAAGACTACTGTTGCTTTATTGATTTTCTGATCAGATGATCTGTCCATTTATGTAAGTGGGTTGTTAAAGACTCCTACTATTATTGTATTCCTGTCAATTTCTCCCTTTATGTCTGTTAGTATTTGCTTTACATACTTAGGTGACCCTGTATTGGGTGCATATATGTTAATGAGTGTGATATCCTCTTCTTGTATTGATCTCTTCATCATTGTATAATGCCCTACTTTGTCTTTTGTTATAGCCTTTGTTTTAAAGTTGATTTTGTCTGATCTGAGTATTGCTACCCCTGCTTTCTTGGCACTTCCGTTTCCATGAAATATCTTTTTCCATCCCCTCACTTTCAGTCTGTGTGTGTCTTTAGCTCTGAAGTGAGTCTCTTGTAGACAGCAAATAGAAGAGTCTTTTTTTTTAAAATCCAATCAGCCACCCTATGTCTTTTGATTGGAGCATTTAGTCCATTAATATTTAAAGTAATTATTGATAGGTAAGTACTTATTGCCATTTTATTACTTGTTTTCCGGTTGTTTTTGTAGTCTTCTCTGTTCATTTTTCTTCTTTTTGTTTTCTTCCTTTGTGGTTTGATGATTTTCTTTAGTAGTATTCCTGTGTTCCTTTCTTTCTAGTCTTTGTGTGTATATTGTAGGTTTTTGATATATGATTACCATGGGGTCCATATATGTTGACCTATAACTGTATCTACTTGTTTTAAATTGGTAGTCATTTAAGTTCAAACACATTTTAAGGGCTTCCCTGGTGGCACAGTGGTTAAGAATCCACCTGCCAATGCAGGGGACACGGGTTCGAGCCCTGGTCCGGGAAGATCCCACATGCCGTGGAGCAACTAAGCCCGTGCGCCACAACTACTGAAGCCCATGCGCCTAGAGCCCGTGTTCTGCAACAAGAGAAGCCACTGCAATGAGAAGCCCACGCACCGCAATGAAGAGTAGCCCCCACTCACTGCAACTAGAGGAAGCCTGCGCACAGCAAAGAAGACCCAACGCAGCCAAAAATTAAAAAAAAAAAAAGACACACATTTTAAAAGATCTACATTTTTTACTCTGTTCCCCCACATTTCATGGTTTTGATGTTATATATTATATCTTCATGTTTATTGTTAATTGTTTATTGTAGTTGCTTTTACAATTTTTTGTCTTTTAAGCTTCATATTGGCTTATTTAAGTGGTTGGTCCCCAATCTTTACTATATTTTTGTCTTTCCTGTTGAGATTTTCCCTTTCCTATAGATTCTTAATTCTTTTCCATTTAGAGAAGACCCTTTAACATTTCTTTTAGGGTAGGTTTACTATTAATGAACTCTTTTAGTTTTTGCTTGTCTGCAAAGTTCTTTATCTACTCTAAATGATACTCTTACTGGGTATAGTATCCTAAGTTGCAGGTTTTTCTGCAGAGAAAGCAGCTTATAGCCTTACAGGGATTCCCTTGTATAAGACTCCTTGTTTTTCTCTTGCTTCTTTTAGAATTCTCTCTTTATCTTTAACTTTTGATATTTTAATTATGATATGTCTTGGTGTGGGTCTATTTGCGTTCATCTTGTTTGGGACCCTCTGTGCTTCCTGTACCTGGATATCTGTTTCCTTCTTCAGGTTTGGGAATTTTTCAGCCATAATTTCCTCAAATACATTTTCAATCCCCTTCTCTCTCTTCTCCTTCTGAGACCCCTATAATGTGAATGTTGATACACTTAATATTATTCCAGACATCTCTTAAACTGTTTTCATCTTTTAAAATTTCTTTTTCTCTTTGCTGTTCTTATTGCCGTCACTCTGTCTTCTAGATCAGTTATGCATTTTTCTGTATCACTTAGTCTGCTAATCATCCTTCTAGTGTTTTTAAATTTCAGCTATTGAATTCTTCATTTATGATTGGGTCTTTTTTTATATTTTCTAGTTCCTTGTTACAATTTTCACTGTGTATATCTATTCTTTTCCCTAATTGAGTTAATATTTTTATTACCAATGCTCTGAATTCTTTCTCTGGTAAATTGTTTATTTCTGTATCATTTATTTTTTCAGGGTTTTTTTCTGGCTCTTTCAGTTCAGAGTAGTTCCTCTGCCTTTTCATCTTGCTTAACTTTCTTTGCCTCTTTGAATTTAGGTGAAACAGTTACTTATTGTAGTTACTTACTTATTGAGAGGGTGTTCTCATGTGGGAGCATCCCTATGCAGACTGTGTGTGCCCATTCCCTTTGGTGGGAGAGCAGGATTTGACATGGATGCCAGTCATGTCTTTTGTCAAGGTGTGCTGGCAGCTATCATCTTAGTAGGGGGTGAGCTTGGAGATGGATGCACTAGAGCTGGAGTTGGATATGAGTTGGGACTTCCCCTTTGCTCAGTGGCCATCACTGCCCTATTAGGGGTGGGGTCTGATCCCAAGTTACTAGAGCAGAAGCCCTGAGGGTCAGGTGCAAGCTGGCTTTGTTCCCTTTTAAGTGTGTGTTTTCCCCTCTCCCCACACTGGGACCCCTGCCCTAGAGTGGGAGAGTGCTGAAGCAAGTGGGGCCTGAGTGAGCTCTTAGCTCATGTTGGCCACAGAGAGAGGTCCAAGCTGTCTCTGATGAGCTGCTGGTGCAGGCACCTGCAACTGTGTCCCTCAATCTGCTCAGATGCAGCCTTAGGCCAAAGTCCCCTTTATTCCTCACAGTCAATCACTGTCTCCAGCCTTCCCAGCCCTCACCCTGTTGTGGAGCCTCACCACAGGACAGCTGGGGCCAGCATGGCCTCTCAGCACGTAAGGGGGATGAACTGTGGTTGGAGTGGCCACCGTCAGAGATCTGGGCTTCTTCTGAGGCACTGCTTGAGTAACTGCCAACAATGGACACCACTGCCCCACCCAGGCTCTGCCCTGGGACCAGGTTGCCTCTGCATCCTATGCTTGAGTTTTCTCCTGGTCGTGGCTGCCCCAGCACCAGTGTGACGCTGTGACACGGAGTGAGCAGGGCTGGAACATTTGTTTGGCTTGGGCTGGGGCATGTGTGGGGGTGCTCACGGGAAGCCAGCAGCCACTAGAGCAGACCTCTCTCCGCCCTGCCTGGGAGCAGGCCAGCGCACTTGTGCTCCTCGCTAGTGGAGTCCAGACTCCCCGCAGCCCTCCTGTTGGTCCCAGTGGTCCTCTGACCAGCCAAGGAGGCTCATCTCCTCCACGGAGGACCTGAGGACTGGGTACCCAATCTGTGGCTCTCACCGCTCACTCCCCAGGGCTATATTAAACAATATCTACTCTTTCAATATACAGTGTTTCCTGACATTTTCCATTCAGTCTATTGCATATACCTAAAATTCTCTATGTTTGTTTGCCAGGGATGCCATAGCAAAGTATCACAGACTGGGTGGCTTGAACAACAGAAATGTATTTTCTCATAGTTTTGAAGGCTGAAAGTCCAAGATCAAGGTGTCAGCAGGGTTGGTTTCTTCTGAGACTTCTCTCCTTGGCTTATAGATGACGTCCTCACATCGTATTTTCTCTGTATGTGTCTGTGGCCAAATTTCCTCTTTTTATAAGGACACCAGTCATATCAGATTGAGACCCACCGTAATGGCCTCATTTAAACTTAATTACCTCTCTAAAGGCCCTGTCTCCAAACACAGTCACATTCTGAGGTACTGGGGATTAGGAACTCAACATATAAATTTGGAGGACACAATTCAGTCCGTAACAATTCAACCCTGATTTCTACCCAGTAACTTAATTTCATAGCCCACTATTGGGTTGTGACATGCAGTTCCTAAACTCTGTTCTAGGAGAAACAGAGAGCCCCTTCTGTCAAATAATTCACTGTCTAGCTCAGGGCTTGGTACGCTTTTTCTGTAAAGAGCCAAAAAAAATATATATCTTAAGCTTTGCTAGTCACTTATGGTCTCTGTTGTATTTTTGTCTTTGTTTTTCTGTATAACACTTTCTTTCTTAGTTCAAAGTTCATACACAAGCAGACCACAGATTAGATTTAACCAGTGGAGGTCTAGCCAATTGCCCAATTGGCAGGCACTTCCTTCAAGTCTTATAGAAGTGGACATCATATTAAGATAATCCAATTCCTCCATTCTTTTTTTTTTTTTTTTTTCTGTCTGTGCTGTGCAGCTTGTGGGATCTTACTTCCCTGACCAGGGATCGAACCTGGGCCACTGTAGTGAAAGCACCAAGTCCTAACTAATGGACCGCCAGGGAATTCCCTAATTCCTCCATTCTGATTTCAGTTCTCCTTATGCAATCTCTGGAAGGAATTTGTCTTTTCAAGTAGATTGTCCAACTTCTAAGAAAAAAATGTACTGATCAGAAAACACAATATTCTGGATTACTTAGCAGCTATTTTCTAATTTCAAATTAATATATTGGTAATCTGATTTTTACAACATGTGTGTGTGTGTGTGTGTGTAATTGTGTGTGATGTATTTGTTTCAGTGAATCAGATCAGTCCAGCATATACTGAAAAACTTTAGTTTGGAGCTGGACCTTGGAAAATGGTCACCACTGGTTGCTCTATCCTGGGTGGCCTGTCTAGGAAAGCAGGCAGCATCCCTTTTTCAAGCACTATCCGTTTTCTGTAGGGGCAAGTGATTGATAGTTGAAGTGACTGAATAGGAAAAATGGCTGAACTCTGACAGAGACATTGCATTCTTGGTACCAAAATGATGGGTTCCACTCCACCCTACTTTTTGGTCCTTTTAGGGATCATTTTACTTCTCTATCCATCTCTTCGCACGTAGGCTGTCTACAAAGATGGCTGCTAGCACATTTTCCACTCTTGTACCTGCAGACCACTTGCCCCACCAAGAGGTGGAGCCTATTTCCCCAGCCTTGGAATCTGGACTAGCCTAGTGACTTGCTTTGACCAGCACAATATAGTGGGAATGATGCTGCACTAATCCCAGACTTTACAAGGCCTGGCAATACTGCTTTTGCTCTTGTGGGCTCTAGCTCCTGTGTAAAGAAGCTTAGTCTAGAATACTGAATAATGGCAGACGAAGTGGTGAGACCCAGCCAGCCCCGGCTGAGGTCCAGACGTGAGTGAAAACATCTTAGGTGTTGCAGTCCCAGCTGAGGGCCTGGTTGAATGCAGCCCCCTACGTAATCACTGTGTAGGCAGAACCTCCCAGTCTAGTTGATCCATCCCACACCATCACGGGAAACAAGAAATTGTTGTTTTAATCCACTAAGCTTTAATGTGGCCTGTTTTAGTAGACAGCTGAAACACATCATCTTCTCTCTCCTTACCCCTCTCCCCAGCAGAGGGCTTCATGCTCTGCCCCTCGCTGCATCAGAGGACAGCAGAATGGAAGAGCAGGTAACTCAGGAAACCTCCCCAGGTGATCCTGATTCTCCCCTCTCTCACTTAAGGATAGTATGGGCTGCAACTAGTAGGCAAAGCCCTGCTTAGAGTGGCTTAAATGACATGGAAGTTTATTTGTCTCTCATGTGAAAACGAGAGATACTTTGTGAAATAACTGCTGAGAAACAGTGTAGAGTGTCACAACGTTTTCTACTTTGGTTGAGAACATGCCTTTTCCAACATAGTAATTCCATAACTTTATCTGCCCCCCAGCTGGCATTTTTTATTTCAAATAGTATTTAAGATTAGTCACTGCATTAAAAAGACCTTGAAATGCCCTGAAATCTTACAACACATATTTGGAAGAAATTTGCTAGAAATTTCCTAAAAATATACAAGCCATTACCAATAATGAGGTGTGAAATTTGAAAAAACTTTTCTAAGCTATCAACAATTTTCTAAAAATTCAATCAAGTATGCCAGAGGAAAGAATGAATTATTTCTAATTTCTCTCCAGAAAATTGGATTTAAAAATAATTTTCATATGAAGTGATCAAAGAATATACAATTAAAAATGTAGGAAAATTTATGATAGAGATGTGTTAGGCACTTAATTATAAGAAACATCCTTTTATTTTGCATTTGGGAATGTTGGTATTAGTCAAATTCTTTTTTATTTATAATTTTATGTGTTATCTTTTCTCATTCTAACCAATGTTTATTTTCATACCTAATTTTGTGTTCTTAATTTTGTATAAGTTCCAGGCCCCATAAAATTTGAATGCACCCCTGAACACTAGAAGAAAATCTCCATCAGTTTAGCTAACTAAGAATAGCCTGTTGTCCCAGAAGAACAAGGCTTCCTGTTACGTTGTGTCGCTGTGATGCTGGCAGTCCAAGACGGAGCTCTGGACCTGCAGACACATCTTCCCCAGAGCTGTAGGAGGCGAGGCTCTGGGCTGTGTAGAGAGTGTATTGTCTGGGGAGGGTCTATCTACTGGAAAACATTCTTTTGTTAATATTCTGGGAATTGTTGTCGCCTCTGATAGGGACAGTTCTAGTCTGTTGAATTCCACATTCTGTTAGAGTGAAGAGAACCTCCCTAAGACAGATCCACAGTCAGCCATCTCAGTGGCTACCCCTGCTTGCCAAAGAGCTACATGCTCTGCCCTGACGTGGGTTCTGTCAGCCCGTTGTGCCATGTGCCCTCGTTTCTACCTCTGGACTCCTTAATTTGTGTTCGAAACACCAGTTACTTGAAATCAAAGATGGTACTTCTTTGTTCTTTCTTTTTTTTCTAGCCAAAAAGTATTAGATAAATTATCTGTGTTTTACATTTAAATTCCATCTATAAGTATATCTTTACCCCATAAACAGTGAACTCGGTTGTATTTACCTTCATTTTCCTGATTTGCTGCTTTAAAATAAACACTTCTTTAAAATAAACATGTATAACAGAATCATTTTGCTGTACACCTGAAACTAACACAACCTGGTAAATCAACTATACTCCAATATAAATAAAAAATAAAAAAATAAAAATAAAAATAAATATTTCTCTCAGAGCGATTCAATTTTAAGCAGAGAAGAGAGAGACATTTAATAATCAAGATTAATGATTACCCAAAATAAGTTCTCCTTTTCATTTGAATGTGTATGCCCTGGGCAATATCTTGGCTCCAAATATGTTAGCAAAAAATGTTTTATGCATCACCCTCTAATTAGGGTTCAGGAGGTGGTGCCCCCAGTAGATGAGTAAAATATTCGTTTAATTTGACATTGCACCATTGTTGAATTTATGGAGTTGGAGAAAGCTCCAGAATAACTATTCACCATTCATTAGTATTCACTGCAGGAACTGACCTGCACTTCATGATTTTTAAAATAACCTTTTAAAGAAACCAGGCATTTAAATGTTTTATTTTCATTTGAAAGGTACACAAACAATTTTTTCTGAGCTGGCAATTTGTCTTTCCTTTTGAAGTTTTGTTTTTTCTTTACTTTTGGAAGAGTTTCCTAGAGCTTTATAATCAATTCTAATTGCCTAAAGAATCACATTAAAATGTAACAGGAAGAATTTAATCTGGAAGTTATTTTTTAAATAGAAAATGTAAAAGCTTTTACAATAAACCAGTTACATTTTATTTTCAGGTTTAACCATTTATCTTCCCTCTCTGTTGTTAGAACTAAATCATGTGAAATTAGATCATTATATCCCTTTATTTTTCATAGAATTTAGTTCATTTAGCAGTATAATCACCTTATTTTACAGAAATTAGTCTAGAAACAGGTTTCAATTTCAGGGCTGTCAATTCCTGTTGATTCTAGTTAGTCATGTAGTTGTAGATTAATTAGCAGAAGGTTTGGATGTTTTGGACACCTCCTTAAATATAAAACTATATAGTCTATGTTTTCTCACCATCACACTAAATCTACTTATACATAGAGACAATTAATTCTGGTCATCAGAAAATAGTGGTTTAAAGTTTTTGCTAATTTTTTTAGCAAGCTTGTTTCCTCAAGTGTGCCAGGTCAATCTGATAATTGATTATCTTCATTTCATACCTACAAGAAGCCATCTTAATTGTAGAATACTTTTTATTTATTTATTTTTTCCAGTCATTTTGTTCTCATGCAAACAATAAGTGCATTTAAGGTCAGTGTTGACAAGAGCCTCCATATAGATGAACCTGGCCTTTGGGTCATTCATCCCAAGCCAGTCTGATCTGCTCAAATCAGGGCTCACTGATGGGGCACCCAAAGTCTTCTTTAGTACAGCACCACTGGGACTCCATGACTCCTAGTAAAAACCATATACAATGCTAAATCTGTTGATAAAACTTACAAAATTATTAGTCTTCCATCTATATAAGATAATTTTGTTTTATTGTATGAACCAAGATTTTTAGGTTTGGTCACCAAACTAAATGGTAAAAATCTTGGTTCTTAAAAACAGTAGCATCTGCTACTAGCCATTTTAGTGAAATCTCTGAAATGAAAGTCCCCAGGCTCTTTTTATCATTTTCATAGACAGGGGGTCATGGACCTTCATATGTGTACTGAGCATCCCTTATGATGGTCTTCTCCAAGTTTCATGGCTCTGATTACTGTTTTTCAACATTACCAGTGAGAATGTGGCCACCTATCAGCCACTGAGGTCGGTGTCATAGCCATGATTTCACTCTAATTGTTGCCACACTAAAATGGTCAAGAAAAAAGATAGAAAAAAAAAAGATGGTGACTATGCTGTGTGTTTTCAATAGCTTCCCTAATAGTAGAGATTTTTTTTTTTTTTGACTCACTCTTGAGCTTTACACTTTCTCCACTCTTTTCTCTCCAGGAATTTGGAGAGAAGCTCTGTGAAGGCTGTCAGGAGATAATACGAATATTACTCAGGGCTCCACTCAGAATGTCTCTCCTTTCCCCCATTCAGGGTTGATGGTTTTACCAAATGTCTTCTGAATCTCTCCCGTCTTGAGCCGCTTTCCCTTTTTATTCTAATCCTTTGTTCAAGAGGGTAAGAGGCATCTGTGTTTCCCCAGTTGGTTAGGACACCTTCTAAGGAGCCAGTTGTTCATGCCAATGCTTCTACTCATAATCTTTTTTAGAAGCTCATCAGATCCTTGTGCAAATAAAGCCATTGGCTATGTTGCCAGCAGTTGGCCCTGCCATGATGTGCCTGAATTCACAGTGCTGGCTGTACAGCTTCCATCTTTATTCCTGGACTCTTGTTGTATTTTGTCTTCAGAAGCTCTAGATGACGTGTCTGTTAGGACTCTTTCCCAGCTTGTAAAATCTAAGGTGCACAGTCTTACTGCTCATCTCTCTCCTACTAGGATATCATCAGACTTGTCTGTTTTCTTTGTGCTTATAACTCTTCTCTATGCTATAGCTTTGAAAAATACCAATTTCTTATCCTTTCTCTTTACATAGACACACTATGTTTCTCCATTGTCAATCTGGCAAACCCTTCATCCTGGCTTTCAAAAACCTTCCCAAACCCGTGTCCCTGCCCTATTCCTCTCTGTCTGCAGCTTCTCCCCATCAGACCCACCTGCTTCAGCCTGGCGGATCTCCCCATTTTCTGGAGGGTACCTTTCTCCCACTCAATGCCAAGCCATTGCTTGTCCATTACCCCATCCAGAATGCCTTTCTCCCCCTCCCCTCCGCCCAAACAGCTTTCAAGCTCCAACCCAACTCCTTCCTTCCTTCTTTAGGAGGACTTTCTTGACTACTTCTGCTGATTTGTAGCTCATTCCTTTCTGAATGGTTTCATAACTTGTTTCCAGAATTTCCCATTTGCCACTTGATTATCACCAATAATCTAATATGTTTTATCTCCCCAAGGAGGTTACATATTTTTTGGAGAATAAGGGCCAACATTTAGGCTTCCCATCCTTCCCTCCCATTGACTTTAGCACAAGGCCTTCCCATGGGAGGCACTAAATAGGCATTTGTTGACCGAATGAGCTACAGATCTGGTGCTGGACTCTGCTGTATCACAGATGGACATTTGCCTGATGTTGAACTGATCCTCAGAAAGGTTAGCTGATTAATTGGTCACACAGTCTTCTGTTTATCTGTCCAATTTCCTGCTATCATTATGAATAAAACTCTAGCAGTTTACATTTGATGGGGAGGTCTTCTTTTCCAGTTAAGTAATTCTCTACTCCTCTCACCATCTCTAATCTTTTAAAAACTTCTCTTGTTCTGGTTTCCCATGAGGCAGCCATGTTTTAGTGCAACCCATTCCTGGACTCAGTGTTTTGTGATATCTGGTAGATCCCTTATCTCACTATTGATCATACAGTACAGGGGTTGGCAAACTTTTTCCATAAAGGGCCAGAGCATAAGTATTTTAAGCGTTGCAAGCCCTGCGGTTTCTATTGCAACCACTCGACTCTGCCATTGGAGCATGAAATCAGCAATAGACAATACATATGTAAACAAATGACATGGCTGTGTTTCAACAAAACTTTTTATGAACATTGAAATTTGAATTACATATTATTCTCATATGTCATGAAAAATTCTTTTTATTTTTACAATCACTGGAAAGTGTTTAAAAAAAAATTCTTAGCTGGTAGGCTTCACAGATACAGATGGTGGGCCAGATTTGGCCTGACAACCACTGATGTAGTATATTAAAGGGCAGTTTAGACATCAGCCAGGGTAATTTAATTAGAGGCAAAATTGGCTTGAGCCCAGTTTCTGGCCTGTGGAATTTCAAAACTGTCTCTAAGGTTTCTGTCTGTTCTGGGTGGATATATGACCCCCTCAACTTCCTGGCTCCTCCTTCCGTATGTCTGCCTTCTGTTCTATATCCTGCTCACCCTCCTATGAATTACAGCCCCTTCACTGAGCAACTCGGAGAAGTCCCTACCCACGCAAACCTTCCTGAATAAAACAGACTTTACCGAAGATTTCAGAGGAGGCATTTGTCACAAGTCTAAGCCATGTCTAATGGAATCATGACATTATACTCTTAAAAGGTGGTTCTATCACTTCACCACTGGGTTGTTTTCCTCCCAAATAAATATTATATCTTCTTTAAGAGGACTGGTTCAACTTTTTACAAAAGTGGTACCTTTTATCCCCTTTCAAATTTGGGGCATTCATTTGTTCATTCAATTTATTTATTGAACGTTATTTATTTATTGAATGTCTAATACAGTGCTTTCTAAAGAAACTCTCCGTCATGAGGGAAATATTCCATATCTGCACTAGTCAACACAGTGGCCACCTGTGACTACTCAGCACTTGAAATGTGCCTAGAAAGACCAAGGGAGTGAATTTTAAACTTTTTTTCATTTAAACGAATTTACATGTAAACAGCCATACATGGCTAGTGCTATCACCCTGGACAGCACAAATCTACTATGTACAGGCCACTTAGATACCCTTAGAGGTTCCATTAATCCTCAGTTCCTAAAACTTAGCACCAAGTTGGGACTGGGCTTTCACGGCCAGTGTGCAGGGTTTAATTAAAATTTCATGGTTTCTCATGGCTGCCTTGTAATCAATAACACTTAAAGCTTTCACTCTTCACTTCTGTCGTGTAACTGAAGATAGTCCCTGGCTTTCAAGGTTCCCTTCTACTTTCCACTTCAGTTGCACACAAACGCAAAAGTTCTTTTCCCCCAAGGTCATATCCCTCACACAAAGCACATCTTCAGCCATGTGTCCAAATGCTGTATTGATTCCAGCTGTTTCTTTACCAAGTTCATAGACACAACAGCTGGTCTTTGTTTTTAACACCTCTCCATTTAGGCTAAATATTTCATTTTAAATTCTGTTTTAATATGTTACGGTGGGGATGATCCATATGAAAACTATCCTATGGAAATATTGATGGTTTGTACACAAGAGGATTGATCTATCTGGATTAGGAAGGTTTTGAAATAGTGCTGGGACATTTTTCAAAAATGTCAATGAATACTTAATTTAATCACTGTAGATAAACACAGTCCCTTTGGAAATGAAGCCAAACTTTGGCACAGTCCCAAGGATGTAATTAACCTGTGTATTACAGCAGAGCTGGAATCATTGTTACCAAGCCACTTTGAACATTCTGTCAGAAAGTGTAGTGTCCAAATCCACATGGGTCTAGGAGAAGCTTGGCTAGACAACCCTAGAGGCTAAATTAGTGGAATTCACTCCAAAATTATGGCTCAAAACAAGGTGGTATTTAAGAGGGCCAGCATATTCAGGAGACCAGTTATCTCTAGTGTTCCCTAGTTGTTTGAGTCACTTAGCAAGTGGTAGGAGTGCAGGGGTCAAGATGTGAGATATTGATAACTACTTTCCAGATTAAAAGATAAGATTACATATAAAACACCCAATTTGGACCTTGTCATATTATAATCACCTGACAAATGTTAATTCCCTTTTCCCCTGGCCTTTGAGATTTTGGTCACCAGGGAGGCGCCACATTGAAAGCTGCCCTCTCCCAGGGACGCTGTGACCAGACAACCTTCCTCCATGGAATAGAGGTGCCCTGGAAGGATTGTGAGACAGTACAGAGGTGAGAACTAGCTCTGACCAACTGCTCCAAACAAGGTCACAACAGCAGGAAATGGTATTGTTCTCTACTGTAAGTGATGCAAACCCAGAACACAAAAAATTCTTACAGAAGATGTTCTGGGAAACATGAGCTCAAATTAAAAACCATTTAAATGCAAGAGGAAATAAACTACCATAACCAAGAGAGCAGAAACAGCAAACTGCAGAATTAGAGGTTTGATACTGGAGATATTTGATACCAGAATATAAAATAAAGTATTACTATGCTTAAAGAAGTATAAAAAGTATTGAAAATATGAGTGGAACAAAGATACTTACAAAATGACTAGGCAGGGTAAAAAAAATAAAACTTTTGGAAGTAAAGAAATATGTAATTATTGAAATGAGAAACTCCACAGATAAATAAAGGAGATTTATGAACTGGAATCTAGATAGATCTGAAGAAATTACTCAGTTAAATTAGAGATAAACAAGACAAGAGGTATAAAAGGAAGGTCTATAGTAAGAAGTTTTAACTATATTCAATCCAGAGTTTTAGAAGAAGAGAATAGAATGGAGGAAAGACAATATCCAAAAAGACACTGAACATTTCCAAAATTGTAGAAAGATTCAAATTCCCAGATCCAGGAAACCCAAATAAATTCCAAACCAGATAAATAAAAAGTAATTTTTATTTAGACACATTGATGTGAAGGGACACAGAGAAGTTTATAAAAGAATCTAGGCAGATGATACTAAAATTAGGTTAACAGGTAACTTCTCAATAGTATCAATGAAACCTAGAAAGCAGTGGAATAACTTCAAAATGCTGAGAGAAAATAACTATCAGTTTAGAATTGTATGCTCACAGAAGCTATCTTTTAAGAATGAGAGCAAAATAAAATTTCAAACAAATAAAAACCAAGATTGTTCATTACAAACTCTCTAGATAGCCTAAAAATAACATGTAATGTCTAACTCTAAGGTAGTTTACAAATTAACCCCAATGAACATATACTATTTCTATAATCAGAAAACAAAACTACCATTTATACATCTAACACTGTAAGACAAAAGATACTCCCCCCATTTTAAATTCTGTGACCAGTGCCTAGCATAGGGCCTAGTACAGGATAGATGGTCAATGAATATTTGCTGACTGCCTGACATCATTTATTGTTTTTCCATCTTTTTAACTTTTCCAATTTATATAAACATGTCATTTTCTAAAGCTACCGAACATATCAGGGTTCTGTTGATTATCCTCTAATGGCTAATTGGCTTATCTCAGATTGGAGAACTAATAACAACTATTTAAAATAAACCCAGTGTCAGTTTACATTGGAAGATAGTTGCTGGTAATGCAGTGGGGAAGAGAGAGATTTCAAATCCCACCCTATAAATCAGAGCTCATGTCCAGTTCCAAGAGGGTCTATAAATACCCATGGAAGTATAGTACCAAGTACAGCTTTGCTGGGGGAACAAAAGAGATGATTTCTAACTACATTTTGGCATAAGCCCAAGTAAGACTTTGAATAGCAATAGAGAGTGTGGTGGAAAAACACTACCTGGTAATCAGGAGAACCAGGTACCAGCTCTAGATCTCTGTGAATCCAAGCAGATCACTTGGACATGAGTCTTCATTTTTCACTTATGAACCATGGGTCTTGAAGTAGGTGGTCTCACGGGAGTTGGATGCCTTTGTCATTCTATAATATTTTACTACACTATTGATTTTGGAAATAGCTTTATTATCCCTGTTAATAAAACAGCTACAGCAACATCTTTAGCTGTGTTTTCAGAAATACTGTCACTGGAGTTCCTCAACTGTCTTTGTAGTCTGAGTCTACCATTAGGGCAATTGATCCATTACATACAGTAGACACAATGGTCCATGATACTTTTAGAGACCCATGAAATATTTTAACTTTAATTTCTTCTAAAACCAGAAAAACAAATGAACGTAATAATGATGAATGTGTAATAACAAATGCAGCCTTGATTATATCTTTATACCAACTCAGTCATAAGATATAATTTTTAATTTTTTTAATGGAGTACAGGGCTCACCAGTCATAATGTGGTCCTATCCACTATAGGTCCTGATGTACAGGAATTTAGAACACTTCCGATTAGATGAAACCTAAGAGAAACTAGAAGAGTCTCTGTGTTCTAGGTCTAGTAGTTGGTACTTGGTGGTGACACTTAGAAATAAAGTTACACTTAAGAGTTAAACTAGTAAATCAACACAATGAATAATATCAAGAGTTCAGAAAAACTACTTAAAATACAGGAAGCCTCCAGGAAGAGCAATGTTAGGAAATCTGTGATGTAATTAGGACCATGATGGAGCATGTATGATGCACCAGGTGTTGTACTACATGCACTATCTCATTTAATCCTCATAACAACCTTGTGAAGTGAGTATTATTATTATGAACCTCATTTTATAGGAAGAAACTGGGGCCTATAGAGATGAGGTTAACTTGCTGAATGTCGGATATTTGGTAAGTGGCAGAAATAGAATTCGAGCATGCAGTTTGATTTGGGACAATCAAATAATACCCCCAACAAAAGCCTCTCACCTTGTAAAAGCCTACCACACCTCCACAGCACTGATGCGTCGTTCAGCACAGGTAGAGTGAGTCTGCGTGGGGCATTGAGGAGAAGCCCAGACAGGGCGGACTCCAAACGGATTAAACCTACACATGAGAGGTAAAACTTGCAGGTACTTAGTGGATGAATGGATGCATCAATTATGAAGAAAAAGGCATTTTATTTCATGACCAAATATTAGATAAAAACCTCTTAGCACACAAACCAGTGAAACTCTAGCTGCATATCAGCATGATTCTCAGGTAAATAACTATCAATGGGCCTTTCATGAGAAACTCCAGAAAAAAAAATTAAAGTTAATAACAGATTGACAAAGTTGTAGAAATACAACTGGAGAAAATTTGCCTTCCTAAAATCTAAGTTTTCAATGGTTACAGATCAAGACAATAAAAAATTTTGAAATTAGTTATAAGGAGATAAGAAAAAGAGCATTCCTACAGACGGATGAGATCATAAAAGAGGGGGTCAGCAGATGAGGAAATATCAGGACTGAGGTGAAGAAGACAAAAAACTAAAAACTTCCTTTAGCCATGTTGCTGAGGGTTCTAGGAATTCGTAGTGAGACGACATTGGAGATTATAAATACCACTGTGCATCGTGCTTATAGTTTGCAGTGAAGGATTATGCCCAAGCTAATTTAGAGTAATGTGTTTATAATTCTTATTGCATATGGTCTTCATTAAGTTATTCTCAGTTACTCCTTTTGTGATCTTTATTAAGGGTTGAGTTAATGAGCTTCTCTAGTATTAATGTCTATATCTGATTGATCTCAATTGGTGTATTAACCGTGCCTTTTACTTCTGATGCTTTGACACCTTGAGACCTTGCTGACCCTGGAGGGACTGCCTGGAGATAGCAAACGACTCACCTGTGAGCGCAGCTTTCCTAAGGAGACCAGCCAATCCAGAGCCCACATCCCTCGAGCACCTCCTTTGTCAGGTTCTCACACTTTGGGCCACTATCCACCTGCCCTAATCACCCCAAGGTCAGGTACCAGACAACCAGGGTTAACCCCTGTGACCCAGGGTCTGCTGATATTATACAAACTAGTCAATCCTAAACCAGTTTACTCTGCCTCACTGGTTTCTTCTCACAGGAACTACAATAAAGGCTGTTGCTCACATTTTCCCCTCGCTCCCTCTGCCTCCTGACTAAACCTGGTCCTTCCCCGTGTGGACCCCCATGGCATGGCATGCCCTCTCCTCTTGGGATCTGCAGATATAACAGACTAGCTCTTCTATGGCAGATGTCTCTTGATCTGTTGACCTTGCCATACCTGAATAATAATAAAACCTATATTTTACAATGATCGGTAATTATCCTTAAGATTCTGATAACCTGGGTGGGAAGACCAGGTTAGAAACTCTCTTGACTAAATACCACCTTGGCCAGGTTTATTCTTCTCTGGATGTGTGATACCCATTTCTAAAGACCTTGAGAGTGTTCTTTCCATACTTCCCATGGAAGAAAAACACATGATCTGGCTAATGCTGATATTCTGGCCAGTTGACAAAGAATTCCTGTGGTTGGGTGAAGTGGGTGAAATATAACTGTACCCAAGCCTCTTCCATAGCCAGGGGAGGAAGCCAAGGAGAAGGTAGCTTTGGACACAACCTCTTTCAGGGCTGGCCAGTCAGTGGACACTTAAGTATACACCACAGAGGTGGGAGGTGTGAATGCACTCAACAAATTGAAGTCGGAAGTATTACACAAACTAAGGGTAAAATATTTAAATAAAAGAAATATGAATCACTCTCATGGGCCAGATGGAGATTTGGAGGGTGGGACAGGAATCAAATTATATGTCACAGTGTGATGTGTGTTTGATTTTAGATATTTTAGGAGGAAAGGAGCCCCAAGCTAGATTGGAAGACCCCACTGGCCCTCCTCCCTCTGCATCACAGAACTAGAGTTCCCGCTTCCCTCCCAGACCCCAAACACCCCTCCAGGAGTCAAGGGATCAGAGGGCAGTTTTCTCACTTTTCCTCTGGGAGCCAGGAGAAAGCTGAAGAAGGAGCAAGCCCTTCACCGTGAAATGGAACGGTTACAAGGTATCACAGCGGGGCTGGTCCATCACTATTTCTGCAGGGAGCAGCGGTGCCTTGGTTTCCTCATCAGTCACCTTGGAGGGTTGTTGTCGGTTGAGAGAAGTCTGCAGAGCGCCGGGCACACAGCCTGGTCCACGGGGTGCTCACTAAGGGGTAGCTATTGCTATTAACCATGTAACGTTTCACAGATGGAACTGCAGCTTTAAGAGAGGCTGCCTAACTCTCCAGGGGTGATTGTTGGTAAATGGCCCCTCTGAGCTCAAACCCAGATCTGACCGACTCCCAAACCCACCCGCCCATCACTATGGCACTTCGTCTCGTGCAACAGAGGGCAGGCATCGCCCTTGTGGGGCTGAGCTGAGACCTGTGTGATTCAGCTTTCTGACTCCCACCTTCCTTTGTTCCAATTCTACGCTCGCCAAGAAGCCTCCTCATCCTTCCCAGGATCCTGGTGGCAGAGGGGATGCTCCTGTGGCGGAAATGTATGACCAGGGATTTTCCTGACCATTGATCTCAAGATTAAAACACTGACATTGACACATAAAAGGGTTTTTGTTTTTCGCTTTTTGTTTTTTGTTTTTCGCTTTTTGTGTTTTGTATCCCTCAAGGCTGATAGCGCTGAGAGCACGGGGAAAATTCAGTCCCTGATGCCAGAGAGCTGGTACACAGATGCTGGCTGCAGTGACCATAGCAAGGACTCGCCACACTGCACACTGCCCTTGGGCTTGGTCAGTCTTTCTACCTCATCCCTCTCGATCTGTCTCAGGCAGCACGAAATTCTTCTGACAAGGTCCCAATTAATTTTGCTTTCTATGTCGTTCTATGATCTTAAAGTGGGTCAGTGTTAGTATTCTTCTTGGCACTGAAGTAATTTTCCATCTCAACAGCTGTTCTTTTCATTCTGACGTAAAGTTTTAAATGTGGTCATTATTTCTGCCTTTTCACAGTGTATAAAATTTCTCAGTATTCTTCATAGAAAACCAAAGCTACACTTCTGAGTGAGGGGAAGAGGAAGGAAGGGGAGGCCACTATGGGAATCCTCCAACTCTTGGGGAGGAAATACAGGTATTGAGTGAAATGATGTGATTTATTTGTTTTCTTCCAAGTTTGTGAGAATATTGGGAACTATTGTCTGTAATTGGTGGCCTCATGGTGACTGGTTTCTCTCATGCACTTAAATTCAGGCCTCAGCTAGGATGTGTTGGTAAAAGGAAGACAGCACACCTGCTCGGTCTTCTTTCAGAGAAGGTTTTCTATCTTTTTTTAGAGGGGAGAGGCATTCTTTGCCAGTTGGCTCTAGCACTGTGCTTGGCAATGGTAGGCACCACATAATTGTATGTGGAAATTAAAAAAAAAATCTCTCTGTGGGTAAATGAAGAAAAACATTCTCACCTAACCTATTCTAAAAGATGATAATATGCAGCTGTGCCCCAACCTAAACGAATTTAAAAATCCAATCTTTATGCAGATAAATGGGGTCATAATTTTCACTTTACAAAGTTAATTCTTCACAGGAAGATTCCTTTAAAGACTGGATATTGGTTTATACCTAAGCACAACTTTTGATAAATCTTCTTTCTTGTGTCCTGTACTTATACTCTAGCCATACAACATGGTTTCTTGTTCCTAAATCCTCCATCCCGGTTCATGCCGCTGGGCCTTTGCACAGACTGATCCCGCCACCTGGAATGCCCTCCCCCCCATTCTACCTGTTGGAATTCTGCTAGGATTTCCAGGCCCTTTCCAAACTTTCACACCCACATGGCACCTATATTAATCAGAATTGATCTTTCCCTTGTGTCTTTTCACAGCTTCTGTTTGTGTTCATTGCGAATGTATTTTCTGCCTCCTAATTGTAAGCTTGATGAGTAAGAGGAACATGGCTAGACTGTTTGTACTTCTCAGTGCTACGTGACTAATCACTTATCTTGCATAGAATGTTCTCACATTTTCCCCCATGTACCACTTATAGCAGAGGAGTATATGCCTCCAAGACTGCTTTAGGATGAAATTTCTTTGTGCTTTGTCTTAAAAACTCAAGTAAATTTTACATTCGAATCTATCATATAGTATTAGTAATTTTCATGACAAAATGTTTAAATTGACTCCTGTGTAAAATTTAGATTCCAGAAACTGCCCCAAAGTTTTTGCTTTTTAGCTAGATAGATTTTCCAGCGCACGGCCCTTGGGATATACATTTCTCAGGTAAAAAGAGTATAAGTAGAAGCTTTCAAATGTTTATTGAATTGAATTAAACACATGTAACATAATGGAAAGTGAGATATTTGTTCAAAATTCCCAATAATTGAGAAAATATAGTCAAGACCAATAAAGACCACTTGTCATTAAGAAGCCTAGAATAATATTTCAGAGAATTATTTAAAATAGCAAAAGACCCCCAAAATGCATTGCATTCATTTGCTGATATTTCCTCCTTCAGTTCAACTTGTGAAGTGATTACGTTAATATGTTTACATCCAGTTGTTCTGAAGACTCACAAACACAGAGCGTCCCACAAAAGGAAAATTGTCCCCCCGATTTCTCTTTGGCAGGTATTTTAGCCTATGAGCGTCTGGATCCATGTTTATTTTATGATGATATTAGAATAAAAGCTGAAAAAACTTTATAAGTAACTGACACCTAGAATTAATACCTTATCTAGCTGCTGAGGAAATATAATTCAGTTTTTAATGGGCATGCCTCACAGAGATTTCTAAAATGGCCTGGGAGAATACCAGATTAACAAAAAGCCTTAGGATAGAAATAAATTGCCAAATTTGAACATATAAGTAAATAAAACACCCCTAACTCTTATCCTCTGCTGAAATAGATCCTAATGCGCAGGCACTTGGAGAAATCACTCCCTAAACAACATTCTGATGGCCCCAAAGATGCTAAACACCTCCCAAAGTAAATGTCTCTAAGATGACATAATAATAATGGAATCTAGTATAATAGAGAATTCACTGGAGTCTGTGGGAAAATGTGTTCATGCAAGAACCAGACATTCTTCACTGTAACCTCCAACTGCAATCACATCCATAATGATAAAGGGTATTTTTAACCAAATAAGGCTGCCTGAGCACAGGTGTGACCTGTTCCCTTTGCATTCTCTATATATCCTAGCAAGACCCTTATTAATACCTGCTGAATGAAAAGGGAAGTGGACCAGTACAAACAACCCTGTGATGGAATTTTCTTTCCCTGTGGTCGTTCCTCCCTCTATAGCTCTTAAATTCCTCTTCTAATTTAGTATGGTACTTGGGCCAGCTGTGAAAAGAGTGCTTTTACAGTTTTCTCTTCTTGAATATTTGCGTGTATTTTTCCTTCCTAGCCTGCTTACAAACCCAGCAGAGACATGATTTTCTTTAGTCTGGTTCTGACAATGGAATGACATGCCAGGCGTCCATTGTTCCTTTCTTAAGGCTTATCAAACTGCCCTGTGCCTTGCATCTCTGAGAACAGCCAATCTGTCATTTACGGCTTGGCTGTCTTTCCGGGGCTGCCCTTACTCTGAGTATTTTCTGTTGCACTTGTCTGAAATTGTATATATGCAGTAAAATCACTGAACTGCGGAGGATCTGCCTGCTTGCTGCTCTCTCCAGGCAAACAGCCTCTGCAAGGGCAACCCATCATGGATCCGACGATATTTCAGTCACACTGTGACTGCGCATGCAGGTTTAATCAACTTTGCCACAGACGTAATTCACGATGGCTCCCTTTTGTTTCACTTATCATCGGAATGAATACACACAGGAAGCTCATCTAGCCCTCAGCATTCATCATCGGCTGCCATATTAAACATTGATTTTATATTCCCAGGTCAGAAATGATGAAATCAATATCTAACATGGCAAGTTGTGTTTGCTCGTGCCTTTTGGTTCAGATTCCCTGACAAACTCTAAACGTTTTACATTGCATTCATTTTAAAGATTAAATGTGTGAGCTTATAGATTTAAATGTCAGTAAAGGTTAAGAGTTAATTGCACATGAAACTGACTGCATTAAATTTTAATGTGAGAATAGTTATTATTAAATACACATGGAGGTATTGCATTATTTTATCGCTATGATCCACTAATTTATTCATTAGTTAATTTATTATTCTTTTGACATATATTAATGCAGTATTTAGTATTTTTCAGAGAGCTTGAAAATAAAAGGTTAAGTATTAACATATGAAAGGGTTTTCAAACTGGAAAACTTCATAGAACTATTATATCTGGAAATACTTTTTGTATTTCAGTTCATTCATTCATTCACAAAATGTTAGGCCCTCACTGTGTATGGCCCAAGCCCTGTGCTGCGAACTGTGGATTCACAGACAACTAAGAACTAGCCCCACTCCCTATGAGCTCATAGTTGAGTGGGAAAGAAACAGGCACAGAAAAGAAGAAAATTGGCAAAGAAGTCACAGATGAGGTGATCTCATCCATGGCAACTTCATAAGTGGTTTCCTGCTCCACGGGCTTCACAGAGGGTCAGAGGAAGCAGAAACCAGAGAGGAGAGAAAAGCCTGCTCTGAAAGGGCTTGAGGTGTTCAGGAATGTTGAAAAACTATAATGCCCAGAATAGGGTTAATAAGAAAAGTGACCAGAAAAATGTAAGGAGGAGCCAAGATGTGGAAGGCTATGGTGCTTAGACTCTGTCCTTCAGTCATGGGAAACCACTGGTGATATTTATGTTAAACAATTGCGTGTCACATCAAAAGTTTTTACCCTGTACCATAGTTAATTACGTTACTGAATGTGGTTTATTTTATGGCAAAGTTAATAATAGTAATGACAAGTCAAGGGTGGTACCGTAGACCTCATTGATTTCCACAGGTCTTCCTTTGGTCTTGGACCTTACTATGCACATTACTATTTCTTTGAGAGTGCTGTGAGCACTGTTTTAGATTCAGAAGACTTGAGTCCAATTGCCATTCAAAGCTTTGTAACCTTGTGAGCTTGGGTAAGCTTGGTTTCACTAAGATCTGGTCTCCTTATGTAATAAATGGGGGTAATGATACCATACTCCCAAACTATCTCACAGGATTGTGATGAGATAGTTTGGTTAAATAATGTATGTCATCATTTTTAAGACGGTGGAGCATGACACATGAGGAAGGTATTATCATTAACATTATAATCATCATCATCATTATTATTTTTATTACCATAAAAGCCAAGGTAATTCTGAATGACTTAGCAATTTGTCATCAGAAACAATCTTCTTTTCTGGAGCACCAGATAGGTAGTTGCTATTTTATAGACATGTGGTAGAAATTTCTCAGTTATACATCAGTTCTTGGAGAACTGACAAAATCGACTCTATACTAATTGACTGAAAATGAGTTGAAAATTTAAGGCACATAACCTCTGGTGTGAATGGTGCCGCTAGAATTGTGCAGTGTGCTACCTGCACAACCTTTGCCAACACAGAAATTTGATAAGAGAGTAAGAAGGGAATAGTGGGAAAGCAGTGTTTGAAGAGATTTGAGCTGAGAATTTTCCAGAGTTGAAGGACACGATTTACTAATCCCGAAGCACACTCAGAGTACTAGCATGAGAAAGATCAATACACAGTTCCAGCTCTACCACCAATTGGCTGTAGACTCCGACCAAGACACTTCAACTCTAGGTGCTCTGGTTTCCTTGTCTATACCACGAAAATATTAACGATACTTACCTCAGAGGTTTGTTGTGAAGTGTGAGTTCCTATTTGTGCTTGGCACACTGGTACAGAGCAGGCACTCAAAGAGTGTTAGCTGTTACGACAAAGGAATCACAGACTGACAGCATATTTGTCACGGGCAGCAAAGAAAGACTGAGGGTAATACACTAATATGCTTACAGTGCTAAAGGGGCAAAAACTATCAACCTAGACTTTTATTTAAGCCTAGGTAAATTATTATTCAAGATTGAGATTAAAAACTAGATATTTTCAGACCAAAACTAAGAAAGTATACAACCTATAAAACCGTTTTGTATACAAAAAGAAATGAATTCATAAGGCTTGAATTATAAGAAACAAAATTCATCACAGAAAGAGATTAAAGTCTTTTTTTTAAAATTATTTGCTTTATTATTTATTTATTTATTTATGACTGTGTTGGGTCTTTGTTTCTGTGCGAGGGCTTTCTCCAGTTGTGGCAAGCGGGGGCCACTCTTCATCGCGGTGCGCGGGCCTCTCTTGTTGCGGGGCACAGGCTCCAGACGCGCAGGCTCAGTAATTGTGGCTCACGGGCCTAGTTGCTCCGCGGCATGTGGGATCTTCCCAGACCAGGGCTTGAACCCGTGTCCCCTGCATTGGCAGGTAGATTCTCAACCACTGCGCCACCAGGGAAGCCCTTAAAGTCTTAAATTAGCTATTTAATATACAGCTTCTACTATTTTTTTGTGTCAAAAAATTTAAAAATTAAAAGTAGATAAAAATAACAGGAAGGAAGGAGTTGTTCAATGAATAGCTGAAGCATGCTATGGCCTGTATCCTATTCAGGAAAACAATTGCAATACTGAAAAACTCTAAGTATTGTTTGAAAAATATATAGTTAAATATTTATATTTAAGAATTAAAGGTAATTTGTCTTGCATAAAATGCAAGCCATAGCTTCCAAATTAGCAGGGGGAAAATTAAAGAAAATTAAAATTAGGGTAAACAAAAAATATGAAATAAGATGGTAGAAGCAAGACATCATTGTTTGCAATAGCATAAGTCAGGAAACAGCATTATCAAGAGGAGAATGGATAAATACATGCTTGTATCATTGTTCAGTGGTTAACAATAGAGTAGGTCATGTGAATAAACTAGAACAGCAGGTATAAATCTCAGGATAAACTGAAGGGGAAAGCAAATTGCTAAGCATATATCGAGTATGAAAACATTTATCTAAATTTCTAAAGTGTAAAAACATGGGAGGAAAAGAGGAGAGGAGAACTAAAATGGACTAACAATTTTGTCTATAATTAATATTTCCATGTGTTGGCAATTTTTGCCACAAATTCTCAGACTTCTGATTCTCATGAAAGCGTAGATGGTTTTGTAACATCTTATGTGCCTATTCGACAGTAAGAAGAAGATATTTGAATAATCCCCAAATATTTGGAAATTTAACACACACACACTCTTAAATAATAATACATGGGTAATAGAAGAAATCTCAAAGTTAGATAATATTTTGAACTGCATGAAAATCAAAATTTCCAACTGTAGCTAAAGCAGTGCTTAGGGGGGAACTTATAGCATTAACTCATATTAGAAAAGAGAGGCCTCAAATTAATGTTCTATGCTTCTTCCTGAAGAAACTAGAAAAAGAAGAGCAAATTAAATGCAAAGCAAGTATAAGGAAATCAGTGCAGCAATCAGTGATGTTGAAAAGAGAAAACAGTGAAAAAACATCAATGCAATGAAAATCTAGTATTTTTTAAAAGATGAATAAAATTCATAAACTTCTGGCCAACTTTCTCTCTAAGATTGGGAACAATGCAAGGATGTTCTTTCTCACCACAGTTACCCTACTTAGTATCATAATGTACGTTTTAAACGGTGCAACAAAGCAAGAAAATGAAATAAAAGGCATCAAGGCTGGAAAGGAAGTAATAAAACTGTCATTATTCAAAGATAACATGATTGTTTTCTGAAAAATCCCAAGAAATCTACAACAGTGCTCTTAGAACTAATGAGTAGGTTTAACAACATCACAAGATACAAAGTTAATATATAAAAATCAATTGTATTTCTATATACTAGTAATAATAGGAAATTATCCTTTCAAAAAAACCAGATAATTATAAATTTAACAAAACATATGCAGTTTCTCCATGCTGAAAATTATAAAACACTGATGAATAAAATCAAAGAAGACCTAAATAAATAGAGAGATGTGCCATGTTAATGGAAAGCTCAATATCATTAAGAAGTAGATTCTTGCCAAATTGATCTATAGATTCAAGAAAATCCTAATCAAAACTCTAACAGAATTTTTTTTAGATAGCAAAAATTTTATTCTAAAATTTATATATCAATATAAAGGCAAAGAAACTGGAATAGCCAAAACAATTCTTTCAAAGCAGAACAAAGTCGGAGGTTGGATGCTATCTGATTTCAAGATTTCCTGTAAAGCTACAGTAACCAAGATAGTGTCATATTGGCAAAAAAATAGACATGTAGATCCATGGAGCAGAATAGAAAGTTCAGAAACAGACCCACTCAAATATAGCCAATTGATTTTTAGCAATGATGCAAAGGCAATTCAACAGAGAAAGAATAGTCATCCAGCCATAAAGAAATGAACCTTGACATTATACACTTTATACAAAAATTAACCCCAAATAGGTTATGAACCTAAATGTAAAATATGAAACTGTAGAACTTTTAGAAGAAAAGGTAGGAGAAAAGCTTTGTGACCTTGAATTGGGGAAAGAAATCTTAGATATGACTTCAAAAGCATGACTACAAAAAAATGATGAATCAGATTTCATCAAAATTTTAAAACTTTTGCTCTGTGAAAGACACTTTCAAGAGACTGAAGAGACAAGCCACGGACAGAGAAAATATTTACAAATCACACATGAGGAAGAACTTGTATCCAAAATATCTGAAAAAAATCTTAAAACTCAACAATAACAAAAAAGCAAAAAACCCAATTAAAAAATGGGCTGAAGGTTTGGATAAACACTCTGCCAAACAAGATAGATGGATAGCACCTAAAAAGATACTCAACATCATTATTCAATAGGGAAATTCAAATTAAAAACATAAGATACTATTATACTGCTATTAGAATGGCAAAAATTGAAAAAAAAACAAAAACAGCTAGCAATATCAAGTGTTAGCCAGGATAAGGGGCAAGTGGAATCATCATGTATCGCTGGTGGGCATGCAAAATGGTACATCCTCTCTAGAAAATGGTTTGGCAGTTTCTTATAAAACTAAACATACAACAACTATCCAGCCCCCAAATCTTACACCTGCATATTTTACCCCAGAGAAATGAATCTGAAGTTCATACAAAAACCTGTATGCAAAGGTTGATAGCAGTTTTATTCATAATTACCAAAAACTGGAAGCCATCCAAATGTCTTTTGATTGTTGAATGAATAAATACACTGTAGTACATTCGTACAATGGAATATTACTCAACAATCAAAAGGAACAAACCGGCAACAGGATGGAGGAAACTCAAAAGCATTATGCTAAGTCAGGAATCAGCAAACTATTCGATCTGCAGGCCAACTCTGGCCTCACCTAGTCGTTTATGTGTTGTCTGTGGCTGCTTTCATGCTACTATATCAGAGTTAAGTAGTTGCAACAGAGACCATAAGGCTCACGAAGTTAGATTTTTCCTACCTGGCCCTTTATAGAACAAGTTTGCCAATCCCTGTGCTAAGTGAAGGAAGCCATACACAAAAGACTACATAGTCTATGCTTCCATTTACATAACATTCTGAAAAAGGCGAAACTATTGGAATGGAGAACAGATGGCTGGTTCCCAGGGGCTGGGCTTGGGTGCAGGGAGTGACTATAAAGGGTCAGCATAAGGGCATTTTGGGGAGTGATGGAATCGTTCTGTATCTTGTTACAGTGGTTGTTACCTGCCTCTATGCATTTCCTCAAGCTAACATAACTGATATAACTGCGCATCAGAAAAACAAAAAAGAGTCTTCCTGTATGTAAACTGAAAAAAAAAAATGCAGAAAAATGGTACATGTATGAGTCTGGACTTTGAGGCTGCAAGTTGCAGAAACAGATGATTTTTAAAAAATTTTTATTGGAGTATAGTTGATTTACAATATTGTGTTTGTATCAGGTGTACAGCAAAATGAATCAGTTATACACATACATATATCCACTCTTTTTTGGATTCTTTTCCCATGTAGGCTGTTACGGAGTATTGACTAGAGTTCCCTGTGCTATATAGTAGATCCTTGTTGGTTATCTATTTTATATATAGTAGTGTGTTTATGTCAATCCTAATCTCCCAGTTTGTCCCTCCAGCCCCTTACCCCCTGGTAACCATAAGTGAAACAAATGGTTTTTAAGCAAAAGAGAGAGAGAGAGAGAGGGAGAGCGAGCTAGCTGATTCACTGCTCAGGTAGCTGGGTGAGCTACTATGGTAGATACCAAACCTAAAGGCAGGGCTTTGGGAACCAGAGACAGACCTGGAGATCACCGGGGCCAGATTCTTTCTCCGCATCTGGCTTTCAAGTCTTCTACTTGTGGTCATCCTCTCCTATCGATCTCCTTGTGGCAGGGAACCTGTCCCCCGGCAGTCCTAATTTAGCAGAGAGAAAGCACTTTTTTTCCTCTGAGTGTTTATTTAACAATTCCGGGGAAAGAGTTGCCCTGTGAGGACAGAAGCTCACACTTTGATCAATGCTGTTGCCAAGATGGAAAATGCACGAGGATTAGCTCATCCCAGCCCTGTGGCCAAAGGACCAGGGTCAGTTTCGAGAAGAATGGGATTGGCAAGCTTTTTGGGGCGGACAAAATCCAGTCACAGGTTCAGTCAACTTCATTAACCATAAATTAGTAAAATTTGCACAACCAGTATTCTCTTCCCACTCAGCACCTAGAGTTTCAGAATTGTTTCCTTACTCTGGGCAAACACTACAGGCATTAAAAAAAAGGTTTTGAGGCACCCAACCCAAGGGGTCTGTGACAGGAAGTCCATCTTAATTAATCAGGAAAATGTTTATTTCAGGTCCCAGTGTATTTCATTGAAGTATCACTATTTCAAAGAACGTTAAAAAGGAAATGGCCTAATGCTGGTAGTATAGCCCAAATTAAAAGGCCTTACTGTATAGATCAAGACTGTACTGTCACCATTATGATTAAGCTTTATTCCTTTGAAGTCTCAGTCTTTAAACATTTTGGATTTTCTTTTTAAAATCAGATCTAGATAGCCTCTCTTGTTAAAAGATAAAAGACGCATGATTTTAAAGATTTTCTCAGGAAGCCATCAATTAGGTTGATTGAACTCAGCTTACTAATTTTCCTGCCTCTGTGTCAGTGACCTAGAACCAATATTCTCTTTAAATGGAGAGCAGACATTTAAAAGCCTTCATTTCTCCTTACATGCAGTGTATATTATAAAGAAATCACTAAACAAGGTACAAATACCCTTCCAAAGCAAAGGACACCTAAGCTTCACGATCTTGTTTTTCTCTTTCCCCTTCTGCAATGTCATTCCAAGGGCTGTACCTGAAGGGCTTAGCTTACACAGAGAAAAATCAAATACACACTGATCTCAAGACCCTAAGTCGCCAACCAGTAACAGGAGGAAAAGGAAACAAAAGTTGGCTTCCATTTGCCCAGGCTTCTTGCTCATCAACCAAGGAACACAGCCTGGGTTGCTCATTTGTGGTCCTGCATTGATGACTTCTTCCCAGGAGGGAACCACACAGAGACTCATTCTCCCTCAAACTCTCAATCTTGCAGCCTGGAGAAGCAAAAGCAGATGAAGAAATCGGAAAATGATTTGCCTGAGAGCAACTCTGAACAATTGCAGAGAGGATTTATGTCACACAGTCTCAGGTTTTTAAACCTAATTTAATAAGTATACATCTTTGCAAAATAACGCTGTGCATATCAGAACCATTTTTGTCTTTCTCACCTGGGAATAGAAGCAAAGTTTCCATTACTGGCAAATACTGTCAGTATTGCAGCAGCTGCAAAGATGATAATTCATGTGAATTTTTCTCCTGTGCATTAAAGGGGTATGATCATATATTTTAAATTTCTCTACCGTTCTATTTTAAAACTGTAAGTTTAAGTGATATAAGATACTTAAAGTTGAGAATTTTTAAAAACAATTTTTATTATGGAAAGCCTCAAAATTATCCCGTTAAACTAAAATTATTTTATATGCATATTAAGCAATGCCAATCTGGTATGATCAAGTTCAATAGAAGTGATTCAAGAACTGATCTCCTACTTGTTTTAAAATGTCGGTCACACAGAGTGAAGTCAGTCAGAAAGAGAAAAACAAATACCATACGCTAACGCATATATGTGGAATCTAAAAAAAAAAAAAAATGGTACTGATGAACCTAGTGGCAGGGCCACATTTATTCCTGTGGCAGGAATAAAGACGTAGACATAGAGAATGGACTTGAGGACATGGGGAGGGAGAAGGGTAAGCTGGGACGAAGTGAGAGAGTGGCATGGACATATATACACTACCAAATGTAAAATAGATAGCTAGTGGGAAGCAGCCACATAGCACAGGGAGATCAGCTCGGGGCTTTGTGACGACCTAGAGGGGTGGGATGGGGAGGGTGGGAGGGACGCTCAAGAGGGAGGGGATATGGGGATGTATGTATGCATACGGCTGATTCACTTTGTTGTGCGACGAGGCTGACACGGTATTGTGACGCAGTTGTACTCCAATAAAGATATATTTAAAATAAAAATGTGTGGTGGTGTGAGGGGTCGATCAAAATCTTTCCTGTTTTCCAGAATTGAAGATAAAAGAAATTCTGAGAACAAGTGGTACTAAGTACCCCACATTCTAGCTCCAGGAATGATTAGAGATGTGTGTGTGGCGGGGGGTGGGGGGGTGGGGGGGCTGAGGGGGTGGGGAGGGGGAAGGGGGGGATGGGTTGTTGATTGACCTTTAGTGGCGCAAAGCCTGCATTTCCACCTCAGCCTCCCTGATTGATATGGAGAGGCTGGGTGGGATGCAAGTTTGTGGGGCGAGGCTGAGGAAGGGGCTCAAGCAGTGGTGCCTCTAGAGGCCCACCTAGGGTCTTTGAGAGTTTCTTCATACCCCCCATCATAAGATTATTTCAGTAATTATCACAGACTGAAACAAGTACATAATAATGGACAGAAAAGAAATGTAGACAGTGAAGAGTGCTTCATTCATCTCTGTAACTATAATCATGCTAGTAAAAAAGCAATAAAAAATTAACAAAATGTTGCCGAAAAAGGTAAAAAGTAATGGCTTAATATATTTTAATTATATTAATACATTTCTTGAAAAAAGGGAAAAATGTATTCCTTCATATTGGTCTAGCACAGTAATGAATAACATTACAGTTTTTGTCTTCAAACCTTAATTTTTTTCAAAATGGATCTTCTTCGCATATTCACATTTTGCCAGCGTTGTCCGTCTATCTTCCCTCATGGTTGGTTGAAGAACTACTTTTTATTCATTTTAATTTCAAAAGTTTTTTTCACACGATGCAATACATATACAAAGAGTAGTGAAAAGTCTTAAGCAGAAGGATAAGTTTGGCAGAGATTCGTAAAAATCCCATTTCACAATGAATTCCAGAAATTGCAATACTGAGCATGTCATTGTTTCTTTGGGCTCCATTCTGGCAGCTTTCAAAGGTCTTCATCAAAAAACTTTTCATTAGGACTTCCCTGGTGGCACAGTGGTTAAGAATCCACCTGCCAATGCAGGGGACACGGGTTCGAGCTCTGGTCTGGGAAGATCCCACATGCTGCGGAGCATCTAAGCCCCTGAGCCACAACTACTGAGCCTGCGTGCCACAACTACCGAAGCCCGTGCGCCTAGAGCCCGTGTTCCGCAACAAGAGAAGCCACCGCAACGAGAAGCCCGCGCATCGCAACGAAGAGTAGCTCCCTGCTCGCCGCAATTAGAGAAAGCCTGTGTGCAGCAATGAAGACCCAGAGCAGCCAAAAATAAATAAATAAATAGAAGACATTAATAAAAACCAAAGCTTTTCATTAGAATATCTTTGGTAAATTCAACATAAATTTTTATCATTTTTCATACAAACTTTTGGATCTTTTTCTTCTTCTGCAAAAATCAGAGATGCTATTTGATCCCTCACTTTAGAACAAGTATCCAATTTTGGGTGAAAACAATGAGGTGGTTCAATCCTAGCTGTTTTTCTATCTCCTAGTAATGTAAGACCAGCATCTCTTGTTTTATATCTTTTGGCATTCTTCTTTAAAATTTGATTTTTTTCTATGTAAACATCCATTTTCTTATATCTTGTTGGGAAGAAAAACTTTTTCTCTATCAATTTAGGACTGTGTGGTCAGGGGCCTGTGAACTAATTGACAATAAACAGATTAACAGGACAAAAATGTATTATACATGTGGGAATACTTTACAGAGACATGTAGGAAAAAAGTTTTATACAGCAGCTTAATAAGGGGAAGGGGTGCTGAGTTAGAGCTTCAAAGGATGGAAGAAGATTCCAGTGAGGCTTGTTTACACAATTTTTTTGAATATACTAGTGTGTAAGGACAGTTGCCTCTATGACAGCTGATTTTTGTAAAGGATAAGGAAAGTTCAAGTACAATTTCTTCCTGCGTCTGCTGTAGTTCAGTTGTTTTCACTTTGGCACCATTTTGGTGCGCTTTTGGTCCTTTCAATGTTATGTGGCATAACTACAGCCTTCTTCAGAATTTCTCAGTGTTGATCTTCACGCAATAATTTTAAAGCTTGCTGTTTCACCGTACATTGTTCAAGGCTGATTTGGGCTGTTTGCAAAAATTTTGAGGTTTGATTAACTTCATCTAACACTTCCCACCAGAAAAAAGGTAACTCAGAAAAGAAAAATTGCATGCAGCAGAGGGAAATTTTAAGCTAATCTTCTTGGGTCCACATTTTCTTTTGGATTGTATTGTATTTTGAAGATCGAAATCAACTTTTCAAACTTGTTTTGACTGTATAGCTCCATAATGGGTGTGCCATCTGGTCTGGGAAGGTCTTTTCACTGTTAAACACATACTCTGTGGTGTTTTCCACCAATGAGATGGGAACTGAATGATTGAATAAATGTTTTCTAACGTTCCAGAAGAACCACACGTAAAACAACACCTCCAAAATAAATGAACTCTGCAAATCTTCAAAAAGTGCTTCACACAAGACACACAGAAGGATTGGGAGTAGTTTTTTGATTGGTGCCTGACATCACTGTAAGTATCTATCAGTTTCAGCTTTGTCATACGATTGACCTTGACAGATGATTATGTTCATCCACCATCCATTGTTTCAATATCTCTTCTGTGGGCTCAGCAATGAATTTTCCAGAAATGGCAAAGAAGCCCAAGAATGACTCCTTTATTTCAACTTTACCATCTTCAATATGGATGGATCTGATACATTCCATGTTCAATTAGTGTATGAAACATGGAGGGTACTAGCAAAAATAATTCCTAAGCATTGTGCTTTTAAAATATCTGACACTACTGAATGGTACCATTGATTTAATGTTTTATTTTCTTGATTCTTTTTTTTTTAGGATTTTATTTATTTATTTATTTTTTGGTGGTAATGTAAGTATGTATATCCATTTGGGGGAAACAAAAATTTGGCATATTCTACTGGGGTTGAATATACTTATTTCCTATGAGCCAGAAATTCCATTTCTAGGTATATACGCAACAGAAATGCATGCACATGCATCCCAAAAGATATGTACAAGACACGTATAGCAGCATTGTTGATTCATTCTTTAGTTAGCAATTTAAAAAGAAGAATATATTTCAACTCTTTAAAGATAGCATTCGGGACTTCCCTGGTGGTCCAGCAGTTGAGACTTCATCTCCCAAGGCAGGGGGTGTGGGTTCGATCCCTGGTCGGGGAGCTGGTATCCCGCATTCCTCACGGCCAAGGAACCAAGACATAGTGCCGAGGCAGTGCTGTGACAAATTCAATAAGGACTTTGAAAGTGGTCCACGTCAAAAAAAAAAAAAAAAAGAATCTTAAAAAAAAAGATAGCATTCAAGTTCAGTAAAATATTGCACGTACAAACTGAAGTGTGCACAAACCAACCAGATATGTCATACCTCACAGCTTGTAACTTTACGCTTTTACATTTCAAACACAAATAAAAACTCCAAGTGGCCACATAAAATAACAGAACTGAAGTTCTGTAGTTTTATTTCTTTCTCTTCACAATTGCTGTGCTATCATTATTTAACTTTGTTTTTTTTTTAATTAGAGAATTAATGTTTCTCTTTTTTTTGCTTTTTTAAAATTGAAGTATAGTTGATTTACAGGTTGTGTTAGTTTCAGGTGAACAACAAAGTGATTCAGTTATATATACATATATATCCATTTTTTCAGATTCTTTTCCCTTATAGGTTATTACAAAATACTGAGTAGAGTTCCCTGTGCTCTACAGTAGGTCCTTGTTGGTTGTCTCTTTTATATATAGTAGTGTATGTAGGTTAATCCCAGACTCCCATTATTTAACTTTGAATCACTCTTGAAAAGAAGTAATATGGAGAAGCACAGTGGTGGCGTCCAAATTGAACTGTTATGAACTTACTATTGAAGGGAATGCAAGTTACAGAATCCCTGTGTGTTGGGAGCCAGCTGATTAATGGGGAGGTCTCCAAATTAACTTCCATATAGAATTAATAACTATTAAAAGATAAGCAATAAAAATGTATTAATCAGAAGCACGCACACACACACACACCCCCCAATAATTGTTTAGAACTTAGACCAACAGAAGATAATTATAGGGAGAAGTATTTTATCACTGATGTTGTTTAGAACTGCCAGTGTGTGGTGATGATAAAAAGCATACTAATTTATAGCTGGTTTATTATTGTTTTCAAATTCTCTACAGATAATGCACTGCCTTACTGCCTGCACTGTGGACCCCTCTCAGCACCCTGTCTTGGTATAGCACTGTTCTCTAATGATTCTCCAGCCAAGAGAATCATTTTGAAGATCTGTGGTCTTATTTTAATAAGGGAAACTGGTTTCTTGCTTCCTGATTGAGTGCTTGCTTGGCCATCGGGCTTGATGCTACGCTTTGGTCTTTCCAACTGGGAGAAAGAAAGCTCACATAGTGGCACAGCCTGGTGGAGGGGGGACAAGGCTGTCCCCAAAGTTCCGAGCGTATGCCTGTGAGGCCCTGGAGTTGGGTTATGGCACCTAGGGAAGTTGTTTGGGAAAAGTCTAGATAATGAACCCATATTAGCAAAAGAACAGGAAAAGCAACCTCATTACCATGGACAAAGAACTGCCCCCTTGATAGAAAAAAAAAAAAAAAAGGAAGGCAACTTGCTCTGTGGAGCCTCATAAGGAACAACTTTTTTCCATTTCCACCCTCCCTGCCCCAAAACCCATGCCATGTCGTTCCATCAAGCCTCTGGAACCTCAAGCTAGGTAATGGGTGGGCAGGGGGGAGAAGCAGGAGGGTAGGAAGAGACTTTAATTGAATATAGGAGTGAAATTTTAAGTGGAGAGGATTAACTTTTAACAAAGAAAATGACCCTGTCTTAATAATCAAGCATGTTTGACTAGTTATGGAATCAGACTAAGATGTCCTTGAGGGGGGTCTGTCACCTACTGGGAAAATGCATGCAAGTGAGGTGTCAAAAGAGCCCAGGTAGTAGATGCTTTTGGAAGAAAATAGAAACTTTCATTTTTGTACTTGGATAAGTTCAGATTCTTCATGGGCCATTTGGTACAAGACACGTTGATGCACTCCTGTCTCCATACTGCTGTTTGCGGGAGACCTACCCCATTTGCCTGTCTGACCCGTGTTCTAATTGTCCTTTGTTTCTAGGCTTGTGTTGGTCTGATCCATGATTTTCTTTCAGGGATTTGCTCCCTTTGACATTAACCTCTGGGCTTTGACTTCATCACCATATCACCTAAGGTTTCAAGAACCCCAAGGGAGAAACATTTAGTTCTGAAGCTGTTTCCAAAAATATGTACCTGGGTCCAACATGCACAAAATTCTCACCAACAAGCCAGAAGCTATTGCATGAATCAGGGCAACTCATCCTTTTTCAAATGACACGATTTCCTCTTTTAATTTTCCAAGTTTCCATTGTATTCTATTTCTTTTTCTTTCCGTTTGTTCTGCTCTGTATTTCCCAGAGGAGTGTCCCATGATTTTCTTGTGGACTGGATAATTATCAAGTTGAAATGATCTCTTTTTATGTAAACGTCTTCTAAATTGTTAAGATACTCAAGTTTCTCATTTAAATGATGACTAGAAATTGTTATATTTGAGTTTTGTATGCAGAAAGCATTTCATCACTGAAACACTGGAAAATCTTTTGAGGATATTGACTGTATTGGGCTAAGAAATTGCTTTTCTTGTTTGTGTTTACAGAAAGAAGAATCATGCAATTTCAAAAGTGTTTTAGCTTTGGGCTCGTTTCTTTCTAAATGTGTAGCTATTGAGCACTGTATCTTTTGTGACAAAAACTGTAAGGATATGAAGAAAAAAAGATGCAAGACAAATTTTATCATTGCCATTATTAGCTTGGAAGTCTTTGAAAATGCCTTTTTAGATTTCAGATTCTCAGGACAGTGTATGGGCCATAATTAGGAAGAATTGAGAATGATCCAAGAAAGACAGAGACTGTAATTCAATTCCTCATTTGCCATGATGAGCCAAACCCCATAAGGACTTTTAAGGTTCTGGTGTGTTTGTGTTTCCTGATTTAAATGCCCATCTGAGTTCTCCGCCTGGATTTTGTCAAAATCATATTTCTTGAAGTGTCCTCAGACCTCAGCTAAACTAGGTCACGTAATCTACCCTCTAGGAATGAGAGTCCTTCTCACAAATAAGAGATAAGACGGCTGTCCACAGGATAAGGCTTGAGATAGACTGGGCTTTCGGCACATCTCATGAGTCCGGGGAATGAAACAATTCCTGGAAATACATTACCTATATCTTCCAGAGCTCCTACTAAAATAGTAATAATAGTCTCGTGCCTGTAAAGCCCTTTATAGTTTATACCATATGTCCACATCTTAAAATTTATTCCTCCTCATGGTAATCCTCTGAAGTAGGTATTATTAACCCCGTTTTACAAGATACTAATTTACTTTCTTAAATTATGGGCCTCAAAATTTAATCCCAAGGCAGGCAGTGTTTCTTTTTTTGCTCATCCACAACTTTGGCTCCACTTCTCATGGACAAATTCTTCACTGGGAAGCCTAGACAACGCCCTAGAACACTCCTCATCCTCCAGCACATAGAAACCTCCTCTGCGTGACTCATGGTATCACTGCAGTCACTGTATAGGCAATTACACTATGAAAAGGGAGATTCCCCCCATAAGTGACTCCACCTCCTATATGACCCATCTTTGGTTTTTGTTTTACATTTTATTTATTTATTTGTTAATTAATTTTTATTGGAGTATAGTTGCTTTACAGTGTTGCATTAGTTTCTGCTGTACAGCGAAGTGAATCAGCTATACGTATACATATATCCCCTCTTTTTTGGATTTCCTTCCTAGGTACGTCACCACAGAGCATTGAGTAGAGTTCCCTGTGCTATACAGTAGGTTCTCACTAGTTACTTATACAGTTTATGTGGTTGGCCATTTTTAAGTTCATACACATAAATTTTTAAGGGAATCTAAAAGTCTAAACTTTAAGATGTAGAATAAATTCCATATTCTCATTTAACTTGAGAATTCCATATTCCCATTAAACATGTGTGCATGTTTTGGTGGCCCTTTCAGTCACCTTCTCTGCTCATATTCAATGCATTCGCAGAGGACAGATTTCCTTCAGTTTTCATAAACTCAACAAGCTGGAAGCTGAGTGGTCTCAGTGAAATCTCTTGGCCTCCTACCTCCTTCCTAGAACCTATAACTTCTGGAAAAGTTCTGCTCCTTTCATTGTAATGCATGACATCCATGACAGCCCCATTTCACATGGGCCACATGGTGTGTGGACAGGGAAAAATCATTTAACCCATATAAGCTGCCATGATAGGTTTACATCCCTTGCCACGCGAACAGGATCAAAATTTTACATCTTTAATTATTTCATTACAAAGTAACAACTATAATAAAATTTCAAACACTTCAGAGGGTATAAAATGAAAAGCAAAAATCCTACCTCTCCTCACAGATTCCCAGTGTTTCTTTCCAAGTGTGAATACGATTTTTTTTAAGTATGAGAGTTATTTTATTTTATTTAATTTATTTTTTTGGCCACACCATGCAGCTTGTGGGATCTTAGTTCCCCAACCAGGGATTGAACCGGGTTGTGAGAGTGCAGAGTCCTAACCACTCTACTGCCAGGGAATCCCCTGAATACTATTAACAATGTCTTATGTGTGCCACCACGAAGCTGTCTTGCAAAACCAAGTATATACATATATCTTTTTAACAAAAAGCATTCACACTCAAAAACAATGCTGAATGAAGAAAACAAGCTTCAGGGTGATAGAGAAATAAGAAAGCAAGTTGAAGAGGCCATACATTTAAGCAAGTTTTAAAGGGCACACAAAACAATAATGCTGTATTCATGTTACTTATATATGTATGAAAAAGTATAAAAATAGATTAATCAGATACACACTAAACTCATGATTCTCAAGAGGTGAGTAAGGTGCAAAGAATAAGGAATAAAGGACAAGGGATTTCACATTTATCTGGAATTTTTTTACATACACACATATTGAAGGAAATATGACCAATGTTTAGAATTGCCACTTTCGAGAGTAGGTTCACGGGTGAAAGTTATTCTCTGTACATTACTTATTTATTTATTTATTTTTTAAATTAAGAACATGAGTCTTTTTTTTTTTTAATTAATTTATTTATTTTTGGCTGTGTTGGGTCTTCGTTTCTGTGCGAGGGCTTTCTCTAGTTGTGGCAAGCGGGGGCCACTCTTCATCGCGGTGCGCAGGCCTCTCACTGCCGCGGCCTCTCTTGTTGCGGAGCACAGGCTCCAGACGCGCAGGCTCAGTAGTTGTGGCTCACGGGCCTAGTTGCTCCGCGGCATGGGGGATCTTGCCAGACCAGGGCTGGAACCCGTGTCCCCTGCATCGGCAGGCAGACTCTCAACCACTGCGCCACCAGGGAAGCCTTAAATGTATTTTAAATACAAAATTTTAAAGCAAAGTGGATTCATTCAATACATAATATTCTGCACTCTACTTTTTCCATTTAACCATATATCTTGGAGGTTTTAATCATTTTAGCACACAGAAATCAACCTGATATTTAAATGGTTGCGTATCACTGAACTGTACACTTAAAGAATGGTTAAAATGGGAAATTTTATATGTCTATTTTACCAGAATGTTTTAATCACTGAAAAATGATGGCATACATATAATTCTTTATATTTCAATCATTTTACCATTCTCCTATGGATGGGTATTTATGTTGTTTGCAGTTTTTGCTATTACAAATACTGCTGTGATGAATCTAAACGTACGTGTCATATGCATCTCACTCTGGATAAAGAGATTTTCTAAAATGGCTTTAGCTCACCATGGAATTTTGATATGAATTTTTAAATGACCAGTCCTGGCAAAATTTTACATTACATTCATTTATAATGACAGAATTTAGCCAAGGTATGTCATTCATAGATATTATTTACGCTTTAGGGCAAAATTGCCAGTCCCTTTCTAATACTTTTAAGTTTAAAATTTGGTTCTTATCATGATTTTTGTTAGAATTCCACTATCAGAATTTGTTTTAGTGTTGGCTTAAGGCTTAACCCCTGGGAGTCCATCTCCAGCTGTTTTTATACCTTATCGTGATTGAATTTATCAGCTCTTTTTCTAAGATTAGTTTTTCATAAGTAAAAAAATAAAGCTTGAAGACAGAAGACATTACAGTGGTGCAGAGAAAAATTCCCCCCAAACAGAGGCTGAGACCCCCAGAAGACAAACTTACCTCTTACAAAATTTTGTGTAGGGCAGACCCAAATATTTCATAAATGTTTTTAGTATATTGACACCATCTTGTCACTCAACTCTGAAATAAAATTTTAAAATTATAGCAGTGAAGACTTTAAAGTCTGTGTCAACTGAGTGTAAAACTTTGAGATTTCTGTTGTTATTAAAATTGCCCTTTTCATGTTTGCTCTAATTTTTTTCTGGGCTCTATCATTAGAGTCATTACATTAAATAATTCTATTCACTCTCATTTTTAGACTTTCACATTTCACAGATACTGAAAATTATAGGAATAAACATTTGCCTGGAAATTTGGATGGATGCACTGTATTTGCTGAGGCCAATCACATGACAATGCCCATAGAGGAAGAGGGTGATTCACTTTGCGACTTACCGATCTCTCTCTCTCTCTCTCTCTCTCTCTCTCTCTCTCTATATATATATATATACACACACACACACACATACATATATATATATACATACATACACACAGCCCTGGAGCAAACACTGACCAGCATTTCCCCCTATATTTGCAGACATTGTTTTAAAAATATGGTGAGAAGGAGTGGTATGTATCTTTTAAATAGAGTGGAATGGAAACCAAGTGACAAACGAATAAACAAAACAAACAACTCTTCTTGGGATGTCTACATCTCTCCCATCCGGAGACTATGAGCTTCCTGTCGGTGTGCTGACTCGCCCAAGTTTTCCCGTGGAGGGAACTTGCCTTCACTCCAGACCCCACCTTCCTCACCCACAGAAACTGCAGCTATTTTTTTAATTTATGCTTTTGTTTTCATCTGAGCCATTGTGGGTCTACACACCCTGTCATGTGGCTCAGCTCAGTAGCCCTAACAGCCGTGATGGAAGCTGGATGTCAGTGCTGATGAAGAGGGAAAATGGAAAAAGAATCCAACACGTTAGTACCCTTTGGCGGGGAGGGGAAGGGGGACACTTGGCCTTCCCTTGCTATTTGGAGGCAGACGTAAGCTTGGGATCAGACACGCAGATATGATTATTGAATAGTCATGTTACTTTCGCATCACATATCTCTTCAAGGATTTTCATGCTACTCTCTCTTGCTGATTGAAGAAAGAGCTATAAATTCGGGCTCTGATGAAATATTTTTTTAAAGTACAAGTAAAGAAGACAGATTTTAAAGTCTGGAGCAAATGAATTGCTTTTTAGAAAAACTGGGTATATGTACTATTTACATATAAATAACGCACTCCGCATGCAGGTATGTATACATCCGTGTATAATTTTAAATGGCAGGCACCAATTTAATGCAGAAGCTAGGGCTCATTAGTTCCCTGAGAAGGACTGATTCTCCATACCTGGAATGGCGCATACAGCTCCCAGATAAGTTGTAATGAATTGAACTTTCCTTCAGTCTAGAGATTTAAACATAAATGTTTGGAAATTCTGTTAAAATGTCAGAAAGGCATTAAGCCTTCATGTGCTTGGGCTCTGTGGGAAAAAACATGGGAAAAGAGAACACTCCATTCGGGAAAAACGAAGTTGCATACATTTTATGGCCTTTTGCAGAATTACTTGGCAAATTCTACGTGAAATACGTCCGTCAATTTCTTTGGTTGCCTCTTGGCTTTGTACCTGGATGACTGGCTCTTTGGCGCCCCTAGTGGTAAAGCGTGGGAATCACTGGAAGACGTTTCTTTCCTCAAGGGTTTGCACACAGAGGTTTGCTTTTCACTGCTGACATACAGACAGGATCACTCCAAAGAGAGGTGCTGGCTCATGTACTGGGAAGTGGACTAACAGATCTATAAATAAGTTTCTACTCTGTTCATAAATGTATTGCACTCATTGACCCAAGACCCAAAATAGTCATTTCTGGCAACCCTGGGAAAATGGATGCTAAGTAATTCAGGATTCTGTCTCAGTTTTTCTTGGAATTATCAGTCATTTCAAAACCACACATGGCATAGATTAGATACTTAAAAAACAATCTAGTAATTTTTAATTACTTATTGCTTATTACTCCAACTGAGCTAAATAACTGCCCCGTTCCTGTCACCGGCAGCACCTTATGTATTGAATGATGCCAAACATTAACAAATCATAAGCCAAGAAAAGAGAGATAATTCAGTGGGCTGATGGTGTGAGGCAATAGATAAAAATTCAGCGTTTATAGCCCTTCAGAGAATAATGAATCCAGTTGCATATACCATGTCAGATGGAGATTAAATGCTGTGGCCAAGGGTGAGGAGTTTGAGGAGTGTTTATCAAGGGGTTTATCAAGTGGTAACAGAAGGGACCTGTCTTTCTACATTAAAATGATTTGGATCAATAGGAAGCAAGTCTACCAGTCCTGGGATAGGATAGGAATTGACCTCTGAAGACAAGATTTTTAAGAAATTTTATGATCTGAACTGAGATGACACTGGCTTTGTCTCTAAATTTCCCAGGATACTACTTTGAGCAAAAAAGTTAGTCTTCATATATATACACACAATATATATGAGTTGCAATGTTTTACATTGTGAATCAACTATACTTTAATAAAAAATATAATAAAAAAATTAAAAGAAACAGGTAAAATTTTAAAAATACATATATATGAGGTCAGTACATAGCCTATACATTAACCATTAGCAACAAAAATTGCATAGTCTTTATTTATGAGAGAGGAATTCCACTTTCTTTCAGTAGTTTGATTGAAGGACATCCTTTCATGCTTTCTCTTTAGATGTTTCCTATGTCACAACCTATGTTTTCAAATTTGCAAGACTTAAAAGAGCGTCTATAATTACTGTCGATAGAACTGTCTAGTTATTACGTGATAGAGAATTCGAACCAAAGTTCCCAAAAGGATGAAACATGCAAAGCCAATGGAGATCAATCAGTGTGGATAAAAGCGAGTAGTATGACTGAATGGACAGACCCACCTGGTGCCCGTCCTGCCGGGCTCGGTCTCTGGGGTGGCGCCAGCTGAAACGTCCCAGTGCTCTGACTCTCCACCCTTCCCCCCACCCTTCTGCACAGTCAGCAGTAGCATTTCATTTCACTGAAAGCAAATGATGCAGGGGAATAGTTGGCATGAGTTATCAAAGAGTGAGCATCAGACTTTTGGATCAGGCCCAGGGGTGTGCTGGGGACAAGAATCAGCAGTCCAAAAGAAAAGTCTTGATTTCCAGCATTTGCCACTTTTTTTTTTTAAGGTTTGCATTTTTTTTTTTAAATTAATTTATTTATGGCTGTGTTGGGTCTTCGTTTCTGTGCGAGGGCTTTCTTTAGTTGCGGCAAGCGGGGCCACTCTTCATCGCGGTGCGCGGGCCTCTCACTATCGCGGCCTCTCTTGTTGCGGAGCACAGGCTCCAGACGCGCAGGCTCAGTAATTATGGCTCACGGGCCCAGTTGCTCCGCGGCATGTGGGATCTTCCCAGACCAGGGCTCGAACCCGTGTTCCCTGCCTTGGCAGGCAGACTCTCAACCACTGTGCCACCAGGGAAGCCTGCATTTGCCACTTTTCATGGGGTAAATACTGCCACAATAGCCGGAGTCAAGCTGCATATGCAGCGTGACCGGACACGGATTTGAGAAATAATAACTGGATCCCCAGAGTTGATACAAGCAGGCTCCAGCTCACCTCCGGCAGGTCCTTCCTAACCCTTGAAGCGTTTCTCTGATTAATGTGTATGGAACACTGTATAAATACGGGCCATTTTTCCAACCTTGTGCTGAGCAAGGCATAGCAATGGAACAGTGCAGGTGATATATTTTTTAAAGCTTATGAATACACTTTTAGACATTGATGCTATTTTCCTGGCTTATTCTAAAGAGGAAACATTCTAGGAAAAATGGCTAGAGTGGACATCACGTTCTACTGATGGCTTTTTTGAGCCAGATGTTTTCCCTTGTATTTTTCTGTGTGGTTGAGGGTATGTCTCTTCTCAAACCGCAGCTATCATACTTAAACAACTTCTGCTCACCTGGGTTTCCCATTCTTTGCTGACCACAATCAGGGTTCCCCTTAGTCTGGTGGTTCTTAACCCATGCTGCTCATGGAAATCACTGGAGGTGTGGGGAGGCGGGATTTTTACAAATGCTGATTCATTGGCCTCACGGCAGATCCTTTGAATCATATTCTCTGAGGTGAGGTGCAGCAAGTGGGATTTTGAAAAGTGTTGCCTGTGATTCTAATGCTCAGTCAGGTCTGAGAAACACTGATCTGTGATCTGCTTGGCTGAATTCTTTCTTCAGTAATTTTCTTTTCACATTTAACAAGAAATACGTGAAGGAAGTCCGAGGCTGTATCATCCTGTCCGTATCAGTTTCACCCCTAAACTCTGGAATTGCCTCTGGGACTCTGGGCAGTGGCCTGCTTCTTCCCTTCTCCGCTTTGTCCTTTGTTCCCAGACCTTTCACTACTTTTGTCCTAACTAGAGACGGGGTATTGTGAAATGGGTCAGGTCACAAAGGCCAGAACGGGGAGTTCAGATAGACTCACGGGCAGGTAGAGACCATGGATTTTACCATGCCCAAGAACATCAATGAAGGACAGGCACAGAGGATGCTAAGAACAGTTGAAATTAGGAGATCAATTTGAGGTAAAAGGAAATGTGGCCTATACAGGGCAAACTGAGGTTGAGGATGAAACGAAGATTCAGAATTTGCATCCAGGTAGGGCAGTGGTCCAACATCATCATCAGTCATTAGGGAAACACAAATGAAAGTCATGGTGAGACACCATTCACATAAGAAAGAAAGAAAGAAAGAAAGAAAGAGAGAAAGAGAGAGAGAGGGAGGGAGAGAGGGAGTAAGGAAGGAAGGAAGGAAGGAAGGAAGGGAAGGAAGGAAAGAAGGAAGAAAGAAAGAAAGGAAGAAAGAAAGAGGGAGAAAGAAAGGAAGAGAGAGGGGAAGAAGAAAGAAAGAAAGAAAGGAAGGAAGGAAGAAAGAAAGAAAGAAAGGAAGGAAGAAAGAAAGAAAGAGAAAAGGAGAAAGAAAGGAAGAGGGGGGAAGAAGAAAGAAAGAAAGAAAGAAAGAAAGAAAAGAAAGAAAAGAAGAAAAGAAAGAGAGAAAGGGAGAAAGAAAGAGAGAAAGGGAGAAAGAAAGGAAGAGAGAGAGAAAGGAAGAAAGGAGAAAGAAAGAGAGGGAGAGGAAGAGAGAGAGAGAGAGAGGGAGGGCGGAAGGGAGGGAGGAAGAAAGGAAGAGTTGGCGAGGATGGGGAGAAATCAGGAGCCTCAGGCATTGCTGGCTGCTGCAGGGGTTGCAGCGCCGGCTCTGGAAGTTGTGGAGGGGAGCTGCCCAGCCCCAGCCCCACCGTCCAGGCCCCCATAAGAGCTCCTTGACCTCCAGAGGCCAAGCCCTTTCACCCAGCAGTCACAAAGGCAAGGCCATTATACAATGAGTAGAAACCGTCCTTGGAAAGAGCAAGCTTTTACTGAACACGTATTCTGTGCCAGGCTGTGTGGCGAGAGGCTTATGTGGGCATCTCACCCAATGCTTACAAGAACCCTGTGACGTGGGACTGAGAAATGAGCAATCAAGATTAGAACGCATTTCGCACATCTTTTCTTCTCGTTCCAAATCCTGTTAGCTTGTTTAGCTTGGTTGAGATTCTGACCCGTTTTGTTGATTCTGATGAACAGTTGGGTCTTGGGAGAGTATCTGTATTCATATTTAATGGAGACATTGATCTATGTCTATATTTCTCTATATGCATAATTATATATATAAGTTATAGAAATGCATATCTTACACATCCCAGTGCATAACACAGCACCTACCATACAACAGAAGCTTCACTGAAGAGCGGAATATCATATATGGGCATGCATACTCATATATTGTTCTCTCCTATTCAAAACAATTAGGCCATTAGGGAATGGACTCCATTTTGCCTTCCAAATTGATCCTCTTTATCAAGGTTATACTTAGATTAGAAAGCAGAACAGCTCTGACTCAGTTAGCAAGAAAACAAAGATAAATGAACTAGCTGTGCTGGTGAAAAAATGTTAGGAATTACTAGCGGTACCACACGAGGACAATGCCCCCCAAATCTAATATGAGCTTAAGGCACATGATTTATTCCTGCAGGGAAATATTTACTGCTCACTTCACTTTGTCAAGAACCGTCCCCAGTTCCAGGGTTTCTGAATGAGATGGACAAGGGCCCTACCCTCGTGAAGCTTCTAATCTAGAATGTAAACATATAAACAAGTTAGAAAAATTTAGGAACTGGTCATTGCTGTGGCTGAAGTAAACAGAGTGATGAGACATGGGTCCGGCAGTAGAGGGGAGTGTCTATTTCAGGTAAAGGATGGCCAGGAAAGGCTTATCTGCACTGGGGACAGGCCCACTGAGATGTAAGAGATGGAGAGAAGCCAGCAAGGAGAAAGAGCTTTTGCATCAGAGACACCGAGAGCCAAAGAGGAGAAGGGTGATTCGGGAAGAGAGCAGAGGCTAAAGGGTGTGTAGTGTGTGAAGGAAAGAGTGAAAAAGAAGTTGGAGGAAAGAAAATCTTGTCATAGAGTGTGATATGACCATGGTGAAGAGTTCAGATTTCATTCCAGTGAACAAAGGGCAATGAAAAGTAATCAAAGTACTTTATATTGAAACATGACAGAGTCTTACTTATGCAGCTGTTCTTCCTTAAGAAAAGATCCCTCTAAGTACTGTTTGGGGAAAGGAAAGAGATTTGGTGCAAGGGAAAGAGCTAGGAGTTGATTGCAATAGACCAGCTACATGAGGGTGGCTTAAAGTAGGGGCCTCAGGGGAGAGGAGAGATGGGGACAGAGTCTCCCAATTCTTCGAGTATAGGCTTAAAGAACTGGGTGGAGAGATGAGGAAGAGTTGTTAATTTGGGGACATCTATTTGGATGTCTCTCCAAATGGATACGTCAAGTTGGCAGGTAGCTGTCTGGAATTTAGGGTGAAAGTCAGTGCTGGAGATGGAAATTTAGAACGTGATCTAAAGACTGTATGAGTGGCCACGAGACTGGATGAAATCCCCTAGGGAGAGAGAGAAGATAAAAACAAGGAGGGGTCTGATCTGAGGGTGGAGGGCCAAGGGAAGGGATGTTATAGGTGGGAGATTCTAGTGCATGTTCATAGCTTCAGTAGAGAGGAGAAAGGGGTGATTCAGGAAAAAGAAAACTGCAAGAGGAGAGGAGAGGGGCAGGGAGTGCTCCAGGGTGCCGGACAGGAGCAGAAACTGCATGCATTATGGCAGGAGGGAGAACGAGCGAGTGGGCAGAGTTTTAAGCATTGTCTCAAAGGGGAATAAGAGCCTGCAAACGAGGATTTCAAAGAGGATGCGATGTCGTATGCATGACCGAGGCTGGGAATTTTGAAGGGGGAAAAATGAGACAGTGACTTGGAAGCGGCAATGGGGAGTAAGGCAGAGAGCCTCCTCGTTCTCTGGAAGATGAGAAGGCTGTGTGGGATAAGACAGCTGCGTGAAAACATTTACAACAACATGGATGGACCTGGAGGGCATGATGCTAGGTGAAATAAGTCAGACAGAGACAAATACTGCATGATGTCACCTATACGTGGAATCTAAGAAAATACAACAAACCAGTGAATATGACAAAAGAGAAACAGACTCACAGATATAGAGAACAAACTAGTGGTTACCAGTGGGGAGAGGGAAGCGGGGGGCAAGATAGGGGTAAAGGATTAAGAGGTACAAACTATTATGTATAAAATAAGCTACAAGGATATGTAGTACAACACTGGGAATAAAGCCACTATTTTATAATAACTATAAATGGAGGATACCCTTGAAAAATTGTACACCTGTAACTTATATAACGTTGTACATCAACTGTACTACTATAAAAAAAATTTTTTTTGAAGCATTCTCTTGTGGAAAAGTCAGTACAGGCCAGTGTTTTTCAACCTTTTTTTCATAATCACCTCCCTACAGAGCCTTTTCAGATATTTTTATCCTAATTGCTCCACCTCCACCATGAAATTTTAATACCACATGTATACTATACATCAGTTTATGGGTTAGGGAAAAAGAGTTAAGATATTTTTGTGCCCCCTCCCTAAGAACTACTTGTTGTCCTCTTGGGGGCAATATTGCCCCTGTTGGGAGAATGAAAAGAGTGGCCGAGGTGATCACAGTAGCCCTGTCAAATAAAAACACATCCAGGATTAATAAGGAGAAACTATTCATAAGGGAGTATTACAAGGGGAGAAGGGACGGTTTTCCAGTAGCACAGGGCTCAGGTAAGAGTCAGCATTGTCAGCTCCTTGATAGAAGCCTCCAAGGGAAAGATTTTTAGCTCCACATAAAGAAATTTCTAAGAGCCAGCATTTTCTGAAAGTGAATGGGTCACAGTTCCTGGTGCTGGGACCAAGCCCTGGCCAAGGACGCTATCCAGGTCAATCATGTGTCACAAGATTAGCTCAAGACATGGACTCAAAGGCCCATCTGAACCCAGGATTCTGTGGCTTTAAAAGCACAAGTTGCTGAGAACAAAACCATCCACTCTGGAAAGTACCTTGAGGGTGACCTTACAAATAAGTTTCCTCACCAAGCTTAATCTCAAACCCGAGACACAGCACTGTGTTTGAACTTCTTGCTTCCCTTGCCTGGTGAGGGCTGTCTACAGGTTCAGAGGAGGAAGCAGAGATTTCTCAGCCAAAGCATCCAGGAACCGTCGAAACCAAAAGAGAAAACAGAGCTGAAATGTAAGCAGGTAAACTGAGTCCTGCGTTGAGGAGGGGCGTCTCTGCAGGGTGAGGGTAGGCCTGGGAATCTAAGGGAGGGAGGAAAGGATAAATGCAAATCAAATGAGTTAATAGAAGATAATGGGTGGGCAGAAGATGTGGACACCCGCCTACAACACCCTCTGCCCACCCACGGAAACCGTCCTAGGTGGGCAGGGTGACTCACAATGCAGGATTGGATCTGTCCTGCCATGCCCTTGGGCATTGTACGTAATTTATCCTCCTGGGCTTCTAGGTCTTGTCTGTCTGTCAAATGCCCTAGATGGGATTAGATAATCTCCAAGACCCCTTTCCAGTTCTAAAGTGCTAGAGTTTTTGGATTCTCTCATTTGCCGAATTTCTTTCAGATTCTTATTCTTCTAGAATATCAGCTATCATTGAGTTTTAAAAGAAGCCTCATGAATACAATAGGATTTATGTGCCCCATTTCTCACTTCTTTTGTGAAGTGTTTTTCCACCTGGATTTTCCAGAATTCTGAATAATTGTGTTTTTCTTTTACTTTTCTTGATTGAAAGACATTTTGTGAGCTAGATAGAATTTGTTTTGCAATTTCATTAAGTTTGACTCTACTGTCAGTAAAAGAGTTAAATACTGAAAATTCCAATTTGATTTTTGTTACTAAGTATATTTAAACATGTTCTATTTAGTTATCCAAAAAAGAACTCATAAAAATACCTCCTGTATTCTCATAAAAATATTGAATTTTAATTAAATATGGAATCTGGCTTCATGTCATGCATAAAGGGATAAAGCCACATCATAGAAAATTAAAGGGTTAATTTAGAAAAAAACTCTCATGAAGTATTTTTCTTAAAACTTCAGCTCTGAACTAAATACCACTTAATTCCTTTAGATAACCAAAGAACAATTAAACAGAAATTAAGAAAATTGTTTTTAGGAGTTTGCAGTTTAAAGAATCCATTAAATGGATTTCACTGGTCTTCCCTTGGGTGTACACAGACTGTTTTAAATGTTATACCTTAACTGTTGACTCGACAAGTGGGTGCCTATTATCTACCAGGCTAGGTGCTAAGAATACAGAATGAGTACAGCTGGTCTCTGCTTTCTAGGCATTTACTCCTTTTCTGCTCCAACGAGGCAGCTGGGCAAATGGTTCATTTGGTTGGCTGTAGAGTGATTATCTGAGTCAAATTACAGCTCCACCTTTTACTAGCTGCAAAATATTAGACAAGTTGTTCACTCATTCAGAGTTTTAATGTCTTCTTCTGCAAAAAAAAAAAAAAAAAAAAAAAAGAGTAAGCATAGAACCTCAAAAGAATGTTCTGGCTAAAATATTTGGAATAATGTTTAGAGTATGTTAAATATTTAGAATTTGTTTGTGAAGATGTTTTGCTGTGTCAGCTTGGTTAGGCTCTAGCCCCCAGTGATTCAACCAAACACAAATCTAGGTGTTATGGTGAAGGTGTTTTGTAGTTGTGATTAAAGTCCATAATCAGTTGACTTTAAATAGGAGAGATTATCCTAGATCATCTGGGTGGCTCTGATTCAATCAGTTGAAAGACCTTAAAATCCAGGCTGAGGTTTCCCTGAAAAGAAGAAATTCTGCCTACGGACCGCAGCTTCAGACTGTGCAGGAGAGACCCAGCCTGCCCTTCCTGATGGCCTGCCCTATGGATTAGTGCCCTTGTAAGAAGAGACATGTCCCTTATATGAGAGAGAAAGAGAAAAAGAGTACTTACTTTCTCTTTCTCAGGAAAAGTGCTCTCACCAGAACCTGACCCTTCTGGAACGCTGATCTGGACTTCCCAGCCTCCAGAACTGTGAATACTTAATGTTTGTTGTCTAAGCCACCCGATCTATGATATTCTTATTATAGCAACCAGAAATAACAAAGGCAGCAGGCCACAAATTCTGCCCGGAGATCCTGGAGCTCCCTTCAATCCCATCCTCCCTGCAGCCTGGTTACTCAGCTATTCTGTGACCTACCCATCAGGCTTCCAATATGTTCTTTTGTTATCTACTGCCTACATTTATTGGGCTTGTTTTCTCTCCTTGTAACTAGAGAACTCTAAGTGATACTCTAGGATTTGGCCTTGAGTTCTCCTCTCTCCTCATTGCACACGACCTTCTGGGCATCCCACCCACTCCCATGGCTTCAGCCCACTCCTCGCTTTTATCTTCAGCCCAGAGCTGTCTCATGAGCTCTGTATCTGCACATGGAATTGCCTAACTGCCCTTCTCCTCCTTGGAGGGCTCCCAGACACCCAGAACCCAACATGTCCCAAAATGAACTCATGTACTTTCTCCCCAAATCTGCTCCTCCTCCTCCTCAATTCTCTAATTCGGTGATTGACACCACCATCCACTGGGTCACTCAAGCCAAACACCTCCTCTTCCCCTTTCCCCTCAATAGACTAGCTTGATTCCCATTCTTAGTATCTCTCATATCCATTTACTTCTCCTGACCCCTCATTCCTGTCTCAGACCCTCAGGGTGGCCTGGGATACTGTTGTCGTCCCCCAACTTTCATCCATTCTCATCTCCCTCTCCCTGTTCATCTATTTACTACAATCATACATCTGAGTCGTGCTTCTAAAGCAATCTCTGATCAATTATCTCCCCTGTTTAAAATCTTTCTCTCCTATGACCCATATAAAAAGGCAAACTCAGCATGGCAAACAAAGCCTCCCAGAGCTGACCTCTGCCTGATTTCTCCATCCCTCTTTCCTCATTGTAATCCCTAAACTCTCATCATGTTGATCCAAGTGCACTTTACCTAAAATGTCACCCTATTCTCCATTGTCCCTCCAACCCATCTGCGCTTCTGCTGCGCTTTGCCTGGAATGCCCTCCCCTACCCGCCCCCAGCCAACTGTCTGGGAAACACCTACAAACCTCCTTATTAAAAGACTAGAAATGCTTTTTTTATTATAAAAATAACACATTTTTGTTGCAAAAAAGTCAAAAAGTACAGAGAAGTAGAGTAAAGAAATAAAGACTACCTAAAAACCCACCACCCAGAAATAAGCCTAGAATTGGGGTGGGTAAACATATTCTCCCATCCTAGCTTTTCAGCAAAGTCATTAGGGGAGAACCATCAGGAGAGAGACCGGGCACCAGCCTTCTAGAGGACCTGCATGGATGAGGGGACATTAGGGAAGGAGGTGAGAAAAATTTCAGGTAAGGCTCAGGTATTCTGGACTCTCCCTTCTCCTACCCCACTTTTAACATCATCACTGTACACTTGTGAGTGTTTATATTCTGATCGATATCCTTCCATACCTTTTTCTCTGTAAGCACACACACGCACACCCTCTCACCAAAATACTGTTTGATAATCTGCTTTAAAAAAAAAAACCATTTTAAGTAGTTTCCAATTTTTCACTTGTTTCGTAAAACTACAATGTAGTGAATATCTTCACATACATTCTTTTGAGCATTTGACTATTTCCTTTTTTTAATTAAATTAAAAAAATTTTTCATACAGTTTTTAAAGGTTACTTTCCATTTACAGCTATTACAAAATATTGGCTATATTCCCCGTGTTGTACAATACATCCTTGAGCCTATCTTACACCCAATACTTTGTACTTCCCACTCCCCCTCCTTATTGCCCCTCTCCCCTAGCTGGTAACCACTTGTTTGTTCTCAATATCAAAACAGATAAAATTTTTAAATGCCAAAGTAAAGCATGTTGCTTTATATAATATTTTCTTTCTTTCTAAAAAATTTTATTGGAGTATAGTTGATTTACAATGTGTTAGTTTCAGGTATACAGCAAAGTGAATCAGTTATACATATACATATATTCATTCTTTTTCAGATTCTTTTCTCATATAGGTTATCACATAATATTGAGTAGAGTTCCCTGTGCTATACAGTAGGTCATTGTTGGTTATCTATCTTATGTACAGTAGTGTGTGTATGTTAATCCCAAGCTCCTGATTTATCCCTCCCCCCGCCACGTTTCCTCTTTGGTAACCATAAATTTGTTTTTGATATCTGTAAGTCTATTTCTGTTTTGTAAATAAGTTCATTTGTATCATTTTTTAAAATTAGATTCCACATATGAGTGGTATCATATGATATTTGTCTTTCTCTGTCTGACTTATTTCACTTAGTATGATAATCTCTAGGTCCATCCATGTTGCTGCAAATGGCATTATTTCACTCTTTTTTATGGCTGAGTAGTATTCCATTGTATATATGTACCATATCTTCTTTATCCATTTGTCTGTCAATGGATATCTATTTCCTTAATTTAAATTTTCAGCAGTGGAATTTCCGGTCAAAGAGTACACGTGCTCATTTAAAAATTTTAAACTTATTTGCACACAGCTTTTAACAAAGATTGAACCAATCCCACCTTCCTCCATAGTGTGAGTCCCTCTTCCCTCCTAGCCTATCTTTAATTGCCATTATCATTCTTTGTAATCTTTGCTAGTCCAATACGATAAAAATGAATTTTTTGTGTTTTTTTAACAGTTTTTAAAAACAGTTTTATTGAGATGTAGTTGTATACAATAAACTGCACTTAAGAGTATATAATTTGATAAGTTTTGGCATATGTATACACTCATGAAATCATCACCACAGTCAAGATAATGAACATCTCTATCACCCCTTACTTTCCTTAGGTCCCTTTGTAATCCCTCCCTTTCACCTCTTCTTACTTCCTCCATCTCTAGGCAACCACTGATCTGCCTCCTGTCACTATAGATTAGTTTGCATTCACTAGAAATTTATATAAATGGAATCAGATTATAGAAGTCATGCATTCTCATTGTAAAAAAACACCAACACACAGGCTGTTATGAGTTGGATTGTGTTATCCCTCCCAAATATAGTTGAAGCCCTAACCACTGGACCCCGTGAATGTGACCTTATTTAGAAACAGGGCCTTCGCAGATGTAATCAGTTAAGACGCAGTCATACTGGATTAGGGAGGGCCTTAAATCCAGTGACTGGTATCTTTACAAAGAGAAAGAAATTTGAAGACACAGACACACACAGGGGAGAAAGAGGCGGAGACTGGAATGATGGATCTGTAAACCAAGAAATGCCAAGGATTGGCAGCGACCACCAGAAGCCAGAAGAGACAAGAGAGGATCCTCCACTAGAGACTTCAGACAGAGCATGGCCCAGCCGACTCCTGGATTTCAGACCTCTAGCCTCCAGAACTAGGAGATAAGACATTTTAAGCCACCCCTTGGTGGTCGTTTTAAAACACCCAGTTTGTTGTTATTTTGTTAAGACAGCCCTAGGAAATGAATACACAGACCTGAAGAAATCATCACATTGACAGTGTGATGGATATCCTTCAAGAAGGCCCCTGAATCTCGTTTAAGATCAGCCTATGCACTGACCCCTCCATGAAGCATCCTCTATGCGTCCATTTGACGGTGGTAGGAAGCACAGAGAATGGGGAGGCCAGCTCTGTCTGCAGGGGCAGCCGGTGTTGTTGTGGCCACAAGGTGGTACTGATTCTCCAGTGGCCTTGGGGAGGTGGAAGGAGGTGGCGCTCAGTTGGAACCAGAGTCCTGGGAGGTTGCTGGCTGGCTCTTCTCCCTCCACCCCTCCCCCACTCCCACCACCACACCTCTTGTGCAGCTGCCATCTTAGGAGGAAAAGATATTTGGAGACCTAGATCCTGCCTCTTCCCCTGGAGCCTCTGCTGACTCACTGTGTTCAGGGGTGTCTCCCTGAGCAATCTACTACCCAAACCTCCCCAAGCACACGTTCACAGTCGTCCTGGCTGGGTCCAGGGATCCTGCTTCAGTGGCACAAACTCTGAGCCGCATGGCTTTGCCCTCTTCTTCTTTAGAGCTTCCCTCCCGACCCCGGAGTGCAGGAACGCCCCTCTCTGTCAGTTCTTCTCACAGAAAGAAGGGTGCCTCATTCAGGGTGCAAGCCCCACCAACTTGCCAGAACATTTATTGAGCAAGCCCTCCCTCCCCATAAGAAATGGGGAGAGCAGAAGATAGGGGGGTCAGACTTTAAAAGGAGAGAAGGAGGCTGGGTGGGTAGATGCTTTTGGAGGGAAAGGAACTGGGGAGAACTAGGGCCAGTTTCCCTCCATGTTTCATTATGAAACAGATACAGATGTCGTGTCCAAAAGTGAGGAGGAGAACAGTAAGTGAGGGTGAAGTGCTTTTGCAGAAAAGGGGGAATGCGGAGGGAGAGGCCTTGTATTATAAGAGTTAAAAAAAAAAAAAAAAAGAGAGAGATGAAGATATATCAGTGAACGAGTAGAAAAAAATCCCTGCCTTTGGGAAATATTCTAGTTGGGGAGGAAAACTAAAAATAAAGAGTAAGCATAATTGATTAGTGAGAAGAATGGAACGCTAGAAGGTGATGCGCGTTATGGAAATAGATCAGGATAAAGGATATCAGACGTGTGGGCTGGGGAGCTGTGACTTCACATCAGAAGTCTTCACTTTCCTCGAAGACTTGAAGGAAGTGATGGAGGTGTCCGTACTGCTGTTGGGGGCGGGTGTTGGTGGAGGGGTCGGGGGCCAGCGATCCAGCAGAGAGGGCAGCCAATCAGCTGCCTGGCATATTAATGTCTCCCTTAGAGTACGCGGGATGCTGGAACAGGAGAAGAGAGAAAAAGGAGATGGTCTGGGCAAGGTGGTGCAGTGCAGGTGAGGCAAAGGGATCACGGGGGAGGAGATTGAAGGAATTAAAAGTGTGGTTCAGGAGACCGCTGATAGGGAGCGATCCTGCATTCCAGATACCCAAGGAGGGTGGAAGGAACTGGGAGGTCTTGTCGAAAAGGAAAGGAGACTTAGAGGAAGTTGTTGGAGTGGGAGAGGTAGGGAGAGTCTGTTGGTAAGCAGCGGGTGTCTGGGTTAGAATCTGAGATGTCGCTGGTAGAGTAGATCAAAGAGACGACAAAACCAAGACTCGTGCTTTGGGAGTGCACTAAAGATGGCCTGGTGTGGGCAGACATCTGGGGCATCCCCAAGTCAACCGCGTTACCCCTGTGCTCTTCTGAAAGGGCAGCCAGATAATACTGAGCAGTGTAGAAAATTTATCTCCTACTTCTGCCAATAGAATATTTTCTATACTTTGCACCATGGAATTCTACGTTGTCCCTGAAGAAGTTAGGGACGCCTGAATGTCTGCTAGCAAATTTTATAGGATGAACAAATTTGCACTTACAAATGGTAGGAACCTTAAATTCCCCACCGATCCACCCATTTCTCTTATAAGAGCTGGCTTATTTTGTTCTCTTCTAAGAGGGCGAGGCCTGTCTGTGTTTGCGTAAATCTCGGTGAGAGGCAGTGTGAGGGTATTGGGCTTGAAGCCACAGACAGACAGGTGACGCAGGAGGTTGGGAGCTGGCAGCCTCCATATCTCTTCCACCAACTCCTGACTTGAAGGAAGCGTTGCTGGAAGTGGCAATGTGGAGGGTGGAAATCTCAACCAAGACCTCTGTGGAGGGAGACGTGAGTCTAGTTTCCTTCATCTGGGAGCGGCTGCCCTATTGCAAGTTTCCTTATCTTTCTCCACCATAATGCTGGCCTCTCCTCTGCTGTCTTGTGAAAGAGGGGTCATTGTTGGGAGGTAGTGGTGCAGGCAACTGGGTGGAAGGGAAATGAACAGTGATGACTCATTCACTCATTGGCTACTTCAACAAACATATATATATATTTTAAATTTTATTTATTTATTTTTATCTATTTCTGGCTGCGTTGGGTCTTTGTTGCTGCGCTCGGGCTTTCTCTAGTTGCGGCGCGCGGGGGCTACTCTTTGTCGCGGTGCGCGGGCTTCTCATTGTAGTGGCTTCTCTTGTTGGGGAGCACGGGCTCTAGGCGCGCAGGCTTCAGTAGTTGTGGCACGCAGGCTCAGTAGTTGCGGCTCATGGGCTCTAGAGCGCAGGCTCAGTAGTTGTGGCGCACGGGCTTAGTTGCTCTGCGGCATGTGGGATCTTCCCGGACCAGGGCTCGAACCCGTGTCCTCTGCATTGGCAAGGAGGTTCTTAACCCCTGCACCACCAGAGAAGCCCAACAAACACATATTGAATGTTTCCTAGGAACGTGGAGATATTGCAGGTGTGGGCGACACATGCGTGAACACAACAGAGGCCCAGCTCTTTGAGACTTACCTTCCTTTAAGGAGAAACAGAAAATACATAAAGGTGGTAGTGATGCTGAAACTTGGCCTCTGTGCACCAATGCTGAACTGAATCTTGGAGACAGAATTTTAGGTGAAGTAGAAAAGAGTAGCTTTATTGCTTTGCCAGGCAAAGGGGGACGCAAAGGGCTCATGCCTTCAAAGCTGTGTGTCCCAACCCAGGGGGTTTTGGTGAGGAGATTTATAGCAATGGTTCAAGGGAGGGTTGCTGATAAGGATCAGGGTGTGTGCAGGACCTGCATTCCTTTAATCTGGTCCTGCATTTTAAACTAATTTGCAAGGTAAATAAAATCTGGAAATGATCTCGGTCTCTCTACTTGGGTTCTTGTGAAAGGTATTAATTTAAGAGTTATCTTTCTTTTGGGTAGAGAAGAGTTGACGGTTGACCTTAGTTTTCTTTTGACTATGAAATACAATTCCATAATTGACATCGAACAGGGCCCTGTGGCACAAAAGCCTTTCTGTGTTTCCCATTTCTTGATTACAGGAAATAGGCTTCATTCAGCCTCCATGACCTCTCCTGAGTTACAATGGGCGGGTTCAAGCAGTTGTTAATTAGGGAAGGGAGAGGATGTGAGACCAGAGAGAAACAAACAGTCAAGAGAAACAATAGTGCAGCCTTGGGGCAGGGTCCTTGTTCCCCATCAAGGGATACACACAACAATATCTTTGAGCTGTTTTGCAGATACTAAAACCCCCAGCAGGTGGGAGAAGTTAACAATTAATGATGGTACGCTGCCCACAAGCACGTAGACCCCAGACCGGTTGGAACAAGAAGGTTGATGATGCTGACTACCACTTACCTCACCACCAACCAATCAGAAGAATGTCTACAAGCTGATCATGCCCTCTTTGAACCAGTACTATAAAACTCCTCACTACCCTCTCCAAATTGGGACACACAGTTTTGAGGGCATCAGCCCACTGTGGCCACCTTTGCCTGGCAAAGCAATAAAGCTATTCTTTTCTACTTCACCCAAAACTCTGTTTCTGAGATTTAATTCGGTGTCAGGATACAGAGGCTGGATTTGGCTTCATAATATCAAGCATTTTGTGTATTTTTATGTCTGTGTAGTTTCTTGTTTGAAATGTGAGTGCCTTGAGATATTGGCCTAGGTCGATCTTTTTCCTTCTCTCCTCCCGTCCTTCCTCCCTCCCTCCTTCCTTTCCTTCCTTCTTTCTTTCTTCCTCTCTGCTTCCTTTCTTCCTGTCTTCTTCCTCCCCTTTCCTTCCTTCATTCTATTTGTTTTAAGAATGTCTAGCAAAAAAAAAAAAAACAAACCCCTAGCATATGCTTTGCATATAAATGTGTTTAGCACGTCACTTTGGGTGTACAGTCATGGTTCTTAGCTAGGGAAGCTTTTGCCCCCAGAGGCCATTTGGCAATGTCTGGAAACATTTTTCATTGTCACAGTTGGCGGGGGTGGGGAATGCTACTGACATCTAGTGGGTAAAGCCCACTACATCATACATCCTACAATGCTCAGGACAGCCCTCCCACCACCAAAAATGATCTGGCTCCAAATGTCAGTGGTTCCTGAGATGGAGAAACCCTACTGTAGAGGAAGAGGAGGAAACATGGAATCAATGATCAAGATCTGTCTCTCCGATTAAGAGGAGAAAAAATCCCTGGCATCTGTTCAGCATCTGTTCTGGGACCTGTTCAAATCAGAAGAGCCGTGATGGAGTAGAGGGGGTGTTCCTGCACCTCAGAGTCCCAGGGTGTCTCGCCCCAGGTGTCAGGAAAACACAGTGGAAGAAGAAAATCAGCTGGTGGAGTTTCAAAGGCAGAAAATGGTCATAAATGTGTACAGGTTTCACATATGTTTTGGATCACAGGAGGTTTACTTCCTCCTGTCTGCTCTGGGTGAGACTGGACACTCTCACTGAGGCAATGCCCTGGCTTGAGTTCCAGCTGACATTCTGAATGGAGAGACTGTATATGTGCATGAGTCATGGTTAGAAGCAGGACTGCAGACTCAATATCCTACAGAAAGAGGAGACATAAACATAAATTATTAATGACGGTATCATGGTTAAAGAAACATAAATTTCTGGGCATGTAAACAGTAACTAAGCCTTCACTGTTCTCAATCACTATTTATTAGTCTTCTTAATTAACACTATTTTTTATTTGTGTGCAAAGGAAAAAAGAAAAGGGAAGGAAGAGGAGAAAGGAAAAGATGATAAAAGAAAAACTTCACAATGACATGGATTATTGTAAATACACAAGATGATTTATCCAAGCAGCTGGTTCCCTGATGGTTAGTTTCATTAATTTCTTCTAAATGTACTCTCCTGAGTAATTATTTTAAGATGAAATTAAAGATGTAAATGAAGATAAAGATAAAATTAGGATTAACTTACTGCATCTACTAATAATCTCATTTTAAAATTTGACATATATATGCCCTCCATAGGGGTTGTCCCAGTTTAAAACCCTGTCTGCCAGGAATGCAAGAACCTGCTTGCTTCTCTGCTCACGACAAAACTGAATTTTATTATCAAACTTAAAATTTTTTCCATGACTTTATAAGTAATAGCTCGTATTGTTTTCACTTGCATGTTTTTCTTCCTCTTCAAATATTCAGATATTGGCCATTTGCCTTTCTTCTTTTATGAATTACCTGCTGATGTCTTTTGCCCACTTTTTCTGGTGTTATCATTCCCATCTGAAAGAGCTGTTTGTATAGTAGGGATTGTATTTTTTTCCCCTTTCGTAAGTATCTTTTTTCTCATGTTGCAGATTTTTAATGGTATTCTAGATGTGAATAGCATTTGTGTATTTTTATGTGTAAAATTTCCATACCTTTTACCTTCCTATGTGTTATCAATAACATGTAAGAAAATATAATGAAAAACTGGTCAATTTATCACTTATTTGTTTATTATTTCATTCATTTATTCAAGAAGTAGAAATCAAGTGCTTTCTATGAGTCAGAGGCTGTGTTCGGTGCTGAGAATGTAATGATGAACACAACCAACTATATCCTCCCCTCATGGAGCTTAAACTCCATCAACAAAACCACCAACACCACCACCATAATAATAATAATAACAAAATAAAACAGAACAAAATTCTCAGGAATAGATGTAGAATAAAATGTGCAGGATCATTTTAAAGAAAACGCTAAAATTTAGCTGAAGTACACAAAGAAAGACCGAATAAATGAAGATATGTTATATTCCTGGATGGGGATAGTTACCTTATGAAGATGTTAATTCTAATTAACTATAATTTAAAAATTAAAAATTTATAAGAATAAATATGTAAAATATCTAAGAAAAATTTTATAGAAAATGATAATAGCGGATTTGACCTATATGGTATTAAAGCAGGTTATACTTTCTCAGTATTTAAAATAATTGGGAAAACAATGATTAAATAAATGGTATTAGGTCAACTGATTAATTATGGTGGGGAAAGCCTAAAATTTTACATTATATTTATAAAATATAAAAATATTACATTTTATGCCAAATTAAATTCTAGAAGGATTTAAGATTTTTTACAAATATTGAAATTATAAGATTACTGGAAGAAAATATAAAGTACAATATCAAAGACAGAAAGAACAAAACCTACTATGTAAAAATCTGCATAAAACTGCAAAAGATTTTTGTAACAACATTATCGAATTCAAATAGATTTTATGTACAAAACACGTGTGTGTGTGTCTGTGTGTGTGTATGTGTCTGTGTGCAGAGGGGTGGAACAGAAATTTGCACTATCCCAAATACATGAAGTACTCTTCATATCTTCAAGAAAAAGGACAAACTTTTCATAGAAAAATGGGCAAATGACATGAATAGACAATTCAATAAAAAGAAATACAAATAAACAATACATATATATTTAAATATTAAGCTTTGGTAGTAATGAAAGAAATGCAAACAGTCCAGCAAAGACTAAAAACCAGCGTTGAAGAGCATGTGAGAAATGTACACTCATGTCCACCACTGATGAGACTCTCAATTAGGATTGTATTTTGAGGGGATATATTTATGCTGCCCTGAACTTAGCAGTTGAAAGCAATAAACCTTTATTATCTCACAAGTTCCTTGAGTTAGGAATCTGGGTGCAGCTTAACTGGGTCCTCCAGCTCAGGGACTCTCCCAAGGCTGCAATCACAGGGTTGGCTGGGGGTGGAGTCATCTCAAGGCTCCATGGGGGAGTGTCCACCTCCCTGCTGGTAATCCGTTCTTTCTGGTTGTTGGTCAGAGATGTCAGTCTAGGCCACATTCAAATCCACACATTTGAGGACATAAGAACCAGAAGTGAAGATTATTGGGGCCCATCTTGGAGGCTGCTCACCCCAGGAGACATTTTGGCAGTATGGGTCAAAAGTGTAAAAAAAATGTACATTTCATTGACACATCAGTTCTAATTCTCATTATCTAAGGAAATAATTGAACGAATGCACAAAGAAATGAATGCAGGAAAGTTCTTTATGGAATGTCATATAATAGAATAAAAATGGGAACAACCAAATGTCAGTAGTCTTGTTTAAATAAATTAGGTTATAGCTTCATAACAGAACAGTAGGATGCAGCAATTAAACGTATGTGGATGCATACATAGTAATATAGAAAGATGTTATTGAAATATGACTGAATTAAAAATCAAATTTAAAAAAATCCTTAAAATGTTAAATATATACACAGGAAAACGTCTGGAATGACAGACTCCAAAATATTGACAATGATTATTTCTTTGAAACAATGGGAATATACATGATCTAAATTATTTTTTATTCTGGCTAATTCATATGACTTACATTGTCTACAGTGGAGATATAATATTTTATAGCAAAAATGAGCCAATACTTGTAATGAAAAGTAAGAAAACCAAATTTCCTTGCTAATATTTGTACTGTACATTTGCACTGTGTCTTAGTCAGCTCAGGCTGCTATAACAAAAACACCATAGACTTGGTGGCTTAAACAACAGACATTTATTTCTCACAGTTTTGGAGTCTGGGCAGTCCAATGTGCTGGCAGATTCAGTGTCTGGTGAGAACCTTCTCCCTGGTTCATAGTCTTTTTGCCATGTCTTCACATGGTGGAAGACTGAAGGGGCTCTCTGGGATCCCTTCTCTAAGGGCACTAATCTCATTCATGTGGGCTTCACCCTCATGACCTAATCACCTCCTAAAGGCCCCACCTTCATACACCATCATGTTGGGGATTAGGGTTCAACCTATGAATTTAGGGGGACACAAGCAAGCATTCAATCCACAGCAGACTGCTCATGCTTTCAACAACACTAGAGAGTCCCCCCTTCTCACTGTCAGCCCCCATTTTCCTGAGGTCTTCCCCAGCCACCTGAACACTGTAAGATCCTTTAAGAACCAGGCTCAGACTCAGACCATTCTTTCTGTCTCTGGGGAAGATTCTACATAAGCCTCTTCCAGGGTCTTCATCACAGCAAAGCTGCCCCAGCTGCACATCCTAGTGAAGGGGGTTGTCGTTGTTTTCTAGGTATAGACCAACAGCTCGTAGCTAACTAGCATGCATGGAAGGCCACAGCGGAATGTGGAATGCTGCTCTCCAGAGCCTTCCTTGGACTCCTCAGATATTCATTCGATGTTGACACTCTCCTGTCCTGTCAAGATGAGTCTACAAGTAAGAGTAGTAATTTTTCATTTTTACCATTCCTTTGAAATCTTAAACACATTATGTTTGTTTGGGGAACACAGAGCTCTTATGTTCTATTAACAAATGAGAATTAAAATACACTACATTAAGTTGTGCTGTTAGGACCTCATTTCCATGAGATTGTTTCTGCTGAAACATTTAATTGGGTATGGTTTATGCATTGACAATAATCAATATATTCATTCTTCAGGGAGCTGAGAATCACATCCCTGTGTTTGAAGGAATCATTTATATGTATGTTATGGGTTCATTAAATAAAACAAGTGAAACCCATAGGTGCACAATATTACCAAAATGCTTCACAGAATGCATTGTGATCCCTTTATTGGCTGATGTAGTAATTAAATTCATGTGCTCTAAAGCAATACAGAAAGCTGTTTTATTCCTTTCTGAATGAAATTCATTCTTTTCAGGTTTAGAAATTAGAACTGGAAAATGCCCGTATTTAAGGCAAAGTGTTTTCAAAACTAATCCCAAGGAAGAGAATTCTTAATATGGCAGCTCGTTGGAAATGTGACGTTATTCCCTGCCAGGCCTTTCTTAAGCCCCAGCCCCCATCCCTTTTATCTGATTCTGAAATGGCCTCAGACATAATTGGGTTTCCTAAGACCTGTTTCTCTCCCTGGACATGATTGTGAGCAAAGAGTGCCAAACTGGGAAAATAATTAATTTTAATGAGAGAGACACTGGGGAAGTGTGAGTGGTTTCCTCTGTTTTCTTTGATCTAAAATAATGAATGTTCATGCAGCAAATAGAGCAGAAAGATTACAAACATCTAGTCCTAAACAGAGGTGTCACTTTTATACAATCTAATGAAATCTCCTTCAACAAACCGTGTTCACAACTGAGTCTGCTCAAGTGTGACAGAACGTCCTGGGGCTCTGTGTTTTTAATCTCAGTTTGTGCTAAGTTGTACAAAATATGCTCCATCAAAGATACACGGAGGGTGCGCCCGGTTATTTCTATCTCGTCAGGTTATGGGTGTAGGATTTTCTCCTTTAGGAGTTTAGAACCTTCTTTTTACAAATGTTTTCAACTTTGTTTGAAGACTGTCTTACCTGCCCTTTCTTCTGTCATATGACTGTGAGCTACCTAAGGTGGAGACAGCACCATGCTTGTCACTGAACTGCTGCACCTGTAACAGCACTGGTGCACGCGGACTCGGGAAACCTTTGGTGAAATGAATGAGTGAATAAATCACTGATGAGCCCACCACTGAAATGTAGCTACTGTCTACATTTTGCTTTCTAGCTTTCCAGTCTTTTATAAGGATGAATATTTGTACTTGGGGGAGGCCATTCAAGAGGGATAAACAACCCTGTCATCTTAGTGGCTCAAAATTTTTTTCTTGATAAAAAAGCCATTGTGGGCCCAGTGGCTCTCCAGGGCAGCTACCCTCCAAGCAGTGACTCAGGGACCCAGGATGCTTATGAAACCAAGCAGGACCCTCTGGGCCCTTCCTGGTGACAGACCCCCTCTCCCCAGCCCGTGTCCTGTGCCTCTTGTTTGTAGAAAAGCTTTAGCCTCCTAGGCCTTCCCTGAGTTCCAAAAAGAAAAATTTAATCAGAGAAGTAAAAAAAATACAGAAACAAAAGAAAACAGTCAAGCAAGACAAAATAATAATAGTTGAACCATAAAACAAAGTCAAGGACCTTTAGTTCCTTCTCAAGAGCCATAGATAATATCCTGAGGCATATCCTTGAGTTGTTTTGCAGATTCCGAAACCCCTGCCAGGTGGAAGAAGTTAACTGCATGCTGACCACAAGCACATAGACCCCAGAATGGTTAGAATCAGAAGGTTGATGGTTGAGATTCCCAAAACATCACCCTGTTACCTCACCACCAACCAATCAGAAGAATGTCCAAAGCTGATCAAGCATCCTACAACCCTCACCCCTAGTTTTGCCTTTAAACACTCTTCCCTGAAAGGGTCTTTTGAGCATGAGCCGCCTGTACTCCTTGCTTGGTGCCTCTGATAAGCTCTGTACTTCCCTTCACCATACCTCATGTCAGTAGATTGGCTTTGCTGTGCGCTGGGCGAGCGGACCCAAGTTTGGTTTGGTAACGCTTCCGTCCTGTGCACTGTCACTTCTACACGTGACTTCCATGGTTGCTGCCAAAGGGGACGAGGGAGATGGAGGAGGGAGAACACACTCCCTCCCATTCCATCATTGGCGGCCCGAATGCCCCCCACCTCCAGCCCCGACTGTCAGAGAGGCGGGAAATGCAGGCAGGCAGTGCAGGATATTCTGACAGTGAATGTGCCTCTGCAATGTAGTTTCTGTGCAGAACTCAGTCATCCGGCTGTGCCAGATTATTTTAACTCGTTATTGTTGGACATGATGGTCATTTTCAATTTTTACGTATCATAAATCTGTTTAAGAGGGAAAACCCCAACAATTTATGCACATTTCTGCTTGTTTCAGGATAATTTGCTAGAAACAATTACCTTCCCCAAAGGAGGCCTTCTGACTTTGACAGTAGTAATTCGCAACTGGGGGGTGATTTTGCATCCCCCTACCCAACCCGGGGGATATTTGGAAATGAATGGAAACATCTTTGATTGTCACAACTGGGGAGGTGGGGTGGGCAGTATAGGTGCTACTGGCATCCAGCGAGTAGAGGCCAGAGATGCTGCTAAACATCCTACCATGCACGGGACAGTCCCGCATGATGAATAATTACCAGCCCAAAAATAATTACCAGCCTCAACATACCTGAGGCTGAGAAATCTTGTTTTAAACTACAAACATGACCCTGTATGAATGACACAAGCCTTTGTAGGGTGTACATATTTTCTACCTCCTCATAGTAGTAATTTTTAACATTTTCATGATACTTTACAGTTTCCAAAGGGCTTTCATACATTTCATTTTTCTCCTTCCCAAAGCCTTGAAGGTGGGCCAGAGAAAATAGTCTTCAGTTAACACCACTTTGGTCTGTGAACACTAAGAATCGGAGTGGTTAAGGGATTTCTCTCTACTCCCGTAAATGCTGAGGTCTGAACCCAGTTTTCTGGCTCCTAGTTCAGGGTGTATCCCACAATGCACTGCAGCTTGTCCTGGGCCAGCGGGTTCCTCAGGTCCCCTGTGGCCCGAGAGGTGAGAGTCACCTTGATTAGAGAGAGAGAGAGAGAGAGAGAGAGAGAGAGAGACCCTTGGCCCCTAGGGACAGAGTCGGGGTTGGGAGGTAGACCAAAGGAAAGAAAAAAGCAATAGAAACAGGAGAAGAAAGGCCACCCTATTGAAAAATACCATTTGGGCACAGCTGTCTCCTTAGAAATTGGGTTCAGGGAGTGTCTTGAATTTCAGGAAATAGTATTTCCTTCAAAGCCAAGGAGGAAGAGGAAAGAAAGAGAGGTGTGTTTGAGATGTGCACTCTCATGTAAAAACCGGTTAGCAGATAACTGTCTGGCGAGGGTTTCCTAGACTGGTGGCCTGCCCTGCTGATTTTAAGTGGAGGTGGCTGGGACTTGGGGGTCGCGGTGGGAGGGCAACAAAGAAGGTTGAGTGATTCTGACCCTTAGTCCGTTAGTGGCACCTGGAACTCATTTACAATTGCTTCCTAAAGCAGTATTTCATTGAACAAAAGCCTCTTACAACATTTGGCTTAGAAATCAACGCTCACATAACCCTTTACGGTCCTTTTCAGTTTTGTACGACATGCTGGTAGGCTGTCTCTGAACTTGCTAACAGTAAAACTTAAAATCCAATCATCTCACTGGCCTAGAAACTCATTTCCACTTTAACCTAGATAAAATCCAACCAAATGATGCCTGTTATGAATGACTGCTCCAATAATTTTAATCCCATGGGGGAAACTATATTGCAGATATTAATTTTTTTGTACAAATGGATTCAATTTATCATTCTTACTTTATTTTATTTATTGTTTCATTTATATTAAATATTAAGAATGTAACAATATTTGAGGGGAATTTAAGTATTTATTTTTACCCTTACCTTCTCTTTATGGCAAGCAGTCTTGATTTTCCACACAGAGAAGTTATCTATTCTTTTAAAAATTATTTTTACAATAAAATTAAGTAAAACAGGGTCGATTGGAAGAAAACTACTTAATAATAGTGTAGATGACACACAGACGTGGTGAAAATTCATGAAGCTGGAGTTTGAATGAACACTGTTGAGAAACACTGATCTAGCACCCCAAGAGCCAAGTTTTAGAGTCCTCAGAGCTGGATGTGTACATTTCACTCACAGAAGGTGGTTCTCACCCATGACTGCACATTAGGACTACCCGGGAACTTCCAAAAAACAGTGGTGCTTAGACTCCACTTCAGACCAATTAAATCAGAATCTCTGAGTGTGGGACCCAGGAATGGATATTTTAAAAAATTTATTTATTTTATTTATTTGCTTGGCTGTGCCAGGTCTTAGTTGCAGCACGCGGGATATAGTCTCCTGACCAGGGATCTAGTTCTCTGACCAGGGATCGAACCTGGGCCCCCGGCACTGGGGGCATAGAGTCTTAGCCACTGTACCACCAGGGAAGTCCCAGAGATGGATATTTTTAAAGCTCCCTTTCCAATGTGTGGCCAGAGCTAGGAACCACTGATACAAGATCTCCTGCCTTCTCTTCACAATGAGTTCCAAGATGAACTTTTGAAACGTACATTCTAAGTCAAGTGTACCACTTAGCTAATAGGCCAGGTGAAGAGTGAATTCAGTTTCTGTACACTTGATTTTGAGAACCATGCTCAGTTTTGACACCTTGTTCTGGGCCACCCCAGCCCCTACACTGACACTCTGTTCAGGTCCAGCTGTCCCCTCCCCACGAGGATGTCCTCCTCATCCCACTCAGGCTCTGTGATCTCGCAGGAGGCTGGAATGTTGAACAGTGGCAGTAATAAGAGCAAGGTTCTATTTACTGAATTCTTATTATATACTATCTTTTGTTGCAATGCATCAATGAATATTATTATACACACATTTTGCACATGTGAAAGTATATATCTGTAGGACAAAAATCTACATATGTAACTTACAAAACTGGGATTCCTGTATGCATTCTTTAGCTTTTTACTTGGAAACAATCTTAAATTCACAGAAAAGTTGCAGGAACAGTGCAAAGGATTTTTTTTCTTGAACCATATACAAGTAAGTTGCTGACAGGATGCCCCAGTTCCCCAAATAATTTACTATGTATTTCCTACAAGCAAGGACATTCTCTTGTACAACTATAAACTTCAAAATTCAGGAAGTTATCATCGATACACCATTCATCTTAGATTCCATTCAAATTTCACCAGTTGTCCCAAATGTGCTTTATAGCAAAAGGATCAAGTCCAGAATCACATGTTGCATTTAGTTTTCTCTTTAGCTTTCTTCACTCTGGAAGAGTTCCTCAGATTTTCCTTGACCCTCACAACCTTGGTGCTTTTGAAGATTTCAGTTATTTAGCAGAATGTCCCTCAATTGAGGTTAGTCTGCTGTTTCCTTATGATTAGATTCAGGTGTGCACCCTTCCAGCTTTCACAGAGGCGTTGCTGCAGTCTTCTCTTTCATTCTATCAGATGCTGCATGATTTCAATTTGGCCTATTAGTGCCTATTTGCTTGATTAAGGGGATGTCGACCAGGCAAGTGACTCTTTTTCCCCTTATAATAAATAAATATTTTGCCGGAGGTATTTTGAAACCATGTATGTATGCCACTACCCTTCAAACTTTCCATTCAATGCATTCATTCATTCATTCATTCATATCATTATGAACTCATGGATTCCTAGTTTATTCAATAGGTTACAATCCATTAGTATCAATACTTATTTTGATGTTCAAATAATCCAGATTTGGTCAATGGGAACCCATTTAAGCTGGCTTTCTATTTCATACATAACCCCATCATTATTTGAGCACTTCCTTGTTTTTTTTGCATAACAAGATGTTCAGGATCAGCTTTTACTTTCTCTGCCCCAGCCCTGGTATCAGCCATTTGTTCAAGAATCTGTGGTTCCTTTGAGTACAGACTGGTGTTTAGAAACCAATATCTAGGCACCAGGTGTGTTCATTGCTATTGAGGTGTTGCAGCTCCCAGGCTTCCCCAGTGGACAGAGCTGGAATCCATGTGTACACACACACACACACACACACACAGAGACATATATTTATGTCATACTTATTTCTATAACTATCTTTACAAACCATGAGTTCACACCAATATCCTCCATTATAACCCAGCACCACAGGGTTTACTCTAGTCTTCTCCCTTCCCACGTCTGTAACCCCATTCTCCAACAGTGAGAATCCTGCCTCATGTTATACTCAGTATATTTACTAATTTGATACTCTGCCATTACCCTCTCCCAACCCCCCATGTACCGACTCCCTCCTCAATTCATAAGGACGCTGACACTCTGCACTGGATCTCCCCTGGGTTTTAATGACTTTTTCTGGGCTCCCCCTCCCCCACAGTGCGGCCCCTCACCCTACTTGGGCTCTGAAACCCTGTACCAAGCTGCCCCACACCATGCAGGTGTTTTCCTCATCCCTCTTGGGCTCTGATGCCCTACAGTGGGCCGTAGTTACCACTGTCCACCGACTTGGACACCCTTCTCACCCTGCTGTGCCCTGACACCCAGGGTCTGGTCACCCTCTTTTATGGACCTCCTCCTTAACTTGCTCTGGCTGCCCCAGCTCCCTCACCCCTACCCCTGCGCATTGAGGCTTACTTTCCTCAGCCCCACCTAATGCAATACAAATTTTTTAAAATTTTGAAGTGTTTTGACAAATTTCTACCCAGAGAGATTCCATCAATTCATAGCCTACCATTAATGTAAGAGAGCCTATCCCCCTAACACTCAGCAATGGAATGTGTTATTGTACTTTTAGATCTTTGCTAATTTGAGAAGTGAAAGGTTTATCTTATTGTAGCTTAAACTGTATTTAAGTTACAATAAAGTATTTCTACAAAACAATTAGAACTCACACTCTCATTAAAACTCCAAAGTATGATTCCGGTAGCACTCTTAATCTTTAATAGTAAACCCCAAACTTTGTAAAAGAATGAAATTATCTCACTTTTGTAATAGCATATTTCCCCCTCTTTAATAACTAAACTGAGTTCTAGAAAACATATTTTTGGTCCCAGATATAATCGAAAGGGATAGCAAATTTTAATTTCTTGGGACAAGAAAACTAACACACGAACAGTCTGTTTTGACTAGAACAGTTGTCAAATCAATAATTAATTGTCACTTGATCTGAGAAAAACATTGAATTAGAAGAAACAAAAGCCCTGTCACATAATAATAATGGAAGGTCTAGGTCATTTGACCTTGTGTCCTAAGGTTTTGGAGAAGGTCAGCGTGTCACAGCTTGCCCTTGATCTCAGAGCAGCTCCCAGCTGACACTTCATGGTACCTGTGGTCGTCTCTATGGAGCGTTAACGGTTCATCCGGAGCAGGATCTTTCACTCGGGAGCGCTTGGTACTGGAAGCACCTACTAGAAGCTGTGCTGCATTTACCCTCACCCAGTGAGCAGCATTGAAACGTCTACTCAGATTTCCCTGTAGAGGTCCATGGCTGGCTCAGAGCCATCTGATGCACTAACCAGGCCACTCTTCTCCTTTTCCAGGGTGTAGTAGAGGTAGGCATGTAAATTTTAACAACCTCTAGAAATGAAATGTAATATGGTCCAAGGAATTATGCCACTTAACATTAACAGACTTCTAAGGAAAAAAGAAAACCTTAATGATAGCCTAAGTTTTGTATAACTTCCTACGTTTCACCAGGTATCCAGAGATTGCCCAGCATCATCTGCCATAGGGTAGGTGCAAAAGATCTATTAGTTGGATAGTTCAGTAAGTCCATGAGTGAAAGATAAACCCAGGAAAAATGAACACACACTGTGTCACGATTTAAGGTCATGTTGTGAACCACAGTGACCGGCCATAGGTGGGTCGGCCCTCAGGATGGCCTCTTTCCTTCACCACTCAGGCTCCTGAGCTTTGCCTGGTGCTTTTGATTCCAACTCATAATACTTTCATCTCAAACTCCCAGGAAACCAAGCTTATCAAATTACTAATCATCATACTTGGAAAAAGCAGCAACAGGATTCATCAATTCCTGGGGAAAAAAATGATTGATTCGTTTATTTTCACCCAATATTTATTGAGGGTCTAGCATGTGGCTGGTGCTATTATAGGTCTTGTGAATTCAACGAAGTTCTCACCCTTGTGGGTTTTACATTATAATGGGGACCAGACAATAGATAGATGGGTGCTTAATAAACAGTAAGATTGTGATGAGAATGATGAAGACAAAGCAAGGTAGGAGGCTTGAGGGACAGGGAGGGATGAACATTTCAGACAGTCCAGAGAACGTCTGTCAGAGGAGGTGACTTCTGAGCAGAAGCCTGCTTTGTCCCTTGTGTGTCAGACCTGCAGCTTCTATGATTACAAGTTGAGTTGGTCCAGAAGCCATCTTCTGGACTCCCCTGAACCCTCTTTCCCATAGTCATTTTACTGTCTGACCCAGTCCATTTTTAATGTAGTGGTGATGGCCTAGACTGCCAGGGCCTGAAAGCCATGTCCTTTCCTAAATTTCTTCCATCAGGTAAGGCAGGACCCTCTATTCATTCATTCATTTGAAAGATATTTGTGAGAACTCACTACATCCTAGGAACTGGCCGGGCCTTGGAAATGCAGACCAAAATGAGTAAGTCATGGCTGCAGCCCTGGGTGAGCTTCCAGATCAGTTGGGAGAGTACACATGTAAACAAATCAGTGCAAAAAAGTGTGCCAGGTGCCTTGAGAGCAGGATAGAATGAGGTCTCCTTATGGAGGTCTTCAAAGTTATTGTGGAGAGGTTAAATAGTATATTCGCAAATCATACTTGATATATATCAAATATTATATCAATATCAATGTTACATTCACATATATGTATACAAGCGTACAAGGTTTACAAGGCAGTATGGAGCCACTGAAATTGTTGGTGCCCACTGAAAAGAATGCACAACCTAAAATTTGAGAATTATGTTTTATTCGGCAGATGTAGTGAGGACTTAAGCCCAGGAGCTAGGCTCTCCGATAGCGCTGAGGGACTGCACTGACTGAAGAGGTAAGGGAGGAACCAGGATATATAGGAATTTGGGAGGGGTGGGGACGGGAAACCAGGAAGTTGAATATCAAAACATTACTGCTAATTAAAGAAAAAACAGACATCTCAAGTGAATGAATTTAGTGCTTTCCTATGTATGGGAAGATGCAAGAGTCTGGGCTTAATGAAAGCATTCCTCTGATATGCACCTTAACTATCTAGGGCCAGTATCCTGTTTTTCTTTTTCTTTTAATTTATTTATTAGTTTATTTATTTTTGGCTGCATTGGGTCCTCGTTGCTGCGCACGGGCTTTCTCTAGTTGCGGCGAGCGGGGGCTACTCTTCATTGCGGTGCACGGGCTTCTCATTGTGGTGGCTTCTCTCCTTGCGGAGCACGGGCTCTAGGCGCACGGGCTCAGTAGTTGTGGCACACGGGCTCAGTAGTTGTGGCTCGCGGGCTCAGTAGTTGTGGCGCACAGGCTTAGTTGCTCCGCGGCATGTGGGATCTTCCTGGACCCGGGCTCGAACCCTTGTCCCCTGCCTTGGCGGGTGGACTCTTAATCACTGCGTCACCAGGGAAGCCCCCAGTATCCTGTTTTTCTCCATCCTGAATCCTCTCAGGGTGCACTGTGGTGGGCGGCTGCAGAAGTTGATGGCCTGATGGCTGCAGCATTCTTTGTTTACTGATACGACAGGCAACATTCTTTGAAAACTGAGCAGGTAAGGGTAGGCTGCATGAAGTGGGAACAAGGTGAGACAAGCAGCAGGAAGACGTGATAGTTGAGTGGATAATGAGGCTCTGGACCAGGATATGGTAAGAAAATGAAACAAAAATCACCATCATATAAGAGCGTCAGTGCCAAGGTAGACAAGACAGGACTGGGAGATTGATTGCATCTGACAAGCAGAAGTGAACAACGCCCCATTCAGAGGGCTTTGTCTTCCTCTTCCTCATCCTCTCAGCTCTGAGAAGAATAGTACATCCTAGCTCGGGAGCTTCAGTTTACATGATATTAGTTGGAATTTTTATTAACCAACCAACCAACCATTTCTAATTCTACCTCACCCATTGGGCAATGAATTTTACAGTGAAAAAAGGAGTTTCAGAGATCAGTTCACATCACTGCTTTAATTTCTTGTTTGTCAATTTAGATAGATTTCCAAAGCTGCAGCAAGGGATGGCTACTGGACTAATGAACACAGGGACACCTGTGATTCCCTCTAGGCTTTTAGATGAATGTTTTGCAGTGACACATAATAAACTAATTTTCTTTGCCTACCCAAATGGTGGAAACAGGGATTTAAGATTTAAGTATTGCTGCCCAATTCTGTCCTCTGGTTCCCCCACCCCACCCCTGTCTGCAAAATCTATGTACTTCTCTGAACAGGCAACTATGTCTAAGGTAAAAATATTTTATGTGTCAACAAAAAAAACCCCACGCAATTGGAAATGCTCTGAAATTATTTCGGAAGCAGTAGACCCTTGAATGAATTTAGACTTGTCTCTGAGTTTTAAGCACCAAGCAAATAATCTAATAAGGTAAATTAAGGAAGCCAGTGAAAGCAATTGATCTGTTTTATTGTCTACGTTTTGAAAATAATTGTGCAAAAGTGGTTAGAAGTGTTAGACTCCTTTCTGAGGGAAGTCACATGACCCTCTCTACCTCCCACAAAGGTAGAAATGGCTTTTTATATCTAGGAGCCATTAGTTTGCTCTGAACAGCAAATAGCACAGTCCATCCTCCAAACGGCCACCTGCACAAGTCCAGCATTTAGACGAAAAAGCTGTATTAGCCGGTGATAATGCAAGAGTTTTCACGAGGCTGATGGGACTGGATTGTTTCAGAATAAGCATCACTGGAGTGTCTATTTCTTAAATGAGTTAGATTGGGTTGGAGGCTGTATTACACCCTCCTCGTATTCTGGAACAATCTAAGCCATTCCAATATTTCCTATGATAAAGCTTCATAAGTAGACCTTTGGAAGAAAATGAAGCACTTACTTACTAAGTGCAGTGTACCAGCCATCAGCCAAAATTCTTTATCCAGCTTTTCACTGCCCAAGGTCCACTCCACAAGACACTGAAGATGCAAGGACGGAATGTTTGCAAGTCACCTTCGATGCGGAGGGCCTGCTCTCCACGTCCATTGTTCATTCTTTGGAATTTTTCTTTCAGGCTGACGGAAATGTGTTTGAGGGGTGGATGCCAACCAGCCTATGCTGGGGCTGCCAGTGGGAGGGGGCACCTGCCAGAGTGGGAAGAATGGGTGAGAACAGGGACCTTCTTGCCACCCACTGCCCAGTGGTCCTCAGATGTTATCACGTATCGGAATCACCTGGAAGGCTCCACCCCCGGAGTTTCTGGATCAGTGGGTCTGGGGTGGGGTCTGAGAAGTTTCCTGTCCAACAAATTTCCAGGTGATGCTGATGCTGCTAGTGTGGGACCGCACGTGAAGAATCACAGCCCTGCAGCCTCCTTTCCAGATGGTTTCAGGAGGAGGCTGGTGGCCAGCTGGCTCTAGCAGGCTGGTTTCTGTTTCTCCAGCCCCATGGGTACCATGTCCTGTAATTCTTACTCCTCACGGGCTGATGTCCTTGCCACCCCCTGCCTTCAACACAGTCATTGTCACGTCTAGGCCTTGGCTTCTTCCTGCCCCGTCAGAGCACCCTTCCTTCTTTTTGTCTCTTCATCTTCCTTATTCTCTAAAGCTCATATCGAGTCCCACTCTCTCCACAAAGACTGTTCTAATTAGCTCAAGCCTTCATCTTCTCTCCTTTTCTTTAATTCTTCTGCTTTTCGTGGTCTGCAGCACGTCTTAATTGTTCTCAAAATGATTCAATTAGATTGTAAGCTGCTTGCAGGCAGGGGCTATTCACAAATAAAGCATAATGGTATTTAAACGTACTGAATGTTTACCACGCAGAAGGCATCGTGCTAAGCATTTTCCCTATATTAACCCACAAGGGGCTGTGATCGCCCCCTTTCATACGCGAGGAAAACCAAAGAGAAGAGAGCGTGCATAACTTCTTTAATAAAGTCACACACACCTAGAGTACCTGGTGGGGTCAGGTTTCAAGCCCTGAAAGCACTCAGCTGGCACCTGAGCTCTCTGTGGGTGGCAGCCTGACCCCAGAGGGTGGGGCTGATGACTAGGGGGCTGAGCAGACACAGGGCCTGGCTTTTCCTCTGCGGGCAATGCCTTCCGCAGGGTCCCGGGCACAGAGACGTGGGTACAGTCTAGGCTCGCAGAGCTGCTTTACAAATAGCTCGGTTATCATTGTGCTGCATGGTCCACCTTCCATCATTCTTTCCGTGGATTGTGGCCCATATCTGAACAGCTGGGACAGAGCTGTAAGGGCATCCCCGTTCCCCAGTCTTTACGCTGTAAGATTTGCCACTCATTTGGCCCCTTAAAAACTCTGGACGTGGGCTTCCCTGGCGGCGCAGTGGTTGAGAATCTGCCTGCCAATGCAGGGGACACGGGTTCGAGCTCTGGTCTGGGAAGATCCCACATGCCGCGGAGCAACTAGGTCCGTGAGCCACAACTACTGAGCCTGCGCGTCTGGAGCCTGTGCTCCGCAACAAGAGAGGCCGCGATAGTGAGAGGCCCGCGCACCGCGATGAAGAGTGGCCCCTGCTCGCCGCAACTAGAGAAAGCCCTCGCACAGAAACGAAGACCCAACGCAACTGCGGGGGAAAAAAAAAAAAGAACAACTGTGGACGTAGCACAGCAGGGCAAGAGACACATACCAGTCGCCAGATATGAAATTAGAAAATAAAATATAACACAAAGATACATATTTATGACTATTTTCATAGTCATGTCTTTAAAACTAAACCAACTATGGCAATACAAAGCATTGATAATCACTATCAAAATATTTGCTTTGCAAATTCTACCATGTAGCAGTTATTGTATTGCTATTTTTTTGGCTCCAAAGCAATCTTTTTTTTTTTTTGTTGTTGCAAATCTCTTAATTCCCCCCAGGTGAACATGTTTATTGGTGCACTGAGACCCTAGAGGATTATTTGGATAGGGTGCCCTCTTTTAGCATAAGAAGCCCTAACATTTGACGTGGCAAAGAACAACACATCTGATTTATCACACATCAAAATTTTGAATACACTGTGCCGTCATGCTTGTCAATATACTAATTTCTCCTTATAGGGCATCTACTTACCTTACTCAGACGTCCCCCATTAAGCCCTGAGTGTATGCACTCAGCTCCACTGGGCCAGATCCAGGGACGGGGGCGGGGTGGGCGTGAGAGAGGGGCTACAGGATGCCAAGGGCCTTCGCCTGAGCTACTAGAAGGACCGTGCCTCTCAGGGCGCATGGGTGGAAAGGCAGGCCCGTGCCTCACTTCCAGGAGGTAGCTTGCCCCACTCCGGGAGAGGGCAGCAGAGACATCCCAGGACCGCAGCAATACAGACCTGATGGAAAGTGCTTGTTTGAGCAGAAGTCTTGCTCGAAGTCTGAGGCATAAGAACTGAGAACTGGGGCCGCAGCTCTGAGGAGGACTTGCTGCTGGGCAGGGAAGGTGGTCTGCCGGCAGGATCGGGTGTTGGGTCTCATTTACGAAGTGGAATGTCATTAGCCCCCTCTCAGCCTACCGCTGCCTGGACCACATACATATGCAGATGATCCTTTCTCAATGCTCTATGCTAATGTGTGAGAGGGGTAGGGAAAAGGTGAATAATTAATTGACCACAAACTTCATTACCATGGACACTCACCCTGTTCTCCTCCCACCCAATTATTTTACCACAGGATGTACCCAGATCTGCTTCTCTGGGGCTCTGACTTCCCAGTGCTTTTTTGTGTTGGTGTGTTTGCCCCAGGACACGCAAAACCTAGGAAGCTTCCAGAACCCCTGCGCTAAAGGGACTGCAGATTTCTCTCTGGGAAGCTGGGTCTGTAACTGGGCTTCTCTTCTTAACCAAAGCATTGGGCTTCCGCTAGAAACACCAGAGTCTTTGGTCCATGAGTACAAAGGCTTCTGTTTTGCTACATTTAGCTTCCAGTCAATTAGCTGTTCTTTCTCCCTTTATCCCAGGCTTCTCTTAGAAAACCCAGTGAGCTCTAAACGGGAGGATCATCAGGAGAAAATTGTAGGTGTGGATGTGTGTGGAAGTTTAGAAACATTGCCACTTTCTTCCAACTCTATGTCTTCCCTCTTGAAACAAGAGGAGAAAGTTTGCTCATTTCTTGATGGAAACTGTGTCTGTCACTTTACCGTGGACTTGAGCCTGCTGCAAGCTGATGAGGAACTTTCCTGTGATCTGTATGGGTTTTTAGAACCTCACATTTTTAGAAAGCTGCTCCACATCTCAAGCTTCTAAAGAAAGTGCCAGTGAGATCCATGCTGCTATATCTGGCTCCAGCGTCATATCCAGGCACCTGAGTGAGATGTGAGCAAGAAATAATTTAATAGAAAAAAAATGTGCCCCTGCTTCTGCACAGCAGACATTTACCAATTAACTGCTTAGCAAATGCTTTTTGCCAGAGTGATCTTACCCTTGGCATAATTTAAAGACAGTTGTTTCTCAACTGTTCTTTGCTTTTGTTTTGATTTTCTTTTCTATGCATCTGCGGTGTGGGCGGAGGGCTGCTGGGTGGTCTGTGGACAACCCGGCTTCATTGTGATACATATGCCTGATGTCGGCAGGTGAGAGGACCTCGGTGCTTGTCTTCTTTGGAGAAAGAATTCCACAGAGAGACATTGTAAAGCAAGCACAGAATTTATTGGAAGCACAGTATGTGCAAAGAGAACAAAGAAGCAGTTTACTTAGAGCAGAAGCAAAGCAGAAATACACACCCAGAGAAGAGTGTGGATGTCCTCCCTAATGAGGAGTGTGCCAGAGAGGTGAGTTAAATCACTCATATGGGGGCAGTTTTTCCGGGTCTTTGTTTTCCTCTGGCCAGTCATCTTTCTTTGTTTCCCACATCTGACCTGACCCAGGGCCCTCCCCGATAGGCATGCGCATCTTTTAGCCAAGATGTATTCCAGCGAGGGGGTCTCTGGGAGATTGACAGAACTTATTATGGGTTAGCGCCCCCTCCCTTTTTGACCCCCAAGGAGGCTTTTTGCGCATGTGTAGTTGGGGAGGTGTCCTTGACCTCAAGAAGGAAAGATGGGGTCATCTTATCTTTTTACTCCAGCAGAGCTCAGCTCCCCTCTGCTCTTGCCATTAACTTCATCCTTGGAGTGTCAGGGAAAACAAGCTCCAATTTACTCCACTTGACAAATTTCAGCTGCTCAGCCCAGGAGCCCACCTACCTCCTACCTCATTCTTCTCTGTGTCTCACAGGAAAACCAGGAACCTCCTTCCCCAGAAGTTCTTTCCCCACATGGCTCCAGGTTAGATCTGGCCAGTGAGAGGCAACCCCATGTGAGGTCCAAGACAGTAAAGAAGGTGAAGCCGGTGTTCCTTGGTACCAGCTGCAGGCAGTGGCTCAGATCCTGGGGAACACCCACCACGGGCAGCCTCAGTTTCCCTTGAGACCCTGCCCTGCCCTCCCAGATGTGCCCAAAGCAACCTTCTGATCTTTACTTACCCAGCTGGAAACCTCAGTCCCTCTAGCAACTCTAATTGAAAAACCTAGAAAGGTTTCTGTTTTCTGGTTGACTTCTGACTGATCCAGGGACAAAGGACTCATTTTCTCATGCTGCTCTTTCCGTATACTACAAATGGGGAGGGATATTAGTGAGAAAGTATTTCTTGAATGCACGTAACTTACAGGGCAGTGTCTTACACACCAGGGACGCATGTCAAAGATAAAGTCCCACCTCCCAGTTGTTCCAAATAAAATAGAGACATATGACGGCCATGCATACATGAAACCATACGTGTAAACACAGTAACTAAAAGTATGTCAAGGGAAGACTCCATCTGGGAATCTGTTGGAAGCAAGAAATTCACATGAGTATCTGTCTTTCCAAAATCTTCTGCAGGGAAATGCTCCATGGATGGCCTTCCCAGACAAGTGCTGTCCTCCAGGACCACATTCCCGAGCTGCTCTGACATGTCACCTTGCGGGGGCAGCAGTGCCACTGTCACTGTACACCCGGGGCACAGGGGTAGGCAGGCCTGAGAGCACGCAAATGCAGGGTTTCACCTTCCGCTGCTTCCTGCACGTTCATGGGGGATTCCTGGGAAGAATTTGAGAAAGAAAATAATGGCCATGAGTAGTTCCGTTAAAAGGGGCATCTGTCAGAAAGGTTCGAGCTTCAAGAGACTGAAAACACCGGCTCAAACTGGCTTAAACTTCATGGAAGGGAACATATGCACAGTCAGAGGCTCAGTGATGCCGTCTGCCCAGTTCCTCCCACCCTCTACTCTGCTGTCTTTAGCATCAGTTGTATTTTCAGGCTCTTCTCCTTGTGGAAGCGAGATGGCTGCAGCACGGCCAAGTGAGACACCCAAAAACGAAACAACATTGAGTGGCAGAAAGGGAGCACAGCGCCTGATGTTCATTTTCTCACAAACAAGGACACTTTCCCCAAAGTCCCTCCAATGCACCACCCCTCTTACAGGTCCCACTGACCGGAAGAGGGTCATAAGCCCACCCTGAAACCTGTCCTTGGAAAGAGGATGGGACCGTACAAATTGGCTTTGTTCGGTCAGGATTTACCCCTGGCACTGGGGATAGGTCCCCATGTTTGTGCCATTGGAGTGGGATGGCCTGATACTGGGGCTTTGGCAATAAGAATAAGGTGAGGATGTATGTTGGCTTTTCTGGAAACTGACCAAGGGGGTAACTACTTATTGTAAAGGGAAGCCAAGAAGGACCCTAAATCTTGCCAGGAGCCTTTGTTGTTCACGACAACTATTGACCCATAGGGGAGTTTCTGTAGGATTTACACCTTATTTTGCATCACCAGACTCAACTGTGCTCAGATGCCATTGTACTCCATCTAAACTTGCGTTCAGATATTTCTGGAATCCTACTTACAATCCTGATTTTAATGAGAGGAGTGCTTCTTTACCATGTTAAAGTCACAGCCAGAAGGGCAGCTCAGCCTCAGACTGAGGTCACAGAAGGAGAAGTCCATCTTCCGTAACCTCCACAAATTGGCTTTGGTCTCCTGTTTCCCACCTGTATCACCCACTCCAGGGTGCATGGAGTGAGGATAAGGAGGAGTGGAAAGGGAGGGAGCCTGTCACCGGAGGCTTTTTCTTGAACCTCTGAGAGAGAGACTGGAGCTAGGTTTTCACCATTAATGTGCCTGGAGTAAGATGACCACCATGGGTGGGCGTGTTTCTGGTTTCAGGATAGATAAGACAACCGGCAAATAGTCCCACCATTACTGATACACATTCAGAGACCTTTCCATAGACTGAGGCAGACCCGGACATGACCTAGTCCAGAGTTCACTAGATGTTACTAGGTGTTCTGCAAAAGCTGTGGCTCCACAGGGATGTCAGGGAAATGCTGAGCTAAGCAGGCTTATGACTTCACGACCTCTCAGAGCTTTTGATACGGTGCCATAAATTGTGGTTCTCCAAGAGGGGACATTATGTTCTGTGTTTCCCAAATGTGTTTGATCACAGAATACAAACCAGAATATGGTGAGACGGATGTGCAGAAACCACTTTGGGAAATGCTGCCCCTTCATTGTACAGCTCAATAAACTGGGGACCTGTACCTTAAGGGGATTGTCTCAAATCACCCTAGGAGCCAGGATCCCTTAGGAAACAGAATAATCAAAAGAGTTTAATAATGAATGGAACGTGGGAAGGATTAGCGAGACCAGCAAGACTGGTGAGACCCACCCCCTCAGGGACTAAGAGCGACAAGAAGCCGTTGCCTTCCCAGCCCTGAAGGGGAAAGAGAAGGAACTTTGCTGCTGGAGCCCAGCGAAGGGCTGGAGCCAAGGCGAGGAGCTGCTGATGACCTGTAATATGGCAGGGAGTGGGGAACTGCAAGATCCCAGCCTCGCTCTCCCCCGTCCTCCCATTTCCCCTTGGGCTCTCCCAGTGGCCAAACCCGGAAGCCGGGGGGCCGGGAGCTGGTGATGCTGCCTGTCCAGGTCAGCCTCCGGGGCACAGAAGTGAGAGAGAAGCACTGACAGTGCGTCCACGGGGCGAGGAAGGAATAACCAGCACCGTCACGTAGCTGGGGTTTTGTGTTTCTCCTTTTTAATAATGTTTACCTCATCTATTTCATAAGCTTATTTGAGTTTGCTTAATACAATGTAATTCGATGTGATATGTCAACTCTATATCAATAAAGCTGGGGAAAAAATTACTACTATGTGAAACAGAACAAAGGTAAAAACTGACAATATAAAGCAATGGTTCTCAAAGTGTGGTCTAGCGATCTCTGGCGTTCTCAAGAGCCTTTTAGGTTTGCATGTCCATTTATAATAACATTGTGATGTTATTTAGCTTGTAACTTTAGTTCTCACACAAGAGAACAGTGGGGTTTTCCAGAAGTTTCATGGGGAGGGATGGTGCCATTGTTGTGATGGCTAATGCAATGTGTGCTTGTGTGTTCTCATGTTTAAAAATCACTCCATTTTAATTTCAAATACAGTAGATGATAAACATTACCACATAAGCACAACCTCTTTGGGGTCTTAAATGATTTTGGATAAAAAGGAGCCCTGAGACCAGAATGTTCGAGAACTGCTGATGTAAAGGGACCAGAGGGACCAGATTTGTCGCAGTGCGCGGGCTTCTCATTGCCGTGGCTTCTCTTGTTGTGGAGCACGGGCTCTATGTACGCGGGCTTCAGTAGTTGTGGCGCACGAGCTCAGTAGTTGTGGCACACAGGCTTAGTTGCTACGCGGCATGTGGGATCTTCCCAGACTGGAGCTCGAACCCGTGTCCCCTGCATTGGCAGGCGGATTCTTAACCACTGCGCCACCAGGGAAGCCTCTAGTGCTTCTATATAGAGTTAAAAATAATCTGTTAATCTGCTCCTCTCTGTCTTACATACTTTCATTTCTTTCCATGCCTATCAAAAATTTCTAAAAGCTGCTATAAGGTCGGTCATCTCAATGATTTCTGCTCTTCCTCCGTTTAAATGTGTTTTTCCAAAACAGCAGCCATGGGGCTAAAGGTAGGTGAGTCAGTTATAATAAGGCAGCTACAGTAATTAAACTCATAAGCTTCGGCCTCTTGAGCTGTAATTTGAAAGGATGGAAGCTTAATTTTTCCATCAACAAAGTCAGTTTCATCCAAGCTGTTCTTCAGAGTGCATTAAAAAATTACATGTTTAAACTAATCGGGAGAAAACGGAATTTCAACCCCTCATCACAATAGCATGGATGGGCTGTAAATGTATGGAGCATTTTCACTCTAGAAAACTAAGTCCATTCCGAACATATTCACAAGTAATCAGGCAAACAGAACAGTAGAGACGTAAAAATACTCACTGTGTGAGCTTGAGGCAGAAAGGTATCTAATAAATTAGAGTAAATAGCAGCCGAATTGTCCTCACCAAGGCTTATCTGTTCAACCAAGCAAGGAAGGAAAGTTAGCATTAATTGGCAAGCTCGAAGCTGTCTCAAAGGAAATGGCACTTAGAGCAATTAAGTCAGATGTGGAAAAACAGCTCTGCATTGAAAGCTGACAGCAGGACTTTAGCACAATACAGGCAATGAGCCTCTGAGGATTTTAATGGATGGAACCTTGGAGACTAATGGACAATTAATGTAAAACAGATGACTTCCTTTGCAGAGGACAGTCTTTTGAAAGATGCTTTACCTGCTGCTCAAACTAATGTGGCTAACGTGAAATAATAAAGGGAAGGCGGTCTTATGTAGCTAGGCTAGTGTGGGTATTAGTGTCCCTGCTTTCTCCTTGAATATTTTCAAAAACCAGGTCAGGAATTTAACAGTTTCCTGCAGCTTGGTGGTGCAAGCCTCCTCCCGCCACTCTCGATGTCCAGAGGGGCCGGGACCGGCTGTGTTTCTGAAGCCATTTTCCACAGAGCTGCCCTGGGGGTTCACCTTGTTTTACAGGAGAAAGAAGACAGGATACATCATGGTGTTACAGCCTAGCTTTTATTTTATTTTATTTTATTTCTTAAGTATAGTTAATTTACAATGTTGGGTTAGTTTCGGGTGCACGGCAAAGTGATTCAGTTATGTGTATATATACATATATATGATTTCAGATTCTTTCCCATTTTATGTTACTACGACAGCGACAGCAGGTCCTTGTTGTTTACCTGTTTCATACATAGCAGCGTGTACCTGTTAATCCCAAACTCCTAATTTATCCCCCCAACCCCCGTTCCCCGTTGGTAACCATAAATTTGTTTTCTATGTCTGTGAGTCTATTTCTGTTTTGCACATAAGTTCATTAAAAGCCTAGCTTTTAAAATGACCACAAACCACCCCAGCACAAGAATTGTAGTAAGTACATTTGAAACCTCTCTTAGAGATTTTGGAGCATGGTTACATCCTGGTTCAGCCATTCTAGTTGTACTTACTAAAGTCCAAAAGCCAGGGTCCTTCAAGTTTGAGCTTTTAACCACATAACGTATCGTCCTGATAAGCGGTCAGGCACCAAAAGCATATACTGAAATCGGTTGTTTGGAAAGAGAAATCCATCCCCCATAGAAACAAAACTGCAATGATATCTAAATTTCCATGTGATCCCCCAAAGTCTGTTTAACCCATAATGAGGCTTAACACACATCACCTGAGCCCTGGGTTCCAAGGAAAAGAAAGTGGGTGTTTTTTCCCTCGTTCTTGGTGGGAAATGGGAATGGACTGACCTATAATTTTGAGATACACGCTAATCTTCAACAATTTTCTGTTTTCTAATGCCCCTGTGTTCAACCCTCAGGAAATCAGTGCCTTTATGTAATTTAAGTCACTAAGCATTGCGCCCTAATCCCTACTCCAAATGTACCTATTTTAGTAATTCTCCACTCATTCTCCTCTAATTTTTCTTTCATTTGCTCAGGACAGTGTATCTCAACTAGAAATTAAAGGAAAGCAACCTGCGTGGGCTAATTTACACCCTTGGGTGATGGCCCGAACACTCTCAGAAGTTTTTGCATGTTTTTTTTAAACCAAACTGCTTCTCATATCACATGCATCTCTAACGGGCAGAATGTCTGTGAGAAAAGTCAAGTGAAAATGTCAGGTGGTTGAGTAATTCCATTTCTAAGTATCTAATTTGAAAGTATCTACAACGGGCAGGAGAAATGCACAGGGATATTTGTTAAGGCGGTGAAAGGTAGAACTCATGTGAAAGTCAACAGGAAAATGCCTAAAGTGTAATATATTCATGATGTAATATTATGCAGGAATTGTGTGTGCACATTAGAAAATTAGAAAAAGTCACCTTTTTTTCACAGCCTGACTGGATTTCAGCCCCCCAGTGTTGGGTCGGGCAAGATTTGCACAGCTGTTGGAAGAAGCCCGGCTCTTCCCTCCCAAGTGGGACCCAGAGCTTTGCAGGGGCAGAACTTAGTTTGAGGCCTCAAATACTAATGCATGTGGATTATGTGTTATAAGTCTGAAACTTGTGTAGTGGGTGTGGAATGGACTCAAAGTTGGGTAGGCAAGAAATATCTAATTGCTTTCTTCAAATCAAATCAAATCTGACTGCCATTCCCTATGCCACTGAATTTGTAACAGAGAAGAACAAACCTGACTCCATATTGAATCTATTCCTTTAGCTCTAACCCTTGTGCTCTGTTGCCTGTGCTTAGTCATGCTGGCTCTGCACCTTCTGTAAAAGAATATTGCCTCTAGCCTGATATATACATGATAGAAAGGTATAACAATTTTCCATTCATATAGAGATGAAAAGTTGCAGAACAGAGAAGAACATTTGTCTTGTTGGAGGTTTACAGGAACATTGTAACCAGACCTACTTGGACAGCTGCAAGAACAAAGGATTCTGGCACCAAAGAAGTTTGCAACAACAAGCCACACCCCTTCCCCTTTGAGTATAAAAGAAACCTGAATTCTAACTCAGGTGCAATGGTTCTTTGGGACACTAGTCCAGCATCTTCTAAGTCTGCTGGCTTTCCCAATAAAGTTGCTATTCCTTGCCCCAACACCTTGCCTCTCAATTTATTGACCAGTCATGTGGGGAGCCGTATGAGCTTAGACTCCGTAACAAATTGGCAAGAAATTTAGTTATGTGTCCTCCTCCTCCCAGGGTTTACATCAAAATCTGGAAGGCTTATTTGGTGGCCAGACAATAAGCAAATTTCTCATGTGTCACAGGTGCTCTGGATCATCTGGTGCTGGGCAAAGCAGCTTCCCATCAAGCCCCATTCTCACCTGACCTCAGTCCAGCCCTGGGGCAAGGCTAAGGGAATGGCACTGATCCTCAAGAAGTTCAGGATCTACAGACCTCCATGTTTTCCCTGAGCTTTGGGAATGTCCTGTCCCTCGATTTCAAGAGCTTCCATGTTCCCTCAACAGTCACCTTCAACCATCCCTTCCCCACATACGTGCATATGCTCCTCAGTACAACCCTCTCAAGAAGCTCAGGTTCCAGGCTTCGGAAAGAAAAGGGAGGTTTCTAGGCTGCTGGGGCGAGAGGTTTCTAGGCTGTTGAGTAGCTCTCAACATGTGTCCCTGGCCTGCAGCATCTAGTATTCAAGGGAGGCTCGCGGTTAGAAATGCCAAATTCCTGGACTCCACCCTAGACTTGCTGAATCAGAAACCCTGGGAAGGGGCCCAGCATGCTGTGTCTTAAGCCCTCTTGGGGCCTGAAAGTAACTTGGGCTTTCTGTGCCGACCTCACAACCACCACCCAGAAGCAAGAGATCTTCAAGTCCCAGCCCCCTCATTTAAATGGGGGAGGCAAAATGGAGAGGTAAACACAAAACAGCTCTCATTCTTTCAGATCCTTCTATAGCAACAAAATAAAATAAATACTGATGGCAAACTGCAATGATAACGCAGTGATCACACTTCAGGCAGACAAAAATGGAGCTGGGCAGCTATTGAGGATCTGGTCTGACACGTCTCTGCACCACTGAGAACTTCAACTTTCTTTGCACTGTACCAGACCCAAGGACACCACCAGCCGTATTCAGAACAGAACCTGCCAGCTGCAACCTTATGGTCTCAAGGTCTCCTCTTGTAAATATGCAACAATTTCGGACCCCAGCAAATCCTTACTTAACAAGCACCCTTACTTCTTGCCAGCTCCAATGGTAATTCTTGATAAACAACTCATTGTAACTATGAGTTGTAACTAATTGTAACCTTGTGGGTTTTGCCTTTATATGGGTTCCCCCCCCCAATTTTGTAGTCCAGTGGACTACAGCACAATTCAAGCGCTTCTTGAATCTGTGTCTCCCCGGCTACAGTCCTAACAAACCCCAAATAAACACCTTTTAATTTCAATCAGGTCTCCGTTTCTGAAATTTGCTTAATGATACCTTAGTTAATTCTCTTTCCCCTTTTATACGGCACTGTGCAAAGCGCAGTCTGGATTTATAAAAAATGAAGGAAACCTGAGAACACATCTCATTCATGCCTCACCAACAAATCCTCACCCCCACCTGCCAGGTTTAAGAATTCAAGAGGCTTTATCCTGACAAAGAAGCATGCTGAGAAATAAAGGTCAAGTGTTCAGATGAGGCCATTCCACATCTCCACGGAATGCACAAATGTGTGAACACCCTTAGAATTTCAATTGGGTCTCCCTTTTGCAAAGATTTTTATACTAACATGGATCCAGCACATAACTTCCTGTAGTAAAGAATTCTGTGTTAAAAAAAAGGCAATATCCTCCCCCAATATATTATACCAGGTAAATGCTCATTTTTATCACATCATCTTATTTCAACTTTGTTATAAGGTTTGAGTCATGCAAAAGTGGAGTCATCACTTTCGTTCTTAAGCCCAATTAAATGTCACCATTTTCGATTTCTCCTGCTGCCACAGATACTTCCAGCATATTTCAGACCTGAAATTTTCTGAACTCTTTCTTTTCCAAGTCATTTTAAGAACCTACCATTAAAACACAATTACATGACTGGAAAATACTTTTGAAGCCCACTCAACGTGACTTTTTTAATAGTGAGTTTTCCGAATTGCAGGCCTCGTAGGAGGATTTTCCAAGCTGTTGTATAACTCAAGAGCATCTCTGCGGGCCCATCAGTCACCTTACAGAATTACATGAACTCTTTCAGGCCTCCCAGGGTAGCAGAAACTTAGCGATAAATGAAGGGGTTATGCTTCATGCAGTCATATTTTTAGACAGTATATGTTAACAACCAAGACTCCTGAGCAGTTTTTGGCTTCTGAGATTGTTAGTATGAAATACAAGATTCACTTTTTACAGAAACAAAAAAATGTTTAAAGCCGCATGGAGAATTGGTCTCCAAGTTTTACTCGAGGAAATTCAGGTCAGAGATCAATTCAGACCTTGATCAAGGTCACAACGGCCGGTGTTAGGGCAGCAGCAATTGGACCCACAGTCCCCACTGCTTTCCTCCAAGTGCCAATCACCATTTCAGTCAATTCTTAATTTTCACTGACCAAAAATCCAGCTCACTACCGTCCAGCACACGACTGCCACCTACTGGTGACAACGGTCATTGCTACTTGTGCAAAGCCTGAACTCTTAACTGCCAGAAAGGAAACGGAATAAGAATTAATTCGTCTTCTGATATCACTTATAGGTGGAATCTAAAAACTACAGCAAACTAGTGAATATAACAAAAAAGAATCAGACTTACAGATATAGACAACAAACGTGGATACCAGTGGGGAGAGGGGAAGGGGCAATACAGGGGCGGGGGAGTGGGAGGTACAAACTATTGAGTTTAAGATAGCCTCAAAGAGGGGCTTCCCTGGTGGCGCAGTGGCTAAGAATCCACCTGCCAACGCAGAAGACATGGGTTCGATCCCTGGTCCGGGAAGATCCCACATCCCACATCCCACATGCCACAGAGCAGCGCAGCTAAGCCCATGTGCCACAACTACTGAGCCTGTGCTCTAGAGCCCGCCCCTGCTTGCCACAATTAGAGAAAAGCCCACACACAGCAACGAAAACCCAATGCAGCCAAAAAAAAAAAAAAAAAAAAAAGATAGCCTCAAAGATGTATTGTACAACCCGGGGAATATAGCCAGTATTTTGTAATAACTGTACATGGAAAGTAACCTTTAAAATTCTACAAAATTTTTAAATAAAAAAATAGAAAGACTTTACGAAGGAAAGAATTCAATTCGTCTCCAAAAAAAAAAGCATTGAGTCTACTATCCTTTTAGATGCTTTAATTATGTTATTCAGTCCTTCCAACACTATGAACTAGGCATTTTTCTCCATGAGGAAACGAGACTCAGGTGAAGAAACTTACCCTCGGAAGAAACAAGTCCACACAGCCTTGCTCCTACCAGCAGCTGCGTCACGTGCTTTTGCACACCCCTCACTCCGCGGGCTGAGTCTGGGTCCTGTAACTTTGACCTGTGCCTGGCTGGGTTCTCCCAGCTCTTCGCAGCACTCTCTGATTGGTGCTACTCCATGGGCCGCAGGGATGGGTTCGGGGACAGCCAATAAAACCCCCTGACACGTTTGCCAGCCCGGGTGAGGGAGAGGAACGTGTTCTTTTCCACTCACGCAGCTAGTGGTGTAAACAGTGCAAGCGGAGCCGAGCTTTGTCAGGTCACTACAGTGCAGGAAAAGCTGAGAAACATCAAGGAACTGAGCCAGTGACACCCCTTGTGCCCCCAGTTCCAGCTGTGTTTGAAACCAGCTCTGCTCCTGGTGTTTCAGTTCTGAGAGCCAATAAGTGCCTCTTTAAGGATTAAGCCAGTTTGAGATGGATCTTCTGAATCTAGTGCTGAAAAGTCCTGACTAATACCAATGGTTTGCCCTTTCTGCCTTCCTTCTTTTTTCCTACTTTCAGCTGTCAACAAATCAATATTTGCATTGTGCCTATGCTTACAAGGCATGGTTCCATTTTCCACTACCTATCATTCTATTCTTGCAGTTACAGTACTTAAGTAAAAACATCATTTGGAAATAAACATAATTTTTAAAATTGAGGTATAGTTGGTTTACAATATTGTGTTACTTTCAAGTGTACAGCATAGTGAGTCAAAATTTTCATAGATTTTACTCCATTTAAAGTTGCTATAAAATATTGACTATATTCCCTGTGCTGTACAGTATATCCTTGTAGCTTATTTATTTTATAGAGTAGTTTGTACCTCTTAATCCCCTACCCCTATCTTGCCCCTTCCTGCTTCCCTCACCCCAAGGTAACCACTAGTTTGTTCTCTATATCTGTGAGTCTGTTTCTGTAAAAATCATTTTTAAATGAAGTTTTTACATAAATTTGAAAACGTAAAATACTTTAAAAATCTTTTATTTCTCATCCTAAATATCAGCTTCTCAAGAGCAACCAGGAAAAAAAGAAAAGGAGAAAAAATGAAAAAAAAAAGAGCAACCAGGAAATCTACTATCTAAAATAATTAATTCTTTCACTGAGGCAGGAATTGAAAAGAGCTTTGGGGTTTGTGAGGGAGACTAGCAATCTGTCCAGGATCATGTCATCATGGCTTAGAGAAGTGTAGCGGTCTTTCTCAAAGGAGACATATTCCCTTGATAATATCAGAATATCATACCTTTATTTAAGGTAAGGTCAATGCACATAAATACCTTGGGAAAGGTAGCCCTATGAATCAGTATTTTTCAAAATGTTTGTTATTTATTTTTGGATGATAGGAGAAACTAACTTCTTGAAATTTTACATCTCATTCTTAATTTATTATATACTCTCTTTGTTAATGTTCAGATAAGAAATTTGTTACATGCAGTTTTCTAAACCAGAGAACTTCTTGGGTGGTGAATTGTTGACAATGTCAATGATAAAATAAATAACTTGATCCCAGAAGACAGTACCATGATCATAATTTGCTTCCCCAATGTTATTGACTGACTACCAACTTTTGGAGACTGTCTTCTGATTGGTTAAGGATTGGTGACCCGGCTGGCAGCTGCCCCAAGCAATATTCAAATACTTATCATAGAGCTATCTACCAAAAATGTTTTGGCTGCAGCAAAGGGAGTTTTGGGGTTTTGCTTTTTATTATTTGAGGCTGCTATATCAATGAGAGAAAGACATTTTGCAAGTAATGTTTGGAGCCATGAATAAACACTGGAGTTAAGTGCTACTATTTTTACTGATTTATTTCAGCAGTGTTTTAAAACTCTTTTAAAAATTGTTGACCAAGACAGCTCCAGCTTGCTGGCTCCTCCCATCCCCACACCACCCCTGATTTTCACTCTGTTCTTCAAGCAGCCTCAGAAGCAGCTGGAATAGGGCCAAGTGAGGGTCCCTCTACCACCACCACCACCACTAGTTCCCTCCCCCAGCTCCTCCCATTCAACCAGAGCAACTTTGCTCTGAGCTCTGTTTTTATGTATTGGGCTTCCTTGAAAGATTTTCTTTCACTCGTTCAACAACTGTCTCTTGAAAACCACTATCTTCCAAGCATCATGCTGAGGCATTGGGATACTCCTGGAACAAGAAAGTCAAACTACCCTATGCTTATGTTCAGGGGGGAGGGGGTGGGAGGGTACAGACAATACACAAACAGGAGAATAAATAAAATAACACTGATAGGAGTATGATAAAGAGAATAATGTGATCATGTGATAGAGGGTGGCTGGAGGGGTCAGGCATCATTAGAAAAGGGGGTGAGGAAATGCCTTGCAGAAACAGTGATATTGGGTGATGTATTTGAGCCCTTAGAAGGTTTTAAACAGAGGTGTGATATAACCCAATTTTTAAAAAACCAATTTTGTGTGCTTGGTGGAAGGAGACGGAGAGAGAGTAAAAGCAAAAGCGTCATGGGGAAACAACTGGGATCATCCCAGCAAGAAATCATGGCGGTTAAGGGTTAAGATAGTAGCACTGGAGATGGAGAAAAACGGACATTTGGAGGCATATTTCAGAGGCTGACAGAATACTTTGGTGGTTTGGATATGATAGATGAAATAAAGAAAGGAATCAAGGATGACTCCTAGTCTTTTGGTTTTGAGCAGTTAGATGAATGGTAATGCCTTTTTACTGAGATAGAAAGATAGGAGGAGAAAAAAGTGTGAGTAAAGACTATAGAAATAAAGTTTTGTTTTGGCTAGTTCTGATTTAAAACCTCTCAAATATTCAGGCTGAGATGCCAAGTCAGCAGTTTTCTATGGAGTCAGGAGCTCAGAGAAGAGGTCAGGCTCTAAAGACCTAATTTTGAGAGTCATGGATGATGCAAATCATTGGGGCAAAAGGGGTCGCCAAGAAGTGGACCCAAGACCATGTTCCAGGAACTCAAGGAATTAAATTCGGCAGAGGAAAAGAAGGCAAGATAGAAAAGGTGATGGATTCGTCTGCAAAAGAAATCTGCAGCAATTGCAGTGGATATTCCCAGGACCAAGCCCATGGAATACTCCAAAATCCCTGGTTGAGGAAATCTTGGCCAGAAATTCAGGAAGAAAATCAGGAGAATTCAATGAATTCTGCTGCTTTTAAAAAGCCTACAAAGATTACAATAAGTAATCTAGGGAGAATAATGCCATTCCTTAAGTGCCACACTTTGGGGGAAAAATGCCCTAATCTTGGGCACCACAGCTATGGCCCTGTTATTTATATTCACACGGTCATTGTTCCCAAAGAATGCCCCAATACCAGGGTGGCTAAGATTAGAAGGTGCTAGTCTCTGCTACTCTTTTCAGATCAACTCCTCTTCCATGCCAAACTAGAATTTCTGTATTGAGCACAGATTTCCAGGCCAGGAGACCCTGTGGTTAGTTTCCCTTCAAGAGTCCCTCCCAGCTTTCCCGACAGAGAAGCTCAACTAGAGTCATTGGCCATCCATCAGGTAAAGTTTAATAATGTTGGACTACCACAGGGAAAGAATGGACTTCTCCATGATTTTGTTCCCAGGAAGTTCTTTTGACGAAAGAAATTTTCAAATATGCAAAATTTCTCCAGACACTAGATTTATATCCTAAGAGGTATTATTTCTAACAATAGAGATAATACCAGACCTGTGGCCAGATTTGGTCTGGCCACAGAGGATTTTATTGCACACTTCCCTTACGTTAGTGGAAAACATTTTTCCTAATACCTATTTTCCTTTCTTGTTTCAGCTCTTTTACTGTAAGCAAATCGCCCTTTGTGGGCTATTTGGTCCCATATTTTTTGCATTTTTGTGCACTTTATTGGTGATTTCCCCTTTTGTTGGCGATTTTAAATGCCCCTAAGTGCAATGCTAAAGTGCTGACTAGTGTATCTAAACACCAGAAGGCTGTGCTGTGCCTTACAGAGAAGATTCGTGTGTTAGACAAGCTTCCTTCAGGCATGAGTTAAAGTGCTGTCGGCCGTGAGTTCAATGTTAATGGATCAACAATGTATATTAAATAACTTTTCTTTGAACAGAAACACACATAAAAGAAAGATATGTATTGATCAGTTAATGAAAATGTTGTGACCAGAGGCTCTTAGGAACCTAACTCTGTATTTCCCCTAGGAGCAATTGTTGAATCTTCACTAATACAGTGTTTGCAGTGACTTTGTAGAACTACCATGAATAACAAGAACGATTTGTATTTACATCATCAAAGGGACACCACTCAATTGACTTTCCTAATGGAAGACGCCTACATCAAGGTGACCAAGGTCTCGGTAGGCAGAAAAGTGCAAGGCAGCCTTTAAATGGCAGCTCTTCTTTTAAAAAGACAAAAACAAAACAACAACAAAGAGAAAAATCAAACAAAACATTTCAAGCATTGCTTAAGCAGTCCCCATGCCTCCCTCAGTGTACATATGTACTTATATATATCTATATCTATATAAAAAAGAAAAAATACATAAATGAAAAAACTACACACCAACTCTACAATAAAACTGATATGTAGGAAAGCACTTGGAGCAAATCCTGGAAGATCATATAAATGTTAGTGCAATATGTTCAAATAAGGAAATTGCAAAAACACAGACATAGTTATTTTGATACTAAATATTATTAAGAATTACAACTAAACATATGCCAAATATTAATATATCACTTCACTCCTACCTCACATAATTACGTGAAACATTTTCTCAGACTGAGATATAGAAAAGTTCATATTTTCTGTTTCTTCCTTGGAATATCAGTTGGAGATTGTTAATAATGATACAAACACATGATAGATTATTATATAACTATTCATGGTCATGTTTTAGAAGAATACTTAATATGGGGCAATGTGGATCTAGAATGAACCTACAAAGTTGTACACATACTATGATCACAATTTTAAAAAATTATCTAATGTTACAAATATAATGAGAAGACAATAATATTTGAAGTTGTAAACTTCAGCTCTGATGTTAAAGGTAATTTTTATTTTTTCTATACTGTTCTGTATTTTATACATTTTCTCTAATAAGGATATTACCTTGTATAATAAAAAACTATCATTAATTATGATTTCTATACATTCACACTGTTTTCATCATTCAAGCCTAAGAAGTATTCACATAGGTTTTCATATTAAAAAGCTACATTTTGGTCACCTAACATGTTAATTAACCTAATGTTAATTAACATTTCTTTAAGTGTTCCAAAATCTGAGTGAAATGCAACAATTTATATGGTCAAGTCTCCGTTTTTCTGATAATGAATGACAACATGAACAAGGCTGTGCAAACAGTACAAAAACTCTTTTGGGTTTGGAAGCGTGATGCAATTTTCATGCAGAAAATATATCTTTCCAGTGATGGACGTCAAAATGAGCCTGCCTTCCTGGTGTACCCTCCCGCTAGCAGGAGGCTGTCAAGCTTCCAGGTGACAGGTGAATGCTGGCAATAACTTGCAAAGTAGATAACCTTCTTAGCCTAAATCATAAATTATGGTATAAATTGAAAGGAATAAAAAATAAGAAGATCTCTCTAGAGAAAATGGTCTAGACCCACATGGCATGAAGACAAATAAATAGTATCTCAGTACCCATAGCACACCCAGCAGCAAATGGTATTCAACAGTTATATGGATCACAGATGCGGCAAGATGGCGGAAGAGTAAGACGCGGAGATCACCTTCCTTCCCACAGATACAGTAGAAATACATCTACACGTGGAACTGCTCCTACAGAACACCCACTGAACGCTGGCAGAAGACGTCAGACCTCCCAAAAGGCAAGAAACTCCCCACGTACCTGGGTAGGGCAAAAGAAAAAAGAAATAACAGAGACAAAAGAATAGGGACGGGACCTGCACCAGTGGGAGGGAGCTGTGAAGGAGGAAAGGTGTCCACACACTAGGAGCCCCTTCGCGGGCAGAGACTGCGGGTGGCGGAGGGGGGAGGCTTCGGAGCCACGGAGGAGAGCGCAACCACAGGGGTGCGGAGGGCAAAGCGGAGAGGTTCCTGCACAGAGGATCGGTGCCGACCAGCACTCACCAGCCCGAGAGGCTTGTCTGCTCAGCCGCCGGGGCGGGCGGGGGCTGGGAGCTGAGGCTCGGGCTTCGGTCGGATCCCAGGGAGAGGACTGGGGTTGGCGGCGTGAACACAGCCTGAAGGGGTTAGCGCACCACAGCTAGCCGGGAGGGAGTCCGGGAAAAGGTCTGCAGCTGCCAAAGAGGCAAGAGACTTTTTCTTGCCTCTTTGTGTCCTGGTGCGCGAGGAGAGGGGATTCAGAGCGCCGCCTAAACGAGCTCCAGAGACGGGCGCGAGCCGCGGCGATCAGCGCGGACCCCAGAGGCGGGCATGAGACGCTAAGGCTGCTGCTGCCGCCACCAAGAAGCCTGTGGGCGAGCACAGGTCACTCTCCACACCGCCCCTCCCGGGAGCCAGTGCAGCCCGCCACGGCCAGGCTCCCGTGATCCAGGGACAACTTCCCCGGGAGAACGCACGGGGCGCCTCGGGCTGGTGCAATGTCACGCCGGCCTCTGCCGCCGCAGGCTCGTCCCGCCTCCTCCGTACCGCTCCCTCCCCCCGGCCCGACTGAGCGAGAGCCCCCGAATCAGCTGCTCCTTTAACCCCGTCCTGTCTGGGCGGGGAACAGACGCCCTCAGGCGATCTACACGCAGAGGCGGGTCCAAATCCAAAGCTGAACCCCGGGAGCTGTGCGAACAAAGAAGAGAAAGGGAAATCTCTCCCAGCAGCCTCAGAAGCAGCGGATTAAAGCTCCACAAACAACTTGATGTGCCTGCATCTGTTGAATACCTGAATAGGCAATGAATCATCCCAAATTTAGGAGGTGGACTTTGGGAGCAGGATATATTAATTTTTCCCCTTTTCCTTTTTTTGTGAGTGTATATGTGTATGCTTCTGGGTGAGATTTTGTCTGTATAGCTTTGCTCTCACCGTTAGTCCTAGGGTTAGGTCTGTCCGTTTTTTTTTTTTTTTAACTTAAAAAAATTTTTTCCCTAATAAATGATTTCTTAATAATTTTTTCCTTATTTTCTATTTTTAAAAAATTAAAAAAAATTTTTAAATAAGTTTTTTCATATTTTTTATTTTAAAAAATTAAAAAAATTTTTTCTTAATAAATTTTTTTCTTAATAATTTTTTTCTTATTTTTTATTATAAAAAATTAATAAATCTATTTTTAAAAATTAAAAAAATTTTTTTCTTAATAAATTTATTCTTAATAATTTTTTTCTTATTTTTTATTATAATAGCTTTATTTTATTTTATTTTATCTTCTTTCTTTCTTTCTTTCTATTTTTTCTCCCTTTTATTCTGAGCCGTGTGGATGAAAGGCTCTTGGTGCTCCAGCCAGGCATCAGGGCTGTGCCTCTGAGGTGGGAGAGCCAACTTCAGGACACTGGTCCACAAGAGACCTCCCAGCTCCACGTAATACCAAACGGCGAAAATCTCTCAGAGATCTCCATCTCAACATCAAGACCCAGCTTCACTCAATGACCAGCAAGCTACAGTGCTGGACACCCTATGCCAAACAACTAGCAAGACAGGAACACAGCCCCATCCATTAACAGAGAGGCTGCCTAAAATCATAATAAGGCCACAGACACCCCAAAACACACCACCAGACGTGGACGTGCCCACCAGAAAAACAAGATCCAACCTCATCCACCAGAACACAGGCACTAGTCCCCTCCACCAGGAAGCCTACACAACCCACTGAACCAACCTTAGCCACTGGGGACAGATACCAAAAACAACAGGAACTATGAACCCGCAGGCTGTGAAAAGGAGACCCCAAACACAGTAAGATAAGCAAAATGAGAAGACAAAAAAACACACAGCAGGTGAAGGAGCAGGGTCAAAACACACCAGACCTAACAAATGAAGAGGAAATAGGCAGTCTACCTGAAAAAGAATTCAGAATAATGATAGTAAAGGTGATCCAAAATCTTGGAAATAGAATAGACAAAATGCAAGAAACATTTAACAAGGACATAGAAGAACTAAAGAAGAACCAAGCAACGATGAAAAACACAATAAATGAAATTAAAAATACTCTAGACGGGATCAATAGCAGAATAACTGAGGCAGAAGAACGGATAAGTGACCTGGAAGATAAAATAGTGGAAATAACTACTGCAGACCAGAATAAAGAAAAAAGAATGAAAAGAACTGAGGACAGTCTCAGAGACCTCTGGGACAACATTAAATGCACCAACATTCGAATCATAGGGGTCCCAGAAGAAGAAGAGAAAAAGAAAGGGACTGAGAAAATATTTGAAGAGATTATAGTTGAAAACTTCCCTAATATGGGAAAGGAAATAGTTAATCAAGTCCTGGAAGCACAGACAGACCCATACAGGATAAATCCAAGGAGAAACACACCAAGACACATATTAATCAAACTATCAAAAATTAAATATAAAGAAAACATATTAAAAGCAGCAAGGGAAAAACAACAAATAACACACAAGGGAATCCCCATAAGGTTAACAGCTGATCTTTCAGCAGAAACTCTGCAAGCCAGAAGGGAGTGGCAGGATATACTTAAAGTGATGAAGGAGAAAAACCTACAACCAAGATGACTCTACCCAGCAAGGATCTCATTCAGATTTGATGGAGAAATTAAAACCTTTACAGACAAGCAAAAGCTGAGAGAGTTCAGCACCACCAAACCAGCTTTACAACAAATGCTAAAGGAACTTCTCTAGGCAAGAAACACAAGAGAAGGAAAACACCTACAATAACAAACCCAAAACATTTAAGAAAATGGGAATAGGAAAATACATATCAATAATTACCTTAAATGTAAATGGATTAAATGCTCCCACCAAAAGACACAGACTGGCTGAATGGATACAAAAACAAGACCCATATATATGCTGTCTACAAGAGACCCACTTCAGACCTAGAGACACATACAGACTGAAAGTGAGGGGATGGAAAAAGATATTCCATGCAAATGGAAATCAAAAGAAAGCTGGAGTAGCAATTCTCATATCAGACAAAATAGACTTTAAAATAAAGACTATTACAAGAGACAAAGAAGGACACTATATAATGATCAAGGGATCGATCCAAGAGGAAGGTATAACAATTGTAAACATTTATGCACCCAACATAGGAGCACCTCAATACATAAGGCAAATACTAACAGCCATAAAAGGGGAAATCGACAGTAACACAATCATAGTAGGGGACTTTAACACCCCACTTTCACCAATGGACAGATCATCCAAAATGAAAATAAATAAGGAAACACAAGCTTTAAATGATACATTAAACAAGATGGACTTAATTGATACTTATAGGACATTCCACCCAAAAACAACAGAATACACATTTTTCTCAAGTGCTCATGGAACATTCTCCAGGATAGATCATATCTTGGGTCACAAATCAAGCCTTGGTAAATTTAAAAAAATTGAAATCGTATCAAGTATCTTTTCCGACCACAACACTATGAGACTAGATATCAATTACAGGAAAAGATCTGTAAAAAATACAAACACATGGAGGCTACACAATACACTACTTAATAACGAAGTGATCACTGAAGAAATCAAAGGGGAAATCAGAAAATACCTAGAAACAAATGACAATGGAGACACGACGATCCAAAACCTATGGGATGCAGCAAAAGCAGTTCTAAGAGGGAAGTTTATAGCAATACAAGCCTACATCAAGAAACAGGAAACATCTCGAATAAACAACCTAACCTTGCACCTAAAGCAATTAGAGAAAGAAGAACAAAAAAACCCCAAAGCTAGCAGAAGGAAAGAAATCATAAAGATCAGATCAGAAATAAATGAAAAAGAAATGAAGGAAACAATAGCAAAAATCAATGAAACTAAAAGCTGGTTCTTTGAGAAGTAAACAAAATTGATAAACCATTAGCCAGACTCATCAAGAGAAAAAGGGAGAAGACTAAAATCAATAGAATTAGAAATGAAAAAGGAGAAGTAACCACTGACACTGCAGAAATACAAACGATCATGAGAGATTACTACAAGCAACTCTATGCCAATAAAATGGACAACCTGGAAGAAATGGACAGATTCTTAGAAATGCACAACCTGCCGAGACTGAACCAGGAAGAAATAGAAAATATGAACAGACCAATCACAAGCACTGAAATTGAAACTGTGATTAAAAATCTTCCAACAAACAAAAGCCCAGGACCAGATTGCTTCACAGGCGAATTCTATCAAACATTTAGAGAAGAGCTAACACCTATCCTTCTCAAACTCTTCCAAAATATTGCAGAGGGAGGAACACTCCCCAACTCATTCTACGAGGCCACCATCACCCTGATACCAAAACCAGACAAAGATGTCACAAAGAAAGAAAACTACAGGCCAATATCACTGATGAACATAGATGCAAAAATCCTCAACAAAATACTAGCAAACAGAATCCAACAGCACATTAAAAGGATTATACACCATGATCAAGTGGGGTTTATTCCAGGAATGCAAGGATTCTTCAATATACGCAAATCAATCAACGTGATACATCATATTAACAAATTGAAGGAGAAAAACCATATGATCATCTCAATAGATGCAGAGAAAGCTTTCGACAAAATTCAACACCCATTTATGATAAAAGCCCTGCAGAAAGTAGGCATAGAGGGAACTTTCCTCAACATAATAAAGGCCATATATGACAAACCCACAGCCAACATTGTCCTCAATGGTGAAAAACTGAAACCATTTCCACTAAGATCAGGAACAAGACAAGGTTGCCCACTCTCACCACTATTATTCAACATAGTTTTGGAAGTGTTAGCTACAACAATCAGAGAAGAAAAAGAAATAAAAGGAATCCAAATCGGAAAAGAAGAAGTAAAGCTGTCACTGTTTGCAGATGACATGATACTATACATAGAGAATCCTAAAGATGCTACCAGAAAACTACTAGAGCTAATCAATGAATTTGGTAAAGTAGCAGGATACAAAATTAATGCACAGAAATCTCTTGCATTCCTGTATACTAATGATGAAAAATCTGAAAGTGAAATTAAGAAAACACTCCCGTTTACCATTGCAACAAAAAGAATAAAATATCTAGGAATAAACCTACCTAAGGAGACAAAAGACCTGTATGCAGAAAATTATAGGACACTGATGAACGAAATTAAAGATGATACAAATAGATGGAGAGATATACCATGTTCTTGGATTGGAAGAATCAACATTGTGAAAATGACTCTGCTACCCAAAGCAATCTACAGATTCAATGCAATCCCTATCAAAATACCACTGGCATTTTTCACAGAACTAGAACAAAAAATTTCACAATTTGTATGGAAACACAAAAGACCCCGAATAGCCAAAGCAATCTTGAGAATGAAAAATGGAGCTGGAGGAATCAGGCTCCCTGACTTCAGACTATATTACAAAGCTACAGTAATCAAGACAGTTTGGTACTGAAACAAAAACAGAAATATAGATCAATGGAATAGGATAGAAAGCCCAGAGATAAACCCACGCACATATGGTCACCTTATCTTTGATAAAGGAGGCAAGCATATACAGTGGAGAAAAGACAGCCTCTTCAATAAGTGGTGCTGGGAAAATTGGACAGGTACATGTAAAAGTATGAAATTAGAACACTCCCTGACACCATACACAAAAATAAACTCAAAATGGATTAAAGACCTAAGTGTAAGGCCAGACACTATCAAACTCTTAGAGGAAAACATAGGCAGAACACTCTATGACATAAATCACAGCAAGATCCTTTTTGACCCACCTCCTAGAGAAATGGAAATAAAAACAAAAATAAACAAATGGGACCTAATGAAACTGAAAAGCTTTTGCACAGCAAAGGGAACCATAAACAAGACCAAAAGACAACCCTCAGAATGGGAGAAAATATTTGCAAATGAAGCAACTGACAAAGGATTAATCTCCAAGATTTACAAGCAGCTCATGCAGCTCAATAACAAAAAAACAAACAACCCAATCCAAAAATGGGCAGAAGACCTAAATAGACATTTCTCCAAAGAAGATATACAGATTGCCAACAGACACATGAAAGAATGCTCAACATCATTATCATTAGAGAAATGCAAATCAAAACTACAATGAGGTATCATCTCACACCGGTCAGAATGACCATCATCAAAAAATCTAGAAACAATAAATGCTGGAGAGGGTGTGGAGAAAAGGGAACACTCTTGCACTGTTGGTGGGAATGTAAATTGATACAGCCACTATGGAGAACAGTATGGAGGTTCCTTAAAAAACTAAAAATAGAACTACCATACGACCCAGCAATCTCACTACTGGGCATATACCCTGAGAAAAACCATAGTTCAAAAAGAGTCATGTACCAAAATATTCATTGCAGCTCTGTTTACAATAGCCAGGACATGGAAGCAACCTAGGTGTCCATCATCGGATGAATGGATAAAGAAGATGTGGCACATATATACAATGGAATATTACTCGGCCATAAAAAGAAATGAAATGGAGGTATTTGTAATGAGGTGGATGGAGTTAGAGTCTGTCATACAGAGTGAAGTAAGTCAGAAAGAGAAAAAGAAATACAGTATGCTAACACATATATATGGAATCTAAGGAAAAAAAAAAAAGGTCATGAAGAACCTAGTGGCAAGACGGGAATAGAGACACAGACCTACTAGAGAATGGACTTGAGGATATGGGGAGGGGGAGGGGTGAGATGTGACAGGGTGAGAGAGTGTCATGGACATATATACACTACCAAATGTAAAATAGATAGCTAGTGGGAAGCAGCTGCATAGCACAGGGAGATCAGCTTGGTGCTTTGTGACCACCTAGAGGGGTGGGATAGGGAGGGTGGGAGGGAGGGAGATGCAAGAGGGAAGAGATATGGGAACATATGTATATGTATAACTGATTCACTTTGTTATAAAGCAGAAACTAACACACCATTGTAAAGCAATTATACTTCAATAAAGATGTTTAAAAAAAAAACAGTTATATGAATCATGTAAATGGGCTGAACGATGTTATTTTTAACGACAAAATGGTCCATATTTTGGCATATGTTTGGAACTCAGAGTTGAGCCTCCTAGGGAGCAATAAAAGATTTCATAGTGAATACTAAGCCTTTGTTTTTACACTAATTATAAACTCACAATTTGTAATGGATCTTTAGTATTAATCCCTTAAACTGTATACTTTGAGATGCTCTGGGTTCATTTTGAATTTTTCTCACCAGGGCTGGTTTAGTTCGATGGACACACCAGAGGAAATTCTGACTCAACAGACTTCTTCTATTCTAAGGAGTTGCAGAAGGTAAGTGAAGGCTACTCAGACAGCTTTTGAGGACGGGTATTATGTGAGGCTTTGAGATGCTACTTGGCAGGACCCAGCACCAACATGAAATGAAATCATTAAGCCAGAGAACACAGAAGTGGTCCCACAGCTCCAGGCCGTGACCAGAGACCTGAAAGATCCCTGACACTGCTTCTTTCTTCCTTCCACAATCCCAGGCTTTATCTGAGATCCAGGATCAAGGGTGAAAGAGTAGTTTGTGCTGGACGGGATTAGTTCTTTCCTCTCATACTCATTTTCCGACCCTTTTGGAAAAGGTAATCCTCTTACAGAGACCTCCCCATGACTGTGTAGCCACAGAAATAAGTCTCCCAACTGGGAGTATCTGTGCTGACCCTGGGGTATCTGTTGGTTGGGTGATAATTATCAGCATCTGTCCTGACTTCTATGGTGCTACATGGAGGAGAGAAGACTCACAGATTCATTAACAGGCCCAGTTCCTCCCTATGATACCCACCAGGGTTCTTGGCCTTCCCCAATAAATAGAAATTGATTACCGGCCAGACAAGAAAGTCAGGCAAGGCTTTACGGGGGCCCCTGCTGTAGCAGGGGGAACGAGAACAAGTAAGAGGTTCCCTTCCTCACTCCCCAAGTGGCGGGGGGGGGGGGGGGGAGCGAGCTGGTTCCTTATATGGGGCGAGGGTAGGGGTGTGTCCAGGGGTCGGACCAGAGGGGTGGCTTAGTGTTTGCCCACCCGTTTGGTGGTGTTGAGTGCAGTACCCTGTTTTTGCTCCCAGCTCTTCAGAAGTGACAGTTGGGTTTTTTGGGTGTTTTTGTACCTTGTTGTCCATAATTTGCCCCAGCCGTGCATGCACGGGGTCATTTTTAGTCCCTTATAGCTTCTTTGTATTTTGTTGCTCAAGGAGACGTGTGTCCAGGTGCAAGCATTGCAGCAAAGGGTCCCAGGTCCCAGGTCCCAGCCTGTCTCACCTAATCCCAGCCTATGGCAACCGAACAGTCTGGAACTAAGGTAAGTGATTTCCCTGGGGAAACTGAGAGTAATTGTATTTAAGATCTCAACCAGGCAGAAGACAAACGCTCAGTAAGGTAGCATATGTGCTGGATGTTCAGCTTTGTTTGGAAAAACTTTCATAAACCTTTATAAACGTCTACGTGGACCTAAGTTTCTTGTAAGCTAAAGGTTGACCTCTAAAGTTTTTTCCTCTCTTTTCATTTCATTTTTAAATTTTCTGGTGTTTCATTAGTACTCTGACATTTAATTATGCGTTGTTAGAATTACCCTAGAAAGGAAATATCTCTGTTCAGACTTCAAATACTAGTACAATAATGCCACTTGCTTCGTTAAGTCTTGGGCGTTTTAACCTCACAGCATAACTGGCATAGAACCAACAGATTCACTACAGTGACATGCAGTCTCTGTTGAGATGATAAACAATACCCCTTTATATTTGAAGAATCATTGATCATGCCGGGCCTAGGAAGAGTGAAAAGGGGAAAAGTTATGGTTACTTTTGAAGGAACGAAGTAATGGTTTAAAAGATTGCTCAAGGAAAGACATATATTTTAAAATGTGGAGTCCCTGGAGAGTTTTACTGAATGCCACGAGCTTGGAAACTGGCAAACCATTTTTACTTCTGTGTAAGACATGCTCTGGGAACAAATTAGATAGTTTGCTGGGGAGCTGCAAGACAGTTTGATTAACTTTCTTTTCTAGGACAAAAGGCTACCATTTAACACGTAATCCTCAGGAAGCTATGCGGAATTGAGTGATTCAGGCAATGATATTTATTCCATTTGAATTCCATTTGAGTTTATTGATTCCTTCATCTGGGAAATAGACAATCAAAAAGAAGCATGGAACAGCTGCAGAGGCAGTAATCCAGGTGTTGCAGATTTTTGCTGTAAATCAGGGGAAGGGATATGTCTAAATTGCTCCCATTTGTAAATACTTCCAGGCTGTTCTTTATGTGAAAAATGACTTATCTTCTAACTCCTCTTTCTGTCTTTTGTTAAGCTAAGACAGAAGCCTAGTGGCTAGCAATAAAGAAAATTGTATTAAACAATTAGAAAAAATTCTTTCCCAGGAGACGAGCTACATAAAAATATGTTGGGTTTTGTAATCAGCGTGAACTGTGTTCTTAATATCTGAGGGACGGGCTTTTGGACAATGCAGACCTGGAATGCCAGCATTTGCTGGGAACCCATAGCTGTAGGGAAGACAGCTATGATGAATGATTCCCCAGCACCCCAGGTCTGTGGAACAAGAAGTTCACTTGCATTTCTGTTTATAAAACCGATGCCTTCAACCTTGATATATTTTTTCCAAACTAATTCCATTCATTAATCAAACTAAACCATTATACTAAACCCCAAGGCTAATGCGCTATAAAAATTTCCCATATACAGTGAGAACGGGTTGATTTGTGATTGGGATGGAGAAAAGAAGGATTATCTTCTGTTTCCTTTATTTCTCCAAAGCTTTGTGTTTAAAACACATAAAATTCATAATTTAAAACCCTCAGTTTCTTGAGTTCGTAACACCTGATTGCTGTTCAAATAGCTACTGATATGTAAAGGGCCACTGCTATGGTCTGAATGTGTGTGTCCCCCCCAAATTCATACATAGAAATCCTAACCCCTAAGGTGATGGTATTAGGGGGTACAGGCTTTGGGAGGTGATTAGGTCATGATTAGGTCATGAGGGTTCTATCGTCAAGAGTGGGATTACCGCCCTTGTAAACGGGGCTCCCTTCCACCATGGGAGGAAACAAGGAGAGTCTGCATCCCAGAAGAAGTCCCTCCCTCAACCATGATGGCACCCTAATCTAGGAGTTCCAGCCCCCAGAACTGTGAGAACTAAATTTCTGTTGTTTATAAGCTACCCAGTCTATGGTGTTTTGTTATAGCAGCCTGAACGGACTAAGACAGCTACACTCCAAAGAAACTGTAGAGAAAGTCAGTGTTTCCATTTCTAAGCACGTGAAGAGAGATGAGGGGCTGGGAGTCCACTGAGAACAGAACAACCTAACATATGCACGTGGGAAACCTCCCCCTAGCTGAAGCCAAAAGGTGTACCGCTATCCCTCAATTAACCTAAAATCCTAGAAATTGTAAGTGGAATTGAGAAAAGAAGGAGGTTCTGCTCCAGGTCTAAGCTGCTATATAAGCTTCCCTGCTGCTTGAGCTGTGTAATTGTCAGGGTTCAATCAGAGAAGCAGACGACTACTTGGCATGTACATACATGTATGTTTTTACATGTATGTTTTTCAATATAAATAATATATATATATAGCTAAAAGTTAAAACTCAAAATCTTCTAGAAGAAAACATAGAAGATCTTTGTGACCTTAGCGATGGCACATTTCATAGACAGACAAAAAATAATAATTATAAAATATAGTCCATCAAAATACAAAATTTCCATGCATCAAAAGCTATCATTAAGATGATAAAAAGGCAAGCCACAGCTGGGAGAAAATATTTGCAATACAAATATCTCATAAAAGAGTCATACCCAATGTATATAAGAATTCCTACTAGTGAGTAATAGAAAATGAGCTGATTTTTTTTATAAAACTGCAAAAACTGAAACATACTTCACAATATAATTATAATTATATTATAAATATAAATGATTATGTTTATATAATTATAAAAGTGGCCAATGCACACATGAAAAGATGCTAAATATCAGTGAAATACAAATCAAAAGCATAATTTACACTAACTGGAATAGCTAAAATTGAAAAAACTGACAATACTAAGTATTGGGGAGGGTTACAAATGTAACTCTCATACATTGCTGCTGGCAATGTATGAAGATAAGTACTTTGGGAAACAATTCGGTAGTTTAAACATATACTTTCCATATAACTAAGCAATTCAACTTCTAGGGAAAGGAAAATATATTCATTTAAAAAAAAACCTGTATAAGAATTTTCATGGCAACTGTTCCATAACTGTCAAAGCCAGAAGAGAAAAACAATTAAGGAAATAAATTGCTAAATTATATGGCGGCATATCCATTCAATGAAATTCTACTCAACAAAGAAAAGGAACAAACCACTGTGTATCATTTTATTTGGTGCTATATAACAAATCACCTCAAAATACAGTGACTTAAAACAACAACAATTTATTATTTATCACAATTCTGTGGGTTGAGAGAGCGGCACTTCTGCTGGCCTTGCCTAGGCTGACTCCTGCATCTGTATTCAGCTGTTGCCTGGACAGGGCTGGAAAGAGCCAAGAGAGCCTCACCCACCTCCTGGGGCCTTGATGCTGGTGGTGGTCTGGGCACCTGCCTCCATGTGGCCCCCTTATCCAGGTGGTCTTCCCATCCTCTAGGGCTTCTCTCTCTCTACAAGCAGTCTGTCTCTTTAGCAGGACAGCCTGGACTTCTTTATTTGACTGTTGGTTTCCAAGACATAAAGTAGAAGCTATAAGCTCTCTTAAGGCTTAGATTCAGAAGTCAAAGAATATCACTTCCGTCACATTCTGTTGGTCAATCAAGTCACAAAAGCAGCCCAGGATCATGTGGTAGGATATAAATCCTGTCATTTAATGGGAGAGGTAGCAATTTTACATTATAAAGGGACAAGGTACAGGAAAGTGGGAGTCATTAGGAGGGTATTTTCACCTCTATCCCATTTCATACATACAACAACATCAAGTAATCTCAAAAATAATACTTTGACTGAAAGAAGGCATTCACAAAAGGTAAACAGTATATTATTCTATTTATATTAAACCCTAGAACAGTAAAACTAAGCTATGAGTCAAAAATCAGAACACGGTTGCCCCCTGGTTATGGGGGTAGGGGTGGGGAGGTTGTCTGAAAATTGGGACAAGGAAGCTTTCTGTAGTGATGGAACTGTGCTATGAATTGTAGGTTACCTTCACTGATATTAGTGTCTCTTGTCCAATCAGCAAAGCATATAAATCTTTCTTCATTGTTCATATAATTCATTCTTTTCCATTAGTTGGATTAGCAAACAATCAAATATACTATTTATTACTTCTATTAGAAGTTTATCTCTTAATGAATTACTACTTTTATTGTGCTCTGAAAATTTTTTGCTACAGTTTGCTTCTCAGTGCCCCAAAATATGTCTATTTATTTCATTGTTCATCTTTATTGCTTTTCTTATAGCCCATCAGCTTTTGAGCACAAAAATCTATAGAAAAGCAAGAAATGACTTAAGTTTTTCCCCCAAATTTTGATGAAGCTTCTGCTAGAGGAAGTGAGTCCATAAATAAATCTGGGTCTGTACATAAATTGAATGAACAGAAAATCAGTTTTTTCCTTTTACCACCAAACCAAAAAAAAATTAACTTTTTTAATGGGGAATTTTCAATATAAATATTTAGTAGTAAAGATACCAGTATAGGGAACGCATTCTCCAGCCCTAGCAAACATAAACAGGCCAGTCTTGCCCCATCTATATTCCTAGCCCCAGTGTTATCAGGGATGGACCATCTTGTTACACTTACTCTTCAAAAGTAATCCAAGATAGCATGTGTGTTTCACTTGCCCCATCAACCAGATGAACCTGAAAAGAAAACGAAACTGTTATAAAATACCAAAGTAATTAAGAATTTCTGGTCCTGAGAGGAAACTTTTTGCCTGATGGGGTGAAGAGAAGGAACAACACATGTTACATTTTCACACAGATCTTCGTCCTTGTCTCCCATAACTGCTAGGTTGCCACACAACTGATGGCAAATGTTTTCCCATGACAGGTTGCAATTGTCCAGAAAACATTTTATTGGTTGAAGAAACTCACAAATAGATGATTTTCATTTGGCGAAAAATACAATACAATATAGTAGCTTAAAACTGCTCATAGGATTTCCTTTCACAAAAATTGTGCATCACTATTACCCAGTGACCAGGGTAGAATCTACAGTAATGGAGTGGTAGGTGGTATCTGGTCTACCACTTCATTTTGTACATGTTCTTCCATTATTTCAATTATTTTTTTGTAAAGTGTTTGGATAAATACGTCACATTTGTTTTTTTGCTGTGACATTTTTCCAAGTCCTGGTGCAGCAATGAATTAAATTCAAGAATTAGATGATTTCCATTAAATTTCTATCATTTAAGAACTTCACTTTTCATTATGACCCTTGAAGGACAAAACTCTTTCACTTAAAATTTAACAACTGTAACTACTTTTTAGCACTCCAGGAATAAAACTGAATTGTCTTTGTTCTTTAAGACCCTGGTCCAGTGTGTTTTGTTTGACTTGCATATAAAACAAGTAAACACAGCATCCTTGAATTCTGTGTCGTCTCCAGGACTTGAGAATTCTCAATATGGTCATTCAGACTGAGTACTCATCTTGTGTCAGTTGTGTCTGTCTCACTGAAAACAGTTTACAAACAATTAATGCAATTTTAGTGTTGGGCTAGGCTAGCCCGTATCTCAAAATAATTTAACCACTTACAATTTTTTTCTTCTCCAAGTTTGAGACTCACCTTTTTGCTTATTTTACATTCTGTTCAGTTGTCTCTATATATTATTGGGATCACAATTTGGAAAAAATACTGTCATTAGCAATGTTAAACATTTTATTGCCTTTTGTAACAACATGAGGAAAAAAGACATGGTTCCTAACAAAATCAACTCATTCCTCAAGATGAGCTGACTGCTGACCATCTGGAGTGTTCTGGTGGACTTACAATTTCTCTCCTCTTAACTTTTCTTTTCCTTCACTGTTTTTCCTTCTGAAAGTATTCTCATTCTCATGAACATATTTATCTCTTCTGTTGTGATTTTTACTACTTTTGTTTGCTTCTTTGGGCTACTTTGATCCTTTTCCTTATCTTCATGATTTTGCTCCTGAGAGATTTCCATTTCCTTAAGACATAGTAAGAGAATTTGGACATTTTAAAGCTCGTGCAGTCTTCTTTCTTCCAGAATAGGTTTTTGGCTTACAGTAGAATACTTCTTTCCATTTTATTTAAATTTTGATGTAGTCAATAATTCATAAAAATGTACAAAATTAACCTGAATTTAAGGTTTGCCAAAGTGCAATTCAAATACATTTTAAATTGCTCCTATATTGTATAGAACTATATAAACTGGTAGTCAAACAACTTTTCTTTAAATTGAAGTAGAGTTGATTTACAATGTTGTGTTAGTTTCAGGTGTACAGCAAAGTGGTTCAGTTATACATATATATTAAATATCTATTCTTTTTCAGATTCTTTTCCCTTATAAGTCATTACAAAATACTGAGTATAGTTCCCTGTGCTATACAGTAGGTCCTTGTTGGTTATCTATCAAATAGCTTGTATTCTACATACATTGACTTGTTGATGGATATGTGTAGGAATTTTTATCACTGGGATGCTCTTTTCTTCAGGTCCTTTAACTGCATTTGGGCAATTTTGTGTGCGGACTCACTATATCAGTAACAATGTTATAAGTTGTTTCATCTGGAACTATTGTCAGGACAAGATGCATTGGACAAGCTAATGCATGATCCTGTCGCTGGAATGCAGAAGACATGCAATGTCGCACACAGACATTCCAGATGCTGTCGTACTGCCACAGTTTTGCTCTATAAACACAAGAATTCTTGCAAACTCTCATTTGCATGATTCCCATCAAAAAAGAAAGAAATGTATAGAGTATTTAAAATTGTATATTCTGAATTATTTCATTTATCTCTGACCAAACTCCCATTTGGGTAGGTATTGTAGTGAACCAAATCTTCCACTTACAATTTTGCTTTGTGTGCCTGATAATTGAAAGAGATTTCTGCAGACTAGCTTCGGTCCATAAATTCCAAACCTTGTTCCTCCCGCGTGGCCCTCATATCGAGGGCTGAGTGGATAGGGTACTTTCACGTTGCAGCACCATCCCTAACCTTACACTTCATGTTACCATTGGTTGAGTCAGCATGGCGGACAATGGTGGTATTCCTGGAAGCCATTCATATACCTGGACACCTAGCAATAAATAACAATGCCAGAAGTGACCTTAAGCTACATAAATATGCCCCATTAAACCAAAAATAAATGTTTCCTCAACTCAACTCCCTTATCTGTATCTCCCCAAACCCAGGCCATTCTAAAACCCCTGATACCCTAGGGTAAGTATAACAAAGGAAAAAATTGGAGTGGAAAGAAACAATTGTCTTAACTGGTGAAAATATCTTACTTTGACAAATTTTAGAAAATCATACCACCATGTGAACTCATTTTTAGGGTCTCTCCCAGGCCTTGGAAATGGTCCATTAAAGTGAGGGGCTCTGACATTTTGTTAATTTCGTAATAAATCTGCTTCTGACCCCACCAGCAAATTGCATCCGTAAATTATAGTTTATTGATTACTCTTGACCTATTGCTGATGATATCATACAATGAAGAAAAATCAGGTAGAATTCATAACATTTAACTATCATATGATTTAATGATTTTAGATCAGTTAACAATTAATTAATTATATAATTATATACTTATTTAATAATAAATTAACAACAGTAGCTCACGCACGTATAGCACTTTTTCAGGGTTGTATGATCTTCAGTTCAACACTATGAGGTAAGTGTACTATTATCATCCCTGTTTTAGAGATGAGGAAACAGAAGACAGAGAGGATAAATGATTTGCTCATAGTCACACAGTTTTAGTAGAGGCTCTAGGACAACTTCCGTGAAGAATTCAAAGACAGAGATGCAAATGTCTCCGTGTCCAGGCAGGGAGGATAAATAGGAGGAGCCATGCTTGGAACGGGACCAGTCGTTTACTCCCTAGGGCCTGGGGAGACTGTCTTGAATTGGAGAGCTCAAGGCCATCTCAGGATCACTATTCAGACCTGGGGGATTGAGGCCCTCTGGTAATACTCGCCCAGACTTTCTGACTTTTTCAAGAGAATATAGAAATATAAAAATTTGAGTGTGTGTGTGTAATCTCCTAATTGTAAGATACTGAATCCATTTTAAAAAAGAAAAACCAGTGGGCCAAACAAAAGGACTGTGGTTCTAGCCCTCCTCCAAGGCCAGGAGTACTTACCCACGCTTAGTTCTTTGCAAAATTGCAAAGTATAATTTGTTTTTCTACACATCTTTTTCCTTTTTCTACTCAAATTTTGTAGCTTGTTACTTTCACTGCCTAGCCTTGTGCTTTTCCCAGAGCAGATGCTTAAATAAATGAAGTCAGGTTTGTAAGATTCCCTGAGTCAGAAGTAGAGCTTGAGCTGTCTAATCGGGATGCTCTGGGGGGCCGACATGCAAAAAGGTAACATACAGCAACATCTGACCGTTCACTGCAGGTGATAATTTAGGTGGTGCTATCTATCTTTAAAAATATATTACTTTTCCCTCTGGTTACTTTTTTGGTCAAGTATCAGATCGACCTAGGAGCAAAGAAATATAGAGAAGGACATAAAATGCTGATCACCATCTGTAATTAACAGTCATAAACATTTCAGGCCCCCAATGGACCTGTCCCACTTTAACCTCCACCATACAAAATATGGAATTGCTTTCTAAAAGGACACAGCCAGCTCATTCAGTAGGATCCCTAGCAACCTTTGCCCCAGTTATCTTGCAGCCCAGAAATCAACATTGTTAGCAGCAAACCTCAGAAATAAAACTTCAGTACTCGTGCTATAGACGGGTGTAAATTACTGAAAGCACAGTGAATTCGGTAATTTGATGGTTTCCAGCCATTTCATTTTATTTATTTTTCTTTAAAATTTTGGTTTATGTTTCATACTCCAATGACTAAAGGCTCATGTCAAATGGTTGAGATTATTGGTTCCAGAAATTCCAATAAGCTGGCTTTACTAACATCTGCCTGCTCTGATTTTTGAGCTCATTGGATCTGTGCATATCCCCGGGATTCATAAATATCATATCTAAAGCCAGCCTTTCAGACATGGAAGACAGAGGGAGACTCACCTCCTGTCTACCTCCTTTCCTGCCCCCAGTGGCCTCAGTCTCTGCTTCTGTCATTTGCATATCAGTCTGTTCTATTTCTTCAGCCCAAGTGTGTGATTACACACTTCTGGAGCCTTTCCAGCCAACTCAGGAGTTTCTGGCCTTTGGTGTCTGTCCCCTAAGGCAGCAAACTCAATCTACTTAGAGGGCTGTTAATTAGTGAATTATGTCTGGTCAGGTATTTATGAGCAAAGAAAACAGGAATAGAAATGACACAAAGACTGAGTAAGCTATATGTAAATTAAACAAACAAAAAAACCCAACCCAACCAAAAGAACCTCTTTAAAAGGATTTTTCCTCTAGTCTTCAGTTTAGGTTTTCTCCTTAACCCAATTTGACAGAATACACTTGTTCTTTAGTGAGATCATTCTCATCCCAAATATGCTTGTAAACTTGGGCAAAATGCAGAGAAGCGCTGAGAGGAATAGAAATACTGTGTATTCTCTTTATAAAACTGCTCAAGGAAACGCTGTTTACTTCAAAATAGTGTTCCAGAAAGCACGTCTGCCATCTGTAGTCCAGATGATGATGGTTGTGGCGATGAATTAAACATTTAGAAATAAAAGCTAACTGTTGTTTCTGTTTTCGAGGATAAGGCAACTGAAATATTGTTTCATTACTCTTAATGCGCAAAATAGCTAGAACTTGTTTATGCGTTATATATTCATAACTTAGAAGACATTTAAAGAAAGACACAATGATTGTGGATTTTTGAGAGTGTGACTTGGCACAGTTTCTGCATAGGCTATGCTGCAGGCATAGTGTGCTAGGACATGGAGACTGCCAGAAATTTGAGAGCATTCCTATCCTCACCATGACTTACTCTTCAATGAGGGATCTTGCTCTAAGATAGATTGATCGTTTCATATACTGTCACTCACAAACATGATTCTACACCTATCAATCAGTTCATCATAAATGTCCCCATTCTTGAAGCTATGATAAGGCATTTAGAAAGCTGTTCATGATTCTTTACTAAGTGAGCTGCAAAGAAAACTAAATGGGTATGATTTCCGAGCGCTGCCCATCAAGAATAGGCAGTCTAAAAGGGACTTGTAAAAGAACAGGGCAATGCAAATAGTCAATACATTCATAAGATATTCACAAAATCAAGGCCCATACATGTTTTTTGATGTTATTTTTTTAAACAAAAGAGCAAATTTGATTTGGTTGGTGGGGGCTGAAGGAGTGGAGTAATGGTGGTGGAATCATCACCTTTCACCCAAAAGTCAAGAGACAATTCTGGTATGAATTGGGATTTCAAAGGTTTTTTGCACAATCATCAAGAAGGCTGAGAAGGAGACATATAGGCCAGAAAATGAGTGACTGAAATCAAGCTGGACTCGGGAGGTGGCGAGGCATAGAAATGGCCGATGGAGCCAAATACAAGAATATTAAATTGAAGCAGGCTATTCATCTGCAACTCAAGATACAATACTTAGTAAAAGTTTCTAGGTTTTGAGGAGTTAAAGAATGTCCCAATCTTCTTTCTGGTCTATCTACTCTTTCTTACAAACCTTTGTACTTCTCTGCCACTAACCAAAACAGCTAGTCATTCCAATGAAACAACAGATGTTCCTGGTTGAAGATACTAGCAAAGAAGTGGTCAAAGTGATCCTGTGTGGGTTCAAGGCTGGATGGGGAAGCTTTGGGTACTGAAGGCAGGTTGAGAAAAGCATCCTATCCAATGGTGTCTGAAGTCAGCTCCTATAATATCATGGGAAAAAATTATTAAATGATCAGGAATTTTGCAAGCCAGTTGTTACAGTCATTATTAAAAACTACATTAAAATACAATTAAATAAATTATATTAAAAACAAAGGTAATTTTTAAAAAAGTCGCTACATTTTACTGTTATCTATGCTCTTGAGGTCATTTTCTTACTACAGCTACATTGTAGCTGTATAATGGAAGTACCACAGAATGGTGTGCTCCCGGGCCTCTCTCCCCAAGGCTGCCCTCAGCGCTAACATGCTGGTAGCTTGAAATCAGCTACATTGATAAACATTTACCAGCATGTCACTGGTCCTTGCTACAATGTACCATCCCCAAGAGTGAGCCTGCTTTTTACGTCAGAGCTGGTTTTAGAGGCAGAATAAAATCCCATTAGAAAGTAGAGTCACAGATGTAGAAAACAAACAAAACTTATGCTTACCAGGGAGGAAAAGGCAGTAGGGGTGGGGGGAGGGATAAATTGGGAGACTGGGATTGACATGTACACACTACTACACATAAGATAGATAACTAATAAGGACCTGCTGTACAGCACAGGGAACTCTACTCAACACTCTGTAATGACCTATATGGGAAAAGAATCTTAAAAAGAGTGGATGTATGTATAACTGATTCACTTTGCTGTACAGCAGAAACTAACACAACATTGTAAATCAACTATACTATACTCCAATAAAAATTTAAAGAGAAAAAAAGAAATAAATTTGGAAGGTAAGAAGAAAAAGGAAATAAGAAAGTATAGGAAAGGGATAAGTAGCATTGCCGTTCAATTGCTGATAAGATGTTCAGTTGGTCCCTGAGATGGGCCTGGAGCTCTGAAATGATGATTAAATTCTCATCCAATTCCTGGACAAATACTTCTAATATCAGGCAACTGAGAAGTAAATTGAAATGACATGATTAGAAATAAGTGTCTATGTATAATAATTTGCAGTCTCTTTGCCTGAAAGAAGAAATTTCATCATCTGTGTTCATTGCTTTTGAAACTGCTAAACTGAATCTGATATTTCTTCATGTTAAATTGAAGGCTGTAGTTATCAAAATGCTGACAAGTTGAGCTATTGGCTATTTTCAGGGCCCATGCCAAGAGTCTCCCATTAATAACATTCACTGTGTACATTGATAGCAGAGAATTATTTAGAGCTATCAAATGTGTTATTACAACTTATCCTGTATGCCCTAAAGAAGACATTTTTGACTTGTGGGGGAAAAGATGGATATTTGCAGGGAGTTGACAAATGACAAAATATCATTGCCTATAATACGGGAAAAGCAGTGCAATTCCGTAGTAACTCTGTTATAATCTGCCACTCCCTCTTTTTTTTGTTGTTTTTCAACAAGGTTTACCATGCTCATCTCACAAAAGAATAAATAAATAAATAAAAATAAAATAAGAGGTGAAACCAGAAAAGGAGAACTCAGAAGAAGAAATTTGTTTAAAATGTTGATCTATCATGTGGGCTTAAAAATCCCTACCAAGAAAAAAAAAAAAATTGACCCTTTCCTTTATTTTCTACTAAAAATATCGCGAACTGCCAGTTTAAGGATACAACAGTGTATTAGGTGCCGTTAAGGAAAAAAAAAAGAAGATTTTTTTTAAAAGTTCTGATTTTAAATATAAAGGCAGGGACTTCCCTGGCCGTCCAGTGGTTAAGACTTCACCTTCCAATGCAGGGGCTGAGGGTTTGATCCCTAGTCAGGGAGCTAGGATCCCACATGACTCGTGGCTAAAAAACCAAAATATAAAACAGAAGCAATGTTGTGACAGATTCAATAAAGACTTTAAAAAAATGGTCCACATTAAAAAAAAAAATCTTAAAAAAATAAATAAATATAAAGGCACTGGTGCAGAGGTAAACATGGGGTTATTACTACAGGGTATGGAAGCCTTGTCTGCCGAATAAGCACCTCACACTTCCTTTTCCAGATGTGATTGTCTGCAAAAATAGTTCTCAAGCCTATTGTATATTTCAGCCCATGAACTGTTTTGACAGATTCACTATGGACCATTTTGGACACATCCCTTCATACGTGATGCTACACAGATATGACTATATTCCATACCCCCGCAATACAGAAACACACATGCACAGCCCAAGAATGAATGGAGAAATGACGATGCCTTTCAATGCCCCTCGTCCACATGGTTGACATGCATGGTATTATTCCTACATCCCAAGTACCATGCTGGGCACTAGGAGAGACACAGGAATAATATACCTAATTCCTGTTCTCAGGAAGGTATCTTCGAGTAACGGGAGAGAGACATAAAAAATAGCAAATCACAATATAATGCGGTAATTTTGATATGGAGGATGGTGCTGTGGAATTACCAGAATGAGGAGATTCATCCTGCCCAGAGTCAGGGAAAGCTTCACAGAGAAACTGACACTTAAAGGAATGGATTTTTCCCGGCAAGAAATAGGAAATGCCTGGAATTAATAAATTTCAATTAATTCTAAAAAATAAACACTATCGAAACACACTCAAAAGTTTTCCTGAATACCAGTACACAGACCACACAGAAGACCTTTTCAGGACCCTGAGCCGTCCTTCTGAAGTCTTGGGTTGTTTGTTACCACAGCAAAGCCTATTTTATTCTATCCAGTACAATTGGGTGATGGTCTTGTTGGAGCCATAGATCAGATCATGGTACATGAAGATGAGGATGGAACTTCCTCAAAAGGAGAAGCAGCTCCCAGAATCAGTCATCTTGGGAAATAATCAGGCCTGGGATAAGAAATAAGGATTTTGTAAGCAACTTAGGAGAGAAATTTTTCCTTCTATCTGGGGCTAAGGGTCTAAGGCAGGGAAATTTCTGTAGCCTTTCTGATATTGGGATGAGTGTATTGGGGGAGCATAACAGGCATAGAACCAATAAAGGAGAGAGCAGTGCCCCATCCGGGGGACACCAGTAACAAACACCAGGCTCTGCTAAAGGCCGGAGGACAGGGAATGGGGACAAGATATCACAGAGCAGCCTGTCCTTGATTTGGTACCATTCTTTCCTGTCTGAAGCGTAAGTAAAACTAAAGATGCTAAGCACCAGAAGAAGCCTCTGTCGCTGGCCTACCTTCCTGATCTCAGTGAGTTGCAAGCCGCAATTTCATGCTGCAAATATTCCACGAGGGTTACTCAGTAGGAAACATGTCATTCTGTCTGCCTGGTTGTCATCAGGTCCTGTTCTGTAACAGCTAGGCTGCAACATTAGCTGCAGTAACAAACAGCCCAAGAACCTCAGTGGCATAAAACAGGAAATGTTTATTTCTTATCTACATGCTTAATGCATGCATGTGCATTGGGTGGCCTCTGCTTAAAGCCGTCCTCTTTCCAGGTCCTTAAAGCTCTCCGCCACCAGCAGTGGTGTATGTGACTTCCGCTGGTCCAAAGGATTCGACACACGGGGAAAGGCAGCAGAACAAGTGTGTGTGTGCAGCCTGATGGTTGCCACGGACCCCGCACATCCCCCAGAAAACCTCTTGAGTTCCTTGCTAAAGGGTATATGGTTTTAAATGAGCAAACGATAATCAAATTTGAAATGTGCTGAGCAGGCTGTTAGCTTTCCTAACAGAAGAAATTCTGTAAGGACGGCTTGGTGGCAGGTAGAGAAGACAAAGGAAGAGAGGTAAAAGAATAAGCGGAGAGGAGAGGATGAGTGAAGTTTAAGAAGCAAATAGAGATATAAGAGAAATTAAGGCAAGGAAAATCAAGACAGTGGGTACCACCCATCCTTGCTCCAGGTGGCTTTGGTACAACTTTCTCCTCCTCCGATGCTCCCCGGATGTTCCTTTCTCTAGGTCCTGACTACTTAATCAAACAAAGAAAGACCCCTAGGCAAGAGGAGGCAGAAGGGAAGAGGAGGAGGATGTGGGGATATCAAAGACGCCTGAGCCTGGGCTCTTGAAGAAGGGTAACTGAAGAAAAAACAAGGAACAATAAGGGGCCAAGGAAAACAGAAGCAACCTCGGAGAGTCTAAAATTCGGAATCTACTTAAGACAGGGAGACACTGCAGCGGACAAAACTGCTGGTCTGTTATTTCAGCCTTGAAATATCAGATTCTTCCCCTGCCACTCTCTGCCTGGTGATGATGGCAAAGCGCACGCTCTTGAGATGGTACCTGGGAAGAAGATTACTGCTTGGGAATCGGTCATCCCAGAATAAATACAAGGGACACTTGGCGTGGTGCTTTCGGGGTTGGCCTGCCCTGAACCAGGCGGGCTGGTCATGCTCCCAAGCGCAGCCTCTCTCTGCCCATCGTTAGACACATGCCCAGTCTTACCACCTCCACATGGCCCAGGGCTTTAGAGAACAAGCTGGGCCTGCTGGGGAGAGGTGGGATGACTGTATTCCAGAGCAAACCTTGCCCTGACCCATGAGAAACAGCTTAAGTTTGTGTAAAAAATAAAGCTTTTACAGCCTCACAAACCTGGTGCTAAAAAACATCATTTTAATGTAACCAGAGCTGCTTTCTGTAGCACTTTGCTAGCAGAGACTATCAGACTATCACGCATCTCTATGAGATGTCAGACTGTCTTTTCACGTAAAAACCATGAAATTGTTTAATTGAAATCCACTGCGAGAGAAGTTCTGAATGGATGTGTATTTGCCTGGAAAAGTAACAAGCCAATCCCCAAGGTGCTGTTAGACCTCGAAATGGTAGTTGGGTTTTGCTCACATCATAGCCTCTATTTATCACATTTCCATGACTTAGTTGTGGAATTGTTTTTAAAAAATTTACATGAAATAGAAATAGTTTCCTATTTGTATTTCCAATCATTGTTCTAAGCAAGAAATCTTAGAGTACAACCAATGGCTTAAATTCCCCCTCATTGTTTGATTATCTTCCCTTTTTCTGAAATTAATACTTCCCTTTTCTTCCTCCATCCACAAATACAGTATTTCCTTATAAGCTGTCATATTTTATGCAAGGCAGCCATAAACCTAATCAATGTTGTTGTGTGAAAAAAAGGCATGAGGGCTCATTCTTAGATACAAGAACAGATGGATGGTTGCCAGAGGAGGGGCAGGGGATGGGTGAAATGGATGAAGGGGGTTTAAGGTACAAACTTCCAGTTATAAAATAAATAAGTCCCGGGGATGCAATGTACAGCATGGTGACTATAATACTAATGCTGTATTGCATATTTGAAATTTGCTAAGAGAGTAGATCTTAAAAGTTCTCATCACGGGCTTCCCTGGTGGCGCAGTGGTTGAGAATCTGCCTGCTAATGCAGGGGACACGGGTTCGAGCCCTGGTCTGGGAAGATCCCACATGCCGCGGAGCAACTAGGCCCGTGAACCACAACTACTGAGCCTGCGCGTCTGGAGCCTGTGCTCCGCAACGGGAGAGGCCGCGACAGTGAGAGGCCCGCGCACCGCGATGAAGAGTGGCCCCCGCTCGCCTTAACTGGAGAAAGCCCTCGCACAGAAACGAAGACCCAACACAGCCAAAAATAAAAATAAATAAATAAATAAATTAATTAAATAAAAAATAAGTTCTCATCACAAGAAAAAAAATTTATAGCTATGACAGTTATAACTAGACTTATGGTGGTGATCATTTCACAATATATGTAAATATCAAATCCTTACACTGTATACCTGAAACTAACATAATGATATATGTCAATTATACCTCAATTTTTTTAAAAAAAAGGATTCAGCCCAATGGGTGCCCAGCTTGACAAGCCCCAGTGTCTGAGAGAAACAAAGGGCATCCCTTCCTTTGGGACGGTTTCTACTCCAGGCTGCATGGCTTGGTGAGCAGAGTATTGGCTTGATTTCAAGCCCCACATGTCCTTTGGGTAGACACCTGTGTGAAATACACAAACTGCACACCTGTACATGCCAATTCTTACATGTTCTTACAGGATGTGTCTCCTTGGCTACATTTGATTGGTCAAGGGATGGCTTCTTATATAAGCCAGGCCAATCAGAGCTCTTCTGTGGAATTTTTTCCAACTAGACCCAAGAGAGTCGGACCTTCTCTGTTGGTGAAAGTCAGAAGATGAATTTCATGAGCTATTGGAGACTGAGATTCCTGCCATTTGAAAAAAGCCATCGGTAATGAAAAAGAATGAAGCCAATGCACAAGGAAACAAAGGCAAGAGACGGCAAACACTCAATCAGCACTGAAGTTCCTGGTTCCAGCGGTGCCTGAGACCAGTAGCATCCCTGTTCTTCTCGTGGTGGGTGGTTTGGTTGTTCAGCCGTCGCTTGGATTCCATGAGTCAAAGACATCCTTTTTTGCTTCAGCTTCTTTGACTTGGGTTTGAAACATGGCAAATTGAGAGTCATGAAAAAATGCAGCAGGGCTGCAAAGAGCAGCTGTATATCATGGCAGCCACTGCATCCAGACGTGCCTCCAGCCTGCCCAGGTCACCTGTGGCCAGCTCCTGCAGCCTATGCACAGAGAGGTCTGTGCTTGTTACATGATTAGAAGCCAGCAACTCCCTGTTTCTAGCAGTATGAGCTTATCCAAGCCTCTAGACCTCAGTTTCCACATCTGCAAAATGGGAATTTTAATAATTCCTATTTCATAGATTTTTTGAGAGGATTAAATGAAGCAATGCGTGTAAATATTTAGGACAGGGCCTGGCATCTAGTGCTCAATAAATGTTAGATCTGATTATATTATTTTATTATTTCCAGTGTCATATGGCGCTTGACATAGGATAGGCACTCGTAAGAGCTGCAGTGGCTATAACAATCTCATTTTAGCCTTAACCCCATGGCTAACATTCTGTGACCTTAGGAAAGTTATTTATTTATTTTTTTAATCTCAGTTTTCTCATCCATAAATGGGAAAAATAATAATATTTTTGGCAGGTTAATTGAAAGATAACATGAAATGACGTGTATAAACAAATTTCATGAACTCAAACTCTATCCAATTATAAAAGATGAAAGATTAGAAAGATGAATCTAAGTTTGCTTCTTTACAGTGACGCTAATATATCAGTATTTTAATAGCTAAAAAAGAAGTGAGAACTAGTAAACTGATATCTTCTATTGAATGCAATAGGTACCATATGTCCTAAAAATGGAGACTTTTTTCTCCATTGGAATCAATAAAACTATTTTTACTTTGGGGAAGAAATATGTCCTTTAAACATTCTTATTTTTCTTCAATTAGCCCTCATGCACAAATTCTGCTTTCCCCTCAGGAAGACTGTCTGAGAATTTTGATAGTACCCCAAGCTCAGTCTGGGAAAACAACAATTTTACAATTTCAAATCAAATCTTGGCATGATGTTTAAAACATTAGCCTGCCTACAACAAAAGAAGCCTTCGATCAAACCATCTGTTTTCTTAGCATGCTAGCCTTTGATAAGTGGAGATTTTGAAAATAAAACTGAATATAATCATCTCTGGACCATTTTGGTGAGAGAGTAGCCCCACCAGCAAAAAAAAAAAAAAAAATCTATTGCTTTTTTCTAGCAAGTTTGCAGATCTGAATGAAGAAGACGGTTAGCAGGGTAAATTCAAGTTAAAGAATTAAAAGTATGAGACCATATAAGAACAGGCAAGTTGAACACAATGCTACAACATCTCGTTTCTGTTTTAATTTAGAACATCACCGTCTGTTCTCTGTCACAACCTCCTTCCCTCTTAACCTGAACATTGGCAAGAAAGAAACTGGAAAGTGTGGGGATTGGAAAGAGCCCAGGTGTCTGACTCAGCTATTTTCAAGCCTGGCCATAGACCTGCTCAGGGCAGCTCCTTGGTGTTCTTGTCGCGAGGTTGAGGAGGACACCCTCCAGCTGCACTGCCTTCCAGCAGCGCTCTCCCTTGCTTCCTTGCTAGCAAAATCTCAGTTTTGCTCAGGTCTCTATATGACTAACCCTAGGCTATAACTCAGGATTGGCGTCTGTCAACTCTTTGCTACTAGAGGGGGCGGAATGATGCAGTCCTGGCCAATGTGATGTCAGGGGATCTGCTGGGGACTCTGGGAAAGAGTTTCCTCTCAGACAGAGGGCGAAAGGCCCTTGAGTCCAGCCCTCTGCCCTCCCCTTCCCCTTTCTTCTTTGAACACTTTCGTGTAGATCTGATGCCTGGAGCTTACAGCAGACCACAGGGGAGCCGCGATGGGAAGACAAGACAATCAGAGAGACTGAGGCAGTGGCCAAGCCATGTTGAGCTGCTGACACACTCTTGAAACTCCCACCTCTAGACTTCTTGTTACATGAGTAATTAAATGACTTTACTGGTTAAAATACTGCTAGGTGTTTCGTTACTTGTAAGGAAAATCACACAGAGAATAGGGTTTCCCCCAAAGAATTTTACCAGCAATGTTACCTCTTCTTTGTCCCCTTAATGTTGCTATACATTTAGAACCACAGAACATCAGAGCTGAAAGTCACTCTATGTCTCCAATTAACAGATGGTCAAGAAATTCAGACGTGATTTCTCTTTTTTAAAAAATTAATTAATTTATTTATTTTTGGCTGCGTTGTGTCTCCATTGCTGCGCGCGGGCTTTCTCTAGTTGCGGCGAGCGGGGGCTACTCTTCGTTGCAGTGCGCAGGCTTCTCATTGCAGTGGCTTCTCTTGTTGCGGAGCACGGGCTCTAGGCACTCAGGCTCAGTTTGTGGCTCACGGACTCTAGAGCACAGGCTCAGTAGTTGTGGCGCACGGGCTTAGTTGCTCCGCAGCATGTAGGATCTTCCCGGACCAGGGATCAAACCCGTGTGCCCTGCATTGGTAGGCGGATTCTTAACCACTGCGCCACCAGGGAAGTCCCCCAGACGTGAGCCCCCTTGATTGAAGTGATGAATCTTGTTAGCGTAAATGCCTATGGAAAAGGAGAAAGACGCATTAGACATTTGAACTTTGGTGTGAATGACTCTATCAAAATTATTCCCAAGAAGCAGGTTTGCCTGTGGACAAAACGCATTAAGCATCAGGAAACTGAGGAGGTTATCTTTTAGAAGGAGAAAGGTACAGAAAGGGGAATCAGAGGTTCCATGATAAGTATCTTCAATTTTTTATGATTTTTAAAATTTTATATTGGAGTATAGTTGATTAGCAATGTTGTATTAGTTTCAGGTGTACAGCAAAGTGATTCAGTTATGCACATCCTTGTATCTATTCTTTTTCAAATTCTTTTCCCATAATATCTTCAATTTTTTTAAGGCCAGACCTGATGTAAATTTTTCCACGAATGTCATATGAGATGAAGAATTCATTCTTGCAAATTCCTTTCCAAAAATGCACAGTAAGCAATTCCTCCATAGGGCGTGAGACCTCTGGCCTCACCTTTCCTGGGCTGCTGGGCCTTGCTCTTGGCAATAGAGGCTCTGGCGCTGGCAATGGGGAGGTCACTAGGTTCATAGAACCTCATGAAAGAGATTTACAAAAAACCACAGAGCTAAAATAAATACTATTATAGGGGTATCAGAGACCAGTTTCAAAAGCTGCAAATATTTTCTGAACTTCTGCCATCCGATTCTCCCATAGCCATGTAGATGCAACCCAACTATTCAGTTCATTTGAGTTGTTAGTTTACAAGATTGTTCTTGAAAAGTTTTTCCCTCAAACTTTTATGAAACTCAAGAGTATTTTGATCAGAGAGAATATAGCCTTCTAACTTAATTATAAAAGTAATACACGGGTACATCCCTATCTGTCCTCTGCATTGCCTAGCCCTAGCTCTATTTAGCAAAGTGTGTGGAACATAGTAGATGCTCAATAAATATTTGTGGGCTAAATGCATGAAGAAATGCCGGAAACTTAGAAAAACAGAATTTTAGAGAAACTCCCTCTTTACATAGGGATTTGTAGACAATCAAATCTTGTTCCATAAATGTATTTTCTATTTATATTTTAAGTTGTCTGTTTCTTTTCCTATAAAGGAGGAAGCCTATGGGACTTGTTATTTCCTGAAAATGGGAATACAGTGTTTGACTGTATTATCCTCCACTATAATAAGGGACAGAAGGATGGCAAGCTGCTTCCACAAGTTTACACATTGCTGGAAACAAATCTAAGTTTTCTAACTGCCACTACAAATTCCTCCACTCTGCTATGTAGGTCAGTCTAAGACATTTGGTAGAGTTTTATTGTTTTTTTTTTTAATTTATTTTTTGTTTATTTATTTTTGGCTGTGTTGGGTCTTCATTGCTGCGCATGGGCTTTCTCTAGTTGTGGCGAGCGGGGGCTACTCTTTGTTGCAGTGTACGGGCTTCTCATTGCGGTGGCCTCTCCTGTGCAGAGACGGGCTCTAAGCGCATGGGCTTCAGTAGTTGTGGCACGCGGGCTCAGTAGTTGTGGCTCATGGGCTCTAGAGGGCAGGCTCAGTCGTTGTGGCGCATGGGCTTAGTTGCTCCGCGGCATGTGGGATCTTCCCAGACCAGGGCTCGAACCCGTGTCCCCTGCATTGGCAGGCGGATTCTTAACTACTGCGCCACCAGGGAAGCCCAAACATTTGGTAGAGTTTTATAGTTCAACTAGAACAATTTAAAAAACTAAAGGAAACAAAGTAAGTAAATAATAAATGTTCTCCTTCAATTTCTATTACATAGGGCAAATGTAAGTCATGACATATTTTCTTTGCTCACTTGAAGAGTGATTTATGTCCTGATGTTACCAAGCTTGTTTCTGGGGCTGTTGGAGTTGGACGTGCAGCTCTGGAAGTAAATGAAGAGTCTGTCATTGAAACTCCCTGGAAATGTCCTCATTAGCAACATAATTTGGCAAATATGATACTGACGCCGCTGTACCAATCCCAGGTTGGTGTATACACCATTCCAGTAAATCACCTCCTGCAGACCCTCTGCATGGTCAGGGCTGGGATTGTTACTCAGAAACGTTAGGGGAAAAGAACTTAGAGTTTAGTTTTAAATTGCGTCTGGCAGACTATTATAAAATGTTATTACAACAGTCCACAGGGAGCCACAAAGGGATGCAACAGGACCTGAGTTCAAATTACAGTCAATTTCTGAACATGGATGTCCCCGTTATTTGTACACTGGATTATCCTTACCTTTGGCAGAATTGTCCTTGGGAAAAAACAGAGAAATAAGGACCGTTTGAAGTTCCAATTTTCCCATCTAATATGATACTGGGTCACCATAAATGATATGATAAAAAATAAAGAAGGATGAGGTGATGGAAGTGACATTTTAGATAAGAGTTCTCTAGAGGAGAGGTGTCTCTGAGCAGGGAAGTGGGTGAATTGAGGATCCAGCTTTGAGCTGCCTAGAAGAAGAAGCTCCAGGCTGTGGGAACAGCAGGTGCAAAGAACCTGGGGCAGGCTTGTACAAGAGCAGACACAGGCAGGGGACTTGTGAGGACCAGCCAGTGTGACAAGCAAAGTGAGCAAGGGATTGAGTATGTGAATCACGTCAGAAAGACACCTAGAGACACAGTTATGCAGGGCGTGGAGGCCCCAGGAAGGACTTTGGGTTGGTCGGTGCATTTCGAGCATATTGGCAAAAGAGTGACACAATCCAAATTGCCTTTTAAAAGGATCCTCTGGCTATAGTTTAAAGACTAAACTATGTGTGTGTGTTTTTTGGGGGGGATGCTAAAAATAGAAATGGGAAAACCACATAGGGGGTTATTGTAGAAAACTTCCCCAGAGATGACTGGGCTTGGACCAGAGACAGGATTTCTGGCTGGGTTGGATACGGGGTGGGAACAAGAGAAAAATGAAGGATAACTCTGGTTCAGAGCCTCATCAACTGAATAGGACTATAGTGGTCCCTCTTATTTGGGGGGATCTGTTCCAGCGCCCCCCAATGGCCCTGCGAACACCTAAATTCGAGGATGCTCAAATCCTTTATATAAAATGGCATAATATTTGCGTATAATCTATACACATCCTCCTGTATTCTTTAAATCATCTCTAGGTTACTTAAAATACCTAATATAATGTAAATACTATGCAAATAGTTGCCAGAGTGTGGCAAATTCAAGTTCTGCTTTTTGGAACTTTCTGGAATTTTTTTTGCTGAATATTTTCAATCCACGGTTGGTTGCATCCACAGAGGCAAACTCACAAGTATAGAGGGCTGACTGTATTTATTAAGATTGTGAGAGAAGCAGGTCGTCCAGAGGCCAATTTTAGACAGGTGAAGCGTGAAATCTTTGGAGAACCCCTCTTAGTGAAGGTGATTGTTGTAGATAGGCACTTTGGACCCTGCTCTTATAAAATAATGACATCAAGAGGGAAAAGGCCTAGTAAGATGATCTCGTGTGGCTTTCTGAGGCCTCACAGTGTGGGATGCTTGGAGGCCCAGCTGCTATCATAGGCATGGCCAGGTGTTAGTGCCGCTGCTTCATTGAGGTGCTGACGCCAGGGGAAGACACGTGTGCTCAGCCTTCTGCAATAGTACAACACCTGGGGGATGGTGCTGAAGGCCGACACAGTGACTGTCAGGCATTCTAGCAGCCCGAGAATGCCGAGACCAGCTATGTGGTCTGGGAGACTGGAAAGGAAACCAACCCAGAGAATCCCACGCATTGGAGTCTATCTTCTTCCTACTTAATAATGTGTACTTTCCTCATCCTGCTGTTCATGTCCTACTGCAGCCACCGAAAATATTCCCATGGTTAGAAGACCTGACTGGAAAGACGAACTTGGATATCTCGTGGTGAAACAGCGACATTGACGAATATAGACAGACACGCCCCCTAGAAATAGGTCTTTGGGGATCTGCTCAAGTTAAACGAGCAGCAGGTAAAGTTTTAGCAGAAGCAGAGGACCTATGAATTGAAGATGAAGAGTGTGTAACCTTGATAGAGATCGGCCCACATAAAAAAGAATGAAATAGCAGCAACACGGATGGACCTAGAGATGATCATACTAAGTGCAGTAAGTCAGACAGAGAAAGACATATATCATACGCTATCACTTATGAATCTAAAAAAAAAAGATGCAAATGAACTTATTTACGAAATAGAAATAGACACACAGACATAGAAAACAAACTTATGGTTACCAAAGGGGAAAGTGGGGAGGGATAAATTAGGAGCTTGAAATTAACATATACACACTACTATATATAAAATAGATAAACAACAAGGACCTATTATATAGCACAGGGAAATATACTAAATATTTTGTAATAACCTATAAGGGAAAAGAATCTGAAAAAGAATAGATAGATAGATAGGTAGATAGGTAGATAGATGACTGAATCATTTTGCTGTACACCTGAAACTAACACAACATTGTAAATCAACTACACTTCAATTTAAAAAAAAGAAAAAAAAATCCTAATCCAAGTATTCATTTTTCTCATCCTTAAAAAAAAAAAGAGAGATCGGCCCAAAGTATGGACTGTACACACAGAACAGATGAGGTCTTTGTCTGAAGCTAAGTCTTCAGAAAATATTGCTGCAAAGTCAAAATTAAGGCTAAGAAAAGACCTCTAATCAAGACTGATCTAGATGATGATGTACTGCCCTAAATCAGAGGTGTTTGGGGGATGCTGAGGTAACCGTGACTCAAGATATTTTCAGCAGGGGAGAGAGGAGAATCAGAAGTACAGTAAACTGTTTCCAAGACTATCTCTGCAATTCTGTAAAGGCCAGAGAAGAATGGAATGTACCTGAACAGTGGACTGGCCCAAATACAGCACCTGTGGATCCCGTATTACCAAGTACCCTTTCCCAGCTGCCCGCAACACACAGGACCAGGGAAGAGTCCAAGGAAAAGAAGAAACAGAACGCTTCAAAACTGACGCTACACCGCCTCCCGCAGGAGGCCCCTGAAGCCAGTAACACGGGAGTCTGCCTCTGCCCATGGGCCTCAGAGTCCTGAACGTGGTCAGCTCCGAGACCAGTTTCTCAAGCCAGGCTTCCCTCAAACCGGAAGAAAGGATCTCGAGCGTCCACCATCCTAAGTCAGGCAGCGATACCACATGGATACCCATGCTTAATGCGAAAGACTTTCTACGGGATCTGAAATTTGTCCCATCAGATGAAAAGCAAAAGCAAGGCTGCCAATGAGAAAATGAAACTATAATTCAGAGAAGGAAAGAGAGGATGCGGCCAGAGGGCAGGACAATTACTGTCCCAGTTCCTTATGGAGTAGTAACCAGTCCCTTAAGTGCATTTCTTTATTAATTTAAAAAGAATTGTTTTTAAAAAAATTTTTTGGCTATGCTGCACATCTTGCGGATCTTAGTTCCCTGACCAGGGATTGAACTCGGGCCCTGGCAGTGAAAACGCGGAGTCCTAACCACTGGACCGCCAGGGAAGTCCCTAAGTACATTTCTTAAGTGTAGGAGGACCAGATTGTAACAGTTTTGGTTCAGGGTCCCTCCTGGCAGTTAAGAGATTGGCTGTGGCTTTTGCCTGATGGTTCACTAGTTGATACATTTGCTAAAGCTAAAGATGGTCTCAAGGATGACGAAGTTTGTCTGCATCCAAATGTTCAGCAACGTGATCTAACGGTATTAGAACTCTCAGCTATCACAAACATCCTTTGGATAGATCACTTTTCTTACAGCTCTGAGAAACCTCTACAGCTACACAGTAAAGCACACATCCCACTTGAGATTCTGAATTAGTTGGTTTCTCCTTTGTCTGGAAATTGGGATGAAGAAACATGGATATATGTTATACAGGGGATATATGTATACGTGTGGCTGATTCACTTTGCTGTATTGCAGAAACTAACACAACGCTGTAAAGCAACCATACTCCAATTTAAAAAAATAATAAAATAAACGTTTAAAAAATTAAAAAATTTTGGGAGGGCTTCCCTGGTGGCGCAGTGGTTGAGAGTCTGCCTGCCAATGCAGGGGACACGGGTTCGAGCCCTGGTCTGGGAAGATCCCGCATGCCGCCGAGCGACTAGGCCCGTGAGCCACAACTGCTGAGCCTGCGCGTCTGGAGCCTGTGCTCCGCAACAAGAGAGTCCGCGATAGTGAGAGGCCCGCGCACCGCGATGAGGAGTGGCCCCCGCTCGCCGCAACTAGAGAAAGCCCTCGCACAGAAACGAAGACCCAACACAGCCAAAAATAAATAAATAAATAAAAATTTTTTAAAAAAAAGAAAAATTTTTAAAAATTAAAAAGAATAACACGGATATGCCTTGACCTAAAGGCTAAGAGTCAAGTTTTATAAATTGACTAAAAACTTAAAAAAGATGAAGTTCACAGATTGCTCTCTTACAAGACCTAATTTAACCCTTTGTGGAGAACCCTGACGAACACGCTTAGGTTCTGGGACTTTTATCTTTTCCCGTTTCCTCCCCCAACTCCTGCTTGTCTTTATTTCTTCATCGTCCCATAAGTCCCTCCTCTCCTCCCCCCTTGGGTTCCGGGCCTGGCACAGAGTAGACGCTTCTTCCGAACTACCACCACTGTGATGCTATGGCACAGGGAAGCACAGCTTGAGAAGCAGGATATTGTTTGTTGTTCTTATTGCAAGCTTTGTGATGACCACGATTGCCATTTAGAACATGTTGGCCTCACCACTAGCCCGTAATCTAACCTCTGAATGATCTGTGTCTAATCACAGAGCGGAGTGGCAGGGCCGTAAATGTCACCCCACTCCACGGCTCTGATTTATGCCCTCGTTAAGGTCAAGGAGAGGAAAGTTAAATATCAGGGTTGAGCTCCTGAGCAATCATGTCATTTCTATTGATCACCTAATGAAAATTTATGGCATTTAACAGTGAAGAGATAAGTTTACCTGGGGCTGCCAGCTGCCACAGCTGTCCTCAGCTGGCCACAGCCAAGAAAGGCTTTCACCATAACTTTAATTTTAACTTTAAGATTCTCCTGTTACCAGGGGGAAGGTGGGGGGGAGGGATAAATTGGGAGATTGGGATTGACATATACACACTGCTGTATATAAGGTAGATAACTAATAAGGACCTACTGTGTAGCACAGGGAAGTCTACCTAATACTCTGTAACGGCCCATAGGGGAAAAGATTCTAAAAAAGAATGGAGATATATATAAGTATAACTGATTCACTTTGCTGTACACTGAAACTAACACAGCATTATATATAAATCAACTATACTCTAATAAAATTAAAAAAAAATAAGATTCTCCTAATTGCAGAAAACACAAGAGGACTGAGGAAAAGTTGGGCACTTTAGTTCTGCAATTTCTTTACCAAGCCCTATAAATAAAAACGTGGACACTGGTAAGCATCATGAGAACCCTGACAGATGAAATGTAGAGGCCAAAGTAAAGGGAAGATGAAACCTTTGCTTAATCTATCTGGGTAGATAATGCCTATGATATTTCCCTGGGGTCCTACAGATGTGATGTTTAGTAACGACTATGAAAACATCCAAATAGGGAGTGTAAATATGAGCATAGAAACAGTCACATAGTGATAAACCTGTCACACCTTAAAAAGAAGGTCACATATTTGAAAAGGGTGGGAATTAAGTCATTTATACAATCTAAGTTAAAGTCATGAAAGGAAGTAAAAATTCCCAAGAAACCACGGCAGCCATTCCTGGCAGGGGAATTGTGGACACAGCTCCTGACAACTGTGGCCTTGAGTAGTTTAAGGAGTTTGACATCACTTGTTAAACAAGAAACTTCCTATTTCTTTTAAAATCAATCAAGAGGGTGGAACAGGAGAAGAGACTTCCCTCGCCCCTGAGATTTTGCAGAGAACATTGAGCTACAGAGCACATGGAAAGCCATGCAGACATGTCACCGATGACACTCTCGTCCAGAGGGGCAGGCACCCCACATGACTCTCCAGCCCCTCACTGCCCAAGGAGGGCAGGCCAGCCGCTGGGAAGGTGGCAGCCTTCGTGTGCAACCTACATCTGTGACTTGCCAGCTGTGGGACCTTGGACAGGTCCTCAGTTTTCTTTGCCCCAGTTGCCTCTTCTGATAGAGATGTTAATAGTGCCGACTTTATAGGATTGTTGGGAGGATTAAATGAGTTGCTCTAGGTCCTTGAAGTCCTTGAAGCAGAATGTAGCATATAGTCATATTGCATGTTTGTGAAATAAAACAGGTGAGTGAGATGTTTGCTTGTTTAGTGTCTCCCCTCCTAGAACATAAGCTGGATGACGAAAGGACCTGCTTTGCCCTCTGCACATCCCCAGTGCTAAGATAGTGGCTGGGAGCGCCCTGAGCTTCCTCTGTGCAGTCCTCCTGGGTTTCCCTCTAGTGTTTCACTGCCTTCCTTGTCCAATGACTTTATTTGGGTGATTTGGCTTATGTGTTTAATTATGGACTCATAGAAATATTTTAGGCCAACAAATTATCTGGGAATCCAATCTTGTTAACATAGGAATTCACTTCTTGAGATCTTATATTGATAGTTTAAGGCCTAGAGCGCCTTCTGGCCCAAATATATAGTCCAGAAATAGTACTCATAAAAACAATTTTTACACATTGAGATATAGGGAAGTCATTCTGGCTTATCCATGAGTTAACGTGAATTTGATGCTAACTGAAATAGCCTGTTTGTGGCCTATCAAACATACGTTGTACATCTGCTTTAATTATTAAAGAAAAGGGCACACTGACCAGAAGTAAAGAATATCCATGTTAAAAATAAAGATTAAGTGCCCCTCTTCCTGGGATGCCAGGGCTGGTCCTCCTTTGATGATGACTCCCTTCCCAGGTGCCAAGGCCATGCTATACGTGCTGTTCTGTTTGTTTGTTTGTTTTTTAAACCTTGAAGAAATGTATCCCTGACTTGTTTAATGTTCCTTGTTCTGACAAGATATAAAACTGTGCTGAAAACCCTGCTTCTCCAGAGCAGTTTCTCAGAGTCATCTGGGAAGTGGGCTTCTGGGCTAGTCCTTGGTTTGGCTCAAATAAAACTCTTTTCTATTCTTATTATTGATTATTTTCATCGACATTACTCAGCATGTATTTTAACTATAAGATCATGAGGTGAGGTTGAAGGAAGTACTTTAGGCGGAGCCACGGGGCACACGGACCAGTGGGGATCGGGGGTGTGGTCAGTACGGGCAAGGTGGGGACCAGGAAGCAACTCTGCCACCGTGGCCGCCTTGGAAGGGGCTGCCCAGTTTCCCAATGGTGGAGTGAAAGAGGTCCAGCCAAGCAGGCAGCTTGATCCCAGGGTTTTCTCTGGTGAACAGAGAGCCACACACAGAGCACTCTGCAGACGGGGTGATAGTCGTGGTCGGATGAGGGTCCCGTTCTGAAATGGGGGGGAAGGAGGAGCATCTGCATCGAAGCAGGTCCTCAGACGGCAACTGAGCCGCAGGGGCAGCTCCGGCTCTGAGACAGAACTCACGGCTGTCCAGCCTGGACACGTGGCCTGCAGTTCAGAGGAGTCCAGTCCCAGCAGGAGCCTGGAGGACGAATGAGAGGTCGGGGCTCACACCCAGCTGGGTGGTCACCAGGCACTCTGAACAGCCTCTGGGAAGCCCTTGGTCGCGGGCTTTTCTCATTCCCTGGGCTGGGCTGCCACGTGCATCTGAAAACCAACATCCTTCCATTCCTGAAAATGTCTCACGACTTTTTTTTTTTAATTTTTATTTTATATTGGAGCATAGTTGATTAACATTGTTGTGTTAGCTTCAGGTGTACAGCAAAGTGAATCAGTTATACATGTACATGTATCTATTCTTTTTCAAATTCTTTTCCCATTTAGGTTATTACAGAATATTGAGCAGTGTTACAGTAGGTCCTGGTTGGTTATCTATTTTAAATATAGCGGTGGTCTCATGACTTCTTTAAGTCATATCCTCCTTTCCATGTTCTCTTTCAGAAGTTCTAATTATTGAAGTTTATTTTCTAGTTTGATCCTCCAATTTTCTTATGGTTTCTTTTCTATTTTCCTATTAGAACTCTTTAGGGTATTTTTCTTTCTTTTTTTGTGTGTGTGTGTGTGATGGTGTTTTTATTTTGTTTTACTTCCTCTTCTTTTTCCTTAAATTTATCTCCTAGCAGTTTTACTGACTCTTTCCATTTCAGTTTCTGATTTTGACTTCAAGAGCCCTCCAGTTTGCATTCTGTGGATGTAACGTATCCTCTTGTCTCTCCCTGAGGAGTTCAGTTGCAAGATGTTTGGGGGAGTTTGTTTCTCCTCCTCTCTGGATAGTTCCCAGCTCCTTTGGGCTCCTTTTCATCTTTTTTGTCTCTTTCACATTAGCAGCATGGATCCCATCCTCAGCTGTTCTTACTCATCCATATGAGAGCAGACCCTCGGAGTCGAGGGAAGCCCTGTGCAGGGCTGGCCCTCCTGTTCTGGTGAACCTCGCTGGGGGGTTGTGGGCAGAGGTGGTCATTTTGTCAAGTGACCCTCAAATATTCGTGTCTGTACATCTGTTTCTCCAGAGAGGTGTCCTCCCCTTCCCCCCTGGATAGGATAAGCCCGGTTCCCAGTGTTCAGGGAAGAGAGATGAGCCTGGAGCTGGGGAAGGCTAGGCTCACCGCCAGATGCTGGACTTTCACTGAGTCCTCCTGCTTCTGGCCTCTGGGCCCCGACTCCCACCTCCCCCAGCCTGGTGTTCTTCAGACCCTTCCTTCTGTGGGAACTCCAGAAAGTTCATCCAGTCTGTCCAGCAGATTCTAAAATTCAGTAGGCTAGTTTTTTTAAAGGTTGCAAATCAGACCTGAAAACATTTTTTCTTGTATCCCCTTTGGAGGAAAACGATGAAAAGTGGCTCTACAGTTATAGTCTGGTTGCACAAGGGCTTGGTCAGCCGGGCTGGTGTTTCCACACACGTGTGCACAAGGCACTGCGTGGGGCAGGAGTGGGAGGTGGCCCAGGGACACCGGTGTGCTCTTGTCCTGGGCCCATGGGGAAAGGGTGCTGTGTAACCGAGCCGTCCCAGAATAGACGACCACCCTTGTCCTCCACCTGCCTTTTGTCCGTAGACAAACTTTAGTGAAAGAGTACATTTAATCAGAGAAGTGAGAAAATGCAGAAAGAAAGGAAGACAGTCAAGCAAGACAAAATAATAATTGTTTAGTCATTAAACAAAGTCAAGGACCCTTAGTTCCTCCTCAAGGGCTATGGAGAATCTTCTGAGCCGTATCTTTTGAGCTGCTTTGCAGATACTAAAACCTCCACCAGGTGGAAGAAGTTAACTGTATGCTGACCGACAGCACGTAGACCCCAGACTGGTTGATGATGTTGACCCCCGATTACCTCACCACCAGCCAATCAGAAGAATGTCCAGGAGCTGATCACATCCCCCCCCCCCCCGCAAAACCCCTCCCTCACCCTTTTTAAAACCCTTTCCTTGAAAGCCTTCGGGGAGTTCGGGTCTTTTAGGCGCTAGCTGCCCTGGACTCCTTGCTTGGCACCTGTGCCTGCAATAAACGCTGCGCTTTCCTTCACCACAATCCGCTGTCAGTAGATTGGCTTTACTGTGTGCCGGCCAGGGGACCCCAGTTTGGTTCAGTAACAGTTTGGGTTAATTACTTTGCCTTCGCCAGTACCATGGGGGTGGTGAGGTTCAGATCTTTAGTTCCCTTCCAACTCAAAGAGCATCTATTCCACTCTGCAATAAAAAGCCCACCTTGTTTATCTCTCTGTGGATACCTAGGACGAGTCATATACAGACATCATAAATGCCACTTCAGGACATTAAGGTGATGTGCTATGAAGACTTTGAATCACGAGTAACTGTAACGTCTCCCGATGTGGTAGGTGTGACAGATGGACAAGCGGTGCTAGTTCGGGTGAAAAATGAACAAGCCTTGTTACCTGTGCTCCGTTTTGGCAGTGATTTGAGCTTTTCTTTCAGGCATGAAGAGGCGATGGCTGTAAAAATGTTTCTTTTAAGGCTTGTTAAGATTGGAATGTCACATTTCAACATCTGTATGATTTATTTAAGAAATAAGAGTGAGACGAGCCAGTGTGTATGGCTGAGGATGAATTTGAACATGTCAAAAGACACATCACTTCTGAAAGTCAGATGCAGAAAGCAGGTTGATACAGTGTGTTGGGGGTCTGTGATGTGTGCTGCCAATGTTTTGTCTGCACACACATGTTTACACACACACACACACTCAAGACCTTGGAATCAGTCCTTGCCAATGCCTGGGGATGTACTTCAACACTACCTTTGTATGCAGGGAAATGTCCTTGTAATTAGTCTTATGAGACACTGGGAAATATTTCAGCAAAAGATAAAACTCTAGGGCTTCCCCGGTGGCGCAGTGGTTGAGAATCTGCCTGCTAATGCAGGGGACACGGGTTCGAGCCCTGGTCTGGGAGGATCCCACATGCCGCGGAGCAACTAGGCCCGTGAGCCACAACTACTGAGCCTGCGTGTCTGGAGCCTGTACTCCGCAACAAAGAGAGGCCACGATAGTGAGAGGCCCGCGCACCGTGATCAAGAGTGGCCCCCGCTGGCCGCAACTGGAGAAAGCCCTCGCACAGAAACGAAGACCCAACACAGCCAATAAATAAAAATAAATAAATAATTCCCATTTAAAAAAAAACAAAAAACAAAAAAAGATAAAACTCTAAACAGAATATATTATTCCTCTGAAAAACATGTGTCCTTTAACAAGCTTAAGTGCTTCTTCCCATGCTACGCTGGGATGAGCACTCTCTGAATCAGAAAGGCTTTTATCTGCAGTTTGTAGGAGGCCAGCTCTGCCGTGGTTCCCGCATGCCAGGTCCTCACACAGGCCTCGGAGGCAAGGCCCAGCTGCAGCCTGACTTGTCTTGGTGAACGTCTGTCATCCTCTTAGGAACTCAGCAAGAGAGGCAGTTTTGAGAGGAAATGTCACCAAGCTGTTTTCCATCCACTGCCCCTACCTGTGGGAGATGCCACAGGCAGTTTCTCATCTGTCCCGCTGGTTCGCGGGAGGCACGGGACTTTTCGCCTGTCCCCTGTCTTCAGAAACAGATGCAGACTCTAAAACTGCTTGGTTGTGGTCCTCAGGAACGGAGTGTCCCACTGCTCGTGTCACCATCATCGCTGGGCCCTTTCGGTTTGGTGTAGTCCTGTGGGACTGGGACACAGGTAGCTGACACACGCTGATCTTAGATTGTCTAAATCCACCTGGGCTTGATGTCTCCTTCAAAGTGTGGCAAGCCAACCTCATCACATTCTAAGTGGCCACCACACTGCTGCTTGACCGCTTGGTAGAAAACGTGATCAACAGTAGCTTAAGAGAGGGAGGATGTTTATTTTCCTCACATGCTAAGAAGTCTAGACATAGGCAACTGCTATGTTCAGTTAGCAACATGATGTCAGGGCTGACGTCCCTGCAAAAATTCTGCAAGTTTCTTGGTCACAAGATGGCTGCTGCAGTGGCAGGCATCACATCTGCATTCAAGGCAGAATGAAGCAGTGAAGGCAGGCACCAGCTATCTTGTCTTTTTTTTTAAGGAAGCAATAGCTTTCCCAGAAACCTGCCAGCAGACTTCCCCTTGTGCATTATTGGCCCTAACAGGGTCACACCACCCTGAACTTCAATGGAGGCTGGAGATCCAGTTTTGAAGAGAGGAACTAGATTGGCATGATTGGCCTAGACTAGACCAGACTAGTCAGAGTATACTGCTGAGCGGGTCTCCTTGCCTCTCTGAACCAGAAAGCAGCTCCATTGGTGAGACAGAGGGGAGAATAGGTTGGGTAGGCAACAACCGTGTTGCCACTTGAACCAACGTGGTAAGTCCCAGCTTTCCCCACTCCTGAAGACCAGTCAGCATCTGAGTCCACTCTCTCTCCCTGCCTGTGATTCAACTTTAGCTCATACTTGAACTGGCCAGTGAAGAGGTGATTGGGGGCCTTGTGAAGACAATTTCCAGTTCTGCAGAAACTGTGAGACTCACCTAAAAGAAAAAGCTATTAGAGTTACCATGATCAAAGACTATAGACACACCAGCCCTAAATGCCTTTTCAGGCCTTTTTTCTTTTCTTCATTCTAGAGCTGAAATACCAGAGTTGACATCAAATGGTTAGAAGAGAGTGACATTAGGTGGACATCGAGAGTCTGAAGCCACCACAAGCTTACTCACCTTTGCAGAATTCTAAACATAGTAAGTTTCCTTCAAGTAAGAGTACTATATCCCTTCTTATTTAGTTAAGAGATAGTTGGGATTATTACCTGTGTTTTGGCAAATTGATACAAGAAAAATCAAACTATCTTGTCTGGAGGGGAGAGAGTTGTTCAAATGCTACCAATGGACCTAATCCCTCAGGAGATAAGCTATGAGAACTTAACCTACCCTTACCTTCCCTTTCATTTGTCAAACTCCTACACATCCCTCAAGACCCTGCTTAAAAATAACTTTCTTTATGAAATCTTTCACAAATTTCTCAGTTAGTCAAACCATCTGTAATTTTATAGCCCCTTTTCATATTTCTCTTGTCACCCTTACCACTGGCACCCTGGAATAATTTACTTATCCAACCGTCTCACCCACCAGATTAGGAACATTCCCAGGGGAGCAGTTTTGTCCCAGACATTTAGCACAAGGTGGGAAGCACAGCAGTAAGCTCTCAACATATTTTTATTGAATAAATCTATTTAAACTTTGAATAATTATTAACTTATAACATTAAAATCCTACCTTTTTTTAAATTGAAGTGTAGCTGCTGTACAATATTATATAAGTTACAGTTGTACGATATAGTGATTCACAAGTTTTAAAGGTTATACTCCATTTAGAGTTATTATAAAATACTGGCTATATTCCCAGTGTTGTACTATATATCCTTGTAGCTTATTTTATACATAACAGTTTGTACCTCTTAATCCCTTACCCCTATGTTGCCCCACTTCCCTCTCCCCACTGGTAACCACAAGTTTTTTCTCTATAACTGTGAGTCTGCTTCTTTTTGTTATATTCATTAGTCCGTTGTATATGTTAGATTCCACATATAAGTGATATCATACAGTATTTATCTTTGTCTGATAAAGTCTTATACCTTAATTCAAGCACAGAAAAATTAAAAATGCACTCACAATATCAAAACATAAAGCAAATGCAAAACAAGAAAAATATTTGCGACTCCTATCATGTAAAAATGGTTTCTTTTTCTAATGTATATAAGCTTCTAGAAATTGAGATTAAAAAAGATCGACAAGCCAAAAGGTAAACAGGCAAGGACACAGACAAATCACATAAAGAGAAGTATAAGTGGCCCTTAAGCCAATGAACACATGCTCAAACTTACCCATAATTTTTAAAATGCTAATTAAAACTATGCTGAGATGCTGTTCTCACTTATCATATCGGCAAAAATCCAAAAGTTCAACAACATACCCTGTGAGTGAGACTGTTGGGAAACGAGCAATCTCAGGGTTTCTGGGGCAGTGCAAATGGTACCATCTTGGGAGGAGACTATGTGGCGATATCTATGCAATACATATCTCAAATACTGTCCTCTTTAAACCAATTCTTCTCCTTCTGGAAACTCATCTTACAGAAGTCTCTGCACAGTTGCAAAAGGATACACACAAGGCACGTATGGTGGAATTGACTAATAGTGTAGAAGCAAGCCACTTCTGTAGGTGGAGGGAGCATGGTTAAATAAACTAGGGTAGGTTCTCACAATGGAATACTATCCAGCTGAACGTGAAGGAGGTTGCCTTCTCTGTCGTGCTCTGGGAAGGTCTCAGGACAGATGGTCCAGTCGAAAAGCAAAGTTCAGCGTAGGGACCACAGTTTGATGCCTTTTGTTTCATGAAGGGGAGGATTTTGCATTTGTTTTTGTTTGTAACTGCAGAAAATACTGGATGTGTGTACTGCAAGGGAGAGGGCAGATGGCAGAACAGGGCGGATGGCGTGGAAGCAACACTTCTCACTGTGTACCATTTTTGCTTTTAAAACCTGTGAATTATGACTTATTCCAAAAATTAAAGTTTTAAAATCCTACATCTTGCCCGTAGGTTTTAGAGCCAGATTGTGTGTCTTTGTATCTCTGCTGCACTTTTTACTACATCAGTGAATCTGGGCAGGTTTCTTAACCTCTCTGAAGAAGAATTTGATGAGTTGAAATATGCAAATAAACCAAGCCTGAAGCAGAGTAAGTTCTGTGCAAGTTTGGGCTGTTATTAGTACTGCATTTACTAATAATAATTTTAAAGAGCTCTTAGTAACCCTTTAGTGATGCGGTTTTGGGAATCTTTCCAATATTCTTGTGTGATAGGGATAAGCTGTTTCTGTTTGCGAAGAAAATAAAATTAACGCCAAGAGAAACAAGGTGATTAATTCAAGATAGCACTGAGTGCAGTACAAGTGCAGGAGCTGACAGCGGGGCACTGCATGCCACACATATGGGCACAGCTACGAGTCAAGTGCATTGATTCCTATTCCTCTTTAGCACATCAAAAAGAGAATATAGTCAATCTGATTTGGAGGTATTACAAATATGCAAACTGTTTCAAAATGCGCAAGACAGCTGCAAAACACAGCCCCTGCAAGTAACTGCTCCAAATCTTGACAAAATCAATCACTGGAAATCTTCCTCCTAATTTTCTAGTGGCCCAGAGAAGGGGCGGTCACCATCAGGCTGGGAGTTTCTAGGGAGAAGCTTGAAATAAACATGGGCAACAGATACCCCTGCAGGGCTTTGCATGTACAGTCCTGAACATGCCCACTCAACGATTGTTTTTTTTTTAAAATAAAGAATTACTGGTGCAGAAATAATATCATTAGCAGGGCACTGTCTGTACATTCACCTACCCCTTTTAGAGGGCTTAGTTTGCCTTTTTCTGTGGAAAATGAATATGTGCGTGACATTTTGAGATTTGGGTTATTTATCATCGGGTAGGGCCAATTCAAAACAGCACAAAGAAACAGCTTAGGTGTTTTTCTTTCGAATAAAACAACAACAACAACAAAAACCCCCAAGCCTAATAAATACATTGTGAAGAAATTGTGCCCCCTGCTGATTTAATTTGGTATTAACGTCATCAGCTTAAATTTTTTGGAAAAATCCTCAGCGTCTAGGACTGCAGGAAGGTGCTGTGAATTCAAGGTCATTTAAATATCCTCTCAGACACAGCCTCTCCCAGCAATTAGGAACTCTGCTTGATATTGACCTTCCACGTACCTTTGTCGACTCTGAAGAGGAAACATGAGCAAGATGAAAAGCTTGTGGAGACGTGCTGGCTGATGGTGAGCACAAAGCCCTTGTGTTTACTTTCAACTTTATTAGGACGCAAAGGACATTAGAACTCTGTTCCAACTCCCCGGAGAAATGAAAACGCTCCTTGAGATTGATTGAGCTTATTCAGTCTGAGAAGACTATTACCGCCAATGACCAGTAATCATGGCCATGCATTCGGGGCCTCAGAAGTCACTGTTAACTTGCCATGAGCCACCGATTCAGATCCTAAATGCTAAATCCTCCAAAAGGGCTCCAGCCCTGGACAAAATGAGCAACTGGAAATGTAGCAATTGTAACACTGGCCCCCCTCTTCTTGGGGTCCTCATTTTTGTCTTCATGCCTCTCAATCTGGGCTTTTAAATCTATACCTTTTTCTGGTCTGGTACTGATTTCCCACGGGTTGCCAAGCACTCTTTCGGGAAGTTCATTGACAAAGCTTATATTCTTTTCCTCTGCTATGGACTAAATGTTTGTGTTCTCCCCAGCTCCATACGTTGAAGGCCTAACCCCAGCAGGATGGTATTTGGAAGTGGGTCTTTGGGAGGTGATTAGGTTTTGATAAGGTCATGAGGTGGGAGCCCCCATGATGGGCTTGGCAACTTTATAAGGGGACGTAGACAACAGGGCTCTTCCTCCTCCATGTGAGGACACAATAAGAAGGTGGCCATTGCAAACTGGGAAGAGAGCCCTCACCAAGAACCCACCCCTGCTGACACCCTGATCTCTGACTTCCAACCTCCAGAACTGTGAGAAATACAGGTCTGTTGTTTAAGCCACTCAGTCTGTGGTATTTTGTTACGGCAGCCTGAGCTGAGACATTCTCCTAAAAAGATATTTACATCTTTTGGAGAAACGCTAAACATAGGAAGGACTTCACTGGTGCATTTGGCCTTGGAGAAGATAATGAAGGTGTTCCGGGGTAGAGAACCACTCCTCATGCTTCTCCTAGCCACGGCCACAGGCTGCATCTCTGCTTTTCTGCCAACAGCAGAGAGAACAAGGCCTTCTAGTCTAAAGGATGCAAAGCTTTGTTCTAGAGTCAAGTAACAGGAAGGTAGTAAAAACTGTCTTTTTTCCCACATCCCCTAGAAAGGCTTTCATTCTTCCCAGGCCCCTTTGATCTTTGGAGAGTGTTGCCAGATTTAGCGAAGAGAAATATGAGGCACCCTGTTAAATCTGAATTTTAGGTAAACAAGGAATGATTTAATATTCGTATTTGTTGTTTGTCTAAAATTCAGATTTAACTGGGGTCCTGTATTTTGTCTGGCCATCCTATCTTTAACTGTTTTCATGGTTTCTGTTTCCCGGGCATTCTAAACACACCTGGGTGACTCCTGAGCCGGGTCGGGGTAAGTGGGCCCTGGGCTCAGGTGACCACAGTGGTCCCTCAAACACTGCTGGTGTCCGAGAGCTGATCGCCCTCTAGCGGCCAACAGGGACATCAAACCCGCCGAGCGGGGAGCGGGTCTGGGGAAGGATCTCAGAGCCCACATCCTCACAGTGGTCCTCGAGGGCTGGGGAAGGGGCCTGCTGAGCTCATAGCTGGCTAAACTGAGTTCTATTTCCCCCAGGGCCTTTGCACAAGAAAGTCGCCCTATTCCCAGTAGCAGAAATGGAGATTCCCTTCTTTCAGTTAAAAGTACCCTGGAAGAGTACCCATCTGGAACAGCCTAAGCTAACGGTGATGATCTAACCTTGGACTGCACTCACTTCGTCACTGATGACTGTGGGATAGATGTTGTCATCTCCTGCTGGGGAGAAGTCCAAGCCCTTCTCCCCACTGACCCCAAGTGATTTGTCAAGGTGTGTTCTTTTAGACAGCAAGCTCTGGGAGACGCTTATCTGTAATGTGCTTGGCACTCAATAAATATGTTTAAATGAACTGACGTTGAAATCCACTAGCAGCTTTGAATTAAAAATAAAGAAACCCACTCTTACCCTTAGAGAATGACTGCTGTATCAGGAGAAGAGAAGGCAGAAGTGCTTACCCTCAGCGATGACTGTAGAATTAGGCCTTAGAATTTCAGTTCCACTCTTCACATAGTGACTTGATGGCTGGAGTCGGGCCAGCACTGAAGGATTGATAAATGTGAGATGGTTTTACAGGACATGGCTTGTAATGTTTCATGAAACATGTGTAATGTCTAGGGTAGTGGAATTGAGCTAGAACCTGGGTTCTAGAATCCAGAGGTGACTCCCCGATTATACTCTGAGTTCCTTGAAGGACAATTTCTTCAGTATAGTTGCCCCATGATTGCTTGTTGAATGAACGAATGAATGAATGAATGAAACTATCTGTCACAACCTTCTCCACACCAAAGATTATCTGTCACGGAGCATGCCCACTGGCTTTAGCGGGGTCAAGGCAAGGCAGGTATAGACTAGAATGACAGAAGTCTCGTATTAGGAGCCCCGACCATCAGTGGCAGTATTAAGGGGTGACTGGGGACAAGGGTGACCTTTAGTCTACATCAGTTTTCCTCAATCCGCCCAAAGAGCACAGAATCCAAGCAAAAGCAATCATCTTGCTTTGAATTTTCAAGACAAATCCCCTAAAACGGAAATCTGGTTAAAACAGTCATTACTATATTCTGGTTCCAAAATCATTCTTTTCATGAGGTTAACTCTTCCTTGGAAGGTATGCAGGTTCAGAAGCACTGAACTTTCCTAACTTCATTAGGAAAGGAAAAGTTAAGGCACTTGGTGATTGAACTGGTGTATTTCTAGAGAGCAAGACTGATACGTGGACATTCTGATGGCATTTTCTATGTCATTTCACTGGCATTTGGCCACTTACAGCCCCAATGAAGATATAAGCCCCTTAAATCCAATAATTCCACTTGATACTAGATTATAAAAGGGGTAGAACCTGCATACCTTCCAAGGAATAGTTAACCTCATGAAAAGAATGACTTTGGAACCAAAATATAGTAATGACTCTTTTAACCAGATTTCCCTTTAGTCATTTAGATGCTATATTCATTCCTTAAACATGCATTTTCTTTTAAGTGTTTACCATGCTTCAGGCTATTCTAAGAGCTGTGAATAGGATGAATAAGAGTCGCTTGATTTCATTAACCTTAGCATGTATCACACTTCCTCAAATTCTTCCAGAAAGAGTCTGAGTAAAATTAAGTCCATAAGTAAAAATTAAACAGATTATAGAGATGTTCCCACTATGAAAATAATCACTGTGCACGCTGGGGTTTACGTTAATGGACACATGAGTGGAAGTGGTGTCAGCGACACTCTTTGTGAATATCATCAGTTACGAGGAGTCCAGAATGTTTTGAAAGGAGATAAAGAGGCTGTCTTTGAACCCCATCTTGTTTAATCACGTAGTCACCTGGTTAGACTTACTATTAGAACCAAAATATATAGAATGGATAGACAACAAGGGCCTACTGTATAGCACAAGAAACTATATTCAGTATCCTGGGATAAAATAAGTATACATATATATATATAACGTAATCACTTTGCTGTACAGCAGAAATTAACACAACATTGTAAATCAACTCTGCTTCAATTAAAAAATAAAATAAACAAAATAAAAAATAAAATTAAAAAATAGAACCAAAAAAGGATAGTTTCAAGTCCTTTGACTAAATATTCCTTTTCCTCTTACCAGCTTTTGCTTTTCCTCATTATTTAATTCTTGAGCCCTTCAATTCTATTCCTCCTTGGCTATTTGCACCATCATACTCTTTAAAAATTACTATTTCCTTCTTTAGTCATCACCCACAATACGTATACTTCATTATCTTATCTTGGTGTGAGAAACTCATCTAATACACCGATACACTTCCCTCTGAAGATGGTATCATCACGTTAGCAATTTGTCTCTCTTGTAATTGAATAAGCTACCTAGAAAGTGATTCTTACATCTTCTTTTTCTTTCTTTCCTTATAAAAGCTCTGTCTATATTGCTGACATGTCATCTGCTTAAATATCCAAGATTAAATCTACTGGTTGCGCAGGAGAGGAGTTGATATATAACAAAATGGCACTTGTCCTTCAGGAAACTCAAGATTGTGTAAGTATGCCTGACTCACACCTGCTGCAATGGCGTTGTGTAATAACAGAGGGGCAACAAAGGATGGCGATGATGACGGCCCAGCCCAAGCTGTGGCGACTGGTTCTCTAACTTCATAAGCCAACAGGGAAATTATGACCTGGTGAAACAGGTCTCACAATCACTCCAGAAATTCCAAGGAGTGAGGTGATTTTTCATCTCCTGCTTGCAGTGAAGAGACTAGGTTGTTCGATGCTTTTCTTCTCTTGCTCCATTGTTTCTGTACTTGCCTTACAAGACTCTTCACTATCATTTAATCCAATTTGTGTTCAACAAAGATTTCTTGGGACTTCTCTGGTGGCTCAGTGATTAAGAATCCGCCTGCCAATGCAGGGGACACAGGTTCAAGCCCTGGTCTGGGAAGATCCCACATGCCTCGGAGCAACTAAGCCCGTGCGCCACAACTACTGAGCCCAAGCACCGCAACTACTGAAGCCCATGCACCTAGAGCCCGTGTTCTGCAACAAGAAAAGCCACCACAATGAGAAGCCCGCGCACCGCAACAAAGAGTAGCCCCCGCTCACCGCAACTAGGGTAAGCCCGCGCACAGCAACGAAGACTCAACGCAGCCAAAAATAAAATAAATAAAATAAATTTATTAAAAAAAAAAAAGACCCGAAGATTTCTTAAGCCCTTTGTACATGCTAGCCACTGAGCTAGGAGCTGGGAATGCAGCCGTAAATATCAGTAAGTGGACAGAGACACTAGGGCCTTCTGTTACCTTCTTCTATTCATTTAATCAAATTCATCTGTCTTTAAGGTATTTTGATAATGAGTCAGAGCATACAAGTATGGAGTTAAAGTATGGGCTCTGTTAAGACAGATTTGAGTGTGAGACTCAAGTTCATCACTGCGACCTGTGTGTTCATGGATGTTGTTAAAACGCAAAATTCAACTGAGTAAATGTAAAGATCTATTGGGCTTTTTTCAACAATTCATGAATCGGGCAGCATCCCATCTAGCAAAGAGAAAGGAGTGGGACAAATGGATAAAATTTCTGTGCAGAAAGAGGGGAAGACCAAGGAAAGAGCACATCTTTTCAGGCAAGGTCACCTTACTTTAGGGGACAAAAGAGGTCTATCAGGTGGATTTTCTCACTAGTGCTGACCAGGAAATTCCAGACTGACTAGTGATAACATTCTTGGGGAAGGTTGAAACTTCAATTAGATTAGGTATTAAGTCTCAGTTTGGTAATGTAGGCTGAGGACAAGTGACTCTATTTGGGGCGTGTTGTCTCTTTTTTAACAATTCCCCCTTTGATCAGACTCAGCTTAACTGAGAGCTGTGATCAAACTTTAAGGCATTAGCACTCAGCTACTGCTCTGAAGTTCTTAAAGTCTTTGTTGATCTTTTGTGTTGTATTCACAGGTCATGACTTTTTTTTGCTTCGTTTCTGTGATAGTCACAGGCCATGACTTCAGGTTCACAATTTTTAAGTCAGGCATTCTTTTCATTCCTTTTCTGATATTCCAGTCTTAGGGAGATCATTTTCTTGGTGGTTATTGGCTGTGAACATGCACTTAAAGTGTGAGAATACAGCACATTAGGGAGACTACTACGACTGTTATAAGCAGGGTAATTCCCGATGTCTGGAGGGCTTTTTGGAGCCATGGTCCCCAAGATCCAAACCAATCAAAATCAAATAAGTCAAAGGAAGACCCTGTTGAAGGAGTCACCTTTTTAAACCAAGTGGCTTGCTCAGTGATCTTGAGTAACTGAGTTTCAAATTCCCGGGAAGAATAAATCCAAGTGCAGCAGGTGGTGTTGGCCAGGGAAGTAGGGCCCTACCAAAGGAAGAAAATCCTGAACTATAAATGCCTCCTGATAATTCCTGTTTGAATGTGTGGCTCAGGACTGAAAGGATGACAACCATGGATGCCAGTAAAATGTTTAGTGTTGGTACCACACACGCAGTTTTATTCTGGTTACCCTTGTTTTGTGTCCCTTTTTTTGTACAGAGTCTGGATGCAACATTCCCCAAGTTGGGATCATTAACCAGAGACAGGGAAATGGGTCAGGGGTCTCTAGCATCATAAACAGATAAGGGTTTTTGATGACAATTCCAGCAGTCTGAAAGGTTATCCCCCTTAGCAATGGCCTGGGAGATACAAATGATGGCATTTCCAGGCCAATTCCAGAGTAAAGGAAAGAAAGAGAAGAAGAGAGAGTTTTAAGTTTAGTTAAAGTATGAGATCTTGATCCAGCATCTTTGGAGGAAGATGTCTGCCTCAATGTTGGCTACTTCTCTTCCTAGTCAATTTGATTTAGAGATCTCCAGCTGGTGTACAGGACCAGATATCAGGTGGAGACTTCTTCAGCTGTGAGATATATACCCTAGGCTCAAGTCCCCAAAGTTTGGCTGCCATCTGGGTAGTGTAGAGGACCTGGTATAGTACCTTCCAAAGGAGATTCAAGTGCTGTCTTTGTTCTTAGTGATTCCAAATCAGAAGGATGGGAGAAAATTAGAAATGCTGGTTTGGAGAGTTATAAACTAGAAGGAAACTAGAAGAATTCAAGACTCAGTCCAGTTACAGGTATATAACAAAACCTCAAAGACAATTGACAGGATTAAAATCTAATATAGACAAAGATGCAAACCTAATTTTTCTCTCTGCAATTACCTTATTTTTTTTAACAAAAGATAATCACAGTAAAACTAATTTGTTCGTATTAAAGTTGGTCTGATTATTTACGTAAGTGCAATGAGAATAGTGAATAACCATATAAGCTCATATAAGATTTTTTTTTTAAGACTACTTTGCTGGAACATTCTAAGCAAGGTACCAGGTCGATATTTCCAAGGGGTTCCTTAAATTAGCTGTCTGGTCATATCTAAGTCTGTATACGTCTCTCTCAAATATGAGATTTCAGGCAAAGCTGAAGAAAAGGAAGAGAGAAAACAAAAACAAACAAACAAACAAAAACAAACAGACAGAGCCCTTTATGGCATAGTCAAGACTCATACCCCCGAGGTGGGGACCCACAAGCCACAGAATAACTACAATTGCAGAAGTTCTCCCCAAGGAGCGGGGGGTCTGAGTCCCACATCAGGCTCCCCAGCCCAAAGGTCCTGTGCCAGGAAGATGAGCCCGCAGGGCATCTGGCTTTGAAGGCCAGTGGGGAGACCCAGAGGCCCATGGGAAATAGAGACTCCACTCTTAAAGGTCAAACGCTCTGGGATGCAGGGCAGAAGCAGTGTTTAATAGGAGCCTGGCTCAGATCTACCAGCTGATTTTGGAGAGCTTCCCAAGGAGGCAGGAGGCAACTAGAGCTCACCCTGGGGACATACACACTGGTGGAAGCCATCTGGGGGAGCTTATTCTCCTGCGTGAATGCTGGTGCTGGCAAGTGCCGTTTTGGAATCCTCCCTCTAGCTTATTAGTACCAGAACCTGGCTCCACCCACCAGCCTGTTGGCACCAGTCCTGGGATGCCTCAGGCGAAGCAACTAGCTGGGTAGGGTCACCGGCCTACCCACCAGCAGGCCTGCTGCCTTAAGACCTGGGGAACTCATAGCCGCCCTGGCACATAGCCTTGCCCACCAGGGGGCCCAGGACCCAGCCCAACATACTAGCCCCAGGACCCCGGGGCCATGACCACACCCTCCATCAGGCAGACAACGTGGGCCGCAGCCCCACCCTCCAGCAGGCCAGTACCAGCTCTGAGACGCCTTGGACTCCTCAGCCAGCAGCTCCAGGATCCAGCCCCACCTACCCATGGGCCAACGCCAGCTTTGGGACCCCCTCCCAGGGCCCTGCAGCCAGAGACTTTTGCACCTGGTTCTGCCCACCAGTGAGCAGGCACTAGCCTTGAGACCCCCTGGATATCAGTTCTGCCCACCAGCAGGCCAATACCAACTCTGAGATATCTTGGTCCCTTCAACCAACTACCCTGGGATCCAGCCCCACTCACCAGTGGGCCAGTACCAGCATAAGACACCTCAGAACCCACAGCCACCCATGTCAGGAACCGACCCCACTCACCAGCAGGTTGAAACTAGATTCAGGAATCCTGGCTCTGCAACCAACCACCCCAGAAACTGGCTCTGGCCAACCGTGAGCCAGCGCTAGCCCTGGGGACCCCTGGGGTTCCTCAGTCAACCACCGGACTGGGGGACAGCCACGCCTACCAGACTGCAGTCCCCATGCGGGCACCCCTAGAGCACACAGCTCTGGGGACCCCAGGGGAGTGCACTGCTACGACGCCCTCAATACCAAAAAAAAACAAACAACCCAATTAAAAAATGGGCAGAAGACATGAATAGACATTTTTCCAAAGAAGACATACACATGGCCAACAGGCACGTGAAAAGATGCTCAACATCACTAATCATCAGAGAAATGCAAATCAAAACCACAGTGAGATATCACCTCACACCTGTCAGAATGGCCGTCAGCAAAAAGTCTGTAAATGATAATCTTGGCGAGGGTGTGGAGAAACAGGAACCCTTGTGCACTGTTGGTGGGAATGTAAATTGGTGCGGCCACTGTGGAAAACAGTATGGAGGTTCCCCAAAAAACTAAAAGTAGAACTACCATATGATCCAGCAATTCCATGCCTGGGTATATATGCAAAGAATGTGAAAACACTAATTTGAAAAGATACACGAATCCCAATGTTCATAGCAGCATTGTTTACAACAGCCAAGATATGGAAACAACCTAAGTGTCCACCGACAGATGAATGACTAAAGAAGATGTGGTATATATATATACAATGGAATACTACTCAGCCATAAAAAAGAGAATTAAAAAATTTGCCATTTGCAATACCATGGATGGACCTGGAGGGTATTATGCTTAGCAAAATAAGTCAGACAGAGAATGACAGATACTGCGGGCTATCCCTTACACATGAAATCTAAAAAAATAAAACACATATAACAAAACAGGGGAAAAAAAAGAGCTAATAAGAGGGATTTGCTCTACATGGCACTGAACATTATAAACTCGCAGTAATTAAATTAGCTTCCCTTTAACTCTCTTACACTGGATACCTGGTCAGACTCGACCTGGCCTAGTGACATTTTTCCTTCTTTTGATCTACATCCTCAATAGCAGCACTGAGCTCCTTACTGGGTACCTGATCCTCTTAATCAGAACTGGTTCCCCCTAAAAGGTTTGAAAGGTAATCATGGAATGATGGCAAGGGAAAATAATAATGGAAATGGCCAAATTTGTGTAAGCTGTAGTAAAGTCCCCCGGTCTTAGGGGTGCCTCTCTAAACACCTACTACTTAAAGTGTAGTTACTGACTGAAGCATCAACATCACCTGGAATCTTGTCAAACGTGCAAATTCCTGGGCCCTACCCAGACCTACTGAATCAACAGTCTCTGGAGGTAGAGCCCAGCATCTGTATTCAACAATCTCTCCAGGTCATGGTTATACCTACTAAAGTTTTAGAACCACTGCTCTGAGCTATTCTCCCCTTTACAACTCAGCTTCGTCTAATACCTATCCAAGTTGGTTTTCCATTCATGGGGCCAATGTTTTCTTTATACAATCAACAGGTGTGTGGGGTTTGATTGTCAGGTGCAGGAATGGGAAAGGTGGAGGTGGTGGTCAGAGGAGATATGATTCCATATTCCTTCTAAGGGATGACATTTTATCCTTCCTGTCTCATATGAATGGAGGAAACAAACAATTTTAAACAGAATTTAAACCCAGCATTGAACCAGGTAACCAGGCAAAGGACAGAAACTCCGGTGATTATCTCCCAATTGCACCTAGCTTATGTGATCTTCCTTTCCTCTTCTCTTCCTCATTCTGGCATCTGAAGATTACTATCATGAACGACATTGTATTATGGCTTAAATGTTTCTTCCACAGAGTGACAATTTTCTTGCATTAGATTCCCAAGTTCTGTGGAAGAGAAAACATTGTCCATGACACTGGGGACCATCTATCCATATGTTCTATAGAACCATAGCAGCCACATGAGCCCACCTTCTCAGAAAGCAGATACTATTAAAATAGTCTTATGTGCAGGGGATAAATTAGGAGCTTGGAATGAACATATACACACTACTATATATAAAATAGAAAACCAACAAGGACCTACTGTAAAGCACAGGGAACTATACTCAATATCTTGTAATAACCCATCATGGAAAAGAATCTTAAAAAGAATATATATATATATAAAACTGAATCACTTTGTTGTACACCTGAAACTAACACAACATTGTAAATCAACTATACTGCAATAAAATTTTAAAAAATAGTCTTGTGTTATGTTTCCTACGGTACTACAACCTTTACAAATGCCCATCTCAAGACTGCAAAATATGCACCATCTCTTCTCTTAAACTATGGAGAGAACATGAGTCATTCAAGGCAGGAGTGTAGATCCTAACACTTCCCTTCAAATGGGATAGACCCACCATTTTTCCAGGAATGAAGCGTAGTGGCTACTCAATCTGTGACAAAACAATTCAGGTAGGATTCCTAATATTTTCATGAGGAGTAGCCAGGCTTTAGGAAACCTGACATTGCTAAAGTGATGTAGTAATTTTGCTAGAGGCTTAGCATAATTATTTCAAACAGGTCAGCAGAATTTAATCTGTCTTTTTGGTGGAGTCCAGCAGAAACGGGCTAAGTATATACACAAACCAGAAAAGAGTTGGTGTGCTTCTCAGTGTGCTATAAATATCTTCCCTTGTTCTGATGCTTCAGAACATTTAAAAAAAAACAAAACCTCAAGGGGTAGATTCAAAAATAATGAATGTACATGTGTTTAACAAGAATTGTTATAGTAATTGATAGGCAGGGCCAGAACTAGGGGAAGGCAAGTGAGGTCTTTGCTTCAGGCGCAAAATTTAAGAGGATACTAAAAAAAAAAAGTAATCAAAATTAACATTTTAATGCAACATTTTTAAAAATCAGAATTAGTGCAAAAAATACATGATGAACAAAATATCAAAATTTTAAATAAATTTGAGATCAGTAGAGAAAAAAGATAAAAATTATTTGACAAATTACATGAATTATATTCTTCAACCTGTTAAGAAATGGCTACTGCACCAAATCTGTACTCTCAGCTTCCAGACTTCTGATTTTGTAAGAAAAAAAATAAAGCTATTAAACTATTAATTCTGTTTTTTCTTACTTGCAGCCAAACATGCTCCTTCCTGAATCAGTGGTTTTGAGTTTCACTGGCTGAACATACCAGTTCCCTAGGATAGCATCTTATACCAAGGAAATGCACAATAAATGTTTATTGATCTGAAAGAAAGTTTCATTTAATTGAGAATATTTATAAAATAAAATGCTGATAACTTATGTGGATAATTTGAAATTGCTGGCATAAACAGAGTAATGAGGCAATGTTGAGAAGGCCATAATAGGTATTCAATCAATAGAAGTAATAATAGTAGTTAATATTTAATAGTAGTTAATAATAGTAGTAATAATAATCATTATGTTTCAGGGACTGTTGATTTTATTTCCAAGATCTGAAGCTTTCTGAAAAGGGGACACCTATTTTTCTTTTGGTCCATGGATGCAGTGCAAGCTCTCAGTTTACTCCTGGGCTGAATTGTATATTAATGACTTTAGCCATTATTAGACAAATCACAGCAGCCATTTTTAAACAGTTGCTTTTGCCAAACCCTAAGGCTTCAAACATCTTTTCAAAGTAAGATGCCGCGGAGCAAATAAGCCTGTGTGCCACAACTACTGAGCCTGCAATCTAGAGCCCGCAAGCCACAACTACTGAGCCCAGGTGCCACAACTACTGAAGCCCGTGTGCCTAGAGCCCGTGCTCCACAACAAGAGAAGCCACCGCAGTGAGAAGCCCGCGCACTGCAACGAAGAGTAGCCCCTGCTCACCACAACTAGAGAAAGCCCGCACACAGCAACGAAGACCCAATGCAGCCAAAAATAAATAAATTAATTAATAAAACAACAACAACAAAAAAAACAAAGACAAGTAAGGTACAGTCTCAGCCCTCAAAGAACTTGCAATCTTATAAGAGGCTTATTACCCAGTGAGGTGTTTATTTCCCATTGGTCTATTTCCTCCCTGCCTTACTGCCCCTTATACCCAGACCTTGACCTGCTCTAAGCTGTTAGACCTGCCAGCAATGGTTTAAACCTCTGTGGGTTCCTGTTTCCATCATGGTGGGGTTGTTAGCTGTGGAACAGGCACCTCCATTTCCCAGATAAATGCTGCTGATTTTCTTGGTGGTTAAGTTTCAAATACAACTTTTAATTTCAGATGAACTTTAAATTCAATAGGCCCTGGTATTAGGCCTGAAGTTTAGTATCTGTGTATGACATTGTTTCAGCTAGAGGGCCAAATAAATGAATGACCAACAAATTTTTGAAACACAACCCAACAATAACTAGGAGACTACTGATACAGATGTTTAGTGCATTGTGTAATATCACTATGCCCAAGGACCATTTTCACAGTATCAATTTAAACTCGTAGCAATGAATCCAAACTTGCTTAGCAAGGCAAACTCTGTCGTCGTCCTTTATGGATAGTAAACACCTAGTTAGTTACTCCTGCATAAATTAATAATTACAGCATGACTTGGTTCAACTTGGTCTCAACTAGCTCTTATTTTTAACATGTTTAAATTTTTCCTTAATGTTCTCGAGCATTTATTATGTACTCTCTTGTAGTGGTATGTTGGCATTTGGCCATTTTACCACAACTATGTGTTAAAGGAACTAATGAAAATTTAGTGCACTCTCCAGCACCATATCAGCAATCTTATTTCTGCAACATTAACTCTAGAAATGTGTAACTCATAGTAAAAACCCACTGTGCTTGTTTTAAATATTCTTTTCTATTGTACCGTGTCCTTATATTAAACCACTACTGTGTTCTTATGTTAAAAGAATATTTGTTTTAAATATTCTTTTCAATTGTACCGTGTTCTTATATTAAATGTTTCATATCATTTCCAGTAGATATGAAACTAGCTGGCAAATTACCTAGTTCTTTGAGCTTATTATTTTATCTATCTCTTTCACATATACTCATGTCTTTTGGTGTTAAAGATGACAGTACAGACTAGGAAAGAGGAAACATGAGTTCTAGTGCAGGCTCTAGCTGGCTGTAAGAACTTGCTCAGAGTTTTCTAGTTTGTATCCTGATTATTTTTTAATACATAGTCAAAATAAGGTGATTTTTAAATTAAACATCCTCCCAGATTCATGTTTCCATGAGCATATGTTTCAGTCAATGAATTGGTCAATTGGTTTGTGGAGAAGTGGTATGTTCCATTTACATTGTAGCAAGAGTTTCTAGGACAGGCAGATCAAGATGGCAGCACAGGAAGACCCTGAACTCACCTCCTCCCACAGACACAACAAATCTACAGCTACATATGGAAGAATTTCCTCTGAAGAAGATCTGAAAACTAGATGAACAGCACCTCCACAACAAAGGATGAAAGGGCCACAGCAAGACTGGTAGGATAAGAGGGGACACACTCTCTCCAGAAACCTCACCCAGGCAAGGTGACCCACAGTTGAAAGGAATCTCAAAAATATGGAACTTTTCCCTGAGGAGTGAGGGGTTTGTGCCCCACATCAGGCACCCCAACCCTTGGTTAGCTCACCAGAAAGACAAGCCCCAAAATGCCTGGCTTTGAAAACCAATGGGATTACTTTCAGAAGAACCACAGAACTGTAAGGAATGGAAAACCTGCTTTTAAAGGACTCAGATGCAGACTCACTCACCCCGAGACCCAGTGCAAAACAACAGGCTGAAAAGCACCCAGACCACAAATGAAGAAGACCCACTTGCTAATCTTAAAACATCTGCTGGAGAGGCAGGAGTCTGCTGAGACTCTCTCCAGGGATGGAGGGGCTGGGGGGAACCAGTTTTGTGATCTCATTCTACCTTGCTAATGCTGGTGCTAGCAGGCATCATTTTTTAAAAAAAATTAATTAATTAATTAATTAATTTATTTATTTATTTTTGGCTGTGTTGGGTCTTCGTTTCTGTGCGAGGGCTTTCTCTAGTTGTGGCAAGCGGGGGCCACTCTTCACTGCGGTGCGCAGGCCTCTCACTATCGCGGCCTCTCTTGTTGCGGAGCACAGGCTCCAGACGCGCAGGCTCAGTAGTTGTGGCTCACGGGTCTAGTTGCTCCGCGGCATGTGGGATCTTCCCAGACCAGGGCTCGAACCCGTGTCCCCTGCATTGGCAGGCAGATTCTCAACCACTGCGCCACCAGGGAAACCCGCAGGCATCATTTTGACACTTTCCTTCTAATCTGCTAGCCCCAGTGGGTATGATCCACCCACTCTGTGCCTGGCCACAGCTCACCCACCTGTGCTGCAGCTGAGGGCATGTGCAGCCCACACAGGGGATGCCCCTTGAGCTCCTGACTCTGGTTGCCAGGGGGGTTGCACCTCTGGGCCCCATGAACCATCTCCTACAAAAGACTACTGCTTCAAGACTGGGAGAGGTAGGCATTTCACCTAATACATAAAAGACAAACTCAGAGAGTCAGGCAAAATATGGAGACTGAGGAATACGTTCCAAACAAAAGAACAAGACAAAAACCTCAGAAAAAGACTGTAATAAAATGGAGATAAGTAATCTTCTGGATAAAGAGTTCAAATTAATAATTATAAAGATGCTCACCAAGCTCAGGGGAAGAATGCATGAACACAATGAAAAGTTCAATAAAGATATATAAAATATACAGAGATTGATTCAAGATGGCGGAGTAGAAGGACGTGTGCTCACTCCCTCTTGCGAGAGCACCAGAATCACAACTAACTGCTGAACAATCATCGACAGGAAGACACTGGAAATCACCAAAAAAGACACCCCACATCCAAAGACAAAGGAGAAGCTGCAATGAGACGGTAGGAGGGCGCAATCACAATAAAATCAAATCCCATAACTGCTGGGTGGGTGACTCACAGACTGGAGAACACTTACACCACAGAAGTCCACCCACTGGAGTGAAGGTTCTGAGCCCCACGTCAGGCTTCCCCACCTGGGGGTCTAACAACAGGAGGTGGAATTCCCACAGAATCAGACTTTGAAGGCTAGCGGGATTTGATTACAGGACTTCAACAGGACTGGGGGAAACAGAGACTCCACTCTTGGAGGGCACACGCAAAGTAGTGTGTGCATCAGGACCCAGGGGAAGGAGCAGTGACCCCATAGGAGACTGAACCAGACCGACCTGCTAGTGTTGGAGGGTCTCCTGCAAAGGTGGATGGTAGCTGTGGCTCACCACGGGGACAAGGACACTGGCAGCAGAAGTTCTGGGAAGTTTTGGGAAGTACTCCAAAGTCCACCATTAGCCCCACCAAAAAGCCGGGAGGCTCCAGTGCTGGGTTGCTTCAGGCCAAACAACCAACAGGGAGGGAACTCAGCCCCACCCATCAGCAGACAAGTGGATTAAAGTTTTACTGAGCTCTGCCAACCAGAGCAACACCCAGCTCTACCCACCACCAGTCCTTCCCATCAGGAAGCTGGCACAAGCCTCTTAGATAGCCTCATCCACCAGAGGGCAAACAGCAGAAGCAAGAAGAACTACAATCCTGCAGCTTGTGGGACAAAACCACATTCACAGAAAGATAGACAAAATGAAAAGGCAGAGGACTTCGTACCAGATAAAGGAACAAGATAAAACCCCAGAAAAACAACTAAATGAAGTGGAGATAGGCAACCTTCCAGAAAAAGAATTCAGAATAATGATAGTGAAGATGATCCAGGACCTTGGGTAAAGAATGGAGGCAAAGATCGAGAAGATACAAGAAATGTTTAACAAAGACCTAGAAGAATTAAGGAACAAACACCTAGAAAAATTAAAGAACAAACAAACAGAGATGATCAATACAATAACTGAAATGAAAAATACACTAGAAGGAATCAATAGCAGAATAACTGAGGCAGAAGAACGGATAAGTGACCTGGAAGACAGAATGGTGGTATCCACTGCCATGGAACAAAATAAAGAAAAAAGAATGAAAAGAAATGAAGACAGCCTAAGAGACCTCTGGGACAATATTAAATGCACCAACATTCGTGTTATAGGGGTTCCAGAAGGAGAAGAGAGAGAGAAAGGACCTGAGAAAATATTTGAAGAGATTATAGTCGAAAACTTCCCTAAAATGGGAAAACAAATAGCTACCCAAGTCCAGGAAGCGCAAAGAGGTCCATGAAGTGCAAAGAGCTCCAGACAGGATAAACCCAAGGAGAAACACACAAAGACACATAGTAATTGAATTGACAGGAATTAAAGACAAAGAAAAATTATTAAAAGCAACAAGGGAAAAATGACAAATAACATACAAGGGAATTCCCATGAGGTTAACAGCTGATTACTCAGCAGAAACTCTACAAGCCAGAAGGGAGTAGCAGGATATATTTAAAGTGATGAAAGGGAAGAACCTACAACCAAGATTACTCTACCCGGCAAGGATCTCATTCAGATTTGACGGAGAAATCAAAATCTTTACAGACAAGCAAAAGCAAAGAGAATTCAGCACCACCAAACCAGCTCTACAACAAATTCTAAAGGAACTTCTCTAAGTGGGAAACCCAAGAGAAGAAAAGGACCTACAAAAACAAACCCAAAACAATTAAGAAAATGGTAATAGGAACATACGTTTCGATAATTACCTTAAATGTGAATGGCTTAAATGCTCCAACCAAAAGACACAGGCTCGCTGAATGGGTACAAAAACAAGACCTGTATATATGCTGTCTACAAAAGACCCACCTCAGGCCTAGGGACACATACAGACTGAAAGTGAGGGGATGGAAAAAGATATTCCATGCAAATGGAAATCCAAAGAAAGCTGGAGTAGTAATACTCATATCAGATAAAATAGACTTTACAATAAAGAATGTTACAAGGGACAAGGAAGGACACTACATAATGATCAAGGGATCAATCCAAGAAGAAGGCATAACAATTATAAATATATATGCACCCAACATAGGAGCACCTCAATACATAAGGCAAATGCTAACAGCTCTAAAAGAGGAAATCGACAGTAACACAAGAGTAGTGGGGGACTTTAATACCTCATTTACGCCAATGAACAGATCATCCACAGAAAATTAATAAGGAAACACAAGCTTTAAATGACACAATACACCAGATAGATTTAATTGATATTTATAGGACATTCCATCTGAAAAGAGCAGATTACACTTTCTTCTCAAGTGCACACTGAACCTTCTCCAGGATAGATCACATCTTGGGTCACAAGTCAAGCCTTGGTAAATTTAAGAAAACTGAAATCATATCAAGCATCATTTCCGACCACAATGCCATGAGATTATAAATCAATTACAGGAAAAAAATGTAAAAAACACAAACAGATGGAAGCTAAATGATACATTACTAAATAACCAAGAGATCACTGAAGAAATCAAAGAGGGAATCAGAAAATACCTAGAGACAAATGACAACAAAAACACGATGATCCAAAAACTATGGGATGCAGCAAAAGCAGTTCTAAGAGAGAAGTTTATAGCAATACAATCCTACCTCAAGAAACAAGAAAAATCTCAAATAAACAATCTAACCTTATGCCTAAGGGAACTAGAGAAAGAAGAACAAACAAAACCCAAAGTTAGTAGAAGGAAAGAAATCATAAAGATCAGAGCAGAAATAAATGAAATAGAAACAAAGAAAACAGTAGCAAAGGTCAATAAAACTAAAAGCTGGTTCTTTGAGAAGATAAACAAAATTGATAAACCTTTAGCCAGACTCATCAAGAAAAAGAGGGAGAGGACTCAAATCAATAAAATTAAAAACGAAAAAGGGGAAGTTACAACAGACACTGCAGAAATACAAAGCATCATAAGAGACTACTACAAGCAACTCTATGCCAATAAAATGGACAATCTGGAAGAAACGGACAAATTCTTAGAAAGGTATAACCTTCCAAGACTGAACCAGGAAGAAATAGAAAATAGGAACAGACCAACCACAAGTAATGAAATTGAAACTGTGATTAAAAATCTTCCAACAAACAAAAGTCCAGGACCAGATGGCTTCACAGATGAATTCTATCAAACATTTAGCGAAGAGCTAACACCCATCCTTCTCAAACTCTTCCAAAAAATTGCAGAGAGGGGAACACTCACAAACTCATTCTATGAGGCCACCATCACCCTGATACCAACACCAGACAAAGATACTACAAAAAAAGAAAACTACAGACCAATATCACTGATGAATATAGATGCAAAAATCCTCAAAATACTAGCAAACAGAATCCAACAACACATTAAAAGGATCATACACCATGATCAAGTGGGATTTATCCCAGGGATGCAAGGATTCTTCAATATAGGCAAATCAATCAATGTGATACACCATATTAACAAATTGAAGAAGAAAAACCATATGATCATCTCAATAGATGCAGAACAAGCTTTTGACAAAATTCAACACCCATTTATGATAAAAACTCTCCAGAAAGTGGGCATAGAGGGAACCTACCTCAACATAATAAAGGCCATATACAACAAACCCACAGCAAACATCATTCTCAATGGTGAAAAACTGAAACCATTTCCTCTAAGATCAGGAATAAGACAAGGATGTCCACTCTCACCACTATTATTCAACATAGTTTTGGAAGTCCTAGCCACAGCAATCAGAGAAGAAAAAGAAATAAAAGGAATCCAAATTGGAAAAGAAGAAGTAAAACTGTCACTGTTTGCAGATGACATGATACTATACATAGAGAATCCTAAAGATGCCACCAGAAAACTACTAGAGCTAATCAATGGATTTGGCAAAGTTGCAGGATACAAAATTAATGCACAGAAATCTCTTGCATTCCTATACACTAATGATGAAAAATCTGAAAGAGAAATTAAGGAAACACTCCCATTTACCATTGCAACAAAAAGAATAAAATACCTAGGAATAAACCTACCTAGGGAGACAAAAGACCTGTATGCAGAAAACAGTAAGACACTGATGAAAGAAATTAAAGATGATACCAACAGATGGAGAGATATACCATGTAATTGGATTGGAAGAATCAATATTGTGAAAATGACTATAGTACCCAAAGCAATCTACAGATTCAATGCAATCCCTATCAAATTACCAATGGCATTTTTTTACAGAACTAGAACAAAAAAATCTTAAAATTTGTATGGAGACACAAAAGACCCCAAATAGCCAAAGCAGTCTTGAGGGAAAAAAACGGAGCTGGAGGAATCAGACTCCCTGACTTCACACTATACTACAAAGCTACAGTCATCAAGACAATATGGTACCGGCACAAAAACAGAAATATAGATTAATGGAACAGGATAGAAAGCCCAGAGATAAACCCACGCAACTGTGGTCAACTAATCTATGACACAGGAGGCAAGGATATACAGTGGAGAAAAGACAGTCTCTTCAATAAGTGGTGCTGGGAAAACTGGACAGCTCCATGTAAAGGCATGAAATTAGAACACTCCCTAACACCATACACAAAACTAAACTCAAAATGGATTAGAGCCCTAAATGTAAGACCAGACACTATAAAACTCTTAGAGGAAAACATAGGCAGAACACTCTTTGACATAAATCACAGCAAGATCTTTTTTGATCCACCTCCCAGAGTAATGGAAATAAAAACAAAAATAAACAAATGGGACCTAATGAAACTGAAAAGCTTTTGCACAGCAAAGGAAACTACAAACAAGATGAAAAGACAACCCTCAGAATGGGAGAAAATATTTGCAAACGAATCAACGGACAAAGGATTAATCTCCAAAATATATAAGCAGCTGATGCAGCTCAATATTAAAAAAACAAACAGCCCAATTCAAAAATGGGCAGAAGATCTAAATAGACATTTCTCCAAAGAAGATATACAGATGGCCAAGAAGCACATGAAAAGCTGCTCAACATCACTAATCATTAGAGAAATGCAAATCAAAACTACAATGAGGTATCACCTCACACCGGTTAGAATGGGCATCATCAGAAAATCTACAAACAACAAATGCTGGAGAGGGTGTGGAGAAAAGGGAACCCTCTTGCACTGTTGGTGGGAATGTAAATTGATACAGCCACTATGGAGAACAGTATGGAGGTTCCTTAAAAAACTAAAAATAGAATTACCATATGATACAGCAATCCCACTACTGGGCATATACCCAGAGAAAACCATAATTCAAAAAGACACATGCACTCCAGTGTTCATTGCAGCACTACTTACAATAGCCAGGTCATGGAAGCAACCTAAATGCCCATTGACAGATGAATGGATATAGAAGTTGTGGTACATATATACAATGGAATATTACTCAGCCATGAAAAGGAACGAAATTGGGTCATTTGTAGACATGTGGATGGACCTAGAGACTGTCATACAGAGTGAAGTAAGTCAGAAAGAGAAAAACAAATATTGTATATTAACGCATATATGTGGAATCTAGAAAAATGGTACAGATGAACCGGTTTGCAGGGCAGAAATTGAGACACAGATTTAGAGAACAAACGTATGGACACCAAGGGGGGAATGTGGCGTGGGGTGCTGGTGGTGGGATGAATTGGGAGATTGGGATTGACATGTATACACTGATGTGTATAAAATTGATGACTAATAAGAACCTGCTGCATAAAATAAATAAATAAATAAATAAAATTCAAAAAAAATTGCAATAAGTACATAACTATGAATAATTACTTTAAATGTAAATGGACTGAATTCTCCAGTCAAAAGACATAGAATGGCTAAATGGATAGAAAACCAAAAACAAAAACCCACAAGACTCAACTATAAGCTGCCTACAAGAGACTCACTTCAGAAGTAAGAGCACACACAGACTGAAAGTGAAGGGATGGAGAAAGATATTCCAAGCAAATGAAAACAAGAAGAAAGCTGGAATAGCTATACTCACACCAGACAAAATAGACTTTAAAATAAAGACCATAATAAAAGACAAAGAAGGGCATTACATAGTGATAAAGGGGTCAATCCAACAAGAAGATATAATATTTATAAATATATATGCAGTCTAGGAGCACCAACTTGTATAAAGCAAATATTAACAGACTTGGAGAAATAGACAGCAATACAATAATAGTAGGGGATTTTAACATCCCACTTATACCAACGGGTAGATCATCCAGACAGAAAATCAATAATATACTAAAATGACACATTACATCAGATTGATTTAATATATACATAGCATTCCACCCCAAAACAGCAGAATACACTTTCTTCTCAAGTGCATGTGAAACATTCTGCAGAATAGATCACATGTTAGGCCACAAAACAAGTGTCAATAAATTCAAGAAGACTGAAATCATATTAAGCATCTTTTCCAACCACAATGGTATGAAACTAGAAATCAATTACTAGAAAAAAATGGAAAAACAACAAAAACATGAAGACTAAACAATTTGCTACTGAACAACCAATGGATCATCAAAGAAAGCAAAGGAGCAATTTAAAAATACCTAGAGACAAATGAAAACAGAAATGCAACATACCAAAATTTGTGGGATACAGCAAAAGAAATTCTAAGAGGGAATTTCATAGCAGTACAGGAGTACCTCAAGAAACAAACAAAAAATCTAAAATAAACAATCTAACTTTACACCTAAAGGAACTAGAAAATAAGAGCAAATGAAGCCCAAAATTAATAGAAGGAAAGATATAAAGATCAGAGTGAAAATCAGTGAAATAGTGACTTAAAAAAACAATAGAAAAGATAAACAAAATTGATAAAGCTTTAGCCAAACTCACTAAGACAAAAAGAGGGGGCTTAAATAAATAAAATCAGAAATAAAAGCAGAGAAATTACAACAGATACCACAGAAATATAAAGGATTATAAGAGACTACTATAAACAATCATACACCACTAACTGGACAACCTAGGAGAAAAGGATAGATTCCTAGAAACGTACAATCTTCCAAGACTGAGTCATGAAGAAATAGAAAATCTCAACAGATCAATTACTAGTAAGATGATTGGATCATTAATCAAAAAATTCCCAGTAAACAAAAGTTCAGGACCAGACGGCTTCACAGGTGAACTCTACCAAACATTCAGAGAAGATTTAATACCTATCCTTCTCAAACTCTTCCAAAAATTTGAAGAGGCAGAAACACTTCCAAACTCAGTTTATGAGGTCAGCATTACTCTGATACCAAAACCAGACAAAGAAACCACAAAAAAGAAATTACAGGCCAATATCCCTGATGAACATAGTTGCCAAAATTCTCAACAAAATATTAGCAAACTGAATTCAACAATATACAGCAAGTCCCCTACATACAAATGAGTTCCATTCCAAGAGTACCTTCGTAAGTCCAATTTGTTCTTAAGTCCAACAAAGTTAGCCTAGGTACCCAACTAACACTATCGGCTATATAGTACTGTACTGTAATAGGTTTATAATACTTTTCACACAAATAATACAAAAGAAACAAACAAACATGAAAAATAAAGAAAACATTTTTAATCTTACAGTACAGTACCTTGAAAAGTACAGTAGTACAGTACAACAGCTGGCATACAGGGGCTGGCATCAGGTGAACAGGCAAGAAGAGTTACTGACTGGAGGAGGGAGAGGAGGTGGGAGATGGTAGAGCTGAAGGATCGTCAGCAATAGGAGACGGAGGGCAAGCTGCAGTTTCACTCACGCCTGACGCTGATGGCACAGGTTCTGGTTCCTTGCTGGATTCAATTCTATCTACACTCTTGAAGAAATGATCCAGTAATGTCTGGGTAGTAGCTCTTTTTTTCTCGTCATAGATGACATGGTAGCACTGGATTGCATTCTGAAAGGCTGCCACAACCTTCATGTACAATTCTACGTTCAGGTCCTGTGCCTCAAAAACTAACAGTGCCTCCTCAAATACAGAAAAACCACTTGCCATTTCCTGTGTCATAAATCTCTTCAGCTCTCCAGTTACTTCTTCTACGCCTTGTCTCTCTGTCCATTAAAAATGGACAGAGAAGGATCTCATTTAGATTTGATGGAGAAATCAAAAGCTTTACAGACAAGCAAAAGCTAAGAGAATTCAGCACCACCAAACCAGCTCTACAACAAATGTTAAAGGAACTTCTCTAAGTGGAAAACACAAGAGAAGAAAAGGACCTACAAAAACAAACCCAAAACAATTAAGAAAATGGTCATAGGAACATACATATCGATAATTACCTTAAACGTGAATGGATTAAATGCTCCAGCCAAAAGACACAGGCTTGCTGAATGGATACAAAAACAAGACCCATATATATGCTGTCTACAAGAGACCCACTTTAGACCTAGGGACACATACAGACTGAAAGTGAGGGGATGGAAAAAGATATTCCATGCAAATGGAAATCAAAAGAAAGCTGGAGTAGCTATACTCATATCAGATAAAATAGACTTTAAAATAAAGAATATTACAAGAGACAAGGAAGGACACTACATAATGATCAAGGGATCAATCCAAGAAGAAGATATAACAATTATAAATATATATGCACCCAACATAGGAGCACCTCATTACATAAGGCAATTGCTAACAGCTATAAAAGAGGAAATTGATAGTAACACAATAATAGTGGGGGACTTTAACACCTCACTTACACCAATGGACAGATCATCCAAAATGAAAATAAATAAGGAAACAGAAGCTTTAAATGACACAATAGACCAGATCGATTTAATTGATATTTATAGGACATTCCATCCAAAAACAGCAGATTACACGTTCTTCTCAAGTGCGCACGGAACATTCTCCAGGATAGATCACATCTTGGGTCACAAATCAAGCCTCAGTAAATTTAAGAAAATTGAAATCATATCAAGCATCTTTTCTGACCACAACGCTATGAGATTAGAAATGAATTACAGGGGAAAAAGCATAAAAAACACAAACACATGGAGGCTAAACAATACGTTACTAAATAACCAAGAGATTACTGAAGAAATCAAAGAGGAAATCAAAAAATACGTAGAGACAAATGACAATGAAAACACGACAACCCAAAACCTATGGGATGCTGCAAAAGCAGTTCTAAGAGGGAAGTTTATAGCTATACAAGCCTACCTAAAGAAACAAGAAAAATCTCAAGTAAAGAATCTAACCTTACACCTAAAGAAACTAGAGAAAGAAGAACAAACAAAACCCAAAGTTAGCAGAAGGAAAGAAATCATAAAGATCAGAGCGGAAATAAATGAAATAGAAATAAAGAAAACAATAGCAAAGATCAATAAAACTAAAAGCTGGTTCTTTGAGAAGATAAACAAAATTGATAAGCCATTAGCCAGACTCATCAAGAAAAAGAGGGAGAGGACTCAAATCAATAAAATCAGAAATGAAAAAGGAGAAGTTACAACAGACACCGCAGAAATACAAAGCATCCTAAGAGACTACTACAAGCAACTTTATGCCAATAAAATGGACAACCTGGAAGAAATGGACAAATTCTTAGAAAGGTATAACCTTCCAAGACTGAACCAGGAAGAAGCAGAAAATATGAACAGACCAATCACAAGTAATGAAATTGAAACTGTGATTAAAAATCTTCCAACAAACATAAGTCCAGGACCAGATGGCTTCACAGGTGAATTCTATCAAACATTTAGAGAAGAGCTAACACCTATCCTTCTCAAACTCTTCCAAAAAATTGCAGAGGAAGGAACACTCCCAAACTCATTCTATGAGGCCACCATCACCCTGATACCAAAACCAGACAAAGACACTACAAAAAAAGAAAATTACAGACCAATATCACTGATGAATATAGATGCAAAAATCCTCAACAAAATACTAGCAAACAGAATCCAACAACACATTAAAAGGATCATACACCACGATCAAGTGGGATTTATCCCAGGGATGCAAGGATTCTTCAATATACGCAAATCAATCAATGTGATACACCATATTAACACATTGAAGAAGAAAAACCATATGATCATCTCAATAGATGCAGAACAAGCTTTTGACAAAATTCAACACCCATTTATGATAAAAACTCTCCAGAAAGTAGGCATAGAGGGAACCTACCTCAACATAATAAAGGCCATATATGACAAACCCACAGCAAACATCATTCTCAACGGTGAAAAACTGAAAGCATTTCCTCTAAGATCAGGAACGAGACAAGGATGTCCACTGTCACCACTATTATTCAACATAGTTCTGGAAGTCCTAGCCACGGCAATCAGAGAAGAAAAAGAAATAAAAGGAATACAAATTGGAAAAGAAGAAGTAAAACTGTCACTGTTTGCAGATGACATGATACTATACATAGAGAATCCTAAAACTGCCACCAGAAAACTGCTAGAGCTAATTAATGAATATGGTAAAGTTGCAGGATACAAAATTAATGCACAGAAATCTCTTGCATTCCTATACACTAATGATGAAAAATCTGAAAGAGAAATTATGGAAACACTCCCATTTACCATTGCAACAAAAAGAATAAAATACCTAGGAATAAACCTACCTAGGGAGACAAAAGACCTGTATGCAGAAAACTATAAGACACTGATGAAAGAAATTAAAGATGATACCAACAGATGGAGAGATATACCATGTTCTTGGATTGGAAGAATCAACATTGTGAAAATGACTATACTACCCAAAGCAATCTACAGATTCAATGCAATCCCTATCAAATTACCAATGGCATTTTTTACGGAGCTAGAAAAAATCATCTTAAAATTTGTATGGAGACACAAAAGACCCCGAATAGCCAAAGCAGTCTTGAGGGAAAAAAACGGAGCTGGAGGAATCAGACTCCCTGACTTCAGACTATACTACAAAGCTACAGTAATCAAGACAATATGGTACTGGCACAAAAACAGAAACATAGATCAATGGAACAAGATAGAAAGCCCAGAGATAAACCCACGCACCTATGGTCAACTAATCTATGACAAAGGAGGCAAAGATATACGATGGAGAAAAGACAGTCTCTTCAATAAGTGGTGCTGGGAAAACTGGACAGCTACATGTAAAAGAATGAAATTAGAATACTCCCTAACACCATACACAAAAATAAACTCAAAATGGATTACAGACCTAAATGTAAGACTGGACACTATAAAACTCTTAGAGGAAAACATAGGCAGAACACTCTTTGACATAAATCACAGCAAGATCTTTTTTGATCCACCTCCCAGAGTAATGGAAATAAAAACAAAAATAAACAAATGGGACCTAATGAAACTTCAAAGCTTTTGCACAGCAAAGGAAACCATAAACAAGACGAAAAGACAACCCTCAGAATGGGAGAAAATATTTGCAAACGAATCAACGGACAAAGGATTAATCTCCAAAATATATAAACAGCTCATTCAGCTCAATATTAAAGAAACAAACACCCCAATCCAAAAATGGGCAGAAGACCTAAATAGACATTTCTCCAAAGAAGACATACAGACGGCCAAGAAGCACATGAAAAGATGCTCAACATCACTAATTATTAGAGAAATGCAAATCAAAACTACAATGAGGTATCACCTCACACCAATTAGAATGGGCATCATCAGAAAATCTACAAACAACAAATGCTGGAGAGGGTGTGGAGAAAAGGGAACCCTCTTGCACTGTTGGTGGGAATGTAAATTGATACAGCCACTATGGAGAACAGTATGGAGGTTCCTTAAAAAACTAAAAATAGAATTACCATATGACCCAGCAATCCCACTACTGGGCATATACCCAGAGAAAACCGTAATTCAAAAAGACACATGCACCCGAATGTTCATTGCAGCACTATTTACAATAGCCAGGTCATGGAAGCAACCTAAATGCCCATCAACAGACAAATGGATAAAGAAGTTGTGGTACATATATACAATGGAATATTACTCAGCCATAAAAAGGAACGAAATTGAGTCATTTGTTGAGACGTGGATGAATCTAGAGACTGTCATACAGAGTGAAGTAAGTCAGAAAGAGAAAAACAAATATTGTATATTAACGCATGTATGTGGAACCTAGAAAAATGGTACAGATGAGCCGGTTTGCAGGGCAGAAGTTGAGACACAGATGTAGAGAACAGACATATGGACACCAAGGGGGGAAAACTGCGGTGGGGTGGGGATGGTGGTGTGCTGAATTGGGCGATTGGGATTGACATGTATACACTGATGTGTATAAAATTGATGACTAATAAGAACCTGCAGTATAAACAAACAAACAAAACAACTAAAAAAAAAAAAAAAAAAAATGGACAGAGGAGGGCTTCCCTGGTGACGCAGTGGTTGAGAATCTGCCTGCCAATGCAGGGGACACGGGTTCGACCCCTGGTCTGGGAAGATCCCACATGCCGCAGAGCAACTAGGCCTGTGAGCCACAATTACTGAGCCTGTGCGTCTGGAGCCTGTGCTCCGCAACGAGAGGCCGCGACAGTGAGAGGCCCGCGCACTGCGATGAAGAGTGGCCCCCGCTCGCCGCAACTAGAGAAAGCCCTCGCACAGAAACGAAGACCCAACACAGCCATAAATAAAATAAATAAATAAACATAGAACAAAAAACCTGTTTAAAAATGGACAGAGAATATGAATACATATTTTTCCAAAGACATACTGATGGCCAAGAGGCACGTGAAAAGATGCTCGAGATCACTAATCACCAGGGAAATGCAAATCAAAACCACAGTGAGATCACCTCTCCTGTCAGAATGGTTATTATCAAAAGGATAAAAAATAATAAGTATTGGTGAGGAAGTGGAGAAAAGGGAACCCTCATGCACTGTTGATGGGAATGTAAACTGATGTAACCAGTATGGAAAACAGTATGGAAGTTCCTCAAAAAAATTAAAAATAGAACCACCATAGGTTTCAGCAATTCCACTTCTGGGTTTCTATTTGAAGGAAATGAAAATAATTCAAAAGCATATATGCACCCCTATGTTCACTGTAGCATTATTTACAGTAGGCAAAATATAGAAACGATCTAAGTGTTCATTGATGAATGAATGGAGAAAGAAGGTGTCTCCCTCTCTCTCTCTCTGTCTGCTCTCACATACACACACTGGAATACTACTCAGCCATAAAAAAGAAGTAAATCTTGCCATTTGTGATAACATGAATGGACCTAGAGGGTATTTTGCTAAGTGAAATAAGTCAGACAGAGAAAGATAAATATTGTTTGATTTCACTTACTTGTGGAATCTAAAAAACAAAACAAACAAAACAAAACCCAGACTCATAGATACAGAGAACAAACAGGTGGTTGCCAGAAGGGAGGAAGATAAAGGGGATTAAGAGGTACAAACTTCCAGTTATAAATAAATAAGTCACAGGGATGTAATGTACAGCATGGGGAATATAGTCAATTACATTGTACTGACTTTGTATGGTGACAGATGGTAACTAAACTTATTGTGATGGTATTTCACAATGTATGCAAATGTCAAATCACTACGTTGTGCACATAATATAAGATTGTATATTATATAATACTGTATATAGTTCAATAAAAAAGTTTCTAGTACAGCATGGTGTCACATCTAAGACCACATTGACCACCACAAATGTTAAATGCAAATCTATGCATGTCTAGGCACGAAAATATTAGTCCAAAAACTCTTTATAAATTAGAAGAAAGCTTTTACGAAGTGGTTTTAACTCTCTCTCTCTCCTCTTAGTCTGGACCTGAATTTTAGCACCTTTTAAAAATTATTTATTTATTTGTTTATTTTTGGCTGCATTGGGTCTTCGTTGCTGCTTGCCGGCTTTCTCTAGTTGCAGCGAGCGGGGGCTACTCTTCGTTGCAGTGCGCGGGCTTCTCATTGCAGTGGCTTCTCTTTGTTGTGGAGCACGGGCTCTAGGCTCGCGGGCTTCAGTAATTGTGGCACTCGGGCTCAGTAATTGTGGCTCATGGGCTCTACAGCGTGGCTCAGTAGTTGTGGCACACGGGCTTAGTTGCTCCGTGGTATGTGGGATCTTCCCGGACCAGAGCTTGAACCCATGTCCCCCGCATTGGCAGGTGGATTCTTAACCACTGCGCCACCAGGGAAGCCCCTTTAGCACCTTTTACAATATAATTATTTGTTTTCTTTGCCCATCTTCTCTACAAGTCATTGGCTTCTTCAAAAGCTTAGGATGCATTTTGAAAAAACAAACACTTGGAACATAAAAAAAAAAAGCTTAGGATGTATATTATTATATTCCTCAGGCTAACACAATAATTGGTACATAGAAAGAATTGACCAAATATTTGTCAAATGAATACATTCAACAGTAATCTGAGAGTATAAAGTATGATTACCATAAAATGATAAGCAAAGCTTTCTTTATATTATCTAAATTCTGACATAAGCACACTACTCCTTGACAAGGAATTGTCTTGTTCCCTGCATTACGGTACTGTTTCCCCAATGTTTATATAAATTACGGTTACAATCAGGAAACCTCTGACTTAAAACCTGAATACAAAAGGGTAAAGGTTGCATAAATTGTTGAAATTTTAACCTTTATCTCAACCTTTACAAACTTTATAAATTATTGTAATTTTAATCATCACCAAAGATGTTCAAAATTGTCTTTGAAAGACAGTTAATTTCAGGTGGTGGTATTGATACAATTCTATAGCCATGTTGAAGTATCTTAAGAGGAACTTACACCACAATGATACATATATATGTATAAAACTTACATATCAAGATTTATTTATATTTAAATAAAAGTTTCAGACCAAGATTAAAGCAATGTATTAATTTATACTGAATATTTAGTAAATCTATGAGAAAAACATTAAATAACCTTCATATCTATCTTATTTTTTTACTCTTCTCCATGTCACTCTTGACCCTTTCAACTCACCAGAAAATAATTAATATTCTACACCCACAGTGATAAGAAGTCCCATTAGGTCACGGTGACCCACTTCTTCTAATTCCATGAATAGGAAAATCAGACCTTTCTTCTAGTTGCATATAATATGTGTATTAATTGTTCCTGATGCTACTGCCTGAAATAGGCTCCCAGCCTAGTGTATAATGAAGTTAATCCCTTTCCTAAACTGAGCTGGCCACGTGGTGCTGTGAAGTCCATAGCAGGTGAGCACTGCTTCCCAAGATTGTTGATAAGTAAAAATCAAAATGAGACAAGTTATTAGTCAAGAAAATTATTATGTAATATTACAACTATATGACAGTAATAGTAAGATTCTATCATTACTACACTGGCAACAACATTATGGAAACCCTGTGATAACATTGACTATTTATTGAACATTTAATATATGCCAGGCCCTAGGCTAAATGCTTTTCAAGCAGTATCTCATTGAATTCTCACTAAAACCTGAACTACTCGATTGTGATAGAGAAGTGGGCAAACTAACATGAATTTTAAGTACAAAAATAAAATATGGGATGAACTAAACCACTTCAAATTCTTATTGGAAAAAAGAATTCCTTCTTCCCCTTTGCCTGCCCAATCTACAGCACAATGATAGCAAAAAAAAAAAAAGATGATTCATTTAACAATATCTAAATTAAACTACTTGTATTCATGAGAAATATAAGTGATTAAATGTCTGTGACTGATTATCCAAGAAGCAAGTGGTGTCGCCTTCATGATAGTCTATGATTGTGATGACTTAATATATTTATAAAATCATAATTTCTGTCTAACCAGCAAGAATGAAACAAATCTAGAATATGTTTGCTCTAGTTTGTATGCCCTGAAGAATGATAAGTTAATAAAAAAAATGATTCTTCAAGACAGCAGAAGACAAGCCATGGACTAAGAAAATATTTGCAAAGGACATATCTGACAAAGGACTGCTATCTAAAATATACACAGCACTCTTAAAGCCTAACAGTAAGAAAAATAAACAATCCAAATTTAAAACTGGGAAAAGACTTGAACAGACACTTCGCCAAACAAGATAGTTAGCAAATAAGGATATGAAAAGAGGCTCCCACATCATATGTCATTAGGAAGCTGCAAATAAAAACAACAATGAAATAACACTACACACCTATTAGAATGGCCAGACTCCAAAACACAGCACCAAAGGCTGACAAGGGTGTGGAGCTGCGGGAACTCTCATTCATTGCAGGTCGGACTGCAAAATGGTACCCCTCCTTTGGAAGACAGTTTGGTAGTTTCTTACAAAAGCAAATATACTCCTGCCACATGAGCAATTTGTTCCTGGGTATTTACCCAAAGGAGTTGTAAACTTATGTCCACACGAAAACCTGCACACGGATGTTTATAACAGCTTTATTCAAAAATCATATTTAAGTTCAAACTGCAGGAGATTTATAGATGTATACAGGGATCGGCATGGTATTAGTAATGTTCCTTAATCCAGGAATCCACGGCAGGCCCCTCTGGATTTAAAGTCATTAACTTCTATTATTGTCACAGTGCCTGACCAGGAGCCCCTAATCTGATTATCTCTCCTGCTATTCTAACCAGATCTATTCCAGCACTGTCTTATAACAAGTGAAAATTAATTCCTAATATAAAACAATAAAAGCTAATATAGAAAGTTCTTTGAATTTATTGTGCTATTAAATAAATTTTGAAGTGCTTCAGTACTTGGTTAAGAAATCACGCTCTTTCCTTTCGTGATTTTCTTTGCCTGAATTCAAATTACTAGTCTATTAGTCCACAATCAATAATATCAGGACAGAAGAAGTACAATTAACACCACAACAACTCTTTAATTTGAAGGTTTCCCTCTGCACTGGAGGTTTTATTTCCATCTCCTTATAAATATTTTCTAAGGAGGTCCCAAATTCAGAGCATCATTATAAGTGATTTGTGATGAATCATAATATACTAGCTAAGTGTCAATACACTGAATGCTTTACTAAGCAGTTAATATATACAGAGTATTATATTATTTTTAAATTTAAAGATGCATAATACAATCAATTCACAAGAAAGGTTCTACTATTTTCTAACTATAGCAAAACCACTTCAGAAGTAGGTTTTAAGCTATGAATAGAAAACAAGAAGAAAATCATGAATTGTCTTAAATAAGTAAAAAAATAGTTTGTTTCTTTGGGAGGGAAAAATTATCTTTTTTTGGAGATGAACATAAAAACAGATTGTGGATCACTTGCAACTAGAAAAAAAGCCTAGGGCAGTGATACTCTTTTTATGGCTGTGGAGAGAATAACAACCCTGCAAACTACCTAACCCTCCCCATTACTACCACAAAATAAATTAAGAAATAAAAATAAAACAATTCTATCAGATCTGAGGAAGAATGAACTTTTAAGGAGATGCCAAGAAAAATGCAAGGAGTTCACATTAAGCAATTTCTATGAGCTAGACACTATACTAAATATTTTGGATACATTCTTCTATTTAATTCTTATATATTAACTCTTCGAGTTAGATATTATTATCTCCATTTTATAGATGAGGAAACAGAAAGATTGAGTTGTTGAAGGTTATATCAGTAACACAGCTCAGATTTGAAATCCCCCCTTGTTTCAAGAATGTTTTCTTTTTTAGAAATATTAAAAAGCCTTCTGATTCAAGATGGTAGATCAAGGTCACCTGTTTATATTCATTCCCTCTCAAGGCTCTATTTCAAAGATAGTAAAAGATTGGTAAAATGTCCAAACCCACAACAATGGGGAGAATATGAAGGGGCCACAGCAGGTGAGAGATTTCAACAATTTTCTGGAACATGGAAATTGGGTAGTTAAATTACGGAAGCATGAAGCAGAGTAGAGGAAGCTGTCACCAAGTCACAGGCAGAGGTGGCTCTAGTGAAGCAGGGAGCTGGCTTTCCCTCCATTACCCCCAGAAAATGCCAAACTGATGGAGGCTGGGGATGAAAAGTTGAATTGAAAAAAGGGGTTTGGAAAGCCTGTATATGGAACAATCAAAACCCCCATTCCTTTCTACCACTCTCGTCCATAAAATTCATAGTATTACAGCACCAACTTTCACTTCTGATACCCTCACTGACAAAAAGGAAAGCTTATCTCTTGAAAGAAATTATGGTGAGAACTAATGCAAATAATATAGGTGTTGGTGCCTCAAAATACAGTCCTCCTCATTCTGGCATGGGGAGGTCCCCAGCGTAACAGCCAGCTCCTGTTCCAAATATGCACCCATATCACGAGGTCAGCACTGGTCTCTGCTGACAGCAAGCTGGGCACTCAGCAGTGGTCCAGCCAGACCAGCCTTGCTGAGAAGTCCATACCGTTTAAGCCCCAGTACAACCTTCCGTTTTGTAGGTATTGGTTTCCTGTGGCCGCTGGAACAAATGACCACAATACTCTTGAGTTAAAACAAGAGAAATTTATTTTCTCACAGTCTGGGGGGGACAGAAGTCTGAAATCAAGGCGTCAACAGGGCCATATTCCTTCTGGAGGCTCTAGAGGAGAATACGTTCCTTGCCTCTTCCAGCTTCTAGTGGCGTCCAGCATTCCTGACCAGCATTGCTCCAATCTCTGCCTGCATCTTCACATCACCTTCTCCTCTTTGTGTGTGTCGCATCTCCCTGTTATCAGAACACCTGTGATGGCATTTAAGGCCCACATAGATAATGCAGGGTTATCTCCTTATCTTCAGATCCTCAACTTAACCAGATCTCCATGGACTCTTTTATCAAACAGGGTAACATTTACATGTTCCCGGGCTTAGGCCCTGATACCTTTGGGGGCCACCATTTAGCCCATTACATTCCACCCTGCTCATTTTGTTTACGAGCCCAGTGAGCACATACAGGGTGGCTAGGAAAAGAGGTTAATATCCATAGAACATCCAGGGTGCCCTGTCCCTCTGTTTATTGAGAACCTCTTCTACAGTGGGTGCCTTTGGTAAGCATTTACAGAGGACACCAATAATGTCACACTCAGAGCTTCTCAGCACTTCTTTGCATCAATCCTCAATTTTACTCCTTACAAGTTACTGAACACCTGGCCAAACCTTTATCAACTACCCAAAAGCCAATGTAAATTCATAACTTTGGTAATTTCTAGGAACAGTGGACGACCAGATGTACTTCCCAAAGTCCTTTCATTGGGAGGATCTTCCTTCCACACATCTTTCAGGGCTAGTCCTAAATGAAGCTGTAACACTGCCACAGTGCATTTCCAGCTTGTTTGCATATATTATGTGGAACAGTTTGTAACCAGGCTCAGTTATTTTCTTTTTCAGTTTCTCAATCAGGGTTCCAGCATAAATTAAAATTTATCCCAGATGGTTTAAATGAAGAGCCTTTAATAAAGAGATTGTTTATAGAGGTGTAGGCAAGGTTAAAGGAACAAAGGATGGTGAGGTACCCAGACACTAGCAAGGGTATGATGTTACTATCACCCCTAGACGTGAAGAAACAAGAGAAGAAAACAGTGCTCCTGGAGCTCCGTGGGAATTAAAACTATGGTAAGAGACTTGCCAGCAGTAGCTGTGGCTGTGGAGAGAGGTAGCTAGGGTCAGAGATGTAACACCCAAGCAGGGAGAAAGCACGGAACAGATGTTCTACCCACTCTATCCATCCACGTATTGATCTCCTATTGATTGGAACCAACTGGAAGCCAGCTGACAAGGGAGACAAAGTGAAGCAGTGTCCATATGCGTCAGTATCCTAGGACACAAAACAAGGCAGAAGGGATCAGAGGTGTGCAAACACAATCGACCTACACTTCAAAGGAACTTTCAAGAGGTCAATCACGTGGGTTGAGGGAAAAGTGACACTGCAGCAGGAATGATGTAGTGGTAGTGTGAGGCACTGCCCATGCCACTTACCTGTGGCTTCATAACCTTCCACGTGATGAAGGATGCTGCTGTGCATGCCTTAGTTTATGACATGGTGAATCAGATAATACCCAGTCCATGACAGGCAGCTCGGCTTACGTGATCATGTGATAGTCCGTGATCAGATACACAAATTTCTGCCATGGTCCAAAAGTGGTCCAGGATCTGTTTCTTAAAAGAAAAGTTATTTGGAGACTAGGTTGTGGCTTTGCTCTAAAACCCTAGAAGACTGCACTGTAATTCTAAATTAAGGCTGACCAGAGGCCCCTATAGGACTGCTTTCTGTCAGATTTTTCAAGAACCATTTGATCTGTTGGATCTTAAGGCTCAAATAGCAGAGTAACTTGCACTGCAGTCCATAGTAGGAACAAAGCCTTCTCTTACTCTGGCTCCATTCAGAACTGGCAGCCTGATGGGTTACTTGATAAGTGGGTCAAAGCAGCTCCCTCAGATGTATGTATGTTGGGCTTCCCTGATGGCACAGTGGTTAAGAATCCGCCTGCCAATGCAGGGGACACGGGTTCGAGCCCTGGTCCGGGAAGATCTCACATGCCGCGGAGCAACTAAGCCCGTGCGCCCCAACTACTGAGCCTGTGCTCTAGAGCCCGGGAGCCACAACTACTGAAGCCCACGTGCCACAACTACTGAAGCCCACGCACCTAGAGCCTGTGCTCCACAACAAGAGAAGCCCCCACAATGAGAAGCCTGCGCACCGCAACGAAGAGTAGCCCCCACTTGCTGCAACTAGAGAAAGCCCACGCACAGCAACGAAGACCCAACGGAGCCATAAATAAATAAATAGATAGATTAAAAAAAAAAAAAAAGAGTATGTATGTTGTTTCAAAGGTCCAGTGAAATTTACCAATCTAAGAAATTCACCTCTTTAATAGTGATGGGTAACAAAGTATAGCAATTGTCTTTCACTGAGGAGGAAAACTCTCAACCTGCTAGAGACCACTGGCCTGCCCCAAACTATTGATGTCATGGCCCTTGAATTTACATGCCTCCCTCCCCCACCACCCCTTGGGCACACCTGTTCCTCACCAAGGAATCATGGTACTCTCTACCTCCTACTCACCATATCTAATAGTATGATGGACCAAAGCAATATCTTATGGCGTGATGAGACCAACAGGGTTCCTAGATTACTGCAGGATACTGGATAATTGACACTCTCCTGCAGTAAGATCACAAAGGAATAAAGGGGAAAGAAACTACTTCTGTTATCTCTGTATTGGAAAGGAGAAGAAAAACATTTAATAGATTACTAGCTAAATATCAGATGCCAAAATTATACTGATTTGCTTCAGTTAATTGACTACGTCTAGAACAGCCATTGAACTCAGAGTAACATGATGAAGTTAATGATAATCCACTGTCATTCTCCAAGACTCTCCAATTTCTGGTCGGGTCAAAGAGGAGAGTTAAATGAGTATATGATAAAAATCATCACTCCTGAACCTTCATGCCTATGATGCTGGCATGAACCTCTAACATTCACCTAGAAATGTGGCATTGCTTTTGGTCCACTGTTTCAGGAAGGAGGGGATATTTTAGGGGCTTTGACTTGGGCCTTTAATCCGTATTAGCCCTCATTCCATGAGACAGGGAACCAATGTCGAGATTCAGCCAAAGACTGAGAATGACTAATCCACTATACGTTCAGGAACCAGAGAGGATAGGTTCGGGGATCCTCAGGGCCACTGTGAGATGGACTCAGGCCAAAACTACATTTACCACCTGGCCTCCTTAAGCCCGTTTTGACTGATGGTCACAGTAGCAATTTGGGTGCCCGATGATCAGCATCTGCTCAGTGTCCTAGTAATTCGCCCAAAGTCTGCTTATCACCCTTCCCTTTTGGCAAAAGCTAGTAGAATTTACAGTGCATCCTTGTGACAATGTCACAGGGCATTTTCTCAAGGGAATCCAACATTCCCTTCATTTAGGAAGCTCGGGGTCTATGAACTGACTCGGGAATGAAAATTGGTGAGGGGACTCTATTGTGGTGACTCGAGCCATGCCTGTGTTCACTAACTTTAGAGTGAGGAATAGAAATCAAGTAGGTTGCCTATCTATTTCAGTCCTAGGGACATCCTAATAAATTAGCTGCCACCATAGATATTCATGGATAAAGCCATTTTAATAACCACTGAGGGGAATTCCCTGGAGGTCCAGTGGTTAAGACTCTGCGCTTCCACTGCAGGGGGGCACAGGTTTGATCCCTGGTCGGGGAACTAAGATCCAGAAAGCCACATGGTGGGGCCGATAATAATAATAAGCACTCAGACTCAGCTGCCCATTACTGTAACCATGTCCACTTTGTTTCTGGCATTTAAGTACTGGCATTTGGCCTCTGGCAATCTGCAATACCATCATTCCTACTGAAGTCAGGGAATGCATTTCAGAGACAGTACCTTCCCTCCTTCATCATCCTGAGGGGGATCAGAATACGTCACCCCAAAATACGCCACTTTGACATAAAGATTATTTTGAGCTGAAGGCAACTGAGAAAAAGCAGACACAGGGAAGAGCTCTCTGCCCTCCCTCTGACTGCTTAACAGCAGGGCATCAATTTCCCTTGTGAAGCTGTCCCCCTCTCCTGTATCAGGAAAAGGAGAACAATTCTTATCCCTGAAAACAGAGAAGGCACAGAGGTGAGTCTGCATTAAAAAACCTTATGAAATAACCCTTATCTACCACGAGTTTCCCCCATATGTCTCCTAGTTACTTTCCCACAATGTATCAGCCCTAGAAGCCCATACTCCCTTTCCTTTGTCTAGTCACTTCTCCACAATTTATTTCCTTTTGTTAAAATGGTATATAACCCCCAAGTATAACCACTTCTTTGGGTTTTTCACTTCTTCACCTATGCATGTAAAATTTAAAATATTAACAACAAAAGCTATAAACTTTTTCTCCTGTTAATCTGTCTTTTATCAGTTTAATTCGCAGGTCTCAGCCACCAACCTAAGAGGGTAGAGGAAAGGTTTTCCTCTTTACAATACACAGCCTACAGAAAATAGCCACTACAGAAGCTTTCAAGGACGTATCACCAATGTGCATTTACCAATGTATTTCTCAAATACAGTGAGAGAGTTATCAAGTGGGCTGCACATGATAAATAATCTCCAGCATTCCTAATGCCCTAAGCCTTTGGATTCTCTCCTCCATTATTGCAATGAATTTCTAACGTATGTCTCACTTTGATGTAGGCCATCAATGATTCCAGGTTTTCCTGATTCCAGGTTAAACAGTTGACAAATCATTAAAGCTACTCCTCACTGTTGAGCTATGTCCTCAAATTAAGAATTTCTGGTAAGTGAAACCATATTAATAATTTCAGCCCCTAAAAAATTTTTTAAAAATAATTTCAGTCCAACCCAAAGATATGTTTCTTTCTGCTTGCTTTGCACTCATAGAATCAATTCTTACATATTTCTGCAGGGGAAAATTAGCCAAATCCTCTAATTCTAAGCTATCTCTTCCCAGGATAGATTCTGTATTTTTCCCCCTGGGGCATGCTGTGATCTAGTTCTCCTTATAGATCTGATGACACTGAAAGATCAGAAAGCAGACACAAGGAAGATCAGCATTGCTTTGGAAGGTAACTACCTTGGTTGAAGTGCCTTACAGGATGTCAAGCAGCAAAGGACTAATATCTGACGAGGAAGAAAGTGCTGCTTTTCTTGGCTAGAAATATTCAATAGGATTTAGAGATTCAGGTTCTCAGATTCATCCAAACCCATCCATATGTCCCTATTCCAATTCTTTGGGTCCCACTCTTTCCCAGTTAGTACCACAACTTTCACTTATTGTGGCTGTGAACTTCAGTGGTAATTCTGCAACCCACTTTGGATCAAACTTTGGATCTCATTTTAAGACGTTTCAGATCTGTCGCTGCAAGATATGAGAGGGCCTCTCAGGGAAGCCAAGAATGAGCTAATTTCCTTTCTGTAAAGCTCTGTAGGACAATCAGAAGCAGCCATCTCACTCGTCTTTATATTCCTCATTTCTATCATAATATTTCAATGCTGCAGCCACTCTGTCTGCCAAAGACTTTGCTTTCAATAGTTATTTCGTTGTAGGTGACCGTAGGTGAAAAAGTCAGCTATTTGCTTCATGGAAAACAGTATCTCGTTTCCCGCTGGTCATGAAGTTGTCACTGCCTATAAACTCAACTAGGTCAGATAACCAATTCCATATTCTTACCTTAGGCAGTCCATTTCCTGATTACATTTTGGTGCTGAATACTTAATTAGGTAAGGTTCACTGCATGAAACAGATACCACTCAAGGTATTTCAAGCAGAAAGAGCTTTAATTCAAAGGATTAGATGCTTACATGATTACTGGTAACTTGGAAGAATAAAAGTCAGGAGGTCACTCCCTAAGTCTCTGACTTCAAATTCATATGACCACATCTGCCATGATTGCTATCACCATTACCACTTCCTGCCTTCACACAATTGGTGCCAAGATAGTAGAACACGTAGTTCAGCTGTTGCCAACACTTATTTATCTCTGTAAGGAGTCTATTTATATGATTGCATTATTACAGAAGGATGGCACCCACCTCCAAATTCTGCCTTCCAAAAATTTCATGAGTGCCTCACATTGACAAAACCTAAATTCGTGAGTCTGAGAGATGTAATTTTTAGTCCTCCAGACTGTAACACCAGGAGAGGGAAGGAGGAAGAACATTTCAAAGGGTTAGGAATGGATTCATAGAGCCAGTAAACATCTAGCACACTAACCTAAAGATGCCGCTGGATTTCTGAAGTAGTTAATATGTAGGGAAGACTCTAGGATGTAAACTCCAAATCTCACCTCTAAGTTAGAAATTTGTTCCCCCAAGTCATCTGGCTGCACTTTTGCCTCACAAGCTCCCATACTTTTTTTTCTGGCAAAAAAGACCAGACACCACTTTTACAAGGGCTGGCAGTAATAATTCAAGCCCAATGAAAACATGTAAATGTTGCTGAATAAATATAGCTTTGATGTGACCATGTAACATTTTTATTAAATTTTCACTATGAGACCTGAACTCGAAAAATATTTGAAATCCAACCGTATGTGAAGTTGATAAACCCTCTCTCTCTCTCTCCCCATATGTGTGTGTGTGTGTGTGTGTGTATAACCTGCTTAGAAAAATTTTAAGGTTGTATTTGATTCCCAGATTTATTAGTGAAATTAGAACACAAGTCATATTCAAAGGCGAGGTGTGTATGTCACTTACATAATACTATGCAAGACTCATAAGCAACCCACCCTCTCATTACCAAATAGCTTGGTAATCACTATTCTTGAAAGACTGGTTCTTAGGATAGCTTCCTCACAGGGAGGAGAAACTCAGTTTAAACTTGATGCATCAGGGAAGACAAAGAAGGAATCTCAACTGGATGCTTTCCTTTCTCCTCGTGGCAAATTCAAAGAAAAAAAAAAACTGAGGAAAGGAACCACCTAACCGGCTTCTCTAAAATTGCAGAAAAGGGATTCAGGGATATGTGGAGACTGCCAGAGGATACGGAACACTCCTGTGGGCTGACAGATACTCTTTACAGCCCACAGTCTTGTATTTAAAGTGGGATATCCAATAATTTCAAGACACTATCTTTTTAGAGATGGCTGTATTATTTAAAACTTCCAAGAGTTTTTAGTCTTACAGTGGCTTTTAACTGGGACGTATTCTTTGTGCAGATGTTCAATTACAACATGACCTCCTGATAGCGGCATTAGATTATTATAATTAGGTAGAGCGATATCAAGTGATTTGTTTCAGCATGCATTTATTCTTAAAGGAGATAATTGCTTTAACGTCACTTTCGCTGGGAAAACCTCACCTATGAGAATGGGGAAAATAAAAAAATTCTAGTTGAATTTTCCATTTAAGACCAGGCATAAAGGTGGGGAGGAAAATGTGTTCACATGTGGACATGTAAATATGTCTTTATGTGGTAACATGAAAAAGACAAAGAAAAACGGAGACCTAAGTTCTGGGCTTTTTTTTTTAACAGGTAGAAAAATGTTTAATTTCTCAAAGGATACAGCAAAACTTAGACCTATAAGTCTAAAAGAACACCAAGAGATAATTCAGATCATCCCTTGCCCACCTAAAATTCCTGGTAATTAATCACCATTTAAACACAGCTATTACCATCTCTTAATGTGTCACAGTGCTCTTTTAGTGATATATTCCAAAACCTCAGTCTTCATCTGGTATTTGTTCTGTATATCAATTATAACTTTTAATTTAGACCTCTGAGTCCCCTTCAGGAATGTAGAGTTGTTACATCCTCCTATTTTAAAAACTTTAAAAAAAAAAAAAAAGCTGTGCCTTTCAATTCACGGCCGTGCCTTCCCTCTGTAATTTATATCAGGAAAACCGACTTGAAAAATACTTGTGTGACTTGTAGTGTTTTGAAACAAGAGAAATGTTTCTACATCTCTCCCTTTTCACAATGATTCTTCTGGTTCAGCGGTCCTCTGTCTAAAATACCTAAGATTAAGGATGGATTCTAAAATACACTATCAAGGACTTGCTTTCCAAGGTTACCTGTCAAAATTGCTTACGTGCGGAGTGGCAGGTGACCAATCTCATTAAGCAGGTTTTGCGTTTACTGCTCAGATGCTGGGCGCCTGTGCAGCTAGCTCAGCATCTCGGTGCTCCTCAGCTCTGTGACCCTATTTACCATCCAGCAGGATCCTGAGTCACTGAGTATTGTACGGAGCATGCCACTTACATCCTGTACATCTGTAGTCATCTCTTTCTCAGTAAGGACAGTGCTACGAGTAGGGCTGGCTGAGATTAAGGCTATAACAAGGAAAGAGCCGAGAGACTGTGAACAGCTCAGTGTGCTGTCACATTCTTAGGAAGGTGGGATTCAAAAGCAATGCCCCAACGGTCAATATATAATGCCTGAATTATATTATCAAATGGATACAGCAGCAAAAATCACCTCCATCTCTAGGTTCTCTTTCTTATTTACAGGGTATCCCTATATGGAGCAAGCCTGTAAATTAAAATATTCCTGATAAATAACAAAGCATTGCTAGATTCCATGTTCTGAAATGTGAATATAATAATCCATATGGAAAAAATTTTGAATGCCTCAGAGTGTGTGTGGAAAGAGAGAAGAAGAGAATGACTAAATTAATAATGCTAAAACTGAAACTAGTCACCAGGCGGCATCCACCAGCAGAACGGAGCGAAGAGTAACACAGAAAAGGGAAAAAGGCAGAGCCACAGTTGTCGATTCTACTGGAAAACGCACTGCTGACATGCCTCAGCTATTTCTAGTCAATGAGAATATTTCATAAGTTCCCTATTTTCTACAATAAGAAAACGTTTCTTTAGTTAGTGACAAAGTTTTACCAAAAAGAGGATGCAATCTTCCTTCACTGATTTTTACTTATGAGGCATGCATATTTAGTGGGGTGATAGAGAAATTATGAAGGCTACCAGAAAAGGCTACATTTATCACATCTTAAAATCATCTTTGGTAAAGACACTTGAAGTATAGTAAGGATCGAAGGGTTTAAATATCAGAACAGGAGGGCTCCCCAAGTTAGTTTTGGAACAAAAAAAAAGCACAGCATTAAAAATGTTAACATGTACACACTGCTATATTTAAAATGGACAACCAACAAAGACCTACTGTACAGCACAGGGAACTCTGCTCAATATTACGTAACAACCTAAATGGGAAAAGAATTTGAAAAAGAATAGATACACGTATATGTGTCATTGAATCACTGTGCTGTACACCTGAAACTAACACATTGTTAATCAACTCTACTCCGATATAAAATAAAAAGTTTAAAAAGAAAAAAGCTTACGTTTGAAGTGACAAATGTAAGAATTCAGAAGAAAATGATATGTTTTATGTCTGGATCAAAAAGTTCTTCCAAAGACAACTAAGTTTTAAAGTAAAAATATGCTACCATAAAAAAATAAGCTTTTTACCAGAAATTGTTGATACCCAAGTTCTAGTTTCATTTCTTTTCTTCATTAGAAACTGGCAGCAGGGAAGAATTTAGAATATTAACAACTGAATCAAATAAATATCTAGCAGGTAATTTACATTATAATAAACTGATTAACCAAAAAAAAAAAAAAAATCATTTTTCCCACAGCAGTAGTATATTTATTGTGCTGAAATCAGGTAGCAGGGAATGAATAGCTCTGGGGAACCAGTACAGAATGTTCACAAACATTTACAAATCTCTAGTCATTACACACTGAGCAGCAAAAACAAAAGTGTTGAATCTTCTTAGACCAAACTATTATATGCGTTGCAAATTTTCTGTAATTCTCATGTCTGCATGCCTTGGGGGAAAGAAGTGTGTAATTTTAATGCACAATAAATATTTTCTAGTTTACAAAATATTCTGAAATACTCTGCACAAACAGCATTACATCCTGCACATGCAGTTTTGACATGTTAAAGATACTTATACTTTACTTAGAAATATTCATGCCTTTTTTTGGGTCACATTTTCTCTAATGATCCCTGTGCAATACCCACTAGCAATTTAACCTATGTAAGAAGACACAGTGCAAGTTCTTGCCTAGTGAATTTCCAGTTGTTTTTTTATATTACATGAAACACTTCATCTGTAAATAGCAAATTTAATTTTCTGATTCTGGCTACTCTCCGTTTTGTGTTCATTTTATGTCTTAGCAATTAACACTTTGTAACAATCAAGCACTGAATTTAATGATCTTTAGCACCAAGGAGTCAAGAATATTGCACCAAAATGGGTTTACACTTCATATCTAGTTACAAATAAGATCTTGCAACTTTGTCACAAGAAAAATATCACTCCAAAATTAAAGACATTAAAAGAGAAGGATAGTTTCACAGAAAAGCTTGCTGGATACTACTTGTAAAAAAAAACACAAAACAGTGTTAGTGAATTTGAAAGTTAATATTAAAATCTACATTAGAGGACTCCTTGATTTTTTAATTAAAATTTATTTAATTTTAAATGTTCTTTCCAACAGAAGAGGTAGGTATATTTCCACATATGAAAAATCAGTAACAGCCACAAATCAAAACAAGGAAAGCCTGATAAAAATCAACATACTCTCTTCTAACAGCACATAAATATAAGTACTTTATGATGTTACTAATAGAGACATGAGTTGTTTCATGTTCCAATCAGACAATAATCTTAATTTTTATAATATATATCTGGTAGTAACAGGAGTATTGAAAGGTTGCCTTTTCATCACAAAAATTGTTTCCCACAGTGATTTGTGCTGCAGGTCACGGTGACCTTTGAGTCATCGGGCAGGATTTTACTGTAATTCTTATTTTCACCAACACCATCAACATCAAGCCTCTAAGAGTCTACAGAGATCATCAGATTTTAAAAATTTAATTCCAACCAAAAGGGTATCTTCAGACTAGAGGTGGAGAGATTTGACCACTCCAGTCAGCAAATGAATTCAAATGTGCACGTTTTAAAGTATCTGCATTTCCAGTTAGGGACCAGAAGATGGAAGGTAACTGATTTTCATCAGTAGGTAAGTAGCAATTTAGCCAAAAAAAAAAATGCATAAAGACCATGTTTTTGTGATTATCAGTCTGAAGAATGAAGAGACATGAAAACTCTCATACATTGTACACACGAATATGAACAGGGGGAGGGGGCCTCCAAAGTCACGTGATGATTGCTTTGGTCTGACAACATCAAGGCTAATAAAAAAAAGTGTTTAAAATAAAAACTTCATAAATAAAACATCCGGGTGTTGTATTTAACACTTTACTCAATCTAAAGGTTACTAATACATAGAGCGCGTTTGTCTTTTTCTCCCCATCCCCAAACCCTCATTTACTTCTGGTTTCCCTGAAATCTTATATGAAGAGGGAGCTTCCTCGCTGTCGACACCAGGTAAAGCCCAGTTCACTTTACTCCCCTTTTGCTTTTCCATTTTTCTGCTTTTTTCCATTTTCTACCGCTAGGTGGTTTTCTGATTTGTTCACGCCGTTGGCTGAAATACCATTCGCAGCTGTTTTTCCAGTTTTTGCTTTCTTAGGCTCTTTGTACGTCCGAACGTAGAAGTTAAGGAAGAGACATATGAAGCTGACTGCATAGGCAATGAGAGCCCAGTGCATCCATTTGGGGAAGGGGCAATCGGTGTAAAGGGACAGCGCTGTGTGCCCAATGGTCACGTGGAACTGAACCTGAAAAACAAAACAGCGCAGGTCCGTTTACCGCGGGCAGCAAGCAGCTCGTCGCGACCTCCTCGTCTTCTGTGCAGCTAAGACAGGCCCACGCTGTCGCCCCACGGTCCAAGGCTTAAGAGTTCTCTGGTTCCCCCTCACTCAGGCTGCTGCTCAAAGGACATGTCCTCAGCTAGGGCTTCCTGCTAAGACCCAAGCACCTCCACCCAGAGGGTACCTCCATCCCTTTAACCGAAGGCTTTTGTTTTGTGTGGGTTTCTTCGTTTCATAGGAATTATGTCTTTTGCATCTGCTGACTTCTGGACTGTCCACCTCTCCACTCGTGTACAACCGAGGGCGGGGCTCTGCGTTGGTCTCCATGATTCCCGAGCCCTTGGCCTGGTGTCTGGGCTCAAGGAATTATTTTTTGGATAATGTTGAATAATTTTACCTAATGAGAGGGAATATCAATGGCCTAAGAGAGTAAAGTAATGGTACTATAGGCTCTTCAACTTTTGTTTTCCTCCCATATTTTAGACTGATTTCTTTCCACAAAGTTGTCAGCAAGCCGGTACATATACTTCTAAAAATGAGCTTAACAAAATGGTCCATTACTTGTTTCTTACAGAATAGCAGACAGGTAAATATGCATTTGAAGGGACACAAGCCTTTAAAGACTAAGATTTTTTGGTAAAATTTTGTAGATATTTGAGAATAAGTGTAAAAAGAGTGAATGGTTCTCAACATAAGAATTATGAATTCCATGGTACTAACAAGGGTTAGCTTTCTACAAGATTAACATACACGATTAACTGTTGTGAGAACTTCTCGCTTGGAAATACACTACCCTTCACGAAATTAACATCCTGTTTGGAAAGGGCAGTTGTGGTTTCTCTTTAAAGGACAGCATTATCAATATTAATTACTATATTAAATATTAGTTTTAAAATTTATCCCATGTAAGCCCCAAATTTCTATCAGACTAAAAAACTTTAAAAGTTTTCCATGGCAAAATCCAGATTTTAAGAACTTTTGATTTCACAATGGTTTTTAGGACGTGCATCACGGAAGAAGGGTGAGTGTGAGGTGTGGCATCGCTAAAGGACAGTCAGGTGCGGGCTCCAGCAAAGCAGAGATGGAGAGTTCACATGAGTTTTGTCACCTCCTCATTTTCTTGGGACCATCTACTAATTACTGAGAGAAACGAATTACACAAACTATATAAACGGCTTACACAAAAACTGGAGGAAGCTTCCTGTAGCATTTTACTTACAGATGAATCCTGCACACCCAGCATTTCCCAAAGGTTGTGCTTCCTGTTTGGTTAGCCTTTTGTTTAGAAACTTAAAGCAGAGATGAATAATGTTTCCAAATGTGATTCCACTGATAAAACTGTGTACACGCTATGATTAAAGCAAATTATAATAAATTCCAAGGCTTAAGGATAGCTACCAGGTTGGTTTTGGATTTCCAGTTTGGTTACTGGGCTAGTGCTTAGCTTGGAAGGTTGCACTGACGCACCCAGATGCTACAAGAAGTCCTACTGGGGGTAGGTGCTGAGAACTGCCTGCTCTGAAGACTAGCATTTGAGAATACCGAGCTCTGCTCTCTAAGGACTGTGTGTCGGGGAATTAAGAGTTCTCTGGTCCTTGGTCCCTTCTTTTTTTAAAATTTAATTTAATTAATTTTAAATTTTTTGGCCGCGCCACAAGGCATGCAGAATCTTAGTTCCCCAACCAGGGATGGAACTCACGTCCCCTGTAGTGGAAGCGTGGAGCCTTAACTGCTGGACCGCCAGGGAAGTCCCCCTTCGTCCCTTCCTTTACCCCACCCCTTCCTTGGCTCTGTGCCTTTCCTACAACTTTCATATTCTAAACGTATGGGATCTGTTCACAAGGATGGAAAAATGGAATAGACAACAGAAAATTTATGTAAGGGCAAGATGAAGAGAGGCAGTAGTAACATTTCAAGTGGAAAAAAAAAAAAAGCCTAAGAAAGAAGTTAGATTATTTTTCTAATCATAAATGAGTCTGTGTACTTTGTGGTGTGCTTAGGTCTTTACTCATCCATTTCACAGATATGTTTAAAGGATATTTCTCTTAGACAAGAGCTGAGTCTGGTCTTTTAAGGACATTTAAAAAACGAGTGGCCATGACCACTAGGTCTATGAACAGGTAGCTCAGAACCAAACAGCCTCAACTCCTATAGCTGGAGCACAGAGAAAGTCGACTTGGTAACAGAAAATTGCCGAAAATGACTCAGCACTTTACAATTAATTAGATTCAAACATTCTCAGGGTTTCACCAGAAAAAACTTAAGAAGCATTTAACTCACCAGCTGCAGCATGGTCAGGTATTGTTTCCACCAAAGATACTTCTGAATCCATGGGCCAAAGGCAGTTAACCCGTAGTATGAGTACATAATCACATGGATGAAGGAATTCAGCTGGGCTCCGAAAAATGCTTTAGAAAAACAGAGGTAATTACAAGATACAGAAACCTGTATTAGGTGATAAACCATTTGGACATAAAATAAATGAATCTACATTATTTTCCAACATTTAATCTTGAGTACAGATGAGGAATAAAAGTTGTAAAATAGTTCTAATGGAAAAGCCTTCTCTTCAGATCATGCCAAGTATTTTTAAAGTTTAGACTCAGGCTTTTACCATATAAATAAAAAAGGGTGTCCTTCAAATGCAAAGGACTTTCAAAGTGGCAAGTTTTCAAATGAGGGTACTCCAGTGGCTTAAGTAGGCCCCAATACAGAACTATTGCCAGTATTACTTTGCATTCTATTACTCTTGGGGGGAAAAAGTCATGGTACATATAATTGTTTAAGCAGATTTGTAAATGTTTCATTATTGCCTTTACATGTGCTGATATACATAGCTACAACAAAATAGTACTTATTTCTTAGTTTTCTAAATAGTTTTCAATGGAAGGTAGCAAGGTGAACTGTACTATTACATACTGACTTGTACCCTGGGTCCCCATCAGAGGAATGGTCTGTTTACAGCTCAGTGATGTGAATCATCTCCAATGTACAGGCATCTGAAAAGCTGGAGGCAGATCTTGGCCAAACTGTGAATTCAGATTCTCTTCACCACTGAGAAGGCTACACACAATTTCCTTTGAGTAAGAAGCAACAGGTGCATTTGGGCCTATCTGAGAGCAGGAGTGGGCTTTGGGCTTGGACAGGAGACAAAGCCTTCAGATTGAGAAGCTGTATCTTGGTATCCTCTGGATCAGAACCACGAGAACTGCTCCCTATCAAAATATAACTTGCTATGTTTGGGATTTGTTTATGCTTATCTCTGGGGTAAATCTTTAGGCGTGAAAGTCGTCACAGATAAAAAGCGAAAGCTCTACTTTCTTCAAATTTCTTTAAGGTGAAATTAACACAGAAATAATTAACCATGAAAGTAAATTAAATTATAGACCAAGTCAAATTCTCACTACTTTCCATCTTACATATTTACATAATTTACTACCTGGGGATATGTTCCTGAAAATGCTTACCCTGTCCCCCTGCGACCCACTTAATTCCAATCCACCACAATGTAAACATTGTACAGTGATGATATACGTGAAGGAAGGAGACTTGGTTGTTCTTCTTCCTCAGGATAAAAAACACTGTGTCCAAATACTCAATTCCTTTAGAAATAAAGTACCACCACAGAGCGGCAGCTATCTGTAGAAAGAAAGGGAAAAAAGCATTTTACAAACACCAGAATGACACTATCACATGGTTTTCTACACATTCTAAGTCCTCAACAATCTTCACTGCACAAAATGTAGGCGGCATAGAATCATTTTTGTCTAAGTGGGTGTGAAACCTAGGCATCTATTCACAGGGAAAATAATGGGAAAGAAAGAGTCCAAATCTGTATCTACACAGTGCCAACAATTCAGAGAAAATTTCCAGTCTGTTCCATAGCTGGATGTCACCGGTACCCAACTGCTGAATGCAGAGCTGTAAACACTTTCACATTGCTATGATTTTCAACATGGTAGAGAAACGGAGATATTTACTTTGTAAAGGTATTTCACTTGTTCATGCCTAGCCTGTATCATACCTCAGAGATTCTTGCAAGTGTGCTTGGGTATCAGCTGGGCTCTGTGAGTGTCTGTCTCTCTCTCTCTCACTTTAACATATGCAACAAAATACTTAATCACAGTAGTTTTTATTAGGCAGTAAAATCTTTAAAATGATAAATTGCAACAAACAAACACACATAACAAATATTTCTTAGGTGATAAATATAATCCTGCTTACATAAATAAGTCTTTTCTTTTCCTGGGCTCTAATTAAGACACCAGATGGTGCAGAAAGATTACAATACATGCTGAGATTAAAGATCCAAGGATCCAGTGAGAGGTGACCTCTGTATATATGTTTTAAAATATTTTCCAAGAATCCTACTAAAATAGTAACCTAAATTCATCTTTTTTATGTCAAGTATTTTCTATGACATGTGTCCTATGTACAAATACCAAAGGCAGCGGTACATAACTGAAATCTGTTCATACACCGCTGTGTGTCAGGGGTTTGGCAGATTCACTCACAGCCAGGCTCAGGCGTTTCAGAGCTGATAGAGACCTTCCTCGTTTTATACCTGCACCTGTTGGATGCCATGGGTTTTTGTTTGTCTGGGTTTGGCTTTTTGCTTTTGAAAAACAAAATTACAATTTTAAAGTGTAGGCAAGGAAGAAAGAGAAAGGCCAAAGAAAAAATAGTATTGTATTTACAAACTGAGAATTATTTACTGAATTTGCTTGAGTGATAATATTGTTGAAAATGATAAAGTTGTTTGAAAATAGGCTTGAAATAGGGAATTTCTCACGGCAACACTATATTTAATATTCACTATTATGTTAGTACTTTAAAGTATAACATTTTGGTGCAGCAAACTTTATCTAGAAGGGAAGAGATAATGTCTTATTTCTCCCCCCACCTGGGCCTCTAAATTAGCCACAACTCATGAATAGTAATAAATAATCCTTCTCTTTAGTTTGTAAACTGAATAGCTACATAAAAGTGAAGAGATCCTTCTTGGCTACATAACAATGGATACAAAAACGAGTCTTTGGTAAAACACTTATTCTGCCACATCTCATATTAGAGAGGAGGAGAGAGCCAGGAAATTTTCAAATGCAATCTGCTGCCACTCTGGTTCTTTCTCCTACTTGATTTCAGTTCTCACAATAGCTCAATTTTTAAAGAACTGACTGTTTATGCATGCCAGGATGGTAGGCTCACAATGACCAGAGTGGTATTTTTAAAACTTTATCCCCAAAATGTTAGCATGTTGTTTCGTCCAAGGGGTTTACCTAAGTTCACTCCTCACAGAAAGCAAGTCCAGCGCTTTTCCCTTTCCTTCCCCCAACCTGAGCAAGACCAGAGTCAGCGCTCCACCCAGGGAGACGGTTCTCTAGCAAGGTTACCGTAGTCAACAAATCTATATAAAGGGGCTCCTCTCATTCTCTCTCAGTCGCATCACGGGTCTTAGGTTCCTGTTAACCATTTGTTTACATGACTAGTGTCTGCCTCTCCACCTTTGCTAGAATGTCAGCTCCACAAAGGCAGGGATCCTGTCTGCCTTTCCACCTGGGTCCCCAGGGCCCCTCACACTATCTGCATACAGCAGATGTTTAATACACATTTGTTGAATGAATAAAACCAACATGACAACCAAAAGGGGTGATTTTCCTTTCACCGGCACGTTATATCTCCTAACAGGGAAATGAAGACAGAGACATAAAATGTTAACTACATTAAAGCAATTTGGTGGTGGGTCTTGATGAATACTGCTATTTATATTGTCCAACCCCAATGCTAAAGAGCTACTATTTTCCAAGGGCAGCTACTACAAATTATATTAATACATATATTACATGTAACATAAAACACACACATACATATAACATGTTATATATGCTATATAAATGTTTCATGTATATGTAATGTTCAATATGAACCATAGTACACAAGAGAAGTTCAATAAATAGTTATCAAAATAAGATAATTTACTGTTTCTTTGACTTGAGTAAAATGGTAATTTTACTGATGTAGGTGACTGCAAAGTAAAATATGATAACATTATATTACTAGTCTACTTTTCTGCAAATATGATAAAAACTGAGTTTATACCTATACAAGTTGTGCTATGCTTAATTTACTAAACATTACATAGCTTATAAGACGTTCGTTCTCCTCAGACTTTCTTAACAAATGAATTCAACTTTCTTTAAGAGTTTCTATTCTTGACCAAAAAAACAAAAGTCTAAAATATCATCTTTATACTAAACATGGAACTTCTTTATTTTTTTGAGTACTGCATTTTAGTAATCCCACACACCTTCACTCTCACGTCACCAAAGGAGAGAAGATACTGGAGGGATGAAAACAGATTTTCAATTATGTACTTTAAAAAAAAAAGCATAGCTGTATTGACTCAAAACAATCCAGTACACTTTTACCACTATACTGAAGAATGTTTTTCACAGACTAGGGACTACAATATTAAACCAACTTCTACTGATTAACAGTGTTTTTAAGGTACTTACCCTGACTTCGTGAACGTTATCCGAATAATCCACACTCTGGCAAATATAGCTATATCCTGCGTTATATGATCCCATGAATAACTGGAAAAAGGGAATAATATTTGGAGTAAAGCTTCAGTAGATACAGCATTTATAAGCGCTACCTATAATATGCAAACTTGCAAAATACTTTTAAAAGCCAAACTGTCTTAAATTTTCAATGCATTAAGCATTTAATATGTTGGAATTTCTAAAATTTACTACCTGTCCATTTATTTTAAAATTGACATCTAAATTTAAAATGACATGTGCCATTTGGACTGAGACAGAGACTATCTACCTCCTAATATTAAGAGAAATTGTGATTCCCCATGCAGCAAGAGTTGCAAGGATTTCTAGTCTTGAACCAGAGTGGGTTGCATCTAACAAATGGGGTAAAGCATCCAAATAAGTTAAAGTTTTTTATGAAGTTGAGCTTCTGTAGGCTAAGTTGTCAATTAAAGAAAGGTTTTTAAAAGGAGATACTGGGGCTTCCCTGGTGGCGCAGTGGTTGAGACTCTGCCTGCCAATGCAGGGGACACGGGTTCGAGCCCTGGTCTGGGAAGATCCCACATGCCGCGGAGCAACTGGGCCTGTGAGCCACAAATACTGAGCCTGCGCGTCTGGAGCCTGTGCTCCGCAACGAGAGAGGCTGCAATAATGAGAGGCCCGCGCACTGTGATGAAGAGTGGATCCCGCTCGCCACAACTAGAGAAAGCCCTCGCACAGAAACGAAGACCCGACACAGCCATAAATAAATAAATCAATAAAATTTAAAAAATAAAAAAGGAGATACTGTTCTTTTTCCTAGCATCACCAGTCCAGTGCTCTGGGTTCACACAGAACGTTAATGAAGAGGCTCTTGGAAAACAAATTCCTTTCGCTCTTACAACGTAAGAAATGGCTGTGCCGATCCAGCCTTTAGGGTTTCCTTTCAAAACGCCATGGAGGATTTGCTGCTGCCCAGAAAGGTGGACAGTGGTTAATAGCAACAGCTGTATAACAGTTAACTCACTTCACGTCCAACCTAAAATACAATGACACTATGTAATAGGCTTTAAACTTGAGATCGGTATTTTACACCTGCATATTTTCATCAGCTACCAAACCTGAAACTGCTGAATAAGAATTATAAACATATAGCTACAACTATTTACTGAGTGCTTAATGTGTTCCAAACACTATGTGAAAATTATCTCACTTATCTCTGATACCCTAGAAGTTAGGTATTATGCCCATCTTACAGATGGGGAAAATGAATCTCAAAAAAGTTAAATAACTTCCAGTGTCAGAAAAGCTAGTAAGGGTTATTTTAGAATCCAGTCTGTCTGCTTCAAAATCCCACTTTAAACAACTGTCTTACACTTTATATATGTTTCATATTTTTGTTATCCAAAAATGAAAACTGTCAATAACATAAAATTTACTCTTAGAGTAGCTAACATTTATCTTAGGGCACAACATTACAATGATAGTTTTACACATTCTCATTTTTTAATTTGCAATAGACCTGGGGAATTATAAAGTGAACTTTAGTAAACCTACCTCTCTGAAGATAAAAAGGTTGAGCAAAACCATCCCGAAATTATAGATAATGAGCGCTAAACGCATCTGGAAAGGTTCTCGGTCCTTCATCCATTTTGGACCCAGCCACACGAACAGGAGGTAAAGGGTACTTATACAAAGCGTAGGCAATGGGGACTGCATCAGAGGCCAATTTTCCACACGTTTATCTACAGAGAGAACATAAAATTCCTTATACAATAAATGTTCTATAAAATGAACTTATTAGGAAGCATGATGTTTCAACTTAGTTTTCCTAATTTGACCAAATACAGATTCTTAGAGGCCCAACAAAAATACATGACGTAAAAACCAAAGAAACGAGACCAATTCCTGGGAGTACCTTTTGAAAATGAAGTTTCATTACATAAGGCACACGCTATATGTTTTACAGAGAACCTCAAGAACAGACAGAAGAAACAAAGCTCATTGAAAATACAGAAGAGGCTTGGGATGAAAAGTTAATCAAAGGTTTCATAGACAGAAAATAAATACTTTAAGGAGAAACCTGACTTTCATATTAAACATCTGAAATTTATTAGCACAGTTTGGAACCTGCTCCATCCTATGTCGAAGGCAGGAAAAACTTAGTAAACTGAAGAGGTCTGGAGCATGGAAGTCGTTCCCCGGAATATTTCTGGATACTGAAGACAAGAGTACAGTTATATGTGTATTAAGTTGAGGATTAAGTTAGAGATCATTACATTCCTGTAACTTATTTAAACAGCAACCACATATTCAAGACATTTTTCTTTTTCCTTGAGAACATGAGTCTACCTTTTTTCCCATGAATATAACCAACTTAAGTACTTTTCTCTAAAGCTATAAATCATTTACCTTACATATGTGTGTGTGTGTGTATATATATATATAAAATGTAACATATTATTTCATTTAATATGAATCAACTGTTTTTAAATTCAAATATGCAACCCTACATCAAATTTATAATAGAATTTTGCCACAAATAAAACATTTCTAAGAGAAGCACGATGATGAAATATGAGGTTGACAAAAATTTACATTACAAAAAGACAATGAATTTTTATATTTCTAAAAGCTAAATAGCATTTTAAAGGTTGTGAATCTAATGTCTAGTTTATTCTTGGTAATACAAAACATTTCTAAGAGAAGCATGATGATGAAATATGAGGTTGACAAAAATTTACATTACCAAAGGACACTGAAATTAATTTTTATATTTCTAAAAGCTAAACAGCATTTTAAAGGTTGTGAATCTAATGTCTAGCTTATTCTTGGTAATGCAAAACACTTCTATGTTCTATTTTGAGGAAAATAATATATTTTTTTTAAAGTAAAAAAAAAAATTTATCTTTCAGCCAGTTCCTAAAACCTAGCCTACATGAATTTAACTTAATTGCTCATTACAATGTCCCCCTATTTAAACTGTCAGTTTTACTAAAACTATATATGCAAAATAGCTCTGGGTAAGTTAACTGTCTTTCAATATACTTTACCTAAAAATAAATTAGTCTGTTTCTATATGCTGTCAACAGAAAATAAGATACAAGACATGAAACACAAATACAAAAATATTTAATCACATAACTTCCGAAGTTGGGGCGTGACACAATAACCATGGTTTCTATAAAATAAGAGTTGTTAGAAGGGTGGGAGAGTGACTTGAAAAAAAACACATACGAAAACAACAACAAAAAACCCAGAAAAACTGATTTTACTTTATCGTTTACAGAGGAGGCCTACTCTCTATCTATTCATGGAAATTATGGTTCTGTCATTCAAATCAAAACATATTCCAGAATTAAAAATAAACTAAAGTACTTAAAAGACAGGAGAGAGAGTAATCCTCTTACAAGGAGGGAGTGACTTAAAAGATGGGGGGCTGATTTTTGTCGAAGGCACTGTGCCACTATGGTCTTACCAGTGATTGTTCCCTTTTCTTTACTGTCGTCATATTATTCTTCTGTGACCATACCTTTCTATGCCAAAAGCCAACCTAAAACATGGGGTATTCCTCGACTTCTTAGATCTTTATTTTTCTATATTATAGGGAAAAAAAAAAAACGAATACAAACCCCCTAAATCCTAAAGCTTGGCTCTACTTCAGGTCACTAGGGAAGGAGCTGCCGGGGTGCTCTACCCCCATCCAGAAACTAGAGGGCAGGTGCTGCTTTTCCCATGGATACAAAGAGCAAAAGGACTCTTATGAGAGAATCTATGTAACAAAGACAGGAAGATAAACTCACCTGTAAGGAGACTCTAATTTCTGACATCACGGATTATGTCTTACTCTTATACACACAGAATTCCTCTTGACGTCAAAGGCAGTTCTGAGCAGCAAGCAGGACAAAACTAGGGAAATGGGGCCAAACTTTCCCCTAAATCAAGAATAAATAAATAAGCTCCTTCTTTCAGATGCACAGTATGAGTAACTCACTCAACAGAGGTATTTCAAGAGACACGAGTAAGAAGCTGCAGGTCTGATAAGATGAAACACTGAGAGAGGCCAAGAGAAGGGTAAAGAGGTGGAGGGGAGCAGATAAGGAGTAGCAGACATATCCAAGAAGGTACAGGAGGCTCCATCAGTAAATAGTCGGGCTGAGTTTCAATGCCAGCTCTGTAGCTGTGGGTAGGACCTTAAGGACATAATCGGTCCTCATCTCCTGATGGAGAGATGAAGGGGAACTAGATTAGTGCTTCTCCAACTTTAATGAGGAGAAGAATTACCTGGGGGCACAGTTACAATGCAGGTTCTGACTCAGCAGCTCAGGGTACAGCCCATTTTTAAGAAGAGTCTACATTTTCTAGGAAGTTCCAAATGACTCTACGCCAAGAGCGTCATGGACCGTCCTTGAGTATCAGAAAACTAGGGGATCCCTTGGGATTTTTTTTTTAACTTTTGAAAATTGTTACTTTTAAAAATAACCATTAGGAGGAAGAATGGAATTGAAGGTAAGGAAAACTGGATCAAGAAAATAGGCAGTTTCCGCTGGCCAGGGGACCCACTTCTCACGGCCAGAGTCCCTGCACGTGTGTTCCCTTACAGGGCATCACACGGTCCTGTAAACTTCCTTAAACTGCCGTCTCCCTCAAGGCAGGGGCTGGGTACCTCACTCTTGTATTACCAGGCCTGTTGAGGCGCCTGAACATTTATTTGATGAATAAATGAGGAGTAGATCATTTTTTTTCATATTAGTCCTTTATTGTCTATCCCTTCAGTGAAACCCAACAGTACAGTTACTGATAGTCGAGGTTTCTTCAGAGTCCAGCAACCCTTCCCAATCCTCCTCCACGTCGGCTCACAGATTTAACCTGAAGTCAGTCAACAGTACCTCACCCCAGGACTGAGTGAATGTGTGCTCCATGGGGCTCAATGCCTTTACCACATTGCTTTCTCCAGGGAAAAAACACAACACCCAACAATGTAAGTCATGCCTTCACTTGACAACCACTTAACAGAGCCCTACGTCCAGCCTATAAAAGGCCACATTTCACACCATATCCATCTCAAATTAGCCCTCCAGTTTACAAGGGTCAGAGAGCTCTCAAAAATTCCACCCCCAGTGATTATCACAGAAGTTGTAGCCATTGTCAGCAACGTGAATCACAGTACAATAGCAACTTCCACTCTGTGATAACATTTGCATGAAATTTCTCCAGGTCTTTGCAGTTATCTGTGTCTTTCTGAATTTGTGTGCATCAATATTTCTATCTGACAAGATAGCCTACACTTCTTTTACATGTTCCCTTTTCCATGAAAAAGAAGGACTGAGTAGGTCACAATAGTATCAAACAATGATACGAAAATTCACCATTACTAAACAGTCCCCCAAGTCTTGAACCAAAAACAAGTGACGGCAGATTAGAACAGTAAAGAAAAACCACGAGTACTGAAGCTTTACCTATTTTATATTAATAATGAACTATTTTATATAAAATAATGAATTATCCAGCTTTTCATTAACACAAATGTTTAAATGACATTTTTTATATGTTGCCTTTCTTCTAAGAAAGATGTGTGCACTTGCTTACCTTTTTCTTTTGGCTTTTTTCCAGTTTTATTGAGAAACAATTGACATACATCACTGTATAAGCTTAAGGCGTATAGCATGATGGTTTGATTTACATAGACTGTGACATGATGACCACAATAGGTTCAGCTAACATCCACCTTCTCATATAGAGAAAATAAAAAGAAAAGAAAGAAGAAAAAAAGGAAAACATTTTTTCTCCTTGTGATGAGAACTCCTGGATTTACTCTAACAACTTTCCTATATACCACGCGGTGGTGTTAGCTACAGTCCTCGCGTCGTACACCGAATCCCTAGTGCTTATCTCATAACCAGAAGTCTATACCTTTTGACCACCTTCCTCCAATGCCCCGTCCCATCACCTTCCACCTCTGGTAACCATAAGTCTGACCTCTCCTCCTGAGTTTGGTGTTTATTTTTTTTAATAACCTTTTGAAGGTAAATTAAATCCTCTATTCATTTGAGTTACACTGAATCCAAATGTAGATTACGCATATTAGAGTAAAAGAAGATATATTTCTGGTACACTGCCAATACCCTACTCCTACACAGTTATGGGTGGGATTCCATACCATGAATTTATTAGGAAAAAAAAAAAAGAAAAATTCTGTTGAAACCCTGTCCCTCCTGCCACCACTGAAGTCAAATTCTGTCATCAAAGAATACCAAGATTCAAATGGGTTTCATGTAACACTCCTGGGAATTCTCTCTTTGAAAAGCTCTTCTTTTTGGTGGGGGTGTGGGGGAATCAATATGGTAGAAATATAAATTGGACTCCAGTCAATCTGTTTGCCAAATTGTCTTCTTTCTATATTTTATATTATTAATATGTTTATTAACAGGTCTATGCCTTTATATCTTGATGATTTTGCTCTTATTTTTGAGTCCATTTATTAACAATTTTAAGCCTTTCATGTTGCATGGAAGACTTGATCTAAACTAGATGTGTAGAATTTTAGATTTAGAAATGATCCCTTTATCTCAAAAACGAGATTCAGAGAGGCCAAGAGACTTGCTGAAGAAGGTAGAGCAAGAGCCTCCTGTGGCCCAACAGCTCTTCCAGGGCCACTCAGTCACCACGCCCACTCATTTTAAGGGAGAAATGCTCCCATCAATTTCTTCCTAAATTATAGGTTTAAAGAAAAATTTCAAATAAAATTGTGACTATCAATCATGTTCCTTCAGGAGAAAGAAAACAAGAGGGACCTACAAAAGTCCCCTTAGCAGAAAGAAGGACAGGAGATAAACACACCAAGGCTCACGCTTTCACGGGTGGTGCATCTGGTAGACCTGGTCGAGGATCGTGAAGCTTTGAAAGACATGACACTAAATGCTGGGGAAGGACCGAGGATGTCTAGCCTGAAGAAAGGAGGCCTCATCAAATACTAAAGAGATATCAGATTTATGCTCTATTGCCAGAGAACCAGTGAGAAGAGCTTTAGGGAAATAAATTACACCTAAATTCAGAAAATTTCTAACCATGAGGTCTCTTTTTCTGTAAGTAGAAAAGCTGTCTCCCTTGGTAATGAGTTCCCTCTCTGAGTTTTAATGTTAAGCAAACCTAAAGCTAAATATTATAGCAAATCAAGTTTAGGAACAAGAAACTTTATTTCAATAATAAGAATTACTAAGACACATTACCTTAACCTTCCAGACCCTTAAGAGTTAACTTCTTTCTCAGGAAATAGTTTACATTTAGAACATTTTGACTGTTTCATAAAGCTCATGCCGAGAGGGACTGATTTATTTACAAACATTAGTCTGGTCAGCAATCACACAATTTTATCCATGTTAAAAGGCCATGGAATGGTTACACAACTGTATGCGTCTGTCAGAACTCACAAACTGATCCTCGGAAAGAGTTCATTTTATCATGTATAAATTATACCTTTATTTTTAAAATGGGAGGAAAAATGGTCCATCTGAAGTGGGGCTTCCCTTGAACACCCTCCACCAATAGTCTTTTATTCTTTTCCTGATTTATATCTTAAAATCATCCAGCACGGTATATAGAACAGCTTTTCAAGTCAGACCCTCCATCCCTTTTGAGCTAAGTGATTTGCAACAGGTTATTTGGTCCCTGACCTCTCAGAATTCGCCAGCTATTAGAGGAGACAGACATGAAAAATCAATTGCTTTGCAGGACGATGACAGCAATGTCAGAGGCCAGTCTGAGAACAGTGTCAGGACAGGAGAGAGGCGACGAGGGCAACTTCCAGAGCTGACATCTGAACTGTTCCTTGAAGAAAAGAGGAGGGACTTGCCAAGCAGACAGGGAGGGCGGAAGGCTTTCTTGCAGAGAGAACCATATGTATAAAGAGCCCCAAATCAAGAGATAAAGCACTTATTTTGTAAACTAAGCAGGCCTGAGGTAGAGCATGTATACAAGGAAAGATGGCAGGAAATGACTAGAGATTTACAGGTCAGATCAGACCTGGGAGAGTCTCACAAACTATGCTGAAGACACTGGAACTTATCCTGTAGATAATGGGGAGATGCTTCATTGGTTAGAAACAGAAGACCACATTCGGCTTTTAGCAGATCATGACGGAGGCAGTGAGAGATGGACTGAAGGGGAAAGGCAGGGAAACCAGCTGGATCAGTGGTGCTCAGGTATCTGTCTGTTGCTAGGCTGCCCACAGAAGGATCATCTGCTTGTTAAAAATATAGATCCCTAGGCTCCACCCCAGTATCTACTGAATCAACATCTCTGTGGGGGGGGGGGCCCAGCACTACGACCTCAGAGTTCCCCTGGTGATGCTGATGGGCAGCCAGCCTTGGAGACCACTATAATGCAAGAAATGAGGGAAACCTGGATTCGGGGGCTGCACTGGTGATGGAAAAGATAGGCAGATATGAAAGTCACAGGGGCACAATCTACAGACGTCGTGGTTGACATGGACGTGAGAGGTGAGAGTGAAAGAAAAGTTCAGGATTACCCCCAGATTTCTGACTTGCCTGCTGGCACAGATGGTAAAGTCATGGATCCAGGACAGAGCATAAAGGAAGAGGAGCAGATCTGGAAGGAGATGATAAGGTGCATTTTAAAATAATTAATTAATTTATTTATTTTGGGCTGCACTGGGTCTTCGTTGCTGCGCGCGGGCTTTTCTCTAGTTGTGGCGCGCAGGGGCTACCCTTCGTTGCGGTGCACAGACTTCTCATTTCTCACTGCAGTGGCTTCTCTTGTTGTGGAGCACGGGCTCTAGGCGTGTGGGCTTCAGTAGTTGTGGCACGCGGGCTCAGTAGTTGTGGCTCGCGGGCTCTAGAGCGCAGGCTCAGTAGTTGCGGCGCGTGGGTTTAGTTGCTCCGCGGCATGTGGGATTTTCCCGGACCAGGGCTTGAACCCGTGTCCCCTGCATTGGCAGGCAGATTCTTAACCACTGCGCCACCAGGGAAGTCCGATCAGGTGCATTTTTAAGCAGCTTGTGTTTGAAGCACTCATGGGACACCTAGGTGGAGGTATCCAGTAGGCTCTGGAGCTGCAGGTGACTGCCGGGGCTGCAGATGCACAGGGGAGTCACCGGCGATGAGAACCCCAGCAGAAGTTCAGGTCACAAGGGAAAGAGCGCATAGAACGAGAGAATAAAAGGAACAAAGATTGAACCCTGGGGGACACTTAAGGGAAGAGTGGGATCCGTGGCTGCGAAGCAACCAGAGAGGAAGGAAAAGAGAAAATGATGTTGTGAGGACCAAGAGAGTAAGGTGTTTTGAAAGCGATGGGGTGGGCGACAGACTGTATGGATGGAGAGTCAACTGTTCTCTCCTCTTCTTTTTAATGAGGGAATAATAACCATCTCACAGGGTGGATGGGCGATGGTTTAAATGGGAGAGTTCCCAGCACACGTGGACACCGCAAAGCCCTTCCTTCTGCTGCACCCCGTTCCCTCTGCACCCATGCCTCCACGCAGGTGTGTCCTACGTCAGGGATCATCCGAGCCCCTCCTGCTAAGAGTCAAGCCCTTCGATGTCTTCCAGGCCTTTTCTTCCTGACCTAGAGGAGTTCCCTAGGTTCTGGATATGGGCATTCAAGTCAGACTAGCAGCCTGACAACCCCAGCTTCCTCATTTAGCAGCTGAATAAGCCCCAGCAAGTTACCTAGTCTCTCTGGCCTTACGGGTGATGACAGGGCTGTTGGGAGGAATAAGACACTGCATGTAGAGTGTCTGACACAGAATAAGAGCTCAATACGTGTCAGCATTGTCATTATTACTGACGATAATCAAACCACTAAATCCTCCTCTGTCCCAAGAGAAGAGTTAAACCAAATTAAAGAAAAATTACCATCAGTAATTCATCTTAGGAGAAGAGTTTAAAGTGAGAAGACAGAATATTTTTTAACTTATATACTGAGAATACAGCACATTTTGTAATTTATTCAGGAGAGCAAATACATAGCAAGTCTAACTCTAAATTTTTAATTATTTGGAAAAAAAGGTGTTTTTTTTTTTAAAAAGCTCCTTTTTAAGAAAACGTAAACCACATTTTAATAAATAATAGAATATTTATAGTCCAATAGTTTTCAAGTAACCCAAGTCCTTAGAAACTTCTACTTATATACAAACAACAGTAATTGAGTCTTACAACAAACTATCACTATATATACTAAAGCAACTTCCTTAAAAATTGCTATAGGCCTCCTCTTTGTTTGAAAGGCTTATTTCTTTTAAAGCTTTTTAGAACTCAGGATTTCTACCAGTCAGAATGGACTTTCTTCCCCAAGTAGTCTAAGCTGGTCATCATCTCCCAAAAGAAAAATTAGTAAAAATTTTAATGTTTAGAAGATCCAAATTCCTAGAATTAACAAGAAAGGGCACACGATTACAGGAGGAAACGATGCTAGGTGGGTGATGACCTGGGGAGTCACACGAGGCAGAGGGAGTGTGGCACAGGGCAAGAGACAAGACCGGAATGAAGAACAGCTGGATTCCAGCTCTGTCGGTCATTTCCTGCCCCATGACACCTATGAACCTGAAACTCTCTGAGCCACAGTTTCCTCCTATGTATTAATAAAATGGGGGGGGTGATGATAAGATTCCCCAAATCACAGAGCTGCTTTGAGCTTCCAACGAAAAAACCCTCTGTAGGAAGCCTCTCCAACACGAACCCTTTTTGCACGCTTGAAAGTATTAGATATGGATTTCTTTTGAAACTTTTAAAGCACACTGTGATTGTCTCTATATACCATGCAACTGTGCTGTCACTGTCTGCTTAAGTGTGTCCCACACCAGGCGGGACAGGGGTTGCATGTGCTAACTGCACAGCTACAAAGGCTCCCAGAGTGGCTGCACCCAGCAAATGGCTGAGGCCGAGCGCAATGGAGGCCACCAAGTGTCTAGAAAATAGATGCTGTTATGTGGCTACTGCTACTGTGAGCGTAGCGATGCAAGACATTTCTTCTTCTTCTTCTTTTTTTTTTTTTACTGAAGTAGAGTCGATGTACAATGTTGTACCAATCTCCACTGCACAGCACGGTGAGCTTCACACGTGTATACATTCTCGACATTCAAGACATTTCTAAACCGCCCTTTTCATTCCGGGAAAATGAGCAAGAGTTATTGATCAATATCGTTCTAAAAGAAATGCAAAGTCCCTGCTGGGGTAAATAAATAATAAATAAATAAATAACTAGGATTCTCTTAAGTAAATTTTAAAATCAGTAGCTTAAGAATATTTAAAAATTCTTCTTTTTCCATCGTAGTTCATAGTAGCAGATTACCCAAAACATTAAGAAAACTCCATTCTCCTGCTATTCAAAGTGTGGTCCCTGCAACAACGGAAAAGCACCTCTTGGAAGCTTACTGGAAATGCAGAATCTCAGGCCCCACTCCAGACTTATTAAGCCAGAGCTGTATTTTAATTAGATTCCCAGGTGATTAACACATTGAAGTCTAAAAAGAACTGCTCTAGCCTACTCAGAGGTGTGGGCCTACTTTATATAATATATAATCAAGTCATGTAAGTTTGATTTATTTGTTCCTAGAGCCTACCTGAATAAATCAGCCACTTCTTTTTTTCTAACAACATCTACCTCTATTTAACCTCCCATAAACAAAAGAAAAACACAAATCCAACAACCAACTAGAGACATGGAGTAGCTTCGGGAGTACAGTCAAGACATCAAGAAGTATATACTATACATTATTCTCTATAACTAGTCACCCCTCCTTAATAAGTTAGAACCAACAGTTGCAAATCAACTCCATGTTTTTTTAACACCTGGCAGCTAATCACTAACATTCAGGTGATATTGTTATAAATCCATTTGCCTCTACTGACTATGCAAAAATAACAGTGATTCCATGTCACGCTGTACACTAAAAGCACCCCAAAGAGAAACTGTAGTCTTTTTCTGAAGGAGGTAGTCAATGTCGTCCTCCATTTATTATAAATATCATGAGGGCCGGGGCTACAGCCCTTATTCCTTGATGTATCTTTATAACAATGCCTTCGAACATTTGTGAAAAGAAATTTTTAATGAAAAACGTAGATTACTGTTGTCAAGAAGAGTCTGAGAAAGATCTTATCTCTGTGACAAGGATAAACTAAATACCACTGTGAGGTCTCTTCTAGGTCCTAGTCGAAAATGTGATGCTTAATATATTCTCCAAGCCAAGGGAGAGCTGGGGTATCAGTGAGGTGACAAAGGCAGAAGCAGAGGAGAAAGGTCTTCACACAACTGGATACAAGGGGACAGGTAACCATCTAAGACTTGCTGTAGAAATAAAACATTCTGAAGCTGTTGGAGGACTGAGGGATGAGTTTCCTACTGAGTCAGGGTGATGAACCGGGGGAACGTCTGTCTGCTTTAACCCCCCGTGTGCTCAGGGAAGAGGATGCTGGTTTGAGTTTGGAAGAACACCTGGATGAATGGAAGGAAAGGGCAGCTCTTGCAGAATTCAGATGTAAACCAGGCAGAGGCTGAGCTAAAAAAGACCGAAGGTCAGAGTGCGATGGGCAGACAGAAGGGAGCAGAGGTCATCACCAGTAAGGCCAGGGTGAGTTGCGGGGTCTAAGGAAGCAAATGGCCAGCACATAGTTTCATGAACTCAGCTGTATAATACTCACCCAAGAGCCTGAAAGAATGGAGAAAGGAGTTAAAAAGCAGAAAAAAAAAAAGAATTTTGATTCGAAGTTCACCTGAACAGAGAACACAATAAAGGTAGAAAGTGAGAGAAATTATCAAATTTCCCATAGGCTGCAGATAAATAGGGACAGATCCAGAAGCTTCAAAGGAGAAAAGCCAATAACATGGATGAGGTGAGTGAATCAATGTGTGATGTGACCTGAAGACCGATTACTCTGAGGTTTCATCTGGGAGGGTTAGTCCTAGATGGAATAAGGTCTGGTCAGTTTACCCGCTTAGAAAATAGGGACGGTAACAATACCGAGCCCAAAGGAGTAGGAGGATAAAATGTAACAACACAAACCAAGCACTGGACACAGAGCCTGGCACACAGTAAAGCATTCAATCAATGTTCACTGTGATGACTGAGTAATAAAACAGTATTTGCTGGATGTAATGATTCCAGTATAGGATCATTACGGACTATAAAATGTTGTAATATGCATTCTGTACACCTTATGTTATTTAATGTTCACAGCACGCCTATAAGATAGGTATTATTTAACAACTCTATGATGAAGAAATAGGCTTAAACATATATATATATATATATATATATATATATATATATATGATATAGAAGAATGATGCCTTGTATACGGGAAGCCAAGCCAGAAAGAATGCAGATAAGGTGTTTCCTTCTCACCCCATTTTCACATTTTGCTGGGCTTCTGAGAAAAAGCAGTCATAAAACACCCTCCCTGTGCTAATCGGAGAGGTCAAAGCCCAAACATCACCTTTAGTGCTGCCAACGTTCTCAAGGCTTTGAGAAAACTGAAATGGTGATTCCCCTTAACAAAAAAAGATTGAGAAACTACTGGACGATGGATGTGTGTTTTAATGGGCACTTGAGCCGAGACCTTCTTTGCTCACAGTTCTATTAGCGATCCATGGTCAATTCTTAATTAATTCCTCTTCACCAATTAACAGTAGTTTCCAGTTGCTGCATTATGAAATTTGGCAAACACTTTCATAATTCCCTTTGAATATACTTTTCTTACGGTCCTAGCTAGTCCATAATATGGAAGTCAACTTCACCTTCTCAGGCTAATTACCACTCTTTATATTTTAGATATATATTCATATACACACACACACACACACACACACACACATATATATATACATATTTATGTATATTTATTTATATATAAATACATTTATATATAAATACATATAAATAAATATATTTGTATAAATGTATAAAAACATTTATACCCTTATATAAATAAGTGTATATATTATATGTATATATTTATTTATAAATATTATAAATATTTATATATTTATATATATTTATTTAGTTATATATACATTTAGATGTATATTCATATATACACATTTATGTATATATACTTATCTATGTATATTTATTTATAAATACATGTATATATAACTACATATACATAAATATATTTATATAAATGTATATATTATATATATATTTATAAATATATAAATATTTATGTTTATATATATTTATTTAGCTATGTATACATTTATATAAATAAATATCACTTTTTAATTTAGTCTCATATGACAGCACTTACAGCACCATTAAGCATTTCAGATGCTTTCCTTTAGATTACCTCTGGTGGTATTATGACTTTGCTCAGATTTAGTATTCTAAATACTATGTCCATAAGAAAGCAGTATAAAGGAAGGTAAAATAAGAGAAGGCACACAGGTCAGAGGACGCCGCTCTCCTGCTGGGTGAGCATCATGGAAGACGAGAGCACTGGGCGAAGAGAGGAAACAACCTCTTTCGACCCATTTCCACGACACTGTCATCTGCAAGTTGTTTAACTTCTAAACTCATGGAAATATCACTGCCTGCCAGGCCTATTCCCCGACGTGTGAGGTTCTTGGTAATACTGTAAAACAAAATACAAAGCCAAGGTTGCCCTCCTTGTTCTTTGCTACTGTCTAGCCATGTGGGTACTTTTTTTTTAAGCAACAGCTATGCATACTCTACAAAGAAAGCCATTCTACAATAAGCTGAAAAAATAAAATAAAAGAATCAACTGTCTCGGCACTGAACACCGAAGAAAGATTATTTCTAGAGGTGCTATATTAATTGTATAACATATGAAATTCCTTTTTTTTTTTTAGTCGTAGTAAAAAACACATGAACTTTACCGTCTCAATCATTTTTCAGTGTACATTTCATTAGTGTTACTTCATTAGTGTTACTTATATTCACACTGTTGTGCGACCAACCTCCGCAGCTTTCTCATCTTGCAAAACTGAAGCCCGGTTAAACATTAAACAACTCCCTATCTCCCCCTCTCCCCAGCCCCCGGCAACCACCGCACCACACTGCTTCTATGAATTTGACTACTGTAGAGACCTCATATAAGTGGAATCACCAGTATTCGTCTCTTTGTGACGGGCTTATTTCACTTAGCATAATGTCCTCAAGATTCATCCATGTTGTAGCTTGCGTCAGACTTTCCTTCCTTTTTAAGGCTGAATAATATCCCACTGTATGTATATATCACATTTTGTTCATCCACTCATCCTTCAGTGGATATCTGGGTTGCTTCCATCTCTTGGCTACTGTGAATAGTGCTGTTATGAACACAGGTGTGCAAATACATGAAATTCTTTAACAATACATATCTGTGCCTAAGTTTTATTTGATAAACAAATAAAATGAAAACAGAGGAACATACTGCTTCAAACACTCTAGTTCAAAATCACAAATGCCTTTATGCAATCACACTTAACAGTGAGTAACTGATTCCTTCAGTGGATTAATGCACTTGCCTTTGAAATTCCAAGACATATTCTAATTAAATGTGACCACAAATAAAATATTATATTGAGGTATTTGTTTAAGAATGACAATATTCCATGGAGAAAAATAAATGACAAAAGTAAGATTTTTTAAAATTACCACTTTAGTTAAGGAACATACTTACACCAAAACCGTTTAATTCTTTTGTTTTCCCCATATGCCAACGCCTACATATTTGTAGCAATTTTGCAAAAGTTTTAAGCCATACTTCCAAATTTAAGTTAGAAATGCTCAAAGATAAAGTGTCTATAACTGAAAAATCTTTTGTAATAATGTATGATAAAATTTTTATGTTCTATAGAAAAAAAATATGAAGTAAGATTAAGTTTAGACTATCTAAGCCATTGTTTTAGGAGCTATTACAAGGATTCAATAAAATGGCCTTAAGAGAACATGTAGTCTCAAACCTTCTAATTGTACAGGTAGAAATATGAGCCCCAAAGAATCAGGAATAATTTGCCCAAGACCATGTAAAAATGTAATAATTTGCCCTTCACCATGTGATAATTTGCCCTTGACCATGCCCAAGACCATGAAACCACCTGCAGAATAATAAACTTATTCTCTAATGTTATTATTATTTTTGACAAAATAGTTAACTCTGGGTTGTTCAAGGAATATGTAGACCATTAAATGGGTACAGAATTATAGCAACAAGCACAGGGCTATGTCAAAACAGGTGCTTAAATATCTGTATCCCTTTGTTTTTCTATTCCTTTAACTATTTCCTGTGGAGCAGATAAGAGAAAGTAAAAAGGAATGAATGAATGAATGAATCTGTTATTTTCACTACTTGGGCAGCACTAATAGTCTTGTTGGAAAAGATTCGTATTGTTGCATAGAATGAGGGTTTTCAATTACTTATCAATATATGTTTGTTTGAAATTGCTTTACCTATTTCAAGAATTTTTTAAAGTTCCATCTATATCCAGAATTTAAGAGCCGGATGAGACCTTAGAGATTACCTAATTCAACTCAATTAAGAGATGAAAAAAGTTGAGTTCGAAAAGCAAAGGGACGGCTCCAAACTCTCACGGCTAATTAGCGGCAGATCTGGGACTAAAGCCCCCGTCATCTAAACACCAGTCCAGGATCCTTTCCATTGCCTACACCACGCTGCCCTCCTCACTCCCACACACACCACAAGGCTTCTGCACAGACGATGAAGAGAGAGGAAGAATTACATCTGATTTTATATCTCTTGAAAGTATTTTGTGCTAAGTGATTTAATGGTTTGATTCCTTCATTAAATTTAGTCAACATCAATTGAATTTATGACTACCTTTAAAAATGATAAAGATCATTTTTAAAACTCTCTGTAATTTAGTGTAGCCCAAAACCTTATTAGTATTTAGCCACCAGAATATATCACTATTTGAAATTATACTGGATTAAGAGGGTTGTTATCAAATCAACAAATGTATGGGCACTTCCTAGTGTTGGGGAGAAAAATACAAAGTGAAAAGATAAATAAATAATAATGAAGGTTAAAACAGTACAAGACAACAGAGTCCCAGAAGTAACAGCACAAGGATGTACACGAGCAACGGTTTAGGATGATGGGATCTGACGGAGCAACGAGCTGCTCCGGGTACCACGACCGAGAAAGGCTCCGCGTGGGAGGGAGGCTGAGTCGGGCGGGTCTTGGTGAAGGACATGTGGGGCAGGAGCCAGGGGAAAGGGCAGTAAAGGCAAGGGCGGTGTGATAAGGGACATCAAGGCAGACGTGCACACGTTTTACTCAAGGGTGAGTTATCCAAGTTGGCTAGAGCTGCACGTCTGTGGGCAGGGAAGTGCTGACTGACCAAGTTAGAAAGGAGAGCTGGAAACTGGTTTTGAAAGACCATGTATTTCTTCCTCCCTTCTCTTTTCTAAAAGTCAAAACCCATATGATTTTTTAAATATATATTCTAATACATTCTCATTCTAAGGGAAAATAAAACAACAGCACCTTAACTGAAAAACGTCCTGATAATGAAAAAGAAAAAAGAGCCATGTAGCATGAGAAAAGACAGATTGTTACCCAACTCTTCTGTATGTGCTAATACATGTCTAATTCAAAATAATAAGTGACTCAATAAATGTAAAATAATACTTATGTTAATAATATTAAATCATTCACTAATGACATTATCATATGACAAGAAAAAAATAAAACATTGAATTTTAAAAGGATGACCAATTTCTTTGTGGCACTTAAGATCACAAAAGCACTGTCTGATAATAACTATCTACATAATTCTTAAAACCTTGTTTCCCTAAGCCAAAGAATCTAACTGTATAAAACGGTGTCCTGACACCAGTTTTAGAATTTGCACTGTTTTCCCCTCCTGGAATTCCATCTGTGACTGGATGCTTTGCTACATGCTGCTGGGGAATGGACGAGAGCATGAGACATTAGAATCCAGGAGTCTGCCACCAAAAACCACTGGTGAGGGAAAAAGCAACAAGAATCAAACAAACAAACAAACAAGCCTAAAATGGCATGGACCTCCTAGAGGCTTCAGGGAGGTTATGAAAGAAGGATAAGACCAGGACCTCATTGAAAATGCTGCCTAAGGGAGATCCCACATTAGAAGGTGGACACGTTCCACATATTTGTCTTTAATTAACTGCCTAGAACTTAGAATGTCTTTTCTCAAAGAAACATTGAAAATGGTAAGTGAGTTTCCAGGCTAGGCCAAACAAAAAACCTGTTTTAGATAATAACGTAGATAAAAAACTCTACATTAACTGTGACAAATAACAAAACCAACGTAACTATAATAGACGATATTAAAGACCCATGCTCCTCTGGGGCCCAGCAATCTGTGGGACAGACCCTACCTATCTGAGCTGAGTTAAACATCCCCTCCCACGGGCCCCCAGTTTCAGCACGCCAGGCTGACTCACTGGCCCTTAAACTCATTCCCAGTTTCCATGGGTTTTTAGTTTTGACACCCCTTTCCTTAGTTGACCTTTCAAATACTCTCCCCAACAGTATCCACATCAACTTCACGTGGTGAAACAGCTAAAATACTCTAAAGGCAGAGCCTGTACATTCCTCTCATGACTCAAGACTACGGTGCAAGTAGAAGTGGAGATGAGGAGAGTAGAGAAGTAATCTCCTGACCTTCCCTAGGCCCCAACTAGGCCTGACTCTGACTCTGATCACACTGCCTTCAGACCATGATGCCAAGGAAGGTGGAATGGCCGTAAGCTGCATGGGGCAGTGACCGAGTGTCCTCATTCTCTCCCCAGAGCCCAGAACTGTGCCTGCACATGGCAGGTGATGAAGTAAGAAGGAAAGATTATGCAAGCCTAGCTTCTGAATTTCATCATCATCCCACAGGAGTCCTCCCTCCTCCTGAACCACTCATCCCCTTCTCCCTTCTGCCCCTCCAAAGTGAGGGTAAGGCCAGCTAGACTGGCCTTTCACGCTCTAACTTCAACTCCCAAGTAGACACTCATTTTTCACCCAAGTATAGGGTGCTATATTTGTGAACAGAGAGCAGTGTCAAAGTCCCCCACCAAACACACATGCATGTACAAACATGCTCCAAGAACAATGGCTGTTTAAAAACATGTGGTCAATGTACACACTGCTATATTTAAAATAGATAACCGACAAGGACCTACTGTACAGCACAGGGAACTCTGCTCAGTGTTATGTAACAACCTAAATGGGAAAATAATTGGAAAAAGAATAAATACATGTATATGTATAACTGAATCACTTTGCTGTACACCTGAAACTATCACAACGTTGTTAATCAACTATACTCCAACATAAAATAAAAAGTTTAAAGTAAAAAAAAAAACAAAAAATGTGGTCAAAAAGAAATACGGTAACTCAAGAGACATCTGGCCTTATTGTGGGCATGCTGGCTGTTAACTTTCTAGGATGTTTCTATGTTCATGTCAGTTACGCAAAATGGTACTAATACGTATTTATTAAAATAATAAATGCAACGGAAAATATAAGGTACAATTAGGGTACAATTGGGTATTTATAAGTTGGGGATATTAAGACTCATTGGTTTTCAAATGTTACATACAATTCTTCTTGATTAGATGTACACTTTGAGCCTAGGATCCCAGTCCTAATAATTTTAATGTACTCATGAAGTGAAAAAAATAGAAGGAAAAAACACAATGACATCAGAGTACCTACTCTCATGCCACCAACTGGTATAAAAATGTTCTATACCAGTCTATATTTTCCTATATATTATAAACCAAGACTCACTTACTTGTTCAAAATATCTAAAAATATAATATAGAGAAGGGAAAATTTATTTTTGCTGGTTTTCTAAAAGTACAGCTCTTTCAAAGTTTTGACTCCAATGTATAAAGTGTTAATGATGTAGTTAAAGTAATACTTTCTGTGCTCATACACTATGGGACATATTCTGTATTTGCTAGATATGTGTCTTTGAAAAGCCCAATTTTTATACATTGCTTTGGATGTGTTTTATTAAATACCACCATTTGGGGGACTTCCCTGGTGCTGCAGTGGTTGAGAGTCTGTCTGCCAATGCAGGGGACATGGGTTTGAGCCCTGGTCCAGGAAGATCCCACATGCCACGGAGCAACTAAGCCTGTGTGCCACAACTACTGAGCCTGTGCTCTAGAGCCCGTGAGCCACAACTACTGAGCCCATGTGCCACAACTACTGAAGCCCGCGAGCCTAGAGCCCGTGATCTGCAACAAGAGAAGCCACCAGCCCCCGTTCACCGCAACTAGAGAAAGCCTGTGTGCAGCAACGAAGACCCAATGCAGCCAAAAAAAAAAAAAAAAAAGATAAATAAATAAATTTATTTTAAAAAATACCACCATTTGATATAACAGCGCAAAATGGTATTTTTGCAGAAACTGCCCTAGGGCAAAAATCTTTGGGCTCATCAAATGTACTCTACAAATGTGTAACTATTCCTGTTCTGCAAGTCCAAAGTAGATAGAGTTAGGCAGAAACCTTTACACTTAGGCAGAAACCTCAGTAGAGAAAAGTATTTAATGAACTGATAAAACAGAAACAAAGAAGCACACAACTACAGTGTGAGGATGAAAGCACTCAAGGGCACAGAGCCTTGCTCATTTCTTTCTCTCCCTGAATGATCTGCATTCTTTCACCATACTCATCGCTATTTCTCAACACCATCTTTCTCTGCCCACTTTTATGTTCCCCTCTGACTCATCAACTTCTTCTTCAGCCTCATCTCATAAGCTATTTTTCTACTTTGAAACTCCTTCACCCAGATTTTCATGAAACTATAGCAAGGAGATCCTCTTGGAATCAGAGTAGTGCGAATGAATCAAAGACAGGAGAGCACAGAAGAAGGGGGGGTGGTGGTGAGAGGGTGAAAGGAAATGGGGCAGACCTATTCTGCCTCAGTCTGAAATATCCCTCTTACACAGCAGCAAGGTAGAACCCACTAAGCCTCTAAGTTGGCTAAGAAATACCATCTACCTATACTAGGTAGCTCATTACAGAAAGCAAGAAAGCAGTCTCAGGTTTCGTAAGTGGATAGCCAGAGCATGGGTGAATACCTTCCCTCTGATCTGCTAGTGAGAGGTCACTTCGTTCGAGTGGCTACTCTCACTACTCCGGCCTGGCCCTCAATATTATATTATTGGCCCTTCACAGGCTCGTGGAAAGCTTTCACATGAGGCAAGTGCACAAAGCTTCCCATTTCATTTGTGATTTTTTTTATACAAGCATCATTAGGAAGGAATTAACCATCACAGAAAGGCATATTCTACCTTTGCCATCAATTGCTCTGCGACTCCAGAGGTGGGAAAGCTCTGAGGTAGGAAGGGAAGACAGACAGGAATGAGAACTCCTGGGTGTGGCTGGCTATATGGAGATTGGAGGACCTTGACGAGGCCTGAACTCTGAAGTATGCAAAGTGCAATTATCTGCCAAAGAGCTTGCCTGATGTTCAGCTCTGTACAACTGTGTAGTGGGAAACCCTGATGCAATGTTTAAATAACCAAAATCACAGAGACTAAGGGAAGGATACATCTTTCCCAGTTTTTGTAGGTACAGCAGCATAACCTCAGTGTACACTACATAGAAGAGAGACTTAAAAAGGAACGACTCCATTAAAAAGTGCTTTTTAACCATCTTCAAGTGCAACAGCTAAATAAGTAGCTTATTTCTCAGTGTCAAACTTGAGATCTTCTGAAAAAGAATACACTTTGCTAAAGAAGTTAAAGCCATATCAATGCCAAAGAATCATTTTGTCTCACACATAAATAATTCCAGCACACGTTTCTTTCCACGACATATATCCCATGTATTGTACTGTGTTCATGCTGTAACCACTGTCCCATTGACTCTAACAACGAACACCAAACTATAGGAATATATTTCCATTCCTTGGGAAGGGAGGCACAGCCCCAACATGTAATGTTAACCTCCTGCGCCGCTGGGATGCAGGGCAATACTGCAAAAGGACTGGAAACGGCACAACATAAGATCATTTCTAAAATCCTGTTAGCTTAATTGTTTATTTCAAAAACTTGTAAATGCTTTAAACCCAAAAGTAACCGAAGTAAGTGAAGAAAATAAATGGTAAAATATACAAATAACATATCAGCACAACTCTTCCCGTTAGAAAAGCTGCCTAGCTCAGCCAACTAACGATCCCTGTCAAACTGCAACACCGAAAGGGAAAAGTTTGCCAATTTAAGACAATTGTATACGTGTAGGCTTCTGGGACAACCTCTAGGTGCTGCTGTAGAGACCCCCTTTCCTAAAGATTCCCTACTTCTTTCCCGATGTTTTAACCTTCCCCCTCCCCCTGACCGCACTGCACTGCGCAAAGCCATCACAGACAATCACTTCAAGCCTATCTGTTGTTGAAAAAGCCTCGGAAACTAACCTCCTCCAAGGTGCAAGGAGCCGAACAATGGCTTTTGACTTTTCATTCCAAATTATATTCTAGATGGACGAGCTAGACAAGAAAATATTACCAGGTGTGTCAAAGCAACCAGGAGGCCAAAAGAAGCAAAAGGACAGCGACCACTGGGCCCTCCGCCCTCCCGAGCCATCTCACCGACGGAATATTGCTAAATGTTAAAAATGATCCCTGTGCAAAAGAGAACTGTCAGAGCTCGGAAGATGTGGGACCACAGGGTGGGGCGGGCCTGCGCCGAGCTCTCAGCAGCACACGCTCCATCTGAAATGCCAGCTCCTGCATCCGAGAACCTGACGAGAGATGGTGGAAGCTCCGAGGAAAACCGGGCAAGCGTCGAGGGGAGGGGGAAGACTTAACGTTCGGATCAGATTAACCAGTGCCCTAGCGCGGTCTCCGCGCCCGGCACCTCCTCGGATCCGCAGCATCCCAACAGCCGCAGGGGGCGGGGGCGCTGCCGGGCCGGGCGCTCCGAGGCCGGGGGCTGGTGTCTCCCGCGGGGCCAGGCGAGGATGGAGAGCTTTACCTGTGATGGACAAGGTCCAGCGGTAGAACTCCACGGTGTCGTTGAGCGCAGTGGACACCACGTTCAGGACGCTGCCCGGCTCCGAGTCCAGGAGCCCCATCCCGGCGGTGAGCGGGCGCCGGCGTTGGGAGGAGGAAGCGGAGACCCCGCGGGAGGACCGACCTCCGAGGCGACGGCGGACCGAGCGAGCGGCAGCTGGGGACCCCTCTAACGGCGGCGGCCCAGCTGCGTCTTCTCCCCTTCGTCGGGGCGCCGCGGTGGCGGCGGTGGCGGGGATACGGCGGTGGCGGGGATACGGCGGTGGCGGGGATACGGCGGCGGTGGCGACGAGCCGGGCGGAGGAGAAGGTACCGTCAAAGCTCCCGGGAGGAGAAGGAGGAGGAGGTGGAGGAGGAGGTGGAGAAGGAGGAGGAGGAGGAGGAGGAAAAGGAGGAGGAGGAAAAGGAGGAGGAGGAGGAGGAGCAGATGCTGCCGTGAGCGCCGGGTGCTGCACCCGTCTGCCGCCGCGCGCCGCCGCCGCTCCAATCTCCTCGGCCGGCGTCACGTGGCCGCGCGCGGGGACTTTGCGCAGGGATACTGCGGCGGGGAGGGGCCTGCAGGGGCCGGGGCCGCGCAGGCGCTGGCCGCCCCCCATCTGTCGTCCTCACCCTCTACGCGTGGTCTGGGGAGCGGGGCACCGCGGCCTCCCCTTGCCACCTCCCCCCGCGGGTCTCCCCGCTCCCCTTCCCCGCCTCCCTCTCCCATCGGGGCCCTGCGGAGGAGTATGACGCCTTCCCACGCGTGACCTCGCATCCACCCTGGATGCGCCTTAGGAAACTGGACAGGGAAGAATGGGCGTTTTGTGGGGAAGGCTGAGGTAGGCGACGTGCTTTGGGCCTTACCTGGCGTTCACTTCGATTTCCCTTGGGTTCTGTTTCCTTCACCTCCACCTGCACAGACTTGTCACCATGACAAGGGAGATACAGAAGTTATCCCTCTAAATTAGTAAAGGGATGTTTGTCTTCCCAGCTACAGTGATGGAGAATGGACTTTGGGGTCTAATCGTTAGCAAGTTAACAAATAATTTGCATGAATGCTTGCATGTGTTCCGCAGGCCCTTTTAATATACAGAGAGTAGTCAAAGCAATTTAATTGTTAAATAAGGTTCTAATAATTAAATGAGGTCATGAGGAAAAGAGAGAGGGCAGAGAGAGGCCTTACAATTAGAAAAGTCCGCTTAGACCTGAAGGAGTTGTGGTGAATCTAAAAGGATAATTGCTCAGGAGACAAAAGACAATCTAGGTGAAAGAGGGGGAAGTATTTTTAAAAATTGTTTAGATCGTAAGAAGATGATGGGAGGTTACAAGATAATCTTACCCCCGAAAAGGAGCAAAACTACATACAGTTCGTAATTTGATAGTTTCTGACATTGAACAAGACCTTTGAGAATAGTCCAATAACCTTTTCACCTACTTGGTATTTAAGTATGTCACCTGCTTTTTGTGTAACCTTTTCTCCAATTGTTGATTTAGGATGCTATATTTAAAGGCCATTGAATGCAGTGTTAATTGTTTTTGCTCTTTGACACTGTTAAAATAATCTGAATACTATCTTTTATCATAGTTATTTGATTTATTTCTTTTCCAATTGACCCGTTATATGTTCTTTGATTTTATTGTATATTGGAAGCATCCTAGAGGATAAGAATTATTTGGGGTTCCTTTTTGAGGACCCAATCCAGTGCTATAAATAATAATTAATAAGTATTTATGATGATGTCAAAATGATAACATATTTTTTCAGAACATAACAAGGATTATAAGTGACAGACACTTTAGAGAAAGAAGAGATAACTAAAAGTAACTGATTTATTGTATCGCTCAAGCAACCATAGTCTTCATTAAATGCTCTACTTTTGAAATTAACAAAATAAAATGTAATTTATCAAATATATTTATCAGATTAAAGTTTTTTGGATTGAAATTATGGTTTCTCAAGTCTCAACCGCAATTTATGTGTGTCAGTCTGATCCTAGAAGCTATTAGCTATATTAAAAAAAAAAACCCAGTCAAGTCTCTGTATTTGGAGAGTGGTAATGTTCAACAATCTACTTATGTACTTTGGTGGTCTAGCAAGGTTCAGATTAGTTTGAGCTTCATCTAGACAATTGATGACTACTTCTGTATTGTGAGGTCCTGGATGCTTCCTATGGAGAACAGATCCCCATCCTCTCTCCCACTCACATGCATGAAATCGCAGCATCTCGTTTAGTACAGTGTGAAATTGTTAAAACCATTTCAGAGAGTATTTCTCCAGTCTCTCTTTTATAGTGAGGCCAACTTAAGTCCCTCTATTCACTAGGGGGCGCCTGTCACATAAAAGAAAATCCTAGACAAGTGAAGACAAATATGTCAGGAGTGGCACTTCTGACTCCTTCATGCCCTACTTGGTACAGTAGTATGTTTGTTTGCATTTATGAGCTGTCCAAACATACACCAAGAACCAGAGCCCTAGAACTTACCTGCTCTGGAGCCCTATCACCCAGCACTGAGACTGACAGGCCAGTCCTCAGTTCACAAGTGGTTTACAAACACCACTGGCTGACCAAACCCAAAGCCTACCTACTGTGATTGTGCAAAGGGAAGGAGACCTGCTGTCCACTCAGCTAGAGTGACAGCCATCTAACAAAGATCTTGGTGGCATTGTGACAGAACAAAATCAAATACAAGCATCCATGGTATCTGCAAAATTTTGAGAACAGAGTTCTTTGTTGAGGACTGAATAAAAATACAATACAGTTACCTACAAAAACTAAAGGAGAGGATATAATTATAATAAAATGATTTTACATAAAATAGCAAAAAAATTTTGTGTGTGTGTGTAACTCTAAAGGTTTTTTCCTTGTGGTCACCATGAGGCTCACATGAAATAGCTTAAAATTATAACACCCAGTTTTACACTGATAACTTCAACTAAATTTCTTTTTTTTTTGGAATTTATTTTATTTTATTTTTTTGTACAGAAGGTTCTTATTAGTTAACTATTTTACGCATATTAGTGTATATATGTCAATCCCAATCTCCCAGTTCATCCCACCACCACCACCCCCTTCCCTGCTTTCCCCCCTTGGTGTCCATACGTTTGTTCTCTACATCTGTGTCCCTATTTCAGCCTTAAAAACTGGTTCTTCTGTACCATTTTTCTAGATTCCACATATATGCGTTAATATACAATATTTGTTTTTCTATTTCTGACTTACTTCACTCTGTATGACAGTCTCTAGGTCCATCCACATCTCTACAAAATGACCCAATTTCATTCCTTTTTATGGCTGAGTAATATTCCATTGTATATATGTACCACATCTTCTTTATCCATTCATCTGTCGATGGGCATTTAGGTTGCTTCCATGACCTGGCTATTGTAAATAGTGCTGCAATGAACATTGGGGTGCATGTGTCTTTTTGAATTATGGTTTTCTCAGGGCATATGCCCAGTAGTGGGATTCCTGGGTCATATGGTAGTTCTATTTATAGTTTTTTAAGGAACCTCCATACTGTTCTCCATAGTGGCTGTATCAATTTACATTCCCACCAACAGTGCAAGAAGGTTCCCTTTTCTCCACGCCCTCTCCAGCATTTGTTGTTTGTAGATTTTCTGATGATGCCCATTCTAACTGGTGTGAGGTGATAATTCATTGTAGTGTTGATTTGCATCTCTCTAATAATTGTGATGTTGAGCAGCTTTTCATGTGCCTCTTGGCCATCTGTATGTCTTCTCTGGAGAGATGACTCTTTAGGCCTTCTACCCATTTTTGGATTGGGTTGTTTGTTTTTTTAATATGGATCTGCATGAGCTGTTTATATATTTTGGAGATTAATCCTTTGTCCGTTGATTTGTTTGCAAATATTTTCTCCCATTCTGAGAGTTGTCTTTTCATCTTGTTTATAGTTTCCTTTGCCGTGCAAAAGCTTTTTTTCATTAGGTCCCCTTTGTTTATTTTTGTTTTTATTTCCATTACTCTAGGAAGTGGGTCAGAGAAGATCTTGCTGTGATTTATGTCAAAGAGTGTTCTGCCTATGTTTTCCTCTAGAATTTTATGGTGTCCGGTCTTACATTTAGGTCTTTAATCCATTTTGAGTTAGTTTTGTGTATGGTGTTAGAGAGTGTTCTAAATTCATTCTTTTACGTGTAGCTGTCCAGTTTTCCCAGCACCACTTATTGAAGAGACTGTCTTTTCTCCATTGTATATCCTTGCCTCCTTTGTCATAGATTAGTTGACCATAGGTGCATAGGTTTATCTCTGGGCTTTCTATCCTGTTGCATTAATCTATATTTCTGTTTTTGTGCCAGTACCATATTGTCTTGATAACTGTAGCTTTGTAGTATAGTCTGAAGTCAGGGAGTCTGATTCCACCAGCTGTGGTTTTTTTTCTTTCAAGATTGCTTTGGCTATTCGGGGTCTTTTGTGTCTCCATACAAATTTTAAGATTTTTTGTTCTAGTTCTGTAAAAAAATGCCATTGGTAATTTGATAGGGATTGCATTGAATCTGTAGATTGCTTTGGGTAGTATAGTCATTTTCACAATATTGATTCTTCCAATCCAAGAACATGGTATATCTCTCCATCTGTTTGTGTCATCTTTAATTCCTTTCATCAGTGTCTTATAGTTTTCTGAGTACAGGTCTTTTACCTCCTTAGGTAGGTTTATTCCTAGGTATTTTATTCTTTTTGTAGCAGTGGTGAATAGGATTGTTTCCTTAATTTCTCTTTTTGATCTTTCGTTGTCAGTGTATAGGAATGCAAGACATTTCTGTGCGTTAATTTTGTATCCTGCAACTTTACCAAATTCATTGATTAGCTCTAGTAGTTTTCTGGTGGCATCTTTAGGATTCTCTATGTATAGTACCATGTCATCTGCAAACAGTGACAGTCTTACTTCTTCTTTTCCAATTTGTATTCCTTTTATTTCTTTTTCTTCTCTGATTGCCGAAACTAGGACTTCCAAAACTATGTTGAACAATAGTGGTGAGAGTGGACATCCTTGTCTTGTTCCTGAACTTAGAGGAAATGCTTTCAGTTTTTCACCATTGAGAATGATGCTTGCTGTGGGTTTGTTGTATATGGCCTTTATTATGTTGAGGTAGGTTCCCTCTATGCCCACTTTCTGGAGAGTTTTTATGATAAATGGGTGTTGAATTTTGTCAAAAGCTTTTTCTGCATCGATTGAGATGATCATATGGTTTTTATTCTTCAATTTGTTAATATGGTGTTATCACATTGATTGATTTGTGTATATGGGTGCATCCTTGCATCCCTGGGATAAATCCCACTTGACATGGTGTATGATCCTTTTAATGTGTTGTTGGATTCTGTTTGCTAGTATTTTGTTGAGGATTTTTGCATCTATATTCATCAGTGATATTGGTCGGTAATTTTCCTTTTTCGTAGTATCTTTGTCTGGTTTTTGGTATCAGGGTGATGGTGGCTTCGTAGAATGAATTTCGGAGTGTTCCTTCCTCTGCAATTTTTTGGAAGAGTTGGAGAGGGATGGGTGTTAGCTCTTCTCTAAGTGTTTGATAGAATTCACCTGTGAAACAATCTGGTCCTGGACTTTGGTTTGTTGGAAGATTTTTAATCACAGTTTCAATTGCATTACTTATGATTGGTCTGCTCATATTTTCTGTTTCTTCCTGGTTCAGTCTTGGAAGGTTATACCTTTCTAAGAATTTGTCCATTTCTTCCAGGTTGTCCATTTTATTGGCACAGAGTTGCTTCTAGTAGTCTCTTACGATGCTTTGTATTTCTGCGGTGTCTGTTGTCACTTCTCCTTTTTCATTTCTAATTTTATTGATTTGAGTCCTCTCCCTCTTTTTCTTGATGACTCTGGCTAATGGCTTATCAATTTTGTTTATCTTCTCAAAGAACCAGCTTTTAGTTTTATTGACCTTTGCTACTGTTTTCTTTGTTTCTATTTCATTTATTTCTGCTCTGATCTTTATGATTTCTTTCCTTCTACTAACTTTGGGTTTTGTTTGTTCTTCTTTCTCTAGTTCCCTTAGGCGTAAGGTTAGATTATTTATTTGGGATTTTTCTTCTTTCTTGAGGTAGGATTGTATTGCTATAAACTTCCCTCTTAGAACCGCTTTTGCTGCAGCCCATAGGTTTTGGATCGTCGTGTTTTCATTGTCATTTGTCTCTAGGTAGTTTTTTTTTTTTAATAAATTAATTTTATTTATTTATTTTTGGCTGCATTGGGTCTTCATTGCTGCGGGAAGGCTTTCTCTAGTTGTGGCAAGTGGGGGCTACTCTTCATTATGGTGCGCGGGCTTCTCATTGCGGTGGCTTCTCTTGTTGCGGAGCACGGGCTGTAGGCGTGCAGGCTTCAGTAGTTGTGGCTCGTGGGCTCTAGAGTGCAGGCTCAGTGGTTGTGGTGCACAGGCTTAGTTGCTCCACAGCATGTGCGATCTTCCCGGTCCAGGGCTCGAACCCGTGTCCCCTGCATTGGCAGGCGGATTCTTAACCACTGTGCAACCAGGGAAGTCCCTCTCGGTAGTTTTTTATTTCCTCTTGATTTCTTCAGTGATCTGTTGGTTATTTAGTAATGTATTGTTTAGCCTCAATCTTTTTGTGTTTTATACGGTTTTTTTCCCTGTAATTGATTTCTAATCTCATGGCATTGTGGTCGGAAAAGATGCTTGATATGATTTCAGTTTCTTAAATTTACTGAGGCTTGATTTGTGACCCAAGATGTGACCTATCCTGGAGAATGTTCCATGTGCACTTGAGAAGAAAGTGTAATCTGCTCTTTTCAGATGGAATGTTCTATAAATATCTATTAAATCTATCTGGTCTATTGTGTCATTTAAAGCTTGTGTTTCCTTATTAATTTTCTGTCTGGATGATCTGTCCATTGGTATAAGTGAGGTGTTAAAATCCCCCAGTACTATCGTGTTACTGTCGATTTCCTCTTTTAGAGCTGTTAGCATTTGCCTTATGTATTGAGATGCTCCTATGTTGGGTGCATATATATTTATAATTGTTATATCTTCTTCTTAGATTGATCCCTTGATCATTATGTAGTGTCCTTCCTTGTCTCTTGTAACATTCTTTATTTTAAAGTCTATTTATCTGATATGAGTATTGCTACTCCAGCTTTCTTTTGATTTCCATTTGCATGGAATATCTTTTTCCATCCCCTCACTTTCAGTCTGTATGTGTCCGTAGGTCTGAAGTGGGTCTCTTGTAGGCAACATATATACAGGTCTTGTTTTGTACCCATTCAGCAAGCCTGTGTCTTTTGGTTGGAGCATTTAATCCATTCACATTTAAGGTAATTATCGATATGTGTGTTCCTGTTACCATTTTCTTAATTGTTTTGGGTTTGTTTTTGTAGGTCCTTTTCTTCTCTTGGGTTTTCCACTTAGAGAAGTTCCTTTAGCATTTGCTGTAGAGCTCGTTTGGTGGTGCTGAATTCTCTTAGCTTTTGCTTGTCTGTAAAGCTTTTGATTTCTCCATCGAATCTGAATGAGATCCTTGCCGGGTAGAGTAATCTTGGTTGTAGGTTCTTCCCTTTCATCACTTTAAATATGTCGTGCCACTCCCTTCTGGTTTATAGAGTTTCTGCTGAGAAATCAGCTGTTAACCTTATGGGAGTTCCCTTGTATGTTATTTGTTGCTTTTCCCTTGTTGCTTTTAATAATTTTTCTTTGTCTTTAATTTCTGTCAATTCAATTACTATGTTTCTTGGCATGTTTATCCTTGGGTTTATCCTGCCTTGGACTCTCTGCTCTTCCTAGACTTGGGTGGGTATTTCCTTTCCCATGTTAGGGAAATTTTCGACTATTATCTCTTCAAACATTTTCTTGGGTCCTTTCTCTCTCTCTTCTCCTTATGGCACCCCTACAATATGAATGTTGGTGAGTTTAATGTTGTCCCAGAGGTCTCTTAGGCTGTCATCATTTCTTTTCATTCTTTTTTCTTTATTCTGTCCTGTGACAGTGATTTCTACCATTCTGTCTTCCAGGTCACTTATCTGTTCTTCTGCCTCAGTTATTCTGCTATTGATTCCTTCTAGTGTATCTTTCATTTCAGTTATTGTATTGTTCATCTCTGTTTGTTCTTTAGTTCTTCTATGTCTTTGTTAAACATTTGTTGCGTCTTCTCGATCTTTGCCAACATTCTTTTTCTGAGGTCTTGTATCAACTTTACTATCATTAGTCTGAATGCTTTATCTGGAAGGTTGCCTATCTCCACTTCATTCCATTGTTTTTCTGGGGTTTTATCTTGTTCCTTCATCTGGTACATAGTCCTCTGCCTTTTCATCTTGTCTATCTTTCTGTGAATGTGGTTTTTGTTCCACAGGCTGCAGGATTGTAGTTCTTCTTGCTTCTGCTGTCTGCCCTCTGGTGGATGAGGCTATCTAAGAGGCTTGTGCAAGTTTCCTGATGGGAGGGACTGGTGGTGGGTAGAGCTGGCTGTTGCTCTGGTGGGCAGAGCTCAGTAAAACTTTAATCTGCTTGTCTGCTGCTGTGTGGGGCTGAGTTCCCTCCCTGTTGGTTGTTTGGCCTGAGGCGACCCAGCACTGGAGGCTACAGGCTCTTTGGTGGGGCTAATGGTGGACTCTGGGAGGGCTCACGCCAAGGAGTACTTCCCACGACTTCTGCTGTCAGTATCCTTGTCCTCATGGTGAGCCACAGCCACCCTCCGCCTCTGCAGGAGACCCTCCAACACTAACAGGTAGGTCTGGTTCAGTCTCCTATGGGGTCACTGCTCCTTCCCTTGGGTCCTGACATGCACACTACTTTGTGTGTGCCCTCCAAGAGTGGAGTCTCTGTTTCCCCCAGTCTTGTCGAAGTCCTGCAATCAAATCCCACTAGGCTTCAAAGTCTGATTCTCTGGGAATTCCTTCTCCCATTGCGGGACCCCCAGGTTGGGAAGCCTGACGTGGGGCTCAGAACCTTCACTCCAGTGGGTGGACTTCTGTGGTATAAGTGTTCTCCAGTTTGTGAGTCACCCACCCAGCAGTTATGGGATTTGATTTTATTGTGATTGCGCCCCTCCTACCATCTCACTGTGGCTTCCCCTTTATCTTTGGATGTGGGGTATCTTTTTTGGTGAGTTCCAGTATCTTCCTGTTGATAATTGTTCAGCAGTTAGTTGTGATTCCTGTGCTCTTGCAAGAGGGAGTGAGGGCACGTCCTTCTATTCTGCCATCTTCGGTTTAATCCGCAAAATATTTTTAAATGTCTTACAGCCCATACAGAGTTAACAACATAAATCAAGCTATCCATTTTTTCCCTAGTGTTTCCACCTTTCCATGTTGTCAATATTGTCAGCCACCTGTGCTTTCAAGGTGAACCTAGGAATCTGTTGAATCAGAAGTGAAAGGGAGGGCTTCCCTGGTGGCACAGTGGTTAAGAATCTGCCTGCCAATGCAGGGGACACAGGTTCGAGACCTAGTCCAGGAAGATCCCACATGCCGCGGAGCAGCTAAACCCGTGTGCCACAACTACTGAGACTGTGCCCTACAGCCCATGAGCCACAACTACTGAGCCCGCGTGCTACAACTACTGAAGCCCACGTGCCTAGAGCCTGTGCTCAGCAGCAAGAGAAGCCACCGCTATGAGAAGCCTGCGCACCACAACGAAGAGTAGCCCCCACTCACTGCAAGTAGAGAAGGCTTGCGCACAGCAACGAAGACCCAACGTAGCCAAAAGTAAGTAAGTAAATAAATAAATATTTATTAAAAAAAAAAAAAAGAGGTGCAAGGAAGTAGTCTGATAAAGAAGAGCTATAGAGAGACCTTAAATCTTACAGAAGTAAATTTTGCCAAGTGGATAATACTTACAGAAAATGCAGAAAATCAATGGTAATAGTAATTGCTGTCTATTAGTTCCAGTTTTCTGTTTAATTCCACTCACCATTTCGCCCTTACTCCATAAAGGTAAAAAATATGTAGTACCCATGACATAATACAGGTTCTTAACTAATTTGGAATTATAATCTTTGCCTTAATGCATATTCCATTTAAAAATTTTTAAGATATTTACTTTTTTTGTTACCTCATATACAATTATTTTTATTATATTAAGTGGATATAGATTCTCCTGATAATTCATGAGTATTGAAAAAGTAACAAATAATACAGTGAAGTGAAAATCCCCCATAATCTCATCTCTCTTATTTTTCCAGATTTTTATGCACCAATATAAGCTCTCTTTTCTTTACACAAATGTTTATTTATTTTAATGTTATTCTATAATCTGCTTTCTAAAAACTTAACAATAGATCAGGAACACTTTTCAATGTAAAAATACTGACTACTTAATATTCCATTATGTGGATATTCCATAATTTATTTAGCCACTACAATTTAGATTGTTTCCAATTTAAGCTATTATATCAATTTAACTATTAGTACCCCAGTATACACAATTGTGTGAATTTGTCTAATTATATTCTTAGCATAAATTTCTACAAGGGAAATTTCTGGGTCAGGGAGCTTTAACTTAAAATTTTTGGTACATGATGATTGATTACATCATCCAGAAATATATCAATTCACAATTCCACCAAAATCTATGAAAGTGTGCTCATTTCTCTACACCCCATTCTTCTTACTGAATTTAATTATGCTTTATAATCATTACCGATCAGATAGGCAGATAATGATATTTATTGTTGCTTAACAGTTTATCATGGTTATTGGCATTTTAACTTCTTTCTTTTGAGAATTGCCTGCTTGTATTCGTTGCACACATTCTATTAGTTGTATCTATTTTTCTTACGGATTCATAAGGGATTTTACATAATAAAGTTACTAACAGTTTGCTATATATGTTGCAAATGTGTTTTTCCAGTTTATTTGTGTTTTACTAGATTTATGATAATAATTTTTAACTGGGCATATTGGAGGCTGGGGTTAGGTTAGCCTCACTCATCACCATCTCTGCCAGAATTATGTGTCAGAATGGTCTTTTTCAAACTGTGTAACCTCTGGCAGTTCTGATCTACACTTCTAGGAGCATATGCTACTCCATTCCCAAGAATCTCAACTACAAATATCTTGCATTGGGTATTCATTATTTTGAGGTCCCCAGTATGTACACCCAGTCTAGACTCTTTCTGTTTTATAGATCAATGCCATTGGTCCAATCTCTCTTCACATAGCCATACTTCAAGGCCAAGTTGTGCATTCAAGGGCATAGTGATGAGTGCCAAACCATGGTATCACTCCCAGTTCTTCCTGGCTTGGTTACACACAGAAAAGTTCTGTCACACTCAATTGAGTATTTCTGGATTTCCAGTTCCTTCATTTACTACATCCTATAATATCTCCATCTTCACCAGTGATATCAACCTTGACCAAGAAATCTGATAATAAATGGAAAGTGTTAAGGAGAACAACTCTTCACCCTGCTCTTATCCTCCCATTACTGAAGGTCACTCTAGTTTCATAGTTGTTGTCATCATAGAAGACAAAAAGGACCACTGAGAGAAAACTAATTCACATGACAAAGAAAGAAACTGGCTATATTTCAAGGACTTAGTAAAAAGCCTGACTCTTGGTTCCAGGCCAGCATTTAGCTGACTCCAAGAGCCATCTTTCACCAGCCATCCTGATATTCTGGGGATGCCTTCAGGGAAATGGCCATATGTGATTGAATTTTAAAAAGTTGCTAGTAATGAACTGCAGTGTTTGGGGCCCAGCAGCTGTGAGTGGGACACTCACGTGAGATGAAAAACTACACAAAAATGAATGACCTCCCTCAGATCTTGGAGAAACAGCCTTGACCCTGAAGAATCCATGGATGAAACTAAAAGGAAGTAACTTAAGCAAAGTCTTGGCTTCTATACCATCGTTTATATCTGATCCCCCTTTCTCATTCTTTTTCACCAGCTCCTCCTATTTCTGACCCTTGAATGTCAGAATTCTTTCTGGTTGCTTTCCAGTCTTCTCTTTTTCTTATATTGTACCTCCTGCCTAAATTATGTGATCCATCCTCATGCCATTGGTTGCCATCTATTTATAACTCCCAAGTGTGTATCTCCAGCTTACGTCCTTCTTTCAAGCTCGTATATCTCACAGCTTGTGTGGTATTTTGTCTTTAATGGGCCTCAGGCATCTGAATCTGAGATGTTAGAACATATTCCCCCCACATCTGTTCTTCCTTCATATTCTTCCATTACTACATGTGCCCCAAGACATCACTGACACTTTATCCTCCCTTACCACCCACATCCAATCCATGGCCAACACCTATCAATTCTACTGCAAAACATATCTTGGGGGCTTCCCTGGTGGCGCAGTGGTTAAGAATCCACCTGCCAATGCAGGAGACATGGGTTCAAGCCCTGGTCCAGGAAGATCCCACATGCCGCGGAGGAACTAAGCCCGTGTGCCATAACTACTGAGCCTGCGCTCTAGAGCCCGTGAACCACAACTACTGAGCCCACGAGCCACAACTACTGAAGTCCACGTGCCTAGAGGCCATGCTCCGAAACAAGAGAAGCGACCGCAATGAGAGGCCCGTGCACCGCAACGAAGAGTAGCCCACGCTCGCCGCAACTAGAGAAAGCCTGTGCACAACAACAAAGACCCAATGCAGCCAAAGATAAATACATAAATACATAAATAAATTTATTAAAAAAAAAATATCTTGACTCCTTCCACTTCTCTCAGCTCCACTGCATACACATTAACCTAAGCCTCCATCACCTCCTCACCGTATCACCTCAACCACCCCTTAACTGGTCTCTCTGCACCCATTTCTTTCCTCCACACACAGCAGTTTAAGTACTCTTTTAAAATCGCCCATCAGATCATGGCAAATGATATATCTGATAAGGAGTTAATAACCAAAATATACAAAGAACTCAGTATCAAAAAAAATAAATAAATAAAACCAACCTGACTAAGAAATGAGCAGAGGACCTGAATAGACATTTTTTCCAAAGAAGACATACAAATGGCCGACAGACACATGAAAAGATGCTCAACATCACTATCATCAGGGAAATGCAAATGAAAACCACAATGAGATATCACCTTACACCTGTGAGAATGGCTATTATAAAAAAGACAAGAAATAACAAGTGTTGGTGAGGAGGTGGAGAAAAGGGAACATTTGTGCACTTCTGGTGGGAATGTAAATTAGTGCGACCACTGTGGAAAACAGAATGGAGGTTCCTCAAAAAATTCAAAATAGAACTGCCATGTGACCCAGCAGTCCCACTTCTGGGTATTTTTCCAAAGAAAATAAAAACACTAGTTTTATTGCAGCATTATTTACAATAGCCAAGATATTGAAGCAACCTAACTACTATCAATAGATGAATGAATAAAGAAGATGTGGTGTGGTGTGTATATATATATATATATATAATGGATTTATTACTCAGCCATAAAAAAGAATGAAATCCTGACATTTGTGACAACATGGATGGACCTAGAGTGTATTATGCTAAGTGAAATAAGTCAGATGGAGAAAAACAAATTCCATATGATTTCACTTATATGTGGAATCTAAAAAACAAAACAAATGAACAAACATAATAAAACAGAAACAAAGTCATACAGAGAACAAACAAGTGGTTGCCAGAGGGGAGAGGCATGGGGGGATGAGTGAAACAGGTGAGGGAGATAAATTTCTGGTTACAAAAAAATTGAGTCACAGGATGAAATGTACAGCATAGGGAATACAGTCATTAATATTGTAACAGCTTCGTATGGTGACAGGTGGTAACTAGACATCCTGGTGATCATTTTGTAATGTATAGATATATTGAATCACTATGTTGTGCAGCATAATTGTAGGTCAATTATACTTCAATTTTTTAAAAAAACCTAGAATAGCTAACACAATACTGAAAAAGAACTAAATTGGAGAACTTACACTGCTTGATTTCAGGACTTGCTATAAAGCTACAGTAATCAGGACAGTGTGATATTGCGGAAAGGATGAGCACACAGAAAAATAGAAAAATTATAGAGCCCAGAAATAGACCCACACATATATAGTCAACTGATCTTTGACAAAGGTACACAGGCAATTCAATGGAAAATGGGTAGTCTTTTCAACAAATTGTTCTGGAAAAAATTGTATGTCCATATACAAAACAAAACGAAAACCTAGACAGAGACCATGTATCTTTCACCATGATTAACTCAAATTGGATCACAGGCCTAAATGTAAAATGCAAAATAATAAAACTTCTAGATGAAAACATAGGATACAATCTAGGTGATCTTGGTTTTGGTGATGAGTTCTTAGATACAACACCAAAGTCACGATTCATGAAAAAAGAATTGATAAGTCATTAAAATTAAAAACTTCTGCTCTGTTAGAGACTGTTTAGAAAATGAGAAAACAAGCCACAGACTTAGAGAAAATATTTGCAAAACATATTTCTGATAAAGACTTGTATCCAAAATATACAAAGAAGTCTTAGTATTCAGCAATAATAAGAAAAACAGCTCAGTTTAAAAATAAACAAGAGATCTGGACACCTCACCAAAGAAAATATACAGATGGCAAATAAACAGAAACAGACTCACAGACTTAGAGAATGAACTTATGGTTACACAGGGGTGGGGGAAGGGTGAGGGGAAGGGGTAGTTAGGGAGTTTGGGATTGACATCTACACATTGCTATATGTAAAACAGATAACTGATAACCGACAAGGACCTACTGTATAGCACAGGAAACTCTGATCAATATTGTATAACAACCTAAATGGGAAAATAATATGAAAAAGAATAGATACATGTATATGTATAAATGAATCACTTTGCTGTACACCTGAAACTATCACAACACTGTTGATCAACTATACTCCAATATAAAATAAAAAGTTAAAAAAATAAAATAAAAAATAAACATGTGAGAGGTTCAATGTCATGTGTCATTAGAGAACAGCAAATTAAAACAACAAGGTACCACTACATGCCTATTAGAATGGCTAAATTAAAAATAAAAACAAATTTAAAAAACCTTGACAATACCAATTGCTGGTGAAGTTACAGATCATCAGGAACTCTCATTTACTGATAGCAGAAGTGCAAAATGGTACAGCCACTTTGGAAAGCAGTTTGGCAGTTTCTTACAATGCTAAACATAGCCTTACCATACAACCCAGAAATTGTACTCATGGATATTTGCTCAACAAATCTGAAAACTTATGTCTACACAAAAAGCTGCACATGGATATGTATAGCAGCTTTTTCATAATCACCAAAAACTGAAAGCAACCAATCTGCTCTTCAATAGATGAACGGATACAGAAATTGTGGTGCATCCATACAATGGAATATTATTCAGCAATACAAAGAAATAAGCTAGCAAGCATGAAAGACATGGATGAAACTGAAATGTATATTGCTAAGTGAAAGAAACTAGTGTGAAAGGGCTACATACTATATGATTCCAATTATTTGACATTTCTGAAAAGGCAGAACTATAGAGATAGTAAAAAGATCTGTGGTTTCCAGGGGCTCAGGGAGATGGGAAGAGGTTGAATATGTCTAGTACAGGAAATTTTGTAGGGTGAATGTAACTATTCTGTATGACACTGTAATAGTAGATAAACAGCACTAAGCATTTTTCACAATCCATAGACCTTTTCTGCAAAGAGTGAGCCTTAACATATGAAATTGTTTTATTCATTTAGGAGGTTGGGGAATGCGAGGATGGAATACAGACTGTGACAAAAGAATCCAATTGTATTATAAAATATATTTAAGAAGGTCAGGGTGAAATTTGCTGACCTAGTAGGTTTGGAAATGAGTAGAGTCTGTAAGACTAAAGGCAAAAGGGACCACACATGGGCAATGTACTCTAGTTTATAAGGTTGTTTCCCACAGGCGTACAAGTCAACAATTCTGATACTGCTCTATGAGTCTGCTGGAACTGAACAATTAAGTAACTGGATGGATGGCAAATGGTATGAGCCAGGTTTCTCACTGTTGAAGTGGAAGTTTATAGGTAAGCAACGAAAGGAGGCTAGAGTAATCCATGTGGCAATAGATCAGAGTTGGAGACACAAGTATAATGTCATTTACTGATAGCAGAATTTAGCTTAATTTAGATACAGATGGTTCCATATAGATATAGCTATGTGTATATACACAGGTTAGTATATGCACACATATGTCTTTGCTCTGTCAGCTGAGAGGGTTTAGAAGCATAGACACCCTACTGGTAACAAGCACACTTAGTACCCAGATTTTGGTTTCTAACACTATTCTCCAATCCAAGTAAACAAGGGATCCTTGGAAAAATGACTGATTCTAGGACTGGGGCAGGAAAGTATAAGAGGATCCCAGAACATCTTTTAGTACCAGGAAGTAAAGAAGTGCTCAAAGAAAAAAACCGCAAATTGTTGTAGGTTATGGCGAAGGGACACAGGAAACAACTGGAAAAGCTCCCAGTGCCCAGAGCTGGAACACTTTGAGCAAAAAAATAAAGTAGTATTGAACTGTAACCCAAAGTGTAAAATAATACCCATGAGTCCATATGGATAGAAGTAAGTGATTGAATGAATGAATACATGGGGAAGAAGAGATAAATATCTCTTGCAGAAGAATTCTAAATAATTAGGTAGCTACTCCACGTTCAAGGGGGTGGGGTATAACAGCCTGCTCCTTAAGTAAGGTCTACTTGTAGTGACTTCTTTCCAAAGCGTACAATGTGGAATGGGAAGAAAAACAGTAACTTTAGGGTGGATAAATCTGACAAACACTACCTCAGCCAGGTGATCAAGGTCAACAGCAATGGTGATAAGAAATATTGATAATATGTACCCTTGCTCTGATGTGATAAAGATGGCATTTTACCTCTGTGGTCTTTCTACCCCAAACCCATAACCCCAGCCTCATCATGTGAAAAACATTAGATGGTTTCAAATTGAGGAATATTCTACAAAATATCTAAGTAGTTCTCCGCAAAACTAAGTTCATCAAAAGCAAGGAAAGTCTGATAAACTGTCATAACCAAGAGGAGCCTAAGGACACATGAAAACTAAAAGTAATGTAGTATCCTGGATGGGATCCTGGAACGGAAAAAGAACACTAGGTAAAAACTAAGGAAGTCTGAATAAACTACTGACTCAATATTGGTTTAATAATTGTGACAAATGTGCCATATGAATGTAAGATATTCATAATAAGGGAAAGTGTGTGGAATATATAGGAACCCTGTACTTTGCAATTTTCATTTAAATTCAAACTGTTCTAAAGAATAAAGATTATTTTTAAAATCATAAATAAATAAAATGTGAAAAATAATTATAGCCTTTTGCAATAATTTCAATCATATGGTATATCTTAAAGAAATAACTACCAAATGTATTTTATGGTAAAATAGGTTGAATAGTACCTAAGCGTAAGCATGTTGTGAAATTTAAACGAGGTCAACCATGTAAAGTAGTACGACTACTCAGTGAATGTTGGTTGCTACTGTTCTTGTTATTATGGAAGCTGACTCTGACTCAGGTTCAATCCTCAAAGGATCAGCAGTGCAGTAGAGAGACAAGTAAGATGAGTATAACAAAGGGTAATAAGTGATGACAAATGACTCTTCCCTTACTAACTATGTGACCTTGTAATCTGAGTTAATCTCAGTGCCTCAGCCTCTGGCACCCAATAAATATAGCAATAATAATGATACTAGTCTCAACGATACCACTGATGACAAATTACAACAGAAGTATGATGGGGCGCAATGGAAACAGTAGTATCAGTGGCTTACTAGAAAAGGTAGTAGCTAAGATATATGTCATGAATACATGTTAACTAATACATGTGTTCATTCAACAAACATTCAATGAGTTTCTACTATGTTTATCAGGCACTACCCCGTCATTTTTTGAGAATCAAATCAAGAGTGATTTCCCCATTCCATTTCAGCCTTCTATAATTTTTATTTTTCTTTTAAATAATTGACATTAGTCAATTTCATATCTGGAGCTAACAGGCATTCTTTAAAGAAAAATGTCTTTGTAAATTGGACACTGTTGTCCTAGCCAGAGCATATATAGAATTAAATTGCAGGGGTTTGGCAGTAAATAGGGCCTAAACGGTCATAAAAATAACCCGAGTTTTAAAGTCAAGCTAGAAAGTGAAAGAAATATTATGCTCTCATGCCCTACTGAGAAGATCATTTTACCAAGAAACTAAATCAAGTCTGTAAGTAATAAGGTCTATCTGGTAGAGCTGATCTGCAAACTCACAAATTTTAATTGTCAAAGATGAATTAGATTCAGCAATATGTTTTTAAATTTTTATTTATTTATTTTTGTCTGCATTGGGTCTTTGTTGCTGCGCGCAGGCTTTCTCTAATTGTGGCAAGTGGGAGCTACTCTTCGTTGTGGTGCAGGGTTTTCTCATTGCGGTGGCTTCTCTTGTTGTGGAGCCTGGGCTCTAGGTGCGCAGGCTCAGTAGTTGCGGCGCACGGGCTTAGTTGCTCCGCGGCATGTGGGGTCTTCCTGGACCAGTGCTCGAACCCGTGTCCCCTGCATTGGCAGGCAGATTCCTAACGATTGCGCCACCAGGGAAGTCCTCAGCAACGTTTCTTATATTACTAGTAAGATTTTGGTCCAGAATAATACAAAAGATGTCCAAATAAAGGATGATATATGAATTAGTGTTGGGCACAAAATCCTCAAAACTGTGAAATAACTGGTTTCTTGGTAAATCTGTGGTGGTATGCATTCATTTATTCTTTTTTTGATCTAGAATAAGTAAGAATAAGACCAAAGGAAAACAACATAGTTTGAGCACATTTTATTAGATCCTAACTAGTAGGTTGCTTATTTTACTGATAGAATTTTCGTTTGGCACTTTGTCTGCAACAGATCATAGATTTTAAGAGCAACTAGGGAGATAAATACTATGTTATAATGGAAAACATCCTGGTCCAGGAATCAGGAGACCTCAGTTCTATTTTTATTTCTGGCCCTAACATGTGTGGGCATGGGCAAATCACTGGTCTCTTTAAGGTTCTCCTTATCTGATAAATGAAGATAATGCATTCCCTATCTTCTTCATATAATTGTTGTGTGGGTCAAATGAGATAATGACTATTAAAGCATAGTTAAAGCATGGCATTTTTATTTTTTGGCCAGTGAAAATAGTACAATACCATGATGATGGATATATGCCATTATGCATGTCTAAACCCATAGAATGTATAATACCAAGAATGAACCCTAAGGTGTCTATGGACTTTGGGTGATTATGATGTGTTAACATGGGTTCATCAGTTGTAACAAGCGTACCACTCTAGTGGGAGAAGTTGATAATAGAGAAATCTATACATATGTGGGCCCAGGGGGTATATGGGAAATCTCTTTAACCCAAAACTGCTCTAAAAAAAATTGAAGTCTTAAAAAAGGAAAAAAAAAAAGGAAGGAGGGAGGGAGGGAAGGAAGGAAGGAAGGAAGAGAGGGAGGGAGGAAAATTTGTACTTAATTCCAAAGTCCAGGAGGATGGAGTCAGTATTAGATTTAACTTTATTTAGAAAAATATTTTTACATGCCCAAATGTTATGTAATAATTCGTGTTGATTATATGTTTTTGCCACTGAAAGAAGAGTAAAACTGAGTGTCTTGTCTTGGCAAAAAAAAAAAGCATGTCATTTTAACCACTGAAATTGTTACCCATAAATTTACTTTAAAGAGAGTAAGTTCTTTAGTGGATATTGAAAAGATTTTTAAAAAGCTTTGTGGGGCTTCCCTGGTGACGCGGTGGTTAAGAATCCGCCTGCCAATGCAGGGGACACGGGTTTGATCCCTGGTCCGGGAAGATCCCACATGCCACAGAGCAACTAAGGCCGTGCGCCACAACTACTGAGCCTGCGCTCTAGAGCCCGCGAGCCGCAACTAGAGAAAGCCCACATGCAGCAACGAAGACCCAACACTGCCAAAAATAAATAAATACGTAAAATTTATTTTAAAAAAGCTATTGTAATATATCTCTCCATTAATAATTGAATTAAGTAACCATATATAATGTTCTGAATTTTACTTTGTAAGTACAAAAAGGAAATAACCATCGCTAACTATTTCTTCCCATGGGGAAAAATTATAGCCCTCTGGATATTCTATAGTGTATTCTCATGTTGAAAAAACCACCCCCAATACCAAGGTAATTTAAAAGGATTATATAGATTTGGCCACCACAAGTGTAATTTAGATAACTTAGCATTGTTAATTGTTTTTATTGTTCTTAAAAAGAATAGCATGAACTATATTCTCTAATCTTTGATTAGATTGTGTTAACATTTTCTCTTTCACAGAGGGATATACTGGGAAAAGACAATATAAGTTTTCTTTAGAATTTTTATCTGTCCCCTCACAACAAATACTTTTCTCCTGAACCTCTATGGGAAAAGGAAGTTTTACAGTGGAAAACTGGCAGATAACACCTTAACAAAATGATCATGTTAATATGACCAATAATGGGACAGACTGATGCCATATGCCTTCTGAAGTGAGGCACTGAAAAGGCCACTGTATATGTAATACTACATGGCAATGTGTCTCTAGAAGGGCAAGTGGCTCCATGGCTCCTTTTCACTAGGCTCTCAGGGGAACTATTAGGTTGAGTCATAAAATGAAGTGTGGGTGAAAGTTTTAGGAGTGGGTATGGGCAAAACGTATTGACAGCAAGTATTTCTGGGAGACTGTGTGTCCCCTCAGAAAACCAGCATTCATATGGAAACAGTTCTCAGCTGCTGGAGAAGCGGTAGTATGCTACCCTTACATTTTTTTTTTTTTTTTTTATTTAACGTTGGCTGTGCTGGGTCTTAGTTGCGGCACATGGGATCTTCATTGAGGCATGCGGGATCTTTCGTTATGGCGCTCGGTCTCTTTGTTGCGGCGCTTGGGCTTCTCCCCGGTTGCGGCGTGTGGGGTTTCTCTCTCTAGTTGTGGCGTGCGGGCTCAGTAGTTGTGGCGCATGGGCTTAGTTGCTCCGCGGCATGTGGGATCTTCCCGGACCAGGGATCGAACCCGTGTCCCCTGCATTGGAAGGCGGATTCTTTACCACTGGACCACCAGGGAAGTCCCTACCCTTACATTTTTGCACGGGGCCCATAGCAGAAATGTCCGTGGGGCTCTGGAGCCAATTCAAACATTTCTGTCTCAGGATGGCCAGAGCCAGGGCCCTGCCCTAAGTGCTTATGCTTCTCATCTCCCAACAAAAGCTCACTGAGGAGGTCCGTCCTGGTGGCTTTGAACAAGACACCACTTAATCAAGAAATGTATCCCAGGCCAGTGCCTCTCAAACTTTAACGCGTACACAGGCCCCTGGGGATCTTGTTAAATTGCAGATTCCAATTCAGTATGTCTGGCATGGCACCCAAGATTTTGCATTTCTAAGGAGTTCCTAGGTAATGCTGATGTTGGTCTGCAGACCACACTTTTGAGGGTCCTACACATCCCATTTCTGTCCCCACAAACAAAGTGATGACCAGTGATCACTGGCAAAACAGGCCTAATCTAGCCAACTTTTATCAATTGGCATGAAATTAAAATTGTTCTGGCTGAAAGACTTGCATTCAAGTTTTCTTGGATAGCATTTTAACTATAAATTAAACTGATTTTATGCTTATCACTAATGAATATATATAAAACTCTGTAACAGTCTGCTGTATGGCAGATCTTTTCTCCAAATTAGACTGAGGATTTCATTCTGAAAATGGCAGATGGTGGAAAACATTAACATTCTAAATTCTCTTAAGACCTATCTGGACCACATAGCATGGAGCAAAAATTGGGCTTGTTATGCTAAAATATTAATTTTATCATTTACTTTTAGTTTGAGCAGTTTGCAAACTGCTAGCCCTTGGGCCCAATTCGATCTATAGATGTGTTTTGTGTGGCATATGTAGTTCTTGTTTGTTGTTGTTGTTTGTTTGTCTGACATAGTATTTTACAGTTAGAAACTCATCCATAAAAATACTTTAGAAATATTAACCTTCTTTTGATCTGTTGACATGCTTAGCTTTCTTTACTAAAGAAAAAATTTAAAAACACTAAAACATTTGACTCTCCATATAATTGTTATGACTATATTGTTAATTGATTACATTCAATGAAATTCAGAGCAGAATAATGTGAGAAAAGAAATAGCAATGCTGTTTAAAAAAACAATCTATGAATTCAATGAAACACAAAATGATATTGATAATAAAACAAAATAGTTAAAGGAATAATTAAATTCAAATACTAAATATGGAAAATGAAATCCATGCATTGAGGTTGATGTTTTTAATTGACAAAATATGCTCCCACTTTAATAATTAAGAAAATTATACATTACAATTTTCAATGATCTTGTGGTGATTGCCACATTAATGCCCCATGAATCATTCTTCCCAGTATCTGTGCCCTTGTGGATCCCCTTCCAAATCGACTCTGGATTTGGCCATGTGTCAGCATTGGCCCATGGGGACATCAGCAGACATGATACAAACAGATGCTTGGTAAGTGTTTGTATGTTGAGGCTTTAGATCACCAAATAGTACAATTTACTTGAAATGTCACAAATATCTCAAACTGCCAAGTCAGAATCATAATAATAATCACTAAGAGACTCTGCATCTTTGTATCTAGATATTTGGCTACTTAAGGAAAATTAGAAGATTAGCAAAACCTAATGGAGTATGTGCATTCCTAGTCACCGTGGTCGGCCAACCATACCCAGGCATTCATGCTCTTAGACCTGGTCTTGCCACTCAGCATTCTTAGAATGATGCTATGGTCACATGAAGGGGCCCATTTAGCTTCTTTTAAGATGAAAGACCACATGTAAAGAGAAGCTAGTCATCTCGGCCTCCAAGTGAGCCCTGCCACAAGCCTGTGGACTTGCAGACTATAGCTGCATGTATAAATGCAGAGACCAAAAGATTTCTTCTACCTCCTTCTTCTCTCTCATTTGTAGGTTAATTAAGTTACTTATGTGGAACAAACCTGTAAATTAAAATATTCTTAATAAATTTATATGGAACAAACCTGTAAATTAAAATATTCGTAATAAACAAAACATTGCTGTATTCCGTATTCTAAAATATGAACATAATTATACGTATTAAAATTGTTTGAATGCCCAGGGAGTGTGGAGAGTGAGGATAAATAAATAAGTAATGTTAAAGCCAAAGTGTAGTCTGTCACATCCAAGATTTTTTTTAAAAGGAGCTAAAAAATGATGACTCATGATAAAAGCAATTTTTATTTTTTGTTATTTTTTGAGTTTATTTATTTATTATATCTTTATTGGAGTATAATTGCTTTACAATGTTGTGTTAGTTTCTGTTGTACAACAAAGTGAATCAGCTATAAGTATACATATATCCCCATATCCCCTCCCTCTTGAGCCTCCCTCCTACCCTCCCTATCCCACCCTTCTAAGTCATCACAAAGCACCGAGCTGATCTCTTTGTGCTATACAGCAGCTTCCCACTAGCTATCCATTTTACATTTAGTAGTGTATATATGTCAGTGCTACTCTCTCACTTCGTCCCAGCTTCCCCTTACCACCCTGTGTCCTCAAGTCCATTCTCTACATCTGCGTCTTTATTCCTGCCCTGCCACCAGGTTCATCAGTACCGTTTTTTAGATTCCATATATATGTGTTAACATACAGTATTTGTTTTTCTCTTTCTGACTTACTCCACTTTGTATGACAGACTCTAGGTCCATCCACCTCACTACAAATAACTCAATTTCGTTCCTTTTTTATGGCTGAGTAATATTCCATTGTATATATGTGCCACATCTTCTTTATCCATTCATCTGTCGATGGACACTTAGGTTGCTTCCATGTCCTGGCAATTGTAAATAGTGCTGCAACGAACATTGTGGTACATGACTCTTTTTGAATTATGGTTTTTCTCAGGGTATATGCCCAGTAGGGGGATTGCTGGGTCGTATGGTAGTTCTATTTTTAGTTTTTTAAGGAACCTCCATACTGTTCTCCATAGTGGCTGTCTCAATTTACATTCCCACCAACAGTGCAAGAGGGTTCCCTTTTCTCCACACCCTCTCCAGCATTTATTGTTTGTAGATTTTTTGATGATGGCCATTCTGACGGGTGTGAGGTGATACCTCATTGTGGTTTTGATAGGCATTTCTCTAATGATCAGTGATGTTGAGCGTCTTTTCACGTGTTTGTTGGCAATCTGTATGTCTTCTTTGGAGAAATGTCTATTTAGGTCTTCTGCCCATTTTTGGATTGGGTTGTTTGTTTTTTTGGTATTGAGCTGCATGAGCTGCTTCTATATTTGGAGATTAATCCTTTGTCAGTTGATTCACTTACAAATATTTTCTCCCATTCTGAGGGTTGTCTTTTCATCTTGTTTGTAGTTTCCTTTGCTGTGCAAAAACTTTGAAGTTTCATTAGTTCCCATTTGTTTATTTTTGTTTTTATTTCCATTACTCTAGGAAGTGGGTCAAAAAAGATATTGCTGTGATTTATGTCATAGAGTGTTCTGCCTATGTTTTCCTCTAAGAGTTTTATAGTGTCTGGCCTTACATTTAGGTTTTAATCCATTTTGAATTTATTTTTGTGTATGGTGTTAGGAAGTGTTTTAATTTCATTCTTTTACATGTAGCTGTCCAGTTTTCCAAGCTCCACTTATTGAAGAGGCTGTCTTTTCTCCATTGTATATTCTTGCCTCCTTTGTCAAAGATAAGGTGACCATATGTGTGTGGGTTTATCTCTGGGCTTTCTATCCTGTTCCATTGATCTATATTTCTGTTTTTGTGCCAGTACCATACTGTCTTGATTACTGTAGCTTTGTAGTATAGTCTGAAGTCTGGGAGCCTGATTCCTCCAGCTCCGTTTTTCTTTTTCAAGATAGAAAAACAATTTTTAAATTGCAGGGTATTTTAATATTTTAAAAACTCAGAGTACAACTCTTTTAAAACTCAGAGCTGGAACCTAGAAAGAGATATATGAAAATGGTTATACATGTTTTTCTTTTTTAACTTAAAAATAATTTCTTTCAAGTTTTGCTGGATTTAAAGTTTTGATCAATTTTACAAAAGGTAAACAAAAAGGATTTACAAACAATATTTTGGTTAGATAAAACATATAAATTTTTCATGCAAGAGATTCCATCATTTTAACTACAGATAACATCGTTCTGCCCATTTGGAACATGTCAACTTCCGAAAATGTTATATACTTGGTTTTTGGTTTTCTTAAAAGACATTCTCTTAGAGAATAAGCTGAGGTTAAATGTTAGAGAAGTACACTGACTTGCCCCAAATCACAGTTGGCTAGTGGCTTAGATAAGGTGAAAATAAAGATTTCTAACCACTGGTTTAATATAGTCTTCCCATTTTACCAGTCCACTACCTTCTTTTATCATATTCTTGAATATTTTAGAGCTTTATGCTATTTTCACAGGGGTTCGTGGTTTCAGTTTTGGATGGAAAAAGTGAAGGATGATTGCTATCTAGTGTCAAAATGATAACCCCCACTGATTCGTTCATTCATTCATTATTCAATAAATATTCAATAGCTTCTGTTATATTAGGCCCTGTTCTAGGTTCTAGGGATACAGCAATGAGCAAATTGGGCAGTTATTCTCATTGTTGTGGAGAATTTTAGTGGAGAAAATGAAAAACTAAACAAGTAAAATCTATAGTATTTCAGGTGATGATAGGTGCTGTGGAGAAAAATGAAGCAGTGCAGGCAAATAAGCAGTACAGGAGTTGGGGTGAGTGTCGGGTATTTGACAATTCCATTTAAAATATTATGCTCAGAAAAGGCATTACCAAGAAAGTGACGTTTGAGGAAAGACCTGAAGGAAATGAGAGAGTCATAAATGCAAAGGCCTTGATTAGCTCTGCTTTCTCCTCAACCGAGAATCATGTGTTTCTGTTCCAGTGGTAACTAACACAAGATCTGTAGCCCTAAATATCCACTCTTGTTCTAACCCCATTCAGGCCCCAGGGAAATGCTTTCCCAAACCTCTTATTCTCTGACCTTTGAAACAAAAGGCACCTGCAGCCATGAAGGTGTGTGGGGTTGTGGGACTGCCACCCCTGGAGATGGACACTGCCTCAGAGGATCAGAGTGGTGCAGTGCTCAGGTAAGATAAAGACAAATTAGTTAACATGTCAAGTCTTCTTCTTAACATCCTTCCCAGCTGTATGGAGCATCCATTTGCTTGCTTCTCTTTCTGTTTCAATTTGTGGGGTTGAAGGCCCTCAGCAATCAATATAGTACTGGTAATAGTTTGCATGGCTCTCTAATATGGTAGCCTTAGCACCCTGTGGCTTTTGAGACACCTGAAATGTAGCTACCCCAACTGAGAAGTGCTATAAGTGTAACATACACACCATACTTTGAACACTCAGTATGAAAAAAAGAATGTAAAAGACTTCATTAATTATTGTTATATTGATAATATGTTGGAATAGTATTTTAATATGTTGGATTAAATAAAATATATTATTAACATTAATGTTAATGATTTTAAATGTTTACTTTTTAATTTTTCTAATGTAGAAAAACTTTCAATGTAAAAAATTATGTTTTGCCTGTGGCTTGTACTGTATTTCTATTGGACAGTGTGATCTAGACATTATAAAGTGTGATACTGATTCTTTGCATTAACAGTTAAATGGACATTCAATGCTAGAATCGTGAATAATTGTTCTTTAGTTGCGACATAAGTGACATAACATTATATTAGTTTCAGGTGTACAATGTAATGGCTTGATATTTGTATATATTGCGAATGGTCATTACCAGTGAGTAGTTAACATGCATCACCACACGTAGGTACAAAATTTTTTTCTTGCAATGAGAACTTTTGAGATCTACTCTCTCAGCAATTTTCAAATATACAATAGAGTATTATTAACTACAGTCACCATGATGTGATTTACATCCCCAGGACTTGAAGTTTATACCTTTTGACCACCTTCACCCATTTTGTCCACCCCCAAACCTCTGCCCTGGCAACTACAAATCTGTTCTCTGTATCTATGAGTTCCGTGTTTTGGCTTTTTTGTTGTTTCTTTTTTAGATTTCATGTACAAGTGAGATCATAGGTATTTGTCTTTCTCCTTCTGACTTATTTCACTTAGCGTAATGCCCTCAAGGTCCATGGATGGATAGTTTTATTTTTATGAAAATGTCTAATAAGATTTAATTAAATTTTCAAAAGATGAATTTAAAAATTCAACTTTATTTAAATAATTTTGATTAAAAACTTCCATATGCATTAATTAGAATTTATATTTTGACTTTTAATTTTAATATATCATTTGAATATTTTAGAAAAAATAACTTGGAGGAATATATGTAAAATAATTTAATTTTATATTTATTTTAATTTTTGCTAAAAGTATATTCAAATTTTGTACTCCTTGAATATAGTTACAATTAATTTTTAATCCTTTAGCTCTTTACCGTCAATAGAGCACAAATTATGTAAAAATCTTAATTAGAGCATTATAATGTGTGATCTTTTTCTAATGAAAATAAGAAAAATTCATGGAATGGATCAACTTATAAATAATTTATAAATTATATACCTTTCTTTATGTTATTATTCATCTAAACATCTCTGGCCCATTAACAAAAATCCCTAAAATGTAGAGTAATAGTTAAATTCAAATGTCTAATATTTTGCCAACCATGAGTAACAAACACCACAGCTTTAAACATGTATTTTACTTTTGTTATTACGGATGCATTGCTCTTTGCTGTTGCAGTAAGAGGAGAGAATACATTTCATTTACAGCTTGTTAGGCTGACCTGTAACATTTAGATGTTTAGATGTATGATGTGTGGGCCTCTGTTTGTACTCTGGCTCCAGACCTCTTCTGATCACAAAGGGGACCCAGGGTAACCAGAAAGTTCTAGATGAATCCAGGTGTTCTCCTTGGAACTGCATCACGTGTGGAGGTTGCATGGTTTCTGGGGATCCTTCAGAACTGACAACATTTCGATGGCCCTCTCAGGTCTGTGTGACCCAAATAAAGTCTGCAGTCTAACTATCTGCACGTTTACTCCTGGGCCTGGATGGAAAGGAATGGATCTAGGAAACAGGCAGGGACGAGAATGAACCTGACGATGCCCTTGCATAGGTGTCTTCCTACTTCTGCCCTTTCAAGAGTAACTGAAATAGCCTGGTTGAAATTGGCTGAGACAGGTTGAAAGCAAACTCAAAGCTTCTGCAATAGATGCAATCAAACAGCTGGGAGGCCACCGGTTGGTAGAAACTGGGTCAAAGGGCGGAGTAGGTGGAAGTGATGGTACAGAGGGTTTAGCCATCTGCCAGCTGAACTGTGACTGAGGAGTGAGGCTCTTGGTGAACCCAGAGGAAAGCTTTGGGCTGCATTGTTTAGACTGAGTTCCGTGTTACGTTAACAGTACACACAAAGGGACAACCACAGACTGCGTCGATCCACTAGGGATAAGTACTGTGATTTACCTATGCAGGGACAAGCTTTACTCTGGAAATTCATGGCTGTTTTCAGTGACAGAAACTGTAGAACTATGGAATGATCATTCCATCAGAAATAAAAAGCAAAAACCCAGAGTTCCAGTCCTAGTTTTGTTATTTCCCAGATTATAACCCAGGGCAAGTCACCAAACTTGGTCTAGGCTTCAATCCCCTGCCTGCAAAATGAAGAGAAAAAAAAAAAATTGTGCTGCCTATTTCTTAAACTGACATGAGGATTAAATGAGACCATTTAAGTGAAAGCACTTGGAAACTTGTAACATCATTTACAAATATAAAATATGATCATTTTTTGTTTCACTCGATATTTCCTTCAGGAAGTTAGGCCTGATTGCTATTATTACTAGTATTACATATTGGTATAGGTTTATTTGATGTGATTATATAGTAAGATATGTTTCTTTCCCAAATGACTATATTTCAGAATTCTAAATCACCAGCTATTAAATATCCAAACGTCATTAAAGTACTATTCCAGAGAAACTTACTTTCATCAATTTCACTCACTAATATAAGGGTATTATGTTATATTTTTCCCTTGAATTCCCATTTCTCTTTCCCTCTCCTTCCACTTTTTAAAATCGGATGATGTATTTTCTGTAAGATATCTATGTTGTCAAAATTAACATTACCATTTTACCAACGCCTGCTTTGCTTCCTCTTGTCTCCCTTTCCTGCGCTCATCTACAGAGTTGATGGGGAAGGCGCCTCTTAGTATTCTCATCCTGACTCTTTTTAAAGGAAGGGACCCTGTTGCTCCCTTCTTCGGCCCTGAGGCATCTGTGGCAGGACTAGTCGGGCCGCTGGATACTCCCTTGTGCAACCTTGTCCTATCAGGTTGAGCAGGGGGTGAGCCTCTGACACGTGCTGCTGTCACCATCCTGGATGACCGTGGCGCAAGTGGCACTTTAATCAGACCAGTGTTCACACGTGGTTATGCGAGAGGCTGCGGGCGGGTGACTTTGTCCTCGCCCAGATGAACACCTTGCCACCTCTGGGCGCTCAGTGTGAGTCAAATCCTTAAGAAGCTTTGAACGAAAGAACAACAGTATGAAAATGTTAGGACGTTGCTCCTAACTAAAAGATACGCATTTAAATGTGTAAGAAGAACTATATTAGAAATATATATTAGAATAAAATCATAGTAGAATAAGTATTAGAATATTCTAAAATATTAGAATAATATGTTTTATCAGAATAAAATAAAGTATTAAATTTTTTTCTTAACTAACTGACGAAAGGTCTTGAGCAACTTTATATATTCAGATGATAAGTTAATTCAGGCCCTTCACAGGGGATACAATTAGAAGATAATTTTAAATAGAATAAATAAATAAATTGGAAAAGACTTTACACATTTCAGGGCTTCCCTGGTGGCGCGGTGGTGAAGAATCCGCCTGCCAATGCAGGGGACCCGGGTTCGAGCCCTGGTCTGGGAAGATCCCACATGCCGCGGAGCAACTAAGCCCGTGCTCTGCAACTACTGAGCCTGCGCTCTAGAGCCTGAGAGCCACAACTACTGAGCCCGTTTGCTGCAACTTCTGAAGCCCGCGCGCCTAGAGCCGGTGCTCCACAACAAGAGAAGCCACCGCAATGAGAAGCCCACGCACCGCAACAAAGAGTAGCCCCCGCTTGCCGCAACTAGAGAAAGCCTGCGCGCAGCAACGAAGACCCAACGCAGCCAAAATAAATAAATAAATAAAAGACTTTAACCATTTCATGCCTTATAATTAATCTGCAGAAATTATTTTAGGATTTCAGAATACTGCTTATTTTTTTGTGTTGAATTTTGTGTTTATTCTTATTTTTCTTTAGGATATATATTTTGCATATTTATATGGGAGAAAGGAAAGTATTCATGTTTAGTGCTCTTTTGTTTTCATTTTTGATAATTTTTTTAATTTTTAAAAAATTTGAAAAAATTTTAATTTTATATTAGAGTATAGTTGATTTACAATGTTGTGTTAGTTTTAGGTGTACAGCAAAGCGATACAGAATAGTGCTTATTATGTTGATTACCACGGCACTGTGTTACAAACTTAATTGTATGTGTTTTAGTTGTTATAAATGTTCTCTAGGAATTCATGTTGTTGACTTTTTTTGGAATTATTCATTCTAAATAGGTGACCAGTCCCTTAGCATTTCCTTGCTTCAGAAGCAAGGCACGACCCGGAGAGGATCTGGCTTCTTTCTGAGGGCACTTAGAAGACTGTACCTTCCGCATAGATACTATCACCCCTGCTGATGATTCCAGGGCCCTTAACATGGACCAAAGCAGCAGATCCTCTGGAAATGTCCTGGCACTTCAGCGGTAACCACTGCGAGCAATTGATTGACAAGCAGTGCCCGCCAGAGCCTTAGTGATACTCAAGACACAAGGTATAGATAGCCTTGTGTGGGTGGAGCCCCAACTATTACTAAATTTCTTCCCAGCCTATAAGAGAGGGGCATGGAGTTGGATTTCAAGTGATTTAGAGATTATAAACAAATATGATAATTCTCGACTTTTGAGTTCGCGACCTGGGCTTCTGCTAGTCTTTCGTTATGGCTTTTAACATACACATTCACAAACTGAACCAGGAATTGAAGATAACTAACTACGAATTCTTGTTTATTGTGCTGATGATCTTAGAATAGTTAGGCTCACAGATAGATAACAGCAGTCTTCAATTTTATTCATTGTCTTTTCATTGTGAAAACAAAGTATAAAAACTTCACTTTATTTAGAAAAGGCACTAAAATTCCATCCAAATAAAGCAACTATTTTATTATCTTTTCATTTTTTAAAAAATTTTATTGAATTATAGTTAATTTACAATGTGTTAATTTCCACTGTACAGCAAAGTGACTCAGTTATATATATATATATATTCTTTTTCGTATTCTTTTCCATTATGGTTTATCACAGGATATTGATTATAGTTCCCTGTACTATACAATACGATCTTGTTGTTTATCCATCCTATATATAATGGCTTGCATCTGCTAATCGCTAACTCCCAATCCTTCCCTCCCGCAGCCCCTCTCCCCCTTGGCAACCACAAGCCTGTAGAACAACTATTTTAATGCTGTGTCTATCCTTCCAGTCAATATACTTATATATTAACAAGGAACCTGAGTCCCCAGTTTGAGGAGGAACATGGAAGAATTTCAGCAGAATTGTCCAAAGCCCAGATTCCTTCCTGCTTTTGGTAGAATATCCTGTGTAGTGACTGGCTTCTGTGTTCCCTCTGGTGGCCTTTAAATTGCTCTTGCTGACACCTCATACCTTCTGTTGCTGCCAGCTGCCTTTATTGCCAAAGATGTGGGGTGGCTTTATGTGATTGGAAGGTTTGTCACTGCTGAGTCGATTTGAAGATTTTCCTGTGCATCAGGATAGCAAAGCTGGGGTGCAACTCACGTAGGCTCAGGCCTGTGAGAACACGTCTGGGCATTTCAGGCCTATTTTCCTGGGGCCTGAAGAGCCTATGGGAAAGAGTGTGAGCTTTGTCTCCTGCTTGGACTACAGATATTTGGGGTAAATTGTGAGATACTTGGACCGAAGTCTAATTGAAGGGGGGCTATAGAATCTCCTGGGAGAGAACTCATCAAAGGGCAGAAGGAGGGAAGCACAGCTAGCTTAATCTTCAGAGGAGAAAGATTCTGAGTGTGTATAGCTGTGTGACTGACACATCTGTTCCCAGCCCAGTCCCATACATTCAGGTCTGGGTCCTAGGCCAAGTGAGGGTCATAAGTAAAAACTGAAAGAACGTTCACTGAACACTTCAAAAATAAGAAGGCACACACACACATAACTGCATTGTTTTTGACAACTCATATTGAAAGTGACAAAGGGGAGACAGGTAACCCCAACTGGCCACAGATCACCAAGTTTTGGTGCTGCAAACTACACCTCTCAGAGTGTGGCAAAGTCCTTTGTGCTCAATGGAGTAGCCACAGGGTTTGCTAAAGAATGAGATGCTTTGAGGGACAGGATCTTGGAGAGCAATGGGGACCCTTGAATGAGAAATGTGTTCTCCAGTAAGGCTAGATTTGTTTCTTTGTTTACTTTATCACAAGTAAGGCAATCCCTGTGACTTTTAGAAATGCCAAAGGGAATAGCTCAGGACCCGAGGACCAGCATTATGCAGCTAAGGGTGATAAGACCTGAAACCTGAGTCATTTTCAGGTGACCCTGAACGCACCTACCGGCTGAAGAGTTCCCTTCAGAGCTAGACGCAGGCTCATGTACCCACAGATGGAAGATGCTGCTATAGAGAACTACTATCTGGTCAGAATGGTTTAGCCACTTTGGTTTTTGGTTTTTTTTTTAAATAAATTTATTTATTTATTTATTTTTGGCTGCGTTGGGTCTTCGTTGCTGCACGCGGGCTTTCTCTAGTGTGGCGAGCGGGGGCTACTCTTCGTTGCAGTGCGCGGGCTTCTCATTGCGGTGGCTTCTCTTGTTGCGGAGCACGGGCTCTAGGTGTGCGGGCTTCAGTAGTTGTGGCACACAGGCTCAGTAGTTGTGGCACACGGGCTTAGTTGCTCTGCGACATGTGGGGTCTTCCCGGACCAGGCCTCGAACCCGTGTCCCCTACATTGGCAGGCGGATTCTCAACCACTGCGCCACCAGGGAAGCCCCACCTCTTTGGTTTTTCATGGTGCCCCTGGACTTATTTTGCTTTCATTTTGATTCAGCACATATTCTTTATTACATCTTCGGCATGTGAAAATATAGTAGTGAGCAAGACATATTTTGGTCCAATTCTTAAAGACCTCATAGCCTGGTGAGCGAGAAGCATGAACAGATTTATTCATTTGTTCATTCAGAATTTTTAATAACTGCCTACAAAATGCTAGATACCGTTCAGTGTTTTTGGCACAACTATGAACAAGTAAGCAAGGAAGGATCTTAGTCTCAAGGTGCTTACTTGGTAGGAGGAGACATAATAAACACAAAGATAAATAATTGAACAGGATAACTACAGATAGCGATGAGTACTGTGAAAAGAAAAAGCATGGTGATGTGATGAAGAAAAACTGAAAGGCCTGTTGAAGAGATGATGTCTGAACAGGGACCTGAAAGACGGAAAAGAGCTGACCACTGAAGATCTGCAGGTGCATGTTCTAGGCAGAAGCAACAATAAAAAATAGGGCCCTTAGGCAGGAAATAGTTCAGTGTCTTCAAGGAACTAAGAAGAAGCCAGTGAGCTAGAGCTTAGTAGGAAAGGAGAAAGAGTGGGATGAGATGGGCTTGGAGAATCAGAAAGGGTCAAATCACGCAGGGCCTTCGAGGCTTTGGTAAGGAGCACGGCTTCCCGTCTAAGAGCCTAGGAAAGCCAGGAATGTTGTAAGCAGGGGACTGTCATGATCTGAGAAATTGCAGTAACGTGTGCTGAGATATTTCATTTTTTTTTCTAACAGCACTCTCCCCCAGTTCCCAAGAAGCAAATTCTTTAGAGCTGGTTCTGGGAAATTGTCAAGTGGCACTACTCAGTGACCCAACACCAAGCTCACTCTTTACCCTAATATGTGATGCCTCTGCATTGACTCAAATATATCAGTTCCTGTCTATTCCTGGGGCCATAAGATAGGACACTCCCTGAGACACTGGTGGGGGGGGACAAGGGGGGCTTTTGTTTCCTCCTCTCTGCTGAAGGATTTCCATACCAAGACTATCTAGCAATTGCCTCTTCCAAGAGGTTCATGGAGGTCAGATTTCCACTGGCCTACCTTTCAGGTGAGAACAGCCCTATGTTGAGGAATTTGGCAAACATACACATACAACCTTTGGTCTAATAGAATCTCAGTAATAGTCATGCAACAGGGAAAATGGCAGAGATGTCCTGCAAACCATATAGGACCCCGAGAAGGGTGGTTTAAGCAGATAAAGGAAGACGATTACAATCTTATGTAGTAGCTGCATGTTCTTGTACATAAACACATGTGCAAAACTCAAGGGACTCTCAGAAATATTGGAGGAATGTGCATTTTTCAAAGAAACGGAAGGACAATTAGGCTAAAACATGGAACAGCACGTCCATCTTCAAAATAGCCTCTAAATATTTTCAGAATATTCGGGGCTTCTGGATGAGATGAATCATTTGTGTTTATTTTGCTTTCATCCATTCAACCACCATTAAAGAAATATATATTTGTGTGTATACATATATATGGTTACACTGTCTTATTTATTTATTTATTCATTTATTTATTTATAACTATATTAGTCACTTTATATACTGACGTATATATATGACAATCATTTTGGACTGAAGGTGTGTGTCCCCCCACCCAATTCGTAAGTTGAAATCCTAACCCCTGATGTGATTTGTCCTTATAAGAAGAGAAGAAGCTTGCAGAGATCTTTCTCTCACTTTTCCCACCTGCACGCAGAGAAAAGACCATGCGAGGACACGCTGAGATAGTGCCATCTACAAGCCGAGGAGAGAGGCCTCCCCATAAACGAACCCTGGTACCTTGATCTCTGACTTTCAGCCTCCAGAACTGTGAGAAAATAAATTTCTGTTGTTTAAGCCACTCAGTCAATAGTATTTTGTTTTGACAGCCCAAGCAGATTAATTCAGATTTTAGTACCGTGAAGTAGGATGCTGGTGTAGCAAATACATAAAAATGCAGAAATGGCTTTGATGGGTCAAGGCTAGAAGAGTTTTGAGGTGCATGCTAGAAAAATCCTAAATTGCCTTGAAGGGGCTGTTGATAGAACTATGGATGTTAAAAGTGATTGTGGTGAGAGCTCAGAAAGCAAAGAGGAAACAATCAGAGATTGAAGGAGGTGAAGATGCAGCTTGGTTTCTCCTTATTGCTTACAGTTAAATGCAAGAAGAGAGAGAAATGGAAGGAACTGTTAATTGTCAGAGGAAGCTTTTATTATCTTTGAGAATACATACATCACAAGGAACAGAATGTTGGTAGAAAAAAGGACATTACAGGTGTTTCTGGTAAGATCTTAGACAGAAATGAGGAACATGTTATTGGAAACTGGAGGAAAGATGATCCTTGTTATAAAATGACAAGGAACTTGGCCAAACTGTGTTCTAGTGTCTTGTGAAAGGTAGAACTTGCAAGGGATGACCTTGGATACCTAGCAGAGGAGATTTCTAAGCAAATTTTGAAGGTGAAGGTGCAGGCTGCTTTCTCCTTATTGCTTATAGTAAAATGCAAGAGGAGAGAGATAAATCGAGGGAAGTGTTAGCAAAAAAGTAATCAGAACTTGAAGGTTTGGGAAATTCTCAGCCTATCCATACTGCAAAAAATGAGAAAGCATATCCTGAGAGAACACCACGCTTATAGCTGGACAATCATTTCAAATAAAGATTACCCACAGATTTAATCAGCCATCTCAGTTGAAGCTAGGAATAAGGATGAGATTATACCAGCAGAAACACTGCCAGCTGAGGCAGAGACAGAGAAAAAGGGATAGAATGAAGGAAGACTGTCAGACTTCCAGGATTCCACAGGACAAAAAATAGAGCTTTTCAGTTATGAACATGTGTTATCCTTGAAGAAAAGAGAAAAATGATCCATTCAGAGATCATCAGGCTGCCACTCCCACCACAAGCCTAGTGGGCAAGGCTTTATCCCCTCCATCAAACTCCAAATCATCAAATATCAAATGCTGACATCTTGATCTTGAATTTCCAGCCTCCAGAAGCATGAGAAAATAAGTTTCTCTTGTTTAAACTACCCAGTATTTTGTTACAGCTAGGCTAGGTCCCTAGGCTCTTCAGAACCTTTTTCTTTTTTTTTTTAGATTCCATATATATGTGTTATCATACGGTATTTGTTTTTCTCTTTCTGACTTACTTCACTCTGTATGACAGACTCTAGGTCCATCCAACTCACTACAAATAACTCAATTTCGTTTCTTTTTATGGCTGAGTAGTATTCCATTGTATATATGTATCACCAATTTTGAGCAATTTAATTATGTGCCTACATAATTTTTGGAAAGTTTCTTGTGCTTTGGGTTCATTGAGCTTCTTCAGTCTGTTGGTTTGTAGCTTTTACCATATTTGGACAATTTTTGGCCATATTTCCTTCAAATACATTCTTTAGTTCTCCTACCTTTCCTTTGAAAATTCCAAATTTTAAGAAATTTTTTATTTTGGGGTAATTTTTGATTACACAAGTGTTGCAAAAGTGCAGGGAGTTGATGTGCATTCTTCTCTCAACTTCCCTACTATTAAGATCGTATATACTGTGGTACCTTTGTCAAAATTAAGAAACTAATGCCGGTACATCACTATTAACTAAACCTCAATTACTTATTACTTGGATTTCATCAGTTTTTCCATTAATGTCCACTTTTTGTTCCAGGATCCAATCCATGATACCACCTTGCTTTTATTTGTCAAGTCTTAGTCTCCTCTGGTCTGTGACTGGGGATATTAATTTTAATAATATATTTTAACACTATATATCAAAACATTTAAAACTGATCAATATTTTAAAAATTATCAATAATGTATTTTACATTATTTTTTTCATACTAAATCTTCAGAATCTAGTGTGTATACTTACAACACAAATTAAACTCAGACACTTTCATTGGAAGTAGTTCATCTGCATTTAGAGGTCACAAAATTTACAGTTGAAAAAGTAGATTCACATTCTCCGGTTGTTCCAATATACTTAAAATTCTTCCAAGAATTGCACTGAGTATCAGTTTTTAAATTTAAATTAATTAATTAAGAAATTCAGTTCTTCAGTTGCAGTAGCCACAGTTCAAGTGCGCGATTGCCCTATGTGGCTAATAGCTACCATATTAAATAGTGCAGCTCTAGACCACTGTAAGGACTTTTGACTTTTATTCTGAGCTCTGAAGGGTTTTGAGCAAAGGAGTGACATGATCTCATTGAAGATTACTCTGCTGTGCTGGAGAACAAATTGAGGTGAGGGCAGAAGCAAAGAGACCAGCCAGGAGGCACTGCAATAACCCAGGTGAGTGAGGAAGGTGCCCGGTACTAGGGCAGTAGCAGTGGAGGTGGAGAAAGGTGGTAGGATTTCAGGACTACCTTGTTAGACCTGACACAATCTGTTTGCGGATTAGCTGTGGGGTCAGGAATGACATCAAGGTTTTGGGCTTAAAAATGAAACAGGGCTTCCCTAGTGGCGCAGTGGTTGAGAATCTGCCTGCCAGTGCAGGGCACACGGGTTCGAGCCCTGGTCTGGGAAGATCCCACATGCCACGGAGCAACTAGGCCCGTGAGCCACAACTACTGAGCCTGCGCGTCTGGAGCCTGTGCCCCGCAACAAGAGAGGCCGCGATAGTGAAAGGCCCGCGCACCGCGATCAAGAGTGGCCTCCGCTGGCCGCAACTAGAAGAAGCCCTCGCACAGAAACGAAGACCCAACACAGCCAAAAATAAATAAATAAATTAATTAAAAACTTAAAAAAAAATGTGTTAATACTTATTAAAAAAAAATGGAACAAGGAATGTCTTTTACAGAGAAGATTTTGTAGGAAGTAGGTTGGGAGTGGGGAGATCAGGGGCTGTTTTGAACATTTTGAGTTTAAAATACCTATGAGACATTTACGTGGAGATGTTAAGTAGACAGTGGATATTTGAGTCTGGGGTTCAGGAGAGAGAGTTCTGCTGGGGTTATACATTTGGGAATCATTAACACATAGATAGTATTTTATTTTATAAAATATTTATTTATTTATTTATTTTTCGCTGCGTCGGGTCTTGGTTGTGGCACGTGGGATCTTTCGTCGGGGCCTCCTAGCTCTCCAGCTGTGGCGCGCTTGTGGCACACAGGCTTAGTTGCCCCGCAGCCTGTGGGATCTTAGTTTCCTGATCAGGGATCGAACCCACATCCCCTGCATTGGAAGGCAGATTCTTAACCTCTGGACCACCAGGGAAGTCCCCATCGATGGTATTTTAAAAGGTAACATTTGAGGACTTCCCTGGTGGTCCAGTGGTTAAGACTCCCCTGCTTCTAATGCAGGGGGCACAGGTTCGATCTCTGGTGAGGGAAGTTCCGCATGCCACAGAGTGCGGCCAAAAAAAAAAAAAAGAAAAGAAAAAAGTAAGATTGGAGGAGCTCACCAGAGGAGTGAGTGTACAGAAAGAAGAGTTAGTAGCAGAATTTTCAGGAAAATGCAAGTTTTGAGGTCAGGCCCCAAAGAGATCAACAAGAATTTGTGGAATAGTATATTCCTCCAATTAAAAGCAGTGTTAGGCTCAATGATGCAAAGGTAGTGATTAGCCAACCAGGTATAGCAAATCATTTTGCTGTGCTGAAGCAAACATACAGAGCCAGAAGGTATGGAAAGATGTATTCGGTGAGGATGGGCTTTCAGGCTGGCCGGGTGGCTAGCCAGAGCTGGGAATGCGAGGGTTCTAAGGACAGCTTTGGAGCTAACAAGTGACAGCTGCAGTTAGTTTCCTACACGTACACAAAACCAACCAACCTGTCGTGCCATAGAGCATATGTCATAATGCTGGTACAACACGCATCTCGTTTCGCAGATGAAGAGAAGCATTGCCTTGGACCACAAAGCCACTTAGCCGCAGAGCCTCGCCCTCGCGTAGACTACCAGGGAGGTGCCCTTCCCCCAAGGGCACTCGAGCTCTAAAGTGGGACAGGCTCGGAGGGAGGGGGGCTGACAAGGCGAGTTCAGAAATAGCAATCGTGATGGGCGTGTGAGTTCCGCGCAGAATTCTGACAAAGGGGAGGGCCTTGGCTTGAAGACGAGGCATACAGTCATTTAAGTATAGTGGAAGAACTAAGGCTAGTGGAAGCTCAAGGACAAAAAGCACTGAGATTCTTGAGTTGGCGCTGTGAACGATGCTTCCTTGCCGCATCCTCCCTAAGTCGGGCAGTGAGGAGCCTGAAGAACCGAGGAGTGAGGGGGCGGTGGCGGGGAAGGGCCGACTGACACGGCCCCTTTTAGGTCCTGATGCTGGGAGCAGCGTCTGCACTCCTATTTTCCTTTCACCGGGTCACTCTGCCCGGGAGTGGCTGCCTCTCGGGCAAAACTGTGGCCTGGTTAAACGGGCAGGTGCAGGAAAGCCAGTCTACCGGCGCCCCAGGGACACCCGCCTACGGCCAGCACTCCTTTGATTCCCGGCGCCGAGCGGGCACAGTCAGACCGGAAGACCCCGCGGGGCTGGGCTCATGGGCCGCAGGAGAAGGGGCGGTGCCGGGGCACACGAACCAATCACGGCAGACGCGTCCACGTGGCTAGCACTGGCCAATAGGCGGCCGCGGCGGCCGCCGCGGGGAAATTCAAATGTGTTTGCGGAGAAGGGCTGGGGTTCCATCTTTTGTTCTCAACTCAGCTTTGCGGCGGAGAGTCCTACCTTGCCGGCGCACGGAGGGACGGCGGCGGCTGGTGTGTGGGCTCTTTAGCCGCGCCGCGCGGGCCGGTGAGCGGTGGGGGCGAAGCGGGGAGGGCTCGCAGCCTGGCAGAAGACGTAGGGTGCGGCTCAACGGGCTGGAGGGGGAGGGGTGGGCTCTCTGCCCCTCCAATCGTCCCGGTAGTGCCGGAGATTTTTTTTGTTGACGACCCGGGAAACGAGAGGTAGGTGTGGACTTGGCTAGAGAGAGGGCCTGGCAGGGCATCTGGGGGGACTCCCTCTCTTGTCTGGTGTTTTAGAACAGGGAGAGGAGATGGTGGCCGTGATTCTGACAGTTACCTTTGGAACCTGGCTTCAAGGGGTGATACCTAGCTGCCCGCTTTATCCCCCTTTTTCATTGTTACGCTCGAGGTCTGGGGCGCCATTGATATCAGTGACCCTTGGTTACTGGATTGATGGGTTTGAGAATCACGAAGATGAGATTGACAGGAAGAAAGACTGCGGACACTTTGTGGACTAAACATCAACACCATGCAGATGAACAAGTGCTCAGTACTGAACTAATACAGTAGATTCTTGGTATTAGAATGATTAAGGTAGCACATCATGTTTCTGCCAGATATGCACAAGAACAAGCTGCTGATATCCCATTTATCAATAAAGGGCAGTGATGTTGTATGTATCATGCTTTGAAAGCACTTGCAATGTGCAGGTTTACTGACATAAAGCAGATGAATAAAGGAATGGTTATTCTCACTACCAAAAGGATTTTTTTATGCCTATATGTCACTACCAGAATCCAAGCAAACATACCGTCACATTTTTTAAAACGACTGAATTTGCAGATGGCCCAGAGAAAATAATTCTGGAGAAAGAGTGAAAGGAAGGCAGAGAAGAAAAATGGAAAGTTTGAAAGGGGGCAGCATCTTCTGTGTTGTGCAATGGTTTCATTGACGTTCTGGTGGAAAGGAGAGGTGGACTTACCTGTTGGAATCCTTGCTGGGCAGATTACAGAGACATGCTGTTGTTTTTGTGCACATAGCTTCACAAATACCACTCTGATAATATCTGTGTTGAGATATTCATATAATTAATGCTTTAGTCTCCTGGGTTCTAAAAGGCTAGTTGCAACATTTTTTTCTTTAATGCTAGTAAAAATAAGAATTTTGAATAGTTCGATTTTTTTTTTCCTTAGAAATGGAGGCTGAGGATTTAAGTGGCAGAGAATTGACAATTGATTCCATAATGAACAAAGTGAGAGATATTAAAAATAAATTTAAAAACGAAGACCTTACTGATGAGCTAAGCTTGAATAAAGTCTCTGCTGATACTACCGGTGAGTTCCCTTGTTTTGAATACCTCTGAGGTAAAGGAAGGAAATGTTAACCACTGGGTGTTCACATGGTGTACTTTTCTCAGTAATTGATGCTTACCAATTAGAGCACAAACATTTTATGTTTTAACCCTTTTGTGTGGAAATATTCCCACAATTTTCCACTTTCTTAAAAAAGGACACTTAACATCATTTATTACAGTGTGCTCAGAGGTAATTTTCGTAACTCTTCCATTATTGGCAGCTGTCATTTCCGCTGATATGCCTGCCATCAGTAGGTATGCCATTTTTTTCCATTCCTTTTTTTGCTGCAAACTGAGAAAACCTCACCAATCTCAATAAAATGAAGTACAGATTTAAGGTTAAACACTCAGTATTTGATTTGAAGAATCTTCCTCTTACTCTCCTGGCCTTTCTTTCCTATTCTCCCATGCTCACTGTTCCAGCCACAGCAGCTCCCTTGCTATGCCTCCTGTGTGCTGGACCAGCTCCTATCCCAGTGCCTTTGTTCTTGCTCTCTGCCTGGAACACCGCTCCCCAGCTATCTGCCCACTCTTACCTCCTTCAAGTCTTTGTTCAAATGTCATCTTATCGAGGGCTTTCCTAACCCAGCTATTTAAAATAGCAACCTGTGGGGTTGGGTGTGTGTCCCCTATTTCCCTGTATTGTTTTTCTCTATAGCACTAATCACCTTATATCTCATTTACTCATGTGTTTATTGTCTCTCTCCTCCACTAGAAAGTGAGCTCTCTGAGGGTGTGGCTTTTATCTGTTGTGTTCTGTCTGCAGAACTAAGAATGGTGCCTAACGAGTAGTAGGTGCTTAAATGTTTATTGAATGATGAATGAGTGAAAGTGCCCAAAGTTTAATGCCCTAGTTTTATGAAAAGTATTAGAAGCCGAATTCTTTACTATATTTTAGATTGTTGAGGTTTTTTGAAAAGTGACCTTTGATAAGTTTGTTGTATCTGTACTAACCATTAAATGGATGAGGGATTGAAAGCAAATGGAAGAACCTATAACTAGTCATGATGACAGGTCATATTCACTTGAAACAACTTAGAAACTGATCATTTTGGTGTTAAGCAAATTCTTAATATGGTGATATTCTATCACCACACTTTGTGTATTTAAACAGTGGTAACAAAGCTTGTACGCCAAGGTAGATAAGTCCTTATTTAAAATCTTTAGCTTGCTCAAAACTGTGAATACTTAACATATATTGATAATTGGGATGTGAGACATGATACTGAGGAAGATTAAAACCATGGTTTCTAGATGAGAAGAATTTAGTATCTACTATGCTACATTGTAATGTAGGTTTGACATCGAATGAATACTAACACATTAAGACAGGATGCTTTAAGGTTTTAATAGAGGGAGAATGGGGTATGAGAAATACATCTGCAAAGACCGTTTTTTAGACACCTTGAAGGCTAACTTGTTAGGAAGGCGATGGGAGGTAAAACTGAAAATGAAGTTAAGATCAGACCAGATTAAATTTAAGGGTAAAAACAAAGTTATGAATCTGTTTTTTTTTTTTTTAGTAAAAAGCAGAAACAGTAATTTTGTTTGTAAAAGCAAATATTTAACCCTTGTTGAAGGTAACTGAAACTAATAGAAAGAATGATAATTTCTCTGAGAAATCTAAATTTAATAATGTTTAATAATGACTAAAATATCCTGAACAGGACAACTAGTAACACTAAAGAAGGTTAAAAATAAATTAACAACATGAAAATTTTGGAGAAATGTGGGTAAGTTGGAGGGAGAAGAAAATGACCATACCAGTTGCTTATCTTTTGTAAACTGGTTTTTTTTTTTATCGGTTTAAAACTAAGTTTGAGGAATATGGATATAATGTTGGATCAATAAGGTTGTAAAGGTTATGTTAGGACTAGGGCAGTAAGTTTCTAAATTTTTAATGAGTAAGCATGAAGAATTTTCCAAGAAAGTTGGTACTGGTGGTGGTGAGAGAGGCTTAGGTTTTCTTTGCATCGTTAGGATGCTAAGATAGAATTATGCTGCTGCAGCATACAATATTCTTAGACTGCATATGGTTTTCTAAAGCTCCTCATAAACATTTATTTCCAATTTTTTTCTTTCAAAATATTTAGCTTTTTGTAGTACAATATACCATCATAAAAATATATATATACAGTAAATAAGTTTGCTTATATTTACATGAGTTGTTAAAGTTTTAAAAAAGTATTTTAGGGAGTTTGTGTATGTTCATACTGAGAGTATCAGTGATTAACTGTAATTTGAAAGAAAGGTACAATTTGGCATTTGTTTTATGTCTTTCCTCTGTTGTGGTATATTTTGTCCCCTATTCAGATAACTCGGGAACTGTTAACCAAATTATGATGATGGCAAACAACCCAGAGGACTGGTTGAATTTGTTGCTCAAACTAGAGAAAAACAGTGTCCCTTTAAATGATGCCCTTTTAAATAAATTGATTGGTCGTTACAATCAAGCAATTGAAGCACTTCCTCCAGATAAATATGGCCAAAATGAGAGTTTTGCTAGAATTCAAGTGAGATTTGCTGAATTAAAAGCGTAAGTATTACCATTTTAACTGCATTTAGCTAACTACATTACATAACACATAACTACATCACCAAAAGGTAGAATGAAAACATGATGTCAGAATTACTTGTAAGAAATTTAATATTTTTTGATGAAATCCTTTTGTTTATAATTAACAAGTGAGTAATGTAAACTTTCTTTACTATGTACATATTTCCACAAAAGTTACATACTCTAGACTCTGCCTAAAAAGGTTTTAAAAATTAACATTTAAATTTACATACAGAAAAAAGAACAATATCCTGTGTCTTTTGGAAAATAGAATGAGGAGTTATCAAACTTAGGCAAATGTGTCCTTTTTCTTAAAACTTGACTCTGAAATCTTTATTTCAGTATTCAAGAGCCAGATGACGCACGCGACTACTTTCAGATGGCCAGAGCAAACTGCAAGAAATTTGCTTTCGTGCATATATCTTTTGCACAATTTGAACTATCACAAGGTAATCTGAAAATGTCAAGTCCGAATTTTAAGTAGAAGATAACTTCCTACCGTAACTTACATTTGAATGTTAAATCATGTGTATGAAATAGAAGTATGAGGCGAAACGTCAGATGAGAATATGGGGGAAGAATGCTACCTAAGTGTAAATGTGGAGAATATTTGTCATACGGGCCCTTCCACTTGTGAGGAGTAACCCAGGAAAATAAGCATGAACATCACGTGTGTGCTATTAGATTCAGGAAACATCTAAAGGAAAGTGGCTTCTTTACTGGGTATTTCTGGGATGAGGATATAAGATATTTAAACCAGAGCTTAGATAAGTTTTTCACGTCATAGCACCAAAATATGTATCAGAATATAATTGTAGCATTAATTGGTAGTTCAATTAAAAAAAAGTAAACTGCTGTAGAAGCTTTTATTTCTTGCTCACTTGGTTCTACCTAGTCTGGACATTTTAGATAGAACGAGGGCAGTCTCTTCCTCAGACATTTTTGGCCTGGCCATTAGCCTTTACTCTTTTCATTTTCTGGGGCCTTTGGATCTATCCTGTTGGCCCTCTGGCCACGTTTTCCTGTTTTTCCATTTGCCTTGTTGCTGCTCCAACCCTGATCCCATTTCCCACCAGTAATACACATATTATCTCCATTTTTTTTTTTTTTTGGCTCAGCCAGAATCCTCATAGTCATGTCCAAAGCAGGGCTAACTCCTTGGAGAGTCTTCACCAGGACCGAGGTTGGAGAAAAGCACTGTATAAACTCAGATCCTGAACTTCTCCTTATTCAGATGATTTCTGAGTCCTAGTTATCTGAATCATCTTCTCTGATCTATCCTGTGCACTCTCAGGTGACTTAAAAAAAAAACATCCCTTTCCTGCCTAGGAGAATTGACTCGTTGCTTGTTAGAGTTTGGCCAGGCCTTTAAGATCATCTATCTCTCCTTCATGCTACTTTTTAAAATTTTTGAGGTGTTACGGCCTATCAACAGCAACTATAAACTTATATCTTTAGAATACAAATTTTGAAAATCTCAAATTATATTATCTGTAAATAAGAAATAAACCTCATTGGTCCCACTGGGATGTAGTAGTAACCTCAAGGTCCAAATTGTGATTATTTTGAACAAGGTTGATGAATAGGCTTTCAGGAAAAGTGCAAAATCCCCGAAGTCCTATGTGCTTTTGGTGTGTATGTGTATTTTTGTAGGGGTGGAGGACATTCCATAGTTTTTATCAGATTCTCAAAGGAGTCTATGACCTTAGTAAGCTCCCTAATTACTAGTTCCTGTCTAAGCCTTTCTTTCTTCTTTTGCTATCCTGAAATGCTCAATACATGAAATATCAGTACTCTGAATAAATGTAGTCTTAGTCTCTATCAAATATGTTTATGTTCTTAAAATTTGTAAACTGTGAGAAGCTAGAGGCTGACTCTTAACCATTTTTATACCCAAGTGCCAAGTGCATAGTATAGCCCAGTGGCTCCCATAAATGCTAACACATTTCATAACATACATGATGTATACATTTAATATTTATAAATGAAATTCTAAACTAAATGTATTGGGTAAGTTTGCAGTTGAAAGAAAATTTGTTTGGTAATTTATCTGTAGTCAAAAGGTGATTTTGGTAGTTTCTCAGTTATTTTGCATTTGGGGGGTGGTGTAGCTAAGTCTGGTAGCTAAAGATTAATCTTTATTGTTAACATTTTTTCACATGAATCCTTTTGATGTCAAAAGATGTCAACCTTAATGACTAAATGTTATCATAAATGATAATTATTATGCTGCATTGTAACAGATTGATGCTCTTGAGACTGTTGCAACACCTAAGGCTTAGTTTTCCCTTTTACTAAATTCTCTCAAGTTTCTGTTTGAGTTGACCTTTGCTGCCCCCATTTTGTAACTGCTTTGCTAACATTTCTTTTACTTGTGAAAATGGATCGTGGCAATAAACCAATACATAATTACATCAGTTACATCTTACACAAGTAAACTGTTTGACATGACTTGTTATCAGAAGTGAGAAATTGCTTATTTCCTTATGAATAACGTGCGTGAGCCTTGGAGTAAACATTTTTGCCTAAGACTTTTAAATTTTTTTCCTAGGTCCTGATGAATACACCTCTGGGGAGTGAAGGTTGCTGCATTAAAATGACGATTATTTTTTACTTTGTTAGGTAATTTCAAAAAAAGCAAGCAACTTCTTCATAAAGCTATGGAATGTGGAGCAGTACCACTAGAAATGCTGGAAATTGCCATTCGGAATTTAAACCTTCAAAAAAAGCAGCTGCTTTCAGAGGAAGAAAAGAAGAGTTTATCAGGTAAATATGTTAGTGCGTGCTAATACTTTTCTGTGGTGTTTTGTCCTGCAAAAAAGGATTCAGGATAATATTTTATAGAAAAATATCATTTATTTAGAATGATCAAAATCTAAGATTAAGTTTTAGATGTAAAGGAGGTTAAGACTTTTAGAAGTAACAAAGTCATTACTTTCTTGTTGGAATTTTTTTTTCCCTAATCAAACTCTAATTGGTAACACATTAAAAACAGCTTGATCTAAAACAATAAGGTCCCACTGTTAGTTAGAGAATTATCTTCATAACATCTTCATGTCTGCATATCTTATTTGGGGACAAATATTTACTATGAATTGACTTTTAGAACATTCTTATTTATGAGATTACTTTTTTGTGTATTTCTTATGTCTTTATAAATTTAATTAAAATTTCAAATGTTTACAGCATCTACAGTATCAAATGTGCAAGAACCATTCCCCAGTACAATTGGACATTTACCAAATAGGAACATCAGTTGTGATTCCAGAGCACAGACTAAAGCCAGGTTTTTGTATGGGTAAGGAAACTGAATCCATTTTTTAAATGCTTGTCCTACATTTATATTATTTATACATCTGCGTATATATTTTCATGTTACAATAACAATGTTTAACAGTTGATGAAAATGCATGTGTCAATATTATTCTTTTAAAGATCGGGAGTATTTTCTTTCTGTTTAGAGAGAACATACCCCCTCAAGATGCAGAGATAGGCCATCGAAATCCATTGAAACAAACAAACAAAGCTAAGCGAGTAAGTTATTTTTAACTCTGATTAAAATGGTAGTGGTGAGGTCTATACCTATTTCCTAGTTAGTTACTTAATCTTTCGAAACATTTTTAGTCCTGCCCATTCGGAAGAGTCCCAGTTAACCTTCTAAGTAGCCCGGATTACCATGAGAAGACAGATGCTTCAGTTGCACCCCCTTTTACTAAAAGGTATGTTTGAGTTTTAATTTTTTAATTTGGTTTCAAAACTTGAAGATTGATGGCAGAATGATCTTAAAGTCTTTTACTATGTAAAAGTAATTATGATTACATTTTTATTTAGTACAAGGAATGAGTGGGAGATATGACTTTATTTTGCTTTTGCACTCATTAAAAATATTCATTAAAGGAACTATTAAAAAATTAGGAAACACAGAGGAAAAAAGATTAAGTCAACATGAAGCTTAAAAGACTATGCAGACAGCCCTGGGGTAAAAACTCCTGATGTCTGAACATTTCTCCCTTATGGTAGCCTCTCTGGTAAGACTCTCTTTAGTGGGTATGGAAGTCTCCATAGGGGTGAACGGAGGTCTGGGAACAATTTCTTTTGCAGCTAGTTCAAGGAAAGGGGCAGCTATCAGTGGGAGAGATGATTAATTCACTCACTTGCTTCTTTTTTTTTTACATGTGCACCTCACTTTACAGTCAGCATAGCCCTTATTCTTTTTTTTTTTGTTTTTTTTAAAAATTTATTTATTTTGGCTGCACTGGGTCTTCATTGCAGCATGCAGACTTCTGTAGTTGCAGCGCATGGGCTCAGTAATTGTGGCGTGCAGGCTTAGTTACTTAGTATGTGGGATCTTAGTTCCCTGACCAGGGATTGAACCCCTGCATTGGGAGGGAGTCTTAACCGCTGACCCACCAGGGAAGTCCCCACTCATTTGCTTCTGAGCCTAGGGCTTCAAGAAGTGGGGCAGGGTAGGTAGAGATGAAGTATTGTTCACCACATCCAACGTGTTCTCCTTCCTTCAACTTGAAAACTGAGAATCTCGTATTCCAGCTTAGCTAAGGGACCTCATTTTTCTGCTCTATTTTTAACTATAACCACTATTCATTACATTATTTCTAATGGAAAAGGCTCCTTGGATTCTAGAAAATCATTTTGCAAGTAAACTTTAGAAATATAACCGTTTGTTTTCAGCTGGTGTCTTCTATACTTAAATTCTTATTATACTTAGGGCTTGACTGAACATTGAAATTAAAGAGCATTTTGGATGTCAAGGTTAAGCTCCAAAATCTTATGATTTGACTATTTTCTTGTCATCTCCATTTCAAGTGCTAGCTTAGGAAAAAAGGAGACTTTCTCCCATTCAAAAAAATAAGAACAAAAACAAACCAGCCATTTTCTTGGTGCTTGTTTTGATAGATTGTGAGCTAGGCAGTCTCCCATAAGAGAGCCTACACCCTAGCTCTTATCCTTAAGCTATTTGCAACCTGAAGTGTAGTTTGATCTACGTACTGCTGTTCCCTTATCCTTTCCCACATTCATACCTTGACTCCAGCTGTTACTTATTACGTAACAGGGTAGGCAATCACCTACTTACTACTCATCTCTCTCACTTTTATCACTGCCCAGCACTTTAGTCACGTTTATACTGGAATCTTGTTACTTTTAAAAATATCTTTCCAGGGGGCTTCCCTGATGGCGCAGTGGTTAAGAATCCTCCTGCCAATGCAGGGGACACGGGTTCGAGCCCTGGTCTGGGAAGATCCCACATGCCGCGGAGCAACTAAGCCCGTGTGCCACAACTGCTGAGCCCGTGTGCCACAACTACTGAAGCCTGCATGCCTAGAGCCCGTGCTCCGCAACAAAGAGAAGCTACCGCAATGAGAAGCCCACGCACCACAACGAAGAGTAGTCCCCGCTCGCCGCAACTAGAGAAAGCCTGCACGCAGCAACGAAGACCCAACGCAGCCAAAAATAAATACATACATACATACATACATTTATTTAAAAAAATCTTTCCAAGTGATTTTTCCAATTAAAAGGTGTACATATTGTTAAAAAGCCAACTTTAAAATTGAAAAAATAATACGTTGAAATGATTGATTTCCGGTTAAACATTACAATTGTTTTGTTTCATGGGTAACAGACAGATCTCTGGATCAGAATGCCGAGATACAGTCGTTTCTGCATCTAAATCAAGTGGAAATGATTCCAGTGACTTGAGACATTTAACGGTATGTCCATTTTTAAATCTTTCCATGAAGCAAGGGTTCCTGACCCAGGGTCCATGGAGCTTTTTCCGGGAAAGGAGTCCATGATTTCTGTATCTCCAGCAGTGTTCCTGAAGCCCCAAGAGATGTCGGACCACTGATGGGAAGTGGCACATAAGTCCTAAACTGTTTCTCCTCAGCTGAGGTGGTAGGGCAATGATCAGTGATCTCCTGGGGTAACTCTGAAGTAGCAATTATTATATAGTGTTTTAGCAGGTTAGTTGGCCTGGATTTGGGAATAGCGGGGCGAGCCATGCCCCCCAGCTTTTGTTTCTTGGTGTGTTTAATCATATGATCTGGCAGGGCATCTTAGACAAAAATGAGGGAGTGGCTTTGTGATGGGGCCGAGGTGAGGGCTTAGATAATCCTGGCGTCCTGATATGGCAGATGTGTGAACTTCAAAGACAGGAAACAGCTTTAATCCCTGGTGCACTGATTTTTAGGGGTATACTATTCTTACTGTAGTTGAGTTAAACCCCTAGCATCACAATGTAGGTCTTTTTGATTTTCGATTCCTTGTAATTCGTCTCTCTCTTTCATGGTCTTTGCTTTTAAATTATGAGTTTAACTAGTTTACAGCTATCTTAGAGAATAGTGCATAGTTGTGTCAAAAGTTTATTTTCTGGATTTAGAATAATATTGTCTTAGACTTATACAAATCTTAATTTTGACCAGTGCTGTTATTTTTGGTGATAAAATATGATCACAGTAACAAAATAATGAAGTGTGTTTTATGTTAGATTCAAATTTTCTAACCTCTCTTTTTAAGTGACTGTAGTTTATCATTTGATTAATATGTCTATTGAAAGTAAATTGGCCAGTTTTATGGTTATGGCCATTCCCATTGCTCTAGTCAGTAATTCAAGAAGTTATCTTTGCTGGCAGTTTGTGAGTCCACATGTAAGTATAATAGATAATTCTCCTAGCAGTCTTTTCATATAGTGAGACTTTAGTATATTGAACACTAAGACAGATTAGTACTACTTCTGTTGATGAGACTTTATTTTATATAAAATCAAATCAAATCTTATTCTTTTTATGTAGTCTGTTAAAAATATTCGTTCCAAGGAACCTCTGATGTCAGATGAGAAGAGTTCTGAACTTATTACTGATTCAGTAACCCTGAAGAATAAAAGTGAATCAAGTCTTCTAACAAAATTAGAAGGTAAGAGTGACAAAAAAGACTACTTCTTTAATTAAGAGAATCACTTTGTACTTGTGAAAGTTGACCAGCCACCTAACAATTGCCATGTAAGTCTATGACTCTGTCCCTTTATCTTGTATTTCAGTTAAATTTTATAGATTATATGAAAAGTATTAAATTCTGTAGCAAAGAAAGTTTATTTGCCTATAAGGTGCATTAAAGGAAGATTGGAGGGAAAATACAGCGGCACTGAGTTATTTTTCTCAGTTGGCTTGACAAATACTTTCTGGAAAGGACACAGAAGCTGTATTTATATGATAATTCTCCCTTTCCTCTTTTGTCAAACATTTGCTTTTCCAATATATGAGTACTATGGTGAATATTCTAAGGATATATACATGAATGAGACAGGGTCCCAAGGAGATTGCCAACCAGTGTGGGAGATCTGCTGATAAATATAATGCTGGGTAGAATATAGAGTACCATGAGAACCACATCAATAAAATGCTATGAGGATTCAGTGGAAGGAGAAATCTGAGGAACTAATTTGGTTTAGGGGAAATAAGGAAATAGTTTGTGGAGGAGAAGAAACGTGAAGAATTGTTTGCATTTAAATAGGAAGAAATAGCAGTGATAGAGTATTTCAGATGGAGGGAATAACGTAAGCAAAAGAATAAAATATTCTAGGAACAAAGATGGTCAATTACGCTGAAAACTGTAACACAGGTAGTATAGAAGTGGGAGATAAGACTAGTTAGACTTAGAGTGTCAGGCTTCAATTTTTTAGTTTTTTAGATGTCAGAGTACCATCAGAGATTTTTGAATGGGATCACGAATCGGATGATCATTGTCCTAACAAAGGTTGCCAGATTGGGTGTAATTTTTTCTTTTAATTGGACTGAAGAGGAACGTGGGACTTTTCTGGTTTTAGCCCGGAAAGTCCCATGTCACAGGAAAGCCCTCAGTCCCTGCAAACTGGGATGTCATGATTTTGATTGGGAACATCAGTGTTTTTTCCAGGATCCCCCTCGGCTGCCCAAATCCTCGGTTGCTCAAGTCCCTTATCTAAAATGATGTAGTATAGTCAGCCCTGTGGAACCTGCGGGTACGGAGGGCCAACTATAGATTCCTCTTCCTAGCAATTGGGGGAAACTCATATTTTATATTTTCATGGCACCTATTACAAACTGGTATGATTGAAAAATCATCTTTACCAAAAATTCTTGTTTATGGTACTGATGTGGCACCTAATTTAATGCTCTCATTTCTTTCACACACGTTTCCATCGAGTGCATTCAGAGCGGGGTTGTCGGGTCACAGGATGTTGCATGTATTCAGCTCGTCGATAGTGCCGAACGGTTTTCCAAAGTGTCGTGTTTGACCAGCACTTACGTTGCTCTTGCTCCGTATTCTTCCCAGTAGTTTTTATTGTTGGTCTTTAATGTTAAACATTCTGATTCTGCTAAGTGATATCTCACTGTGGTTTTAATTCGCATTTCCCTGGTGTCTAACGCTGCTGAAGGCCTTTTTGTGTCTATTGGCCATAGGGGTATCCTCTCGTGAAGTACTTGTTCAAGCCTCACCAGTTTTTCCATTGGGTTTCCTTTCTTTCTCGCATGGATTTTAGGAGACATTAATATGGTCTAGATACAGCTCCTTTGTTGGGTATATATTTTACAGGTAACTTCTCCTATTATGTGGCGAAGACTTGATGAAATTCTTAATTATCATGCATTTTAATTTATCAATCTTTTCCTTTGTGGTGAGTGTTTTCTGTGCCTTTAAACAAATCTTTTCCTCCTCCAAGATCATAAAGATATTTCCATATATTTAATTTAATTTATTTTTTTATAAATTTATTTATTTATTTTTGGCTGTGTTGGGTCTTCATTGCTGCGGGCAGGCTTTCTCTAGTTGCGGCGAGCGGGGGCTACTCTCTGTTGCGGTGCGCGGGCTTCTCATTGCGGTGGCTTCTCTTGTTGCAGAGCTTGGGCTCTAGGTGTGCGGGCTTTAGTATTGTGGCGCACGGGCTCCATAGTTGTGGCTCGTGGGCTCTAGAGCACAGGCTCAGTAGTTGTGGCGCACGGGCTTAGTTGCTCTGTGGCATGTGGGATCTTCCTGGACCAGGGCTCGAACCCGTGTCCCCTGCGTTGGCAGGCGGATTCCTAACCACCGAGCCACCAGGGAAGAAGCCCTTTCCATATATTGCAGAAGACATCATTTTACGTTTCACATTTAGAGTTAGATTCTACTTGAATTTAATATTTGTGTAGAGTTAAGATCAAGTGTCAGGATTCATTTTTTTCTCCCCATGTGGATATCCAGTAGATCCAGCAGCATTTATTGAAAAGACCCTTTTTCCCCTCAGTGATTTGTTATAAATTAGATGAGTCTGTGTTTGATGTCTGGTTTTGGATTCTTCTCTGTTCCATAGTCCTTCGTGTCTTTGTGCTGATACTGACGTAATTACTGCAGTAAGCCTTCATATCTGTCAGTGTAAATCTTCCACCTTTGTTCTTTGTCAAAGCTATTTTAGTTATTCTAAGCCTTTTGGATTTCCATATAAATATTAGAATCTGTCAGATTTCCATTTTTTTTCTTTAATGGGATTTTGATTGAGATCTAGTGGGACAAGTTGACATCTTAACAGATAAATTTTCTACTCCACTAACCTGGCATATCCCGTCATTCATTTAAGTAATCTTTAAAACATTATTGAAGAAATACTTTTCTGTGTAGAGATTTTGCTTATCTTTTGCTAGAGATGTACTTAGAGATCTGATTTTTTTTTTTTGATATGATAGTGAATGGGATCTTTTTTTAAAAAAATACTTATCCTCTACTTCTTTGTTGCTGGTATGTAAAAATACAACTGATTTTTAGCTATTGATCATATTTACAGTGACATTGCTAAAGTCACTGAATAATTCTAATATTTTCCTATAAATTCTTTCATGTTGTTTGAAAATAATATAACATTTTTTGCCTTCCAGTCCTTTAACTTTCATTTCTTTTCTTTGCTGTATTGCACTTATAACCTCTAGCATAATGGTGAATAGAAGGAATGATAGGTGGCGTTTTTGTTCACTCCTTATTTTAGAGAGCCACTTTCATTATTTTACCCTCGCGTGATAATTGCCTTAGAGTCTTACAGCTATTCTTTATCAAATATCAAAACAGAGTGAGTTTTGCTGTATACCTAGACTAAAAGTTTTTTTTGTGACTGGGTATTGAATTTTATGAAATGCCTTTTCTGCATTTTTGGAGTTGACCACAGACTTTTCTCCTCTATTATTATGGCAAATTGAATTAACTTTCAAGTGTTAAGCAACTTTGCATTTAGGAATAAACACAACTTGGTCATAATTTATTTTATCTTTTGTATATCAGTTGCAAATATTTTGTTTAGAATTTTTGCATCTGTTATGATAGGGACAGAATATTGACATTCATAAAATAGTCAATATTATTGTTGAGGCTCTTTTGTTCAGACGCTTAAAGTAAATTACAGGCTAGTTTAAGGTAAAATTTTTGTTAAAAAGCTAGAGGTCTATGAAAAGTAGTGAACTAGCTTCTTTTTATTAGTAAGACATACATGTTTTTAAATTTTTACTTATTTATTTCCTTGTTTTCTGGTAAAGACCAGAAGCATTTAAATTCAGAATGGTCTTTGGTAAAGCTCTAGGTAACAACCTAGGAAGATGGCTGTTGCAGCTTTGAAAAATTGACTTGCTAAAAGCAAATTGTCAGCAGCTGGCTTAAAGTTTTTAGTTTCTTTGTTTTTTTAAGAGCAAAATGCTAATACAGTTTTGTAACATGTTCTATCGTTTAGGTTTATTTTGTTATTATCAAATATTCTTGCCTTTTAATGACAACAACAACAAATACAATTTCAGAAACTAAAGAACATCAAGAACCAAAGGTTCCAGAAAGTAACCAGAAACCATGGCCATCTAAGAGAAAGTCAGAATGTGTAAACCAGAATCCTGCTGTATCTTCAAATCAGTGGCAGATTTCAGAGGTAATCTCAAAAGTTGATACAGAGGTAACTTTCCTTTTCAAGTGTAGCATTGCTATTGTTCATAATGTGATGATCACGTTAAATGTTTTCTTCTTTTATTAAATTCTTGTGTACCATATTTAGTGGAGCAGCTTGCTCAAGTGTGTGGTTTTTTGTTTTTTTGCTTTTAATTCACAAAACAATGATCAGTAATAAAGGTTTAGTTTAGTAAGAGTATATGTCAAGCTGAATTCTTTTCTGTTTTCAATAGTATTTTTGGATGCTGGTAGACTGGTGCAGGGGTCAGCAAACTACAGCCTAGGAGCCAAATCTAGTTCCCAGCCTGTCTGTAAACAACGTGTTTTCTTGAAACACAGCCGTACCCGTTTATTTACTTACTGTCTATGCTTGCTTTTGAACTGTAACAGCAGAGCTGAGTAACTGCAACAGAGACCACCTGGCCTGCAAAGCTGAAAATGTTTACTATCTTACCTTTTCCAGAAAACAATATGCAGATGGCTGAACCAGTGCAATGCTGTACCAAGCATTTGACAATTTCCTATTGTCGTCCTCATGGATAAAATAGAAAAATATAGACTAGATAATGTGAATTCATAACAGGTTGAACGATCATTCTCAGTGGCTTGGGTCCATTTCAGAAGCAAGGATCTCGTAGAGAGCCATACCTGTACGTAGTCCACGGCCATACTCTTGTCATTATTACTTTTCAGTTGTATTCTAACTCAGCAGTTCTCAAATATTTTGGGCTTGGTGCCTTCTTTTATACTCTTAATTATCGAGGTTCCTAAAGAGCTTTGGGGGAATTCCCTGCCAGTCCAGTGGTTAGGACTCCGTACTTTCAATGCCGCGGGCCCAGGTTCAATCCCTGGTCGGGGAACTAAGCTCCCACAAGTTGTGCGACATGGCCAAAAAGAGGGGAAAAAAAGAGCTTTGGTTTACGTAGGCTATGTTTATCTGTATTTGCTATATTAGAAAGTAAAACCAATACATTTTAAAAATATTTACTAATTTATTAAAAATAACAAGAATAAACTTTTTACATGTGAATGTAGATATACTTAAAAATAAGTATTTTGTTTTACTGAGGTATAATTGATATACAACATTATATTCGTTTTAGGTGTACAACATAATGATTCGATATTTGTATATTTGTATATACAGTTGACCCTTGTACAACATGGGTTTGAACTGTGTGGGTCCACTTATGCATGGAATTTTTTTCAATAAATATGTACTATAGTACTACATGATCTTTGGTTGGTTGATTCCAAGAACGTGGAACTGTGGATACATAGCGCCAACTGTAAATTTATATGTGGATTTTTGACTTCATGGGAGGTTGGTGCCCCTAATCTCCCAGTTGTTCAAGGATCAACTCTATTGCAAAATGATCACCACAATAAGTCTAGTTAATATTCATTACCATACATAGCTACAAATTTTTTTTCTTGTGATGAGAATTTTTAAGATCAACTCAGTTAGCAACTTTCAAATGTGCAATTCAGTATTATTAACTATTGTCACCACGTTGTGCATTACATCCCCATGATTTATTTATCTTGTAACTGGAAGTTTGTACCTTTTGATCCTCTTCACCCACCCCCGCCCCCAGCAAGCACCAAACTATCTGTGAGCTTGGTGTTTTGTTGTTATTGTTGTTGTTTTCCCCTCCAGATTTTACATATAAGTGATACTATGCAGTATTGGTCTTTCTCTAGCTATTTCACTCAGTATAATGCCCTCAGGGTCCATTGGTGTTGTCATAAATGGCAAGATTTCATACCTTTTTATGGCTGAATAATATTCCATTGTATATATGTACCGTATTTTCTTTATCCATTCGGCTATCAATGGATATTTATGTTGTTTCCATTTCTTGGCTATTGTAAATAATGCTGCTATGAACATGAGGGTACAGATATCTTTTCAAGTTAGTGTTTTCCTTTTCTTTGGATAAATACCCAGAAGTAGAATTGCTAGGTCATATGGTAGTTCTGTTTACATTTTCACCAACACTGCACAAGACTTCCATTTTCTCCACATCCTTGTCAACACTTCTTATTTCTTCTCTTTTTGATAATAGGCACTCCGACAGGTGTGAGGTGATAGCTCATTGTGATTTTGATTTGCATTTCCCTGATGATTAGTGATGTTGAGCATCTTTTCATATACCTGTTGACTATTTATTTGTATGTCTTCTATGGAAAAATATCTAATCAGCGCCACTGTCCATTTATAAGTTGGTTATTTGATTTTTGGTATTGAGTTGTAATGAGTTCCCTGTGTTTTGTTTTTTTTTGGCTGTGTTGGGTCTTTGTTGCTGTGCACAGGCTTTCTCTAGTTGCGGCGAGCGGGGGCTACTCTTTGTTGCTGTGCGTGGGCTTCTCATTGCGGTGGCTTCTCTTGTCGCGGAGCATGGGCTCTAGGCGCATGGGCCTCAGTAGTTGTGGCACACAGGCTCTAGAGTGCAGGCTCAGTAGGTGTGACGCATGGGCTTAGTTGTTCCATGGCATGTGGGATCTTCCTGGGCCAGGGGTCGAACCCATGTGCCCTGCATTGGCAGGCGGATTCTTAACCACTGTGCTACCAGGGAAGCCCCTCCTTGTGTATTTTGGATATTAACCTCTTATTGGATATGTGGTATGCAAATATTTTTTCCCATTCCATGGATTGTCTTTTCATTCTGTTGATGGTTTCCTTTGCTGTGCGGAAGCTTTTTAGTTTCATGTAGTCCTACTTGTTTATTTTTGCTTTTGTCTTTACTTTAGGTGTCAGATCTAAAAATTCATTGCCAAGACCTGTGTTAAGGAGCTTACTACCTATGTTTTCTAGAATTTTTGTATTTTAAGGTCTTATATTCAGGTCTTTAATTCATTTTGAGTTAATTTTTGTGTATGGTATGAAAAATAATCCAGTTTCATTCTTTTGCATGTGGCTGTCCAGTTTTCCCAACACCATTGATCTGTGTGTCTGTTTTTATGACAGTGTCATACTGTCTTGAATACTATAGCTTTGTGATATGGTTTGAAATCAGAGAGCATGATGCCTCCAGCTTTGTTCTTCTTTCTCAAGGTTGCTTTGTCTATTCATGATCTTTTGTGGTTCCATATGAATTTTAGGGTTGTTCTATTTCTGTGAGAAATGCCATTGAAATTTTGATAGGGATTGCATTGAATCTGTAGATTGCTTTGGGTAGTTATGGTCATTTTAACAATATTCTTCCAATCCATGAACACAGAATATCTTTCCATTTATTTGTGTCTTCAGTTTCTTTCATTGGTGTCTTATAGTTTTCAGTATACAAGTGTTTCACTTACTTGGTTAAATTTGTTCCTAGATATTTTATTGTTTTTAATGGGATTGTTTCTAACAGGTTTTTTTGGTGGAGTCTTTAGGGCTTTCTGTATATAATATCATGTCTGCAAATAGTAACAGTTTTACCTCTTCCTTTTCAATTTGGATACCTTTTATTTCTGTTTCTTGTCTAATTGCTGTGGCTAGGACTTCCAATACCATGTTAAGTAACAGTGTGAAGAGTGGGCATCCTTGTCTTGTTCCTGATTTTAGAGGAAAGCTTTCATCTTTTCACCGTTGAGTATGATGTCTGCTGTGGGCTTGTCGTACATGGATTTTTTTATGTTGAGCTATGTTCCTTCTGAAAAATAAGTATTTTTCAAAACAAAATAATTACAGTGAAGAGAGTGATATTGTTTTACAATTTTTACAATTTCTGTAATGATTGGCTTAACAGAAGACTGGATTTCTTGTATCCACTTTTGCATTCAATCTATTTCACTATCACATGCCTTCTAGCCTTGGGAAAACTCTAGTTTATATTCATGAAAGAATGAAAGTGAAAAAGGCAAATAATGTCTTAGTATGGTTATGAAAATAGTTTTAACCTCTCAGACTCCAAGAAAAGATCTTGGGAACCCCTCTCTTTCTGCTATTTCTAGATCACTCTTTGAGAACTGTTGATCTAAGTAATGGAGTAGGTAACAAATGTTAGATGAGAAGAATCCTGACAGGTTGAACCATGGACAAACAGTATCTCCTCTTTTTTTCTTTTTAAAACTTGTAAACCAATAGAATGGTAAAGGGACTTAAAACTATTTATCTGTCATTAGGGAAATGCAAATCAAAACTGCAATGAGACACCATTTCACATGCACCAAGATGGCTATAATTAAAAAGAGACAGTAATAAGTGTTGGTGAAGATGTGGATAAATGAACCCTCATACACTGCTGGTGAGAATGTAGGATGGTGCAGTCACTTGAAAATGGTATGGCATAGCAGTATAACTTACCTCCACTGCTTCTTCTTGGGTCAAGGCAGAAGAGGACCATTCTGAGACCTAAATAAATGGTGATCACCTTGCCAGAGTTATTATGAGGTGCTAGTTGAGAAAATTTACACTTAAGAAAAAAATCTAAATGTGCCTTCTTAAGAGAGATTTCCTACTAGTAATTTTCTGCCTTTTACTCCTGGTTGCACGTGAGGTCTAGTTTTCCTCTGCCTGCTAGTTGCGCTACAGGTTTGTGTTTATATACTGCTTCATCAACCATCAACGTGCATTGTTTCGCTATTCATAAAAATTGCTTTGTACGCTTATTTTATGTTTGTTCATGCATTTTTTATGATTGTATCAATTATAGTGCTCATTATAACATATTTAATTACTAAGAATTTTGGGGGGAAAATATTAAAAAGTAAAGCACCTATCATAATTACTAATTGTGCTTAATTTGAAATTAGAGTGTCCTGAATTAAAAAAAAAAAAAAAAAAATGGTATGGTAGTTCCTCAAAAGATTAAGCATACAGTTACCATATGATCCAGCAATTCTACTCCTAGGTATATACTCAAGGGAATTGAAAATATATATCCACACAAAAACTTGTACATGAATGTTCATGGCAGCATTATTCATAATTGTAAAAAAGTAGAAATAACCCAAATACCTATCACCTGGTGAGTCAATAAGCAAATCTGTTACTCTGATTTTATTATTTCATTTTTTTATTCAATAATAAAAGTAATGAAGCACTGATAAATGCTACAGCATGGATGAACCTTGAAAACATGCTAAAATGATGGAGGCCTGTCACAAAAGGCCATATATTTTGTGATCCCTTTTATAAGAAATGTCTAGAATAGGCAAATCCACAGAGACAGAAAGTAAATTAGGGGTTGCCAGAGCCCAGGAGGAGTGGGGAATGAGAGTGACTGCTAATACAGAGTTTCTTCTTAGGATGATGAAAATGTTCCGTAATTAAATAGTGGTGGTGATTGCATACTCTTGTGAATATATTAAAAACCACTGAATAGTACACTTAGGTAAAAAAGAAAAAACGAGGCAGTTTCTTGAGGTTGCTACTTCTCCAGCTGCCCACTCAAGTGGAGGCTATTTTTGTCTCCCATCTCACTTTCCTGCAAGCTCCCCGAAGCTATGTCCAGACCATTTCTTCTCTTGAAAAAACCCTGTCCTTTTGAGGCGCCTGCCTTCTGCATATGCTCTCCTGTCTTGCTCGTTGCCATCATCTCTGAACCTCCTAGTGACTCCCCATCATTCTTTGAAAATATTAGGCTCTGGATCACTTCTTTCAACTTCAACCCAACATCTATCATCACTTTTTGTTAGATTCTACACCCCTATGTATCACTAGTCCTACACCTGGCCTCCAGATTCATACCTTCTTCCTCCCTCATGCCCATTTTCTTAATTTCACCTTAGCTACCCATCCCTATATTCTCAATTCTGATCTCCAAAATCTCAAATGCAAACATCCCGGTCTATGAGTACCACCTTTCCACTTTCCTTGCTTAATAATCTTACTATCACAGATTCTCAGTACCATCCTGACCACTAATCCAGATATATATATGAGGAAATCTTAAAGGAAGTGGAAAATTTACCCAGGAAAAGAGATGCAGTGGCCATGCTAGCTATCTTCAAAAACTCAAAGGATTGAAATGCAGAAAATAGTATAGATTTATCCATTGTGGATCTCCAGAGCATAATGTGGACCCAGTGGGTTGAAATTATAATATAGAAGCTGATTTAACCTGTCTGTGAATACTTGCCAACAGCTAAAGCTGTCCCCAAATGGAAGTAGATAGAGGTAGTGAGCACTCATTAATAGCGTTCAAGCAAAATGTGGTTTGCAGGAGTTGGCAAGCTTTTTCTGCAAAAGCTTAGTAAGCTTTGCAGGCCAGATGGTCACTGTTGCAACTATTGAACTCTGTCATTATCTCATGAAAACAGCCATAGACAAGATGTAGACAAATAGACATTGCTGTGTTCCAATAAAAGTTTATTTACAAAAACAAGCAGCAGGCCAGATTCAGCCTACATGCTGTAATTTGCCAATCCCTACTGCAGAGGATGTTCCTTATTGCTTTGGGATTTGTATGAGATAAATTCTACAAGCTTTATGTCTTTTACAAGGGAGAAAGAAGAACACTAGATAGGTATTTGCCATTTCAAATTTTGCTAAATAATTAGTATTTGGTCATTTTCCCTCCAGACATAAAAGTAAGGAATGATTTTACTGATTAAAGAAAGACTAGTTTTCTGAAGCACAGAGTACTTACTTAGATTATAAAAGTTCAATGCTAGTGATAGTAGCCCTAATGGGAGAGGATATTAGTTCCTGTTTTGTTAAACAATGCTGTGTACCTTCCCCCTACTTGAAGTCCCTTTGAGGAAAATATAACAGGCTTCAAAATTTAGAGTAAAAGAGCTGTACTAAAAAGTTATTGAAAGTCTGGAATACATACGTCTACCTATTTTAGCATGCTTTTGTATTTCACATGTTAATTTTCTTTCAAAAGTTATGTTTGTGAAACTGTTGAACAGGTGACTAATTTAAAAACCCAAAATCGTGATGTTTTTTATTTTGGTCTAGCAGAAACAAACCAGTTTTGAGCAACCTGCCCTTTCGGTTTCAAAGCAGTCGCCACCGATATCAACACCTAAATGGATTGACCCAAAATCTATTTGTAAGACACCCAGCAACAGTGTCTTGGATGATTATATGAGCTGGTAATTACTTTTGGTTCTTTGCTTGGTACAATAGAAATAACATGGGCTTCGGGGCCAAACAGATCTGGAGGTGGATCCCGCTCTTTTACTTTAAAGACTTTCCAAAGTCATATTATTTTTCTCAGCATCAGTTTTTTCATCTGTAAAAGAGGAGGGGAAGGTGGCTACGATATATTTTTAAGGATTGTAATGAAAGTCTCTGTCATATTGTAGTCTGTACCTACTATATATACTCTATACTTTTTATACTTACCTATAGGCAGTACCTTTAAATATTCTAAGTATGCAAAACTTCTTGATAATCATGCATTGCCACATGGATAACTCTCTGTAATTGAGAGAGAGATTTTAAAGGTTAGCATTCTTAGAGCGAGTAAAGTGTGGATACGTTATATAGCAAAGGAGGTGTTAATTGGAGTGTGATGGTTTCTCTTGGTGGTGCAGCTCACATAGCTCTGGTGGTGTTCAAGACCGGAGTGGCTGGCAGTGAGGGATGAGTGAAGAAGTTGGTCAGTGGTGATTGACAGGAAACACAAGGGATATGGAAAAGGAAATCAATGGCATTTCTAAGAAAAGAAAGAAAGGGATGTGGCATATCCTATAACTAGTGGCTGTATTTTTAATGTCTTAGAGGGTAACTGAAGTCCATGATGCCTTTTGCTTTTCATTTTCATAATGTAATCTTTGATCTTAATTAGAACTGGGCTTGGGGTTTTATAACCTAGTCTCTTTCCTACTTAATACAATTTTGCTATATATTACCTAATTTTATTGTACTTAGAATATTTTAAAGAATGACAGCTAACTAAACTAGGTATATAGTTATTTCTTGTGAAACTATTTATTGTCAACAAATACTTGTAGGATTCCTTTGTGCCAAGCGCCATTCTTGGTGTTGAGAATACAACAGTGAATAAGACAAGCAAAGCACAAATGTGAGCTGAGCAGCTTTATGCTCAAAGGCCACACTCCTCTGATGTAATTGGCTTTCACATATTTCTAGGAGGCTGTGTAGAACATTATTGTTAAGAAGCACTCATAAAATCTGTGATCAGCCATAGGCTGAGATTTGCCTTGGCTGAATTTTATAAAGTAACCCCAACTCTATATTTTAAATGACATCTTATTTATTTCAATAAGGATTTCTTGTCTGGGGACAAAAAATTACTTTCAGAAAGAACTCCCCCAAAATGAAATTTCTGGTGATGGTGTTATCTAGAATAAGTGATTCAGATGTATTAGGAAAACTGACTTGGACTCTGTTTGATGTAACACATTTAAATGTATATCCACCACACAAAATCTGAGTCAGAATCTTGTTTTTAAAGCTTTAATGTTTTAAATTTTAAAAAATATCTTTCCCAGTTTCAGGACTCCAGTTGTAAAGAACGACTTTCCACCTGCTTGTCAGTTGTCAACACCATATAGCCAACTTGCCTATTTCCAGCAGCAACAGCAGCAAATACCCGTTACTCCACTTCAAAATTTGCAGGTTTGATAAGCTTTATTTATAATGGTACCTGTTAAGGTATGATCAATTTCAAAGGTTTTATTTTTGCAGGATCTAGTTTTTAAGAATGGTGTTAAAGACTTGTCCATTCTTAGTCCCATTAGGCAAAACTCTTTTCTGATATTCTTATAAAGGTGCCTTATGACTTTGAGAGGTTAGCTATTGAAGAAGCTAATGAAGCTTTTTTCACTAACTAGCCCGAAGTATCTAGTTTGAGTAGCTAGATAAAATTTCTTTTGTAATCTAGGTTATTTTTTATTCTGTTTAACTATGTAAACCAGCTGTTAGTGAGCAGCTTCATTTCACTGGCTGATTAATATACAAGTAAATTTTTAAGAATATCAGAATAGCAATATGAGATACTACTAGAATATATTATAAAGTAGTTATTATAAAGTATTGATAAGGTAAAAATTTTTTTGCTGGTAAGGTATTACCATCTGGGAAAAAAATTATTTAGAGACTCTCTTGACATCAATACTAAAATTTGTTTCTAATAACTATCTGAGAAGCAGCTTAATATTGGTAGAAAGAATAGGCTTTGAAGGGAGACTGCCTGTCCTTGACTCTCGGCCTCACTACTTACCAGCTATGTGACCTTTTACAAGTTAAATAAACTCTTGTGCTCATTTCATCATCTTTAAAATGGGGGTAATAAACCTATCTACCCCATAGGATGATTGCGAAGATTAAATTAGTTAATATATATGTAGCTCTTACAACAGAGCCTGGTGCTTAGTAAATAATAAAATTTAGCAGCAATTGTTTAAATAAAACAGCAAAAAACCCCCAAATAAACCACAAGTAATTAACTAAACAAATCAAGAGATTAAAAAACTAGCCGACAGAAAGTAGAACAATGGGTACCAGGGGCTAGAGGGAGAGAGGAATGGGGAGTTACTGTTTGAGGGGTGCAGGGTTTTTCGGCATGAGATGATGAGAAGTCCTGGAGGCGGATGGCGGTGAGGGCTGCACAACAGTGTGAATGCACAACTCAGCACCACTGAAGAGTATACTTAAAAATGGTTAAAATGTTACATTTTATGTTCTGTAAATTTTACCATCGTTTTAAAAAATGATGGAGTAAAAAATTTAGCCAACAATAGAGTATACTAACTGTGGAAAGAGGTAATAGTGTTTTGAGGATTGACTCAGCAGGACAATAAATTATAAAGGAGACAGAGAAGGATGATCAGGTTTGCCCATACGTTAATTCAAAAAACATTCATGGAGCTATGAGTCATGTCATGCCCTGTTTGAGCCGAGCTCTAAACGTCAAGGCAGACACGACCGAGTGAAGGGGCGAGGCGCCTTCTAGAAGAGGCCAGTGTCAGGAGGAAACTGAAGGAGGCCAGAGTGTGGCTGGAGCTCACCAAGGGGCAGGGGTGATGGTGAGGGCTCTGCTGGGCCTGTTAAGTTTTGCCCCAGGAGGGATAGGAAGCCGGGGAACAGGTTGCAGAAGGGAAGTGATCTTAGACTAAGCGCCTTGCGGGGTGTCCTGTGTAGGAAGCTGAATGTCACATCGGCATTGAATCGGAAATAGGTCAGAATTACTTTATCCAAAAACGTTCAGCAGCTAGGGGGAAGGCTACTGAACGGCTTCCTTTCCTCTCAGAAATTTTCGGTTTAAGTAGGAGAGGAAGCTCCAAAAGGAAGAGAGGGGAGGGAGCAGTGAAGACTTGTGATGAAGTTACAACTCAATGACAAATAATGGGTACATATTTCAAAGCCTGACACGTCCTTACAGAAAACATACTTCATGACTCATCAGTGTTGTTCAGCCCTAGATTAAAGAAATCAGAAACGTTATCTTTTATTTTTTATTTTTATTTTTTTAACACCTTTATTGGAGTATAATTGCTTTACAATGGTGTGTTAGTGGCTGCTGTATAACAAAATGAATCAGCTATATGTATACATACATCCCCATATCCCCTCCCTCTTGCATCTCCCTCCCACCCTCCCTATCCCACCCCTATAGGTGGTCACAAAGCCCCGAGAGCTGATTCCCTGTGCTATGCGGCTGCTTCCCACTAGCTATCTATTTTACATTTGGTAGTGTATATATGTCCATGCCACTCTCTCACTTCGTCCCAGCTTACCCTTCCCCCTCCCCGTGTCCTCAAGTCCATTCTCTATGTCTGCGTCTTTATTCCTGTCCTAGGTTCATCAGACAGGAATAAAGGTTCATCAGAACCTTTTTTTTTTTTTTTTTTTAGATTCCATATATATGTGTTATCATACGGTGTTTGTTTTTCTCTTTCTGACTTACTTCACTCTGCATGACAGACTCTAGGTCCATCCACCTCACTACAAATAACTCAATTTCGTTTCTTTTTATGGCTGAGTAATATTCCATTTTATATATGTGCCACATTTTCTTTATCCATTCATCTGTCGATGGGCACTTAGGTTGCTTCCATGTCCTGGCTATTGTGAATAGTGCTGCAGTGAACATTGGGGTACATACATGACTGTTTTTGAATTATGAGAAAGCTTATCTTTTATGTTATGTAGAAGGAGAGCACGTGAGAAAGATTCTACCATGTGGGCTCTAAAGCAGGACTTAGTTGAACTGAGGTTTATTCAGACCTTGTTTCAACTTGGTTAATCAGCTAATCAGGCGCTCTCTGTGTCTCCAGCTTCCTTGTCAGCTCAGAGTAAGTCCTCACACACTCCATCTGTTCAGAGCGTTTATAGGTCCACAGATGGTCTAGCATCAGGGAAGGGAGGGGAGGCGTGTTGTATATAGTACATCGGCTGAGAGTTTGCCGAGGAAGATGCTCAAGTTCAAAATAAGCAGCTTGTTGAACATCACCCAGCATAAAGGGGACGTCGCTAAAATCTGCATTTGTCTGATTGACTCTGGTACTCTTAGCACCTTAGCATGCTGGTTCCTTTATAATGTAACGCTCAAGGAGAAAAAAATATATAGATAACGTTGTGTGTTTATCTTTGTAAGTATGTAAGTAAAAAGGTTTGTGTAAGAAAAAAGAACAGGTAAGAAAGATGAAAAGCGATAGCTTGTGAGTTTGTGTGTTGGACATTAAGAGGGTTTTTTTTCCCCCTTAAATTCTCTATTTATGTATTATATTAAGAAGTAAAGGCATGTTGGAAGGGGAGACTTTGGAACTTTGCCTATATATGAATTTAATAAGTTTACTTTTTTGACTAAAGTATGTAAATTGCTTCTTTAAAATATTGAAATATTGTGACATCTAATTAAGAGTGCAGATAATTTCAGAATTGGAAGCATTTCACTGTACTAAATGCAAGCTAGTTTCTCAGGCATGTTCTCTGAACATTTGAATCTTTATCTATTTTAATTATTTAGATTTCGGGATCCTCTTCAGCAAATGAATGCATTTCAGTTAAAGGGAAAATGTATTCCATACTGAAGCAGCTAGGAAGTGGAGGTTCAAGTAAGGTAGGTATCCTGAATATTTAAGGAATGCATAAAAATATTTTAAACTTTCCTCTCTTTGTCTTTTTACCTTTTGAGGCCTTTTTTCTTAATTTCTAGGGGCCCGTATTTCCCTTGAGCCAACAACTCCTTTTCATCCCCTTCTCCCATCCCCTCCCCCCATCCCCTCCCCTCAACAAATGGCATATTTCTTTAGACCCACCTCTTAATTTCAATTCCCTCCTCTTCCCTCCAATGTCCTATGACTCCATGTTTCTTCTCTAAATAACATTAACATTGACTTGGGGGTGGCAAATGACAGCTTCGTATTATCACTAAAGAGTCTTTCTAAAAGTGAGTCAGACTGTGATGTGAATAACTGCTATGCCTAGGATGATTCAGCAAGGTTTTTGATTAATGGGTCTCGTTTTGTTTTGAGTTTTTCTTTTCAGAAACAGAATTTAGCAACAAGTGAATTTCTAGATTTGGAATAGATCATTTCCTAAATTTATCTGAGTTCTAAATGTATATGGTTCTAATTCTCTGGCTGGAAGGGATCTCAAAAGAGTTGTCTAAACTTCCCATCTTCAGTTCTTCTCATTTCGTTCACTTAAATCCACTTAAATCAGATTTTTACTTTTACCTTCATTATTCACCAAACAATTGTTATCAAAATCACTAATGACCTCCATGTTTTTGCCAAAACTAATTGTTAGCTTTGATTGTGGGTTACATAGCAATTGGAACAGTTGATCTTTCTTTCCTCACTGAAGCTTTTTTTCCCACTTGGCCTCTTTCAGTGTTCCTCCTCGCCAACGACCGTTCCTTCTCTGTCCTCCTCATATCCCTGATCTGAATGGTGCAAAGCCCCTGAGCTCCGTTCTTGGCCTCTTTTCTTCTCTCTCTAAACTCGCTCACTCCCTTGGTGTTCTCATCCAGTCCCGTGGTTTTATGTACCATGTGCGTGCTGACAATTCCAAATTTATATTTCCAGCTCAAACTTCTCCTTTGAATTCCAGACTTACGTGTCCATTTTGACTGCTCAGCATCTCTTCTTGGGTGTCTATAGATACTTAAAACTTCATATGTCCCAGGCATAACTGTTGCTTCATGGTCGTTCCCATTTCAGTAAATGGCAGCTTCATTCTTCCAGTTACCGGGCCAAGCAGCCTGGGGTCATCACTGACTCCACTTTCTCTCGACATTCACCCACCAATCATCCGTCTTATTGGTTCTACCTCAAAGTCTATCCAGAATCTGACTCTTCCTCACCACCTCCACTCTTATCCCTTTGGCCAAAGTAGCTTCATCTTTTCACCTGAACTGTTACAGTCACCTTCTAACTGGTCTCACTGACGCAGTCCTTGCTCTCCTGGTCTATTTTAGCATAAGAGTTGATTTTCCTTGATACCCTCACATCTTTGCTCTAGTGTCTTCTCAATCAGGGCTTCCTTGACCACGCTCTAAAACCCCAACTCCTACCTTCCGGTTGCCAGCGAGCTCCATTCCCCTCTCCTGCTTTATTTTTCTCTGTAGCTCATCTGCTAATGTGCTCTGTAATTTACTTATTTGGTTTTGTTGTTTGTGTCCCCTTGCACTTGAATGTGAGTTCCATCAGTGTAGGGATGTTTGTCTGACTTGCTCACCAACGTTTGCTCCGTTATCTAGAACAGTGGCTGGAAAAATAACAAACACCGAAGTGTTTGTTGAATGAAAAGGCCTCCTCAGCTGTTTTGCTACTCTTAAGTTGTTAAGGATGATACATGAAACAAAGCCTGTTTGGTTCATTTTAAGTTTTATTATAATTTTTTAAGCCAGCTGACAATAACTAGACTTGCTTAAGATGTCTTGTTAACTTACTATAAATAAGGTGTATACATTACCATGTTTAGCTATTGTTCAATAATATTAATTTCTTTTCTGTGTACATTTCCTTTGTTCTCTTCCTTGCCTCACATTTTAGGCATGGGAATAAAAGGACAATGGAATTGATTTTTATCAACATATTTATTTATTTAGTAGCATGTTTTCAGAAGATGTACAGTAATCTTAACAGTGTTTTAAACATTTTTTCCTTGGAGGATAATGAAGATGTAAGCTTACTTAAGTCAAGGGCCAAGTGATAAAGCTATGACCGGCCCATATTTTCTTAGTGCGATTGAATTATTATTTAATTATTATGATGGCGTTGACAAAATCGTCATGCCTCAGGGAAAAGAGGGTAACATGCTTTATGAAACTAACATCGTTTATGCTCTGTCTATGCTAGAGTTTAGACAGTGACCAACTTATACCCTATTAAGAGCATTTAGAAAATTCATGGGGCTAGTGGGAATGTTCAAAACACTAACCTTTCTAGTTCTTTCATTAACTTTCCATGAAACTGACAGATTCTAACTCTGACACTATAAGGCTGTTTACCTCACACAAAATGGCTTTCTGCTGTTTGAAAATTACTTTTCTTCCTTGCTACTTTCTGCCGCTTCTTGCCCTGTCACTGTTTTATGCCCCTCCTCCTCTAATTTGCTTCCTGTGCAAGTAAAACTAGTAATACTTTGTCAGAGTTTTGTATTTAAAATGCAGGTAACTAAGCTGTACCTGACAGACTCTGCTTATCAGTGCACTTGACATGCATGCACCTCATCTACACTATGGCTCTTTTCTCATTTCTTGCTAGTATCTGCTGGATAGTCAAGGTTAAAGGCTTTTAAATAAATGATGTTTTACTTCAGTGGGTGCAAGGAGATAAATGAATGTAATTTTTCTTGCTTACACTAGCATTTTGTGTCTGAATTCTTGCATTTTAGAAGCCCTATCCCTGTTGCACGTTTGCTGAAAGTTAGACACATTAGCAGTGTTTTCGAAATGTACTATCTGCCTTATCAATATTGCTTAGAAGTTGACTGTCATTATAGCCAGAGCAATTTGACCTGGACCTCAATATGCTTACAGGAACATCTTGTTCCTGTCAACTTGATTTTGAAAATTGGACCTGATCTACTTTTTACAGCCGAGTATACTGATACCTTACAATTAGCACCTATTTTAAAATATTCTCTACCACATGAATGAAATTGTCAACTCCAGGCACAATGGAATAAACACCATCTGTGCAATGAATCAACTCTTTATTACAGCCCTTAGTCTTCCTTAGCATTTTTTAATGTCTTTTTCTTCAGGTTATTTCCCTGGTTGCAACATCTAACAGAGTGTTATGAATGTATATGAAATTTAAATTACCTTTCTTACATGTAGATAGGGCAACTACCTATGCCCATTGTCATAGGTAGTTGAGAATGTACTGTTCCTCTCCTAACATGTTTTTTTTTCCTTCTATACTCAAAATAAGCCCAGACATTTTAAATTATTCACATCAATAATCCTTAATCTAAGATTTTATCTAATAAATGTAGAAATATTGTGGCAGTATATAAAGAGTGTATTCTAACCTTTTTCATTTGTTCTACTCTATAGGTATTTCAGGTGTTGAATGGAAAGAAACAGATACATGCTATAAAGTATGTGAACTTAGAAGAAGCAGATAGCCAAACAATTGATAGTTACCGGAATGAAATTGCTTATCTGAATAAACTACAACAACACAGTGATAAAATCATCCGACTTTATGATTAGTAAGAATTTTTTTTCTAATTTAAAAAGAAGACTTTTTTTGGCTTTAATTCTTAAGATAAATACTTAGTAAATCTTAGTAGTATAACCTAACCATTTATTGTTTTGTTGTTTTTGTTTGTTTTTAATGGCAGTGAAATCACAGATCAGTACATCTACATGGTAATGGAATGTGGAAATATTGATCTTAATACTTGGCTTAAAAAGAAAAAATCCGTCAATCCATGGGAACGCAAGAGTTACTGGAAAAATATGTTGGAGGCAGTTCACACGATTCATCAACATGGTATTTTAAAATCTCTTCATATGTAAAGTTAAAATATTCATTAGTAGTGCTATCTTAGAGAAATACACCTATAATTTTAAGGTATTGGTTATTGGCACCTTTAGGCTAGATAAACTGAATATTTGGAAGTTTAATAAAGATGAAGGGACAAAACCATTTCTTTAAAATGCTGTTAACAGGGACTTCCCTTGGGGCGCAGTGGTTGAGAATCCGCCTGCCAATGCAGGGGACATGGGTTCCAGCCCTGGTCCGGGAAGGTCCCACATGCTGCGGAGCAACTGAGCCCGTGCGCCACAACTACTGAGCCCACACACCGCAGCTACTAAAACCCGTGCGCTCTAAGCCCCGTGCTCCGCAACAAGAGAAGCCACCGCAATGAGAAGCCCGCGCACCGCAACGAAGAGTAGCACCCACTCACTGCAACTAGAGAAAGCCCGCGCACAGCAACGAAGACCCAACGCAGCCATAAATAAATAAATAAATTTTTTTAAAAATGCTGTTAATGAAAGGATATGGTGCATGAACTCAAATCCCCACATCCATAAAGCATGCATAATACAAAATGTATCTTTGTCAGTATTAACATAGTCCATAATCCTGGGTCTCCAAATACTTGTGTTATAGCAGATATGAGACTGGGGTTCAGGTATCCTAAAAATCTGAGATTTTTTTTTCACTCATTCTCCTAGTTGTTTTGTATTGTGTACCTTGTATGGGAGTTGGTTTTACTTTTTTTTTTTTAACTGTTAGCCCTACATTCTGGGTTGGCTTTTACCTTACTTGGCCTTGGTTCTTTTTATGGCTTCTTTGCCTTTACCTTTTCCTTACTTTAAATAACTGATAATGTAGGTAATTGTAAATTGTCTCCTTGTGTCTCCCATCCTATAAGTTAAAAGATAATTCACCAGTGATCAAGATCAGGCTGTAGGGATGGATATGTCCGGAGCGTTAGGGTCCTACCACCTGGCAGTGTAATTTACAGTGCTCTCTCGTGGGCAGTGAATCACAGTGGTTGTTAAGAGCATAAACTCTGAAGCCAGACTGCCTGGGTTCAACTCATGACACTGTTAACTTAGGCTGTGTGACCTTGAACAGATTGCTTAAACTCTGCCTTAGTTTCCTCAGCTAAAAATGGGGATAACAATAGTACTTACCTCAGCATTGGTATGAGGGTTAAATGATTCAATACAAGCGACAAACTTCAAATAGTGCCTGGCACATAGCAAGTGCTATGTGTTTGTAGTATATATTAAAAATGAATATTTAATTTGATTGACTAATTAAAGGAATCAACTCGGCAGATTGTGAAATTTTTTTGTACTTAGGATGTTTTACATGGTCTAATATTATCATGGATTTTTATTTTGAAGGTATCGTTCACAGTGATCTGAAACCTGCTAACTTTCTGATAGTTGATGGCATGCTAAAGCTAATTGATTTTGGAATTGCAAACCAAATGCAACCAGATACAACAAGTATTGTTAAAGACTCTCAGGTAATGAATGGCTGGTTACCACACAGTAGAGTTCAATTCCTTTCCACCTCTGAAGTATTATTTTGCTAATGAGGATTTTATTTTTCCCTACTTCATTTTTCAAAGGATTTGAAGCCTTTTTACAAGAACAGATATTATAACTATAAAAAACAAATTAATCACATGATTAAGACAATTTAGAAAGTCAAGATCCAGTAGAAATATATCCAGCAATTTTGAATGCTTTTCCTATAGCTGAGGTAGAGAAGCAGTAATAACCTACCTTGGAAATCATCTTGGTCATTATCTAAAATTCACCTGAAACTTTGTCTCAGTTTCCTGGTAGCAACCAAAGAGAGAATTGCAGTTTCATGTTTTTCATTGTCCATGAGGTAAAATTATTTCATTCTTCCAGAGAAGTAAAGCTTTCCCTATCACTTACGTTTGAAAAAAATTCTTAATTGGGCCTTCATATTGGAAACACCATAATAAATATACTCAACTGCATTTTTATAGTAGGATATGCAATAGCAATCTTAATAAATTTGTCCCCATAAAAACTGAGGTGATGACACAACCAAAGAATGACTAAAAATAATCCTGCTTGGAGCCAAGACAGTGTGTTCCATGTATACAGATTTCTGATGTGGATCTTCCTTAATCCTAGCAGTAAAACTGGATTTTTTTAGGAGTAGATGGGCAGCATGCCCTTCAAACAATTCTATTTGACAGTCACTTCTTTCTATATCAAAAATATGGCTGAACATTTAGTTGTAAATCAGCTTGAAGATATCGTCTACGGTAAGGCTCTAAAGTATAGGTATTCTGTGTTTGAAAGCAGAGTCATTTTAGAATAAAATGAATGCAGTGTAAGTTTGGCATACTCCTACAGTGGAAAACCTTGCATAATGCAGACACCCATCTCATCTCTATTTGGACATGGGCCCAGGGAGACAAAGCTAGATTTTTGGTTGGTTGTTTGGTTTATTTTAAAAAGTGTTCTGGGTCTATTCCAGCACAGAAATGAGCGATTGATCAAATTCCTTCAAAGTTTATGGCCATTCATATAATTTCATCCTGGAAAGATTTATGGTCGCTGCCCACCATAATCATAGAAAGAGCTCAGCATTCTGTAAGGAGTCAATTTTTTTATTATGAATCTAATTTATTTTGCTGGAATTGTGAAGAAATTTATGTCTTAATATTTTTGTCAGTTATTAGAGTTTCTCGAATATATTACTGAAATCTGTAACTATCCAAGTTGCCAAGAATCTGGCATTCGTGTTTTAAAAAATCTAAAGCAGAATGAAGTATTTTCATTGATTTCTGTGCTTTCTGTGATTTGGCAAGTAGGTTGGTACAGTTAATTATATGCCACCAGAAGCAATCAAAGATATGTCTTCCTCAAGAGAAAATGGGAAATCCAAATCGAAGGTACTGTAAGGTTATTTACATCCCGTTTATCTGGCACAAGTAGGGAATGGGCTGTGGGTAGTTTGTCTCCATTCATGTTCCACTTTTATTGTAAATATTTTCCATATGTTTACGGTTTTGCTGATGAATGAACTTTTGCTCTGAATGAACTTAACAGATAACTGAAAAGTTATTTCTTTAAGTTCTAAAACTTTTTAGGCCATTACAGAGACCTTGCTTTATTAAGCAAACTGCCATGGGATTCAGTTTCACTTTTCTTTATTGATTTGAGACTGTTCTTTTACTATTGTGCTTTCAATATGGTGAAGCCTCACAATGTGCTCCTATAAGAAACGCACATAGGATGTTTTCTGAGTTTTAAAAATAAAGAAAAAAAGTAAGATTAAATTAGCTCTGACATGGGCACCTTAAATTAAATAACAGTGAACTGATAACCTTTGTTTCCTTTCTGATTCTTAAATTTTATTGACCATTTCTTCATTTGTTAATTTTCTGTTTCCAAGAACAACTCTAGTAGGTAATATTCCCAGGGACCTTCCCACTTTTCTTATTTCACCACCTCTGTGAGCTTTTGTGTTAGCCTCACTGGTGCCCCTTGCTGGGTCCATTCTGCCTGCCATGGTGCCTCTGGCTCCCAAGCGAATCCTTCTTTCTCTATCCCAGTGTCTTCAAATGGATGCAAGCACGCACTGCTGTGCAGTACCTGGGCTCAAGTCATAGATCTGCCTCTTTATCAACTGTCTCTGTGACTTAACTTGCCTAGTTTCTTCATCTGTAATTTAGGCTTGCACACAGTACCTATTTTAAAAGTAATTGAGGATTAAATGAGAAAGAATATAAAGCACTTAGTATATTGTCCAGCTTGAAACAATGGCTTAATAAATGTGCTTTCATTTACTAAATTATATTTTCCTTCCTAGGAAATTGTGGCTTCTAAATATCTTTTCAAATAACTGGCATAAAATTATGCCAAATAGTCTCTCTTATAAAAATTCTTTTTACACCTCTTTAGCTTCTCCTTTTCTTTTAATACTTAGATTTGTCTTTCTCTTTTTCTTTTTCTTGATTAGACTTGCCATGGTTTTGTTAATTTTAAAGAACCAGGTCTTGATTTCATTTATTAATTCTATTTTCATTTGTCCTCTAATTAATTTCTGCTTTTATCTTTGTTATTTATATTCCCTTTAGGTTTCTCCCCCCTAGCTTCTGCATTTAAATAATTGCTAATTTAATTTTAGTATTCTTCCTTATAATTAAAACATTAAAACTGAATTTTACTTTGAGTTTTACTTTAGCTGCTACTTCTAGGTTTTACGGTAGTGTTTCTTATTTTCATTAATTTCCAAAATTTCTAGTTTCAGTTTTAAAATTGTTTCATTCTTTTTTACTTTAAAATAAAATTTACTTTGAACTGCATGTAGTGTTCAGATTCTTTTCAGTTATCAACTCAGTACTTAAATAGGTAGTATTGGTCAATCTCAACTAGTGATTCTGAATAGAAGATAAATTTTTATCCCAACATGGGAGGTAATCCTTGTTATGGAAGAGCTCAAAGCCCCTCCCAGTTTCGCTCTGTTCTTGAATTGCTTTCCGGTGAACAGGCTTGGCCATCTGGGCCTCCTGTTCTGAGGTCTGTTGGGCCCATTCATTACTCCTCTCTCCTCTCTGCTTCAAATGCCTCTACCACGCACGACCTTTGGCTGTGGGTAGTTTGTCTCCATTCATGTTCCACTTTTATTGTAAATATTTTCCATATGTTTACGGTTTTGCTACCAGGCTGCTCTGTCTGTCTTATCTGGGGCTTTGGAGAGTTTGAAAACTACACGGCCACAGCCATTTTTCCAGAATCTGAAATTCTTTTTAATTCATGATTTAGTATTTAGAAATGGACTTAAATTTCCAAGTGGTTAAATTGGAGGAAGAGGAGGTTATTTTTTATTAATGTTCAGTTTTCTTTGTGTTCAGATAACGGGATCTATTTTATCTGTCATGTTCTGAAAGGCATGTTTAAATCTGCCCTCCTTCAAAGAATTTAATACAATTTTTGCTTTATATAGTTCTATTAAATGTGGTTTCAGTGCATAGACGTTCATAACTGTCATCTCTTCTTGGTTGATTGTACCTTTTATCACTATAAAATGGCTTTCTCTCTGCTGTTAGAAGCATTTTGCCATGTTCTCTTTTTCTAATATTAATATTTCTGTCTCTGCTTTCGTTTCCTTTTCTTTTTTTTCTTTCTTGCATTTGGTTATAGATGTCCATTTCTTTTTTCCTTGTACCTTTCTGTGTCATTTGGTTTAGATTAATCCTTTGTGTAGAGCGTGTGGTTACATTTTGTTTTAATGCATATTGAGTATCTTTTAAAAGAGGAATTTAGCCATTCTCATTTATTATGCTCACTTCTGTGTTTGGTCTTAATCATGTTCTTTTAAAAGTCAAAAGGATAATTATGTTATAATATCACATTATTTCTAATGAGATTATTTAATACAAAGAACATTTAATAATAAGTAATATTTATTGAGTACTTACTATACCAGAAACTATTCTCTATGCTTACCCATATCTCATGGTTACATCACTTAAGGCCCATGACAACATACTTTTATTATTTCTGTTTTAGAGATGAGGAAACAGAGATATGTAGAATTACTAGCAAGTGATAAGACCAGGATTCAAGCCCAGCCCAGCCCAGTCTGGCTCTATAGTTTGTGTTCTTAAGTTTAGGATAGCTCAACTTAAATAACCTTTTTAAAATCTATACATACTTATATATTATGAATTTATATAAAAACTTATTTTAATTCAGTAATTTTGGGGAAAACAAGTAAATTTAAAATTTGCACTTAAGGTTTTTAGTTTTGTGTTTTCACAGGCTGACAAGAATGTAATATTTTGTTTCAGTTGAAATATTTTGATTATGAGTTTGTTGAAAGATTTAAACTGAAGTTCATTTCTTTTGATAAAATAACCAAGTGTAATCGAAACTAGAAGAGGATGTTTTGTCATGAACATAATCTAATACTTGGACATTTATTGAGGTTTAGTTATGATTTTAAATATTAGGGTATGTGTGTGTGTGTGTGTATAATATTTTAATTTTATGTTAAAATAACAGTACCTTCTTCTTCTTCTTCTTCTTCTTTTTTTTTTTTTTTTTAACTTAGATAAGCCCCAAAAGTGATGTTTGGTCCTTAGGTTGCATTTTGTACTATATGACTTACGGGAAAACACCGTTTCAGCATATCATTAATCAGATTTCTAAATTACATGCCATAATTGACCCTAATCATGAAATTGAATTTCCTGATATTCCAGAGAAAGATCTTCAAGATGTGTTAAAGGTAACATTAATAGTATATACATATAGAATAACTATATTTCATATAGTACTTAATTGTTTACTTAAAGAAATAAGCTGAGGGAGTTCTCTGGCGGTCCAGTGGTTAGGACTCAGCATTTTCACTGCCATGGCCCGGGTTCAATCCCTGGTCAGGGAACTAAGATCCCACAAGCCACATGGCACACCCAGAAAAGAAAAAACAAAGAGAAAGAAAAAGAAATAGTTGAAATGACTGGAATTATGTAACTGGCTTAGATATAACTGAGAGGTCTATTGAGAGGAATTGCTTACTGAGTTAGCTTTTAAAGATGTGTTAAGTTCACTTTGAAGGTTTTTAAAACTTATGAATACTTGGAGATTTTGCAAAAATGACGTGTAAAATTATTTTGTCATTTCTAAGTAGGCTCTCTAGAAAGCAACTTCTGTAATATGATGCAGTCTGGAAAAATACTGTATCAATATTGTGTAAGAAAACTTGCTTCGTTTTTTAAAAAATTTATCTTTACTTTTATAGTGTTGTTTAATAAGGGACCCTAAACAGAGGATATCCATTCCTGAGCTTCTGGCACATCCATATGTTCAGATTCAAACTCATCCAGGTACTTCTTTAAAAATAAGTTTATTACTAGATTGCTAATATAAACAGCCTTCTGACTACTCTTTTCCTGCCTGCCTCCTTCCTTAAGGATATTCCTTAATGCTAAATACTAAAATAAATGAGATCACCTTTCTTTACCTGCTGGCATTCATTTTTACTTATCCTAGGTAAGGGGCTATGATCAGTGATAAGTTACAAGAATGCCAGTTATCGTGCTTTTAAACAGAATACATATTTATATATGAACTTACATTTTTCTTATTTGATACCAGTGTGCTATTGATTATATATATTATTTTACAGGTAACCCGATGGCTAAGGGAACCACTGAAGAAATGAAATATGTTCTGGGCCAACTTGTTGGCCTGAATTCTCCTAACTCCATTTTGAAAGCTGCTAAAGTATGTCTATTCTCTGTCTACACTAATTTTAATTGTTTTGTATAATTTAGTGAGTTAGACACTTAAACAGGTAATCCAAAGGAAAGTTGGCCCAATCATCAGATCAGCTATGAAGTGTGTTTCTGTATTTAGATACTTAACATGTGCTTTTTGACAAATAATAGATTTATTTGATTTATATTCTTATTGTGCAGACAGCACAATTGAAAATGGATTATCATATAAGGTGCATTGAAAAGACTGCTGTCGGGTCTCAACTGGAATAAATTCAATAAGGAATCTTTTAAATCAACACCATTTTTAACACAGCTTTTGAATTCATTTTTTTCTAGCCAACTTTATTTTTAAACCATCGTAGAGAAATCACAGTACTTGTCACATGTAATGACTTCTGTGAGGCTGTATATAGCAGTCAGTACATTTCTCAAAGCAAATGTCTCAAATCTTTTAGTCTCCCAATGCCTGTTTATATCTATACCATAATTTTTTTGGATCTCACTGACATCAAACACCTAGTCATTTCCAGAACACTAGGTATGCTTATTGACTTTAGTTACTAGTTATATATTTCAGTTATAACATTATTGTAAAATTATGGGTGCTTAAACTAAAAACACTGTTAGCTCTATGGATAGGGATAACACCAATCCAAGATGTTAAGAACTTGGATACATTTTTGGAGGAATTTACCATATATTCACCATTATATTTGCATCCATATGATATAAGGTAAATTTTTTCTTACATTTTCTCAAGTTCTGATAGCTAAATCAATGGCTTTAGGAATTGAAATTGGACAAAATTTGTTTTGTAATTTTTCTCTATGTTTCATATCTCTATGTTTTAAATTTCTACCAGTGTATTGTTTAAAGCCTTTTATAAATAAAATAGAGGTGGGTTACCTTTATCACTAAGGTTATGTGTTCCTTGATGGCAAAGGTATCTTTCATCTTCATAAATTAGATGTTGGCTTAGCCTTAAATCCTTTACTAAATATGTAGATTTTAATATAGCTAATTATACTTATTTGTGTAGCAGTTGTATTTTTTTTTAATGTCTTCCATTCTTTAGTTTAAATATCAGCTGAAAGTATATTTCCTGATGAGTGTATTTTACAGTATAGGAATCTATCTAAGACTGGCTTTATTTAAGAAAAAGTAAGGTATCTTGTAATAACCTATAATGAAAAAGCATATGAAAAAGAATATATAGAGAGAGGGATAGATACAGATACAGATACAGATACAGATATAGATATAGATATAATCTGAATCACTTTGCTGTACACCAGAAGCTAACACAATATTATAAATCAGCTATACTTCAATTTAAAAAAAAAGAGTTTTGCTATGTAATATTGTACATCAACTATACTTCAATAAAAATAAACAATTTAAAAAGAGGTTTGTTGAAACAGAAAAGAAAAAGAAAAAGTAAGGGAGATTAAGAAGGCCTTGAGGATGCATATATATGCTTATAAATAGCTATGTTACATTTTTCTTACAGAAAGATTGATCTGCATCTCATGATAGCTGATTCTTAGGCCAAGCTAGCTGTTTAAAAATTTTTCATTATCTCCAATAGTGTATAAAATAATTTCCTAATTATAAGAACAAGGGAGAAATTTGTTACATATTAGAAGATGTGGAGTTAAACCTTTGTTAATCTGATATGGTAATACATTGAATTTTAAAAGTTATAAATCGGATGTGTGTTTTTAATTTCAGACTTTATATGAGCACTATAGTGGTGGTGAAACTCATGATTCCTGTTCATCATCCAATACTTTGGAAAAAAAATGGGGAAAAAAGTGATTTGCAGCTACTCATAAACTGTCAGGTATCACCTGTAAAATATATTGGACTGTTATACTCTTGATTTTCTGTGGAAATCTACTCCTGAAGACAACTTCACTCTGAAATGTCATTGGCAGAAAAATTCAGTGGATTATCCTCAAAAGAAAACTGTAAAAAACCACTAATGACACTGTATGTATTCAATTGTAGAATTGTTTTCTCTTTTGTGCTTCCCTGTAAATCTAATCTATTTGATATCATTTTCACACTTGGAATAGTGGGTGAAAAGTGGAAATATTTTCTGAAGAACTATGTAAATAGGCTTTGTATGGTATAAAATGACACTAAAATGTCAAAGTTGTAGAAATGTTTTCTTCAAGCAAATATATTGTTGGTGAGGCAACAGGATTCTTAATAAATATGGATTAAGGGAAAACATGAGAGTAGACCTTAGTAAATTAACTTTGGGGGAAAAAAAATTCCAAAGTGTTTGAATTCTAAAATAGATTTCCAGTTGCTTTATGGCACTGATAATACTCCAGCATTTTAGGGCTTCACTTGGGTCTTTTAATTCTCCGTTTAATTCTTCATAATATCTATTGTTTTGGGTGTTCAGAGTATCATGCTGGATTCTAAGATGTAGGCTATATAGGGCATGACCTCAGTTGTACAACTTGCTTGGTAATGAGTAATTACAAATGTGGTCCCAGAATTTCTGAGTCTGAATCGAACAGATTACTTAAGGATATTACCATATAGTATTCTTTTCCCCAAATTTTTCTTTAGCTTTTAAAACAGTTTTAGAGTCACAGCAAAATTGAGGGGAAGGTGCAGAGATTTCCCATTTAACCCCTGCCCCCCACATGGACAGCCTCCCCCATTACCAACATCCCCACCAGAGTGGTACTTTTGCTACATTTAATGAACCTACATTGACGCACTATAATAATCACCCTAAGTCTATAGTATACATATACCTAGTCCACTCTTGGTGGTGCATGTTCTAGGGATTTGGACAAATGTGTAATAACATGTATCCATCATTATACTATTATAAGAATATTTTCACTGCCCGAAAAATTCACTGTGCTCCACCTATTCATCCCTCCCCTACCCCCAACCCCTGGGAACCACTGACCTTTTTACTGTTTCCATAGTTTTGCCCTTTCTAGAATGTCATATAGCTGGAATTATACAGTACGTAGCCTTTCAGATTAGCTTCTTTCACTTAGCAATGTGCACTTAGTAACGTGCACCTCCATGTCTTTTCATGGCTTGAGAGCTCATTTCTTTTTAGTGCCTAGTAGTATTCCATTGTCTGGATGTACCACAGTTTATCCATTCACCTCCTGAAGGTCATCTTGGTTGCTTCCAAATTTTGGCAATTATGAATAAAGCTGCTGTAAACATCTGTGTGCAGGGCTTTGTGTGGTGTTCAGCTTCAGAGGAGTTGACTACCAAGGAGCATGACTGATAGATTATATGGTAAGAGTATGTCTAGTTTTGTAAGAAACTGCCAAACTGTCTTTCATAGTGGCTGTACCATTTTGCATTCTCTCCAGCAGTGAATGAGAGTTCTTTTTGCTCCACATCCTTGCCAGCATTTGGTGTTGTCAGTGTTCCAGATTTTGGTCACTCTAGTAGATTTGTTGTGGTACCTCATTGTTGTTTTAATTTGCATTTCCCTGATGACAACTGAGTGTGGAGCATCTTTTCATATACTTACGTGCCATCCATCTGATATCTTCTTTAGTGAGATCTTTGCTTCTTTGTCAAAGATCTGTTAACTGTATTTATGGGGGGGGTCTATTTCTGGGCTGTCCATTCTGTTGCATTGATCAGTTTAGCTTTTCCTTCACCGATACCACACTGTCTTGATTACTGTCACTTTACAGTAAGTCTTGAAGTCAGGTGGTGTCAATCCTCCAACTTTGTTCTTCTCCTTCAGTAGTGTGTTGGCTGTTCTGGGGTTTTTTGCCATTTCACATAGAGTTTAGAATCTGTTTGTCAATATCCCTAAGTAACTTGCTGGAATTTTGATGGGGATTACATTGAATCCCAATTGTAGATCAAATTGGGAAGAACTGGCGCCTTGACAATATTGAGTCTTCCTGTCCAAGAACATGGACTGTTTCTCCATTTATTTAGTTCTTCCTTGATTTCATTCTTCAGAGTTTTGTAGTTTTCCTCATATAGACCTTGTACATACATTGTTAGATTTGTACATGAGTATTTCGTTTTGGGGGCTGCTAATGTAAATGGTATTGTGTTTTTCATTTCGAATTCCACTTCTTCTTTGCTGTTATATAGGAAAATGATTGACATTTATATATTAACCTTGTATCCTGCAGTGTTGCTATAGTTGCTTATTTGTTCCAGGAGTGTCTTTATGGATTCTTTTGGATTTTCTACATACATGATAATGTCATCTGCAAACAGGACAGTTTTATTTCTTCCTTCCCAATCTGTATACCTTTTATTTCTTCTTATTGCAGTAGGTAGTACTTCCAGTATGATGTTGGAAGGAGTGATGAGGGGACTTCTTTGCCTTGTTTTTGGTCTTAGTGGGAAAACTTCAAGTTTCTATGAAGTATGATGTTTCTGTATGTTTTTTTATAGATATTCTTTATCAAATTAAGAAAGTTCTCTGTTTCTAGCTTGCTGAAAGTTTTTATTGTGAATGGGTGTTGGATTTTGCCAAATGCTTTTTCTGCATCGATCAATAATGGTCATGTGATTTTTCTTTTTTTAACCTGTTGATGTGATGGATTATTGTGTGTTATTATAACTGACACCATCTTGGGCCCTTCTAATTTCTTCTGTCCTTCTGCTGACCCTGCGCAGGACTGTACTCTGTCTTGTTTCCAAGCACCTACCCCCCATACCTTAAGTTAACTATAAAATTGTCCCGGTGGCCCCTCGGCGTGCTGAGTGCAGCTGTGAATGCTTCCAGGTCATTATCTGCCCAATCCCAATCCCACCCTATGATTAAACTACCATAAAATAAACTGATCCACTGATTATATGGATCAGTTTGTCCGTCTCAAGATGCCTTTCCAGTTCAGTAGGCACTTTTCATTTCTTCCGTCCTCTAGCAATTACATTAATTGATTTTTGAATGTTGAACCAGTCTTGCATATCTGGGATAAATCCCACTTGGTTGTGGTTTATCATTTTTTTATACATTCTCTCTTAAAATTACCCCTTGAAAGTGACACCCTTTACTTCCACTCACAATTCATTGGCTAAAGAATTTACATGGTTAAATGTAATAACCATGTGTTCAAAAAAAAAAAAAAAGAGCTAGAAATATATGATGAACAGCACCAATTAAAATTTATCAGAAGATATAGCAATACTCTTTTTTATTTTGCTTCAATCAAGGGTTCCTACCCTGTAGTTCAGGGCCTCCCAGGACTACTGTGTATTGAGTGGCACAAAGAGAATAGAAGTATTCTATTTTTTTACATCACTTTGGAGGGGTTTTATTTTATGCTACTTTCCCGAAGTAGTTACAAACAACTTTGGGATGCTCTCCATGATTCTTCTCCTTTCTCTTCCTTCTTTTCTTTCTTCCTTCCTTCCTCTCTCCTCTACTTCTCCACTTTTACCTTTGGAAAAAGTGTATTGTACCGAAGAGGAAAACGTATTAGTAATTACACTACTTAGTTGCTTCATAGTTAAAGTAAGAAATAACCTTTATTGGGTTACAATGTTTGTAGAGCTATAATAATGTAAAAATTATGTATAGAATATGTGTAATATATACATAATTTGTATGCTGTGTTATTAGAAATATACTAAATTAGTGCATTTGAGAGAATAAGGTCAGAAAGGCCCCTATAGGCACAGACAGGGTAAGGAGGAGATGATTGTGGATGGTTGTTCACATTCTGGCTACAACTTCACTAGTGAAGTAAGGCAGGAACACAGTTGGCACTCAAGCAAGTGAAGCACAGGGCCCAGCCCAAACTCTGTTACAAAGTCTCCTTGGCACTCAAGCAAGTGAAGCAGAGGGCCCAGCCCTCTAAGACAAAGTCTCCACTTAGTTTAAGGATACTATATATTATGTCCTTATAGGATATCTAATATGTAGGAGGTATAATATGCTTTTTTCAAAGCATATGCCAATGAAGAAAAATGATAACCAGTCACAGAGCAATGGTGGGCTAGCTAACTCTAGCCGGGAGAAAAGTCTAGTGGAGTCTGTGGTGATGGTGGGGTTGGGTCGGGGGGTATTGAAAGCAGGGAAAGGAGTGAGATTCTTTGGAGAAGGGTTAGTAGCCATATCTGGGGAGACTCGAGCATGCTGCCTCTCTTCTCTTTCGTGGGACCGATCATCCCAAATAAACCTGGTACGTTGCCTCCTCCAGCTCATTTCTTTTGATAAATGGAAAGCAATCATAGATGGAGGCTTTTCCTTGTGCATCTGTCATTTAGTGGGTTGGTTTTTTTTTTTTTAATTTTTATTTTATAGTGGAGTAGAGTTGATTTACAATGCTGTGTTAGGTTCAGGTGTACAGCACAGTGATTCAGTTATACATATACATGCATCTATTCTTTTTCAGATTCCTTTCCCATATAGGTTATTATAGAATATTGAGTAGAGTTCCCTGTGCTCTACAGTAGGTCCTTGTTGATTATCTAGTTTATTCATTTAGTGTGTTTTTTAATGTTATTATAAAAGGAAAAAGGTCTCCTCTTTTTTTTTTTTCTTTGTTGGCCGTACCACACAGTTTGTGGGATCTTAGTTCCCCAACCAGGGATTGAACCCAGGCCCTCAGCACTGAGGGTGCAGAGTCCTAACCACTGGACCGCCAGGGAATTCCTTTTTTTTTTTTTTTCCTTGAAAGTAGTCTCATCTTAATCTAGTTGAAAAGTAAAGTAGAAAGAAGCATAAGTTATGCCCAATCCCATCACCCTGAGTTAGTTACTGATAACATTTGGCATATTTGCACAATTGAGATAATATATTAATAACTTTATACTCCTGTTTTTTCACCTACCTTTCTCATAAGCATTTTCCTAAGTCATTTAAACCTTTCATAAATATAATTTTGATTCCTATGAAATATCCTATCACGTGAATATACAAACATATTTCCTTACTTTTTATTTTGTGTAAAATAATTCAGAGTAAACCTCAACAAAGCTGTTTTGTTTCTAAAGAATGGAAGTTAATGTTTGTCCGAAAACATAACTAATCATATAAATCCACAAATAAATAAACATCGTGACACCGTCTTTGTTCAAATGTCATTTTGCTCATGAGACCCTCCTTAAGTAGCGTATTTAAAATCATAATCTCCCGGCTCCCTGTACTCCATAATCCCCTTCCTTTATTACTTATAATAGTATTTATCCTTCTGACATTCTCTATAATTGATTTTTTACTGTTCATCTCCCTCCATTGTAACACCAGTCCCAGAATGCAAACCTTTTTATTGGTTTTGTTCACTCCTGTATCCCCAGTGCTGAACACAGTGTCTGGCCTGTAGTTGCCCCTTGATACATCCTGGTTGGAAAGATGAATAAAAAGCTTTTCTTCCTGGAAAGGGAGAATTGTAAGACATTTCTTATGGAGGATATACAATAGGAGCCGTTTTAGCAAACCGTGGCTAGCCCAGCGGACTGCTGTAATAACCCCTAGAGTGCTGGACAAGATGAGAATTTCCTTGATGGCGATCACCTACTCAACGTGACCTGGTTTGCGACACTGGTATTTGAGGAAAAAAGGATGTTCGCAGGGGCAGACCCTTCTTCCAGTCGTGCCCTTGACTGACAGGATTGCACACAGAATCAGGGTCTGCCTTTCCATAGAGGCGTTACAGGACATGGTCCCAGAGGCAGTGTTTCTGTGTTCCAATAAATGAAGTAAACTGAAGTCTCTGCCCCTGGGTGCTTATTTCTGTGTTTCTCCTCTTCCTAAGATACGAAGGGAATTTTTTTTTTTTTTTTTTTTGCTGTAGCCCAGATGTCCTGGCATTGACTTTCTAGTCTGCGCTGACGCCACAGCAGAGCAAACGCTTGGAAGTTTGACAGGAACAAGGGGCAAGCAGTGAGCCTGTGTGTGCCCACAGCTCTGGGAAGCAGGCGAGGGCGGGGGCCCTCCTTCCCCCACTCCGAGGGGCGCCCTGGCTCCCTCTCGCATGCAGACTCCCCGGAGCTGACTGCTTGTCACCCCCAGATGCTCTCCCCACCCACCCCAGGCTGAGGCTCGCTCTGCCCCACGCGCTTGGCTGGCTGGAGAGGGCCCCCTTGTGGTAGGAGCGGGAGGTGCTGAGGATGCCGCCCACCCCAGAAGTTCGGAAGCCAGGCTTAGTGAGTCAAAGTTCACAGCCCCCAGGCCGGTGTGGAGTAGCTGCGACAGCAGTTGTGGTTCTGGTCCCAGGCAGGAATTTCTGGTTTGGGTGTGAGTCTGCACAAATGACTCACTTGAAACAATGCTGTAGGGCTCAGCCAGGGACTGGCTTGCTAAGTGGGTCAGGTCAGGTTGAAAGACACTGGCAAGCACTGGTTACCCAATCTGTCCGATCACTGACAGACCACTTTCCTTGCATTCTTGCAGATCTTTGCGTTTATTTTGTCCTCACCAGCTGGTCCGTGCTGCTTAATCTTCTATGACTGGGGGCAACAGGGAGCAAGGCAGGAAGGGATCAATTCAAGCAGCAACTCCTTAAAACAAAGACTGATTTATCTTCTGATCATCAGGACGGCTCTACGTCCAACATTCTCCCTTTTTTTTTTCCCTTGGCATTTCAGTGCACAGATTGAAACTCTAAACAATTTTGTCTCGCTTTTTCCCTGCTTTTCCCATACCTATCCCAACCACGTGCCGATTTCTTTCCTGATTCCCTCCTGTTTTTTCACTCCCATCTTTAAAACCACCTCCTTGCCCGGGCACTCCTGTGTCCTCCAATCCATCACGTACAACGGTGGTTCCCAAAGTGTGGTTCCCGGGCTAGCAGCATTGGTATGGTTTACCTGAAACCCGGGTTTGCCTCTCGGTGGGTGTCGGGCCAAAAGATACAACCAAGCCAAAGGTAGGGAGAAGGAAGGATTTATTTACTTGCAGCAAGTAAGGAGAACACCTTTGGATCTTTCCCAAAGCTGTGTGTCCCTGAACAGCAAAACTGGGGAAGTTTTAAACTAATGGTACATGCATATTCATGAAGGTGATTGAGCAGAGGAGAATTCAGCATAGAATTGGGGCAAAGGTCGACAGAGTCCAAGCTTCAGTTGACGGAAGTCAGGAGGGTCAACACCATCATTCCATCCTCCACCAAGTAAGGGTGGGAGCCTTCCTGCAGAACTCAAAGACATGTATCAGATTGTATGCATATCCCTAGAGGAGGAACTAGGTCTTGTTTTATTGCTGAACTATTGCTTCTTGACTGCTTTCCCTTTGTTCCTGCATTCCCTCACTTCCCTTAAGATCATTACTTACTAAGACCTGTTCAAGGGCAAGCACTGTGGCCAGGCTTAGATCACAAAATGGCTTAGGCCAAAATGGCTTCTCTTATGTCAGGAAAGCTATGCGTGGTTCTCTTTCTCCAGGGACCCCCCTACCCTATCTTCTTACAGTATCTCTTGGGAACTTGTTAGAAATGCAAATTCTTGGGCCTCATCCCAGACCTCCTGGATCTTTGGGGGCGGGGCTTAACGTTGGGCTTTAACAAGCCCTCCAGGTGAGAACCATTGAGCCGCTGATGGACCTCAACCAGACTCACCTGCTAGAGACCTCATTGTTCGATCAGTTCCCTCTACGGCTCAGGCATCGTGAATGGCTCCCTGCTCTCTACAGGGGTGAGTTTGAATTTATCACCTCCCACCCTGCACCTCCTTTGCTGGGGTCGGACTCCCTGCTCTCTGACACTTCTGTCCTTCCTGCCACTCCCCTCCCCATACTCTCCATTCTTTCTCTTCGTCTTTGCGTCTTCAGCAGCGGAACCCAAGTGTTACTCCTGAGCCCAGCCCAGAGCTCTCTCCTCCCTCTGAACTCGTTTTGGTCTTGTATGGTCTAATGTACGCATTTGCCTCTTGTTTATCCTACCTTGTATTGACAACCATTGTTTTCCGTATATGGATCCAGTTTCCCCAAATAGAGTATAAGCTTCTTAAGGTTTTATAGTATTAAACTTCTTAGCATCACACGCACAAAGGCCTAATTACTTCCTTGTCTTTCCAGCAGTCTTTCCAAAACTGGCCTGATAATAGAACACCTGGTGCATTTGTGAAAAACATGGATTCCCAAAGCCCTCCCTCACCGCGCCCCTCCCCCCCCCAATAGACCTTTGGGACTGGAACCTCCAGGGGAAGGTCCTGAGGACCCATAGTTTGAATAAGTACCCAAGTGCTTTCCCATCACCAAGCACGTTTGTGAAATACCACTGGAAACGTTAAGTGTTCAAATGTCGATTTTTTTTGTTGTTGTTAAGATGGCTTTTTTTTTTTTGTAATATCAATTTTTTCTTTATTTTCTTTATATTTTTTCTTAATTATTTATTTATTTAATTTATGGCTGTGTTAGGTCTTCGTTTCTGTGCGAGGGCTTTCTCTAGTTGCGGCGAGCGGGGGCCACTCTTCATCGCGGTGCGCGGGCCTCTCACTATCGCGGCCTTTCTTGTTGCGGAGCACAGGCTCCAGACGCGCAGGCTCAGCAGTTGTGGCTCACGGGCCTAGTTACTCCGCGGCATGTGGGATCTTCCCAGCCCAGGGCGCGAACCCGTGTCCCCTGCACTGGCAGGCAGACTCTCAACCACTGCGCCACCAGGGAAGCCCAAGATGGCTTTTTGCTTAAAAGAAACAAACAGGAAGGAAGGAGCCTTTTTAGACACACCCTGGAAGCACTTGATAAGCACTTGTTGAATGCCTGAGTCTGTAAAGGGAGTTGGAGAGAGACATCAAGGAGGCGAATGGGTGTCGGATACCGGGAGATTCCAGCAATGGGAAAGAGGAATGACAGGAAAACGGTGCAAGTGTTTGATTTAAATAACACCCTATTTTCTCCTGGGAGGGGTATGTCACCCTAATGCCAATTGGTGAGTAGGAATCCAGGTAATAAGGTGGGCACGTGAGTAGGAATCGAGGGAGATGACGATAAATTAAAAACACCCTTTTATCTTGCCTCACTTTGTAAGCCGAGTGATTCTGGCATTCGTGAACCTCCAGGAGCCGGGGAATTGCTTCCTCCCTGAGTTCATCTTCTTAGAATGGTATCATGCAGGCCTCTCTGTGTCACTCCGTAGATGACGACACTGAGCCCTGAAAGTTAACAACTTGCCCACTGATGCACTGCTGTTTATTTTCACCGTGGAAACTAGAATCCGGATCTTCTGACTCGACCATCCTAGACCTCTTATTTTTTCCTTAAATCTCTACAGCTTTAAAAAATAATAACTACTAATTTTTAAGAGTCTATATATGTATATTTTTAAAATAATTTATTTATTTTATTTACTTTTGGCTGCGTTGGGTCTTCGTTGTGGTGTGCATGCTTACTGAGGCGGCCTCGCTTGTTGCGGAGCACGGGCGTGGCACGCGGGCTCAGTAGTCGTGGCGCACGGGCTTAGTTGCTCCGCGGCATGTGGGAATCTTCCCGGACCAGGGCTCGAACCCGTGTCTCCTGCATTGGCCGGCGGATTCTTAACCACTGCGCCACCAGAGAAGCCCCTAAGAGTCTGTATTGTATGAATCTTTATTTTATCTAGGTGAGAATAATTAATACCTAACTGGATCCCAAATTTTCAGAAGTGAGACCTAATTCTAAAAAATGTTTAATAACTGAGATGAACTGAAATAATGATGTAAAAGCAATTGTCACACTGACTGGCCATAGGCTTGGCCTTTAATGCTGGTCTGTTCTTTTGAACTTTGAAGTATAATTCAGATCCTCACCTGAAAGTTTCTCCATATCCTTTGTTTGCATCATTAAGGGCACTAGCTTTGAAGTTATTCAGATCTGAATTTGAACCCCAGCTGTGTCATGTACTGTGTAATTTTTTCCTAGTTGTTTAATCTCTGCAAGCCTTGGTTTTTCTACCTACAAAATGAAACTCATAAAACCTTGCGTGATTGCTCTGAGCAGTAAATGTCATGACGCTTCAAAGCACTTAGCACAATGTCAGACATTTAATAAGTGCTTAATAAGTATGGGTTATTTTTATTATTGACATGCAGTGAAACTTTAGTCCAATCTGTACCTTCTCACGAAGAGGCAGTCATGGGAAGAGCATGGGGTCTGAGGCAACTGCCTGAGGCTGAATCTTGGCCCCAGCGCTCACCACTTGTGTGAGCTCGGATATGTTACTCAACTGTTCCAGGCCGCAGTGGTTGTCTCCATTTAACAGATGAAGACCCTGTACCTAATTCACAGGGTCATCGTGGGCAATGAATGAGTTAATCTATGAGAAGTGCTTAGAACAGTGCTTGGTACAGCATAAATAGTCAATAAATATTAGCCGGCATTAAAATATTTCTTCCTATGCTTATTGGTCTTGAGATTTTTCTGTCTTCGAAGAGATCTCTTCCTCTTGGCAAGGCTGAAGTTGAAAAACTCTTTCCTTTTCATCTCTCTATCTCTATGCGAGTGTTTGCACCTGATGGCCTGCACCTCCCATGTCTTTTTTGCCCTACATTTCTGCCTGTTAAGGTGAGAGGAACCCTTTCCTCTACGATCAGAAAATATGCCTACCAGTGCTGCATTTTGTCACTCATGCTTTCTGACCTGTAACCCATATCCCAAACCATTCAGAAGTAGGTGTTTGAGGGGGCCGTCTGAGCTTTCAGGAGCAATAGAAAGCAGCTGGGACAGCATCTTGCATCACTGTGTACCTGAAGCACATACTCCACTTACCACCTGCATACTTTAGCTGGAAATTCTGCCCTCAGGAATGTCAGGGTTAAGTCACAAAGATGGACAGGACACAATCTCTCTTACTGAATCCAAGTTTTACCAACCTCTGTGAATAATGCTATTATTTGTTTTGGACAACACATACATTGTTTAATTCCACAGATGTCAAGATAGAAAAATCTAAGTCTGTCAAATCTACAACCAGTATGGGGTGTGAAAACTGTATTCTCCAATGGAAACTTTGAAAGGAGACTCAAGTTTGTTACTTAAGGAGATAGAAGGGAAATTGTCAAATTCTGGCTTTAGTGACAGTGATCTCTCAGCAGCCCCTGCATCATCTTCTCACACACTTGGGACACTAGTTCAGATCTAATCTTTGCATCCAATTACAAGTGAATCATGAATTCAGAACATTTGGAAGATAGTCTTTCTGGACATACGTAAAAAGCTGAGTTCCCCTTATGCTGATTTTTCTTCATTGTTTCTTGAATATATTTCTCTCATTATTATTATTTTATTTATGCACAGCTAAGAGTGGTCCATAGTGACTTCAACAACAGTCACTAGGGGAATGGCATGCAGAAAGCAGGTAACCAGAAAGTAAACTCTCCAGCCTCAAAATAAGATGGGGACATGCTAAAAAAGACAAGAGCTAACTTAGAGGGACTCACATTGGCTAAATCGGAGACAACCGAAGCGACACGGTTCATGATGATAGTAATGGATTATAACTCATATGAATAAAATAAGAATCTGTGGATCCGTGCCGATGTAAGTAAATTTTTGAATAAATAATTAAATAAATAAAGTACAAGGAAAAGCTATTAAAGTAGAATTCTAAGTAATACGTGCAGGAAGAATGACGAAAATAGAAAAATCATATTTGTCAAAAACCACGGTAGTCACTGTCTGAGGCGAGACTCATCAGCAGATGCTAAAATTAACACATGAAAGTGTTTACATAGTTCAAAGTATCTTCCCACAAGATACTGACTAGATACAAAGAGAAAAAGAGTAACATTATTGTGCAGAAACTTGGCAGACACTTTAACCAGGTGATCAAAGTTAGCCCAACATGAAATGGACAAATTGATACTGCGTGCCTTCTGACCACCCCCATGAGCAGGACACAATATCATTTCTTTGGCATCCTTGCCCCAGAAAATGCATAACCTGAATTTAATCATGAACGAATGCCAATTAAACCCAAACTCTGTGAATGATTATAGAAGCTACCCCAATCTGAGTTTCACTCTGAATCACGAAAAAAAATTACACTAATCCTCCAAATGACAGAATAGGCTTCAACCTATGTGTCAGAAATGGATGTCAACTTCTACCCAGATGGACTCAAGGACAGCACTGGGAAGGATACTGACACTGAGAAGGATGAAAGCAGGAAGAGGAACCTCTGAAGGAGGTAACAGAGTGGTAGGGGAAAGAGAAGTGGCAGACGAAAAGAGGGAAAATGGCTGGTCAGCAGTGTCCAATGTTTCATATCAGTCTAGAGAGATGAGTGCTGGGAAGGGGCTAAGGAATGTCACTCCTTACTTCCTTTAAGATGACTGTTTCAGAGGCGGGTATGTCTAGGCAGAAGCCAAATAGGTATGAGGAAGGGTGTCATGGTGGATGGCCCCATTAGCTTGTTCTTATTGACCTTCTTTTAACTGCTCCCATGTGACATCTTGATCCGCTGTGACTACTTGTAAGAAGCCAATGTCAATTCAAGGTCAGCACTTGTCAACTCAAGAGTCTTCCTGCTTTGTTTAACTAGAGTAGTTTGGTATCCTTTGCTTTGAATAAACTATTTTATACTATACCTATATTTAACACTTTTTTTAAAAAATAGTAACCTTTTATTTATTTATTTATTTATTTATTTATTTATTTATTTTTGGCTGTGTTGGGTCTTCGTTTCTGTGTGAGGGCTTTCTCTAGTTGCGGCAAGCGGGGACCACTCTTCATCGCGGTGCGCGGGCCTCTCACTGTCGCGGCCTCTCCCGTTGCGGAGCGCAGGCTCCAGACGCGCAGGCTCAGTAGTTGTGGCTCACGGGCCCGGTTGCTCCACGGCATGTGGGATCCTCCCAGCCCAGGGCTCGAACCCGTGTCCCCTGCATTGGCAGGCAGACTCTCAACCACTGCGCCACCAGGGAAGCCCAAGATGGCTTTTTGCTTAAAAGAAACAAACAGGAAGGAAGGAGCCTTTTTAGACACACCCTGGAAGCACTTGATAAGCACTTGTTGAATGCCTGAGTCTGTAAAGGGAGTTGGAGAGAGACGTCAAGGAGGCGAATGGGTGTCGGATACCGGGAGATTCCAGCAATGGGAAAGAGGAATGACAGGAAAACGGTGCAAGTGTTTGATTTAAATAACACCCTATTTTCTCCTGGGAGGGGTATGTCACCCTAATGCCAATTGGTGAGTAGGAATCCAGGTAATAAGGTGGGCACGTGAGTAGGAATCGAGGGAGATGACGATAAAATAAAAAAACCCTTTTATCTTGCCTCACTTTGTAAGCCGAGTGATTCTGGCATTCGTGAACCTCCAGGAGCCGGGGAATTGCTTCCTCCCTGAGTTCATCTTCTTAGAATGGTATCATGCAGGCCTCTCTGTGTCACTCCGTAGACGACGACACTGAGCCCTGAAAGTTAACAACTTGCCCACTGATGCACTGCTGTTTATTTTCACCGTGGAAACTAGAATCCGGATCTTCTGACTCGACCATCCTAGACCTCTTATTTTTTCTTTAAATCTCTACAGCTTTAAAAAATAATAGCTACTAATTTTTAAGAGTCTATATATGTATATTTTTAAAATAATTTATTTATTTTATTTACTTTTGGCTGCGTTGGGTCTTCGTTGTGGTGTGCATGCTTACTGAGGCGGCCTCGCTTGTTGCGGAGCACGGGCGTGGCACGCGGGCTCAGTAGTCGTGGCGCACGGGCTTAGTTGCTCCGCGGCATGTGGGAGTCTTCCCGGACCAGGGCTCGAACCCGTGTCTCCTGCATTGGCCGGCGGATTCTTAACCACTGCGCCACCAGAGAAGCCCCTAAGAGTGTATATTGTATGAATCTTTATTTTATCTAGGTGAGAATAATTAATACCTAACTGGATCCCAAATTTTCAGAAGTGAGACCTAATTCTAAAAAATGTTTAATAACTGAGATGAACTGAAATAATGATGTAAAAGCAATTGTCACACTGACTGGCCATAGGCTTGGCCTTTAATGCTGGTCTGTTCTTTTGAACTTTGAAGTATAATTCAGATCCTCACCTGAAAGTTTCTCCATATCCTTTGTTTGCATCATTAAGGGCACTGGCTTTGAAGTTATTCAGATCTGAATTTGAACCCCAGCTGTGTCATGTACTGTGTAATTTTTTCCTAGTTGTTTAATCTCTGCATGCCTTGGTTTTTCTACCTACAAAATGAAACTCATAAAACCTTGCGTGATTGCTCTGAGCAGTAAATGTCATGACGCTTCAAAGCACTTAGCACAATGTCAGACATTTAATAAGTGCTTAATAAGTATGGGTTATTTTTATTATTGACATGCAGTGAAACTTTAGTCCAATCTGTACCTTCTCACGAAGAGGCAGTCATGGGAAGAGCATGGGGTCTGAGGCAACTGCCTGAGGCTGAATCTTGGCCCCAGCGCTCACCACTTGTGTGAGCTCGGATATGTTACTCAACTGTTCCAGGCCGCAGTGGCTGTCTCCATTTAACAGATGAAGACCCTGTACCTAATTCACAGGGTCATCGTGGGCAATGAATGAGTTAATCTATGAGACGTGCTTAGAACAGTGCTTGGTACAGCATAAATAGTCAATAAATATTAGCCGGCATTAAAATATTTCTTCCTATGCTTATTGGTCTTGAGATTTTTCTGTCTTCGAAGAGATCTCTTCCTCTTGGCAAGGCTGAAGTTGAAAAACTCTTTCCTTTTCATCTCTCTATCTCTATGCGAGTGTTTGCACCTGATGGCCTGCACCTCCCATGTCTTTTTTGCCCTACATTTCTGCCTGTTAAGGTGAGAGGAACCCTTTCCTCTACGATCAGAAAATATGCCTACCAGTGCTGCATTTTGTCACTCATGCTTTCTGACCTGTAACCCATATCCCAAACCATTCAGAAGTAGGTGTTTGAGGAGGCCGTCTGAGCTTTCAGGAGCAATAGAAAGCAGCTGGGACAGCATCTTGCATCACTGTGTACCTGAAGCACATACTCCACTTACCACCTGCATACTTTAGCTGGAAATTCTGCCCTCAGGAATGTCAGGGTTAAGTCACAAAGATGGACAGGACACAATCTCTCTTACTGAATCCAAGTTTTACCAACCTCTGTGAATAATGCTGTTATTTGTTTTGGACAACACATACATTGTTTAATTCCACAGATGTCAAGATAGAAAAATCTAAGTCTGTCAAATCTACAACCAGTATGGGGTGTGAAAACTGTATTCTCCAATGGAAACTTTGAAAGGAGACTCAAGTTTGTTACTTAAGGAGATAGAAGGGAAATTGTCAAATTCTGGCTTTAGTGACAGTGATCTCTCAGCAGCCCCTGCATCATCTTCTCACACACTTGGGACACTAGTTCAGATCTAATCTTTGCATCCAGTTACAAGTGAATCATGAATTCAGAACATTTGGAAGATAGTCTTTCTGGACATACGTAAAAAGCTGAGTTCCCCTTATGCTGATTTTTCTTCATTGTTTCTTGACTATGTTTCTCTCATTATTATTATTTTATTTATGCACAGCTAAGAGTGGTCCATAGTGACTTCAACAACAGTCACTAGGGGAATGGCATGCAGAAAGCAGGTAACCAGAAAGTAAACTCTCCAGCCTCAAAATAAGAGGGGGACATGCTAAAAAGGACAAGAGCTAACTTAGAGGGACTCACATTGGCTAAATCGGAGACAACTGAAGCGACACGGTTCATGATGATAGTAATGGATTATAACTCATATGAATAAAATAAGAATCTGTGGATCCGTGCCGATGTAAGTAAATTTTTGAATAAATAATTAAATAAATAAAGTACAAGGAAAAGCTATTAAAGTAGAATTCTAAGTAATACGTGCAGGAAGAATGACGAAAATAGAAAAATCATATTTGTCAAAAACCACGGTAGTCACTGTCTGAGGCGAGACTCATCAGCAGATGCTAAAATTAACACATGAAAGTGTTTACATAGTTCAAAGTATCTTCCCACAAGATACTGACTAGATACAAAGAGAAAAAGAGTAACATTATTGTGCAGAAACTTGGCAGACACTTTAACCAGGTGATCAAAGTTAGCCCAACATTAATTGGACAAATTGATACTACGTGCCTTCTGACCACCCCCATGAGCAGGACACAATATCATTTCTTTGGCATCCTTGCCCCAGAAAATGCATAACCTGAATTTAATCATGAACGAATGCCAATTAAACCCAAACTCTGTGAATGATTATAGAAGCTACCCCAATCTGAGTTTCACTCTGAATCACGAAAAAAAATTACACTAATCCTCCAAATGACAGAATAGGCTTCAACCTATGTGTCAGAAATGGATGTCAACTTCTACCCAGATGGACTCAAGGACAGCACTGGGAAGGATACTTACACTGAGAAGGATGAAAGCAGGAAGAGGAACCTCTGAAGGAGGTAACAGAGTGGTAGGGGAAAGAGAAGTGGCAGACGAAAAGAGGGAAAATGGCTGGTCAGCAGTGTCCAATGTTTCATATCAGTCTAGAGAGATGAGTGCTGGGAAGGGGCTAAGGAATGTCACTCCTTACTTCCTTTAAGATGACTGTTTCAGAGGCGGGTATGTCTAGGCAGAAGCCAAATAGGTATGAGGAAGGGTGTCATGGTGGATGGCCCCATTAGCTTGTTCTTATTGACCTTCTTTTAACTGCTCCCATGTGACATCTTGATCCGCTGTGACTACTTGTAAGAAGCCAATGTCAATTCAAGGTCAGCACTTGTCAACTCAAGAGTCTTCCTGCTTTGTTTAACTAGAGTAGTTTGGTATCCTTTGCTTTGAATAAACTATTTTATACTATACCTATATTTAACACTTTTTTTAAAAAATAGTAACCTTTTATTTATTTATTTATTTATTTATTTATTTATTTATTTTTGGCTGTGTTGGGTCTTCGTTTCTGTGCGAGGGCTTTCTCTAGTTGCGGCGAGCGGGGGCCACTCTTCATCGCGGTGCGCGGGCCTCTCACTGTCGCGGCCTCTCTTGTTGCGGAGCACAGGCTCCAGAGGCGCAGGCTCAGTAGTTGTGGCTCACGGGCCCAGTTGCTCCGCGGCATGTGGGATCTTCCCAGACCAGGGCTCGAACCCGTGTCCCCTGCATTAGCAGGCAGATTCTCAACCACTGCGCCACCAGGCTAGCCCCTACTATACCTATATTTAAAAAAGATATATGATTGCAAATATAACTACATAATATTTGTGTAGAAAATGCTTAATATTATTTTAAATGTTGATACCACTGATCTAGCTCAACAAATTCTGAAAGAGCTAGATTTTTCTGCCATCTCACCATTGTTGCCAGAATGTTTCTTTGTTTACTTATCTCTTTTGAGCACTTTTTTTTTTTTTAAAATTTTTGGCTGTGTCAGGTCTTAGTTGCGGCACGTGGGATCTTCGTTGCAGCATGTGGGATCGTTCGTTGCTGTGCGCGGGCTCTGCGCTGTGGCGTGTGGGCTTCTCTCTAGTTGTGGTGTGCGGGCTCCAGGGCGCCTGGGCTCTGTAGTTTGTGGCACATGGGCTCTCTCGTTGAGGTGCGCGAGCTCAGTAGTTGTGGTGCGTGCAGGCTTAGTTGTCCTGCAGCATGTGGGATCTTAGTTCTCCGACCAGCGATCGAACCTGCGTCCCCTGCATTGGAGGTGGATTCTTTACCACTGGACCACCAGGGAAGTCCCGAGCACTTTGTTTCTAACTGCAAAGAAAAAGAGATCCTCTCTAGAACAATTCCACCAGCCAACCTTCTAAAGGTGGCTGGCACTGCAAAGTCATTGTAACTGATCAGCCTTCATTCGCACTCTCATCATCCCATGGGCTGTTTTATCTGAGAATTAACTGTACTGAGTGCAGAAACGATGCTGAAGAATCCTCTGCTGTAGTGAGAGAGTTTCTTTCACGGAATGACATTTTAGACAAAGTTAAAAACCTATTGAGATGTTTGTAGTATGAGACACAGTCTTCAAGAGGGTCATTGGGAGCATAGGGAGGAGAATTTTTCCATGACAAAGAGACTTATAGGGTCACTGACTAAAGAAACAATTACAGATCCCATCTCTTTCAGTCAGGACTCTCGGCCCTTTCCCTTTGGAGTCTAGCATATTTAAAGCAGTTTCTTCAAACTAGAGGTTAAACTCTGGTTAAACAAGGGGAGGAGCCCCAGAGTCCCAGTTGACTGGCCTCTTGCATGCTGCCAGATTTTGCAAATCTTAGTTTGAAAACCACCATACTCAACAATGTCTTTTTTTCCTGATATTTTACGGTTCTTTTGAGCAAAAGAAACCCCTCCTTTGAGTTTATTTAAGCTTGAGGGAATTGTGAAGATGGAAAATAAGCCAGTGGATTAGGTTGGTGTAGGACCTCATTAAACCTGGCTTGAGTCAGTATCGTATCTTAACTCATTTCCCAACTCTAAAAATCGAAGTTCACACTCCCTCGAGTGAGGTTTACAGCTCTTCTGACCTGAGCCTATGGACCATTCCAACTTTAGTTCTTATTAAGGACTGTCATGCATCCTTTGCCCCATTCCAAAGGCACCTGTTCTTACACTCTGCTTTGCCTTTGCTCAAGCTATTGTTTTCCTGTCTTGAATATTCTTTCCCTATATTCAAGGCCCTGCTCCAGTGACACTCCCTTTATAGAGCTCTCCTTGATTCTCCTGGCTAAAAGAAATCTCCAATATTTAATTTTCAAAACTTTTTTTTAACCCACAATCACCTAAAGAGCCTGTTAAAAATGCAATGTAAATTCCCAGTCCCTATCCCAGGAGGTCCTACTAACTTGGTAGGTCTGGAGTACAGTCTAGGACTCCACATCTTGACTTGCATTCTAGCTGTTAATGATGCAGTCATCAGGGACCACTCTGAAAAACACTGCCATATTCTTTAAGGATGTTATTTCTTTCTAGTTTGTATTACATACTATGTGGGTCGCAGAATGGTCTCCGGAATGGCTCTGCTATATCTGTCCTAGCTTACACACATTTCCAATGAATGGACATTTCTGAACCAGGGTTTTTCAAATTGGAAACGAGGTCTATGTTGGGTGGTGAACCACACCCGAAGAAGGAAGTAGCAGTGACGATCCATCTCTCTGTCCTTCCATCCCATGACCCCAGGACAAGAACTTATTAAGGTCCAGGAATGCTTCTCCTTTAGGATGACAGACATTGGTGAGAACTCTGGAGCCACACAGTTAGGTCACGGCATCATCTGAACAGAAAGAACTAGTATTCAATAAAGATTTGTTGAATGAAAGAACAAATAAATAAATGTCACTTTGGTCTGGGGGACCAAGCCTATGAGAACTCTAAAACCAAGTGTGAGTTGTTAGTAAAAGTAGTAATAGCTAATATTTATTCGACATTTTTCTGGGCCAGTCACTGTATCAAACCTTTTATATGTGTTCATTAGTTAATTAATTAACTCAGCGAGCACTTACTGAGTGACAGCTGTGTACCAGTAACTTTTATATATTATGTGATTTTATTATCATGACATCCCTCTGGGTAAGTTTTCATGTTCTCCCCACGAGACTGAGAGAGAATAAGGTCATACAGCCAGAGATGGAAGAACTGCTATTTAAACCAATTACTTTTCTCACTGCCTTTATGTGACAGTTAATCTACCCTGATTTATTTATGTAGCATTTTTCTTTCACAGGATGATGATGATTCCAATGTAACAAACATCAATTTACCTTTATCACCATCTATGTAGACTCAGTATCAAACCACCTCATACAAACAGTAAGAACCTTGAGTAGTATAATCCCATTCACACCCCCATCCTTTGTACTATTATTGTCATACATTTCACATCTAAATACATTGTAAACCTCACAATACAATGTTATAATTTGTGCTTTAAACACTCATTTGTCTTTTGATAGAGTTAAGAAAAAAGAATGATAGCTCTTATACTGTCCCACCTATTTACCACTTTTTGATCCTCTTCATTCTTTCTGATATAATTTCCTTTCTTTAGTTTCTGACCCTGGTAATTTGATTTTTCTTTTTTCTTGGTCAATGTAGCTAAAGGTTCATTTTTGGGAGGATCTTTCTAAAGAACTAGTTTTTGGTTTCACTGATTTTCCCTGCTGCTTTTTCTATTCTCTATTTCATTATTTCCACTCTAATCTTTATTATTTCCTACTTTCTGCTTGTTTTAGGTTTTGTTTACTTTTTTTCAGTGTCTTAAAGTGAGAGTTTAGGTAGTTGATTTGAAATCTTTTTTTCAACATAGGCATTTACAGATAGAAATTTTGCTATAGCTATTAGCAAAGCTATACAGCATTGCTTTAGCTATTTCCCATAAGTTTTGATATATTGTATCTTCATTTTCATTCATCTCAAAAGTATTTTATAATTTCTTTTTTAATTTATTTTTGACCCATTGATTAGTTGTTTAATTTCACATACTTGTAAGTGCTCCGAATTTGTTATTGATTTCTAATTTCACTCCATTGTGGTCAGGGGACATACTTTATAATATTTCTATTATTTGAAATGTATTGAGGTTTATTTTATGACCCAACACCTGTGTATCCTGGAGAATGTTCCGTGTACACTTGAGAAGAATGTATAGTCTGCTCTTTTGGGGCAGAATGTTATAGATGTCTGTTAGGTCTAGTTGTTATATAGTGTGCCCAAGTTGTCTATTTTCTTGCTAATCGTCTACCTAGTTCTGTCCATTATTGAAAGTACAGTACTGAAGTCTTCAACTGCTATTGTTACATTGTCCATTTCTCTCTTCATTTCTGTCAATTTTTGCTTTGTATATGTTAGTGCTCTGTTGTTAGGTTGTATATGTGTCTACAATGGTTATATCTCCCTGATGAGTTGACCCTTTTATCATTATAAAAGGTACCTGTTTATCTCTAGAAACTTTTTTTTTGGTTTTAAAGTCTATTTTATCTGATATAAGTATAGCCACCTTACTTTCTTATGGTTGCAGTTTGCATGATATAACATTTTCCATTCTTTTACTTTCATATCTTTGAATCTAAAATAGGTCTCCTGTAGACAGCATTTTGTTGGGTCTTGTGGGGTTTTTTTTTTGCCTGCTGATATGGTGAACTGTATTGATTGATTTTCAAATGTTAAATCAACCTTACATTCCCATGTTGAACTCCATTTGGTCATGATTTTTATATATTGCTTTATTATATTTTCTAGAATTTTGTTGAGTATTTTTGCATCTATGTTCATGAAGAATATTTGTTTGCAGCTTTCCTTTCTTATAATGTCTTTATCTGATTTTAATATCAGGGTAATGCTGTCATCACAGAATGAGCTGGAAAGTATTACCTTGTCTTCTGTATCTGGGAAAATTTTTTGTATAACTGGTAATATTTCTTTTAAAAATGTTTAATAGAGGGACTTCTCTGGTGGTCCAGTGGTTAGGACTCTGCACTTCCACTGTAGGGGCCATGGGTTCGATCCCTGGTTGGGGAACTAAGATCCCACGTGCCGCATGGCACAGCCAAAAAAAAAAAAAAAGGGTTTAGTAGAATTCACCAGTGAAGCCATCTGAGCTTGGAGTTTTCTCTATTGGAATGTTTTAAAGTATGAATTTAATTTCTTCAATAGCAATATCTTCTTGCTTTAAACAAAGCTTTTGCTAAACTCCCTCTACTTCTGTGACCCTAATGCCAAGTCTGTTTATTCTTCACTTACACATGAGTTTGTAGTTTGTAGACTTTTGTGTGCCCTAACTATTCTGTAGGTATAAGTTTTACTCTGTTTCCTTTTTAAGAGATGATGTAGGGGGATTCAGATTTATTCTGCAGAAATTGGGAAGCATATTAAAATAGTCTTCTAGTGACAATGTTTCAGTCTGCTTTGAAGAATCCAGAGGAAGGGTTTCATGGTAAAATTTTCACAACTGGAGGGACTACACAGGCACCTCCAGGCAGGATGACTGTATAGTCATTAGGTTTCTTTTAGATTCCAAGAACTGATTTCCCTCTTTGGTTGATTGCAGCTCCTTGTTTAAAAGTATGGGTAATCTTCTCTTTTACTTTGTATATAGTCTTGGTCCAATAAGATAACCTTATTCTCCATAGTCAAGGGATAGTAATGAACTAATCTGGCCTCACCAGATTCTCTCTCCCAGGAACTGAATGTTGAACAGAATCTGTCAAAGAGAGATAAAGTAGGTGGAGTCAATTCATCCTTGGGTTTTTTTTTTTTTAAATTTATTTTTGGCTGCGTTGGGTCTTCGTTGCTGCGCGCAGGCTTTCTCTAGTTGTGGCAAACGGGGACTACTCTTTGTTGCAGTGCATGTGCTTCTCATTCCAGTGGCTTCTCTTGTTGTGGAACACGGGCTCTAGGAGCACGGGCTTCAGTAGTTGTGGCACGTGGGCTCAGTAGTTGTGGCTCGCGGGCTCTAGAGCACAGGCTCAGTAGTTGTGGCACACGGGCTTAGTTGCTCCGCAGCATGTGGGATCTTCCCACACCAGGGCTCAAACCCGTGTCCCCTGCATTGGCAGGCGGATTCTTAACCACTGCGCCACCAGGGATGTCCCCATCCTTGGGGTTTTCATATGCTTGTAAGTCTCTAAATTACCTCCTGTTATCTGGATCTGTGGGGCTGCCCCGGTTTCTGCTCTTTCTGAGCTGTTTGTTTCTTCAATTTTTGTGGGCCATCTCATATCCTCTAACTACAGTTCTGCTTAAATTAGCCAGAGGTGATTTTAGTGGCTTGTAACCAAGTAACCCTAACTGATACAAGAGTGAGTGGGGTAGGATGGCGGCTGTCCTTCTCTAGACAGAGAACACAGTGTATAGAAAGGCTGTACGGTATTGACAGGGTTTGTCTGTATAGTGTGCAGACCAGCCATAGCAAAAACACAGGGTGGGGGGAGCTTATTACAAATTCAGACGCTATGTAAGTCAACTACACTTCAGTAAAAGAAAAATGCAGGTACCCTCTTCCAAGCTTAACTGATGAGAATTTCTCAGTGTGGGGTCAAGGGAATCTGATATTTGAACAAGTTTCTCAGGGATAATTCTGCAAAATACATTTGAGAAACACATAAGGGCACAGATTTTGAAATTTGAAAAACATGGATTGGAATGATTTTAAGCTGTTTAAACCGTGGCTGGTCCGTTAATCTCTCTGATTCTGCTTTCTCATTGGTAAAATGAGAATAGTTAAGACCTTGTTCATCAAGTCATCTTAAAAGACTGAAATATGTATGTAAAGGATCTTCATATTGCCCCAATAGAGGAGAGTTGCATCATTTGTGGGTGTTTAGATTCCCAAGTCTAATATGTCCAGGTAAAATTGTGAATAGCCAAAATTATGGATGAAAATCATGTAAATCCACAATAGTAACAATTGACCACATGTATGCATCATGTTGTTGACAAATGTACTGTCTTTCCCTAAGTATATGACTTAGGGAGAATTTGCCTGAAGCGTTAGAATAGGTTAGAATAGCTGAAGACCATGCAAAGTAGTTGTCTTGTGCTTAGAAGTCATGTTCTATTAAAAAAAAAAAAGAACAAAAAGACAACCCACAACTTTACATCCTCAAATTTTTTCCCACTCTGCTCCATGTCAAACAAGGTGGATGGGGGGCAAGTGATGGTCCAGGTAGTATCTCTCCAGGGACAGGCTGCTGGCTGCTCTAGCATCTGGAATGTTGCTAGTTGATGAGACAGTGGAAGAAAACACAGAGCACTGGCCACCAGCTCTGGAATTCTTCCAGCTGGAAGTTCTCTACACTTGTGCTCCAATTCATCGGCAAAGCAAGTCACGTTGCCACTCCTAATTTCAGGTGTCTGGGGAAGTCCCATCTGCTTGAGTTCTTAGAAGCAGAGGGAACAGAAATATTTATGAGTATCGCTAGTGTTTACCCCATGGGGTCTGGACATCAGTATGTTCTGAAACCTCCCCAAGTGATTCTAATGTGAAGGTTAAGTATCTGGTCTCAGGCTTGTACACTTTGACAGGAAGGGAAGGAAGAATCACCTGCTCTACTAAAAGCCTCATATGAATATGTGCAGGTTCAATGTGTACATAAAGTGACATAGGTGGACTTCTACTTATGTCTAGGGGTGGCTTTACATGATGGGGGGACAAATTGTCAAGGGTCATGGGTGGTGACCGCTGCTCACCTGCCCCTGTTGTCTCCCCTCCTTTTTCACACTGGTCACCACCAGGTATTCCCAACATCCTCACAAAGTCTCTGAGGCCTCCAGGAGTACCAGTTGTTCAAGGTTTTGAAATAATATAAATGGATAAAAGTCACAACAGAAAAGAAAATGAAGGTAAGGTAAAATATGGGTCTCAAAAATTTCTTTCAGTCCCAATACTCATGATTCTGTAAGCCATCACTTTAATTAGGCTTTTAGAAGCCTGGCAATACTCACAAATTATCCTGGGAATTTAAAAAAACTCACTACTGCCTGGCTGGCATGTATTTTTACAGATAAGTGGCCCTCTCTGAAACATTGTTATGCATACAGGCAGGTATCAATATTTGCAGCAGTATTCTGAGGCATCATTTGTATCTAAGTTCTTCCACCAGGCTGAGCACAAATGCCAGATAATACCACTTTGAAGGATGCCCTTTCTGTGGTGTCTGCTCACAGGGTTTCTTCCATGTAGGATGGTTCAGATTCCTGAAAGACTATTCACAGGGCATCTCACGCCCCTGCAGGAGATAAGAAGCCAGAGAGAAGTTGCCTAGATGCTTGGGAAGGGAGGACAGAGGGGTAACTCACATGCTGGATGGTACAGGTGGCTTAGATCCATGGCTTGGCTTAAAAGAATGTCCATTAAAACACAGAACCTGACACATGGAAGGCTCTCAGTACACACTCGTGAACAGTAGAATCAGATTCTTAAAAATTAGAAAGACCCTAAACAGCTTCTGAATGGAGCATAAATCCTCTCGGGAGGCTCCTCCAATGGTGTTCATCCATCCTGTACTTGATTATCTCCAGTGATATGGAATTCATTACAGTCGGTCCTCCACATCTGTGAGCTCCACATCCATGGATGCAACCAAATGCAGATCAAAAATATTTGGAAAACAATTCCAGAATGTTCCAAAAAGCAAAACTTGAATTTGCTATGCACTGGCAAGTATTTACATAACATTTACAATGTATTGGGTAGTATAAGTAATCTAGAGATGACAAAGTGTACGAGAGGATGTGCACAGGTTATATGCAAATAGTGCACCATTTTATACAAGGAACTTGAGCATCCTCAGGTTTGGGTATCCTTCTAGGGTTCTGGAACCAATTCCCCGTGGACACCGAGAGACAACTGTACTTCCCAAGACAGAGTACTTAATAAGAAGTTCTTTTTATTGAGCTGGAGTTTGCTTCTTCTTTTTCTTGTTCTTTCCTCTGAAACCAAACAGCAAATTTAATCCTTTTTCTACAAGGGGGCCCATCAAACATTTAAGGAGAATTAATATATCACTTTAAAAATCTTATGTAGACCAAATATCTCCAGTTTCTTTAACGCTCCCCCAAATCATAGAATATTTTGCTGGAGGAAATCTCTAACTCTTTAACAATGCAATCATCTCCAGAAATTTCATCAAAAGCATCCATCTGTTCAAATTCTGTTCTGCCACCAAATCTCTGGCTATTATGGGTTGAATTGTGTCCATCCCCCAAATGATATGTTGAACCTAACCCCCAGTACCTAGCTCCTAGTATCTCAGAATGTGACCTTACTTGGAAATAAGAGTTGTTGCAGAAATAGTTAAATTAAGATGAGATTATACTACAGCAGGGTGGGCTTCTAATCCAATAAAACCGGTGTCCTTATAAGAAGATGGCCATGTGAAGATACTAGAGACAAGAAAGGAAGATCATGGGACTACCCTGGTGGTCCAGTGGTTAAGACTTTACCTTCCAGTACAGGAGGGGGTGAGGGTTCGATGCCTGGTTGGGGAGCTAAGATCCCACATGCCTCGGGGCCAAAAAACCCAAAACATAAAACAGAAGCAATATTGTAACAAATTCAATAAAAATTTTAAAAATGGTCCACATCAAAAAAAAAATTCTTAGGAAAAAAAAAAAAAGGAAGCTCAGTGAGAACACCACGTGACCATGAAGGCAGAGACTGGATTTACGCCGCTGCAAATCAAGGAATACCAAAGATTGCCAGCAAACTGCCAGAAGCTAGGAAGAGGAAAGGAAGGATTCCCCTTCAGGTTTCAGAGGGAGCATGGCTCTGCCAACACTTTTATCTTGGACTTCTAGCCTCAGAACTGTGGCACAAAAAAATTCTGTACCGTTAGTGGTACTTTGTTACAGAAGCCTTAGGAAAATAATACATTGACTTTATATTTTGGACTTTCTTTTTGGATTGATCCCAATATGATCATTCCTTGTGGTAATCAGCAAAGCAAGAAAAATCATGGAGCTCTTCCATCTAAGCATGCCCAGTCCTGAGTTGAAACCAATTTCAAACAGTCTGTGAACTAACATACATGTTATCAAACACATGCTGTAGGGGAACGAATCTCCTAACCCACATATTTAGGTGTACAAATGTATTTTTCTATGACTCGATTTTTAAGCAACAGCTTTGCTGAGATATAATTTAAAACTATCACTGTTATTTACTTTTAGAACATTTTCATCTCCCCCAAAAGAAACTCCATACTCAGTAGCAGCCCTTCCCCACTACTCCTTTACCCCAGTCCCTGGAAGCACAACTTTCTCTTTCCATTGATTTGTCTATTCTCGACATTTCATACAAATGAAATTGTATAGTATGTGGTCTTCTGTGCCTGGCTTCTTTCACCGAGCATAATGTTTTCAAGGTTCATCCATGTAACAGTACTTCATTTACTTTTATTGGCAAATAATATTCTGCCATCTAGATATATGATACTTTGTTTACCCATATCAGTTGATGGACACTTGGATTGTTTCCACTGTTTGGCTATTATGAACAATGATGCTATGAACATTTGTGTACAGGTTGTTGTGTGTACATATGTTTTCATTTTTCTTAGGAGTGGAATTGCTAGGTCATATAATAAAACTATGTTTAACATTTTGAGGGATGGTTAAGCTATTTTCCATAGCAGCTGAACCATTTTACACATTTTACATTCTCTCCATCAATGTAAAAGGGTTCCAATTGCTCCGTATCCTAACCAATACTTTCTATAGATGTCTTATTTTAGCCATTCTAGTGGATGCGAAGTGATACCTCATGGTTTTGTCTGCATTTCCCTAATGAGTAATGATGTTGACCATCTTTTGATGTGTTTATTGGCCATTTGTGTATCTTCTTTGGAGAAATGTCTATTCAAAACCGTTGCCTGTTTTTAAAAAGAAAATAGACTTTATTTTTAGAGCAGTTTAAGTTCACAGCAATATTGAGTGGAAAGTACAGAGAGTTTCTGTATACCCCTGGCCGTCACACAAACACAGATGCCCCCACTACCAACACTTCACACCAGAGTAGTGCTTTTGTTATGACTGATTAACCTGCACACGTCATCGTCACCCAAAGTCCATAGTTTGCATTAAGGTTCACTCTTGGTATGTACAATAGGTTTTGACAAATGTATAATGACATTTACCCCCATTATAGTATCATATAGAATGGTTTCACTGTCCTGAAAATCCTTTGTGCTCTGCCTATTCATCTCTCCGCCACTCCCAACCCCTGGCAACCACTGATCTTTTTATTGCCTCCATAGTTTTGCCTTTTCCAGAATGTCATATGGTTAGAATTATACAGTACGTAGCCTTTTCAGATTGGCTTCTTTCACTTAGTAATATGCATTTAAGTTTCCTCCATATCTTTTCATGACTTGATAGCTCATTTATTTTCAGTGCTAAATAGTATTCCACGGTGTGGATGTACCAGAGTTTATTTATCCAATCAGCTACTGAAGGACATCATGGTTGCATCCAAATTTTGGCAATTATGAATAAAGCTGCAATGAAAATTTGTGGACAAGTTTTTGTTGGGCATAATTTTCCAATTCCTTTGGGAAAATACCAAAGAGTGTGATTACTGGATCGTATGGTAAGAATATGTCTAGTTTAAAAAAAACCAAAACCGCCCAACTGTCTTCCAAACCATTTTGCATTCCCACTATCAATGAATGAGAATTCTTTGCCTATTTTTTAGCTGGGTAATTTATCAGTTTATTGTTAAGAGTTTTTAAAAAGTATATTCTGGATATAAGTTCCTTATCATTCTGACTGCTGGGCCTCCTCAAGTTCCCTAGACCATATCTGCATCTGGGTTGGCCATATAGAAGAAATATTCTGCTATTCCAAATGCCATGCCATGGAGGGGTGTTGGCTCTACCTCCGAAGGTGGGAAAGACTGGCTCTTAAATTAGCAGGCTACTTATAATCTTTTGTTTAGGTCATAAATTTTGTTCTCTAAGTCATTCAGGTTCTTGAGGTTTAATACTCAGAAACCAGTCTTTAAAACTCACACTCTTTTCTCAAATGATTATTTTGGCCATCAGCATTACAATCTATTTTAAAATTCTAAAGCAAGAGTTTGAGTCCTTGGCTACTTGCCTCCCTGATGTCTCTGGTTGAGTTTGAATGGGAGCAGGGGCCAGGATATAAGGATGTATCACTACGAAATATTATGTTGCTATAAATGATGGGCGTCCAAAAGCACGCTGAGTTCAAACAGGTACAGGCTGCAAAGTAGTTCAGCTCAGGGACAGAAATTAAGTCAAGAGTCATTCTGAAGAACGGCCAGCAAATTTGAACTCTGGCTCCACAGGGCTCTGTATGTGTCCAGGGAGGTTAAGGTGTCAGAAATGCAACTGGAAATAGCTTAAGCAAAGAGAAGAATCTATTTTGAGACTATCATGGCATCTCACAGAACTTCAGGACCAGAAAGTGTTTAGGCTTCAGGAACAAACAGAGTTAGGAACTCAAATGCAGTCACATTCTTCACCTTTTCTGGTCCACGAGATTGCTGAAAACTGTTTTTGCATCTCCCAGTGGCATTGAAAGATAGCCTATCTTTCTTTCTCAAGTACTTTTCCAAAATTCCCAGAATATAACAGTCAGTTTCCCAAATTAGTATCAATGAAATGTGGCCAGGGTGGGTCCCACTTTAATAACATAGACATTTCCATGGTTACTGGGTAGATAGTGTGGTGGAGGGTAGGAGAAATTCCACCCCCCACCCCCCAAAAAGTGATTTGCTGGCGGACACATCTGTTAGGTGCTTTCTTTGTTGTTCCTGACTGCATACAGCTGGAAATGCAAACTTCTTAGACCCGCATATGAAGACCTCCAAAATCTCCCTCTAATCTTTTTTCCCTACTTCTGTCAATTCCTGTATCTTTCCCTATACCCTGAGTCTGGTAGTACCAAGTTGTTTTCTCTTCCTGGAATGCAGTATGTTTTTTTTGCTTGTTCACATTTTTTTCTTGGTTTGGAATGCCTTCTCCTCCCTAGTTTGCCTGGTAACTTCTACTCATCTTTTGGGTGCAGTTCAGTGTTACTTCTGGAAGCATTCTTGACTTAACAAAAGCAGAGTTTATTGCTCTTTGTATGTTTCATTTTATTTACATTGTCCTAGGGCCCCTATCACATTGGATTATACTTGTCATGTAATCTGTCTCCTTTCTTTGCCGACTGGGACATTCTTAAAGGCAAGACTATATCTTGAACATATTTGTCTCAGTGGCGGCTTGTTTCCAGCTGGTATACATAGCAGAGGTTCAATAAATTCTCACCAGTCCTTTTATTATTTTTCTTTTTTTTCCCCAGGCCTAAATCATCTCAGCACCCCAGCTCCCCAGACTATCAGCAAACTGAGAAAATGCAGATTGATTGGTTTTTATCCTTGCTTTTTACCCTCTTTTTTTAAAAAAATTTATTTATTTAATTAATTTATTTTTGGCTGTGTTGGGTCTTTGTTGCTGTGCGCGGGCTTTCTCTAGTTGCGGCGAGCGGGGGCTACTCTTTGTTAAGGTGCCCAGGTTTCTCATTGCGGTGGCTTCTCTTGTTGCGGAGCACAGGCTCTAGGTGCACAGGCTTCAGTAGCTGTGGCACATGGGTTCAGTAGTTGTGGCTTGTGGGCTCTAGAGCACAAGCTCAGTAGTTGTGGCGCATGGGCTTAGTTGCTCCGTGGAATGTGGGATCTTCCTGGACCAGGGCTTGAACCCGTGTCCCCTGCATTGGCAGGCGGATTCTTAACCACTGCACCACCAGGGAAGCCCTTTACCCTCTTTTTTAAAAATTAAAATTTGACTATGTAAATGTAATTTAATTTTGTTACCCCCTCCATTAAAATAAAATTAAAAAACCCTTCACTCACATAAAAATAAAAGACATAATACAGCACGCATGCACGCGCACGTGCACACACGCACACACACACCATGAAACAGAAGAGGTGAACATAGCAAAAGACAAGATTAAAAATCCGCGAAATGTTAAATTTTGGGGCTTACACGGGAGTAGGAATAATGGAGACAGAATTCTGATTCTCCTTTGGGCAGTTTTAAATTCCTGTCTCTTAATCCCAATCAGAAAACAGGCAGCTGGTGCATCTCTTTGCCTCTCCTTTCACCCCATTTCTTCTCTCTTCTCCTTTCCCTCCTTGCAAAACCGAGGATGGATTGGGAGGCCAGGAATAGCAGAAGGGGGACATTCTTTCCCCCTCTTCCTTCTTCAGATTGTTTTGGGCCTGTCTTTTCCCACCTTCATCTGATGGAAACACTTTCACTCTTGTTTCTATCATATTTTGCTATAATTTGTAAATTCATGGGCAGAGTAGGTATCCTTTTAAACATCTGAATTTTTAAAAGGAAAATTTACAAAGTTGATTATTTTAAACGTAAATTAATGAATTCTCAAATTCTCCAGGTTTCTAAGCTAATCAGGTATTTTCACTGTACCTGGGCAAAAATGCATCCGAATTCGTATTAAGTGGATTTGCAGGATGAAATCTAAGTTTACCTCTTTCACTCTCATTTAAATCCAGAAAAACAAAATGAATAAAAATCTATACAAACTTATTAAACACTCAGGGAGGGTTTGACTAAAGAGCGGAGGTTTAGAGCAGCGATTCCCGCAGTGTTCTGAAACTCAAAACCAGTAACCAATGCCAAGCGGTAACCCTTTCCATCCCTTACTTACAGAATAATAAAGGTAAAGAATAGGAGAGGATTAAAAAGGGTTACATTTCAAAAGAAAATATAAATCTTAAAATGGAAAAGCCATCGGAACCTCACAACGCAGATGACGTTGGAAAAGAACAAACGCAGGTAGAGCGTGGAACTTTGCAGAACCGCGTTTTGCTCCCGGGCCCAGGCAGCGGACACTGGGAAGACTCCGCCTCCAGGAACAATCTCATTGGAGCTCACCTGCCCCTTTCCCGCATGCGCACAACGCGCAAACACCGCTGGCTCTTCTCGTCGCCTTCCCCACCCCCGAATTCCGAGCTCCGATTGGTTCGCTTCACGGGACCGCCCCTTCGGTCCACCCAGTGTGGAAGCCGCCTCGGCGCTCCGCCCACCCTGCCGGCAGCGGGCCGCGGCGCAGCCTGCAAACCCCGGCGGCGAGTGGGGATGGCGGCGACGGCGGCGACGGCGGGCAGGCTACTGCGGCTCCGCGCGGCCGGGGCCGGGGGACACTGGCGTCGGCTGCGTGGCGCGGGGCTGCCGCGGGGCTTCCTGCAGCCCGCCTCGGCCGACGGGGATGCGGCCCAGAGGCGGCAGGTGGCTCACTTCACTTTCCAGCCTGACCCGGAGCCACTGGAGTACGGTGAGCGAGGGGCTTCCCTGTCCGCTCCCGCGCAACCCAGACTCCCAGGCCCGCGGGAGGTCATAACGGGTGCCGCCCTGCCTGTTGTGGGCGGGGTCCGGCGGGCTGACCTCCTTGCATCCCGGCATAATCCCTGCCCTGCCCTCCGGAGCCTTGTTCTACCTTAGGGTCTGACTGTGATTTCCTCCTTGCTCCGTTTTTGTGACTGCTCAACCCTCGAGAGGCAGCCCCTCGGCACCCTCGAGATGGGTGACAAGGCACACCAGGTGTGCAAGGGCCTGGGGGTGGAGGGGTGGTGCCAGGGACAGCCTCCCTTTCTCCGCTCTCTTGCTTTCCCAAGTGCCCCCCGCCCCCCAGAGTTGTCCCAGCTTGCCCATTGCTGGGCCACAAACTACAGGCATCGGTATGTTAAAAAAAAAAAAGCGCCCCCCCCCCCTTTTTTTTTGCTTTAGTAGGTAAGAGAAAGCGGAGGGACTAAAGTAACTGAATTGATTTCCCCAAGGTCACAGAACAGCTTCTTCCTAGAGATGAGAAACATCCAGCTTCCTATCTGAGCCTAGTGCTAAGCTTGTGCTGGGCTAGGCTGCCACTTAGCCAAGGAGGGGTAAGCAATGTAGGTGACGATGTAGGTGACGGGCAGAGGAAGCCTTTGAGTGCTTCCAATGGCGGGAAAGACACGTAGCCCCTCTCACGCTTCACGGTATGACAGTTGCATGACATTTACGGTTTCTTCTGCGAGTTTTCTGTAATCTCCAGAAGATCCAGTGTCTATCATCAGAACATTGGAAACAATGAGAAAACAGTTACCTTTTCCTTGGCTAATAACTTCTCACATGCTAGAGCTGACATTTTGGGAAGTGTGCCAGTATTTGCTTGTGAGTAATAAAAATGAACATTTATTGAGCACTTACCACAGGCAGGCATGGGCTGAGAAGTTTACATTCATCCTCTCATTTGATGCTTAGGACAACCTTAAGAGGTAGGTAATGTTATTATTCCCATTTTTCAGTTAAGTTAAATGAATGAGGTCTTGAGATGGTTTGTCCTGGATTACACAGATAAGTTAGTGGTAGCATCAGCTTTGGAATCTAATTGTTCAGATTCCAGAGCTTCCATTCTAAACAATGTGCTAAACTGCATGTGGAAACTATTTACTAAGAGGTGTTCCGGTTTTGTGAAATAGTAGACACCATAAAGGCGAATAGCAACTTTTTCTAATCAACAAGATGGACCTCGAATTCTGTCTTCAAAGCAAAGAAACTTTAGCCTGATACTTGAGAAATAGAGCATAGGCCTTCTTAACCTCCTTCCATAATTACGAAATTACTAAAACTTGAGTAAAATGATAATAAAATGTTTGTTCTTATTATAACAATAGTAAAAGCATATCACAGATATTTTGGATAATAGAAAAAAGCAAAAAAAGAAAGTAATCTCACCACCCATCACTGTAAATATTGCTAATATTTTTGGGTATATCCTTTAAGCATTTCCTTTCAGTTTAGTGGAATTAACGTATTCCACTAATAAAATGAATGGAATAAAAGTTTCCCCTAATTGTAGTTTTAATACAGATACAATTTGCATTATTTTATCAGAAGCATTTTCCCATATTGTTATATAGTTTTTATAACCTTCTTTGGAAGAAGACACGTTCTGGGAATTCCCTGGGCGGTCCAGTGGTTAGTACTCGTGTTTTTCACTGCCGAGCGCCCAGGTTCGATCCCTGGTTGGGAGACTAAGAGCCCACAAGCCATGCGGCATGGCCAAAAAAAAAAAAAAAAAAAAAGACGTGTTCCGTCGAGCAGAAACACTATGTAATTCAGTGGTTAAAATCTTCGCTCTAAAATCAGATTGGGCTAGGTTCCATCTTCACACTGTTACCTATACCTTTAAACTCATCACTTACCCTCTATGAGCCTCGATTTCTTTATAAGGAGTTAATAATATCTAATTTGGAAGGTTGTCATGAGGACTAAATAAGGATAACGTGCATAATGTACTTAACACAGTCTCTGACTACTAAGAAGCACTCAGTAAGTAAATGGAAACTTTTAATAATTACCTTTATGCTTTTGTTGTTACAGTTTTGCTGTGTTGTAAGTAATGCAGATAGAAACATTTCAGGTATCTTTTACTGTATCTGAGATTATTTCTTTAGGATAAAGTCCCAGGGATGAGAATTCTGATTCGAAGATATGAACACTTTAATGGATTTTTAATGCATAGTTCAAATTACCAGTTCGTACTTCTATTTGCGGTGTGAGAGTGTGAGTACTGGGTGTCGTGCTGAAATCACAGGTGTACTGTGATACTGTGATTTGTAGTAAGAAATACGTATTTGGTCTTTGTTCTGTTCCTGGCACAGAACTCTTGAAAATTCCCATGATGAGAGCAATAAAGGTGTCTTTAGTTATGTCTGTTGACTTTTGGTAAGCCCCTAAGTCACCTAAGGATGGGGGCTGGTGACCCATGTGCTTAGAGGTTTGGAACTTTCAGTCCCACCCTGCTGACCTCTGGGGAGGGTAGGGGGACCTCCAGGTCAGTGGATTGCCAATGGCCAATGATTTAATCAATCATGCCTAGTGAAGTCTCCCTAAAACTTCAAAGGACAGGGTTCAGATAGCTTTGGAGAGGGAAATCCCTGGCGGTCCAATGGTTAGGACTCTTGCTTTCACTGCCAAGGGCCCGGGTTTGATCCCTGGTTGGGGAACTAAGATCCCTCAAGCCGTGCGGTGTGGCCAAAAACAATAAAAATTAAAAATTAACCCTGCCCCCCGCAAACAGAGAGCTTCCGAGAGAGTGGCATTCTCAGAGAGCAGGGAAGCGCCTCACCTTTTCCCACACGCCTTGCTCTATGCAGCTGTTCCATCTGGCTGCTCCTGAGTTCTATATAGTTTATTATAGTTATAATAAACCAGCGATCTAGTAAGTAAAATGTTTCTGGGTTCTGTGCACTGCTCTAGCAAATTAATCAAACCCAAGGAGGAACTGTGGGAACCTCCCATCTTAAGCTGGTCAGTCAGAAGCACAGGTGACAACCGCACTTGGTGTTGGCATCTGAATTGGGGGAGGGGCGGTCTTGTAGGACTGAGCCCTTAATCTGTAGGAGTTGAGATGAATTATAGGACACCCAGCTGGTGTTGCAGACTTGCTTGGTGATGTGTTAAAAAAACACACGCACTTTGGAATTGGTGTCAGAATCGTACGTGCTCACGCGTGCGAGTGTGACTGCGGCGCGCACGCACACACACACACACACACACACACACACACACACTCGGGTATTTTGTGCTAACTGCACTTTGTTTTAATATGCATTTGTTTCATTTCTATTGAGGAATGTTTTCCCATATATTTGTTTGCTAGATTTATTTGCTGTTTGGTGAATTGAATGGTCCTTGGTTTTGTGTATTTTAAAAATTGTACACGGGGTTATTTCTTCTCTCAGTGCTAATACTGTCTGCCATTCTTGAGCAGCTGCTCTGTTCCAGGTGTTGTGGTAGACATCAGTCTGTAATTCTCACAGTAACCTTGTGAGCTGGAGAATATTATGCTCATTTTACAGATGAGAAAATTGAGGCGTAGAGATGTTGGTGGGCTGCCCGAGTCTGATAAGAAGCACGACAAGAATTTGAACCCAGATGTGTCTAACGCCGAAGTCTCCCACACTACTGTTGTACTAACGTTTTGTGTATTAAAGATACTCATGAAGATACGTATTCTCTCTCTGTCTTTCCATATTACTGTCTCTCTGCCTTTCATGTGTGCTACAGATAACTTTTATTCTTTTATTTTGGTTATTTTGACACATGAGAGGGACTCCTTAAATAGAGTGGTGGTCATGGTCGACTCTGAGAAGGTGACATTTAAGCTGCACGGTGAGGGTTGATAAAGGAGTCACCTCTGCAAGGACCAGAGTGGAAGTTTGTTTTCCAGGAAGAAACAAGGACAAGCAAGGGTGAAGGCCCTGAGGTGGGGTGAGACGTGCTGTAGGAGTCGAGAAGGCCACTGTGGTTGGGGGATGTCCTGTGTAGGGAACAGTAGGCAGCTTTCAAGGATCAATGGCATAATGAAGAATCTTTGTATTATGGGATGACGGCCTTCTTGCCAGTCTTAAAATTTTTAGGGTCGGGCACAGTGTAAGCAAAGAGAGGTTAGAAAGCATGGAGTTTATATGAGGAACAGGAAGTAGCGAGTTTATTTGGAGGAGAACGAAAAGGGGTGGGAAACAAGTTAGGAAAAGTAAATGGAGGCCTCTAAAGCTAGAATAAAGGTTGGGGAGGAGAAAAGATTGAATATCTCTAAAGTGCCTTTCACTGCGCCAGTACATTATGTATAGATTCAAATGTGGTTCTCTGGGCGGTGGAGGGTCATTGACTGTTTCTAGGCAAGAAAGTGACTTGAGATGTCCTTGTGTTATATTACTGGGCAAGTTTATAGAATGGATTGGTGAAGGGAAGGTAAGGAGGCAGAGAGATGAGTCAGAGAGATATTGTAATTGTCCACATGAGAAGCTTGAACTTGGAGAGTGTCAGTGGAAATGGTTGCATGTTTGGGAGGATCTGGCACTGTTTTGCATGCGGGGGCTCAGTCAGGGGAAGGTGTATCGAAGGTGACTTGATATTTTCAACCTGGGAGGCTGTAAGGATGGTCAAGTGGTAGTCGCACTGATAGAAATGAGGGATGCCAGAGGAGAAGCACGTTTTCAGAGAGGGAGAGGGTGACTTAAATTTTGGATGTGTTGAGATGTCTTAGTCCGTTTGGGCTGCTATAACAAAAATGCCAGTAGACTGTGTGGCTTATAAACAACAGAAATTTATTTCTTATAGTTCTGGAAGTCCAAGGTCAAAGCACTGGCAGATGATTTAGTGTCTGGTGAGGGTCTGCTTCTTGGTTCTTAGCCATCTTCTCACTGTGTCCTCACGTAGTGGAAGGGGTGAGAGAGCTTTCTGGGGTCTCTTTTGTAAGTGCACTAATCCTATTCATGAGGGCTCCACCCTCATGACATACCCACCTCCCAAAGGCCCCACCTCCAAATACCATCACATTGGGAATTAAGTTTCAACATCTGCATTTGGGGGGACACAAACATTCAGTCTCTAGCATTGGCAGTGTTGACGGAATAGAACACTATGAGTGAGGTAAGGTGGTCTGAGTTCTGATCTGGCACCAAAACAACTATGTCAAAGGTAGATACCCTTGGTGTCAGAGAATTCTCTCCATGTCTCTTTTCCTCATCTTTTTTAGAATTGCCCCCAATGAATGTCCTTCCTCTTTTCTCCTCTTACTCTGTGTTTCCTGTTCTGACTGACTTTATCATTGCTCATTCAAACCTCTCATGGTACCCCACAGAATGAAGATAATGATGACAGCAGACACTTTGATCAGTGCTCACCGTGTGTGCCAGATGCTATTCTGGGTGTCTTGTATGTATCGATTCATTTAATCCTCAAGTAATAGTGCTGTGATAGAGAATTTGAGCCCCACTTTACAACTTAGCATTGTGACATTGGCCATGTTTATTAGTCTTCATAAGCTTTTTTTTCCTCATTTGTACTGCCTCAGAGGGTCGCTGGGGGCACTCAATAAGATAATCCATACAATTACTGGTGCCTGGCACCCATTGTGCTAGAAAGGTCTCCCTAATTAGGGGAGAGGGAAGGTAACCGGTGCAGAGTAGATGCTCCCTAAATATTGGGACATTTGATAGTAGTTATCTCACTGAATTCTCACAGTAGCCCTACCCATTAAATATTATTATCCCTGTTTTGTAGCGGAGGAAGCTGGATGTCGGTGGTTAAGTAACTTTCTCAAAGTCACATAGGGAGTAAGTGGCATATCAGATTCCAGGCCAGGCCTGCCTTATGGCAGTGTGTTCGCTCCCTTCATTACACTGTTGCTCCCCGAACTTCACTTCCGGGCCTCTCCCTCACCCTGATTTCGGGCATTGTGTATATGTGTGGGTTTGTTTATTCGTTTATTCTATGCATCTAAATTTTCTCCCGGATGCCAAACTCTGTGCTAGGTGCTTGAAGATATGAGTCTGGGCTTGTCCTCTTGGAATCTGAAGTCTCATGGAGGAGATGGACAAAAAATAGCAAGCAAATGCACACTTAAGTCAACCCGCATTGTAATAAATGGCCCGAAGGAAATGTTCAGGTGCTGGGAAGAGAAAAACAGGGACCTGGCAAGGGTCCTAAGAAGAGGTAACATTTAATGAAGCACTCAGGGGTCAGAAGGGAGCACCCAAGGAGGTGTGAAGAGGGTGCCGGGCAGAGGGCTCGACAGTGAGGGTCCTGAGGGGGCAGGGAGCCCGTGTTGGTGGCCCTGAGCTTTGGGGACAGTGGTGCAGAATGGGACTCACGGTGGGCAGGGGTGAGCTCAAGCAGGACCTGGTGGGCGTGGTGAGGAGGGGGGCTTTCCTCCAGGAGCAGTCCGAGGCCTCTGAAGGGTTTTGAGCAGAGGAATAATGTGACTTGCTTTGTTTTTTAGGACTCATTATAGAGCTCTCTGATGAATGATGTGGAGGCGTGAAGAGTAGAAATGAGGAAGCGGCACTGTGGCCTCCATGTTTACACACACCCTAAATTCATGCGTGGAAGCCCAAATCCCCAATGTGATGGTATTTGTAGGTGGGGCCATTGGGAGGTGATTAGGTCATGAGGACGGAGCCTTCATGAATAGGATTAGAGCCTTTATAAAAAGAGATGCAGAGAGATTCTCTCTCTCTGTCCACCATGTGAGGATATAGCCAGAAGATGCAAACCAGGAAGAGGGTCCTCACTGGCAACTCACCTTGATCTTGAACTTCCCAACCTCCAGAATGGTGAGAAATCAATTTCTGTTGTTTAAACCATCCAAACTATTGTTTTATGGCATTTTGTTACAGCAGCCAGAGCTAAGACAGGCCACTAGGAGGTGGTTTCCTGAACAGGAAAATGTTGGTGAGTTCTGGAAATAGGACAGAGTCATGCTGGATTTTAAGCTTTACTTTGGAAGTCATACATTTGGAAGTAGGATTTAGGGGATTAGATACGAAGAATGGATAAAAGGAAGACATTCAAGGATGCCTCCTTGGTTTCTGGCTTGGGCGCCTGGGTGCCGTCTAGCGTGGTTTTTAAAGTGGGAAAGACTGGTTTGGGAGTGGACGTCAAGAGTTCAGTTCTGTGCTGGTTGAGTTAGAAAAGCCCAAGACACCCAAGTGGAGAACTGATGGCTGTTGGATATAAAAGCCAAGAGCGCAGAGGAGAGGTCTGGATTGGAGAGACCCATTTGCGAGTAACCGGCATATAGATGGATTTAAAAATCATATAGAGACTGAGTAGATTAGGGCCAGCAAAGGTAAGGGAAGCGCTGCAGGTTGTCATACCATGGGCGTCATGCCTTGGCAGATGTTAGCATGAGCCCACCTCACCCCGAACTGTTAATTTCTTCCTTTTCGTGGATATGCAGTAACACGGGCATCTTAAAAAGGCATTTGCGTTTAGAGACCCTTCATTTACATTTCAATATAAAATGTTCTGTCCCTGTTACTTGGATTCTCCCCGAAACTTACTTTATGGGGTAGAGGTCGGGACACCCTTTAACAGGGGTTAGAATGGGGTCGAGGTATACACGTGGCTCCTAGCAAAAGATTCCTGGAGAATAGGGTATCCGGAGGGGTGCAGGAGGTTTTGTTGGGGGAAAACAGGTAGCTTCTTAGGCATCCTCCCATTTTACAGTGTGGTTCATGCCAGATCATGCCACGGAAATCACGCATTCATCATGCTTCAACAGGCGTCTACTGCTTGTCATATATGTGTCAGGCACTGTGCTCAACGCGGAGGTTTCTAAGAGGAACACAGTGAGGAGGGGCTGTGATACACAGGTCTACACCAGGGACCAGGCAGCTCAGAGCAGGACCAGCGCTGGATGTGTTGGTGGAAGCTTCGTTTTCTGAAGTAGACCCCAATCCACGTCTTAGCTGTGTATTTATTTGTATTTGTTCAGGGTCTAACTGTAGATGCACTTACTGTCAACATGGGCTGCTGTTGACCTGGATTATTTCTGGACACTGCTCCTGGGGCACCCGTGTGACCCATTAACTCTCAGGTGCTCTAGCTCTGCTGATGGCCTCTCCCTCTCTTCAGCGCTACCCCATGCTGCGTATGGACTAGTTACTCAGAATAACTGAGTACTGCTCGTCAGACCGGTAACTGCAGTACCGCCTCTCCCCCACTCCCCTTGGCCTGGAATTTGTCTTTGAATTGTGACATTGGTAGATTTTTTCCTATCCCATTCCTTTGTTTTTAAGTGGTTGATGAACAGTTTGCTTTGTGTGTTTTTTAATTTTTAAGAAACAGCCTCATAGGTTTATTTGTTCAGCTATTCACTCAACAAATATTTATTGAGCACCTGTTGCATGTCAGATACTGTCGTAAGGGCTGAGCACATAGCTCTGAGCAAAGGCAGTTAAGAACCCCTGCCCCCTTATGTTCTATGATGTCCCTTACATCCCAGCAACATGCCACTTTGTCTTTGCAGCAATGATGATGACCTGGTTTTTAAAATTTTTTATTTAAAATTAAAAAAAAATTTATTCTTTTCCATTATGGTTTATTACAGGATATTGAATATTGTTCCCTATGCTATACAGTAGGACCTTGTTGTTTATCTATTTTATATATAGTAGTTTGTATCTGCTGTCTACTCCTAATTTATCCCCCCCCTCCACTTTGGTAACCATAACTTTGTCTTCTTTGTGAGTCTATTTCCGTTTTGTAAATAAGTTCATTTGTAGCATATTTTAGATTCCACATATAACTGATAACATGTGATATTTGTCTTTCTCTTTCTGACTGACTTCACTTAGTATGATAATCTCTAGGTCGATCCATGTTGCTGAAAATGGCATTATTTCATTCTTTCTTATGGCTGAGTACTATTCCATTTTATATATGTACCACATCTTCTTTATCCATTCCTCTGTTGGGCATTCAGGTTGCTTCCATGTCTTGGCTGTTGTAAATAGTGCTGCTATGAACATTGGGGTGCCTGTATCTTTTCGAATTAGAGATTTCTCTGGATGTATGCCCAGGAGTGGGATTGTAGGATCACATGGTAGTTCTATTTTTAGTTTTTTAAGGAACCACCGTACTGTTCTCCATAGTGGCTGCACCAATTTACATTCCCACCAGCAGTGCAAGAGGGTTCCCTTTTCTCCACACCCTCTCCAGCATTTATTATTTGTAGACTTTTTAATGATGGCCATTCTGACCGGTGTGAGTTGGTATCTCCTTGTAGTTTTGATTTGTATTTCTCTAATAATTAGCGAAGTTGAGCATCTTTTCATGTGCCTCTTGGCCAGATGATGACCCGTTTTTTCGCAGTGTTCTGCTTAGGACAGTTTTGAGTAAGCAGCTCAGTTCCAACCATAAAACCCCATTTTGCCAATGGGTACCCTTTAGCTTGCATCCTTGGCTTGGGAAATTGCACGCTGTGTATATTTATGTTTATTTTGTTATAACTTTTTATCTTGGAAAAGAAGAGTCGTCAGTCTGGCTTTGAAATTTTGCAGCCAGTTATTGACACTGGTATTTGTGTGATTTGGCAACTGGGTTTAATAATTTTGTAGTGGTGTTCATAGACCTTTTTCTTTTTTCCTTTTTAAGGTCTTACCACTGGCATGGCTTTGGTTAGACATGCTCCAGGTGTGCTTATCTTATCATGAGGGAACTTTAGGCATACTTTATCAATAGTTTTTGGTGTAACCCCCAGGAAAATAAGTAATTCTAAGGAAAATAAATATTTAAATGATGTTACCTCTGAATAACTTGTGATTTCTTCCTGATCCATCCATAAATCATACTGCACATTAAAAAAGAATCAAAAGTAGATGTTGTTCTACTAAAAATTGTCACTTAAAGCTTTTAAAAGCATCTAGTAGAATAGCAGTTAATCCAAAACCCCAAAATTCTGACTTTATTTGAAAAAAAAAGTATTCAGGAGGGAAAGATTATGTGTTCACATGGAAATATAACCTTTAGATACCCTTACTTGTAAATTATTTTCATACAAGATGAACAAATTCTTTGTGGTTATCAAGCAATACTTTTCAGATTCACTCTGTATGATTTTTATTATTAAAGTCTTTGCTTTCTCCTTACTGGAAACTTGCCAAGCAGCAGTGTGATGATATGTCTTAGAGGCATTCAGTATTAATTCAAATGGTCACAAATGGTCAGCAGACTTGAAATAAATACCAGTTTAGATGTTTAGGCAGTTTCATCCTTCCTAGAGTCTTAGCTATGAAAATCCTCATTAGATTTTCATAGATAAAAATCTTACTTTAGGAAATGTATGAAAGAGGTGAAGGAGTGGGAATGTCATGGTGGTTGGGAAGATAGTTTACCCTAAACGATTATCATCTGATGCTGGGCACCAGTCAACACTTCTATGAGTTTTTATAGAATGGAGAAGGATTTAAGGAAAGTATCTATTAAATAATATAGGCTTAGCCTTTAAGAAAAATAAATTATGAAGTAATTATGGACATGGGGTGTGATGGTGATATGACAATGATTTCTTGAATAAATTCCTATTCTCTACACCAGAAATAAGAGTAGAACCAGGCTTTATTCTGGGCTCAGAGGGCAGCAGGGCAGATCTGATTGGGTATCGCCGAGACCTGTAGCCTGGGTATTAAACAGTGTGGAAGGGATCAGAGAGAGTTGGGAGCCCAGAGCTGGACAGAGAATCAGAGGGCCGGGAAGATGGAAGGTTGCAGGTGTCCTAGGTCAGAGCCTGCTGTGGAGCCAGGGCGCTCCAGGGATGGGCCTCCAGGAAAACGATGGGTGACCAGTGTCTCTTGGCTGCAGGGTAGAAGGCAACAGCAGTCATGGTTGTGACCCACCCAGGGAATTAGACCTTGGCTTTTGGGACGCACAGGCTACTGGGGTTCACAGAGGTTAGATGGGCCAGTAGTCAGGGTAAGCAGCAGGTGTTGGAGGGGTTTGATATCAGCATGGCTATGGGTTAAGGTGCATGGATCAGGCAGTAACATGAAGACGGGTCCTGTGTATCAGACAAGATTCAGGCAGAAGGCTTTTCTGCTCTGAGTAGTGCTTTTGTGGATGACCTGACCCTGCAGTTCTGGGAGGATCGTGGGCGCTGGGCAGCACCGAGGCTTAAACCACAGCCCTAAAATCACGGTATTTCTGAATTCCAACATTTGGAACTTTATCAAATAAAGCTTTATACCATTCAGAATAATGCCAAGGTCCAGATGAAGGACACATTCACAGACCAGAGTCTGATGATTAATAGCTAATATTTATTCAGCGCACACCGTGTCACGTACTGTTCTAAGTGCTTTACATGTATTGTTCCATTTAATCCTCTCAACAACCCATTTAGGGAGCTAGAGATTGGCTCACAGAGATTCTGCTTGAGCAATAAGATAATAGGAAGGGCCAAGCTGGTGTGTTTAGGCATGGGGTTATAGTATTCTCCATACACCAGCAGTTCTGGGCACTGAGGTTTTTTTAGCCTTCCTCATTGTTCTATGGCCCATGACCATTTGTTCTTATTGGCACATTTAACACATGACATTGGTCACGTGTGTTCGTTATGGCGAACACATTATGGCGTGTTCCAGGGCGTCTTCCCAGACCACTACCACTCTGGCTGCTTCCCTTTTCTGACTTTCCATAGCTTTTATTTATTGTCTACACACATTTGTTCAGCTTTGTTATGTTCCTTCCTCCTTTTTTTTATACTTGTTTTTAAATTGTTTAATATGTTTAAATTTTGCCTCCTCAACAAGTGTCTTAAAGTTTGTATTGCTTTTGTATCCTTTACAGAGCCTGCATCATTGTAAATAATTCAGTAAATTTGCGTAATATATTCCGTACCTTTCCTTCTACCTTGACTTTATTTTTTTTTAAATTTTATTTATTTTGTTAAATTAAATTAAATTAAATTAAATTTTTTTGGCTACACTGGGTCTCGTTGCTGCTTGTGGGCTTTCTCTAGTTGCAGCGAGCGGGGTCTGCTCTTCATTGCAGTGCGTGGGCTTCTCATTGAAGTGGCTTCTCTTATTGTGCAGCATGGGCTCTAGGTGCATGGGCTTCAGTAATTGCAGCATGCGGGCTCAGTAGTTGCAGCACATGGGTCCTAGAGCGCGTGGGCTTCAGTAGTTGTGGCATGTGGTCTCAGTAGTTGTGACTCGAGGGCTCTAGAGCGCAGGCTCAGTAGTTGTGGCACACGGGCTTAGTTGCTCCACAGCATGTGGGATCTTCCTGGACCAGGGCTTGAACCCGTGTCCCCTGCGTTGGCAGGCAGATTCTTAACCACTGTGCCACTAGGGAAGTCCCATCTACCTTGACTTTAATTAAATTTTAATCAACAGTTAAGAAACTGGTTATTTTTTATATATGTTACAATGCATGAATTTTTTTTTTTTTTTAATTTTCACAGGGCAAACTCAGAAAATGAATCTCTTCCAGGCAGTAACAAGTGCCTTAGATAACTCATTGGCCAAAGATCCTACTGCAGGTAAACTTCCTTTGTGCTTGACTGTGGTAGTTGTGTTAATTCAGAATTGAAGATTTGCTAGAAATATTTGGAACTCAGTGGGTAACATTTTGTCTACTTGAAATTTTTAAAAGACCTGAACAAATGCTTAAGGCTAAACAATCAAATTATGATATTAAACACATTTTTTATCCTCTTATTATGAATTAGTTGGCATGTATATCTGGCATCATTAAGTTAACTTTCTCCCATAGTATGTGTGGTCCTTATATTACATTAATACCTTCTGGATTTTTTGAATATGTACTGCTGTTTCTCTAGCATGTAGAAAAAAATGGAAAATACCACTTCGTTCAGCTATCTATTTATAAAATGAAGGTTTGATTCTGTGCTTTCCTTTGGGATACGTTGTCATTTCAGCTTGTAAGATTTTTTGGGAAATAACTGTAATATTTATAATTAACTTTATAAGTAACTTTATCTTATTAAATTAAGTTATTAATATAAAGCCAGTTGTCCCACTGTGTATTTTCTACATTTGATTGACTTGACTTCATATGTATATTTAGTGTACCTTGGGTTTCCACTTGGGAATCTCTGGTTTTAAGGTCAAGTGAAAAACAGGTTAATATTTAGGAGGAAGTGAGAGCTGCACTAGTAGATGGTTAGACCTTCCTTTGTTTTGAATGAGAATGACTGATGTCGTAGCCCCGTAGAGAAGGGTGAGTTATTTTCTTGAGGTCCACGAAGCCGATGAGGTGCCTTAATGGGGCTAGAATTCAGCTTTGTGAACACCCGTTGTTTGGTTCTCTTTGCCTTACTACAAGGCGGCCCTCAGTTTTCACCTAGACTATTCTTTGCCTCGCTCCTTACATCCATCATACTCGCCTCCTTTCTCTTTCACGCAATCTGTCACTTTCCTATTTGTGACTGTTCTGTCAGCTTGAAATGCTATTTCTTCAGCCCTTCAGATTGCTGACTCTCATTGTATGTCGTGTATTTAAAACAAAAACAACAACAACAACAACAAAAACAAAAACACTGCTCAGGGACTCGGGAGCCCGGCGTGTCAGTCACTGTTCTGCCTCTTGCTTACTGACTTGTTAAGTTACTTCACTACTTCTCTGGCCTCGTTTCCTTCATGGGTAAAACAAGATGAGATTCCAGATCTGTGTTTCTTTCTCAACTGGGGATTTTAATCCCCCCTCCTCCCCTTACAGTTAACAATGTCTGGAGACAGACTTTAGGCTGTTACAGCTCTGTGTGGGGTCACCGTCATCCACTGGGTAGAGACCCGGGGTGCTGCCCTGTGTCTGCAATGCACAATGCCTGTCGTAGGACAGGCCACTACGACAAAAGAATTATCCAGTCCAAAGTGTCCCTAATGTCGAAATTGGGAAACCTTGATTTAGATCTGTGGTCCATTCCTGTTTTCTAATTGAAAATGTAAACATTTAAATTACTTATTTCTCATTGTTAGTAGCATTTAGGGATTATTAAATACAATGTGTTTTTTAAACATTGTTTTTCAGTAATATTTGGTGAAGATGTTGCCTTTGGTGGAGTCTTTAGATGTACCGTTGGCTTGCGAGACAAGTATGGTAAGTTAGTATCTTTATATATGAACAGTATTCCTGTAGAACTTTTACTTAAAGATCTTGAAAATACAAAGTTTGCCTGTTAAAATGTTTGCCGCATCCTTATTGTACCGATGGGTTCCTTTCGTTTCCTCGGCCACCCACAGACTCCTTTGGCTTAGATTTCCCCAAGCGTGTTCTAACTGTAGCTTCCCTCTGATCTAGTTCATATTATACATATTATAGATTCCAAAATAGTCTTCATTAAATGCATTGTTTGTCACATCCTTCATGCTCTGGGAATCTTTGACCTCTTATTGCTGTCTACCTTAGCCGATTTCTTTTGTTTTTTTAAAATTAATTAATTAATTAAATTTAGTTGGCTGCATCAGGTCGTAGTTGCGGCACATGGGATCTTTCATTGCAGCGCACGGGGTTCTCTCTAGTTGTGGCGTGGGCTCAGTAGTTGCGGCCCATGGGCTTAGTTGCCCCGCGGCATGTGGAATCTTAGTTACCCGATCGGGGATCGAAGCCACGCCCCCTGCATTGGAAGGCAGATTCTTAACCACTGGACCACCAGGAAAGCCCCAACCCCAAGAACATGGATTACTCTTTTTTGTTTTGGCCACGCTGTGGGGCATGGAGGACCTTAGTTCCTTGACCAGGGATTGAACCCACGCCCTCTGCAGTGGGAACACAGAGTCTTAACCACTGGACCGCCAGGGAAGTCCCCTACCGTAGCCCATTTCAGTCCCATTGCCTCTAGTTCAAGGTTCTGCCCTATTGGTCTCTGTTAATAGATTTCAACTTTTATTATCTGCGATAGGATTCTCCAGAGAAATCGAACCATTAGGATATATCTATGTGTGTATAGATATGTGTGTGTATATGTATATATGTATTATATATCTGTATCTGTATCTATATTTATACTTTTATCTATATTTATACCTATACTTATATCTATATTGAGAGAGAGAAAGTGAGAGAGCAAATGAGAAAGAGAGATTTATATTTTAAGGAACTGGCTCACACCATTGTGGGGCTCGCAAATCTGAAATCTGTAGGGCAAGCCAGCAGACTGGAAAACCAGGCAGGCTTCAGGACAAATGTATTCTTGTTTGGGAAACCTTAGTCTTTTCTCCTAAGGCCTTCAAGTGACTGGATGAAGCCCATGCACATTAAGAAGGATGATCTGCTTGACTTAAAGTCTACTGATGTAAATGTTGATCACATCTAAAAATACCATCACAGCAGTATCTTAGACTGGGATCTGACAGCCGGGCACCATCACCTTGCCAAGTGGACACCTGTCATTAACCATCACATTATCCTTCCACATGTTTCATCCCTGCCAATCTGTGTCTTTTTGCCTGGCATGTGATTGATTTTTGCCTATTGCTTTCACTCATTTCATTTGCCTCAGACTTAAAACCATCATAGAATGCATATTCCTCTGTAAGGAATGTGTTTCAGCCTCTTACTGTTACGGGTGACTTTGAGGTGCTTTGACCTTTCATTTTTTTCCTCAGCTTTATCTAATGTGGAAATCAAAGCAGTTAAGTTTGGGGAGGAGTTGGCATCCGCCTACTGTCTTACCTTTGCCGCTGCCCTGTAAATCTCCTGTGTGCAGTAAGGAGTGAGGGGCCTTAAGATTTTTTTTTTTTTCTAATTGTAGTTCCTTCTTGTCCCACTCTTCTCTGAGGTTATACTTGCATCCAGGAAACCATAGTTGAATCCAGGAAATCAAGTGTCCCATCCCACTTAGCAGGAACTCTCAGGTGGTTCTTTTCCCTTCCTTTACAGCAGTTTCATTTTTCTGGGTCCTGTCCCTCTGCTTTCTCCTAGCTGTCTATTTTAACAGCTCTTTAGAGTTTGAGATACTTGGACCAATCTCAGTTCTCTCCAGCTAATTCTGACTCCTAGAGATTTTAGATCGTAAAAAAGAAATTAAAAACCTTGGGCTTCCCTGGTGGCGCAGTGGTTGAGAGTCCGCCTGCCAATGCAGGGGACACGGGTTCGAGCCCTGGTCTGGGAAGATCCCACATGCCGCGGAGCAACTGGGCCCGTGAGCCACAACTACTGAGCCTGCGCGTCTGGAGCCTGTGCTCCGCAACGAGAGAGGCCACGATAGTGAGAGGCCTGCGCACCGTGATGAAGAGTGGCCCCCGCTTGCCGTAACTAGAGAAAGCCCTAGCACAGAAACGAAGACCCAACATAGCAATCAATCAATCAATAAATAAATCTTTAAAAAAAAAAAAAAACTTTATACATTTGATTTCAAAATGCATATGCATCGTAGAAAATTTGGAAGATGTAGAAAAGCGTAAAGAAGAAAATAAAAATTGCCTAAACTACCAGAGATAACCTAGAGAAAACCACTGTATGTATCTTGGTATTGTATACACTTCTAGACCATATTTGAATATATTTGAATATATTTATATATATTAACTAATATTTAAAACATAGAACTATGCTTTTGCTTTTTTCTTAGGATTTTCATCTCTGTTTACATTGCCCATCTGTTCTTGCATGCTGTCTACTTTATCCATTAGAGACCTTAGCATATTAATCATTTAAATTCCCAGTCTGATAATTCCAGCATCCCTGCCACGTCTGGTAATGATGCTTGCGCTGTCTCTTCAAATGTGTCTTTTGCCTTTTGGTGTGCCTTGTAATTTTTTTCTTGATAGCCAGACGTGATGCACTGGGTAAAAGGAACTGCTGTAAATAGGCCTTCAGGGGTGTGGTGGTGATGTGTGGGGAGAGGGGAAGTGTTCTGTAATCCTATGATGAGGTTTGTCTTTAGTGAGCCTGTGCCCCTGGACCGTGAACTTCACAAACATTTCTCAGTTTTTTCTCCCTGCCTCAGGTAGAACAGGGTGGCTGGAGTGAGCTGGAGTTGGGTATTTCCCTTCCCCCAGGTCAGTTAGGTTCTGATGATACCCAGTAGGTTGGGCTCTGGTTAACTAGTTTTATATGACTTTTACTTAAGGAGGGAGTGCTCTGGCATATTTCAGAATGGTTCCTTGTTCACTTCCCTTGCTGGAAGCACGAGGGGATTTTCTCCGACATTTACTGTGGAAACCTGATTGAGCTCCTGGAGGTAAGCCTCACAAAATTGTGGGGAGCCCCTGCGACTTGGTCCCTGGAGGTTTTAACTCTCAGACTTGTCCACACAGAACCTCCAGCAATTCATCAATTACAGCCCAGGTTTCCTGCCCCAGCTCTGGAAAGTTGAGATTCCCTGTATTCACCCATCTGTCTCTCCAGTCTTGGGGTCAGCAGTTTGCCCTATGTCCTCACCTCTCTAAGGCTCCAAGAAGAGTTGTCGATTTTAGTCTATTGAGCTTTTTACTTGTTAGGATGGAGTGGCGACTGCCAAGCTCCTTACATGTGGGACTGGAAACCAAAAGTCGGATTACACTTTTTAAAAATTAATTAATTAATTAATTAATTTTGTCTGCATTGGGTCTTCATTGCTGCGCACATGCTTTCTCTAGTTGCGGTGAGCGGGGGCTACTCTTCGTTGCGTGGGCTTCTCATTGCGGTGGCTTCTCTTGTTGTGGAGCATGGGCTCTAGGTGCGCGGGCTTCCGTAGTTGTGGCATGCGGGCTCAGTAGTTGTGGCTCGCCGGCTCTAGAGCGCAAGCTCAGTAGTTGTGGCGCATGGGCTTAGTTGCTGCACAGCATGTGGGATCTTCCCGCAGCAGGGCTCGAACCCGTGTCCCCTGCATTGGCAGGCGGATTCTTAACCACTGCGCCACCAGGGAAGTCCCAGATTACACTTTTGTAACTAGTCTTATCTGTATCTACGCTGAGCAGGCTCTAGCCCTCACTGTTTTGCCCTGCCTGAGCCAACGTGGTGGCATGCCACATGCTTTACAAAGCTGGCAGGTCTTCTGTTGGCTTCTGCCCAGGTTCTCATCCAGGGCATTTCATTCCTGTCACCTGTGCTCACACACTAGCGACTTATGAATTTCTATCTCTGGTCTAGACCTCTGGCCTGAGCTTCATCTCTGGATTCAGTCCCCCACCCCTCCACAATCTTCTCCTCGGTGTTCGGGTCCTTTCAGACTCAACATTTCCAAACTTTTCAAACTCAGCTGAATTTATTATATCCTCCCAGCAAATCCATGCCTCCTACTACATTTCCTATCTTGGTGAATATACCACCATCCACCTGGTTACTTAAGCCGGAAACGGGGGAGGTCCTAGTCTCTTCTCTCTTTCTCATTCTCCATGTCCAGTCAGGTCCTACGATTTTATCTTCAGAGTTTGTCTTTTTTTTCTTTTCAATTTAGAGTGTTACTTTTACATTTTTTTTTAAATGAATTTATTTATTTATTTATTATTTGGCTGCGTTGGGTCTTCATTGCCATGTGCGGGCTTTCTCTAGTTGCGGCGAGCGGGGGCTACTCTTTGTTGCTGTGCGTGGGCTTTTCATTGTGGTGGCTTCTCTTTGTTGCAGAGCACTGGCTGTAGGCGCACAGGCTCAGTAGTTGCGGCTCGCGGGCTCTAGAGCGCAAGCTTAGTAGTTGTGGCGCACGAGCTTAGTTGCTCCGAGGCATGTGGGATCTTCCCGGACCAGGGCTCGAACCCGTGTCCCCTGCATTGGCAGGTGGATTCTTAACCACTGCACCACCAGCGAAGTCCCTAGAATGTTACTTTAAAAAATTTATTTTTATTTATTTTTTATTTTATTATTTTTTTATTGAAGTATAGTTGACTTACAATGTTGTGTTAGTTTCAGGTGTACAGCAAACTGATTCAGTTACACATACGTATATATATATATATATATATATATATTCCTTTTCAGATTCTTTTCCCATACAAGTTATTACAAAATATTGAGTATAGTTCCCTGTGTAGAGTTTGTCTTTAATATGGCCTCTCCTTTCTGTTCTCACTGCCCTGGAGTTTCACTTCGGATCCCTGATCATCCCTGCTCGGACAGTTTCACTGCTTTTCTTAGTAATCACCCTCCCTTCAGTCACTGCCTGTTGCCAGTGTGATCATGCTGAAATGCACATTTCTTGGCAGAATATGCAAAAGACTTTGAGATCTGCTCCCTCCCTACCTACCTGGCCTCATTCACTTTATTCTTCATTAATATTGAATTATGGGACGTTTTCCCTAAGCCCTTGTGTTTTTCATCTCTCTTCCTTTGCACATGCTATTTGGATCTCTCTCCCCCATCTGATTCCCTGGGAAACTCCTATTTCACCTTCAGTCACTACTTTATCACTGTCCAGATTTTTCATCTTTTACATATTGCAAATTATGTTGTAATTGTCTTCCCACGAGATCTCTGTACCAGACAACTTCTCAAAGGAAATAGACATTTAAATCGTGGGTTCATCCCTAGCTCCTAATATAGCATCATGCAGTACTTATTGAGTGAATGTTGTTGAGTGTATTTACCCCTCACTCTTGTCACCAAGACAGTGGCTGCTGCCTCTGAAAGGGGGTTTCCTTATATCTCCCTTTAGTGATTTTTAGTTGGTCTGATTTTCTTTAAAAATAGCTTAAAACAGGGAGAAACTAGCTCTCACTAGAAAAAGTCCACTGCCCATAGAAGGCGCTGACAGATTTATGTCTTCATGACAAGGGGTTGGGCTAATTAACAGCTAATTAATTCTTAGCTTTATTGTCAGCAGCTGTTGTGAATTTTTACACTAGCTTTAGGACTATGAATTCAAATTTTGAATAATTCCAGGTTGATCAATACGAACAATGAAATCACCACCACTTTCTCTAAGAGGAAATGAGCTTCCGTTTTCAGGAGTGAAGAACAAAGGAAATGGTGAAGAGAAATCTACCCAAACAGAACTTTTTGTATATTTAAGAAATAGCACAGCTTTTAAAAATAATGCTCTGCTCTTTGAGTATAGGCTGGGAATTTTAAGCTATACACGAGCATGCTTGGCTTGGTAGTCTCTTTTTGAAGTTAAAAAAATTTGTATTTACTTAATTTAAAAAAGGTTTGAAGTATAGCTGATTTACAACATTGTGTTAGTTTCAGGTGTACAGCTTAGTGGTTCGGTTGTACATATTTATATGTACAAATCTATTTTTTTTATTCTTTTTCATTGTAGTTTATTACAAGGTATGCAGTATAGTTCCCTGTGCTATACAGTAAATCCTTGTTGTTTAAAGACTTTGTATTGAAAAGAATGAAAAAGATTATGCTGATATAGTTGAATACATTGCATTGAATGACATAGCAAGCAACCCTCTTGTGGGGGATTGATTCACTTCCTGGGGAGAGCTGGATGTTGAGAAGGGCTCAGCCAGTAGGTGGCAGCCTACACTTTGAAATGAGACTGTCTCCGTTGGCCTTGTATCAATACTCTGGATCTGCAGAGAAGCGTTTTAAATTCCACCAGAAGGGAGAATTTGAAGGATTGCAGGTTACTGACATAATATTGTGATGCCGAATACTACTTAATATTAAAAAGAAGGAACTGACTCATTAGGGACAATGCTATTTAAAAAAAAGGAAGGGAGGTAGAGCTCTTTTGTACCCCAGGTTACACAGATGAGTGTGAGTTTAGCATCACCGAACTGCGTTTCTCCTTCCTTGTCCTTTGACAGAACAAAATAAAGAGCGTGCTGGGAAATTGAAAGTAGAAGAGCGTAACCTCATAAACACATGGCATTTTTAACCTTTTCAGGGGAACAGTGGGTGGGACTGGGGGTAGTTCTAGGGGAGCAGGGGATGGGAGAGGGCCATTAAAGGCAGTTGATTTTTAGGGTAGGGTGTGATTTTATGTTGAATTCCACACATCCTTTCATTTATGTAAGTCACTGAGACGGAGTCTGCATGTCATGTACAAAACCTGCCCTCATTATTGTCATTCTCTGTATGAGAGAGTGTTTGTGTATGTTTTATTCAAATAAGACTTTGGTGTGTCAGGTTCAGGGCACGTTTTTATTTAACACTATCCTGTACTGCAGTGAATGTGGCTGGGCTGTGGTCCCCAAGGCTGTATTTTGTTCCACTTATTGGAGGAGACTCAGGTGAGAAAAGGAACAGCAGAGGATTTGCTGAATTAACCTACAGGCCTAAACGTCTGCCTTTTCATGGGATTTGATGTTTTTCCATTACTCTCTTCATTGCTGTCCACCACGACTGTGGCCTGTCGTAGCAGCTTGGGAAAACGAATATAACCACTTACTTGTTTTCTTATGTAAACATCGGAGAAATTGTAAAACCAGATACTTTATGACACTGAATTCAGGAAGGAAAACTAGGACAGGCATGTGGAGAAGGCGAGTTTTTGTCTGTAATCTGCCAATATTTGGGAGTTGACTTTGGGCCCCAGTATCCTCATCAGTAAAGTGAAAGTACACGTTTAGGTATTCTTTATGCTTTTATCTTTTTTAAAAAGAGGAACACATTTGCTTTATGCTTTGATTTCCTTTACATCTAGAGGTTTTATGAATATAACAATTGTTATGTCATCTTAGAACCGTGGGCTACATTAGGCACTTAATTTTCTCTTTCTTTTTTTTTCAATTTTATTGGAGTATAGTTGATTTATAATGTTGTGTTAGTTTCAGGTATACAGTGATTCAGTTATACATATACATATATTCATTGTTTGTCAGATTCTTTTCCCATATAGGTTATTACAGAATATTAAGTAGAGTTCCCTGCGCTATACAGTAGGTCCTTATTGGCTATCTATTTTAATATATAGTAGTGTGTTTCTTAATTTTCTCTTAAGAAATCCCTTTTCCAGTATGATAAGTTTTAAATGTGGAGGCTGAAGGCAAAATCTTTTGACAAGTCTTATACTTTCAGCAGAATTAGGAAATGAACATCTTCAACAGAAAAAGTGACCTTGCGTTATATGTTCCTCCAACAAAGAAAGGGTTACTTGAGTAATAATCATACTCTTGTATTTCGTGTCAGGTTCCACTGAATAATGGTAACCTGTGAGATGGGATTTGGCCTCTGGGCAGTTGAAACTAATTTTAGTGGGAAAAAAAAAAAAAAAAACTTGGTAAACTAATGATAGTTCTTCAGGAATAGGTTTATTTCCCCTATGGAAGTATATACATTTATGACTTCAGGGCAAATTGAATACCAGATACAGATTGTAAGATACCTAACTCTTCCATGAATTTGGAGTAAAAACAGGAATTCATAAGATGGTGTAAACTTTTTTTCTAATATGCTTAAAAAATATTTTAAAAGGCTTGAGAGTAGCTGTGTTTTTCTTTCTTCTTAAAAGTCAGTCACTTTAAATTGCTCCTGTTATTATAAGGCCCCTTTGTTTACTTAAAGTACACATGTGGGAAAACTAGTTAAAGAACATGTTAAAATGCCTTTCTTTTCATCCAGTTGAAGGAGTTACCCTCAAAAATGGGATGAAGATATTATTGGCATATACTTTATATTAGTTTCCCTTATATATTGCTTTAATGTCCTTTTGTGAATTTTCATTGCAGAAAAAAAACGGTTTTAGAATCTGCTAAAATTAGAATTGGTACAGACGGTCACTGTATTTCAATTTCTTTAAAAATCAAACTGAGTATCCTCACAGTAGGCATGTTGACCAGTGGCTTAACAAATAACATTTAAGAGAGTAAGGTATTTATTTTGTAGGGTATCAGGGCTGGAGAGAAATTGAGTATATATCTAGTCCAGCAATTCTCAACTGGGGGTGGTTTTGCTCTTCTGGGGGCATTTGGCCGTGTCTAGAGCCATTTTTGGTTGTCACAACAGGGGGTTGCCACTGGTACGCAGTGGGTAGAGGTCAGAGATGCTGATAACTATCCTTTGGTACAGAGGGCAGCCCTCCAAACAAAGAATGATCTGACCCCAAATGTCAATAGCTCTGAGGTTGAGAAACCTTGCTCTAGTTCTTCTCCACATAATGTAGAAACTGAAGTTCTGAGAGGTTAGATGTTATCAAGTTGCCCAGCGGCAAGTAGGTGAGCCAGACCCAGAAGCCAATTCTGAGCTTTTGGTACTACATTGTTTTTCCTTCTTATTTATAAATGAGCAACTCATTGATATAAAAACATGAGAAATATAAGGAATGTATAAGGAATTTTAATAAACAAAGCTCAGGGTTTTTGATTATTCATGAGGTAAGAGGCAGCTAGTCATCGATAATCCATATTAAAAAGTTTTTAACAATATTTTTTGTGACTCTTGTGAACAAGTTTTTTGATTAGTGCATTAAGTTGTTCTGAGGTGGCAGCTGGTGCTTTGACTTCTTTTTTTTCTTAGTTGATTAAATAATAAATGTTAGAGCTGCCAACAGGTGTTCTCTTTGACATTTTAAGCATCAGAGTGTAATGCCCTTAAGCCAGTTTTTCTCAACCTTATTTGGCAATGGCAGGCTTTTAAAATGATCAGATGTGAGCACCAACAGGGGCTTAGGAGATGGGCTTGGGCTAAAGTAGACCAGGAGAAATGGGAATATAGATCATTCTGGTCAGAAAGTATAAAATTGATTCATGTATCTTTTTAAACATCATAATTAAGAATTTGAAAAATGAAACTATATCAAGAACAACGTAGATTAAGAGAGAGTAAAAGGTCTCTTATTTTATATTTTCACTGTCAAGTATGACATATATCATCTGTCCATTTGATATTAGGGATGTTGTCTCTTTGTTAGCTTCCTAAATCTGGTGCTGGGTCATAAAAAAATCCTCTTCTAGACCGGTACTTTTAACAGAGGGAAAAACACAAACTTTCTTCTTCAGCATTTAGTTTTTCCTGGATTTGGATGCAGTGGACATTTTTAATTGTTTTAGTTGGGACAGCTCACATTGAAGCAAGCGATTTTTTTTTTTTTAACTTTACTTTTCATGGGTTCAGAATTGTTGCTCATTTGATTCAAGTCTAATTTTTGAATTATAAGGCTTTTCTTTTTAGATCCCAGAAATGATCAGGGGCAGAAGGGGACCAGTACAACCATTTTTACATGGGCCGTTCAGATTGCTCAATATCTGGGAATCCCTGGATTCTCCCACTCTCTTTTGTTTATCTTAAGGAAACAGGTCACAAACCCATTAAATTACAACTGAGAAAGAACTGCTCTTTCTTCTAAAAGTAGCATGGCTGGTGGCACGGCAGCTCTATGGCAGCTTAACTTTGACAGGCTTGGATATCGAGCTATTGTTGTCACTTACCTGTCTCAGGAGGTTTGAGGCTAAATGTGTAGGTTATTACATAGCTAGGCAGTCTGTGCTTCAATTCTAACTTGGAATTCCACTGGCCAGCACCTTCCATGCAGTTATAAAGTCACAGAATAATTAAATTCACGAGGAACAATGATTTTCTAGTCAAGTTGGGAGTAGCCAGTAAAAACAGCCCTGCACGGAGGACAGCATTCATCGTCATTTGCGAGATCCTTGTGGAGCGAGGCCTTCTATGTCAAGCCAGAGAGGTGGGAGCCCAGTGCTTTGTTTTCTGTTCCCATTGAGTGGAGAGTTCTCAGTTGCTTAGATTGGCAGAGGGGATGGGGGATCAGTTAGGTAAATGCTGGTGAGTGTCATGCGCTAAGGAATCACTTGGGAAACCTGTTGGACAAAAAGTTTTTGGTTTCCGACTGAGCAGCTACACCCAAAGGCAGCTTCAGCAAGGAAACGCCTGACCTTCTCCAGGGGCATCCAGTCAGCCCTCTCCCCCCGAGGGCCTCTGGCCACCAGCCAGAAGTGGTGGCATGGGGCCAGCCTTAAAATTAGCCAAAAGATTCTTTTTCTGTAGTTTTGGCTTCTGGACACTTAAGCAAAGTTGGTAATAAGAGATTTCTCCTTATCTCTGTTTCTGGGCAGGCTGCTCCTTTTAATCCTCGTCTTTTTCTCTTCTGGTTGCTGCCAGCTTGGAGTCCAGCAGAAACAAAGAAACTTGTTTCTAAGCCAAAAGGGAACACACACAAACACAGTATTACATTCTTAATTAATCAAGAGCCTGTAGACGCTGAACTTGAGCATTTTGTTCTTTAAAAAGGGAAGGTTCCTCAAAACTCAAAAGGAACCTTTGCTATCACTTTAGGAACGCGTTAGTTCGTTAATCGGATAGCGAAAGGGACACATGAACTGGCATAAGCCCATTATATCAATTCAGATCTGAATTAAACACCGATAGACATTAAAAAGCTCCACAGCGTTCGGAACAAATTCCTAAGTCCAGCTGAGTCATTTGCCTGAAGAAGGCAACTTTTCCTTTGTTAAATATTCTACAGAGTTTCTGCCCAGGGACCTTCTAGCTTTTAATTATTCTGTACATATATATCAAGGTTACAACTCTGCTCGCAGTATTTAACCTTTATACAAAAAGAGGAAACGATTAGATATCGTGACATCCAGTTATTGCACTAGCTGTGTTCTTCTAAATGGCTTCCTTCACCCCACAATCTGTTGATAGTGACTCAGGTGGGGAACCAGGAACCTCTAACCTACCCAGTCTCTCCTGATTTCTCTCAGATACTTAGAAGCAGAATTTGAGCCAAATAGTCTCAGTGAAGCGTTGCACTCACTCAGTTCTTGCCAAATTACCTTTATTTGCCTTCTGACCTAGTTCCTGCTATTTCTTTCTGCAGGCAGAAGGCAGCTCACCACGCAGCTTTAGCTCCCATTATACTTAAGGATTTCGGTAAAGCAAAATTTCAGTACAGTTTGTTCCCAGTGTTCCCAGGCTGGGCGATCCTTAGGTGATTCATTTTACTGAGGGAGCGATAGCCAAGTTACTGAAAACTCTTCCCTGGTTTAAATTTCCTGGTGGCCATGGAGTGCTGCTGTTGTCACTTATTTCCACCCCACTTCCCTTTCTCTCAGAAAAATCTCTGTGGTCCAGGGAATTATAGGATCAGAGAACAGACATGGTTCTTTGGAAGAGCTGTAGATAGGTACATGGCTTTCAGTGGGAGAAGAGTCTAACATACCAGGATTTCCTTGCCCAGTTTTATTGCTGCAGGTACCCTTCTGGTATGATTTGTGTCTGTCTGTGGACTCATGTTGGGGGGGTCTTTGTTCAACAGCAGGACCCTTTCCTCCCTAATTTCTGCAGGGCCGCTAAGGGATCAGGCCCAGTTGTTAGGCTTTGGTGTATTTTCTTTTTTCCTCTTGTGGGTCCCTCTGGTGGAGGCTTTATTTAGCAGTTAGTAACTGTATTGCCTTGCCTGTCCTCTCCTCTGTGTGTGCAGCCATAAGTGGGCTGGTGTCCAGCCTCTGGAGAACAGCCAAAGGAAGGAAATGAAGAGGCTCTGTTGATGGTGCAGTGACATGGGTCTGTGGTCCCTGACTTTGCTAACATGGTGGTATCAGGGGTGCTTGAGGCAACTTTAATCTTTACCAATTCTCCCAACCACCTCATGCGTACGTACAATCTGAGTAAAAATGATGGGCTAGCTATGAACGTGAAAGATCAAGACAAGTCATCTGCCTTTAGTCTCTAACTAGAATGCTTCTCCTATGCTCCTCCGATATAGATATTCTGGAGCCTCTGTTGCCTGGCAACTTCATCAGTTTCTTTGGGTCAGTTTTATGATTTCTGCAGAAATGGAAGGTTGCCACTCAAAATAGCCCCGGGTCAGTTCAAGCGTGTGATATGATTGCTAGGCCAGCCGTTCGCAAGTAATGAATAATGAAGGCAGCGATGGGCTGAATTACACTCAATGGAGAAAGGCTGGCACTGACTGTTACCATTGCCACATTGACTAATGGGCACAGGAAGCAGATGGTTAGTATTAATGTGTCATCCGACAAGTAGAAAAAACATCCCCCAACTTTGTCTTAGGCTGAGGCACTTCTTTAGTATTTCCTCAGATTACTCAGGTTATTTTCCTGGGTTCAGAGACCAATGCATTAGGCCCCAGAGTTTGTTGGAGACGCCATGTTAGGAGGGCTGGTGCCTTTCGGTTGTGTGTGTACGTATGTGGGGTAAGTGTCTGACGTGGGTCTCCAGACAACAACACTACTCACTGCCCAGCACTGCTACTCAGCCGCGCCTGTAGGCTACAATACTGATGCTTCCGTTTCACCCCAGACATTCTGAGTTACTGGTCTGGGGATGTGGCCGGGGTGTTGGAGTTTTCGAAGGCCCCCAGGTGATTCACATGCGCAGTCAAGTTTGAGAACTACTGTTCTAGAAGATAGTAAAAATTTTAACATATAGTTCCTGCCTTTAAGAACATCCAGTACACTTGGTAGACCAAAGCATCATCCCATGGGGAGTAAAATAACAGTTTAAGAGTGAAATAAAAATGTGAAATGATGGAAGACGTGCCCAGCAACTTTCTTCTATTTAGTCCAGAATGTAAATGACAGGGTGAATGAAACTGTGTGCTGAGAATTTTGTTGGAAAATGGTGGCCGAGACCTCTGGAAAAAGAGACAATTGGACGCAGATAGCGATATTTGTTTCCTTTCGAACTCCCACTAAAATGTCTAAGGATCTTCTTTTGTAAAGGCCTAAATCCGTAAAGATGGGGAGAATGGGATTGGAGACGACAACATGAACAAAATGTTGGAAGCTGGAAGGTCAAGGGTGTAATAAGCTTGGAAAAACAGAATCCGGAATGGGCAGCGGGGCAGCTAAGAACCAGCCTCGCTTACATCACAGAGTTACGCAAAGGCTCGGGAATTGGCAACACCAGCACCTCTGGGAATAGGAGTGAAGGGAGGTGGTGCTCCAGCATAAGGAGAATTGGTTGAAAGTCTTTTAAAGAAGACCTCAGATCTCCAGCATCCCTTCACCACCTGGCAGAATCCTGGAGGTTAATGCTCCATGGAGAGGGTAGATGTTGACCAGCTAGATGTAGGGAGGCCGGGAATGTAGTCTTTAAGGTGTGTGGATATGTGCTTGGCTAAAACTCCGGGGTTCTGTTACTGTAGAAGAAAGAGAGAATGAATATTGGGGAATAACTTGTTCTCAGTACTATGCCTATACATACAGGTATTTGCTCCATAAGTTTAATATTATTAGTAATGATGATGGTGACAACAGTAGCTACAAACTCTTAACTGTGTTTTCTACGTGCCCAACCCTGTTCTAGGAACTTTATATATATTAGTTCACTTAGTCCTCACAATTCTGTGAAATTCGTTCTGCTGTTATCCCGTTTTGCAGATGTAGACACTGAGGCCCAGAGAGGTTAAGTCACTTCTTCAAGGTTCCAGAAGCTTGAAGAACCAGGCCTGAGACCTCATCTACCCGTGAAGAAAGCTGACATTGTGATAAAGCTTCAGGAAAATTTGATTTCAAATTAATGTTGTTGAATGTACTGCTTTTGTGTTCTCTGTGAAAGAAATTATTCTAATATCTGTGCTTGAGAAGTAGAAGGGATATTGCTAGTTTTATAAAACTTCCATGTGTATACAAATTCAACTAACATTAGAATGCAAATTTAAGTTAACCTTTGAAGTCTATTTTTTGTTTAAAAAGGGTTCACATATTTTGAATCCTGTTGTAGAAGCTGGTAAATGACATAATCAAATTGGTCATTTAGGACCTAACTGTGGCCACAGCCTTGGGGAGCTGGGAGACTAAAGGCGGGGAGACCAGGAGTGGGATGATTGTTGATTACAGAGGTTCTTAAATTTTAGTACACATCAGAGTCACCTGGAAGGCTCGCCCCATCACAGGTTACCAGGTGCTATCCCCAGAGTTTCTGATTCAGTAGTTCTGAGGTGGGGCCCAAGCAATTTTACTTCTAGTGAGTTTCCAGATGCTGCTGCTGTTGGTCCGAGGACCACAGTTTGAGAACCACTGCATCTATCTGAGAGGTAATGAGAGTCTAAACCGTGGCAGTGGGGGAAAGATGGAGTCAGGAAGGGGTCAGTGAAGAATTAATCAGGGACACTTGATAGGACTTGTGATTCTTTGCAGGTGGAGGCAGATGGAGAGTAAAGGATTTAGAGCAATTGTCAGGGGTTAAATATTGAAATATTGACTGCAAAGTTTCCATTGGGTATGCAACTAGAAGGCCATTGGTGACTTGTGACCTAAAAAATAAAAGCAATTTTCATGGAAAAGTGCGGTGAGAAATAGATTAGATGACTAAAGCTTTGAGGAGGTATGATTATCCTGTAAGAGCTTATAGAATATAGATTTCTTTAATTCTGAAACATTGGATTGTACTCTGTACCATTGCTTATTTTAGCTGGCCATCTGGTTTGGACCAAACTAAAGGCTTCATCGTGTTACACATTGTGATACTTTCTGGCTTTCCCCTGACCTTTTGTTTAAAAATGGATCTGCCATTTAAAAAATATTAATCCAGTTTATTTCAAGTGAAACTCATCCTTCTGAATGTATGCATATTGGTTTTAAATCAGGGAGCAACTATTTCCCTTTCATTTCATTATGTATGGTGACTTTCAAGCTGCCTCTTGGATCCTGCTTATGGATTCTCGAAACAAGCCAGATTGAAAACTTCAGAGCTATCAAGTTCTGATGGTTCTATCTTGGGGTTTCTCTCACTACCGTTTCTACTGTGATTGACAGAGTTCACTCCCTCCTCACTTCTTTTTTTAAAAAAAATTTTAAAATTGAAGTACAGTTGACTTATAATGTGTTAGTTTCTGGCGTACAACAAGATGATTCAGTTATATAAAAACACACATTCTTTTTCATATTCTTTTCCACTATGGTTTATCACAGGATACTTAATGTAGTTCCCTGTGCTGTACAGTAGGGCCTTGTTGTTTATCCATTCCATATATAATAGTTTGCATCTGCTAATCCCAGCCTCCCACTCCATCCCTCCCTCCCCCCACCCCCCTCCCCCTTGGCAACCATAAATCTGTTCTCTATGTCTGTGAATCTGTTTCTGTTTCGTAGATAAGTTCATTTGTGTCATATTTCAGATTCCACATATAAGTGATATCATATGGTATTTGTCTTTCTCTGTCTGACTTACTTCACTTAGTATGATCATCTCTAGATCCATCCATGCTGCTGCAAATGGCATGATTTCCTTCTTTTTTATATGCCCTCCTTACTTCTGATCTGAGTGATTATAATCTTTGTCATGAGTCTGTTGTAACTCTCTTCCCTCCTCTAGTTCGTGTTATATACATCTGTGAGATTAGCTTTTCCAGAATACAGCTCTGATCACAATACTTTCTTGCTTAAAATCTTCCCCGTGTTGAATGGTAAAATCCAGTTTCCTTAGCTTGTGCTTAAGATCATAAATGGTCTGGCTTTGAATTTTCTTCCCAACTTTAGTTTTTTCCCCCATACTCTTGGCTGTGTCCACACTGCTCCCAGTTGCCCCTCTGCCTATGTGATGCTGTTTCTGCCCCTCAGAAACTCCTCCTCTGCTTCACATCTGACCTGTACCACCCCTCCCAGCTCCTCGTCCTCAGCCTTTACCACCTAGAAGTAATTTCTCTTGATTGTTCTGTCTGTTTCCATCTAGCACTGCATCGGTAACTCATATACTTTGAGTTACTTTGTCCCATGTTTTACTTATATTTACAATTCATCTTCCTATCTCCCATGAGGCCCAGAATAGTGCCAAGCATGGAAATTGGTTGAATGACGGGAGGAGTGGGCAGCCGGTTGTCATGACTCAGTGCAGATAAAGTGATGATTCATTTAACTGCCACAGCAAAAGTATTACATATCAGGAAAGACTTCTAATGGGATTTTTTTTTAAAGCTGCTGTGAGTGAGGGCTTAGGGACCTCTTTTAAGGATCGTCTGTCGACTTTGTCAGATCTCTTCTCAATCAGAAATCTTTTTTATTTAACTTAATTCTTAGTGTTTGACTGTGTCCTAGATATTTCAGTGAGCCGGCCACTACTCTGATTGTATGTGGGATGTCACTATGGCAAGCTTATTAAGTACTGCCCGGATGACACGTGTGTACATATATGTGTGGCACATATCCATGAATGTCTGTTTTACCTGAGATTAATACGGTGAGCATCTGTGTTTTCCCGCACAGTGGTTATTAGAGGGATTCATGGGTTCACTACTCTGCTTAATGATCTATACCAGTTATTTTCTACTTTTTGGTATATTCCATTGATGTTTTCTGATTCTGCTTTATTATCGTTGAAGTATGAACTAGAAAAGTGCTGTACACAAGTACTTAGATTGTAGAAGTGATGCGCAGGTTTTGTTCATAATCATTGATTTTAGAGGAAAAAATATCTAGAGCTAGCAGAAGAAATGATAACGCCATGGGTTATAAAAATTATTAAATATTTCAGATTTAGAAGAGAATGGTATCATTGAATCTTCAAAACTAACTTCTTTTTGGCTGAACATCAATCATTTGGGGCTTTTAAACTGTATTACTTTGGGGACCATATTAAGGATTGTAATTATGGTATCCGTGTTTAGCTCTGCCTGTATGTGGACCTTGAATTATTTCTCTAGCCCTGTGACTCACAGATACTTTAAAAAGAGCTGATAGAGTTAGTGAATGTTGTTTATTTTCTGGTTAAAACTGGTCCTTCATTCTCTTGAGCTTTATTTTATTAATAGCTCTTCAGTTCGGACTTAGAATTGGTTTAGTGTCGACTTTCTCCTATTTACAAAGGGGAAAGTTCATTTATTTTTTTGTGCTTCTTTGTCATGCTGTTCCCTTTGCTTCTGAGAAAAGGGCACCGACCTATTTAGATAGGGACCTTTAGGCTATTTATAAAGCAAGGCAGGTTAATTGAAATTGAAAGCTCGGTAATGTCCTCCTCGGTGAATGACGCACATGGATGATGTCACGTGCTGTGTGCCCTTCTAGGCAGGAATCAGCTGGAGGAATTTGTGTGCTTTGAGCTCTGGTGTTGACGTAGGTGCTGGGTACGGATATGTTTTAGGAAACATCTCATTTCCATATAAATGAAGGAAGATTAAAACAATTTTTTTTTAGATGGCTTGCCCTGAAATTCCAGCTGGTATCACAAGGATGATGAAAATATTTCTTTTGACGATCTGGAAAAACAGCTTTGGTTGTATTCAAGCACAGTGAAGTCATCACAGGTTTATTCCGAAATACTTACTGTATTCATTTATTGGAATCTGTTTATTCCAGCATCAGCTGTGTGTATGTTTATTTGAAAAAACGTTTTTAGTGTGTATTTCTCTAAATAACACTCTAGACTCTGAATAAATTTTAGGTAGCTTCACTTAATAAATTTGTATAGTTTCATCAGTAAATGTGTCGATTTGATTACAATAAAAGGTAGAACCCAATAGGTCATCTTCTTTCTTACGTGATGAAACTGCGGTTCCTCTTTTGAGACACAGTAAAAGATCAGTTTGACTGAGATGCGTTTTTGTGTTTTTCTTTCCAAGTGTCACTTAAAGGACAGTCTAACTTAAGCTTAGATAGTTGTATAGTACATATCCCCTAAAACCCAAGCATTCAGATTACATTTGTTTAAATTCAGTTTTGTGTACGACAAGGTGATTTTGTAAGTGGGAATTCTGTCTCCTTAACTCACATTGATCATGCTCAGAAACAAAATTTCAGCTTATGCACAAGTGTTAAAATACCAGTGGTTGATATATTACTAGCTATACTTGGTCTCCTGTGGGCCCGTAGCCCCCATCAGAGTCAGTGTTGGGTGATTCCTGCAGATGCCCGGGGCTCTGGGGTGCTGAGTTGGTTCCGTTCTGCCAGGGTCATACGGTTACCTTTGTGGTTCATTGTGTATAAGGGTCTTACTCAAATGCCTGGTGAACAGCACATAGTTCAGGACCAGACATCGGTTTGCTCACATCCCGTCAGTGGGGTGGTGTGGAGCCACGGCTTCCAAGTGGACGTCTGCTTAAATAGGACTGCAGTCTGTTAGAATCAACTGGCCCTCGTTTCCAAGCAGTGCGTTGGAAGGCTATGGGCCCCTCGGACTCAGTCTTTGCCCTGCACCACCTCCAGGCCTCTGCACCTACACAGCTGCAGCCGTAGAGCATTTGTTCCTCAATCCAGGAGTTGCCCTTGGTTGTCAACCCTTCATTCTCACTCCTGGGATATCTTTTTTGTGGTTGCTGTTATTTTTTAATTGAAATGTAGTTGATATAATACGGTATTATGTTAGTTTCAGTTGTACTACATAGCGATTTGACATTTGCATGCATTATGCAATGATCACCACGACAGGTCTAGTGACCATCTGTACTCCTGGGCTATCTCTTGCGGAAGGTTAGCAGTGGCTGGGCATGTGTAGCCCTCCTCCGCCCGGTGGTAAACCTTGATCTTTGGATGAAGGTGTGTGCTACTCTCCTGCTGTACCTGTCCGTGGTCCTACTAATGGAACAAGGTTTTGGTTCATTGTTGAGAATTGCTTGTCACGACCCTGCCGCTATGACTGACCTTGCTTCCCTGTCCCACCCCAGCCTTCACCCCAGGTGGAGAGAGTACTCATTGTGGAGTGACTCAGCCTGCCCTTGACGTCTGCTAGCTGGGCTGCTGCGCTGAGTGGGCTCCTCCAGATGGTCGGGGGTCTTGAAGACTTCTTATGGTCCCCAGTACCTCTCAGTGCCAAGCCTCAGGGCTTCTCAACTAACAACACTTAAATCCCTTTGATTCTGTAGTGTCGCTCAAACCCTTTCTTCATTTTATTTTCATTACCACTATCCTGATAATACTTTACATTCTTATAATACCTTATGATTTGCAAAACACTTATATATGCCTTATCTTATTTGATCCTGGTTGGTAGGCAGGTTATTTATTTATTTATTTATTTTTTAAATGAGGATACTTCTGTCTCTTTTGCTGGAATTTTCTTCTTTTTTTTTTTTTTAAAGAGCTCCTGACTTATTTATTTATTTATTTATTTATTTATTTAATTTTTTTGGCTGTGTTGGGTCTTTGTTTCTGTGCGAGGGCTTTCTCTGGTTGTGGCAAGAGGGGGCCACTCTTCATCGTGGTGCACGGGCCTTTCACTGTCGCGGCCTCTCTTGTTGCGGGGCACAGGCTCCAGACCCGCAGGCTCAGTAGTTGTGGCTCACGGGCCTAGTTGCTCCGCGGCATGTGGGATCTTCCCAGACCAGGGCTCGAACCCGTGTCCCCTGCATTGGCAGGCAGATTCTCAACCACTGCGCCACCAGGGAAGCTCTATTTTTTTTTTTTTAATAATTTTATTTACTCTTTTGGCTGCGTTGGGTCTTCGTTGTTGTGTGTGGGCTTTCTCTAGTTTCGGCGAGCGGGCGCTACTCTTCATTGAGGTGCACGGGCTTCTCATTTTGGTGGCTTCTCCTGTTGCAGAGCATGGGCTCTAGGCGTGTGGGCTTCTGTAGTTGCAGCACACGGGCTCAGTAGTTGCGGCATGTGGGCCCTAGAGCGCACGGGCTTCAGGAGTTGCGGCGCATGGGCTCAGTAGTTGCGGCATGCGGTCTCTAGGATGAGTGGGCTTCAGTAGTTGTGGCATGCAGGCTCAGTAGTTGTGGGTTGCAGGCTCAGTAGTTGTGGCTCGCAGGCTCTAGAGCACAGGCTCAGTAGTTGTGGCGCACGGGCTTAGTTGCTTTGTGGCATGTGAATCTTCCCAGACCAGGGATTGAACCCGTGTCCCCTGCATTGGCAGGCAGATTCTTAACCACTGTGTCACCAGGGAAGTCCAGGTTAGTTATTTTTATCCTAATTTTATGAATGAAGAAACTGAAGCCCAATCCAATATCACACAGATGGAAAGTGGTGGAACCACATCTAAACCCGTGAGTTCTGACTTGGAGTCCACGCTTTTAACCGTCACGCTAACTAGTGTATATACCCCAGACTTCCCATCTTTATCTCCCACTACTCTTTCTAAATCCATTTGTACTTCAGCTGCCTTGATTCACTTCCCAACTCTGAATTTGCACTTTATTTCTTGCCTCTGTGCCTTTGGTCACACTATTCCTTCTTCTATCTGTGCCTATTGAAATTCCGCCCATTTTTTCAGAGTCCAATTCCAGTGTGTTCTCCTTCGTGAAACTTTGCATGATTCCTCCAAGCCTGAAAGAATCTCTCCTTCCCCCTCCTCTAATAGCATTTTATTTTTACATCACTCTCTTGTATCATAGTTATTTATATTTGACTTCTCTCCTTATTACATTGTAAGTTGTTTGAATATTTAAAAGTGTAACATTGTTTAAATGGTATATTATCTCTGTCATTTGTAGCATCCAATTACAGTGCCTTGTATATGGTCAGGTACATATTGGGTAAATATTTATTCCACTGGGTAAAAAACATTATATCAAACAATATTTTTCACTGGGTCAGAGTTAAAGCTCTGATGGTGTCAGAAGGATGCAGGGCTTGATATTATTTCTTGCTACATCCATCTAATAAGCTTAGAGAGGTGAGAAAGGGAGGGTGGGAGAGAGGTGCAAGAGGGAGGAGATATGGGGATATATGTATATGTATAGCTGATTCATTTTGTTATACAGCAGAAACTAACACACCATTGTAAAGCAATTATACTCCAACAAAGATGTAAAAAAAAAAAAGGTGTACTTGAGATATCCCACTCTCTTAATATATCCTCAGTTTATCCTATGTCTTAGGATACAACTCATTTGTTAAAGATCTTATCTAACTTGCAACAAATTGAGCACTTTGTTCATCTTTAAAAAAATTTTTTTTAATTGAAGTATAGTTGATTTACAATGTTGTGTTAATTACTGCTGTACAGCAAAGTGATTGTTACACACACACACATATATATATATATATATATATATATATATATATTCTTTTTTAAAATATTCTTTTCCATTATGGTTTATCTTAACATTTTATTCCAATGTTCCATATTTTTAGTAACCTCCAATCTGATAATTGCTAAGAGTAATTGCATTTCTTGGCAAACAAAAGAAGATCCAACTTCTAAGTCCCCAAATAATTTTATTTTACCCTTTAAGATTTCTTTATAATTCATTAAAAGTAAAAAAAACTCTTTAAAATTTATGCCCAACTTCTAAGAGTGTAGCAAGCAGGAAATATTGAACTTAATTTTTTTGAATAACTCTTATCATAATTATGATCATGTAAACTGTGAAGTTGACATAGTCATTTGGAGATACTCAGTTGAATCTGAACTGATGTGAGGACTTTACCTGAAATTTCCCTTATATCTAATAGCTTCCCTTTCTCTCCACCCCTTTTCCTATAAGATGGATGATGTAAAGACTACTTGACACTTTACTATTAGTAACATCTTAGTTTTATACCCAAGTTTGGAGATTTTATACTGCCTTTTCAGGATAGAAACATGTATACATTTATGCAGAGTGATAGTACTATATTGCAATGCAATTAATTGTTGAATCAAAGTTTGAAGCACTTCTTTTTTTTTAAAGAGTTTTTTTTTGATGTGGACCATTTTTAAAGTCTTTATTGAATTAGTTACAATATTGCTTCTGTTTTATGTTTTGGTTTTTTGGCCGAGAGGCATGTGGGATCTTACCTCCCCGACCAGAGATCGAACCCTCACCCCCTGCATTGGAAGGCTAAGTCTTAACCACTGGACTGCCAGGGAAGTCCCTGAAGCACCTCTTTTAAAAGTTCTTTTAAGGAAATTCTCAAGTGTTTTCTTGACCATTTTTAAAATCACTGTTTTAAAGATGCTTTTAATTTTACTTTGTTGTTGGTAAGTAGATTACGTACTGTGAAGGCTTAAACCAACTATCTTATTTGCTTTAGTTTTTGGAGAAACATCTGAGGGAATTTCAGGACACTGTTCATAAAGAATTTTTACATTCAGATTAAATGTTCAGAATTATTTTGCATCCGTGACTGTGGTGCCAGATAATTAAGGTCTAATTTGATATATTTTAGCATTGATGAGTTGAGTAGTTTGCAGTAGCCAATTTAGGAAAGAAACTTCTCCAGTAGAATGGAGCAAGTCTTGATAAAGGAAACAAGGCCACACTTAAATCAAAGCTCAGTTTCCTTATTTGAAGATGTGGGGCTGGTGGGAAGATCTTCAGTAGTACTAGGATTTTGTGCTTCTGTAATTTGTTTTTCTGCTTGCTGTCCTTTCATACCCAACCATAATTTTTACATGATCCTTAAGTTATTTCACAGATTCTCTACCTAGTTTTCGCTTTTGATTTAAAGAACATATTTTCCCCCTGTGGAATTCCTTATAGGTATACCTTTGAACTTTTTTCCTCCAGTAGATAATAAGAGTGTTCCTATATGCCCTTCCATTTAAATGAAGATTTCTAAATTAAAGATTAATTTACCCCATGATAAGTTTTTTTCTAATGATAGTGCTTTTAAACAATTGCCGTACTCTCCTTGGGTAATTTATTTTAAAAACCATTTCTTTTTCAATGTATTCCTAAGTAGAGTTTTTCTTCTAAACTTGAACAGTGGAATTATTTTTTTTTAAAAATTATTTATTTATTTATTTATGGCTGTGTTGGGTCTTCGTTTCTGTGCGAGGGCTTTCTCTAGTTGTGGCAAGTGGGGGCCACTCTTCATCGCGGTGCGCGGGCCTCTCACTATCGCGGCCTCTCTTGTTGCGGAGCACGGGCTACAGACGCGCAGGCTCAGTAGTTGTGGCTCACGGGTCTAGTCACTCCGCGGCATGTGGGATCTTCCCAGACCAGGGCTCGAACCCGTGTCCCCTGCATTGGCAGGCAGATTCTCAACCACTGCGCCACCAGGGAAGCCCAGTGGAATTATTTTATTTGATATTTTCCTAAGACTTTTTTTTAAAGATTTTTTTATTATTTATTTATCTATTTTATTTTTATTTTTGGCTGCATCGGGTCTTAGTTGTGGCACATGGGGGATCTTTGCTGAGGCACGCTGGCTCTTCGTTGTGGTGTGTGGGCTTCTCTCTAGTTGGAGCATGTGGGTTTTCTCTCTCTAGTTGTGGTGCACAGGCTCCAGGGCACATGGCCTCTGCAGTTGTGGTGCGTGGGTTCCAGAGCGTGTAGTTTGCGGCAGGCGGGCCCTAGTTGAGGCGTGCACACTCAGTAGTCGTGGCACACGGGCCCAGCCGCCCCACGGCATGTGGGATCTTAGTTCCCTGACCAGGGATCGAACCCGCGTCCCCTGCACCGTGAGGTAGATTCTTTACCACTGGACCACTAGGGAAGTCCCTTCCTAGGATATTTTTTCTCTAACTTGTGTTAGCTAACTATTCTGGGAGTTTTCACATTTTCAGTGAGATTTAAAATTTGAGGGTTTTAATATCAGTGATAATCTTAAAAACATAATATAAGCATATCATCTGGATCACTTGCCATGTAATCAAATATTGCCATGTGATAAATTGGTGTTTGTGCTATGTGAAGGCCAGCTACTTCACAGTGTCTGAAGTCTATGAAGCATTCACTGAAATTCAAATGACAAACTGTTCTAATAGCATCCCTGCATGCCATACCCAGTGGAACCAAAATTATAGCAATAACGTGTTCAAGTTACAGACAGATGAATTTAATAGATTCCATTTAACTTTCAGCCATTCATTAATAGTCAGTATATCAGTAAGTACACACTGAAGAATTTTCTATACCCGATTCCAGCAATAATTGAATAGATACGCATTTAATGAGGATTTCAACATGGTTGTGATACCAACTTTATCTGGATGTAACTTCCTTAAAATTAGCATTCAAGGAATGCCGTGGGTATTTTTTTTAGTATAAGGTCTGATTATCCTCAATTGTCAAAGAAAGCCATGAGGTTACGTATACTATTTTGTACAGTGAATTTAAGTGAAAAGGCATTTTTTTTTCATTAGAATGATTAATTTAAGAAAATCAGAAGGATTATAGATAGAATCCTATCTGAAGCTACATTGCTACAGCAGAAAACCATTATTTGTTATACTCCGTTTTTGCTGTTAACTTGAATTTAATTGGTTATGCAGTGTTTTTTTTTTGTATTTAAAAGTTTGCTTTGCCTTTATCTTTTTATCAGGGTAATAAATGCTGAGTTTAATTTTGTATAAATTAAAATATATTATAATTGATTTAAGTTGACATTAGGAATGCAGAGTATATTTTTCCTTTAAAAGTTGTCCATCTAATACTTGGTTTGAGAAGTCCTGGTCTATGATACTGAACATTATTGTATCATAATTATAGTGGCTAACCCCAACCAGATGTTTCCTATTTCAGTTTCTATTAGATGATTTTATAATTTCCCCTGATTTTGACTATCATTTCTTATTTTAATGTTATTTTGGTCATTCGTTTTTCTCATTCATTCATCTGTTGAACAGATATTTTTAAAATGTTGTATGTCAAGGACTATTTAAGGTACTAGAGATGATTGAAGATAGTTCTCCTCTGTATGCCTGGGTGAGTCTATGCTCTCTCTTCTCTGTCACATTTTCCCATTATTTAAATGAAAAATGTCATGTATGTATTACTACATTTTCAAGTAAACTACTATCTGCCTTGCTGTCATATCTATATGTTTTGAGCACTTGGTGGGACATTACTACATCCTGATTGTCATAGGCTAAGTGCCTTTTCAGCCCAAGCTTGATGGGCCTTTTAAGTCTGTTCATTCAAGTAAAACTATTGAATGACTACTAAATTCAAGGCATTGTGCTAGGTACTATTGAGTGTTCAAAGATGAGTGAGATGTAATCTGTATTCTCAGTAGAGGAGCTCACAAATTCTAATCCGGTCATTGAATCCTCAGAACTGATTTGGGCTTTGCTGGATCTGGACATTGTTGGTTCTGCACCTAGAGTTGTAGACTCATTGGTTAGAGTGGGCCCTCCTGCATTTCATCTATCCATTCATTCAATAAGCATTTACTAAGCACATTTGCTCTTGGTTGATTTTTATCCTCTTTAATTTTTCTGTCTTATCTATTTTAATAACCCAGATCTCTTTCCTAGGAGTATTCAGAGTAATAAATGTAGAATCTATAGAACAAAACTCACAAATAGCACTTTCTAGCTCTTGTTGCCTGGAGGCTACAGTTTGGAGAATGTTACTGTAAGATCATTGTAAGTAGAGGTAAACTTACTAAATCTGGAGGCCTTGGAACCTGGCATCTTCTGGAACCATAAATATAGTGCTACTTTCCAGGGAAAGCAGGATTAATCAGAAGATAGGGGCTGATTATTAATCATCTATATTCCCATTTTACTGTTAATTTACAGGATTAATTAATCAGACTGTCCAGAGTGATGCAGGTCCAAGGATGGCCTTGGCCAACCTGTGGGATGTCTGGAGTCGTAATGACCCTTTTGAGTTGTCCGTAGGTGGGCTGAAATGACCAGGCCTTTATACTCTCACGCTGACCAATCATTGGATGTTGGCCACCGAGCATGACCTTGAGCTTGGAGGTCAGTGTAGTTGAGGCCGAGAGCACTCTCAGCAACCGGGGCTGCAAGTTCTTCATGGACTGGGGAGCTGGGCTGCATGCGTCAGAGTGCCCACCCCAGGCAGTAGACCGTGACCGCTACCTTGATGGTAGGAGTGCCTATTCAACTCACTTTTTTGTTTTTCTAGTTATGGGTCATGAGTAGCCAAATTTAGTATGCTAACATATGGCAGATTAGTTATGGCCTAGGTGGTTTATATTTCCCCTATTACTTTATACACTTTATAGACTTTCCACCTAAGTATTAATATTCCTTACCTCCAGTAATAAGTCTTGGTTTACTGAGGACAATCCTGTTTTCCTGGGACTGCTCAGTTTAGGCCTGTTGATCAAGTAACATCTGTTCATTATTTTTGGTATCCCAATACTCCCAGACATATTTCAGTTTGGAAGTTAACTTGTATGCTCGTCTTACCTAGTGTGTTTAGAAACATTTATTTGCATATTTATCTTCTAAATGTCTATCTGGCCTGTTTATCTAATGAATGCAATGTTCTGTTCTTTTCTACCTCTTATTTTAAGAATAGAAGTGATCTGGATTAACTTTGTATTTTTGCTTTATTTGACCCTCAAACAAATGCTTTTCATCTTTATTAAATTCTTCACCAGCAAACTTTATATCACAACATATTCCAGACAGTGTGTGACTAAAATTACTGGGATATATTACCTGCCCTGTTAAAATTGTGTCTATAATGACATTTATTTCCCGTGTTTTGTATCTTAGTCACAAATGTTTATGTCCTTGTTTATCTTTCTGCTCAGGGAATCTGGGACTTGAGCGCTTTCTCTGATGGAGTTGATCTTTTTTCTGGAAGGATGTTCTGACCTATTCAGATTTGTGTCCTAAGGAAATCCTAGTTCCTTCGATAGAGATTGGCAGTTTTAGAGCTGCCTTTTCAGACATTTTTATTGGGAAAAATTTAATTTTACCCCAGGTGGATTTAATAACTTACAGGACCACTTTATTCACAAGGAAAACTCTAATTTAAAACTAGTTATGCGTGCCAAAAAATGTGTAGGCATTGAAGATACTGAGATCTTCAATTTTCTTAACCTACCAGGCGGTAATTTGTTGTCACCTTAAACCACGCTGCCGCTTTTTCCTAAGTGTTGTTTCTTTGCACTCTTTTCACTGTTTCTGGTCCACAGTTGTGGCCTAGATGTTGTCATAGGGAACGGGGTTCACTGGTGGACTCAGTTTGCCCATCTGTGATTCTTTGGCCAGAGAAGTCAACTGCTGGTGATGTTTGGCATCATTTAGTGGATGATGTCTTTAACAGATAGTACGCTGCCAGTGGTGTCAAACTTCTCATCACGTTCCCTTTACAGAAGAAAAACTGCTAGAAAGTGGTGGTATGACTTTATACTTAATCTTTAACAAATGAAAAGTTGGAGTCAGTTATTTAAATGATACCACCTACACTTGTGCATTCTACACATGTTTTTATTGACTCAGGGGATCATGGAGTTACACAAAGATATTAGCCCAAAACTTAAGGAAAGTTACCAAAATATAAGAAAGTGGCATGTTGTATGAATATCTTTTATTTTTTAAATTTTTTTATTTTTTAAATTGAAGTATAGTTGATTTACAAAGTTGTGTTGGTTTCTAGTGTATGTCAAAGTGATTCAGTGACACACATATATATATATATATTCTTTTTCATATTCTTTTCCATTATGGTTTATTACAGGATATTGAATATAGCTCCCTGTGCTATACAGTAAGACCTTGTTGTTTATCCATTCTCTATATAATAGTTTGCATCTGCTAACCCCAAATTCTGAATCCAACCCTCCCCCTACCCCCACTTGGCAACCACAAGTCTGTTCTCTATGTCTGTGAGTCTGTTTCTGTTTTGTAGTTAAGTTCATTTGTGTCTTAGTTTAGATTCCACATATAAGTGATATCATATGGTATTTGTTTTTCTCTTTCTGACTTCACTTAGTATGATAATCTCTAGGTCCATCCATGTTGCTGCAAATGAATATCTCCTATTCTTATTATCTGTATTATCAATAACCATAAGTTTATCTGAAATGTTAATCTTAATCAGTTGTCTTAAATTGAAAAAGAAGTAATTCAGGTTATTATTTATTCTTTTCTGACCCAGTCAAGGCTGTTGGTCATTGAAGAACTTTTAGTAACTGCAGTCCCACCATCATCTCAATTGGACGCCTCCCCAGCTCTGATGTCTACCTTGAACCTCCCCAGCCCACTGCATCTAGTGCTTTGACTCCAGCAGTCCTTTGACCTTATTGATTCTTAAAATCCATGAATCCCACCACCCTGTCACTGACTCTTACTCCCCCGACGACTTTTCTTCTCTTTATACCCAGTTTAAATTCCATGCCATGATTTGCTTGGCAAAATCCAATGCTAGTTAAATCCATCTCTGTCTGAATCCTAAATCCTGGGCTGAATATTGCTGGAACAAAACATGTCATCTTGCCAACTGACCTCACTTTCCGTTCAAGGCTAGTGATCTCCACAGCCCACTCATGCTGCATGTTCCTGCTTCATTCACTCTTCCATTTTCCCGGATGACTATTTCATACACTCTTTTCTCAACACTGCCTCCCCTGTCCTTACCCTTAGCTAATAATCTAGTTTCACATTTTACTAAGAAGATAGATGCAGCAAACATAGAACTTCGGCAGGCTCTTTCCACTGCATCTATCTGTGTACCAGCATCAGTGCCCGCAAATGCTTTCCTCCTGCACTCTGAATGAACGTCAGGGTTCTTGTCACCTCTCCACACCAGACCCCTGCCTCTGTCACCTTCGCAAACACGTGGTTCCAATCGTTCTTCCTTCTCTCCATTTCATTAATCTTCTCAATCATCAATGTCCCCCTCTCTATTGATCACTTCTATCAGCCTGCAAATATCCTGTTATTTCTTCCATCTTAAAATAATCCCTCTATTGATTCCATATTCCTCTCCAGCTAGTTGTTGTTCCTTTTCTCTTCTTTCCTTTACAGCAAAATTTCTCCAAGTAATTGTCATTATTTCTTGTCTCCAGTTTCTCTTCTCCCATCCCTCTTGAATTAGACATTTGTTTTCTCCCTCCCTCCCGCGTGGCAGACACTGTTATGTCTGGGTCACCGGTTAGAAATTCCTCAGCCCTCATCTCACTTTCAACTGGCACGGGTTGGTCTTAGAATCACTTGCTTCATTTGACTTCTAGGCCAGCACGTTCTACTATTTTTCCTCCAAACTCTGGCTTTTTTTCGTTCTCAACTTTGCTGATTATTTTTCATGTCTTTTTAACACTGGGTCTCTCTGTAGGTACCCATTTAAATGTACTTGGGAATCTCATCCAATCACATTTTTTTTTAATGCAATCTTCATGCTGAAGACTTTCAACTCATATATCCAACAGCCTAATGAGTGGCTTTACCTTGATGTCTGAAGGCATCTCAAATGTAACATCTCCACAACCGGGCTCCTGGTTTCTCATGCCAACATGCTGCTTACTAGTTTTCCCTTCCTTGGGCAGTGGTAACTCTCTCCTCAGGCTACTCAAGCCAAAAGCCACTGAATCATCCTTAGCGTTTCTCTGACGCATACTCCACGTCCCTTTCCTCAGTAAATCCTTCTGACGCTGTCTTTAGACTATATCTGGGGGCTCACACCTTTTCTGCCGTTCCATATTATCATCTCTTACTGGGATGATTGCAGCATCCTGTCATCAGTCTTGCTGTGTCCACATTCGCCTATTTACAGGCTGTTCACCAAATACCAGCCAGAGGGATCCTGCTGAAATGCAACTTGGAGGATGGCATGACTTTGCTCCATGGCTTCCCATCTCACTCACCTACTTACTGACTCACTCATTCTCACAGTCAAACTCAGACTGTTTACAGTGACCCCCCCCCGCAAGACCCCATCTGACCTGTGCCACTGCCCCAGCCCATCCTTTTAACTCTTCAGCTTTTTCTCTTACCACTATTTCTCTTACTCCATACCAGGCACTCTGGTCTTCGTACCTTTCCTCTGAAGTGCTAAACATATTTATACCCCAGGACTTTTGCACTTGCTGGTCCCTCTGTCCAGAACACTGATGCCCTGGGATGTACTCACAGTACATTTCCTCACTTCCTTCAACCCTTCCTTTAAATGTCACCTGTCAGTGGTGCCTCCCCTATCTCCCTGTTTAAAACCACAGGAGTTCCACTTCCTCTCCCCTGATCACTTACTCCCTGCTTTACTGCTTTACTGTTCTCTGCAGCTCTTGTCATCATCTAATACGCTATGTATTTTACTCATTTATTTTGTTTTTATTGTCTGTTTTCCCTGACCAGAATCTAAGTCCCATGAGGATAGGATTTTTTTTTGGTTTTCTTTGCTGCTGTATCCTCCTCATCTAGAATAGCATCTAGACAATATTAGGTACTTTGTAAAAATTTGAATACATGTATGAATTATTTTTGTCTTTTCAGTATCATGATTGGTCTGTTACAGATATGAAACTGAGCCATAGGCAGTTTAGTAACTTGTGGTGATAGCACTTAAACCCAGATCTGTCTTAACTCATAGCGTAATCCCTGTATGTATTAATCCACCCATTGGGATACTATGTGTATGAACTTTATGTTAGGTTAATTGCATTCTAAAGTAAAGGAAGTTATCAGTATTGTGCATTTTATTTGTACTCTTACCCTCAATCATGACCTGTTTGGGAGAAAATAGAAACAGATTTTAAAAAATTTTATACTTGCTTTTCTTCTTTTTATATGTTTTTTTTTTTTTTCAGAAACAGATTTTTATTATTTAGTTCATATTGAAGCAGTTTCTGTTAGAGCATAGAAACTTGTTGGCGAGAGCTGTTAAACAGTTTCCTCAAACTGTTTTGGAGTAAGAGTTCTGAGAAACTCAACTTTTGCCTTCTAGCAGCAAAAAGGGCTATGTTTATTGAGATGAAAAATATCTGAATCCGGGCACTTGATGTAGCAAAGAATAGATAGGAACCCTGCTCATCTGGTTACGGTGCTTCCGGTATTCAGAGACGTGGATTCCACAGGTGGCAGCTGGAATCTGTGTTCATCTTCTACCAGTGAATTGTTCTTGGTCTAATGGAAGTGTAGATCTTCAGCAGTTATCAAGCTACTTGCAGTCAGATAGGAAACTGATGAGGGATGGAGGTCACAATTTCAGAAGATAGTCCCAGACCATGATGACAAACTGCAGGATGTGTCTAGTCGGCATTTCCCAGCACTCACCCCATTTGTGGTTCATGGTCAAAGGAATGATTGAGCTGAAAGTGAGTTCTGTGCAATAGGAAGAACTGGTATCCTTGGATTATGGAAATGAAACACGAAGCCCGATTGGTCCCCAGATTTTTCATCCTCTGGCCAGACTGTGGCCACTGCTTGTGTCCATCCAGCTCCCTGAAATGAGAATTTTTCATGAAATGCTGATACTGGCTGAGAGGTGGTAAAATTTCAGGTGAGAATTGAGTTGTATGCTAATAACATATCCTGCGGATTAATGGAAAACCTAAGGTGTTTATCAAGATGCTTTCATTGGAAGAGTGTCTAAAAGTCTTCAGTGGGTACCGCTGACATCTCTGATCAGCCCGGTGGGTCCCAACTCTTGTCATCTGCGGCAGGCACGGGGTCAGCCGAGGGTTTGAGCAGAGTGCATGCACAGATTTTGGGGTGCCCCCATGGAGTGCCCTGTTTTGAGGGACTTAGTGTCTCAGGTTCCAGCCACTGGCAGCCCCAGACTCCATTCCCTGACACCTCAGGTCAACAGGACTGGGTCTGTGTGTCTGAGTTCTAGCTGTCGCATGTCAGCCTGGGGAGTCCCCCCTGGGAACAAGCCTGATAAAGGTGGGGCCCGTCCTGCATGTGCTTCCTTTCTTTCAAGGGTCAAGTCTTCTTCTGTTCAGACCTGCTTTTTGGTTCTCTGACACCTTTAAGTAGTTGTTTGTTATATTCTGTCCAGATTTGTAATCATTAGATGTGGGAGGGCTAGTATGACAAAAGCTACTCTGCCATTACCGAAATGGGAACTTCAGTAAGTTGTGACACATAGTTTCTTCATTATCATTCAGTTCAAAATACTTTCTAATTTCCCTTATAATTTCTTCTCTGAGACATGGGTTATTTAGACGTATATTTAAACTTTTTTTCTAACACAAGGCTTAAAAAAATTTTTTTTGAGGCATAACTGACATATTAGTTTTAGATGCACAACATAAGTTGGTATTTGTATACTTTGTGAAATGATCACCACAATAAGTCTAGTTAACCTCTGTCACCTCACATAGTTAAAAAATTTTTTCTTGTGATGAGAACTTTTAAGATCTACTCTCTTAGAAACTTTCAACTATGCAATACAGCATTATTAACCATAGCCACCGTGCTGTACATTACATGACTTATTTGTTTTGTAACTGGAAGTTTGTAGCTTTTGACCACCTTCACCCATTCCCCAACCCTCCACCCCACTTCTGGCAACCACCAACCTGTTCTCTGTACCTATGAGCCTGGTGTTTTGGTTTTATTTCTTTTTTTTTTTTTCCAGATTATACATATGAGTAAAATCACACGGTATTTGTCTTTCTCGGTCTGACTTATTTCACTTAGCATAATACCCTTTAGGGTATTATCCACGTTGTTGCAAATGGCAAGATTTCATTCTTTGTTATGGCTGAGTAATATTCCATGTGTGTGTGTGTGTGTGTGTGTGTGTGTGTGTGTATGTGTGTCTATCTATCTATGTATCTATCTATCTATCTATCACATCTTCTTTATCCATTCATCCATTGATGGACACTCAAGTTGCTTCCTCCATATCTTGGCTGTTGCAAATAATGCTGCAGTGAACATGGGAGGTGCAGATTTTTTTTTAAAACCTTACTATTGATTTCTAGCTTAATTCCACCATGGTCTGAGAATACACTCTGTAGGATTTTAATCCTCTGGAAGTTGTTGATTGGATATATAGCCCACTCTGTGGTCAGTTAGTGTCAGTGTTCTCTGTTTACTTGAAAAGAATTTGTATTCTTAGCTCTTGGGTGTAGTATGTCAATTAGGTTATGTTTGTTAATCATGTTCAAATGTTCAATAGTTTTTAACTTTTTATTTTGGTGTGCTTTTTCTGTCAGTGAGACTGGTACATGAAAATCTCGTACTATATTGGGAATTTTATCTATTTATCCTTTTAATTCTGTTAATTTTTTCTATTTATTTGGAGCTTGTGTATTAGATGACTATAAATTTGGAATTATGTCCTCCTTATGAATTGAACCCTTTAACAGTATGAATTTTCCCTCTTTATCTCTGGTAATGCCTTTTCCCTTAAAGTCTACTTTGTCTGCTATTAATGTAGTGACATCAACTTCTTTTGGTTAGGTTTTCCATTGTGTGTTTTTTCCTTCCTTTTCTTTCTTTACATTTATCTTTATCGTTTGAGTGTTTGTTTGTTTGTTTTTTTTAAGTAGTTAGGTTTTGCTTTCTTGTATCCCAGTGTGACAGTCTTTCTTTTAATTAGGATATTTAGATTACTTAGAGTTAATATAATTACTACGTTTGCATTGAAACCAACCATCATACTATTTCTTTTCTGTTTCATCCACGTGTTCTATGCTTTTTTCTTCTATCTCACCATTATTAACTCAGTGAATTTTCAGTTGTATTGTGCATTACATTACTCTCATTTGTCACATTGAGATGACTTTCATTTCTTTTGTAGGTAAAGATAGAGTTTTTAATACCCCATTGTGTGAACAAGGAATTGTTGGATTTGGAATTGGAATTGCAGTCACTGGTGCTACCGCCATTGCAGAAATTCAGTTTGCAGATTATATTTTCCCTGCTTTTGATCAGGTAAGAAGATTGCATTTTACCATAATCGAGCCTTTCTAAGGGAAGTCCGTGAAGTGTTAAAGAATTACCTCCACTCTCCCACCCCCTATCTTAGGAACTTTTTGTTACCTTTGAGCTATTTTGTTATGAACCTATATTTAAAGATCAAATAAAATGGCTTATAAAAATGGATGGGAAAAAATGACTCATCGTGACATGTCCCTTCTGTCTTTCCCCCTCAGATTGTTAATGAAGCCGCCAAGTATCGCTATCGCTCTGGGGATCTTTTTAATTGTGGAAGCCTCACCATCCGGTCCCCTTGGGGCTGTGTCGGCCATGGGGCTCTCTATCATTCCCAGAGTCCTGAAGCTTTTTTTGCCCACTGCCCAGGAATCAAGGTATTCTCACTTATGTACTTTATTTGCTCTCCATTTGATGTTTCCGTTTTGGTTCATTCGATTAATATTAACTAATATGGCTATCTAGAGAAAAGCAATCAGGATTTTTGGAATTTATGTGAACTTAATTGTTTTTAAGAAAGAGCGCTTTTATTTCGTTTAGATTAAGCAGCCAACACCCAGGTTTATAGAATATTTTCCTTGAAGCAGCGCTGGCTTGACCCCGATGTGAATTTCATAGACTTCAAATAATAAAACCGAGAACATAGTTTATCTTCCATCTCTTTCAAAGCTCTCCTTCTTTCTTTCTTTTTGTTTTTTTTTTTACGATAGAAATCATCTTTATTTATCAAAATAACATATATTACCAAGACATGAAAAATGAAACTGACAAAGTAAGTTATACATTCCTATCAATCTTTGGCAAGTTTCACAGATTTGTTCAGCAAAAAGGCCTTACTTGCAAATTCCATTTGAGCAGAAAGCTCTGTTTCTTTCTAATGGGGCTTTCTCACTTAACAGTTGATTCTGGAGTAATTTTAATAAATCTACTGCTTAGTGCATATTTACCTCAAAGTCACAGGAATAAAATTTTGCTTTTAGTCTATTTCTTACTTTTAAATAGACTGACAGAAGACTTGGTTACCTAGGTATGTTTTCCAGTCCAGGGTAATGTAATACTTGCTCAAGCAATTAATTTTGAAGCATCTGTCTTTTATAGCCTTCCACAATAATCTTAGGTCTTCCACAACAGCTTGGGTCTTTTGATTAAAAAAAAATATATATTTTGCTTATTTTATGTCTTAATATTTTACATTATCTTCTTTTCTATTTTCTGAAGAGCTTTCCAGGGAATCAATATAAAAACTCATAGATACGTCTACCCAGAGCTTTATGTCTGGTTTTTGATAACATGAGTCATTTGTGAGTGTGTCTGTTTTATTGTTTTTTCTACCAGATCAAAGTTGTAAAATTTTGTAGTTAAGTAGGGGTTGCATAATTTTTCAATGTAAGCTAGAAATGGTAGGTTGGGACAAAAACCACATTTGAAGCAACAGTTATTTTTGTGCTTGAGCTGAAGATTGATTCACATTTAATGTTTATGATGTTACCCAGTATTTTTAAGAGCAGTTCTTTTCTCTCACCCCTACCTCTCTCCGCCCATGCTTTCTCTTTTATTTTATCCCAAATGAGAATATACATATAGTACAAAAGGCTAAAAATAAACACATGAAGAAAGCAGATGAATAAAAACTAAAATAGGAACATAAGATAAAGACATTGTGTGCTATGATGAGCAATGTATTTAACAGTCTCGTTTTGGAAAATAGTGAGATTTGTGTTATTTTATTTTTTAAATAAAAATTCTTCAATAAAATGGTATAAAAATGATTTTGAAAGCCAATTATAGTTTGCTTCAAGGAATCTTATTTGAGTCTTTGTGATAAATTCAGGTTTATTTTAATGATAACTCTTCCTATATAACATCTTTATGCAGTTATTTAACAATCATCAAACTGGACAAGAGTTTGTGATTTGAGGCAAAATGGTGTAGATATTAAGAGCTTGGTTAGTCAGAACAGGCAAGAATCCTTGCTTTAGCAATCGAGGTAACCTTGGGCGGGCTACTTGTCTCTCTTTAAGCCTCAGTCTCTATTTTTAAATTGGGGAAAATAATAATTGCTACTTCATGGGGTTGCTATGAACATGAATTAATCTACATAGTGGATTAATCAACAGTTAACACGTATGCTACCTGCTGTTTTTACCAGCATCTTCCTCATTATCACTCTCATCCTCAAGAAGGTCCTGAGCCCTTTCCCCAAGTGGAAATGTGCAGCGTCCACACTTTTCTTTTAGCTTTGCAGTAACTGCACATTATATTACCTGGATCATAAAGTTCAGTGGATTATTTTTCCACTTAGGAAATGAAGGCCAGATTTTTCATGGGAAAGGAGGAGATTTTGGCATCTTAAAATTGGAGAAGAGAGTTGCATGCCTTTGAAAAGTAGCAGTAGGGTATTAGTAGAAAAGATTTCTTTATAAGTAAATACAGGAAGATATTGACAAATTTACTTTTTTGTTTTGATGAATGCTCTTTGTGGTTTCCTTTTATTTTTTATGTATATGCAAGTTTAACTCCTTGAGAGAATAGCAGTATCTTAATTACCAGAATATGGTGGGCATCTGATAAATATTTGTGGAACAAATGGGATCATTTTGGACAATATGTGAATTTTATGATAAATGGTAATTAGTCTAAAAATACAAGATTTCTATATTTAATTAGTAACAATTGGTTATTTAAATATCAACCCTTACATGTGAGTTTACTGGGATTCATTTTCACTGAACTTGTCTTAAAAAAAATCTGTTTTTGCAGGTGGTTATACCCAGAAGCCCTTTCCAGGCCAAGGGACTTCTTTTGTCATGCATAGAGGATAAAAATCCTTGTATATTTTTTGAACCTAAAATACTTTACAGGGCAGCAGGTAAATTTTTCCTTTATTTTATATTTATGAACATCTTTATACATTTTGTTTTGCATAGCTCAAAATTATAATTTTTCTTTCATAAGCTTGATTTATATTTCCCTGTAGAAAAAAAAATTCTGATGTCTTCTATATTTAGTTTGTCCTCAGCTGTATATTTTAAGTTAACTTTAGAGAAAATCCATCTAGCTATTTAAATTTTAATTTTGGAAACAGGGAAGCAATGTGAAGTGGTAGCAAGAAAGTAGGGATTATGTTTGGCTACATAGTAGATGTTAAGTAGATGTGGGTTGAGTGGAAAAGGTGAATGAGCTCATTGTACTAAATAATATCAAATGTCCTTTTAGCTAAAGTGTCCTTGTAGGTCTTCATCTAAATTAGGATTCCTTTGATAGTGAAGGGGGCACTATTAGTTTTGTAACATCAGGTCTACACTGGTTTTGTAACATGAGCGTCTAAGGCAAACTGAAATGTTTGATCACCCTCTTTCTAGCTCAGAATCATAATTCTGTAAACACTCATCTATCATTGCTTCTTTATCAGCCATAATGGACATTTAAACATCAAACTGTTTATTCTGCCTAAAGTGTATTTTATTTCAAATTCAGGAAACATTGCTTTGGCAAACCATTCTTTTCCTCGAATAGTTAGGCTTAAAAACATTTTGTTTTATTGTGATGTGAATTACGTACATTTAAATACATATGCAGAGATTTTAAGTGTTCAGTTGGATAGATTTGACAGTCCTCTACATCCGTGTAACTACTATGTAAAACAAGACTGGAAAACTTTCATTGCTCCAGGAAGCTCCTTCCTGCCTCTTCTCTGCCAATCCAATCTTCCTACCCCAAACTTAGCCACTTTCTGATTGCTTTCAGCACCGATTAGTTGCATATGCTTTGGGCCCTCATATAAGTAAGTCATACAGTGCTGTATATATACTTTTGCTCAGCTTAATGGTTTTGAGATTCATTCATGTTGTTGCTTGTATCAGTAGTTTATTCCTTTTTCATTGCTGAGTAACATTTCCATTGTATGAATATATCACAGTTTATCCCTTCCCCTGTTGATGGACAAATGATCATCATTGTTTTCAGTTTTTGCCTATTTTGTACAAGGCTTCTAGAGACATTCTTACACAAGTGTTTTTGTGAACATACTGTTTCTTTCTTTCTTTCTTTCTTTTTTTTTTTGGCGATAAACATCCAGGAATAGAATTGATGTGTCAATTGAATAGAGTAGATTGAATGTTGTAAGAATCTACTGAAGACTAAGTGGTTATGCCATTTTGCATTTCTGCTGGAAATTTATCAGAGTTCCAGTTGTTCTTAATTTAAGCATACTTTAAATTGAATCTCTACATTTTTGGGGAACTCTATAGTTATCTATATCCCATTATGGAATAAAAAATAACAAAAGAATTTATAATCTTGAGGTGAAAAGGAAAACACCAATGTTATATACTGAGTAGCCATTTGATTTCTAATTACTATGAATACCCTATGAGTATTATATTTGTAAGGCCAACCAATTCAAGCTAATCAATTAATACAGTTGTTTTTTTCCCCCAGTTTTTAATAAACGGAGACTAAGAAACATTTGGAAAAGTAATATTCACTTTGCTATGGATTTTGATATCAGGATTGGTGAGGGAAATGTTTAATGTTATAGGATTCCAGCTAAGAGAATGAGCTTGAGAAATTTGTTGTAGGTTTGGCCCTGGGAGAGATTATGAAAGACCCTGATGAGGATCGAGGCTCAAAAGTTTTTCAGCACTTTCCCTGTGATTGTTTATTTGTCATTTCAGGGATTCTTAACTGAATCTTTTCTTGTGCCAGTAAAGACTAAAAAAGAGTTATTTCATAGCTGGAGAATTTCTCTGCCAAAGAAAGTAGGCTTGGAAAAGAGTTAGCCACTGAAATCTTTATATGAGTGTCCTCCAGGTGGTTATCAAGCTTGATCCCTGGGCCAGCAGCAGAAACACTGTGGGAGCTTATGAGAAATGCAGGCTGTCGGGCCGCAGTCAGTTCAAGACCTACTGAATCAGAACCCCTGGGGACGGCCCGGCTCGTTCTGTCTTCACAGCCTTCCAGGTGCTTCTGACTCATACTACCTTTTGAGAACCAGTGCATAATGTCAGTTCTAAAGCAATAACTATCTCCATTTATTTTTTTATAATTCTTGGTTCTTATGTAGAGTTCAGGATGCTTTTAACCCATAGTTTTCTTAGCCTCGGCCTCTGGTTCAAATCCGTATCTTGCAGCTGACGATATTTTGGTTTCTGCTCTTTTGTGGGGACGGGGATGTGAACAGGGGCTCTGAATGTTCTCACGCGGATTCTTCAGTTGCTGCCTACATGCAGCCCTCTTTTCTCTAGCTCTATCTGTTCATCTCTCAGATCTGCTTTGCACTGGTGGAGGAAACTCCAAAATTAAAGTTGTTTGGAATGATGTAACAAGGAATGGCGTATTTTGATTCAATAATCTGGATTATTGTGCTTTGTGGAAGACATATTGACAGAGTCCAATAAATAAAAGAAGGTGCTTTAGATTCATTTAAAAGATCGGAGTAGCCTGATAATTTCTAAGTGGTAATAATAGGAAGACTTGTAGTATCCATAAACACTAACTTAACAGACTGACTTTATTATTTTTTTTAATTGGGGTATAGTTGTTTTACAACGTTGTGTTAGTTTCTATTGTACAGTGAAGTGGAGTTCCCTGTGCTATACAGCAGGTTCTCATTAGTTATCTATTTTATACATATTAGTGTATATATGTCAATCCCAATCTCCCAATTCATCCCACGCCCCCCGTCCCCCCTTGGTGTCCATACGTTTGTTCTCTGCATCTGTGTCTCAATTTCTGCCCTGCAAACCGGTTCATCTGTATCATTTTTCTAGATTCCACATATATGCGTTAATGTACGTTATTTGCTTTTTCTCTTTGTGACTTACTTCACTCTGTGTAACAGTCTCTAGGTCCATCCATGTCTCTACAAATGACCCAGTTTCGTTCCTTTTTATGGCTGAGTAATATTCCATTGTGTATACGTACCACATTTTCTTTATCCATTCAAATAGACTGACTTTTTTTCCGACATCCATTCGTCTTGAATTTCTAGCATACATTTGGGAATAGTCAAAACAGAGGGGACTAAAGATGTGAACCTTTACATTAAAATTTTTTTTTTTAAAGTTCATGTTGGGAAAATTCACAAAGTAATAAATATAGATGTATATTCTTATATTACAAACACGATGCTGATAATTCCTTGTGAAAATGGGAGTTGTGTTTATTACATAATAGCTCATTTAGGTTAATTATCCAGTAATCTTAACTAAATGTGACATGGTCAAGTATAAGGAAGGCCACAAAAGCTAACTTTTAAGTAGTCTAAGGCAATGTTTATAAAATCTATGCATTTAAGTCCTCATTTTATTTATGGAATAGTATCTTAAAAACATAGATATAGTCATGAGTTATCCAATTTCAAAAAACTAGGCTAACAATAAAACCCATTATAAGACCTTAAGTACGATGGAAATTTATCTTTCTCTCACATAAACATCCTGGTTGGCAGTGCAGTGGTGCCTTAGTCATCAAGGTACCAGGGACCTTCTGTCTGGTTTCTCTATTGTCTTCAACATGGTCCCAGATGGGTGCTCTACTCCCAACATCACATATACATTCTAGCCACCAGGAAGGGGAAAGGGAGGTGGAAGGGGAAAGGGAGGTGGAAGAGGAAAGGGAGGTGGAAGGGGAAAGGGAGGTGGAAGGGGAAAGGGAGGTGGAAGGGGAAAGGGAGGTGGAAGGGGAAAGGGAGTCATCTTCTCTTTAAAGAATGACTTGGAAGTTGCACATATTAAATCTACTTACATCCCATTGGCCAGAACTTAATCACAGGGCCACACCTCGCCGCAAGGGAGGCTGAAAAAGTAGTTGGGTACTAGGCTAAAGACTAAAAATTTTATTGTTACACAGTGATGGGAGACACATATTGACAACTACCAATCTCTGTCACAGTTGCTTGCGTGATTTCCAAAAGAAGTTACACATTTTAAGGAGGGGATAGAACGCTTAGGAATAATATGGTTTGGCTCATAGTCTACTTCTAGGAATCTATTTCAGAGATACACTGATAAAAGTCTGAGAAAATGTTGCTGTTCATTACAGCACCATTTATAAGAACAAGGACTGGAAATAACCCGTTCGTCCATCACTAGGGGATTTGGGCTTGGTTGAGTAAATTAAACTACATTCTTTTGATGGATTACGCTGCAGCTCTTTAAAGAAGTGAGACAGATCTCTGTATACTGCTCTGTCAGTCAGGGTTTGATCAGAAGCAAAACACTAGAAGATATTATATTTATATATAATATATGCAGTTGTAGAAGCTAAATAGTCCATGAAAGGTTGTTGCTTCTGTGTTTGGTGCTGTATCTTGAAGTTTGCAGGACAGACTGTTGGGAAGGGAAGATGGACATGAAGCAAGGTAGAGCCAGGACAAACTAGAACCTGCTCGGATGGATTAGAGCCCAAGGGGCAGTCTGGAACTTCCTTCCATCTCTCACCACCTCCAAGGCTTAGTGTGAGAAAAAGATTGCTTGATAGGAGATGCTTCGAAGAGCTAGGAGGCTGTTTGAACAGCCTGTCCAAGAAATGGTGGGGGCTTGATTAGCAGACAAGGATGGGTTAGAAATTTGTTAGATCGTATGAAATATTTGTGTCTAAATAAATTTAAGAAGGGGAAAGAAGAGGGAGGGGTCAAGAGTAAGTGTAGAGTAAGATTTCTTTGTCTGGTAGTAATGGAGGAATGGTAGATACGCTGCAATAAAAGGTGTGTGTGTGTGTGTGTGTGTGTCTGTGTGTTTATTAATTTTTATTGGAGTATAGTTGCTTTACAATGTTGTGTTACTTTCTTCTGTACAGCAAAGTGAATCAGCTCTACGTATACATATATCTCCTCTTTTTCGTATTTCCTTCCCATTTAGGTCACCACAGAGCATTGAGTAGAGTTCTCTGTGCTATACAGTAGGTTCTCATTAGTTATCTATTTTATACATAGTAGTGTATATATGTCAATCCCCATCTCCCAATTCATCCCACCCCTGTTTGTTTGTTTATTTTAAATGTGTACGGAGCTGGCTTGGAAGTTAGGTCTCTGGAGTCTTGAAATAAGTGAACCTCAGAACCCTGGGATAGAAGCGAATGCCAAAATCTTCCAGAAGGTATTTGCCTGGTCCTGGAAACATTGAGCTTTTGCTCTGATTGACTCCATGGAACAGTGGGGACAGGAGACAAAGTCCAGGACCTACTTTAGGTAGAGAATCTACTAGGAGCCCTTGCTTAAAGGTGGGACTCCACGTGCCACATCCACAGTGTGAAGTACCGAAGTGGCAGGAAGAAATATTACCTGTCTTGACTTTATGCTGGTGGAGAGAAAAGAAGAAATCTCTAAGAATTTTGATCACAATATGGCCCTTACACAGGATTACAATTTCAATATGTGCCCATAAGTGTGGTGTGAAAACTCTTAAGCAGGTAATTTAAGTGGTTCCAGGTTGTTGGTGCCCAAGAGAGCTGTCAGGAGGCAACAAAATCCTCTCTGGAGTCACTTCAAGTCAGGCCTCAGAATAGTCCTACAGGTAGAGTTCCAAAAAGAAGATAGAGTTCCTTTGAGCAGGAGCAAGAAAAGGAAGGTACAGGCCCCTCAAGACTTGGGATATTAGAACTAGCATAGAGACACTGCAGAAAAGTAGGCGTCACATTAAAGAAAGGAGGCACTTGAGAATATAAGCAGTAGACAAGCCAATTTGAAGAACAGAATGGAGTGTCTAGTAAAAAGAAATAATAAATGAAAGAAAAAAAATCTCTGGTTTAACCAGAAGTTATAAACAGATAAAGGAAGAATTGGTAAACTAGAAGACAAGGTCAAAAAAATTACCAGAATGTAGTCTAGAGAAACGAAGAGTAGGAAAATAGGAAAGATGTTGAGTATGAAGGGACAATGAGAAGGTGTAAATATATCTAAGGAACAGAGTTAAGCACGATTCCTAATAATGCTCATTAATAGAATTTTACTGACAGAAAAGTAATTCCCTAGCATTTGCCACTCTTTACAATCAGAACTAGATTGATGCAGTTGGAAATATATCAGGGAAGCCTCAGCTATTACCTATTTTCCCCTCCAGCAACCTCATTAAGATGTTATTTTCCCAAGTCTGGAATTGTATTCTCTCCATGATTCCTGCAGTAAAGTATTTAAAGGATGCTAGGTAAAGAGTTCCTTAGGAAGCTAAAGTATTAGGCATCCCAAAACAAAGGTAACTTGCTAACTCAAAGATGAATTTTCTCCTAACGTATAATTTATATCTATATCGTTTATATCACTAAATCCTGTCCTCTCTCCCAGTAGTTAACTTCTCAGCATCTGTTATAGGTCCTTTATTTTCTTTGTGGGACACAGTCTTCCCACGGGCACTGTTCTTAGTCCACTCCATTTGGCTCGGAAGGGGCTGCCAGCTGTCTTATCTGACCTCCATCATCTCGGGGAATGGCTATGTGGCTCCAGCCCAGCTGTTCTGACTTTTTTTCTGGGACTTTCTGTGTGGAGACAAAGCTGCACTTTCTGTGGGCGGTTTGTCTGGGGTGACATGGGACTGCAGCCACGTCCCCTGCCACTTGGTAAACGATGGTCTCTAGTAGAAGACTATGAGGTCAAGCATACATGTTCACTGTGGGTGGGAGGAAGGGAGAGAAATAGACACCCAAAGTGAAAATCCTCGCCGTTCCCATTCTTTAGGTTAGTTCCTAAGGTTCTCTGGGTTCCTTCTTTCTTTTTTTTTTTTTTTTTTTTAATTTATTTTATTTATTTATTTATTTTTGTCTGCGTTGGGTCTTCGTTGCTGCGTGCGGGCTTTCTCTAGTTGCGGTGAGCGGGGGCTACTCTTCCTTGTGGTGGGCGGGCTTCTCATTGCGGTGGCTTCTCTTGTTGCGGAGCACAGGCTCTAGGCACGTGGGCTTCAGTAGTTGTGTCACGCAGGCTCAGGAGTTATGGCACACGGGCTTAGTTGCTCCGCGGCATGTGGGATCTTCCCGGACCAGGGGCTCAAACCCGTGTCCCCCGCATTAGCAGGAGGATTCTTAACCACTGCGCCACCAGGGAAGCCCGGTTCCTTATTTCTTGAATCTTAATTTGACTAAGGAGTTTCCCCCAGGTCCTTCTATTTAATCTCATTATAAGTTGAACTTCCTTTGTGTTTCAGTCTTCTGTAGAGTTCGCTGATAAAACAGGTAACCTCGACTAATCTAATCTGTCATCTTGGTTATAGAAAAGATGTTCTCTTTCAAGATGAAAATATCCCCCGTTGGATTAGCAAAATAAATGGCGGCCTTTCATAGCTTGATATAAATGCTACTTTTGTCCTAACGCTAAAGCAGGATGCCCATCTTTTTATAATAGTACTTATTACTTCATAAAGTTGAGAGGATTAAATGAGATAATCCATGTGTGTATTTGCCTAGTGTTATGCACTTTTTTTTAACACTTCTGTACTAGACACAGTGCTATATTGTATAGGCCAATGGACTATTTCATTTAATACAACAGCCTTGCCAGAAATTCTGTTACTATCACTATTTTATCCATGAGGAACCTGAGGATTAGAGAAGTTAAACAACTTGCCCAAATCCACACAAACAGGATTCAAACCCAGACTGTCTAGAGTCAGGTATTGGGTATATATGGCACAGATGGTTCCGTATAATTGTCACAAAACCTCTGCCAGGTGGTATTATCCTGAAACTGAAGTTGAGAGAGTTTAAGAAACTTGCTCACAGAGGAATGAGTGATAGAGTTAGGTTTTAAACCAAGATGTTCTGACCCCAGAGGCAGCCTTCTTTCTAAGGTTACCCTATTTTGCATCCTATTTAAACACTATTGAGTGGAAGGCACCAATGAAACAATTTGCTCCAGTGTCCTAGTTTCATGCCAAGAAATATGCTACTTAAAAAAAAAATTCCTACGGAATTAAAATGATCCATTTTGTAATTGAATGGAAATATATGCTATCAATAGCCATTCATTAAGGCAGTGAATCCCTCCTGTAGTATATAGTCCAAAGTTTGACTATGTACTGACTGTGTTAACTTCTCCATTGGCATAGGATTAATTTGCTTCTTTGAAAGGTATAAAAACTACACGACACAGTACATTGTGGTCACAGGTGGGGTTTGGGAGCCTTCGCTCTGTGCTATCATTAAGGGACTTAGTCTTATGTCCCCAGCTAGAGGCAACGGCAGCTGAGAAATGTAGTCTATCTGCATTTCAAAGAGAGGGAGTGAAACCATTTGTCCCTGTCACAGCTCTTCTCGACCTATCTGACCCCTCATTTTTGGACCTGGTCCCCATATACTGTTCTGTGTTCAAATATCTGTGCTGTGGTCACTCTCCTCTATGTCTAGTCTACACCATTTAGAAAGGATTTCTTCAGTTCAGCCATTCACTTTACAAACTACAAAGATGAAAGTAAAAAGAGGTCAATCATCCATTCTTTACACAGCAATTTTCTCAAATTTCGTTTCTGCTTATCTCAAATATACAATAGATATAAAACTTGTACCTTCTAAATTTAGAAGGAAAAAGTAACTAAATAATACTTCTGGATCACTTATTCTAATGATGACATTTAAATGCAATTAAACTTTTTAAAAATGGCAGAGGGATATTTAGAAAAGGTAGATAAGGAAGAGCAATCTAGACAGTGTCAAAAATGTACAAAATAGTTATGATTCAAAAAGAATGAGTCAGTGACATTATCAGATGTAGGCATCTTGTGGAGAAGCTGTTCTTGTATGTCTTTTGAACTTTTTGGTTTTATAATTGAATGATTCAGGACATTAGTGATACTGAAGTAAATATGGCTTTCATCTGTGGTTCTTCTAGTGAGAAGTAAGATTAAAAGCCTGTGCTGCCTTATTTCCTGAATCTACTCTTTCAGGCAAAAATAGGTCATAAGGATATTGAGGGTTTTTTCGTTTTGTTTTTTTTTTTTAGCAAATACATGAATTATATATGAATTCATACATTCTGAAGAGAAGAAAATTGCTTTAAGTAGTTTTTGAATGGTAGAAGACTTTAAAAATATTTTTACCAAATATCAGTGTACACAGAAAACGAATTCGCATTTTCTACTTTAAATTTGTTTTGGTTGGCATCATTAAGCACATTATTTTTGTGCGACCTAGAACGGCATGCTCACTGACAAGAAGTAAGTTCCATCCAGTAAGGAGAGAAAATTCAATTGTTAGATTTGCTAGCTTTTAAATTAAAATGATACACAGAACTTAAAAAAGCAAATAATGTAACCAAAAATAGTAGTTCCATACCTCAGCCTTTACCAAATCCATGCTTCTCTCCCCACAGGCAATCATTTCTAGTAGTTTCTTGTAATATATCATCATATTTATAACTAATTTGCTTACACTGCTTTTTATAATTTTAGGCATTATTATTTTAACATCTTACTAGAATTTAGCTATTTTTAATTAAACTTCTTTCCCCCAGCATATGCCATTCCTCCTCCTCACAATATCCAAACTTTAAAAAATATCTCTATAGAGTTATAGTGTAATTTTGGGTCAGATCATTACTTAGCGGTTCCATTGCTATGACTATATTGGTGTGATTCACAACTGAGCCAAAAAAAAATGCATTCTTTTATTTCCACTTTGGTACACAACTCTGTTTTCTCTGAAATGTTTTTTTCTCTTCCTTCTCTCTTCATTTGCTTGATTTCTCATGTTTCTATTACTAATATAGTTCTTAATCTCCTCAACGTAATCTCGTTTTTTCTTTATGTTCAGACACATTTCTCTTTTTCCCAGACTGTCAATTCTTGGGGCCGTCAATTAAAGTGGTTAAGATTGTAGATTTTGGAACCAGACTGACTGAGTTTGAAGTACTGACTCCGCTACTTACTAGTTAGGTGACTTTTGGCAAGCTGCTTAACCTTTCTGTTTTAGTTTTCTCAGCTGTATAATGAGGACGATGATAATACCTATCTTATCAAGTTGATTTAAAGATGAAATGAATAGATGTAACGGTACTGGCACAGTGAAAGTTATCAGTGCTGCTGGTGGTTGATGTGACTTCCAAGGATAACTTAGTTCTATCATTTCTTTAATATGTGATGAAAATATCTATTTTTATATCAGCTATTTAAGGCAATGTTTATAAAATCTATGCATTTAAGTCCTCATTTTATGGAATAGTATCTTAAATACATAGATATAGTCATGAGTTATCCAATTTCAAAAAACTAGGCTAACAATAAAACCCATTATAAGACCTTAAGTACAATGGAAATTTATCTTTCTCTCACATAAACATCCTGGTTGGCAGTGCAGTGGTGCCTTAGTCATCAAGGTACCAGGGACCTGTATATATGAGGGCAGCGTTAAGGTTTGCTAAATGCAACTTGGAACTCCAAAGGAATTTAATTATTCTGTTGCGGTACTTTAGTTTTCTTCTTTTTTTTTTTCAATTAAAAAGATATACACCTATTGAAAATAAGATATTTTAATATTTCAGTGTAAACAACATTATAGTTAAGTGGTTAGCAATGCCTCACATTACTTTCTTAAAAAGATTAATTTTTCTCATTATAAAGGTATTGCATGCTCTACTGGCAAGCTTTGATGCTTAACAAGCCACTTATTGGCTTAAATCAACTTTCTGTACCACTCATGTACAGGCCAGTGATACAGGCTGAACTCACCTGGATAGTTCAGGTTTCACCTGGGCTCCATCATAGGTCTGCCATGAGTTGCAAGTCAAGTGTGGGTTGGATTTGCTGATCTTAGTTGGGCTCTCTCATGTATCTGGAGCTGTGGTTGGTGATCTTTGGTCTTCCTGTCTCTCATCCTCCAGCAGGTTAGCTTGGACTTGTTCACATGGTAGAAGCAGATGTCACAAGGGACCAAGCACAAGCATGCAAGGCTCTCGAGTCACAGGCTAGGAACTGGCACACAGTCTCTTCTGCTAAAGTGTGTTGGCTAAAGCAAGTCACAACACCAGCCCAAGTTCAGAAGGAGGGCAAAGAGATTCCATCTCTTCATGGGAACAACTGCAAAGTCACAGTGCAAAGGGTGTGGATACAGGTTAAAGGATTATGGCTATTTTTCAAGCTTTCATATGTGTTTGTTGAAACTCCTGAAAAGTACAAAAGCGATGATAAAAGGGGCTCATAAATCCATCCCCTGACTACCGTTGACTTTTTGTTGTACGTACTGCTAGACTTTTATCTACAAGTTTAAACATTTTGTTACTGTCAATTTATTTCAGTTTTCATTTATTTGATTACAAGTGACCTTTTACCTTTCATGTTTTTTAATTTCATATTTGTTTATACTGTATGAATTGTTCACATAGACTTCAGTCTTAACCTTGTGGAGTAGCACTTATTGTAAATTTAAAATGAGCACAAAATGCAGCGAATAGATTATTATTCTATTTTGTGGTGAGAAGGCCTTGATCTAGTATTGAGTAGCAGGAAGAATCAGAACGTTTGCAACTTGAAGTGCAAAATTACCTTTGAATTTGTTTATATATCTTCTGTGATTGACCTGATAAGTTGAAATATTCATGGAATAGAACCTTGTGGAATTTTCTTATACTCTGGCACATTCTTTATATTGTTCATTCACTTCTTTTTTTAAAATTTATTTATTTAATTTATTTATTTTTGGCTGTGTTGGGGCTTCGTTGTTGCGCGCGGGCTTTCTCTAATTGCAGCGAGCAGGGGCTACTCTTCGTTGAGGTGCACAGGCTTATCATTGCGGTGGCTTCTCATTGCGGAGCACGGGCTCTAGGCACGTGGGCTTCAGTAGTTGTGGCACACGGGTTCAGTAGTTGTGGCTCGCGGGCTCTAGAGCACAGGCTCAGTAGTTGCGGCGCACGGGCTTAGTTGCTCTGCGGCATGTGGGGTCTTCCCGGACCAGGGCTCGAACCCGTGTCCCCTGCATTGACAGGCAGATTCTTAACCACTGCGCCACCAGGGAAGCCCTGTTCATTCACTTTTCAGGATAATTTTGGACATTAAACAGATGTCTGTTTTTCATCATTGGCTTAATCTAACTGGATATATTCTTAATGCCTGAGTTTATACTACATGCTAAAGAGTGATGTATTTTTTTGGTTGTGTTTAATACAGTTTAATATCATGAATCATGCATTCTTTGTAAAAAGTTCAAGTATCACAAAGCTATAGAATGTGTATAGAATAAAAAGTGAAAGTTCATTTTTCCCTACCCAGCTACCCAACTCCTACCCAACTCCTTTCCTCAAACCTTTTTCTATGCATGTATATTTATATATATGTGAATGTATAGAGCACACTTACATATAAACAGAGTTGTGTAAGATCATACTATAAACATTGTTCTGCAACTTGGCAAATCTTTTTCCATGCATTTACATTTATACAAATATGTGAATATATAGAACATATATACACAAATAATAAAAATAAGCATGTTATAACCATTCTGTAACTTGCTTTTCTTACCAATTTATTTTGGATACATTTTCAGTGTCAGTTCACAAAAATTTAGCTGAGTTTTACCTTATAAAGTTTCTTGGGGTGTACCATAATTTATTTTTTCTCCTATTATGGATCGTCGAGTTGTCTCTAAATTTCTGCCCATTCTAAACAGTGTTGAGGTAAACATCCCTATTTATATGTATTTGGGCATGTGGAAGGAGAAAATTATAAGCCTGTGTTTTTTGTAGTATAAACTTTAAAACCTATATTTCTTAATTTTATTCTTATTTTCTGTAAGCCTCTTATATACTTTGATTAAGCTCCGAGTAATAAATAATTGATTAAGGCAGACACTGCAAGTCTCCAAATGGCAGCTAGTGAAAAATTGGAAGGATCAAGTATTACTGACACAGATATTGTGGGGAGACAAGGCTCAATATGTAACTGTTTATAGCCTGAAAGCTAAAATTGAAAGCTGGAAATATTTGTAAGACATTTAAGTTGGGGATACTAAGAATAAAACCCTTGCATTTTTATTCTCTTGTGTATCAGAATTTTGCCTATTCTTGTATTTTTCAAGCTTTTTTTTCTGTATTCTGTTATAAAAAGTGTCTTTTTAGTCTGTTTATTAGAAGTCCCCCTTGAAAGAACTGGATCTTAACAGTTTAATGTTACCTTCTGGTAAATGTCACCATTACATCTATACCCATAGGCTGGTTGTCATTGAGAGCAGCATTTATCCTATTATTTGGAAGTATTTATGTTTGTTTCCAAAGATAAATTATTTGGAAAAATATACATAGTTAAAAAAATTTTTTTTTTAAATAGATTTATTTATTTTTGGCTGTGTTGGGTCTTTGTTGCTGCGTGGGCTTTTTGTAGTTGTGGCAAGTGGGGACTACTCTTCGTTGTGGTGCGCAGGCTTCTCATGGCGGTGGCTTCTCTTGTTGCAGAGAATGGACTCCAGGTACGCGGGCTTCAGTAGTTGTGGCTCGCAGGCTCTAGCGCGCAGGCTCAGTAGTTGTGGCGCATGGGCTTAGCTGCTCTGCGGCATCTGGGATCTTCCCAAACCAGGGCTCGAACCCAGGTCCCCTGCATTGGCAGGTGGATCCCTAACCACTGTGCCACCAGGGAAGTCCCTAAAGTTTTTTTTTTTTTTTTAAAGTGGGCAGATAACATTTTTTTCCCTATTCTTTACATCTTAACTCTAATGATTCTTCTTTTCCAAGAGCATGGTTGTCTCCATTTATTCAAACTTTTTATGTTCATGAATAAATTGTGTACATATTTCCATTAGGTTTGGCACATTTTGTTGTTAGGGTTATTACTAGGTTTTTCATATATATATATATTTTTTTGCTATTACGGGTAGGATATTTTTCCATTACATATTTCTGATTGGTTATTACTGGTATATAGAAAGCTATTGATTTTGTATGTTAGTATTGGCATTTGGAGACCTTACTCAATTCTCTAATGATATTTCAGTTAGTTATCTTAGATGTTCTAGGCAGAAAATCTTATCCTCTATAGCTAATGATAGATATAGTTCTTTTTTTTTTTCCAATAATTGATGAGACATTTCTTTTTTCTTTATTAGAACTGTCTCATCCTTTTTAAAAAAATTTGATTGTAGTTGATATACAATATTATATAAGTTACAGATGTACAGTATAGTGATTCACAGTCTAAAGGTTATACTCCATTTAAAGTTATAAAATATTGGCTATATTCCCTGTGTTGTGCAATATATCCTTGCAGCTTATTTTATACATAATAGTTTGTACTTCTTAAATGTCTCATCCTTTCTTAACTTGGAACCCATTCGATACTCTTTATCTCTAAGTCACGGGCCCCTTCCTCACATTTCTCCCAAGGCGTTGAATTTTATCAAATTCTTTTTAGCTGTCTGATGAGAGGATTATGTGGTTTTTCTTCTTTCGTGTCTTGATGATGTGAATTTCATTAACATATTTCCTAATGTTGAGTAATTCTTGTATTCCTGGGATAAATTCTACTTGATCATGATGCATTACTCTTTCAACTTATTGCTGGATTCAATTAGAAGATTTTAAAAAAGACCTTTATGTTCATAAATAAAATTAGACGATAGTTTTCTTTCTTGTATGTGTGAACATGAATATATATTTATATGTAATATTGGTCTGTAGTTTATCCTTCCTTGTAGAATGAACTGGGCTGCTTTCTTTTTCTGTGCTTCAGACCGGATTGAATAACTAGGTATTATCTGTTCTATAAGGTTTAAGATAGTTTGCTTATAAAACTGTCTGTTTCTGGTGTGGGACATCTTTTACTTCCTTTTCAGTATCTTTTCTGGTTGTTGGTCTACTGTCTATTCTATTCTTGAGTAAATATTGGTCATCTATATCTTTTTGTAATATCATATATTCTCTCTGGATTTTCAAATTTAGTAGCATATACTTTTCTTCACAGTATCATTTGATTAAATATTTTAATACCTATAAAATATTTAGAATAATGCCTGACACATAACAAATGCTTAATAAATGATAGTAGCATATTAAAAGATGTTTCTATAGTTATTATTTACAAAGCTTCAGTAATTTATTTTAATGTGAACACCGTAAGCATAAGCCTTTATTTAGAATGTTGGGCCATGAGCACACTCAGAAAGAGTGTTCTAATTCAGGAGAGAGAGCGGGGTATAGGATTTCTTAGAGCTTTAGCAAGAGAGGGCAGCCAACGAGCAGCCAGTTTCAGGAATAATTGGTCCAAAATGGTTTCCAGAAGGGAGAGGAATCATTCTTGTGATTTTTGTACCTGTTGGTTGGACAATTCAGATTTTATAAGAAGGTGAGAAGGAATAGTTGCGAGGGCCACTGTGGAATGTTTTTAGCCTGTCAGGGATGCTTACAAAGATTATTTAGGATTTATAACATATCCCAGCATACTTGGATGCACATCGTATCATGTTAAACCAAGCCAGAGTCCTCTTAATTACTTCTTAATTACAGGCAGTTCCTAATGTGTTTCTCAAAATGTGAACCAAATCAGATGTCTGAAAGTCAAAGATTGACTTGCATTTAATAGAGTTCTTTATCAAGAGAGGAAATATAAAAATTTCATTTTGAACCTCACCTTTTAGATATAGTTGTCAGTGACATAGTTACCAACATTATATATATGTCTCTTTCTTTTTTTTCTTTTTCTTTCTGAATTGAACAATTCAAGTGACTTAAATGCATCAAGCATCCAAGTGAGGTGAAAAATTTGTGTGCAGTGTACCAAATGATTTCTTTGTTGATCTCAGTTTTACAGTATTTTCTTTGGTGGCATCAGTGTGTTTGTTTTTCTGTTTTTTACTTACAAAATATTGAGGGCAAATGTAATAGTAGTATAGAAACATTGCTATCCATTGTCATGATATTATTAATGATATTATTAACATTGTCAAAACTGAACTATTGACTAACATATAGGGATGTTTTGAGCTGATGTTTTCATAGTTGATCTATAGAATTTCAAATTTGGAGTAAAAGGCACACAAAAAGCCCTTCTGGGTTTTTCTTTTTTTCTTTTTTTTGGCCACACCACCTGGCTTATGAGATCTTAGTTCCCCGACCAGGCGATTGAACCCGGGCCCTCGTCAGTGAAAGTACAGAGTCCTAACCACTGGACCACCAGGGAATTCCCAGGTTTTTCATTTTCAATGTATATAAGTGTGTGTTGAGCAAAAGTTGAAGCTGTGTAAACTGAGGTCTGCCCATGCTAATAGGTTAGATAAGTAGGAAATGTTAAACGCTTAAGGCCATTAGGTTATTTAGGAATTTTTGTATATATTTACTTTTCACAGATAGAAATAGAGTTGTCAGGTTTGTAAAAGTTACAGTTGGGGAATTTTTCTCAATTTGAAACATTCATTAATATTTTCTTTATTCTTTTAGCATCTTTCAGTGTTGTCCTTGAATTTATGGATTCTACCTAATTTATCTTTATGTCAAGCACTGAGTATGTCTTGGGGTCGGAAATGATTATTAAATAAATGATATTTGTCTTTCTTAAATCGCTGGACTACAAATTATAGTTTCTGCCTATGTAAGTATGCCCAGCATCCTTAGTAATTTGGTAGTTTTAATCCATGATTTGATATAAAGGAATTTATGTAAAAGAAAAATATAGATTTCTAACAGAGGGGTAACACACAGTCATTCACAGAGGCACGTACTGGGTTGATATGTATGTGGAGATTTTAAAGAATATTTGATTTATGGAATAAAAAGCCCAATTAGTGTATAAATTTGAGAAAATGGGAGTGATTTGCTGCAGGTGAGTGAGAGAATTCTAGACTTAATAGTTGATTGGTCTCAGGAAAAACAGCATTTATTTATTCTTAGGATTGCATTGTCAATTTTTAAAAAATATGGCAAACATAACATCCTCTTTCTTAAAATATGTAGTTGTTGCTATGATTTTTAAGGCTTATGGTGAAACTCAAGCTTGATATGTGTTCAAATTTAATATTTCTACGGAAATCGACTTTGGGCAGATTTCCTCACAGTGTAACATAGTGGTTATCAGCTTGGATCCCAAAGTTACCACTTACTATTTTACAACTTTACCAAGTTACTTAATATCTCTCTGCCTCAGTTTTCTTATCTGTAGAATTGGGATAAATCTAATATCAATCATGTTGATTGTGAGGATGAAAGGAGATGATACATTTAAGATGCTTGAAACAGGGACTTCCCTGGTGGTCCAGTGGTTAAGACTCTGAGCTTCCACTGCAGGGGGCACGGTTCGATTCCACATGTCTCATGGCACAGCCAAAAAAAAAAAAAAAAAAAGATGCTTGAAACAGTGTCTGGTTTGTAGAAAGTGTTTGATAAATAGTAGCTTTTTTTGTTGTTATTACTCTATTGTGGTTTCTTTTATTTCTTATCAAAGGTGACTTTTTCTTCTCTTAATGCTATTTATAAGGTAAGTCTGTTGCATATTTATCAGATGGCTCTCATCTCCGTACTTGTCCTTCTCTGTTCTCCTCTGTAGTATTTGGAAAGGGGTTGGAAATTAGTAAACTGTATTTTCTTGACGTCCTGGCGATCTGAGTTTCAGCGAGAGTCTGTCAGTGGACAGTACGTGCGCTTGTTGAGAAGGTGGGATGAAGGTGGAGAGGAAGGGGGCCATTGTAGTTTTGGAGGCGTCTCCGGTCGTGGCATTGACGAGACTCTGTTCTCGTTCTGCAGCCTGGGTGTCGGCAGCCTTGACGGCCCTTTAGTGGGGACGGTCCTGCTCAGCAGCAGCACAGGGTGGTTCCAGCACCGTTAGTGGCTCTTGTGGGTGACGGGGGCCAGCCCCGAGGTGGTATCTGTTTCCCGATCTCTGAGTTGCATTATTTCACCATTTGCTACAGCAGCCTTTCCAACATCTTCCTAACAGAGTCCCTGAATTAAATTCCTCTAGAGAAGTTTGTTTTCCTGATTGGATCGTGGTTCAAAGTCAGTAGCTACTCTTCAGCGTCACGTACGCAAGGGTGAATCTTGCAGTCTGTTAGATGTATCACATAGTTCCAGTGTGTCTTCCTTATTCTTAGAAGTATTGTTTTTTTGTTGGTGTGTTCCAGTGATTTTTTTTCTGTCCATTCTTTGCATTTAGGAAGTCAGTGGATAAGAGCTAATGTTTGGGAATTGTATTGATATTTATTTATTTATTTATTGACGTATAGTTAATTTACAATATCATGTTAGCTTCAGGTGTACAGCACAGTGATTCAGTTTTATATATTATATTATATTACATTATATTATGTGTATATAAATATATATTCTTTAGATTCTCTTCCCTTATAGGTTATTACAAAATATTGAGTATAGTTTCCTGTGCTATACAGTAGGTCCTTGTTGGTTATCTATTTTATATATAGTAGTGTGTACATGTTAATCCCAAACTCCTAATTTATCCCTCCCCCCACTCCCCTTTTCCCTTTGGTAACCATAAGTCTGTTTTCTATGTCTGTGAGTCTCTTTCTGTTTTGGAAATAAGTTCATTTGTATCTTTTTTTTTTTTTTTTTTTTTGGATTAGATTCCTCATATAAGCAATATCATATGATATATATATATATTTTTAACATCTTTATTGGCGTATAATTGCTTTACAATGGTGTGTTAGTTTCTGCTTTATAACAAAGTGAATCAGTTATACATATACATATGTTCCCATATCTCTTCCCTCTTGCATCTCCCTCCCTCCCGCCCTCCCTATCCCACACCTCTAGGTGGTCACAAAGCACAGAGCTGATCTCCCTGTGCTTTGCAGTTGCTTCCCACTAGCTATCTATTTTACATTTGGTAGTGTATATATGTCCATGCCACTCTCTCTCTTTGTCACATCTTACCCTTCCCCCTCCCCATATCCTCAAGTCCATTCTCTAGTAGGTCTGTGTCTTTATTCCCGTCTTGCCACTAGGTTCTTCATGACCTTTTTTTTTTTTCCTTAGATTCCATATGTATGTGTTAGCATACTGTATTTGTTTTTCTCTATCTCTGTCTAGCTTACTTCACTTAGTTTGATAATCTCTAGGTCTATCCAAGCTGCTGCAAATGACATTATTTCATTCTTTTTTTGTGACTGAGTAGTATTCCATTGTATATATATACCATAGTTTTTTTATCCATTCATCTGTTGATGGACATTTAGGTTGCTTCCATATCTTGGCTATTATAAATAGTGCTGCTGTGAATGAGCTAGCTCAGTATTTAAAACAGCCTGTTTTTGATTCTTGCTTCTAAAAGATCGCTGAATTATGATTCTCCACTTTCTCCACCCTTCTACCCAATCACAACCACTTAGAACCTAATTGTTAAAAGAGTAGTTCTCTGGCATCTCTGAAATTTTATTCTAAGCTGTGAATACCCATTCTGTAGGTACTGGTACTAGTTGACTATTTTGAGATTTGTGCATGAGTAGGTAATAGTGGCCACTGGATAAGATGATTGCAAGATGCTATTGATTTTTAAGCCACATTCCAGTTTCAGAGATGTTAAAATGTGAGGGGTAAAGGACATATTAGAATCAATGAAATACAGTACCTTATATTGAGTCAATGACTTTAAAACATTAAAGTATTATTATAGATATTTTCTACATCACATTTTTGTATCTTAAGTCCCTCAGTTTCCATAAATACAGTATTACCCGTGAGGAGCTATTAAATCAATATCGAGGTAACTTGAAAGCCCATACCTATCTTTTAATTTCTTAATGGATTCATTTAAAAAGTGCTGCATCACCGATGTGCTTGGTGACACAGAAAATGATATTCTGTAGAGAACATGTACACTGACAATTTTAAGTCAAAAAGTGATTGGGCAGAATTAGATTCTGAAAGTAAGAGTTTGAGGAATAGCTTAACTAATTTTGCTTATATTTTGTTATAATGTATATATAAAGGTGATATTATAATATCCATGTCTGATTAAATCTAAAATTTTTCTTTCAATAAGAATGAAATAAAAATTCTAAATGTTCTGTCAGTTTAATTGGCAGTTTTTTCTTTCTCAGTGTTTCATAAAATGGTGATTTTACAATTGACTGTGAAAATTAGTATGTTCTTTTTCTACGTACACATAATTCTTTTTGTTGGGTGTTTTTTTTTTTTTCTCTATTAAATTCTCGACATGCTGATGGAGAATGGCTTTAAAATAATGCCCCTTAACTCAGCATTCCATTATTTCTTTGCCATTTTGCCAGTTTATCTTGTTAGAATCTATATAAATGAAGTTCATTCATGTCTCCTTGCTATATAGAAAATGTATTGGAAGCTATTTACTAAAGGAATTCTAGTATCTTAAACATGAAAAATGGACAATTGCTAGTAAAATGGTTGATGGGAGAACTTTTGCTAAGTTAGTCAATGCTGGACAGTAGAGAGTACATGAGGAAAAATAACCCTGAAGAGTAATTGCAAAGATTGCACAAGGAATGTTACAAGTGTGGTTGAATTTTAGCATATACTCTAAGTATACTGATGCACTTTGTGAAATGATATCCATCTCCTAAAAGAGTTTCTGTTACATTAAATGAGACAGGAAAATGTAATGAGGCTAACTTCGAAATTGTGTAAGGCAGCGGTCCCCAACCTTTTTGGTACCAGGGACCAGCTTCGTGGAAGACAGTTTTTCCAAGGACGGGGGTGGGGGGCGTGGGGGTGGAGGAGGGTGGGGATGGTTCAGGCGGTAATGCGAGCAATGCTTTGCTCACTTGCCTGCCGCTCACCTCCTGCTGTGCAGCCTGGTTCATAACAGGCCGTGAACTGGTACTGATCCGTGGCCCAGGGGTTGGGGACCCCTGGTGTAAGGAATATGATTGTTGCTTTATCATGTCTTTGCTTTTGAGCTATATGTTTGCAAATGATTTTGAGAAGAAATCTAATTTGTCTCATTGTGCCCAAGTACTGGAAATGTGGGATTTTCAAAATAACTAATTATCAAAGAAAATGAATTAGCATGCATTTGAGTTGCAATGGGTCCAGGAATTTTTCTATCACCCTAGTATAGCTATTCAGTTAAAAATATTGGGTAAATTTTTTTTTTTATTTTTCAGTGATAAGACAACATGCTCTCCTGAAACAATTAACACTTGTAAAAATATTTGAAATCTTAAAATCATATCTTGTCTGTAAAAGTTAGTGTGAGAAGTCTCCTGGACACATATAAGATATTTGCTGATTCTAACTTGATGGTGTATTTATATTTAGACAGTTTGATGGGTTATTGGTTTTTATTCAGTGGTTAAGAGTCTCTAGCAAAAAGCTGATGGGCATGCACACACAGATACTAAATTTGTGTCTTCACATCTTCATGTCATTGGATAGTCAGAACTCGCTTCAGTTCATCCAGATAGATCAGGAGGTCACAAAAACAACACCAAATATGGCTGCACTTCTTTTATAGCTAGATAGCTTTATTAATATCCTCATTTTCTCTATTGGTACTAACATTTCCACACACACAGCTTGTTTTACAAGGCACTGTCAATCTACAGTGCCTCTATTATGGCTTGTATAAGCTCAGTTTCCCATAGTTGGTTTTCAGGGACATTTCTAATTTGGTGTACCTGCCCAACGTATCACGCTTTAATTTCCCCAAATCTATGTGAGGCTTGCTAAGGTGGGCCAGCTCCTTTTAAAAAATTTCATTAAGTGTTTCATTTTGAAATATGTCCAAATAGAAAGGTTGCAGAAATTGTACAAAGAATTCCTATGTACCCCTCTCTCAGCTTCCCTTGTTATTAACCTCATGCGTAACCACAGCAGTAATGGTCAAAACCAGGAAATTAGCAGATACAATACTGTTAACTCTGCTACACACATAATTCAAATTTCATTAATAGTCCCACTTACTTTTTTTTTTGGCCGCACCACATGGCATGCGGGATCTTAGTTCCCCGACCAGGGATCGAACCTGCGCCCCCTGCAGTGGAAGCGTAGAGTCTTAACCACTGGACCGCCAGGGAAGTCCCCACTTATGTTCTTTTATGGATCAAGGACCCATACAGAATCTCCACTTATTTGTTACCTTTTCCTAGTCTCCTTTATTTTGGGACAGATACTTTCTCTTTTTGTCTGTCATGATCTCTATATTTAGTCCGCTCTCTTGTAGAGTGTCTTTCTTCATGATTAAATTCAGGTTATGCCTGTATTTTGTCAGGAATCCATACAAGTGATGCTGTGCCCTCTCAGTGCATCCTGTAGGATGACACATGGTGTTCTCTGCTTACTTGTTTTGACTTTTCCATTAGTCATATATGGTACCCCACTGCTTAGAATGCCAACTTTTTGCCTCTGTGCATCTAATTATATTCATTTTTCAGGACCTACCTTTTCTTGTGGTTTTCTCTATTTGCTCCAGTTCATCTGCTTTCTCACTTTTCTGCAATCCTTTTTGCCTTAAGGCCGAGGTTATCATCTGGCTGTGACCTTCAACCACTGTGGCTCCCAGGACACCTCTCTGATTACTCCCTTGTGATATTGAGACTTATTATACCCACTTATGCTGTCCACACATGCTCCCAATAATAACCATGACTTCAATGATATCAAAGCTTAGCACCTAATTTTATTTAGGGAAAGTTAATTTTATTTTCTAATTAGATAGTAATATTATATTAATATTATAACAAATATATTGACAAATATAGACAAATATTATAAACCAATATTATAATAGTATATTGACTTTCTAATGTAGACTGTTAATCTTTAGATCTTCAGTAATTTGAGGGGCAGAGGTCAGGGGAAGATTGGGTACAACAGTATTTGGCAAGTAATTTTATTTTTTTTTATTTTTTAATTTTTTTAAACATCTTTATTGGAGTATAATTGCTTTACAATGGTGTGTTAGTTTCTGCTTTATAACAAAGTGAATCAGTTATACATATACATATGTCCCCATATCTCTTCCCTCTTGCATCTCCCTCCCTTCCACCCTCCTTATCCCACCCCTCTAGGTGGTCACAAAGCGCAGAGCTGATCTCCCTGTGCTATGCCGCTGCTTTCCACAAGCTATCTATTTTACATTTGGTAGTGTATATATGTCCATGCCACTCTCTCACTTTGTCCCAGCTTACCCTTCCCCCTCCCCATATCTTCAAGTCCATTCTCTAGTAGGTCTGCATCTTTATTCCCCTCTTGCCCCTAGGTTCTTCATGACCATTTTTTTTTTTTTTTTTTAGATTCCATATATATGTGTTAGCATACGGTATTTGTTTTTCTCTTTCTGACTTACTTCACTCTGTATGACAGTCTCTAGGTCCATCCACCTCACTACAAATAACTCAGTTTCGTTCCTTTTTATGGCTGAGTAATATTCCATTGTGTATATGTGCCACATCTTCTTTATCCATTCATCTGTTGATGGATGCTTCGGTTGCTTCCATGTCCTGGCTATTGTAAACAGAGCTGCAATGAACATTGTGGTACATGACTCTTTCTGAATTATGGTTTTCTCAGGGTATATGCCCAGTAGTGGGATTGCTGAGTCGTATGGTAGTTCTATTTTTAGTTTTTTAAGGAACATCCATACTGTTCTCCATAGTGGCTGTATCAATTTACATTCCCACCAACAGTGCAAGAGGGTTCCCTTTTCTCCACACCCTCTCCAGCATTTACTGGTTGTAGATTTTTTGATGATGGTCATTCCGACTGGTGTGAGATGATATCTCATTGTAGTTTTGACTTGCATTTGTCTAATGATTAGTGATGTTGAGCATTCTTTCATGTGTCTGTTGGCAATCTGTACATATTCTTTGGAGAAATGTCTGTTTAGGTCTTCTGCCCATTTTTGGATTGGATTGTTTGTTTGTTTTTAAAGTTTTACTGGGATACAATTGTGTGTATCTTTTTTTAAAAATGATTTATTTATTTATTTATTTATTTATGGCTGTGTTGGGTCTTTGTTTCTGTGCGTGGCAAGCGGGGGGCCTCTCTTCATCGCGATGCGCGGGCCTCTCACTATCGCGGCCTCTCTTGTTGCGGAGCACAGGCTCCAGACGCGCAGGCTCAGTAATTGTGGCTCATGGGCCCAGCTGCTCCGCGGAATGCGGGTTCTTCCCAGACCAGGGCTCGAACCCGTGTCCCCTGCATTGGCAGGCAGACTCTCCACCACTGTGCCACCAGGGAAGCCCCCGGGTTGTTTGTTTTTTTAATGTTGAGCTGAATGAGCTGCTTGTAAATTTTGGAGATTAATCCTTTGTCGGTTGCTTCATTTGCAAATATTTTCTCCTATTCTGAAGGTTGTCTTTTTGCCTTTTATATGGTTTCCTTTACTGTGCAAAAGCTTTTAAGTTTCATTAGGTCCCATTTGTTTATTTTTGTTTTTATTTCCATTTCTCTAGGAGGTGGGTGAAAAACGATCTTGCTGTGATTTATGTCATAGAGTGTTCTGCCTATGTTTTCCTCTAAGAGTTTGATGGTGTCTGGCCTTACATTTAGGCCTTTAATCCATTTTGAGATTATTTTTGTGTATGGTGTTAGGGAGTGTTCTAATTTCATTCTTTTACATGTAGCTATCCAGTGTTCCCAGCACCACTTATTGAAGAGGCTGTCTTTTCTCCAGTGTATATTCTTGCCTCCTTTATCAAAGATAAGGTGACCTTTTGTGCATCGTTTATCTCTGGGCTTTCTATCCTGTTCCATTGATCTATATTTCTGTTTCTGTGCCAGTACCATACTGTCTTGATTACTGTAGCTTTGTAGTATAGTCTGAAGTATAGTCTGAAGTAGTCTGAAGTCAGGGAGTCTGATTCCTCCAGCTTTGTTTTTCTTTCTCAAGATTGCTTTGGCTATTTGGGGTCTTTTGTGTTTGCATACAAATTGTGAAATTTTTTGTTGTAGTTCTGTGAAAAATGCCAGTGGTAGTTTGATAGAGATTGCACTGAATCTGTAGATTGCTTTGGGTAGTAGAGTCATTTTCACAATGTTGATTCTTCCAATCCAAGAACATGGTATATCTCTCCATCTATTTGTATCATCTTTAATTTCTTTCGTCAGTGTCTTACTGTTTTCTGCATACAGGCCTTTTGTCTCCCTAGGTAGGTTTATTCCTAGATATTTTATTCTTTTTGTTGCAATGGTAAATGGGAGTGTTTCCTTAATTTCTCTTTCAGATTTTTCATCATTAGTGTATAGGAATGCAAGAGATTTCTGTGCATTAATTTTGTATCCTGCTACTTTACCAAATTCATTGATTAGCTCTAGTAGTTTTCTGGTAGCATCTTTAGGATTCTCTATGCATAGTATCATGTCATCTGCAAACAGTGACAGCTTTACTTCTTCTTTTCCAAGTTGGATTCCTTTTTTCTTTTTCTTCTCTGATTGCTGTGGCTAAAACTTCCAAAACTAGGTTGAATAATAGTGGTGAGAGTGGGCAGCCTTGTCTTGTTCCTGATCTTAGTGGAAATGGTTTCAGTTTTTCACCATTGAGGATGATGTTGGCTGTGGGTTTGTCATATATGGCTTTTATTATGTTGAGGAAAGTTCCCTCTATGCCTACTTTCTGGAGGGTTTTTATCATAAATAGGTGTTGAATTTTGTCAAAAGCTTTCTCTGCATTTATTGAGATGATCATATGGTTTTTCTCCTTCAATTTGTTAATATGATGTATCACATTGATTGATTTGCGTATATTGAAGAATCCTTGCATTCCTGGGATAAACCCCACTTGATCATGGTGTATGATCCTTTTAATGTGCTGTTGGATTCTGTTTGCTAGTATTTTGTTGAGGATTTTTGCATCTATGTTCATCAGTGATATTGGCCTGTAGTTTTCTTTCTTTGTGACATCTTAGTCTGGTTGTGGTATCAGGGTGATGATGGCCTCGTAGAATGAGTTTGGGAGTGTTCCTCCCTCTGCTATATTTTGGAAGAGTTTGAGAAGGATAGGTGTTAGCTCTTCTCTAAATGTTTGATAGAATTCGCCTGTGAAGCCATTTGTTCCTGGGCTTTTGTTTGTTGGAAGATTTTTAATCACAGTTTCAATTTCAGTGCTTGTGATTGGTCTGTTCATATTTTCTATTTCTTCCTGGTTCAGTCTCGGAAGGTTGTGCATTTCTAAGAATTTGTCCATTTCTTCCAGGTTGTCCGTTTTATTGGCATACAGTTGCTTGTAGTAATCTCTCATGATCCTTTGTATTTCTGCAGTGTCAGTTGTTACTTCTCCTCTTTCATTTCTAATTCTATTGATTTGCGTCTTCTCCCTTTTTTTCTTGTTAAGTCTGGCTAATGGTTTATCAATTTTGTTTATATTCTGAAAGAATCAGCTTTTAGTTTTATTGATCTTTGCTGTCGTTTCCTTCATTTCTTTTTCATTTATTTCTGATCTGAGGTATATGATTTCTTTCCTTCTGCTAACTTAGGGGTTTTTTTGTTCTTCTTTCTCTAATTGCTTTAGGTGTAAGGTTAGGTTGTTTATTTGAGATGTTTCTTGTTTCTTAAGGTAGGATTGTATTGCTCTAAACTTCCCTCTTAGAACTGCTTTTGCTGCATCCCATAGGTTTTGGGTCGTCGTGTTTTCATTGTCATTTGTTTCTAGGTATTTTTTGATTTCCTCTCTGATTTCTTCAGTGATCTCTTGGTTATTAAGTAGTGTGTTGTTTAGCCTCCATGTGTTTGTATTTCTTACAGATTTTTTCCTGTAATTGATATCTAGTCTCATAGCGTTGTGGTCGGAAAAGATACTTGATACGATTTCAATTTTCTTAAATTTACCAAGGCTTGATTTGTGACCCAAGATATGATCTATCCTGGAGAATGTTCCATGAGCACTTGAGAAGAATGTGTATTCTGTTGTTTTTGGATGGAATGTCCTATAAACATCAATTAAGTCCATCTTGTTTAATGTATCATTTAAAGCTTGTGTTTCCTTATTTATTTTCATTTTGGATGACCTGTCCATAGGTCAAAGTGGGGTGTTAAAGCCCCCTACTATGATTGTCTTACTGTCGATTTCCCCTTTTATGGCTCTTAGTATTTGCCTTATGTATTGAGGTGCTCCTATGTTGGCTGCATAAATAATTACAATTGTTATATCTTCTTCTTGGATTGATCCCTTGATCATTATGTAGTGTCCTTCTTTGTCTCTTGTGATAGTCTTTGTTTTAAAGTCTATTTTGTCTGATATGAGAATTGCTACTGCAGCTTTCTTTTGATTTCCATTAGCATGGAATATCTTTTTCCATCCCCTCACTTTCAATCTGTATGTGTCTCTAGGTCTGAAGTGGGTCTCTTGTAGACAGCATATATACGGGTCTTGTTTTTGTATCCATTCAGCCAATCTATGTCTTTTGGTTGGAGCATTTAATCCATTTACATTTAAGGTAATTATCAATATGTATGTTCCTATTACCATTTTCTTAATTGTTTTGGGTTTATTATTGTAGGTCTTTTCCTTCTCTTGTGTTTCCTGCTTAGAGAAGTTCCTTTAGCATTTGTTGTAAAGTTGGTTTGGTGGTGCTGAATTCTCTTAGCTTTTGCTTGTCTGTAAAGATTTTAATTTCTCCGTCAAATCTGAATGAGATCCTTGCTGGGTAGATTAAGCTTGGTTCTAGGTTTTTCTCCTTCATCACTTTAAATATGTCCTCCCACTCCCTTCTGGCTTGCAGAGTTTCTGCTGAAAGATCAGCTGCTAAACTTTTGGGATTCCCTTATGTGTTATTTGTTGGTTTTCCCTTGCTGCTTTTAATATTTGTTCTTTGTATTTAATTTTTGATAGTTTGATTAATATGTGTCTTGGCATGTTTCTCCTTGGATTTATCCTGTATGGGACTCTCTGTGCTTCCTGGACTTGATTAACTATTTCCTTTCTCATATTAGGGAAGTTTTCAACTATAATCTCTTCAAATATTTTCTCAGTCCCTTTCTTTTTCTCTTCTTCTTCTGGGACCCCTATAATTCGAATGTTGGTGCATTTAATGTTGTCCCAGAGGTCTCTGAGAGTGTCCTCAATTCTTTTCATTCTTTTTTCTTTATTCTGCTTTGCAGTAGTTATTTCCACTATTTTATCTTCCAGGTCACTTATCCGTTCTTCTGCCTCAGTTATTCTGCTATTGATCCCTTCTAGAGAATTTTAAATTTCATTTATTGTGTTGTTCATCGCTGTTTGTTTGCTCTTTAGTTCTTCTAGTTCCTTCTTAAACGGTTCTTGTATTTTCTCCATTCGATTTCCAAGATTTTGGATCATCTTTACTAACATTATTCTGAATTCTTTTTCAGGGAGACTGCCTATTTCCTCTTCATTTGTTAGGTCTGGTGGGTTTTTGCCTTGCTCCTTCATCTGCTGTGTGTTTCTCTGTCTTCTCATTTTGCTTAACTTACTGTGTTTGGGTCTCCTTTTTGCAGGCTGCAGGTTCATAGTTCCTGTTGTTTTTGGTGTCTGTCCCCAGTGGCTAAGGTTGGTTCAGTGGGTTGTGTAGGCTTCCTGGTGGAGGGGACTAGTGCCTGTGTTCTGGTGGATGAGGCTGGATCTTGTCTTTCTGGTAGGCAGGTCTACGTCTGGTGGTGTGTTTTGGGGTGTCTGTGGCCTTATTATGATTTTAGGCAGCCTCTGTGCTAATGGATGGGGTTTTGTTCCTGTCTTGCTAGTTGTTTGGCATAGGGTGTCCTGCACTGTCTTTGCTGGTTTTTGAGTGGAGCTGGGTCTTGGTGTTGAGATGGAGATCTCTGGGAGATTTTCGCCATTTGATAGTACGTGGAGCTGGGAGGTCTCTTGTGGACCAGTGTCCTGAACTTGGCTCTCCCACCTCAGAGGCACAGCCCTGGCGCCTGGCTGGAGCACCAAGAGCCTGTCTTCCACATGGCTCAGAATAAAAGGGAAGAAAAAAAGAAAGAAGAAGATAAAATAAAATAAAATAAAGTAAAATAAAATAAAATAAAGTTATTAAAATAAAAAATAAATAATTATTAAGAAAAAAATTTTTTGAAGTAATTAAAAAAAAACACAGACAGAACCCTAGGACAAATGGTAAAAGCAAAGCTATACAGACAAAATCACACACAGAAGCATACACATACACACTCACAAGAAAAGAAAAAGGGAAAAAATATATATATATCGTTGCTCCCAAAGTCCACCCCCTCAATTTGGGATGATTCATTGTCTGTTCAGGTATTCCACAGATGCAGGTACATCAAGTTGATTGTGGAGCTTTAATCCCCTGCTCCTGAGGCTGCTGGGAGAGATTTCCCTTTCTCTTTCTTGTTCGCACAGCTCCCAGGGTTCAGCTTTGGATTTGGACCCGCCTCTGCGTGTAGGTCGCCTGAGGGCATCTGTTCTTCGCTCAGACAGAACGGGGTTAAAGGAGCAGCTGCTTCGGGGGCTCTGGCTCACTCAGGCCGGGGGGAGGGAGCGGTACGGATGCGGGGCGAGCCTGCGGCGGCAGAGGCCGGTGTGACGTTGCACCAGCCCGAGGCGCGCCGTGCGTTCTCCCGGGGAAGTTGTCCCCGGATCACGGGAGCCTGGCCGTGGCGGGCTGCACCGGCTCCCGGGAGGGGCGGTGTGGATGGTGACCTGTGCTCGCACACAGGCTTCTTGGTGGCGGCAGCAGCAGCCTTAGCGTCTCATGCCCGTCTCTGGGGTCCGCGCTGATAGCCGCGGCTCGCGCCCGTCTCTGGAGCTCCTTGAAGCGGCGCTCTGAATCCCCTCTCCTCGCGCACCAGGAAACAAAGAGGCAAGAAAAAGTCTCTTGCCTCTTCGGCAGCTGCAGACTTTTTCCCGGACTCCCTCCCGGCTAGCTGTGGCGCGCTAGCCCCTTCAGGCTGTGTTCACGCCGCCAACCCCAGGCCTCTCCCTGCGATCCGACCGAAGCCCGAGCCTCAGCTCCCAGCCCCCGCCCGCCCCGGCGGGTGAGCAGACAAGCCTCTCGGGCTGGTGAGTGCTGGTCGGCACCGCTCCTCTGTGCGGGAATCTCCGCTTTGCCCTCCGCACCAATGTGGCTGCGCTCTCCTCCGTGGCTCCGAAGCTTCCCCCCGCCACCCGCAGTCTCCGCCCGCGAAGGGGCTTCCTAGTGTGTGGAAACCTTTCCTCCTTCACAGCTCCCTCCCACAGGTGCAGGTCCCGTCCCTATTCTTTTGTCTCTGTTGTTTCTTTTTTCTTTTGCCCTACCCAGGTACGTGGGGAGTTTCTTGCCTTTTGGGAGGTCTGACGTCTTCTGCCAGCGTTCAGTAGGTGTTCTGTAGGAGTTGTTCCACATGTGGATGCATTTCTGATGTATTTGTGGGGAGGAAGGTGATCTCCGCGTCTTACTCTTCCGCCATCTTGAAGTTCTCCTTGGCGAGTAATTTTAAAGTGATTGCTAGAAGAAACTGCATTAAGTTCTCTTGTTCATATATTCTTATCTCTAACATCAGTGTTAAAAGTAATTGTTAGCGTAGAAGTGAAAATTACCAAAAAGTATGACCATAATTAATACCTTCAAAGTTGAAAGGAGTATTCAGTAAAATAACCATTGTAACATAGAGATTAATTTATGGTTAAATACAGCAGACGGTAATAGGAATAAGAATGTTCCTGAAGTGAAAACTTTATAGTCTTAATGACTGTACCATTGAATTATTTTAAACTGTAAACCTGTTTTCTTCCTAAGGACTGAAAGGACATCTATAGCAATGAACTTAATGTGCCCTCCTTCTGTTCCTGTGATTTGGCAGGTAGACACAGGCTGCTTTCCGCAGTTTACAAGTGGAAGCCTGGGGCACAGAAGTAATATGATGCTTTGTCAGAGATCAGCAAATTAGATGCAGAGACGGGGCTGGGACTGGGCTCTTCGGTGGGTGAGTTTGCCCACCCTGCCTGCCCCATTAGACTGTAAATTCTGGCCAATGAGGGAGGCTTCCTCAGGTGTGGAGACTTTGAATCTGCTGTTAGTAATCAAGCAGCGTGAAGTAAAGTAATTTAGAAATACACTTTCTTTTTAAAAAGAACACTTATGCTTTATCACAGCATCATGTATAATGAAACATGATAAAGCCCTACTGAGCTTGACATCTATGAGGAACATTACTTTGGATTAGTGCCAGGGCAGAGAAATGACCCTATTATCTCTGTAACGGTAATACTGTGCCTCACAGGGAAACTTACATCATCAAGAGTGAGTTGTTATTCTCTAGCTGATTCTTTCTACACCAGTTACTAGTACATTAAATCAGAAGGCATTGGAAAGTTCTTTCAAGGGGCTTGGGAATATAATTCAAAGGTTTCAGTATTCACCTTGACCTGAAACATCATGTAAATCTGTGTTTACACATGTTTATAGATGTGTACACACACATACATACGCACACACACAAATTTCACACCCCCATGTCTTTGTACACACCTCTTCTTTCTACATGAAAGACCTCCTTTATTTTCTCTTGTGTTAAGTACTTCTTCATCTCTAAGACCCCTACCAGTTGTTCCCTTGTTGGTGGTGAAGACACCTCGATCTTACAGTCAGGTTGTTGCCTCCCTCTGTCTTTCCTAGAGCAGGTTGTCCTCACTGCTACATCATGTTTTTATTTGTTTGCTGATCATCTCTTTCCATCTTTTTAACTCCCAGTTGAGTGTGTGCTTCTTAAGGGCAGGAACTGCCTTTTTCATTTCATAGTCTAGCCTCTTACTATATACTGGGTACACAATGACTATTAAATGAATAAGTATATATTATACATAGTACATATTATACATATATATAATTTATACACTCTGCCATATTTTCAAAATGTGTTTAAGATGACTTGTAAGCAATACAACAAATTAGAAGAGAATTGGAAGGAAAAAAAGGAAGAGAATGGGAAATAAAAGGGGCCAGGCATGAGCTAATTCATGCCATGAGTCTGTCAGTGTATATGTAATATGAATATAAGTGCATTTGCTATTACAAAGGAAGCATATCTGTGGAACTTACAATATATATTTAAAAATCTATCTTGTCTGATTTTCGAGCAAAAAGTTACATCTTTTTTATTTTGGCCTTGGAAAGCGCTCTCTCTTTAAAGCCACACATTATTTTCAACGTCTCTGATGCTGAAGGGTTTCTCTATGGGATGCTCATTAGTGCTAAGATTAGAATGTAATCAGCATGTGGTAAAATGGAGTGGCTCAGTGAGCCCCACTGCTGTGAAAACAGGAATCCGTACTATGACTGCACAGAGGCCCTTCAGCTCCTGAAGTTTCATGCTGTAACTCCTCTTACCTGCTCTCTTTCATAAAACATTATACATGATGTAGGAATGACTATTTGATAATAACCTGCTCTTGGAATAAATATCTTTTAAGTTAACAAAACAAAAATTTACCTGGGAATTATAGCTTGCTCCCTAGGTGACCTGTTTGCCAAGTTTAAATAAATGCATATATTAAAATGCTGCTCTGAACATTGGGGTGCATGTATCTTTTCAAATTAGTCTTTTCATTTTCTTTGAATATATACCCAGGAATGGAATTGCTGGATTATATGGTAGTTCTGTTTTTAGTTTTTTGAGGAACCTCTGTACTGTTTTCCATAGTGGCTGCACCAATTTACATTCCCACCAACAGTGTACAAGGGTTCCCTTTTCTCCACATCCTCACCAGCATTTGTTATTTGTAGACTTTTATTTAAAATATTTTTTAACTGAATGAAAGTTATTTTAAATTCTATAGTGCTTTACACATTTCAAAAGTTTCACACACACGATTTCATATAATCCCATAATAACCCTTTTTCCCCTTCCCCTGTATTGCCCCTCTCCCCACTGATAACCACTAGTTTGTCCTCTATCGGTGAGTCTGCTTCTTTTTTGTTTTATCCACTAGTTTATTGTATTTTTTAGATTCCATATATAAGTGATATCCTACAGTATTTGCCTTTCTCTGTCTGACTTATTTCACTTAGCACAATGCCCTCCAAGTCTATCCATGTTGCTACAAATGGCAAAATTTCATTATTTTTTATGGCTGAGTAGTATTCCATTGTATATATATACCATAGTATTTTTTATCCATTCATCTGTTGATGGACTCTTAGGTTGCGTGCATATCTTGGCAATTATAAATAATGCTGCTATGAACATTGGGGTGCATGTATCTTTTCTATCTTTTCAAATTAGTGTTTTTGTTTGTTTAGTTTTTTTTGGATATAGACCCAGGAGTGGAATTGCTGGGTCATATGGTAGTTCTATTTTTAGTCTTTTGCAAAACCTCCATACTGTTTTCCATAGTGGCTGCACCAGTTTACATTCCCACCAACAGTGTAGAAGGGCTCCCTTCTCTCCACATCTTTGCCAGTATTTGTTATTTGTGTTCTTTTTGACGACAGCCATTCTGACAGGTATGTGGTGATATCTCATTGTGGTTTTGACTTGCATTTCCCTGATGATTAGCAATGTTGGGCATCTTTTCATGTGCCTGTTGCCCATCTGTATATCTTCTTTGGAAAAATGTCTATTCAGGTCTTCTGCCCATTTTTTAATCAGTTGTTTTTTTTTTTGTTACTGAGTTGTATGAACTGTTTATATATTTTGGATATTAACCCCTTATTGGTCATATTATTTGCAAATATTTTCTTCCATTTAGTAAATTTTCTTTTCATTTTGTCAGTGGTTTCCTCTGCTGTGCAAAAGCTTTTAATTTAATTAGGTCTCATCTGTTTATTTTTGCTTTTGTTTCTTTTGCCTGAGGAGACAGATCCAAGAAAATATTCTGATTTATGTCAAAAAGTGTTTGGCCTGTGTTCTCTTCTGGAAGTTTTATGGTTTCCAGTCTTACGTTTAGGTCTTTAATCCATAAAATTGTACTTTTATTTTCCTCCTCTCAGGATTAAATTTATGCAAAGCTAAGGAGTGATTTTTTGGGTTCGTTTAAATATAAGACTCTTCTTGAATCTCGTTCTTGGCATGCTTTTTTTTTTTTTTTTTTGGTGGAGGACTAAGCTTTGTTTGCCATGTTGTCCCTTAATTAATTATTAAAGTAATGAGGTCTTATTATTCTGGGTAATTTATTGAATACAATGAAACAGTTAGTCACTCACTGGCAGTTTTTCAAAGGAGGTGGGCCAAGATGCCAACCCATTTCTTTTGGTGCGCCAGCCCTTAGAGTGGTGTGTTCCAGGGATTTGCTAATTACCAGCTGGCAACTGATTTATAACACAAGGCAGGAAAGACAAGGCTCTTGAATGGTGGCCACTGACTCACAAGCAAGGCGGAGTGTGTCCTGGCTTCAAGCCTTGTCTTTTAGTGTGCAGATCTTGCTGCTTGGAGAAAGAAGACTTGGTGATGGCAAGGAGCATGCTTGCCAGAGGTTATCAGCGTTGTTCTTGACCACCACTTTGGTTTAGCAGCTGAGAACTGCTAAGTAAAATGTGTTATTCCAGTTGAATATGTCTGTCTTCCTATTTGTCAGTTCCTTTGTCCATCCATCCATATATCCATTGGTCCATCCATTCATCCATCTAATACTGGATTTCAGCCATCAGTGAACGGGCTGGAATTAACCTCTGAATGCACTGTTTAGAATTGAGGTTGGGAAACATTTTCTGTAAAGGGACAGATAGTAAATATTTTAGGCTTATAGGCTATGCTGTCTTTTACAACTACTGAGCTCTGCTGTTGAAGGGCAAGAACAGCCATAGATAACATGTAAATGAATGGACGAGGTTGTATGCCAATAAAACATTGTTTACAAAAGTTGACTTGCCCACTCCTGGTTTAGATAGTTGGAAGTATCTGACTCATCATAGTTTGTGTGCTACACAAAAAAACTTAAAAAAAATGCTTTTAATGCTTATATGTTTTCTTGAGGTTAGACTGTACATTTTTGTTTTTGTTGTTGTTCTTGTTTCCTCTGGACCACCAGGGAAGTCCCTTATATGTTTTCTAACAGCTATGTGTCAGGTTTCTTGGCTTAATTGTCATCTGTGTTGAGGTTTACCCACAAAAGTAGTTTTATAGGTTTTACCATTTTGTTACTTAATTAATTTTATTTTATTTAAACATATACATGACTTAAAGCTTATTCATCTCTCTCTGGCACTGGTTATAGAAAGGTCATTGGATTGGAAATACACAAAAGTACAAGGAATAAAATTTTCTACCATATCACTGATAACAGCACCATTAAACGTGATAGTTTTTACTTACAAATATGATTTACAAAACTATACTTTTGATATGAAAACATGACCAAGATATATTGCTAAGTGGAAAAAGGAGATTATAGAAGGGTTCTAAATAATGTGTGCAGCGTGATTATATTTGTGGAAAGAAAACAAGATTTACATATGTCTATGTTTGAACTGCACAGGTCCATTATACCCAAATTTTTTTTGATAGTAAATACTATCGTACTATAAGAACCCCTTTTATTAACGTCTTATGTTAGTATGGTACACTTGTTACAATTAATAAACCAGTGTTGTTACATTATTATTGTCTAACGCCCAAGATTATTAAGATTTTCTTAGTTTTTCCCTGAAGTCCTTTTTCTGTTCCAAGATAGCTGATTTGATGGTAGTTTTTCATCTGTGTAGTAATGTCATATAATAAATGGTATTTCTGTTAAAAATAACTTATGGAATTTGGGGGAAGAATAAACACAATAAAGCTTTGCCACAATGAGGTTCTTATATTCTTTTATGCACAAATGTCACATGTGAAAAAATAATTAACCTTGAATTTTTTTCCTTGTTTTGTATTCAGTGGAACAGGTTCCCATAGAACCATACAACATCCCCCTGTCCCAGGCCGAAGTCATCCAAGAAGGGAGTGATGTCACTCTAGTTGCCTGGGGCACTCAGGTCAGTAACCGTTATAGCAACTGGTAATGTCCATCTTGTGTTTGGAAGCCCTCATTTTTAATTCTGATTCTATGAAGCATTGAAAATGTCTTCCTTATATCTCGAATTCAAGTCTTGTTTGATGCTACATCTGTATCTGGTACTGATTTCTGACTGAAGGTGAGATGCCTTTCAGTCGTATTAAAATTTACATGCATATGGTGAAGCCATTAAAAATATGTTGAGAGTTTACAAAAACGTATTAAAGACATGTTCTTTTGAAGCATACACTACGTATTCTCACTACTTGTTGCTGCTTTTGACATACCACCATCTTCTTATTTTTTTTTGCCATTATTATTATTTTATTGAAAGAAAGATTCTTTACATTCTGTAGTGCTTTTACAGTTTTCAAAAGTTTCACACACATGATTTCATATAATCCCATTATAACCCCTCCTTTTTTTATCCCCCATCCTTTTATTGACCCTCTCCCCTTCCCTTTCCCCACTGGTAACCACTAGTTTTTTCTCTGTATCTGTGAGTCTCCTTCCTTTTTGTTTTATTCACTGGTTTGTTGTATTTTTTAGATTCCATATATAAGTGATATCCTACAGTATTTGTCTTTTTCTTTCTGACTTACTTCACTTTGCATAATGCCCTCCAAGTCTATCCATTTTGCTGCAAATGGCAAAATTTCATTCTTTTTTATGGCTGAGTGGTAGTCCATTGTATATATATACCACATATTCTTTATCCATTCATCTGTTGATGGACAATTAGTTTGCTTCCATACCTTGGCACTTGTAAACAATGCTGCTATGAACGTTGGGGGCACATGTATCTTTTCCAGTTAGTGTTTTTGTTTCTGTTTTTGGACATATACCCAGTAGTGGACTTGCTGGGTAACATGGTAGCTCTATTTTTAGTCTTTTACAAAACCTCCATACTGTTTTCCACAGTGGCTTCACCTATTTACACTCCCACCAACAGTGTAGGAGGGTTCCTTTTCTCCACATCCTTGCCAACATTTGTTATTTGTGTTCTTTTTGGTGATAGCCATGCTGACAGGTGTGAGGTAATATCTCACTGTGGTTTTGATTTGCATTTCCCCAATGATTAATGATGTTTTTCATCCCCTCTGCTGCCATCTCTCATGATTACTTTGCTGGCTACGTGGACCCGCCAGTGGTCCAGCCTCATTATTCCATACATTTCTCTTTTCAATTGAACTGATGATCTATTTCAGTTTTCCCCAGAGCTTATTATCATATCACTCTGCTTCCAAACTTTTAAGCTCAGGACTCTTTCTCTAGCTGTAGACGTCTATCTCTCCTTCTTTTAAAGAAATGGTCAGTTTTTCTTTTTTCTGTGTAAAAGAAATACTTGCTTATTTTAGAAAATTTAATACCACATAAAACAAAGAAGATAATGAAAATCATTTGCAATCCTACAACCTCCTACACTCTTCTCCATTTGATTTTTGGCTTGGAGAGCTGTAGTCTTTGCGGTTTCTCACCTCCAGTGAGATAATCATACTGCCTGGAGAGTCACATCCGATGATGGTGCCCACAGTGGTTTTTGCAAAACTTTTCTGCTCTCCTTGAGTCCCTTTTAAAAAGCCCACTCTCAAATCAACTATATTCCAATAAAAATTTTTTAAAAAAGAAAAAGAAAAAAAAGGCTCAGCATGTGTCCTTGTCTTTCTTTTTAATAGGGAAGTTAGAGTGTATTCAGCACTAATTCCCCCAGCTCTCTTTTCCTTCACACTTACCACTTCTGCTGCCAATCCTTGCCTCTTGCCCTTTTGTCTTCCAAGAAGTGTCTGGTTTTCACAGCTACTTCTCCAAATCTGTTTCAGAATGTATTCCATTTCTTCTCCAGGACTGTGATTCATTAGCTGGTCCTTCTCTCCTGCATCTTCAGTTTCTCCTTTTCATGTCCCTCTTATTAAAAAAAGTGTGTCCTACCAAAGGTAAAATAGATAGCTAGTGGGAAGCAGCTGCTTCGCGCAGGGAGATCAGCTCGGTGCTTTGTGACCACCTAGAGGGGTGGGATAGGGAGGATGGGAGGGAGACACAAGAGGGAGGGGATATGGGGATGTATGTATACATATAGATGATTCACTTTGTTATACAGCAGAAACTAACACATCATTGTAAAGCAATTATACTCCAATAAAGATGTTAAAAAAAATAAAATAAAAAAGTGTGTCTCTCTTCTCTATTTAAAAAATACCTTTGCTCTATCCTACTTTCCCCTTAAATAACAGTGTATCTCCCTCCTTTCTTTTATCACTAAACTTAAACAACTATTTTCTACTACCTGTATTTAATTCCTTCACTTCCTTATGTTCTTTTTTTTTTTTAACTCATTTACCTTATGAGTTCTGTTCCCAGTAGTTAAAACTATTTCTGCTAACATTGCTAATCTTCTAATTGCTAAATCCAACCCTTACCTCATATTGTTATGGTATGTGACACCGGCTGGCTACTATCTCTATGAAACCTTTCTTTAGCTTCTGGATATATTGTCTTCCGATTTTCTTTCTGTTTCTTTTAACTGTTCTTCTTCTCCTTCTTCTTCTTCTTCTCCTCCTCCCCCTCCCCCTCCCCCTCCTCCTCCCTCTCCCCCCCTCCTCCTTCTTTCTTCTTCTTCTTCCCCTTCCTCCTCTTCTTCTCCTCCTTCTTCTTCTCCCCCTACCCCTCCCTCCCACTCCTTCTTCTCCTTCTCTCTCTTCCTCCTCCTTCTCTCCCTCTTCCTCTTCTTCTTCAGCTCCTTTTCCTCTACTTTCCTCTTAAATGTTGGTCATGTACAGGGTCCCATGATTTTTGCCCTTTACTTCTCCTTCTGTATACTTTTTCTAGAAACTCAACCTACTCCTGTGACTTTATTAACCTTCTGTGTGTTGATATCTTTGGAATCAGTATCTCTGGCAATGACTGCTCTCCTTTTCTCAAAGAACCTCTTTCCAGCTGTTTTCTAGACATCTATATTTGATTATTTGGTTGGAATATGGGGTTCAACATATCTAAAAGAAATTCTCCTTGCAAATCAATTCCTCAAACTTTAAACACTATCTCTATTAAGGATGTCAGAATTCAACTAACTTTTTTTCTTTAGTCATCCTCTGCATATTTCCCTTTTTATTTCAGGTTCATGTGATCCGAGAGGTGGCTTCCATGGCTCAAGAGAAGCTTGGAGTGTCTTGTGAGGTCATTGATCTGAGGACTATAATACCTTGGGATGTGGATACAGTTTGCAAGGTATGAATATAGTGTTGATAGTGCCATTTCCTCAAAATCTGGGGCCAAATTTGTTGGCTCTTTGCAAAGAATTGTTATAAAATTGTGAGCTTCATGAGGCTTTTCCACTGATATTAAAACTTTAAAATTTACACCCTGAAAGAAATGTATGAGCTTAATGCTCAAGGAAACAAATCACTTCAGGTTTTTTTTCCTCCCATAGTTCTCTGTTTAAAATATTACAACTCTCTGTCCTTCATGCAGCCAGCTCGTGTTGACTTGTGTGAATAATGCACCAGTGGAAATGAGAGTATATCAGGGATGTTGAAATCACCTGTGTTTTTAAACTTCTTATTGGTTATGGTTCAATAAGCTAGGTTGAATATAGCCAGCTAAATAATTTGGCTGAATTCTCATTTGTCCCTTCTCCAAAAGAGATGGAGATGGATTATTTTTTAAAAATACTGTGAATCTCAGTTTCATGTTGCATTGTGGAATTCGGGCTGCTCTGATTTACAGTTTTCTAAGTCGTCTCTTGAACTTTGGCCTGTTTAGATTGGTCTTTTTCTTACTATTAATAGGATTCACATAGTCCCCTCTCAAGAATATAGTTTAGTTCTCATTTACTTGGCTATAGCTGATACCTTTCATATTAATGTCTAGATAAATTGAAGTGCATCTATTACCAAATTGGTACATAAGGAAAGTTAAGTTCTTTTTTGTGTATGTGATGGTCTTATCTACTAAGGTTTAGGTAACATTGCATGTACTTTTTCTTGATCTATTTTTATAGCAAACGAGCCATAAGACCTAGAGTATTATACATTTATTATTTTTAAGAGCTTTGGCATTTTTGTAGCTTTTACAGGCTGTTTCTTAGGTTATTACATAAAAATAAACTGCAGTTACTGCTGCTGTAAAAGTATAGCATAGGGTGTTTTAGGTAAAGATCATTTCATAATTTAGAGGAAGATTTAAGATTTGTTATAGTAAATGTTCTGTAGACTTACTGGACACTGTCTAAACACTTGAGATGGTTACAAATGGTTTCAACAGTATTCTAAGTCCGTATGTTCGTAGTTTCCATAATTAAGAGCAGTGTTTTAGGTTGAACTATTTATAACTGCATGAAATAATGCTTTTTGCAGGCATTTTCAAATCAAGTCAGACATTGCATTTCCTTTCAAATAGCCAGATGTTCCAAATTATGGTTAAACTGGGACTGATAGCCTTTGCCCCAGAGCAGGCTTCTTGTTTGTACCATGTCTCCCCTACTTGGGGTTTGTATTCATAATGTGAATTGTGCTTTTGCGTGAGGATATGATGCTTTTTCATGGTGCAGTGGAGGGTACTGATGTATGGTCAGGACAAGTACTCGTATTTATATACATTATACATTCAAAAAAATTTGTAGCAGCTTATGGTAAAACACAAATATAATAATACTGCAGTTGGTAACCATGAAAGTAAAGTGAGGAGAAGTAGAGGAAGAAGGAAGTGGGAAATTATTTGTATTTATATCAGTTTGTTTCTATGGGCACCCCCCAGCCCCCACCCTTTATTAAATCTACTGGTAGCATCTTTGTATGATCCTGGAATGTAGACCCTGTTCCTTAGGGCTCTGTACGACTGGAGAAGATGAAAGAGGAGACCAAAAGCCTCTACTGAATGAGAAAGTGATGCAGCAAACCTCTGACTTGTTTGCATCACTAGTTTAGTTTCCTGTTGGGGTGCTTTCATCATGTTATTTTTCCAGCTGATGACCCTCCAGTTATGTCAGTGAAAGCCAGTTTGTCATTTCTTGATTACTTTGGATATATTTGTGCCTCTCTTCATTGTTGATCATGGTACACCTTTGGTTTTCTTTTCATGTATCAAAAGAGAACATTTTTGATACTTGGCATCTTCTAGGAATTGAAGATGATTTTAAGCAAGAGGGCCCTATAGCCAAACACTGATATTAAACATGGGATTTTTTGTTTGTTTGTTTAACTACGATTCAGCTTTTCTTTATCTTCTTGAATTCTATAGTATTCAAGATTTATGTTTATTATCTCTTTCAGTTAGCGCTGTGTTTTATCGGTTATTGTTGTCTTATGACAAAATTAGATCCCTCAGCTTTATTCATTACATGTTAAACTCAACACCAAAATGCATCTTTTGGAATACCTAATCATGAAAAGCCTATTAAAGGTAAAAATAATTTATTGAACATATGCATTAGCATACTGTGCATAGTAAAAGGACTGTGGAACATAGTCATACTTTTGCTTAAGCTTTGAAGCATTGTTTGAAAGTTATAAGCCTGAACAGTTGCTTGGGGACAGAGAGAGCAGCAGTGGGTTTTTTTCCAATTATTTTTTTATTGAGGTATAGTTGATTTATAATATTATATTAGTTGCAGGTATACAACACAGTGATTCAAAATTTTTATTGTTCATATACCATTTAAAGTTATAAAATATTGGCTATATTCCCTGTGCTGTACAATATATCCTTGTAGCTTATTTATTTTATACATAGTAGTTTGTACTTCTTAATCCTTCACCCCTATCTTGCCCTTCCCTCCTTCCCTCTCCCCACTGGTAACCACTAGTTTGTTCTCTATATCTGTGAATCTGTTTCTTTTTTGTTATATTCACTAGTTTGTTGTATTTTTTAGATTCCACATGTAAGTGATACCATACAGTATTTATCTTTCTCTATCTGATTTATTTCACTAAGCATAATACCATCCATGTCCATCCAAGCAGCAGGGTTTTTGATCGTTGCTCAGGGGAGCTACAAAATTGGAGACCTGAGTGGGCCTAAAACCCGTAGTCAGTTTATCTGCTCAGTTCTGAACCCAATATTAAAGACCTAAGCTAGCTGGAAGCCACTGGAAAGTAGAACAGAAATTCTCGAGTTTTGAGGTGCTTAGGAGACAGAGACCTACCCTGGGGCCTGGGGGTATGGGCAGGGGTGGAGTGGCTTAAGAACACCAGTGATGAGAGTGGAAAGGCCTGAAATGAGTGGTAAATTGACACTTACCTGCAGCTGCTCTTTACTTGGGGACACCAGTGAGTCTCCACTAGAAACTGAGAATCCAGGTGTATAGAACCCTTGTTTCATGGGGCTGGAAGCACAGAATTGGAAACTTGAAGGGTCTTAAACACACAGTTGGTCTCTCTCTCTCAAAACATCAATATTTGCCAAATTCTAAAGCTGTGTATGATGGGAGCTAAGCAGAACATATCTGAAAAGCCAAGCCATCACTTGAGGCTGAAGTGACAAAGCCCAATCATACTCTCAGTTGAGAGCTGTGGAGTCAGGTCTTTCATTAGAGGCAAATCAGAAATAGATTACATCTTCCCAAACCCACGTGCAGCCTCTACCCCTCTCAGTTCCTTATTGAATTAATGTAATTTACCTTCTGCTCTATCTGCCCAGCAGAGCAAGGAGGCATCCTCTCATCATGTGGAACCTCTTATCAATCAGCCTTCAGTAAAAAAATTACTAAGTATATAAAGAGATAGGACCATATGACCAAAAACCAGGAGAAAACAAACCAATGAAAGCAGAAACTCAGGTGATCCAGATATCGGAGTTAGCAGACAAGGACTTTAAGATTATTATGTTTAGGAACATAGAGAAAAAAGGGACAAGAGCGGTAAGAAGGTGGAGAATTATTCTAGAGAATTGGAGTGTGTGTTTGTGTGTGTGTGTGTGTATATCAAACATTGTGGAAACAAAAATTTTTTTGACAATAAGAACTCAATGGATGTTTTTAAAAACATATTAGCCTTAGTAGATGATACGATTAATGAACTAGAAGGCAAGTTAATATGTCCAAACTGAAGCACAGGGAAGAAAAAAATAGACTAAAACAGAAAAGAGCATGAAAAACATTTGGGATCTGGTCAAAGGATCTGTCCTGTATACAATTTGAATATAGAAGGAGGAGAAAGAATGAATTGGTCAGAAATAATATCTAAAAATATTTCTCATGAAATTTTCAGAACGAACTCATATATTCAAAATGCTTTGTGGACCTCTAAGAAGGATATATTCAAAGAAAAACCACACCTACGTACACAATGGAATGGCATCTTAAATTGCTGGAGATGCCAACCTAGAATTCTATACCCAGAGAAAACATCCTTTTAAAATTAAAGTGAAGTAAATACTTTAGGCAAATAGAAATTGAGAGAATTTACCACCAGTGTATTTTCACTAAAAGAAATACTACAAGGGAATTCTTTAGGCAGAGGGGAAAATGATCCTAGAAGAAAGTCAGGATGGGCTTACATGGAGTTAAAACATTCTGTTGTTCTAGGATTGTTAGTGTAAAGTTTGTATTAGATTATAATAAGTCAAGGATGCGTGTTGTAATTTCTAGAGTGACAACTGAAATAATAGTGAAAGTATATATCTAGCAAGTTAAAAAGGGAACTATAGATTAATAGAATATTTGGTTAGACCAAAAGAAAGAAAGAAAAATATGTACAAAAAACAGGTGTGTCAATAGAAAACAGACAGTGAGATGACAGATAAAAACCCAGGTATATATGTAATTAGATTGAATACAGATTAATTAAATAATCCTAGTAAAAGCCTAAGATTGTCAGACTTCATTAAAAAAATGATACCGACAAACATGCAGATTAAAAGAGACATACTTTAAATATAAGGACACAGAAAAGTTAGGAAGGGGTGGAAAAATAAAGTTGGTATAGTTATACTATCAATAATTTCAAATACAGCTTTAAGGCAAGGAGCATTACTAGAAATAAAGAGGAACATTTCATAATGCTAAAGGGATTAGTCTATCATGAAGATGTCACAATCTTAAATCTATATGTCCTTAATAGCATATCTTCAAAATGCATAAAGCAAAACAAGCAAAACACAAAACTTAGAGGAGATAGACATATCCACAATCAGAGTGGGAGACTTTGACACCCCTCTTAAAGACTGATCAAGCAAGGAGACAACATCTGAAGATTAGTAAACTTGTGCTGATTGTACACCCAACTATTCAAGGAATCATTCTTTTCATTTGAATATAGAACATTTGTCAAAATTGACCAGATGCTGGGACATAAATATAACCGTAACAAATTTCAGAGTTTGAAATCATTTAGAGAGTGTTCTCTGACAACAGTAAAATTCAGTTAGAAATTGAGAAAAAAAAAAAAAAAGACAACCAGAAAAGCCCCAACTTCCTACAAATCAAATAATTTGTGTTTAAATAACCATGGGTTGTAAAAGAAATTGCAACAGAAATTAGAGAAGATACTGAACTGAATGGTCATGAAGATACTACCTATCAAAAGTGTAAGGATTAAAAAAAAAAAAAAGTGTAAGGATTTAGCTAAAGTCATGCTTAGAGGGAACTTTATAGCTGTAAATACGTTTATTTAGGAAACAAAAATAATAACAAAAATATTAACAATCTGAGTTTCCATCTCCAGAAAGAAGATCAAACCTAGAGAAAAATAAAAGAAATGAAGTAATAAAGAGTGGAAATCAGTGAAACAGAAAATATACAATAGAGATATTTAATAAAGTAAATTTTAGATCTTTGAAAAGATTAACATACTTGATAATTTTTTTTGACTATAATAATTTATTTTTCAATGTATTAGTGATCAGTAATCCTTCAGAAGCTTTCAACAGCATCTTTTTTTTTTTTCACACACACTGTATTTTATTTTTACAAGAGATAAATAGACTGACACCAAGCATTGTACATGGATGACCACAACAAAAGTAACAATGATTGCAATTACCAAACATGAAACACACTCATACTATGTCATAATATTGACATTCAGTCCAGTAATCCTCCACTGTAACAGCTCCTTTACTTTGCAGTGAAAATTGATTTGTATAGTCTTTGCCTCTGAGTCCTTGTGGGATTTTTTCTTTTTTTAAATTCAAACAGAAAGTCACAAAAATTATACTCATCCTCATCAGTTCACTCAGTCCCATGTGATTAATTTTTTTTTTTTTCATCTTGATCTTTTGTTAGCACTTTTATGAGCTCATCAGTTTTTCATTAGAGTTCTGAAAATGCTTATTCATTCAGTTCAGCAGTACAGTCAGGTACCAGAAACCTGTACTTATCAGAGTCTTTTCCATGAATTTCCTGAAGATGAAACCCTTTTATAGGAACGTATTTACAAAAGCATCAGAGTACACCCAGAACTGTCTGTAAATGACAAAAGACTTAAAAATGACCACGGTTAAAGATTTGATGAAAGTTCATAATAATGCAGTTGACAAGAAAATTAGTTATTTCTGAGATATACATTTTAAAGTAATAACTAGGATTATGACTTATAACATTATACCAGAACATATAAGATTTTTAGAAATTTCATGTAATGTCTGAAACATTTATATTAACATATTTCCATACAAATAACCCAATGAAAGTTTAGTATTAGTTGTTCTGTTTGTTTGTTTATACTGCAGGTTCTTATTAGTCATCAGTTTTATACACATCAGTGTATACATGTCAATCCCAATCGCCCAATTCAGCACACCACCATCCCCACCCCACTGCTGTTTTCCCCCCTTGGTGTCCATATGTCTGTTCTCTACATCTGTTTCTCAACTTCTGCCCTGCAAACCGGCTCATCTGTACCATTTTTCTAGGTTCCACATACATGCGTTAATATACGATATTTGTTTTTCTCTTTCTGACTTACTTCACTCTGTATGACAGTCTCTAGATCCATCCACGTCTCAACAAATGACTCAATTTCGTTCCTTTTTATGGCTGAGTAATATTCCATTGTATATATGTACCACAACTTCTTTATCCATTCATCTGTTGATGGGCATTTAGGTTGCTTCCATGACCTGGCTATTGTAAATAGTGCTGCAATGAACATTCGGGTGCATGTGTCTTTTTGAATTACGGTTTTCTCTGGGTATATGCCCAGTAGTGGGATTGCTGGGTCATATGGTAATTCTATTTTTAGTTTTTTGAGGAACCTCCATATTGTTCTCCATAGTGGCTGTATCAATTTACATTCCCACCAACAGTGCAAGAGGGTTCCCTTTTCTCCACACCCTCTCCAGCATTTGTGGTTTGTAGATTTTCTGATGATGCCCATTCTAACTGGTGTGAGGTGATACCTCATTGTAGTTTTGATTTGCATTTCTCTAATAATTAGTGATGTTGAGCATCTTTTCATGTGCTTCGTGGCCATCTGTATGTCTTCTTTGGAGAAATGTCTATTTAGGTCTTCTGCCCATTTTTGGATTGGGGTGTTTGTTTCTTTAATATTGAGCTGAATGAGCTGTTTATATATTTTGGAGATTAATCCTTTGTCCGTTGATTCGTTTGCAAATATTTTCTCCCATTCTGAGGGTTGTCTTTTCATCTTGTTTATGGTTTCCTTTGCTGTGCAAAAGCTTTGAAGTTTCATTCGGTCCCATTTGTTTATTTTTGTTTTTATTTCCATTACTCTAGGAGGTGGATCAAAAAAGATCTTGCTGTGATTTATGTCAAAGAGTGTTCTTCCTATGTTTTCCTCTAAGAGTTTTATAGTGTCCAGTCTTACATTTAGGTCTGTAATCCATTTTGAGTTTATTTTTGTGTATGGTGTTAGGGAGTATTCTAATTTCATTCTTTTACATGTAGCTGTCCAGTTTTCCCAGCACCACTTATTGAAGAGACTGTCTTTTCTCCATTGTATATCTTTGCCTCCTTTGTCATAGATTAGTTGACCATAGGTGCGTGGGTTTATCTCTGGGCTTTCTATCTTGTTCCATTGATCTATGTTTCTGTTTTTGTGCCAGTACCATATTGTCTTGATTACTGTAGCTTTGTAGTATAGTCTGAAGTCAGGGAGTCTGATTCCTCCAGCTCCGTTTTTTTCCCTCAAGACTGCTTTGGCTATTCGGGGTCTTTTGTGTCTCCATACAAATTTTAAGATGATTTGTTCTAGCTCCGTAAAAAATGCCATTGGTAATTTGATAGGGATTGCATTGAATCTGTAGATTGCTTTGGGTAGTATAGTCATTTTCACAATGTTGATTCTTCCAATCCAAGAACATGGTATATCTCTCCATCTGTTGGTATCATCTTTAATTTCTTTCATCAGTGTCTTATAGTTTTCTGCATACAGGTCTTTTGTCTCCCTAGGTAGGTTTATTCCTAGGTATTTTATTCTTTTTGTTGCAACGGTAAATGGGAGTGTTTCCATAATTTCTCTTTCAGATTTTTCATCATTAATGTATAGGAATGCAAGAGATTTCTGTGCATTAATTTTGTATCCTGCAACTTTACCATATTCATTAATTAGCTCTAGCAGTTTTCTGGTGGCAGTTTTAGGATTCTCTATGTATAGTATCATGTCATCTGCAAACAATGACAGTTTTACTTCTTCTTTTCCAATTTGTATTCCTTTTATTTCTTTTTCTTCTCTGATTGCCGTGGCTAGGACTTCCACAACTATGTTGAATAATAGTGGTGAGAGTGGACATCCTTGTCTCATTCCTGATCTTAGAAGAAATGCTTTCAGTTTTTCACCATTGAGAATGATGTTTGCTGTGGGTTTGTCATATATGGCCTTTATTATGTTGAGGTAGGTTCCCTCTATGCCCACTTTCTGGAGAGTTTTTATCATAAATGGGTGTTGAATTTTGTCAAAAGCTTTTTCTGCATCTATTGAGATGATCATATGGTTTTTATTCTTCAATTTGTTAATATGGTATATCACATTGATTGATTTGCATATATTGAAGAATCCTTGCATCCCTGGGATAAATCCCACTTGGTCGTGGTGTATGATCCTTTTAATGTGTTGTTGGATTCTGTTTGCTAGTATTTCGTTGAGGATTTTTGCATCTATATTCATCAGTGATATTGGTCTGTAATTTTCTTTTTTTGTAGTGTCTTTGTCTGGTTTTGGTATCAGGGTGATGGTGGCCTCATAGAATGAGTTTGGGAGTGTTCCTTCCTCTGCAATTTTTTGGAAGAGTTTGAGAAGGATAGGTGTTAGCTCTTCCCTAAATGTTTGATAGAATTCACCTGTGAAGCCATGTGGTCCTGGACTTTTGTTTGTTGGAAGATTTTTAATCACAGTTTCAATTTCATTACTTGTGATTGGTCTGTTCATATTTTCTGCTTCTTCCTGGTTCAGTCTTGGAAGGTTATACCTTTCTAAGAATTTGTCCATTTCTTCCAGGTTGTCCATTTTATTGGCATAAAGTTGCTTGTAGTAGTCTCTTAGGATGCTTTGTATTTCTGCGGTGTCTGTTGTCACTTCTCCTTTTTCATTTCTGATTTTATTGATTTGAGTCCTCTCCCTCTTTTTCTTGATGAGTCTGGCTAATGGCTTATCAATTTTGTTTATCTTCTCAAAGAACCAGCTTTTAGTTTTATTGATCTTTGCTATTGTTTTCTTTGTTTCTATTTCATTTATTTCCACTCTGATCTTTATGATTTCTTTCCTTCTGCTAACTTTGGGTTTTGTTTGTTCTTCTTTCTCTAGTTTCTTTAGGTGTAAGGTTAGATTGTTTACTTGAGATTTTTCTTGTTTCTTTAGGTAGGCTTGTATAGCTATAAACTTCCCTCTTAGAACTGCTTTTGCTGCATCCCATAGGTTTTGGGTTGTCGTGTTTTCATTGTCATTTGTCTCTACGTATTTTTTGATTTCCTCTTTGATTTCTTCAGTGATCTCTTGGTTATTTAGTAACGTATTGTTTAGCCTCCATGTGTTTGTGTTTTTTACGTTTTTTCCCCTGTAATTCATTTCTAATGTCATAGCGTTGTGGTCAGAAAAGATGCTTGATATGATTTCAATTTTCTTAAATTTACTGAGGCTTGATTTGTGGCCCAAGATGTGATCTATCCTGGAGAATGTTCCGTGCGCACTTGAGAAGAACATGTAATCTGCTGTTTTTGGATGGAATGTCCTATAAATATCAATTAAATCTATCTGGTCTATTGTGTCATTTAAAGCTTCTGTTTCCTTATTTATTTTCATTTTGGATGATCTGTCCATTGGTGTAAGTGAGGTGTTAAAGTCCCCCACTATTATTGTGTTACTCTCAATTTCCTCTTTTATAGCTGTTAGCAGTTGCCTTATGTAATGAGGTGCTCCTATGTTGGGTGCATATATATTTATAATTGTTATATCTTCTTCTTGGATTGATCCCTTGATCATTATGTAGTGTCCTTCCTTGTCTCTTGTAACATTCTTTATTTTAAAGTCTATTTTATCTGATATGAGTATAGCTACTCCAGCTTTCTTTTGATTTCCATTTGCATGGAATATCTTTTTCCATCCCCTCACTTTCAGTCTGTATGTGTCCCTAGGTCTAAAGTGGGTCTCTAGTAGACAGCATATATATGGGTCTTGCTTTTGTATCCATTCAGCAAGCCTGTGTCTTTTGGCTGGAGCATTTAATCCATTCACGTTTAAGGTAATTATCGATATGTATGTTCCTATGACCATTTTCTTAATTGTTTTGGGTTTGTTTTTGTAGGTCCTTTTCTTCTCTTGTGTTTCCCACTTAGAGAAGTTCCTTTAACATTTGTTGTAGAGCTGGTTTGGTGGTGCTGAATTCTCTTAGCTTTTGCTTGTCTGTAAAGCTTTTGATTTCTCCATCAAATCTAAATGAGATCCTTGCCGGCTAGAGTAATCTTGGTTGTAGGTTCTTCCCTTTCATCACTTTAAGTATATCATGCCACTCCCTTCTGGCTTGTAGAGTTTCTGCTGAGAAATCAGCTGTTAACCTTATGGGAGTTCCCTTGTATGTTATTTGTTGTTTTTCCCTTGCTGCTTTCAATAATTTTTCTTTGTCTTTAATTTTTGCCACTTTGATTACTATGTGTCTCGGCGTGCTTCTCCTTGGGTTTATCCTGTATGGAACTCTCTGCACTTCCTGGACTTGGGTGGCTATTTCCTTTCCCATGTTAGGGAAGTTTTCGACTATAATCTCTTCAAATATTTTCTCGGGTCCTTTTTCTCTCTCTTCTCCTTCTGGGACCCCTGTAATGCGAATGTTGTTGCGTTTAATGTTGTCCCAGAGGTCTCTTAGGCTGTCTTCATTTCTTTTCATTCTTTTTTCTTTAGTCTGTTCCGCAGCAGTGAATTCCACCATTCTGTCTTCCAGATCACTTATCCGTTCTTCTGCCTCAGTTATTCTACTATTGATTCCTTCTAGTGTAGTTTTCATTTCAGTTATTGTATTGGTCATCTCTGTTTGTTTGTTCTTTAATTCTTCTAGGTCTTTGTTAATCATTTCTTGCATCTTCTCAATCTTTGCCTCCATTCATATTCCAAGGTCCTGGATCATCTTCACTATCATTATTCTGAATTCTTTTTCTGGAAGGTTGCCTATCTCCACTTCATTTAGTTGTTTTTCTGGGATTTTTTCTTGTTCCTTCATCTGGTGTATAGCCCTCTGCCTTTTCATCTTGTCTATCTTTCTGTAAATGTGGTTTCTGTTCCACAGGCTGCAGGACTGTAGTTTTTCTTGCTTCTGCTGTCTGCCCTCTGGTGGTTGAGGCTATCTAAGAGGCTTGATGGGAGGCTCTGGAGGTGGGTAGAGCTGACTGTTGCTGTGGCGGTCAGAGCTCCATAAAACTTTAATCCACTTGACTGTTGATGGGTGGGGCTGGGTTCCCTCCCTGTTGGTTGTTTTGCCTGAGGCAACCCAACACTGGAGCCTACCCGGGCTCTTTGGTGGGGCTAATGGCAGACTCTGGGAGGGCTCACGCCAAGGAGTACTTCCCAGAACCTCCGGTGCCAGTGTCCTTGTCCCCACGGTGAAACAGAGCCAGCCCCCGCCTCTGCAGGAGACCCCCCAACACCAGCAGTTATGTCTGGTTCAGTCTCCCCCAGGGTCACTGCTCCTTCCCCTGGGTCCCGATGCACACACTATTTTGTGTACGCCCTCCAAGAGTGGGGTCTCTGTTTCCCCCAGTCCTGTCGAAGTCCTGCAATCAATTCCCACTAGGCTTCAAAGTCCGATTCTCTATGAATTCCTCCTCCCATTGCCGGAACCCCAGGTTGGGAAGCCTGACGTGGGGCTCAGAACGTTCACTCCAATGGGTGGACTTCTGTGGTATAAGTGCTCGCCAGTCTGTGAGTCACCCACCCAGCAATTATGGGATTTGATTTTACTCTGATTGCGCCCCTCCTACCGTCTCACTGTGGCTTCTCCTCTGTCCTTGGACGTGGGGTATCCTCCTTGGTGAAGTCCAGTGTCTTCCTGTCGATGATTGTCCAGCAGCCAGTTGTGATTCTGGTGCTCTTGCAAGAGGGAGTGAGAGCACGTCCTTCTACTCCGCCATCTTGGTTAATCCCATACTTGATAAATTTTTAACAAGACTATTTGAGTAATACATTTGGTAAATCTTTAACAAGACTAATGAAAAAAATAGGTCAAACACAAATGACAAATATCCCCCTAAAGAAGGGGAAATCACAGCAGAGTCTACAGACATTAGAAAGATAATAAGAGGGTATTGTGAATAATTTTACAAATAAGTTTTGGGTGAAATGGACAAATTCCTGGGAAAATACAAATTTTTCAAAATTAATAAAAGAGGAATTAGGAAACCAGAATAGTCAGGTATCAAAGAAATTTAATCCATTTTTATCAAGCATATAGGCCCATATGGCTTTACTAATGAATTCTTTAAACACGGTTTTCTTTGTTTTTGTTTTTTAATTGAAGTATAGTTGATATACAATGTTATAAAACACAATTCTTTTTTTTTTTTTTTATAAATTTATTTATTTATTTTTGGCTGTGTTGGGTCTTTGTTGCTGTGTGTGGGCTTTTCTCTAGTTGCAGCGAGTGGGGGCTACTCTTCGTTGCGGTGTGCAGGCTTCTCATTGCGGTGGCTTCTCTTGTTGCGGAGCACGGGCTCTAGAGCGCGCAGGCTTCAGTAGTTGTGGTGCATGGGCTCAGTAGTTGTGGCTCGCGGGCTCTAGAGCACAGGCTCAGTAGTTGTGGCGCATGGGCTTAGTTGTTCCGCGGCATGTGGAATCTTCCTGGACCAGGGCTTGAACCCATGTCCCCTGCATTGGCAGGCGGATTCTTGACCACTGTGCCACCAGGGAAGCCCTAAAACACAATTTTTAAGTGAACTTTCACAGACAGTAGAACCAGAGGGAAAACTTCTAAATTCTTTTTATATGGCCAGCATAATCTTCATATCATACCTGTTTAGGATTGTACATAAAGCAAAATTATAGACACATTGTTCTTATGAACAAAGATGGGAGAATCAGAAACAAAATATTGGAAAGTCAAACCCAGCAATATGAAAAGGCCAACATGAGGGTTTATTCCAAATATGCAAGGGGTGTTTGATGATCACAAACATTCACAAAGGGGTTGCTACAATTCCCTACTTGAACAGAAAATGGCAAAAGCAATCTTATTATCTTATTATTTTAATAAAAACGTTTGTTAAAAGTCAATATCCATTCATGGTTAAAATTTCTTAGCAACCTAGAAATGAAAAGGAATTCTATTAACTTGATAAAGAGTACCTTTATCTTGTTTTATAAACAAGATTTAATCTGATAAAGAATAGGTTATCTTGTAGTGCTGAGTAGCTACAGAAAGCCTGTGGCTAAAATATTTCCCAGTGAAATTTTGACGGTTTTCCCCTTGAGATCAGGACTGCAAAAGGATGCTTATACTTTTTGTTTTTTTTAATTTTTTGGGCCACGCTTAGTGGCATGTGGGATCTTAGTTCCCCAACCAGGGATGGAACCCGCGCCCTCTGCCTTGGAAGTGTGGAGTCTTAACCACTGGACCACCAGGGAAGTCCCCAGGATGCTCATACTTAAAGGCAAGAGACATGACAATCATATGGATTGAAAAGGAAGAAATAAAACTTATCTGTAGATAGCATGACTTGTATATAAGAAAGATCAGTAGAATCTACAGGCAGATTATTAGAATTAAATGAGTTTACCAAGGCCCCTGGAAACAAGGTCAATATACAATAATCAACTGTATTTTTATATACCAGCCACAGAAATTGATAATAATTGAAATTGATAATAATGGAAATAATATTTGAAATTAATTTGAAATATTATTAATTCAGAAATTGATAATATTTTAAAAAGCATCAAAAAAATCAAACACCTAGGAAGAAATGGAGTGATGTGTGTGGAAAAACTTTATGCAGAAAAATAACAAAATATTTAGAGAAATTAAAGAAGATCCAAACAAATAGAAGCACATACCATGTTAATTGATTGCCTTGGCTCTTCTTGACCTTACAATCTTGAAGATGAATAAAGCTAGAGGACGTAATTATCAAATGTGTTATAGGCAAGATGTGTCACAGGGCTGTAGGAATTAGAACATTGTATTGGTATAAAGATGGACATGTAGACCAATGGAACAGAATCAAAAGTACAGAAATATATCTGTTGGTCATTTGATTCAGGACAAAGGTGACTTTGCAATTCAGAGACGACAAGATGGACTTTTCCGTAAATGATGCTGTTTTAGTTGGGTACCACAGAAAATAATGTTAACCCGTAAAACACATGTCAGTTCCAGGAGGATTGCAGATCTAATTGTGAGAGAGAAAATGAAAAAGCTCTTAGGAGAATAGGTGAATATCTTTATGATCCTGTGCAGTCAAAGATTTCTTAATTAGAAAAAACAAAACAAAAACTCAGAAATGTTAACATTAAAAAAAGGCTGATAAAACTGGACTTCATTAAAATTAAGAATTTACTCAACAAAAGGCCTCAGTAAGAGAATAAATCGACACATTTGGAGAAACTCATGGAAACTTGTATTCAGAAATATAAAGTACTGTTACAATCAAAAGAAAAAAAACGGACATCCAATAGAAATATGGGCAAAAGTCCTGAAAAGGCACTTCATGAACGAATATATCCAAATGGCTGACAAACATATGGCAAATTATTCAAGTTCTTTAGACATCAGGACATACAAAAAAAAAAAAAACCCACAATGAGATACCACTAAAGACACAGCATTCCGGCTAAATGAAAAATATCCCTCAGAACCAAGTGTTGCCAAGGATGTGGAACAATCCATCTCTCATATACTACTATTGGGAGTATAAATTGGTACAACCATTTAAAAAAATTGTTTGGCATTATCTGGCTGAATCCTGTGACCCAGCAATCCACTCCTGTGTATATACCCAACAGAAATGTACAAAAGATAAGTTCAAGAATGTTCATAGAAGCACTATTTCTAATAGCCTCACACTGTAAACTACCTACATGTACACCAGCCAGAGGATGAAACATTATAATAGGATATTTTCAGCAATGAAAATAAATGACTTACAAATTGAATGGAACACTGTATATTCACCTCACAAACAATGTGACTTAAAAAAGCTAGGCCTGAACGAGTACATACTGTATGATTCTATTTATATAACGTGCAAAGACAGACAAAACCCATCTATGGTGTTAGGAGTCAGGTGAGTGATTGTCATATGGTGGTTAATAAATTGGAAGGGGGCCTGAAGGGTATGGGATTCTGGTAACAGTTTCTTGTTCTGAGTGCTGGTTATACAGGTTCAATTTTTGAAAACTGAGCAGAACACTCATTTTGTGTGCTTTTTTGTGTATGTTATCCTTCAACAGAAAGTAAAAAAAAGAAAAGAATGAAATAACAAAAAAAAGCATTGTGTTCCCATTGCTTAGTTTCTTGAATTTGTATTGTAATGGACCTTTCTGTAGACTCAGGGAGAGCCTTGGTGAGCTCTGGCCAGGGGGGAGTTTCTATTGTTATTCAGGGCTGTCCTAACAAAGCTCAGCTGTCACACTGATGAGAAGCAGGACCTCTCATCCCAAGAGCTGTAGAGCTGCTCTTCCCAAGACTTCCCAGGAGTCAGAACAGTGGTTAAGTGTTGTGGGTTTGAACGGTCTTTCCTGCTGAGATACAGACCACATTCAAAATGCATTTAGAAGTGAACTGCAGGCTAACAAAGCAGTGGCCAGGCACAGTCCTTGAGCTGCTGTCCAGCTTGAGATGAAGATTCTTTTTTAATGAGTGGAAATTCAGAGAAGCTGCCCACAAAAAACAAAACAAAATTTGATTTTGGCAAGAGAATGGCAGGCTTTGAAGGAAACTCGAGATTTCAAGAATCATATTGTCTTTCAACTCAGAGCGCTACATTCAACGCTGCAAAAAAGAAAGAAATGACCATTTACAAGGTGTGGGTGATAGAGAAGAGAAAATTGACACCTAATTTTGACATTCTTACACTTTAATTGAAGATTAAATTATGCTAATTATTGAAATAAGTAAGGGTTTGCCTCTACATCCTGGCGTCTTTGATTTCTCTCTCTCTCCTGCTCTGCTTTCCCACATTCGATTCCAAAGCAGATCCTCCTGGCTTTGTCTACACAATATGTCCAAAATTTGACCACCACTTCTACTGCTATTACCCTTGATCCTGGTCCAAACCACTAGCCTTTCTCACCTGGGTTTTGGCCGTAGCCTCCTAACCACTGTCTCTGCTTCTGTCCTATCCTTGCCATAGGCAGAGGTGATCCTTTGAAACATGAGTCATATAATATCCCTTCTAGTCTCAGAAGGCCTCAGTGGCTTCCCATTCAACTCAGTGGAAAAGTCAAATTTCTAACCAAGGTCTACAGGCATTCCCCTGATCTCACCACATTGCACACCCCTCTGCCCATCCAGCCTTCAGGAAATGCTCCTGGCTGACTCTCAACCAAGTGATTCTGTTAGGTCACCACTCAAATATCATTTTCTCCTGAAGGCTTCCCCTGACCAGCTTATATAATAAATACTGAGTCTCATCCTTCCTGCCAAGATTCCTTGTCACCTCTTCTTTCTTTTTCTCTAAAAAGATGAACACGATCTAACATATTATGTAATTTTTGTATTGTTGATCTTCCCCCATTAGAAGGTAAATTTTGTGAGGGCAGGGATTTTATCTGTTGAATTCTTAGTCCCTGAAACAATGCCTAGCTGGAGGCTTGGTGTTGGATAAAAATTTGTTGAAAAATTATTAGGAATATCAGCAAGAGAAAGTTTGACAATATGCTGTGAAAACGGTTGTAATATTGAAATGTTTTGAATTTGGTGCCTTTTCTTACTCTTCATGCTTTATACGAAAGTTCAAAAGTGACCCTAGAGTATTGCTCTATGAATAAATCCACAAATTTATTCTAAGTTGAAACATTTTTTTAAGTCTTAAGTTTTAGTTTGACCTTGTGTTTTATTTTTTTAATAAATTTTTTTCCTAATGGTGTACAGAAATTACTCATTTGGATTCTATTAAAATAGGACCAATATATCTATTCTAAAAATCAAAGTGAAATTGACTACAGTAAACGTCAGCCGTCTGTAGTTTCCGAGAAATGAGTCCTTACGGTAATTAATTTTTCTACATAGATGAAAACTATTCTGTGTAGCCATTTTTAAAACTTCTTAACCTTTTGGATGTCAAAATTTCTAAAGCCTTTTCACTTATATTTTCTCAAGGAAAATATAATGTATATAATTTCATCTTTTAAAAATAACTTAGTCCAATAGAGAACAGACTGGTGGTTGCCAAGGGGGAGGGAGTGGGGGAGGGATGGAGTGGGAGTTTGGGGTTAGCAGATGCAAGCTAGTATATATAGAATGGATAAACAACAAGGTCGTACTGTATAGCATGGGGAACTATATTCAATACCCTGTAATAAACCATAATGGAAAAGAATATAAAAAAAGAATGTATATATATATGTATAACTGAATCACTTTGCTGTACAGCAGAAATTAACACAACGTTGTAAATCAACTATACTTCAATTAAAAAAATACTAAAACTGAAAACGAAAACAAAACAAAACAAAAACTTAGTCCAATTTAACTTGGATGTCATACTATATTGACATTTACATTTATTGAGGTATTTAGCTATTTATTTCATTGATATGTTTTTGTGCTTAATTTTTATGGTTTTAGGCATTTTTAAATTTAAATTTTCTTTTATCCTATTTTTTGCTGTCTCATTATCAGCAGCTGTGCATGGGATCCAGATGACCAAACTTTGTAACCGAGACATGTACATTGGCCAGGGAAGGCCTGTAAAGTTTTCTCATGAATTGAGAACACATGCTTCACTCTTCAAACCTTATGATATCAATTTGGGCTCTTCCAGAAGCTTTCTCTTCTCATTTCCTTGTCTGCATTGCAGGTGGGTCATGGTCATGGAATTTAGAGCTGGAAGAGGTCAGTCTGGGCCTGTTCCCTTTGGCCTTTCTGCTGGTCCCAGGAGTGACCTGTGACTTCTGCATCCAGCACAGCTCTTAGGCACTGCTTCTGATCAGGAGTTTTCTCTGTTCAAATGCACTGTGGTACAAGAAAGTGTCTCAAAGCCTTCCCCTCACCCCCAAGGATAATCTAATTTTTTGAGTATAATCTACTTGGGAGGTGTTTTTTTTTTAATTAAAAAAAATTTTTTTTTAACAAAGTTAGGACCTGATATAAAAAGAATCTTCTTCTCTACCCCTTCCACTCTTCTCTCCACCTCTCTCTCTTTTGCTTTCCCCCCTCCTTTCTCTTTTAAACCTAAATTACGTAGCAAAAGATGATGATGTGCCCATAGATACAAATGGTTGTTCTTAGGCTACATATTGAGACAATTGTAGTCTCAGAGTATTTGGGGGTTAGGCTATCATAGGAGCAGGGCAGGGCCTCAGTGTTACTACAGTGTGAGACAGAAGCTAGAAGTAATTCAGCTGGGGCATGAGGGAGGGACCATAGTTAGGAGGGAGGGCTCAGGGTCCCTAGATTTACCATCCTTTCCTCCTACCCTTTCACCCTAATTGTTCCCATTCTTACTTCAAAAGACTTCACTGGGACCCTTCATTAAGGTAAGGCAGTAGGAAGGCTGGCAGGGAGGGGTGGGTGTGGAGAGGTTTTGGGAGCAGAGGGTCCTTCCATAAAAAAGGAAAGGGATATTGTAGGAGTGAAACTGGGAGGGAGTTAAATGTTGGTCGCCTGGATGTGAATAATTTATATATAAAGAACCAAGTTTGCTTAGTCTTTGTATTTGCACTGGCGTGAATTAGTGTAACTGTGAATAGTGCAAAACATGTTTAGAAGATCCATGGTACCGCTGAAGATAAACATAAAATGTATGTCTTATATTTTATAACTTTAATTCTTACTTAATTCTGTGTTTAAGTTTGTTTTCATCGTCATAGGGTTGGTTTAGACTACCATAGATTTCATTTTTATTAAGACGGCTAACATGAGCAAGGTAATGTTAAGGTCTATACTCTGCACTGAATGGCTCTAAATTGGTTTTATGGGAAAGTTGGAGAATTTGCCCTTAGAGAATCCACAACGGTGCAGTACTACCAGTTATGTACATCTTTTTAGTTGATTTCTTGGACTTAATTGAGTAATTCAGTGATTGAATACTAGCTATTTTGCTTGAGGCTTTACATTTGTGAGGGAGAGGGGAGAATATGAGAATGAATGAGAATAAGACGTTACCAAGGGTGGGGTTGGGGTGGGGGGTGGGAAGGGGAGCTAGTACCTTCCATCACCACTAGAGGCCTCTCTTAAACCAAATTTCATGGTTAATATCACCAGGTTTTCATAGTGGGGCCTGGCTCCATCATTGTAAATTAAGCATATTTTATGTTATAGTTCTACATAAATAGTATGACGGTACTTTTATTCTAGAGCATATATTATAATGCAACCCAAGTGGTTTCTATAAAGTATATATTAGAACAACTATGATCTATTAGATTGAAAACAAATTAGGAATCTTTCTCTGCTCTTCACTTTCAGTCTCTAAATAAGCTTTTAGTGAAAACATGTAATCAAAGAATATGGCCAGATGAAAATTATGTGTCTCCCCGGCAGTGCAAGGATATTTAGGTTTAAGATTATTACTGATTTAATTAACATGCGTTTAATCACTGAGAGCGTTTATATTTTTCTGTTGGTAGACTATAAGGTTATTTTGTTATATGCTAAAAATTACATGTATTTCTTTTGTAAGTATAAACAGCTTCTAATATCAAAAACCTACTAAAGAAATGATTCAAAAATCTTTTTTAGACTTAATATTATCTGTGGTAAAATTAAATGCTTTCCTTTAAGAGTAATAAAAATAATTCTCAGCTTTTAGTTTGGAATTATTTTGGATGTAGGTTGACCTCACCGAGAAAGCAGGCAGGCAGGGCAAGGTCATCCTGTCTGATGAGAATGGTTGTTCTGTTCCAAAATAGAAAGGCTGACAATTTGGAACTTAGTTCCACCTTCTGAGTTCTTGTTCCTGTTGGATTTTCTTTGTTGTGACCACAACTAGTTAGTTGTTGTACTGAACAGAACAAGTTCTAGGTTGTTGGATGCTATATTTGGGATGTGACTAATACATTTGTCTCCCTGTGTGGTGGCCTTTGGCCAATTACTCTGAGTTCCATGAGGGCAGGGAGTTTTGTGTATTTTGCTTATTGCTGTATCCCTAAGGGTCTCGAAGAGTGTCTAGTATATAAAAGATCTGCAGTCAGTTTTTCTTGAATGATCATATTGAATTGCGAAAATGACATGTAATATGTAATAATAATTCGGTTATTCAGTGAAAGAAGTTAAAGGAGAAACTTGTAATTCCTGTAGGAAAAGATACATGGAGAGTATCACTCCTGCCACCTGGCAAATTTTTGGTATGACTTATGTTTTAGATACATTTTGAAGAAGATTAAAATAAAAAATGAGCTCTGATCTAATTTTGTGTTATATAGTTTATATAACGAGGCTTAACATAGTGTCTGGTAATTGGTAAATAAAGGAAGTTAAAATGATGTGTTTTACCATGTCTCCTTTAGTATTCATGACAGTTCTTCTAATTAGGCATTAGGGTCATTATTTTACAGGTGAGGAAACTGAGGTTCAGAAAAGGTAGAGGAACCTGCTCCAGCCAACACAGCTGATGAGGGGCAGAGCTGGAATCCACCCGCATCGCTGGACTCAAGGGCCTTTCCCTTTTCTTCTTTTCTTTCTTTTTTTTTTTTTTAACAGCATGCAGCTTCTCAAACAGAGTTTGAGCAGAATTTTATAAATATTTTTCAAGATGTGATGAAATAACTGTGATTTGTGACGTAACTTGAAAGTATAAAAGATACTGGCAATAGAAATGTATTTCCGGAGAGGGGTAGTACTTTTTCGTCCATGTTTATTTCATGTGGGCTTTCTGTCAGGACTCTGTATAATCTGATTTAATCCTTTCAGTTGTTTTATAGGCTAAGAATTATCACTCCCATTTTAGAGATGAGAAAACTGAGTCTCAGAAAGATTAGAAACGTCCCTAAGCCTTTCTGCTAATAAGTGGCAGAACTACAGTTCAATCTCAGGTCTTAAATTCTTTTTTTTTTTTTTTTAATTGAAGTATAGTTGATTGACAATGCTGTGGCAATCTCTGCTGTACAGCAGAGTGACTCAGTTATACACATATATGCATTCTTTTTTATATTCTTTTCCATTACGGTTTATCACAAGATATTGAATATAGTTCCCTGTGCTATACATTAGGACCTTGTTGTTTATCCATTCTGTATAAAATAGTTTGCATCTACCAACCCCAAACTCCCAGTCCATCCCTCTCCCTCCCTCCTTCCCTTTGGCAACCACAAGTCTGTTCTCTATGTCTGTGAGTCTGTTTCTGTTTTGTAGATAGGTTCATTTGTGCCTTTCAGATTCCACAGATAGTGATATCATATGGTATTTGTCTCTTTCTGACTTACTTCACTTAGTATGATAATCTCTAGCTGCATCCCTGTTGCTGCAAATGGCATTATTTTGTTCTTTTTTATGGCTGAGTAATATTCCATTTTATATTTATATATATATATATATATATATATATATATATATATATATACCACATCTTCTTTATCCATTCATCTGTCAATGGACATTTAGATTGTTTCCATGTTTTGGCTATTGTGAATAGTGCTGCTCTGAACATAGGGATGCATGTATCTTTTTGAATTACAGTTTTGTCTGGGTATATTCCCAGGAGTAGGATTGCTGGATCCTATGGTAATTCTATTTTTAGTTTTCTGAGGAAACTCCATACTGTTCTCCATAGTGGCTGCACTAACTTACATTCCCACTAACAGTGTAGGAGGGTTCCCTTTACTCCACAAAACAGGGATTGTTTTTTTTTTTTTTTTTTGGCCATGCTGCGTGGTTTGTGGGATCTTAGTTCCCCGACGTGGGATTGAATCCACACCCTCGGCAGTGAAAGCGTGGAGTCCTAACCACTGGACTGCCAGGGAATTCCCAGAGGTCTTAAATTCTTGAACCCTGTTTTGTAGTAAAACAGTGCCTCCTGTTAGAGTAGTTATTTTACAGTTAACTAACTTATTGCTTTAAAAATTATCGTTTGAGTTTTGCTGATGAAATGCTTCTAAATTTGAGCTTGCAACATCTCTGTAATTTTCTTTTACATTGCCCACCTGTATAATGCTTTTAAAAATATAACATTCTTACATACCATATAAACCTTGTAAATCGTACTATCGTATTTTTTTCGCTTGACATTGTTTTTTTCCTTCTATATGGAACTGGAGAGAGAGCAAGATTAAACTACATAATTATATATTTCTATCTCTAATCCTTTTTCATGTGTCCCCTTATACAGGCATACCTCATGTTATTGTGCTTCCCACTATATGGGGTTTTTAAAAATTGAAGGTTTGTGGCAACCCTGCATCAACCAAGTCTCTTGGTGCCATTTTTCCAACAACATTTGCTCACTTTGAGTCTCTTTGTCACATGTTGGTAATTCTTGCAGTATTTCAAACTTTTTCATTGTTGTTATATTTGATACGGTGGTCTGTGACCAGTGATCTCTGATGTTATCATTGTGATTGTTTTGGGACACAAAGACCTGAGCCCATGTAGCTGGTGAACCTAATCCACAAATGTGTGTGTCCTGACTGCTCCACTGAGCAGCTCTTCCTGTCTCTCACCCTCTCCTCAGGCCTCTCTATTCCCTGAGACACAGCAATATTGAAATTAGGCCAGTTAATAACCTTACAGTGACCTCTAAGTGTTCAAGTGAGAGGAAGGGTCACACGTCTCTCACTTTAAAAATGCTAGAAATGATGTAGCTTAGTGAGGAGGGCACGTCCAAAGCTGAGACAGGAAAGCTAGCCCTCCTGTGCCAAACAGTTAGCCAAGTTGCGAATGCAGAGGAGTTCTTTTTAAAATTTTTTCCTTGGCTGTGCGGCTTGCTGGATCTTAGTTCCCCAACCAGGGATCAAACCCGGGCCCTCGGCAGTGAAAGCGCAGAGACCTAACCACTGGACCGCCAGGGAATTCCCGCAGAAGAGAGGTTCTTGTAGGAGATTAAAAGAGCTAGTCCAGTAAACACATGAGTGATAAGAAAGCAAAGCAGCCTTATTGCTGATATGGAGAAAGTTTTTGTGGTCTGGGTAGAAGATCAAAGCAGCCACAACATTCCCTTAAGCCAAAGCCTATTCCAGAGCAAGACCCTAACTCTCTTCAATTCTGTGAAGGCTGAGAGAAGTGGGGAAGCTGCAGAGAAAAGTTTGAATCTAGCAGAGGCTGGTGTGTGAGGTTTTTAAAAAAGCTATTTCCATAACATCAAAGTGGAGGATAAAGCAGCAAGTGCTAGTGTAGGAGCTACAGCAAGTTCTCCAGAAGATCTAGCTGAGAAAATTAGTGAAGGTGGCTACACCAAATGACAGATTTTCAATGTAGACAAAACAGCCTTCTGTTGTAAGAAGATGCCTCTAAGGCTCTTATAGCTAGAAAGGAGAAGTCAATGCCTGGCTTCAAAGCTTCAAAGGAGAGATTGACTCTCTTGTTAGGGGCCAGTGCAGCTGGTGACTTGAAGTTGAAGACAATGCTCATTTATCATTCTGAAAATCCCAGGGCCCTTAAGACTTATGCTAAATCTACTCTGCCTGTGCTCTGTAAATGGAACAATAAAGCCTGGATGACAGCACATCTGTTGACAACATGGTTTACTGAGTAATTTTAGCCCATTGTTCAGACATACTGCTCAAAAAAAAAAAAGATTTTCTTCAAAATATTACTGCTCATTGACAATGCACCTGGTCACCCAAGAGCTCTGGTGGAGATGTACATGGTTAATGATGTATTCATGGCTGCTAATATAACATCCATTCTGTAGCCCATGGACCAAGGAGTAATTTTGACTTTTAAGTCTTTAAGAAACACAGTTCATAAGGCTACAGCTGCCATAGATAGTGATTCCTCTTATGGATCTGGGCAAAGTCAATTGAAAGCCTTCTAGAAAGGTTTCACCATTCTAGATGCCATTAGGAGCATTTGTGATTCATGGGAAGAGGACAGAATATTAACATTAACACGAGTTTGGAAGAAGTTGATTTCAACCCTCATGGATGACTTTGAGGGGTTCAAGACTTCGGTGGAGGAAGTAATTGCATATGTGGTGGACTTAGCAAGAGAACTAGAATTCAGAATGGAGCCTGAAGAGGTGACTGAATTGCTGCAACTTGATGATGAAACATAAATGGATGAGGAATTGCTCTTATGGCTGAGCAAAGAAAGTGGTTTCTTGAGATGGAATCTACTCCTGGTGAGGATGCTGTGAAGATTGTTGAAATGACAACAAAAGATTTAGAATATGGGATAAACTTACTTGATAAAGCAGCAGCAGGGTTTGAGAAGGTTGACTCCAGTTTTGAAAGAAGTTCTCTGGGTAAAATGCTATCAAACAGCACTGCATGCTACAGAGAAATCGTTTGTGAAAGGAAGAGTCAATTGAATTGGCAAACTTCGTTGTCTTATTTTAAGAAACTGCCGCAACCATCCCAGCCTTCAGCAAACACCACCCTGATCAAGTCAGCAGCCATCAGCACTGAGGCAAGACCCTCCACCAGCAAAAAGATTATGACTTGATGAAGGCTCAGATGATGGTTAACCTTTTTTTAACAATAAAGTCTTTTTAAATTAAGGTCTGTACATTGGGGTTTTTTTTTAATTTATTATTTTAATTTATTATTTTTGGCTGCGTTGGGTCTTCATTGCTGCACGCAGGCTTTCTCTAGTTGTGGTGAGCGGAGGCTACTCTTTGTTGCGGTGCATGGGCTTCTCATTGCGGTGGCTTCTCTTGTTGCGGAGCACGGGCTCTAGGCGTGCGGGCTTCAGTAGTTGTGGCTCGCGGGCTCAGTAGTTGTGGCTCGCGGGCTCTAGAGTGCAGGCCCAGCAGTTGTGGCGCACGGGCTTAGTTGCTCCGTGGCATGTGGGATCTTCCTGGACCAGGGCTTGAACCGGTGTCCCCTGCATTGGCAGGCGGGTTCTTAACCACTGTGCCACCAGGGAAGCCCATGTACGTTGTTTTTTTACATTGTTTTTTTTAGACATAATGCTATTGCACATTTAGACTACAGTATAGTATAAGCATAACTTTTATATGCACTGGGAAACCAAACACTTTCTTGTGAATCACTTTATTGTGATACTCGCTTTATTGCAGTGGTCTGGAACCCAACCCACGATATCTCCGAGGTATGCCTGTACACTTAAATTATTTGAGTTCCACTCAAGATTTTCATTTCATTTAAACTATCTGCTTTTGCTTTTAGAAACAGCATGAAAAGAAAGAAATTCATCACCTCATTTCCTAGTGAACAAAGATCATAGGTACATTGTGTTCTGTGTTTAACATTTGAGGTGTAACGTAAAAAATAAAATCTACATTTGTTGACTTTCTGTTTTTCTCTTTGATGGCTGTTTAACTTACTTTCCCATTAAACTGGTACTTACACTTGATGAAATTGTAGTATTTATGCTATAATCTGTAAGATTTTCTTGCCTTTTCTAAACACTCCAGTTTTGCAGTATTTTGCTGTTAAAATTTAACTTAAAAATTATTGAAACTATGGTCTATAAAGGTTTTAAAAAATAAAATTAGGATGTATGCCACTTCCCTGTTTCATGTATCTACTCCAGAATGAAAGCTGCTATTATCAATCATGGGCAGTCAACCCTTCCAAACACCTATACTTCCTGTCATACACTTCTCTTGATTTTCCTTCCAGGAGCTTGGTTTTTCTCTCTACTTGTTTATATTTTCTTTTATATCTTTATTAAGCTATATAGTTTCTTACATAGCTGTTCCACATTTTGTTTATTTTTTTATTTTATTTTAAAATTTTATTTATTTATTTATTTATTGACCGTGCCACGCAGCATGTAGGATCTTAGTTCCCTGACCAGGGATCGAACCCACGCCCCCTGCTTTGGAAACGTGGAGTCTTAACCACTGGACTGCCAGGGAAGTCCCTTAAGTTTATTTTTTAGTATTTTATTTTTGTTGATATTGTGAATAGTATCATTGTTATTACAGTTTTCCCTTTTTTGCCCTCCCTTTTTTTTTGAGTGTGACAGTAGAAGAGATTAAGATAAAGTAATGCATTAACATGGTAACCAAACATACAGTACAACAGAGCCTGTAATGCAAAACAGTGTTTTCCGTCCTTGTCCCTAGGCCCACCCCCTAAACACAGCCACTTTATTTTTTTTTATTATTGAAGTATAGTTGATTTACAATGGTTTAATTTCTACTGTACAGCAAAGTGATTCAGTTATACATATGTATACATTCTTTTTCTATATTCTTTTCCATTATGGTTTATCATAGGATACTGAATATAGTTCCCTGTGCTCTACAGTAGGACCTTGTTGTTTATCCATTCCATATACAATAGCTTACATCCGCTAACCCCAAACTCCCACTCCAACTCTCCCCCAATCCCCTCCCCCTTGGCAAGCACAAGTCTGTTCTCTATGTCTGTGAGTCTGTTTCTGTTTTGTAGATAGGTTCATTTGTGTCATATTTTAGATTCCACATATAAGTGATATCATATGGTATTTGTCTTTTTCTGTCTGGCTTATTTCACTTAGTATGATAATCTCAAGTTGCATCCATGTTGCTGTAAACGGCATTATTTCATTCTTCTTTGTGTAGTAATATTCCATTTATATATATACCACATCTTCTTTATCCATTCATCTGTTGATGGACATTGAGGTTGCTTCCATGTCTTGGCTATTGTGAATAGTGCTGCTATGAACATAGGGGTGCATGTATCTTTTTGAATTAGAGTTTTGTCTGGTTATATGCCCAGGTGTGGGATTGTAAACACAGCTACTTTTAACCATTTCTCTGTTTTGTTCTTCTGATGGCTACTTCCATATCTCTAAGTAATACATTGTACATTTCTACAGAAATACTCACTAAAAATAACAGGATTAATGGAAAAAATAGGTTGGGCAGACCACTTAAAACCTGTCACTTTGTAACTGGAGCAAGGAAGGGTTTGTAACTAGAGGCAGGAAAGATTGAACCTGCTGAGTTCTGGAGTTACGGACAAAATGCATTAAAGTCGGGGAGAACCATGTGGTAAACACTTCTAAAACAGAGCAGATGGGCCAGCCTGAGCTAAGAGCCATTGTGTATGGAACTGTCTTTCTCTGAGGCTCTCAGCTCTGTGGTCGTGCTTTGCCTTTTACTGTGTTTCTTAGTGGCATGAAACATTAATGTGCTGGGGCAAATTGCATGTGTGCCAGCATGCCTAGGTTAGTTGCTGCTGCCTCTGGCCCCAAAACATGTTCCACACCTTGTGCCCGAAAATTGGACTCCCCTTGCCCAGTCCCTCATGTGGCTCACTGATGAATTAGGCTTGGTTGACAGAGCCTAGGTCACATCTTTATCTTAGCTGTGATGGAGACTGGAAATTAGTTTCTAACATTCTACCTTGAGAAAGTGGGAGTAATAGTTAGGGAAACTGTCAAAAGTGGAGAGTATGTGCAAAAGTTTTGGGTTATCAGGTATAAGGTCCAACACACACATATGTGCATATGTATATTCGCACACAGGTATATCCATGAACTTAGATCTTCATTCATCAATTTTAAACGTTATTTCTTCCCCACTCTGACACATGAAGATTCAGTGTGCTTGCATTACCTCTAGCTTCACCTCATCATTTCTGCAGTTTTGAGTTATAGCATTTTATTTCTTCTATTTGCCTTTTGATTTTCAGTTATTTCTTTAAATCTCTATTTTTGTGTTCTATTAACTCTTCTCATTATCTGTTGACCTTTTACTGTGTAAGAAGGTGACATTAATGTCCTCTGTGTCACCTCTCCACCTCTTTCTTCCCTTCCAGTTTCCACTTTCTATCAGCTATTTATTTTTATGTTGCCAAGACTGATAACATTAAATTCTGTTCTGTAACTGCAATTAAATCTTCCAATCTTTGTCTATACGTTGATTCTAAAAGTTAAAAACCAGTAAATAATACTCTTGATATTATTACGGTAACATAAATATTTTTCACCACTGAGTTGACCAAGGGAATAAGATTCTGTTTTTTTACATCAGGCCAAGTGTTCTCTGCCCTTGGGCCCCTCAAAGGAGATGTTCTTGGCATCCAGATCAAATGGTTTGCCTTTTCTTAGAGTGCATAAATTATACAAAATCTTGCTACATTTTAGATGCTTCGTATTTGGGCCATTGCATTCTTTTAGATCATTTTGGATTTTTTAGAGTTTCGAATTACCTTTCCTTTTCTCCTTGAGAAAGCATAACCAGCCTATATCTTGCAGAGCAATACTGTGTCTTGCAATCTCCTTTCTGCTTCTCCAGGGAGTCCTGTGGTCTCCAGTTCTAGGCTTGACTACCATTCTCTAAATCTGCTGCACGACAGTCTTTAGAGATGTTTATCCATTTCACTCTTACAGACATTGTTTTATGGGTCTTTCCTCTTCCGTGGTTTTCTCCCTCATTTTTCTGAGGGAAGTACATAATTAACTTCTTCAAGCAAAAAGTATATGGACAAGGGAGACTTGTATTTATTTTGGACTCACACTTGATTGATACTTGACTGTGCAAATTGTGTGTGTAGAATTCTGTGTTCACAATAACTTTCACTTAGGACTTTGAAGAGGATGCTTCATTATATACTTGTATCATATTGGGGTAAAAAAGTTTCATGCCTGCCTGATTCTCATTCTTTTGTAAGTGATCTCTCTGTGTGTTTGTTTTTCTGGAAACATTTATGATTTTGTTTTTTTTTGTACTTTTATACTGAAATGCCATAGGTCTGTTTCTAAATGCATGTCTATTTCGCTCATCTTGTTTTGCCTCTCATGACTTTCCTCTGGGGATTTATTACTTATTTAAAAATAATTATATCCTTTCTCTTTTGTATATTTGCTTTTCAAAAAACTCTTACCACTTGGTGAGTAGACCTTCTGGATTGATTCTCTGTGTCTCTCGTCTTTTCTGTCCTAGTTTTTGTCCCATTATGTTCTTGCAGTATTTGGGACATTTCCTCTATTTACCTTTTAATTCTTACTTTGCCTATTTTAATTTCAGCAGTCAGAATTTTTTTTCTTATGCTTGGTTCTTTTTGAAGCATGCTGTTTGTGTTGTTTTATGCCATATCTTCTTCTCTTGTTCTGGGTATACGAATATAATATAAATTCCATTTATATATATTATAAAATAACAATAGTTTTTTACAGTTCTGTTCTATACATTATCTCTGTTTCGTCAGTAGTTTTGGTTTTTCTGGTGATATGTATTTTTTTCTCCCTGTCGATTGTTCTGGAGAGCAGACTGGTACAGTTTTCCCATAGGTCTCTCTCCTCAGCAGGTGTCTCTTCCATGGAGAGAGTGCACAAGGGTGAGACTTTGCTATTTAGGGTGAGTGAATGGGCAGGAGGGGTGCCTCTAGATGTACAGTAGAGCTAGGATTAACTCTTGGACATCAACCCCTCCATTAGAGGCCTGTCTTTGCAGGCAATTTGAATGGTTTTGTCAGAGACTGGCTTCTTTGCCGGGATTGTCTCTGGGGTCAGGGTTGGAGAGATGTGTTTTATTGGGGATGTGGGGCAATTGGTACAGCTGCTTTATATAATTCCCCTGTTTTCATTCCCAGTTCTTACACCCACCTTTCAGACCTGCTCATGAGCCCATCTGGGGTCTCTGGGGACCTTAACTTCCTCTGCCCCTGTCCACCCCCTCTGCACCCCCATGGGTCTGGGCTTTAGCTTCCTCTGCCCTTAGTCTACATTCCATCCCACATCCACCAGAGACTTGTTTCAGTCTCTTTTGCCTAATTATCACTACCCCTCCCCCACTTCGTTGTTTTGGCTGTTACAGGATTTTTCCCCCTTTGTCTTCATTTCCTGCCTCAGGAGAGAAGCAAGACAAAAGCGGACATTCAGTCAGTCATCTTGAGTTGGAAAGCTTCTCTATTTTTTTTTTTTTTCATTTTTTTAACAGAAACCCTGATGATTTGTGTGTCTTAGTCTATATATGATTTCACCAAAATCTTACTCATTTCAATAGTTTCTTAGTTGATTTTGTCTGATTTTCTTGGTTGGTAATCTTATCCTGCAAGTGAGACCCCTTTTGTCTCCTCTTTTTTAATCTGTATACTTATTTTTTTCTCACTTGGCCAGAACTGCTGAACAATGTGGAATGTCAGCCGTGATGGCACACATTGAATGTCATGTTTCTAAAGCCTGATCTTGAATGGATTGAACTGTTAAGTAGACCATGCAGAGTATCTTCATTATTATTGAGAAGGTATCAGAAATCTCCCGCACAGGTAGCGTTTTTGAGTGAATGGATTTGGCATTTAATGGATTTGGCATTTACAGCCTGAGTACCTCTTATACTTCTTTTGCCAATAACCCCAATTGCAAAATTGGTGATGGGAAAGAAGGGAAAGTTAGCTTTCTAAAATACTGAATCCTTCCAATAGAGTTGAGCAAATTTTAGATGACAAAGGTGGTAAATCATCATGGGGCAGCAAAATGAATATTATTTCTTGACAGTAAATCAAGCAAAATAAGATTAACTAGCAGCTATAATGGATCTTCTTCCCTAAAGCCAATAAAGACCTAGTGAAACAACCATAACTGGAGAGATGCCGACATGTCATAAGTATGGCCTCCCTGACTGACAGCTAAACAGCGGGTCATCGCAAGGACAAAAAGATCTGGTTTTTGGTTATCATGTAGAAGAAATTAACCGCTTGATTTATTTTTATTTTTTAAAGGTGCTTTAGGAATTGCCTTGTAGATATTAAAACCAATTCATGATGTGAAAATCCAGAGTATAGTATTTGGAAATGCTAGGAGGAAGTTGTGGGGAAGCAATTTTATGTCGAAGAGACTGTGTATCAGTTTTATCCATAAAGGGACTGTAAATCATTTGGAACTGTCAAAATAAGTGCCTCGTGTGGTTGTGAGACCCTCATTGATGGGAGAAACTTGATGATCATCTGGCAGAGACGTTAAGAGAAGAACTGGGGAGTGTTGTGTGAAATGAAGGGAAACCATCCTTTAGCATTTTGGAATATAAAAAATATTGGGTTGGCCAAAAAGTTCATTCAGGTTTTTCTGTAACAGTGGACAGAAAAAACGAACGAACGTTTTGGCCAGCCCAGTATCTCAGTATTAAGTAATGCAATAAAATAATACAGATATCATAAGAAGTTCTCCATTTACCTTTTATGTTTTACACAGGATTTCTCTCATTTCTAGTAAAATGCCTTGTGTCCTTAGACTTTCCTTTTTTAAAAAAATGATTTCATGTTATTTTATTTTAATTAATTAATTAATTTTGTTTTGGCCGGGAAGCATGGAGTCCTAACCACTGGACCGCCAGGGAAGTCCCTCTTAGACTTTTCTTTTGCTAACTTTATCATCTTTTTACCATAATCGAGTGGTCAGTTATTTCTCCAGTTCTGAGTGGAACTGAAACCCACTGACCAAGTTTTATAGTGATTTTATTATAAATCTCTGGCAGTTGCCTTTTTAACTTTCCACAGCTGCTTTCTCCCCCCCGCCTCACTCCTCCTCACCCCCCAGGGTAACCCACTTTGACTTAGACTGGATCACCTGCAGTATCTCTTTTTTTAAAAATAAATTTATTGATTTATTTAATTTTTAGCTGCATTGGGTCTTTGCTGCTGCACGCGGGTTTTCTCTAGTTGCTGAGAGCAGGGGCTACTCTTTGTTGCAGTGTGCGGGCTTCTCATTGCGGTGGCTTCTCTTGTTGCGGAGCACGGGCTCTAGGCACACGGGTTTCAGTAGTTGTGGCACACAGGCCTCAGTAGTTGTGGCTCGCGGGCTCTAGAGCGCAGGCTCAGTAGTTGTGGCGCAGGGGCTTAGTTGCCCCGCGGCATGTGGGATCTTCCCGGACCAGGGCTCGAACCCGGGCCCCGTGCATTGGCAGGCAGATTCCTAACCAGTGCGCCACCAGGGAAGCCCACCTGCAGTATCTCCTGAACTGTTTGTTCCTTCCATTCTCAGTGCCTTACTCAAGCCATCATGATTTCTCTCTAGGACATAGTGTCCTCTTCCTCCTTTGAAGCCCACGCTTTTGGCCAGGGTAATGTTTCTAAACTGAAAAACCGCATGAATCCCTGCTCCTATAGTTCAGTTCTGTCAGTGGTTTTGGGTCGCCTTCAAGACAATGTATTACGACATATGGGTCCTCCATTCTCTGTCCCTGGTGCGCTATCTCATGTCATCTTCTGCTGTTTCCTCCACACACGTGTGATAGCCTAGCTCTACCAAATTGACTATAGTTCCCTGAAAACACCCTGCTCTTTTTTGCTGCAGCCTGTTAGCACCTGTTGTTTCCTCTGCATCTCCTTCCCTAGATGGATCTGAGGTCTGATGAGCCTTTCAACACTCAGTTTACATGTTTTCTCCTGCAGGAAGCTTTTCTGGACCTGTTTTCTCATTGTCCTTTAAGTCTTTCCTTCCATCTCTGAGAGCAGGTTTCCCTTTGTGTTGTTTTTAATGTCCTCATCTCATTCCCATTAGACTCTGCCCTTTATCTATCTTTCACAGCTATTAGTATGAGTGGCATCATATAGCAGGTGTGAAATCAAAGTTCATCTCTTGTCCCATGATATATGAACTCTCCGCTTATCCAGAGGTTAGGTTTCTTAGAATCTTTTTTCCATGATGTGGCTAAGTAGGTAGAAAAAGGAATTCTAAGTAGCTTATGGTCGGTTGCCATAAAACCTATGCATAAAAGCACACACACACACTAATTCTATGAGGTCCTTAATCATATCCCTTCAACTGTTACTTTACATAGAATTCTAACAAACTTGTTTACTTAGTGTCATAGCTCACATCAGATTAGAAGCAACATATTAGAAGATGTAGAAGCAACACATTTGAAGGTGGAGAAAAGTTATGTTGACAAAGGTAAGGATGTTGACAAGACTAAAGCCGACATACTCATAGCCTGAAAACAAGGCACTCTATGGGAAAAGAAAAAAACAATTAAAAGTACGTAGAATATTGAAAAAGAAAGTCATAGTAGTTTGTAGTTACTTAATGTAGAAACAAGGGAGACATCTACCTTGATTGCAATGTATTATATTTGATGTTCCAAATTCTACCTGCCATGATGAAGAGATTAATTTCTGCTCTCCACACTGTGTTTGAAATGCAATCTTATTGCTTAAAGGTATGAGTGGGGTGAACTCTCAAATACGTTGAATAACTCACCTCCCTACAATGCTGGATAAATGAGTTCTTGCTGAGTTTCCTTCTGAACGCTGCAGGGTGACTGGTGCTTTGCTTCTGATCATTAATTTCCCTTTGGTTATAATCACATTGCTAGTAATGTTATGCAGCGATCTTCTGTTAGGGCATTTTTCTATTAATTTCTGATTTCTCATGTCACACTTGGAAACTAATAAAATGACCCCTTTCTCTTGGCTCTTCTTTTTTTTTTTTTTTTTTAGTTCTTTCAATCATGGAACTGCTTATGAATTTTTGATGGCAGAAACTTCAGTATGTTATTAATTTTGATACTATTTGTATTAATTTCCTCCAACATTTTCCAAACTTTGCTTTGACTGGATTGGTGGGGAGGAAAAAAGGGGGAGATTAAGTCTCCATGTTTGTAGATTGAGATATTGATGTGTGACAGGTACCATGTGTAGTAACAGTACTACAAGTCCCTGTGCTGGGGCTTGGGGCTATTAATCTCCTTGGCGTGACTCACTTGAGGCATGATTCTTCTGTCTCCTGGTGTGGTTAAACTCCTCCAGGGGAGGCTGGGCTGGTGGTGCCAAAGGGCGGAGACAGGTTGGCTAATCTGTTAAGTAGCCTTTTATCTGAGAGTCTAGTTTCTCATTAGTATTTCTGACCAAAAGGGTTGATGGTTGGAAATACGGATTTTTTTTTTGTTTTTAATTAGTCTCTCTAGGGATGAGAGGCTTATTTTTGAAGACTGGAATTTTAAGGAAGCCTGACAACCCCAATTTCCATGTGACTGAAACATTTTGGCAGCTGCAGAAGCTTTCACAAGTAGGAGTAAGAGCCAGACTTTCCACTGGGAGTGAGACTCACGCAGAACCTGTCCCTCTTCTCTGGGTTTACAGCGGTTCCCTTGGGACATTTTAAAAAAAATTTTATTGGAGTAGAGTTGATTTACAGTGTCGTAGTAGTTTCAGGTGTTCAGCAAAGTGATTCATTATACATATACATAGATTCATTCTTTTTCAGATTCTTTACCCATATAGGTTATTACAGAGTATTGAGTAGAGTTCCCTGTGCTGTACAGTAGGTCCTTGTTGGTTGTCTATTTTATATATAGTGGTGTGTGTATGTTAATCCCTTGGGACTTTCATGCTCCTGCCTCCCTAACGATTCCAAAGACTCTCACGGGGCTCTCATCAGGTGCATTATAAAGGTCTTCACTACTCCATCCCATATTTATGCGTTTTAATCAGGTCAGCTGATATCTCCCACAGGCACAGAGCTGTCTAGTGCTTCATCATCTCTACGAGAAAGGTATTTTCCTCCTCTCTTATATATACCACCATAAAATTATCTTCTGCATTACCACAGTTTTACAACTTGAGAGGTAGAGAGATTGGTTGTTTTGCCTAAGATGCTGGAGCGAAATAGAGAAGTAGCCGAAAGTGAAAAGCCTGGCTCCCTGTGCAAACTAACACCCTGATGACGGTCCTCAAGCTCCTTCTAGACTCTTCCCATAAAAATGAGGCGACCAGTTTTCTTGTCCCGCAGCTCTATTTGTTAGAAAAACTTCAGCTGAAATTTGCTTTTCTCTAACTTCCACCTATTGACTTTTTTTTTTTTAAACATCTTTATTGGCGTATAATTGCTTTACAATGGTGTGTTAGTTTCTGCTTTATAACAAAGTGAATCAACTATACATATACATATGTCCCCATATCTCCTCCCTCTTGCGTCTCCCTCCCACCCTCCCTATCCCACCCCTCTAGGTGGTCGCAAAGCACCGAGCTGATCTCCCTGTGCTATGCAGCTGCTTCCCACTAGCTATCTGTTTTACATTTGGTAGTGTATATATGTCCAGGCCACTCTCTCACTTCGTCCCAGCTTACCCTTCCCCCTCCCCATGTCCTCAAGTCCATTCTTTAGTAGGTCTGCGTCTTTATTCCTGTCCTGCCCCTAGGTTCTTCAGGACCATTTTTTTTTTTTTAGATTCCATACATATGTGTTAGCATACGGGAATTGTTTTTCTCTTTCTGATTTCACTCTGTATGACAGTCTCTAGGTTCATCCTCCTCACTACAAATAACTCAGTTTCGTTTCTTTTTATGGCTGTCATATTCCATTGTATCACCTATTGACTCTTATTCATCTCTCTCATAAGACCATGTGTGTACCTACTTCTACACGACTTGTCTTTGAATATTTGGGCAACTTCCAAGCCTCCTCATAGTCTTCTCATCTCTAGACTAAATATTCTATCCATCCCATTCCACCGTTATTTACACCTTTTGGTTTCCAGATTCCTCACAGTACTGACTGCTAGTCTCTGGACGTACTCTCAATGTCCTATGACCCTTTTAACTTTAGGTGGCTTACAGATGATACTTGAGATATTGTCTGTCTAGCTGAATGCCTAGAAGGACTTATTTTCTCCTGAGACCTGACCTCTGTCATAACCTAGGGGGAGACTTATGATTTTTATGCTTCTGTTTTGGAATACCTGAAAAGAAGTGAGTTCCATGTCATTAGATATGTTAAGCAGATACATGTGATGTCAGGGAAGTTATAGATAAGAACAAAGAGAAAGCATGTTGGAAGTGTAGTGTCTTTACAAAAATAATTTAAAATGTCTATTTTAAAAAACACCTTTATGAAATACCAACTCTAAAATATAGGGCATATTAGGAGATGGTTTGTGGGTTGCTAGTCTACCATCTTCCCAGGTTGCAGCCTTCCTGAATAAAGCACTTTTCTTTTTCCACCAAAAAAAAAAAAAAAAAAAAAAAAAAAATAGGGCATATTAGAGTGCATAATATTGAGAATAATACGTGGAAATATTCTTCTCTTAGAAGTGATAATATTATATCACTTAGATGCTTTTGTTCTTTGACCAATCACCGAATCAACTTGGAGGGATATTTTGCATCTGTGAAAGACTGCATCTTTTGTCAAAAACCTTTAGTTCACAAAAATTTCATTGATATTTTCCCTTCATGTCAACATATAGCGCTTTAGTTTTGTCCACATTTGCTCACATTGTTTTACTTAGTTCTTTATAGAGTCAGCATTTAGGGCAATACAAATAGGTTGTTACAATCTTTAAAAAAACCCTTAATCAGCATTGTTATTAGCATTGTCTTGTTTATTACCAACTATTCACCCATTTCTTTTACGAGGATAATGTTAACTGTGGTTTGTTAGATGATCGGAACCATTTATCAGTGACATTTTTGTAAATGGAATATTGTTTACTCTTAATTCTAAAGTCAAATTATTGAAATATGCATTGACCTTACTATAAATTCGTGACTGTGTAGCTGATAGATTTTGCCAAATTATGGCAATGAGAGTTTTTGTGGTGTCTCTTTTGACATAAGTAATTCTTTAGTGACTATGTTAACAACATTACCGTGTAGTGTATAGGGTCTTGTCTTTTTTCCATGTAATTTTTTAAATGTGTGGCTGTTGTGAGATATTTAGTCCAATAATGTTGCATATAAGGACACTCAGTGAGAGGGCTCTTGGGTTACAAGGAAAGGATGTTGAAAACCCAAAATCTCTCAAGCAAACTGTGGTCTATAACAGTTCCACCCTCAGGAAAGGGAGGCTCCTTGAAACTTCCATGACTACTAATCTTGAGAGAGAGCTTACATGGTCTGGTTGGACTGAATCCTCTAGCCATCTTATCAAGCCAGGGCTATGAAAGTAGGGTTAATTTGCATCCCTTTTGGGCCCATTAATCAAAATGAAGATGGTAGGAGTACATGGATGGCATATTGGGTCCTTTGGCAAGTAAGTGTAGGGTGTGTGTCATGAATATTTCCCATTTCTTGATTTTCCCAACAGTCTCCTCAAAGTCACTCCCCAGGAATGTACAGTAAGAAGTTGAATTTGCTTGGATCACTTAACTTGTTTCGGAGAATGGGTGAGAAGGGGCTTCCAGCTTGATCTATCAGCAGGCACCTGCTTTAGCCTTTTGTGAGGATAATCTGATACCCTCCTCCTTTTCTTTTCTTTTTTTTTTTTTTTTTTGCTACTGCGAAGTATCCTATCTTGGTTTCTGTAGGTCCCCCAAGCTGTAAGGCTGGCTGCACTGTCTGGGTAGTTCACAGAGCTTTGGGCTCTTCTCATGGAAGAAGGAACTCAGGCCCTGGTTGCTGATGACCTTGGGCAAGTGAGTCAACCTCTGCTCTATTTTCTCTCCTAATTTATAAAATTAAGATTTTCTTTTTCTCCTACTCTTAAAAAAAATGTTTACAATAACTAAATAAAAGATAAGTTTCTTGAGTGAGTTAACATCTATCTGGATACTTCAGCTATATATAGATAGGGTGACTTTTCAGATTACTAGAATAAATTAAACAAAATGCCCCAAAATGGGTTCAATATGTATTCCAGATTGTCTATGTTAAATAAAAAGTGTGAGTCTGGTCTAATTTGTAGAAACCATTTCAGCCTCTTTCGAGGAAAAGCAATGTAGTTATTTATGTTGTCCATGTAAATTATATTAGAACATTAAAGAACTTCAGGGGACACTGAAGGATTGTTTAGTCACTTAAAGCCTTAAAGTCCTTTCAGGGAGTCTAGTTGATTCATGTGGACCCTCCAAAATCATCTAGTTAACCACATTTTAAAATTGCACCAAGATTATTGCATCTCTTTAGGGCTCTCACGTTTTAATTTAATTTTGATCTGTTTTAAAAAAAAATGACTTATGCTAAGCCTGGAAAAGGATAAACTTAATTCCAGTTTTTGTATCCCAGAAGTCTATTTTGCCTTTATGGTCCTATTAGCTCATTAACACTCCATTTCTTATAATTGGGTGCCCTGTGGACCTATAGACTTCAGTAACCTAAGCTGCAATCTGCAGTTTAACAATGCAATCTGCTCTGAGGTTTATGATCATAAAGCTCCTTAATGAGACTCCTCTGTTTGTGGATCTAAAACTGTTGTACTTGAGGTAACAGTGAGACTAAAGTCTGATGTGAGAAGGTTTTGAAAGTTATAAAGCACTCTACAAACGGTAGAACTGTCAACTAATGAGAGTCAGTCTGTGACTCACTGTAGTTCCCTGGCTTTTTCTTTCCCGTGAACCATAGAAAGAGCCCACTGTAGGGGGTTGGAAATATTCTTTCTTAGGGTTGTGGCATGACAGAGTGGTTGCTTTTTCCAACCACCATATGTGGTGATTAGGCTGTTTGGAATGACATGGGGGTACTCTCTGAACAAACAGCAAAAGCCTTCCAAATAACTTATAATAAAGGAAGTATATAAGACGTTTTCCCCAGCCAGATGTAATCTTCAATAGGAGAGGAATGAATTTAAAGTGGCTTTCTACAGGAAAATTTGGAATAAATAGCTAGAAACGGAAAAATGGCCAAAAGACCCTATTCAAAAAAACCCTATAACAAAAACAAACTATAGTATGAATACATTTTACAAAAGAGCTGGTGAATGTATGTAGAAAATAATAATAAAATCTTAGGAAAGGTCTTAAAACAAGACTTTAACATACTGTGTTCTTGGATGGCAAATTAATAAACACCATTTAATACAACCCCAATTCCAATCCTAATGGAATTTTTTAGTTTTTTTTAAAAACGGCCTAAAAATATATGAAACTTTATATAGAAGAATAAATGCCCCAAAATAGCTAAGAAAGAAGAGTGAAGGGGATTCTCTATTAGCTGAAATTGAAACTAACTGCAAAGCCATGTGAACAATCTATGGCTAGTAATTAACAGATAGGTCAGGGGTTAGCAAACTTTTTCTGTAAAGGGCCAAATAGCAAATATTTTTAACTTTGTGGGCCATGTGGTCTCTTGTCTAACTCAACTCTGCCTTTATAGCATGAAAGCAGTTATATGGGTGTGACTGGATTTAGTTTTCAAACTGCGGTTTGCCAATTCGTGATATAGATCTTACAACAAAATAGTGCTTACAAGCAGATAGCAAAATATGTGACAAAGGTGATATTACAAGTCATTTGGAAAAGAGAGTTTGTTTAGTAAGTGGTGCTGACAAAGTTTATATTAATCTGAAAAAACTAAAACTAAATTCCTAAAATGTAAAAATAAATTCTTGGTATATAAAGATTTAAATATAAAAACTAAACAATAAAAGAATATAAGAAAATGTAAGAGAATATTGTATAATCTGGGACTGGAGGTTGTATTTTTAAACAAGTCAGCAAATAGAGAAGCTGTAAAGAAAGGAGAGAAGCATTTGACTACGTATAAATGAAATTTTGTTTGTGGCAAAGTTACAAAATTTGATGACTTGTAAACAAAATATGATAACATATAATCTATAAACAAAGAAATAAAATGGCAGCCTATGAAAAATATTTGTAACATATGTGAAGAAAAGGGCTAATGTCCATAACGTGCAAAGTGCCTCTACAATTAACTCAGTAAAAAAAAAAAAAAAAAAAAAGTGCAAAGGGGGCAGTTCTTGAAAAGAAAACTAGTGGCCAGTGGCTATAGGAAAAGATGCTCAGAGTCACTAGAAGCTGTAAAATGGGATAATTATAGTACCTGCCTTATAGTATTGTTGGAAGGATTCAATCAAATAATACAAATAAGGTATTAAAGTGCTTGGCACATAGGATGTGCTCCACGAATGTTAGTGTGTTACCCTGTAGAAATAAAAGCACAAGTAGGCAAGGATTGCTGATAAAGGATAGTTATGCTGTTTTGTTTGTAGTTGGGAATAGCTGGAAACAAACTAATGGAAATTAACTGAAGTATAGTTAATTTACAATATTGTGTTAGCTTCAGGTGTACCGCAGAGTGATTCAGATTTCAGATTCTGTTCCATTATAGATTTTTACAACAAATTATGTATCATTACTATGGAATTTTATGAAGTTATTTAAAATAACTATTTTAAGTGATATCCATATAGGTTTAGAAAGTGTTTTATGATGTATTGTTTAGGAGAAATGCAGGTTTTAGAGAAATATAGAAAGTATGACTTCAGTTTTGTAAAATTGTAGGGCAAAAATCCTTTGACGTGTTTTTATATGATGCTGAAACATTCTACATTTAAGAATCACTATTTTGATGCAGAATATTCTAAACACAGCCTATACAGTACACTGCCTTCTTCCAGTACACTTTTCAATATTTGGTCTCTCATTAGACCTCCTCCTCTTTCTTGATACTCTGAATGTGCGTCAGGTTTTATTCAGAGGCCTCTAAAAGAGGTTATACCTTGTATTTACTGAAATTCTAAACTCCAGTAAGTCAACAGTTGTATAGAGCACATGGGGTTGGTCACCACCACCTTGCGCCTTTTTTATTATTCCATGAAGAAACCAAGAAAATAGTTTTAAAAGAGCATTGTGGCTATTTAGTTGGATATTGGTAGTTGGGAACCTAACTTTTTGTTGGCTGTGATCAGAGATGGAATCGTGTGCTTCAGCTGGAGGGGCAGGAGTTTATATCTGTACGTAAATTCAGCGCTCCGGGGAAGGTTTTGAGTAGGTTAGTAGCTTGATAATAAATGATATCTTAAAATTGTATTGTTCTTTAGTTTTCAGAACAGATTTTGGCAACAGCAATAACAATAGCTAATACTTCCAGTGTTGGGCATTGGCTGAGCATGTTACACTCGCTCCTCTTTTAATCCTTCCAACCTTAAAGGGATAGATGCTGTTATCATTTCCTTTTTTAAGACAATGTATTTATTAATTTCCTTATTGAAGTATAGTTGATTTACAATATTGTATTAGTTTCAGGTGTACAGCACAGTGATTCATTTTTATATATATGTATATGTTTTATATATGTATATATATATTTTTTCCTCATTTCCTTTTTACTTTTGAGGAACAGATGCTTAGATGAGTTGAGTAACTGACCTTTGGTTAATTGTTGAAAATACAAAAGCTATGTCTTCTACCAAGTAGAAGAGATTATTTTTGAATTAGTGTCTGAGCTGAGATTTGATACCAAAGCCTGTGTATGTTGTTGATCTTCAAGGTCTATTTTCTTCTCATTTGATTGCCACATTAATTCTGCCCAAAGGCCAACGGCTGTTAGTAGATTCTGTGGAAATAATTATATGGAATAAAAAAGTTGGGTCCTGTCAATTCTCCTTTTAGTTCCTTGTAGAGTAGGGAATAGGATAACTTAGGGTCACATCCTGCTTCTTGAAAAGTCTTATCATGTTACCTTTGAGCTTAATATAGCATCAGATGGCAACAGAACAACAGTCAGTCTGATTCCTCTAAGGCGCAGAGAAACAGTGTTGGAAATTGATGCTTCTGCGAGCCTTGGCATTGGGAACCACTGCTTAGTCATGCCATGCTGATGGGAATGACTGTTTAGCTATGGAACCTGAGCGTCAGTGGCCAATTGCCAGTAAGATGAGGCAGCTGCCGTCAGCCAGGCAACTGATCATGTGAACGGGTTGGTTTTGTACCCCTTCAGGTTTAGATGTGAGATATAAAACTAATTTATTAATACTAGTTTATTCAAAATATGATTCAAAAACACTTGTTCTTCTCCAGCCACTTAGATGTTCTGTTATTTTTAAATAAAATATAAGGCCATGAATTAATTGTTGTCTCATACTTTTATTGTTGTCTTGTTGTGTTCTCCAAGTACTTTATCCATACAACTAATGCATTATCCATATTATGGTAATTTGTTTACATGCATATTCCCAGCCTTGCCAAGGACTGTTTGAAAAAGGGCTGTCTTATACAGTTTTGTGCTCTAACAGGTGACAGACTTTTAGGTGATCAGTTAGTGTTGAACTGATTTGAATGGTAAAGTCAATGTCAGTGTTTTGTCTTTGTTGTTCACAATGTACATACGCATTTGCTTAAATTTAACCCAAACTACAGGTGTCAGTTTAGCTGGAAAAATGAAAATTTTATGTACGAATGTAAATGTAATTTTAGGTCTTATGGTCATGTATTTCCATATATAACCCCAGGCTCTCTATTATTTATATGGAAAAAAGGTTAAAGCCCTCACTTTCTGGCTGTTTCAAGCATTTTACATAAGTAACTCATTTATTTCTTACCACTTCAGCATGAGGTAGCTGCAGTGAAAATACTGAGGTATGGAGAAGTCAAATGACTTACCCCAAGCCACATACCAACAAGGCTTGAGCTAGGATTTGAACCTGGGCAGTACAGCTCCAGAGTCTGTGCTCTTAACCAATGCTCTATCCTGCCTCATTGACTTGTATATGGTGTATGTGTGTATGTGAGTCTATATCCAGAAAGAGAAAGAGATTGAAAGAGATGTTCTTTGTGTGATATTTTGTAATGGACTGCATTATCACTTTTTGGAAAATATATAATATTTTGCAGAAAAAACTCTGTTTTCCTAAGGTCAACTTTTAACAGGAAGTAAAATAATTTTTTTTTCATACAGATTTTCTTTAAGAGGAATTTAGATGACTTGGAATGAGTTTGGAAGGGAACCAACAGAAGAGTAAGGAAATTCAAGTCACGGTATCATAGGAAACGTTGTCGAGATTTCATTTTAAGACTGTTTTATAAAGGAATTAAAAGTGTCTTTCAAATATGTAAAGGTAGCAGTTGGTGGAGAGTTTAGCTCAGTTCTTTATAGTTTGGGCAGATAAATTTAGGACCACTTGGTAGATGCTTTAGAGAAACAGCTTTTTGCTCAGTATAAGGTGGAAACTTCTGCATGGATGGGCTGGCTTAGAAAATAATGAGCTTTGTCTTACCAGAATGATCAAAAATAGGATGGAAACAGGGACTCCACTGAGAATAATCAAGCATTTGGCTGATTAAATAATTGAACTTGGTGACCAGATATGAAGTTCCTTCTAAACCTGAAATTCGGTGATTCTAACAACCTAGACAGAAGGGATTCTGCTTTATTACTTTACTCTTATTACACACCTCACCACCTAGGAAAGTTCTATGTAAGTGATTGCTAGTGGAACTCATGCTCATTCAATCCAGTGGTTGAGAAAAATTTTGGTGAACTGTTAGGGAAAAAAATCTAACTGCTGTGTGTTTAAGAGAAATAAGAGGAGAGGAATTGAAAACTGCTAATGCAGAAAATTGTCAAGGAGTTTTTTGGCAGAAGGGGAAGCAAAGGAGGATGGTATAGGATGGTGGAAGTAGGCTCAAGAGAATGTTGTTATTTTCTTTATTTTAAAGAGGTGGGATAAACAAGAACATGATGGGAATGGTCCAGTAAGAGCACAATTTTGAGTTATTTGCTTATATATATGCCTACATTTTTTCTAATTTATTCTAACTGCTAGTGTTCTAGTGTATGAATATCTTAACATTGATTTATCTGTTCTCTCCTTAATGGAGATTTAAGTTGTTTTCTGGTTTTCTCTATTATATATAATGCTTTAGGGAATATTTTTATGTTTTCTTGTGTGTGTATGCAATATTTCTCTCTTGTAAATATACCTGAAAATGAAACTTCTAGGTCATACTTCATCTGTATTTTCAGCTTTAGTAGATGTTGTCAAAGTGTTCTACAGTGTGGTTGTACCATTTACATGCTCACCAGCAGTATATGAGATGTTTCGTTGTGATAAATCCAGTTGTGTGAAAATGGTAACCTGCTGGGCTCAGTTCTGCATTTCTGTAACTACTACGAGGTTGAATGTCTTTTTTTAAGTGTATTGGCCATTCTGGTTCCTCAATATAAATTCTCTCCTATTTTTCTACTGGGGAAAATTTTTTCTTAATGATTTGTGGAGTTCTTTATATTTTCTACATGTGATGATATATATCTATATCTGTATCCATATCTCTATCTATGTATCTATCTATCTACCTATCTATCTATCTATCTATCCCTATGTACTTTTTTTCAGTCTGTGGCTTGCATTTTTGCTCTTTCAGTGGTATCTTTTGATGTACAGAAGTTTTATGTTTTGTTGTAGTCACATTTATTATCTTTCCATTTATAGTTTGAGCTTCTTCTGTCTCACTTAAATCCTTCCTCATCCCAAGATTATAAAAATATTCTTTTATATTTCTTTGAATAGTTGTAAAGTTTTACCTTTCAAACTTAGGTCTTCGATCACTTTTAATCACACTTGATGTTTTTAGTGTGGTTTAAGGTAAGAATCCTGTTTTGTTTTGGACGCCCCCTATTTATTGACTAGTCTGTCCTTTTCCATGATATGTGATGCATCTTCTGCCAGTAACTAATTGTCATGTATGCATGGGTTTGTTTGTGGGCTCTCTGGTGTGTTTCTTTGCTTCTTTTTAGAGCCTTCCACCAACACATCACTGTCTTAACAATATAGCTTTATAATAAATCTAGATATCTGGTGGAGCAAGTTTCTCCAACCTGCTCTTCCTACTTTTTCTTGGCTAGTTTTGGTCCTTGTGTTTTTTATAGAAATTTGAAGATTAATTTGTCAAGCTCCCCGCCACCCCCCCACATACAACCTGTTGGAATTTTGATGGGAATTGCATTTAATTTATAGATAATTTGGGGAATATGACATGTTGATAATATTGATTCTTCCTTTCTATAAATATGTTTTATTTCTCCATTTATTCAAGCCTTTTAATCTTTTGTATATTTCCCCGCACACTTCTTGCTCATGTTTGGTTAGATTTATTTCTAGATACCTTAGAGATTTAATTGTTGTGATGAATATGATCTATTTTTCCTATTACATTCTCTTTTCCTACTACTGGTCCAGAGGAACATTATTTATCATTGAATCCTGAGTTATATGGGAGTTGACTGGATTAGTTATGGAAAGGACGATTTGGAGGAGGCAGTGGCTCCTAGAATGGAGAGACCATACTGAGGTATGAACCACATAGCATCAGTGAGAATGGGGAAGAGGGTTCCATAGCTGTCCGAGGCAGGCAAGCTGGGTGACTGGGGAAAGTGAAGGAATAGAGACTGGGGGACATGATAATAAGCGAATGCTGAATGAGATTGGGTGCATAAGAGGAAGTGTTGAAGAGAGATAGTTGAAAGTTCATTTGAGGACTGCATTTCAGTCAAGCCCCTTTGATTGTAAAAACTAGAATTCATGAGTGTTAGTTTAGGAACAGTACGGACAGCACTGTGTGTATCAAAGGGGTGCCTGGGATGAGTCCAGCCGCAGGAACTGGCAATCCAGCTGGGTCTTAGGTCTCTTTGTCAGGTGGGTTTTGATTCTTACTGATGTTCATTTGATTCTCCACTTTCCATGTACCAGCTTCTTCATCATCCTGGCTTCTTCAGCTCCGATTCAGCCTTTCAATGCCAGCACCCACTACCAACTGGCAATTTCCCTACACATCTTATTTTAAATTCCAAACTGTGATGTTGGCCCAATCATCTTTGTAACCAGCCTCCCAGGTTGCTGGCTAGCCCACAGATGGGCTGTTTTTCCTTTTTGTTTGTTTGGGTTTTTTTTGGTCTAGTGCTCACCATTGGTTTAGTCCTTTGTAGGATGACTGCACATCTCAGTTTGCCCAGCATAATTATTGTTCCAGAGCAATTATTATTTTTTTCTCAGTGTTTTAAAATCGAAGTATAGTTGATTTACAATGTTGTGTTAGCTTCTGTGATTCAGTTCTACATACATATATATCTATTTTTTTCAGATTCTTTTCCCTTATAGGTTATTACAAAATATATAGTTCCTTGTGCTGTAGAGTAGGTCCTTGTTGGTTATCTATTTTATATACAGAACAGTTATTCATAATACCTTCAAAACTATCTTGGTTTGGACAGTACATTATTTGGTTATACTACTCATTAGTCTCTGGAGCTGTACAACATGACGGCTTATTCCGAAAGCAGGAATTGTGGGACAGGAGTGTGGTGTTGATTGGTAACTAGGCTGGGGAGGGTGGTACTGAGTAACATCTCCGCTCCGTGAAGGGTATAGTAATGGTAGCCTTGAAGAATCTGTGAGATGTCCAGAGATACTCCACTGGGGATAGGGTCTCATGCTAATGGAAGGGAACAGATAGAGTATGGCATGTAGATAGGTGTCCAGAGACCTAAATCAAGCAGGGGTAAAGGTAGATCCATAGTCTGAGTATTCAGATAGGGGTCAGAGGAGAGAATGGTTTGGCAGGTGGTTGAAATTGGCACGTCTTTATCAGGCAGAGGGTTTTTTCTCTGGATCAAGGGTTAAGGGGACAGGACTCAGGCATGGAACATCACGGCTGTGGTACCATATTCCAGTCACAGACTGACTGGGCAGGATCTAGTCACTAAAAGACTGGACAACAGGATCAAATTTAGCTATGAAGTGACAAAGCAAAAGGGAGCATGACCTAGCAGTGAGACTCAAGTGCAGGTATATTAGGAAAATTATACTGAGCTGGCTTATTCCCAGGCAAAAGCTGATTATGCTGGATTATTTAATTTATTTATTTATTTGAAGTATAGTTGATTTAACATGTCGTGTTAATTTCTCCTGTACAGCAAAGTGATTCAGTTTCATACACACACAGGCACATTTTTTTTTAATATTCTTTTCCATTATGGTTTATTATAGGATACTAAATATAGTTCTCTGTGCTATACAGTAGGACCTTGTTGTTTATCCATTCCATACATAATAACTTACTTATTATGATTTATTCTTCAGCACCAACGTGAAGGCTGGAATGTCAGTGAGTATAGATCCAAAGGTAGGAGTATCCCAATCTGGAGAAAAGAGTAGGGAGTAGGGAGCCCCATGCTTTTTGATAAACTTTGCTCCTTGATGAGCTGAAATAAGTATACATCTGGTATAGGAAGATTCTGGGTGGATAGAAAGAACATTTTAAACTCATATCTGGATAAAACCAAATTAAATTAAACATTGTTTGACAGCAGCTAAGAATTACTGAGAAAAGTCCTCAAGTTATCTATATTTAAAAAAATCCCACTTTAGATCGGTTTCAGTGTAAGTATAGGGCCTTAGAATTATGGAGGCTATGTTTATATTTGCCTATTTTAATAAATTTATATAAAAATGAGCTCACTTTTTCTTTCAGTCAACTCTGACAGTGTCACAAGCTCTAAATATAAGCAAAGTGTCTATGAAAAGAAACAACAACACTATTTCCTGATGCCTCGTCCTGTAAACATGAGTTTATCAAATGACAGAAGCTACTGGGCTTTTATGCTGGGAAACTGTAATTGAGAAACACATGTTAAGTAGTGATATTTGGAGAAGGCTGAAGTGTCTGATGACAGACGGAGGTGAGGGCTGACGAGGTGTGGAGAGGGAAGTTTTGAGATTATTCTCTGTGTGTGTCTGGAACCATGAAATAGCATAACTAGAGGTATGTGTTGTGGTAGAACTAATAGCTAGGCAAAGGGTGGTTTAAAGAAACCTGTTGGAAAAGTAAGTGTCCTTTTGAGGTAATATCCCATAGAAGTGCTGAAAGGCATTGCTCCTAAGTCAAATCTTGAAGGGTTCCAACATAATTATAAAAAAAAATTAGCTCTGTTAAAATTACCCTTAAAAGAATTAGGCATACATCTTTTTGTTTTGTTGTTATTATCTAGATAGAGAAGAGAAATGTCTTTGTTTCGAGGGAAAAATGGGTAACAGGTGTTTTGTTTGTGTGGTTTGTACTTTTGTATGTGTGCGTCTACCATAGAGTAGCAGATAATGTCTTTTTACAACTCATAGGAAGACTTACTTTCTTCTCTACCAAAACGCTAGACTTGTGGAAGCTGACAAAAGTCATTATTATGATTTTTGGCTCAAGAAAATAATGATATCTTGGAAAAAGTGAAGGAGTGTGGCAATGAAAGAAAGACATCTGTAATGCAACAGACAAATTATTTAAACAAAAGATACAGTGTTTCTTTAATTGGATTCTCATGGCTTATTGGTTTAAAATATGCTGACCAAAGACACTATCTGGAAGAAAGGAACTTTGGATTTCTAAATCAGTTTTTCCAGTTTGGGTTTAATAGAATTCAACAAACTTTTATTGAGCATCCACTCTGGAGCCAGGCAGCCTGAGTTTGATTCTCGACTTTATTATTCTACCTCTCTGTGCAGCCATTTCCTCATCTGTGAAATCGAGAGGATAACAGTAGTACTTACCCTCTATAATTATTTTGACGAGGAACTGAATTTTGATTATGTATAAAATATTCAGACCTGTGCTTGCCGCTTTGACACACAAAGTCAACTGAATTAGAGACTGTGAATTTAAAGATACTCACACTGTCTTTGTGAGAGAAACAGGTAAGCCAGGTAAGCACCCCACAATTTCAGTATTTTCTGATGAAGACAAGAAAACATTTGTCAAAAGTTGCTGTGGGCCCTGAGGTGGAACAAACAGCAATCTTAGGGGAATAGTTTTCTGGAGTAAAACTCAAGACAGATTTTCTGTAGGAAAGGAAAAAAAAAAATTCCTCCAAAAAGTCCCAGAAACAAGAAGTAGACGAAACCATAGTCTGGGAATCATTCATTTGCAGCTTTTTGAGCTTCCTTCCTTGCTGGGCCCATCGCTGCCTCTGGCCACTGTTTAGACACTTGGTAACACCATGATGGAGATGGTTTTAAGTTCTAAGTTCATTTGTGCTGTTAGAGTCTACTTGAGTCTGAAAGCATTGTGATAACTGGAATAACAAATGACCATCCTCAGCCTAGTTCTCTAGACTGTTGGGTAATTATTGACTTCTGGGTTGGGTTAGAATAACGCCATGAAGAATGATCAGCATTTTTATGTCATAGATCTTCTCTTCTACTCTCTGTCAGCTGTAATGAATGAAGAAGAAGAGAGGTGAGTATTGTTAAAAAGAAAAGAGAGAGAGAGGAAGACGTTTTTAAGACCAATGTGTGGGAGTGATGCTTTAGGATAATCTGGATGTTGTAATAATTTGTGATTCTCTAACCTGTGAAAACTGTAAACTGTTAGGCAATGTAAAGTTTTTATACATTTGTGGATGTGCAGAAATGTGACTTTATTTCTCTGTAACTGAACCCAATTTAGTTCTGGAAACTTTTTTTCTACCATTAGTGGGAAAACATGTAATATTGCTGCTTCAAGTTAGTATCTCTTTATAATGCACTTGGGGGTAACTATTCAGTCAAATTTAAGATGTGATGCAGTCTGCAAAATTCTCAGTCATTCTTAGGGCTGCTGTTCCCATTCTGTAGTTCTTCTCCCACCCCCGCCTTCACCCCAACTGCAGCAAACTCCAGATGGAGTCTCAGTGGCAGGGAAGCACGGGGGGGAGGAAGGTGTCCATCCAATCCATGGTCCCATGGCCTTTGTTGTGTGTCTTATCCTGCTTGGACTTTGGCCTTTGTCTTCATGTTATTCCCTGTCGCTGTGTCAGAAGCTGGGGCATCTTCCGGTTGATTTTTAGGTTAAGATAAAACCATGATGACTGCTTGCTGATTCATTGGCTGGCTGCTTGGTTCTCCATGCTCAGAATCCTCACTCCCTACCCCGAGTGCTGCAACAAAAGCTCTGCCAGGCCTCCCTTGAAGGGGCCTTGGGAATGATTCTGGATCTCTGACAGTCCGCTGGAGCCAGGAAGACAAGGAAACTCAGAGCTCTCAATCCCATTCTGCCCTGCCCTACTTCGCCACCATTGCTGCTGTGAGGTATCTACCAAACTGACTGGGAGGGCGCATCAAAATTGTTCCCCGAAAGCGATTCAGATAGGAAGCTGGGCAAAGCCTCTGATGTTTGTGGATACCCTCAGTCAATCTGAATTTTTTTTACCATCTTACCACCCCATCTCCTGTTCATCCCTCTGCAAGACACACACTTGCATACACACACCTTTGAGGACCTTGATGGTGTTTAAACTTTAGTTAGAGACTTTGGTCCTTACCTTTTTCTGCCAACCCATCAAACTTTTGTCTCTTCTCCTAGAGCCAGGAAAACTGCTCTAATATCGTGTTGTGCTATTGCCATGCTCTTTTGGTATCTTTCATATAAACTCTCAATTCTACATGTTCCAAGCCAAATGCTTTTGGAACATCAAACGTACCACTTTTCTTTCAAGCTCTCACAGTAGAAAGTGTGGGTTCAAGACAGTTGCTCTTGCTGATCTCATTTAAATAATTCTATCTTGAAAGTTAGAATTGAACAACTATGTCTTTGTTCTTGGCTGTATGTGCCTGTCCCTCTAAGCTGAAGCTGTCTCAGCTTTACTGGGTAGAACAACAAAATCAGTAAGAATGAAAAACAAATCAGATGATATTAAAAAAAAACCCAGAAAACCAAACCCACCCCACCTGTTAAATCTTATTGCTTCCATCTGAATTGTTATACCACACGAGGGGAATACTCAGTCATTTATAGCCCTAACTTTGTGATGATGAGTCAGGCTGCAATCCATGCATATTTATAAACCCAAGTGTTAGTTTGTCATGATGTGTTACAGATGAGCTAATGTTAGATACAGAGGGGAAACTGTTGGTCAAAGTTTAAATTCTCCTCTCTGATTCACTTGGATGTCTTTACAATTTATTGAAACCTTCTGGAATCTTATCTCTAAAAGAGACATAATGACTCACTTACGATGATAAAGCATACTGTTGGTACTTCTGGAGATGATGGAAGGGTGTCACCAGCCAACCAAATTCTATTATCAGAGACGTAAAATGAATAGAAATGGTTCTTGAAATGACCCCTGTGTAGTTCCTGAAATAGCAGCTCCTTGGATAATCACCATTGTGAATTGCTGCTGATGGCTTTTACTGGAAGTCTCTGCGGTGATGAGGACCACTTGAACACTGGCTGTGTCAGGGTGGTTTGATGCTTTCTGCTACTTAACATTCAGAATGATCCATGGTTCTTTCTAAATTGCTATTCAAAACCTCAGGGTCTTATCAGTGGGAGTTTAAGTATCATTGCCCAGTAATTATAAGACCTGCTTGCCTCAGAGTTTTTCAAAGAATAACATAATATACGTGAACATTGCAAACTTCAACTTTGTGCAAGTGTTAGGTGATTGTTATTATTTTTACTAACTCTACTACTGTACTCTCTTTTCCCTTCATCTATTTCTCTTTCTTTTCAGTGCTTTGGGATAGTCATGCCTATTAAGCTTGAATTGTAAAGAAAGTGGCCTTTTTTCAGAGTCAGCACCCTAGCTGGTCAGTGTCATCTGTATCTTTTCCACCTTTTGAGCCATGCCCTGGGGCTTCTTTGGTTCTTTTCGGGTCTGTGATGCTGTTTTTTTTTTGAGCATGGGACACACTTCCAAATGTGCTGCTTTTTTATGCTGACCTCCATTCTCTGCTGCCTGGTTCTGTTTTATTTATTTTTTCTCCAGTCTTCTTTGGGCTTATCACTTACCAACTGGTTTGAAAGGTTAATTCGTATTCAGCATGTGGGTCAAGTGCCAGTTATGTGCAGAGCGTTGTGATTGTTCTGGGGAGGGGGATGAGCCTGGGGGCCAGGCTGCTCCCTAAGCTGGGGAACACGAGAGGTGAAGCGGAGGAGGAGGGGAGGCTTGGGGCACAGTCGGGGGCGGGAGTAAAGAGCCAGTGCCGTTAGCTTTGGATATGGGGGAAGCTGGAGGTGTCCAGTGTGTGAAATGTGGGAAAGGCTTTGACTCCAAGTGGCAGAGCTGGAAGTTATTAGCATAAAGACTGCAATTGAAGCCAAGGGAATGAATGAAAGAAAATGAAGATGAATTCCCTGTTGAACAACTACCAGACTTGCCATGGTTATTCTTCCGTAAGCAGATATCCTGGTGGGGGAGAAGCCCTCAAAATAGCTAGAGCGATGCTGAGGTATTTATGTGCTGAGTGTCATTGATAGGCTTTCTGGAAACTACAGTTTTGAAAATCCATGACAACCTTAGGGCAGAGCTTCTCAGCCTTGGCACTGTTGGCGTGGCATTTCAGGTAATTCCTTGTGGTGCGGGGCTGTGGTGTACACTCTAGGGTGCTTAGCAGCATCCCTGGTCTCGACCCCCTGGATGGTGGTGGCATTCTATTTCCTGCCCCTCCCACCCCCAGTTGTGACAACCAGAACTGTCTGCAGACATTGCTAACCGTCCCACGGGCTAGACGATGCCACCTAAGCAGGTTCTTCTCTGAGTTTACGTCAAGAATTTTGGGAGAAGCTCCATTAGCTCTTCTGTTCCAAAAAAGCTGAAAAATGCGTTCACTTCTGCAATTATTCTGACCCCATTAGTTAACAGCTTACTCATCCTGGAGGATCAATTAAGTCATTTTATAGGGTTTTTTTGTTTTTGTTTTTAAATCATCTACTGCACAGAAAAGCACTGATAGTGTTAGTTTCAAATCAAATCCTGTTTTTCTGTATGTGTGTATCAATATATAAATGAAGGAGATGCTGTATTCCAAACAGTGAAACAGCTTGTGGTGATGACGCAACCATTTCACAGGACTTGCTGTCAGTTCCTTATTATCAAACATTTTAAGGCAGACCGTCTAAAAGGGTTACCTGAGAGTTCTCTTGGGGATGGAGGTAAGAGGGTTTGGGGTTCAAGTGAAGCAAACCTTGTTCTAATAATTTGAATGTAAAAAAATTTAAACACAAGGACTAGAACTTAATACTTTTAAACTTACATTCTTTTGTAGTTCATCAAGAAAAAGAATATAACAAAGTCACTTAATAAATTACCTGTCTTGGTAGCTGAATTAACTTATAGCTTGAAACCCTCCTCTTAAAGTTACTCAAGTTTACAGAAACATTGATAGGGTACGTTGATTGCAAGCACGTGCCTGTATATGTGTTGCTCGGAAATGGTACTGCTTGGCAGCCTCTGAGAACGGTTAGCATCTTGTTTGGCTCTGTTTCTTCCCTGACCACTGACCCCTGCCTCACAGCCTGGTGTTCCTGACACTCCGTTTGGGGAAGGAGCTGAGGGAAGGGGTTTAGATCATGGTACGTCACCTCTTCTCACAGATCTTCCAGCATTTCTTCCTAAGCTCACATAAAATGGTAGCTGCTGAGCATCTTATATGCCTCATAGGATTGTGGCTATAGACTTCTAGCTCCCATCTTAATCTTCTTCTGCCAAATGGAGGAAGAAAGAATAAAATGGATTCTAACCTTTGCAACATGTACTGAGCCCGCACTCAGAGACCCATATCTACCCTCTCAACATTTGATCACATCCCTTGATTGGTAGAAATAGGAGGGAAGGGGGCAAAGGGAGGGAATACTAGAATTTGGAGGTCTTTCTACTGCTTTTCATCTTAAAGATGGGAAGAGTAGGATCTGAACAGCTGGGGAAGGTGAGGGCCTTTTCTCTGTGCTAGTTCTGCTGTCATTTGATTGCAATGACTAAGGCCACTTTGGAACCAGCAGCTATATTTTATTGTTTAAGGTGGAATTGGATTTGGGCTCATCTAGTCTTATACAGTACAAGGAAGATGGAGTGAAGATAGTATGGTAACCAAGAGTCTTATCGCAGGAGAGGCTACGTGGTGCAGTGGAGAGAGCATGCTTATCCTAACTCCCTGTGTGTACTTGGTCAAGTTACTTAACGTCTCTGGTCCTGACTCCTCATCTGTAAAGCCCACTCAGGGTTGTGAGGATTTAATGTAGTCATTGTGTAAAGCACTTAGTAGTTGTAGCAGCAGTTTTTATAGTTTAAATGGTGAATATTTAGTTTATTTGCTCAGGAATTATGTGATAACTGTTTAAGAATTGTTCTCTGATTGTTCAAGATTTGGATTCCTATTTTGGCTTCACCACTAACTAGGTAGTATCCTTGGCTAAATCGTTTAATTTTGTGGACCCTGCATTTCTTGTAGTATTCAAAACTGTTAAAATTGATGACCTTTCCAATCCAGTGGTTAGGACTCGGCGCTCTCACTGCGGGAGGGGACCTGGGATCCATCCATCTTCGGGGGGAACTAAGATCCCGTAAGCTGTGCGGCAAGGCCAAAAAAAATAAATAAAATAAGTAAATTGATGACCTTTCATTTTCTAAGCTCTGAAATTTTATTTTGTTTTGCTATTTAAAAACCTAGACCTCTTTTTGTTAAAAAATACATCTATTAACTAATTGGAGTTTGACTCATCTGCTAGGTTTAGTAGCCATGGCAATTGTTAAGCCTTTTACAAATAAACTTATCATTTTTCTAGATAAGTATGCACAAACAGAACAAATTGCTTAACTGGTATTTTACCACTTAATTATGTATTAAAGGATCCTTTTTAAGGTTAGAGGATGATATAAACTTATTTAAAATGTCTCCAGAACACTCAGCCTATCACAGGAATATGTGACAAAGGCAAAATTCTATTAAGTGATATTTGTAACCAAATGCTTTTAATTTCCAAGCAATCTGTTGCTGCAGCGGGGGTGGGGTAGGGGGTTATGTGTCCTTTTTCTGCGTTTAGATTTTTTTCTCTCTCTGACATATGTTTATTGTATAAACCAAGGAGAGTACGTATCATTAGGAGACAACAACTCTCACTCCAGGCCTCAATTTTCAAGTATCTCTCATACTCTCTCTTCTCATGGAAAACTACTCTTAGGGTCTTAAAGACCAACTTTTTCTTTTATGTATTTCTGTTTGTTATCGTGTGTGCAGCAAGCAACATCAACAGATGGTGGATTCCCTCATATATAATATTTTTAAAGATAATGATAGGGAGTTAAGTTTTTAAGCCTCAAATCTAACCCACAAAAATACTTACAGCGTTAGCTGTATGCAGATTTTTGATTGAGGTATTAGCTTATTGGACTTTGCTGCTACTAAATAAAAGTGGGGACTTTATCATGTAAGTATTTAAAACCTAACATAGACAAAGAGAATATGAATTGACACAGAACAAAAACTCAATTTTACGCCCTCATAATAGCTCACATTATAGAATGATTACTGTGGTTGCAGGCATTGCGTTAAGAGCTTTAAACATCCCAACAATGCTTCTAGGTAGGTGTTAATATCCCATCCATTTTATAGACCAAGAAACTGAGGCTCGGGTTAAGAAACTTGCCCATGTTCACACAACTAGTGAGCAATAGGGCTGAGGGTTGACCCAAGCTGTCCAAGTCCAAAGCCCGTGATGAAGTTGTTTTTAAGATCCAATTTCCCAAATTTCCTTCATCCAACCCTGAGACTTATTTTTGTTTATATCAAATGAAGTGGCAAATTGAGTGATTTCTGGAGAAATTCAAGTCCAAACAATGTTATTGCTGAGGTCATTCAGATTATTTTTGTCGCTAGCATTTGATAAATAAGACTGTGTCATGAGCTAGACATGGTTATAGACGAATTAGGAAAGTACCTTAGTCCTCCACTCACTGGCATCTCAGTTGTAAAACCACAATTTGACAAGATTATTGGTCACAAGTTATTTTAACAGACTTTCCAAACTTAGATTTTCTGAAGTTAATAGAAACTGAGAAACTTTTAAAATAGTTTTTTTTTTCTGGCCGCAATGCGCAGCTTGTGGGATCTTCATTCCCCCACCAGGGATTGGACTGGGCCCACGGTAGTGAAAGCGCCGAGTCTTAACCACTGGACCGCCAGGGAATTTCCTAAAATTGTTTTTCAAAAGCATCAAATGAACTGAAGCCAATAAAGTGATGTACTTTGTATAAAACTAGGGCGCTTTGTGGCCACTATCTTAGATGGTTACTTATCCATGAAAATATAATGTCTAATATTTAAAGCAATCTAAATCTAATTTCTTAACATTGAAATTTCTGCCAAGAATGATTATATATAAATCTAAGAGATACTAAAAGAATAACAGATACTAAAAGTAACAAATATATATTAGGCATTAAAAATGTAATTAGACAACTAAAGCCTATTGTCACACGATTTAAACCAAAGCCATTTAAATACACTTGTTTGTAAAGTCCCTTATGTTGTAAACTTTCTTCCTCTTCCTCTTCCTTCTCTTTCTCCACCCTTTCCTCTTGTCAGTATCATGATCTTGATCATTGCCATCATCTCCATCACCATCCTCTCCCTCAATTGCCTCCTAATATCTATATCAGTACTTAAATTGCAAGCAACAGAATCCCACTCAGGCTTAATTAATCAAAGGAGCAGTCTATTTGGAAGGATATCTTGTAATTTGTAGTTTGAGTACAATCTGAAGAATCAAGTCCCTTGGAGCTGTGCCAGGGTACACAGATGTGCTTGGAATGGGCTACAGGTGAGAGTAGATATTGATTCCTCAGTCTAAGGTCAGCTGGCTGGGTCCTGGGGCCGTTACTTCTAGCCTGTGAGCAGTCTAGCCCTCTCACCCCAGTGTGCCATGTAGATGTTAAATTTTTACGTATGCTAAGACTTAAAAATGGCTGGAAAGTATCTTAGAACAGAAGGCAGAGCAGATCTAGAAATGAAGGAAGATTGCAGGAAGTAGTGGATGGTCTTTTCAGGTTTTGACCTTTGGGGTCAATGAGATTTTGATCCTTTTGCAAACATGCTGTTTACTCATACAACCGGTTTCCAGGAAAGAACCTTACTTTGGGGCCATGTGTCCATTCCTTGGTCCAGAGAATGTTGGGTGCTTTGGTTGATAGCCCTTCCAATATGTCATCTTATGGAGGGGGATAAACTTCCAAAAGGAACATCACCTAAAGGAGAGAGGACATGAATGGTAGTCAGGGAAAATAGTAACATGTCATGTTGTGCCATATCACTTTATCGTGCGTAAAAATAATATTTCTCTTAATATGTTAATCACAGATGATATTTGGCCCAAAATTCATGGCGACCTATATAATGTTTTCTGAACATTATATGGTTTTTACAGTAAATCTTGGAGAAAGAAGATTTTCAACCATAACTTGTTTTTAATTCTAAAAGAGAAAGTAGAGGTCATTTTAGCTTTTATAGATCACTAATTCCTGTCAAGGTTCTAAAATTTAATTATTATGAAAATGGAACTATGTTTTAAAAAAATCTTCAGAATTTGACTTAAATTGTCTTTAGGCAACATTTCATAAGTAATTATTTCTTTGCTGAAATAATCATGGTCATTACTTTATTATTACAAAGTAGCTGCCTAGGATGTTGTATCAATGATAGTATCTATGTTTGATTCAGCCTTATGCGCTGTGCATGTTAGGGTCAGCAGGATGGGCCATAGAACCGCCTTTTCCCTTTTCATAATCAAATCTAAAAAGGCAATAATTTCTCCTCTGATTTCTTAGTATCCTAATATAGTATTAGTACTTTATGTCTGCTACTGTTTTATCATAACTCTGTCCCCATCTCTTTTAGTGTACCTGTTGTTTTTTCCTCACGTCATGTTTTTTTAATCGGATTCTTTTTGAGATGTGGTTTTCCTCTCCAACTTCTGCATTATGAAGTATGATTGTAAAGTAATGTTAGTGATCTTTTAAATTGTTCATAAACAAATTTTAAAGATAATTCTGAAAGAAAAGTTCCAAAATATTCTGCAAAAGCTTTATGGTTAGAATAACAGTATCTTTGGGTAAGTATTTTGAAGAACAATATTCATTGTTTGTTTAAAAATGAGTCTGATTATATTATCATTACAGGTTATATTTGCTTTTTCTATATACTTTAAAAAATGTATTCAACAAACTTCTAGATTGTCAGCTCCTTGAAGGCCAAGCCCAAGGGTTATTTGTTTTGATTTTGTACTTTATTGATTTTTGTTGATTGTACATTGCACTCTAGGAACGGCAGTATGGAAAAGAGATAAGTGCCATATATAACCCTTTGTGAGAATTATAACACAGTAATTATTATAATTTTTTTCAAGTTCAATTAAAAATAGCCATCCATCAACAGTTTTCCTAACGTGAATCTTCCACATGAGAGTTTTTATATACCGTTCCTTTCTCTCCACTAATAGTGGCCTCTGTTTTTCTGTATTTAAAAACTGCTATGGTATTTATTTCTCAAATACTTTGATTTACAGAAAATAGAAGGATAAAAATTCAGATCACCATAGACAGTTTATCACTAAGGAACCTGAAATTATTGTATAGCATGTAGCAGGGAGAAACTAAATATGGAGAAAACAGTTTTCCATGTTACAGGATCATAAAACTAGAAGGATTTTACCACTGTCTTTCAGTGTATAGTGATGCAAGGAATGGGTTTGGCTCCATGTGATTAGAGAACAATGGAAATTTAGTTTTCCAAATCGAATTGTGTTGTGTAATTTTCCATGGAATATGTCTTAGCCTCCAGGGCATAAAGGATATGCCTCATGTACTGTGTGTGACGTTTCTTATTCTTATTAGAGAAAATGTAAAGGATATAAAAATCTTAAATATATTATCCTAGTCACTAAATTTATTTATGGACAACTAATAAGACAATAAGCCAGATGCAGAAATTTGACTTTGGGGTTTTGGTAGCATGACTCTGCCATCAGGAAAGTGTATCTGCGCCCTGATGCTATGTGCCTTTGTTCATTTCCCCCATATTAGAAAAGCCTCAGTCTTTCCTTCCCCTGGGTGTCTCCTTTACTTTCTCACTACTACCACATTCACAACACTTCTGACACTTCCGGTCACCGAATGTGTGGGGTTATTTCCTGACACCAAGCAATTCCTTGACACCAGATGGGTGTCCTAAAATTTAACTCAGTTCTGATACTATCTACCTGGAAATAGTGTAAGATCCCATAGATTAAGGGCCCAGTCCCACATGACTGCTTTCACCCCACTTCAGATGCCAACTGCAAGTAGCAGGTCTCCAGGTTACCTACAGCTTTTGTCTAACTTGGCTATAAATAAGAGGTTCCCACAACCCCTTTCTTGGGTTTGATTAATTTGCTAGAGCAGCTCACAGAACTCAGAGAAACACTCACTTAGGTTTACCAGTTTATTAAAGGATGTGATGAAGGATACAGATGAACAAAGAGCCGGATGAAGACATACATAGGGAGAGGTCTGGGGGTGATCTGAGTTCAGGAGCTTCTGTCTCTGTGGAGCTGGAGTGTCACCCTCCTGGTACACGGGTGTGTTCTCCCACCTGGAAGAACCCATACTCATACTCAGAACCCCATACTCTTGGGATTCTTATGGAGGCTTCACCACATAGGCATGATGGATCATTAACTCCATTTTCAGCCCTTCTCCCTTCTCAAGAGAGTGGGCAGCCGGGGTTGAAAATTCCAAGCTTCTAATCATGTCCTGGTTTTTGAGGTGACCAGCCCCTATCCAGTAACCAAATAGAGGCCACCCAGAGTTGCCTCATTAGAAAAAAGGACACTCCTATCCCCCAGAAAATTACAGGGTTTCAGGAGCTCTGTGCCAGGAACTGGGGGCAGAGACCAATATATATTTTCTGTTGTCTGTAGAAATGCTAAAAATTCACACCCCCAAAGGTTGGAAGTTCTATAATATGCTTGTCTTTGAATTGAGAAGCCATTCATTTCTCTTTGGGTCTCTAGGTTGGCAACAAATAATAAGTTTAAGTCAAGAAAATTCAAAGTTGGCAAAAATGGCCCATTATTTAACTTCCTCTTCCTTTAATGTCACATTTTTATGTTTTAATATAATCTATGTATATGCATGTGTGTATGTATATATAAGTGTGTATATGTACTTATATGTATGCATGTGAGTTGTATATATGTAAAGTTGTTTGATTATCTAAGGAAACTGATTTAAATTCACAAAGGCACCATTTTTTTTAATTAATTTATTTTTTATACAGCAGGTTCTTATTAGTTATTTTATACAAATTAGTGTATACATGTCAGTCCCAATCTCCCAGTTCATCCCACCCCTCCATCCCCCCACTTTCCCCCCGTGGTGTCCATACGTTTGTCCTCTACATCTGTGTCTCTATTTCTGCCTTGCAAACCGGTTCATCTGTACCATTTTTCTAGATTCCACACATATGCGTTAATATATGATATTTGTTTTTCTCTTTCTGACTTACTTCACTCTGTATGACAGTCTCTAGGTCCATCCACATCTCTACAAATGACCCAATTTCGTTCCTTTTTATGGCTGAGTAACATTCCATTGTATATATGTACCACGTCTTCTGTATCCATTCGTCTGTCGATGGGCATTTAGGTTGCTTCCATGACCTGGCTATTGTAAATAGTGCTGCAAGGCACCAACTTTTATAAAGCTTTTTACAGTTCAGTTTTTATTTGGAAAGAAAACAGTTTCATGGTAGTTCTTCCTAGGTTCAGCTGAATAGCACTTTCCTCTGTGCTGGTGAAATGAGCTAGCCCCTTATTTTAGGCTTCAGCCATACTTTATAAATTAAATACACTGTGGTTGACACCTTCTGATGGCTTAGCTTTTCAGACAAGAGATAAAATTGTTAATAATATTTAGTCATGATAAATGTAGTTTTCTCATAGTACATTTTTTTGGGGACAGCAATATGATTCAAAACAGAGACTTGTAATTAGACAATTATTGGGTAGCAGGAGAGGATGTTTTCAAATTTGTGTCCTGGTGGTGGATGGTTTTACTCTAAAATCTAGTAGTTTCCTGATGTAATTTTATAGTTTCTAAAGTTGCTTACAAATGTGAATACCTACATTATTAAGAACAAATTTCATACAGAGGAAGACAAATACCATATGATCTTACTTGTATGGGAATCTAAAAAAAGCCCAAACTCATAGAAAGAGAACAGACTGATGGTTGATGGGGTGGAAGGAAGTAGGGGTTTGGGGAAATAGGTGAAGGTGGTCAAAGGGTACAAACCTCTAGTTAAAAGATGAATAAATTCCGGGGATGTAATGTGCAGCATGGTGACTATAGTTAATAATACCGTATTGTATACTTGAAAGTTGCTAAGAGAGTAGATCTTCAAGGTTCTCACTACACACACACACACACACACACACACACACACAGACAATTGTAACTATGTGAGGTGATGGATGTGTTAACTAAAACTAATTGTGGTAATTGCTTTTCAACATTTTGAGATATATATCTCAAATCATGATTTTGCAAATCTTAAACAGTGTTATATATCAACTATATCTCAAGAAAGCTGGGGGAAAAATAATCTCTATCCATTAGCGTTATAGTTTCTTTTTTTTTTTTCTTTTTTTTTAAATTGAAGAATAGTTGATTTACAATATTGTGTGAGTTTCTGGTGTACAGAATAGTGATTCAGTATTACATATATATATATATAGTTTCAGATTATTTTCCACTATTGGTTATTACAAGGTACTGAATATAGTTTCCTGTGTATACATCCTTGTTGATTATCTATTTTATGTATAGTAGTGTGTATCTGTTAATTCTAAGCTCCTAATTTATCCCTTCCTTCTCCCTTTCCACTTCAGTAACCATAAGTTTGTTTTCTATGTCTGTGAGTCTGTTCTGTTTTGTAGTAGATTCATTTGTATTATTTTTTAGATTCCACATATAAGTGATATCATATAATATTTGTCTTTGTCTGACTTGCTTCACTTAGTATGGTATTCTCTAGGTCCATCCATGTTGCTGCAAATGGTAATATTTAATTAATTAATTAATTATTTTATGGCTGAGTAATATTCCATTACACACACACACACACACACACACACACTCACACTCACATTTCTTAAACCAATCATCTGTTGATGGACACTTGGGTTGCTTCCATATCTTGGCTGTTGTACATAGTGCTGCTGTGAACATTGGGGTACATGTGTCTTTCTGAATTAGAGTTTTCATCTTTTTCGGATATAAGCCCAGGAGTGGGATTGCTGGATCATACGGTAGCTCAAACTTTAGTTCTTTAAGGAACTTCCATACTGTTTTTCATAGTGGCTGCACCAATTTACACTCCCACCAACAGTGTAGGAGGGTTATAGTTATAATTTCTTTAATGTTATTTATGAGACAACTTTTAAAAAGGAAAAACATCATAATGCTTAGTCCTTTAACAAATGAGTTTATTGAGCAGCTACTATGTACTGAGGCATCAAGGCCTGGCAGTAAAAAAACAAAGTCCCTTCTGTCATGGGGCTTATATGCTTACATTGGTCTGGTTGACTCCTTTTGATGTAAAATCCTAGTTTCTCTTGTCTTAATGTCGCTCTCTCTCTGTCCACCCACACCTGCATACCCATCCCCCCAATATATACATACATATGCATGCATTATACATATGATACTATCTATATACATATATATACTGTTACATTATATGTGACAGTATATAATGTAACAGTATAAATATCCTGTGTGGGGCAACCCATACTTATATTTTTCTGTTTTTGTGTTAAAACCTGTAAATCAGGGAATTAATTATTTATAACTATAATGCATACTTTAAGAATTTGAATTCTGCCTTTAAATATTCCCTGTTATGTATCCCAAATTTTCCACTTAATGTTCTGGCTCTATAATATGTCTGTCTTCTACATGAATTTGTTTACAGACTTTGTCCTTTTCCTTGTTTGACTGAAACAAAGCAAAACATAGTGACTGGTGAGGTTGTACTGTTTCTGCCTAAAAGTCCAGAATGTTCAAAGATCAGGGACAGGTTCTGTTTTCCCCAGCTTCTGGTCAGTTTTTCATAGTGTACGTGCATAAGCACCAAACTGAGCTAAGGATTCATGTTTTCAGGGGCTTTTGGAGCTTGAAGGGACTTTGACACTTGTTTAATCTCACTCAGAAAAATCAGGTAGAACTCTGATTATAAATAGAGGACATGGCAGTGGGTTAAGATACCCCTTTCTTTGTTTAGAAGGATACCAGAGAAAATCTTCAACAAATTTTATCTTTACTTAAAAAATTTAACCTTGTAAACATCTTTTATCTTTTCATCACTAGCCTATATAGTTCTATGGAATTCTGAAGCCACAAACAATGACTGCTGACCCTCCCTTTCCTGCCTTTTGTGCATGTTGTAACTTGTTCTACTTTGCTCTTGTGGTAGGATTGATGCATTGGGCTTAAAAAGAAGGGGCAGGCTAAGCACAGGCAGTAACCTCATTGACATCGGTCTTAGTGATGTTTTTGTGGATCTGACTCCAAAGGCAAGGGAAACAAAAGCGAACATGTACAAATAGGACTACATCAAACTAAAAAGCTTCTGCACAATGAAGGAAACCATCATCAAAATAAAAAGGCAACCTATTAAATGGGAGAAGATATTTGCAAATGATATATCTGATAAGGGGTTAATATCCAAGATATAAAGAACTCCTACAACTCAACAACAAAAAACCAGACAACTGATTAAAAAATGGACAGAGGATCTGAATAGATATTTTTCCAAAGAAGACATACACATAGCCAACAGGCACGTGAAAAGATGTTCAACATCACTAATTAATAGGGAAATGCAAAGCAAAACCACAATCAGATATCACTTCACACCTGTTAGAATGGCTATTACTGAAAAGACAAGAAATAATAAGTTGTTGCTGAGGATGTGGAGAAAAGGAAACCCTCGTACACTGTTGGTAGGAATGTAAATTGGTGCAGCCACGATGGAGAACAGTGTGGAGGTTCCTTGAAAAATTAAAAATAGAACTACCATATGATCCAGGTATTCCACTTCTGGGTATTTATCTGAGGAACATGGAAACACTAATTCAAAAAGATATGTGTCACAGGGAAATCCACTCAATACTCTGTGATAGCCTATATGGGAAAAAAAATCTAAAAAAGAGTGGATACATGTATATGTATAGCAGATTGCTTTGCTATACACCTGAAACTAACACAATATTGTAAATCAACTATACTCTGATAAAGATTAAAAAAAAATATGCACCTCTATGTTCATTGCAGCTTTATCTACAATAGCCAAGATAGGAAAGCAACCTGTGCCCATTGATGGATGAATGGATAAACAAGACATGGTGTATACACACACACACACACACACACACACACACACACAGACACACACACAATGGATTATTACTCAGCCTTACAAAAGAATGAGGCTTGGTTCAAGATGGCGGAGTAGCAGGACGTGCTCTCACTCCCTCCTGCGAGAACACCGGAATCGCAACTAACTGCTGAACAATCATCGACAGGAAGACACTGGAACTCACCAAAAAAGATACCCCACATACAAAGACAAAGGAGAAGCCACAGTGAGACGGTAGGAGGGGTGCAATCACAGTAAAATCAAATCCCATAACTGGTGGGTGGGTGACTCACAGACTGGCGAACACTCATACCACAGAAGTCCACCCACTGGAGTGAAGGTTCTGAGCCCCACGTCAGGCTTCCCAACCTGGGGGTCCGGCAACGGGAGGAGGGATTCCTAGAGAATCAGACTTTGAAGGCTAGCGGGATTTGATTACAGGACTTCGACAGGACTGGGGGAAACAGAGGCTCCACTCTTGGAGGGCACACACAAAGTAGTGTGTGCATCGGGACCCAGGGGAAGGAGCAGTGACCCCATAGGAGACTGAACCAGACCTACCTGCTAGCGTTGGAGGGTCTCCTGCAGAGGCGGGGGGTGGCTGTGTCTCACCGTGAGGACAAGGACACTGGCAGCAGAAGTTCTGGGAAGTACTCCTTGGCATTAGCCCTCCCAGACTCCACCATTAGCCCCACCAAAGAGCCCGGGTAGGCTCCAGTGTTGGGTCACCGCAGGCCAAACAACCAACAGGGAGGGAACCCAGCCCTACCCATCAGCAGACAAGCTGATTAAAGTTTTACTGAGCTCTGGCAACCAGCAACAGCCAGCTCTACCCACCACCAGTCCCTCCCATCAAGAAACTTGCACAAGCCTCTTAGATAGGCTCATCCACCAGAGGGCAGACAGCAAAAGCAAGAAGAACTACAATCCTGCAGCCTGTGGAACAAAAACCACATTCACAGAAAGATAGACAAGATGAAAAGGCAGAGGGCTATGTACCAGATGAAGGAACAAGATAAAACCCCAGAAAAACAACTAAATGAAGTGGAGATAGGCAACCTTCCAGAAAAAGAATTCAGAATAATGATAGTGAAGATGATCCAGGACCTCGGATAAAAAGAATGGAGGCAAAGATCGAGAAGATGAAAGAAATGTTTAACAAAGACCTAGAAGAATTAAAGAAGAAACAAACAGAGATGAACAATACAATAACTGAAATGAAAACTACACTACATGGAATCAATAGAATAACTGAGGCAGAAGAATGGATAAGTGACCTGGAAGACAGAATGGTGGAATTCACTGCTGTGGAACAGAATAAAGAAAAAAGAATGAAAAAGAAAGACAGCCTCAGAGACCTCTGGGACAACATTAAACACAACAACATTCGCATTATAGGGGTCCCAGAAGGAGAAGAGAGAGAAAGGACCAGAGAAAATATTTGAAGAGATTATAGTCGAAAACTTCCCTAACATGGGAAAGGAAATAGCCACCCAGGTCCAGGAAGCACAGAGAGTCCCATACAGGATAAACCCAAGGAGAAACACGCCAAGACACATAGTAATCAAAGTGGCAAAAATTAAAGACAAACAAAAATTATTGAAAGCAGCAAGGGAAAAACGACAAATAACATACAAGGGAACTCCCATAAGGTTAACAGCTGATTTCTCAGCAGAAACTCTACAAGCCAGAAGGGAGTGGCATGATATACTTAAAGTGATGAAAGGGAAGAACCTACAACCAAGATTACTCTACCCGGCAAGGATCTCATTCAGATTCGATGGAGAAATCAAAAGCTTTACAGACAAGCAAAAGTTAAGAGAATTCAGCACCACCAAACCAGCTCTACAACAAATGCTAAAGGAACTTCTCTAAGGGGGAAACACAAGAGAAGAAAAGGACCTACAAAAACAAACCCAAAACAATTAAGAAAATGGTCATAGGAACATACATACCAATAATTACCTTAAACGTGAATGGATTAAATGCTCCAACCAAAAGACATAGCCTTGCTGAATGGATACAAAAACAAGACCCATATACATACTGTCTACAAGAGACCCACTTCAGACCTAGGGACACGTACAGACTGAAAGTGAGGGGATGGAATAAGATACCCCATGCAAATGGAAATCAAAAGAAAGCTGGAGTAGTGATACTCATATCAGATAAAATAGACTTTAAAATAAGGAATGTTACAAGAGACAAGGAAGGACACTACATAATGATCAAGGGATCAATCCAAGAAGAAGATATAAAAATTATAAATATATATGCACCCAACGTAGGAGCACCTCAATACATAAGGCAACTGCTAACAGCTGTAAAAGAGGAAATTGAGAGTAACACAATAATAGTGGGGGACTTTAACACCTCACTTACACCAATGGACAGATCATCCAAACAGAAAATTAATAAGGAAAAACAAGCTTTAAATGACACAATAGACCAGATAGATTTAATTGATATTTATAGGACATTGCATCCGAAAACAGCAGATTACACTTTCTTCTCAAGTGCGCATGGAACATTCTCCAGGATAGATCACATCTTGGGTCACAAATCAAGTCTCAGTAAATTTAAGAAAATTGAAATCATATCAAGCATCTTTTCTGACCACAATGCTATGGGATTAGAAATCAATTACAGGGAAAAAACCACAAACACATGGAGACTAAACAATATGTTACTAAATAACCAAGAGATCACTGAAGAAATCAAAGAGGAAATCAGAAAATACCTGGAGTCAAATGACAATGAAAACACGACGATCCAAAACCTATGGGATGCAGCAAAAGCAGTTCTAAGAGGGAAGTTTATAGCTATACAAGCCTACCTCAAGAAACAAGAAAAATCTCAAATAAACAATCTAACCTTACACCTAAAGGAACTAGAGAAAGAAGAACAAACAAAACCCAAAGTTAGAAGAAGGAAAGAAATCATAAAGATCACAGCAGAAATAAATGAAATAGAAACAAAGAAAACAAAAGCAAAGCTCAATAAAATTAAAAGCTGGCTCTTTGAGAAATAAACAAAATTGATAAACCATTAGCCAGACTCATCAAGAAAAAGAGAGAGAGGACTCAAATCAATAAAAGTAGAAATGAAAAAGGAGAAGTTACAACAGACACCGCAGAAATACAAAGCATCCTAAGAGACTACTACAAGCAACTCTATGCCAGTAAAACGGACAACCTGGAAGAAATGGACACATTCTTAGAAAGGTATAACCTTCCAAGACTGAACCAGGAAGAAAGAGAAAATATGAACAGACCAAACAGAAGTAATGAAATTAAAACTGATTAAAAATCTTCCAACAAACAAAAGTTCAGGACCAGATGGCTTCACAGGTGAATTCTATCAAACATTTAGGGAAGAGCTAACACCCATCCTTCTCAAACTCTTCCAAAAAATTGCAGAGGAAAGAACACTCCCAAACTCATGCTATGAGGCCACCATCACCCTGATACCAAAACCAGACAAAGATACTACAAAAAAAAATTACAGACCAATATCACTGATGAATATAGATGCAAAAATCCTCAACAAAATACTAGCAAACAGAATCCAACAACACATTAAAAGGATCATACACCATGATCAAGTGGGATTTATCCCAGGGATGCAAGGATTCTTCAATATACATAAATCAATCAGTGTGATACACCATATTAACAAATTGAAGAATAAAAACCATATGATCATCTCAATAGATGCAGAAAAAGCTTTTGACAAAATTCAACACCCATTTATGATAAAAGCTCTCCCGAAAGCGGGCATAGAGGGAACCTACCTCAGCATAATAAAGGCCATATATGACAAACCCACAGCAAACATCATTCTCAATGGTGAAAAACTGAAAGAATTTCCTCTAAGATCAGGAACAAGACAAGGATGTCCACTCTTGCCACTATTATTCAACATAGTATTTGAAGTCCTAGCCACAGCAATCAGAGAAGAAAAAGAAATAAAAGGAGCACAAATTGGAAAAGAAGTAAGACTGTCACTGTTTGCAGATGACATGATACTATACATAGAGAATCCTAAAGATGCCACCAGAAAACTACTAGAGCTAATCAATGATTTTGGTAAAGTTGCAGGATACAAAATTAATGCACAGAAATCTCTTGCATTCCTATACACTAATGATGAAAAATCTGAAAGAGAAATTAAGGAAACACTCCCACCTACCATTGCAACAAAAAGAATAAAATACCTAGGAATAAACCTACCTAGGGAGACAAAACACCTGTATGCAGAAAACTATAAGACCCTGATGAAAGAAATTAAAGATAATACCAACAGATGGAGAGATATACCATGTTCTTGGACTGGAAGAATCAATATTGGGAAAATGACTATACTACCCAAAGCAATCTACAGATTCAATGCAATCCCTATCAATTTACCAATGGCATCTTTTATGGAACTAGAACAAAAAATCTTAAAATTTGTATGGAGACACAAATAGCCACACAGAAGACCACACAAAAAGACCCCGAATAGTCAAAGCAGTCTTGAGGGAAAAAAACAGAGCTGGAGGAATCAGACTCCCTGACTTCAGACTATACTACAAAGCTACAGTAATCAAGACAATATGGTACCGGCACAAAAACAGAAATATATTTCAATGGAACAAGATAGCCCAGAGATAAACCCACGGACCTATGGTCAACTAATCTGTGACAAAGGAGGCAAGGATATACAATGGAGAAAAGACAGTCTCTTCAATAAGTGGTGCTGGGAAAACTGGACAGCTACATGTAAAAGAATGAAATTAGAACACTTCCTAACACCATACACAAAAATAAAGTCAAAATGGATTAGAGACCTAAATGTAAGACCGGATACTATAAAACTCATAGAGGAAAACATAGGAAGAACACTCTTTGACATAAATCACAGCAAGATCTTTTTTGATCCACCTCCTAGAGTAATGGAAATAAAAACAAAAATAAACAAATGGGACCTAATGAAACTTCAAAGCTTTTGCAGAGCAAAGGAAACCATAAATAAGATTAAAAGACAACCCTCAGAATGGGAGAAAATATTTGCAAATGCATCAGTGGACAAAGGATTAATCTCCAAAGTATATAAACAGCTGATGCAGCTCAATATTAAAAAAACAACCCAATCCAAAAATGGGCAGAAGACCTAAATAGACATTTCTCCAAAGAAGACATACAGATGGCCAAGAAGCACATGAAAAGCTGCTCAACATCACTAATTATTAGAGAAATGCAAATCAAAACTATAATGAGGTATCACCTCACACCAGTTAGAATGGGCATCATCAGAGAATCTACAAACAACCAATGCTGGAGAGGGTGTGGAGAAAAGAGAACCCTCTTGCACTGTTGGTGGGAATGTACATTGATACAGCCACTATGGAGAACAGTATGGAGGTTCCTTAAAAAACTAAAAATAGAATTACCATATGATCCAGCAATCCTACTCCTGGGCATATACCCAGAGAAAATCATAATTCAAAAAGACACATGCACCCCAATGTTCATTGCAGCACTATTTAAATAGCTAGGTCATGGAAGCAACCTAAATGCCCATCAACAGGCGAATGGATAAAGAAGATGTGCTACATATATACAATGGAATATTACTCAGCCATAAAATGGAACGAAATTGGGTCATTTGTAGAGGCGTGGATGGATCTAGAGACTGTCACACAGAGTGAAGTAAGTCAGAAAGAGAAAAACAAATATCGTATATTAACGCATATATGTGGAACCTAGAAAAATGGTACAGATGAACTGGTTTGCAGGGCAGAAATTGAGACACAGACGTAGAGAACAAACATATGGACACCAAGGGGGGAAAGCGGTGGAAGGTGGGGGTGGTGGTGTGATGAATTGGGAGATTGGGATTGACATGTATACACTGATGTGTATAAAATTGATGACTAATAAGAACCTGCTGTGTAGAAAAATAAATAAAATAAAATTCAAAATTTCAAAAAAATTAAAAATTTTAAAAAATAAAAAAGTATAAATAAATAAATAAATAAATAAAAATAATTAAAAAAAGAATGAAATCCTGCCATTTGGAACAACATGGATGGACCTTGAATGTATTATGCTAAGTGAAATAAATCAGATGGAGAAAGACAAATACCTTATGATTTCACTCATGTGTGGAATCTAAAACAAAAAAAAACTCAGAGATGCAGAGAACAGTTTAGTAGTTACTAGAGGGGAAGGGATGGGGGGTGGCGGGTGAAGGGGGTCAACTGTTGGTCATGATCACTCTGTAGTGTGTACAGATGTTGAATGATAATGCTGCACACCTGAGACTTGTATAATAATAATAAAAAGTTAAAAAAAAAAAAAAAAGAGGACAGCTGCCTATATGGCTCTGAGTCTCACCCAAGCACCTGGAGAGTAAGGATCTGCCTTTTCCCAGCCCAAGGTTCCTGGTCTGGAGGCTATCTCCTCCACAGTGATCCTGAAGAGAATAGACAATGCAGGGTAGTGTGAGCATGTATTCCATGAAGACAAAAGTTAGCAGAAAAAGCAACAGTTTAGCAGCCCCAGTACATTTCTATGACTGTAGCTCAAGTTAACACACGAAAGCATAAGCCACATTCTTCATGTTCATGCTGTAAGTCTTTGGGTTGTAATTCTCTCCCAAACTCCTCCCTAGAACTTTCTCTCAAGCTGGAGCTAATTAGAGTGGATGTCTTTATGCCTCTAATTATGGTTTACGTTATTCGCATGTGTTTTTTTCTCAATAGAGGGCCATTACTATAAGAAGTCCTAGGGGGTGGTATCCTATGACTGGGGCTCTAGGAATGGAGAATGCCTTGTGTTATTATGTGGACCAAGATCTTTAACTTCTTTTAGGTCAGATCCTGTCCATGTTCTTGGCAACCTTTCTCTTGTGGCCTCTTGAGCATAAAGAATATGATTAATATACTGTGTATATGAAAACACAGTAGTTAAAGCAATGTAGTTCTTTTTTAAAAAAATAATTTATTTATGTATGTATTTTTGGCTGCATTGGGTCTTCATTGCTGCATGCGGGCTTTCTCTAGTTGCGCCGAGGGGGGGCTACTCTTCATTACGGGGCGTGGGCTTCTCATTGCAGTGTCTTCTCTTGTTGCAGAGCACGGGCTCTTGGCATGCAGGCTTCAGTTGTTGTGGCACTCGGGCTCAGTAGTTGCGGCTCGCGGGCTCTAGAGTGCATCCTCAGTGTTGTGGCACACGGGCTTAGTTTCTCCACGGCATGTGGGATCTTCCTGGACCACGGCTCGAACCCGTATACCCTGCATTGGCAGGCAGATTCTTAACCACTGTACCACCAGGGAGGTCCCAGAGCAATGTCGTTCTGCCATTATCTCCTTGTTTTGAGTGTACCTCAGGGACTAAGACTCAGGATGTGACATTAAGTTAATATTATTGTTATACATTTTATTGCTTTTTAAAATATGTTGTTTGAAATTTCCTTTAGGGTTTTATAAGAGCTATTGGCATAAGGAGTTCATATTTTTATTTTCTGCACATTTATGTTTTGTAAGAGTAATTTAAATTTATAAATTCGTTTTGAAAAGTTTTCTTCTAGAGGGGTGTTTTATCAGAACATTATTCACGTTGAAAAATGTTGGACCAGGGCCTCTGTGAGTGCAGGTTGCACAGTATTGGCTTGGAGGATGGGCCCTGGGGAAGCAAACTCTCCTCTCTCTGGTAGACCGTTGCAGGCATTATGCTGAGTGAAATAAGCCAGTCACAAAAGGACAGTATTGTGTGATTGCACTTAGATGAGGTTCCTAGGATAGAGACAATTGTGAATTGGGGTCTGCAGTTATACCCTCTGCATTCAGTGAGGGCTTGGAACCTACGAGAGCCCAAAGGTCACCTTAGAAATCACTTAATTCAAATGAGGTTCAAATTTGATTTGGCAAAATAATTTTTATTTGACTCTCAACGTTTGTATTGCTAAGGCCATCCTTCCTTTTAAGACCAATTTCCCAATCTTTAAGTTTATAATAGGATAATCTGGTGGTGATGATGATCATAATGATGATAATAATGTCAACAGCTACCATATAGTGAGTGTCTTCTGCATGCCAGGCATGTCATGTATGGAATTATTGGTTTCACAGCACTCTTGGAAGTAGGCAGTACCATCCCCATTTTACAGATGAAAACCGAGGCTCAGAGAAGTGAATTTACTTACCTTAAGCCACACAGTTAGTAAATAGAGGAGCTAGATTTTATTTGTAATTCCAGTCTTTCTGCCCCCATCCCTCCCCACTGATGTACCTTTAACTGTTTTTATTGTCTATATTTCAAAACTAAATGTACGTTTTTTAAAAGATGGGGATGTATGCTAGGGACTGCTATTTGAGAATGACACCTCTCTTTAGAGTTCTTTGTTTAAAAATGATGATTTCAGGGACTTCCCTGCTGGCCCAGTGGTTAAGAATCCGCCTGCCAATGCAGGGGACGCGGGTTCAAGCCCTGGTCTGGGAACATCCCACATGCCGCAGAGCAACTAAGCCCGTGCGCCACAGCTACTGAGCTTGCGCTTTAGAGCCTGCGAGCCACAACTACTGAGCCCGCGTGCCACAACTACTGAAACCCGCGCACCTAGAGCCTGTGCTCCGCAACAAGAGAAGCCACTGCAATGAGAGGCCCGCGCACCGCAAGGAAGAGTGGCCCCAGCTCGCTGCAACTAGAGAAAGCCTGCACACAGCAACGAAGACCCAATGCAGCCAAAAATAAAATAAATAAAATAACTAAATTAAAAATAAAAATGATGAATTCAGACTAGACGCCAGCTCCCTTTTCTTGTTTTCTGGTTGCCTTCTTATCTTGTGGTTTGAAAAAGTAGTGCCAAAACAGTTCAGTATCGAAGGTAGTACAGACATGTTTATTAATATTACCGATCTCACCACTTAATTTGATTCAGAGAAATGGCCTTTGACATTTTTTTCAGATTGGATACTGGCTCTTAATCAATGCAGCTTATTGAGAATTTGCAGATTTATGTCTCGAATGTCTTTTCCCAGCCCCACTGCCTTGCTCAATGAGCAGGGATAACTCACTGCTGCAGGCCAGCTTCAATGTTATGGTTTCAGTGTCAGTCATTCAGAGCCAGCTATGTTCTGATTTCAGAATTATGGGTTGTCTGTGCTGGTGTAAGGTGATCCACTCCAGCATCATGAAACTGTAGGATCAGGGAGCAGAAGATTACACTAATATGCCATCTTCATGGAGTTTTCCTGGTTCCACTAGGGCTGAGGTTTAAAATATGTGAACTTCAAATCGTGTAGATAAAAAATGTGAAAAAAGGTGTGCATATGTAAATACAAGCACACATATTTTATATGTCATACATTTTTTTTTCTACAGTAGATGTGAGAAATGATTATTTTTCTTTAAGACAGAGATTTAGAAGTGATTTAAGTTCTTTAGGACTATGGATAGTCACAAGAATAACAAAACACTCGTATGTTTCCCTTAATTTATTGGAAGTAATCATAACGTGAATTACTGTCAGAACTGAAGGAGCAGTGTATCGCAGATTCAGAAGCATCAGTTTAGCTACTTAAGAAATGAATTTATGATTAGTAAAGGCCAAGATCCAATCTGAGCATTGTTTTTGAGTCTAGTTAAGATGTGCCAGGTAGGGGGTTGGTAACCTCCGGGAGAATAGTGGGCGGCAGTGATGCTGAAGTGATAAAAACCTGTGATCCTGAGCCCACATCATGACCCTCTGAGGAGAACCCATAATCTTATCCTCACCATTTTGACCTTTGGATTTTCCAGTCCTTTTTCTGTGTGGGTCTTGAATAAATCTGATTATTTTCATGGTGGCCCCTTCATTCTCTTCCACTGCTTTAAAATGTTGGCCATGGCATCTGTGCTTCCTCTTCATACCTGTTCCTGTGGCTGAGACACACACACCAGCTCCGGTCTTCATCTCATTGCTGTTAACCTGGCCCAGCTCCCAATACTGATGGCCAAGTTTAGCAATTTACATTTTAAAAGACCGGTGCAGGTGCCGGTGGTGGGTATGTGTGTAGGTGGGGGTAATACAAAAGAATTCTATAGATTCCCTTTTCTGTAAGAAAATTTTCTAGAAAATTATATTTTGATAGAATTATTAAAACTTAATAAACAAAAATGCATCTCATCTGTTGTAGACATTCTTGGTGCAGTATTTCTCCTATGAAGGACTGAAATTAGTGAGCAAACTGACTTTATTCTTTCACTAGCATGTACACACACTGGAGGTCCCCTGATAAGGCCTTGAAGGATGCTATAAATGCTTCAGGTGCCAGGTTACCAAGTGCATTGTGGGGAAGAGTTTCGGAGCTGTAGGTACTTTTTTCCTGCAGATTGAAAATTTCAGATGCTGTAATTGTCCACTTACGATGTCATTTTGGAACATACAGGAGGACTCCTGAAAGCTTAAACTTACACATTATCTTGGACAGCTTATTGTTTTTCTGGGTTTTAGAAACACGTGATGAAGGGCTCAAATGTCCTTCTTTTGAAACACTGGGTCTTCTCTGCTAAATGTCACGTTCAACGAAATGGATGTTTACATGGGTCAATATCCGCAAAACGTTTGGGAAGGCCAGAATGGAAGGCTGCCTAATTCAGTGTATAATTTTGTGGGTAAAGATAACATGGCAGAGAGTACATCCTGGCATTTGAAAAGAAGGGTCGTTTCTCCAGAAAGATGTTTCCTTTAAGTATAGGTTGCAAACGCTTGGGCAGAATCCAGCTTGGAGACATATTTTGCTTGGCTTTCACGTGTTGAAAAAAAAAAAAAAAAAAAAGAGCTTGACCACCTAAGCCAGAGACGGTATTCTCTGGTTGTCCACACTACCCCCTACTCGTTATTGATTCCGATGTTCTTCACTTCCCGGGGTCCTGAGACGCTGATTCTGTGTCACTTGCTAAAGGAGAGCTCTCTGTAGTCAGTCCGTGACTTCTGTGCCGTCCCCTTTAAGTTGCTGTCAGACTGGGAAGAGGATCCTCCCTTCCGCCCTGCTCCTTGCTCCCCTTGGCTCCAGTTCAGGCAAAAGCAGACTCTTTGGGGAGCTGGGGAATGCAGGGAGGAGGGGAGGAAGGCCTGTCCCGGCTTCTCCAGCTGTGGTCCTCATGTGTTCGAGGGGATGAGGGGAACCCAGGGGAGGCTCGTCACTGCTGTGCTGAGGCCAGGAAAGGAGACGTAGACAACCCCTGTTCCTCACCTTGCCATCCTGTCTGCTTACCTCTTGCCCCTGTATTTTTTTTTGACACTTTCAGGAGGCCAGTTTATCCATACTCATTCATTCCACAGGTAGTTTTGAATTCCACTGAGTGGGGGAGCACTATATCGGGCTAGCAGAGGGCAGATACCCAGGTACCCAGATCTACCACCCCTGCAGGCTTTAGTTTTACTAGTGTGGTTTTAGTTCCCATGTGAGACGTTCAGGTCTCGTCTGTAGCCTTACGATCTCCTCAGAATTTTTATTCCTGTCTCTTGGAGGTTAGATCTGGTATCCTCTCTCTTTTTTTAACTGGAACATAGGCGATTTACAATGCTGTGTCAGTTTCAGGCATACAGAAGAGTGAATCAGTTATACGTATACGTATATCCACTTTTTTTTTAGGTCTTGTGTTCTCTTGAATGCACAATAGTTAACATGTTCTTCTGGATCTCAAGTAGATCATTTTCAGAGGCATGCTTTTCCTTTGAGTGATCAGGATAATTTCCAACTTTTTTTTTTTTTTTTTTTTCCAATAGGCTCTGTGGTTTACTCTATGTTTTGCTTCCTTTATTCATCTTTGAAAAGGGTGATATTCATTTTGTCCAGACTCCTTTGCCAATAAGCAGAATGTGGGGCTTCACTCTGATGATTCTGTTCTCTGCTCCCTGGGAGATTCCCTTTCTCAAATTTCCAAGCCGAAGGGCAGGCCGTGGCAGCTCCCAGCCTGGTCTTTCAGGACCAGAGCTCTGCTTATGGCGAAGAGCTTCTCCTACGCTGTCAGCCCTCCACCTGCTTCCCTGCCGCTCCGAACTAGCGGCCATCAACTCGGGCCTGAAGAAGTTAGGCAGATGAAACAAAATTATTGAAGCCCCTGGTTTTAGACAGTATGCAACGTATAATAGTTGTGGAAGGCATTTAAATGGAATATTTCTAAAGTGCTTTGCCCTTTTAAACAGAATTAACTTTTTTGACCCAGTACATACAAACAATACACAAGATTATCTTTTATTTTATTTTAGTTCGTATTTACTTAATATTTTAAAATTTAATTTTATTTCATATTTTGGTTTTCTTTTTTACTCACAGCTTTACTGAAGGATAATTGGCATACGAGGAATGGCACGTGCTAAGGTGTGCAGTCTGATAAGTTTTGACAGGTAGACATCTGTGAAACCATCACCACAATCAAGATAGTGAGCATGTCCCTCACTCTTCCCTTTCACCCCCCAATCTCCAGGCAACCTGTTTGTGTCACTATAGATGAGTTTGCATTTTCTAGAATTCTGTATAAATGAAATCATGCACCAGGTACTCTGTTTTTTTTCCTGGCTTTTTAAACTCAATATAATTATTTAGATATTCATTTTATTTTATGTATCAACATGCACTTCATTCCTCTTTGTTGCTGAGTAGTAGTCCATTATATGGATAGACTGTAATTTGCTAATTCATTCACCTGTTGATGGACATTTGGGTTGTTTCCAGTTTTTTTTTTTAGGTTTATTTTAAATTTTTATTTATTTATGTATGTATCTATCTGTTTATTTTTTATCGAAGTACAGTTGACCTACAACACTATGTTAGTTCCAGGTATACAACATGGTGATTTGATATTTCTGTACATTTCAAAATAATCACCATAACTCTAGTTACCATCTGTCACCATACAAAGTTATTACAATATTGTTGACTATATTCCCCACGGTGTACATTTCAAATCCTCATGACTCATTTATTTTGTAACTGGAAGTTTGTACATCTTAATCTCCCTCACCTATTTCATTCACCTGCCCCCACCCCCTCCTCTCTGGCAGCCACTTGTTTTTTCTCTGTATCTATGAGTCTGATTCTGTGTTGTTATGTTTGTTCATTTGTTTTGTTTTATAGATTCCACATATAAGTGAAATCATGTGCTCTTTCTCTGCCTGACTTTTTCACTTAGCATAATATCTCTAGGTCCACCCATGTTGTCACAGATGGCAAGATTTTATTCTTTTTTTATGGCTGCATAATATTTCATTTTATCTATCTATCTATCTAATCATGTCTTCTTTATCCATTCATCTATTGATGGACACTTGGGTTGCTTCTATATCTTGGCTATTGTAACTAATGCTGCAACAGACGTAGGAAGGCATATATATTTTTGAATTAATGTTTTTGTTTTCTTTGGAAAAATACCCAGAAGTGGAATTACTGGGTCATATGATATTACCATTTTTCATTTTTTGAGGAACCTCCATATTGTTTTCCATAGTGGCTGTACAGATTTTTATTCCCACCAACACTGCAAGAGAATTACCTTTCCTCCACACCCTTGCCAACACTTATTTCTTGTCTTTTTGACATAACAGTCATTCTGACAGGTGTGAAGTGATATCTCATTGTGATTTTGATTTGCATTTCTCTGATGATTAGTGATGTTAAGCCTCTTTTCATGTGCCTGTTGGTCATCTGTATGTCTTGTTTGGAAAAATGTCTATTTAAGTCCCATTCTTAAATTGGGTTGTTTGTTTTTTTGATATTGAGTTGTATATGTTTTCTTTGTCTATTTTAAATATCAACTCCTTATCAGATATATTGTTTGCCAATTTCTTCTTCTGTTCAGTGGGCTGCGTTTTTCTTCTGTTGATAGTTTCCTTTGCTGTGCAAAAGCTTTTTAGTTTGATGTAGTACCATTTTGTTGATTTTTGCTTTTGTTTCTCTTGCCTGAGAAGACATATCCAAAAAAATATTGCTAGGACCAATGTCAAAGAGCATACTACCTATATTTTCTTCTAGGAGTTTTATGTATTTAAGTCTTTAATCCATTTTGAGTTTATTTTTGTATATGGCGTGAGAGAGTAGTCCAGTTTCTTGTACATGTAGGTGTCCAGTTTTCCCAGCACCACTTACTGAAGAGACTGTCTTTTCTCCATTGAATACTCTTGCCTCCTTTTTCATAGATTAATTGACTATATAAGTATGGGTTTATTTCTGGGCTCTCTCTTCTGTTTCATTTATCTGTTTGTCTGTTTTTGTGCCAGTACCATCCTGTTTTGATTAGTGGAGTTTTGTGGTATAATTTGAAATCAGGGATTGTGATACTTCTGGCTTTGTTATTTTTTCTCAAGATTGTTTTGTCTATTCAGGGTCATTTGTGTTTCTATACAAATTTTAAATTATTTGTTTCAGGTCTGTGAAAAATGCTATTGGTATTTTGATAGGGATTGCACTGACTCTGTAGATTGCCCTGGGTAGTATGGTCATTTTAACAATATTACTTCTTCCAAGCCATGAGCATGGTATATCTTTCCCTTTGTTTGTGCTGTCTTCAGTTTCCTTCATCCATCTTTTATAGTTTTCTGAGTACAGTTCTTTTACCTCCTTGGTTAGATTTATTCCTAGATATTTTATTCTTTTTGATGCAATTTTAAATCAGATTGTTTTCTTAGTTTCTCTTTCTGGTAGTTTATTGTTAGTGTATAAAAACACAACAGATTTCTATATTTTAATTTTGTATCCTACAACTTTACTGAATTCATTTATTCTAGTAGTTTTTTGGTGGCATCTTTGGGATTTTCTATATACAGTGCCATGTCATCTGCAAATTGCAACAGTTTTACTACTTTCTTTGCAGATTGGATTTCTTTTATTTCTTTTTCTTGTCTACTGGCTGTACACATGATTTTAAACCAGATGTCCAATATTTTACATCTTTTGTATTCTTTTTTGAAGATAAATCTAGAACTGACATTGCTTATTCTAGGAATCTGAACAATTATTAGCTTTTGATAAATGCATTCCCAAAATGTCCCTCAAAAGATTTATGCCAGGCAATGTAAGCTAGATTTTACTATAGCCTTGCCAGAATTAAAATTTAAATTATTTTGTGACTTTAATGGATGAGGTGCCATTTTATTCTTATTTTTAAACTTATTTTAAAAAATTATTAGAACACTGGAACATTTTCATTGGTTAGTAATGATTTTCTCTTTTATAATAATCTTTGTTGCTCTTTGGTTCATTTTACTTTTATTTTTAATTATGTAACCATTTCGTGAATATAGTCTTAGTGCATAGTTTTATGAATTTTAGCACATGTATTGATTCCTGTAATCACCAATATTTTTATGATACAGAACAGTTCCATCACTTCAAAAAATGTTCTTGGGCTATCAATTTGTAGCCACATCTACGCCTAATCTGTGGAAACCACCGACCTGTTTATGGTCACTGTAACTTTGAGTTCCTGAGAATGTCATATAAAAGGAATCATACATTACGTAATATTTTGAGACTAGTTTCTTTCATTTAGCCTAATGCCTTTGAGATTCAGTCAAGTTATTGTGTAACTCAATAGTTCTTTTTTATTGTAGAGTAGTAATTATATGGGTATACTACAGTTTTTTTTTTAATTGACGTATAGTTGATTTACAATATTAGTTTCAGGTGTACAACATAGTGTTTCAATATTCTTCTTTTTTCTTTTTATCTTTTATTTGCTATTTTTTATATATAATTTTTAAAGGTTGCAGTCCATATACAGTTATTACAAAATATTAGCTATATTCCCCATGTTGTGCAATACATCCTTGTAGCCTATCTTACAACCAGTAGTTTGTACCTCCCATTCCCCTATCCCTATATTGCCCCCCTCCTGCTAACCACTAGTTTGCTCTCTATATCTGCAAGTCTTCTTCTTTTTTGTTATATTCACTAGTTTGTTGTATTTTTAGATTCCATGTATAAGTGATATCATACAGTGTTTGTCTTTGTCTGACTTATTTCACTTAGCATAATGCTCTCCAAGTTCATCCATGTTGCTGCAAATGACAAAATTTTGTTCTTTTTTATGGCTGAGTAGTATTCCATAGTATGTATATGTGTGTGTGTGTGTATGTATAAAACAGCTTTTTTTATCCATTCATCTGTTCATGCACACTTAGGTTGCTTCCATACCTTGGCAATTGTAAATAATGCTGCTATGAACATTGGGGTCCATGTATCTTTTCAAAGTAGTGTTTTTTGGATATATATCCAAGAGTGAAATTGCTGTGTCATATGATAGTTCTATTTTTAGCTTTTTGAGAAACCTGCATACTGTTTTCCACAGTGACTGCACCACTTTACATTCCCACATCCTCGTCAACATTTGTTATTTGTGTTCTTTTTGATGATAGTCATTCTGACAGGTGTGGGTGATATCTCATTGTGGTTTTGATTTACATTTCCCTGATGATTAGCGACGTTGGAGGATATAGCAAAATGACCAACTTATGATAAAGTAAGTCAACAAGCATAAAATCTTCTCGGATTACTCTTCAAAAAACTGCTTTTATCATTTACAGCCTAAGTTATTATAGGTATGTCTCACTATCTGTGGTATAATGGCCATGATCATCTTACTCTGTTTAATAGTTCTTGTCAATAAAAAAGTTGCAGAATAGAAAATTGTAAATCAAACAGGAGTGGATTATTAATATTTTTGTAGTTTACAAGTAAAGAAACTTTCAAAGTTTTATCCCTGAAAAAAAATAAAGCTTAAGTCTAAGTGTAAATTAATTTTTAAATATTGAATTATATTTCTGGATAACTATTATTATTGCATCTTAACTTCTCATGAATATTCCATTAGTAATGAAGTTTGATACTATAATTCTTGACCTGGAGATTTCTATGCCTCTCTGCCCCTCACCTATTCTATCAAGTAATCAATGAATGTTTTGTAGACAAATATTATTTCGGCTAAAGGAATTCTTTTCCTGAATCCACCTGTCATATAAACAATTTCTCCCCATCATCTTGGTTTTAATGGAAGTATGACATTTATGTACTTTATTTCTGTCTGCACCATCTTAGTTATATATACTGAAAAATATATGTGTAACTTTTGCTGAAACATCCTATGAGTTTTACTCTACCACTTTTTTGAGTCATAAAAAAGAACCAAAAGATTTTAAGCTTTGGTTATTATGAACTACATGTATTATGAACTACACATGATTTTTGTTTTGTAATGGACTAAAAATCCATTAACTCCAACAGATTTGGACCAGGTTTTAGAAAATAAAAGCATTTATCCATGGTGATGCAGAAGTGTAGCAGTGTTTATGCTTTTGATCATTCCTTAGAGAAGTGTTGCCTTGGTAGACAACCAGCTGGCTTCAGAGAAAATTGTACCCCAGATACATGCTTAAAACAGCAGTTTAAAATGTAACTGGCTGACAGTCTTGGTTTTGGTTGGGGTCACTTTTTTATTCACGGTATGCTGGGAACACAGGGGATGATGTCAGTTTCTACCCTTAAGACTCTTATGATGGCCAAACATAGTATTTCCCTCTGTCGTCAACACTTGAGAAAAATTTGCCAAATGGAGACTTATGACTAGAATGGGAAAGACTATTGGTAATTGTTTGTTTTAAGAGATAAAAATTCATTTTTTCAATGTTATTTTTAAAAAGACCTTAAGTGTTGAAATTTAAAATTAAAAAAATTGTTTTTACCAAATATAACTTGATTTTTAATTCCCGTATTCTGCCTTAACAATCTTTAAATTAATTTCTTTCTTTCTTGAGTATGTCTTGCCCTAGGACATTGTGGCAACCCATATTACAGTCCTTTAGGGACCTGGATTAACTCATCTGTGTTTCCCCAGTATTGACACATGTGAGTGGCTCAGTAAATCGTTTTTGACATGAACCAGCGACTTTTGGAACTTATACAAGATTAAAAGCTAATTGGGAAATTGCATGTAATACTCAAATAAGATGATGATGGTAATTGTCTGGTTTGTACCAATGTTTCAAACTGTGTTAGTTGGCATTAGTCTATCTTCTAGTTATTGGCAGAGTAAGGAGCAAAGAGATGACTCTAAGGTTCTATACTATGTAAGTAGATTCAGTTGTTCCTTTGGATGGTGGATTACTGGTGCTGTTACTGATTACAAGTTATCTTTGTGATTCCAATTAGCTGATTTACGATTGAAGATTTTTCGATAGAGGAGTGCTGTCTTAGATAATCAGTTGGGCAAAGGATCTATGTGACATAAGTCATCTTAGGAAAAAATGTCCTTGTGTCTGTTTCAAAATGGAGGATGGTGAGGAAACCAGATGTAATGCTTTTTCAGAAAAGAAGACATAGTGAACAGTTGAGTTTGATGATATTTTTTTTCATAAGGTTTATCATATTCTGAGAAGATTTTATTTCCAGTCCCCAGAGGGACCAATTTAAGGAATTTGATGCATTAAACACTTTGAAAACACTATTTGTATCAAAAATAAAAATCAAACAGCCTGATTAAAAAATTAAAAAGAAAAAGATTTTAAAAATTAGTGATAAACACCACTAATCATTAGGGAAATGTAAATCAAAACCACAATGAGATAACACCCCATACCCATTAAGATGGCTACTATCAAAAAAATAAAAAAAACAAGTGTTGATGAGGATGTAGAGAAATGGGAACCCCTGTGCATTGGTTGTGGGAATGTAAAATGGTACAACTGCTATGAAAACTAGTATGGCCATTCCTTTAAAAATTAAACATAGTATTACAGTGTGATCAGCAATTCCACTTCTGGGTGTATATATACACACCTAAAATAAATGAAAGCAGTGACTCAAACAGATATTTGTACACCCATGTTCATAGGAGCATTATTCACAATAGCCAAAAGACAGAAATAATCCAAGTGCCCGAGAGCCTGAATAGATAAACAAAGTGTGGTTTATAAATACAGTGGGATAGTATTCAACTTTAAGGAGGGAAATTTTAACACATGTTATAACATGGATGACTGTTGCAGGCATTATGCTAAGTGAAATAAGCCAGTCACAAAAGGACAGTATTGTGTGATTGCACTTAGATGAGGTTCCTAGGATAGAGACAGATTCATGGAGACAGAAGTAGAATAGTGACTGCCAGGCCCTGGGGGAGGGGAAGAATGGGGAGTCATTGTTTAATGGGTACAGAGTTTCAGTCGGGGAAGATGAAAAAGTGCTGGCATTGTACGGTGGTGATGGCCGTACTACGTCAATGTGCTTAATGCCACAGAACTGTAGTTAAAAATGATTAAAATGGTGAAACAACTAAAATTCTGTATATGGTATTTTCATTCAGCCCATAATCATAACCTAGGTGCTAAACTAGGTACATGAGTTATCTGTGAATTATCAGCCTCTTCCCACAACATGCAATATATATATATATATATATATATATATATATATATATAGTGTCATGGTAACAAAAGAATATTACTTGAATGAAGGTAAGCTGCCTAAATTAATAAATAATAAATGTAGTGAAATGGCCCTGCCAAGGGTCTTTACTACTAGGTCAGGTTCTAGATTTGCCAAGTAGTGTGTATAGCAATTGTACTACCACTTTTTCATTTATTATAAAAATATAAGCATATTTATAGTAAGGTTAAATTACGTGGTACTTCTGAATGTTTCCTGTTGTTGCAAACTTCAGAGAAGAAGCCTGGAAGAGCTCAGGATGGTTCTAAGAATAGAAGCTGTAGGAGATCCAACACCCTGATTGTCTGTCAAAAGTACAGCTTGGCTTTTTAATTGTCCTTGTTAACAATTTTATAAAATTCTACAACATGGATATCAATAATATTAATATCCAAATGACATGTTATAATTTCTCCTTTTCATAAAAAGAAATGGATAAGAGTTGAAGTGGAGACAAGTTTATGGAAATATTTTAAGTCCTGCTGAGAAATGATAGGGCAGTAATAAAAATGAAGATCAGAAAACAACTTGGGAAATGGCTACCTCAATCTTTGAGAATTTGCTTTGGCACGCAAAAAAATAATGTTGATACCTGTAGGTGGTTATGCTTTGCATGATGTTTAAGCTAATGTGGAAAATGAAAAAAACTTTTAAGACATATTTATTTACATATTTTCCCATGTTTCACTACATATCTAATAAACATCTACCAGTACAATACCTTTATTACCATGGTAACATGAACTCTTGTCAAAAGGAAAGGAAATTTATGTTCAGTACCAAGGAAAGGAAATGTTCTGTGTGTTTATTACAGTCATGCATTTACAAAAGATCTACATAAAAACAGAAACATGTTTAGTACTGCTAACTTCTTATTCTAAAATCAATCTAGAGTAGGAAAAATAGATGGAAAGAGCTGGCCCAGGATAGTCCCCTATTAGAACTAGAATAATGATTAGAGCTTAGTTTTTAGGACTCCCTTTTTATAGCATGATTGGTCCCTCCTAACAGCTTCAAGGCATCAGAAAATTGGAAGCTCATTTAAATCACTGTGTCTATGTGCTTTTTACAAAAATCAATATTAACATTTATTAAGCATCCACATTTATAACCATATATTAGGTATTATGGTTAGGAATAGAATACTCGATACTTTCTGAATTTTGTCCTCTTGAATGATTTAGAGTTTTCTGGAGGAAACAGTATAGATATACAGATACACACCCTCCATAAAAAAGAATACTCCCCCAAACAAAGAAACAAAAAGATGCTTAGGTACTTTTTCAAACTTTTAATTTTAATAATGTATGCATTTGTCCCCAAATAATAAAATGAGCATAATTTGCTCAATTTAATGCATATTTGTCATATGCTATGTTCTGTGGTAGACACAAATGTGAATAACAGAGCCCCCATCTTTGAATATGTGGTTTTGAGTGTGGTTGGAAGGGCTAATAGGACAGATGCACGCAGGGCTCTTCTACGAGGTAAATTGCTAGTGTTCCTAAGAGGTATAGCAGTGAGTGCTGCCTTGACCTAGTGCCTGATTCTTGCCTTTGAACCCTGGTTTTAGGACTCATAGAATATCCTTGCCTTGTCAGCCACCTCAGATTCTATTAGGAAGTGATTGCTAGGAGGTATATAATATGATAAGAAAAAGAAGGAAAAGGGTAACATAGGGTTTAAAATAAGGGAAACCCTACCTAGTTGGGGAGACCAGGGAGGGAGGAGTTGTGTAAGATGGGTCCTGAGAGGGTTAGGGTTAGGGTTAGGGTTAACCTCCAGAATTTGGGGAAGGAAGTCAGAGGCAGGTAAGCTTGGGTCACAGTCATGGGGTAGGGAGTAGCCTGACACGACTGGAGCCTGGAGGGTCTATGAGGAGACAAACTGGGAAGGTAAGGTTGATTGACAGAAGCGCGTTTGTCTGACATGTTTTGAAGTAGCTTTCCGAAAGATGTCTGCTTTTAGTTTTTGCAAAAGTGGTTTTTCCTAGGCTCGTCAGCCCTGATTATACCAATAATTCAGGCAAGAGGGAACCAGCGAGGATGTCTGAAATTTTCCCAAACGCCTCACGCCTTTGTTAGAGTGATTCGCTCATTCCTCTGCTGTTGACTTTCTTCAGTTCTCTTTGTGCCCTGCTTGCTCCCTTACCTACTTTTTCCACATGGGTGAGAAAGCTCTGAGGATTTACTTTTTCTCCATTTACACCAATTTCCTACGATACCAAACTCTTTGTAACCCCGTCACTAAGAGCCTTGCCAAAATGGACTTTTCCGAACCATCTCTGGGGTTCATGACTCTCCTTTCTCTTTTAGCGTTGGTATTTCTCCAGAGGAATATCAGCCAGTGGTCTGATTGTGTGTGACGCTCATGATGACTAATCATAGTTGCTAGGCATATTTTAACACATTGTTATCTTGTGATTAATTGTGAAGTTTTTCTAGCTAACGTGTCAAACGCATCTGCCTACTAAACAAGAAAACATTTCAGAAACTTAATTTATCTGCAAAAATATTTGAGGCTAATCAAAATCATGTCCTTAATGCGTCTACATTATATAATTGTTATGCACATGCCCTTGATTGATGAAACAAAAGTGTACGACTTTACTATTACTTCCGCTCATATGTGTTTATAAGCAGATTTGATTTCAAAAGGAACTGGTAACGGCCAGCTTTGATGTTTCTTTTGCTTTTCATTAGCTTTATATTCAGATAGAAAATGTTAAAAGGGCTGTAAATTGCCTATCCAAAGTGTTGCCTTTCCTACTTTATCTTATCAGCCATCAGAATAGGTCACTGAACTTGGTGTTGGTCGGGTTGAATTACTCTGTAGGAAGAAAATCTTGCCATAGGTTTTGAGTAAGAGATAAAAACTACACTTCTGCTTTTTGAATGTGTGTTGCACTTTCAGGCATATGCCAGCTTAATGGTCTGCCTTTCTGTATCATTTTCTCCTGGAATGACAGCTTAACAGTTCTCCTGGTTGGATTGTGTTAAAATCTTTAGAGGCTACATTCACTAAAACATGTGTCCCATGTTTGGGCAGCCAAAATCTGTGCAATCATTTTAATGGAGTTTAACTTAGCAACTCTGCTATTACCACAGATATCTTATTGCTAAAGCTCCATTAAAATGTCCTTAATTTGGAGTCTGTTATTTCATATTTACATTGTTCTGGGATGTGCTGAAGTACGCTTTTGCACTATCTTAAAAATGGATTTTGCACAGTGTTTTGTAATAACATCTAAGGGAAAAGAATCTGAAAAAGAATATATATATACACATACATATATATAACTGAATATATATATATCTCTCTCTCTCTCTATATATATATATAACTTGAATCACTCTGCTGTACACCTGAAACTAACACAACCTTGTAAATCAACTATACTTCAATTAAAAAAAAGGACTTTGCTAAGAAAGCAGTAGCTTCAGGACATTAAAGAAGGGCGTGTTTAATATAGTTAAATTATTTTAATAGATTTTTATCTTGTTAACTTTTCTTGAGTGGCTACCATGGTCTGAGCATTGGGCTAGGTATCCCTCGTAGATAACTTGACATTATGGCCATTAGTAATGATGTCTGGGCAGAAGATGGACAATGGAGGGGAAAAGTCATGAAGTGGCCAGACCAGGAACAAGGTATCTTAAAGTTTCCATCAGAACAGGGGTGTCACAATCTGTTGGTTGTTGGCAATGTCATTGTGTGTTCAGCGTTGAGATTTTGATGGCTCCTCTTGAATCGAGAGTTGCTGATGCCCTTGGGGAGGGGATGACAGAAAGAGTGAGAAAGAGTGAGAATCTCGGGGAGAAATCCAGGGCAGACCAGTGCTTGCCAACTCAACAGCCGTAGGCTGTTTCACTCCTTGCCTTTCAGAATTGTTTTTTAAGTTTTCCTGACAAATTTCTCAAGGCCTTGTAGGGAGCAAAGCCGTTTTGTTTCATGGTAGGGGACACAGAGCTGGGTCCTCATCTTGAACTGGTTCAGCTTTCCCTGGCGCCATTAGCTGCTCTAACTCACTGCTACTCCCTCTGGGTAAGTCCAGATCCTGGAGCAGATCTTAGTGGCAAGAAGTTGAAGAAGCAGATACTGGAAAATCTAGCCTTATGTGATCTTTCCTGGCTGTGATAGGCTTAGCTTTCATATTGAAAAGTTGTTTAAGCTCTTAAAATTTTTTTTCAAGTGGTGAATTACATTTATCTCAGAAGAAAACTTGAAACTTGAAATATCACTTTTTTTCTAAAGAAAAGGAATTTTAAACCCTTATTAGCGTTTATATCTATAGTGATTTATTTTTAAAAGGTTAATGGCTATCTCCATTGAAAGGCACCATATTTTTACTCTCTAAGTAGGTCAAAAGGCTAAATTTGGCTAGAAAAATTTCCCGGCAGTTGGATGTCATTGTGCCTAAATGTATGAAAGTGAAATGCCTGTTAAAGTTGACAAAAGACGTAGATTAATCAGAATGTCTAGTTGAATCGCAAAGCATGGAAAGAGTAACACTCCCTTCAACTGTGTATATTTGCAATGATCTCATTAGCATAATATTAACAAAGTGTGAACAATTTCTAAAATAGAAAAGAAGCTATCTTCAGAAATTTTAGTAAACTGAAATTGTGAATGATAAAAAGCACATACCAAGTTGAATTTGTATTATACCTTACAAAATCATGGGATTCTATGATAGTCTCAGCCTTTCATGATGTATGCTAATTCTTTGAAACTGTCAGTGTTATGTCTATATTTAGGCATTTTTCAGACTTCTGCTGTAATTTTATTTTATATATTTTAATACTTTTCAGGTACTAGATGATTTTAAGAAGCAGAAATGAAATTTAGGTGCTTTCACAATTCAGTGAAGTAAAGTAAAATACTCAGCTCAGAGCCTAACACATAGCAGCTCCTGTGACAATCAGTTGTTATGATTTTGATCATTATTTCTGTCTCCTCTTGTGTTGCTGTCCCCTCTCTCTCTCACTGGTTTGCTTGCTTTGACAGTTTCTAGAGCCTCATAGCATTATTACTTCTCATCTTGTGTCTGCCCTTCAGCTCTTGGTGTTTTAGAAATTTCCAGAATTCCTTCCAGAACTGTCAGCATACAGTTCCTGATCCAAGAACTCACATGTTTACCTAACACACTTGCAGAGCTGTTGAAGAACTTCCCCTTCTCTGATACCAATAGCTGATTTCCCATTTTGTCTGGGGTCCAACAGCTTGGAGGTCAAGAGATGAGCTGGATATGATCTCGACATACAGCTATCACACAGAGCCTGGCATGGGGGTTGGCTGATTCCCTATGTTTTCACTGTGCCTCTTTGCTGCTGGGGTGTGGGACCTCAGGGTTCCCTTGTATCTGAAGCTAGTCCTAAGATACCATAAAAAAATTATGTTTTTTGAGATTATGACTGCAATGTCACATGTATTTGTTGCCTTCAGCATTAATTTAAAAGGGCTTTCCCTTTATTTTTATTTATTTTAGACTTATTGAGAATATTTTCAATAATATAAAAATACTTTTCATTTAAAGTAAAACAAAACCAAAAGTTCTTTCCCTACAATTCCTTCACTGTCAATCTTCAGGAGAAATAAGTTTTGATAGTTTGGAATGAATCCTTCCAGACTGTTTACACATGTTGGCTCAATATATATAGCTATGTTTACTGGTGTCCGTTTTTCACAAAAATGAGATCATATTATTCTGCAGTTTGCTTATTTTACCAATTAACTTGTCATGGGCACTGTTCCATGGCCTCAGTCTTTTTCATGGCTGTATAATACTCTGCTGTATTGATGTATCTTGGTTTATTTAGCTTTTCTCCTGCTGACAGATTTTATCTGCTTACACATCGTGTTGCATGGACTCCAAGGGTTGGTAGCTTTTGTCCTGGGTACATCTGTGCTTAGTTTCCCCACTACATTCTGCAGGCTAGAGGAAGCCTAGAACATTTGCCTTGGTTGCTTATTGCGTTGTCATTTGATCTTGGATTGGCCTCAGTTCAGATAAAAAGCACCACCTCTGTTGTGTGGGGTTTGAGGGGAACAGCAGCGTTTTTATAGCTGTTTCTCATTTCTACCCTCTAGCTGGGTTGTACCGTCTAGCTGGGATGGATTTTGGCTATATAATTCCTAGATGCTCTTATGTTGGCAGAGTTCTGGGATTCAGAGCTAGAAGAAAGTTCTGATTGTCAAATCTGTTTCTTTAATCGGCAATCCTTAAAGTCAGGACATCTTTTTAGGGAATACTTTGAGAATACATTTGTTTTTTTCATGATTGTAGAATATTTTTGTCTCTTTATATTTCTAACCAGGTGCACTGAAATTTAATTTGTGACTTTCACATTGGCATAATTAACCACAGTCATAAATTCAAATACCAACATATTCCAAGGTTAATATTTCATTGGCGGGGATGGCATTCATTAAGGTGTTCATAAAATTTCATATTTCATATTCTTAAGTCACTATTTACTTAGTAGATACGGTAACTTATTTTTGTCATGGCTACTGGCCATATCTTGGAGGTTAACATCTGCTGGCTGAAACTGCTACACACTTTTGAAATTCTAAACCCTAATTGCCTAGAATGAAGGCAATATTTTAATTTATATACAGGCATACCTTGGAAATATTGAGGGTTCGGCTCCAGACCTCCAAAATAAAGTAAATATTGCAATAAAGTGAGTCACACAAATTTTTTGGCTTCCGAGTGCATATGAAAGTTATGCTTATACTATACTGTAGTCTGTGTAATAACATTATGTCTAAAAAAATGTACATATCTTAATTTAAAAAATACTTTATTGCTAAAAAAAAAAATGCTAACCATCATCTTACAATGCAGGGTTCAGTTTGTAAAAACTGCAGTTATGTGCAAAGCACAGTAAAGTGAAGGGCAATAAAACCAGGTCTGCCTGTAAGTTTTTTGTTTGGAAGATTTTTATTTCGTGTTCCTAAAAGAGTAATGTAGAATTTAAAGAAGGTGATACAAAATTATTAGAAATGTAGAGGAGAAATTAGACTTCTCGTTTGTAATATGGTAATTGTGCAACATATTTTAAGCAGTAACTTGCTGTTGGTTTTAATATTTTTTGCCTTCCTCCACCCTGGCATCCTGCTATGATATCGTAGCTATACTTCTTGATTTATTATTGTACCGAGTGTGACATGCACAGTGGGAACAACCGCACCAAGCCAGTGTTGAGAATACATCCTTATTTTCTGTGACATTTTCTAGTTTAAAATGGAGTTGTGGTCGTTAACCATATTTCAATACACTTGAACGAAGAGAGTTGTAACCCTTTTACTTTCCCGGTGATTTCTTCATGCTCGGTTTCCTTGAATGTCTAGTGGCTTGAGCTTTTCCTTTGCTACAGTTTTTACACACTATTTTTGTGTTTTCCTTCTCCACACAAAAAATGTCCTAAGACTATTTATTTATATGCAGATATACTCCCAAAGGAACAAAAAGGCACTTTCATTCTTAGAGCTATATGAGGAAAAAAATGATATTCAGATACAAAAATGTGAAATACATTCAGTTTATAACACAAAAATATAATAGAAGGCATTTTTAATGACATACATAGAATTACAAATCTCATTTTTCTTTTGCACTAGGATTATCTACTGAAAAGTTTTTTAACAGTGCAAAAATCAAAGAACTGTCCAGCTGAAAGGGAGTTACAACTTACTTGGCATGAAATTGAATTGCTAATTTTTAATTATTTATTGGATTTAAATCATTTATTTGTATTACTTAATCAAAACTACCATTATATACTTGAAAATATGTATTCTCTTCCACATCAGACTTTCCTTTTCTCTTTCAGTCTGTGATCAAAACAGGGCGACTGCTAGTTAGTCACGAGGCTCCCTTGACGGGCGGCTTTGCCTCTGAGATCAGCTCGACGGTTCAGGTAGAGTAACTTTTTGGCACTGATGTGAGCATTTGTGCATTTGCATGTGTCTATTCCAAGAACAAAATTACTTATCACAATATATAAAAGCATGCACTGTTTAGAAATGTACATTTTTCCGTCTGACTCCAGTTCACTGTCCTTTAGATAATGGTCTAATTACATCTTCTAGAAAAGAAATCTTAAAAGCTGAAAATTCCTTAATAGGAAGAAGGAAGTTTGAAATCATCTTAGTAAACTAATGTCAGTTATGTTTGCTAGGATAAGAGGAAAAGAAAACTCTTAAATTTGAATGGGATATTTGTCTTTTGATAAAACTTATCATGATGAATCTTATCATGAAACGTTTGATTTATAAAATTGATTTTAACAGCCTTCACCTTAGAAAAAATGAACCTGTCAAAAGTCAATAATTTAAATTCAGTAACTAATTTCACAATCAATAATTTAATTCATTAATTTGATTAATCCTGTGCTATTGGCGACACTTTAGGAATGGTTTAAAAACATTTCTTTTAAAAAAGGGTTCAGTTAAGATGCTGCATATCAGGAAAAAATTCTACAAACCTCTTTATGGAGGATTTTTACTTAAAACTTTCATTCACATTTATATCATAGATGGGAATAAGATGATTTAATGTTTCATTTTTCCTAATTTTTTAAATTAAAAATTAAGTAACTATATTTTAAATGGAAAGTTTGTATGCATTTTAAATTCAGAGTATCTTTGCAGCTAGCAAACATTTTACTTCTCTTTACTGGTGGTAGGATGATTTAATTGTTAAGATACATATAAATTGAAAATTCCTTTAAAAGTATATGGTTAAAAACTTGATATAAAATTGATATATGAGCACTAATGATTTCTACCAAAAAAAATCTTTAAGTATGAACTGACAATGTTATAAATATTTTAAAATTAGGTGAATCAAATTTAAACATAAATATTTTAAAAACTAGATCAAAAGAATTCATAATTATGATAAAAATTATGCTGTTATTTTTACATGTGGTGTACATTTTTCACTAACAAAATTAAGAAAATACTTGAGTTCTGTGGATTTATTGTCTTCCTTATTATAGAGACTACAATTTGAAACATACTGCTCATCATTGTGTAACATAAATACCTGGTATTTACTGTGCATTTTATTCATTGAGTAGCGTAATGTACTATCCCTGTAAAGAAAAAAAAAGGGGGGGCTTGCAAGAATGAATCACTAACACCAAGGTGGTATTTCAAGTCAAAGGCAAACTGTAAAAAGAAACTGGGATTTTCTGATTCCTAGTTAACATGTGGTCCACTAAACCCATTTGGCTGTTGCTAGTGGAAATTTATCTGACAGCTTTGTTTCAATTTTGCCCACTGAATGTCATCTTATTGTTATCTCAAAACTTTCACTTGCATTTAAATGTAAAAGGAAAATAAGTAGAACATAGAATTAGAAATTATAACTCAAGTCCACTTTCTCTAGACGTGCTTTTTAAATTTGAATTCCATTGATTACTATAAGCTGCATAGAATGTAACATATTTTTCGGCTTGGAAAAGAATTAGAAAGATTATCTAGCCTAGTGTCTTCTGGTCTTGAATAATATGTGGATTTGTGTCAAAGGAAAATTGTCTCTCAGGCTCCAAGAATACATTTGTGAATTCCAGTTTGAGGAACATCATATTATGAGTTAAATATAGTCACAATAAAAAGCTTACACCAACAAGATCATAAACACTGTATCAGAAGCAGATCCTGAAATTATATGATAGTAATCAGTGGTTAAGGTTGTGAAAGAGATTATCCAGAATATGGTCATATTTTTTATCATAATATGAAGACACAAAACAAAGACCACACCTTATAATACTCAGACTCCCAAAATATGCCCACTGATCCTGGGTGTCTGAGGTCTGAGAAATCCTGACCCAAACCAACTGGATTCCTTTAACAGATGAGTGTTTCTCATTCATAGTACTTGTGATTGACCCGATTTTAAAATTAAGTGGAAGATTTGGGACTAGGACAGGAGTCTTGAGTAAATGTTGAGTATGTACATATGCATTCTTTATTCAAAGTACCCCCACCCCATGAGGAAGATACAAGTTTTGGATTCGTTATAAGATGTTCTCTGTTTTCCATGTTAAAAATCTTCCAACCAACTAACCACAAAATAAATTAAGGAAATAATGTAAAATTTGTAGAGAGGTCTTAGTTTGATATTTTGAGGAATTTAGAATTTGGATTTATTAATATGAGGAGGAATTACAAAATGCTCACAGTTGATTTTGCTTAATTCAGATTTTACTTGTACAAATGGAAAGTGTGGAAAATGAATTTTAACAAAATATAATCAACACTGTATTTCCAAATGTTTGCCTGTTGTGGCTTTTATGTATTGACAAGGAAGGAAAAAAAAAGTTAGACACCTTGTTTGTGTTTTGTTTTGTTTTTATTTTTTGGTTTGTTTGCTTTTTTGGTAATAATGTTTGCATACAACATAGGGTAATCTGAATAATGCAATCTACTTTTCAGTAATTGTTTCATGCACATATTCCAATAAATGCAGCATACTGTATTGAGCGTCTTCTTCACGGAAGGCCTCATTCCCTATTGTAAGTGAAGCCTGTATCAAATTATCCAAGTGCCTGGGCTTCTTTAAACTGAAGTCACTGAAGTGTGAGGTGCAGCTGCTTTCACCACTCGGAATGGTTCATGTTTCTATATTTCTTTTTGGTGGTGTATACTTTGTAACGTTGAAAAAGATAAAGCAGGGTTAAGATTTTTGAAAGCAATTTTCTGGAACGGCAGGGAAATGGTACCTAGAGAACTTTTCATTGTTGTCCTAAAGAAGTTTGAAATTAGGGGTGAGAATGATATATACGTTTGAGCACTATGGATTAAAATGCTGAGTTATTCTCATTGGATCAACAAATGTAAATTTTATGTGAAAGTAAGCACACGCAAAAAAAAATCTGCTCCAAAAGCATCGTTTTGTGGAAGGTATTTGATAGCTCTTTAAAAAGCTCATGATTAATCTTACAAAATTGCTCTTAATATTACAATATTTTAAGAGAATGATTATTAACAATAAAACTACTGTTTTAATACATTAAAAACTGAGAGCACCATTTTCTGTTTTACGCAAATTTTAAATTATTTCCCATATTAAAAATTAAGAATCCTGAAGAGAATACAGCATTTTAGATGGTATTTCTTTAAGTTTATAATTGATATTTTTAGATAGAAAAATTATATCATGCTCTATAAAATGAATATCAAGTAAAGGAACTTTCTTTTTTTTTGCTAGCTATGGGAAGTATTGCTGGCTTTACTATTTATTATTTTTAGTTAGATAAAATATGAGAAGAATGAATATAAATATGTTCATATTTTATTTATATAACTTTTCAATTTATAGCAGATGGCTCTTCTATCATAAAAGGAGTTCAGTGTACACAAGTTTTTTCATGCCTGTTGCCTCTTTTTCATAAAGCCATTTATTTTATTATTTGAAAAAATATTTATTGTTAGTCTCAGTTTGAAGTAAGTGAAAATCACAAAAGTGATTAGGAGACTTATTTTGTATTAATTAAACATAACATTGTAAACTTATATTGATCAATAGCTTCTTCATAAAATTTATATAAATGCTTGGAAAAATCAAAACCAATCCATTGAATCTGAGAACTGCTTTGCATTCCTATTGGATTAATTTGGAAGCGAACTGGGAGGTGGAACAAGCTGAGTGAGGTCTGTTATATCTGGCTCTCCTCTGGGGAAGATTTCTTGGTCGGTCATCCAAAGCTTCACTTGTCTCTTCCCATCTAATTTTACATTCCCATCTGTTCTCACTTTGGGGTGAGGGAACTTTTTCCTTCTTTCCTTTGACACATACCGAAAGTTGGAGAAGAACTTGATTTGTGGAAAAGTGCAGAGACAACAGAGTTTAGCTAATTCATTGACCTCATTGTGGAGTTTGAGCAAAGATTTCGTTGTTTTGGAAAATTATATGACTTAGTTGTGATGTTTGTATTCCTCAGCTTTATGTAACCACAGCTTAAAAAAACCCAAAAATTTTACTGTGCAAAAAAGAATATGTTAACCTCATCCATTTAAATATTTTGCCCAAATTAATTTATATTATATATTCTCCAATGCAATATTCAAAGTAAGCGTTATTTATGAATATTAAGACCAAATAATTTCTGGCATTTTAGTAGCTTTAAACAGTGTACTTTCTTTAAGCCTTGTAGAAACCAATCTTTATTATTAATTTCTAATACATTCCCATAATGATGAACTAAATCTTGACTCTGATAAGCTTGGGATAATAATACAAAAAAAATTTTTTTTTTTTTTTTTTTCCTTTCTGGATTCAGTGCTTAATAAGAGTGCCAAAAATTTTAGGGATTGGGGTTGGCTTAAAGGTTTGAATTTTTTTTTTTTTTTTTTTTAACACATGGAAGCAATAAGTCTGCAATAAAGAGTCCAATTGGAGAGTATGGTAAATTTCCATACCATTGTTCCATCCTTTCTGTGCAGTCTCTATGCTTAGGATAAGAACTCAGAAATTGTGCATACAGACATATATTTTTAAGGTAATCATATTCTAAAAGTTTGAGAGGGTTTTATAGGGTTTACATTAATCATCACGTAAAAGGAAACTTTCCTAATTTTCAAGTAAAGGAATTTTGCTTTTCTCACTCTTTCATGTTAGAAAGGACTATGCAGAAGGATTTTTTTTCTTATAAACTTATTATTACCACCAAATTTACCAGCACTCTCTTTACAAACGTCAATCTGAAGAAGAGGCAAAAGGTCCTAAATGGTCTTGAGATTTTTACATTGTGGAAAATATGTTTAAATAAAATTACCATGTTGATAAAGTAAGAGTCATCAGAGGAAGCTATCAGGGCAGTAATTTGATGAATAGTTTAATGCAATTTAATAATATTATTACTATTTTTTTACTAGTGATTCAAAGCATTTGCCAACAACGAACAATAGCAATCAGGAAATGCATACTTGTATACTATCATCTATCTAGATGGAGCCAGAGCATCAGAAAAGCAGTTAAACATAGAGTATTCAGATATACGATGACCTTTTCAAGGTGGAATTTTGCCCTGAAGCCTGTCAAATGTTCAGTAAACAGCTTCCATGGCCATAAATATGAACCGAAGACTAAATCTTTCTGGGGATGCATCATGGATAGATCTGCTGTATCACTGTTTGTGGTGAAGGCCATGTTTCACTCTGTTGGTCCTCCCCCTTGCCCTGACCCCACCTTGTCTCCCTCAATGTCTCTTTCTCCTTTGCTCATTAGCGTACAGGTGGCCAGGCGTCTCCCATCAGCCCTCTTCTTCCTCTCCCCATTCTTTCCTGGGCAGTCTCAACCATTTGCATGGCTAGTCTTAAAACCTTCAAATCTGAAACCTTCAAGATTGGCTCTGCCTGTTGGGCCTTAGACTCAGAATTCCAATTTCATGCTAATTTTGGTAAGGATAAGAAATTTGTGGACTTCGCTGGGGGCACAGTGGTTAAGAATCTGCCTGCCAGTGCAAGGGACACAGGTTCAAGCCCTGGTTCGGGAAGATCCCACATGCCGCAGAGCAACTAAGCCCGCACACCACAACAAAGAGTAGCCCCCGCTCGCCGCAACTAGAGAAAGCCCACATGCAACAATGAAGACCCAACGCAGCCAAAAATAAATAAATAAATAAATAAAAATAATAAAATAAAACTGTAACTCTATATCCTTAAAAAAAAAGAAATTTGTATGATAAAATGGTTTATGTGGAAGGATTTTAACATGAAACAGGGAGAAAAGGTAGACATCAGCACCTGGATATCTGCCAGTTTCTGGAAATCAGCTTATCTCAAAATGAATTCTATTTCTCCTCAACTCTTTCTGGGCCTCTTAAATTGTCTTCTTATCTCGGCCTCTAACGTCTTATCACTTTACTATCCATTATTTTCTTACAGGACACATCAAATGCTGTCCATCATCTGTTCGAAAACCTCCAATTAGATCTTCTCTGCAGTAATAAGATCTTTAGGTCAAGATCCTCAGCTGCCCAAACTGATGTTTCCAATGTTATTTTTCATATCCTTTTATGATTCTAGTATCACAGTGATCACACTGGCCTACTAGACATTTCCTGAATGCTAATTAATTTGTACAACCAGCCTTTATTGAATGCTCTGGGCATAGCCTTAATTTGGGCCTTTCATTCAAGAAATAAAGTTCTTGTTTTATAGACACTTAAGAGTTCAGTAGAAGAAATAGATGCTAAACAGATAATTATACTGTGGTACATACTAGGATAGAGAAATATTCAGAAGACTATGGGATTATTAAATACTCGATCACCTAACTCAGATGTGACGGTTGAGTTAACTCCTGGAGGAGTTAATGTGGGTGAGGATTCAGGCAGAAGGAACAATATAAATAAGGAGGCAGAAAAAAACATATGATATTCTAAGGGTGACAATGGTTTTGGTATGGTTGAAGAGTAGTATGTGAGGTTTGTAGCATGAGGTAAGGATCAACAGGTAGGTGGGAATTAGATTCTAAAGAATCTTACATGTAATAGCAAGTAATTCGTTTTTGTGTAGAGGAAACTGACAGGACAGAGTAAAGCCAGCTCACATAGATATAAATTCCAGTTTAAATACATTATTTATGTATTTAAAATACACCTTATAAACTTCCTACTAAAAAGGAAGTAATATGAACTCAAAAAACAATGGTCACAATTATCATTATTTAAGGCAAAGGGGTGTAACTAAAGGATTTTAAGCAGGAGATTAACATAGAAAGATTTACAATTTAGAAAGACCTCTGGCATTTATGTTAAGGATGCATTGGGAGGGGTGAGGCAGGAAGTCACAGAGATTAATTAAGAAACTATTTGAGTAATTTAGATGAGCGATTTAAGGGTCTTCTAAACCAAGGACACAGGAGTGGGGTTGGAGAGAAAGGTGAATTTTAGAGAGAGAAGGAAGAGTATGAAAGAAAGACTTGCTGACTGATTAAGTAGGAGTCGGGCAGGGAAGGCTTAGCTTGATTTCTAGGTTGGGTGAATTTTGAATGGAGGTACCCTTTCACTGAGTTAGGGACTATCATTGGAAAACAGATTTAAGCACATCGTCTATGGAAGATGATGAATTAATTTTAGACTTGTAGAATTTGAGGTGGGGATGGAAAATGTGTCTCTGCAGCTCCGGAGAGATTCTAAGGTATAGGAAAAGATTAAGGAATCATCATCTTATAGTGATGGCTGAGGTCATGGATATGGGTGTGATCACACAGGAAAAGGACAGTCTTAAGAAGGGAAGTTGCTGAAGAAGGAGTCCTCACCCACATTTACGAGCAAGAGAGGAAGAGCTGTAAAGGAGGGTGAGTTGGAATGTCCAGAGAGAAGGAAGGGAGGAGGAGGGAGCCATTACAGAAGACTAGGGAGACTTTTACCATGGAATAGATGGCCAACAGTATTAAATGCATCCACGTTTGTCAGCTGGACTGATGATTGTACCTTGAGTATAGCAACCAGAAGACATTGGTGACTTTGGTGAAAGCAAATGTGGCCCCCATTATATTTGGGCTGGTGAATGAATGGCGAAGAATTAAAGCAAGAACTGTAGACCACTATTTCAAGAAACGTGACTTTTAACGAAAGGGAGAGGGGAATAAAGTAGTTAGAAATGGGCTCCATCTCTCAGTGTTATTTGCTCAGCTTGGAATGCCACTTTCTCAGTTTGAAGCCCTCTCTGGCAGTCTCCTTAACTCCCCCGCTCCCTCACCACCTCCTCCCCATCCCCATCCTCTCCCTTCCACCTCCAGCCCATCTAGCAATCAGGTTTTCAGTCTCTCTCGAATCTGCCCTTTGCTTTCTATTCCCCTAATAAACTCTAAATGAACCAGGAAAAAAAAAAAGAAGAAAAGAAAAAGAAAAGAAAACCAAACCACAAAGTCTAAAGGAAAAAATGTAGACAATAACTGATATTGAGATGGGCAAGAAATTTTTGAGCAAAAAATTAAAAAGTAATAGGATCAATCATATTATCACAGATTAATGTATTTGCATAAAGTGAAAAATATTTGTGTGACAAAAAACAGGCACAATTGAAAGGAGAATGACAACTGGGAAAGTGTTGGAACATGTGACAAAAAATTGATATGTATACTGTATTAAACATTCTTAAATATCAGTAAGGAAATTAGTAGCCCCTGTATTTAAAGGTCAGAGGCAGATTGTTTTTAGAACTATTAATGGCTAGTAAACATAAAACGATATACCACTTACTATGACTAAAAATGCAAATTTCAGAATGGGATATCAGTCTTCTTTGTTACCCATAAGAGTGGCACTGCTTAAAAATCAATTATTTTAGTGTTGAGATGGTGCAGAATAAATGTGGAAATTGATTCATCTTCCCAGGAAATCAGTTTGGTAATGTGTATCAAAACTCTGCTTTTGACCTAGGAATTCTAGGCATCCTCAGTTTGGAGTTACACACAAGAATGGATAAGGGCATTCTTCTCCATGCCATTCATTTGATTAATAAAATATTGGAAGCAATATCAGTTACAACAGGAATATAGTTGAATAAATTATAATGAACATTGTGGATTTGTTAAAATCATTAAAAGAATAGTTAACAACATTGTAACATTTGTATGGATGTAATACTAAATGAAAAACTCACTAGGCAAGCCTACAGGTGTTTTACTTGCCCAATTGTGTGAAAAGAAAAAAAAATTATACATTGCTATAGGCATAGGAAAAAAATCTTCAAAATAAGACTTCTATTGATTTTTACTTTCTTCCTCATAATTTCTTTATTTTCTATGTACATATATCATAATTTATAGTAATTAAGAGCTTTCTTATAATTAGATGTCTCTCCCACATGGCATGGTAAGTCTTTCAATTCTTTCTAAATTGTTTTAAATAAGAAAGCTCGTTTTGCTCATTGAGTTGATTTTTTAAATTTCGTATTTCACGTTGGCGTGGTTTCTTAATCACGTACGCCTGAGTTTTGGGAATTGTCATTCATAGTGGTAATACTTAACTCAGGTTTGTGATATGGGATAGTTTTAAAACCAGAGAAACCCCACTGCATGGATTTGGCTGTTCTGCAGGTTAGTTCTATCCCCACATGCATGGTATATTTGATTCATTGCTCTCATTATAAAAGTGAAAGCAGCATAATGTTGGGATATTCAGATTATTTCATTTTCCTGTGTTAAACAGTCAATGATACTGAGACTAACGTTACTAGTATGTAATGATACTAACATTGGGTCCCCTGCTTATTTTTCTTCCCTCCGTTTCGTATTAGCTTTACGATGGATCGCTATCATTCTTTTTGAAATCTTTCTGGACGTAAGCCAGTCAGAGAAAAGATCAACCACATTCCATCTCTCTGGGTAATGATAAAGTGCTCAGTTTCTCTCATACAATCCTTATTATTTTTGCAGTCATAAGTAGTCCCCTTTGAATTCAAAGGTGCATTCATACCAGACCTCCTGCACTTCTTTCTCCCTTTTTTTGTAACCTCTGGTTAGTATTTTGTTGTGTCCTGTTGGTGGTGTCCCAAGATCACTCGTGTCCGTCCCTCTTAAGACCAACTGATCTGCCACTTGGATGGAAAAAATTAACTCTGCTGGAATGTTTAAAAGTAAATGTGCTCAACTGAAAGGTTATGTTATAAAAGTGTAGTCCTAAATCACGAGGTAGAAGTTATTTAAAGGAGTGTGTGGGTTCTCCAGTAACCTCAGTTTGGAAATAGCCCCTCCACCGAGGGTCCCCGATGCTGCATCTACAGTAGCTCCATAACACAGAGGTTTCCTGCATCACATTATTTTGTCCTCCTGTCCTCATAGCCCTTGAACTGTCTGCAAGTTTCTCGTTGATTTATTTAGTGTCCTTCTTCCCTCGATAGCAGGCAAGCTTCGTGTCTGCTCCTGTAAGCCTGGTGCCTAGGATCCCTGCCTGGCACTAAGCAGGCACTTGATAAATAATTGAAATGAATTGTTTGCCCCCAGGCATCACTGTTGTTAGCAGTTTCTTTGAAGAATGACATTCTTGCTGCCTTATGATGTATATAGAAATTCCTAGTTACAAAACCTGCTAGATTGGACTGTTGGCCTTTTGTATATCACCACTCCAGTGTGTTGTCCCCTGCCCACCACCAAAATAATTTGCTTTGTATTTGTTGAGTTAACCTCCAAAATGACCACTGGTATTATGTGCCGTTGTCTTTCAAATTTCTACCTCGCGTCCTTTCGGCAAAGTGTTATTTCTTTTGAATAATCTAGAGTTGCTTTTTTCCTCCTCATAATTGTCTAGTGAGGCTAAAGAAGACATTTACATTTAAATAGTTACCAATGAAGTTTCATAGCATGAACAGACTATTCAACAAGTAAAATAGGTTCTCAGAAGGAAAGCATTACTTTCTTTTAAAAGTTAGTTTTGGGATTGACATGTACACACTACTATATTTAAAATAGATAACCAACAAGGACCTACTGTATAGCACAGGGAACTTTGCTCAATACTCCATAATAACCTAAATGGGAAAAGAATTTGAAAAAGAATGGATACATGTATATGTATAGCTGAAACACTTTGCTGTACACCTGAAACTAACCTAACATTGTTACTCAACTATACTCCAGTATAAAATAAAAAATTTTTTAAAAAGTTACTGATTTCTATGATATGGTACCTTTAAATTGTATTTCAGCACCTAAAGAGTTGTAGTTGCCTTTTGAAGCAGTAACTCTTGAATATCTGGTTGTATTCCCAAAGGAAATTATAATTGATTTAAAATATTTCATTTCCTTATTTGGTGTGAAACAGTTTCTCGTATTTAAAAAAATCATTTTGTAATGTACGACCTTGTCTTAATATTTTTCAAACTACAGTAAGGTTAGTTATTTAAAATTTTGTAAATGAGAGGCAGCAGAGCCTGTATCCATGATGTGGCCAATCCTTTTGGCCACCTCGTACAACGTCCTAGGCAAATATGGAGAAGCGTATTAAGTCAGGCAAGAAATTTTAGGCAGGTTTTATCAGCATTGTGTTCACTATCAATAAGGGGCTGGTTGGCCTCCTGAAGATAGAACTAAATTTCTCAGCTACTTTGTCATGCCTCTTGGTGTGCAGGAAAGTTGCTGTTGAAAGCTCATTTTATTTTGGTAATTTCAAGTAATTAAACTTATAGCTGCAATTAGTGTGCGTGTTGTTACAAGGCCCATCATCTCTTTCCATGAATGAGTTCATAGCTCGCCAAAACACAGTTGAGTTGAAAATAGACATGAAAATAGAGATTAACTACTGCTAATGAATTTTCTGCTCAATTTGAATCTAAACACTTGTGAAAATTAAGGCAAGTTACAATCAGCACTTAACCGCCCAAACAAGCAGTTGAAAATGAAAGCTATAAGCAGAAATCATCTAGTTTAAAACTGTTTTAATTTTAAAAATCTATCAATGTTAATGAAAGTGTTCAAGAGGTTGTTTTAATTTGCAGAAAGGTCTGAAAAAACTGCATTTGATTGGGGAAGTGTTGAATATTTGATTATTTTCTTTAAAGTTATGTTGAAGAAGGGACTTTATTTTTAATTCTTGATCCGTTTGAAGAGGCATACCTTTCTGTTTTCAATCCTTGAAAGGATCATAGTTTTATATTGCAGATGGCACCAAGAATCAATTTGTCTTTATCAAAATTATTAGGTGAAAATGATAATTCATGAGTATACTTTTAGGGGCATCTAAATATTTGTGTTTTAGGAAGTGCATTGAGATGACTAACATTTCATAATTCACGTTTATAACATCCACAATGTACCATTGTTTAAAACAAGTTCTGATTATTTCCTCTTTTGATAGGATTAGTTTAACCTCATAATAACTACATTTCTGCATTTCTGTCCTGGTCCAATTTTAAATTCACAGCTTAGAATACAGATAGTATAAAATACTTGCTATGCCTGTATTATTGAATGCTTTCTGGACCAGTCAATCTCAGCTTTCCCTGAGATGGCTTGTATTTTTAAATGTTCTAGCACCATTTTTCTCCTTTATTCTGTTTGTCTTTTACAAATAGTACCAATGGTTATTTCTATATTAGCAGTTAAGAAAATTGAAATTTAGTCTTACCTTTATAGCTCATTATGGAAGAATCTCCAGCCTCTGCACTCTGATAATAAATTTATGCTTTATTTTTTTAACCATGAACTTTTCTGGGCATAGATTTCTACCGAAGTGTGCGCAGCAGACCCAGCTGAATGTATTTTGTGAATAATATTCCAACATCACACAGTCCTATACTTTATTAAAACCAGCTTTCCTGTGGCAGTTCCAAAAACATAGTTCAGGTACCTTAGAAATAATGAGGTACTATACAAATGTTGATAAAATAGTCTTTTAATATGATGGAATGTTTTATTATGTATGCAGCTGTCAATTTACCTAGTAAGTTAAATACAGTATTCATTTTAATAAAACCCATGTACTTTACAAAACTAGGATGTTGATTCACATTGAGTCATGGAAGCCACAGGTGAAGCTATATCCTCCTGTTGATGAGGATGCCACCTGGATGCCTTCTTAGCCCTTCAGAGAACCACAGAATCTTTTTTCTCTCCTTTTCTTCCTTCTTGCCTCCCTCCCTCCCTTTCTTTCTTTCTATTTGCTTTTCCTGATAGTATTCTCTAGTATTCTCCATGCTGGTCTTGCCAAACCCATCAATCTTTGCAGCAAAGCTATGATTCTGCTCTTACCATGGGCTAACTAAGCATCATTCTAGGCAGTGTGTGCTTACGAAAGCCTTCTCCATCCTAGTCAGCAAGAATCAGAAGTACCCTGTAATACTGGAAGAAGGTGAAAGAATAAGGTTGGATGTAGGCATATATTTTCTTTTCACATGGTTGATCAAAAGTGATATTTTAAAAAATTATGGAATTACTTAATACCGTTTGAAAAGCATTTTTAAAGTGGATCATCTATCAGTACAAAGTGTGTGCGGGCTTCCCACCAAAGGATATATGAATTAACTTTTTTACCAATGGTTTTTTAAGATGGTGTCATGGAATAGGGTGTTATATATGAAACTTCTGCCTATGTTGTTAATTTCCTCCAAGGATAGCATAACTAACAGTAGTTTTAATGATGCTGTTAGAGGATAATTTGCTAAAGTTGAAATGAGGGGGATCATTTTGACACATAATTAAGAAAGACATTCTTTTCCAAATATCAAGCAAAGAAAAAAAACAAGTGGGGTCCGTAAAACATTTTAAAATGATTTCTCCTAAGAATAAGCCCAGTTTTCATTTTTTTCCTTCAGAACAAATGTCCTGAGGGGAAAAAAAAATCCCATTTTGAAATGTTGATTATGCCATTTGAAGAAATTTGCTAAGTACTTGAAAAGTTCATTTAGTATGAACTTTTCTTGCTGCTTGCCTTGTTGCTCAAAATTAGGACAAAATATTGCTGTTCACTGATGAAGCACCTTTTAGCTAAGAATGTAAAGCAGAGTTATTACTAACATCATCATTGTGTTACTGCTATTAAAAAGGTTCTTTTAGAAGGAAGGCTTGGCTCACTTGCTACCTGGCTAATGAATTTGTTTTCCTCGGGGGCAAACAGCCTTAAAACAATGTTTTCTGAGAGGATAGAATTCCATGTTATGCAAATAGAGATGCTTCCCTTGAGATACTGGGAAGGCTCGGTGGGCTTATCAGGTGACTACTAGTTTATTGAAAGTCCTTTGCCTAACAAATGTGAAGCCAACAGTCTTTCTGTTGTCTATAACATTTTAAATTGATAACTGTTTCATAGATAAAATCTAAAGTCCTTCGTTATTAGTGAAGGCTTTTATTAGTGAAAGTTTATTGTGTTTTTTGGTGTCACAGGAGTGGAGTATGATCACCCGTAATAATATTGATCTTTTCATGCTGTATGCAAGTCAAGCATTTTAAGTGCGATTTCATATTTCCATTGGTTTTCATGAAGCCCTTGGTCACCTGTACATCACCTAATACATTTGTATTAGGGTACATTTATCTAAAGAAATGTTCAGTATGTACAGTAAGTGACCATAGAGTTCCAGCTTCCATGTCAGGCTAAGGAGAGGTGAACTGGTAGGGAGATGGGAAATTAGACCCACGCCTGTTGGTCTAATAGCCCAACTGTTGAAATAGTTGTTCTCATTTCCACCAATTCTTATTTCCTGTTGTCTGGATAGGAAGCTTGTCATAGAAACAGAGAAGACTTGAGGTGGTAGTGGAAAAAAGATGGTCATACACTTTATCTTCCTAACTTGGACAGAAGGCATAAACTAGGGTTGTTCCATGCAAACCAACATGTATAACCAAGATGTTACCTACTTATGCTACTTTATGGGACTATGTCACCTACTATGTTTTGCAATTAAATCTTAAGTAAAGGATTAGTGACAAATTAGAACTATATAGGGAGGATTCTTATTAAATGAAATCAAATTTAGATCTCTTAAATGTCCAAGAGATAAAAAAACAAAATGAAACTCAAGAACAGAAATGCCATTTCATTGTTCAGTGATTATTTCTTTCAAATGTAGTGTTAAAGAAGAATTTAAAATGGGTTATCTTTGCTAATGGCTGCTACTGCTTTTTCTTACATGCAATTTATTGTTATTGGCAAACTACCTGGGGATCATTAAATGACTTGCTATGTGTTGTGTTGGAAATCAGGTCATCCTTAATAGTTTGAAAATGTCAACAAGTACTAAATGTATTTAAAATAATTTAAAATACTTCCCTTTCCCGTAAACTGGGTGTTTACGTTTTTTGTGTTGTGTGCAAAATGAAGATGAAAATATAATTATATGACTTTTTTTTAAGACTTTTTGCTGATATACCTATCAGTGAATGATAAAATGGCTTTTTCCATTAATAACAACTTTCGATTTTTACAAGTTTGGCTTTTTGAAATAATTGCTAAAGGGGAAAAATTACATTGTTCCCTAATGGTAAATTAAGGATCTGGAGAGATTTATTAACTGTTTTAGTATGTTTAGCCTTTCAGTAAACTTTATTTTCATTACATTGAATCATACTATTAAAGGCTGAAATGATTCTATAAAAATTATTTAATGGCATACTGACTTTGGGGTATATGTTTCTGAAAAATGCCTTGATGAGAGAAACCGTGTTGGCAAGATCAAGATCTCATAGAAAATAGAGATTTAGGAGCAAATAAATGTGTCATTAAAATACTTTAAATATGTATTTAAAATAAGGTAAATGAGGACATTACTTCCAAAAGACTCTGGAATAATGGGTGTTGTTCTATGGCGTAAGTACCCCTCTCCTGAATGAACTGCAATTCATAAAGTGCTGCTGAAATGTACATACCATCAAGTACATTCTCCCATGTATTGTGTTATACAGACTATACTTCATCTTAAGGTTTTTCAAATCAACTTTTATTGCATTACACCTTTTCTTTGCTATATATATATATATATATATATATATATATATATATATATATATAAAATTTTCCTTAAATTCAGACAAAATACTTATGAAACTTACCAGCCTTTTAACAAATTATCCTGGGGCTGAAGGTTATGGTTTTTCTTGCCTGGCCTTTGTTCATTTATGGAGCTACCCTGCAGTCGGGGTAGATGTTTAAGGAACATGAGTAGCTAAGTGTCCTTTTGTTTAAGGGGACAGAATATAATTGTGTCTATAAATAGATCTCACGTTTTAAAATTCAGGTGAACAAATATAAAGTTTTCTCAAAACAGGGATTGGTAAAATCCTCATTGCTGAGGAATTATTGAATGGCCAATATGTATATTTCTAAAACTTTCAAACCACCCCCCCCCCTTTTTTTTGTGAGGGAAGGGAGTTTCTTGGAGTGTTTTTTTTTTTTTTAATGATTCTAGTAAGGCATTTTAAATAATATGGTTGCATTTAAAATTTCATTGCATAGTCTAAAATATTAGCTAAAAACAGTCATCTTTTCATTGATTCCATGAGCCCTTTAAGGGTTGTATACAGCACAATCTTGAATTTGTCCCTTTGTTAAAAAGGTAAGCCTGCCGTTATATCAGCAGGTGAAGTAATCATCAAATTGCACTGATTAATTGCAAGAAAGATCAAGGAGTGAACAAAATGTAGTGATAATAATAAGTTTTATCAAATAGTGATCATTTGTAATCTTAAGTGATAAATAGCTAACAAATAATTTGTCACTTGGTATAGTTGGTCAGTTCGTACAGCATCTTGGTTTGCTATAGTAGAAAACTTACTTGAGTATTTTTAGGGATGACATACTATTCCACATATTAGTACTTTTATTGATGGATAATTCTTTTGGGATTTTTCAGAGAAACCATTGGATGCTAAATAACTATCATCAAAGGGGACTTCTGCTGTACACTGTAGTTATATTTGCCTTTTTTTTTTAATTGGAGTATAGTTGCTTTACAATGTTGTGTTAGTTTATACTGTACAGCAAAATGAATCAGCTATACGTATACATATATCCCCTCCTTTTTGGATTTCCTTCCCATTTAGGTCACCACGGAGCACTGAGTAGACTTCCTTGTGCTACTCAAGGAAGAACAGTAGGTTCTCATTAGTTATCTATTTTATACATAGTAGTGTATATATATTTGCTTTTTATAGTCACTCTTTGGTAAAATCATTTAAAGAAGGTTACTTTTCAAATCCATTTAGTAAGGTTCAAAAGACATATTCTAAAATATTAGCAGATGTTTTTTATTTCTAGGTAGAGGGATTATATTATGATTGATTTTCATTTTCTCCTTTATCCTTTTCTCCATTTTCCAAAATTTCCAACTGCTTACTTCCTATCTCAATTGGGCTGTCGAGTAAGTGTCTCAAAGGAAAAAAAAAAAAAGTTCAAACCCACTACTGTTTTCTCAGTGTTCCCTACCTCAAGACAAAAGCCTGGGAAGCCTCCTTAATGCCTGACTTTCTCTTACACCCTGCATTCATTCCACCAGGAAGAGCACGACTCTAAAAACAAGTCTCTGACCCGACCATTTAACTTAGTACCTCTGCTACCTCAGTCAAAACCACCACCTTTCTTCTCTGAACTTCACTTTCTTTTCATAAAAGCCTCCTACAGAGTAGCTGGAATGGCCTTTTCAAAGTGCAGATGAGATCATGGCAATGCCTTGTCCCCGTGGTGTCCCGTCATCCTTACAGTGAAACCCTAACTCCTTATTTTCTAACCCTCTTTGCCCCCTTCATTCTTCTGTATCCTCAGGGACCTTCTTGTTCCTTGAATGAATGTAATTGTGGTCAAAAAAACATGAGGCTAAAATCGTGTACTTCTGACCATAGCTTCAGAATATCTTACAGAGCAAACAAAAATAGAAAAATTGGTCCAGATAGGACAAAAATGCCCTGGATAAGTGACTGCAGTTTCTTATGGTGGTGGTGGTATTTTTTTTATCTTTCTCTTAGTATCATATTTGAATAACATTTAGAACTTGTGATATAAATATAGTTATGCTGATTTATGTAATTATGAAAGTAGCTAGGAAAAAATTCTCTTTTAGTTTCATAGATAAATGTTACATTTGGTAGCCTATGATTAAAATTTTCCTGTAATTTTAATCACTAACTCAGTAATCATTCAACAGAAATTCAGTATATGATTTTCTTTTTCCTTTTAATTGTTCTATATTGGCTTTTATCTCTTTCAAATGATGATGAGAGTAGTCCTCAGTTACATTCTATTAATACCATTGCAAAGGTTATGTTGTAATTGAAGGAGAGGAGAAAGCTAGGAAATCCAAAGACATAGATACAATCTATGGATAAAGACAGTACAGCCAGAGAAAAAACTAAAACATCACATACAGGGAGTTACACTACAAATGGTGGCTTATTTCTAATCAGAAACAATGAAAGCCAATGAATGACATTTTTAAAGGGCTGGAATTAACGAAAAACCTAACAGGGCTTCCCCGGTGGTGCAGTGGTTGAGAGTCTGCCTGCTAGTGCAGGGGACACGGGTTTGATCCCTGGTCCGGGAAGATCCCACATGCCGCGGAGCAGCTAAGCCCGTGCGCCCTCAACTACTGAGCCTGTGCTCGAGAGCCCATGAGCCACAACTACTGAGCCCACATGCTGCAACTACTGAAGCCTGTGCACCTAGACCCCATGCTCCACAACAAGAGAAGCCACCACAATGAGAAGCCTAAGCACCACGATGAAGAGTAGCCCCCGCTCGCCGCAACTAGAGAAAGCCCGCGCGCAGCAACGAAGACCCAACACAGCCAAAAATAAATAAAATAAAAAGGAGTACATTATGTTTAAAAAAAAAAAAAAAAGCTAACAGCCTGGAAATCTGTATTCAGTCAAACTATCCTTCAAAATAGAGGAGAAATAAAAAATTTTCAGATAAACTAAAAATGAGAGAATTCACTGCTATCAGAGCTGTTCTGCAAGAAATACTAAAGGAAATTCTTTAGGTTGAAAGGAACACTACCAGATGGTAACTCAAATCTATAACTAAAAACTGTCGAACATACATTCTTTTAGTGTACATAGAATGTTTGCCAAGATAGACCATATGTTGTGCCATAAACAGCTTTTAATAAGATTTAAGCATTTCAGATTGTTCATAATATGTTGTCTGACCACAGCAAAATTAAATTAGACATTAATAGGATGAAAGACCTAGAAAATAAACAAATATTTGGAAATTAAAAATACAATTCTAAGTAATGATAGGTCAAAGAAGAAATAACAAAAGAAATTATAAAATCTTGTGAAATGAATAATAGTCAACACACAAAATAAAATTTGTGCAGAGCAGCTAAAACAGTGCTTAGAGGAAGATGCATAACTATAAATGCTCATATTAGAAAGAAGAAAAAAAAAACCTTAAAGCAATGTGCAAATTTTCCACCTTCAGGTAAGGAAAGAAAAGTAAAATGTACCTATAGTAGGTAGAAGGAAGAAAATAATAAAGATCAGAACAGAAATCAATAAAATAGAAAAAAGACAACAGAGGAATTAAAAAACCAAAGAAAAAAGAAAGAGAAAATTGGTTTTTAGGAAAGATTAATAAAGTTGATAACCCCCTAGCAAGACTGATCAACAAAAGGAGAGAGAAAACAAAAATCACCAGTATCAGGAATGAAAGTAGGAGTGTCATTACAGACCTAACAAACATCTAGGAGTTGTAAGGGAATCCAGAATCTGGATGACTTTATGTACTGGACATTCCTTTGCCTGGGTGCTCTAACAGTGGTGGAAGGCCAAGGAGCAGGGCTTGGGAGGGGTGGGGAAGGAGAGATAACTCTTCCAGCACCGCCTATGTGCTCATTGCTCTGTGGGGAATTTACACGCCTTCTTTTATTTAATCCTCTCACCCTCTTAATGAAGTATCTGTTATCCTCTTTTTTACAGATTAGGAGATTTAGGCTCAAGAAGGTGAATTATTTTGCCCAAGGCTAGATAGCAAGCAAGCAAAGGAACAAGAAACAGCAACACATCTGTCTCCAGGGCCCATATGCTCCCTTGACTTTTTTAATGTGTTGTGAATATAGCAATAGTTAATCTCAGGAAACAAAGTACAAAGCTAAGGGAGCACATAAACTGGATTTCCTGTGTGGGATGTTACTCAGATTTCTGATGACCGTGTTGTTTCTTCTTGTTTATTTATTTAATCCAAAATATAATTGGTCAAGTTTAGTATTCTCAACACCCATTTTCTCTATTTGTGCAATAAAATCCATTTAAATTAAGCTGAAGGTTGTTACAAAATAAATTGAATGTTAGGAAAACATTTCTTTTGCCGTAAAAATGAAAGTGCCCTCTCAGCCCTTACCCCGCAGCATGGACATGAACATCATTTTGATGATTTAAATGTTCATCTTATAAAGGAAGAGTAATGACACTCTGAAGAATAGATTTTATTTTGTTTTCTTCTAGGAACTGTCATCAGAAAATGGCAATTAAGCTGTTTGCAACTCTTTTTTTCTGATATATTAGAAAAAGGAGGCTCTTTTTTAATGGCTGTTTCCCCCATTGAATCTGGCAAGTAGAATGCAAAATAACTTGGGGCATATTTTAAAATAATGAAAGGTAAAATGGAACACATTTTTGTAGGTATTCTTTTATGGTCTGATTAAGCTTATAGTATTGAAGCATTTATTAGGAGATGAATTAATAGTGGTTCAGTGATCCATCTCAGAAATGCATGTGAAGCTCATGTTGAAAACTCTAGGAGAAAAGTATCTTTGCATGTATTGAAATATATTTCATGTTAATTACATAATTAAAACTATTATACCAAATTATTTTTGAGAACAAACCATAGAATTTTCTTATGAGTTTTGTAAATGATCTCTTGTGAATGCCAAAAGCTTATTACACATCTTTTTATTTTGCAAAATGTATAGTTCTGTAATCTTGATATAATCAGCGTGAAACATTGGAGGACTGGGTGTGTGAAATGCCAACTTTTCTGGCAAAGCCATATGTTTTCAGGTAGGTGATAGAAGCATTTTCTGATACAGCTAGCTCAAGGTATGCTTGTTATGTGTCAATGTAATCCAAAGGAATTTGAATTTTCTAGCTGGTCAGACTTTGAAAACAACCACCAGTTCTACCATTAACTGCACTTTTATTTTTGTTTCGCTCTAAACTATATTTTGGATTCGTTGTTTTCTTGTTACGTTTTAAAGGGAAAAGGAAAAATATTATATGCAGTTGTGCTGAAACAAAATTCTGAAATAAAGTGAAATATGAGCTCTGCTGTGAAACAAACATTGCAGTGTGAACATATGGAATGAAGCAGCATTTATTGGAAAACTCAGATCTGTGGTGTGACAGCTCTACTTATGTTTGAGATTCACAAATAGCAGTGCTAGCTTAAATGAGATGATGATGCTTTAAAAGAAAAAGAGGGCAGAATGTGGAGAAAAAGGAACCTTCATGTACTGTTGGTGGGAATATAAATTGGTGCAGCCACTATAAAAAAACAGTATGGAGATTCCTCAAAAAATTAAAAATAGAACTATGATTCTGCAATTCCACTCCCAGGTATTTATCTGAAGAAAACAAAAATACTAATTAGAAAAGATATATGCACCCTATGTTTATTGCAGCATTATTCACAATAGTTAAGATATGGAAGTAACCCAAGTGCCTATCAATAGATGAATGGATTAAGAAGATGTAGTACATATATACAATGAAATATTACCCAGCCATAACAAAGAATGAAATCTTGCCATTTGCGACAACATGGATGGACCTAGAGGGTATTAGGCTAAGTGAAATAAGTCAGACAGAGAAATGCAAGTACTGTATGGTTTCACTTATATGTGGAGTCTAAAAAAACAAAACAAATGAACAAACGTAAGACAGAAACAGAGTTACAGATACAGGAACAAGCAGGCAGTTGCCGGAGGGGAGGGGTATGGGTGGAAGAAAGAAATGGGTGAAAGAGATTAAGAGGTATAAACTTCCAGTTGCAAAATAAATGAGTCACAGGTATGAAATATACAGTGTGGGGAATATAGTCAATAACTATATAATATCTGTATGGTGACGTATCGTTAACTGGATTTATCATGGTGATTATTTTGAAATGTATAGAAGTACAAAATCACTATGTTGTGTAACAGGAACTAACATAGTGTTGTAGATCAATTATACTTCAAAAACAAACAAATATAGAAAAAGAGATCATGTTGGTGGTTACTAGAGACAGAGGGTGGGGGGAGGGGAATTGGATGAAGGCAGTCAAAAGGTACAAACTTCCAGTTAAAAGATAAGTACCAGGGATGTAATGTACAACATGATAAATATAATTAACAGTGCTGTATGTTATATATGAAAGTTAAGAGAGTAAATCCTAAGAGTTCTTATCACAAGTAAAACAATTTTTTCTATTTCTTTAATTTTGTCTTTATTTGAGATGATGTTCACTAAACTTATGATGATAATCATTTCACGATGTATGTAAGTCAAATCATTATGCTGTGCACCTTAAACTTATACAGTGATATATGTCAATTACATCTAAATAAAATTGGAAGAAAAAAAAAAAGAGGGCAGAATTTCCAGTGGGGATAGGACTTTATTTTACTAAAACTAGGAAGTAAAATAAAATCGTGCAGGGAAAAGTCTGCACTATGCTATTACCTGAACTCAAAGGATAATTCTCTTGTATCTTATGGCTTCAGTTAGTGGGATTTACATAATCCTATGTCAAGATCCTCTGGTGTTGAGGTAGGGCTACTGTAATAAATCATGGAGAAAAGAAAGTATTTTTCAGAACTAGCTAAATCCACTTATGAGTTGTAACTGGGTATGTGTGGCAGTAATAGATGAGAGACAAAAGGAACTAATAATTATGGTAGAACATATGAAATTAAAAAAAAAAATCTTAGAGAATGTCCAACTCAACTTCCCACTTCTGCTCTGATCTCTCTTGATCCCCTTGTAATTTCTTTGCATGCCCATAAGTCTGCCCCCAGAAAACTACATGTGGGACAGACAGGCATCTGCATAAAAATCAGAAAGGGTCTTTAGGTCTAGAGCAAGTTAGGAAGAGAATCTACAGAGAGTCAACTCTGCCTGTGCCAAGATCTCTTTTTCAAAAAACTAGTCCATGATAAACGAGAGCAATCAGAGTGTTGTCTCTGTCTCCCCTTCCCCCTCCCTCTGCCCCCCGTGCCTCCTCCTCTGTCTTATTTCATGGGAATAAAAACTCTTCAGATATCCACATCCTTCCTTTGGAAGGTCAGTTCTTCATCCTCTGATTTCGTTCGTCTTTTATTTGTGTTACATACATTTTTCTCTCATCAGTTGATGATGTTAATTGGCTTTTGTTTTAATGTCTTTGTCAACAATTCAATGAGATGTCCATTGCCCATTTCTTTCTTTGTTTTTGTTTAGGAAATTGTGTCAATTCATAAAATAGTGCTATAGACCAATTTTTTCATTATCATGCAGACATTTTAGCTCATTATAGCTATGTCTCTATTTCTTTGCTTTTTATTACACAACTAAAAGGTCCACTTAGGTGACTCTCCAAGAAAATAATTAACAGGAACAGCCTGTCCTAAAAGGAGTGTTCCAGGAATGTTCAAGATTTTTAGTAATTTTTAAAAAATCTTACACATTTCAAGTTTTTAAAAATGTTGGAGCTAAGTCATAAGAATTCAATTATAGGTAGTATTGGGCCATTGAAGTCCAAACTAGGTAATTAATTTGGAAGAGATACACTTTTTTTCTAAAGGGTTTTTTTTTTTCCCCTGTAGTTCATTTTAAACCATTTATTGTTGATTTGCTGGTAGTCTGTTTAGAGAAAATGGGAACCATGAAAAGTGAAAATGTAGCAAAGGATGTTTGGCCAACATTTATTATGCCAGGCACCATTCTAAACTCTTCACCTGGGTTATTTCATTTACAATACTATTAACCCAAAACTATAACAAAAACCAACACTATAAAATAGGAACCAGTGTCGTTTCCATTTTTACAGATGAAGGGACTGAGACACAGAGAAGTTTAGCTGCTTGATCAAGGTCACACAGCGAGTGGGTAGCGTTGAACTTTGGCCACCTGATTCCATATTGCTAAACTTCCCTAAAATCTGTCTCTGACAGAAAACCAGGTGCTGTATCTTTGGTAAAAGTTGAAAAGCACTTATATTAAATATTTGTGAGCATGTTTATGAAGAATTTGGACCCCTGGATTTAGTTTTACAATGGCTTTTTAGTCTGTTTTAATATGTGACTGATACAAGTTTTATTGATAGAAAAAATAGTATAAAGAATTCCTAGTTGAATAATCCTTTTTGTGGGTAAGCATTATAAAATTATCAAATTATGCAACAGTTGATATCATCATAAATTTTGGCCAGTTTTTTTTTTTACAGGAGTAGGAATTATTTATAGCATCATGTTTGTGATATATATATTTTTTTCCTTTAAGAACTAGAAGATTTCATTCTCTATCTTTTTAAAAGGTTGTAGGTAATCTAAGTTTTCAAATACCAGTGAACTGCCATATTACTGATAGGAGAAATTTGGCTGGCAGACTTTCTGGCCTAGTTTACAGTTCTTCAAAGGCAGTATAGATAACTAATTGTTAGATGGTATATCTGTATGCTGTGAGTTCTGAGTGTGAAGAGTTTGATCATTAATTTCATGTTCACCTTGTAAGGTTATTTCTTAGCATTGGTTAATAATCTTCTTCCGTAAGATGACCAGATCCTCGCCTAAAACATAGAAACATAACTCAAGGAATCTTTTTTGTTTTTAATATCCTTTAAATCTTTTATTTTGCTATGTTCTGGAAGAATGGAAAAGCAATAATTTTTAAATTGATACTAACTATAAAAGAAGTGAAATATATAGCAAGTTCATTGTACACTATCTCTTTTTTAAAAAAAAATTGCTTTTACATTCTCAACAAACGTGAACAGAAAGCTACTAGATAATTAAGATTCATTGTGATGATGGGCTTCCCTGGTGGCGCAGTGGTTAAGAGTCTGCCTGCCAATGCAGGGGACACGGGTTCGAGCCCTGGTCTGGGAGGATCCCGCATGCCGCGGAGCAGCTAGGCCCGTGAGCCACAACTACTGAGCCTGGGCGTCTGGAGCCTGTGCTCTGCAACGGGAGAGGCCGTGACAGTGAGGGGCCCGCGCATCGCGATGAAGAGTGGCCCCCGCTTGCCGCAACTGGGGAAAGCCCTCGCACAGAAAGGAAGACCCAACACAGCCAAAAATAAATAAATAAATAAATTTATTTAAAAAAATAATTCATTGTGATGATATACTTTGGAACAGAGTATAGGTTTTTAAATTTTTGTTACGTAGTTGACTCAATTAAAAGTACTCAGTTAAAAATAACAGCATCAAGAAAACACAACTGACTATTCTGTGCCAAGTACTTTCTAGTCCCTAACTGGTTTTATTTATTTATTTATTTATTTAGCTAGCTAGCTAGCTAGCTGCATCGGGTCTTAGTTGTGGCATGCGGGATCTTTGTGGAGGCATGCAGGATCTTTCATTGCTGCTCAGGCTCTTCGTTGTGGTGTTTGGGCTTCTCTCTAGTTGTGGCGTGCGGACTCCAGGGCGCATGGGCTGTGTAGTTGTGGTGCACAGGCTCCAGAGCTCGTGGGCTCTGTAGCTTGCGGCACTCGGGCTCTCTTGTTGAGGCACGCGAGCTCAGTAGTTCTGGCACGCTGGCTTAGTTGCTCTGCAGCATGTGGGATCTTAGTGCCCCACCAGGGATCGAACCCACGTCCCCTGCATTGGAAGGCGGATTCTTTACCACTGGACCACCAGGGAAGTCCCCAGTAACTGGTTTCTCTAGACTCATTATGTGATTTGAAGTATTTGAACATTTGAAGTATTCACAAAACCTTTAGGAAAATTGTGTCTTACTGTATTCGGAGCACTTTGAGATGGTGCGTTGTTTGCTGGTTAAGCAGAGCTTATAACTCAGGCCTCAGGAGCGGATGCTCTTACATCCCTAAGCTATAAGTTTCCCTCTAGGCAAGGGAGAAGGGAGTGAGCTCCTTACTTCAGGTCTATTTTTACTCTCAGCTTTGTTTTCAACTTCCTGTTGTCCTAACCTTCTCCTTATTGTACCATCCTTATATTTTCTATTAAATGTGTCTATTTCAGTGGGGAGAAGAAAGGGTAGACATAGTGGTTCTTAGATCAGTTTGTTTGCCTGGGCTGATATCTTAGGGAAATTGGCTAACTCTGTTTCTGCCTACACCATGATGATGGAGGTTGCAGGAACTTGTAAAATGTCAGAGTGAAAAAATTGGACATGACCTCTTAACAGCTCAGGGGAAATTGGATGCAGTTGAAAACCATCTGTGAATGCTTTTGAGACTGTCACATATTCTTTCTTTAGTATTCTTCCTTGTTCTTCTCAATTAATGAATTCCTCCCCCACTTCCTTTCTCACTCTCTTTCTAAACAGTACTTTCCTCACATTACACCTTCTTGACATTTACTGTTTCTTTCATATGCCTTAAAAAAATATTTTATAGGCCATTTAAGTGTCCTTCTGGGGGCTTCTTAGTTGACGTTGAAAATTCCTTTCAGTTGTGAAGTTTATTATTGAGTTGCTTGGTAGCAGTTTGGGAGCTCAGTGTGACCACTGATTGAATTTATCTTGGTCTTGAAGATAAACAGGTGTCACTTCTTTTAAGACAGCTATTGTCTGAAAATGTTAACTTGAGTACTTTTTAGAAGGCTTGTAGAAAATATAACTTTTATATTCCAAATCCCTTATGGTGTTTTAGAAAATGTAGCAGGCAGTAATTTTTTTCTTCCAAGATTCTAAAGTACTCCTTAAAGTAACAACAGTTCTCTAGTGTGAGGCTTTGACTGGAGAGGGAGTTAACTGGAGGTGTCATGAAGCGATGCTGTGTACATTTTTTTAAAAAATATTTATTTATTTAGGCTGTGCCGGGTCTTAGTTGCAGCACGTGGGATCTTTATTGCAGCATATGGGATCTTTAGTTGTGGCATGTGGGCTCTTAGTTGCAGCATGTGGACTCTTAGTTGCAGCATGCATGCGGGATCTAGTTCCCCGACCAGGGATCGAACCCAGGCCCCCTGCACTGGGAGTGTGGAGTCTTACCCAGTGGACCACGAGGGAAGTCCCCTGTGTAAATTTTTAACTTACAAGTTCCTTAATCTATTTGCTCTACCTCACCTCTCTTTTCAGAAATTCAAAGGAAGAAAAGATAGGTTGCCAAAGCACGTCTGTCACATACATATATGGATTTATAATCTTTTTTTCTGATTGACATACATGAAAACCTAATGTTCGATTTTAGTTAAGAGTGAGGCATGACTTTACTTACTGTCATAGTTTTATGCAATTTGACCAACATCTTCCTGAAGTTGGGCTACTAATTTAATGGGACAAAAGTAAAAAAATGGAACCAAACTAAAGATTGTTTCCTATAAACAGAAAGGAATGTTGGAAAAAAAACAAAGTTTAGAAATTAGTCTATAATTTGCTGAAGATAAGGAAGGCTATGGTAACAATAAGTGATTAATTCAAAAGTCGTTACCCTCCAAAGATCAAGCAATCTAAATACATTTGTGAAAATGTCAAAAAAGTATAAGAAAATAGACATGTTATCAATGTTATGGTACTTTCATTGGTTCTTTACTTATGAGGGGCTTTTGGCAGATCTGATTGTCACTGTTATCTTTGGTGGGGTAGAGATCAGTTGATCATCTTTCACCATCGCTGCATTTTGGATTTTGGATTTTGGGATCTGATTTAGTGAATTTGCTATCCATTTTAATTTGTTCTCTAAATGTCCCCCAAAACTTCTGAATTTGATGTTTGTGAATGTCAATTAATTGTGTACTTCTGATTTTCCTAGAAAAGTAGAAATTATCAAAATTGACATAAGAAGAACAAGAAAACTCACATATTCTTGTAGTATGAAAGAGAATGAGCCAATAGTTCATCTTCCCTTAAAGATAGCATCAGGCCCAATTGATTTTATAGGTTAAGTTCTACCAGAGTTCAGTTTTATAGACAAACTCTTTGAGAAAATATTCAATAGAAGAAAGACCCTGATCCCTCTCATCTTATGAAGTTAGTATAACTTTAAAGCCAGACGAGGACAATTCAACAGGAGAAAACTGTAGACCATTCTCACTCATAAACTTAGATGAAAAGTTTTTATAGCAAACTGAAGCCAGAAATATTCAAGACCAAGTTGAATTTATTCCAGGAATGGCAGATTGGTTTAACAGTACACAATCTACTAATATAATTCATTATACTAGCTGACTAAAAGAAGAAAAACTACATAATCATCTCAGTGAATCTCATCTTCAAAAATTTTTAGCACCTGATAATAATGGAAAGAAGAAAATAAAATTCTTAGCAAATTAATAACTTCCTTTACCTGATAAGGGTTATCTACCAAAAAAACCTATCACAAACATTGTATTTAATGCTAAGTGTTGGAAGCATTACTTTTAAAATCAGAAACCAGGAAGCCCACTGTGACTAATTATGTTTATTGTTGTACTGGATGTCCGAGCCAGTGCAGTAAGATGAGAATAAGAACTAAAAATTTATAAGAACAGTAGAAAAGAAAGAAAAATGTCATTTATTAACAAAGCGTATGATTTTCTACATAGAAAACCGAATTTAATCTGTATATGGCTTATTAGAATGAATTGGAGAGTTGAACATGTTGTTATAGATAAACATCAAACACAAACATCAGTATCTACAGTAGCAATTATAGATGTGTAGGAATAATCTTTAAAAAATCATTTGAGACCTTTATGGAATAATTATAAAACTTAAACTCAGAAGAACAATTTTAAGTGATTTTTTTTTAAAAGATTGTGTTCACAGATAGGGAGATTCATTATAATAGTAAGTTATTATCTAATTGATCTATAGATTCAGTCCAACTTCAAACAAAATCCAAGTAGGTTTTTTCCTTGAAACTTGACAAGTTGATTCTAAAATATCGTGGAAGAATTAGAGCCCCAAATACTCCAAACAGGTAGAACTAGGCAAGGGATAATATCTGCTACCTATTGATGTGAAGGAGCAGCCCATGTGTGGATAATGTTGGCACCATTCGTGTCTGTGTTGCTCACAAGGCACTCAGACACACAGCCCTGATAGCACCTGCCCTGCCGCTCACCTGCAGAGCCATGGGACTATATCAAGTAGGTTCCACTTGACTTCTCCTCCTAGCATGTTCCTCCTATCTTACAGACTGCTTCCAGGGATTAAATGGAAAGGAATATATAAATCACCAACAGGGAGGGCTTTGACTGTCAGTGGTTCAGAGCAAGGACTCTAGAGCCAGACTGCCTGGATTCAAATCCCAGCTCCACCCCCTATTTGCTGTATGATCTGATGGTTATTTAATCTTCCTCTGCTTCAGTTTCCTCATCTGGAAAATGGGGGAAATAACAGTACTTTTTGCATAATGTCATTGTAAAGAGTAAACGAACGAATACGGTAAAACTAGCAGAACATTATCTGGCACACAGTACTCAGGAAGTGTTTTTATTTCTTTACACTGTTATTCTTTTTCTCAAAATGCTTTCATCAGTTTGTCATCTTGTGACACTATTTTGCTAGGTTTAATTCAATGTTAAATTGCTGGTGTTCAAACAATATGTTCCTTAAGTGATTAAAAACAATGACTAGTGGGTTTAACAAATGAATACAGAACCTTCTTTAAAAGCTGGGGTTTAAAAAACTGTCAGGCCAAAGATCAGTTTAGTGGGGAGAGACATTTGTCAGTGAGACACCAGTACAATGGGAATGTGTACACAGTACAACCTAAATACAGAGAAAAGGTGCCTGAAGGAACCTAAGAAAATCAGTCCTGAAGAATGTAGGATTTTCTCTGAGATTTGAACAATGATGAAAATTGTCCTGGGCATGTAAGCAGATAAGCTGAGATGGATATGACCAGAATTCCATTCATAGGAAGTAGGTGTTTAATGACCTTTACAAGGTTGGGGCAACAGGCTGTGTGTTGATGGAAAGACACCATCAGACACAGGTAAAGAATTTAGTCTCATTAATGGAAAATGATAGAGGTACTTATGGAAACGAATAAGTCAGGTGATGACATGGCATGCTCTCACTTGGAGGTATGGCTTTGCATTTTCCCCTGGAGTCGTGCCACTGTGGATTGACACAGACCCCCTTTGCCTTCCTCCTGACCCCAGCTTCGCCCTGGGAGTTGGCTCCCTGCCTCCGGGAGATTCTTCTGGAGACCAGCTCCATGTTGGCCTGCTAACCGAGAGCTAGTGGCTGGCACAGGTAAACCACAACACGCTTCTGCCTGCTTACTGTGCGGCTGAGTGAGGCGAAGGGCGCTTTCAAGAAGCACTCCTCATCAGGCCAAGCGCCAGCCCATCTAGATCTGTTCATGAAACTCCTTCTCTATCTACCCTTGAAGCAGAACCTTGGTCCTCAGGCCTCTCCTGTCATTTACGTGACGTAACTAGCAGCTTATCTGCAACTTGCTCCTCATCCCTTCAGCTGGTCTTCATCACCAGCTTTTCTTTCCCAAGAGGTATAATGACATCAGAGAAGAAGGCTTTATTTAATTAGACTGACTGGGGTTAGAATCTACCTCACAATAGAAAGTTATCTTCTTTTCTAAATCTCAGTTTTCTTATCTGAGAAATGGGGATGATCAATCCAACATACAGGGATGGCATGAGATAATGTATGCAAAGTGTGTTGCCAGATACATCATAGGAACACAGTAAGTTGTCTGTGCTTTCTCTTTTTTCCATATTCTAAAATTGGGCTGTAACCACTTTTAAATGTCTCCCCCAGCCCCTGTCAGTTTTCTGTGCTTTACAGTGCTAGTGATTTTCTATTACATTTTTTGCACACACATCCCCTGTGAAAGTATGCCTCGCTTTTAAAATGTCAGTAAATTGAAACTTTTAAAAGTCTCCAGAGGTGTCTAGTAATGACTACAAGAATACCTTCTAGTGAAAAATATTAATATCACACTAAAAGGGTAACAAACTACAAGATATATAGACATTTTAGAAAATGTATAAATTATTTGTGTTCACTTTAGTCATATTTACTTTTAACATGGAACATGACCTAAATGTCTAAAATTGACATTGATTAGTTCTTGTCTCATTCTTTTTAGCAGAATGTGAATTTCACACACCCCAATGAAGTAGAATTTTTTTTTTTTAATTAGGATATAAACCCATTTAAAGAGAAAAATTTTACTGAGATTGTAGATAATCCATTCAGTAGATAATCCATTCAGATGGAATCGTGTCCAGATGTGCTTTGGACTACTTACTGCTGTAAATGTGTCTTCAAATAAAAGAAACTTTAAAAGATATAGAAACTCTTCTTAAAGTAAAATCATAGACTACCTTACACTTCATTCAATTTAATTCAGCAAAATGTTGTGAATACAAAATACTGCAAAGGTCTCTACAACTGCACTTAAGGGATGGTCCTTGGCCCCCAAAAGCTTACAGTCTAATGAGAAACAAAACATACAAATTAATTAAAATATAGAATAGAATAAAATGAGCAAACTTGGAAAAACAGAAAAGATTACACTAAACTCTTAAGGTCCACGAAGCAGTGACTATTCCTTATCGTATTTGTCTCTGTATACCTAAATATACGTGTATATTGTTTTGTTTTTACACTGTTGGCATTTTTGTGTGTGTGTGTGTGTATGTGTGTGTCTTTTGTTTCCTGTTTTGTTTTGTTTTCATTTGGCATTATATCATGATGTCCTATATCCTTAATTATGTTCAAAAATATTATTTAATGGCTATCAAGTGTTCCATTATGTAAGAGTAGTTTAAACCTTCTATTGTTGACCATTTAGTTTGTCTATTCACCACTTCAAGCCTCAGCAGAAATGAAAGAGCAAAATTTCACTAATGTTGATTTTGAACATAGAATGTATTCAAATGTATTTTCTACCATATACACCAGAGTTTACTGAATTTGATCATTACATTATATTTCAATAATAAGGTTAAACACCTTATAATACAATTGTTAAACAGTACTCTTCAGATGAAATGAGAAAAATAGGTAGATTTTGTTATTTGCTAATTTAGCTTGCCATTCATATATGTATATTATATATGCACATATGCACACTCACATGACTCTTATAGTTTTCCTCAAAGTAAGTAATATAATCTGTTGTGTACCTGCTATTATTTGTTATAATATTATTTTATTACTTGTTAAAATATTCCCTTATAATAAACCTATTGGTTATTTTCTGGTCTACTGTTAAAAATATGGATCATTGAATTTGAAAAGCAAGAATGCATTTTACCTATTATTTTTGTCTTGTACATTCTGTAGCCTCATTAATTTTATGAAATTATTTGCTTTGAAATATTTACTTGTTGTACAGCATTGACTTTTAGTTATTTTTAGTTAGAGAGGAAGTAGTATTATCCTGTATTTTAGCTTGTCATTTTTTCATCTGTAAGATGTAGCTCATAGTGTTTCATTGGGATGATGTGAAGAGTGAATTCTTTAAAAATGTGTAAAATACCCACCACAATATGACATGTCGTAGGCACAGAAGAAATGACCACTTCATTCTCTTTCCTTTCTATCTGTACCATAAGTTTGACTGTCAACTGGTCTGTAGAAGATTCTATATGGAAAAATGCTCTATCAATTGGAGCCTTTTATTTTTGTTTTTGTTTTTTTTATTTTAATGATGATAATTTAACGAAGGTGATTGATTAAATAGTTATTGAAAGATTAAAGGTGTAAAAGAAAAAATGTGGTAACATAAAGACATAGCTCCACACATTACAAGAGAAAAAAATTATAACTATGTGTGGGGATGGATGTTAACTAGACTTAATGTGGTGATAATTCACAATACATAGAAATATTGAATCATTATGTTGTACACCTGAAACTAATGTAATACTATATGTCAATTATATCTCAATAATTAAAATTGTTCAGCTTTTTAGTTATTGTTATAATAATGGAGTGGCAGCTTCCAAGCTTCTTACAATCTGGACTCAACAGTCTACTCATGTTTTTTGTTTTTAAAGTTTTTTCATCTTTATTGGAGTATAATTGCTTTACAGTGTAATTGGAGCCTTTTAAAAAGTGAAAATATCTGTCAGGGATGTCGCTCCCATCAGGCAAGTTGCTGGACTAGAGTGACTTCTAAGGTTTCCTACATATTCTGTAATTTCAAGGTTCTGAAACAGTGAAAGTAACTGGTAGCCTTCTCTAGGTAGTACAGTCTTGAGTTGAGGATAATTTAGTTTGACAGTTAAATCATAAAACAGATGTTAAAACATTTACAAACCTCAGTGAGCTCTTTTTTAATTGAGTCCAATCATCTTAAGAACTTAAGCTATACTTGTCTTAGATTCTCCTTGAATCATAATAATTTAATTTGTTTATAAAAGTAATGCTAGTTCTGTATCCTTATGAGACAAAGTATTCAGTGAAACTCAAACATGAACTGGTTATTTTTTTCTCATTTTACATCAGGTTTTCAACCAACCCCTCCTCCTTCTCACGGCAACTTTGTTCTTTAAAGAGCAGTTCGGGGTTCCTAAAACCAGATGAGAAATTTATAATCAGTTAATCATTCAAATGTGCAATCGGGTAAGAGGTGTGGTCCCTGACCTCAAGAAGCTAATAGTCTAATAGCGAGATGTGCTGTGTACGGGATGGATGTGTGTACATTTGTGTATATATATGTAATATGTGTTTGTGTGTGTGTTATAACAGTAGCTCAGGAAAGGTAATACCTCAGGTCTCCCTGGGGGATTCAGGAACGCTGTTCAGAGGAGGCTGGGTTTGGGTAGCCGATAGCGGGACCATCCTGACCAGAGAAGTCTTCTGCTTTCCCTCAGTCTTTATGGAAAGAGCTATGCTTGTGGAATTGTCGATGTGGAAAAGAATTACAGGTCGCAACCTGCATTTTTCTTCTCTCTCTCACCCCTTGTTTTTAAAGGGAACCAGTAGGAACCAGAATACTGGCTGACACCTTGCCAAGAGTGTGGACTTGGGCAAATTTTTTTTCTGTTTTCCCCCTTGTGGTACCCAGCTCACCACATTGCCTTATTTGAATGAGTTAATAATGTTAAGCTTTCAGAATGGCATACAGCATGCAGAAAACATTCAATAATGTTATTGTAATGTACTGATGTCACCATTTATCGTCATGATCTTTCGTGAATTACTCATCACTTTCCTGCCGTAATCATATGGAAGAAATGTCTTGATTTGGGCCAGCCTTTCTCTTATTTATGGTTCAGGAGATTCCTCTAGATATCTACGAAACCTTGCAGTCCTTTGGTTATATTGCATAAGTGGGTGTGTACTGAAGCCATGGGGATACCACTTCCAGATGAGGGGATGTGTTTATTTAGTTATAGGAATTGTCAGTTTTCTACAAAATAATTTGTAATGCTTAATTTATATTAGAAAGTTGACCTCACATTTTTTTTAATTATGTAATTATTGTTTTTAAGTCTGGTGATAATATGGAGAAGGATCATTTAAAAGAAACTGCTTTTTATTCTAAGCTATATAATTATCATCTTAAAGGTGACCTTTGCAGTAGCTTCTTTTAAAATATTAATAGATGAAGTTGTAGAATCAGGTTTTTGGGGGGTTGGGTTATCAGACATATGTTGTATTTGCTTGTAAATCTTTAAAGAAATAGGAGACATTGTGTAAATGTTGCTGAATGTATATGTTGCCAAATTTAAGATGTACTAAATATGAACCCTTTCTCCTTAATTTCAAAGGAGCAAAAAGAAATCTGTCATATCAAAGTGAACACGTTTGTTTTTTTAATAGAGAAAGCATGAATTCAACTTTTATAAAGCTATTATAAATGAGTTAGTCCTTTTTCTTCCAAATTTGATAGAGTCCATTTACCTTTTAAAATTTGTTTTACTACAGTATCATATCGTGCATAGTGACAAATATGTCCTTATATCATTTTCTTCCACCTTCTTGCTTTATAATGTCTGTAAATAAATGTTTTCTTATAACATTTAGACATATGCAACGATGACCATATTTTTGAAATGTTAATAGAAACATAATACCTTCTTAGAGACAGATTTTTGGCCGCTGATTCAATTAAACCTTCCATACTCTCACAAAAATGAGATATTTTCTCACTGTATCTGGGATATGGCCCCCGAAAAAAGTATATAACGAATAAAAATCTAATAAAAATACCGAGGCACACACACAAATATCCTGACCTAAAGCAAGTTTACATTATGAAAGTGGTGACATTTTTAACAGATAAAAAATTAGACAGTATACAATTGACCCTGAACGATGTGGGGCTTAGGGGCGCTGACCCTCCACACATAACTGTATCTGTGGGTCCACATCTGGGTATGTGTAGTACCTCGTATTTATTATTTAAGACGATGTGCTTGTAAGTGGACCCGCGCAGTTCACACCCCTGTTGTTCAAGGGTCGGCTATAGTTAGTCTAGGTCAGGCAGCTTTCACCGCACGTGCGATCCCCATCACTCTTTGTAGGCGCTGCCTAGAGTGTGTGCTGAGAAGGCTCCTGGGCTCAGAGAAGATGGGCGCCAGCATCCGTTAGTGACATGCACTGCGGGTGTGGACTGTCATGTTTTCCATCTTTAAATGACTGGGTGGGAAGGGCCGTGGAGAACTGTTGCCCTCTAATCTTCTGATTTGTAACTTGGGATCTTTCCCCAATTCTGTTGGGTAACCTTTCCTGGAAAACCCTGCTTCTGTAGTCACATCATTCCTCAAGGAAGATGCTCTGAACAGGATGCCTGGGGAATGAATGGTCATGGTAATTTAATCCACCTGGAAATAAATGAGTGGCCATCCGTGTGGTCATGAGAATGACGTTAGATTCCTAATATGCTCTTTTCAGACCTAAAAATGTTTACATTTTTCATTAACATGACCATAATTGACTGAATCCTGAGAAACTTTCAGAGAAGTCAGCTTGCCTAAATTTTAAAGAAGGAATTATACTGAAATGAAGAATAGTTCTTTACCCTGATGGATTATCATCTTTAATATATCTCAACAGATGTGAAATAGGAAACTAATGTCTAATATCCCTGAGAGCTGTAAAATATTCACTAGTAATCAAAACATAAAACGTTCCTCTCCTGATTTTCTGTTCCTCTCTACTACCGATCACATTTTGTAAAATATAAACAATTACACCTGGAAGTTCCAGTAGGAAAAGTACAACCATGAAATCAAATGTGTCTTCTCACCTCATATATGTATTGTAGTATTTTGGTGAACATCAAACTTTAAATAAGCTCAGCAGATATTTACATGGAGTGGACCACGTGTGGTGGGCAGTAGAGAAGCAATGATGGATAGAACAGGGTACCTGCCTTGGAGGAGCATTCATTTAAGAGAAGAGGTGCTCCACTTTGGATCATCACTATCTAAAGCCGGTATATGTACATTATTTAGCAGCTATGAGGTGAGTACTTATGCAAACTACTGCCATCATTTCTCCTTTATTTACTACAAGGCTACTATTTTCAAGTCCATGGAAGGCAGTCCATGGTGTGTGTGTTCTAAACAGAAACGGATCCATTAGGAATTGGGATCTGCCTAGCCACCTTTAGCTAGAGAAGACTTTGGCTTAGTGACTTGTGGTTGTGTGGAAATGAAAAGCAGAGTTATTGGGAAGTATATTCACAAATGGAGGACTTTAAAATTGCAAAAATAGCATGAATCATGAATAGTATAAAATCATAATTTCTCCATCATTACCAGTAAACATTTATGGACACTCCCCAGAGTGACTGGTTCCAGATTTTATATCCAAAATGTTCTTTGTTAATTTGCCAATGACTTTTTAAAAATATAGCCTAGTGTGTCTGTGGGTTTAAAAAAATTTTTTTAAACTAATTTTGGTGAATCCATAAGAATTTATAAAAGAGCATAACAATTAAGAACACAGGCTGTGACATGGATGCATCTAGAGACTGTCATACAGAGTGAAGTAAGTCAGAAAGAGAAAAACCAATATCGTATATTAACGCATATATGTGGAACCTACAAAATGGTACAGCTGAACCGGTTTGCAGAGCAGAAATTGAGACACAGAAGTAGAGAAAAAACGTATGGACACCAAGAGGGGGAAAGCAGCGGGGGGGTCAGGGGTGGTGGTGGTGGGATGAATTGGGAGATTGGGATTGACATGTATACACTGATGTGTATAAAATGGATGACTAATAAGAACCTGCTGTATAAAAAAATAAATTAAATTAAAAAAAAAACACAGGCTCTGGAACTGGACAGAGCTGATTTCAAATATTGTTTCTGCCACGTGCGAACTTGGACCAGTCACCTGCCTTTCTAAACCTCAGTTTCCTCATCTCTAAAATGGGGATAATGAAGCTTCTTCCCACTCATAGGGTTCATGAGGATTAATGAGGTAATGCAGGTCACATGCTTAACCAGCTCCTGGTATGTGCTCATAATATTTGTAATAATATTATTAGTGTTATGTCAGCTACAGAAAAACACCTTCTTAATTTGTTTTCTGCTAGTAATGCCTCTTGAGTTATTGTATTACTTGTGAACACATAATACAAATTGACCTTTATTTTTTTTAGAGTGATCATTTTTATCGGCACAAAAAAATGATAAATTCTGTTATCCCACATTTTCTTTTAACACACACACTACCTCCCAACACAAATTTTAAGACACTAAAACACCTTAAGGAGCTTTTCTTAATCAGAGTTTAACAAGTGGGTTTACACTCGAGTATAGAGACCCATTTCAAACTGTTTTGCAGTAGAGAGAAATTTGTTGACAATTTTGTCTGCAGTGAGTTCTCCTCTCTCTCCGTCAGTATTCCCCTAAAGTGTACTTTCTCAAACGGTATTGTTTTCCCTTTAAATTCTCACACTTTAGCCATCATGCTCACTTCTACATTCCTAGAGTTCTTTCCTGCACATTGATTTTGCTAATCCTCTTTTTCCAACTCTATGGAATTGTTAGTAAGAAAGATACTATTTCTCCTATTTGGTGACTCTTTTCCCCACTTGTTCAGCTTAAGGTAGAGACAGCGGAGGAAAAAGCCTTGACTTCAGTGATTCAGAGGTCATTTGTAGCAGCCGTTTAGCAGTGTACTGGTTCTCAATCCTGGCTGTACATTGGAATCTCCTAGGGTTTTAAAAAATCCTGACCATATCCCAGAATAATTAAATCAGAGCTTTGGGGGGCAGGAGTGGGACAGAGACATCTATTTTTAAACCTCTTCAGGGACTTCCCTGGTGGTCCAGTGGTAAAGAATCCGCCTCCTAGTGCAGAGGATGTGGGTTTGATCCCTGGTCGGGGAACTGAGACCCCACATGCTGCAGGGCAACTACTGAGTCCGCCCGCCTCAACTAGAGAGCCCGTGTGCCGCAAACTAAAGAGCCCAAACGCTCTGGAGCCTGTGCGCCACAACTAGAGAGAAAACCCACGCGCCGCAACAAAGAGCCCGCGCGTGGCAACTAAGACCTGACACAGCCAAAAATAAAAAATAAATATTTTTTAAAAATAAAATAAATAAAAAAATAAAGCTCTTCAAGTGATTTTAATGTGCAGTCAAGTGAGTCCTACTCTAGGAGAGGGTTCTGTAAGGCCCGAGTAGATTGGAGTCATTGCAGGAATGAGTGGTGGGGAGGAAACCAGACAGGAAACGTGGACTGCCATGTTGATATATTTTGGTGGGAAAGGGAAAAAGAGGGATGGGCCTGTACCTCAAGGAACTCCAGCAATAAATACAGCATCCATATATCAGGAACAACCCACTAGCACGTGTGTGTTTGCATATATAGCAGTGAGGCTCAGCCACTCCCTTAGGGGGGGGAATCAACCATTTAGGGGTTGGGGATGAACGTGTAGTCTGCAAAACCTTCTAGGTAATTTTAATACACCTGTACTTTCTGCAATCCCCTCCTTTTTCTCCCCATCCTTCTCTCCCTGCCTCCCACATGTGGCTACCTTGTCCTTTTCTTTTTAAATCAAGTGGGAGGGGTCTGAGTATCAGATGCTTGATCTCAGAGCTGACTTCCCTCATGGTGGCCATAGATTTATAACAGTTCCAAGCAAGAGTTCTAGATTCAGCCCAATTAGACCATAGAGGTCATCCTTCCTGAACCAGTGACTGAAGTCAGAGGAACAGAATATGCCCATTTGCTAAGTCAGTGGAGGCCCACCCCTGAGCTGGGGGAAGTGTCAGCTTCCCTCCAAATTCACGGGAGAGTAGAGGAAGAAGAATGGAACCCTAAAGGGAATCTGGATACTATGAGAAGAGGAAAAGATGGGAATGGGTGCTGGTAGATAGCCAGTACTGCCCACTGCATACATAGAAGTCACAGGGGTTCAGTATGATGAATTATTTTACGTATGTACATTATTGATACTTTTTTATGGGGACATTTTGAGTGGCATACAGAAAATACTATAGTGTTAACTAGAACTTTTCACCACTTATCCACACAAATATCTATATTTGTGTGTGTGTGTCTGTGTGTGTATGTGGTTCTTTGCAGTTTTACCCCATATATAGACTTGGATAGACACCACCATCATGATACCCTTTTATATTTACACTCTCCCCCATCTCCAGTTTACTGGCAACCACCAACCTTTTCTCCATCTCTATAGTTTTGTCATTGCAAGAAGGTTTATAAAAAATGGAATATTTTGAGACCTGACTTTTTTTGTTTAGCATCATGCCCTTGAACTCCATCCCTGTTGTTGTATATGTCAATAGTTCATTCCTATTTATTACTGATTAGTTTTTCATGGTAGGTATGACTATACCACAGTTTTTTAACCATTCCTCCATTGAAGGACACTTGAGTTGTTTTCAGTTTTTGCTACTGTGAAAAAGCTGTTGTGAATATTTGTGTACACGTTTTTCGTGTGGTTATAAGTTTTCACTTCTGTGGGATAAAGGCTCAAGAGTGCAATTGCTGGGTCAGATGGTAAGTTTAGTTTCATAAGAAACTGCCAAACTGTCTTCCAGAGTGGCTGTACCATTTTATATTCCCACTACCCGTGTATTCGAGAACTCCACATCCTCACTAGTGTCTGGCGTTATCACTGTCTTTATTTTTCTGTTCAAATAGGTGTGTAGTGATATATCATTGTGGTTGTAATTTTCATTTCCCCAATAGCTAATATGTTGAACATCTTTTAATGTACTTACTTATCTATCTACCTCTTTAACGAAATGTCTGCTGTTCCTGTCTTTTGCCCACTTTCTAATTGGATCGTTTCTTTTTTTACTGTTTTGAGTGTTGCTTACATATCCTGCGACGTAGGACCTCTGTCAGATATTGTGCTTTGCAGATATTTCCTTCTAGCCTGTCCTGTGCCTACATTTACTAAATCTGTAACATTTTTACCATTTTCTAGAGGTTCTGATCTTCACTTGAGGAGATGGCTCCTATCTTTTAACCCAGGGAACTATTTTTTGCATTTCACCATTAAAGAACATTTTGTCAAACTTTCTGGGGTTTTATTACAAAAGAAATAGTGTTTTCCCCCCCTTCTCTGCACTCCTTATTCAAGAAATTCCTCCGCTTCCCTCTGGGGAAGTCTTTCCTCACCCATTTTGTTTATTGTGATAAGGTTATTTTCACCAGTATGGCCAGCACTCATGTGCTTTTTGATCTCGTTACTATGAAGCTAGCTCCTTTCAATATTTATTCAGAATAATACCTTAAACAAAAACACTTTGTAACTTCATAAGGTCCTAGGGGTTTCTTTTGTCTTCTTTGTTTTGTTTTGGCTGTGTGGCCATCTATATTTTATTGTCGCTTTTTGCCATTTAAGTGTCAAAATTGTCATCGGAGACAATCAGCTGAGTCTAAGCTTTGTCAAGGAATTAGGGTGAAGTCATTTTTGCTCAAAATATGCTGCCTCTGTTATCAGTATTGAAGGGCTAACAGCTCTGAAACCCTTGCCTTTCTCCAGCTGGAGAGATGTGAAGATAAGTGAAAACTGGAATTTTTCAGGTGAACCTCTAATTAGTGTGTACCTGCCGTGTGCCAGACATTGCATGCTAGGATGATTTCTATTAAAAAGATTCAAGAAAGGCATTTGTTCTTTCAGCAACTGGAGTTTGATTTCCTTTATCATCTTGCTGATCAATGTCTACCCGCAGTGTGAATGATGGAGGAGGAAAGCTAGAGCCACTGGCTTGCCACTTAGCTAGTTGGTACCAGATTCAGGACAAGGACCCAAGTCTTCTACTCTTTAGAACAGTATTAGTCTAAAGCCCAAAGAAGTTATGATGTTTTGTCATTGGAAAACATTTTCTTCACAACACAAAAAGATAGCTGATTAGAATTTACTTAAACTTTCTAAGAGATTCCAAATAATAGAATTTTTAAACCATCAATTAAAATAAATGCTAAGGAAAAACAAATATACCCTTCTAAACATTGGCTAATTGGATACCCAGAAAACTTTCTAGTTATATTTTGCCTTCATTTTTAGATTATCTCACAATCACCACAAGCTGCTAGTTAGCAAAATTATTATGGGGCTAGCTCAGAATTTGCTATATTGTAATCAGCTTTGGTGACAGAAAATCCAGGGGGGACATGAATGAGGGGGAAAGGTTTCTCTCTACTGCCCCCAGATAAAGTGTATGAAAATCTGTTTCTATCTGCAGTGGATTCCTACTTCTCTCGCCAAAGGAACAGTAGATACTGTGTCTAAAATATGATCTCTGTACACGTTGCTAGGTTACTCAATTTGGAGCCTTTTTCTTTACAATACATAATCATAAAAAGCCACTGAGAGAGATATAGAGATACGAGATAGGGAGAGGAAATCAGTAGTGTGCGTAAATGAGAAATTGATATTATCATTAAGACACTGGATATGGTAATAAATGTGTGACTAGAAAAGACATTTGAATCGTAGCCAAGACGGGGTTCCGTTTAGCCACAAACTCCAGTAAAATATTTTCAATTCTAAAATCTCCTATTTTTATTTTCCTAACTTCCTCAGAAGTGGGCATTTCTGTGTGGATCCTTAAAAAGTTTTCCTACCAAATGAAATGGCAGTTTCCTCCAAATTACACACAAAAAGTGATCTGTTCCTTTTGTGTACTTTGAATGACTGCCCTCATCCCTGTAGTGTTTTGTGTCTCACCCAGATTATCAGCAACTCTAGCATTCATCTCTAATGCTATTTCTGATTTCCTGTAAATGAGCCCTGAGTTTACCTGGAGAATCTTATAACTCTACATGGCTACTCTTGTATGTTCTCTGAAGGCTACATATATGTAAAATATCAGAACCATCTGTCACTGTCTTCCTGCCAGGGCTGGTCTATTGGCCATCTGGTGCCCCCTTCCCTCCCATTGCTCTGTTGTCCCTCTTTGGGTGTGTACTCCCCCACCCCCATGCTGTGGTCCCATGGGCCTTCTCTCCGTCTCTGGGTCACATGAGCTCTTTCCTGCCTCCATGCTTGTTGTGTGACCTGCCAGGGATGCTCCTGGTCCCTCATGGTTTTCAGATGCTGCCTCCTTAGGGAACCCCTCCCTGACCACATAAAACTTACTGTCTATCACAGACCTCTGCCTGCTGCCTTTCTAACACTTCCTCATACCTGTTTCTCCCACTAGAATATAAAACTCTCTGGAGGCAGGGACACACTGGGCTCTGAAATATTTGATTGATGAATGATGGAATACATGAATTTTTAAAATTTTTGTTAGAGTATAGTTGATTTACGATGTTGTATTAGTTTCAGGCATACAGCAAAGTGAATCAGTTATACATGTACATACAGCCACTCTTTAGATTCTTTTCCCATATAGACCATTACAGAGTATTGAGTTCCCTGTGCCATACGGTAGGTCCTTATTAGTTATCTTTTTTGTATATAGTAGTGTGTATGTGTCAATCCCAATCTCCCAGTTTATCCCCCCCCTTCCCCCTAGTAGCCATAAGTTTATTTTCTACATCTGTAACTCTATTTCTGTTTTGTAGATAAGTTCATTTGTAGCCGTTTTTTAGATTCCACATATAAGCGATATCATATGATATTTGTTTTTCTCTGTTTGACTTACTTCACTCAGTATGACAATCTCTAGGTCCCAAAGGCTTCTTGGAAATGGGTTCTTGAGCTGAATTTGAAAAGTGATCTTTGCAAATAAGATCATCTATACCATTTTTCTAGATTCCACATATATATGTTAATATACGATATTTGTTTTTCTCTTTCTGACTTACTTCACCCTGTATGACACTCTCTAGGTCCATCCACGTCTCTACAACTGACCCAATTTTGTTCCTTTTTATGGCTGAGTAATATTGCATTGTATATCTGTACCGTATCTTCTTTATCCATTCCTCTGTTGATGGACATTTAGGTTGCTTCCATGTCCTGGCTATTGTAAATAGTGCTGCTATGAACATTGCGGTGCATGTCTTTTTGAATTATGGTTTTCTCTGGGTATATGTACAGTAGAAACTAACACTACATTGTAAAGCAACTATACTCCAATAAAAATTAATTTAAAAAAAAAGTGATCTATGTGAAGATAGCAGGGGATAGAAAAATCAGAGCGTTTTTGACAAGAGAGGTTTGTGTGAAGGTGCTGTTATAAAATAGTAAGTTTTGGGACTTCCCTACTGTCCAGTGGCTAGGACTCTGCACTTCCACTGCAGGGGGCATGAGTTCCATCCCTGGGCCGGGAACTAAGATCCCACATCCTGCATGCTGCCCAGCGCAGCCAAAAGGAGAAAAAAAAAAATAGTAAGTTTTGGAATGGAGGTGGGCCTGTGTGTGTCTGTACTGGGCTGGGAGGGACATGGGATAAAGTATAAGCTCTGGAGAGCCAGGAAAAGCTTCTAACCAGGGGAGGGACCTTATCACAATGGCAGCAGTGTGGGGTCTGGTACATGAGTAAGAGTGTTCAGTTTTAATTGCCAAGGAGTTTAAACCTCTGCACCCCACTTCCTGTCTTGTTGATTTTTTTTGCCTCATCAGTGACTAAGCTCCTTGACACCCCAGAGTGAAACAGAATAGAAGTAAAAACTGGAATGGTATTTACAGATGCCTACTCTGTGTCAGGCATTGTACCTCTAATACCGTAGGCTGTGAAAACCAGTGTACAGGATACTTTTCAGTGGTGGTTTTCCCAACGTAAAATGAGGCACATCTTAAAGATTTAGCTATTGGTGCCTGAGCCAGTGAAGACAACTCCTTACCTCCTTAAATAGGAGGGAGATGTATGTAACTTAATAAATGTAATCAATATATGCATTACCTTGCACAGTAATAATTACGTATCTGGAGACAACCACAGATGAGAAATAGAGCTATTGAAATATGTGCTTCTTTTAAGAAACTTCAAGAGCTGCATGGAAGCCTCTGTTGTATTCTTGCTGTCAGTTTTGCTTTCGACATGTCATTTGCTCTCTGGAAACCTGACTTTCTTCTGCCTGGACCTCCACACTATAACGTGTTCCAGCTGTAACATCCTTAGATTACTTATGCCACAGATTTTACTGTGTTTTGAAACTGAACTGGAGTACAATGGCTGATTTTACTATTTTTTGCATTTATTTACAAAGCTGCATTCTAGGGAAATAATTCAGTCAGCAAAGATATTTGTTTTGCATGAAAAGTGGTCATTTCAGTCTTGAAACTAGTTCATGTTGTTTTCACCACAGAAAAGGAAACCGGTTTTTTTGTTTGTTTGTTTGTTTTTCAGAATAGTAGGGTTCAGAGCTGTTGCTTCTTGATAGGGGAAGGGCAGTTGCCATAGCAACCTAACAGCCTCTGGAGGGAATGTGGTCATGGCCTTAAGCATCCGGCAACCCACCCAGTTTGGAGAGCCCCTCTGAAAAGAATTTCCTTTCATGGAAATCGAATTACTGAAATAAAAAGAGTTGAATTTCTGTAGCTCAGATGTGTCCGTAGGTTCGTGTTGCACACTTAATGTAATGAAAAGCAAAGCATTTATTAGTTGTGTACGTACACAGATGAGACCTAGAAGGACACATCAAACGGTACACTGCTTGTGACTATGGATGACTTTGTTTTTTGCTTCTTTTGTTTTGCACATGTAAACTTTTAAGAAATAAATGTTATTTTACAAACCTTAAGAAAAAAGCATTTATAATAAACACAGTATATGGGATTTTCTTCCGGAATGAGGTTCAATCTATTGCATGTTCGTTATTCCCTAAATAGGCTCTCAAACACCCAAAGCCATCTTTACTCTTTTTTCACGTGAGCTACAGAGCTTGAAAGCCATTTCAACAAGATGCTGGTGGAAAGTTTGTATCAGTACTTGGGGCGTTCAGTGAGTGTTCTTAGGCGGAGGAGACTCATGGCGTGTAGAAATCTGCTCAAACTGTGCTGAGTGAAACAAGTGACTTCACACCCTCATCTAATCCTCACATAACAGTAACAGAAACCGGCACTCGGTGGGTCTGCCTCCAGAATTGCTCGCAGGGCAGATGGATGTGTGAACACTATATTTACAGACCAAAACCCCACTACATTTGCTCTGCGGCTGTGTTTAATGGTTATCAGTTTGGCACGCGGCATGATTGTTTTGGAGAGAGAATAGACGCTTCAGATTTCCTTCTGGCAATTCTGGAGTCACTGAAATACCTACTGCCGAAGTGAATCATATGACCTTAATTAGATTTGCTACATCATTAGCATTTGAGGAAACCTAAGGAAAATCCTCGTGGGTTGGTGATTGGTTAGGTCAAATAGAAGCACGCTTATTGAGGGGGCTGGAAATTGAAAAAGATGAAATTCTAATGCCTCGTAACCCAGATATATTCTCTACATAAATCATTTTTTAATCCAGCTGTCAAAGTGATACTTTCCCAGGGATGACTGAAATGCTTGTCTCAGACCACTGGGACCTCTCTGCTTCCAGGCACAGGGATGGACTCCTCTGTACACGGCCAAGTCCACTTGATGGCATGTGTGTGTGGACAGAGAGCTTTACACCTATAGTGAGAGCTCACGGCTATTTAACAGACACCCCAGGGCTAGCTGGGCAGGCTGTGCCAGTAACCACTAACTGAAGTTGGCAGACCTCATACCACACTTAAATTTACATTTTAACTTTAAGGTGAACTTCATTGCAATATATTGTCTGTTGTTTTCATTGCAGGAAAAGAACTTAATTTTCTTCCCAAAAGACAGTGCTTTAAATGCTCCAGAAATTTTCTTCTGTACTTTGGATTCTGCAAGGTGACTTAATCGTGGAGAAGAGCCATAAAATATTTACTGTGAGGAGAGGATTGCATTTTGTATTCCAATTTAAGTTAAGGCTAGGATACAACCTGTAACCTATGTTTATTGAAACGATTTTTCTAATCTATCAAAAAGCCGTCACATTCTTTATCAAATGACTTAGCCACCTAAGTTCATCTAGATGCTATCAGCGATAGGGAAATAAATGAAAGCAAGCAAATTTAAATTCCTGGTGAAGCAGTTGAATGATTTTTTTTTTTTTAACTTTTAGAAGAAGAAACTTTAAATGTACAGCCTAGCATAGATTGAACATACAGTTTTTCCTGAAAATTCAGGATCAGCTTCAGAACCCCAAAGTGGCAGGTCGTGCTCTGCACTCAAGCAAGTTGCTGGTAATTAACTAGAAACAAGTTCCAGTCTTGTCCCCTACACCTTCCCCTCAGTGTCTCCCCAGTGAGTACATAAAAGATGCAAAACATATCCGTCCGAGCTTAACCTCCTGTAACTCTAATTAAACAGACCCATCTATTCCTCCCCGCCCCCTCCAAGGCACTAAACTGCTAAGCTTTTTATTAAAATTGAAAAAAAAAAAAATCTTGATTGGAATTGACATAAACGAGCAGACAATTTCACCAGTTTCTCTTTCCCAGGTGTAATGGTAGCCCTGGATACAAATTTTACCTTGTATCCAAGCAAGACTCTTTTGCCCACTTTTAAAGTCTTGCAGCGCCCTCAAGGGTAACCAGGCCAGCTGGTTCAAATACCGCCAGGGCTGCATGTACCTGTGTGACCTCGGTCACCTCATTTAACCTTCATCAGCCTGGGTGCCTCACTTGCTGCCACCACCTAGGCTAGTTGAAAGGATTAAGTGAGATGATATACATAATTATACTTGTTTATTATTAAAGAAGAACATCTCTTGATTACTATTTAGTGAATCTCTGGCTTTTCTGTTCTCTGTCTACATGTACATACTCCTTTTCCTGAACCTATAGGCATAAGGACAAACACATTTTTTTTCCTGTAGCTTCCGCGTTGTTTCTTAGGATATTCATCACACGTTGCTTAAAGACAAAATTACTTTTCTGTGTCCATGTGTGCTTGTGCACATCGTTATCTGTGATATATGACAAATAGCGAATCTCATGTGATCTCTTTGGGGGATCAGTGCTATGTGTCTTAGCCTGGTGCCTAATTGAGGGACCTGATTAAATTTTTATATAGTGCAGCTCCAAGTAAGGAGATAAAAAATAGTAAGTAAATGCTCTGGTCCATTCAAATAAAATATGTGAACATCACCTATTTATAGGAACTATATAAATGTAGTTCATCAAAATGTACTGATGAACAGTATCTCTGGGCATTTCTAATATTAAATTTTTGCACTTAACTATAAAAGTAACCAGAACCAGGTCTCAGTTACTAACTACTTCTTCATTAGTGTATCTATGGTTTAATCAGGCTTATTAGAAATTTGTCCACTCTGAGCATACAATACAGACTTTGTGAGAATATGTGCAGAATTGGGTTCCTCTCATCGGCCTACAATTTATACAAAGTTGGAAGTAGAAAAGGGGATGTGCATTATCCCCCTAATTCTCAAATATCTCTGGATTCTTGAAATTTCAACATGAAAATGTGTGTATGCAAACGTATAGACATTCAACCTGAAAAGCTTCTTTGCAAGAAATATTAACCAACTGTAAAGGTAGAAACATACATATGTAAATACAGTAAAGAAGAAAATATATTTTGGATTCTGTATTACATTTTTATTGGATGCAGACCATAATTACAATGGCTAGATTTGTTTTAAGGAATAGGTTAAACTCATCATATTAGCAAAAGTTATCTGCAAATAAATAATGAGAGCTCTTATAGGCCTTTTCTTTACTCACGTCAGAGATTCCTGCCAGAAGCTTGTTTGCTTTGTTAATTTGTTCAATTATTAACCTTTGAGAATGCTACTACTACTGGGATCTACTTAACAAGTTTGGGAATAAACCTCCCTAATAATTGATGGTAGCCTAAAACATTTATTTCTGTGCTTTTCTTATTAATATTGCAGTGATCTGGTGAACAGAATTAAACTGCTGAAAAATAACTTGGTCTGATTTATTCATTCAGCAAAACCAAGCTTAAAGGCTGTGTTGCTATGACACCCAAGATTAACTTAAAAAAAAAAAAGTATGCTTAATTTCAGTAAAAACATTGACACATCTCTTTTGGCATTATGTAGGTAAAATAAAGTTGATTTTTCCCTTTTCCTTGATATTTTTTACATTTAGAAAGTTGTTTTAGCATTCTTTTAAACATAAACTAGAAATTTAACACATTTAAAGAGAAGAGAAAACAGTGAAGAAAAACCCATTATACTGTAACAAAAGAGTATCATTTGTAAAATAGCAAATATTTTAGCCCTCTTTTTTTTTTTTCTTTTTATCCAGCTTCTTAAACTTTTTAGAAAGATGGTGCCAGATGGGGGAAATCACTCTATTCCAGTAGTTTCATTTTATAATTAGTCTTGAAACTTAAAAAATAGGTTGCAAAATCGGGACAGTGACAAATCCTACTAGAAGTTTTCTGAGTGCAGGTTCAATCCCCCAGACTCTAAAAGAATATATTTTCTATGCCATGAAACAAAGGAATCATCAGGTCCCTTTAGCCAGGATTGATTTCTGCCTTCCGAGCACCATTTGGTGTTGAGAGAATACTACTATACAAAGAATTTTGTTGCAGAACAAGCAGAAAAATCAAATGCTTTGTAGGATCATCAAAAGTTGTTTTACAGGAGCATTTAAAATTTCCTAGTGCCAAGCAAAGCAAAAATCCTACCTTACAGAGAGCGATTTGTTCATGAGACGACCCACTGCTGCTAGACGCTTATGTTTATCATTATGCATTCACATTCTAGGGAAATTCCACTTTCAAACTTTGCTGCCGTGTGGATGCTTTCTTCTATAGAAAGAATTTTGAGCTATAAAATTTGACCAGCTTCGGCATCTGTGGAAATTTGAGAGCGTTGCCTTTTTTTTTTTCCTCTCTATTGAATGTAAAGTGTTTTAACAAAAGCACTGTAGCCACAGTACATATTAAATGTCCAAATTTGCACATAGTGTATCTCAAAAGAATTTAGACTTTTAACTTTTTAAACCTCAGAATATCTTTGGAGACTGATAGCAGCAAATCAACAGGGTGTGTTATAGGAAGATCTAATGAAGAAATGATTTTTTTTTTAGCTTTCAGTTGAAAATGGTGAGGCTGCTTCAGGTCATAGCCCAAGACTGTATCTGGGGGAAAGTTTGAAAACAGAACCAAACCAAAGTGGTTTGGATGGGGTGCTAGTTTTAACTTTGTGAGTGCTAATTTAGTGTTTATGAAAAATTAAAATGAGTTAATATTCGTAAAATATTTAGTACAGTCCCTGGGCCAAAATGAGCACTATGTACTTTTTTAAAAAGTGACTTCTGATAAGATTATAAATTATAGAAAGAAGTTGTCACTTGCTTTCACTTATTTCTGATTTTAAAATAGTGAAATTTATTTATAAAATAAATTATTGACTTCAGTGTTAAATTTTGATTTTAAAATTTGTTCTACCTCAGTTTCTACAGTAATGTAGAATTAATGCATAGAGATTCATAGATAATTTTATATTAAGATTTTGTATATTCTGACACAGCTGTTGAATTTGAACCATGAATCATTTCTATGTATATTTTAATATCTTTCTCCAACTTTGTGTTAGGTAGCTAGACTGTATCCAGGGAAACCCATTTAGATCAGAAATAATATTTCTGTCTAACTTCAGAAAAGAGGCTTCCATTTTAAAAATGGAGTTTGAATTTAAATGACTATCCTAACTGAGAATTCAGTTCCATTCTTTAACTAGCTGAAAGAAATCTTGGAAAACAAAAATTGTACCAAATTGCCAGTAATTTGCATTAAAGAGGAAGAATTGAGCTTTTTTTTTTTTTAAATCAACAGACATTGAAGATATTCTAGTGAAGTTAAGTAATAGAGATCTTAGCTTTTAATTTAGTCAAGATTATGATTATAAATGAAAGCTTTGCTGAAATAATTGGGATTGACTATAATGTTTTAGGTGCTATACAAATCTGGATGAAATTATATTATTCATATACTGTCTTATTTAGTTATATTGGTTCAACTGTGACTTAAAAGTGAGAGACCTCATATCAACAAGTGTTTGCATCTCATGTGCATGGTGTTAGAAAAATAAAATAAACATAGCTGTAATGATGGGGGAAGCATCCTGTTAGTTTGGAGGTAGATTAGGGACTCTACTGTCTGAAGAATAAATTTCATAGGTCTGTCCTATATACAAAATTGGTACAGACGTAAAATGTATATTTTAAGCTCTGTTTTAAAAACACGATACATTCTGTTTAAACCATTAGCTTAAATGAAACATTTTATTTTACATTAGTAAAGTTGTATTTATTTAATTCAGCAATGAAATTAATTTGGAGTTGCTGGCACAGTGCCTTCACAGGTTTCTGTGACTCATTTGTCATTCAGGACACCAGCATCATTTTTTCCTCATCTGCTGAAACATGTTTTGGCCGTGGGCAAGTGTTCATGGTAGATTTAAAACAAATATTCTCTGATAATATTTGGAAACTGGGTGATGTCTAACCGTACGTAAATAACTAGGACTAATCAACTTAAAATCAAAATGTAAGTCTCTAAGTTCATGGACTTTAAAGCTATCAAACATGCATCATTTTGGTCTATTAATTTAGTTTTTCTCATAATATTTTGGTTTAACTCTTGCTCTACTCATTTTGATCCCTAGACAAAGAATTGCATTTAGAAGCAAAACCTGTTGTTTCTTGTTAAATAATAACTAACAAGGACTAAATGGTATTGGAATTTAGGTTTAAAACTTCACAAATCACTTAAAGCTATTTCTTAATGTTTTTCCTGGAGAAGAAATGATAACTCTATGATCTATGTGTCTTGTTCAGTGCTTGTAACGTTCATAGTTTAATTTAACCTCACTCCCAACGCCCTCTTAGAAACAAAATGTATTCTCCTAGTTTAAATGCATTATGGTGGCGTCATAATTATTATGTGATATAACCCGGACCTTTTTGTTTGCAAAGTAATTTAAAAATCAGTTTTCTGAGTTATTACTTTGAAATTAAGTTGTGGACTGATGGTTCTCATTATTCCAAGAAGGAACATAAAATCTGGATTTATCAGATAATCCTATAGGCAATGTATTTTGACTTTGATGTGTTTCTCATTGCAGTGACCTGCATTTCTGACTTTCCATTAAATGTTTAGGAAAATTAGTTGAATAGTTTTTCAGGAAAGTGAAAGGGATTCATCATCCCGTATCAACTATAAGAAAGTAGGAACATATATGAAAGACCTAAATTTTCTTATCTCACTTTAAACTTCACAATTTTCCAACTCGAGACGCTGTGTAGTCTTATGCAATGGGCTGTATCCAACTTTCTGTCATTAGAAGGACTGAAAAATAATTATTCCAAAATTGTTCTTAGAAAGAAATCTGAGTCTGAAATTGCCTTGAATTAAAAAACAAAAAACAAACGACTGCTTTAAAAATAAATCAAATGATATTTTATGGGCTTTATTCTTGACTTTTTTGAAGTGTGTGTGCCTCGATTATATGCAGTTATCTGTTGGGCTCTTTTACTTGGAACCTTCCTGTAACTGACTGACAGGCTACTTTTCTATAGTAGCAATGCTTGGAAATTAAGTTCTTTCCCGGGGAATGGGGGGGTGGGGGTGGGGTGGATTTTTTAACCATTTCTGGAGCTTCTGACTTCCTGATCTGGCCACACTTATTAACCTGTCGTTCTAGGCCCAGGAACTGGCAGTAAGTGTGTAGGCTCCCTGCTCCTCAGCAGGGGGCAGCACCAGATCCTGCCTTTCACTGGATGCAGCTGCCTCCTTCAGGAACTACAGTGGTCCCCACCTTCCTTCCTCATACAGCACTTACACTTGTTTTGGTATTTTCTTGCATTTTTTAAGGCTCAGTAAGTGTCCAATAAATGGTAGCTGTCAGGCACTGTGTTACAATGGATATTACTTCTCAGTGTTGACTGTTCTGTATACCAGAATCTTGTCTTCAATGATGATTTGGGCTATCATTTCAGATACCTTGTGTTTATTAGAACTTGAAAAATCTTAAGAGGAAAACAAAGACCTAGCAATTATTAGGTCAATTAGACTTCAAAAACAAACAAACAAACAAACTCATAGAAAACGAGATCAGATTTGTGGTTACCAGAGACAGGGGTTGTGGGGGAGGGGGAATTGGATGAAGGTGGTCAAAATATACAAACTTCCAGTTATAAAATAAATAGTACTAGGGATTCACTGTACAACATGATAAATATAATTAACACTGCTATTTGTTATATATGAAAGTTCCCTTCACAAGGAAAATTTTTTTTTCTATTTTGTTAATTTTGTATCTATATGAGATGATAGATGTTCACTGAACTTATGGTGATCATCATTTCATGATGGATGTGAGTCAGATCCTTATGCTGTACACCTTAAACTCATACAGTGCTGTATGTCAATTACATCTCAGTAAAACTGGAAGAAAAAAAACCCCTGCAATTATTGAGCACTATGGTATGTCAGGCATGAAAGCAGGTACTTCTCATAGGCTGCTGCCCAAGCTAGAGATGCAAAAAGGCAAGGTAACAACAGAGTCACAAAACAATAGAATATCACAAGGACAGATGGGTTAGAAGTGGATTTATTTAGAGAGAAACACGCTCTACAGACAGAGTGTGGACCATCTCAGAAGGTGAGAAAAGGCACAAGGACAGAATTTGTAATACTTCTCTTTTGCCGTTGACTAAACAGAGCCTTGGAGAGGTTAAATCCTAGTAGAACAAAGATTCCTTTCAGAGAGAATTCCAAAATCCATGCTGTATCAATTATATTATACAGCCTTGCCATAAAAACAAGAAAAAGATTTGTTGAGAGTAATGATAGCCCCACTGCGGAATGCTGGAGGCTGATTTCAGTGATGTGACTCCTGTGACGTGGTGACAGGAGAATTTATGGCTGATGTCCTTAAAACTTTCATGGGGAAATGAGGCTAAGTGTTGAGACGTCTTGAGCGATCCCTTGAAAGCCCTAACTTCCATGCATTTACGTACACATGTAATAACATATAACCTGTATTACATTCACCAAAACATACGGATAAATGCAATACTTAATTTTTTGTGTGATGAGGACTGTTAAGATCTACTCTCTTAGCAGCTTGCAAATTTGCAATACAGTGTTATTAACTTCAGTTGATATTAAGTACACTTAATTTTTAAAGCCTATCAGTAATATTTTGTCTTAATCATAGATCCTATTTTATTAATTTTTATTTATTTTTATTTTCATCTGCTAGAAGATTTACAGGATCTCTGTCGTCTGCAATTTCTCCAAGATACTTAAAAATTTATTTTGTTTTGTTACAGAAAATCGGCAAATAGAGAATTTTTCTTTTGCCCGGGTCTATGATTTTTATGATTTGAAATTGTTATTTCACATTGTTTGCTTCCTTTTCTGGTTATAACGTGCATAGCAACCCAGATGGCTAATACATAATCAATTTGAGTTATGCTTCTTTAAATTATTTAGGATAGCCTAGGAGTTTCCTGATACCCAGGACCATCTGTTTATTGCTCTATGTGTTACCTTCACGCTTAAGTGTGTGCTTTCAGCTTTTTCACGTCTTAACGTCTACCTTCCTTATATGCATGGGAAAGGCTTCTTAGACCGAATTTAACCCTTTTGAGGCTCTGTTGTAAAACCTTAATCCCAGCTTGCCTTCCATTTTATTTTTATTTTTTCTTGTTATTGCTGTTCTCAGTAGTTGTGCTTCAAAATTTGCAGAATGAATGTAGTCAGGTTTGAGTCTTAACTTGGCTCTGTACGTAGCTTGTCAACCTTGGGCAAGTTCCTTCACCTTGGTTTCTTCATCTGTGAAATGGAATATAATACCTACCTCATAGATTTGTTAAAATGTTTAAATGAGATAAAATACAACTCATTTAGCACCACACCTGCTACATCATAAGTACGGGTTACTATTATTATTATTAACATATTTTGGAAAGAAAATTCTCATACTTACAAAAAGACGTATTCAGAAGTAAATTCAAATACCCTATATTAGAGTTTCACGCAAGGGTCTTTTGGAAGGAATATCTGTTTTTCTCAAAGCATCTGATTATTTATACCACAAGCACAGTATATGTAGGTGTTACTACCTGATTGATTTAGGGTTTACTTTCAGTTCTTCTCATTGGATCCAAGGTGAAACTTTGGACCATGAATAGCTGGAAGGAAGTTTCTCCTGGCACCTGGCTGGGTTCTCTTCTGTTGCCCCTGGTTACATGTTCCACTGTGATTTGCTTTGTAACCTCACCGTCCCATCTGTCATTGTTCCGTGTGGATTGAGCCAGTCCACATACAAGCTCCCCAGGAAGAGAGACCAGAAACTGGTACTTCTCATCTTAGCCCCTGTGCTGGAGACTACCTGCAATCCTCATGACAACCCTGTGGGTTAGGTAACTATTTATTCCGAATTTTATGCAGATTAATATTTCTGAATCAAAAATCGTCACAGTTTAAAAAATATAAGTGTACTTATGTGACCAATGGAAAAGAAGAATATGATGAATCTGGATTGTTTTGAAAATTCAGGGCATATGGTTGCTATAGTTATGGTGTCAAAATGTGGTATATAAGGAAGAGAGATACTTTGTGCAGGATTAATCTGGTACATTGATCTATAAATCTGCCAATGAGTTTCAAATATTCCTTTTTCTGTGTGTGTGTGTGTGTGTGTGTGTATGTACAGCTTCTATATGAAAAAAACTGAGCTTGAACAAGGACGCCAGTTTTAATGGTTGCCCAAAGAAACATGTAGTCACACATAAATCATTCATATGTGAACCAGTTCAGTGGGAAGTAACTCTGTACAGCTGCTTGACCCAAACATCTTATTTCCAGTTGCTTTAAAAGAAGTTTTAACACAAGTCCGTGGAAAGAATAACTTGGCTCTTTAATATACTTTAGATAGCAAAGCGCTAAAATTTCATACTGTTTCCATAGGTTAGGGTATATCCTTATAAAACTGAATCATATATTCTTGAATTATCTTCCATGATTTTTATAATTACTTTTTATATATTTATATATAGTAATTTATAATAATTTAATTCCATATACCTTACAGTAATTGTTTCCAAATTAAGAAAAGGCTATATATAAAATCACAAATTTGTGTTAACACAAAATAGGAACTTTTATCCACATAAGATGATTCTTCTTTTTACTCTTTACTTTTATATCAGTGCCAATTAATTACAAAAGTAATACTGTGTCATAAAAGCTCCAACAATACATATAAGGTACAAGTAGAGTCCTTTGTCACTTTCTTGTCACTCCCAGCCTCCAAGGGTGGCCTCTGTTGACAGTTCAAGTGTGACCTCACAGACCTTTTTCTACGCTCCTGCAAACATGTAGGTGTATTCCTGTAGAGTGATTCTCACATTCTTGAGAAATTAGAAGCATTGCTGTTTAAAAATAAATTTTAGTCTGGTGATGTTGGTCATTCTGCTAAAAGGAGTGATTTTCACAAACACTGAAACATCATTTTGTCACAGGCCAGCTTTCCAGGGAACTAGTTTGAAAGAATAATATTTTATAACAGGTGTAAAATCAAAGGTATTTAAGGGAAATATTTTCCCCTGGCTTTTCTGCATTTTGCAGTGCCCGTGGAGAGCTTGTGTATGAAGAATGCAGTATTCAGGGGAGGTGGAAAAACAGCTCGTGTCAACTAAAGTAATAAACTGAGTTAATCCCAAATTGACAATTTAAATCCCTTTAAAATAACTTGTTTCAATCAAGAAACAATCTACCCAATCTGTCATCTCTTTTGAGCTTATTAGTAGTGGAATTTCTTAGGTGACTCTTTAAACCTTATGTCTGCAAGGTTCTCAGGTTATTGATGAAGACTTCCTGTTGCTGGGAAAACCAGCACTATTCGGTGTTTGATACTGTAAGTCGCAGTAGTTCTTTTGGGGGCAGGGAGAGTGTGTAAATGGCCAGCTGCTTCCCTTTGGAGGTGACTGTTCTGTTCCCAGGCCCTTTCTGCCCTGATACACTTGTCACTGGGAGAAATATATACAGAAGATAGGGACTGAGCATCAGCATTCCTTTAAAAATTTCTGCTCAAATGAAATGTAAAAATACAGTTAGTAAAATATGTAAGAACATGTGGACCTTTCCAAAGCGTTTGTGACACAAAGCAATGGAGAAAGTGGATGTGTAAACTCAAAGATGTGATTTCAGGTAATAGCTGTGAATGGTAATATCATTTTCCTAAGAATAGTTTAATCACATATCTCTTTTTAGATTTCTTTTAACTCTCTAAAAATTCTATTTTCAAATTTGAATTTGTCACTTGAATAACATTTTTTTTTTTTCCTGAAGATAACTTTCTACAGGGTCTCCTGTGGTCAGGATCTTACTTTTTTTTAAATTAATTAATTAATTTTTTATTGAAGTACAGTTGATTTACTACATAGTGTTAGTTTCAGGTTACAGCAAAGTGATTCAGTTTCACATATGTATATATTCTTAGGGATCTTACATTTTTTTGAACCAGATTTCTAGCCTCCTGGAGTTCATAGTCTCTCAGGGAAGATAGGTAATTGGGCAAAAACAGTGGATTGTGCTGAGTTCAGTGCTGTGGGAGTTCAGGGCAGAAGCCTCTCCCTCATCAGTGGTGCAGAGTTGGGGAGGTGCTGTCAAGGAAGGCTTCCTGGTGGAGGTGACCCCCAAGGTGATAGCTGAGAGATGTTCGCACATCAGTTGGGCAAAGAGCGGTAGTGGGCTTGGGGTGTGAGTAGCCAGGGGACTGTCAGTGTCTGCAAAACCTGGCTGTGAGAGAGACCTGAACATAGGCAAGTAACTGGTAGTTCAGTCTGGTTGCATAGAGTAATTATAAATATTTATTGTGAAAGTAATACATGTTTGTCCTATATAAAATTTGAAAAATTCAAGAAACAAGAGAAAACATATACTGTCACTAATTTCAAGCTGCAGAGTTTACTGTGAACATTTGTCATGATTTTGTCATACCTTACATTTATATTTGTAGAACAGCCTGTTTGGTATAATTCCACTTTGTCTTAAGCAACGGATATGTATATAGGCATAAAATGCATATGCATATATGAAAACATATCTTAAGTAAAACTCGGATCAGGCCAAACATGCTATTTGTTACCTGCTTTTTTCACATTATAATATTATTATAATGTGAAAAAATTATAATGCCCTTGGATGCCATTGTATTTGAAAGTGAAATGTTTCATTTCTGTGAATAAAATATTTTTGAAGTTAACCATCTGGATTCTTCTCTGCAGGAAGAATGTTTCCTGAACCTGGAGGCTCCTATATCAAGGGTATGTGGATACGACACGCCGTTCCCTCACATTTTTGAGCCGTTCTACATCCCAGACAAATGGAAGTGCTATGATGCCCTTCGGAAAATGATCAACTATTGACCACAGGTAAGTCTGCCCTGCGTTTTGAGAAAGCTAGTGAGTGTTCCTCATATTAACGTCCTGTTGATCAAGGAACAACCGTCATCAGTGCGTTGTCTTTTCATAAATGGCAACTTCCAGAACAAAGTGTGGATTTCAGAAAAAAAAATGTGAATTTATAGTAGTATGTTTAAATTTAATAGAAATACATCAAGCATATGCATTATCTGATTTCTATAAAACAGATACATGCACATGTTAACATTGAATAATCACTAGATGAAGATGCCGTCTGCCATGATTGCAAATATACCTTACCCCGTTGTTCCAATTTTATCCTCATTTCTGTATATTTTTATCGGCAATTTAAACTGTCATGAATAGGGTTAATTTCTGTTATTTAAAGATGGCCCTTCAGGCACCGTTAAATTGGACTCCAGTGATTTAAACTATATGATGATCCATAGCATTCTGAAATTTGCCTTCATGTTATCTTGAAAGATACGTTTGTTGAACAGGAAACCTATTTATTATGTATAAGGGAAATTGTTACTTAAAAAAAAAAAAAAAAAATCCAGCACCGCTACCATTCCCAGAACCTTTCTTGGCAAGTGAATGTTTTAAAATTATGGCTAATGAGTGACATTTATTCATTGTGATTTTCTAGGTCATGCTTTTCTGTCCCTCTAGCAGTGTTATTCTAGCAAAAATGAATACCATTTAAAGACTGTTAAGTTAGTTTTCAGGTCTTTAATATAGAAGATGCTATCACCAATACACTGATTTATTTTACCTTTGGCATTTTTGAAATGGTTCAAAATGCGTAGATGGGGATTAAGTGCTTTACATTTTAATATCTAGGTTGTCCAAATAATAATAATACATTTTGAAGAACCATGATCTTTGAAAGGAAAGGGAAGAATAGGCTTTATATAATAACATAGCCTGTACTTTTTAAAGATTAGGAAATACTATGATTCTTGAATTCTGTGTATGGGTAGTAAAGCCAGCTCACCTCAAACCAAAGAGAGAGATACCTTTACATTTGGGCATGTAGAGAAAATAATGCCCTCCATCTACCACTATGATCCCCACCTTTTTGTAGTTCTATTCTATCCTCTATTCTGAGGATATTGTCATAGGCATTAGTAGGGCCATTAGTCTACATGCCCCAGTATTCTGTCAGACATGCAGAGGTAGACACTGTATTTCTGATGTCCTCTTAATGTCTGTGAGAACAGCTGGCTTCTACAGTCTCACTTAAGCCTGGTTAGAGGACTTCCTCACTTTTATGTCCATCTTGTTCCTTGCATGGACCATCCATAATGGAAAGTCAAGGTTAATACTGTGTGGCCATGTCCTTGTTGCTATTTTTAAAGTAATCTTTAGGTGCTGGTTTTAAATTTGGATATGTATTTCTTTTTAAACCTAAAAAAAAATATATTTAGACCTCCCATGAAAATACGATAAAAGAAGAGTAGCTCTTCTATGCTAAAAGTTACATATGGCATTAAAGAAAGTAGTCATGCAGTTGAGAAAATCTGTATTTAATTCACGGTGCCCAGGGTGTCTATAATCGTTATTGACTTCTTTTACAGAAAAACCGGAAGATTAGGACTAGATACGGAAATATTTTTCTGAATTTTTTTATATTTCCTCTTCTTGAAAATAGAGTTTTTATGAAATGAACCGACTTGGATATTGGCTGAAAAATGATGAATTAATTATTGTATTCACACATATGAATTGATCATTTCCATTAAGAGTTACTTCAGATTAATTTTTAAAAATATTCTGCATGGTAGGCTTATAAATTCCATTTAATTATATCTGTAAATATTGGATGTGGGATACTATTCAATAAAGCAAAAATCAGACTGTCTTCAGCTTGTGTCTCTTTTTTGGTTTTGCCCTTAGTAAAAAGAATTCTTGTTGCAGAGTAAAAGAGTGATCGTAGCTTGTTAATTACATCTGCATGAACGTGAAATGTTTAGAAATGCTGATTTTTCAACTTTATTGTATTTGGTTTCATTCTTTATGGCTAAGACAGTTGTATGTTGATGAAACTTCTGGAATGTTTTTCCTTGTTCTTCCCTCTTGTCCCAACAAGGTGGTCTACTGAGGGGCATGCTCACTTTTTCTCCAGAGTGTGGTGAGGCAGGAAGGATCATCTTTGCTTCCTCTCTTTCTTTTTCTGGGAGGTGGACAGCCTGAGCCTGTCTTTTGTTATAAAATCATCAAGCTTTTGCTGCAGTTTTTTTGGTTTTTTTGGCCACGATGTTGCAAAACAAATATTTTTTTCCACATCCTTTATATTAATATGTAGCTAAAAAGAAAAACAGCATGAACAGCGACATAAGGAGGAAGCCTCCTTGCTGGGGACTTTGTCAGGGCCTCTTGTATCTGACTAGGCCTTTCCCGCCCTTCACCATAGTGTAGACAACGGCCTCGGGGACCCCTTTGCAGAAGCCCTCACCCTCCGGCTCTGCCCTCAGAGGGGGTGCTCTCATCCCTGCCTTCCCTCCCATACACCCAAGAAGAGCTCTTCTCACCAGTTCCAGCTGAAAGATCCCCACCCCCCACCCCCGACAAAAATCAGAGAAATAGGGTCATGTAGTGTTTTCCTTTCTCTATAAACACTGGAAAAAATGGACTTTTTTTTATGATTACAAATGTATATATTACTTTAAAACTACAGTTTAAAAAGTTGTGTCCTGTTTATTTTTATCAGATGTTTGGAGGAGGATATGGAAAGTGACATTTGTAGATTGCCAGAGACTTGGAGTAAAGTAAAGAAGGCACTTTGTAACAGATTCTGGAGAGCAGTGGCTAAAATAAACAAAGCTTTTGTTAGGGTTAAAAATAAAGCCCTGTCCTTGGTTTATAAATAGAAACACCTGAACAGTATAGGATGGGAAAAGATGTACTTGTCAGCAATAAGTTTGGAAAAGATTTAGGGAATCCATTTGGCTTATGCCAAATGGACATTCTGAGTGGAAGACGCCAAAACTCAGTATGGACCTTGGCTTTGGCCTTCCCTCTCCACTGAGGCTCCAGGCGTCCTTGCAGGGAACCCTGTGCTCACATGGTCAGTCCAGCAGAGCAGGGAACGTGTGCTGGTCACCCACGTCTGGGCCGATAATGGGTTCTATTTGAACATATTTGTTTTACTTGAACTTATTTTTTTAGTTGATATTATTTATGATTTCAGTTGAAGTTACTTGTTTTATTGCCATTGGTATCTTTTTAATACTATTTTTAAAATTCATTTGTTGTTGTAAGAATTTTCCCTTAGTTATTTTAATTTTATTTTCTTTAACTCTGCTTCCCTTCTCCAGTTAGCCCTGCCGTGCCCACCAGTAAATGCCCCCTTCCCTTCCAAAATAAACAAGTTACACTTCATGCTAAACTCGGTCTATGGCGCAAGAAGTACATACACATCTAAATAATTGTCTTAAATAAATTTTTTTTTTACATGAAACGGATTGTTCCATATTGTGAAAATAAGAAAATTGTGGTGTGCTCCAAGGACAAAGAACAAGATAAACTCAAAGGGCCAATACTGCCTGAACAAAGAGTTACAGGACTTCTATCACTCTGTCACAATGTGACCATTGCAATGTCCCAGAGCGCTCCCAAGCAGCCTGCCCTGTCCCTGTCCCATCCCATATACGGAAAGACATTTGCCCCATTTTTCTCCCGCTCAGCACACTGAAAGTATACATACTCTGCCCAGTCAGCCGATGACTTGCAGGTTCCCTGGCTATAAAAACAGACAAGCAACCCGTGCTCAGTGTCGACTTTCCCTGGCTACCAGGAAGTCGGCCCGCTGTTCTTGCAGCGACTCTTCTCTTTAATAAACTCTATCTTCCTTACATTCTGCCTCGTGTCTGGAAATTCTTTTCCAACCGGCGCTCGGACCACGACAAAAATAACAATGAGAAGACACTCAAGAGATGTTAAAGGAATTCCAAATTCCCCACTACCCCCAGCCTCAGGATAAAGTCTGCTCCATGTGACAACATGAATGTATAAGTGAATATAATCTTCTATAGTTCCAATTACCCAAGTCCTTTCGCAAAAAAATATCACATCCATGTTCCGTACAACTGATAGATATCATCCAAGCTAAGTAAACAGTATACATTAGAAAGAGAAGTGAGGCACAACAGCAAGACAATTACCTCATTTTAGTCCATGAAATTTAGATCACAGAAGCTAGAAACTCTTGCTGGGATCCTGAGAAGACATCCCACAGAGGGTCCACACTCGGTTTCGTGAAATCTCCTTGCTTGGCCTCCCTGCCCCCACTTCTAGAAACAGCACTGCTGTTTGTTTAGAGAACTCCCTCTCCCAGCGCATGTGGCTCTGTCTGGAGGGGCTGCCAATCCCAGTGCCATCCAGCAGCAGCCACAGGGATGGCCCTGGCCCAGGCCCTCCGGGTACCACAGGACAGAAAGTCGGGTTGCTCATGCAGAAACACAACTTAGTAAGCCTCAGACTCGTCAATGACACTAAATTCTAAAAGACTGGCTCTCAAACTTTTACCAGTTCCAGGTACACCAGGGACAGAACTGATGGGTGTACACCGTGTAGGCACACAGCACTGCCTTATCAGAGGTGCTCAGCTGAGGGGCGAGGGCATGACCCCAAAGCATCATGTTGGAATTTTCAGAGAGACATGAGGTTTCGAGACTCTGATGTGTTTTCCTAGGCCATTGAACTTGGAAAGAAATAGGAAACATTCATATATGGGCAAAGATTTGGAAACCCTGACACCTGATACCTCCCCGAATATGGTATTTAAAGATATTTGACAGGAAAATGAGAAATAAAATTAGAACAAGAATGAGGAAATCATAGGTGGAAAGGACTAGGAGTAAAAATGAAAACAAGTTAGATGAAAAGATGTACATCAATAATTGTCATAAATACACTTTTTGTTGGTGCTGTGCCGTGAGGCTTATGGGATTTTAGTTCCCCGACCAGGGATTGAACCCAGGCCCTCAGCAGTGAGAACACAGATCCTAACCACTGCACCACCAGGGAATTCCCATAAATACTCTTTTTATGTGCAACAAACGTTCTACATTCGACAAAAGGAATATATCACAGTGAAAATATAACAGTTAAATTCTTTACATTCTAAATGCGTAAGCAAAATGTAAGCAAAAACTTATAAATGCAAAAGATATGAACAGAACAGTTGTAAGAAGGCTTTGTCACCCCACTTTCAATTTGATACATGAAGTAGACAGGAATAAGTAATAGGTTTAGGTCAATAGAAATAGATTTTAAGCTTTGTATCTTCATAAACAGAGACTATGTCGCCTTTTAGCCTATACACAGGCGGTTTAAAAAATTGACCATATACTGTACTAAGGCACAAAGAAACATAACAGTAAATTCCCCAAAGAAGAGAGTATTCAAAGGTACCACATCCCACTTAGAAATAAAAAGGCGCCCAGCTAAGTAACTGTGGAAGCAAGGAGGAAGCAAGTGCAACATAATTAGAAGATAAGATCACTGATGCGCTTCAGCCAAAATTTTACTCACAGATAAATTCATAGACTTTAAATCTTTTAAAAAGAAAAACTGAAAATACAACGATGCAAGAATAAAGGAGGAAGAAGCACAAGAAGAATGGGAAGAATAATAAAGTTAATAGCAGAACATACCAAATGAGAAAAATAAAATTGTAAAATCGAAGTTATTTTTTTTTTGGTAAAACAAAGTTTTTCTTTCATTTTATACTGTCTGTTCCCTATGAAGGTGGAGGTTTTTATGTAATCATGATATCAGCAAATAAAGGCTACATAACTGTTGTTCCTATATCGGGTAACACATCCAAGGTCCTTCATTTGAGGAGAGGAAATAATTTAGCCAAACCTAATTGTTTATCCAATGTATTGATAAGCAAAGGTCTTTGTTTTTAGACTATTTTGTTCCATCATTTTAAGAAAATAATTACTAAGGTCTTGTTTTGCTAAGTCCTTCAGTTTCTTGCCGAGGCCTACCTGGCTACCATAAATATCTTATTTCTACGAATTTTCATAAGATACAGTGACCGTTGTCGAAGAAATATTAATCAGTCGATCTAAGAAAGAAATGGAAAATTTTATTCAAGCGAGATTTGAGGATTATAACCTGGGAAGAGCATCTCAGAAAGCTCTGAGAACTGTTCCGCTCGTTAGAAGTCAAGGCACGGTTGTATACGTTTTTTGAGATAGAGGGCTGTACATTAAATGACGTATCATTGACAGTTTACACAATCCAGATCTAAGTGTCATCGTGATCCCTTACAAAATCAAGGAGGAATGTTATCTTTAAGGAGTTATCTTGTTGATGCTACGAGAATGTTGCTGTTGATTGTCGAGCTGGTATTTCTGCCGATGGGGAAGGTTTGGTGGATTCATAATGCAGATATACAATGCACAGTGGGGGGAGAGAGGAGGCCAAAGGGCAGAAAAAATTTTTTATGTTTAAATTTTTCTTGTCTTGCCATAAAATATGAATTTTATTTCACACTATAAAGAATTAGAATAGTTCTTTTAAAAATATTTTCTTGATCATTTGGAACATCTACCTACTTATTACACTGGGATTTTTTTCCCCTTCATTCCTAATTTTTTTTTTGATTGAAGTATAGTTGATTTGCAATGTTGTGTTAATTTCTGCTCTACAGCAAAATGATTCAGTTATACATATACATACAATCTTTTTTATATTCTTTTCAATTATGGTTTCTCATAGGATATTGAATATAGTTCCCTGTGCTATACAGTAGGACCTTGTTGTTTATCTATTCCATATATAACAGCTTACGTCTGCTAATCCCAGCCTCCCACTCCATTCCTCCCCCAACACCCTCCCCCTTGGCAACCACAAGTCTGCTCTATGTCCATGAGTCTGTTTCTGTTTCGTAGATAGGTTCATTTGTATCATATTTTAGATTCCACATGTTTTACTGGTTCCACAAAGGCAGGGAGCTTTGGTCTGTTTATTACAATTCTGCAGAGCCTAGAAAAGTCCTGGTCTACAGAGGCTCTCAATATGCTGCTGAACAAACCCATGAAAGGAAATGCAGGCCTATACTTGAATCAGACCTTGTACTTGAAAAGCACTTGAAAGTAAGTACTTTGAAGCACTTGAAAAAGTACTTGAAAGTAATATCAAATACTATCAATATATTACTTTAAATGTCTACTTTGAGTAGTGTAGACATTTAAAGTAATATATTGATAGTATTTGATATTTTATACCAGTTGATACTCTAGACCATCAGAGACATGGGGTTGTATCTCATTTCTTCAGGAACAGAAACAGTCCTTCTGGTAGGGCAAGACCTCAAAAGTCCCCAAGAGATGAGCATCGTTTCTATATTTTTAGGCCTATTTCTTCAGATAGATTTCAAAACCATGTATTTTTTTTAAGGGGCTCTAAGACAATATTGTACATTAAAATGTGTCTGCAAATGGACAAACCAGAATAGAACGCTCATTCAAAACTGTTCGTTTGAGAGTGATGAGATTGTCAGTAAGTTTCCTTTATTTTCTTCATCTCTGTTCTTGTAAGTCACAAATGGAGAGCCAGCCTGGCTCAGAGCTGTCCTACCAATGGTCCCATCTTCTGTTTGGTCTGCAGACTTGGGACTGGGTCAGAGGTAGGACACCATGTCCTTGGCCACAGTGCCTAGTCAAGGGATGGGAGGTGACCCAAACCAGCCAATCAAAGCCATTTTCAGGATTTTTCAAACAAACAGATCTAGAGTGATGTTATTCTGGAAGGACCTACTGCTACCTTCCCTGTAGAAGAAGGCCATCTTCATCCGAGAAAGAAAGGAACCATTGTACTAAGGAAAGATGTTATACAAGCTGGGTCAGTCCCCCTACGGCCAGCTGACCAGCTCCACTGCTGCCATGTGCGGCCTCAACTTCCTTTCACTCTGTGAGGAATCACCCCAGGATCCTTCCACTTTGTTCTAAATTGGATTTCTGTTGCTTGCAAACAGAAACATCCTAATTCAGTCCTTCCAATGCTTTGGAATATATTCTTTTTGAAAGAAGAAAGTCCACATGTTTTAAATAAAATATACTTGGGGAAAACCCTCCACCCTTGGGACTAGTCTATGTATTGTGCTTGATTTTTTTCTTATCTACGACATGCAAACTAGATGGAGATATTGTGTTAATATCAAGTATCTTAGCCATAAAATAAATGAATTCAGACTTTCAGCCTGAAAGTTGAATGCTGGCAACCTTCCCTTAGGCCAGGAAAATGAGCAGTTCCACAGCATCTGTCTTTTGGAAGCCTTACTCTTTGGAGGTTTATTCACATAAAGTTCTTTACTGAAGTCATGAGACCTTAGAACTGTTTTTAAACTTACCCATGTAGCCCCAAACAGCCCTTGGGAATTTTATTTTTTAAAGAAGTTTAATATGTCTGTGGTCAGTCTAATAGCAAATGTTTCTTTGAGAATACTTTGTGTAAATTCCCCATATTTTCCTCTTTCCTTTGAAGCATACATTTACTTTCACCCTATTTCATCTTTTATGTGAAATATTTCAAGGAGGTCAGAGAACATACGTGTCGTGACTGTGTGCCTTTCACCAAATGTAAAAATTGCAAATTACAATTCATCTTCCCTAGGTTACCCTAACCCAGAGGAAAAATTAAATTAACATTAATAGCAACAAGTAGTGTTTTGGGGGTTTTTTTGTTTTTTAATTCTATCCCAACTGCTAGACAGCCTCATAAAGTTTTCCCTAATTATTTGGGAGAGTTGTTGGAGGGTTGCTTGGACAACCATGTGGAGTCCACAGTCCTCTGGCTCTGGCTTCACATCCCTGCAGAAGTGTCTGCTGCCAGCAGCTACAGAAGGCACCACAGGGCTGCCTCTGCGACAAGGGCCACCTGCAGCTGGCGCTCTCTACCCCGAAGCCCTCAGGGCCCACACAGGCAGGGGTGAGGCGTAGGTGTGGATGCCAGGGATGCTATTCCTCATTGGGTCTCTGGAGCGGAGACAGTGCTCTGTGTTCTTCCCGGAGGCAGGAAAATCATCTCCCATTGTGATACATGGATCCCAAGAGAGCATGGCTGTGTGCCCCCCAAATCTCATGGATATTTGGTGAAACAGACCATGTGCTATTCACTGGTGACAGACCAACTCTTGTACGTAGAAGCTCTGTCCCTCTCTGGGGCTCAAGGATTGTTACTGGGCTAGTCTGGGTCCCCAGCTCCCTCTTCTCTGAGACCAGGCTCCTCCGCAGGGCTCCTCTCTCTCTCTGTACATAGAGACCATTGGCCAACCTGCCTGCCCATCCTGCAGGTCAGCCTAAGTGTTAGAGCAGCGTACTTTAGTCCTAACTAGGTTTACTCTTCCAAGGAAGGACCTCATGTCTATCAGATTTATTTGATGTTATTATGTGCATAGTAATAATTTTCATATAGATCATGAGAAAATTGCTTAGGAGAAAATGGAATGGCAGTGGTGTGTGATTTATGGTACATCCATATGATTAGGTACTCTATAGAATTTGCAAGTAATGATTACGAAAATTATGTAGCAACATGGAAAGATGCTCATTATATACTTTTAAGTGGAAAAGTCATGATGCAAAATTATATGTATATTATGATTATGACTATTATTACTTATGATTACAACCATTATTACTTAAGATTTTTCTTGCGTAGGAATAGAGAATATAGCAGCACTGTTAGAGTGAGTACCATGAGTTATATCATAATAAAAGGGTAGTTTTTAGCATGTTCATTACGCAAACTAATAAAAGTACCGAATATATACTTTACTAAACTGTTAGCAAGTATTAAACATTGCGTAACCTTCCTATTTAAAACATGGTTTCTAAGCACCGGTGCGAAAGAATCTTTTAGTCCATCTGATTACTGCAAGAACCTGAAATAAATAAAATACAATTTTTTCCTTTCTCTCTCAAACTCTCTCTCCCTCCCCCGTCACACACACACACACACACTATGAATTATTCAAATGAGAACGATTCATTAGATAAACTCAGAAGTGAAGACTAAAAAAGAAATAATTCATCTTCTACAGTACTATACTAATGCCTTTGTAACTTTCTGACCCTTTCTATTATGATTTATAAGTTTATTAGTGTTATAGCAGAAAAAAGATGTCACGTTCAAAGGTTTTAATTGAATAGAGTTTAATAAAGGGACTATTTACAAAGTTCTGGGCAGATGTAGGGAACCAGGAAGGAAGGGTGAAGCACCCACGAGCTCACAACTCTCTCTGGGAAGTCATCACCGTGGAGCCTGAAGGGGGGTGGGTAGGAACGGTCCTGGAGCCCGGTGAGAGCGGTTGCCATGGAAGAGGGGCTGCCTGACAGGAGCTGTGGCCACAGAGAAACAGGACAGCTGCTGAAACAGCATGGACATGGGAGAGAGGAGGGTACGTATCCTGGTCTCTGTCTCTCCTTCTACCCCCTGACAGCCTGTCAGTGCTTCCCTTTGGCCAAATCCAGTTTCAGGCCAAGAGGCCGACTAGCTCGGTGGTGCCGTCCCCGGTGTAGCCTCTCCAGAAACAGAGCAGGGCAGAGCCGTGGGGAGTGGGTGCAGAGGGCTGAATGGAGACTAACCCGCATGAGGAGCCCCCAGCTATTCCGCATCACAGGAGGCGCCCAGGGAGATAGATGCCTGTTGAACTGCAAGCTGACTGTTTTTGGATCTGATGAAGAATGTAGATCCTTTTTAGTCATGCCACCTTTTCCTGGGCGAACCTGGGCTTTTGATGGCTATGTGTTCTGCCGGTGGAAATTTCTGGTAGAGCATCTATGCCCTGGCTTTGCAACGATACCCTGGGAGCCCTCAGTCTTCCTGCAAAAACCTGGACTGTTTGCGCTCTCGGTCTGTGGCACAGCTGCCACGCTGGAGGAGAGCTTCTGTGCTGTTTGCCAGCTCACACCTACTGTTCCCTGGGCCCACGCTTTTCTCTTTCATTTTGTTGGAGCACATCCTGTAGTAGATTCCTTAGAACGTCTTCATGAGAAGCTAATTTCTTGATTCCTTTCTTGTCGGAAAATGGCCTTCCTCTAACCCTTGACTCATAGTTTGGCTGAGTATAAAATTTTAGCTAAGACACATTATTGTCTCAGAATAGTTAAGGCATTGCTTAATTCTTCTCAACTTGTCTTAAGTCTCTTATTTTTTCTCTCAAAATTTGCCTCTTTATCAGACTTCTTGGGATACTTCCTTAATCTTGTCCTCTAATTTTCTACCTGTTAGCTTTATTTTGGCCAACTTTTTTTTTCTAATCTCTCTCAGAGCATCCTCTTATTTTAAGGCTGCCATATCAGCCTGTATATGTATGTGTACCTGTATATATATGTGTACACACACATATATACAAATATATACACATATGTGTGTGTGTGTGTGTGTGTATATCTCTCAGGATATATATTTGAGTTGTTGCTTTTTTAGGAGTTTTGTCATGTTCTCTGAATTATATTGTTTCCTCTGGTTTCCATTTTTCTATTTCTCTTGGCTTCTCTTTTTTGTCTTACGTATGCTGTTTACCAGTTGGTTTTATTCAAGACTGAGCATCAAAAGCTGACCTGGATTGTGACATATACCTGCAATGGAATATTATTCAACCATAAAAATGAGTGAAATCCTGATACACACGGCAAAAGGGATGAACCTCCAAAACATGCTGAATGAGAGATGGCGGACACAAATAGTCACGTGTGATTCCGTTTATATGAAGGATCCAGAATAGATAAACCCATGGAGACAGAATGTAGATCAGTGGTTGCCCGGGGCTGGGGGAAGGGGAGAATGGGAAGAAAGTGCTTAATGGGTACCGGTAAGGGGGTTTACTTTGGAGTGATGGACATGTTGTGGAATTAAATAGAGCAGGGGTCCCCAACCCCCAGGCCCCGGACCAGTAATGGTCCACACGGCAGGAGGTGAACGGTGGGCAAGCGAGTGAAGCTTCATCTGCCGCTCCCCATCGCTCACATTATCACCTGAACCGCCGTCCCCCCCATCGCTCGCATTACCGCCTGAACCATTCCCCCGCCACCACCACACCGTCCGTGGAAAAATTGTCTTCCACTAAACCAGTCCCTGGTGCCAGGAAGGTTGGGGACCGCTGAAATAGAGGAAGAGGCTTCACAACATTGCTAATGTACTGAATGCCATCAAATTGTCCATTTAACATGGTTCACTTTGTTATGTGAATATCATCCCAATAAATTATTATTATTATTATAATTTTTTTTTTTTAATAAAACTCTCTAGGAGTTAAGCCAGCATTTTATTTATTTATTTATTTTTGGCTGTGTTGGGTCTTCGTTTCTGTGCTAGGGCTTTCTCTAGTTGTGGCAAGCGGGGGCCACTCTTCATCGCGGTGCGCGGGCCTCTCACTATCGCGGCCTCTCTTGTTGCGGAGCACAGGCTCCAGTCGCACAGGCTCAGTAGTTGTGGTGCACGGGCCCAGTTGCTCCGCGGCATATGGGATCCTCCCAGACCAGGGCGCGAACCCACGTCCCCTGCATTGGCAGGCAGACTCTCAACCACTGCGCCACCAGGGAAGCCCAAATTATTTTTTCAAAGCTGGGAGAGCTGTGGATGTGTGTGTGGCATGACAAGCAGTGGCCTTCGTTTCCAGATGATTAGGCAGAGAATCCCCCCACCTTGAGAGCACTCCAGCATTGCTGGCACAGGAAAGGCTGTCCTCTGAGGGTTTTCCCAAGAAAAATGTCCTAATCTCTCGCCTAAAGGTTGGCAGCCTAGTTCATTAAGTGCCACTTGGACCCGGGGTCTGGATGTCACATTCAATTCCATGTTTTCTACCTTGGACATTGTTCCATTCTTGCTCTGGACCAGGTTTTCCGGATCCCAAAAGCTGTCCCTCTCAATCTCTCTGGAGGATAATCCCCCGAGTCTCCATGGGGCAGGCAGACACCCAGTTGTGTCCTTGTGAGGGGGAGGGAAGGCAATGCCCCCGGGTCCTCGCCTGGCTTCAGCCCCACTGTGGGCCACACCGAGACTCTCTGAGGTCAGCCCCTTGCCGGTGGCCATCCCTGCTCTCCACTGCCTTTCCAGTCCTGGCTTGGGGCTTCCTCTTCGGGCACGGCACCTCTTATTTCATTTTTCTGGCCTTGTACTCATGTCCCCTCTCCTGTTTTCCTTGTCCTTGGGGTTTATACTTTTTAAAAACGTTTCCTTCATTATCATTTTAATGCCCTCTGAGGAAGGAGAGGAGGAAAACCTGTTTGTTGTTCAATAGGCTGGTTTAACTTGTACATTTTTTTTTTGGCAAAACTTCTCAGGGGACGTTTACCTGAGAATGAAAAGAATGGTCAGCCCTGAAGTAAGCTGTGTTCTCAGGCAAGTTAATGAATTGCCTGATCTTTTCTTGTGCCCGATTTTTTACCGTTAAAATGGTCCCAGGAGGTGGTGCGACGTGGCAGGACGTGGAAGGGCCCACGTTTATTAAATGCCAGTTTTGTGCCAAGAGGACAACCCTGTACCTCCTCAGCCTTCGAGTGAAAAGTACTGAGATTAAACTGTTTACCTGTCTTGTGTGACTGTTTTTGTGAAGTATCAATTCTTGTAAGTCTCTTTGACGTAGGTGAAAATGAAATAAGGTAGCATCCTTGGAGCCCTGGGACCTCAACCTGTGCCTCTGGGATAGACTTCTCACCTGCCACTGTCATTATTTGTTTACACCTTTGAGCCCCAGCCTCCAGCAGGAAGGAATCCTGCCTTAGTTATCACCGCACACAAAGCAGCTCAATGAATAATCATACAATATACACGGCACTCCTGCTATAGGAACAATTTAGTATTTCTTTTCTTTCTTTTTTTTGGCCACAGCATGCTGCATGCCGGATCTTAATTCCCTGACCAGGGATTGAACCCGTGCCCCCTGCAGTGGCAGCGCGGAGTCCTATCCACTGGACTGCCAGGGAAGTCCCGATAGGAACAATTTAAATGGAAGAAAATAAGTTGGTAAATGTAAAGTGGTCTTAGAATTCAATGTCAAGCTGTGATGAAAACTAAGAGCCATAAGTTCACAGGTCACTATCTAGTGGCCCTATTTTTACTCTTAAGAAACCCACTGGTACAAGTACATTTCATCGCAAGGACCAGAGATCTACTCATATGTTTATGCAAGGTGGAATTTGTACTAATGAATCTAATTGCAGGAAGAACTCTAGGACTTAGAAGAATTAGAAAGTTATACAAGTTTTTAAAATAATTCCCCTCTTCTCTCTCCATTTCTCCCTGGGGTTTCTTGGTATCTCCTCTCTGCCATGTGCCAGTTTCATTTTTTTTCTCTCTCTGCTGACCTCCTCAATTCACTCGGCACCTTATGCTTGGCTGCCTTAAAATGGCAGCCTCTACCTGGCTCTCTAGCTTGGCTTCACATCATTAATGAACTCGATATTTGTTCATTCCAATTCCAGGTTCCCAGGAGTAGGAAGAATTGGCCCAGCTTGAGTCAGGTGTCTTCTCCTGGTCCACAGTGAGGACAGATGTGCAGGTGCGCTGCATACAGAGGTGGGGAAAGATGGTGTCTCTACTAAAGTGCACTTGACAGGTCCCTCTCCCTGAAGCAGTTGATTGTTACTGTTGTCACTGTTGTTACTATTTCTTCATAAGTAAGGTATTTTATCCAGAACTCGGTAGATGAAGGTTAGGTGAACGGTGAATGGACAAGTTCTCCTTTAGAGGAGCACCGGGGGTGGGGATGGGGGTGAGGGTCTTTTCAGGTAGCCTGTCTGGTGCTGCTATTCCTGTGATCAAATAGGAGCACACACCCCCACGAGAAACAGTACTTGTTCTCTGCTTCAGCCACATTTCTTAACTGGTCATTCAAATGCTGGCAGCTAATAAGGAATTGGCAAATAGAGTTTGGGAAAATGGAGCCTCTGTTGCACTAAGCCTTGGGAGTCCCACATGGACAGAGGGATTACCAAGTTTCTGTCTCCATGATTCTCTAAATGCCGTCTTTGCATACAGAGGTCACACGTTGTAGATTTCTGTTTTGAAATTTAAATCATTTTTTAAAATTGAAGTATAGTTAATTTACAATGTTGTGTTAGTTTCAGGTGTACAGCAAAGTGATTCAGTTATACATATATACATATGTATACATATAATATACATATATTTTTTTCTGATTATTTTCCGTTATAGGTTATTACAGGATATTGAATACAGTTCCCTGTGCTATATAGTAGGTCCTTGTTGTTTATTTATTTTATATATAGTACGTGTACTTGTTAATCCCAAACTCCTAAATTATCTCTCCCCCCATCCCTTTCGGTAACCATAAGTTTGTTTTCTATATTTGTGAGTCTATTTCTGTTTTGTAAATAAGTTCATTTATATCATTTTTTTAGATTCCACATAGAAGTGATATTGTATGATATTTGTCTTTGTCTGACTTACTTCACTTAATATGATAATCTCTAGGTCCATCCATGTTGCTGCAAATGGCATTATTTCATTCTTTTTTATGGCTGAGTAATATTCCATTGTATATATATATTTACCACATCTTTATCCATTCGTCTGTCATTGGACACTTAGGTTGCTTCCATGTCTTGGCTATTGTGAATAGTGCTGCTATGAACATTGGGGTGCGTGTATCTTTTTGAATTATTTCTCTGGATATATTCCCAGGCAGGAGTGGGACTGCAGGATCGTATGGTAGCTCTATTTTTAGTTTCTTCAGGAACCTCCATACTGTTCTCCATAGTGGCTGCACCAATTTACATTCCCACCAACAGTGTAGGAGGGTTCCTTTTTCTCCACATCCTCTCCAGCATTTATTGTTTGTAGACTTTTGAATAATGGCCATTCTGACCGGTGTGAGGTGCACATTCTGTAGGTTGAAAAAGGGCCTGGAAGAGGAGGTAGATTCTGAGAGTCAGGGAACTTGCACAGCAGAGATCTAGAGAGCTGGCCCGAGGAGTAAAGGTCATGTTTCATATAGAAACAGTGGTCCTGAGAGTTGCATAATTAAGACGATGTACAGTGTGAAGAATATAGTCAGTAACTATGTAATATCTTTGTATGGTGGCATTACAAAGCAGTTATTTATTTATTGTATAACTACTTAGCTGTACTAACTTTGTGCTAGGCTGTCTCTGAAAAACGATGGTGAATTACAAGGATAGGCATTGACTGAGAGAGAAAGCAGCACTAGGAAACTGACTTTCCATTTCTTCCTTGTGATGGTCAAGCTTAATTCTTGCTTTCACGCTCTCTTTGGTTATTTCCTCTCTTACCTTCAATCCCCCAGAGCAGGAGAAACTGATCTCATTTTGACTCAGAGTGAACTCTTGAGCCACCCATCCTGTTCAGTTTCCCGTAGTCAGGATAGAAGTGGTTCTATAGAAGGTACATCCATGCTTTCCTCTGAAAGGAGCCATAGAGGTCAGGGTAAATGAGGGGCATTATGATGCTTAATGACTTCCCTGTGTAATCAGAGGTTGATATCATTGATTTTTTTTTTTTTTTAAAAGAGCTCCTGACTTATTTATTTATTTATTTTTGGCTGTGTTGGGTCTTCGTTTCTGTGCGAGGGCTTTCTCTAGTTGCGGCAAGCGGGGGCCACTCTTCATTGCGGTGCGCGGGCCTCTCACTGTCGCGGCCCCTCTTGTTGCGGAGCACAGGCTCCAGACGCGCAGGCTCAGCAGTTGTGGCTCACGGGCCTAGTTGCTCCGTGGCATGTGGGATCTTCCCACACCAGGGCTCGAACCTGTGTCCCCTGCGTTGGCAGGCAGATTCTCAACCACTGCGCCACCAGGGAAGCCCAATATCATTGATTTTTGAGTCCTTCATCCAGCCAGTAAGCCACCCAGAGTGCCCCTCCTGGGACTAGAATAGCACTGGGTCACTATCATAGCTTCTCTGGGAATAAGGGCAACAGAGGGCTGTCACAGGACCTGCCAAGCCTTGTACAGGGGGACATTATCTCTTGGAACGCTCCCTAGGAGACAAAGTTTTGAGTAGACTCTGATACCTATAACGTGTATTTATACAATGGGAGAGAACCGAAAAGCCTTTACAGGTAGGAGCACATGCGAGAATTGATGTGAGAAAAGGAGATCAAGTTGACCTCACAGTGTTAAACGACACTTTTCTCAAAAAAAAAAAAAGACCCTAAAACTTTCCAAAATTGCAATCTGCTTTAATTTTAAACTTAATAAATGTTGTTCTGTCAACTCCCTGACTTGAAATGAAAGTTGCATTAACCAAAGATGTGCATTTAGATGTAAGTTTAAATAAAGCACCTCTAAAGAAGACTAAAATTCTCTGTAATTTTACATAATTAACTGTAGCTATTTTGCCATACTACAATTTTCCGCTTTGCTCCTTGTGTCTACAATTTTGATGTTCGCCAGGGATTTGGATGGTTTATTTCAGTGCAAGCTTAGCCACATTTGTAGGGTGCAGATGGTAATTACTCTCTACCTAAAACCAGACAAGATGCACCAAGTTTTCAGTTTGATGACACTTGGAAAATTTTTAGCAAAGAAAATAATGAATGCTCTTCAAATCTGGACACAAATAGTGAAGGCAAAAGTAGTTTCAAAAGGTCAGTTTTATTTCCGCCTCTGTTCTACCTTTCCCACTCTCCAGGCTTTTCATTGGTGAGAAATTGATTGAACATATTGACACGAGCATTTCTAAAAAGGCGGAGACTACTATACAATGTCAAGGGCTAATATGGTTTTGATTACCAAAAAATATGTTTTCAAGAGCCTATCTTTAGGAAATATTTATTTTCTTGTCTCTTCAAATAAAAGATCATGCAGAATGTGAAAGTCTGAAGTCCTCAGAGTCTTGGATGCAATTTTTTTTCTTATTCCCTTTCCATCACACATGAAAATTAATATTTTGAAATTTCTATGCTTTGGGTGTAGAATATTCTTCATGGACTAATTTCCTTGAAGTTAGAAAAGCTGACCTCATTCTATAAGCATTGTTGTGCAAACTGTATTATTGTAAGCCTAGCACAGGGCTGTGGCCAAGGAGGTTACAAAAGAAATGTAGGATCAAGTCCATGCCTTCCAGAACATACAATCCAGTTCAGCAGAAGGAATACAGCAGTCTCTTAAAGTTTTCTTTTAAAAAGAACATATATATATATATCTGAATCACTTTGCTCTACACCTGAAACTAACACAACATTGTAAATCAACTATACTTCAATAAAAAAATTTTTTAAAGTTCCATCTGAGAATAAAGAAAAATCTAATATAATCTAACCTAATAAAATTTAATTAAGTAACGAAAAAAGTTTTCTTCTAAAATAGATGAACTTGACTCTCTAAAAGTCTGAGGAGGTCTGCATAAAAATATCGAGATTAAGAGTATAAAGAGTTGTTAGGGCTTCCCTGGTGGCGCAGTGGTTGAGAATCTGCCTGCCAATGCAGGGGACACGGGTTCGGGCCCTGGTCCGGGAAGATCCCACATGCCGCGGAGCAACTAGGCCCGTGAGCCACAACTGCTGAGCCTGCGCGTCTGGAGCCTGTGCTCCGCAACAAGAGAGGCCGCGACAGTGAGAGGCCCGCGCACCGCGATGGAGAGTGGCCCCCGCTTGCCGCAACTAGAGAAAGCCCTCGCACAGAAACGAAGACCCAACACAGCCATAAATAAATAAATAAACAAATACTTTAAAAAAAAAAAAAAGAGTTGTTAATATGGCAAAAATTTTGTAGGTGGCTTGGAGGTGACAAACATATGGGTGACCCTGTGCTTGACAGAGTCCTACAGCTTCACAGTGAGCCCTGGGGCTACTTATGAGGACCCCAGAATGGCTGTTATTTCTGTTATTGACACACACGGAGGAAGTGAGGTGAAAGTTACAAGGAATTCACGAACACGCCCAACCTTCCTTATGACATTTGGAATGACTAATGACCGTCCTACAGTTATGTTCTTTTTTTCTTTTTAAATCCAAGTGTATATAAGTCTTGTGCACTCAGATCTAGACAGTGTTTATCACTTACATATTTGTATGTTTGCTGTGAAATGAAACATGCAGTGACCCCATACCTGAAACTAACAGGACCAACTGAGGAAAGAAAGAACAGCTAGCTAGCATCCTCAAAACACACCACAACTAAGCAGGGCTCTGAAATGGACTACCGGCTTGCAAAGATGCACAGATAATTGAATGAGGCATTGCTGTTGCGTCTGAAACGGGTATTTGATGGATAGAGGGAGGACGGAGATCCAGGTCCTTTCTGTCTTGATATGGGGTGGGGAGGTCCTGAGTCATGAAACGGTGGACAAAGGACAGCCCTGCTCTCTGATTGTTCAAAATAATTTTCAGACAAGTACTATTCTACAAGTAAAATGTATCTATTTCAGAGGTAAGTAGAACCTCTTTTCCTTCACTTTTTTTTCTTCAAGCCTCTTTGTTACAGCCACTTACACCACAGTGAGGGAACCCAATCATTTGTCAGGAGCCTCAAACTCTGTGGCTCTTGGCTGAGATTAAAACCCAAACTTGTTCACACTGTAAAAACAGACGCACGATAACAGGAACAAGAGTTGGCAATTCAGAGGAAGAGATTTGCTCCTACTGTGGCTTTCCCTGTATAATCAGTGAACCTGTTGAAAGCAAAGTCGGGGTCAGGAATTCATTCTGAATAGGAGGCTATAATATGACACCCTTGGAAATATTTGAAAAGCAAATGATCTCACTGCAACTCGTATTAGTCCTTCAGGTGTAATCACTCAAAGATGCCTTATGGCATATGCAGTTTGTGTTTTTATTAGTACAGAGTGTGTTTCAGTTTTCTGCAAGCCAATTTCAGTCTGGAGGCCAATGCCATAAACTTGAACCTGGAATAATCAAAGCAGAAATTTCCCTGTTGTTTGGCATTGAGCTCTACTCATTAGCCGTTAATGAGGCAGAAGTTTTAGAGGCAAGTCCCGTGCTGGCCGGTTGGCTTTATATGGAGAGAACCATCTTTCAAAGGCATGGATTGAATGCCCATCTCTAGGTAAACATCAGACAGATGCCTATCATGGGACGCAAAGAGTATTGACGCTGAGTGTACTGTAGCCCATACATATAACTGGACAACAAAAAAATGCCAAATATGGCCTGCTGTCTAGAACAGCCCTGGCATCTGTCCATAGGTGTAGTCAGCAGCATTTCCCTTTCATGGTAAGAGGAAAATCTAAAAAACAAAAAGTAGATAAAGTTACCTATGTATGAAAGTCCCGTTTTCACTTAAAAACCAGTGTCCTATTGACCTAAAAGTGATATTTTGTTCTACATAGAATGTTTTTTACACAGTATTTTCAGTGTTGTTCTTGGTTTTCAAATATTGTGTCATAAAAATCTCCCATTTTCCCATTTCATAATGTATTACTGTCTAATCTATAAAGAGTAGAAAGGAAAGTACATAAGTCAATTTATGCATCCCTACCTTCATCCATCCATCCATCCATCCATCCAGACTTCTAATACACTTTCTGAGGGTGTAATTTATCCTGGCTGTGTTCGTGTTCTCTTTGCTGACTCCTTAGTTTTTTGAAATCTGGCTTCCAATCCAGCTATTCTCCCCATATTGCTTTCTCAAAGATTACCAGGTTAACCTTCATGTCTAATGTCTATTCTCTATCCCCAGCCTGAAGGCAGAAAGGAAGGAAGGCAGACTTCAGAGGTGAGCCATCTCCTGGGTGCCCTGGCCCTCTGTTGGCAGGAAGGCAGGCATGACAAATCTTGTCCCTACCCACCCCCAGCAAGAGAGCTCTTGCAGGGCTATATTTGAGCAAATAACCAAATGCTCTCTCTTCCAAATACTTTTCCTTTTCCTTTCATGACTGATGATCCTGGCTCCTCTTCAACCTAATGACCCTTTCAGAGTTGGATGCAAAATTTGTTGGGTTCAATGCAAAATGGAAATATGGGTTCCCTTGTTCAGAAAGCAGGAAAAAGTACCATGAAAGACACTCAGATATAAAGCTTTTTCCTTTCTCATGCAGTTTCTCTCTTCACTTGTGATGGTATCTTTTAATTTGCTGTTGCTATTTAATGTCATTCTAAATAAAGAAAAATTTAAATTTAAAAATTTTAGCATGAATTTTGCCATTTATCTTTATATTCTACACCAACTTTTAAATGCAAATTTAAGAGCATTTGGTTTACATGTAGAATCATTGAAATTACACAATTAGGATTTTTTAGCTGATACACGCATATGTATTTCATTCTCACCAGAACAGTGGAATCACCACACAAAACAAATCACTGCTGTTTTTAAAATTCACTTTTTGATATACACACATGCTACCAACACCCTACCATTGGCAAGTAAGGAAGGACTGAAAGAAAGAGGAAATGTGGGTCGCCTTAGCGCTCCCTTTCCTTCTATGTCGTTAGTTTTGGCTAATACAAGGAAGTAACACAAGTAAGACAGGATATAAGAAGGTTTCGTGGTTATTCATGTTTCTTAGAATGGCATCGATTTCTTTCAAACCAGCAAATTCTGGTTTGAACAGAAATCATGGCCTCTTGGGGCTTTCAGTCTTCCTCCCGTCTCTCTTCCTCAGTCGAAGATGACCTGGTATTCACTTTGAGTCTTGCAGAACTCTCTCCTACACATCGTGGGCCCTGGAACTCTGTGTCGAGAGTCAGCATGACATGTGATGGGAAGGCGAGGAAGTGTGAACATGTATAGGGTGCCTATTTCCTTTCCTTACTCATGTGCTCCATGGTCCCATCCAATTTTTGTTACAGACACAAATTCAGAGATCAAATTATAAGAATTTTGAGACTGTCGTAGTAGAGCATTTCACTGGGCTCGGAGCCCTTGAGACAGCACGAGTCACACCCATGAAGCTGGCCCTAGACTCTTTCTGGTTTCTCTCTTTCATCCATCCACCTATCGGTGTCGTGTCTAATTCTGTTATCTTCTTCTGTTTCTAGATTCTCTTCACCCTTAGAGATTCAATTTATACCTCTATCTCTAGCTCCCAGGTTTTCCCCAGGCTCTGAATATCCAAGTGCCTGCTGAACCCATCTCAACACACAACATATCTAAAACAAAAGCCATCATTTTCGTCCTAAAGCTGTTCCTTCCTGCTTCTGCTACTAAAACCAAAATTCTCAGTCAGTTGGTCCTCATTGTGCACAGTGCTGATAATGTAGTAGCTGCTCAATACACACCACTTTATTGTTCGTTCTGAAAATCTGCTCCCAGTTACAAATTTGCAGCCTTCAATCTCAACCATTCCAAGCTGGCTGTTCTGCTGGTAGATACCCATGTCTCTATTTCTATTCTCTTCCACTTTAAAAATTATTCTTATAGTATATCTTCAAGACATTGTACAGAAGCAATGAATTAATATAAAATGTAACCATCCATTTCTACTTAACACTCACTGAAAGCTTTTAATAGAAAAGGCATTGTTATTAATAGTTAAAATGGATACTGGGGCTTGGCGTAGCTTTCACTTACATATGCTCACAACTTTGCCTTTCAATCATTCTCGAAGAAGCAGTTTCATTTCTTCTTTTCTATTTCCAGATTTATATATATATGTACTTAAAAAAAACTCTGCCAGTGGGCCTCAGACTTAATCCCTTTCAAAGCCACATTGGCTACTGTCTTGTTATTTGTATTCTTTGTTGCAAGAATTGTAATTGGATGGACTTTAATTATGGTATCTTCACATTTTCAGTGCTTCCCACTTCTGGTTAGAACATAAAAACAATGGCAGTATTTTGTGTTGTTTTTCTGGCACTTCCAGTTCAGACTAGAACCCAAGAAAGGTTCAAGAGTATTAAAAACAACAATAACAACAAAAAGACAAACAGAACTAATAAAGAAATATGGGGGTTTAGATGATTTCAAACCTTAGGCTGGTATTTAGTTTCTATTTAAGTGAGATTCAAGTCAGTTTCTGTTTTTATGGGACCCTCCAAGCCAGTTGCTAGCCATCTTTGCTCTAGGTTTGGCAAGTGGAAAGACTAAACTGCCTTCTTGCTTAACTGGGGCTCATCCAGTCATTAACTGCCTGCAACACGGAGGTAGAATTTTTACTTATTTCAGATGGCCCAGACACTGGAAATAATGTGCTACTTGTATAATAAATCCAAAGAAATGCCAAAATAACATGTGGCTTCCAAAGGTTGCCCAGAGAGCTATTAGGCACAAGAAATAGGAAGCCAACTTTGAATCCAGTATCAACTTCTTCATCCAAATATGCATTCTGGCAGAAATAAAAGTGCTAGTTATTTGTGAAATTTGAAAGTCAGATTTCAAATAAGTCTTACTTCTAGGCTGTTCTAAGATATATTTCATTCATGGTAATCTTCTAATTTGAGGGTACCCCAAACTATTTTACACTATTCCTTTAAACAGTCTTAACAGTTCTGTGACATTTCATTATGCAACCTCAAAGCCAATAAGGTAAGATGCTAATCAGTTCAAAAAACTTGATTAAATTTTTGATGCATCTAGCACTGTTATAAAACAGCAGTAAAAGGAATAACTCCTACCATAAAAAATGAATCCTCTTTGAGGTTAAAATAACATAGGCATATGAATAATTACAGGAGAATACAGTATAGTATATAGTTCTATATTGTATAAAATACAGAATAATATAGTATTTAAAATGAGGTCAGAAGAGGAAGAAACCAGGTCCCTGTGGGGAGGAGAAAGTGAGGCTTAAACAGTCTTACTTCTTGGAAAGTTGGTACAAGACCAGAGAGGGCATCCTCAGAGGACTTGTGAAACACAAAATACCTAAGGGGATTTAGACATTGATAGATGTTGCATGATATTTTTGCATTTCTTTAGCTGTAAAAGGACAAGACATTTCTCTAAGGGTGAATAAACATTTTCAAAGACTGAGCAGTGTGGAATAGTGAAGAATTGGGATGTGACATGGATTATAGAGGAATTTAAGAATTTGAAGAGTAGCTTGTCTTGATATAGTAAAAAATTACTTCTTAATGGGAGTGGGGTGACAGAGGGACATAAGAAAGGTATATTCAGACTCTTTTTAATTGGATTCTCTTTTCAATATTGAGTTGGAGGAGTCCTTTATATATTCTAGATACAAGTCCTTTATCAGATATATGATTTACATATCAGATTTCTCCCATTCTGTGGATTATCTTTTCACTTTTTTTTCATAGTGTACTTGGAAGCATGAAAGTTTTAAATTTTGAAGTCCAGTTTATCTATTTGTTTCTCGTGTTGCTCGTGCTTTTGGTATCATATCTAATAGTCATTTACCAAACCTAAGGCCATGAAGTTTTACTCCTATGCTTTTTTTCTAAGAGTTTTACAATTTCTTACATTTAAGACTTTAATCAATTTTTAGTTTATTTTTGTATATGGTGTGAGGTTGTATATTTTTGCATGTGGTTATCCATCTGTCCCAGCGCCATATGTTGAGAAGATTATTGTTTCATCATTGGATGGCCCTGACACCCTTGTCAAAAACCAGTTGACCATAGATGCATGGGTTTATTTCTGGACACTCAATTCTATTCCATTGATCTCTATGTCTGTCCTTATGTGAACACCACACTGTTTTAATTACTCATGCTTTGCAGTAAGTTTTGAAATGGAGAAGTGTGATTCCTCCTACTTTGTTGTTCTTTTTCAGGATTGTTTTGGTTATTTCAAGTCACTTGCAATACATGTGAATTTTAGAATCTGTCCATTTCTACACAGAAGTCAGGTGGGATTCTCATAAGGATTGTAGATTAGTTTGGGGGGTATTGTCATCTTTTTTTTTTTTTTGCCATCTTAACAACATTAAGCCTTTAGATCCATGAACAGAAGATGTTTTTCCATTTAGTTAGATCTTTAATTTTTTTTGACAACGTTTTGTAGTTTTCAGAGTATACATTTCATACTTCTTTTGATAACTTGTTCCTATTTTATTCTTTTTGATGCTAGTGTGAATAAAATTGTTTTCTTAATTTCATTTTTGGACTGTTTTTAAAAACTTTTATTTTATACTGGCATATAGCTGATTTACAATGTTGTGTTAATTTCATGTGTTCAGCAAAGTGATTCTGGACTGTTTATTGTATAGAAGTACAAGTGATTTTTGTGATTGATCTTATTATATCTTGCAACCTTGCTAAGCTCATTTATTAGTTCTAATAGTTGTTTAGTGTATTCCTTAGGACTTTCTACATACAGGATCGTGTCATCTGCTAATAGAGTTTTACTTTTTCCTTTTTCAATCTGTATCAGGAAAATCTTATTGTTATCTTAGTTCTGGAGGGTAGGTATATAGTCCAGGAATACAAAATGATCAGGTATTTTTTTCTGTCTCTCTTAGGTGCTTTCTAATCTCATTTCACCTTATTTGTATGGCCTGTTATAAAGATGCCTGCGTTTGTGACATTCACTGTTATTCTTACGTCCCTTTTGAATAAGGTATAACTTCCTACACTGGATAAGCCCCATCTCTTCAAGGTCAATGACACCTCTGAGAATAAAACTACCAAATGTTAATGTATATCTGTAACCCTGGACCCAGATTACAGATGATTCCAGGTGTTCAATATATTAGGTCCCTTCCTCTTTACGTTGCAATTCAATACATAATAGTTTTTTTGTGTTGTTGTTTTTTGGGGTTTTTTGGCCATGCCACGTGGCTTGCAGGATTAGTTCCCTGACCAGGGATTGAACCCGGGCCCCCTGCAGTGGAAGCGCAGAGTCCTAACCACTGGACCGCCAGGGAATTCCCTATATATAGTTTGCCTTTCATTCACAATCTATACAGCCACTAGCAGAGGAAAATTTTATGCATGATTTTTCTCACCATCTGTTATTTTTAACAGTTACACAGTGTTTGTAGTTCATTTTCCTCCAAGTCCATCACATTTAAATATTAAACCCACTTGATGAGGTGGACAGGTTTTCTAACAAAAATGTTTTCCTTAATCTTCGCTGAGATATGTTTTGTGTCTCATTCTTTCAGTAGCATGTTACCAGCTTTAATGTCTAAAAACATTCCACTGAATTCTGCTTTTGTGGTTACTTTTGATAACTAAAAATTTAAAATAAATTTTGCATAACTAACTTCTCTGTTAAGGACATTTCTAACCACCAGCAATATGGTTTATTCATTTTCCAGAGTTGCAAACTGGTGGGCCCTGTAATTCCCATAGCATCTATTTTATTGATAATGGCTATGTTCTTGGAAAAGGTGTTTCATATTTTGCATATTCAGTGTAATCCTCTGAGGCTTGAGGAAATTCCTAACACCTGATTAAATAAGGTAAACATGTCACATGTTTTCTACATGTTATTTGCTCTGTTTTTATTAAATTCAGTCTAACTTGTGGTAAATTGCAACCCATGCAGTAAAGAGCCTATTTAATGGTCAAAAGATTTATTATGATAATGATGACATATTCCAGGAAGAAGAAGCAAATGTTGAAAATGTTTGCCATCATCCTTGATGCATTTTTGGCAATCATGGGCTCCAGACTAAAAAGTACCTCTTTTTTATTCCTTTCAACCTTCGAATCTATTTAATAAGATTTTGAAGATATAATATTAATTTATAATACTCATGGTTCTGGAAAAGCAAGACATAAATTGTGGCTTGTCAATTTTGGTTCTGATAAGGTTGTGTAGGAAGGAAAGTTGTAAGAAAGTTATTGAAATAGATAATAAATGGCATTTGAAATCCCTTCTCATCTAGAGAGCCTATGATTCTAATTGTATGGAGCCAAGGGTTATCTTCATTAGATTTGAAATATATTTTTTTGGTATTACTAACGTCTACTCTATGCATGCGTTTCACTGAAAATCCCTATACAAAATACTTTCAAGTGGCATCAGTGAGGTAGTAACGCCTTGTGTTTGCATAGAATCTCTGTAGATGCTTCAGTCCAGCACCCGAACTACTGCCCTGACCTGTACCTCCCATCTATCCAAATGTCCATCCCACTCTCTAGGGGATTATATCTTCCTCAGTTCTCTCTTCTCTCTACCACAGCCCTGGAAGTCTTGAAAATTATAGAAAACAAAAACAAAACCCACTTCAATTTGAAATGGCTGTTTACTTTAAAAAAAAAAAATTGAAAGAACCAATGTGCCAATGAGTGAAATGTAAAAATCAAAGGATTCTTACTAATAAAATTGGATTATTATTAGACTATTTTGTTCATAAATTTAGTGAATTGTTTTTTCTTGTCTTTTACCAAGTCTTCTAAAAGAATGTTAGGTATTTCTCTCATAGGTAAAGAGTTCCTGACATATAATAAGAATATTTGCACTGTGTTTCATCATTTTTATAAACATTTTCCTATTTGTTTTTCAGTTTGCAAACAATTTGGTTTTAAGTGCACAGAAAACAATTTTTTATGTAACCAATTATATAAAAACTTCATTCTTCAAATGACTATATAGTTTAAATGCTCTTGTGCATAATAAAATTAAGTTCACTAACAATTTTCAAGGGTGCTATAGTTTCAAAATTTGCATTTAAATATTCAATTAACTTAAAATTTGCGTTTATAGTATGAGGTGAGGATTTAAGCTCTTTTTCCAAAATATTCATCTCTTTTAAAATAATTTTTTTATATAAATTTATTTATTTATTTATTTATTTTCGGCTGCATTGAGTCTTGTTGCCACGCGCGGGCTTTCTCTATTTGTGGCGAATGGGGCTACTCTTCATTGTGGTGCGTGGGCTTCCCATCGTGGTGGCTTTTCTTGTTGCGGAGCACAGGCTCTAGGCGCACAGGCTTCAGTAGTTGTGGCAAGCGGGCTCAGTAGTTGTGGCTTGCAGGCTCTAGAGCGCAGGCTCAGTAGTCATGGTACACGGGCTTAGTTGCTCTGTGGCATGTGGGATCTTCCCGGACCAGGGCTCAAACCCATGTCCCCTGCATTGGCAGGTGGATTCTTAACCACTGTGCCACCAGGGAAGTCCCTAAAATAATTTTTGGATAGGAGCACATTCATAGGGTTCAAAATTCCTAACATGTAAAATAATGTGGGCTTAATGTACAGACAATTGTTATTTTTTTCTTTATAGACATTCTATCCTGAGAATTATTTTTCTGTATTTTGTTGAATAGGAAGACAGATTCTGAACAATTATTTAGAAAATCATATTTTATCTACCAGTACTTTTATGCCACAATTTTCTCATTCATGAGCTCTTGATTTTACTCTCTTAATCTGTCAGCAGATATTTACAAGGAATGTTTTTTTCAAGAAGTTAATATAGGTGGTGTAGTGGGCTGAATGGTGGCCCCAAAGATATATCCACATTCTAATCCCCAGAATCTGTGATCATTACCTTATATGGCAAAAGATCAAATATTGCCTTGTATGGCAAAAGATGTGATGAAGCTGAGGTAGAAGGAATCCTGGATTATCTAGGTGAACCCAATGCAATCACATGTCTCCTTATTAGAGGGAGGCTGAGGGAGTTTGGACAGACATGAAGAGGAGAAGACAGGAAGAAAGAGGCAGAGATTAGACTGATGGAGCTATAAGCCAAGGAACCCCAGGGATGGCTGGCAGCCATCAGAAGCTGGGAGAGGCAAGGAGTGGTTCTTCCTCTGAGCCTCCAGAGGGCACATGGCCTAGCTGACACCTTGATTTTGAACTTTTGGCTTTCAGAACTGTGAGAAAATAAATTTCTGGTGTTTTAAGCCACGAACATTGTGGTAATTTGTTCCAGAAGTCCCAGGAAACTAATAAGGTGAACACTGATATAATAAATGAGAATGTCTTTAGAAAACAAACTTACGGTTACCAAAGGGGAAAGGGGGTGGAGGAGGGATAAATTAGGAGTTTGGGGTTAGCAGATGCAAACTATTATGCATAAAATAGGTAAACAACAGGGTCCTACTGTATAGCACACGGAACTATATTCAATATCCTGTAATAAACCATAATGGAAAAGAATATGAAAAAGAATATGTATATATATGTATAACTGAATCACTTTGCTGTATGTCAGAGACTAACACAACATTGTAAATCAACTATACTTAAATCAAAAAAAAAAAAAAGAGAGAGAGAGAATGTCTTTTTCTGCCCTAACGTATGAGCTACAAATTGGCAAGGTATAAAATTGGGGGGTTACACCCTTATTCTGTTAATATTCTCTGGGCATTGCTTTATTGCCTATTATCCTTGACCATCATTCTTTTTAAGGGAACATATATTTTCTTCCTGATTATTTATAGGATCTTTTTTCTTCCTCCTTTTTTTGGTAAAACTTTTTCAAGGGTGTACTTCTTTTTACTGATACCTTTCTACAATAGAGTGAGCCTTTTAATATACATACAGAGGTTATTTCCTTCAGCTCAGAATATTTTGTTCTATAAAGGCTTTGTATTAGTCTGTCCAGGCTGCTGTAACAAAATACCATAGACTGAGTGGCTTATAAACAACATAAATTTATTTCTCACAGTTCTGGAGGCTGGGAAATCCAAGATCAAGGTGCTGGCAGATTCAGTGTCTGGTGAGGAAAGACGTCTTTCTGGTTGTATGCTTTCTTGTTCATAGACAGCTGTGGCATTGCTATAACATCGCACAGTGGAAGGGTCCAGAGTACTCCCAGACCTCTTTTATAAGGGCACTAATCCCATTCCCAAATCTAATCACTAATCACTTCCCAAAGGCCCTCACCTCCAAATACCATCACATTGGGGGTTTGGTTTCAGCATGTGAATTTTGGGGGGAAATAAACATTCAGCCCATTGCAGGCTCTGGTTATTATTTTTATTTATTTTGAGCTTTTCTTTATGAACACTGTGTCTTATATTGGTCCTCTTCTCTGACCTCAATCTCCATGATCCTTCTATCATTTTCATCCTATTGTCCGTTTTCTCCATCTTCTTGGATGGTTCTTTGTTCTCTATAATATTGTTTCCATTTTCTGCAACAGTTCTATGTCCCTTACATAAGGTTTCCGATGTTGATTTTTATTCAGCTCTCATGTTGTTAGCTCTGTTTCAGTCCTTTCTAATTTCAAGTTGTCTTTTCTATCTTGTTTTTTTTTTTACTTATGATTTTTCTAATCTTGTTTATAGAGGTTTTATCTTGTTTTTGGTTGAAGATGCTGAGCATTTCCCTGAAAAGTTCTTTTGAATACTGTATTAGATAGTTTCAGAGATACACTCTTCTTCTGTATCATTCAGATATTTTCTCATACAATTACATCATTTTTCTTATTAAATTATATTTAATATTCTCATTAAAATGACAGATAGCCTAAACAAGTTTACAGCAAAGGAAAGTAATTCTTTGCCTCATTTTGGCTTAACTCTGACCATCTAATTTCTGCTGTCCAAGGACAACACTTCTGAACTCTTTCATTTAGTTTCTTCTGGTAATTACCTTCTTGGTTTAAATAACATGCTTATATTGCTATCTCTTTAATTTATTGTTTTGTCTTTATCGTCATACTATGGAATATGAAGATTATCTCCTTAATATTATCTCTCTGATATACCTCTCCCCGCATATCCCAAAAGAGTATTTTCATAATTTTTCTATCAATCATCAGTATTTAATGTTTACATTATCATGACTATGTATATTTCCTTCATTAGCCATGTAATATCACATAAATACAATTGTCTTGCTCTCCCTAATGCTTATTATTTGATTACTTTTCATTTCTATCATTAATTCATACCTAAATATTTTCCCTGAAGATTAATCTCCTCTCAATGTATCAGTCTTATTTATCTCCTGGAGATGTCCCTTCTGGAATCCCTCCTACTTTGATTGGGACTGTGTGCTCTTTGGACCAGCAGCACAGCTATCATCTTGCGACTCTGCTTCCCCACTATGTTAAATTCCCCTTCACCATCATCACCATCATCACCCCCTTCATCAGAATTCACTTTACTGTTTGTTTTTTTTTTTTTTTTTTTTTTTAAATTTTTATTTATTTACTTATTGGCTGTGTTGGGTCTTTGTTGCTGCGCGTGGGCTTTCTCTAGTTATAGAGGGTGAGGGCTACTCTTCGATGCGGTGCGCAGGCTTCTCATTGTGGTGGCTTCGCTTGTTGTGGAGCACGGGCTCTAGAGCGCAGGCTCAGTAGTTGTGGCGCAGGGGCTTAGTTGCTCAGCGGCATGTGGGATCTTCCCAGACCAGGGCTTGAACCCGCGTCCCCTGCATTGGCAGGTGGATTCTCAACCACTGCACCACCAGGGAAGCCCCCACTTTACTGTTTTGAACCCTTTCTTTCCTGGACTCTTGTGTACCTCTTTCTTAGTTTCTTTCCTTGCTTCAGTAGAGCTTATTTTCCAGGAACTTCTAAGAAAGGTTGTAAGTGAAGTAACATTTTGAGAATTCACAGGTCAAAATATTTTTTTTTGTTATTCCACCCTCACACTTTTTTGCTCCTTTGGCAGGATATAGAATTGCAGTTTCCAAATATTTTTCTTTTATAATTTGACGTCCTCACTATATTTATTTGTGGAGTCTAGTGTTACTTTTGGGAGGCTTTTAGGATCTTCATCTCTGAGGTTCTTGAATGTCACAACCAAGTAACTTGGGAAGTGTCTGTTCATTCATTTAGTTGTGTGAAGTAGACCTTCAATATGGGAGATCATGCTATCTGGGTCTAGAAATTTATATTTTAATTTGATATTTTTCTCTTTTACATTTTCTCTAATCTTTCTTGTCCTTCTTTTAGTTGGATATTGACCATCCTGGTTTTTATCTCTAATATTCTTATGTTTTCCCTATTTTCCATCTTTTGTCCTTTTGTTCCTTCCTGGCAGATCTTCTCAACTTTTTTTTGGACATTTTAATTGAATTTTGCATTTATCTTATCAAATCCTTAATATCCAGAAGCTTCTTTGTGTTTCCCTGCACATATCTTTTTAAAATAGAATTCTGTGTTTTTTTCTTTTGGAGTCAATATTTCTCTCACCTTTTTGAGGATATTAATTTTTATATTTTAAAAAAATTTACTTCTGTTGTCTCTAGCTCCCCTGAGTTTCTTTGTTTCTGTTTGTGTATCTTAGTCTCAATATTTGGGATTCTCCTCAACCTCCAGTGATTGGCCACTTAAAGCTGATTGTAGCTGTGTGCAGTGTGAGAGAGGCTTTTCAAGTAACAGCTTCACTAAAGTTTGAGTGGACAGAGATTCAGACATTTTTCTGGAAGGATCCCCAACTGTCAGTACCTGTACGTCTTAGCTCTTGGGCAGGTGTGTTTCCCCAGTGAGGACTCCAATCCCTGCCTATAGGGCATAAGTGTGGCTGCCATTTAAAAAAAACTTTTTTTTTTTTACATCTTTATTGGATTATAATTGCTTTACAATGTTGTGTTAGTTTCTGCTGTACAACAAAGTGAATTGGCTATATGTATACATATATCCCCATATCCCCTCCCTCTTGAGCCTCCCTCCCACCCTCCCCATCCCACCCCTCTAGGTCATCGCAAAGCACCGAGTTGATCTCCGTGTGCTATGCAGCAGTTTCCCACTAGCTGTCTATTTTACATTTGGTAGTGTATATATGTCCATGCCACTCTCTCACTTCGCCCCAGCCTCCCCTTCCCAGCCTGTGTCCACAAGTCGGTTCTCTATGTCTGTGTCTCTATTCCTGCCCTGCCACTAAGTTCATCAGTACAATTTTTCTAGATTCCATGTATATGCGTTAATATACAGTATTCGTTTTTCTCTTTCTGACTTACTTCACTCTGTATGACAGATTCTAGGTCCATCCACATCACTACAAATGACTCAGTTTCGTTCCTTTTTGTGGCTAATATTCCATTGTAGAAACTCACGCACCTATGGTCGCCTTATCTTTGACAAAGGAGGCAAAAATACACAATGGAGAAAAGGCAGCCTCTTCTATAAGTGGTGCTGGGAAAACTGGACAGCTACATGTAAAAGAATGAAATTAGACCACTTCCTAACACCATACACAAAAATAAATTCAAAATGGATTAAAGACCTAAATGTAAGGCCAGACACTATAAAACTCTTAGAGGAAAATATAGGCAGAACACTCTTTGACATAAATCGCTGCCATGTTTTAGAGCCAAGTAGGAGGGAGGGGGCCTGAGTGTCACAGTTGTATATGTTGGACCTCTTGGTTTGATCTTTCAGTTCTTATGTTACAGAACTCTAGCTCTGCTCTTAGAATTCCTAAGTCCAGAATTTCTGGTTCAGCTTGTCCAAAGAGTTTACCTTGGCCAGTTAGGGGTGAGTGTTTGCCAGGCTTCACAGAGTTCAGGGTATATCTGCTTCCTTCATATACTTTTAAGCAACACTTCTGCTCTTAATTCTAACCTATAAAAGCCTGAAGGCTTTCCGGGTTCCTGTGGTGCGAAGTGGCTTGTATATTTACCTGCTTCTCACCATCAGCAACCTTGCAGGGTTAAATACTTCTATTTTCTCTGCTTTTCAGTTTTCATATTTTTGTTCCTATTTCTCGTCTACTCTTATCTTTTTTCCCTTTGTCCTCTTGAATTTAAGTTAATGCCGTGTGTGTGTGTGTGTGTGTGTGTGTGTGTGCGCGTGTTTCAAATTCCTTTAAATAATTTGACTGCGATATCAAGAGAAAGCAGAGGTAACTATGTTTTCAATCTACCTTGAAGTTCCAACCATGACGTCTTTATCCTTTTCTTTCTGCAATACTTTTTTATAGGCTCTTTGAGTCACTTTCTTCTTAGTTTCCCTCCTTCCGTATTTTATAACTTGGTGGAACTAGGTGGGTTACACAGTCATCTCCCTCTTCTCATCATTGTTCAGATCTCTAGCTTTATGGCAGGTTCATCTCCACAATTCGTGAACTTGTCCCTGTTTCTATATTGCTTGCTTCTATGGAGTATATCTCTGCTCTGTTCTAGGTGGGTTTTCTTTTTCTTTTTTTTTTCCCCTTTCTTCCTTCTGCCCCCATGAATTAGCTTATTGTTCATTTAAACTGATAGCAGTGTCTGAAAAATTATTTCTGTTTTTGTGCCAGTACCATAGTGTCTTGATTACTGTAGCTTTGTAGTATAGTCTGAAGTCAGGGAGCCTGATTCCTCCAGCTCTGTTTTTCTTCCCTCAAGATTTCCTTGGCTATTCGGGGTCTTTTGTGTCTCCATACAAATTTTAAGATTTTTTGTTCTAGTTCTGTAAAAAAATGCCATTGGTAATTTGATAGGGATTGCATTGAATCTGTAGATTGCTTTGGGTAGTATAGTCATTTTCACAATATTGATTCTTCCAATCCAAGAACATGGTATATCTCTCCATCTGTTTGTGTCATCTTTAATTCCTTTCATCAGTGTCTTATAGTTTTCTGAGTACAGGTCTTTTACCTCCTTAGGTAGGTTTATTCCTAGTTATTTTATTCTTTTTGTTGTAGTGGTGAATGGGATTGATCCATTAATTTCTCTTTGTGATCTTTCATTGTTAGTGTATATGAACGAAAAACATTTCTGTGCCTTAATTTTGTATCCTGGAACTTTACCAAATTCATTGATTAGCTCTAGTAGTTTTCTGGTGGCATCTTTAGGATTATTTATGTATAGTATTATGTCATGTGCAAACAGTGACAGTTACTTCTTTTTGTCCAATCTGTATTCCTTTTATTTCTTTTTCTTCTCTGATTGCCGTGGCTAGGACTTCCAGAACTATGTTGAATAATAGTGGTGAGAATGGACATCCTTGTCTTGTTTCTGATCTTAGAGGAAATGCTTTCATTTTTTTACCATTGAGAATGATGTTTGCTGTGGGTTTGTCATTTATGGCCTTTATTATGTGGAGGTAGGTTCCCTCTATGCCCGCTTTCTGGCTGGAGAGTTTTTATCATAAATGGGTGTTGAATTTTGTTGAAAGCTTTTTCTGCATCTATTGAGATGATCATATGGTTTTTATTCTTCAGTTTGTTTATATGGTGTATCACATTGATTGATTTGCATATATTGAAGAATCCTTGCATCCCTGGGATAAATCCCACTTGATCATGGTGTATGATCCTTTTAATGCATTGTTGGATTCTGTTTACTGGTATTTTGTTGAGGATTTTTGCATCTATATTCATCAGTGATATTGGTCTGTAATCTTCTTTTTTTGTAGTATCTTTGTCAGGTTTTGGTATCAAGGTGATGGTGGCCTTGTAGAATGAGTTTGGGAGTGTTCCTTCCTCTGCAATTTTTGGAAGAGTTTGAGAAGGATGGATGTTAGCTCTTCTCTAAATGTTTGATAGAATTCACCTGAGAAGCCATCTGGTCCTGGACTTTGGTTTGTTGGAAGATTTTTAATCACAGTTTCAATTTTATTACTTGTGAATGATCTGTTCATATTTTCTATTTCTTCCTGGGTCAGGCTTGGAAGGTTATACTTTTCTAAACATTTGTCCATTTCTTCCAGGTTGTCCATTTTATTGGCATAGAGTTGCTTGTAGTAGTCTCTTAGGATGCTTTGTATTTCTGCGGTGTCTGTTGCACCTTCTCCTATTTCATTTCTAATTTTATTGATTTGAGTCCTCTCCCTCTTTTTCTTGATGAGTCTGCCTAATGGTTTATCAATTTTGTTTATCTTCTCAAAGAGCCAGCTTTTAGTTTTATTGATCTTTGCTATTGTTTTCTTTGTTTCTATTTCATTTATTTCTGCTGTGATCTTTATGATTTCTTTCCTTCTACTAACTGTGGGTTTTGTTTTTTCTTCTTTCTTTAGTTCGTTTAGGTGTAAAGTTAGATTGTTTATTTGAGATTTTTCTTGTTTCTTGAGGTAGGATAGTACTGCTATAAACTTCCCCCTGAGAACTGCTTTTGCTGCATCCCACAGGTTTTGGATCATCATGTTTTTGTTGTCAATTGTCTCTAAGTATTTTTTGATTTCCTCTTTGATTTCTTCAGTGATCTCTTGGTTATTTAGTAACGTATTGTTTAGCCTACATGTGTTTGTGTTTCTTTACATTTTTTCCACTGTAATTGATTTCTAATCTCATAGCGTCGTGGTCGGAAAAGATGCTTGATATGATTTCAATTTTCTTAAATTTACCGAGGCTTGATTTGTGACCCAAGATGTGATCTATCCAGGAGAATGTTCCATGTGCACTTGAGAAGAAAGTGTAATGTGCTGTTTTTGGATGGAATGTCCTGTAAATACCAATTAAATCTATCTGGTCTATTGTGTCATTTAAAGCTTGTGTTTCATTATTAATTTTCTGTTTGGATGATCTGTCCATTGGTGTAAGTGAGGTGTTAAAGTCCCCACTATTATTGTGTTACTGTCAATTTCCTCTTTTAGAGCTGTTAGCATTTGCCTTATGTATTGAGGTGCTCCTATGTTGGGTGCATATATATTTATAATTGTTATATCTTCTTCTTGGATTGATCCCTTAATCATTATGTAGTGTCCTTCCTTGTCTCTTGTAACATTCTTTATTTTAAAATCTATTTTATCTGATATGAGTATCGCTACTCCAGCTTTCTTTTGATTTCCATTTGCATGGAATATCTTTTTCCATCCCCTCACTTTCAGTCTGTATGTGTCCCTAGGTCTGAAGTGGGTCTCTTGTAGACAGCATATATGTGGGTCTTGTTTTTGTATCCAGTCAGTGAGCCTGTTTCTTTTGGTTGGAGCATTTAATCCATTCACATTTAAGATAATTATCGATATGTATGTTCCTATTACCATTTTCTTAATTGTTTTGGGTTTGTTTTTGTAGGTCCTTTTCTTCTCTTGTGTTTCCCCCTTAGAGAAGTTCCTTTAGCATTTGTTGTAGAGCTGGTTTGGTGATGCTGAATTCTCTTAGCTTTTGCTTGTCTGTAAAACTTTTAGTTTCTCCATCAAATCTGAATAAGATCCTTGACAGGTAGAGTAATCTTGGTTGTAGCTTCTTCCCTTTCATCACTTTAAATATATTGTGCCACTCCCTTCTGGCTTATAGAGTTTCAGCTGAGAATTCAGCTGTTAACCTTATGGGAGTTCTCTTGTATGTTATTTGTCATTTTTCCCATGCTGCTTTTAATAATTTCTCTTTGTCTTTAATTTTTGTCAATTTGATTACTATGTGTCTCGGTGTGTTTCTCCTTCGGTTTATCCTGTATGGGACTCGCTGTGCTTCCTGGACTTGGGTGGCTATTTCCTTTCCCATGTTAGGGAAGTTTTCAACTATAATCACTTCAAATATTTTCTCAGGTCCTTCTCTCTCTCCTCCTCTGGGACCCCTACAATGCAAATGTTGGTGCGTTTAATGTTGTCCCAGAGATCTCCCAGGACTTTTTCATTCTTTTTTCTTTATTCTGTTCTGTGGCAGTGAATTCCTCCATTCTGTTTTCCAGGTCACTTATCCGTTCTTCTGCCTCAGTTATTCTGCTATTGATTCCTTCTAGTGTAGTTTTCATTTCAGTTATTGTATTGTTCATCTCTGTTTGTTTGTTCTTTAATTCTTCTAGGTATTTGGTCTTTGTTAAACATTCCTTGCATCTTCTCGATCTTTGCCTCCATTCTTTTTCCGAGGTCCTGGATCATCTTCACTATCATTATTCTGAATTCTTTTTCTGGAAGGTTGCTTATCTCCACTTCATTTAGTTGTTTTTCTGGGGTTTTATCTTGTTCCTTCATCTGGTACATAGCCCTCTGCCTTTTCGTCTTGTCTGTCTTTCTATGAGTGTGGTTTTTGTTCCACAGGCTGCAGGATTGTAGTTCTTCTTGCTTCTGCTGTCTGCCCTCTGGTGGATGAGGCTATCTAAGAGGCTTGTGCAAGCTTCCTGATAGGAAGGACTGGTGGGGGGTAGAGCTGGGTGTTGCCCTGGTGGGCAGAGCTCAGTAAAAGTTTAATTCGCTTGTCTGCTGATAGGTGGGGTTGAGTTCCCTTCCTGCTGGTTGTTTGGCCTGTGGCACGACCCAGCACTGGAGCCTACAAACTCTTTGGTGGGGCTAATGGTGGACTCTGGGAGGGCTCACGCCAAGGAGTACTTCCCAGAACTTCTGCTGCCAGTGTCCTTGTCCCCGCAGTGAGCCACAGCCGCCCCCCCGCTTCTGCAGGAGACCTTCTAACACTAGCAGGTACGTCTTGTTCAGTCTCCTATGGGGTCACTTCTCCTTCCCCTGGGTTCTGATGCACACATTACTTTGTGTTTGCCCTCCAAGAGTGGAGTCTCTGTTTCCCCCAGTCTTGTCAAATCCTGCAATCAAATCCACTAGACTTCAAAGTCTGATTCTCTGGGAATTCCTCCTCCTGTTGCCGGACCCCCAGGTTGGGAAGCCTGACATGGGGCTCAGAACCTTCACTCCAGTGGGTGGACTTCTGTGGTATAAGTGTTCTCCAGTCTGTGAGTCACCCACCCAGTGGTTATGGGATTGATTTTATTGTGATTGCGCCCCTCCTACCGTCTCATTGTGGCTACTCCTTTGTCTTTGGGTGTGGGGTATCTTTTTTAGTGAGTTCCAGTGTCTTCCTTTCGATGATTGTTCAGCAGTTAGTTGTGATTCTGGTGCTCTCACAAGAGGGAATGAGCACATGTCCTTCTACTCTGCAATCCTGAACCAGTCTGATTTTTCCTGTTTCATGTGTTTTAATGTTTACTTTCAATACTAGTTTTTACGTACAAGACTCCCATTCTTGAGGCATTTAATTTGATTTGCTGTCATTTAGAGTATGCTATTTAGCAAAAAAAAAATTGTTTTTGTTCTGTGTTTCCTTTCTTTTCTTTGTAAAGGATTACTTAAGTCAAATATTTCTTAATTCTAGCTTTTCTGAGGACTTTATTCTGCTGTCTCAGTACTGAGTGACACATTGACTCTTCATATAAAATTCTTTTTTTTTTTTTTTCATCAAAACTCCTTCCACCAGAATCAAAAGATGTTGCAACATTGTCTCCTGGCATCTCAAGTAACAGAGGAAAATATTTGCCAATCTGATTTTGTTGCTTTGTTTATAATCTCTTGTTGGTTGTTTGCTTGCATGTATGCTTGTAGGATTTCTTTTTTCTTATCTTTCTAATTCCAAAATTCTTCCACTGTGCATTTTGCATGGGTATCTTTCAATACATTTACCTGAACCGTGGTTGGCTATTCATGTCTGCCTATTTGGGTCTCCTGTTTTAATACTTTTTCTTCAGTTACATCTTTGTTACTTCCTCTCTGTTCTTTGTTCTGGTTTCTTGTTTTAGAGCATCTCCAAGGCTGAAATTAAAATCTCTGTTCTCACTTCTCTGTTTTCCATGTCTATCATTTTCTTTTACTATTTTCAGATCTTTTTCTCCTTCTTCTGTGTTCTGGGAAGGCTTCATAAGTTTGTTCCATATCCTGCCATTTCAGTTTTCCTCTTTGCTTCCTGCATTGGCTTTCATTTGTTATTGCTCTTTTATTTCCACTTCATCTCCCTCAGCCCTCTATTCTCCCCAGGTGTTGTATGTGCATTTCATTCTGTAGACATTCTGTAGTCAGGGTGCTGGAGACTGACTAGCTGTTCGCATAACCTGCTTCTCCTTTCTCTTGCGCACCCACTAGACAACAATTTCTCAGCCCCTCTTGAAGTTATGTGAGCATAATTTACCAATGGAGTATATGAAGAACAGATACAAATCACTTCCACACCTGGCCCATAAAAATCTCCCACGTGTGGTCTCCCACGCTATTTCCCATTCCATGGCAACATTAAAAGCCATGTGTTGAAGATGGTGCAGCCACATGGTAGAAAGAGCCTAGTTCCCTGAATTGCCAATTGGAGGAGAGCCATCTGCTAATCAGGAACATCTGTTTTGGATTTCACATACCAGAGCAATAAAGTTTTATTTCTTGTTCCACTGAAATGTGGGGCTTCATTTGTCATAGCAGTAAGTGTCATCTTAACTCATATTCATAGCCTGTTTTTTCATTATGCATGACTTTTCTTTTTTTTTTGCCTCTCTTGTAAAAGTCATATCTTTGGCATCCTTTTGAGAATGACCAGCTTTCCCTAATTTTCTATCATCTGAGTCTTAATGTGCTATTCTCTTTCCCTCATGTTGTCATGTCTATAAATTCCATGTTAATTTTTGTCTCTTTACTCATTCTTTAAATGTAATGATTTTTGCCAAATGGAGATTGTCAGCAGACAGTCTCTGTGATTTTTACATGGCTCTGCTAACTTTACACTTATTTTTATGGAGGAATCTCTTTCTAGGATCTTTACCTATTGGAAGGTTTTCAGTATCTGATTAGCATCCATATAGAGCTGCTTGATGCATCAAGGTGCAATTCTATACTACTTCCATGATTTGGTCCTTAAATCTGTGAACCAAAAAAGTGCAGTGAAAATCACAGTCTCCCAGCATGCATTGCTGCCAGGGTTTTCTTGTTTCTGCTCCAGCTCCAATGCTTTACCTCCAGGCAGAAGAACTAGGGACTCATCTACTCCCTCCACACACATGAGTTTTTTCTTGACTTGTTTCATGTTTAAGTTGTAACTACAACTTGCCAGGTCTATATTGGATGTGGTATAGAGACTGGTACTCAGATCATCCCACAAACAATTTATTTTTAGGAGGGTACAGATGCACAATTACTTTTTGATAAGAACATAGGCCTTCAGTTTTCTTAAAATGCAGATTTCTAGGCCCCTGCTATGGAAATTCTGATTTAGTAAATCTAGGGTTAAGCCCAGTAATCTGTATTTTTAAAAACCCCTAGATGATTTTGGCATGTAGCTAAGAACATGATCTGGAAGGAAATTAACATTATAGTAGATAATTTAAAAAATCAATTTTCTCACAACCTAAGTTTCCGTTGACAGATAAGTGGTGTTTATATAAAATAAAATATTATTCGGCTTTAATAATACATGCTACAACATGGATGAACCTTGAGGATATTATGCTAGTAAAATAAACCAGTCAGAAAAAGGACAAATACCATGTTATTTTGCATATATGAGATACATAGAGTAGTCAAAATCATGGAGACAGAAAGTAGAATTGTGTTTGCAAGGGGCTGAAGGCAGGGAGAAATGGAGTTATTATTTAATGAGTGAACAATTTTAGTTTTGGAAGATGAAAAATGTTCTGGAGATGTGGCTGCTGGTGATGATTGCACAATGAAATGTAGTTCACACCATTGAAATGTGCACTTGAAACGACTCAACTGGCAAATTTTGTGTTATGTAGTTTTTACCACATTTAAAAAAATAAAATAAATAAAAATAATTAAATGATCTCCTTACTATACCCCTTGAATTTTTATATCATTAGAATCATAGACTTTGAGATCTAGAAAGATATTAGAGATGAGAGACCCTGAGAGATGGGGAGATTTACATAAGACTAACAAGTAAGTGAGAAACAGAGAGAGAACTACAAGCTATAACTCTTGGTTGTATTTACCAGAATACCGTATTTTAAGTATTGAGCATTTCTTTTTTCCTGATTGCTGGTATGAAAGGTTTGTTCTAGAAACTTTATTGCAACTTCCATCAGTCTCCTTCTTGAGACAGGGAAGTACCTTGAGTTGGAAGAAGTATGGCTGTCCCTATTTCTAGTTAAGTCCAGTAAAGGTCTTGGGCTATTGGAAGCAATTAGGATTTTTAGGAACAGGTATATCTGGGAACTCAGGAGTTGGTATCATGGTTGGGTCTTCAGCATGGAGAGCCATGGGCTCTGGAGTGGGGAGTGGAAAGGAATTCAAGAAAAACTTGTCCTTGTGTCTTCCTGGCTTTGAAGCTTCCAAGGGAACTTGGATGGACCCCCTGTGGTGTTTTATGACTAATAAAATTGTACTTATGCAAGGAAGAGGAATGGCCAACATTACAGATGACTATCTGGAAAAGACTTTTCCCAGACTAAAGAAGTGGAACAACTCACTGATAGAGAATTTAATGAATTACAGTTTGGAAGAAGCCAAACAAAGATGAGTTTGCATTAATTTGCCGCACACAAAACGTTCTCAAAATATACAGGGGATAATGACTAAGCCTTGTGTAAGGGAATTAACTGGGTTGTATGTGCACCACAACTTTGGAAAAAGAGACTGCTAACATTCCTTAAGCCACACTGGAATTCAAGACCAAAATACTTAACTCCTCCAATGGTTGAGTCTAAATTGTGCAACCACTATGCTGCCAGAGTTTCCTCTGGTTATGACTTGTTACAGATGCAAGTGCCACATGTCACTGAGAAATCGTAACAGCTTGGTCATGTCAACTGAGGAAATATGGATTCAAAGAATTTGCTCTTTACAGCATTTTTCAGAACAAACCACTTTGTGGTCAGCGAAGGGATTACATCTGGGGTGTCTGAAAATAAAGTCATTTCAAAAGCAGGATGAAATGAAAGGACTTAAAATAGCATGTGTAGGGATAGGTTATTTTATTCCCAAGAAGGCATGACAGTTTTGGACACTTAGTTAGCACAGCAGGTGATGACAATGAAACCTTAGAAACTTGATCACTTTAACATGATCTTCTGCAAGGGTCTTAAAACTACCATCTCATTAATTCACGTTCCAGTGAATTTTTCTTTTCTTGATGTCTGCAGTATTATTGAACCCAAGTTGATGTGCCCAACAAACCAAAATGATGGAGTTTGGAGCAGAGAAAGGTTTATTGCAAGGGCCAAGCAAAGAGAATGGGCAACTCTTGCTCAAAAGATTTGAATTCCACTGCGGTTTTCAGGGAAGAGTTTTTAAAGGCAAAATTTGGGGTGAGCATTGCAGGGTGTGTGACTTTCTTCTGATTGGTTGGTGGGGAGGTAACAAGGTGGCTTCCAGGAGTCTCAATCATCAGGCTTCTTGTTCCAACCAGTCTGGGGTCCATGTGCTTGTGCTTGGCCTGAAGTTACCAACCTCCACCTGGGTGGGGCTCTTAGTTCTTACAGAAGAACTCAGAGATATGCATCAGATTGTTATGTATATCCCATGAGGAGGAGCTAGGACTCTGCTTTATGCCTGCACTATTGTTTCTTGACTGCTTTTCCTTTGTTTCTGCATTCCCTCACTCCCCTAATTAGTAACTGAATCTGCCCTTTGGAGGGAAGATCTAGGAGGCTAAAGCCTTTTCCCTACAAACAAGAAGCAGGAGACACAGAAAGGATTTTGTACCCCAAGAGGGCCCCACAGGGTCCTGCTTGGTTTCAACAGTACTGTGTGTTATAAGTGGAAAAGGGTAAGACAGTGTTGTGAGTTGAAACCTCTTTCTCTTGGTTTGAAAAATCAAATGAGACAAGTGTAATATTGTTGTTTTCAAAGCAATAGGATTTCTTTTCCTGTTTAGAGGCTGATGGGAATGTTTCCTTCAACTTTGTATGTAAGAAACAAGAACCTACTTTTCTGTTTCATTTTGGACCTTCCTGGCAAAGACTTACTGCTGACGCAGGTCTGGAACAGGCTGGTATTTTCCTCCTGGGTTATACTTTAGCAGAGTTGTATTATGAATTCAGCTCCCACATGCATAATCATCCTACTTTGCAACCAGGCAAGGTAAAGATGGACTACTTATGTCTGTGCTAGATTTTCTGGAAACAGGAAGAAAAATGTTTTCTAGAACAGTAACAAGGAAAAACAGTAAGAATGTGTCTGTCAGGGACTGAGGATTTCTTTGTAATTAATGATAATGTTTGTATGAGGTGATTTGATACTGCATCCTATAATCTGTTGAATCCATTTTGCCTCCTTGGCTGGGCACAATCATTTCTAGAAACTAGAGTTTAGCTTCATTTATTTTCTTCATTGTTTTACTGTTTTCCTCTTATTTTACCTTTATTACTTGCTTCCTTCTGTTTAATTTGGGTTTAATTTGCTTATTAAAATGAAAATTTAGATCACTGATTTGAGAATGTCTTTTCTATATAAATCAAGTAATGCTATACATTTTCCTCTAAGCATTGCTTTAGCTGCTCTCTACCATTCAGTATGTTGTATTTTAATTTTCATTAAGTTAAAAATATTTGAAAATATTCCATGAGATATCTTCTTTGACTCCTGGGTTATTTAGAAGTTGTTCTTTTTCAGGATTGTTTTGGTTATTTCAAGTCACTTGCAATACATGTGAATTTTAGAATCTGTCCATTTCTACACAGAAGTCAGGTGGGATTCTCATAAGGATTGTAGATTAGTTTGGGGGGTATTGTCATCTTTTTTTTTTTTTTGCCATCTTAACAACATTAAGCCTTTAGATCCATGAACAGAAGATGTTTTTCCATTTAGTTAGATCTTTAATTTTTTTTGACAACGTTTTGTAGTTTTCAGAGTATACATTTCATACTTCTTTTGATAACTTGTTCCTATTTTATTCTTTTTGATGCTAGTGTGAATAAAATTGTTTTCTTAATTTCATTTTTGGACTGTTTTTAAAAACTTTTATTTTATACTGGCATATAGCTGATTTACAATGTTGTGTTAATTTCATGTGTTCAGCAAAGTGATTCTGGACTGTTTATTGTATAGAAGTACAAGTGATTTTTGTGATTGATCTTATTATATCTTGCAACCTTGCTAAGCTCATTTATTAGTTCTAATAGTTGTTTAGTGTATTCCTTAGGACTTTCTACATACAGGATCGTGTCATCTGCTAATAGAGTTTTACTTTTTCCTTTTTCAATCTGTATCAGGAAAATCTTATTGTTATCTTAGTTCTGGAGGGTAGGTATATAGTCCAGGAATACAAAATGATCAGGTATTTTTTTCTGTCTCTCTTAGGTGCTTTCTAATCTCATTTCACCTTATTTGTATGGCCTGTTATAAAGATGCCTGCGTTTGTGACATTCACTGTTATTCTTACGTCCCTTTTGAATAAGGTATAACTTCCTACACTGGATAAGCCCCATCTCTTCAAGGTCAATGACACCTCTGAGAATAAAACTACCAAATGTTAATGTATATCTGTAACCCTGGACCCAGATTACAGATGATTCCAGGTGTTCAATATATTAGGTCCCTTCCTCTTTACGTTGCAATTCAATACATAATAGTTTTTTTGTGTTGTTGTTTTTTGGGGTTTTTTGGCCATGCCACGTGGCTTGCAGGATTAGTTCCCTGACCAGGGATTGAACCCGGGCCCCCTGCAGTGGAAGCGCAGAGTCCTAACCACTGGACCGCCAGGGAATTCCCTATATATAGTTTGCCTTTCATTCACAATCTATACAGCCACTAGCAGAGGAAAATTTTATGCATGATTTTTCTCACCATCTGTTATTTTTAACAGTTACACAGTGTTTGTAGTTCATTTTCCTCCAAGTCCATCACATTTAAATATTAAACCCACTTGATGAGGTGGACAGGTTTTCTAACAAAAATGTTTTCCTTAATCTTCGCTGAGATATGTTTTGTGTCTCATTCTTTCAGTAGCATGTTACCAGCTTTAATGTCTAAAAACATTCCACTGAATTCTGCTTTTGTGGTTACTTTTGATAACTAAAAATTTAAAATAAATTTTGCATAACTAACTTCTCTGTTAAGGACATTTCTAACCACCAGCAATATGGTTTATTCATTTTCCAGAGTTGCAAACTGGTGGGCCCTGTAATTCCCATAGCATCTATTTTATTGATAATGGCTATGTTCTTGGAAAAGGTGTTTCATATTTTGCATATTCAGTGTAATCCTCTGAGGCTTGAGGAAATTCCTAACACCTGATTAAATAAGGTAAACATGTCACATGTTTTCTACATGTTATTTGCTCTGTTTTTATTAAATTCAGTCTAACTTGTGGTAAATTGCAACCCATGCAGTAAAGAGCCTATTTAATGGTCAAAAGATTTATTATGATAATGATGACATATTCCAGGAAGAAGAAGCAAATGTTGAAAATGTTTGCCATCATCCTTGATGCATTTTTGGCAATCATGGGCTCCAGACTAAAAAGTACCTCTTTTTTATTCCTTTCAACCTTCGAATCTATTTAATAAGATTTTGAAGATATAATATTAATTTATAATACTCATGGTTCTGGAAAAGCAAGACATAAATTGTGGCTTGTCAATTTTGGTTCTGATAAGGTTGTGTAGGAAGGAAAGTTGTAAGAAAGTTATTGAAATAGATAATAAATGGCATTTGAAATCCCTTCTCATCTAGAGAGCCTATGATTCTAATTGTATGGAGCCAAGGGTTATCTTCATTAGATTTGAAATATATTTTTTTGGTATTACTAACGTCTACTCTATGCATGCGTTTCACTGAAAATCCCTATACAAAATACTTTCAAGTGGCATCAGTGAGGTAGTAACGCCTTGTGTTTGCATAGAATCTCTGTAGATGCTTCAGTCCAGCACCCGAACTACTGCCCTGACCTGTACCTCCCATCTATCCAAATGTCCATCCCACTCTCTAGGGGATTATATCTTCCTCAGTTCTCTCTTCTCTCTACCACAGCCCTGGAAGTCTTGAAAATTATAGAAAACAAAAACAAAACCCACTTCAATTTGAAATGGCTGTTTACTTTAAAAAAAAAAAATTGAAAGAACCAATGTGCCAATGAGTGAAATGTAAAAATCAAAGGATTCTTACTAATAAAATTGGATTATTATTAGACTATTTTGTTCATAAATTTAGTGAATTGTTTTTTCTTGTCTTTTACCAAGTCTTCTAAAAGAATGTTAGGTATTTCTCTCATAGGTAAAGAGTTCCTGACATATAATAAGAATATTTGCACTGTGTTTCATCATTTTTATAAACATTTTCCTATTTGTTTTTCAGTTTGCAAACAATTTGGTTTTAAGTGCACAGAAAACAATTTTTTATGTAACCAATTATATAAAAACTTCATTCTTCAAATGACTATATAGTTTAAATGCTCTTGTGCATAATAAAATTAAGTTCACTAACAATTTTCAAGGGTGCTATAGTTTCAAAATTTGCATTTAAATATTCAATTAACTTAAAATTTGCGTTTATAGTATGAGGTGAGGATTTAAGCTCTTTTTCCAAAATATTCATCTCTTTTAAAATAATTTTTTTATATAAATTTATTTATTTATTTATTTATTTTCGGCTGCATTGAGTCTTGTTGCCACGCGCGGGCTTTCTCTATTTGTGGCGAATGGGGCTACTCTTCATTGTGGTGCGTGGGCTTCCCATCGTGGTGGCTTTTCTTGTTGCGGAGCACAGGCTCTAGGCGCACAGGCTTCAGTAGTTGTGGCAAGCGGGCTCAGTAGTTGTGGCTTGCAGGCTCTAGAGCGCAGGCTCAGTAGTCATGGTACACGGGCTTAGTTGCTCTGTGGCATGTGGGATCTTCCCGGACCAGGGCTCAAACCCATGTCCCCTGCATTGGCAGGTGGATTCTTAACCACTGTGCCACCAGGGAAGTCCCTAAAATAATTTTTGGATAGGAGCACATTCATAGGGTTCAAAATTCCTAACATGTAAAATAATGTGGGCTTAATGTACAGACAATTGTTATTTTTTTCTTTATAGACATTCTATCCTGAGAATTATTTTTCTGTATTTTGTTGAATAGGAAGACAGATTCTGAACAATTATTTAGAAAATCATATTTTATCTACCAGTACTTTTATGCCACAATTTTCTCATTCATGAGCTCTTGATTTTACTCTCTTAATCTGTCAGCAGATATTTACAAGGAATGTTTTTTTCAAGAAGTTAATATAGGTGGTGTAGTGGGCTGAATGGTGGCCCCAAAGATATATCCACATTCTAATCCCCAGAATCTGTGATCATTACCTTATATGGCAAAAGATCAAATATTGCCTTGTATGGCAAAAGATGTGATGAAGCTGAGGTAGAAGGAATCCTGGATTATCTAGGTGAACCCAATGCAATCACATGTCTCCTTATTAGAGGGAGGCTGAGGGAGTTTGGACAGACATGAAGAGGAGAAGACAGGAAGAAAGAGGCAGAGATTAGACTGATGGAGCTATAAGCCAAGGAACCCCAGGGATGGCTGGCAGCCATCAGAAGCTGGGAGAGGCAAGGAGTGGTTCTTCCTCTGAGCCTCCAGAGGGCACATGGCCTAGCTGACACCTTGATTTTGAACTTTTGGCTTTCAGAACTGTGAGAAAATAAATTTCTGGTGTTTTAAGCCACGAACATTGTGGTAATTTGTTCCAGAAGTCCCAGGAAACTAATAAGGTGAACACTGATATAATAAATGAGAATGTCTTTAGAAAACAAACTTACGGTTACCAAAGGGGAAAGGGGGTGGAGGAGGGATAAATTAGGAGTTTGGGGTTAGCAGATGCAAACTATTATGCATAAAATAGGTAAACAACAGGGTCCTACTGTATAGCACACGGAACTATATTCAATATCCTGTAATAAACCATAATGGAAAAGAATATGAAAAAGAATATGTATATATATGTATAACTGAATCACTTTGCTGTATGTCAGAGACTAACACAACATTGTAAATCAACTATACTTAAATCAAAAAAAAAAAAAAGAGAGAGAGAGAATGTCTTTTTCTGCCCTAACGTATGAGCTACAAATTGGCAAGGTATAAAATTGGGGGGTTACACCCTTATTCTGTTAATATTCTCTGGGCATTGCTTTATTGCCTATTATCCTTGACCATCATTCTTTTTAAGGGAACATATATTTTCTTCCTGATTATTTATAGGATCTTTTTTCTTCCTCCTTTTTTTGGTAAAACTTTTTCAAGGGTGTACTTCTTTTTACTGATACCTTTCTACAATAGAGTGAGCCTTTTAATATACATACAGAGGTTATTTCCTTCAGCTCAGAATATTTTGTTCTATAAAGGCTTTGTATTAGTCTGTCCAGGCTGCTGTAACAAAATACCATAGACTGAGTGGCTTATAAACAACATAAATTTATTTCTCACAGTTCTGGAGGCTGGGAAATCCAAGATCAAGGTGCTGGCAGATTCAGTGTCTGGTGAGGAAAGACGTCTTTCTGGTTGTATGCTTTCTTGTTCATAGACAGCTGTGGCATTGCTATAACATCGCACAGTGGAAGGGTCCAGAGTACTCCCAGACCTCTTTTATAAGGGCACTAATCCCATTCCCAAATCTAATCACTAATCACTTCCCAAAGGCCCTCACCTCCAAATACCATCACATTGGGGGTTTGGTTTCAGCATGTGAATTTTGGGGGGAAATAAACATTCAGCCCATTGCAGGCTCTGGTTATTATTTTTATTTATTTTGAGCTTTTCTTTATGAACACTGTGTCTTATATTGGTCCTCTTCTCTGACCTCAATCTCCATGATCCTTCTATCATTTTCATCCTATTGTCCGTTTTCTCCATCTTCTTGGATGGTTCTTTGTTCTCTATAATATTGTTTCCATTTTCTGCAACAGTTCTATGTCCCTTACATAAGGTTTCCGATGTTGATTTTTATTCAGCTCTCATGTTGTTAGCTCTGTTTCAGTCCTTTCTAATTTCAAGTTGTCTTTTCTATCTTGTTTTTTTTTTTACTTATGATTTTTCTAATCTTGTTTATAGAGGTTTTATCTTGTTTTTGGTTGAAGATGCTGAGCATTTCCCTGAAAAGTTCTTTTGAATACTGTATTAGATAGTTTCAGAGATACACTCTTCTTCTGTATCATTCAGATATTTTCTCATACAATTACATCATTTTTCTTATTAAATTATATTTAATATTCTCATTAAAATGACAGATAGCCTAAACAAGTTTACAGCAAAGGAAAGTAATTCTTTGCCTCATTTTGGCTTAACTCTGACCATCTAATTTCTGCTGTCCAAGGACAACACTTCTGAACTCTTTCATTTAGTTTCTTCTGGTAATTACCTTCTTGGTTTAAATAACATGCTTATATTGCTATCTCTTTAATTTATTGTTTTGTCTTTATCGTCATACTATGGAATATGAAGATTATCTCCTTAATATTATCTCTCTGATATACCTCTCCCCGCATATCCCAAAAGAGTATTTTCATAATTTTTCTATCAATCATCAGTATTTAATGTTTACATTATCATGACTATGTATATTTCCTTCATTAGCCATGTAATATCACATAAATACAATTGTCTTGCTCTCCCTAATGCTTATTATTTGATTACTTTTCATTTCTATCATTAATTCATACCTAAATATTTTCCCTGAAGATTAATCTCCTCTCAATGTATCAGTCTTATTTATCTCCTGGAGATGTCCCTTCTGGAATCCCTCCTACTTTGATTGGGACTGTGTGCTCTTTGGACCAGCAGCACAGCTATCATCTTGCGACTCTGCTTCCCCACTATGTTAAATTCCCCTTCACCATCATCACCATCATCACCCCCTTCATCAGAATTCACTTTACTGTTTGTTTTTTTTTTTTTTTTTTTTTTTAAATTTTTATTTATTTACTTATTGGCTGTGTTGGGTCTTTGTTGCTGCGCGTGGGCTTTCTCTAGTTATAGAGGGTGAGGGCTACTCTTCGATGCGGTGCGCAGGCTTCTCATTGTGGTGGCTTCGCTTGTTGTGGAGCACGGGCTCTAGAGCGCAGGCTCAGTAGTTGTGGCGCAGGGGCTTAGTTGCTCAGCGGCATGTGGGATCTTCCCAGACCAGGGCTTGAACCCGCGTCCCCTGCATTGGCAGGTGGATTCTCAACCACTGCACCACCAGGGAAGCCCCCACTTTACTGTTTTGAACCCTTTCTTTCCTGGACTCTTGTGTACCTCTTTCTTAGTTTCTTTCCTTGCTTCAGTAGAGCTTATTTTCCAGGAACTTCTAAGAAAGGTTGTAAGTGAAGTAACATTTTGAGAATTCACAGGTCAAAATATTTTTTTTTGTTATTCCACCCTCACACTTTTTTGCTCCTTTGGCAGGATATAGAATTGCAGTTTCCAAATATTTTTCTTTTATAATTTGACGTCCTCACTATATTTATTTGTGGAGTCTAGTGTTACTTTTGGGAGGCTTTTAGGATCTTCATCTCTGAGGTTCTTGAATGTCACAACCAAGTAACTTGGGAAGTGTCTGTTCATTCATTTAGTTGTGTGAAGTAGACCTTCAATATGGGAGATCATGCTATCTGGGTCTAGAAATTTATATTTTAATTTGATATTTTTCTCTTTTACATTTTCTCTAATCTTTCTTGTCCTTCTTTTAGTTGGATATTGACCATCCTGGTTTTTATCTCTAATATTCTTATGTTTTCCCTATTTTCCATCTTTTGTCCTTTTGTTCCTTCCTGGCAGATCTTCTCAACTTTTTTTTGGACATTTTAATTGAATTTTGCATTTATCTTATCAAATCCTTAATATCCAGAAGCTTCTTTGTGTTTCCCTGCACATATCTTTTTAAAATAGAATTCTGTGTTTTTTTCTTTTGGAGTCAATATTTCTCTCACCTTTTTGAGGATATTAATTTTTATATTTTAAAAAAATTTACTTCTGTTGTCTCTAGCTCCCCTGAGTTTCTTTGTTTCTGTTTGTGTATCTTAGTCTCAATATTTGGGATTCTCCTCAACCTCCAGTGATTGGCCACTTAAAGCTGATTGTAGCTGTGTGCAGTGTGAGAGAGGCTTTTCAAGTAACAGCTTCACTAAAGTTTGAGTGGACAGAGATTCAGACATTTTTCTGGAAGGATCCCCAACTGTCAGTACCTGTACGTCTTAGCTCTTGGGCAGGTGTGTTTCCCCAGTGAGGACTCCAATCCCTGCCTATAGGGCATAAGTGTGGCTGCCATTTAAAAAAAACTTTTTTTTTTTTACATCTTTATTGGATTATAATTGCTTTACAATGTTGTGTTAGTTTCTGCTGTACAACAAAGTGAATTGGCTATATGTATACATATATCCCCATATCCCCTCCCTCTTGAGCCTCCCTCCCACCCTCCCCATCCCACCCCTCTAGGTCATCGCAAAGCACCGAGTTGATCTCCGTGTGCTATGCAGCAGTTTCCCACTAGCTGTCTATTTTACATTTGGTAGTGTATATATGTCCATGCCACTCTCTCACTTCGCCCCAGCCTCCCCTTCCCAGCCTGTGTCCACAAGTCGGTTCTCTATGTCTGTGTCTCTATTCCTGCCCTGCCACTAAGTTCATCAGTACAATTTTTCTAGATTCCATGTATATGCGTTAATATACAGTATTCGTTTTTCTCTTTCTGACTTACTTCACTCTGTATGACAGATTCTAGGTCCATCCACATCACTACAAATGACTCAGTTTCGTTCCTTTTTGTGGCTAATATTCCATTGTAGAAACTCACGCACCTATGGTCGCCTTATCTTTGACAAAGGAGGCAAAAATACACAATGGAGAAAAGGCAGCCTCTTCTATAAGTGGTGCTGGGAAAACTGGACAGCTACATGTAAAAGAATGAAATTAGACCACTTCCTAACACCATACACAAAAATAAATTCAAAATGGATTAAAGACCTAAATGTAAGGCCAGACACTATAAAACTCTTAGAGGAAAATATAGGCAGAACACTCTTTGACATAAATCGCTGCCATGTTTTAGAGCCAAGTAGGAGGGAGGGGGCCTGAGTGTCACAGTTGTATATGTTGGACCTCTTGGTTTGATCTTTCAGTTCTTATGTTACAGAACTCTAGCTCTGCTCTTAGAATTCCTAAGTCCAGAATTTCTGGTTCAGCTTGTCCAAAGAGTTTACCTTGGCCAGTTAGGGGTGAGTGTTTGCCAGGCTTCACAGAGTTCAGGGTATATCTGCTTCCTTCATATACTTTTAAGCAACACTTCTGCTCTTAATTCTAACCTATAAAAGCCTGAAGGCTTTCCGGGTTCCTGTGGTGCGAAGTGGCTTGTATATTTACCTGCTTCTCACCATCAGCAACCTTGCAGGGTTAAATACTTCTATTTTCTCTGCTTTTCAGTTTTCATATTTTTGTTCCTATTTCTCGTCTACTCTTATCTTTTTTCCCTTTGTCCTCTTGAATTTAAGTTAATGCCGTGTGTGTGTGTGTGTGTGTGTGTGTGTGTGCGCGTGTTTCAAATTCCTTTAAATAATTTGACTGCGATATCAAGAGAAAGCAGAGGTAACTATGTTTTCAATCTACCTTGAAGTTCCAACCATGACGTCTTTATCCTTTTCTTTCTGCAATACTTTTTTATAGGCTCTTTGAGTCACTTTCTTCTTAGTTTCCCTCCTTCCGTATTTTATAACTTGGTGGAACTAGGTGGGTTACACAGTCATCTCCCTCTTCTCATCATTGTTCAGATCTCTAGCTTTATGGCAGGTTCATCTCCACAATTCGTGAACTTGTCCCTGTTTCTATATTGCTTGCTTCTATGGAGTATATCTCTGCTCTGTTCTAGGTGGGTTTTCTTTTTCTTTTTTTTTTCCCCTTTCTTCCTTCTGCCCCCATGAATTAGCTTATTGTTCATTTAAACTGATAGCAGTGTCTGAAAAATTATTTCTGTTTTTGTGCCAGTACCATAGTGTCTTGATTACTGTAGCTTTGTAGTATAGTCTGAAGTCAGGGAGCCTGATTCCTCCAGCTCTGTTTTTCTTCCCTCAAGATTTCCTTGGCTATTCGGGGTCTTTTGTGTCTCCATACAAATTTTAAGATTTTTTGTTCTAGTTCTGTAAAAAAATGCCATTGGTAATTTGATAGGGATTGCATTGAATCTGTAGATTGCTTTGGGTAGTATAGTCATTTTCACAATATTGATTCTTCCAATCCAAGAACATGGTATATCTCTCCATCTGTTTGTGTCATCTTTAATTCCTTTCATCAGTGTCTTATAGTTTTCTGAGTACAGGTCTTTTACCTCCTTAGGTAGGTTTATTCCTAGTTATTTTATTCTTTTTGTTGTAGTGGTGAATGGGATTGATCCATTAATTTCTCTTTGTGATCTTTCATTGTTAGTGTATATGAACGAAAAACATTTCTGTGCCTTAATTTTGTATCCTGGAACTTTACCAAATTCATTGATTAGCTCTAGTAGTTTTCTGGTGGCATCTTTAGGATTATTTATGTATAGTATTATGTCATGTGCAAACAGTGACAGTTACTTCTTTTTGTCCAATCTGTATTCCTTTTATTTCTTTTTCTTCTCTGATTGCCGTGGCTAGGACTTCCAGAACTATGTTGAATAATAGTGGTGAGAATGGACATCCTTGTCTTGTTTCTGATCTTAGAGGAAATGCTTTCATTTTTTTACCATTGAGAATGATGTTTGCTGTGGGTTTGTCATTTATGGCCTTTATTATGTGGAGGTAGGTTCCCTCTATGCCCGCTTTCTGGCTGGAGAGTTTTTATCATAAATGGGTGTTGAATTTTGTTGAAAGCTTTTTCTGCATCTATTGAGATGATCATATGGTTTTTATTCTTCAGTTTGTTTATATGGTGTATCACATTGATTGATTTGCATATATTGAAGAATCCTTGCATCCCTGGGATAAATCCCACTTGATCATGGTGTATGATCCTTTTAATGCATTGTTGGATTCTGTTTACTGGTATTTTGTTGAGGATTTTTGCATCTATATTCATCAGTGATATTGGTCTGTAATCTTCTTTTTTTGTAGTATCTTTGTCAGGTTTTGGTATCAAGGTGATGGTGGCCTTGTAGAATGAGTTTGGGAGTGTTCCTTCCTCTGCAATTTTTGGAAGAGTTTGAGAAGGATGGATGTTAGCTCTTCTCTAAATGTTTGATAGAATTCACCTGAGAAGCCATCTGGTCCTGGACTTTGGTTTGTTGGAAGATTTTTAATCACAGTTTCAATTTTATTACTTGTGAATGATCTGTTCATATTTTCTATTTCTTCCTGGGTCAGGCTTGGAAGGTTATACTTTTCTAAACATTTGTCCATTTCTTCCAGGTTGTCCATTTTATTGGCATAGAGTTGCTTGTAGTAGTCTCTTAGGATGCTTTGTATTTCTGCGGTGTCTGTTGCACCTTCTCCTATTTCATTTCTAATTTTATTGATTTGAGTCCTCTCCCTCTTTTTCTTGATGAGTCTGCCTAATGGTTTATCAATTTTGTTTATCTTCTCAAAGAGCCAGCTTTTAGTTTTATTGATCTTTGCTATTGTTTTCTTTGTTTCTATTTCATTTATTTCTGCTGTGATCTTTATGATTTCTTTCCTTCTACTAACTGTGGGTTTTGTTTTTTCTTCTTTCTTTAGTTCGTTTAGGTGTAAAGTTAGATTGTTTATTTGAGATTTTTCTTGTTTCTTGAGGTAGGATAGTACTGCTATAAACTTCCCCCTGAGAACTGCTTTTGCTGCATCCCACAGGTTTTGGATCATCATGTTTTTGTTGTCAATTGTCTCTAAGTATTTTTTGATTTCCTCTTTGATTTCTTCAGTGATCTCTTGGTTATTTAGTAACGTATTGTTTAGCCTACATGTGTTTGTGTTTCTTTACATTTTTTCCACTGTAATTGATTTCTAATCTCATAGCGTCGTGGTCGGAAAAGATGCTTGATATGATTTCAATTTTCTTAAATTTACCGAGGCTTGATTTGTGACCCAAGATGTGATCTATCCAGGAGAATGTTCCATGTGCACTTGAGAAGAAAGTGTAATGTGCTGTTTTTGGATGGAATGTCCTGTAAATACCAATTAAATCTATCTGGTCTATTGTGTCATTTAAAGCTTGTGTTTCATTATTAATTTTCTGTTTGGATGATCTGTCCATTGGTGTAAGTGAGGTGTTAAAGTCCCCACTATTATTGTGTTACTGTCAATTTCCTCTTTTAGAGCTGTTAGCATTTGCCTTATGTATTGAGGTGCTCCTATGTTGGGTGCATATATATTTATAATTGTTATATCTTCTTCTTGGATTGATCCCTTAATCATTATGTAGTGTCCTTCCTTGTCTCTTGTAACATTCTTTATTTTAAAATCTATTTTATCTGATATGAGTATCGCTACTCCAGCTTTCTTTTGATTTCCATTTGCATGGAATATCTTTTTCCATCCCCTCACTTTCAGTCTGTATGTGTCCCTAGGTCTGAAGTGGGTCTCTTGTAGACAGCATATATGTGGGTCTTGTTTTTGTATCCAGTCAGTGAGCCTGTTTCTTTTGGTTGGAGCATTTAATCCATTCACATTTAAGATAATTATCGATATGTATGTTCCTATTACCATTTTCTTAATTGTTTTGGGTTTGTTTTTGTAGGTCCTTTTCTTCTCTTGTGTTTCCCCCTTAGAGAAGTTCCTTTAGCATTTGTTGTAGAGCTGGTTTGGTGATGCTGAATTCTCTTAGCTTTTGCTTGTCTGTAAAACTTTTAGTTTCTCCATCAAATCTGAATAAGATCCTTGACAGGTAGAGTAATCTTGGTTGTAGCTTCTTCCCTTTCATCACTTTAAATATATTGTGCCACTCCCTTCTGGCTTATAGAGTTTCAGCTGAGAATTCAGCTGTTAACCTTATGGGAGTTCTCTTGTATGTTATTTGTCATTTTTCCCATGCTGCTTTTAATAATTTTTCTTTGTCTTTAATTTTTGTCAATTTGATTACTATGTGTCTCGGTGTGTTTCTCCTTCGGTTTATCCTGTATGGGACTCGCTGTGCTTCCTGGACTTGGGTGGCTATTTCCTTTCCCATGTTAGGGAAGTTTTCAACTATAATCACTTCAAATATTTTCTCAGGTCCTTCTCTCTCTCCTCCTCTGGGACCCCTACAATGCAAATGTTGGTGCGTTTAATGTTGTCCCAGAGATCTCCCAGGACTTTTTCATTCTTTTTTCTTTATTCTGTTCTGTGGCAGTGAATTCCTCCATTCTGTTTTCCAGGTCACTTATCCGTTCTTCTGCCTCAGTTATTCTGCTATTGATTCCTTCTAGTGTAGTTTTCATTTCAGTTATTGTATTGTTCATCTCTGTTTGTTTGTTCTTTAATTCTTCTAGGTATTTGGTCTTTGTTAAACATTCCTTGCATCTTCTCGATCTTTGCCTCCATTCTTTTTCCGAGGTCCTGGATCATCTTCACTATCATTATTCTGAATTCTTTTTCTGGAAGGTTGCTTATCTCCACTTCATTTAGTTGTTTTTCTGGGGTTTTATCTTGTTCCTTCATCTGGTACATAGCCCTCTGCCTTTTCGTCTTGTCTGTCTTTCTATGAGTGTGGTTTTTGTTCCACAGGCTGCAGGATTGTAGTTCTTCTTGCTTCTGCTGTCTGCCCTCTGGTGGATGAGGCTATCTAAGAGGCTTGTGCAAGCTTCCTGATAGGAAGGACTGGTGGGGGGTAGAGCTGGGTGTTGCCCTGGTGGGCAGAGCTCAGTAAAAGTTTAATTCGCTTGTCTGCTGATAGGTGGGGTTGAGTTCCCTTCCTGCTGGTTGTTTGGCCTGTGGCACGACCCAGCACTGGAGCCTACAAACTCTTTGGTGGGGCTAATGGTGGACTCTGGGAGGGCTCACGCCAAGGAGTACTTCCCAGAACTTCTGCTGCCAGTGTCCTTGTCCCCGCAGTGAGCCACAGCCGCCCCCCCGCTTCTGCAGGAGACCTTCTAACACTAGCAGGTACGTCTTGTTCAGTCTCCTATGGGGTCACTTCTCCTTCCCCTGGGTTCTGATGCACACATTACTTTGTGTTTGCCCTCCAAGAGTGGAGTCTCTGTTTCCCCCAGTCTTGTCAAATCCTGCAATCAAATCCACTAGACTTCAAAGTCTGATTCTCTGGGAATTCCTCCTCCTGTTGCCGGACCCCCAGGTTGGGAAGCCTGACATGGGGCTCAGAACCTTCACTCCAGTGGGTGGACTTCTGTGGTATAAGTGTTCTCCAGTCTGTGAGTCACCCACCCAGTGGTTATGGGATTGATTTTATTGTGATTGCGCCCCTCCTACCGTCTCATTGTGGCTACTCCTTTGTCTTTGGGTGTGGGGTATCTTTTTTAGTGAGTTCCAGTGTCTTCCTTTCGATGATTGTTCAGCAGTTAGTTGTGATTCTGGTGCTCTCACAAGAGGGAATGAGCACATGTCCTTCTACTCTGCAATCCTGAACCAGTCTGATTTTTCCTGTTTCATGTGTTTTAATGTTTACTTTCAATACTAGTTTTTACGTACAAGACTCCCATTCTTGAGGCATTTAATTTGATTTGCTGTCATTTAGAGTATGCTATTTAGCAAAAAAAAAATTGTTTTTGTTCTGTGTTTCCTTTCTTTTCTTTGTAAAGGATTACTTAAGTCAAATATTTCTTAATTCTAGCTTTTCTGAGGACTTTATTCTGCTGTCTCAGTACTGAGTGACACATTGACTCTTCATATAAAATTCTTTTTTTTTTTTTTTCATCAAAACTCCTTCCACCAGAATCAAAAGATGTTGCAACATTGTCTCCTGGCATCTCAAGTAACAGAGGAAAATATTTGCCAATCTGATTTTGTTGCTTTGTTTATAATCTCTTGTTGGTTGTTTGCTTGCATGTATGCTTGTAGGATTTCTTTTTTCTTATCTTTCTAATTCCAAAATTCTTCCACTGTGCATTTTGCATGGGTATCTTTCAATACATTTACCTGAACCGTGGTTGGCTATTCATGTCTGCCTATTTGGGTCTCCTGTTTTAATACTTTTTCTTCAGTTACATCTTTGTTACTTCCTCTCTGTTCTTTGTTCTGGTTTCTTGTTTTAGAGCATCTCCAAGGCTGAAATTAAAATCTCTGTTCTCACTTCTCTGTTTTCCATGTCTATCATTTTCTTTTACTATTTTCAGATCTTTTTCTCCTTCTTCTGTGTTCTGGGAAGGCTTCATAAGTTTGTTCCATATCCTGCCATTTCAGTTTTCCTCTTTGCTTCCTGCATTGGCTTTCATTTGTTATTGCTCTTTTATTTCCACTTCATCTCCCTCAGCCCTCTATTCTCCCCAGGTGTTGTATGTGCATTTCATTCTGTAGACATTCTGTAGTCAGGGTGCTGGAGACTGACTAGCTGTTCGCATAACCTGCTTCTCCTTTCTCTTGCGCACCCACTAGACAACAATTTCTCAGCCCCTCTTGAAGTTATGTGAGCATAATTTACCAATGGAGTATATGAAGAACAGATACAAATCACTTCCACACCTGGCCCATAAAAATCTCCCACGTGTGGTCTCCCACGCTATTTCCCATTCCATGGCAACATTAAAAGCCATGTGTTGAAGATGGTGCAGCCACATGGTAGAAAGAGCCTAGTTCCCTGAATTGCCAATTGGAGGAGAGCCATCTGCTAATCAGGAACATCTGTTTTGGATTTCACATACCAGAGCAATAAAGTTTTATTTCTTGTTCCACTGAAATGTGGGGCTTCATTTGTCATAGCAGTAAGTGTCATCTTAACTCATATTCATAGCCTGTTTTTTCATTATGCATGACTTTTCTTTTTTTTTTGCCTCTCTTGTAAAAGTCATATCTTTGGCATCCTTTTGAGAATGACCAGCTTTCCCTAATTTTCTATCATCTGAGTCTTAATGTGCTATTCTCTTTCCCTCATGTTGTCATGTCTATAAATTCCATGTTAATTTTTGTCTCTTTACTCATTCTTTAAATGTAATGATTTTTGCCAAATGGAGATTGTCAGCAGACAGTCTCTGTGATTTTTACATGGCTCTGCTAACTTTACACTTATTTTTATGGAGGAATCTCTTTCTAGGATCTTTACCTATTGGAAGGTTTTCAGTATCTGATTAGCATCCATATAGAGCTGCTTGATGCATCAAGGTGCAATTCTATACTACTTCCATGATTTGGTCCTTAAATCTGTGAACCAAAAAAGTGCAGTGAAAATCACAGTCTCCCAGCATGCATTGCTGCCAGGGTTTTCTTGTTTCTGCTCCAGCTCCAATGCTTTACCTCCAGGCAGAAGAACTAGGGACTCATCTACTCCCTCCACACACATGAGTTTTTTCTTGACTTGTTTCATGTTTAAGTTGTAACTACAACTTGCCAGGTCTATATTGGATGTGGTATAGAGACTGGTACTCAGATCATCCCACAAACAATTTATTTTTAGGAGGGTACAGATGCACAATTACTTTTTGATAAGAACATAGGCCTTCAGTTTTCTTAAAATGCAGATTTCTAGGCCCCTGCTATGGAAATTCTGATTTAGTAAATCTAGGGTTAAGCCCAGTAATCTGTATTTTTAAAAACCCCTAGATGATTTTGGCATGTAGCTAAGAACATGATCTGGAAGGAAATTAACATTATAGTAGATAATTTAAAAAATCAATTTTCTCACAACCTAAGTTTCCGTTGACAGATAAGTGGTGTTTATATAAAATAAAATATTATTCGGCTTTAATAATACATGCTACAACATGGATGAACCTTGAGGATATTATGCTAGTAAAATAAACCAGTCAGAAAAAGGACAAATACCATGTTATTTTGCATATATGAGATACATAGAGTAGTCAAAATCATGGAGACAGAAAGTAGAATTGTGTTTGCAAGGGGCTGAAGGCAGGGAGAAATGGAGTTATTATTTAATGAGTGAACAATTTTAGTTTTGGAAGATGAAAAATGTTCTGGAGATGTGGCTGCTGGTGATGATTGCACAATGAAATGTAGTTCACACCATTGAAATGTGCACTTGAAACGACTCAACTGGCAAATTTTGTGTTATGTAGTTTTTACCACATTTAAAAAAATAAAATAAATAAAAATAATTAAATGATCTCCTTACTATACCCCTTGAATTTTTATATCATTAGAATCATAGACTTTGAGATCTAGAAAGATATTAGAGATGAGAGACCCTGAGAGATGGGGAGATTTACATAAGACTAACAAGTAAGTGAGAAACAGAGAGAGAACTACAAGCTATAACTCTTGGTTGTATTTACCAGAATACCGTATTTTAAGTATTGAGCATTTCTTTTTTCCTGATTGCTGGTATGAAAGGTTTGTTCTAGAAACTTTATTGCAACTTCCATCAGTCTCCTTCTTGAGACAGGGAAGTACCTTGAGTTGGAAGAAGTATGGCTGTCCCTATTTCTAGTTAAGTCCAGTAAAGGTCTTGGGCTATTGGAAGCAATTAGGATTTTTAGGAACAGGTATATCTGGGAACTCAGGAGTTGGTATCATGGTTGGGTCTTCAGCATGGAGAGCCATGGGCTCTGGAGTGGGGAGTGGAAAGGAATTCAAGAAAAACTTGTCCTTGTGTCTTCCTGGCTTTGAAGCTTCCAAGGGAACTTGGATGGACCCCCTGTGGTGTTTTATGACTAATAAAATTGTACTTATGCAAGGAAGAGGAATGGCCAACATTACAGATGACTATCTGGAAAAGACTTTTCCCAGACTAAAGAAGTGGAACAACTCACTGATAGAGAATTTAATGAATTACAGTTTGGAAGAAGCCAAACAAAGATGAGTTTGCATTAATTTGCCGCACACAAAACGTTCTCAAAATATACAGGGGATAATGACTAAGCCTTGTGTAAGGGAATTAACTGGGTTGTATGTGCACCACAACTTTGGAAAAAGAGACTGCTAACATTCCTTAAGCCACACTGGAATTCAAGACCAAAATACTTAACTCCTCCAATGGTTGAGTCTAAATTGTGCAACCACTATGCTGCCAGAGTTTCCTCTGGTTATGACTTGTTACAGATGCAAGTGCCACATGTCACTGAGAAATCGTAACAGCTTGGTCATGTCAACTGAGGAAATATGGATTCAAAGAATTTGCTCTTTACAGCATTTTTCAGAACAAACCACTTTGTGGTCAGCGAAGGGATTACATCTGGGGTGTCTGAAAATAAAGTCATTTCAAAAGCAGGATGAAATGAAAGGACTTAAAATAGCATGTGTAGGGATAGGTTATTTTATTCCCAAGAAGGCATGACAGTTTTGGACACTTAGTTAGCACAGCAGGTGATGACAATGAAACCTTAGAAACTTGATCACTTTAACATGATCTTCTGCAAGGGTCTTAAAACTACCATCTCATTAATTCACGTTCCAGTGAATTTTTCTTTTCTTGATGTCTGCAGTATTATTGAACCCAAGTTGATGTGCCCAACAAACCAAAATGATGGAGTTTGGAGCAGAGAAAGGTTTATTGCAAGGGCCAAGCAAAGAGAATGGGCAACTCTTGCTCAAAAGATTTGAATTCCACTGCGGTTTTCAGGGAAGAGTTTTTAAAGGCAAAATTTGGGGTGAGCATTGCAGGGTGTGTGACTTTCTTCTGATTGGTTGGTGGGGAGGTAACAAGGTGGCTTCCAGGAGTCTCAATCATCAGGCTTCTTGTTCCAACCAGTCTGGGGTCCATGTGCTTGTGCTTGGCCTGAAGTTACCAACCTCCACCTGGGTGGGGCTCTTAGTTCTTACAGAAGAACTCAGAGATATGCATCAGATTGTTATGTATATCCCATGAGGAGGAGCTAGGACTCTGCTTTATGCCTGCACTATTGTTTCTTGACTGCTTTTCCTTTGTTTCTGCATTCCCTCACTCCCCTAATTAGTAACTGAATCTGCCCTTTGGAGGGAAGATCTAGGAGGCTAAAGCCTTTTCCCTACAAACAAGAAGCAGGAGACACAGAAAGGATTTTGTACCCCAAGAGGGCCCCACAGGGTCCTGCTTGGTTTCAACAGTACTGTGTGTTATAAGTGGAAAAGGGTAAGACAGTGTTGTGAGTTGAAACCTCTTTCTCTTGGTTTGAAAAATCAAATGAGACAAGTGTAATATTGTTGTTTTCAAAGCAATAGGATTTCTTTTCCTGTTTAGAGGCTGATGGGAATGTTTCCTTCAACTTTGTATGTAAGAAACAAGAACCTACTTTTCTGTTTCATTTTGGACCTTCCTGGCAAAGACTTACTGCTGACGCAGGTCTGGAACAGGCTGGTATTTTCCTCCTGGGTTATACTTTAGCAGAGTTGTATTATGAATTCAGCTCCCACATGCATAATCATCCTACTTTGCAACCAGGCAAGGTAAAGATGGACTACTTATGTCTGTGCTAGATTTTCTGGAAACAGGAAGAAAAATGTTTTCTAGAACAGTAACAAGGAAAAACAGTAAGAATGTGTCTGTCAGGGACTGAGGATTTCTTTGTAATTAATGATAATGTTTGTATGAGGTGATTTGATACTGCATCCTATAATCTGTTGAATCCATTTTGCCTCCTTGGCTGGGCACAATCATTTCTAGAAACTAGAGTTTAGCTTCATTTATTTTCTTCATTGTTTTACTGTTTTCCTCTTATTTTACCTTTATTACTTGCTTCCTTCTGTTTAATTTGGGTTTAATTTGCTTATTAAAATGAAAATTTAGATCACTGATTTGAGAATGTCTTTTCTATATAAATCAAGTAATGCTATACATTTTCCTCTAAGCATTGCTTTAGCTGCTCTCTACCATTCAGTATGTTGTATTTTAATTTTCATTAAGTTAAAAATATTTGAAAATATTCCATGAGATATCTTCTTTGACTCCTGGGTTATTTAGAAGCATGTTTTAAAATTTTTCCAAATCTTTGGGGGATTTTTCAAACATCTTTCTATTTTTAATTTCTAGTTTAATTATCTTGTGGTCACAAAACATACTTTATAAGAATTCTACTTTATAAAAATTTATTGAGTCTTTTTTATGTCCCAGAATATACTCTATTTTGTAAATGTTTTGTGTGCATTTGGAAGAAAAAAAAATGTGTATTCTACTGTTGTTGGGGAGAATATTCTATAAATATCAATTAGGTCAAGTTAGTTGATAGTGTTGTTCATGTTTTCTATATCCTATTGATTTTTTGTCTAACTGCTCTATGTTATTGCAAGAAAGTTTTTGACATCTTTCAGCTGTAATTTTGGATTGTCTTTCTCTTTTCAGTTTTATCAATATTTGGTTCATGTATTTTAAAGTTCAAAATGTATTTGTACACATATTAGGTGCACAAACATTTTGAATTATTACATCCTTTAGATGAATTGATCCCACATTAATTATGAAGTGTCCCCTTTTACTCCTGTTAACATTTCTTATTCTAAAATCTACTTCATCTGAAATTAATATAGCCATTCCAACTTTATTATGCTTAGTATTTGCATAGTGTATTTTATTCCATTCTTTTATTTTTAACTTATTTGTGTCTTCATATTTTAAGTGGCTTTCTTGTAGACAGAATAAAATTGGGTAGTTCTTTTAAGTTCAGTTTGATGATCTCTGACTTTTAAATGGAACATTTAGCCATTTGCATAGGGTTTTTTCTTATTTTTTATTTTCTGTTTGTCCTATCTATTCCTTGATACTTTATTCCTATTTTCTGCCTTCATTTAAATTAAGTACTTTTATGATTCATTTTATCTTCTTTATTGGCTTTTATTTTTCTCAGCGGTTGCTTTAAGGTTTAGAGTACACACTTGAACTTATCATAGTCTACTTTCAAATAATAATGTTACACCGCTACATACAGTGTAAGAATCTTACTGTAGTATACTTTCATTTTCTTCCTCCTGACCATTTTGTTATTGCAGTGATCTAGCTTCTACATGCTCTAAATCCCCAAATACATTATTATTTTTGCTTTGAATAATTATCTTTTAAAGACATTTATAAATGAGAAAAACAGTTTTTAAAAGGATTTTACATTTACCCATATGTTTGCCATTTTCAGCATTCTTTATTCTTTTCTGTAGATTTTAGTTTCCACCTGTTACCATTTTCCTCTGCCCAAGCACTTCCTTTAATATTTGTTTTCGTGCATGTCTGATGGCAATGAATTTTCTCAGCTCTCTTTCTTTCTTTCTTTTTTTCTTTCCTTTTCATCTGAAAAACAATCTTTTTTTATGCCTTCATTTTTGCCAGATGTTTTTGCTCTTTATAGAATTATTAAGTTCTTCAAAGATGTTATACCATTGTGTTCTGGCTACTGTACTTCTTGACAAAAATTCTGCTGTAATTCATATCTTTGTTTGGAAAAATATATTTTCTCCAACATGGCTGATTTTAAGATTTTTTTTCCTTTATCACTGGTTTTCAGTAATTTTGTATGATGTGCGGTTGTGTGAATTTCTTTTTCTTTCTTTTGCTTTGGATTTGTTAAACTTCTTGGATATCTGGGTTAATTGGTTTTATCAAATTTGGGAAAACTTCAGCCATTATTTCTTTACTAGTTATCCATTTTATACATATTAGTGTATATATGTCAATCCCAATTCATCACACCATTATTTCTTTAAATATTTTCTCCCTTCCCCCTACATTCCCATATCTGTGATTCCAATTGCACATACGCTAGACCACTTGTTATTGTTTCACAGGTCACTAATGCTCTATTTTTTTTTTTTTTGGTGGGGGAAGTGTCTTTTTTAGTCTTTTTACCTCTCTTGCTTCCTTGTGAATAGTTTATATTCCTATGTTTTGGATTCACTGATCTTTTGTATAATCTGTTGTTAACCACATACAATACAATTTTTTCAATTTCAAATATTGCTATTTTCATCTCATGAACTTCTATTTGGGTCTTTTTTATATTTTCCATTTTTCTCTTCATCATTTTAATGTGTTTTTCTAATCCTTGAATTTATGAAGCATTTATAATATTCATAATAGCTGTTCTAAAGTCTTTGTAGTTTCATTACTTCTGTCATGTATGGATCTGTTTCTGTTGATTGATTTTTCTCTTGATTATGGGGCAAATATTTTCCTGATTCTTACATGCTGGTAATTTTTCACTGGATGTTGAATATCATTGTTACATCTAGTTTTGTTTTGTTTTTTAATTTCTTTAAAGAGTGTTGATTTTGTTCTGATGTACAGTTAAGTTATTTGGAAATAGTTTGATCCTTCTGAAGCTTTCCTGAATCCAGAGAAGCCTTTTGTCTCAAGCTAACTTAGCCCCACTACTAAGGCAATACCCTTCTGGCCATTCTACTCATTTTCCTGTATATTATAAAATCTCTCTACTCTGGCTGGGGGGAACATGAACTATTCCCAGCTCTATTTGAGCTCTACAACTTGTTCACCTTCTGCTTTTCAGTGGTTCTTTCCCTGGCTTTCGGTAGTTTCTTCTTTTGCATTCACAGAACTGTGCTCGGTCATAGACTCAATGGTATTTTTCCATAGCTCTTTGGAGCTTTCTCTCTGTGCAGCTTTATCCTCTCCAGTACTCTTTTCTACAAATTCTAACTATCTTGAGCTTCTTGACCACTAATCTCAAATTTAGGAAGACTTCCAGGTTCTGTTTGGATTTCCCCACTCTGTACTTCAGCCTGGAAACTTCTAGGCTGTAAGTTGGAGCACTTGTAGAGTTTTCCTCATGTGTTTCCCTTCTCTCAGGGATCATAGTTCTGTGCTGTTTATTATCCAATGTTTTAAAGCCACTGCTTCCTATGTAGCTGTCTCATGGCTAGCAATGGGAGTCTCCAGCTGGAGACAGTCATGTCATTCCTCAACTGTTATATCTCATTTGATTTTTTATATTCAGGAGCCAGTATAGAGTAACAAGAAAGAATCAGGCCATGGAAACAGACAGTCCAGGCCTCAACCATAGCTCTATTTAAGTATGAATTAATTTAATTATTCAATTTATTCATGACGGTATTCTTTTATTTTTATAATATTTAGTGAATATTACTTTGTGCTAGGCATTGTGCTATATATTCCAGCTTTAGTTCATCATCTATAAAATAGGGAGAAATAACACCTACCTCATTGTGGTAGATTGCAAAAATGGCCACAAATTATTCCAAGTTTTCTTCCTGATCTTGCATTATGACCTTGCAGCTTCTCCTATCAATTTCCTTTACTCATTAAATCTGGGCTGGCCTGTGACTTGCTTGGGTCTGTATACTGTGGTGGAATTGATGTGTGTGATTTCTGAACCTCGACCTGAGGAGACTTTGCAGGTTTCCTCTCTCTGTCTTAAAACCTTGTGCCTGCCAAGTGATTAGGTCTGAGCTGGCATGCCAAAGAATGATGAAGTGGAAAGATGCATTGGTTATCCTAGCTATGCTAGTTAAGTTATTATAAACCAGTCAGCCCCAGCCTACCCACTAGTCTATTATGTATCAGGCACTGTGCTATATTCTAGCCTCAGTTTATCAGTTTAAGTGAGCCCAGCTAAGACCTATTGAGCAGTATTATGTGGTATCTGTGAACATATTGGTTTGTTGATGTTTTTGACTGACTGAATGGAAGATAAATAAGTTACATAGTTGTACATAGGTATTTTTGAGTAAATAAGTTTTAAATTTCAGCTTAGAAGTCATTTCCTCTGGGAAATTTTGCTGACATCTCTGACTAAATTATATTTCCCAACTATATTCTCTTAGTGCATGCTATATTTTTACTTTATGAGTCAACAATCGAATAATTATTTCTGTAACTCATTAATATCCAACTCCTCTATTCCACAATAAACTCTGCTTCAACATTTATGCCTGACATTTAATGCAGTGCCTGACACTTAGTAGATATTTGGCAAATATTGTTTAGATGTATGAGTAAGAGGTAAAGTAGGTTAAGGACTGAGAAATGTCACCTGGATTTAATAACAAAGAAGTCATTAACACACACGTTGACAGCAATTTCAGTGGATTGATGGGAAAAGACGTGAGACCACAGGTGCATGAATATTGCAAAAAGCATTGAGAAAACAGAAAAGAAACCCAAGTCCAAGTTACTAACTTTATTTCAAAATGCAAATTCCTTTTATGCTTGATTGTGTTTTTCTTTTAAATTACAAAAATTAAATCTAAAGTGTCAGGTAAAAATATTATTTTTATTAATTTAATCATTAACATGTCTCTGAGAATCAGCACACAGGGGATCTTAATAAGCAACAAATGCTCTTGTGATATTAACCCCTCTCAGTTTCACTTGTACACTTGTTTTGAATTCTCCAGAATTTGACTGTCAAGAGGACACAGCATAATAGAATAAGGCAATATGTTCAATTTGGTTACTATGGACTAATTGAAGAGGCTCCAGAGAAACGGTCATTTGGACATTTGAATAAAAATTCCATTTAAAATCGATTGAAGATTTACCTTTCAGGACCTGATATGTACATTTCCTTTACTTCTCTTGTGGCAGAAAGGATGCATCTTTGTGTGTTTACTCTCTGCCTTGGAAACTGATTTCATTGTTTTAAGTGTCAGTTTTACTCATCATGTAAAGTGAAACACCAGAATGGAATGACCTTTACTTTCAGTGACATAAATATTTCAAAAGAAACAGACCTTTTGAGTTCAGGAAAGGGTGTGTCAGATGAACAGGTGTCAGTGCAGGTTAATGTGTTGTCTTTCACCACTGGCCCTCTGGACTGTAATTTGGCTAGGCTCACACGTGTGCAGAAGATTGGCCATCTCCATCCTGACTCTCTTGGAACCATCTCCCTATTAGAAAGCCATCAGACAAATAATTCACTCTCAACCCTATCATCGGCCTCCTAGAGAAAGATTGGGTTGGGATGCTGAGAAAATTAAAGCCAGGCTCTTGAGCAGGCAGTTGGCCTGGGCATATTTTTCCTGCTATATCATGCTTCTCATTAAGCAGCTAATGAGTCTTTGTCACAGGAGAGTGACATTCAACTGAAAAGAGAATGATTCCTAATGAAGGGAAGTCCCAGAGACATTTTTGGAAAGGAAAATGTACCAAGCTAAACACAGGAGTACAATGTATCTTCAGGTAACAAACATGGGCATGTGAGATGTTTATGAGCATGAAAGAGATTAATCAGTGTAATCTATAAGGGGCAGAGGATGGAGGTGTAAGCTTCTCCAGAAAAAAAACATGCCAAGTTTCTTTAAAACATTAGAAGTCTTGTAAAATGGACAGGCTGAAGTAGTTGTCCATTCATTCTCTTTGATTCTTTTTACATAACATTCACTTATTATTTATGACCGTGCTTAAAGAAGCCATCTGGTAAAGTTAATGGTAAGCTACTTACTCCTCTGTTCTATGTTGAGAACTGAGACTTTTGTATCACCTTTTACACGGTCCTTGGCGTGCATACATTCTACAGAATACCTTGTTTATGAGGTCAGAATGCAGCAGGCTGCAGTCCTGGAGTTACCTTGATTGGTACTTATTTCTGACTCCCTGCTCCTCTAAAAGCAAGCTGCCAGGCTCAGTAGAGAGTGACAGCACATCAGAAACTCTGGTAACATCTCCAGCAGTAAATCTTGATCGCATTTATGCATCTTATATTGCCGTCATTACTGTATTTCCAAAGTGCCCTTTTCACATGGCCATTTTATTGCTCCCTTTGAGTTGCCAAAGTTCCCTGACTCCATCTCTCACTGCCAAAAAAGGCATTAAACTCTTCAGCTGGTCTTATCATCTTCCCGAAAACAATAAAGGACCTTTTGTATGCCTTTAGTGAAATGTGTTCAATGTGCCAGCAAGACTGGAGTTAGGCCTGTATTCCAGCGCAGACTTGAGTCCAACTAGAAGGGTTTACGGCTTCCTCTATTCTCTTCTATCCCAGGCCCAGCTTTGGAATTGACATCTCACTGAATATAGAGCATGCATTTGGTGACTTTTCTTCTAGACACTAAATTCTTTTTAGGCTTATTTGTGTATACTTTCAAAATGTTAAGTTATTACAAATTTGTTTTTGAAAAATGGCACAGAATTGAACAGTCATGAGAAGAAACTGTCACAAATTGAAGAAAAAAGTGTGACAAGTGGGGTGTCCTGGGACTTCATTCTAAGTCATTGCAATATTTAGAGGTCATTTCTGCAGATAAGGAGAAATGACCAGTTCCTTTAGATGGCATAGGATGGACCACATAGTAGTAAATACTTAAACAAAAAATCATTGGGAGAAAATTCCTATGTAATTTGAAATGATGTGCTCTGTTTATATCAAAGTTTGTGTGTAATTTACAGCACGCATATGTAAAAACATTGTCTTTTGATTATAGCAATTCATTCTTCTCCTGGATTTGACTTTAGGAAATGCTTTCTCCTTAATTTAGTTTAGTTACTTGAATCACTACTATGATATCTGGAAGTTTAGTAAGTGTGGCAAGACTGATAATTTGACCAAATCTGTTCTCCCCTTCTGTCATGAATATGGAGTTGTGGTTGAGTCCAGGCCTCTTAGCTGGACTGCATTTCCCAGTCCCCCTGCAGTTAGATGGCCAAGTTCTTGTCAACGGAATGTGAGCAGAAGTGACGTGTCTGGGTCTGGAAATTAAAACATTGAACAAGCCTCCTCTAGACTCTTTCTGGATATGGTAGGTATCTAGCTTGTTTTGTGTTCTAGAAGATGGAGGAGCAATAAGGTGGCAAGAACCTGGGTCTTGAATGACTACACCTAGCAGATCTGTCCTGTCCATCAGAACTGCTCTTTACAGTTCTGTTACATGAGAAAGAAATTTCTATATTCTGTAAGCCACTGTATTTTGGGTTCTCTTTGTTGGAGGAGCTCATCCTTTAATATAACAAACACAGTTATAACCCCATTTAATCGGGAAATGATGTGTGCTGCTTATGTCCAGGTTTATGTGTGCTGCTTATGTCCAGGTTTTAAAAATGTTTCTGACATATATATGCTATGGATACTATGTCTAAATAGACAACGAATGAGAACCTACTGTACAGCACAGGGAACTCTACCCAGTGCTCTGCTGTGACTTAAATGGGAAGAAAATCCACAAAAGAGGGGATTTATGTATACATATAGCTGACTCACTTTGCTGTACACTAGAAACTAATACAACATTGTAAAGCAACTATACTTAAATTAAAAAAATAAAATAAAATAAAAAAAATCTCAAAAAAGTTTCTTCTCTAATTGGAGATACAAACACCACTGTACATTTTTCATAATTTATTTTTTCATACATATATAATACAAAGTTTTCTCCTTTATTATCCAGTGTTGATGAGAGTGTGAGGAATCTTGGACTTTTATACGGTGTGGGGTGTAATTCTTACAGTCTTTTTGAAGCTATTTGGTGGTTATCCATCAGAAACAAAACCTGAATCACTGTCGGGTTTTACTTCTTGAAACCTGCCTTCCAGAAAGTTTGCATATGTGAAAAGACAAGAATTGCAGAGATTTTTTTGTAACAGGAAAAACTGTAGACAACCCAAGCATCTACCGATACAGAAATGATTACATGGATTATGGGGAAATCCACGCTATGAGATCCTCATTAAGAAAGATGAGACATGGTCACATATTCGGACATGGAAAGATGACTAGGAGGTAGTAAAATAAATGCATCAGTGTGCATATTATGACACTACTTAAGTAAAAATGCCTATGGATGTGTGTGTATACGTGTGTTTCTGAGAGTGTATATGATCAGAGGAAGAAATCGAGGCTGCGATAATATGCTTTTGTGCTTCTTCATTTTCTGCGGTATATAACATATAATGGAAGCCAGATGTTGACCCAGATATAAGGAGTTTCATCCATCCCATCATCCACAGTGTGAAAAGCTGCATTCACCTGAATCAATACATTTGTGACCTGCCCTGGAAAAGCATAGGAAGATAGTGCATCAAAGTTACTTCCATCAAGGTGAAGGAGATTTGTGGCATAGATTGGAACACAAAGGGGGACTATCACTTTTCCATTCTATATCCTTCTCTGTCCTTTGACTTTTAAAATATGTCCCATGGCTCCTCAACTCAAATACAGCATAATATTTAGAACCACAAAATATTTAAAGTGTTTGGTGAAAATGTATGCACCGTAGGAGCTTTTAAAGAGTGTCAGATACTAATGCTGTGATAAAATTTAATATCTCAAAACCACGGGCTTCAAAGAAATTAGACTTGATCTAAGGCTCTGGATCAGAAATAAAATAAAAATGGAAAATATGACTTATACTGGAACTCTTCAAGCAACTTTTGGCTTTTTCTGTGAGAACACTGCAGCTTCCCTGTTGGTAAACTTGGGAATAATGGAGAAAGTCTTGTGGGCTGAGAGCTTCTAGGCTGAATGTTTAACTGCAGCTGGGAGACAGCTGTTCCAAAGAGAGTTGAAGACAACACCAGGTTAACAAGCAGACAAGACTGTTAAATGTGGCTTTTAAAAAGCCAGGCCCTTTGCAAAAAGGGAGGTGGATACACATCCCATCCCTTGTTAAGTTTTCAAAGAAGAGATAAATGAGTATTATTATTTTTGTAAAATTTTATTGAAGTATAGTTGCTTTACAATGTGTTAATTTCTGCTGTACAGCAAAGTGAATAAATGAGTATGCTTTAGGATTAATAATAATGCTTTGAAGCTTCCTTTTCAGAAACAAAAATTAAAGGGAACAACACCTTGAACCATTATTTTAACTGCTTAGTGATATATCTATATATACATTATATATAAATATATATGATTTATATATATATAAATATATATATGATTTATATATATATAAACCATATATATATATTTTTTAAACTGAACTTTTATTATTATTAACTTTTATTATTTTTTTATATATATATATATTTTAAACTGAACTTTGTGGTGGTTTTAAACATTTTATTCAGGGCCAACTATAATATGAACATGAGATAGGTCTCAACTTCTGAGACAGTAGGATTTTCAGAAGTTTAGAAATTCAAACTCATATAAAATCAAATATTATTTTAAATGCTCTTAACCACTAAGGAAAATAAAACCATACCCAAATCTTCCTTTTCTCATCTAGTAATATTATGGGTGGATAAGTTAAAATCATTTAAATAAGTTAAAAGGAAGCTCACATCCAAAGGTTATTTCCACAGGCCACTCTGGAAAATACCAGTGCTTGGCATGAGTGGTTCTAGACTGTTCTGCCAGAGCATTCAGTAGAGTAGTGACAATCAACCTCCAGTTTGGATTGTCCTAGTATAAAAGTAAAATATATTCTCGGGAAAAGCAAGCATGCTATCAGGCGTTCATTCAACACATATTCATGAATCCCCATATGGGTTTAGGGAAAGAAAGTTTAAATAAGCTGTAGGTTTCCCCCAAAGGGAAAGAGAGTATTAATCAAATACTCATAAGGTGAAAGCACTATAAATAATGCTATTAAAATTCTTTGGGATCTTAAGTAAGGGTAGAAAACCCCCTCTAAGTTGTTAATGGTTTCACAGAGGAGGTGACATTTAAAAGAGTCTTTCAGGATACCTAGGATTATCACCAAATATAGAAAGAGAGAGGTGAAGTAGAGGCATGTGCATATAGCACGTCTTAAATACAGACTGTATGTAAGAACGTGAAATTATAACAGGGTAGCATTTTGAAAAATTAGATTGTTACATTCAAAATAGGATTTTGCCAACAGGCAATAGGTTGAGAGAATAAGGACTTTAAAAATTATTTTAGTTCTTATTTAACATCAAAGATTGAGCCTGATGGCAACCGTAGCTGCTTTTCTGATTGTATAGAATGGGTAACTTTGATAATTGTTTCAGCTTAGCCATGAGAATGGAGTTTGGAAGATGAAAGATATGGCCTGGAGGAAAGTAAAAGGTATCTTAATTTTTTGGATTACTGGGAGGCCCTGTGAGAATCGGAGGACTGAGAACAAAGACAAAGGTTGGAAGATACTAGGGTCCCTCCACCATGCTCCCCAGTACACACTCAAGGCTGAACTGGTGGGGAGAGAATGCTTTTGAAATACTGGAGAAGATACGGAACTCCAAGAACCAGGGAGCTTTGGTTCTGTTCCAGAAGGAAAGAACTTGTAGGCTGCCTCCAATTCAGTTGAGGGACATTTCCATATTACAAATAAACATGGTAGCAGAGTGTAATTAAGCAGAAGGGCACTGTATTATTCTTTATAGAACATTCTTGATTCCTGTGCAATGTGGCTAGAGGAAGCTGTTGTGGTGGGAATGAGGAACTCTACAGCAAATGCACTGGGTTGTGCCATCTGGTAAGGGACCAAGTGACTAATGTAGTCAGACCTCAGTGTATGGTCGGGGTCCAAAGAGTGGTCAGAGCTAAGAGGAGCCTGAGTCGTCCAGGAAACTTTATAAAGTCAGCAGAGACCAGGCCGACAGATCATTGGCAAGGACACTCTAGGGATCTAAGGACCACCTTTCCCAACTCCTGAAAAGCACTGAGAAAGACACCAACATCCAGTGCCAACCCCTTTTTCCCTTGCCATTAGTGAGGTTGAAAAAGCCGGATAATTACTTTCGATTCGTCGCTTACCGACTGGGGTGAATATTTGACCAAGTATTGATCAATGAGCTATAAGTGGAATTTGCTGGGGGGTGGCTTTTGTAAAATGATTTTTTATCTGGATAAGACAGGGATATGGCTGGGAGCATGCTCCTGAAGCTTCCTTTCTTTCCACGAAGCTAGAAATCTGAGGAAAAAGCCACTATGCTAAGCGTGTGGAGTGAAAACCAGAAAGAGCTTCTCATCCATGTTATCACAGAACAGATAAACTAACAATAGCACTTACTTATCTTTGGATTTTTTTGTCATGTAAAAACAAACTCCTATTTATTTAGGCCGCAGTTAATCATCTGATGTATAATTTTCAGCCTTTTCATCAAAAGTTTATCAAAAATTTTACTGCCTGATAGTCATGTAAATTTATTGAGAGTCTATCTAATGAATGGTGGGCAAGATCCTACCCTAATCTCATATATATAGATGTCTAGAAGACAGATGTCTCTGCTGGAGTCATCTAAGCCAAGACTCGGTTATCTAAGAGTGATTGAAGCAAGCTGAAGATTTCAACTTTTGTTCTCTCCAAAATAAAGAAATCATATTTTCCACTACTCTACAGATTGTAATATGGGTAAATTGCTAGCCCTATCACAAAATGTTTAGAAATTATGAGATTCAGTGAGCTGGAAAAATATTTTTTTTAGCGTCAGGAGTTGAACTGGAGGAGAATGAGATAGGAAGGTTAAGTGGCAGCCAGATTGCGAAGAAACTTGTATGCTGCAATTTAAACACGGACTTTGAAAAGAATATATATATAACTGAATAACTTTGCTGTACACCTGAAACTGACACAACATTGTAAATAGCTGTATTTCAATAAAAATTTTTGAAAAAATAATTAAAAATTAAAATTTAAAAAATGGACTCTGACTTGGGAACCATGGAAAAGTTTAAAATAGGAGATTAATACCAAATTAGTATTTTAGGAGGATTGTTTTGGTAACTATGTAGAAGGAAGAATGGAGGGGACATAGAACAGGGCCAATGAGAATTATAAAGAAGCTAATGTAGTTACATGTTAACTTCATGCCTGGAATATTGTTATTGATACTTGTTGAAAGAATTTAACCTTTAGTTCTGGATTTGCCTAAAATTGTCAACATATTAAATATCAGATATAGATGACAAAAACTCGAGATTTAAGTCTTTGTTTAAAATTATTTTAATATAATCAAAATATTTGCTAGTAACACTTCTTTTTCATGACTAAGTAAAACCAAACAACTGTTAGATTTTTAAATTGCAATTTATGTGAACTCGCGTGTATTAGCTTCATCTCAGCAGGTGCACGAGAACTGCTTAATGACTGACAGGCTGAATTGAATTCAACAACTTTTTACTGTATTCGTTGCATTTTCAAACAGTTTTTCTAACATCTTGCCTATGGATATGGCCCCTATAACACCCAGCTTTTCTGAGGCAAATATAGCTTCTAATTTTGTGTTCTAATCTCATAAACATACTTTTCTTTGTCAAATCACAGGTTTCAATTTTTGTTTCAGAAATGTTAGTCTGTATTCTTATACTTTAATAAACCTAAGAAATGTCACAAATGATCACATTGCTTATATTTTCTTTGCCTTTTTGCTATAGAAACAAATGAAACAAAATGACCCCCAATTCTCAATGTCTCAGTTATGTATATAGAAATGAATATCCTAAAACAATCCCCTGAGTCCTTTTAACCTGTAAGCTTCTATTTTCAAGCAGTAGCCACCTTCAATGTGAGACAAGTGCCCCCTTGCCTCTTGTTTAGATCTCCTCTAACTGCCAAGATTAAACATTTAACTACCTGTAGTTTAGAAAAAATTTATCAAACCATTGCCTAAAATAGGTCTGTTTGTTGTGCTTTTTGTTTTGTTTTGTTTTCTAAAGGTCGAGACCCATGAGGATTCATTCACAGAGCTGGTAAGACTCTGGAGTGAGCTGCATGTGAAGGAAGCAGGGGAGAGAGGAAGCAGCATGGCTGTAAACATATCTGCATCTATAGTTATGTTATAGTGTAAAACAGAGCTGCCATAGGATCCAGCAATCCCACTCCTGGGCATATATCCAGAGAAGAACATGGTTCCAAAGGATACATGCACCCCAATGTTCATTGCAGCACTGTTTACAATAACCAAGACATGGAAGCAACCTCAATGACCATCAGCAGAAGAATGGATAAAGAAGATATGGTAGATATACACAATGGAATATTACTCAGCCATTAAAAAGAATGAAATAATGCCATTTGCAGCAAAATGGATGGACCTGGAGACTATCACACTAAGTAAGTTGGACAGAGAAAGACAAATACCATATGATATCGCTTATATGTGGAATCTAAAAAAAAATGATGCAAATAAACTTATTTACAAAACAGAAACAGACTCACAGACTTAGAGAATGAACTTATGTTTACCGGTGGGGGAAGGGTAGATTGGGATTTTGGTATTGACATGCACACACTGCTATATTTAAAATGGATAAATAACAAGGACCTACTGTAAAAAAAATTTTAAAATAGTAAAATTAAAAAAATATTTTTTTAAGTGTAAAAGAACCCCCCAATAAACAGAAACCTCAACTAAATAGAGTTGGGAGACCAGAAGGGGGAGTTCTCATGCCCTGAGGTAATAGCAGAGCCCAACAGGAAGAAGGACTCAGCCAATAGAAAGCTACGGACTCATGTTTACTATAGCCCTCCCAGCTTCCTTTTCCCCCTCTATAAAAGCGTTCTCCTTCCCTTGCCGTGTGGGGACTTGCACATAGCTCACCAGGGTTGCAGACCCCAAACTGCAATTCTCTGCTGATCCCAAACAAACCCATCTTTGCTGGAGAAATATCTGGTAGTCTATTTGTTTCAGGTCAACAAAGGATATTTCAACACTCCATAGCATGCAGGACCTGGTGTGGCTGATTTTAAGGAGCCCACATCTGACGTATAAAAAGACCATAAGGGCTTGTGGCAGACATGTCTTGATAGCAGAGACCATAGGATCAGCCCGTGGATCCCATTTTCTGCAACTTGGAGACATGGCCCACAAAAGAAACATCTCATTTCAGTTCCCTTTGACAATATACACTCTTTGAAATTTGGCAGACGTTTATGCAAACCAGCCTCATCGAAACTTTAGGTCCTAGGTGGAGCAGGTAAGTGAATAAATACATACCATGGGCCATCTCTGTGCTGTACTATTCAAGAGAGAAAGGGTTTGGAAAAGGGAATGCTCCAAAGAATGTTCAGGAAACTGAGTGGAATGTTCAGTTGCACAGAGAGCTGAAGAATGCGATTTGTTTGGAAAGATGGATTATGGAGAATTTCAGTGGCTGCAAGGCTTATTGGCTGTGGTTGCACCAGAGAGCCAAGGAGGCACTAGGAGTGAAAATAATCTCTGGAATTAGTGGCATAAAGAGTGACTCTGTCAAAGCAAGTAAACATCGCCTCATTTCCCCCCAAATCCAGCGTAAGTTAAAGGACCACTGTCTCTATAGAGTAAGGCGTCTTAGATGGATTATTGGCTGCACAACGGCATGAGACGTTGACTTGGTGGCTCAGCTTTGACACTGTGTGTGTGTGAGGGCGCCGGCCCCTGGGCATTGTCTGATGTGGTGGGATAATTGGGCTGCTCCACCACAGTCCTTCCGGAGAAGGTCCAGAACACATGGTACGTGGTTTCCTGTGTTTGTACAACAGCATATTGGCCCAGGACAACAGACCTGCTCTGCTGAGGAGGGCTGTGTGGCCTGGTACGCGGCGCTCGCCTGCGCCCCTGGAACGTGGAGCCCAGCACCTCCTACCCCAGGAATGAGCAGGTCCAGAGTGGGAGGGAAGGATGGGAGTAAAGAAGCTTGCAAACTTGGGTGAGGTTCGTAGCAGGTGTCGGAGAATAAAAGTCAGGTTTTTCTCGGCATGGTCGGCTGTGTGGTCCAGATTCAAGTCCAGGTAAGAGTCATCTTTCCGACCTGTCTTTCTGTGCCTCAGTTTTCTCATCTGCCAAATGCGGACGATAACTCCTGCCCGATAATGTACTGTTACTGTGAGGCTCGGATGTATAGTATATGGGAAGGAAATAGATGCCATTTATTGAACACCTATAATGCACTACTAACTGGGCCAGACACTGTTTATTACTTCATTTAACCCTTGCATGAACCCTCTAAGGCAAGTATTGTCATCTCCATTTTACAGATGTGGAAACAAGTTTGACAAGGTTAAAATTACTTGTTCATTCATTTGTGAGTTTAACACTTTGTATTGAACACATAAGACGTGTCAAACATGGTAACAGACCTTGGGAATAGAGTGGTGGCTCAGCTGTACAAGGTCCCTGTGCCAATGGAGTTTATATTCCACGAGGGCCGATGGATAGTAAAAATAAACAAATAAGTCAAACTTAATATTATTAATACAGAAAAATAAGACAAGGCTATATCAAATGGATTCTATTTGTTCTCTACTCCTTATATTATCTATAAGCTTAAAGTTAGAGCTAAGGGGTTGATTAGACTCAGGTTTATCTTTTCTGACAAAAATCTTTCATAGATGTTCTGTGAACTTCGTATTACATCACATCAGGGGGCACACCATATCCGGGTGTCCCACTTTTAGAGATGATGATATGGACAGCCTGACCCCTTCAAGTGTAAAGTTCTATTTCCCCTTTATAACCAGGCATCAACCCATAAAGTAATAATTTGTCACGCTGCAAGTACGCAGCTCCCCATCAATCTTTTACCAAATGGCTTTAGAATTTGTTGATAATCATTTCCTGAAAACATTATTTTATTAGGGGTTGTCAAATTATGATTGTATAATATTAATAAATAATCATCTATTGCATATGCATTACCTGGAATTTTTCTGTCAAGAACAACTTTCCCTCATCAACCACTACTATTTGTTTTACTGGAGAACATTTCATACAGTCCATATTGAAATACTTAAGTGTGTAATTTTTCCCATTAGTTTCCAATAAAGAGTTGGTTCCCAGGCTATCTCAGTGGTGACTAATAAGTTTATTTTTGGCTTTTCCTTGTTTTGAGTATTACAGTGAACTCATGGATTTTAATATAATAATGTATTTCAAACTATTGTGGTCAAGTAGTCTTTCTGAGTTCGAATTGGTTGATTGAGTGGAGTGGAAGTGGAAAATTGCCTCTGATAGAAAGAGTTGCAGAAAAATAAAATGTTTCATATTTGCCAAGATGAAGCAGTTGATAAAGTGGTGGGTCGACTTGATACCAAAGCTCATGCTCCTTCGGTTACAGCCCAGCTCTTTCTAAAGTGAAATGTAAAAGTACTTTAAAAGTTAACGCATTCCTCTTTAGTAATATCCTGCTTAGCATGGATATTAATCAGCTTGTGCTGTGATAACAAACAATCCCCAAATCTCAGTGGATCAAAACAACAATTTATTCCCTCTCATAATATGGTCTTTGGCTATGAGTTGGCTATGGCTGCTGGACACCCGCTCAGCTCCACTCCAAGGGTCTTCCCCTTCTGGGATTCAGGCTGCAGGAGTGGTCACTATTTGTACAGTCTGGTGGTGGAGCTGAAAACTCGAGAGAGGTGGAGAAATCTCTTAAATCTTTCGGGGGTGTTTATACCACATTTGCTCACATTCTCTTGGTGAAACCATGTCATATGTCCAAGCGCCATTTCACGGGGTAGGGATGTATATTCCTCTGACAGGAGACACTGCAAATCACATGGTAAAGGCAGGGAATTAAAATTTTATTACAGGGAAGGGGCTTGGTGAAAATACTTGAGAAAAAGATTGCAATCTATCATAGACCATCATTATCTGGTATCATTCAAAATAGGAATAGAGACATAGTATGGCGTTACAAAAACATATTTTCTAAATGGTCAAAATAGATGCAGGGATATAAGAATTAAAAGTGGTCACACATGTAAAATAAATGCAATCCTTTGTATACCATAAAGGATTATGAAAAGTTAATTTTATTATTTCGGAATGTCTACGTGTGACACCTTAACTTCTTTACTCACACAGGTATCCTTTAGTCCCTAATTCAAAATCTAATTGCTCTTAATTTACCCACAATTCTAAGAAGCACATTAGAAGTAGAAAGTTGTAGATTGTGTGGGCAGGGAGCACTCAGAAGGCAAACAGTGACAAAAGGAAGGAGGGACAGTTGACAGCAAAGGCTGTCATAAGAATAACTAAATCAAGTACAAACGAAATGTCAGGAACCAGAGCTATTTGGGATGACTTGGAGACAAAGAGTTTTGTACAACTTAATACCCCTTAGCATACAAGAAACTCTCTCCTTTACTGTCAGTGCTCCGTCTTCTTATTTTGGCTCAACGTACCTTCCCTTCTCCACAAGACACATACACAGACATACACACAAACATGCACCCATAGACCCCGATACGTGAAAATCACATGCATTTAACTCCTATTTTCAGAAAAATCATTGTTAGAGTACACGTGTACATCAGTTTGGATAGACCAAGTTGTGCTGCAGTAACAAACAACTCCCAGAATGTTGGTGGATAAAAATAACAGAGGTTTATTTCTTTTTCCTGCTTCATCTCCAACATGGTTAAATGCGTGTGTGTTTGGGGGGGGCCGGTGAGGGTAGGAGGGGAGACTCTGCTCATCACAGTTACCCAGGGCCTCTGGCTGGTGAAGGCTGCATCTGAACACAGGCTTTACCGTGACTGAAGAAGCAAAGTGGCAGATGGTGAGTCATGTACAGGCGTGAAAGCTTCTGTCTGGAAGTGCCACATGTCACTTCACATTTTGTGGTGAAAGTAAATCACAGGGCTGCTTCAAGGGACAGAGGAAAAAACAAGGTGAAAACACAGAACTCTTAGAGGGCAGGGAGCTATGATTCCACCATACACCCAGGGGGGAGAATTAGAAATATGTAGCGAATGGTGTTAATGACCAACACAATGAAATCCTATGTGCCTGGGCCTCCTGGAAACACAGAACAACTTAGTCGAACAGCCAGCCAGAAAGATGTAAGGCCCCGAGGACCTGGGACACTGGGTTGGTGAGGTTTGATGGGACATGGCAGGAAAAAAGGAGTGGCATGAAGTGGTGCAAAGAGGAAGCCCAAATGTTACTGAGTCCAAGCTCGTTCTTCTCGCTGCACGACAGGCCAATAAATCGAAAGAAGAAGGGCAAGGAATAGCAACTTTATTGGGAAAGCCATCAGACCGAGAAGATGGTGGATCAGTGTCCCAAAGAACCATCCTACCCAAGTTATAATTCAGGCTTCTCTTATACTAAAAGGGGAGGGGGTGTGTTTGGTTGTTGCAAACTTCTGGTGTCAGAATCCTTTGTTCTTGCAGGACAAAGGTCAGGTCACAATGTTCCTGTAAACCTCCAACAAGACAAATGTTATTCTCTGTTCTGCAACTTCTTTTCTCTACATGAATGGAAAAGTGTTATACCTTTAAAGGTCAGAGCCTGGAGAATGGGCTCTCCTGTATATTTCAGGCTATGGGCAACATTCTTAACTTGTAGTAAAAGCAGTAGAATACAAAGATTAAAGGAAAAGAAACAGATCCAATATGGAGTCAGATTTGTTCTTCTCTGTGACACAAAGACATCCTCAGCCTCAGGGAGGGAGCAGGTCCCCAAAGCTTCAAAGATTTTAGTGTATTACAACCTTTTCTAAATCTCTTCCTGTTCCTCCTGCTTTACCTAGCAAGCTAGGTACTCAGTGAGCCCCCCCATAGTCCCCTCCCCCCCATTTCCATTCTCCTCCTTCAATACCCTCTGGGTCAGCTGGCTCCTTATCCTCTGGTGCAGGCCACTGCCTTGTTTTCCCGTGAGCACGAGTCTGAGTGACGCTCTGCTTAGCCTTTCATCTTTTCTTTCTGTTGAGCTGGGTGACGTGAGGATTTGGGCTCCTGTTAGATGAGCGTGAATTTACGTGGCCTAGACTCCTTAAAGAATCTTCTTCCTCCACTCCACCTGACCAATTTCTCTCTAACTTTGGCAAGAGTGGCTTTGAAATGAGAATTGGGTTCAGGGGGTGTCCAAGAGGCCAAGACTGTGAACACAGAAAGGGAAGGAACAGTTCTGCAAGTGCAGATGAGAATTCAAGAAGCAGAGCCCGTGGTAAGAAGTCCGTGGCTCTCCGGGAGCATCACACAGTGAGGAGACTGAAAATGTGCTCCATCTCTTGAGAAGAGAACCTCACCATCAGCTCTGGTCCTCCCGCAAAGGGTGTTTCTGGATGATCGTTCTTTCCAACTGCAATTAGTCACACTTTTTTCCTTGGTGGCCTGACAGAAGTGTTGGCTGCACGCAACTGCGGTATGTGAACTTGCAGAGCTGAGAGACACCGATGCTCACACGCACAGCTCTCTCCACTCCTGAGGATGTACACTTTCTGTTTAAAGAGGCAACAAGGCTGTGGGAATCTCCAGCATGAAACGCTTGTGGGAGAATGGGCTATGTGTTAGTAAGTCTCTTAAATGATAGAAGTCAGGACTGCTGACCTCACGGCCTCTGCTCTCCCATAGAGACTTGGATGGGGATGAGTATTGTTTGCAAGGCACTGGATGCATAACTCTCTTTCCAGATGTGTCCTCAGGAGATGAAGGCCCAGAAGACCCTTGGAGTGTGTGCATGGGTCTGTCTGCAAGACCACACACAGCGTCAGCAGCCCCCCTCTGCACGTCTCCAGCCCTGCCCAGCCACTTCCTCCAAGGTTGACACAGACCTTTCCACGCTTTTCAGAGGCATTTGCAGTCTATTCTGTAGTCTGGCCCTGGCTTGTCCTTCCTCATTTGTGCCCAGTTTGTCCTTCCTAATGACCCTCCATTGTGGTTTGAGCTTTCCTGCTTTGCTCATACATTATCCCTTTAATTTCAATTTCAATTTCATCCTGATTCTAACTGTACTTTAGGATTGAGCTCAAACCTCACTTCCCCCATGAATCCTCTTTAATCACTCCTGCTGGAAGGCATCTTGCCACTTATTTCCTATTTTACATATAGACCAGAAGTCTCATCCCCTCACACCCCATTGATCTTTTGCACATGGAACCGTCTTACACTGAACATTACGTATGTGTCTCATACTCTCAAGAGTAACATCCTTAAAGACCAAGGTTATATGTGTGGGAAGTGCGGGGAAAATGTAGAGATGCAAAGACACATTCTTTTGTGTACCTAATGTACCTTGGCTGTCAGCTGAGGTTAGTCTGCATACTGAACGTAAATGAAATTGTCTTACATCCTCTGGGAAGTTCAGGGTCTCCCCTAAGATTTCTACAAATTCTGAGAGGTTTATGGCCTCATTTCCATAATTAGTTACCCTCATTTCCTTTTCCTATTTGTCAGAATCTCACACAACTCCTAGAGAGTTTACCTTATCTCAGTTGTGTACCAACTAAACATAGAAACTGCTCCTTTTCTTGGATTTCCCTCATAATATTGTTCACAGAGTGCATTTGCAGTAATAGACTATATTGAAGTAGCACTTAGACTCCTTTTGTCAGCACAAAGTAACAATAGGATATATGTTGCAGCTTTTCTTCAGGGTCATTTCAGCACCTTCAACCGAGGAATTTCTCACGAGCTAACCTTTCTCCATAAGACCTGCCCTGAGCCACGGGATGGACCCTGCACACCCACACCCGTTTCCCGTCCACATCTCCAATGGCACGTAAATCCCCATTCCCCACATTCTCCTTAGTTTCTTTTCAAACTAATTTAGCCGTTTCTTTTTTTACCAACACACCTCCAACCACAGACTGGCTACCTCACCTGTCACACCCAAAGCAAAGTAGGGGGTCAAGGTGTCACGCGAAAGAGAAGACCGTCTGCTCCTCACACAGCTCAAGTTGGTACTTTATATTTTTTTGTTGTTTTAAAATATTTCTTTTATTTGCAGACTGCACAATGGTTTACTGTTATTAATTCTAATTCAATGTTGACTCCAAATAATATATCTCAATATTGGAAAATTTTATTTATTTTTATTTATATTTTTAAAAATTTATTTATTTTTACAGTAGGTCCTTGTTGGTTATCTATTTTAAATATAGCAGTATGTACATGTCAATCCCATAGGATATATTGGGAGTTTGGGATTGTCAAGTTGGTACTTTAAATAGCAAGTTTTCTATTCATTCTGATATGTTGGTATCCTTTTTTTTTTTTTTTTTTTTTGGTTTTGGTATCTTTTCAGAGCACTAAGCATAGTGCTTTTCACAAAGCAAATAATCAACTTCTATATATTGAATGAAAGAAGGACTAATAAACAATAAGGTCTTACTGTAGAGCATGGGAACTATATTCAATATCTTGTAATAACCTATGATGAAAAAGAATCTGAAAAAGAATATATATATACAGACGTATATATATGTGTGTGCATATATATGTACATATATATATATATAAATTAAATCACTTTGCTAAACACCAGAAACTAACAGAACATCATAAACCGACTCTACTTTAATTTAAACAAACAAAAAAAAGACTGCAACCACAATAAAACTATGGTACTTCCCTCCTCAGGTAAAGGCTGTGGCTCTGACAGGTTCCGGTTTCTCTCACGTGCCTCCTCATCCCCACTTCCTTTCCCAGCCTCAAATTCCTGTCTGCAGCCTGTTCACTGGTTGTCATTTTAATCTTTTAATTTAAAAGAATTTATAAAATATAATCTTTTATATTTAAGATATAAAAGTCCTTCTTATAAGGGTTGAAGGCATGTCCACCACTCCCTTCCACTTCTCTGTCACCCACCAGAAAAGAGAAGAGTCTTGAAGATCCAAAGCAAAGCAGCTAAGCACTTAACTCTGAAGATAATAGTTGGGCAGATGGTCCTGCCAAAGGTCCCTTAAATGCCACTTCCTTAGTGACCCCATATCCTGTAAGACCACGTTTTTCCAAGTGGGTTCTTAGACCTGTATCAAAATCACTTTAGGTGCTTGTTAAAAATACAGACTCTTATGGAATCAGAATCTTTGAAGGTTCTTATTGCTTTCTCAATAAATTCCCTGGGGGATTCTTATGCGTAAAAGTGTGCATTGTGTAAATGCATTCTTTGATCAGCTCTGTGTTGGAGAGAAACGAATTCTTCCCTTCTTAGGACAAGTGCATTTTCTATCCTGTACTACCTGCCTTCTCATGGGGGAAAGGATAAGTTCATTATGCTGTGCTGACAGCCATACACTTTCCTATGTTGTTCCCGAGTTGGCCACAATCAACTGCTTTATTTTTCCTTGAGAATAATCCAATTAGACTTATTCATAATAAACAGATTACGGGACACAACCTCTTGTATGACAAACTTATCCAGCATACTCTTCTTTCAAATACGTAGCTTGAGAGCAAACATGAAGCGTATGGATAAATTTGGTGGTATTTGAAACCACAGGAGGAAATGAGCCCAGGGAAGGAACCTCAGCTGGAATGTGGCTTGCAACCAGAAGTACAGACTATGGTCCACCTGATGTGAGCTTGGGACATGTGGGGCGGGGGGGTGCCTCCAATGGCCAGCCACCTCTGCTGAACTTCAGCTTTATGCCTTTTTTGGAAGCAAGTCCGTGGACCCTCAGAACCATGGGAATTTAGTGCTGGTACCACCAGCTCTAATTATCCCACCCACCCAGTCACCTACAGCTACTGCCTGACTCTTGAGAACTCACCTCCGAGGCAAATCCTGACCCAGCTGAGTGTGTGAGCTCTGGCTTGGCATCCAGGCTAAGTTGGCACACACTCCCTCCTGTCTGTTCGGGTGACTCACTGAGGGTTCAGAGCACATTTTCCCTTCTCTGGCTGCCAGCTGTAGCTATTGGCTCACTCACTCTCTCTTTGGAACGACTCAGCACTCCTGTGTTAATGCAGTGTCTTGAACTGATGTGCAATTGTACAGAGTCCTGCAGAAAAGCATAAGACTCTCTTTACCACAAGGATGAAGGCTGGGAGCTGTCACATCTATGGGAACATCAGACATGGATCCTTCCTTCTTTCTACCTGTTGCTACTTACTAAGCCTCTGTGTGGCCCTCTTATGGTTTCCCAGCACACAGAAACTTCACCAACGGCAAAGACACGAGAGTGCCAGTGGTGAGGAAATCAAAGGCAAATGTGTCCCCTTTCATCTGTGTCTGAAAATGAGAAATGAAGGCCTTGTGTGTCTGGAAATATGGGCAATTTTCCTCCCTCCTCTGCTGTCCTCGGCACTTATGTGTAGTTTGGATTGCATTAACTGAAACTTGTATGTGGACCTAGATCTCTTGTAAATTACTGATCTTCCCAGCTAAGCTCCTATCTTCATCAAGAGCAGGGATCCAGTCTCCAATGTCTTTTGTGACTGCCCCAGAGCCTAGTTTAAGGTTGAGTTCAATGCAGCCTTAGAAACAAGGCTTGCTGAAGGAATGAATGGGGCAAACTCCCATGGAAAAGCCAAGCGTGTTGAAGGAAGGGCTGGCTTGCCAGTCATATTAATTTTTTCCACACACTTTCTACACCGTCAAAGGAAAACATTTCTTATTTGTGGATAGCACAAAATGCATAATAAATCAGTCTGCAGTAACCTAATTTCACCCCATGGGTCAAGCCAACAGCCAGAATGAAGTTTTGAAGAAAAAGTGTTTGTAGGCATCTGGGCACATGACAGAAGCTGGGTATTTTTTGTGAATTTGCACACGGGTGTGAATGCCTGAACTTTCCACTTATTGTTCAGTAGATGGGAGAGGTGGCAGGGCCTCTGAGAATACAGTCAGTGTGCACAGTGGTGGAGAGTGAGTCGGAGATCGAATCTTGGCTAAGCCACGCACTAGCTGAGTGAATATGTGTGACATCACTTATATTCTTTAGATGTTGGGTGCTTCATTTATCAAATGTGTGTAATAGAAATCCCCTCATAGAGTTGTGATTAGAATTCAGTGAGATTATTAACACCAAGTGCCTAGCCCGGTAGCTGATATAATCAATAAACACCCAATCAATAATAGCTGTTATTGTTAATGGTGTTTGACTAAATGCAGGATTTGAAGGATGGGACAGTAAGGCTGATATCCAGGTTTTGGTTTGTTCCTAATGTTAACCTGAATTTCTGAGCAGTTCACTCTGAGAGAAAAAGGAAAAATGACCAAACCCTCATGAAAAGCAAAACTGCACTAAATTAAACAGAAGTGTCTACTGCACTCTTCCTTGGCCTATTGTTAATGCTTTACCTTTTAGAAAGCTGGCTACGTGAAGACTTGGTGGAAGACAGAATTGTTCCACCACTTTTATTCCCAAATATGTAACTAGTGTTCTTATGGACTCTTTCAAAGATTGAATTTCAAGCTTATGTAACGGCACGGAATTATTCGGTGATTTGAGAGATTCCAATTCATTGTGACAACTTGGATCCATAAGCCATTTCCCTCGCCATCCCAAATAGATAAAGATCATCTACTGTCAATACAACTAGAATTTAGGTTTTAAAAAATTGGCAGAAGATATATTTTTCATGTGGTCCCTCAGTTTTTGAGGGCTGTCCATACTGAGTTATCCGAGTATTGATTTTACCCCAATGGCTTCCGAATGAAAATAGATGCAAGAAATAACGCTCACTGCTTATACATTTTAAGTCTTCAAAATTAGCTAAATGATGGGGAGATATTTATAGCAAGAAGCTTTGAACTTTCTGGGAAAATCACAGTTTATTTTCCCAACTGAGCTATTAGAAATAATACTGAATATGTCTTATACAACTCTAAATCAAAGATCACATACTTTAATGAATAATAAAATTGCTCACGATATCCTTTAAAAGCCCTCTTGGAGAGAAGTTTCTTCATTAGAAATGGATATTTCTGGAGCAAAACAAATACTAATATAGAAGCACTTGCTTAATTTATGTTTCCCATGAACTCTATTTGAACTTCACTTCAAGGATACACAGCAGGAAAGCAGTCTGGAATACCCCACCCTAAACAGATGATGAATGTATTACATCCCGAGTAAAGACTACACAAGTATTGGCTCACTACTTGATAGAGGAAGAAAGATAAAAATACTCCAAGCCCCTTTTGTTTAGGAAAAGTTCAGTTTTCAGGTTTATCCTCAATACATTGATGCTGAAGGGACTTGGAGCTCTGTGGCTTGGTGGTGGTATATTTCAGCTGTGAATAATAAGAAATATGAAAAATTGGTTGCAGTTGTAAAAAGCTGGCGAACTCTAGTCCAGAGCGAATCAAAGCTCTGCTGAGATACTACTTTTGACCAAGACTTATCTTCTAGGCTTAAAATTACACTGAGTCAAATGGACAATTTTCGGCTTTATCTCACTTGACCGCTCTATAACATTTGACATCGTTGATTCGGACTCTCCTCTGTGAAACACACTTCCTTGGCTTCTGTGATTCTCCGCTCTCAAGGAGATTCTCCACTCTGCCCGGCAATGGCTCTTCTTTCTCGGCTGATCCCTAAATCGTTAGTCTTCCTGCGATATTTTTTTAATGATCTTGTTACGTCTCACCCCCGACACACAGTCCCTGGTGACGTCATTCATTTATGGCATCACCTACTACACATGACGGTGAAGGATCAAAAATCTATATTTCCACCTTATTATTAGAACTTATTTCCTTGACTGTTCTTCTGGGACCCCAAACTTAATATGTCCCAACAGAATTCATTATTTTCTGCCCTGCTTCTCCTATTCTTCCTTTCTCAACGAACGCTATCACCTAGCTGCCTAATTCAAAAACCTAGGTGTCATCTTTGACTTCTCTGCCTCCATTGTTTCCCACAAATAATTGATCTCCAAAACCTGCTGTATCCACTTCTCCTCTTCTCTCATGTTTGTCCCTTTCTGTCCATATTCGTTACCAGTGTCTCATTCCAGGTTCCCATCATTAGCTCTTTGATCACTGCCTCGGATGCCTACGTGGTTTTCCCTGACTCCTTCCTCCATGCTCCAGAGTTCTATAAAGCATTACAAAGTAGACATTTGATCATTTCTCTTGCCTGATTAAAACCTTTCTAAACCTTACCGTCATCCTTATGATAAAGTTCAAACTTGTAAGCATGAGCGTAAAATATCACGTATGCTCTGACTCCCTTTTTCTTAAACCTCTTTAACTTCAGCTTTTGACATTTCTCTTCTTGAACTCTGCACTCCAGCCATACTGAAGTACTTGAAGTTACTGAATGGGCCATTTTCTGCCTTTCCTCTGGGCCTTTACTATGTTTTCCTCTCTGCCTGGAACAATCTCTCCTTGTTTGTCTGGCTTACACACACCATCCTTTCAGCTGAGAGGGCATTTCATCTGGGAAACCTTCTCTGATCCTCTTTCCAATTCCAGATCTGAGTTACATGTTTCTCTGTGTTACCTCTTATAATAACTGATGCATTCATATTTCATAGTACTTACCAAAAAATATTGTCAATGCCTATTTACTTATCTGTCTCCTCCAAGAACTATCTGAGGTCAGGAGATACATCTTTTCTACATTGTATCCCTAATGCTCTCCTCAGTACTTGGTACATAGTAGGCACTCACTACATATGTTTTAGAATTAACTACTTAATTGTCAAATTACAACTCAAGGAGAAGAATGTGATTCAAAGATCTTGCCTTATTTTGGAATCACGAAGCATGAGATAAGACTCTCTGGGCAGCTTTCCATAACTGGCGTGCCCTCCACTCACATTCTAGGCATGAGAGCAATAAAGAGATAATTGGCAACTGAACTGAGGCTATAGTAGCTCCAAACTGGGTAGTAAGGGTCCACAACCAGAATTCCAGGAGTCTTCTCTATGTCCTTCTAAGGAAACAAAAGAGAGGTATTTCACTGTTCTTAAAGCCATTATCTGCCCCATGGTTTATGAAACCAGGGAAATATTTAACTCCACATTCATGGCTTTTGGGAACTCATGTGGAATCCAGAATGTTGGATCTGATGCCCCATGACTTTGTGGGAATCAAATAAAGGTTGTCAGTGGCTACAGACTGCCAAGAGGGCTTGATATTTCCATCAACTTTTCTTCTTCCAAATGAACCTTGGGGTTATTTGTCTATAGTTCTGCCAGGTGCCTCTCCAGACTGTGATTCGTTGGGGACAAGCCACCACGAACATATTCTCAGGTCTCCATGATCCTGCCATTTCATGAGAAATGGAACTTATCAAACAAGTAGCAGAGCTGAACTCTCTGAATTCTACATGACTGCTCAGACAGTTTGGAATGACACACACCCACAATTAAAACAGAAAAGAAGCATGAGTAAGTGAGGAACTGAGAATCACATATTTTTCTAAATTAGATTTATCTGTAAGACTTAGATATGTGCAAACATACTTTGAATGATCTGGTATGAATTATAGTTTAGCCCATTTTGCTTTGTCCTTATGTGTGAGGTAAAAAGAGACTGACTTTTCTGGATATTTGTCTTTGGTAAGTATCAAATTTTGAGGGGATATGGGTCTTTTTAGCCAAATTGAAAAATTGCTCAGAATTTAAAGAATACTCCGTCTGAATTCAAGCTGTGTTTGGGTTTGGCAACATGTTTTTTTCTTTGGCAAGGAAAAGGCTGTTTGATTCTTACGACTTGGTAGACCTCAAACAGGCTCCCACGCAAGCTGTAGCCCTTATGATGTAGATAGATGTGGAGGGAACCAATAGATGAGGGCAAAATTTGCCTCAAAATGAAGCAAACAAATGAAGAGTTTCAAGGAGAGAAATTGTTTTCAATCAAAAGCTTTGAGATTTGGAGCTTCTTATAGGTTGATTTTGAATATTTTTTTAAATTCTGAAATTTACTGGATTTTCTTGGCCCTTGCTCTTTGTTGTCGGTTCTTCTCCATAAATAATAGAAAGAAAGTGACTTGGCTATTTTCAAGGCTTAAAAGAAAAACATCTACTACCTATAAGCACCTATTATATGCCATGACTTTAAACAAATAGTGTTTTATTTAAAGTTCACATCTTCCCTGCAAAACAGTACTATTTCCCCCACTTTACAGATGAGAACAATGAGGCTAGATAGGTAAAGTGATGTGCCCCTGCTCACCAGTAAGTCTCAGGTCCTTTCTGGCTGTTATTGTCTATACCTGGAAGGCTCTGCTCAGTACTTCCTCATGTTCACTCCCTCCTAGATATGTCCTACCTTCCCTATTTTATCTGGACAACTCCTATGTCTTTCAAAGCTCAGCTTTTTCAGGAACTTTCTTTGGTTTGCTACCCACCACCTCAGCCTTAGATTGCTGCCCTCCTGGGTTCTACTGGTCTGTGAGCCTGCCTCCGTCAAGCATTTATGACAAGTATATTGAGTCTCTCTATGGCCAGTCTCATCATCTGGGATGTCAACTGCAGTTCACAAGTGGAACTATGTCATCTGCAGATCTTCAGTGATTCACTTAGCCCCTAATAAAAAATTTGCATTTGTGGAATCTAAAAATAAATAAGTTAGGAACTCCCTTATGATTTCTAAAAATAATCACTCCATTGCCTTACCTTTAAAAAAATCTCAATATGTAATAAAAATTTCTCTCCCAGCCCTGCCCAATGAAGGCCATTCATTGAAAGAGTAAAAGGAAGGACTTCCCTGGCAGTCCAGTGGTTAAGACTTCACCTTCCAATGCAGGGGGTGCGGATTTGATCCCTGATTGGGGAGCTAAGATCCCATATGCCTCTCGGCTAAAAAAAAAAAAACAAAACATAAAACACAAACAATATTGTAACAAATTCAATAAAGACTTTAAAAATGGTCCACATCAAAAAAAAAAAAAATCTTTAAAAAAAAAAGAGTAAAAGGAGACCACTTGTTCTTTGCCCCCCACACTGCTTTCATACTGTTCTTCCAAAATAATCAGGAAATTTCACTTCAGAAGGAAGGCGATGCTATTTATCATGCTGTTCCTCCACATTTGCATTATGTCTGGGTTCCATATTCTAGGACAGAGAAAATAGAGCCTCAGAGAAGGGTTTAGTAGGACAGCGAGAGTTAGAGGAAAGGGAAGCAATGCCGGGAAGACCTGGCAGGCAGGAAGGGTGAAGCATCACCGCTCCAGTTACCTCTTCACAGGGAGCTGGCGAGAGACCCTTCCTGTTTGGCCGGTGCTTACACTTGGTCACAGAGGACATCTTCAGGCAGGCTGACTGAGGGGGAGAAAGGGAGACGATATTGATCTGTCCAGTTTGCTCCTGCCACTCTTTAGCCAAGATGGAACTATGAGGAGTTAAATCCCTTGCATGCCAAGTTGGGTCATTGAGTTCCTTTGGCAGATTCTTGGGAATCCATGTGGTGGCTTTTCCCCAAATGTAGAAGAGATGGAAGGAGCAGGCATGGAGCGGTAGCTTTGAAAAGACTGACTTCATGGGCCGCATGGATACATATGCTGCATTAGTGGTGTAAGTTGGGTAAACAGCTGGAGGTCTCAGAACCCGTAAGGATGAGAGACTCAGAAGAGGCATGTATACAGTGCATTTCTACCTTGTGCATCCAATTCACTGTTTTCTGTCATGAATACTACCACCTTCCCAAACTATGGTTTAGCTGGTCCAAATGTCTTCTACCTGGACGATATGCTGGCAAGTCAAGCACAGCACAACATGTCTAAAATCAAATTCATGTAATACTTTTCTATCAAGACATTTCCCTTTCCTGATTTTCCCTATTACTCTTCATGGAAACACGAACACTTAGAGTCATTCAGGTTGAAACTTCAGTTATCTCTGATTCCATTCCACCTTCCTTGTCTAGGCAAGGTCCAGTAAACATATCAGCAATTCCCCAGCAGTGTGACAAGGACACTTTAAGGCACAAATTACACATTCAGCAAGTGTTTGAATAAAATAAATGGATGTCTTTGTTTTTCAGTTTGCTGCCGTTATTTATGCAGGAAATGCTGTTTACTGATGGGGAAAGAGGAGAGATAATAGAGAAATCAGTAAACCAGGTATGGTTTTGCAACAAACCAGCACATCCAACACAGTTAGAAGCTTTTGCTGGGAGGTTGGGAGGCTAGGTACTTCGGGTCTCCATTGTTTCCTGATATCATCATGCCATCACCAGTCACTGTGATGGGAACTACAGGCATGTTTGGAAATGAACCAGGAGGACATAAAAAGGGTTTTTTTTTTTTTTTTTAAAAAAAAGGTTACTAGATATAGTACTTTCATAATTAGCTGCTTTTGATGGATGAATCTCAAAGGTACTTGACTTGATGACCTCGGACCTTTGGTCCAGTGCTGAGGTCTTGCAAAATTTCTTAAGTTCTTGCTGGGTAATTTCTGCTTTCTCCAATAAAGCAGGAGACAAGTTCTAGGAGGAAGTCAAGTATGTTTCTAACAAGGCTCATCTTGTTCTCCTCTTTACATATATTATTAATGAAGAAATTTTGGAAGATTGGAGGAATAAGATGTATAGGCATCTGGAATTTTATGAGAAAGAGCTTGTCAGATTTGGGAGTTTGGCAGTTTTGGACATGTTGACAAAAATGGTGAGTGAAAGCTGCCTTCTTGAAAATAGTAAAAAGGGCTCTCCATTCCTACTGTCAAAACCTACTTATCAGGGACCCAGTCTGAGGGAGTCACCATTCCTTCATATTGTTGCTCAATTTCCTCGCTATAGAAAATTCCCTTTAGTAAAAAAGAAAATTAGAATCCAGAAGTGATATTTTGCCAGCAACATCTCTAATGGCCTTTTCATCTCCCTGATGGACTCACTGTAGCTATGGAAATTCTAATTTCCTATCTTGGGTCAGCTTCAGAAATATGCTTACTTATGTGCTTCAAATGGACTTATCAACTAATGAACCAAGAAATGATTTTTTTTTTTTGGCCGTGTTTAAATATTTCTTGCTCAAACTTTAAAGATCAGGGCATTTTAGGGTCAGATTTGCTCTCTAATTTTTCTATGCAACATATTCACTTCCCATTAAAATCTAATTTTTTTCTACCTAGAAGACACTAGGCTTCCGATTTCTCATGGAAATTGTACTTTACGTGAGCATTACCTCATCCAAATGTATGTTCCCAGTGAACCTGTCATCAAGTGGACTTGAGGCCTTCATTTTTTCCTTTTGTAGCAAGATGCTTAACTGGTTATTTATGCAGGGCTTGTTAGTAAAATTAGGGGGGAATAAAGGGAATAAAAAATCGTATGGCAGTTGTAGACCTTAGACCTGAGTACAACCATTCCAGCAACATCTGAAGCTGAGATTTTAGGGTAAGCCAAGTAGTTTCTTCAGAATCAAAATGAAAGCAGGTGGATTCCATTTATTCAACACTTGAGTCAAGTTCATGAACTCTACAGTTCCAAAGATAACTGTGCCATGGATTTTGCTCTCAGGGATGCTAAGACATGCCCGTGGTTTATCTATCCGTTCAACAAACACTTCCTAAGCATGTTTTGTCTCCTGAGTTAGTCTCTGGAGATGCAATGGTACATGGCACGTATCCCTGCAAATGCTGAGTATAAGCCCTGGTATAAAGTAATAGGCTGTGAATGAGGAGCAGGTAATGAGTAGTGGGTATTCGCAAGATACGGTAGCTTCGTGCATGTGCATGGGGATTAGCCTTCATGAAGAAGGCAGCATTTGCTATGGGCCTTGAATGATGGGCAGGAAATATAAGGATGCTAGGAAAGATTGTCCCCAATGGAGGAAACATGAAACATCCTAGCTGAGGACCCCTCGAACTCTAATGTTCTCTATTTGTATGATTCCAAGTGCAAGTAATCCAATATGGCTCCTGAGAATTGCAGAGAACTGAGATCAGTGGTGTAGGTTCTGCCCTCAGAGAAGATCAGCCCTCATGAGAGTCTAAGTTATAAGGTACCATGTCATGTTTGGCAATGTTTTCTCAACAAAATTTCTACCCACTCACCAGCTAAATACTCATGGGCTTATATTCTGTGTTCAGAGGCTTGAGAAAAACTCTGGAAGCCTTTTACAGAGAACTGGATAAAATGAAAGCTACTTTTTACTGCACACATTGTATAGGAAGCAGGTTAGTCTCCATTATCAGAAAGTTCTGAGAGAGAATCTGAAATGGGACACCTAACTCAGCAGCTGACAATGATATTTTTTGTTGATGTTTTCCATTTGCCTTCAATTCTGTTTTCAGCTGTCCTAATTTACTATCTAGGTACTTTAATCAACTAGGATACAAAGTGACCTGCAGTTCCCTAATTCAAATGCATCACTTTGTGCAGAGTTAAATTTGAATCAACATTGCCTCCCCAGCTAGACTGTCCCTTCCTTGAGGCCAATACATGTTACCTAATTTTTTTTTTAACATTTTTTAAAAATTAATTAATTTTTTATATTTATTTTTGGCTGTGTTGGGTCTTCGTTTCTGTGCGAGGGCTTTCTCTAGTTGCGGCAAGCGGGGGCCACTCTTCATCGCGGTGTGCGGGCCTCTCACTGTCGCGGCCTCTCTTGTTGCGGAGTACAGCCTCCAGATGTGCAGGCTCGGTAGTTGTGGCTCACGGGCCCAGTTGCTCCGCGGCATGTGGAATCCTCCCAGACCAGGGCTCGAACCCGTGTCCCCTGCATTGGCAGGCAGATTCTCAACCACTGCGCCACCAGGGAAGCCCCCTAATATTTTTTTAATAGAACCATACTGTTCTATGTAGGTAGGGAGAGCACAAATGTTGGCTGACATTGAGCAGAGGTAGCACAGATCTGAAGATTTTTCTCTAAAGGCTCAAATTTCAGAGAATAGGTTCAGAGAATAAATGCTCCCCCAGGGCTCAGACAAAAGAGGTGGTTTATGCATTTTTTTTTTCCTCTTATTTTGAGTTAGGCCAATGGGAATCTGCCAGGAGGAATTGGCACATCCTGCTTAGTCTTGCCCAGTGTCTCTTTTGAGGATCATGATTAATTTGTGTACTCGAGACAGTATAGAAATCAAGGATACATTAATCCTGCAATGAATGGATACCTTTCTTCTTATCCTTGGCCCTCCATACAAAATTACCACCACCTTGTTGAACTTGGAAGTTTATTGCTTTATTGTTTCATATTATAAAGAATCTAAATGGCATAACGTAATACAATTGAAATCTTTATATGCTTTAAAATCTTATCATTTTTCTTTTTCTTTTTTTAATTGAAGTGTAATTGACACACAATACTCATTTCAGGCATACCACATAGTGGTTTGACATTTATTTACATTAGGGAATGATTTCCAGGATAAGTCTAGTAAACATTGGTCACCACACAAAGTTACTTTAATATTGTTGACTGTATTTCCTATGCTGTACATTACTTCCATGCCTTATTTATTATATGACAGGAGTTTGCACCCCTTAGTCACCTTCATGTATTTAGTCCAACCCTTCCCCCTTTCCCCTCTGGCAAACACCAGTTTGTTCTCTATATCTGTGAATCAGTTCCGTTTTGTTGCGTTTATTCATTTGTTTTGTTTTTTAGATTCCACGCATAAGTGAGATCATACCGTGTTTGTCTTTCTCTGTCTGACTTATTTAACGTAGCATAATTCCCTCTAGATCCATCCATATTGTTGCGAATGGCAAGATTTTATTCTTTTTTTTGTAGCTGAGTAATATTCCATTGTGTGTGTGTATGTGTGTGTGTGTGTGTGCGTGTGTGTGTGTGTAAGTGTATGTATCTCACACCTTTTTCCATTCATCTATTGATGGGAACTTAGGTTGCTTCCATATCTTGGCTATTGTAAATAACGTTGTGATGAACATAGGGGTACATATCTTTTTGAATTAGTGTTTTTGTTTTCTCTGGGAAAATACTCAGAGGTGGAATTGTTGGATCATATGATAATTTTATTTTTAATTTTTTGAGGAACTTCCATACCATTTTCCATAGTGGCTGTACCAATTTACATTCCCACCAACAGTGTATGAGGATTCCTTTTTCTCCATAGCCTCATCACACTTGTTATTTGTTGTCTTTTTGATAACAACCATTCTGACATGTGTGAGGTGATAACTCCTTATGGTTTTAATTTGCATTTTGTTGATAACTAGTGATATTGAGCATCTTTTCATGTGTCTGTGTTATCTTTTCACGTGTCTTTGGAAAAATGTTTATTCAGGTCTTCTGCCCATTTTTTAATTGGATTGTTTGTTTTACTGATATTAAATTGTATCAGTTCTTGTATATTTTGGATATTAACCCCTTATTGGATATATCATTTGAAAATATCTTCTCCCATTCAGTAGGCTGTCTTTTCTTTTTATTGATAGTTTCCCTCACTGTGCAAAGGCTTTTTAGTTTGATGTAGTCGCATTTGTTTATTTTTGCTCTGTTTCCCTTGCCTGAGGAGACAGATCCAAAAAGATATTGCTAAGATTAATGACAAAGACTTTACTGCCTATGTTTTCTTCTAGGGGTTATATGGTTTCAGGTCGCACATTTAAGCCTTTAATCCATTTTGAATTTATCTTTGTATATGGTGTGAGAAAGTAGTCTAGTTTCTTTTGCCTGTATCTGTCCAGGTTTCCCTAACACCATTTATTGAAGAGGCTCTCTTTTCCCCATTTTATATTCTTGCCTCCTTTGTCATAGACTAATTGACAGTATAAGCATGGAGAGCTTATTTCTTTTTCTTTTTTTTTTTTTCAGTATTTGTCATGAATTTATTTTTATGGTAAAGCATGTAAACTATGACATATAGACTTAGCTCAAATTCTGACTGACTGGTTGCCCGTGCCCTAGTACTGAAGGTTCCCGTCAAAGATTACATGACTTATGCAGAGGCAGATAAAAATTGCTAGTACATTTTAAAGTTTTCTCACTATAAAAGTTAAAATGAAAATGGTTTTCAAGCAGAGAGCTTATTTCTAAGCTCTCTATTCTCTTCCATTAATCAATGGGTCTATTTTTGTGCCAGTAGCATACTGTTTTGATCACTATAAATTTGTAGTATAGTTTGAAGTCAGGAAGTGTGATACCTCCAGCTTTGTTCTTCTTTCTCAAGTTTGCTTAGTTATTTGGAGTCTTTTGTGTTTCCACACAAATTTTAGAAGTCTTTGTTCTAGCTATATGAAAAATGCCATTGGTATTTTGACAGGGATTACTTTGAATTTGTAGATTGCTTTGGGTAGTATGGACATTTTAACAATATTAATTCTTCCAATCCATGAGCACAGTATATCTTTCCATTTATTTGTATTGTCCTCAGTTTCTTTCATCAATGTCATAGTTCTCAAAGTACAGGTCTTTCACCTCGTTGGTTAAATTTATTCCTAGACATTTAATTCTTTTTGATATCATTGAAAATGGGATTGTTTTCTTAATTTCACTTTCTTCTAGTTTGTTATTAATGTATAGAAACACAACAGATTTCTGTACATTAATTTTGTATACTGCAACTTTACTGAATTATTTCTAATAGTTTTTTTCTTGTGGAATCTTTAGGGTTTTCTATATATAGTATCATGTCATCTGCAAATATGACAGTTTTACTTCTTCCTTTCCAATTTGGATGACTTTTATCTCTTTTTCTTCTCTACTTGCTATGGCTAGGACTTCCAATACTGTGTTGAATAAAAGTGGTGAGAGTGGGCATCCATGTCTTGTTCTTATCTTAGAGAAAAAGCTTTCAGCTTTTCTCCATTGAGTATGGTGTTACCTGTGGGTTTGTCATATATGGCCTTTATTATGTTAAGGCATGTTCCCTGTATACCCACTTTGTTGAGAATTTTTATTATAAATGGATGTTGGATTTTGTCTAATGCTTTTTTCTGTATCTATTGAGGTGTTCATACAATCTTTAACTTTCGTCTTGTTAATATGGTATATCACACTGATTGATTTGTGGATATTGAACCATCCTTGCATCTCTGGGATAAATCTCACTTGATCATGGTGTATGACCCTTTTAATGTTTTGTTTTATTTGGTTTGCTAGTATTTTGTTGACAGTTTTTCATCTGTATTCACCATGGTTATTGGCCTGTAATTATCTTTCTTCTTAGTGTCTTTGTCTGGTTTTGGTATTAGGGTAATGCTGGCCTTATAGAACAAACTTGGGAGTGTTCCTTCTTCAATTTTTCAAAATAGTTTGGGGAGGATAAGTATTAATTCTTCTTTAAATGTTTGGTAGAATTCACTTGATTATTGGTAGTTTTTTGATTACTGATTTAATTTCACTACTAGTAATTTGTCTGTTCAGATTTCTTGATTCAGTCTTGGAAGATTGTATGTTTCTAGGAATTTATCCATTTCTTCTAGTTTGTCTAATTTGTTGGCATATACTTGTCCATAGTAACCTCTTAAGATCCTGTATATTTCTGTGGTATCAGTTGTAACTTCTTTTTTTTCATTTCTGATTTTATTGATTTAGACCCTCTCTCTATTTATCTTACTTGAGATTCATTAACCTTCCTATAACTATTAACTAATTATTAGTTGTGTGAATTTCTTACCTGTTATCTTTTCAAATGTTTCTTGCATTTAATTTTCTTTCTCCTTTTCCGTTTATACATAAATAGATGTTGGATCTTCTTACTTTGTGCCCCATGTCTCTTAGCCACATTATCATATTTTACATTTGTCTGTTTATATGTGCTACATTCTAGAAAGTTTCAGATAAACATTCTAGTAAATTAACTTCATTTTTGTCTATGTCTGTGTTATACATTGAGTATTTTATATAAGCTGTTATAGTTTCTATCTCTAAAGAAGTTTTGTTTTTATTTTTCAAGATAAGCCCTTCCACTTTTAATAATCTCTTTTGTTCAAGTCATAAATAAACCCCACATTTTAATGCTTTAAATATTAAACATATTTATGTTATATTTTAAAATAGACGGTTCTAGTACCTGAGGTCTTTATGGGTCTCAGTAATCTTGTATTGGGCTGAACTGTGTCCCCTCCCCGCAAAATTCATGTGCTTCCTGGAAACTCAGAATGTGATCTTATTTGGAAATAAGGTCTTTGCAGATGTAATTACTTGAGACGAAGTCATCCTGGAGTAGGGCGGACTCTAAATACAATGTGACTGGTGTCCTTATTGAAGAGAAGAGACAAAGAGACACATGCAAAGAGAGAAGAATATGTGAAGACAGACACACATGATGCATCTACAAGCCAAGGAAAACTAAGGATTTCTAGCAACCACCAGAAGCTAGAAGAGAGTCATGGAACAGAACCTCCCCAAGAGCCTGCAGAGAGACATGACCCTACAGACTCCATGATTCAGACTTGTAGCCTCCAGAACTGTGAAAGAAAACATTACTGTTATTTTAAGCTGCCAAGTTTGTGATGCTTTGTTACAGCAGCCCTAGGAACCGAACACAAATCTCATTTGTAAAATGGATAGTATCAACCCACTCAAAGATATAGTGTGAGCCTTGAATGAGATCGTGTATATAAAGTACTTTGCCTTGTCTGGTCCAGAATAAGCGCTCACTAAATGATATCTTTTTGGATTGGATTTTCCAACAGCACTTCTCTGTGTCAGTCTTGGATCGTTTTCTTTAGCATGCACACATGCATACATATACAAAACACACACATCCAATATCTGCATATACACCTCGTATGTATTCACATAGGGCTGATTCTAATTCTCTTCACTCAGACCTCATTCCAGTCTTCCCATATGATCCCAGCTATGAACCTCTTAAGGGTTTCCCATATTTTTAAAAACTGCATACATCTGAGAGTTTCTCCGTTTCAAATCAGATTTCATAGAATGGAACATCAAAGATCTTCCTTCAAATAAGAGAAAGAGTACACTTTTCATATTAAAGATCCAAAAATAGTGAGTTGTGCTAGAGGGAAAAACATTCATCCATTGTTAGTGCCTTCTCAGTTATTTTTCATTAGTCAGAAAGATCTTGCACAAACCCTTTTTTTTTTTTCTCAGAATAAAAAAAAAAGTACAGTGGTTTACTGTGGTACTGCTCACTTAGGACCAGGCTGAAAGCAACAATCTCACTTCATGTCAGGAGTTTAACCAGTAGTTTAGCTTGGCCAGTTGAGGCAACATCTTGAAGTGAGGGGTAGAATACTATGAGAAATTTTATATTTAATCTTCTGAGTCCCAAGTTATTAAAGTTTCTGTGAATTAGAATTAAAGTGTGAAATTCTAACATGAATAAAGAGAAGGAATGGGCATTTGGATCAAGTGATGTTATTTTTAGAAAGTCACTTTTGTCTTCCTGTTGTTTCCTTGTGGCTTTTAATGGGTAAAACGATGACAAAAACGTTGTATGCTGTCATGGGATGCAACACTTCTACATGTCCCACCTCTTCAAATATGTTTTGATGCCTTGAGGATAATCTTAGGTGTAGTGTATGAATAAAGAATAAAGTCATGGGTTGGGTAATAGTGTCTTAATTTAAAGATAGATGGTTTAACTCTAGACTGACATCAAATAGGGAAAGGACTAGACCATCTTTTAAATGATGTATTCTCTATCAAGAGAAGATTCTTTTCCTTTCCTTTAAGGGCTCAATTCATGATGTGATCATATAGTGTAGCTATGTACTATAGTTCAATTTACACAGTGATATCACTTTATATAATGAGGTTAATCAAGAAAAAATGCTTCAGTCATACTTTAAAGAATCAGATCAACTAATATTCATGAAGAATATTTCAAAAGATAGTGGCAGAAAAGACTCTTTACCTGTAAATGTATAAGATTCTTGGAAATTCATTCTTTCATTCATTCATGAATTTATTAAAAATATTCATATGCTTATTCAGAAATATTTATTTCATATTGATAGCAGAACTGATACTAGGTGCAGGAAGACAGTTTGGAGAAGAGATAATATACAAATTAAGTAAGTAAAATATACAGTGTGTTACATCATGATGAGTAATTTGGAGGAAAATAAATTTGAGGAGGAAGATGGAGAGTCAAGTAGTGTGTTGAGATTTTTGGAAGGATGGCCAGGGAAGGCCTGAGAAGGTACCAAGAGAGAAAACACCTGAAGGAGGGGAGGACATATTAAGTGCAGTTGAGGAGGAATTGGGATTTGCAAGTGTGAATTACTGGGGAGAAGCCTGAGTTGGAGATAACTGACATAAATACGTTTAGATAAACATTTAGAGTATTCTCTGTTTTTAAGGCTCATATTTATTTACAGAAGATCCTGGAACAATATAAAATTTTCAGTTTATCCTGAAGCCCTCTCTCTACCAGCCTCTGTTCTAGAACTGGTTCTAGTAATTTAACTGAGGGCTTTTACCACAGGCCGTGTAGATGTATGGGCTTGTGTTGATCGTGTATGCTTGTGTTGTGGCTTGAGTTGCAGTCTGGATTTTGCAATCTTGAAAACACTGTGTAGTGCTCTGGTCCATTCAAAATGTGAGGAACCTTAAGTAAGGAACATTATTATACCTGGCTACTTCAGGCTCTCCATGTACAAAATAAAAAGATTAGGCTTTGAAAAGGAAACCTTAGGTTCTCACATTCCATGACTATATGACATTTGCCTTGATTCCTAGGTGGAACATTTTAAATTGTGAACATACTGCCAGCAGATTTCCCATAAGAATTTTCTTTGCTCTTGTTAGAAATGGTTCTTCTTCATGTACTCTACTCAGAGGACTTCTCTCATTGAGAAAACTGATTTACAAATTTGACTCTGGACTGAGGGAAACAAGGATGCCGAAATGACCTTAGGATATTTCACAAGGTGCTCGTGAGATTTTTCTGCCTTGTTGCTGACAACGTTTAAAGCAGAATTATTGCAAACTTAACCTATTTTTGGATCCTAGACATTCATTAATTTTAGAGGGGTTTTAGACTTTGAGGTCTTGAAAATAAGTATTATCTTCTAGTTTATTTCAGTTTTTATCATCGTTGGAGCAGTCATCATTTTGTCAACTCCTTAAATTTCATTTGAAGACCGTACTCTTTCTGTTCTATTTCTCCTTTACCTCATCAATTTTCAAGTCTGTTTCTCTGTCATTCAAAAGTAAGGATACGTACACTTGCTTAGCTTCAGAAGTATAGTTTGTTTTATTAGTCTCTGGTTATTGCTGCTCTCTGAAGTGTGATCATTGATAAATCAATTGAATGGTGAGATTCTTCTCTCTCTAAAAAATAGTACATATCGCTGATTGAATCAGGTGAAGCAAAGTTTAGAAAAACATAAGTGACTCACTTCGTATCGTGGTGGCCAGCCACATGATTTAAAGCCTCTCAGGAAGTTTATAGCCCAGGAAGCGTTGAGAACAAAGAAGATTAGTGAAAGCAGAAAGCTCATTTAACAGGTTGGCATATAGTGAACGCTCAGTAAGTACTAGCTGAATGAAATAGCACATTATGTATATTTTAAAAATCCGCTCTCTGATAAAAAGTGTCAAGGTGAACTTTTAAAAATTCTATATATTGCTTGTGACTCTATTGAATACATTTTGGTAGAAGGGTGTGATTGTAATTTATTCGAATCTTTGTGTTCATTTGTGGTGGCAGCCACAGGAACGTGTGTGTTCTCCAGAATAAACTCCTGAGAAGTGAAACAAGTCAGGTGGACTCATTTTACTCAAAACCTGGCAAATTGAGATGGAGAGGTGGAGACACTTCAGGTTTAAAGGCTATAAACCAATCTCTTTGTTTGGATTTTGCAAGCAGAATAGGCTTGAAACAAGAGGAATAAGAGCATTGTAGAATCACTGTGTTGTGATCCGTACTCTTGAGGAGAAATAGAAGAAGTCCTTAAAAAGAGAATCCTCTGAGATGGAAAGGCACCATGAGATGATGATAATGATAATGACTATGGTAGGACCTAGTATTTGCTAACTGCTTATTTGTTATGTGCCAGACATTAGATTAAGCACTTTCTATAGGTTATTTCATTTGATCTTCACAACAAATTTGGTAGGAAGTTACCATTATTATTCTCTTTTCAATGAATTTTAGAAATATAAAAAGCTTTTCCCATGGTCATATAGCAAGAAAGTGGTAGAGCTTCGATTACAATACATATAGTGTGATTACAGAACCTACGTGCCTATCTACTACATTACAGTGACATTTGTGATATAAGGAAGAGTCCAAGAAAACTAAAAAAAAAAAAAAAAAGCAAGAGTGGAATTAATTTATATGAATTAACTCTTGCAATGGAGGCAATAAAGGCAAAATTGATAATGTTAAAAATCTGGATCAGTGACGTGGCGACTCCTTGAAACTATTACCACAAAACAAAAAGATAAAATATTAAGGGACATGATGATAGATGCAGAGGACAGAGAATGGAAATCCAGGCTAAGAATTATATGTACTTCTGAGGAAGTAGTCATGTTTGAGAGAGAGAGAGCATCATGAAAGATTTGCTTGAAGCAGACGCTTTTTTTTTTTTTAAGTGTAAAAGCCCTAGAGATGCAAATCAAAAGGGCTTGCTGAATTCCAGGGGCGGGAGTCGGGGGGAGAAACAATGGAGGTAGACCTATCCCAGCCTTGTAACTTTTGAGTTGACAAAGATTAAAAAAAAAAAAAAAGCTTCTACAGGCATCTTGATGTAAAACTCAGGCTGACATCAAAATTCACCACTCCAACAGTAAATATCAGAGAACTGTGTAACAATCTACAGAGTCATTCATGTGTGAAGGCAACAAAGAAACATTGTCAGATACTCATAGGCTCCAGAAATACACTAACTACACCCTCTTGAAAAGGTATTTGAAGACATACATTAACTCATCAATATAAGATTTTAAAAGGGATGAAGTCATGAAGTTAATGAATAGGCATTTTTTCCTCCCTTTTAGAAATCTATTCAAAGGAAATAAATCAATGCAGAAAATAATATACGTGAAAATATGTTCTCCACAATATTATATGTTATAGTCAAAAACTGGAAATAATCAAAGTTTTCCTATTAGAAGACCATGAGATGTCATTCAGTCATTAAAATGATCAATAAAAAGGAATTAAATGATGTAGAAAAATCATTTCACTGTTTTCATTTTGTGTGATCTCAGTTATGTAAGAAATGCATTGAGCATTTTTCGGAGCGAAATAGTTCATTTTATTTATGTCTGGCAAGAGAGGAGGATAGATATTTGTCTGGTTTGTCATATATTTTCCATTCTTTACAAACATTTTGCAATAAACATATAAGAATTTGGCAACAATGGAAAAATAGTAGGGACTGAAACCTTCAAACTTAATTTGGGCTTAATTTTAGGCAACCAGACACCTGTAGATTGTCCAGGATGGTCATAGCATTGAAACTGTTTGGATCATCCTGTAAAAGTATAAGTACTAAAGGGGTGCCACAGGCCACAGGTCACATGCCTGAGTGGTCTTGGGAGCCAAGTTAGCTTTGGCCACTAAGATTGGAAGAAAATGTTCTTCTTTTGGAATATTTGCTATTCTTCCCTTCCATGCTTCATTTTTTTTTTTTCTTCTAACTGAATTGGAACTTTCTCTGTAGTTTCTTTCAACCTTGCAATTTCTTCAAACCATTTGGATGCTAACATCTCAAATAACAGAAAGATTCCCAATAGTTAACTTCAGAGTAACTTTCTCAAAGGTAATTTCTCCAAAGTCATCAGAATTGCTCTCCTTGAAGCAGAAATCTTTCCTTTTAGTGATATTTACATAACATAAAATTTGCTGTTTTATGCAGAAGTATTTTTCAAATGGACCAGTTTTTATTCCTTTTCCTAAAATACTTATGTAAAGAATTTATCATTTTAATAGAGTATGCCAGCATATCTGCTTTCCCCAGAAATGCTGAAAAGGATTTGTTAAAACGATGAATTGTCATTCCAATCCTGCTTCACATCCCAAAGATTTGTAAAACATAATGACTGAGTGGAGGTCTGCAACGTTGCTTAATTCTTTATGCAGATTATAGTGCCTCAAAGCTATATATGATTAAGCATAGCAAATTCTGGAATAAAAAGCAACCTGTAGTTTCTGACCTTTTTTCAATAATAGCTCAGTTTCTTATATTTCTGTGAACTCTTTCTCTATATTTCTTCCCTCATCCTATCTTTGCCATGAATAGCTTTTTCTCCTTTTTATGTGTCTTGAAGTCTAGTTTTGTACTTCATGGGTAAATGTTAATTTTCTCCTCTGCTGTATTTCTCTTGACCTCACATCATTGTTCCTTCCCTCCCCAACCCAGTAATTCCAAGTACAAGCAGCATAACAGAAACACTGTTACCTGATGCTTTTAATAAAGCCCACCTTCAAACAATTCCGAGGCAATTTATTTATGGTGCGATGCAATTTGTTTACACATATGACATGTTAAGACAAAACAAAAAGCAAAATTGAAGCCACATATAAAGGTCTTTTTGAGAGACTAGAAGCATTTATTTTTAAGTGCTTGTTTTATTGTCCATGAAAGTAATAAATTGATACCACTTGTTTTTGGAGTTTTTTCAGACCCAAATCCTAAATATTATTACCAGTTGTAGAAGTCCTGTGATTTGTATAACCCTGAGACTTGAAATGAATATTGAAGCTATTTGCTTTTAGGAGGCAGAATAGTATAGGAGATAAATTCATGGGCTCAGGAGCCAAATTGCCTGGGTTGGAATCAATCTCTTCTCTGCCGCTTTCTAGCTGCCTGAATTTGAACCAGTTATTTACTATTCTGTTCGTTTTCTCAGTTAATAAAATGAAGATAATAATAGTATCCACTTCATGGTTAATTAATGTAAAGTATTGAAGGCTTCCTGGTACCTGGTAAGTTATATGTGTTCAATATTATTAATTTCCAAGTTATTATTTTAAAACTAGGGTTTTTCTAGCGTGCCTGTCATCCTATATATAGATGCATAGAATGGTTTACCTAGAGGATTACTCTTCTTTCTTTCATAAGGATGATATTAAAAATTAAATCACCTACCCCAAACATATATCTATTTAATAATTTCTACACTGTTTAAATTTCTTTTTCCTATTTTGATTACATAGCACCTTAGCTGGAAGTATCTGGAAACTCTTAACAAATAAGTCTTTTGTTACTAAAGTATTTTTTAAATTTAAGAGAGTTATTTAATCTACTTAAGGATAGAGACTATTTTCACCTGCAAGAACTAGCAAAGTGAAATAAGTAAGAGAGAAAGAGAAATTTGGAAAGGGATGGAGGTGGGTCTTACAGAAAACAGAGATGACAAACTCTCCATCAGTACTTCCTTCTTTGTTCATTCAACCAGTGCTTTTTAAAATGCTGTTTAGGAAATGAGTTGCAAACACTACTTCCTGTCCTGTCCTCAAGGTGTCATTGTGGTAAAATGTTGCTGTGGCATCTAGCACACTCTATCAGACATAAGTCTTGCTAAAGATAGAATTAAAGATAGAATTCTTGGTTCAGTCCAGAGAGGAGTTCTTCAGATTAGGACTTTATGAAATCTACAGAAGAAGTTGCTGAGAAAGATAAGCCCCAAATTCTGCACTGGGAATGATATAAACTTTAATATTGCCATCGCAATAGCTAGCACTTTATTTTGTGATAAATATGATTGTTGTGTGCTAACAAAAATTCTCTAAGTTTATTTCATTTTACAACTATCAAATTGAAACTTAGAAAGGAGAAGGAATTTGTTTGGGGTCAGGTGGCCTGTCAATGGCCTCAGAGAGGTCTACCTGACACCATATCTAAAGCACATCCCAATCAGGCCCGTCCCTCTATGCCACTTGGCCCTTTTCTCTATTCTCCATTTGAAATTCTCATTTATTTATTCATTTGCTTATTTACTTTTGTCTCCCTGATATGATCCTGTACATCACAAAAGAGCAGGGCAGTGCCTGGTACCCAAAAGATAACATTTTATTAAATGAATAAACATTTAATACTACTTCATAAAATCCTTAAAATAATCCTATATCATAATTATTATTTTAGTATTATTTTCTTCGTACAAATAGGAAAACAGAAACAGGTGGGTGAAAACAGAAGATCCAAAGACACCCTATAAACTTTGGATTCAAAGCTAGATTTATTTTTACCCAAAGCTCATTCACTTTCCTGTATCCACACTAACAGTCTCTTTCCAGAAACACCCTTGAAGCTAAGCTGATAAAATACAATACTAGCAAATAAGGAGGATCAAACACAAAATTTAAGAATCAGTTAAAACGTGGAAAGAGCAGAAAGGAACAAGATACTTTTTTAAAAGTGTCATTTCTGTTTGAGTGTCAGATTAGTCTTGTTCCTTTGCAGCTGTCAAAACCAGTGATTGACAGCATCTTCTTGTGGCTTATGATCCTTGTTTCAAAAATAGAGTATATTAATAGAAAATCTGAGATATAGTAAGACCAATAGATCAGGAGATGACTCCTATGGAAGGACAGCTGTTTACTCTCAGTTCCCAAGAGAAGCAGGCATGCCATCCCAGTGGGACCCATGCAGGGAAGTACTGGGCTGGTTACAAGGCAGCAGGAGGGGGAGAAACTGTGGGCAAGAACCTTTATTGTGGTTTCTGTGAGAAGAATGGGCAAGACGCAGTAAGCAGGCTTAGGGTTGGCTAGTCTGACCAATTTCAGCAGGCTCTGCTATATAGGGGCTGTCCTAGGTGTCTGGTACCTGGCCCTGGTGATTAAGGAAGATGGGTAATGGCCCACAGTGCAAAAACCCAATAAAAGAGATTGTGTAAGTGTGAGCTCTGGATTGGTTTGTATTTGCAAAGCGCACTCGTGGGCGAGTTGTTTACTATCTCTAGGAATTGGCCAACCCTGGATGGGACAGTCCCTCTAGGGTCAGCAAGGCCCCAAATGTCAAAGCATCAGAATAAAGAAAATAAAAAGATATGGTTAAGACATTCCTCAGCTGTGCTTCTGAGATACTGATTATAGAAAAAGCACTAAAACCACATTTTTCATCCACTTGGGTTACAAGTAGTCCCTTGAAACAAATAACAGATTTATATTCAACTGTCTGTTTTTTACGCAGTTCATAAAATTTGCGTTTTATGTTGAATAGAAGAAAGGCAAAAATGTGTGGTATGTTTTCTGTGTTACCTTTTTTAAACTTTCTCTAACTTCTTGATCTTTATTTTCCAAGAGAAGAAAAAATCATTTACTATAACAGTAATTGAGGTGGTCCTCAACTGGGGGCAGTTTTGTTACCTGAGGGGGCATTTGGCAATGTCTGGAGACATTTCTGATTCTCACAACTGAAGAGGATGCTAGTGGCATCAAGGGTGCTACTAAACATCCTACAATGCACAGAATAACCCCTGCAACAAATAATTATCTGACTCAAAATGTCAATGGTGCTGAGGTCGAGAAACCCTGAGTGATTCTCAATTCACCTATTTTCTCACCTTCTTCTTCACTTGTTTCTATAGGGATATGGTGGTTCTTTCTGTTATCACATCAGACAATAAAGCATAAACTTGACAATGAATCCAGATTCTGAATTTTCCCCTTACTGTTCACATTCTTCCTGCTCCTTCCCCAATTTTGGAAATAGAATTCACTCTATGTAATTTCAATACTTGTATTTCAAACTCAGATGACTATTTTTCAAGTCTGTGTTATAATTGCTAAATTACATTAACATCTGTTATATACTTTTTGAAAAAGAATGAGAAAAAGTAGATGGCAAAAGTCAGTATATGGAAATAACTTACCTATTCAATATTCAGTGAATAAATCTTTTCTGAGTGAGAACTTAGTTTGATAAACCTACAATACTGAGTGGTGCAGGTGTTACTTAGTTTACCTGAAGCTTTCTTTTCAATACTATTCAGCCTGGATTAAAAGGGGACACCTTTAGTGTGGTTCTCTAGTTTCTTTTTCTAGGACATGCAGATAGAGTTTAGGAAGTAAAACACAGAGATCACTGAGAACAAGAAAAAAAATCATATCAAGGGGGAAGGGGGACAGTTGAAAGGGGAAGGAATCTAGAATTTGGAAACTCCAGCAAAACAAAATGTCAACTAGAAAGGTCTACGTCTTCCAGGTGACACCCGTGAGCTTAGAGATTCTGCTGCCCAGCAGGCTGTGACACTGGCCCAAAGTTTTTCAACCTAGTACATTGAAGAATTTTTTACTTCTTTTGAGACTGAAGCTCTAAATTTACAAAGCAAGGCAATGCTAAAATTACATACGTGTGTGTTTGTATGTGTGTGTGTGTAATTTTATAGTATGATCTATTTTAAAAAAGTTGTGTAAACTTGGGTAACTCACTTGAACATTTTAGTTCTCCCGTTTATAAAATGGTGTAAATCTTCACATATTTGAATAGTTTTATAACTGAATTATATGGATACCCATGGGGATATGTTCCACATATGAATTCACTGTGATGGAAAAAACAGGATCATATTTATTTTTAAAAAAATAAAAAAGCAGTGGTTTTTACACCTGGAGGACTTTTTCAAACACAGATTGCTCAGTTCCACCCCCAGTGTTTCTGATTCAATAAGTCTGGGGTGGGGCCTGAGAATCTGCATTTCTAACAAGATGTTGCCAAAACTGCTGGTGCAGGACCCCACTTGGATCTGTAAATGTAGTGATTCCCCATCCGTGATGTTATTTACACTTCACCACAACCCTGACCAATAGGTATTATTATTCTCATCTTATACTGTTAGACACTGAAGCTCAGAGAATTAAAGAGGTTAGCCAAGCTCACCCATATGATATGACAAGAAAGAACAAAACGGAATTCTGTCCTGGTACCAGTTTTCTGGACTCCTTTCTTTCCTGTTTGGTATTATCCTACTACTGCATTTGATCGCGCTTTCCTTCTGAAGGAGGAGCTCTGGTCTACATAGCAATTCCTCCATTATTTACAGCAGGTGCTATATTTATGTCTGAGCCAGGCGTTCTCATTCTCTCTTCATTCATGAATGAAACACTGTCTATGAGTTGAAAAAGTCTTAAGTATATAATAAAGGACAGAATCCAAGTTTCAGAGAGGGTGTGGATAACATTTTTATTACTTATTTTAGACACAGTGGTATTTGGCCTGGTGTCACCTGCTCAGTTATTACGGCACTCTCTTTATTACCAGCTATAGACTTGAATTTCGGAGGCTGAAGCGAAAGAAATTTAAAGGGTGGAAGTGAATTAATATTTATTTAATGTTAACTAAATAACTTAAGCTGGACACTTTATTAAACCCACTATTTCACTTGCTTTCAGTAAGGAGGACAGAGGGAAATCAGGAGACTGTAGTAGGGTAGAGCTATGCAGGCAAAATTATTCTTCATGAAGAATGAACTCCTTAATGAACTAAGACGAATTTTAAGATGCTTAATATGCTAATATATTATAATTCAGATTCAAATTAAGTAGCAATGAACCATGCTTTCTGCAATATCACCTAGAGAGGCAAAATTATACCTGTTTTCAGAGTTTGGGAGCTCTATACTTTCCAAGTCTGTAGTTTTAAAGTTTAAAAAATATTATATATATATTCATATTTATTTCCAGGCACTCTGCCTACTTTTGTTCTGGTCATTTCATTTTTTTCCCGTTTTCCCTCCTTCGCTGCTTGAGTCCAAAGCAAATGGTTCCCTTTCAACACACAGTTCTGCTCATTATTTAGGATGGAAATAAGGCTAGAAAGGCATTTTCTCATGCTATTTCTAGGACACCTCAAATTCAGCTTTGCCTTTAGGCCAATTTCTATGGAAAACCCAACCAAAAGCTTCTGGAAAACCTAACCAGTGTCTTCAGCACAAGAAGTTTTAGATTCTGTGTCCCATTTACCAACTTCTCCAGTGAATAAAAAATTCGTTGGACTGTATTGCCATTACAGGACTATCGTAGCAGTAAATTTTATGGAATAACTTAACCATAATTACAAAGAAAAACCCACATAGCAATAAAGCAATTTTAAAGAGTATTTCTCATTTAGACCAAATTTTCTATTCTCGGAAAATGGTCATCTTAAACCCAAGAAGGGTCAGCATGCAAGAGGAAAACAACAGACTGCTGATGTGTTCCTTTAAAAACACTTCTCTTCCCATGAGTGCTTGGATTTTAGGCTGTAAAATGGCATCCTCAAGTTTTATGAGAACAGAAGTCTCTTCAGGGTAATGAGGGTATAGCATGTGTTCTCACTCGAAGGATCTTCCTGGAGTATAAAAGTATGATTGATTGTTCTTTCTATGCAAGGTCTCTGTTTGTCCTGCAAAGGCTTGTAGTTTGGACAAAGACACTGAAAGCACAGGACCCACCATGAAAGCTGGAACTTTAGTCTCCAAATGGATGAATTTATTCTCCGTTTGGTCTGATGGGGCAACAAGTGTGTTGGTTTCTTTTTCTTTCATCATTTGTTTGTCCCAGTCTCATGATTAGTTGCTTTAAAAAATCACCTTTTCTATGCCCGTAACTATTTTTCCTCTTTACTCGTCTGATAACTCTTCATTAAACACCTCCTTTGTGTATAGTTCACATTATTACATTTTTTTCATCATCATCATACTGAAGCTTAAAGTTGAAATTTCCTTGTCTCCATTAACTTTAACATAAATCCAGATTTTCTTTTTTTTTTAAATAAATATAATTTATTTATTTATTTATTTATTGGCTGCATTGGGTCTTCGTTGCTGTGTGCGGGCTTTCTCTAGTTGCCGCAAGCAGGGGCTACGCTTCGTTGCGGTGCGCTGGCTTCTCATTGTGGTGGCTTCTCTTGCTGCGGAGCACGGGCTCTAGGCACGCGGGCTTCAGTAGTTGTGGTGCACGGGCTTAGTTGCCCCGCAGCATGTGGGATCTTCCCGGACCAGGGATAGAACCCGTGTCCCCTGCATTGGCAGGCGGATTCTTAACCACTGCGCCACCAGGGAAGTCCCAGATTTTCTTCTTGATGCAATAGTCATTTGTTGATTTAACTTGACAATTCATCATCTATTTAAAGTTTTTACATCCATTAAAAAAAAAGTCTACCTTTTAATAAGTTGTACCACAGAGCTATGGTGGAGATGTAGAGGTGAGTATATCTGTTCCAGCAACACAAAAATTAAAACTAGGCAGCAGGCTTCCCCATATACCCTTCTGGTGCTTTGTAATTATTACCTGGGCTTGTGCAAGACTAAAGCAAAGGTTCCTCTTGAGTGCTCTAGTGTTGGGACCTGTGCTCTTTGTCTCAATCTCCAACCTCCCCCTGGCATTGAGGCCCGTGGGGTGGAAAAGGGGAGAGAGCAGTGTAGCTTGGTGGTTAAGGCCATGGGTTGTAGTGCCGGACAAACCATTGGTTCAAATCCATGTTTTTTTGCTCCTTAGGTATGTGACCCTTGGCTACTTATTTACCCCTGGTTGTCTTATTTTTACAAATGGGATTATACAATTCCCTATTCAAAGTATTCTTTTGATTATTAAGCAAGAAAATATGGGTAAAACATCAGGAATAATGCCTGTCTTAGAGAAAGCACTCAATATAGAGTAGCTCTCTGTCATGTATAAGTTACCTGGTTCAGTGGCAGTATTGTTTTAATTTATATTATTGACATCTGTTGTGGTCAGAATCATTCTAGAGCTGCCCTACTTCTCCCTTTCTAAATTGATTTCTCCAGGCTTCTGATGTATTTCTTCCATGACTCAATATGACAAGGAACTAATTTGATGATGGCTGGGGAGGAAGGCAGATTCTAAGTCCTTCCAGAATACATGGGTCTTCTGCAGAATTGATCCCTACTTAGTTTTTTTTTTTTAAATAAATTTATTTTATTTATTTTTGGCTGCGTTGGGTCTTCGTTGCTGTGCGTGGGCTTTCTCTAGTTTCGGGGAGCAGGGGCTACTCTTCCTTGCGGTGCACGGGCTTCTCATTGCGATGGCTTCTCTTGTTGTAGAGCACGGGCTCTAGGTGTACGGGCTTCAGTAGTTGTGGCACGCGGGCTCAGCAGCTGTGGCTTGCAGGCTCTAGAGCGCAGGCTTAGTAGTTGTGGTGCCCGGACTTAGTTGCTCCGCGGCATGTGGGATCTTCCCAGACCAGGGGTCGAACCCGTGTCCCCTGCATTGGCAGGCGGATTCTTAACCACTGCGTCACCAGGGAAGTCCCCCTACTTAGTTTTAAAGGGATGCTAAAGGGAAAGCTGGGTTTGACAACTAAGTATGAGGATTTTAGAAGGTGGATTAGCTGTAGTGCCTGAATACTGGAATGTAAATGACATTACTTACCCTCGCACCGGTTAGGATCCATCCATATAGAAATCGTTGGGCAGTTCTCCCAATTGGTTGACCCAGCTACTCTTTGAGCAAAGGACTGTACTTTGTCCAGTTGAGGGAAACTTAATTTGCAGGTCATGAGAAAATTTCAGGGCACAAAGATATTAACGACCTTTGCCATTATCCTGAGCCAATGTCCCATAAATTTCTGGACAGTGAGTGAGGCGGAATAAAGGGCAGACTGGTGACTGGAAAAGTAGAGAGAAGTTCTTTCCTGGTTCTCTTCCAACCTCTCTGGGTCTTAGGGCTCCATCTCCTTTACAAGCCTGTTCTGGTCCTTGTACCTCAGACACTGGGGTTTCCAGGGTTCCTTCCTCACACCAGTGCTGTTCTCACTGCACACACTGGAGTGATCTCATCTACGCTTGGGATCTTTTAAGCAATTTATTTATATAATTTTAAATTTTATTTTTATTTATTTTTATTTTTATACAATTTTAAAGGTCACTTTTCAGTTATTACAAAATTTAGGCTATTTTCCCTGTGTTGTACAATACATGGCTTGAGCCTATCTTAACACCCAATAGTTTGTACCTCTCCCTCCCCTATATTGCCCCCCTGCCCCGCACTGGTAATCACTAGTTTGTTCTCTATATCTGTGAGTCTGCTTCTTTTTTGTTATGTTCACTAGTTTGTCATATTTTTTAGATTCCAAGTATAAGTGATATCATACACAATTTTTCTTTCTCTGTCTGACTTATTTCACTTAGTGTAATGCCCTCCAAGTCCATCCATGTTGCTGCAAATGGCAAAATTTCATTCTTTTTTATGGCTGAGTAGTATTCCATTGGATATGTACACCACAGCTTCTTTATCCATTCATCTGTTGGTGGGCACTTAGGTTGCTTCTATATCTTGACTATTGTAAATAATGCTGCTATGAACATTGGGGTGCATGTATTTTTTTAAATTAGTGCTTCTGTTTTTTCCAAACATACACCCAGGAGTAGAACTGCTGGGTCATACAGTTATGCTTGGGATCTTATTACCACTTATATCTCCCTTTCAGACATTTCGTCTGACGCTCATATTCTGAGTTCCAACTTGTCTGTTGGATATTTTCTTGTGAGTTTCGTGGGCTGCTCACTCTCAGTTCATGTCAAAGTAAAACCTTTGTGGGACCAACTCAGCCAGCTCCTCTCCCTGTTGCTGGTAGATTCTCTGTCTTATTACTGTCCAACTATTACCTGGCTGAGAAACGGGAGTCGTCTGTGAGTCCTTCCTTCCCTCAGCACCCACAGCCACTGAAATCTGACAATTTTACTATTTCTTGAATCTGTCTCTTCCAGTCTGTATCCTACTTCACTGCATTGTATTGTTATTACTGTTATTATTATTGTCATTTATTTTTTGTATGTGCAGTTTTTGCGGTACACGTCTAACTAGATCTATCTTCCACGTAGTCACCAGAGTAGTGGGTCTGAAATGTAAATCTGATCAATTTTCTCCCAGCCATGGGATAAAGTCCAAACCCTTAGGGTAACACAAAAAGCCTTTCATGATCTGGCACAGACTGGACACTCACTCTCCATACTTGACGCTCCAGCCATGTAAGGAAGCTAATGGATCTCTGTTGACCTTGTCCGTGTCTAAATGGAAACATGGTTGATATTCTGTTAGAAACATCACAGTTTAATTATCAGCAGGGTCGATTCTCACTTTCTCACTAATCATCACTATCATGAGTTAGTCCATAAATCCTGCTACATAGGGAAGATTGAATAACTAGCATATTGGTACTTAATTTCAGGGGTTTATGGTTTAAAGTAATTTCCCCTAAAACAGAGTTACAGACAAGCTTGTAATATGTTAGTCACTTTATTGGGTACAGATAAAACACTCCAATTTGTATTTGGTGGTTACTATCAAGAGATTTGGGGCATAGGGTTGGGATTGACAGCCTGGTTGATGCAACAGCTAGGTACTCACTTAACAAGCTACTACTCTGCTTGCTTGGAGCGTGGGAAGGAGGGAGAGGGAGCAAACAAATGTTTCTTCTCAAGATGGCCAAATGTCCAAAGTGACTCTTACTCACTAAATGGAACTCAATGATCAGTCAGGGTTCCTGCACAAAGAAGATAATGCACTCAAATTGGGTGATTTCAAGAAAGGATAATAAAGAGGTTATTTTTAAAGAGTCTGTCACTTCATGTTCTTTTTAGAAAAAAATTTTTACTTTATATTGGAGTATAGTTAGTTTCCCAGGTGTACAGCAAAGTAATTCAGTTATACATATACTGCTGAGGGCACGGGTCAAACCCTGGTCAGGGAACTAAGATCCTGCAAGCTGGACTGCAGGGCCAAAAAATAAATAAATAAATAAAATAAAATGTGGGTAGGATATGAGGAAATATATGGATAGTCGAGGACCCAGGGCTGGTGGAGACTTTGTAATGCTTCCTGGGCCTGAAGGAGTCCGGGCAGGGCATGTTGGTAGAATCTAGAGACACAGTAGACTGTGTGGAAAGGGCAACTTAGGAAAGTGATCTTCATCCAAGGTATTCAGCAAGCCGGGGTGATCTTCCTCTGACAGGGCTGGGGGAAAAGTGCCCAGACTTCATTCTTCTTTCATCTGCAGCATCTTACTGGTGTTCCCATTGGTAAACATGTCTGGAAGGCAGAGGGCAAGGGAGCTCTTTGATAAGGTCCATTCAAGTCAAGCTTGTGAGACAAAGAACAGGGTGGGTTTGGTAGAAAGTAGATCGCAAGGGTCAGATGGCAGGAATCTGGCAAAGCCCATTAAGAGGTCTCTTAATTTGCTTTTATCTGAATTGTCATACTTATGTCAACACAGAGGAATATGAACCAAATTGGCCCAGGGAAAGGTTTGCAGTGGGTAGCAATATTCTAACACCTGCTGCTTTTGACCATAAACTATCCTTCTGAAGATTACTGAAATGGCTTTTACCAGATTATGATGTCTCCAACTACAGGTAAAATAATAGACTGTGTTAAAAACAGAAACTGAGATTGTAGTCATCTGTGAATATGACCACAAGTGTACCCACGCCTTCTGTCTAGTTATCTCGGGAATATTTGTACTTGGGGCATTTTATACTTGTTTATGAATATTCCAAAGGGTTGTTTTGAAGTAATTCACTTGTATCATGGCATGTGGATTTATCTAAAGATTTGCAGTAAACCTTAACATATCTAGATAGAATCAAGACCCTTGTAAAAAATACACTTGTGCATAACGTGTAGAGCTTAGAGAATGAAGTTTTGAATTGAGAGCTATTTGAATGGAAAAACAACGGAAGAAAAAACACCTAGCAGTTTTCTCATTGGCAGGTTTCATTGTCAAGGTCTCAGAAGTCATTGAGAATAGGGGGAGGGTGTTTGTTGGGGGTAGAGTGGGGAATACCGATGTGAACAGCTTTTCGGGAAGAGACCAGTGGCAAGTCGATTAGGTGAAAAGACTGGAGAACACACTCCTACCTAAAGAAAAGTCATCGATATTGCTACCTACATCACCTCCTTCTCTATCTATACAGTGAAAGAGCAAAGATTATAACTATTAAAAAATAGTGATATGACAGGAAAATTCTATCAGACATTTAGAGAAGAGCTAACACCTATCCTTCTCAAACTCATCCAAAATATAGCAGAGGGAGGAACACTCCCAAACTCATTCTACGAGACCACCATCACCCTGATACCAAAACCAGACAAAGATGTCACAAAGAAAGAAAACTACAGGCCAATATCACTGATGAACATAGACGCAAAAATCCTCAACAAAATACTAGCAAACAGAATCCAACAGCACATTAAAAGGATCATACACCATGATCAAGTGGGGTTTACCCCAGGAATGCAAGGATTCTTGAATATACGCAAATCAATCAATGTGATAACCATATTAACAAACTGAAGGAGAAAAACCATATGATCATCTCAATAGATGCAGCAAAAGCTTTCGACAAAATTCAACACCCATTTATGATAAAAACCCTCCAGAAAGCAGGCATAGAGGGAACTTACCTCAACATAATAAATACATGACAAACCCACAGCCAACATCATTCTCAATGGTGAAAAACTGAAACCATTTCCACTAAGATCAGGAACAAGACAAGGTTGTCCACTCTCACCATTATTATTCAACATAGTTTTGGAAGTTTTAGCCACAGCAATCAGAGAAGAAAAAGAAATAAAAGGAATCCAAATTGGAAAAGAAGTAAAACTGTCACTCTTTGCAGATGACATGATACTATACACAGAGAATCCTAAAGAGGCTACCAGAAAACTACTAGAGCTAATCAGTGAATTTGGTAAAGTAGCAGGATACAAAATTGATGCACAGAAATCTCTTGTATTCCTATACACTAATGATGAAAAATCTGAAAGAGAAATTAAGGAAACACTCCCATTTACCATTGCAACAAAAAGAATAAAATATCTAGGAATAAACCTACCTAAGGAGACAGAAGACCTATATGCAGAAAACTATAAGACACTGATGGAAGAAATTAAAGATGATACAAACAGATGGAGAGATATACCATGTTCTTGGATTGGAAGAATCAACATTGTGAAAATGACTATGCTAACCAAAGCAATCTACAGATTCAGTTCAATCCCTATCAAACTACCAATGGCATTTTTCACAGAACTAGAACAAAAAATTTCACAATTTGTATGGAAACACAAAAGACCCCAAAGAGCCAAAGCAATCTTGAGAAAGGAAAATGGAGCTGGAGGAATCAGGCTCCCTGACTTCAGACTATACTACAAAGCTACAGTAATCAAGACAGTATGGTACTGGCACAAAAACAGAAATACAGATGAATGTAACAGGATAGAAAGCACAGAGATAAACCCATGCACATATGCTCACCTTATCTTTGATAAAGGAGGCAAGAGTATACAATGGAGAAGAGACAGCCTCTTCAATAAGTGGTGCTGGGAAAACTGGACAGCTGCATGTAAAAGAATGAAATTAGAACACTCCCTAACACCATACACAAAAATAGACTCAAAATGGATTAAAGATCTAAATGTAAGACTGGACACTATCAAACTCTTAGAGGAAAACATAGGCAGACAGTCTATGACATAAATCACAGCAAGATTCTTTTTGACCCACCTCCTACAGAAATGGAAATAAAAGCAAAAATAAACAAATGGAACCTAATGAAACTTAAAAGCTTTTGCACAGGAAAGGAAACCATAAACGAGACGAAAAGACAACCCTCAGAATGGGAGAAAATATTTGCAAACGAAGCAACTGACAAAGGATTAATCTCCAAAATATACAAGTAGCTCATGCAGCTCAATATCAAAAAAACAAACAACCCAATCCAAAAATAGGCAGAAGACCTAAATAGACATTTCTCCAAAGAAGATATACAGATTGTCAAAAAACACATGAAAGGATGCTCAACATCACTAATCATTAGAGAAATGCAAATCAAAACTACAGTGAGATGTTACCTCACACCAGTCAGAATGGCCATCATCAAAAATTCTACAAACAATAAATGCTGGGGAGGTTGTGGAGAAAAGGGAACCCTCTTGCATTGTTGGTGGGAATGTAAGTTGATACAGCCACTATGGAGAACAGTATGGAGGTTCCTCAAAAAACTAAAAATAGAACTACCATATGACCCAGCAATCCCAGTACTGGGCATATACCCTGAGAAAACCATAATTCAAAAAGATACATGCACCCCACTGATCATTGCAGCACTATTTACAATAGCCAGGACATGGAAGCAACCTAAATGTCCATCGACAGATGAATGGATAAAGAAGATGTGGTACATGTATATAATGGAATATTACTCAGCCATAAAAAGGAACGAAGTTGGGTCATTTGTAGAGATATGGATGGACATAGAGACTGTCATACAGAGTGATGTAAGTCAGAAAGAGAAAAACAAATATTGCATATTAATGCATATATGTGGAATCTAAAACAATGGTATAGATGATCTTATCTGCAAAGCAGAAATAGAGACACAGATGTAGAGAACAACCATATGGATACCAAGGAGGATAGGGGAGGTGGGTTGAATTGGGAGATGGAGATTGACACACATACACTATTGATGCTATGTATAAAATAGATAACTTATGAGAACATACTGTACAGCACAGGGAGCTCTACTCCATGATCTGTGGTGACCTAGATGGGAAGGAAATCCAAGAAAGAGAGGAATATGTATATACGTATAGCTGATTCACTTTGCTGTACAGTAGAAACTAACACAACATTTTAAAGCTAATATACTCCTATAAAAATTTTTTTAAAAAACTAAGAAAAGTGGTGATATGAGGAAATATAGAATGACTCCAAGCAAAGGGTCTTCCTCGGAAATATCTTCGAAGTCTGAGAACAGGTAGAGTTATTGTATTTTTATGAAATGGGTAAGATTAGAATTGTATGTGTAAAACAGCACCTTCTGGGAAAATAGGTTAGATTGATTATAGGTATGAAAGTTAAGAGGAAGAATAAAGAAAAGATTTGAATAATCCAGTTTAGAGAAGTCAAGGATAATGGGGAAAAATAAATGTGGCCAATTTGAGAAATAATATGGAAAATAGTAAATAAATATTACTAAGAATTCAATGGTACATCTGGATCTTCTCTTTAGGAATATGTGGCACATGAAATACATTTTGGAGGCATTAGCAAAGAATGGAAAAGCTTTCAACAATAGGTACCATCGCAGCCCCTGAATGTCCTGGTGACTCAGGGCAAGTCTCTGAATCTGTTTGGTACTGGTTCCCTCATCTGTGAAGGACAGAGATGAGATAGGTAATCTTTAAAGATTTTTCTAATGCTAAATTGATATTATTCTAAGTAACCCTGTAGCCTACCATAGATACTACCCTTACTCATTTATTTAATGAGGTGTAACTCACAAATAGTAAGTTTGTACATGCACAAATCTTACGTGTAAACCCCCGTGAATTTTTATGTGCATCTGAAATCACCACCAAATCAAGACATAGAACATTTCCAGCACCCCAGAGGTTTCCTTGTGCCCATTCCCAGTCAATGCCTTCTTCTTAAAGGTAGTCATCTAATCTGACATCTATTCTAGTAGATTTGATTTGCCTGTTATTGAACCTCATCAACATGGAATCATACAGTATTCAATATATTATTATTTAACTTAGTTAATAGTGTCATTCAGGGACTTTCCCTGGTGGTCCAGTGGGTAAGACTCCACGCTCCCAATGCAGGGGGCCCGGGTTCAACCCCTGGTCGGGGGATTAGGTCCCGCATGCATGCCGCAACTAAGAGTCTGCATGCCTCAACTAAGAGTCCACGCGCCGTGACGAATATCCCATGTGCCACAACTAAGACCTGGAGCAGCCAAAATAAATAAATAAATAATTTAGAAAATAGTGTTATTCAAAATAGTGGTGTGGTGTTATGCAACTTTATGTGGTCTTTGTGTTTTATGCAAAGGTGGTTCCTGTAATTTTATTTATCTTGTTGAAAGCTACTTGGGTAATTTTCTTCCAAGTGAGAATATCCTCCCTTCTCAAATAGGACTGTCCAATTTTCTCACTCAGTATCAGGATCCAGTTCAAGTTCACTGTCTCTGTGGAGCCTTTTCATAACTATTCCAGTTCACATTATTGCCTTGTTTTCCGACCTCCATGTAGTTCTTGGGCTATAATACTTAGCAAGGACATTAATCATACAGTACTTCAAATTATTTAACTGTTCCACATATTCGTAGTGTCTTCTTTCTAAAAAATTGCACGTGCCAATGAAAAGACAGATTGATCTGTTACTTTTTAAAATCCCAGAATAATGTAAATAGCACTGAATAAAAAATGAGTGACCCTATGCATGTATGTATGTTTTTCTCTCAGTGAAACATAACCACTGTTTCAGAACGTAGCCTCTGGGGTCAGATAGCCTGAGAGTAGGTTGGGGCGACCTTCTACAATAGTGGGCTCATGAGCAATTATTAAGTCTTGATTTTACCATCCTTAAAATGGAGTTCATGGCAGCATTTACACATGTATATACAGTGCTCAGCACTTTTTGTCTTGACTAGGATTTTCAATCTTAGCTATTGGAAAACCATCCTTTATATGTTGTCCTATCACATTTTATCTAAATGTTCCGGTTTTAGGATTGAGCTAGTGCATTGTGTTTAAATGCTTGTCCCTCAGAAAATTGTTTCAGAGTGACACCTTTTAGATGATCAGTGAAAGAAATAACTTTCTTTCCCACTTAGGCCCCTATGTGTTGGTTTTAATCCATGCTACTAGCAGGAATTGCTTACATTCTGATGTAGCGTTACCTGGGTTCCCAGTAGTTGCCAATGCTGTGATAGGTGTGTTCGTGCAGTATTAGTTTTTTAGTAGATGACCTAAGTCCTGCCTGGGTAACAACTTAACGGGTCTGATATAAAATATCACTATCCAAATATCTAGAGTCGTTTTTTCTAAAAGGCTTTTTTTTCAGTAAAATCTTTGAAACTAATAAAATTAGAAGTAAAATATTAGAAAAAATATCAAACTATGTGTTTTTCCGAGTGACTTTTAAGCACTTCCAAACTCAAGGAAATGAGATATTTATTTGTATCCAAAACTATAGTCATGAGTATATAATTTGGCTGAAAATTTTCTAGAGGAAAATTAGACGAGCATATATTACAAATTAATGCAATTCTTCTTTTGAGGATTATAATGGAAATGAATCTTATTCTTGCCTACGTATATTCTTAAAGTACTGACCATTTTATATTGAGCCTTGAGATGTAGGTTGAGGGAAAGAAGAAGCACATCTCCACACACTGATGTGGTCACAATACAGGGTGCAAACCTGTGCCATGGATCTCTTCCTAAATCAGCCTTATGCTCAAGTCTGCGTACCATTAAACAAACAAACAAACAAAAAGAAAAACAAAAACCCTTTTCATTTTTCATGGACTTTCAGATGAATGTGGCTTTCCTACCATATTAAAGCTAATTGAATTCTGACATAATACTCCATTCTTCTCTTCTGTTCCAATTCCTGGGTATTTATATAGCAATTTTGGTCATATTTTGGTAATGATGTAGATTTATGGAGGATTATAACAGATGATTCATACAAAATCTTTTTTTTTTCTTTCATTTCTGGAATCCTCTTGGCATGACTTCCAAAACTCAGCCACTAATAGAACATAAATACAGAGTGGCTATGTTTCTATTTCTAGAGAAGAGTAGAGTAACTATAGTACTGAGGTCCTGGGGGTGGTTGGATTTTGGTACTTCCAGATTGGCAAAACATACTCATTCGAAACTTTTTAGGGTCATGTTCATTCTGTGTTTATCTTGGTGATTTGTCAGAACATGGCTGGACTTTGGCGACTCTGTTTACATATACATTTTATATTTTTTCCTTTAAATATTTCCTACTTTTTTTGGAGAGATTCATTTGTGTTCTAAAAACATTCTGGGAAAGTTGAGAATGAACAGGTCTAGAGCAAACATGTAAAACTTCTAGATATTGTTTTTGTTCAACTTGCTGACAACATTGTCAAAACTCTTTCTCTAAAACATTTAGCCCTTGCTGTCTAGATGTTCACTAGGTAACATGGTATTAAAGTTGGAACTAGACTTCATTTTGATATTATTGCAATGGAAACAAATCTTTTGTATTTAAGGGAGAGAAGGATCTGTCCCAGTCTGTGAAGTAATACAGAAAAAAAAAAAAGACTACACCAACCTGAATATGTAAGTTTAAACTTGTCACTTAAAAGTGTTTATTTCACCTTTTAATCTAAATTTGGAAACAGCCAATAACCAGCTTCCTTCATGTTTGCAAAGGAAAACCAACTTACCTTTTTTAAAAACCGAGATTTATAATCTTTTCAACTTTACCAAATCTATACTGAGAGCCTGCTATGTGCCAGATGCTTTGTTTAGACCCAGAGACTTAGTGGTGAGCAGAAGAGATGCAGACCCTACTCTGGACTCCTGGAGCTTACAAAAGAGAGTCACACATTTTCTTCATGTCTTTTCTTCTTTTGCAAAGCAATTTACACACTAATTACATATAACTGACTTTTCAATATAATATGTGTATATGTATATTCTTAATTATATCACATAAATGATGACTGATTCAAGTATGTAGTGATTCAAAATATTATGCTTAGCTTTTATGAAATGTTCTCTATAGAAAAGAAATCTCTATATTAATTCTCAGTGTTTTTGAATGTTTACACTTTATTGCTGTCAAATAAAGATACAAATAATTGCTAAATAATGCTGTCTATAAATATTCATGACAAGACAGAATGTATATCCAAATTGTATTTTAAATACATACACTTTAATCAGAGGCAGACTATAAAATGCTAATTAACATAGCTGGCATTTGCATCAACAAAGGACATTTATAGAAGATGCTTTTATCAAGTTAAGCACAATTATAGCACATGTGGATGCTGGATAATTAAAATAAATTTTGCCTAAGAGTTTACTTTAGAAATTGACACAGGGAAATATTTTCATTTCCATATGCTTTGAGTAATTGTATTTTAATATCTTTTTCTTCTGAGAAGTAGTTACGTCATTTATTTTTTATGAGAATTCAATATATTTAAATTTGTTCTTTTTCCAGATATATTAAGGAACTAGTAGATACTGTAACTCTGAGCTGTATTTATTCCCAGCCGAGACATATTTAATCACGTTTGGTATTATATTGGTGGCCTGGGCTTGGGTTGGGTGTTACATTCTTTGATTTCTGTGTCTCTGTTGACAAGATCATGAGTGTTACATTTTATGCATATCTGCTTGGTAGACTATGTAAGGTGCCACGCAGTTCCCTCTTCTGGATTACAGGAATTACTCTCTTAGCTGCTGGGAGTGATGTTGGAAGAAGGCCATCAGCTAGCAGCCCTTTTTGGGGACTGTGTCAAACTCCCTGCCTTGAGCAGCCCACAGCCAATGGCTGAGCGCCACGGGTACGAAGGCCCAGGTGGTCTCCGCAGCGCCGTCTGGCTCTGGAGCTCCTGTGGGATCAGCCGAGGCTGTTGGGGGGTTGGGATTGCAGCGCAGGTCAATCTCTCTGCTACCTACTCCTCACTTCCATAGGTGTTGATGCCAGGAGCATGCCCAAAGGAACCCTCCATCTCGGTGCTGCTTGGGAAAATCAGGCTGTGAAATCTGCCCAGAAGTCAATGTCTTGATTGCAATTGCATACTGACAGTAAGTTCTAGCGGCTATTACTACATTGACATTTATTCTGGTCACTGAGTTGATGTCAATAGTCATGAAGATAGAGCATCTTGATTTTGCTCAAATTTTCTAACTCTCTATAACAATCAGCTTCTTCATTTCATCATGGTTAGCTGATGAATAATATGGCAAGTAACTCATCAGGAAAAAAACCCCATATCTATAGTAATCACATTTTTCTTTAGTGACAGTCTTCGTGCTCTTTTGACCTGCAAATTAAGCAGGCTGTGGTCTGCTTTTAAACAAAGGAAAAGATGAAACAGACGCGCTGGAACTTCTGAAACAGCTGTTGCCGTGGAAGATGCTTCTTTTGAATTTTACATGAGGACGTTTACTCCCTCCTCGACATTGCAAAGTACAGGAGTGACTGAGGTAGCTGTAAAACTCCTAACTCCCCTTCCCCAGTTGAATGCACGGCATCGCTGTTTGGCATCTATTAGAAAGTAACGCCTCTGTGGCAAAGCAAGGAAAAGCCTGTGAACTATAAATGCTCCCTGCAAACACGTTTGATGATTAGCACAATCTCTCAAGCAAGCCGTAAAGAATAGAAACTGCACTTAGGGAGTTAATACAGCAATCCCGCTGTTTCCCTAGGCAGTTTTTCCAGGTGCAACGTCTGCGCCTCTCAAACAAATCCTACAGTTTCGGAATAGAGTGAGCCGTGCGCATGGATCAGTGGTAAACCCAGAGAAGTGGGGCTCATCCAAGAGAAACAAGATGAAAAATTCAGCCAGAGACAGAAATCTGGACGTGCACCAAACAACTTTTCATCAGCGTGTCTGTCCGGGAGGAAACATTTTCCAGTGGCCTCCTTCCTTTTTTCTTTCGAAATGAGCTCAACTGCAGTGTTCCCAGGCGCTGTCACCAGCGAACTGCTTGAGGCACAGAGAAACATGGAAAAGCGATGCTGTTTGTTTAAGGTATCTTACATGCTCCGCCCCCTCAAGTCATTGTCAAACCTAATGAAAGGCCGATTCTAGCAAATTTCTCTGCAGTCCATGTGGAGATCTGAGGTTGTGATTTTCCTAATGGTGCAGGACTCGGGGTCAGGTGGACAGGGCAGATGTAGGGGGGAGAAAGCACTATGATGATATAGGCTGATCTCTGTTAGGGAAAGGGCAGACTTTTTGGAACTCATTAACTGCTGTCTCTCATTCATTTAATTTGTTACTTATGTGCCTTCCATCTTCAGCTGTGGATGCCCTGAAAGCAGCTGGGGCAGGCCTGGTGCCAGCAGAGGGCACATGCCTGAGTCCAAAGTCACCTGTCTACCAGAAATGTACAAACTCGGCTTCCAGATGCTGGCCTTGGTCTCAACCTGATGCTCTTTGGCTTAAGCGGATAAACTGCCCCTATCAGGTGGGAACAGTTAGAAGTCAGAGACAATGAAAACACACAGGGCTCAAGTGTTTTGCACCAAGCAGTGTTTACAGGAACAGGAAAGCTGGTGAGTCATCTTCTGTTTTTAAATGGGTACTACCAAGAATTCATATGTGCACATCGCCACTCCATGCATTTAAATCGACAGAGCATTACATGTGAATGTGTTCAGAGGATGAACAGAATGCTACTTACCAGCATTAATTGCATTATTAAATATATTATATAACTATAATAGAGTGATTTCAAAAGTCTCATGAGAAGGTGGGGATTTAGAAAGATATTTTCCCATAGCTGTTTCATTTTTAACTACCTGGGCAATAGGCGGCCTGTTCCGTATTCAGAAGGCAGCAGGGAACATGAGGGTCACCGTCATCAATATTCCTGAATTACAGCAAACCCACTGCAAGTGGCAGTTTGTTAACAGGCCGTGATGCAGGCTATAGCCTGAAATAATGGGAAAGAAGCAGGGCTCAAGGAGGAGAGAAAGGAAGAGAAGAGCAGTGATGCCGGTGGAGAATTCAGAAAGGGCTGTGTAGCTTTCTGAATGCTTTGTTGCTCTCCTTCCATTGCGGGTGCTGCACGGATGCCTTTAAAGTTATTTCATCCTGCTCCTTTGCAGGGTCCCTCGATTTGTCATCAGCCAACTGGATGAGCGTGCCTTCTGCATATGCATTCAAGTGATGTAAATATTGAACAGAAAGGGACCTATTGGTATGTGTCAAGGAATCTTCCTCTGGGGTGACACTGTTCCATTAATCAGTGTTCTTTGACGTGGTTGTTAAAATATAAGTCCTACTAATTGCTTTAATTCAACTTGCATTTCTTATGTTACCTATGAGACCAAGACTTGCCGCGTGACTTGCTGAATACACTTTGCCATCTTGCCAACTCAGCAGAGTACAGTGTGAAAGCACAGACTAGCGCGCCTGGGTTTGAATCTGGGCTCAACTATGTACTGTTAGCTGTAGGTCCTTGGGCCAGTTACTTAACTTCTCTGTGCCTTAGTTTCCTTACTAGTAAAGACGACAGTGTATTCCTCATAGGGTCTCCGTGTGTATGAATGGGATGTATTAATGTGTATTCCTAGAACAGTGCTGAGCCTGTAGTCAGTGCTGTCCAAGTGTTTGCTGTCATCATTGGCATCATCGTCACCACACAAATGGTGACCTGTCATAACTTTTTGGTATTGAACCTGCATTGCTCCCCGAGATCACTGTTCATTTCAAGGAGCACACAAAATAAAAGTTTAAAAATCAGTTCTAGGATTTTCCTGCAAATCATCCCTCTTTTACAGCACAAATTATATGAACTAGGAAATGCTCAATGGATATAAAATACGTAGTGAATATTAGATGTTTAAACTATGTGTTCTCCCAGAATAGGGCATTAATAGGTTTTTCTACCAGTAGCTAAAGTTGTCACAATTGGGGAAAGGCATATGGTTCTCCCACAGCACTGTGTGTCCTTAAGTAGGTTACTTCACCTCTCTGAGCCTCAGGTTTTAATTTTTTTCTTTGTCTTCTTATGATCTAAGAGTGAGAATATAAATTTATTGTATTCATTTATTCCAAGGCAATATATTGAGTAACTGATATGTATCTTACGTAATCTAGGTCCTAGACACATTTTATTCACATTGAATAATGTGAAAGTCTTTGCTGTGACAACAAATAGATATAAAAATCATCTATACATTAAGTGATAAAAAGCGCTGTAGGAATATAAAGCAGAATAAGGGGCTTAAGAGTGAATGGAGCAAGGGGCAGCAGATATGATAGCTTTTCTGACAGTGGATGTTCGCATATTTGAAAATTCTTAGTCATATATAACACTATGAATTTTTGGAGTGGAACTGAAAGGTGAGGAAATCTCTTTTAAAACTGTCCACAGGCACTTGAGGTTCTTCCCCAAGTATCTTCTTCTTGGGGCTCCCATAGCACAGCTCGTGATGTGCTAGGGGCTGCTCACCTCCAGGTAAGAAGCATGGATGACCAGGTCCTCAAGAAAAGGGCATTTGCCCATGTTTTCATGGCTTCAGTATCCCTTCATGGGAAAAGAAGATAATGATGCTTGTAATTATTTTATCAATGAATTGTTTGCTTTGAAATCATTCAAAATAAACTCACTACTGGAACTACCAATATTTTCCATGTAGACACTTTCATTCTCACCTTGAAACTCCTTAGCTGAAGCATCAGCAAGGCACTGGGTTACTTTCTTTTTACCCTTCAGAACTTTCTTCAGAGAAGTTGGAAATGCCCTTGGGCCTTTTCATTTGTTGTAGCTTAGAAAGAGCCCCGTGCAACCAGAGACTGTGACAACCGGAAGTGATTTCTGGGCTATTCGAAATACTTCATAAAAACTCCGGGAAACTTGACACCTTAAGTGCTGCAGATGTGATCTTAACATAGGGCTGTTGCTCACCTGGCAAAGGCCCTGTGCAGCACAATTGGATTTGTTCCTCAAGAAGTGGCAGCAAGGCGCTGAAACGATTCATAGGCTGAGCTTTGGTCAGAACTTGTAGGGCTCCAAATTGTCCATGACTGGTACAAAAGACCCCTTGCTGACCGGTCCTCCCAGCATTCTTGGGGCCATCTCATCTGTTTTGCCGGTCCTTATTCTTTTACAATTGAAGAGCTCTCAATGTATAAGTAAAAAGTGGAAGTTGGACAGGGAGATTGGACCTGAACTTAGGTCTGTTTTCTGTATTTGCTTCTCAAATGGGCTTGTCTGAATTTCAAACCATGTTAGTTTGCTTACTTTGGCTGAATTTCTTCTTTCTTTGGTTGATTAATCCTTGATATTAGATCATAGTTTGTACAAATATCATTTTCAGTGATTTCCAAAGAGATCTTTCAGGGAATATTCCTAGCTTTCAGGGAACATTCTGGGTTTCCCCTCCAAATTTATAAGCCTTGTCAATATTACCCAGGACTTGGGGGTCTGAACAGGCCTCCCATGTAGTACGTTCTCCTGGTTTTGCCCTTTGAATGTGCTCTATGGAATAGACCCTGGGTTTTTAGATTCGACAGGGACACTAAACCCTGTTTCGGCTTAATATTTCTTATGCGTGTAGTTGGACAGATGAATGATATAAAATAATTGCTTCCGACTTTATAAAGTTTAAAGTTCTCTTATGCAGAGGAAATGTTTTAAAATACTTTAAGGTCTCAAATTTGCACAGCACTTGAGTAAGTCATCACCACCACTAGACCACCTACTCAGGTTCAGTGCTGTTTTTGAAAGTGCTTTCTATTTGGATTTTCAAAAATGCAAGTGGGATGAGGCAGAGTAAATAGTCATCATCTGTTCTCTTCCAGGATAAGATTACACGGTAGTTGCTTAGGTGATGTCCTACGCAGACTATGTGCGTTCGTGTGTAAACATGGATTTAAAAAATCTCCATAGATATACCCTGGGTCGGAGAGGTCGAAAATTCGTGGTCTTGGTTCCTCCCAAAAGCGTACTGGCAAGCTTGTGGGTGATAGGAATGTAAACAGTGAAACAGACCTCCTAGCAGTGGTGATCAGAAAAAAAAAGAATGGATGCCTGGCACCCAAGGTACTGAAAGGCAAATCTAAGTGGAAAATGCCCCAGTAGGCACATGTGTCTGCCAGTGCGTTGTGAGACTCTGCTTCTCTTTCTGTGAGTTTCCTATTAACATCATCAAATACTTATAACTTACCTCCTCCCTTTTCAGAACTGTCAGTTGATTCTATTCAATACTGAGTCATTTGGCGCTAAGTACCCGGGTCCTCTGTTGGTGCTCTGGGAGAGATAGGATGTTCCGATTTGGGTCTCAGCAATGCCTCTGTGGCTAGTCCGTCCTTACCCAAGTATTGGTGGTGTTGAGAGATAGAGAAACAGGGGACAGAGTTTGCAGAAGATTTCCTTTCTCTTCTTTTCCTGGAGTGGCTACAATGAAGATAAGATAAACCAGCAACTCCTGCGCAAGGCATTCCCAGCTTCTCCGGCGGTGGAAAAGTGCTTCTAAAAGTCAAAGACAGAGGGAGAGCCAATGCCTATATCTGCTCCTGGTTAAACTTCCCTTAATTTCAACTCCAGCAGCCTCTATACTCTTGTACTCTTGTTTGCACTCAGTACAAAAGCTTCTCTCTTACAAATGTTTAACCTGCAAACTTTACAGGTATGGAAAACCCTACAGAGCCCAGCAAAAGAAACTCACCTCTGTGAGAACCCAACACCCAGTGGCGTCAGGGGCTGCTTGTTGAAGGTTACTTTGAAAGTTCAAGCAAATAGATTGAGAAACAGCTTTTTGAAACCTAACAGATTCTTAAATAGATTGTAACTAGATTATAAGGAAAATCCCCAAGAAGCTATCTTTAAATTACTTCGTGTATAGTGTCCAAGAAATTTATGAAAGTTCATTCTCCATTTCTCTCTCCCTCCCACCACCCTTCCTTCTCAGAGTCCCTCATTTGATTTATTCTCGTAATTGGATAAACGAACCATTTTCCTATTCTGTTAGAATGTCTATGAGATGATAATGAGAAAAAAAAGTTAATCAAATGGAAGAATTTGTGGGGGGATATTAGGTTCAGAAATAAATTATTTCAACATGTGAGGTTTTTATTGGGCTGCCAAAGAAAATCCATGCAGTAGGTCACAAGAATAGAATCAGTAGCTGGTAGGCTTAAATTTCCTGGTTTAGAAAAACTTAAGATGGGTGTTCAGCTATGACGTTTTCTAAGTTGGGTGGTTTGGAGTAGAGTATGTACTTACAAGTATAATTTCAAAAGATAGATTTTTGGCAAACTTGATTAAAAGTGAATTTAACATTATTAGTCTTTGCATTAATAAATGATGTACTATATTTGACAATATTTTGTTTTAATATTTTAAATTATAAATACTGAGCTAGAAACTGAATTATAGTAATAATTTTGTCACTAACAGATAATGTAATTTGGGGAAAATTCATTTAAATTGTAGGGGCCTCAGTTTACCAAAGATGAAAATTGTAATGTCTACTTAGATACTTTCTAACTTTCCAGATCTAAGATTCACCCCAAGCAAAGTGGAGGTATCGCTTCAGGTCTGTCCTCTGCTTTCCAATCAAATTTGGTTAGAAATAATACCACAATTCTGGATGCTATTTTGTTATTACAAAGCTGTGCTATCACTCAAGTAAACTTTTGCTCCTTTAATAAAAGTCTGAGGGCTGTTGGTGCTATGAATAAGGCACATGAACGGCTACAAACCCATAACTTCTCAAGGTTTTCCAGGGAAGATTACATTGATTTCTGTTGTAGGCAAGAAATACTTTCTGCGTGATTTTGAATTATATGATATTTTTGTTTTGTTTTACATTTCTAAAAATCTAGTTTTGAAAATACAATAGGCTTACAGCACAAATAGTAAAACAAAATTAAAAAGCTTCATTAAGTTGGTCATGGTAATCAAGAACAAAACAAGGAGATAAAACTTCAGGATCCATAAAAAGTTGCAGTTTTTAATCCTTTTGTGAATTATAGACTTAGAAAGTCTAAGAAGAGCCTTGGAAACCCTCTTACTGCAATAGTCATTAGCATGCACACACACTTACATGCAGTCTCAAGAGATTCAAAGGCAAAAGAACTACTTCAGGGCTTTCTGCGTCCCAATAGGTGGTCTCTCCGTTTTGGTCTTTGCAGTAATCTTTGCCATCTGTGCTGTGGCATTAGAGGGAACTAGGGCAGATAGTGACAACTCTTATTATCCAAATAAGGGAAGAGCATAGTGACCCAGATGAAACAAAATGATGGATGATTCTCAGATCATTTCTCTTTGATCTTGTAAGGCTTCTTTTAGCTTCTTTTGCTTTGTGTTTATGCTGGGCTTCTTGAGAACACACTAGTTGTTGGTTAGCCATATATGTGGTGAGTTGCTGGGGCAAAGCCAGCTTGAATTTAAAATATGCTGTGGATGGTCTACAAAGTGTACGCAGTATATGGGGATAATCACAAGCTTTCAACAGGTTTTTATGTATCAATAAACATTTACTCCAAGGAGAAATCTGAGCACATTAAAAAGATTTGCGGTAATTTCCAGAGATAGATACATTTTACCACAGCGTGTGAATAGACTTTGGAGGGTGGCTACAAATTCCCCTTCCAGATTTTTCACATCATAATAATGTTCTATATTTGGAGGTGTATTCTGCCCTGAAATCACATGGGAGAGAACAAAAGAAAATGTTCGGTCTCTCTCCCCTCTCTCTTCCCCAACCACCTTTTATTTTTCCCTCCATTTCTCTGTGGTCACTTTCTCTTCTTAACTTTTGAAGACAGTTTTTGTCTGGGTCTTACTCAATGTGTCGCTCTGGAGGATTCTTGGGGACACCCTAAAAGAAATGCTGAGTCTGATTTTTATTAGGGTCAGAGCTGAGCAAAATTTTTTAATAAATGAAACCATTTGTAAGGGTTTCTCTTGCTAATGCTTATCTCATTTATTTCACTGTTACAACAACATTCTCTGGTAGGTATTATTAACAGTGTTTTATGACATGTAAATCAGGACCCTAAGGGGCTGAGCAAATTGTCCCTCTGCCCCAGGTTGTAAGGGCAGAGCCAGGTCCAACTAACTGCTCATCTACATTCCCTTTATGTATCTTTACCTTCAACTCCAAGCAGGGGCATACTAGATGCCCAATTAATATTTAGTGAATGTTGTTTGAAGGATAGAGTTACCTTCAAAACTGAGCTAGCTTCCTGGTGTGGCATCTAGCCAAGCATCCTGCCATTTATCATCCTCTACTCTTGTTACTGAGTCCAAGCTCAGATTTTGCAGCACAACAGGTCAATCAATTGAGAGACCAATTGCTGGGGCATGGAATACCAAGTTTATTCAGAAAGCCAGCAGACCTAGAAGATGGTAGACTAGTGTCCCAAAGAACCATCTTACTGGAGTTTGAATTGAGGCTTCTTTTATAGTAAAAGGGGAGGGAGTGTCGTTGGTTGTTGCAGACTTCTTAGTGTTGGAATCCTTTGTTCTTGCAGCTGTCCACCTAGGTCAGGCCACGGTGTTCCCCTAAGCCTGCAACAAGACAAATATTATTCTCTGTTCTGCAACTTTCTATCTCTGTATGAATGAAAAGTGTTATACCTTTAAAGGTCAGAGCCTTGAGGATGGGCTATCCTGTATATTTCAGGCTATCAGCAACATCCTTGTAACAAAAGCAATAGAATACAAAAGTAACAGATATAATATGGAGTCAGTTTTGTTCTTCCCTATTACACTCTGGACTGGATAATGAGCTTCAGTGATCTTGGAGGTAGAGTGGTAGACTAGACAACCCCAGCTAGAAACTTCATGTCCTGGAACCTATAAAACTGAATGACTTCCTCACTAACAAACAGTCTTTGAAGTTGTAGATACAATGATTTAAGAAGTACACACATGCCTTTTAGATAATAACATGTCTTTCAATCAGATAATAGAAGATAGTTTTAAAAATACACCAAAGAGTAGCTGAGCCATTTATATATCCTGGTATAATACAATCCTAAGAATATTTTGCTAGAAATATCTTCAGGAATTTAGGAAATATTACGTGTTGACATTTTAGAAAGACACAAATACTTTTTTCTCACTAATGGTGATTTTTAATCCTGGAAAACATTCAAGTAATTGCCCCCAGCTTTCACGTATCAGTGAATATTCAAAGCAACATTCTTATGTCCGATGTTTAGTTCAGCTTTATAATAGTATCTATATTAGAAAGTTCTAGAATGACTTCCTGTTATGTTTTGAAGCCAAAAAACTTTCAACAATGCTATAATTATTTTTTAAATTTGATAAGTTTATTTATCGTTGGCCATTTCTATTACTAGCTCAAATCTTAAATCTCTTTAATTTTTCAATGTTTATGTAAATAATGGCATACACTGAGGAGGTTACCAGGCTTGGGGTTCTTGAACATACTGAATCCTTTATCACATTCTTCTTGCCCTGGTTTTTGATTGTCTGTCTGGATTAAAAGATCAAAAACAGAAGTGAAAACTACAAGTGAGAGACTTTTCATAATTCTATTGCTGTTGAACTGTGTTTCTTGGTTTAAATTCCTGCTCCTTAATTAATGAATTGGGCAAAATCCTTGCCTGAATGCTGAAAGGACTAATGGCAAGAAATACAATTGAAAACAAAATTCCTGTCTATGGATAATTTTATGTAAGAGTCAAAGTGACGTCCTCATATCATTTACTCCTTGGATGGTCATTTCAGGAGGTAGAGTTAGGGGATGGGTGCCATAAGTTGAGCGTACTGGCTTCTAAACCAGGAATTGGAGTTAGATCTGTCTAAGTTATGGAAAAAGTTAGATCTGTCTAAGGATCTGGAAAAAGCTTGAAAACCAGGGATCCATTCATATTCGCTTCAGACTGCAGGGTACTGGCAAATGTTTATGGCTTGCTCTGTTCGCTCTAATCTCCTCTAATTTCCTCTGACTACATCTCCCACGACAGAGAGCCTACCTAGACATTCCAGGCTTTTCTTAAAGGTTGGTAAAACTGGGGGAGCAGGGATAAAGAGGCAGTCACAGGTGTAGCATATGGAAGACATGTGCCATGTTGCTCTGTTACGTTTTGGGGAAAAGGGGATATGAGGACAGGATTAAAAACATCTTCCCATATATTATGCATGGGACCCAGTAAACAAGCTATATTGTGTCCTGATGTCTCTGTTGTTCTGAGCTTAAGAAAAACCTGCACAAACACTGTAAGGGAAGGTAGTTCATAGGATGGTGATCTGTCTATGCTGAGTAGGTGGCTAGAAGAGAAGTCAATGAACTATTTGGGGGAAAAGGCCAAACCTGGGATTCAGTCCCTCTCCAGGCTATGCAGATGCAAGCTCCTGCTGACACCTGGGTCTCAAGTAACCCTAGGTTACTGAAGTTTTTTACTTTTAAAGCACTTTCTAGGCTATTTAGAGACCTTGGTGATTTGATGATGGTCCTCAATAGTATTATTCATTGTTTTAATACAATCATTTTTTTGCCTAAAATGACCTCTCCTGAACAAAGACAGATGCAGGTTTTCTGGACCTCACTGCTTATAATTTTTGGAGCCCTCTTTAAGAAAAATAATATAAAATTACAAATACAAAATAAAGTACAGAAGTGACTAATTCTTTAGAACGAGGAAAGAAAGCACAGTGCATCAGAAAATTTAAAAAGCTAATAATCACCACAGCATAATAAATTCAGAAAAATAACACAATATTGGTATTGATAAACTGCCTGACACATTTCTACAATGCTTTTTCCCCCTTTTATTATTTTTGGCTCCATAATCTCTGATTCCTTTTTTTTTTTAAAGACAAGTTTTTAGAGCAGTTTTAGGTTTATAACAAAATTGAGAGAAGGGTGCAGAGGTTTTTCCTATACCCTCTGCCCCCCGCACATTCCAGCCTCCTCCATTATCAACATCACTCATCACAGTGGTGTTAGACATTTTTCACCAAGGGTGAACCTCATTGACACATTATAGTCACCCAGAGTCCATAATTTAGTTTAGGGTTCAGTCTCGGTGTAGTACATTTTATTGGTTTGGACAAAAGTATAAGGACATATATCCATAATTCTAACATCCTACAGATTCTTTTCACTGCCCTGAAAATCCTCTGTTCTCCGGTTATCCATGTCTCCCCTCCCATCCCCTGGCAACCACTGATCATTTCACTATCTCCATAGTTTTGCCTTTTCCAGAAAATCATTTACTTGGAATCATACAGTATCCAGCCTTCTCAGATTGGCTTCTTTAGTAATGTGCTTTTTAGGTTGCTCCATGTCTTTCCATGTCTTGATGGCTCATTTCTTTTTAGTGCCTGATAGTATTCCATCGTCTGGATGTACCACAGTTTTTTTTTCCATTCACCTCCTGAAGGACATCTTGATTGCTTCCAATATTTGGCAATTATGAATAAAGCTGCTCTGTTATCAATATCTGTGTGTAGGTTTTTGTGGGTATATAAAGTTTCAACTTTTTTGGGAAAATACCAAGGAGCATGATTGCTGGATCGTATGATAAGAGTACATTTAGTTTTTTAAGATTCGATTGCTTCTTTACATGACGATAATTTTCTAATGTCATTTTCTATGGAGAGGGTAATTCAGTCCTTTCTCTTACATGGCTGAAAATGAAATTTGTTTTTTATCACTGAGAGTTGGGATGCATAAAACAGGTAATTTCATATGCAGATGTACTTCCTGCTTATAGCTGTGTTATAGGTTTGTGTCCTACAGACAGAGGGTCTAATAAATTGTATGTCTCATGGTTGTCATCAAAAAAAAGAAGTTCAGTGTGCTTATAATTGTTTGCTCTGCGTCATCAAGTGTATTTCTGTCAGGAAAGAACTTCCATTTAAGGCATACTAAAGTACCATTTCCTCTGTGTACAATGTTACAGGTCTGATGATCAGAAGAGTTTTCTGCAGATGAGCTTCTGGATCTATACATTTCAAGTCTTGTTTCTCCTTATATGATCCATATGTTTCCTGGGTTGTGAATTGTAGGCATGCTTATGTTCTATAAGCCTGCCCTTTGCGTCGGGATAGAGTGAGTCGGTACAATGATGGGAGGAATATTTTTGGAAGCCGTTCCTGTGCTGTGAAGGAGAGTAGTAACAACAGTATACAGAGGTGACTGCGGATCACAGAAATACATACCACTAAGCCAAACAAATGTGACCCCAACTTAATTTCTTCTTAGCTGAACCACAAATACTCATTGCCGCTCCAACTTACAAAAAATTATATGACTGTGAACACACCGCTAAGCCCCCTCCCAGAGCCTTGGAAGTGTCTTGTGTAAGTGAAGAACCCTGAGGCTTAAGTTTCATTGGCTTCATGGTAAATTCACTTTTCTACCATTGGATTCTACCCTTTTCTCCCAACGATGTGGTCTTAAAGACCTTCATAGTTATGTTGTTTGCACCTGTCTTACAGTTGCAGTCACCTTATCTTACACTGTCTTGTCTATAACACTTAAGTGTGTGAATATACATACGCACATTCATGTATATTCAGTAACTATATGTATTTACCTCCTTCTCCAGGACTGATCTCAGAGCTCTTTGAACTGTGAAATGCTTATTTTTGCTTCCTATATAATATTAGTCTTTGTGGATAAATCTTTCTACATATATATAAACTTCTCTGTCATTGATGGGCAAAGGCATGGACATTTTAAAAGGCATTTTGATACAATTTTCACAATTATCTTCCAAAAAGTTTACTCCTGTGAACATTGCTACCAGAGATACATTGTTTTACCACACTCTCCAAAAATGATTGTCGTGATTCAAGTTCCAAAACAATCCCATTGTGTCCATTCCTTTGGGATAATTTTTTTTTTACTATATTGAGTTTTGCCATTTGGGATCATGGTATATGTTTTTTCATTATTCAAGTACTCTTTATATGTCTAAGCAAAATTTTACCATTTTCTCTCTGTATGTTTTACACATTCTTATTAAAATTTTTCTGGGTATTTCATACTTTGTTGCTATTGTAAGGAACATCTTTTTTCTCTTGAATTGTTTACACATTCATTGCTGGTATATACAAAAACTGTTGATTTTTGTGTATTTATTTAATAGTTATTACTTATTTTGACTTAATTACAATAGTTGTTCAGTTAAGATAGATATTTTTTAAGGAAGTATCTTTTTTGTTTACTAAGGGTTTAGATATCAAGGTTAAGCCAAAGTTTTTGGGGTTTATATAAAAATAATCATATTTAATCATATTCTTTAAATCCACTTACATGATAAATTTGATTAAAATATTTCTTTATATTAAATCATAATTATATTTCGGAATAAATCCTTTTTGGTCCTGGTGTTTTGAAAATAAAACATCTACAAAAATAATCTAGACAGAGCTGTAGCTACAAGAATATTTATTGCAGCAGTATATAGGAATGCAAAGAACTATAAACAACCTAGATGTTCAAAACTAGGATATTGGTTAAATAAATTAAAGTATATATCTCCAATTGAGACTAAGCAGACATTATAAAGAAGTTATAAAACTGTATTTCCTAATATGTTTATGTTATTTGGTGAAAAACAGTAAGTATGGAATGAGCCCATTAAAAATTTATGTCTGTCTGTGTGTGTGTGTGTGTGTGTGTGTGTGTGTATGTGTTTGAGATTATATGTTTTTGTGGGAGTATATCTGTTTGTAAAAGAGTGTGTGTGTATCCATCTGTGCGTATATACTTAGAATGATCTATCCTGGAGTTTAGCAATGAGGTTTCTCCAGGTGAATGGAGATTATATTTTTTGTCTTATTATTATTTTGAGAAAAAAGTGACACTATAGATTTATACCAATTGAACAAGAATCACAATCAGTATCCCAACACAAAAGCAACCATTGCTAGCATAAGTGAACATCATTCCAGATATCTCTTACATACATATAAATGCATATGAATAGAAGAATATATGGACAAAAATACTTTTAAAACTGCATTCATATTTTGTATGCTATTTTAAATATTTTTTATTGTTTGCTTTGTGAAAAGAGAATAAATTGAGACTAAATAGATTGCCCAACATCAGAATATGGTCAGTATGAGTCTGCTATGGCTGCCATAACAAAATCCCACAGACTGGGTGGCTTATATACAACAGAAATTTATTTTCTCAGAATTCTGGAGGCTAGAAGTCCAAGATCAAGGTGTCAGTAGGTTTGTTTTCTTCTAAAGCCTCTTTTCATGGCTCGTCGATGGCACCTTCTCACTGTGTCCTCGCATGGTTGTCCCTCTGTCTGCATTTCTGTGGACTAATCTCTTATAAGGACACCAGTTATATTGGACTAGTGCCCATCCTAACAACACCATTTAAACTTAACTACCTCTTCAAAGTCCCTGTCTCCAAATACTGTCACATTCTGAGGTACTGGGGGTTAGCACTTACTTCAACATAGGAATACTGGGGCAAGGGAACACAATTCAGCCCATAACAGATTACTTACTGAAAGATACTTTAATTCCTAAACAATCACTTAAAAGGTAAGAAAAATGCGGATACATTAGAATGTTGGGTTATCTTTCTAAAAATTATACATTATATTTCTTATACTACTTCCCACCTTCCTTTCCTTCACCTGTTTTATATATATAATATATATGTATTGCTTTTACATTGTCAAGTTTTATATTATTTGCATTGTGTTACTCGATAAGTATAATTCCTATAGTCAGTTATCAGTTTTATATTTAAATTGCTTCAGTGCTCATTACCAGTCTTACCCAGTTTCTCTATTTAATCTATTGCCCACTTTCTATCATCAAGTAGAATTTTCAAGGAGGGTCCACAAGTACTACTATTTCATGACTTCTTTCACAGGGAAGGCTGTCAGCCTTTCTCAAGATTAGAATGACTGGGCACACCTTGTTAGATCTTATTTTATTTCTTGTCCATGGTTGATAGACTGGTTACTTACTGGCCGGTCTGGCTAATTGTTGGAGGAGATCATTGAGAGGATGTGACCCCGGTGGACCCTTGAGTTGGACCCAGGCAATTGGAGACTCCTTACCCCCTCCCAGCCCTTGGAATGTACGTTCCACCTACCAGCCCTGTGCTAGCAGCCCCTTGAAGGAAGTAGCTTTGAGTGAGTAAGGTGTTGAGATCATTCAGGACTTCCCTGGTGGTCCAGTGGTTAAGACTATGCCCTTCCACTGCAGGGGGAATGGTTTTGATCCCTGGTCGGGGAACTAAGATCCCACATGCCGCATGGCCAGATCATCTGGACTGAATATGTGATTGACATATACTCATATATGTGAGTTAAGGCCTGCATATAAACTTTCAAGATTCTGGTGGGTGGTGTGGAAATCTACCCATTTTGCAACTGCTTAAGACAAGCCTCCTAGGTAAGTTTCCTTGCTTATTATACCTGCCACCTACCAATCTGGAGTGGTCTACCTTTTTCCTCAGTCTCTCCTTGCCCTCCAGGTATGGGGCCAGTTTACAAACTAACACTAACAGACATGTTCTGTTTTCCTCAGTAATATTTAATAAAATTGATTTTGTTGCTGAAACTCAAATGTTGGGAGAATTAAGACAAATTTTGGACTTCTGGTGTTTCTTGAACATACCAAAGATCTGGTAATATAACGTTCTTTTAACTATTTCTTATTCTCTTAAGGCAAAATTGGCTGTAGCTGTCTTGTTTTGATAGTATGTGTGCTCCCCAATCACTGAACCCAATCACTTACATGTCCTGCCCCATTCTTGAGGGCATTAGAGTTTGCAACTTCAGCCTTAGAATTTTTTTTTTTTTTGACATTGCTCTGTTACTTTATGGCACTGAGTATTGAACTAGTTAGTTTACTATGACTTCCCCATTCATTTCTTGGTGGGCTTGATTTATTTGATAAATTTTTCCTCAAGAAGATCTCATGTATTATATTTCCTAAATTCTTTCATGTTTCAGAATGTCTGCCTGTTGCCCATAGTCCAAAACCAACGTGTCTAGCTGTAATGTATTTTGATATATTGTAATTTCTTTTCCTTCAGGGTGTCATAGGCTTAGCATATTGCCATGGAGAAGTCTGCAACCAACCAGATTTCCCTCCTTTTTGTTGACCTGCCTTTTCTATCTGGATGGCCGGAAAAAAAAATTTCTTGAATCTTAATAACACCAGGATATGTTACACTGTTGATCTTTCTGTATCTTTTTTCTGGTAGAGAAGTTCTGTCCTTTCATCTGTGCTTCTCTTTCCTTTCAGGGATTTTTCTTTATAATATTTCTGAATATTTCTTCTGCTTCATTCTTTGGGATCACAATTACAAGGGCATAAAATTTCCTTCCATTACACTGGCTTTGGCCTCTGTCAACTTCTTTCTAACTTGTTTTTGATATTAATATTATCTCAAGCCTTTCCTCCATCCCATTAATACGACTTTTAACTCTTCTTTCTTTCTTTTTCTAATTTATTGGGAGATGTGTAATGGTTCTAATGGTGCTGTTGTCAATTGATCTCTGCAGGCTTCCTTTATATTGACTCCTGTTGTTTTGTGTGCTTTCTTTCTTTGTTTCTTCATATCCCTATTCTATTCTTGCACACTATGAATCAAGTTCAGGGAAGCTTTTCTGCTCTTAAAATATGCTTTCTTTCCAACCGAGATTTTTCTGTCTCTCCTTATAGGCCATGTCACTTTTCCTTCCTATATCTTTGTTGTATTTATGCATAACTGTAATGCCATTTAAAAAAATCTTGTTCATGCCTATCAAGGGCAGTGATAGCCCTTCGGTTTGCTCTGGAAGTGTGTCTATGTGAATTCTCCAGGACACTCTTTCCTGGAGAGATCTCCACTTTGTCTTTCTCTCTCTGAGCTATAGTCTGAGGGCTGGATGTTATCACTCAATTTTCTCTAGCCTCAGGTCATGAGAGTGGGGAAGGTGGAAAGCTCAGGCTCTGCTTTTTCTTCTTGGATTTGGGTCAGTTTCCTGTTTCTCAATCCACTCCATCTAACTGGGGATGTGTTCTCTTCCTGAGCCCTTCAATCTTCTGGTTTGTGTGTGATGCCCTGACGCTTCCAGTAAAGAGAACTCCTTTAGGTTTTTCGTTTTCCTTGTTTCACTTACACGTTTCTCCCAACAGTCTTCTGTGTATTTGCCCCTCCTCCCCAGTCAGAATGGGAAAAAAATAACGTTTCTTGTGGGTTTTAGCCCTATTATAATGTTAACTGGGAGCCCAGAGGGGTTTCAGCTCTGCTTCATCGCTCAACTTCTGGTTCTTGCAAACAGTTTTTATTTTTTCTTATTTATCTGCTCTTTTGTATTCATTTCTGCAACTTATTGTTGGAGATCTTTCATGCCCTCTCTTTTTTCCTCTCCAGCTGGGAGAGGGCAGATGGCATTCCCTGACAATGTTCTTCTCCATGAGTTCCTTTTGTGGGGATGTTTGCAAAGGTGTTCCCTTGACTTTCTCGCCAGCCTCTGTCTATTTTTAGGAATATTAGTAACACTTTTGAGGACTTAGCTGAATCATCTGCTTTCCCTACCAACTCTTCTGAGAGATGCAGATAAGATGAAAGGACTTCCTGAACCAAGCATCTTTTATTTATTTGCTTGGCCATCTCTTTTCAAAATCTATGTCATGTATTTTTGTTCCTTTCATTAGGTGTTGGAGTAGACAGATTCCCTCATTGTCCTCATATTAACTGGGAAGTCTGAACTATTTTGCCATTTTTTCTTTCTTTTTGTTTTTTTCTCCCCTTTTTTATGAAGTGGGCCAATATATGTTTATTTATTAAAAATTTTTTTTCTACCATGGACATATTTTTTTTGGTTAATTATTTAAAAAATTAAAAGTAGTATGTTGAAATGGATTTTATATCATTTATTTAGGGTTGTATACCTATCTTTCTAACACGTTAGACCACAGTTTCTTTTTGAGCTACTGATGTCAGTTTTGCTACCAGAATTTTGCTGGTTTTATATAAAGATGTGGAAGTTGAAATATTTTTATGCATTCTGAAAAAGTTTAAGCAGCATGGAAATTATTTATTTCTTGAAGGTTTTGTTGAATTTACTTAGGTATCTGTCTGGTCCCAGTGGCCATTTCAGGGGTACATTTTGATAACCATTTCATTGTTTTTCATGGTTATCAGTCTATTTTTGCTTCTTGAATTAATTTTGGTCATTTCCTAGAAAATTGCACATTTCATTCAGGTTTTCCATGTTTGGCATCTCAAATTTTTGTAGTTTCTCTATGTTTATAAGGCATTTTTCATTTCTCATGTGTATATTTGTATTTCGTCTTTTAAATTATTACATGTTCTAGAGTTTTGTTTCTTTTCTGACCTTTCCAAAAAACAAAAGCATAGATTTCTGTATCAAGTTTAGTCTCCCTGTTTTCTAATACATTAATTTTCTTCTTTTTTTATTGATTTGAATCTGTATATATCAGAATATCTTTTCTCACATTTTAGCTGGGTAAATATTTTATGGATTATATCTTTTTATCCACCCTCCCCCCCCCCACAAATCTATAGATTTTCACCGTCATCTTTTAGCTTTTGATATTTTGGAGGGAAATATAAGGCCAGTCTCATTTTTGTGCTTTTGTACATGACATGTATATTTTCTATCTAGATTTTTTTATATCCCCTTGTTTTTCTAAAATAAAAAAAGTGGGGTATGATGTATCATCACTGGTCTTTTTTAATTGAAGTATAGTTGATTTATAATATTATATTATTTTCAGGTGTACAACATAGTGATTCAACATTTTTATAGATTGTACTCAATTTAAATTTATTACAAAACAATGTTTTGTAGTAGTTATTTCACTATGCTCTGCAATATATATTTGTTGCTTATTTATCTGTACATAGTAGTTTCTATCTCTTAATCTCATACCCCTATCATGCCCTTCCCCTTTCCCTCTCCCCACTGGTAACCACTAGTTTATTCTCTATATCTGTGAGTCTATTTCAGTTTTGTTATATACATTTGATTTGATTTACTTTTTACAGTCCACATATAAGTGATAACATAGAGTATTTGTCTTTCCCTATCTGACTTATTTCACTATGCATAGTACCCTCTAGGTCCATCCACATTGTTGCAAATGGCATAATTTCATTCTTTTTATGGCTGAATAATATTCCATTGTGAGTGTGTATGTGTGTGTGTGTGTGTGTGTGTGTGTGTGTGTACCACATCTTCTTTATCCATTCATCTATTGATGGACACTTAGGTTGCTTCCACATCTTGGCTATAGTGAATAATGCTGCTGTGAACACTGGGATGCATGTATCTTTTTATTTTTTCAGATGTATATCCAGTGGTAGAATTGTTGGATCATATGGTAGTTCTTATTTTTAGTTTTTTGAGGAACCTCCAAACTGTTTTCCATGGTGGCTCCACCAATTTACAATCATGCCAACAATGTACTAGGGTTCCCTTTTCTCCAACATCTCCATCCTTGCCAACATTTGTTATTTGTAGACTTTTTGATGATAGCCATTTTGACAGGTCTGAGGTGATATCTCATTGTGGTTTTGATTTGCATTTCTCTGCTGATTAGTGATGTTGAGCATCTTTTCATGTGCCTGTTGGCCATCTGGATATCTTCTTTGGAAAAATGTCTATTCAAGTCTTCTGCTCATTTTTTAGTCAGATTTTTTTTTGGAAATTGAGTTATATGAGCTGTTTATATATTTTGGATATTAACCTCTTATGAGTCATATCATTAGCAAATATTTTCTCCCATTTGGTAGTTTGTCTTTTTGTTTTCTCGATGGTTTCCTTTGCTGTGCAAAAGATTTTAAGCTTAATTAGGTCTCATTTGTTTACTTTTGCTTTTGTTTCTTTCGCCTTAGGAGACAGATCTAAAAAAATATTCTACGGTTTATGTCAAATAAAGTGCTGCCTATGTTCTCTTCTACGAGTTTTATGGTTTCCAGTCTTACATTTGGGTCTTTAATCCATTTTGTGTTTATTTTTGTACATGGTGTGAGGAAACATTCTAATTTCATTCTTTCATGTGTAGCTGTCCATTTTTTTCCCAGCATCACTCACTGAAGAGAGAAATTGTCTTTTCTTCATTGTATATTCTTGCCTCCTTTGTAGTAGGTTAATTGATCATAAGTGTGTGGGTTTATTTCTGGGCTCTCTATTCTTTTCTACTGATCTATGTGTCTGTTTTTGTGCCAGTACCATGCATGCTGTTTTTATTTTTCTTTAATTTATTCATTTTTTATTTATTTATTTTTTGGCTGTGTTGGGTCTTCGTTTCTGTGCGAGGGCTTTCTCTAGTTGCGGCGAGTGGGGGCCAGTCTTCATCACGGTGCACGGGCCTCTCACTGTCACGGCCTCTCTTGTTGCGGAGCACAAGCTCCAGATGCGCAGGCTCAGTAGTTGTGGCTCACGGGCTTAGTTGCTTCGTGGCATGTGGGATCTTCCCAGACCAGGGCTCGAACCCATGTCCCCTGCATTGGCAGGCAGATTCTCAACCACTGTGCCACCAGGGAAGCCCCTGCATGCTGTTTTTGATTACTGTAGCTTTGTAGGATAGTCTGAAGTCAGGGAGTATGATACCTTCAACTTTGTTCTTTTTTCTCAAGATTGCTTTGGTAATTTGGGATCTTTTGTGGTTCCATATGAATTTTAGGATTATTTGTTCTAGTTCTGTGAAAAAGTCACGGATATTTTGATAGGGATTGCATTAAATCTGTAAATTGCTTTGGGTAGTATGGACAATTTAACCATAATAATTTTTCCAATCCAAGAAAACAGGATATCTTTCTATTTCTTTTATCATCTTCAGTTTACTTCATCAGTGTTTTATAGTGTTCAGAGTATAGGTCTTTTACCTCCTTGGTTAAGTGTATTCCCAAGTATTTTATTCCTTTTGGTGCAATTTTAAATGGGATTGTTTTCTTGCTTTCTCTTTCTGATAGTTCATTATTAGTGTATAGAAAAGCAACTGACTTCTCTATATGAATCTTGTATCCTACAACTTTATTGAATTCATTTATTAGTTCTAATAGTTTTTTGGTGGAGACTTTAGGGTTTTCTATGTATGGTATCTTGTCATCTGCAAATAGTGACAGTTTTACTTCTTTCCTTCCAATTTCTTTTTCTTGTCTGATTGCCATGGCTAGGACTTCCAATACTATGTTATCACTGGTTCTTTTTTAATGGTCTTTTTTTCAGTTCAGAAAACTTTTCTCCTGTAATATCTTTGATTATTATTTTGTTTATTTTATTTTTTTTATTTTTGGCTGCATTGGGTCTTCTTTGCTGCACATGGGCTTTCTCTAGTTGTGGTGAGTGGGGGCTACTCTTCATTGCAGTGCACATGCTTCTCATTGTGGTGGCTTCTCTTGTTGTGGAACACGGGCTCTAGGCACATGGGCTTCATTAGTTGCAGCACGTAGGCTCAGTAGTTGTGGCTCATGGGCTCTAGAGCGCAGGCTCAGTAGTTGGGGCACATGGGCTTAGTTGTTCCACCCATGTCCCCTGCATTGGCAGGTGTATTCTTAACCACTGTGCCACCAGGAAAGTCCTGATTATTATTTTCGTTCAATTTATTTGTTTTTCTTTTGAGTAGCAATTAGTACTGGAATGTTGACTCCACAGTCTCTGTCTTCCATATCTATTCTCTTTGCTCTATCATTTTCCTCTTCTTTTCCTCATCTTCTACATATTGCAATTGCTTTTTATATTTGTCCTCCACATTATTTCCCATTTTTAATATATATATTCTATTATTTACCACTACCAATGTGGTTTAAATTTTCCTAAGGATTAGGTTTAATTTTTTGGAAATTCCCTTGGTTTATTTATTTTTTAATCTCATCCTGAAGTCTTTACAGCTTTCCCACCTTCTTTGTATATTATAGAGGATGCCATCCCCAAAACAACAGCACCAATGATAATAGCAGTAAAATACAACAGCAAAGAAAAAAAGAAAGATGAATTTGGTTCATTTTCTCAGATATTTTTCCGTGCGCTGTAGTAGATACCTATCAGACGTGAGCTCTTCTTCCATGTTTTCAGACTTAAGATCCATTTCTTTTTTTCTGCAGTATTGCTTTCTAGGTCTACAAGGACATTTTTTGGGCCTGATGTCCATTCTAATTTCTATATTCTAGGACGCTCTCACCTAGAGTAATCTGTCCTCTGTAGATTCCATCTTCTCTTATCTTTCCAGTCTGATTCTTTGCAGGGGCTCTATTTTGCAGAATACACATTGCCATTAGGGCTCCCTCTGCCCATGTATTGCTTGGTTTGGGCATGATGGTTATCATCATTGCCCTCTTGTCTTCTGGGGGGCTGCTGCTTGAGCAAATGTAGATGGAATGTTGGGAACTCAACTGTGGCTGACATAAGAAACAGCACACATACAGTAGAGGATTGGATACCCAGTGTCATGCCCATGCAGCTGGCCAGAGAAAGGAAGAATGCCACAAGGGCATGAAAGGAAACTTCTCAGCTGGGTCAGCTCCATTTAAGGGACATCACTGACAAAAGTTAGTCTCATCCCCGCACCCAGGTGTCAAGGTAGCTGGCAATATAGTTTTTCTTTGAGTTACAATATACTCAGCAGAAAAATCAGGGTCCTGAGAAGGAAGGTTTGGGGGGTGATGTGGGGGGACAGAAGTTTGTGTAGGCTCTTGGCAGTCTTTGTCACAGCCTAGGTCTCTCTGAGTCTGAGCTGACTACAGAAGGGATTAAAAAGTGTTCCTTGCTAGCCACCATAAATTACAAGAAAAACCAGAATTCAGGGTTTCTTGTCACATTTATTGATTTTCCTTACATTATGCTCAAACTTATTTCTTCCTCCACCTCCTCCTTAGGAAGATGACACAAACTGTTAAGGTTTCACAGTGAGTGCTTCATCTTTCCACCCCCTCCCTTTTGAAGGCCAGGTTGTTTATTCTCTTCTTTATGGGGCAGTGACTAACAGATTATTCACACAGTGATTAGTCAGCCCTGGTTCCCTCATGTCACATCCTCCCCTCCCCCCACTACCACTTATCACGGGATCTTGGACCTCCTGCTTTCCTCTTTCCTGCTACTGCCACCGTTAATTCCCCATCACATCTTCCTTCTTGCTTCCCACTCCATTCCTAATAATATTTTAATGTCATCAACAGCAATGAATAACATTTTTACTGTTATTTGCTCCTTACAAAGTTCTTCCTCAGACTTTTCTTTCATTGGCACCTCACAACTATCCTGCAACCTTTTTTCTTAAATCTTCACTAAGGCTTATGTTTTAGAGATTAGTGATTAAACAAATCCGAATGGATAAGGGATGGACCTGGCACTCCACCCCAGTTCTCCTCACGGCACATCTCATGATCTTTCTCCTTGTGCTGTAAGTGGCAGCTCTTATGCATTGCCTCTCAGCAGCAGCAGTCAAGCAATGAAAATTCCTGGATTAGTGGGTCCATGGGAAGGTAGCCTATAATGTGCACTTAATTGAAATAGAGACCACGGGACCCAAATAGGTGGAGAGGACCCTTGCTACAAAGTAGGAATGAACAAGGGTTCCCAGATATTCATGCTGATAGACACTTGGACTCTAAAATATTCTTTTCTCTTCCAAAGTATTCCTCAAACTGGGCAATATTAACAGGACAAACACTGCATAGGTTCACAAACAATGAACAGCTGCCATAGCAAGTTTTTTCTTCCTCTGGAGTGTTTTATCAGCGCGCGTGTGCTAAATGTTTCACCAATGGAAGCAATCCATGGGTGGAAGCAACCATGCGGATCAGAGACAATAGCCTTCTTTCCAGTGGATCAAGGTCTCCTAGAATGGCTTTAGAAAAAAGACGAAGCTGCAGGCAGAAAACCATGAACTCCAGAGGCTGGCTGAAGCGGAAAGGCAAATAGGTGGTAGCAATAAAACAATGATTTTTCCCAAGGGAAAGTCAAGTTTGACAGCTTTTGAGAGAACGTGAGAAGCACAGCACAGATTCATTCAGATCAAGTTTTCAGCTTCTGAACTTGGGTTCCTCAGATTATTTCTTGACTTTCTTTGAAATCACTGGCATCTATGATAATACTTCATATTATTCAAGTTTCTGTTTTACATTAGCCACCACCCAGGCCACAGTCAGACATAAACATTTTTACCTAATTTAACTTCAGTCCAGTACGTTCAACATTTCATCATGCATTTTTAATTTTCCTGCTTTGTCCAGGCAGTGGTATGGCGGTGGGCAGTGCAAAGAAAAGTTCTCGGCGCTCATGGAAATATACAGACTTGTAAATGTCCCTTATACTTAATCCCCATGCCACCTGCTTTTCTGTACAATGTGGCATTAATCAGCAGTGTGACTTGTATAGACTCAGGACAATCGAGCTGGGTAATATTTTAGGATACTACTGTACTTGTTTCTGCTATGCGTGCATTTATTTCTTTGTTGAACCAGTTATTCAGCAGGTATTTGGTGGGTGCATCTACAGTGTGCCAGGCACCGTTCTACCTGCTGTGGACACAGCACTGACTAAGACAGGCCAGAATCCCTGCCTTCAAGAAAATAGTGCCTGCACGATATTCAGTGCCTCGGGAGTAGCCTAGAGGAAAGAAGAAACAGACATCACATTTTTGTTTTCCATAAAATGGAGCCATACACACAAACAAGAAGCCTGCTGTACCACTGGCCCCAATGTGAGTGTTGTTTGGCCTCGACAGTTGAAAAGATTAATATTCATTCTTTTCAAGGTTTGCTTCCTGTCAAGTGCACGGCCCACTCCATCATGCTTTATCGTATGTGCCTGACATGCTTCTCTTATATATTCGACATTTGTGGCTCCTGGGGGTTTTGGACTCTCAGATATTTGGACTTAAATCCTGAACATTTAAAAAGTTGTGAAGGAAGGAAAAGTGAGAGAAGGGTTGTTGGACCCCAGAGAAGGGTAGGTGTGGATGTTGGGGAGATCAAGGAAGTGTTTCCCAACCACAAACTGGAAAAGTTTCCCCTCCAGCCCGAGCGAGGGAGAGGCGGAAACAGCCTTTGGCAGCTCTGTTTCCTGGAAGGGGGTAACAGGAATGTAGTGGAGGATGGATCTGTGGGGCTGTTAGTCAGCCTGGTGTGCAGGAAAGTCACGGAAGATCCTCTGCATAGAGCCCTGCACAGGATAGCAGATGGGGCTGTGGAACAGAGCCCATGACATCCTGACTATGACTTACAAGGATCGATGACCAGTATTTGAAGACCACAGAGCCCTAAACTCTGTGCCACGCCTGGGCCTGGCCTACGGCTCTTGAACTTGCAGCATCACTGCCCCGAGTCCAGGGGGACACGTCACATATAACTGAGGGAGTGTTTTGCCAGCTGGCATAGCACATGGATTCGGCAGCTCAGTTGAGTACGGGAGAATCGGGAAGACGGTGTTTCCTTTCAGTCAGTGGATGGAGATTCACACTTGTTTGGCTTTCTTGTAGAAGGAAGCTTCCACCATGTTCCATGGGAGTGGAGGAGGGGAGAACTGGAAGATTGATCGTAGTTTTCCTTGTGATCTGTCTCAGTTGCTGCCATTTTATGAAGGGCTTGGTCTGTGATCTGTCTTTTTCCTTTGTAAGTTTTTCTTGCAGTTCTTCCCTTTTCCCAATGTCTTCCTCCTTCTCACAACCCTTGGTCCAACGTGGCCACATGGAACGTTTCTAAGACCAGAATTCTCCTTCACAGTTGGGCTTGTCAGGGTTGTCCCTTGATTCTCAGGCCTCACAGGCTCACTTCCTTTCTACAGCTCCCTCCTGGCCCCTCCACTCACTCCCCACAATGCTGTGCAATTAGCTGCCTCAAGACCCTCTCTCGTGCGGCTGGCATCCAAAGTGTGCTCGTCAGACCAGCAGTCAGCAGCCCCTGGGGACTTGTTAGAAATGCAAATTCTCAGGCCAGACCCTAGACCTAGTGAGTCAGAAAGCTGTGGGTGGAACCTTACAGTCTGCATTTTTACAAGCCCTCTAGGGAACTTGGGTGCTTGCTTGAGTCTGAGAACCACTGCTGGCAAAGGAAGACCTCTAAGAGGTGTCCCATGGCAGGCAGCAAGAGGATGTGTCCCCTGGGATCGGAGGGCAGCTGTTCTTTATGAAAAATATACTCCAGCACAGGAGTAAATCTGCCGGCTCTCCTAGGTAAATTGTAGCTAATTTTCTCTATACTTCAACCACTATTAAATGTTTTGACTTTGTGGGCAACTTTTCAAGAGAATCCTAAAGTCTAGAGATTTCACTTTATTTTTAGTCTCCCTTGTGACATTTTCTCAGTGAATGGATTTTCTAACACATCATGAGTATTTTCATTGATGTATACTGAATGCTATTTGATTGTCTTAGCATTGGGAAAGAAAGAAAGAAAGAAAGAAAAGAAAGAAAAAGGAAGGAAGGAAGGAAAAAGAAAAGAAAGATTTGACTTTGCAGAAAGCATGTGGAAAGTTAAACGGAAATTTTTATGTGAAGTGTGGCAAGAACAGTATAGGTTTTTCTGGTCGTTCTGCATGCTCTTCCTGAAACTCCTCAAAAAAAAAGGAGTGCAGAAAGATGATATTGAAAAAAAATAAAACCTGAACAAATTTAATACTTCCAACAAGAGAGTCAGCAATCAGCAAGACTTTTGTAGCTTCTGTGTTCCCATAACACTCAGAGATTTGCTGTTCACCCATTTACATTTTCACTCAGCAGGCTAACATGAATGGGGTGCCTCACTTTTGCTCAGACACTGAAGTATTGATTTTGCATCACAAGGGGAAAATATAAATGTAGGTCTTTCTAAGATGACCTCAACCACAATGTTAGAAAATTGCTAAGCGTTAGGAATCTCAAGTACAGTGTTCACGGAGTGCAGAGGTTCACGATTTGTGATGCCTAGTGTAAAATCCCTAGACTCTGTTTTTAATAATCAAATCGGATCAAAAAGGTGGGGTCATTTAAACCTCTATTAAAAAACCAGGACCATCAAACCTCCAGGGTCATACGTTTGAAAGAATGTCAACCATCAATAAAAGCATGAATTGTGAACATTCCCAAATTTGAAAATAAAATTCCCAGTGAGTCAATGACTGACTCTGAAAAAAATCTGGTTCCTGAATTCCCGAAGAATACTGAATCTTATAAAAAGTGCATTTGGGATAGGGTTACCTCTTTCAACATATGAAAAGATTCACTCCTATGTTCTAGCTAGTTCATTTCTGAGTATGTCCTTTTCTTTTATAGCAGTTGCCAGCCACTCAGAGTCATTGCCATCCCGATGCGAATTGAATTTTAGCCGGTGGTGCTGTTTTATATTAACTTTCACTGGCTCTTGTCTTCTCTCTTCATTGCCTTGAGGGAAAGGCATTATTTAGGCATCAAATTATTGTTTTAAAACAAAGGATGGGGTTGTTGATCAGGGGCAGTGAGAAGATTTACTTAATTACCAGAATTGGATTGTTCTGAAGCAGTTTGTCCAAAAGGAAGCCAAGTAGAAACATTCATGTTTCAATCAGGAGAAAAGTAAATATTGTTTGTGTAGGAATAAATATACTAAAGGAAAAAATAAGGCATTTTAAAATGCAGAGCAATTGTTTTTGAGTTTTTTCCTTATGGTATTTGCCAACATGACTAATTATGTATTAGATCCTAAATCAGGTTGGATTTCCAATTTGACATTGTTCCTCCTTCTTTCTCCCTCCCCACCCATCACCCCACCCCTCACATCACTTTGTCATCTGGTATATTTACTTGGAGGATGTGGGTATGATTCAATTCAAAAATTACTTGTTGACTTACCTACTATAGGTGAATAACTGAGCTGGGTATGAAGCTATGAAATGGAAGAAAAATGGGTCCCTTAGGGTAAACAGAAGTGCCAAACTCAAGGAGCTAACAAGTTAGTGGTAACACAGGCATGGACGCACAGAGCTATAACTCAGGGCAGAGTGTGCTATAATAAAACTGCAGACATAGTTTTGTTGGCATCATTGCATGGTACAGGGGGGAATTCATACTTATTTTTACAGAAGAGATAGCTTTGAACTGGACCTTAATGTATAGGCTATATTTGAAAGGTGAAGATGAAAGGAAACTCTGTTCCACATGAAGGTAAGAGAAATAGGTAACCTGGCTTAGATAAGAATGCATATGTCATGAATGATGGTTATGGAAGAATCATTAATATAAAAAAAACAACTCAGACTAAAAGACTCTAATAAAGGGGTTAAACAAACAAACAAGCAAACAAACAAAAACTAAGTGCTTGGCAGAAAGCCTCAAAGATGGAAGGCATGAATTTGAGATGGTCGATTACACCCTGCACCCCAATTTCCTCCCCACTGGAGGAAATGCAGGAAACCCCATTTCCTCCATCCCAATGACAATGGGGCTGTTCTAGCTGAGAAATATATTGCCTAATCTAAAGGCCAAAAAGCAGAGACGATAATAGGGGAGTGGGTTCCAGGAACTCTGAGCTCTATCAATCTGTCAATAAAACACTAAAGCTTCCAAAAATTTCAAGACACTGTTAATTAATCAAATAGTCACTCAGTGTATATGCTGTATATATTATTTGTCCAAAGTAGTTAAGTTCAGGTTTAACATTTCACAAGTAAAATAGCCAGGTTACTGAAGCAAATTTTAGAATTAAATGTACTGGATATTTTGGAATCATGTAGACCCAGCCTATATAAAAAAATCCTGGCCAGTGAGTTGGCTGGAATTCTTACTAAACAAAAGCCATAGCACTTTGTCATGGGGTTGAGTTTAGTTTTCCTACCACATCTTTTTTTTCAAGTGAGTCACTAGAACAACATCCCGACCCCACAGTATGTTACCAACAAAAGCACATCTTTATTTTTCTCTGGTTTCTCTTTGCAGCCAAGCAAGGCTTTGGCCAGATTATATTCATCAGCGAGAAATCCCCAAATACCAAGCAGCATACCAGCATCTCCATGGGCTGTGGATTTAGGACAGATTTCAAATCCTGGAAGACAGACTCGATCTCCCCCTCTTCTTGGGCATGCTCTAGAGCAAACAATGATTTCACTGACCCATGGCAGACTTAACACTTTGTTTCTCTGGAACAGAAAGGGATCTCCAGCCGGTCTCATTTGTTGAGCATGGCTGTGTACAGAGCACAGAGCAGGAAACTGGCCTTTGCAACGTGCAGAAATGAGTCTTTGGCTTTGGTGTACAGCCTTATTCAAATCTCTCAAAGCCAGCATTCCTACTGAGACTTACGCTGAGTGTTTACATGTTAAGACCAGATGAAACTCTTTCCCTTTTCCAAGTCAGCACTGCTGTTCTAAGAGGTCAGTCAACAGTGCTTACCTTTGGCAGTGGACGTTGCAATCATCAAAAAATTAGGTATGGGTACTGAACAAATGGAGACCCATTTATCAGTATCTAGCAGTCCGGGTGTCCATACACGTAGACCTTGGTGAAGGGGTAGGTGTTTTCATTGACTTCGATCCCAAACCGCAGCAACACTGTCTCCTAGTCTCCTCCACGGTGAGCTCCCGTGTGGCCATCGAGGACCAGGAGGAGATCGACAGGAATGCCAGATGTGTTTGACCCAGGATAGGGTGTGGCTTTCCACACACAGCCACAAGCATCCCTTGACAAGCCTGGAGCAGCCAGAAGGAGCAGACATGGGCTTTTGTTGTATTTAAGCCAACAGTTTTGTTCCCCTCTGAAAAGCAAAATAAGACAATCTCTGAGTCATTAGACCGAAGGAAGACAGAAATCATAATCATACTTCGAGATCTCCTGAATGGAGAACCAAATGGTCCAAAATAGCTTATGGTGGGAAAAGAGCATATTCAGCTCCACTATTGACATAGTATTGAAATATCTTTCATCTACGCTTTAAGTCAGGCTAGAATTAAAACTTAATATTTGGAGACAACATCCAAGAACATCCTAGGTTATTATTATTTTTTTTCTGACACTATTATGCTCTCTATGCCTAAGACTTTCCTCACTGCCTAAAGAGATCTAAGATCCTCCAGAGGATAGGTTTTTTCCATTTCCCTACTTTTAAAAGGAGAAATTCTTAACCAATTGTTGACTGTTGAGGCTCCTTGGAAGTCTTTTTGGTTCATCCTCTTCTGAAATGATTAGAATATCTAGATTCTCAAGTTCCACAAAACTCAGGGTGTCCTTGATGCTTTGCCTCTGATACCTTAGTCTAAAGCTCTGCTGCTTATGTGACATGTGTGCAGGTTCCTGGCTCTACCATTACTAATTGTTTAAACCTGGGCAACTTGTTGGGAGACACTTCTTCATGGTTCTCTGTGTGTCTTCACACCTTTCAGGCAGGGGCACTGACTACCTTTGTTTTAGAATTTGTTTCAAGCATGTTTGTTTAGTAAATCACCTTTGAAGAAAGAGACAGCGTCTCCTTCTGGAGCAAAAGGCAGGCATGTTAGTGTCCGTTATAAAAATTCCTGTAACTCATTATACAATTCCTGTAACAGTCTATGTGTGTGCAGGTCTCACCGGACCCTCTTCGGGTTGCTCTCTAGGAACTGGGATTCAGGAAATTGGCAAACAAAAATGCTGATTCTCTGTCTACTGCTAGTACTGTGAGTAATAAAGTCCTTTGTTTCTTACCCAGAAATCTCCTGTCTTCTGCAAGCTTTGATGAAACAGGCAGGCTAACTTGCTGTCTTTCAAGTATGGCAAAATAACAGACCATTGACAGTTTTTGACACTTTTTAAAACAGTATTAATCCTCAGTTTCCTCATCTGTAAAACAGACTTTAAAAATAGTATTGACATATTTGTAGTGAGGACGATAAGCCCTATACTAGTCATATACTAAGCCCTCAAAAAATATTTGCTATCACTGTTATTAAAGTGATACATTCACCCTTTACCTTAAATGAATAAATTCTTATGTGTAGTCTTATTTTGAAAGAAAAAAACTTCTGTTTAAAGATTCTGTTAAGAAACATATAACTTCAAGATATCCTTCCTCAAGTATAGTTACTTTTAGAGGCAATTTCTTTCATCTGTGAGATTCACACTTTCTCTTCTCAGTTTTTTTGCAGAACAATTTTATATAAAATCTTGGATGGATCTAATGTAGAAGCTTACACTCAAAAACAAAAACATTTCCTTTATTTGTTTCCATGGAAAGAAATGAGAAAAAGGAGATTTGTAGAATAACTTTCTTAGCTTAGTTGGGCTTATGATTAAAAATTTAACTTCTGAAACATCTTGTCTTTATTCCTCAAGAGAACTGGATGAAGGCACAATGGAGAAGCTGCTTTCAGCTGAACATATCAGGGTGACCACGTGAGAGCCCACGTCTAATGTGTGAGAGCCTACCTCTAATGTGTAGCTTTATTGCTGCCCTTGATATATGAAGATGGGAGAGATATACATTGTAGATATAATTGTGTTACTCTTTCTCTTAAGATGCCTCCTTGGATTCCTTTTACTTACAGGGAAAAGTCACAGTTGTTTGGCCAGGTTTTACAGGCCCTTCCAATCTGTCCAGCGTCACCTTCAGCACATCTTCTACTTTAACTCTTTTACTTCTTCACAGGTCCCTGGGCCTTTTATGCTATTCACCCCTGCTGTACATTTTAGACCTATGTCTTTCTCTTCTTTCTACCCAACACAATCCCATTCATCTTTTTTTTTTTTAATAACCTTGACATATACTTTTTTTTTCAATTTATTTTTTATTTTTGGCTGCGTTGGGTCTCCGTTGCTGTGCGCAGGCTTTCTCTAGTTGTGTCGAGCGGGGGCTGCTCTTCATTGCGGTGCACGGGCTCCTCATTGCGGTGGCTTCTCTTGTTGCAGAGCACGGGCTCTCGTGTGCGGGCTTCAGTAGTTGTGGCACGAGGGCTCAGTAGTTGTGGCTCATGGGGGTCTAGAGTGCAGGCTCAGTAGTTGTGGTGCACGGGCTTAGTTGCTCCACGACATGTGGGATCTTCCCGGACCAGGGCTCGAACACGGGTCCCACGCATTGGCAGACGGATTCTTAACCACTGAGCCACCAGGGAAGTCCCTCCCATTCATCTCTTGAGGGTCAGTTCAAGTTTCTCTTTCTCTGGGAGCCTTCTTTGCTTCTAAGTAGAATTGGCTGATCCTTTCTTTGTCTGACTCACATTCTTAGTTAATATCACTATTCTTACCCTTAAAGAATTGCTCTGTATTTATTTGGCTATGGTCTATTTCACCTAACTGATTGCTAGTGTTTCTTGAGGGTAGAGATTGTCTTACTCATTTTTTATATCTTCTTTGATATGCACAGTGCCTGGCAAATGGTAGATTTTTTTCTTATCGATGGGGCATAGCATGGGACTGGTCAGCTTTTCTGAGATTTAAGCCATACGATTTGTTTCATTGGAACTTGGTTAAACCTCGGTGCTTCTCAATACCAGTTGCTCATTGGAACACATGGAGAGCTTTGGAAAAATCTCCAGTGTGTGAGCCCAGGGACATTGACTGCACCTAATCTCATGGATTTGGATTTAGTTTGTTTTAAGCGGAGTCCAGGGGTTGTTAACAATAACAGTAAGTGCTTACATAGCTCTTACTATATAAGGCACTATTTCAGGCACTGTTTACTTACATTAATTTATAAGCATTTTTTTTTTGAAAGCCAATGTTGAGAACCACTCTAGTCTGGCTAAATGGCAAGAAAATATAATTACTGAGGTTGAGGTAAAATAGTGACACATAATGATACAACTAAGCTGGATTCTTTTAGCAGAGCCTGTATTTTTTATTTGTTTGTTTGTTTTAGTTTTTAATTAAATAGGGGAGTAAAAAAGCAATCCCAATGTGTACAACTGTGATGAGTTGTGGTTAGACCAGAAAAAAGTTTCAGTGACTGCAGGAAGAATTCAGATCGCCGAAAGAGATGTTAAACATTAAGAATCACTTTTCTAGTTGAAGGTCCAATTCTCACGAGACAGCACTTTTATTAACCAATTTCCCATAAAAGTTTGTCTTTGCTCACTGGAGCTTTTCACTTTCGAAATGGAAGGGCTAATTTGACTGGACATCTTTGCAGTTATTTAAAGGAAGTGTAACATCTGGAAAAAAAGAGACTGTAATGATGAGAGTAAAGTGATATTATAAGAGATTGGACTGAAAATGGTCCTAGGTTAAAATAGTAAGCGTAGAGCAGTAAAAGGGGGATTTTATGTACCATATTTAATTATGAAATGACTTTTTCTTCATATAAAACATATTATAAAAATAGTTTGCTTTTGCATTAAAACACATTTTTCTAGCTTTCTTAAGGAACATGATTAGTATGGTTTGGGCCACCCTCAGTACTGCTCATGGCTTCCTTACTAACCTCTTTGGTGCTTTTCTCTCTCCTCCCATCCATCCTTCATGCCTGCCAGTTTTCTGTCATCACCTACCCAAGCTGTACATGGAGGGTTAACCTCAGTGAGGCAAAGCACACGTGGTCCTGGGCCTGGAATAAACCTGCCCACTTGGGTGGTACAGGGAGTGGGGAGAGGAGTGTCACAAAATTCAGTGTCTACAGAACAAGGCAACAGGGAGTCATTTGATGGCAGCCATTGGGTATCAATGGAAGCTGGAAAAACATGACCACATGGAAGCCAGATCAAGCAAGACTGGAAGATGTACCCAGACAGTAGAAGAGAAGGCATGTCTGCCAGGCCATAGCCATAGCAAGTTGGATTTTATTTCCTGTGGTAAATGAGTGTTGTCTCAGGGATCAATCTCCATCCCATATGTCCTGAGGTCAGTAGGGCTATAAATAAAGTGAATAAACCAGGGCCTAATTACTAGAGTTGAGAATAAGGTGGATGTGGTCTTAAAATAAGACAAACTGTTGTTAACCCTTAGGCACAAACTGAGAGGCAGGTAAGTCAGAAAAGTGACTTGATCCTAGGTCTCAGAATCAAACCGGAGTTCCTTAAGGGACCAGGTTTTACCTATAGGTGGTGATGGTCAAGTAGTTTAGATGTAGGTGAAGATGGATGCAATGTTTGAGATACAGACAAAGTCCATCTTCTTAACACCTAACTCTGGTCTTTCTGATCCATTTTCTTCAATTGTTTCCTATAGATTATAGAACAAACCAGTCTCATTAACCTGACATGTAGGCTTTCTATAATCTGGTTTCAACTATTTTATTTATTTTTTCACTTTTCCTTATCATATCTTCTTCCCCCAACTCCTATACCTACTTGCTTTGCGTAGAGCCTACAATTCTATAATCCAGACTAGTTAAGTATTTTTCTTTGTCTGAACACACCATATACTTTACTGGCTTGATGCTTTTCTCAAAATTTTCTCCTTCTTATCTACCCAATATGTAGAAACCATTCCTAAATACCAAATGTTGGCAGTAATTTATTTTTTCTCTTTTTATTTCCCCACCTCCACCACTGACATGCCTTTTCAAGTGAAGTCTCATGTTGGTGTGATTCATCTTAATGTTTCTCATGAAGCCCAGTATAGTGGGAAAGACAAAAACAGAGGTTTCTAAAGACCTAATTTATTGACCGTATTTTTGACATTACGTATATTTTAAAAATCACATTAATTTACATGTTTTGAGTTTTTGTAGACTTTATTGGATTTGAAGAAAACCCCATATTCTTCTTGAGCAAACTCTGAAGTCTTATCAGTAGACTTAAAAACAATTTGGAAAATTCAGATTTTAAGAATTTTAAAATTTAGTTGCATAGCATATGTATGTATATTGTAAAGTTGACCCTTGAACAACCTAGGTTTGAACAGCGCAGGTCCATGTACACGTGGATATTTTTCAGTAGTAAATACTACAGCACTACATGATCTTTGGTTGGTTGAATCCATGCATGTGGAACTACAGATATGGAGGAACCATGTAGATGGAAGGCTGACTATATGTTATACGTGGATTTTCAACTGCACAGAGGGTTGGCGCCCCTAACCTCCACGATGTTCATGAGTCAAAGGTATATTCATTCTGTTATATAATACAAAGACTTTTGTGTATGATTGGATTTTCATGATATTCAGAAAGGCAAAACCATGATACAATCATTTTTGCGAACTTAGAAGAAAAATGATTAACTTGGATTAAAAAGTTCAACAATAGGTCTACTCATTATCTTGAACCATTAATTTAGAGTAATAGCAATTACTGAATGATTGCCTATGAATGAGAAGGGGTTGCTCAGTATTCAAAACTTATTCTCAGTTTCATATAGATCAGTGGCTCTCAACAAGGAATGATTTTGACTTGCCTCTGAGGGGTATCTGACAATATCTGGAGACGTTTGGGGTTTTCACAAATGGGAGCAGTGCTACTGGCATCTAGTGGGTAGAGGCCAGAGGTACCGCTAAATGTCCTGCAATGCACAGGCTACTCCCCCACAGCAAAGACTTGTCTGGTCCAAAATGTCATTGGTGCTGAGGCTGAGAAACTGGATACAGACCAAGGCTAATGTTTGGTCTATTGAAATTGACTTTATATATATATATATATATATATATATATATATATATATATATATATATATATAATATTTAAAAATACAATATACAAATCTATACAATATATATGATATAATATACATAAATTTATATATATAACATATATATACAATATAATATATAATATATGTTTTTTCAAGGAAAGTATCAGCCATAGAGATATATTAGTTTCAGAAAGTAAACTGAAGTTAATCAAAGTAGAAATTACATAAAGCATAATTAAGATGTAGAATTATGAGCTTTCAGAGATTGTGGATTCTTATTGCACTGAAATGTGATGGTTTGAGTTTTGCTTAAATAAGTGAGCCCAATCCTCTGTCTAAGACATAATTTAATAATCCCCAGGCTTTTGTGGTGGTCATATAAATTGTGATTATTTTGGTCTGGGTTCACATGGGGTTAAACTACATGTTTCCATGGTCTCTCTGAATTTCAGGTTTTGCTTGATGGAGGAATATGGTAAATGGGAAGATGGAGGTAAGGTGATTAGTCTGCTAATCAGCTGTAATGTTGGAACTTTTCTTCCCTTTTAAAGCTTTGCATCGCTTGGGCTTTTAAGACTTTCTGTCAAACTACTTATAACCCAAACGGCTTATAGAAAAACTCTGCAAGGTGAGGTCAGTGTGCACTTCAAGGCCAGGGCAGAAGACTCTACTCTGCCATTTGTTTTCACTGTTTGGTTTGGCCTCTTCCATTAAACCAGATGGATAAGCAGGGCACATATGGCATGTGAAGTGGCTGGGCCTCCCAGCAGGCCTGAGCTGTGGACTTTGAGGCCTGTTGCTGTGCATTCATGTTTAAGTTCAAAATTCTCCTACTCATTTGTGCAGGGCAGAGGCCAGGCCCATCTGAGTTTAGCAGGAAGTATCCACTCTGAAATCCAAAATGTTCATCTAGAAGGAAAACACCTTCAGTGGCAAAGGCCTTCTCATCTGTGATCTGCTTTTCTTTTCCTTTGTGTCACGGGGCTCCCAATTCCTGACTCAGGCTGGTGGGAAATTCCCATTTTGAATCCAATGTGGGTTGAATTTCCTTCTGCCTGGCCTTGTGGATGCTCCTGGAGGTAGAGAAACTGCTCTGTGGACCTGTAAAGATCGGGAAGGCCAAGGCCATCTCTAGTGTTGACAGTCGTAGCTCTGGGCCTGGTGGCAGGGTTAGCCTGGGACCACGGTCAGGTGATTAGCAGACACACTGGTCCCTTCGAGGGGTGAACCTCCTCAGCGAGATGGTGTGGATCAGGCCGCTACCATAATTTGTTCACTTTTGCTTCTGTTGTAGTTCGTGGTCATGGTAACTTTCACATTTTACACAGTGGTCCTCTATTTTGGAGGCTGTAGTGGTTTTATGAGCTCATAAGGGGTGATAAGCATAGATTTTGGAATCAGAAAGTGTCCATCACATGTTAGCCGATAAACCTGCAAGTTACTTAACCCCACTGAGTCTCAATTTCCTCATCTAAAAATGGATAGAATAGTGCCTCCATAACTAGATCAGATCAGATATTGTACTGTGGTGTGGTAAGAGTATGTCCTCCAGAGCCAGACTGCTTGGGATTTACCCTGGCTCTGCCATTTGCTAGCTGGTTGGTCTTGAACACAATGCTTTATCTTTCTGTGCTCTACGGAGATAATAATAGGATCTGCTTAGAGGGTTGTTGTCAGGATTAAGAGGCTGAATCACTTTGCTGTACACCTGAAACTAATACAACATTGTAAATCAACTGTACTCCAATAAAATTAAATAAAAGGAGAGAGACTGTATGTTGGGCATCTTGAAGTACTTAATGACCATTAGTTAAATGATTATTTTGGGGGTGAAAATACTTTTATAAGCAGAGAAATCTTTTTATGAGTATCTGTTTATTCCATACATACATAGCATTTATAAATGTACTCCATAAAAACTCTTTTGAAAGCCCTAAAATGGTGCATGATCTGGGTGATTTCTCAGTTTTCCACTGTATTGAGAAGTTATTTCAGATACATAAATGGCTACTTATAAAGCTAGACCATTGTGTTTGGTATTGTTCTTCGAATTGAGTAAAGTTTGAGAAAAGTGTGCACACACACTTGCCTACATGCTTTATGATGGGTGTAGATGGAAATTGGGTCTAATGAAATCAAGCGATTGAAGGAAACCTGTCACCCTCAAGACTGTCAGAAACCCTGGGTTCCAGATACCTCTGGGAACTGAAGATCTCTTTGCCACGATGACTCCACACGATCTGCTCTGCAGTTGGCAAGTTATACTGGAATTAATGAATTAATTAAATTGCAATATAGTTGACATACAATATTATGTTGATTTCAGGAGCACTACATTGTAATTTGACATTTGCATACATTATGAAATAATCACCACAACAGCAGCCATCTGTTCCCAATTATTACAATATTATTGACCATATTCCTTATACTATGTATTACATCCCTATAGCTTATTTATTATATAATTAGAGATTTGAACCTCTTAAGCCCCTTCACCTACTTTGCCCTTAACCCCACACCACTTCCCTCCGGCAACCATCTGGTAGGCAGGACTGGTCCCTATACTGGTTGGCTGCAAAGCCTGGCTTTGTTAGGTGTCTGTGGGCCCACTGGAGGGCAGGGCCCACTGGAGGGCAGGGCCAGGTCCCAGTGCAGCTGTCTGCAAAGCCTGGTGGGCCTCAGGTTTGGAGATGACCCAATGGTAGGTGGGGCTGGGTATTTGTCCGGCCGTCTGAGCAGCCTTGAGGGTGTAGGGCTGGTGCTGGCCCTCTGATGGATGGGGCCGGGTCGCCACATAGCTGTCTGAGTGACCTGGGGGGCTCAGGGCTGGTGCTGGCTTGCTGGTGGGCAGGTAAGACTCTGGCACTAATGGGCTGGAGAGATTATTCCAAAATGACACTTGCCAGGAAGTTGTTATTGTGGTAGAATGAGCTCCCCCAAATGGCTGCTGCCAGGGTCTCCATCCTCACGGGGAATCCCACTTTCCTCCCGCCTCTCCATGAGGATCTCCGTGATTAGCAAGTGGGTCTGACCCAGGCCCCTTTCAAACTACTGCCTCTGCACGGGGACTTGGAGCTTGTGAGCTTATGCACATACCCTTTAAGAGCTGGAGTCTGTTTCCCAAAGTCCTCCGGCTCTCCTGAACTAAGCCCTGCTGGTTTTTGATATAGGACCCCTGCTCTGGGGAGCCCAGTGTGGGGCTTTTACCTGTCACTCACTGGGGAGGACATCTATGATTATGATATTCCTCCCACTTGTGGGTCACCAATACAGGGGTGTGCGTCCTGCGCTGCATCGTGTCTCCGCCCCTCCTACGTATCTCGTTGTGGTTCCTTCTTTATGTCTTTAGCTGTGGAAAAGCTTTTCCGCTAGTCCTCACGTTGTTCTCATACATAGTTGCTCTGTGAGGAGTTGTGATTTTGGCGTGCGCATGGGAAGAGGTGAGCTCTGGGACTTCCTACTCTGCCCTCCTGGCCCTGGATCTGCACCAGGTTACACCTGTATTTTCTCCTTCACTGCCATGTGCTTGTCCACTCCCAGAGGAACCCCCATGCATCATCCCTCCCAAACCTCCAGCTCCTCTGGAACCAGCTGTTCATTTCAACTCTCTTCTTCTATACTACTCTGGCTAGGACATCAAGCTCATTTACATCATGCATGTTTTAAAAAGACTTAAAAGGAAGACCTGTTTGCTCGTATACTGCACTCAGTTCCGACAAGTTTAGGTCTTCAATACACTGCAGGTACAATTTCTGGTGGATATTCTTTTTTTTAAAAATTTTAAATTAAATTAAATTTATTTTTTTATACAGCAGGTTCTTATTAGTCATCAGTTTTATACACATCAGTGTATACATGTCAATCCCAGTCGCCCAATTCATCACACCACCACCCCCCACCCACCCGCCGCTTTCCCCGCTTGGTGTCCGTACATTTGTTCTCTACATCTGTGTCTCAATTTCTGCCCTGCAAACCGGTTCATCTGTACCATTTTTCTAGGTTCCACATATATGCGTTAATATACGATATTTGTTTTTCTCTTTCTGACTTACTTCACTCTGTATGACAGTCTCTAGATCCATCCACGTATCAACAAATGACCCAATTTCGTTCCTTTTTATGGCTGAGTAATATTCCATGGTATATATGTACCACATCTTCTTTATCCATTTGTCTGTCGATGGGCATTTAGGTTGCTTCCATGACCTGGCTATTGTAAATAGTGCTGCAATGAACATTCGGGTGCATGTGTCTTTTTGAATTATGGTTTTCTCTGGGTATATGCCCAGTAGTGGGATTGCTGGGTCGTATGGTAGTTCTATTTTTAGTTTTTTAAGGAACCTCCATACTGTTCTCCATAGTGGCTGTATCAATTTACATTCCCACCAACAGTGCAAGAGGGTTCCCTTTTCTCCACACCCTCTCCAGCATTTGTGGTTTGTAGATTTTCTGATGATGCCCATTCTAACTGGTGTGAGGTGATACCTCACTGTAGTTTTGATTTTCATTTCTCTAATAATTAGTGATGTTGAGCAGCTTTTCATGTGCTTCTTGGCCATCTGTATGTCTTCTTTGGAGAAATGTCTATTTAGGTCTTCTGCCCATTTTTGGATTGGGTTGTTTCTTGTTTTAATATTGAGCTGCATGAGCTGTTTATATATTTTGGAGATTAATCCTTTGTCCGTTGATTCGTTTGCAAATATTTTCTCCCATTCTGAGGGTTGTCTTTTCAGCTTGTTTATGGTTTCCTTTGCTGTGCAGAAGCTTTGAAGTTTCATTAGGTCCCATTTGTTTATTTTTGTTTTTATTTCCATTACTCTAAGAGGTGGATCAAAAAAGATCTTGCTGTGTTTTATGTCAAAGAGTGTTCTTCCTATGTTTTCTTCTAGGAGTTTTATAGTGCCCGGTCTTACATTTAGGTCTCTAATCCATTTTGAGTTTATTTTTGTGTATGGTGTTAGGGAGGGTTCTAATTTCATTCTTTTACATGGAGCTGTCCAGTTTTCCCAGCACCACTTATTGAAGAGACTGTCTTTTCTCCATTGTGTATCCTTCTCTCCTTTGTCATAGATTAGTTGACCATAGGTTCATAGGTTTACCTCTGGGCTTTCTATCTTGTTCCATTGATCTATGTTTCTGTTTTTGTGCCAGTACCATATTGTCTTGATTACTATAGCTTTGTAGTATAGTCTGAAGTCAGGGAGTCTGATTCCTCCAGCTCCGTGTTTTTCCCTCAAGACTGCTTTCGCTATTCGGGGTCTTTTGTGTCTCCATACAAATTTTAAGATTTTTTGTTCTAGTTCTGTAAAAAATGCCATTGGTAATTTGATAGGGATTGCATTGAATCTGTAGATTGCTTTGGGTAGTATAGTCATTTTCACAATATTGATTCTTCCAATCCAAGAACATGGTATATCTCTCCATCTGTTGGTATCATCTTTAATTTCTTTCATCAGTGTCTTTTAGTTTTCTGCGTACAGGTCTTTTGCCTCCCTAGGTAGGTTTATTCCTAGGTATTTTATTCTTTTTGTTGCAATGGTAAATGGAAGTGTTTCCTTAACTTCTCTTTCAGATTTTTCATCATTAGTGTATAGAAATGCAAGCGATTTCTGTGCATTAATTTTGTATCCTGCAGCTTTACCAAATTCATTGATTAGCTCTAGTAGTTTTCTGGTGGCATCTTTAGAATTCTCTGTGTATAGTATCATGTCATCTGCAAACAGTGACAGTTTTACTTCTTCTGTTCCAATTTGGATTCCTTTTATTTCTTTTTCTTCTCTGAATGCTGTGGCTAGGACCTCCAAAACTATGTTAAATAATAGTTGTGAGAGTGGACATCCTTGTCTTGTTCCTGATCTTAGAGGAAATGCTTTCAGTTTTTCACCATTGAGAATGATGCTTGCTGTGGGTTTGTTGTATATTGCCTTAATTATGTTGAGGTAGGTTCCCTCTATGCCCAATTTCTGGAGAGTTTTTATCATAAGTGGGTGTTGAATTTTGTCAAAAGCTTTTTCTGCATCTATTGAGATGATCATATGGTTTTTCTTCTTCAATTTGTTAATATGGTGTATCACATTGATTGATTTGCGTATATTGAAGAATCCTTGCATCTGTGGGATAAATCCCACTTGATCATGGTGTATGATCCTTTTAATGTGTTGTTGGATTCTGTTTGCTAGTATTTTGTTGAGGATTTTTGCATCTATATTCATCAGTGTTATTGGTCTGTAAATTTCTTTTTTTGTAGTATCTTTGTCTGGTGTTGGTATCAGGGTGATGGTGGCCTCATAGAATGAGTTTGTGAGTGTTCCTTTCTCCGCAAGTTTTTGGAAGAGTTTGAGAAGGATGGGTGTTAGCTCTTCTCTAAATGTTTGCTAGAATTCACCTGTGAAGCCATCTGGTCTTGGACTTCTGTTTGTTGGAAGATTTTTAATCACAGTTTCAATTTCATTACTTGTGATTGGTCTGTTCATATTTTCTATTTCTTCCTGGTTCAGTCTTGGAAGGTTATGCCTTTCTAAAAATTTGTCCATTTCTTCCAGGTTGTCCATTTTATTGGCATAAAGTTGCTTGTAGTAGTCTCTTAGGATACTTTGTGTTTCTGCGGTGTCTGTTGTAACTTCTCCTTTTTCATTTCTAATTTTATTGATTTGAGTCCTCTCCCTGTTTTTCGTGATGAGGGTGGCTAATGGTTTATCAGTTTTGTTTATCTTCTCAAAGAACCAGCTTTTAGTCTTATTGATCTTTACTATTGTTTTCTTTGTTTCTATTTCATTTATTTCTGGTCTGATCTTTATGATTTCTTTCCTTCTGCTAACTTTGGGGTTTTTTTGTTCTTCTTTCTCTAGTTCCTTTAGATGTAACGTTAGATTGTTTATTGGAGATTTTTCTTGTTTCTTCAGGTAGGCTTGTATAGCTGTAAACTTCCCTCTTAGAACTGCTTTTGCTGCATCCCATAGGTTTTGGATCGTCTTGTTTTCATTGTCATTTGTTTCTAGGTATTTTTTGATTTCCTCTTTGATTTCTTCAGTGATCTCTTGGTTATTTAATAGTGTATTGTTTAGCCTCCATGTGTTTGTGTTTTTAATGTTATTTTCCCTGTAATTCATTTCTAATCTCATAGTGTTGTGGCCAGAAAAGATGCTTGATATGATTTCAATTTTCTTAAATTTACTGAGGCTTGATTTGTGACCAAGATGTGATCTATCCTGGAGAATGTTCCATGCGCACTTGAGAAGAAAGTGTAATCTGCTGTTTTGGGATGGAATGTCCTATAAATATCAATTAAATCTATCTGGTCTATTGTGTCATTCAAAGCTTCTGTTTCCTTATTAATTTTCTGTTTGGAAGATCTGACCATTGGTGTAAGTGAGGTGTTTGGATGATCTGACCATTGGTGTAAGTGAGGTGTTAAAATATCCCACTATTATTGTGTTACTCTCAATTTCCTCTTTTATAGCTGTTAGCAGTTGCCTTATGTATTGAGGTGGTCCTATGTTGGGTGCATATATATTTATAATTGTTATATCTTCTTCTTGGATTGATCCCTTGATCATTATGTAGTGTCCTTCCTTGTCTCTTGTAACATTCTTTATTTTATTTTATTTCTTTTTCATTCTTTATTTTAAAATCTATTTTATCTGATATGAGTATCGCTACTCCAGCTTTCTTTTGATTTCCATTTGCATGGAATATCTTTTTCCATCCCCTCACTTTCAGTCTGAATGTGTCCCTAGGTCTGAAGTGGGTCTCTTGTAGACAGCATATATATGGGTCTTGTTTTTGTATCCATTCAGCAAGCCTGTGTCTTTTGGTTGGAGCATTTAATCCATTCACGTTTAAGGTAATTATCAATATGTATGTTCCTATGACCATTTTCTTAATCGTTTTGGGTTTGTTTTTTGTAGGTCCTTTTCTTCTCTTGTGTTTCCCACTTAGAGAAATTCCTTTAGCATTTGTTGTAGAGCTGGTTTGGTGGTGCTGAATTCTCTTAGCTTTTGCTTGTCTGTAAAGCTTTTGATTTCTCCATCGAATCTAAATGAGATCCTTGCTGGCTAGAGTAATCTTGGTTGTAGGTTCTTCCCTTTCATCACTTTAAGTATATCATGCCACTCCCTTATGGCTTGTAGAGTTTCTGCTGAGAAATCAGCTGTTAACCTTATGGGAGTTCCCTTGTATGTTATTTGTCATTTTTCCCTTGCTGCTTTCAATAATTTTTGTTTGTCTTTAATTTTTGCCAATTTGATTACTATGTGTCTCGGCATGTTTCTCCTTCGGTTTATCCTGTATGGGACCCTCTGTGCTTCCTGGACTTGGGTGGCTATTTCCTTTCCTATGTTAAGGAAGTTTTCAACTATAATCTCTTCAAATATTTTCTCGGGTCCTTTCTCTGTCTCTTCTCCTTCTGGGACCCCTGTAATGCAAATGTTGGTACATTTAATGTTGTCCCAGAGGTCTCTTAGGCTGTCTTCATTTCTTTCTCTCTTTTTTCTTTATTCTGTTCTGCAGTAGTGAATTCCACCATTCTGTCTTCCAGGTCAGTTATTCATTCTTCTGCCTCAGTTATTCTGCTATTGATTCCTTCTAGTGTAGTTTTCATTTCAGTTATTGTATTGTTCATCTCTTTGTTTGTTCTTTAATTTTTCTAGGTCTTTGTTAAACATTTCTTGCATCTTCTCGATCTTTGCCTCCATTCTTTTTCCGAGGTCCTGGATCATCTTCACTATCATTATTCTGAATTCTTTTTCTGGAAGGTTGCCTATCTCCACTTCATTTATTTCTTTTTCTTGGGTTTGATCTTGCTTCTTCATCTGGTACATAGCCCTCTGCCTTTTCATCTTGTCTATTTTTCTGTGAATGTGGTTTTTGTTCCACAGGCTGCAGGATTGTATTTCTTCTTGCTTCTACTGTCTGCCATCTGGTGGATGAGGCTATCTAAGAGGCTTGTGCAAGTTTCCTGCTGGGACGGAATGGTGGTGGGTAGAGCTGACTGTTGCTCTGGTGGGCAGAGCTCAGTAAAACTTTAATCCATTTAACTGCTGATGGGTGGGGCTGGGTTCCCTCCCTGTTGGTTGTTTGGCCTGAGGCAACCCAACACTGGAGACTACCTGGGCTCTTTGGTGGGGCTAATGGTGGACTCTGAGAGGGCTCCCGCCATAGAGTGCTTCCCAGAACTTCTGCTGCCAGTGTCCTTGTCCCCACGGTGAGCCACAGCCACCTCCCACCTCTGCAGGAGACCCTCCAACACTAGCAGGTAGGTCTGGTTCAGTCTCCCCTGGGGTCACTGCTCCTTCCCCTGCATCCCAATGATCACACTACTTTGTGTGTGCTCTCCAAGAGTGGAGTCTCTGTTTCCCCCAGTCCTGTCGAAGTCCTGCAATCAAATCCCACTAGCCTTCCAAGTCTGATTCTCTAGGAATTCCTCCTCCCGTTGCTGGACCCCCAGGTTGGGAAGCCTGACATGGGGCTCAGAACCTTCACTCCAGTAGGTGGACTTCTGTGGTATAAGTGTTCTTCAGTCTGTGAGTCACCCACCCAGCAGTTATGGGATTTGATTTTACTGTGCTTGCGCCCCTCCTACCATCTCATTGTGGCTTCTCCTTTGTCTTTGGATGTGGGGTATATTTTTGGTGAATTCCAGTATCTTCCTGTTGATGATTGTCCAGCAGGTAGTTGTGATTCTGGTGTTCTCATAAGAGGTAGTGAGAGCACGTCCTTCTACTCTGCCATCTTGGTTCCTCTGGTGGATATTCTGATAGATTGTACGAAAGGAGCATTGCTCACTTTTGTGCACGCATTTTATGTAATCTGTTTGAAAAGAACAAAGAAATGCAAAATGGATTATGAAACACAATATATTTCACGTCTTATTTTAGCAAAGTTTTATTTTTGTATAAAAAGAACCACATGTTGGATTGATAAAAATAATTTGCCAAGAGATAATATATGTATGATGGCTTAATATCCCTTCCTGAATATAATTAGGTTTTAGGTCATAAAAAGATGCTAAAACAAACTGTAAAAGTTTCAAAGATTCTTTGTATGAAAATAAATTTCAGGATTGTGTAACTCAAAATGATTTCATTTCAAGTTAGCTTGCATGTGGTATGCTTACTAAAGGGGAAGGGATAAATAGGGGCTTGGGATTAAAATATACACACTACCATGTATAAAATAGTTAACCAACAAGGACCTACTGTATAACACAGGGAACTATACTCAATATCTTGTAATAACCTATAATGGGAGAGAGTATAAAAAAAGAATATATATTTTTATATATATGTATAACTGAATCACTTTGCTGTGCACCTGAAACTAACAGAACATTGTAAATCAACTATATTTCAGTAAAAATTTTTAAAAAAGAGAAAAAAAGGTTTATTTGGCATATGTTGCTTTCAGTAAGCTAAAGTAAAAAGGGTTTGATACCACAGATATTTTACAATTAGTTTATCCAAATAAATCCCTAAAATGGTTTGACTTATTCATATAATACAGAACTGAAGTGATTTAGCTTTTAACTTTGCAGATGTTTGGAAAGATTTTCAAAGAAATGGTGGCATCACAATGAAATTAGGGCATGGTGAGGAAAGATCTTCAGAACTTCAAGACTTCCTTCAAAATAGAAAAGCACATCTAAAATTGCTCAGGTTTTCCAGTTCATTTGGCCTGGGCAGCTTCCTGCATGTCTTGTCATAACTACCATGTTAAATTTAGTTGTATGTTCAGAAAATGGAGAAAAATGTTCACCACTGGCGGGTGAAAACAGGAAATAAAAATATTGACTCGGGATGTTCCCAGGACAATTAAACAGCTAATGAAAGGATTGTAGTTCCTAAGGTCACTGTGAATAGGAATGTGGGCATAGGTACCTAATTTGGTATCCAGTTGATTCCAGTTCATGATGCATATAATTTCTGGCTATGTGAGCAACATTGCAAAATAGTTTGTATTACGGTAAAATAAAAAAAGTGCCTCCTAAAGGACTTATATTTTTAGGATAACAGCAGAATCTTCTCTTCTTTTGGAACACCTGGAATTTTTGGAAATGCCCAGTCTTTCATTTTTATTCCAGGTCCAAACAAAGTGAGTACACACCTAATCACCAAAAGCATTGTTTACCTGGAGGACCAAGCCGCTTTGGATCTAATATGACCTCAAACTAGAATAGTTAGATGTGGTGGTAACACTCTCAGAAATTAATATATCATTTGTTCAGGTTCTGAATAGAACACCATGAGAAATTATTTGGAAAGGATTTCTTTAAGAGAAAGCTATTCATCTAGGAATCTTTTATGGAGGACTTACCATGTCTGAGGCACTATGAAAAGAGAGAAAAATAGTGTTTACATTTTTACGTAGGAAAGTTAAATTTGATGGAATTTACTGAAGAGCTGATGACTTTAAAAAAATTTATTTTATTGAAGTATAGTTGATTTACAGTGTTGTGTTAATTTCTGCTAGAGGTGATGACTTTTACTTTCATAAATATATAAAGGCAATTGGCTATTTTTGGTAGTGGTTTTCAAGATTGATGGCAAAATGCATCAGATACTTGCTCGGACTGCATTTTGATTAAGGTTTTAATCATTCAGACTGTGTCCATTTTGTTTGCAAGAATTGTTTGTTGAATCCCTTTCTTACGGATGACGTCAGAAAAACAACTTTTGTTATAAATCACATCTAATGGGTTAGATTGGGACTCTCAGTGCCAGGAGAAGGGAACGGGAGGAGGAAGTTTCAAAAGCAAGAGTAAGCAAAAGTAAGTCTTAGAAGTTCTCAGAGGCTAGGAGTCTCAGAGGGACAATAAAATCCCCCAACCCCTTATACTCCCACCAGATAAAAAGATGTTTGGGAACATGAAAGGCTGGAAGGCTTCCCTTGCCTCTTTCTTGGGGCCTGGGAAAATGACCGTGAACTCTGCCTGACGACCTCGTCATATAATCAAGATACCAGAATATTTAGCCCTTAAATGGAGAGAAGCGTTTACTCAGAAGCCAGTGGTCCCTGAAGAGTTCTCTCAGTTGTGATGAGGGGATGCCAGGGAGGAAGTGGGGCGGGGGAGGTGAATGCAGAGCAGGTGGGCTCAGCAGACACCTCAGAGGATGCTGGAGTGGAAGGATGATCAAGCAAGAGGCCGACCACCAACTTAACTCCAGACACCTTCATCCCCTTCCCATGACTAGACACCCCATGTGGCATAAATTGACTGAGTTTATGCCTCACTTGACTAAGAAAACTCTGAAGTGGTTGAGGAAAAATCTTGGAATCGAGTTAGCCAAGTTTCAGTCATCTAGCAACTAAGCTCAGAGAGATACCTTATTTTACACATCTGAATTTTGTTAATTAAAAATATTGTACTTACAAAGATTGCCATGACTTCAGTGAATGGGCATTATTTCCTATGTGGACCTAGAGATGATCATACTAAGTGAAGTAAGTCAGACAGGGAAAGATAAATATCATATGATATCGCATATATGGGGAATCTAAAAAAATGATACAGATGAACTTATTTACAAAACAGAAAGAGACTCACAGACTTAGAGAACGAACTTATGGTTACCAGTGGGGAGAGGAGGGGGGAGGGTTAGATTGGGAGTTTGGGATTGACATGTACACACTACTATATTTAAAATAGATAACCAATAAGGACCTACTCTATAGCACAGGGAGCTCTGCTCAATATTATACAACAACCTAAGTGAGGAAAGGATTTAAAAAAGAATAGATACATGTATATGTATAACTGAATCACTTTGCTGCACACCAGAAACTAACACAACATTGCTAATCAACTGTACTCCAATATAAAATAAAAATTGAAAAAAATAATAAAGATATTATACTTAACAAAGATTGCCATGATTTCAGTGAGTGTGCTTTATTTCCTATGTGTATGTATGAAATGATTTTGGAACACTTACTTGACGCTAGAATCAGCTTCATAGCTAGGAATGTAAACTGTTTTTATAAAGTCCCCTTAATGGATTAAATGAAGAGAAATTAATTACCAGATGTTGATATGCTCAGAAATATAACCTATCAGTTAATTGGAAATATTTAAAGTGATTAATGTTTTGAGTAAGAAATTACCAAGATCAATAATATCCATCACAGGGACTTCCCTGGCGGCACAGTGGTTAAGAATCTGCCTGCCAATGCAGGGGACACGGGTTTGAGCCCTGGTCTGGGAAGATCCCACATGCCGTGGAGCAAGCCCGTACGCCACAACTACTGAAGCCCACATGCCTAGAGCCCGAGTTCCGCAACAAGAGAAGCCACTGCAATGAGAAGGCTGTGCACCACAACGAAGAGTAGCCCCGCTTGCCGCAGCTAGAGAAAGCCTGGGTGCAGCAAAGAAGACCCAACGCAGCCAAATATAATAAATAAATAAAATTTAAAAAAATAATATCCATCACAGAATCTTCAGGACTTTGCTTGTCAATTTCTAGAAATGACCACTTAAGATAATAGATTCTGTTTTGTGGACAGTGTGTGGAGTTGGTTCTGATATCTTAACTTCATAGGTGTAAGGCCAATGAAAGAAATAAAAACTGTGCTTTTGAATTAAATACTTATTTTTTTTTGTTTTTCTGACTTTTTAAAGTAAATTTAAAAATTTTAGTAAGAATTTCATTTAAGGATGCATTTTTCCACGTACCTGGTAATTAACCATTTCCCAGAAGGCTTTGGAGACAATGAAGTTCAGAATATGTCTAAGACTTGGGTGGTTTTCCCCAGTCACAGAATTACAATGATCACTGTAATGTATATCATAAATCTTAGAGATTTATGTCTAGACAAGTTCTATGCTCCAAGACCTCAGTGACTCAGGGTATTTTTTGAATTTACATAACCTATAGTAACTAAGGATTATGTTGCAGAATTTTGACTAGAAATTTGGAATGTGTCCAGTCATTATCTTTCTAACCTTAGTCCCTTTTTAATCTGAGTCAATTTTCAGATACACTTTCTTGGTAGGTGTTATATCACGCTTATTGCTAAAATTCCCAAAGATTCCTTCCTATTGGTTTTAACTTATTATTTATAAAGTTGCATATATTATCATAAGAAACTTAGGATGGGTGGCGTTTCTAATAGCCTGTCACTGGAGCCTGAAAGGATTGATTACCTGAACGTTTTTAAAAAAGCTTTATTTATGTACTGTTGACATATAAGTAACTGCACATATATAAAGTGTAAAATTTGATATGTTTTGTAATATGTGTACACCTGTGAAACCATCACTACAATGAAGATAGCGAGCATATTCATCATGCCCCAAAGTGCCCTGTGCCTTTCGGTAATACCTCCTTCCTGCCTTTCCCTATTTTCTCTCTTCATCTCCAGGGATTGCACTGAATCTATAGATCAAGTTGGGAAGAACTGATATCTTTACAATATTGAGTCTTCCTTTCCATGAACATGGAATCTCTCTCCATTTATTTAGTTCTTTGATTTCTTTCATCAGAATTTTGCAGTTTTCCACATATGGATCTTGTACATATTTTGTTAGATTTATCCCTAGATTTCATTCTTTAGGTGCTAATGTAAATGACATTGTGTTTTTAATTTCAGATTCCACTTGTTCATTGTTGGTACTTGACACACTTGGTATGGTCAGTTTTTAAATATTTTAGCCAGTCCGATAGCTATGTGGTAGTATCTCATTGTGGTGTTAATTTCACTTCCTTAATAACTGATAACATTGAACATCTTTTCCTGTGCTTATTGCCATACATATATCTTCTTTCATGCAGTGTTTGTTACATTCTTTTGCTTATTTTAAAATTTTCATGTATATAACTCAGAGGTCCCAAGACCATCCACATGTCTGGTGATTCACTAGAAATACTCACAGGACTCAGAGTCAGCAGTACTCATGAGTATATTTTATTACAGTGATCAGCAACAGAAAAGGATGTGTTAGGCAGTCTGGAGGAGTCCAATGCAGACTTCCAACATGTCCTCTCAGGAGGGATCACACCTAACACAGTCCTTCCTCCAGGAGTGAGATGCAGCAATATGTGTGCAGTATTTTGGCCCAGGGAAGCTTGCTTGTGACTCAGAGTCTAGAGTTTCTATTTGGGGCCAGTCTTATAAGTACTCTTTGCTGACATAGCCAGCCATAGTACCAAAATTTCAAAAAGAAAGTAGGTATTCACCATTAACCACATTTTTTTGTACAGTCCAGGCAACCTGGTACAACAAGGTACAGTACTCCAGGTGAACAAAACAGCCTTGTTAACATAGGGAACATGCCAAAAGCCAAGTCCCCAGATACCAGCCAAAGGCCAACTCTGCAAGCAGACACTTCCAAAGATAGCAACCTCAAAAATACTGTGTTAGCTCTTTCCTGATAGACACACACACACACACACACACACACACACACACATTCTTTTATTTTCATCAAAACACTTTGATTACTTTGGGACATCTAGGAAGAAGTAAGGAGATGATAAACCAGGAAAAAGCATTAGATAGAGAAAAGTTACAAGTATAAAGTACAGGGCAATAAAAGTTCTAGGAATGTGGTATTTGCCTTGGGGCCATAGACACTGGCATTTAAGTCAGAAATACATTTATAATATTATAGTAAGAAATCCACTTTCATCTAAAAATAGATCCTGCTTTAATTAATGAGAGTGGGATTTGCAAAAGCAGAAAACTTTCTTCAGAAAATTCTTTGGGATGGCTGAAAGCTCAGGGAGCAAATTGGAGGCTAGGTAGAGAATGAATCCAGTAGAGGGGGGTTCCAGTCTGGTAGCACCTTAAGACCAGGGAAGAAATCTGGGATGGACATGATTTTCTCCCACAGGGAAGCTAGAAGGGCTGACTTTGGCGACATGAATGCCTCTATATCAAGCAGTGTTGCCATCTTGAATTTGCTCTGATTATGGTTTATTGAGCAGCTTGACTCAAATTCTCTGCCCTGCCCTTCTCCCCATGAGGGCTTATTGTCATGTATTAAACAATGACCTCTTCAACATTCTGATGGTAAAAAAATCCTTCTTATAAGGTTGTTTCTTAAACTATCCCTCAATACAAGCCAATGAGTTAGGAAGGAGAACAGGGAATATGTGTAAATTAATAATTCGGTCTAAGTGGGCAATGTACTACTTACTGGTTTATCTCAATCCAAGGACAGACTTTAGAGTATCTGGTGGCACTGACTCCTGGCATCCCTCAAACAACATTAATAAATATTGCTTTTCTTGGCTTTTGATAGTTAATTGTAAGACACCATGTTCAAGATTAGGCTTCCTGAAAAGTACCTGGAGAGTAAGCATCAGAGGCATTCATGTTAATAGAAAGAGGCACTGGTTTTGGATTTACATTGTCACATGAAAATAAAAACAGTCAAGAAAGACAGGTGTCCAAAGACAGGATCACTTCTCCTCAGCTGAGAGGATGTGCGTTTCCCCACCTAAATGAAGGAGGCAATTTTCAAAAGAATATTGCTAGATGCAGATAAAATATTGATATATCTGGCCTTGAGATTATAATCACAACTTAAATAATTTATAAAGGTAGTTGGTTAAGAATGGAAAAGGTGCCAATACCAGAAATGTGTCTTTGATGAACATAATAGGTGTTTAGATTATGGGCCATTACCTGTAGTTTGATTGAATGAATTTTCCCTAGGTCATATTATCAAATATGTACTCTCTAACCTAACCGTCGTAAGAGATATGTATTTTGGTACCTGTATCTTTTGCAACTGTGTTGAACATCAAAAAATCAAGCAAACAATTCCTATAAAGTCTTTCAAGCCTGATGCGAAACATTGGTTGATACAGTTTTATTTTTGGAATCCTAACTTTGTTAAATGAAGACAATTTCTATTGGTACCATTAGTATTGTGGAGCTAATTGTGAGTTATTCATATGAGTTTACTGTCCAAGGGTCATAAACTTTAGTGAATTTTTTTATTGTTTTTGGGTCCAATTACTTGAAGCCTTAAAACAAATATATTACACGTTCTAGTATGAAAGACTAGTATGAAAGAGCATATATAAAGGCTATTACAGCTAAGAATAAAAGCCCCAATGTAAGGATACTTAGAAATTTTTGGATGTTCTATAACACTAAGTTATAGTCTTGAAATATTTTAATATTTAATTCCAGGTAGAGAGAAAGTCTTCATACACCTTTTCAACATGCTCCCACTTCAAATATTACCTTCCTCTTTTTAATGGAGACAAAGATGACTCATTGAATTCATTTAGTTTCATGAAACAACTCAACATTTCTTGAAATCAGTTGTGGCAAAAAAAGAGAACAATAATTGTCAGAGACAAAGGGACAGCATTAGCCATGAGCAGCAACTTCATGACTGTATCTACAGGGTCACAAAGTGAAATGAGGATCTGGTGATCATGCGATTAATTTTCTCAGAGTAGATAACGACCCCAGATGATGATGATAATGATTGTGATGGGGGTGGTGGTGGTGATGATGGTGATGATGATGATATTAACAGCAACTTCCATTTATCAAGTGCTTATTGGGTGTCAGGCATTATTCTAAGTACTACTCTTGCACTAATTCATTTGATCCTCAAGGAATCCTAACAGGTAGGTATTATTTTTACCCCCATTTTTACAAAGGGATTGAGGAACAGAATGATTAAAAACTTGTTTGAGGTCACACAATAAGAGTGTAGAGGTATGATTCAACCCCTGGTTGGTTTAGTCTAAATACTGTACTCTAAACCACTACTTTTTATATGGAAAAGTGACAAACCTGATATTCTTAACTCTCCAACTATCTCACATGACTGTCTTCAGAGACGAAGAAGTTGGTGAGTGGGAAGCACTTTGAAAACTGGGACTGTAATAAGCAATGTAAGGATGGCTTATTTAACCAAAACCTTTCATCCAAAGTTTAAAAAATATATTTAAAGTAGTGGTGGACTGGCTTGGTTTTACAGATACATTTTTATATCCAGGGCTAAAGATATTGCTGTCTGCTTTCTCAGAGAAGGCTAATGTATGAGTCAAGAAGCCAATGACCTGGAGGGAATGGTTAAGGCTACTGGAAAGGCTTTCTCGCTTCAAAACTGTCCCTAACACACCTCTCCTGGTGCTGAGAACTCCTCCATGGGAGGCAGTGTAGTCCAAGAAGGACTAATTCAGCCAGCATCAGCACCAGCATGGCTGGGGGTAGGATGCCAGCGAGGTGGAGAGGGAGGAAGATGGATTTAGCTTCAGTTCTTTGTAAATTAAGGTCTTTCCCACCTCCTACAACCCTTTGAGGGAAGGTAATGCCTGTTAAAATGCACAACCTCTTAGGATTGATAATCAAATTAATTAGTAATACGTAGTGAGAATTCACTAATTAGATTCTTCCCCAGGTAGATATATTAGAGAAGGGCATGTACTAGAATGAACGGCAGTTGGAAGAGAACAAGTGAATAGTCACTGGGAGGAAGTCCTGTGGAGCTGGAAAGAGTGACAGGAGGTTGCTGTAGAGCCTCAAGAGGGTGCTATGGATTCTGAAGAGGGTGCACCGATAAGAGAAGTCATTTTTTATTTCATATCATTGCTTCATCTGTCATTATCATAGTTTCATTGCCCACCCCCCTTCCTCATTGTACCCTGCAGTCTTCCGCTTATCTCATCAAAGTTCTAAGGATTCCCTATCACGCCCTCCCCTGAATTAATTCCCTTCCTTCCTCATTTCATTAACCGCTGCACATGTTAATCCTACAACTTGTGTTTTGATCAGACTTTCCACATACATGAAAGGAAAGGAACTGGGAAGAAACTGAGTGGTGGAAAGAGAACTATGTCTGAGACTATTGATTTTTACCTTATTGTTTACTCCTTTCTTAGTGTACAAGACTGTCTTCTGGACCCTGTAGGTAAAGTTCAGGAGTTGGAGCTTTGGGTTTTGCCTAGGGAAACATGGAGTCAAAGTTTTAGAGCTGAATGTGACTGTGGTTCAGAACTTTTTTTTAAAGGAATGAGCTCATGCAAACCCCAAAATTGGACACTTCTCTAAGATGTGGCAGGTCTTCTGGTTTCCAGTACCATGACGTTTCCATTTCACCACATCTAAATATTAGATGCCCACCAGTTTGCGTACCAGCCTTCCAACACACCTCGACAAACTTCCACACTTTCCTTGGCCCTAAAACTAGTCCCTGTGCCTGAGCTTTCGGTAATGGAAACAGCTTTCCTGTTATTTTCACGCACAGTGGAGTAGAAAAAAATACGTTAATCGGGTCTGTGATTTGTGAATGGTTTAAAAAGGTGGTTACTATGTTGGGTGTATCTAGTTTGTTTGTGTATCTAAGCACCGATCTAAAAAGATTTATTCCTCTTCATTATGTCAAGATTCCTAAGTGGCACCAGATGAAATGTCAGACTGGGACATGGTTACATTCCATGATGCATTGCGAGATGTTAAAGAGAGAAGGATTTGTGTTTGTGTTTTATAAAAATCAGAATTAAAATCTCCTTAAGGGCAGGGATTTTTGTCTGTCTTGTTTACTGGTGTATGTCAGCACCCAGAACACTGTGGGCTCTGAGTCAATAATTATTGACTGAAAAACAGCTTCGCCCTACGTCTTGATCTTTGCAGTGGAATTAGGCGCTAGAAATATTGTGCCCTGTTTCTATACTTAATCAAACTGAGTCTCCTCGCCCCAACCTCCAACTTATTTTCTACCATAACATGATCAGAATGCACCAGGATATAATTAAGTCACTATTATTTCATTGATTATTTAGCAAAATCTACCTAACTGTTTTTAATACCCAGTCAGTTCTGGGTGGAAAACAAAATTTAATGTTGGCACTGAATGCTTTAAATAATATTTGGACTTGAATGAAAGTGTATAATATACATTATCTCTGATCAACATATCAACAGGTGCTAATTTTGTCAATTTATTTGGCTGATAGGATATTATTTCCTAGAAAGTTCTGCTTCCATCTTATAGTTTGTCTAACCAAAGAACAAAAAAGATTTTCTCTTGCTTTTGACTTCTTAAGCTTTAGAAAAGGGGATGGATGAAGGAAGTCAGACTCATCCCTCTATGAAGATAATTTAAAAAATCATCAATAAGCTGGGAGTTTAGGATCAGAAATTATGGGATATATTGCTGTTCTAAATAGTAGAAATTGATAAACTAATTGGATTTCTTTGGAGATGAAAGGGACCCTGCTTCACACTGCTCTTTTTGAGATAAAATAGGCTAGTGATCCCATGATGCTAGATTTGACAAAATATTCCCTAATATATGTTTTCTTTTTTTAAAAATAATTTAAACTTCAAGTGAGCAAACTTCTTATTTTGGTCTGATTTTATTTTAAAGGTTGGAAATAGCCTGAAAATTTCTAACAGCTATCAATGTATACCTTATTATATTTTGGACATCTGACTATTAGATGAGATTTTTAGCCTATACTGAGCCTGAATATAACTTTTATAATTTTAATTTTTGTTCATAGGATTGTATACTTATTGTAGGAAAGACAAAAGGATTAAGAGTTCTGGAAGTGGTAAAATGTCGGTAAATACAAAAGATATTTTTCTTATTTAAAAAAGTCTATTAAAATAATTTATTGTTTAAAGTCAAAATAACAGCAATGAATTGTGGGGTTTATGACACATGTAGAAGTAAAATGCATGACAATAACAGCATAAAAGGTAAGAGGGAGAAATGCAAGTGTATGGCGGTAAGCTTTTTTACAGTATGTGTAATGATAAATGACATTAGGTTAGTGTGTGATAGGTTTCAGAGGCATGTTGTAACCCCCGATCAACCACTACAAAGGATTAAAAAAAGAGGTATAGCTAATAAGCCAATAGAAAAGATAAAAGGGAATAAAAAATATTTAAGAGGAACAAGTACAAAAGACAGATGGGACATAGAAAACTATTAGAAAGATGGGTGATTTTTAAACCAAATCATAGTGATATTTGTATGTTAATACATAAATTATATGTCATTTTATCACATATAAAAAGCAGATTGACTAAAAAGCAAGACCCAACTATATCCTGTTTATGAGTTCCACTTGAAATATAAAGTCACAGATGAATTAAAGGAAAAGGATAGGAAAAGATATATCATGAAAACACTCATCAAAAGAAACCAGAAGACTTTATTTTGATGTCAAAGTAGACTTTAGAACAAGAAATATTACCAGGAATAAAGAGAGAGATTACATATTGATAATGAGATTGATTTACCAAAAGAACAGAACAACCCTAAGTGTTTATGCAACTGGCAACTCAGCTTCAAAGCACAGCAAAAACAGAACTGAACGCTTTTTTTGTTGTAAGCTTCTAAGTTCCTCAACAGGGAGTCTCTTACTACTGGAATTTTCATGGATGAGAAGGATTTACCGTATAGTATTTAAACCATTAACACACGTACTGTTTTTGTGAAAACTCTAATTTCCAACGTTAATGCATTAAAGGGTATTAATTAAAATATTTACTCAAGAAATACCAACTACATACCAAACGCTTCATATATGTTATTTAATTAGCATAGTAATCCATGCTGCATGTAAGAAAACCTGGACTCAATAGGATTACAGACTTGTCCAAGGTCACACAGTAAGGAGCATAGCCTAGATTTGAACTCAGATCTGTTTGCCACTAAGCCTGTGATGTTTCCACCACATGGGGGCTTGAAATATATACATATTTTTCATAACTATTATTTTGGTCTCCATGTAAGTGATAGTCATCCCCTGAATCAGCAAGGAAGTTGTATAGGACAGGAATACCATGTGTTGGTTAACTGCTCGTGCCTTAGAGAACTACTAAAAATGACCCCATTTATTTTTGGTGGGGACCCCATTCAGTGGGAGGCACGAAGACTAGCAGAATCTCACGACCTACAAGAAACTGAAAAATTTTCAGTAAAGCACACTCCGTAATTTCAAAAAATCTATATTCAACACTGCCAGATTAATAGTTGTTAAATGAATGGATAGATGATATTTCTGCAGCCCAACAATAATATTATGAGGATTTAGTGTGATTAATTTATGTGTTTAAAAAGCTAAAGTGGTGAGATTTGTGGAAACTGTTGGTTTCTGGAATTGATAAAATCTTCCTACTGTAACATTTCCGTGACCTTATTAATTAACCAAGTTTTAAAAACTTGTTCTAGTAAAGGAAGTAGAAAAGAATCAAAGAAACACAGGAATCACATTGGTTGAAAAAAGTGGAGTTGAAATAAAAGGTATGTGTTCTGATCGCAACCATAATTCAGAAACTATTTTGAGGATCATCAAAACATCGAAACCTATGAAAGTCGTCTTCATATTCATATCTCAGACATGTTCACTCTTTAAATTTCATGGAATAGAGCTGGCAGAATTGAGGTGTTGCTAAGGAAACGTATCAAGCACAAACATAAAAAGCATAACAGGTTCAAAGGTTTCTGGGGAGTTATTATAAAGACATAAAACCTGCCAAATAATTGGAACAATAAAAGTGGAAAATTAATTTCAAGCAAGACTAGACATTTCAACCAACTTCTGAAAGACTTTTGAAGAATATATACGTACTGGGAAAAAGAGGTGAGGACTTTTAAAGATCCAGGTGGTTAATTAATGAAGACTGAAGCCAAATGCAAGCGTTAGGGGTAAAGCAGAAAAATTTGGTTTCTGGTTTCACAAAGGGGAATTTGCTTCAATCAAATTTATTAGTAAGAAGGATGAGGGTTCAGAGAACAGGCTCCTTGAAGCGGGTGAAAAATGGACCAATATTCTAAGCTTTGAGATTTGATGCGTTTCTTGGTCCAAGTAAAATAAAACCAGGGTGTTAAAGGAAGTAGAGATAGAAATAAGAGACCCTTTTATGAACAGTTTTACAAGCACACTTAGTTCTGGAGAGACCCCCTAGGATTAGCCAATAGGATGGAATTATTTTAAAGGGTCTGGGAATGTACCAAGTGGCTTGCATACCAGTTGACATCACTCACAAGAAAAGTGTTAAAAAGTGTTTTGAGGGTCAAATGAAGAAACACTTGGAAGCTTACTTGGTGAAGAAATGCCAACTGACTTTTTCAGATGGGAAAGAGATGCTTCACTTACTTGTCAAAATAACAGAAAGGTATTATTTCTGAGGCAGGAAAGAGGTGTTATAACACATCCTTTGCATTTTGATAGTGGGCAATTTATTGAAATGCTTTACTGGGGTTAAAATGATCCTTTCTCTTAAAAGTGGCATAATGGGAAAATTGGTAGATTGAACTGAAACTTGCTAAATTGGAAGAAACAGAAGTCATTTGTCAGTTGAAGCATTGCTAGTTCAGAAAATCACTGTCTATCTCTAGAGGACTTTATTTTGGCAGCCGTGGGAACAGCCTCTCCTATTTAGACATTTATGTAGAATTCCTCCATAAGCACTGTGGGTATAGGCTGACTCATATATACATGATATGTGACTATAAGTTTCAAAAACTTATTTTTGAATAAAATTTCAAAGCTAAGGGAAAGTTAGTCCCATCCAAGACATCACCTTGGCAGGCTCCATACTCATTTCAGGGATGCTGCCTTTGGACAAGTCATTCTTGGAATTTCTCTTGTGGAATTGTCCTGCAAGACCGTGGCAAACTTTAAAAATTATGTTTAAAAGTGAAAAATTTTCATACTTTGAGTGAAAATATTGTATTTGGGAAAGATCCAAAGAAATCAGAGTCTCATCCGGTAAAGAAAGTGAGTGATTAAAATGTTACTAATTTAAAAAATAATTGAGGTGTAACTATTAAGTAAAGAAAGTGATATCCTTTTGTGGCTTGTAACCTGGTTTTCAAAGTAATTCCCAAAGCATTTTAAACATATTTTGATCAGTGAGGTATGTTTGTAACAGGACAAAAGATTCTCAAGGTGACTGCCTTGAAAGCTAATTTTAGAATGAGTTCCAGTATGCTGGCTAGAAAGCCGGTCTCATGGTGTTTATAGTTTTAACTTATAAAGAGAGAGAAGTAGAGGGTAATGATGTCTAGTGAAAATTTCTTGGTGATTTTAAGACATGGGAGCAATGCATAGTTAAATTTTTATAGAAAAATAAAGAGTCAAGTTTTTGCTGTGGTGTGCTGTATGGGAAAGAGTATGATACCTACCAGAAGGCCAGAGTTGAGGCCATGTGAACTTGGATCAGTCACTTTGACAAATGGGAAAGGTGGGGAGAGAGGAATCAATTAGGAGTTTGGGATTAACATGTACACACTATTATATATAAAACAGATAATCAACGAGGACCTACTGTATAGCACAGGGAACTCTACTCAATATTCTGTAATAACCTATATGGGAAAAGAATCTGAAAAAAGAATGGATATATGTATATGTATAACTGAATCACTTTGCTGTACACCTGAAACTAACACAGCATTGTAAATCAACTATACTCCCCTATAAAATAAAAATTAAATTTAACGTCAAAGTAAAAAAAAAAATTTTAAATTAAAAAAAAAAGAAAGAAGAATGGGAGAGGGAGGAAAGTAAAGAGAGGGAAAAAGTAAGAAGAAAGAAAATGAAGAAAAGGAAGAAAAAAGAAAGGACGTAAAGGTAGGTGGAAGAAAAGGCCAACTCTTTCTTCATCCAATATAACATAAATTTGAAATTAGTGGAGTCATAATTAATGATGTTATGTCATATCTAACAAAACCATCAAATACAAGAAAAACAGAGAAGGAAGTGTCAATAAATAGCAGATTCTCAAGAGTGACAATTTTCAAGAACACCTGCTTATCTGCATATGTGCCTGTAAATACGTTCATTTATCAAGACAAAGCTCATTTTCCCAGTCTGTGCTATCGTCCTCTATGTGATGGGCCATGGGAGTTCAGGATGCCCTTGAAATGTGCTTGTTCTAAGCAAGTATGAAAACTACAGCTTACCCGGGCCTTAGAAAGACTGTTTCACACAACTGGATTAAAGAGTTTAACACACACAAAAAATGGGGTTATGCTTACTTTTGGAAGAAGGGCCAAAATATTACTGTCCAAAGTGGAAAACATGCAAGTACACACATGAGAGAGCAATTGTGAGGTTCAAATGAGATATTGTATGAAAAAGCACTTGAGAAGTCTAATGCTTGGCAAATATAATTTCAGAGAAAATATTTCATGAGGAAAAATTAGAAGCATATAAAGACACTGGACTTCCTTCTGCCTCCTGACTTCCTTGAAACATTAAGCCGTTGCTTTAATTTTTGCATACACAAAACATGAACGTTGTCACAATTTTTCTGCATGTAAATGAAAGCAAAATAATACTTGCCTTCCAGTTATCACATGGAAATACAAATGAAGTGAATATTTGCGGCCACGCCTGGAAATAAAGGCCCTGTGTAAAGTGTAAGTTTATTTCATGTGAAGTGGCTTGGCAAGTGCCTGGCACATATCCAGGTTATAATGCGTACTATTTATGATTGGTGTGACCCTGCGGACAGTGGCACACAAGGCTAATGCCACAGAAAAGCCAGCTCGTTTCATCTGACAGAGTCCAGAATCTATTTTTATTTACTTATTTTTTTTTTTAATGTTTATTAAGGCTTCAGTGTACCAAGGAGGTAGACACACTGCAGGCTAGACCATCGCATGTTAGCAGTTCTCTCTCTCTATCACATGGAATGTTTCCAAAATGTCTTGTCCATTTTTTTTCTGAAGCCAGTGGTAAAGGGCTAGAACTACAGTTTGATGGGATGAGAGCAGGAACTCACACTTCACTTCATAGACATTTCATGAAGTGTCCAACTAGTTATTGTGAGAAGTATTTGCTTCTTGGTCCTGGTAGAAGTATTCTCAGTGGATGTATGTAAGAGAAATAGCCTTATTTATATATTTTAAATCTATTTACAATACAGATATGTATTTAATATTTATGCATTAATTTGGGTAGAGGGAGGGTATTTGCTACATTCGGCAAAATTTGGGCAATCTCTGTTAGGTGGAATCCAATCCATGCCAAGAATGACTGGCTAGAAGGGTTGGAAGAAGTTCAGATGAGATGTTAGCCTGGTTGAAGCCCAAACTCTTCTATAGATAAGGGGGTAATAAAACATGTTCATGGGCCAGTGTGTTTATAGATATTTACTTGCCTAGCTCACGGGGTTAGGAGTTTATATAAGATAAAGAAGAGCTTAATGATTTTAAAGACAAAGCTCCTTGTTACTATTCTGTTTAAAATTTAAGGAATGTAGGGGAATTTGTGAGGGTAAGTATATGTAATCCAGGAAATTGTTTTTGAGTTAACTAATGGTGTATGCTTTGTGCAATGTACGGAGAAAAAGCATCAAGGATAAATTTGTGATTTATAAGGCATAAATACTATATTAATGTTGTAGGTTTGAATTTTAAAGGCTTTAAATTTCATTTTGACACTTTAAAACATTTTTAGAAAAAAGGCAACATAAAAATAATAATGGTGACTTAAAAAACGGCATCGAGTGTATACTTTTGTCCCTGGGAGACTAATGAGAGGAGGTGAAAAGGAGATACTTATCTTCATACTGTTTATTCAAATATTTATGAATTCCCACTATGGGTCAGGAACTCTTCAAGGAGATGAAGACATAGGAATGAACAAAACAGACAAGGTCTCCATACATCTTATGTATTTGTAGGGGAAACAGACAGTAAACAAATGGCAAGTCAATATGTAGTATGTCAGAGGGTGTTAGAAAATACTTGTGGAGAAAAATAGCAGACATTGCAGTTTTAGGTTGGTGGGTGGGTAGGGATTGTTACATTTTATATAAGGTGATCAGGGAAAACCTCAGATCAGAGGTCTGAACACCTGTTAGGTGCCTCACAGATAAGGGTTCTGAAGGAGCTGAGGGCACAAGCCATATGCACATGTGGGAGAAGCCATTCCACACAAAGGGAAGTGAGTATGAAGACTTTAAAAAAAATTTGGTACATTTATATGTTGTAAGATGATCGTCATTTTAGTGTACAATTAGGACCTCTATCACATTACATAAGTATAAGTTCTTTTCAGTGGTTGTAATAATTAAGTTCTAGTCTCTTAGCAACTTGGTAATTATAATACAATATTGTTGTCCATATTCTCTATATTGTGGACTAGATATCTAGGACTTATTTACTACTTGTTGCAAGTTTGTGCCCTTAAACAACATCTGTCCCATATCCCACCTTCCCTCTCCTGCTGACCACCATTCTACTCTCTGTTTCTAAGAGTTTGGCTTTTTTAGAATCCACATATAAGTGATATCACACAGTATTTGTCTTTCTCTGTCTGACTTATCTTACTTAGCATAATGTTCTCAAGGTCCATCCACGGTGTCACTGGAGTATGCAGACTTTAAGTCAAGAAAAAACTTGGCCTGTTTTAGGAACACATAGTTGTTTAAAAAAATTTGCTGGAGTGTTACATAAATTAGTGCACATGTATAAATAGTACCTAGGCATGCCTGCCTCTAGGTCTGTTGTTGAATGTGCATTCTTCTTTATTAGGGCACCAGAGAAATGGGCTTTCATAGAGAAATTCTGTCCTAGTTCTATTTAGGGCTTTTTCTTTATTCATGGACCTAGTTCTTTGCTGCACACTGATTTTCTTACCATAATACAAACTGCTTTTGAGTACTTAGTATGTGCTGAATATGTGCTAAATTATGTACACACATATCTTAATGATTTTCTCAGTCTTTTTTTTGCCAAGAGATCAAAATTTTTGTTTTTCAAATTTTTAAAAAAATTTAATTTGTATTTTATATTGGAGTATAGTTGATTTACAGTGCTGTGTTAGTTTCAGGTGCATATCAAAGTGATTCAGTTATACATATACATATATCCATTTTTTTCCAGATTCTCTTCCCATATAGGTTATTACAGAATATTGAGTAGAGTTCCCTGTGCAATACAGTAGGTCCTTGTTGACTGTCTATTTTATATATGGTAGTGTGTATATGTTAATCCCCAACTCCCAATCTATTCCTCCCCCCACCTTTCCCCTTTGGTAACCATAAGTTTATTCTTGAAGTCTGTGAATCTGTTTCTGTTTTGTAAATAAGTTCATTTGTATCATTTTTTAGATTCCACATATAAGTGATATCAGATGATATTTGTCTTTCTCTGTCTGACTTACTCCGCTTAGTATGATAATCTCTAGGTCCATCCATGTTGCTGCAAATGGCATTATTTCATTCTTTTTTATGGCTGAGGAATAGTCCATTGTATATATGTACCACATCTTCTTTATCCATTCCTCTGTTGATGGACATTTAGGTTGCTTCCATGTCTTGGCTATTGTAAACAGTGCTGTAATGAACATTGGGGTGCATGCATCTTTTTGAATTATGGTTTTCTCTGGATATAAGCCCAGGAGTGGGATTGCTGGGTCATATGGTAGTTCTATTTTTAGTTTTTTAGGGAACCTCCTACTGTTCTCCACAGTGGTTGTACCAATTTACATTCCCACCAACAGCGATGGAGGGTTCCCTTTTCTCCACACTCTCTCCAGGATTTACTGTTTGTAGACTTTTTGGTGATGGCCATTCTGACCGGTGTGAGGTGATACCTCATTGTAGTTTTGATTTGCATTTCTCTAGTAATTAGCAACGTTGAGCATCGGATTTTCTCAGTCTTGAAGGTTGAAAGTTATCAAGGTTAAGTTGTCCAATATCAAAGCCAGCGAGTGGCTGAAACAGAATTAGAACTTTGTTTGTCAACTGATGCCACATTGCAAACAAATTCACTGAAGGTCAGATTGAACTTGTAATTTTCTTGTATTTAGTATCATGTACAAACTGAAAAAGAGATCTCCTTGTCTACAGTTGTTAAAAATTTAGCTTTTAGATAAACTTCATTAATTTCTGTAGGTATATCTTTTCTAAATTATATTCTTTGGAAAACTATTCCAGAAGATTTTTAATAATTTTTATATGAACAATGGTCCCATGGCCAAATAATTTTTAGAGACACTCGTTTATATGAAGATAAATAAGTTATTTGAATGCAGAGTTTCTGAGTCTTTAAAATGCTAATGTGCATTGAACATCTGCAGGAAGTGCATGTTTTCAAATTATTTTATCGTGGAGGGGCTGTTGTGAAACACCTAGTAATATCTCCATGAACTAATTTATATAGAGCACAGTTTTGGAAATGATGCATTAGCTATTTCAGTTCCTATGAGCTACTACCCAGGTGCATTCAATGCAAGGGGTTTACGATGCTTCCGTGAGAATGCACTCTGGTTATTGCTTACAGCAAAATATTTTCTTTCTTGTGCTGCCCCAATTTGAAGGAACTCCTATAACTTGAATTTAGGTGGTCAAATATAATATCCAGGGTGAGTGACATTTAGCTTTCCCTCCAATATTTAGAAATCCCTTAGTTTTGATGTGTAGGTTATACTTACAAATATATCTATCTCTTTTATTCCTTCTTACTCATTTTCAGTAGCTGGGAATAAAGAAGAGATAAAGATATGTCCATTTTCTTCTTCTTTGTTGTTGGCTGTTTATCTGTTTCTTGTCTCTCTTTGTGCAGCTTGGTCTTTGCTACCTGATTCGAGAGTCATTCAAGTAGGACTATCCTGGTCTCATAGGTAACATCACAGTTTACTTCGAGAACAAACACTTATATCTTTGGCTTGTAAATGAACCTTCTGTTCATCGGTGGTACCTAGCTTGGGCTTTGGTGTAATTTAACAACAGAAGAGAGGAATGTACAGGAGACATTTCCAAAATGTACTACATCCTTTTCTTGGGTTCCTGCCCTCTGGGGATCCCAGTTAGCTTGGAAAGCCTTAGTTTCAAAAAACATTTTTTCACTCTGCAGAGTTTCTCCAACCACGAGGTCAGCAGAACCTAAGATGGTACCCTGAGTTACCGTTTGTTTATTTCCATTCTGTTACACGTTTTCTACAAGTTAAGAGTTCCTTGGGGCTAATACTATTTGTTAGAGCAAGTTGGCTCATTGTTTCTGGGCAGACTTCGTCTTCCATTTCTCCAGGCTCTTCTTTAGGAAGTGTGACAGCTTCTGCCACCCCTGGTTTTTCCCCTTGTGCTCCCGTGGCATGGTGTCCTGTGGTTATGCATTGTGTGCCACCTGAGAAACGACACCTGGGCACAGCATACTGGGACCCTAGGGCCTGGGGAGATTTCCACGGGTCCATGTGCTTTCCCTTGCACGCATCTTCCGGGAATCAAACCCACAATGTATTACTGGTAGGAAAGTTCTGTTCATTCTCCTCAAGAAATATATGCAAAAGCTGGCAGTCTCTTCTCTCCCTCACATTTTAAGAGTGATTCACACTAAGGTGGTGAGGGCTGGATAAGGTCACCATGGGCTGACACCTTTCTAGAAATGGTAACTGTTGACAAGACCCCAGCAAGGGTTCGACGAAGCAGCCCCTTATTGGCAGGAACGTCAGGCAGCATGGATGTGGCCTCGGACTCGGTCAGCTGGTCCTACTGGCAAAGCTCCCATTGGCAGCAGCTTTCAGCAGACTAGCCATAGCCGAGTCCTCTCGGTGGTAGAGGGCGACAGTGCAGAGAGTCACCACAATTCCTTCAGAAAACTTCCTCCAAGTCCTCTGAAGTCATATTGGCAAAGCAAGTCTATGCTACCCTGCTCTCCTGTCCTCCTACTCAGTTCCCTTTCATTCACAAAACTGTCCAGTTTTTGAGCTGGAAAAAAAGAAGTCTCTAAGCTCAACTCCTTATTTAGTAGCTGTGAGACATGGGCCTCAGAGAAGTGCCCTGATTGCTGTGTTACGTAAGGAATCAGGGCTCAACCAAGACTGGGAGCCTTTTACCTGCCCCTCTCCCCACAACTCCAACCAAGTCCAAGGTCATTTCTACCAGTTGCACTACCTCAAAACGCTCTGAATGTGAGCCCTGCCACATCAGTTAGGGTTCTTTGCAGTAAGCAAAGGAAAATGACTTTGACTAAGTCAAACAAGGGAGAAGACATATCCTGGGGATATAACGGATTGCTTAGAGAATTAAATGACGATTTGAAAAATCAAGTCTTAGGACAGACAAAACTTGAGAAGCTACAGGGACTTCAGTCTCAGAAATCTGAGACCCAAACCTCTGGGTGCTGCTTTTGGACCCTGTGGGTGCCCTCTTGAGAGTGGAAATGTCCAGAGAGCATCTGATTAGCTGATCTCAGCTCCTGTACCCACCTCTACATGTGTGTTTGTATCTGAGAGAAAGAGAATTTGTATTTTTATTTTGTGAGGGTGAGGAGGGTGATTTACTGTGGTTGACAACCCCAGCAGAACCACATGACGTGAGGGAGGGTCAGTTTGCCCAGAAGAGGGATGGAGGGAGGTAGTGTCTGCTGGTACCCGAAGATGAGGAAGGAATGCTGGAGGGAACCAAACCATGAACTGTGTCCTACTGACACTTACGCAGATGGGGTTAGAGGGGATGCTGACCAAGATGCTTCCTAGCTGCAGTGACCCTCTCTTCTGTTTCTTCCTTTGCCTCTCTTCCACTTCCTTCTCCCCTCTTCTCCTCCTTACGCCTCCTCTCAGGCTCTGTCAACACAGAGCAAGGTGCCCCCTCACCTTCCTGCATTACCAGTTTACTGCATCTGGTAGAAGGTGGGTGAAGAGGAGGGTCGGGAGGGTGCGCTGGGCAAGTATAGATTATACTTTTAAAAGTCAAAAGCACAGTGATAGGATGGCCTCAGTAGATTCCTGCAAGTCAAGTGCTTGCATGACCTCCCTCTTCCCCTGCTTCTCTCTCCAGGCTCTTCAGAATAGCAGATGGAGAGTCAGACCCAAGTACCAAGTGTCTTGTCACTCTGTTGCCACTCGAGTTGAGAAGCAATTTTGATTTGAAAACATATAGCAAACAGGGACATTACTTAGGTAATGGGAGCACAGCGTGTCCCCGGTTTACCAGTGGGTCAGGTTACTCTCTGATGATTGGGATGGGTTCCTTGGTGACTGAGCTTAGTGACCCTGAAGACGCTGAAAATACAACTGTATCTTCAGCTTGGTGTGCAATACAACTGTAAACCCGGATTTCTATTCATTTGATGACATGAGTAACTCTATTCATCTATGACTTTCAAAAGCACAAACTAGGGTAATGTTCTGGTCTTTGTTAATGAATTGTTAAATAATCACTATTATTGTTTAACTAAAATTTAAACTCTTAGCAATATAGTGTATTCATGCAATATTTACAATAGCCAGGTCATGGAAGCAACCTAGATGCCCATTGACAGATGAATGGATAAAGAAGATGTGGTACATACATACAATGGAATATTAGCCATAAAAAGGAACGAAATGGGGTCATTTGTAGAGATGTGGATGGATCTAGAGACTGTCATACAGAGTGAAGTAAGTCAGAAATAGAAAAGCGAATATCGTATATTAACGCATATATGTGGAATCTAGAAAAATGGTACAGATGAACCGGTTTGCAAGGCAGAAATAGAGACACAGATGTAGAGAACAAACGTATGGACACCACGGGGGGAAAGCGGTGGGTGGTGGTGGTGGGATGAATTGGGAGATTGGCATTGACAGATATACACTAATATGTATCAAATAGATAACTAGTAAGAACGTGCTGTATAGAAAAATAAAATAAAATTCAAAAAAAAAGTATATTCAGTAACCCTAAGATAATGTTTTAATGCTTAATTCTTTGTCTTAGTAAGATTTAGAAAATCTAATAATAAAATTCTTTAAAAAATTTTTTTTGGGAATTTCCGCCGCATTTATGGTTGCATGGTACGTGGCTGCTGCTGTTCGGGATTGGAATATAACAGGCACCAGAGGATTTCTGTTCTGTCCCCTGGTCCTGGAACTTGTGACCAAGGTTGGATGTCCCCATATCCTTGTTTAATGGAGAGAACTCAACCAAGCTTCGTTGCTGCTAGCCCCCAAAGCATTTGATTTGTCTGTGAGAAGCTGAAAATCATCTTTTAGAAAGTTGCGCTTCGATTCTCCGCCCACTACCTGCAAATCCCTTAATTATGCTGTAGAAATTGGGGCTTTTTGATTGGGGCATGTCTCTCACAATCTGGTGCTGATTTAACTGCATAATGACTTTCTATTTCACTGGTATTCGAAGCTTTCCTAAACTTTGGAAGAGCAGCCCATACCTTGGGCTAGGCCCAGGTCACTCTGCTCTCTCTCTCTTTCTCAAAGACTGTTACGGCATCAGGAACCAAGAGAAGTGGTTTTCTCTTAAAACAGTGTCTCCACAAAATACCAAAGCAATGAATCTGCTGATTGCCAAAGCCAGATATGTCAGGAAAAAAGATGAGGGCAGTAATAAGCAAGTTTCTCCTGATTCTGCCCACATGTTTGCAGCTGGAGCGGCTAAGAAGAGATAACAGATGAATCCTCCGAGTAAAGAGGACGTCTTGCCACCTGTGAAGAACATTATTCAACTCCCGACAAAACCTTTGAATTCAGAGGAGTGGGATAAACTTAAGGGAGATTTCAAAGAAAAGGCTAACTTTGAAAACTGGATCATTTCACAGATGGTTAAATGCCATATTTCTGTAGATGTGGCCAAATCTGTGCTGGCCTAGGTAGCTGCAAAAAACAATGGTATTGTAGGCTATGATTTGCTGGTCAAGTATTTGTATCTCTGTGTTTTTCATAAGCAGACATCAGAAATTATTGATGTCTATGAAATCATGAAAGCCAGATAAAAGCGTTTAGAATCTGGAGCGTACACTCTTCTCATCCAGGGATTAATCCATACAAACAGATGGAGGGAGGCCTTGCTGCTGTTAGAGGACATCAAACAAGTCATGATTCCTTAAAAAAAGGACTACAGTGACTGTATCCAGGGAGCCCTATTTCATCAAGATGTAAATGTAGCCTGGAATTTGTATCAAGAGTTGTTAGGTCATGATATTTTTCCTATGTTGGAAACATTAAAAGCCTTCTTTGATTTTGGAAAAGACATGAAAGATGATCGTATTCAAACAAACTACATGACTTTCTTTTGTATCTAAGAAATAATCAGCTATATCCTGGGGAGTCATTTGCACACAGTATAAAAGCATGGTTTGAAAGTGTTCCTGGAGAACAATGGAAAGGACAGTTCACCACAGTCCAGCAAAGTGGTCAGTGTTTGGGCTGTGGAAAAACTGTAGAGTCTATTCACCTGAGTTCAGAGGAGTATGAATTTCTCAAGGAAAAAATCATGAGGGATGTGATAGATGGAGGTGACCAATACAAAAAGACAACACCTCAGGAACCTGAGATTTCAGAACTTTGTAAAATACTGTCCTCCTTTTGATATTGTCATTGATGACCTCAGTGTTGCCAAAATGTTTCCTAAAGCTCATGAGTCTCAAGTTCTCTTGGATGTGGTCTCTCAACTAGCCAAGCAGAATCTTCAAGTGCTGGTCCTGGGCTGGAAACATATGTTAATGCAGAATTCCTGGTGGAGGAAGGATGATATGGAAAAGGTGCAAAAGCAAGCCAGCTTTTTTTTTTTGCTGACAACTTCTCAGAGGATGCCGTTCCTTCTGTATGCCACACTGCACTCAAGGAACCACTGCAAGTTTATCACAAAAGATCTGATGCGGGACCACAAGGCCTGTGTTCCTGATGCCAAGACCCAATGCCTGTTCTTTAAGTGGCAGCAAGGACATCAGCTGGCAATTGTTTGTAGGCATCTGGGATCAAAAATAACTTTTCAGCATATTCTCATCTTTGACACCATGGTGCAAACAACTGGAGACTCGTGGCACATACCTTACGATGAGGACCTGGTGGAAAGATATTCCTATGAAGTGCCAACCAAATGGCTTTGCCTTCACCAGAAGACATAAAGACTCTTACCCACATGCTAAACTTGTGTTTGGGTGTCCTCCTGGTTGGCATCAGAGCTCTTAAGTTGACGCTTGTTTAGAGTATTTTTTCTATCCTGTTTGTCCTGTTTGGTCCAGTTGGTTTGCATATCAATAAATTGATTTTTTAATTAAAAAAAAAATTTGGGGTGGGGGGACTTCCCTGGTGGCACAGTGGCTAAGAATCCACCTGCCAATGCAGGGGACACAGATACAAGCCCTGGTCCGGGAAGATCCCACATGCCGCGGAGCAACTAAGCCCATGCACCACAACTACTGAGCCTGCGCTCTAGAGCCCGCGTGCCACAACTACTGAGCCTGAGTGCCACAACTACTGAAGCCCACATGCCTAGAGCCCGTGCTCCACAAGAGAAGCCACCGCGACGAGAAGCCCGTGCACCGAAACAAAGAGTAGCCCCCGCTCGCCGCAACTAGAGAAAGCCCACGCGCAGCAACGAAGACCCAACACAGCCAAAAATAAATAAATAAATTAAAAAAAAAAAATCTAAAAAAACAATTTTTTTTGAAGACAATTTAAAATTTAAAGGAAACAAAGTACCTGTCTAAAGAAGAACTGGAGTGGGCTGCTTAGAAAATTCTCAGCTCTTCTGAATTGCTCTCCTTTAAAGTATATCCCATAGAAGAGACAATACTGACCAACTTTATTAGACCTATATGAAAATAGGCCATGTTTTTTACCTTTTTTTCCTCTGTTTCTAAGACTATATGGAATATTTGAGGAGAAGATTGCCCTCTGCCAAGAGGAATATGAATGGCATGGTAGAGTATTATGTATGTAACACATTCTATATTAAAGTCTTATATCCCTTTAAATATTTTATAAGGTTCAGTAAAGTGTATTCTTTTGGGAATTGAAACATTATGAAGTACCTAGAAGCAATCCTGCTTGTCAGATCAGAGAGCTGAACATTAACTTTTTGAATGCATTTAATTATCTGTGGAAGCATTTAAACACTGTGGACTTAGAAAATGATAACATGGAAACAAAATGTACATATTTTGATTTCTTCTTTTTTTTAATTGAGATAAAATTCACATTACATAAAACTCATCATTTTAACCATTTTAAACTACACACTCCTGTGGTTTTTAATATATTCACACTATTGTGCAACTACTGCCACTAATCCTCAAACACTTCTACCACCCCCCAAAATAAACTCCGCTCCCAATGCTTCCCACACCCATCCCCTGGCAACCACAAATTTACTTTCTGTCTCTATGGATTTGCCTAATCTAGACATTTCATGTCAGTTGAATCATACAATATGTACCCTTTTGTGTCTGGCTTCTTTAACTTAATATAATATTTTCAAGATTTATCCAAGTTGTAGCATGTATCACTACTTCATTACTTTTAATGACTGAACAATATTCTGTTGTATGTACATTTCATTTATTCATTCATCAATTGATGAACATTTGAGTTGTTTCCACTTTTTGCTCTTATGGTTAATATTGCTGTGAACATTCATGTACAAGTTTTTGTGTGAACATATGTTTTCAGTTCTCTTGGGTATATACCTAGGAGTAGAATTGCTGGGTCATATGGTAACTCTATCTTAACTTTTGGAGGAAATGTCAAATTCCACAGTGGCCAAACCATTTTACATCCTCACCAGCAATGTGTGTTCCAATTTCTCCATAATCTCCCCAACATTTATTTCTGTTTTATTTTATTTTAGTTAAATTATAGCCATCCTGGAGAATATCTCATTGTAGTTTCGATTTGCACTTCCCTAATAACTAACTCATGATGTTGAGTATATATTAATTTTGCATCTACACCTTTATGCAAATGAAGCAACAAATGTAATTGAACAGAAAACTCAAGCCGTGTATATAAATTAACATTATGATGCAAACATCATGTCAACATGCTGCAATTTCTAGTCTGTAACACTTATGTGTATATCTCCTGTAGACCTCCAATTACATATATGTACAGACATATTTTCATATGTACATATGAAAATAGTCTCATTAAAGCGGGCCTTAGTGTCTGGGATTCTCAGCTGACTGTGACACAGACCTGAGTGACTTTCTGAAAAGAGATGGATCTTTCAGGAGTTGTTAGAAGCCATCTCAATACTGAATACAGGAAATGTCCTTGACATAAAAAGTGGACTTGATGACTGCATTCAATAACTTTTTATGCTCTCTTTATAGTTTTTCCCTTTCTTCTCTTCCTGACTGGGTGTTGACTGTCACCTGACTTTTCTTTCTGTTCTGACTGTAGCTGTCCACTTTCAAATATGGACTCTGAAGCTCTATTCTAACAATCTGTTGAAAAGTTGTTTAAAATAATAGCAAATAGATGCCGAGTGGTTTCCTTGATAAGATTACATTAGGGCTTTAGAAGATGGATTATGCGATGACTGTTTTGACTGTTTAGTTATTTCTCCCTTTCTGTTACTAGTTTATTTTTGGAGACCTGACCCCTTGTATTTCATTGCAAATATTCCAATGAACTTAGTGTTTAAAAACACCTACTCGTGTGGACTTTTGACACCTCACGCTTTTATGAAGCAGGCTTTTTAGACTATAAACCAGGAGTATTTAACTAGGGAAAATTTCAGACAAGGCTAAGATGCTCTGATGTCCCAGCAAACATTTACTGTGGTGCTACATAGCTGATCTGATGTCTGTCTTGAGTTCCATGAGCCTTATGGTGTTAATTACCACTTTTAGCAGAGGTTTGTTGACAGTTAATATACTCAGTTGCTACTTGCTCTTTTCAGAAGTAATTATAGATCCTGGTTGCACTCTTAAATTAACAGCACATACAAGAGCTGTTCTCACCTTTTAACCACTTGCACCCCCCAGGCCTCCCTAAGATGGATCTGAGTTGTGATAAATGTTACTTTGGGGCTTAGGGTAATACATTTTCCTATCCATGCATACTTGTAACTACCACATTAAAATAGGATACAAACACCTTTATTTTTCCGTACTCAGGTGTAAACAAGTCACTTATGTAAGTACTACTGTTTATCTTGGTTGTTTTGTTCTACTGCCTCTTTGCTATGGATAGTCTGTGATGTCTATAGAGTCAGTTTTGGGAAGGTTCATTTTTTCTCTGAAGAAAAATGGTGCTGATGAATGATTTAAGGAAACTGTATTTAAGTATCATTATTTATAATAAAGCTACTTTGTTTTATCCTACACCATGGTAAGGCTGATACTGCCTGATATTTTGTTCCTACACTCCACCCCCTTATCCAGAAAACTACCAGCTCTTATTGTGGTGATGGTGGAAAGAAATGATAATGATGCTTTGACTCATTACTTCTTCACTTAATGAAGTCAGATAAAAATGGTAAGTAGCCTAAATCACGTCTAAACAATTTAGAAAGTGTTATCTCCAAGGGAAATAAAGTCCTTTGGCAATAATTTACAAGTTGTGTGGAGAAGTTGCTATGAATAACAGATTGGCATATGAAAATTTTTCAAATTTCATATTTTGAAATTTGAAAAATTTTCATATTTTCCAAAGGGTTACACCTCCTCCCAGATTTCTACACATCTGTTTCTTTCTAAAGTTCACCTGATCACATGCACAGGTTTCAAAGTATCTATGATTACTAATCTCGTTTGATCTAGAAGCTGCATATTGCCAAACACAAGGATTGGCGGACATCTCAAAGATCGAAGGTCTGAACAAGGAGTGAGTATGACTTGGAGGAGACTTAGGAAATTATAAAGTCATGCAAAAATAATGAACTTGAAGAATGAGTAAGAGGGAAAGGCACCGGATTGAAGAAATATTGTTACCATGCACAGAGAGAAAGAGAGAGAGAATTGCAAGAAGGGTGAGATGCAAAAGCATTATTGTGTGTGGGTAGACGTAGGTGAATGATAAGGAGAGAAAACAAGTTTCTCTTACCTGAGTTGTCCGTCATTGGCCTAAACTGCTTCTTGGTGTTATTAATAGTGAAGGCTGACTTCTTAAGGAATTTTTCCCCCCCGATATTTAGACCGAAGTTTTTTTTTTTTTTTTAAATTTATCTTCCATTTGCATGGAAAATTCATATCATCTAGTTATGTTTTCTTTATAAAAGCTTGAAATCTTTTGGAACAACATTTCCTTTAAAGAGTTTAGTTATTAATAAAAAGTAAATAATGAAACAAACTGTTACTGTTTCTTAGTTCGATAGCTTTTTCCAAGTATAAAAATGTAATCTAATATTGTAAAACCAGTGTAAATACATGTACCAGACATCAGCAGGATCTTTGCTTTTACTGAAATGATACTGTATGTAACATTGCCCTCTAAATCTACACCACTGATTGTAACTGCTAGAGCTAAGGATATCTATAAGGATTCATTAGAGTTTTAGGAAGGCAGTATATTACACTGGTAAAAGTATATACTTTGGCATCAGACAACCTTCAGTTCAAATTCTGATTCAGTCACTCTCTATCTGTAGCTTTGGGCACATTACTTAGTTTCCTTAAACCTTCATTACCTACTTTGTAAAAAAAAAAAAATATATGTATATATATATATATATATATATGATGCTTGTAAAGCATACACAGTTCCCTCTGTATGGTGACTGTTCGTAAGTGTTTGTATTATGATGGCTATTATCATCCTTTGTCTTTCCTCTTCTGTTATTTAAAAATAATTAGTAATTCTCATCTTTCCCTTTTCTCATCTGCTTCTCTTGACACCTCTTTCTTCTCATTCATATATCATTATTTTTTTTAACATCTTTATTGGAGTATAATTGCTTTACAATGGTGTATTAGTTTCTGCTTTATAACAAAGTGAATCAGTTATACATATACATATATCCCCATATCTCCTCCCTCTTGCGTCTCCCTCCCTCCCACCCCTCTAGGTGGTCACAAAGCACTGAGCTGACCTCCCTGTGCTATGCGGCTGCTTCCCACTAGCTATCTATTTTACGTTTGGTAGTGTATATATGTCCATGCCACTCTCTCACTTTGTCCCATCTTACCCTCCCCACCCCGTGTCCTCAAGTCCATTCTCCAGTAGGTCTGCGTCTTTATTCCCGTATATCATTTAGCAGGACTTTAGATGGAATAGATTTATCAATTTTAGAACCACAGAACTTTACTCTAGATGTCTGGCAAAGAAAGGGAAGCTGTTTCTATGGAAAATATCACCAAATTTCAGTCTCAACTATTGTTTCATTCACAGTGACTGATATAAAATCAAAACTGAGACATGAAGAGAAGTAGAAAAATATGATTCATAATAAAAATAAAAAAATGAGCACAGTCACAGAGATGTTGGAATTAGTAGTTTTTATACTGCACATATATTATGAATTAAGAATTTGCTAATTAAAGTGGACCTTTTAAAAATAATTAACCATATAAATATTATTTGGAAGCTGTTTACCTAAAAATTACATAAACAAAATATCTAAATGACAGGTCTAACTTTTAATAATAATATTGATAGGAATAATAACAATACTCGAAGACTAGGAAACAATAGTCTTTTTAGGAATAACACTAGTTGTAATATAATTAACAATACAGTGATATATAAGCACAAGAAAATTGTATAGAATCTCGTAAGAGGTTCTGCCACTTTCTATATGTATGATCTTGGGAAGGTCCGGCTACCCTGGAGCCTCAATTTCCTTATGTGTAAAATGGGGATAATAATACCTGCCCCCAAAAACTGTTATGATGATGGCATCAGATTGCATTTGTAAGTAATTTAATAACAAGGACAGGTACACAAACTAGATTCAACCAATAAAGTGAAAATTAACCTTTCCACTGAAATGGGGTTATAAGAAGTTCTATTATTTCCATCTTGATTTACTTACTCTCTCTATACAGAGGAGCAGTCCTAAATCAGCAGTTTACTTGAGGAAAATTTCAATGGAAAAGTCATCTCTCTGTAACATCATTCATTAACGCGAGGTTGCAGCTCTGGCTTTTCAGTGAGGCTTTGCTATTGATGTTATTGATTATTAGTACACGCTTTTCCCATATTAAAACCTATTTATTATTTTCCCAACATGTAATCTGTTTTGATAACTGAGGTGAATCACAAAATTTTTGAACAAGAAATGAGTTTCTACATTCAATTTCTTAAACTAACCAGGCACTTAGCACACAACTTTAATGAAGTTATTTGCCTTGAGGCAAGTCAATAATTAATTTCCCCACTCAAAAGATATGACGGGTGTTTCCCTTAAAGCATGCCAATTAAAAATAGAAAAGCCAGACTATAAAAAGTATATATTTATTGACAAGTTGGAAGATGTTGCCAGGCTTTTTTAGAAGCTCTCTGAAGATTATTGCTTTATTTGAAAAGACATTTTAATCACCCTTGGTCAGGATGCTGAAGTCTTAGCATTATATTCCTGCTTTGTAATACACACCCAGCTCACACTGATAATTCCCCCGTAGTTGTGGTGATTAGGGAGAATCATAACAGACAGTTGATAAACTTGCTATGAGATGACTATGATGGAAAGAACGGCTTTGAATTATTCTAGTTAATTTAACCCGTATGCTTGAGAGAACCAGTGATACTGGTTGCTATGAAGTATTTGCTAATATAAAATGATAAGTTTTAGCACATGTTCTTAACAAACCTGAAACTGATTTGGGAGAGTGAGGAAAATTCGACTTGTATTCAGTTTAATTTCCAGAACTGTGAGTTTATCTGAAGTATCATGCTAACAATTATTTTCTATCTGCTCACTCTTTTCTGGCACCACTGGCCTCCTTTCTGTTCTTAAATAAGCCTCGGAGCCTTCGCACTTGCTATGGCCTCTGCCTGGCCTGCTCTCCTCCCGTGTATTTGCATTGGCCCATTTCTTGACGTCCTTCAAGACTTTGTTCAAGGTCATTTTCTCAGAGTTGCCTCCTCTGATCCCTATACGTAAAATTATACACCCCAGTCCTCCCAATCTCCCTTAGTCTGCTCTGTTTCTTTCTAGAGCACCAATCTAATTATCTTCCGAAGCACTATGTATTTAGAAATACTTATTTGTTTATTGTTTTCTCCTCTCTCCCATCAAATGTAGACTCTAGGACGCCAGGGAATTTTATTTGTTTTATCCAATGCTGTCTTTCCAGCACAGAGAATATTGTCAGATACCTAATGAAAACTGAATACACATTTGTTGAATGAATGGATAAATGCTTTAATAAATAAAGAGATAGATTCAATGTACTAGCTTGAGCACCTGGAAATGGCTCTAATCGATTATTTGGCTGCTTGCCTCAAACCTGGACTCATCAATGGAATGTGCCTGATGAAGTTAAAATGCCAGAAATAAATTGGTACCTTTTTTTTCGGCCTCGTGGTGTGGATTGCGGGAGTTCCCTGACCAGGGATTGAACCCGGGCCATGGCAGTGAAAGCACCAAGTCCTAACCATTGGACCACCAGGGAACTCCCAATAAATTGGTATCTTGTAGAAAGATAAATCCAAAGAATTTAGGGAGATTTGGTATTTCACAACTTTGTTCCTTAAGGGGATAATAGAAAACACTTCTAGACATTAAGAAATTCATTGGTGAGCGGAGTGCAGCATTAGTGAAAAAGACTGCAGTGGTTAGCATCTCTAGGAGGGGATGATACCACCATGTGCATTGGTAGCCTTGGTCGACTGAGGGCAAATTAGCAGCGCTTAATTAGACAAGGAAGGTGGTGTGGTTCTGTAATAATCACCAGGTTGAGAGTGATAATAATAAAGTTTGACACGCAGAAGACTTTGGAAGTGGCTAACTGATCATGGGGGATTCTAGGACTGAAATTGATGATATCCTACTAAGGTCCTACTTTAAAAAATCTCTAGGTTTGGCAGTGTTCTGAGTGACTCACTACAATGGAAATTCACGGTCCCTCCCACACTGGCCTGACCTGAATCAGATCATAGACTCAGAGCTCCTTAAATGAAGGGAAAGATCTGTCTCATTGAGGAAGAACCCTGCAGTAGTCTCAAGTATATTTTCCTTCTAGTCGTTTTCTAGCATTTTATAAAGTGTGTATTACTGGTGATTAACTTTCTTATTTGATCCATAGGTAGCAGATCAAAGTTGTGACTGACTTGATAGAGAAGGACTGACTATCCCTCAGAGACAGCGATGGTGGCTGAATGATTGTGGGTATTCACTTTTGGGGAGAAGATGCACCTGCTTTAATTTGGAATATAGATATTTTCTTTATGTCAGGTATGGACATGCTATTGTTGCTATTGCTATTGTTGCAATTATATGTATAGGAAGAAGGTTGTGTTTGGGTGGAAAAGTCCAAAGACTGGGTTATTGATGGTAGTTAATTACTACTGATGCTCTGTCAGCAACCACTCCTATCACGCTCCAGCCTGTGTTCTCTATCAATCATTTCTGAGTCTCACTGCAACTCCTGTCTCTTGTTTATGAAATTTTTCCACTCTCTGAAGTCTACAACATATAGTCAATACTACACAATTTAGTCCTTAATTATATACTATCTTTTTCTTAACTAATTTTATATATAAGTGCTTATACCCTGCTTGATATATTATTTTAAAATGAGGATATCTTATATTCTCTTTTGTACCATGCTCAATAACCTCTGAACTGTGAATCTAATGGAACTTCCATTTTCATAGTATCTCTTTGTATCTAGTATTTCACACTCATTTATAATTTAGACAAGCAAAGACTCAACTCAATCATAGCAACTCAGTCACAAAAGCTTAGTTATAACAAACCAAATAGATAAGTCTTGACACTCAAATTCTGAAAGTCTGGGAAAATTAAAATGTATCAGCCTTTCTGATAAGAGATCAAAGTACCCATTCTTTATTTTACAAAAGCAACCAGCAGAGGGAGCAAAAGAGATGTTTAAGTGTCCTTGTTTCTGCTTGCGGACCTTCCAGGATGGTTGCTCTCTAGAGCTAGGCTATGTTTTTAATATATATTCCCCGTAATCCCAAGGCAGAAATTCTGCTTTATAATTACCATGCACCTGTGAAGTCAGTTCTAAGAGATTCTACCTACAGGATTTCTTTCTACAATCTTGAGTCGCATGAAAACCTCTAAAGCTACTAGGTGAAAACTCAGGACTAAAATTTTACGCCTTCAAAACCCTAGGTAGCTTGGGAACTACATCAAAGGGATTTTGAATGAATAAATAAATTAGCTTTCGAGCTATTACTTAGGATAAATGATAATAAATTTTTTCTATGATCTGTGTTGTCTAAAACTTTTGAAGAGATTTTCACACATACTCTGCATTGGAGATTTTACTATATTCACAATAAAATTGTATTTTATATTTGATCAAGAAAATAAATAGAGAAGGTCCTTCTGAAAAGAATCTTTCAAATATATGTATTTAAGTATATATGTATACACATATAGTACCTATACTATACATAATGTGTCTACATTCCCATTTAAAATGTCTACGAAAACATTATAGGCCAAAAGAGCTTCTCATTACCCTGAGCATTTTGGTTTACATAATTCTGTCAAGTATAATGATGAAGAAGGCCAAAGACTTGTGTGCGGCTTACAGCATCCCTTGCAAAACTTTAGGAATGTCATTTCTTGAATTCTTTGGATGAGTTCAATATGAGGGCTCCTTGGATGTATAAGATCTAGTTTCCCAAACTGTTCCTTGAATTTAATAAAGTTATATTAAAGTACAGCCACAGGGGAAGTGAAGAAGCAAAAAAGAAGAAAAATCTGTGATAATGCAAAGCTAATGTGAGTTTAATGTAAATCATTTTATTCATCTGCTGAAGGATATCAGAAAAAGGAAGCATTTCATTTTTAAAGAGAAGATAATGATAAATAATGTCTGTGTAGTTTCTCTGTGTTGGGGATATATAAACTCTTATATCAACAAAATATAACACTAACTTGGGACTTTCCAGATATCCTGGCATGCTGGACATCTTCATCATTTTAATAATTTTTACTTTAGGTAGGATTATGTTAGATTTAATTATTTGAGTTGCTCTTCAAAAAACAAGTCATACAGAGATTCCTCTGACTGAGACTAATGAGATTATTTTTATGAGGGAGTAGATTGGATAAGTGTGTGTGCGTGCACCCAAGTGTGTAACTGATCAACAACAGAAATAACTTTAATATTTGCTTCCTCAAGGAAGAAACAAACTTTCTTATTACTGTGAATGTCTTTTTTTCCCCTGTTGTCTCTTTCTATCCTGTAGTGAATTAGTTTTTATTAGAATGTGGTTATTCCTTGTGCTGGAGGTATAAAATCACAGGGTAACCGGACCTCTATGGGGGATACCTTTTCTGTCTTCTGGCTGGGTAGCTGGGTTGTGCAACTCATGGAAAGAACAACGTTAAGGCTTGAGAAGAACACTCCACGGAGAGTTTTGTAAGAACATCCAGAACAGAAACAAATAAACTAATGATGGCATTCTTTTCATGAAAGACACTAATAAAAGCAAAGTTTGAAAACTCAAAGTCAAAAAGCATCTTTTACTTTAAAAGAATTTAAAGCCCTAGGGAGATTTAACTGCCTGGTACTTCTTGGTTAATGCAGGTTAAAGAAGCTCATTGTTTTAAGTTTTTTGGTGGAGTTGGCATGGATAATATTCGAACTTGTTGAAGTGACACTAAGATTGGGAGAAGGTACCAGAAAAAAGGTGGCCTGGTGTGGTTCAGTGAGTTGGCTTGGATTAGCAGTCCAGAGATGTCAGTTCTAGACCTAACTTTATCACCTAGTGATTGACCGTCCTTGGCCAGTTCAGCACATTTGTTTCCTTACCTGCCAAATCTCTTACCTCTTCTTGCAGGATAACATGACCAGATGGAGGAACTTTGAAAATACCTATAAAAATATGAGCTATCTTTATAAAAATTACTTGTTGATATTAAAAATACTCAAGTAGATGAGCATTATGGCTTTTTAAAATGCATTTTTATTATTACTCTAGAATCTATAGTTTGAAAATAATAAAACTTAACTAGAACTATGCCAAAGTGCTCTGATCTTTGGGAATAAGATGGAAAAAATGCAATATTCATTAGAACCTTTATAGTGGTTAGGGAGATGACCTTAATAGGTTATCAAATTCACAACCTCGCACAATGGACCAAGTTTAAGCCAATTCAATTAAATGAGATTTTCCATTGTTTACCAAGACGACCACAGCCAGCCAGGACTCCATTCCAATACAAGCAGTTTCAATATTATGCAGTCCTTTCTTATGTAATTCTTGATTCTCAGGCCATACTCACATGGGGATAAAAATAGAATATTATGATTGTTGCCAATTGGTATTTCTCTGGCACTGTTCCTATTCCCTATGTGAGAACTCTAGACCACACTTATACGTCTACTAAATAGTTGTATGACATTCTTCAGATGTATGTCATCTACCATCAGCAAATTTATCCTTCTAACCACCCAGTGGCATCCTCCGTTCTACTTTCTTTCTCTCTTACCCTGACTCCTTATAGTATGCTCACTGCCTTCTGGTATTAAAAACAGCAGCTTTGTTGCCAGTGCTGCCCTATGGGGATGATTCTAGAAGCAATAGCGTCTGTGCCCAGGCTGCCAGTGCCTATCGCTGAGTGTCTTGATGAATCTGTCACAGCATCAGCCGCCAGTGTCTCCTACTATGGGGGTGAGACTGGCCCCAGTGCTGCCACTGTCTGAGTGCTGCAAGTCTGTCTCAGCTGTTCTTGTTTTCACTTGTTCCTCAGTGGATGCTTCCACACTCTGGTACTTGGCCGTGAGCCTGCAAGCTCTGGGATGAAGGAAATAAGAGTGACTGACATTGAGTTGTCCTCCTAGTTATCTCTTCCCTTTGATTCTGGCACATCATTCGTGAACCAAACATGTGTGCTCAGTTCCTTTTCTCTGTAAGTTTTACCCAAGGAAGGGTTTTAATCTCCCATGTAATACTCCCTACTAGGCACCCCGTAGCACCCTGCTAGACACAGGTGAATATTGTTTAGGCTTAAACTGATACACTTACTGTGCCCCAAGTACCCCAATAAAATCTCTTGATCATGCCAACTTTGAGCCTTTTCCCTTAGTTTGATTCTTAGAGCAGACCTTCATGTTTATATTAGTACTTCATATACTTATGGGTCATGGACAGCCCTCTCATCCGTCATTGCTGCAAAAAAATATCCATCTCAATGTTTTTAAGTAAGGGTGTTGTTTTATAGACTTTTATTTATCTTTGTGGTTGCAGGCTTCTTCAACGTATTCACAAAGTAGGACACCTTATTCTAAAATGTAACCTCTCTCTTCTACAAGGTTTCTTTGTTCGTCGAGCCTAAAAGACGAGATGAAGCATTATTTATGGGGTCCTAACATAACCCCTGCTCTCCGTATGCCTAGTGTTATTGGATTCACATGAAGCATGCATGCCTTTTAAATGATGCATAAGAATGAAGTGTTATAGCAGGCTCCTGGTTTACCCTGGCTTGTAGTTTCCTGAGAGATGCCAGGATTGGCCAAGGAACTCCTTTTTAAAAAGATGGAAAAAATTCCATGGAAGACAAACATAGATCACTTCAAAAATCATTTTTCTCCCATTTCTCTTTGGCTCTTCAGTCCATAAATATCAAAGCCCACTTTCAAAAGGTACACATACCATATTTATATTGGAATATAATAGCAGGGGTTCTGAGAACCATTCATACATTTAACAAATGTCAGTTTGAAACAAATGATTTTATTCCTGGCTGGATAAAATCTCCAGTAGTCATCAAATTTGGAGGCGTCTCTTAAAGATGATATGTCAATTCATTAATATATGTCAGAAAGCAGATTGACATGTTTTGTCAATATATTTTAGTTTCCCTAATTTATCTTAGTATATTCTAAAGGGTCTTTCTTTCATAGAGATCCCATGAGGTATTCCTGGGAAGAAGGGTTCCATGGTCAGTTAGTTTGGGAAAGGCTTCAAACCATAGTCTCAGAGGTCCTGCAGCAAAAATAAATTTGCTTAACTCATTTAACCCATCTAGTCCCAAACTAATTTGACCATAATAACCAAACTCTCCCTTTTAAAAAAAAAAAAAAAAAAAAGGAATGTATTTAACACCTGTGGAACACAATTTGGTAATTATTGCTCTATTGTTCTTTTTTTTTTAAATAAAGATTTTTTTTTTGATGTTGACCATTTTTAAAGTCTTTACTGAATTTATTACGATATTGCTTCTGTTTTATGTTTTGGTTTTTTGGCCTCAAGGCATGTGAGATCTTAGCTCCCAGACCAGGGATCAAACCTGCACCCCCTGTATTGCAAGGCGAAGTCTTAACCACTGGACTGCCAGGGAAGTCCCTATTGCTCTGTTTTAACCTCTCTGACTAACTCTTTGGGCTGAATGGGTCATTTATTCCAATTTTCCCTTCCATACATGTTTCAGGTATTTCACTGGTTCTATTTAGTCAACAGGAGTCTTCACATGACCTATACTTTTAACCTCATTCTACTCACATTTTCATATGTATTTTTCACACATCCTTCTTTGACAATATAGAATTAGGTTTTCATCATGGGTAAGACAAATGCAGAAATCATTTAAACTTGTGATTTTTAGGTGAGGCATAGGCATTCTCTTAGGATCAGGATGGTGCTGAGCCTGGTTGTCTCTTCTCTGGTGAAGTACAAAATGTGCAAGACAGACCTCTCAGAGAAGCAATGAACTCAACAGCTGCAAGAAACTAGATACCATCTAGGCTGAGTCTTCCATTTGTGCCAGGAATCAGAGGCCCAGGTTATCAAGGTGACTGGCCTCAGTTTAGGCCACAGTTGTAGCTGAGCTGGATTTAAGCCTGGTTTCCTGACTCTTAGTCCTTTAACTTTTCTGCTAAATTTGAGGCCTCATAGACCTCTGGTGGAGTAGTTGGATCTTATTGCAAATTCACCTCTGCTATTTTCACCAAGAACAAAAGTCCACAACTGTTGTCCTTGGTTTTGAAAAACACAGCTATAGAGCTGACAATGCATACCATGTAGTAAACATGTTCTCCAAATATTAAATTCCACCAAAATATTTCTAAACAAAAAAGTGTGTGTTTTGCCTGTGTGTGTGTTGTCTCTGTGTATGTGTAGGTGGTGGTGGTGGTGATGGGGTGGGCAGGATAGGGGAATGCACACTCTAATTGACTTAACTAGACTAAGAATACATTTGTTCTGAGTTTCCAGGAACAAAATAAAATAAGTAAAACTGTCATCCTATTCGAATAATTGTTGAGTATTTTTTCTTAGTCAATTTCTTTTTTAGGGAGCTATTAAATAGGCTATGAAATAGGTTGGTGGTGAAAGATGAGCTGGTAGCAATTATTTCCCCATGTCCTCACTGACTTGGATAATGCTAACTTTTCTTGGTTGTATATAACCTAACTAAAAATGCAGATCCAGTGACTAATGTCTCGGGTGTGTCAAAATGGCAGGAAGGCCGTGTTTGCAACTCATCTCTCTATTTCACATTTCCCTCTCTTTCTAGATTAGTTTCCTCTTAACTCATCAATCGAAGTCCTTTCACAGACAGATACAGATTCTCTTGCAATTACCTGGAGGGATCTCCACTCAAGTATTTGTTGGAGGTCCGTTGGGTTGAGTAGAGATTTTAACAGGGAAATAAGCACTGCAGAATTATGTCCATCTGTGTACAAGTATTTATGGGAACAGTCACAGTGGCTGAAATCATTGATGCAAAGAAAAACAATTATGAAACAAATATGACATGGTGTGGATACAGCAGAAGATTCCATGACTTCCCTCTTAATTCCTCTCCATTATGGTTGTGTTTATTAAATCTCAAATAATCAGAAAAAAATTCTGAAATTGAAAAGTGGTTCCCAAGATCTGGCTATACATAGTTACCATTATTTTCAAGGCAAGGATTCTTATTAAAGAAAATAAGAGAATTATATTCTGGCCCATTTACCAAAACATGACATGATATTTGAGAATTAAAAAGTCTAAATAAGGGGCTTCCCTGGTGGTGCAGTGGTTGAGAATCTGCCTGCCAATGCAGGGCACACGGGTTCGAGCCCTGGTCTAGGAAGATCCCACATGCCGCGGGGCAACTGGGCCCGTGAGCCACAACTACTGAGCCTGCGCGTCTGGAGCCAGTGCTCCGCAACAAGAGAGGCCGCGACAGCGAGAGGCCCGCGCACCGCAATGAAGAGTGGAGCCCACTTGCCGCAACTAGAGAAAGCCCTCGCACAGAAACGAAGACCCAACACAGCCAAAAATAAATAAATTAAAAAAAAAAGTCTAAATAAGAATAAATTTACTTTTTAAGAATGTCTGTGTAAGAAATTGTAATTATTAATCACTACAGCATTGACATGAATTAGAAAAATAATAGTAAAACACATGAAGGGAATAGTATTCAATTCATTTACAAGGATAGCTTGGAGTTCTTATAGATTTATAGTATATCTCTTATGATGAATCTAGTTGCCAAGAGCCTGGGAAGACTGGATTTTGGCATAAAGACAGTACTTCATGCAACTTTTGCTGGTTTTATCACCTCTTCTTCTTCCTGAACTCTGTAGAATACCCTTTTCATGAAATCCCTTTTAGACTCTTCTTTCTTTGGCACCCCTTCCCTGAATTTCACTGTTTCCACCACTCCCGACCACCACATGCCAGACGATGATCGATTCTGTCCGTTCAACGTCTCTCAAATCTGTTTTTGGGACCAGAAGTGTTGCAACAACACCTTGTTAGTTCCCCTTCCTCCATTCTTGATTTATTGAATCTGTTCTTGAAACAGCTACCAGAGTAAATGTGTCTATAATAATAAAATGCACTGACTGCTTACTCTACTCCAGGCACTTAACATACATCAGGCCTTTTGATTCTCATAGTAATATCATTACTCCATTTTGTTAGATAAGGAAAATTATGGCTGAGAGAAACCAAGTTGCCAATGGTCACACAACAGGAAGAGGCAGAGCCAGAGCTGAACCTTCAACTTCTGAAACCCCATTTGCCTCCTAACTATTACACCACACTGCTTCTTCAAGCCAATCAGACGGTATTACAATTTGTGTTCATTTTGATGTTTCTGTCACTCATGAAATTGTCAATTTGGGAAGGCAGCAATTTTCTCAGTACGCTCTTGTTCCACTGAGTAGAACAGTAAAGGAAAACTATGTGACATGGTTTTTTATGGCTGTTTTCTGGTATTGACTGTTAATTAAGCCTATCCCCAAACCAAGTGTTTCAATGGTGCAGAGAGACAACGCATGGATTGATGTGTAGGTCAGAGGTGTGTGAGTGGTAGAGAGGATTAGATATTTAATGAAATGTGGTTGCTTAATTCAGTTGATTAAAGCACCATAGGAATGAAGTCACGTTTATGGATTCAGTGCCTGTGTGGGTCCGTTTATTTAGTCACGCTGCGCCCTTGACCTCAGCCCACCTCCTTGCTAATGCATACTATTAGCTGAAAGCAAAGTGCAATGTGAATGGAAAAGAGCAAATCCCTCCTCACACTTGGAAAAAATTACTCAACAAGCATGTCCTATTGACACTGGCAAGGAAGCCGGGCAAGTCATTAAATCTTTGTTTTCAGTTCTTCTGAAAAATTCATTATTTGACAAAATGCCATGAATCATATACAAATTTGAATCCCCTTTATAAAATTGCTTTAACTGCATTTTAACAAGTGAAACATTAAGAGATAGATTTAGGTGAAAATAGAGTAGAAACTAAACTGATAACCTCAGTTTTACAAAGAAAAATTTATTAACGTATCTAGATAAGAATGGTTAATAGTCAGCTATTTGAGCCTTTTTACTTGAGGTGTTCACATCTTCCTGGTTCTTAAATTCTTTTCATCAGAGGCGAATGATGGTAACCTGTGATACTAGATTTTCATATTCTTGAAGTAGAGCTGTCATAATTGGAGAAAAATAAAGGAAACTCAGGTTAATATTTTTCAGACTGTTTTCTTCCTTTCCAACCAAAATAATAAATAGTCCACATAAATGAACCACCACCATCTTTGAGGTGCCATAACTGAAAGCCAGTTTAATTCCTGTTTACCACCTGTTGCTTCTTTTTTGTCATTCTGTCCACCTATCATGGAAAAATTATTGTTTTCTTTGTAATATTATCTAATATAGGAGAATGAGTGTATTTGTTTGTTTAATACATATTTATTGAATTTCTACAAAATAAATACATATTTATAGGGCACTAGTCCCTGGAGATAGAATTGTGAGCAAAAGAGGGTATGGTCCTCTCCTCACGGATACCTAGAATATAGTGGGATGATAGACATTGGTGAAATCTTAATTTATTAAACAAATATTTAGTGAGTACATCTATGTGCCAGGTAATTTTGCAGGCACTGAGGATGTAGAGATAAAAAAGACCTACGAAAAAAATTCCTTGCCTCATTGAGCTCATATTCTTATGAGAAGCAAAAGTCTATAAACAAATGAAAAACAGTAAAAAAAAAAAAAAAAGATAAGATAGATGATAATGAGAAAATGGGGAAAAACAAAGCAGGAGGGTGATATGGAAAGTGGTAGGATATATGGGTGCAGTTTTAAATGAAGGGGTTGCTAAACTTCCACAGAAAATATGACATTTGAGCAAAGAACAGAAGGAAGTGAGGGCAAGAGTCATATCTCTTAGCGAAGAGAAGAGAACAGGACAAAGTCCTGAGGCAGGAGGATGCCTGGTATATTCTCAGAACATCAGGAAGGCCAGAGAGGCCAAGGAAGAGAGAGCAAGGTGGCAACTAATATGAGATGAAGTCATGAACATAACAGGGGGCCAAGGCAGGTAGGGAGGGATATGGAGAGCCATTGAAGGTTAGGATCTCACTTAGGTTTTAATAAGATCACTCTGGCTCCTGAGTTGGGAATAGACAGCAGAGGGTAAGAGAGAAGCAGGGAGGAAAGTCTCTGATCCAGACCAGACGTGATGGTGGGTAGATTGGACCAGAATGGCAGTGGTGGTGGAGGTGAGAATTGGTTGGTTTCTATATATATTCTATTATTCCCAATAAGTGGTAGAGTATCATTGACTATATTTTGGGCTGAAAACAGGTACATATACCATACCAAAATATTTTCTAACATATTTTGTATTATGTTTGAATGTTAGGATAAAAGAACCCATAAATTACCAGTGGATAGTTCACATTATATTATCTTTTCATTGAAAAACCATCCATTGGGTTCTCATTCAATTTAGACTAAATTCCAAACCTTACAATGACTTAGAAGGCCAGCCTGATCTCCTGTGCTGTCCAGTATGGTAGCTACTAGCCATAGGTGGCTCTTGAGGACTTCGAATAAGCCTAGTCCAAAATAAGACATGTCGCTTATAGAAAATCTACAAAAGATTTAAAATCTTGGTAAGAAAATAAGAAGATAAAATATGTTAATAATTTTTCAAATAGTGGTTACAGACTGAAAGGATAATATCTTGGATTTATAGTGGAAATATAGTACTAATATATACATATATTTTTAATACATCTTTATTGGAGTATAATTGCTTCACAATACTGTGTTAGTTTCTGTTGTACAACAAAGTGAATCAGCCATATGCATACATATACCCTCATATCCCCTCCCTCTAGAGTCTCCCTCCCACCCTCCCTATCCCACCCCTCTAGGTGGTCACAAAGCACCGAGCTGATCTCCCTGTGCTATGCTGCTGCTTCCCACTAGCTATCTATTTTACATTTGGTAGTGAATATATGTCAATGCTACTCTCACTTCACCTCAGCTTCCCCCTCCCACCCCGTGTCCTCAAGTCCATTCTCTATGTCTACGTCTTTATTCTTGCCCTGCCACTAGGTTCATCAGTACTATTTTTTTTTTAGATTCCATGTGTTAGCATACAGTATTTTTTCTGACTTACTTCACTCTGTATGACAGACTCTAGGTCCATCCACCTCACTGCAAATAACTCAATTTCATTTCTTTTCATGGCTGAGTAATATTCCATTGTATATATGTGCCACATCTTCTTTATCCATTCATCTGTTGATGGACATTTAGGTTGCTTCCATGTCCTGGCTATTGTAAATACTGCTGCAATGAACATTGTGGTACATGTCTCTTTTTGTATTATGGTTTTCTCTGGGTATATGCCCAGTAGTGGGATTGCTGGGTCATATGGTAGTTCTATTTTAAGTTTTTTAAGGAACCTCCATACTGTTCTCCATAGTGGTTGTATCAATTTACATTCCCACCAACAGTGCAGGAGGGTTCCCTTTTCACCACACCCTCTCCAGCATTTATTGTTTCTAGATTTTTTGATAATGGCCATTCTGACTAGTGTGAGGTGATACCTCATTGTAGTTTTGATGTGCATTTCTCTAATAATTAGTGATGCTGACCATCTTTTCATGTGCTTCTTGTCCATCTGTATGTCTTCTTTGGTGAAATGTCTGTTTAGGTCTTCTGCCCATTTTCTAATTGGGTTGTTTGTTTTTTTGATGTTGAGCTGCATGAGCTGTTTGTATATTTTGGAGATTAATCCTTTGTCTGTTGTTTCATTTGCAAATATTTTCTCCCATTCTGAGGGTTGTCTTTTTGCCTTGTTTACGGTTTCCTTTGCTTTGCAAAAGCTTTTAAGTTTAATTAGCTCCCATTTATTTATTTTTGTTTTTATTTTCATTAGTCTAGGAGGCAGGTCAAAAAAGATCTTGCTGTGATTTATGTCAAAGAGTGTTCTTCCTATGTTTTTCTCTAAGAGTTTTATAGTGTCCAGTCTTACATTTAGGTCTTTAATCCATTTGGAGTTTATTTTTGTGTATGGTGTTAAGTAGTGTTCTAATTTCACTCTTTTACATGTAGCTGTCAAGTTTTCCCAGCACCACTTATTGAAGAGGCTGTCTTTTCTTCATTGTATGTTCTTGCCTCCTTTGTCATATATTAGGTGACTATATGTGTGTGGTTTTATCTCTGGGCTTTCTATCCTGTACCACTGATCTATATTTCTGTTTTAGTGCCAGTACCATACTGTCTTGATTACTGTAGCTTTGTAGTGTAGTTTGAAGTTGGGGAGGCTGATTCCTCCAGCTCTGTATTTCTTTCTATTAATTTCACTTGTTTCTCTTTACTTTTTAAAAACATGACTGCTAAGACATTTAAAATTACAAATATAGCTGGAATTTTTGGCTCCCATTATATTTCTGTTAGACAGTAGTGTTTCACATTCTCTCTATCTGACTTTATCTCAAACTGTTCTCCATGTTCACTATGTTCCAGTCACACTGGGTTTCCTTGAGATCCTTGAACTTGCCAGGCTCATTCCTGCCTCAGGGTCTTTATATATTTTATTCCCCTTTCCTGAAGAGCTATTCCCTTAGAACTTCCCTTATCTCTCTCAATTCTTTATGTCTGGGCTCAAAAGTTACTTCTAAGATAAGCCTGTGCTGACTATACCAGCTAAAGGTCTGTTCACTCTTAATCTCATCTCCTTTTAAATGTATTTATATCATTTATTCCTGGATGAAATTTATTTACTTACTTATGGCCAGTCACCCTCTAGAATGTGTGATATATGGAAGCTGAGATCTTAATTACTTTTTGTTGACCTGTACACCTCCAGAAAAGTGTTTGGCGTATATTAGGTACTTGTTAAATGAAGAATAATCAAGCTCTATGCTTAAGAGGATTTACTGCTATAAGTTAATATACAAATAGATAGATTCGACCTGGTCTGGGAAAAATCAGGAAGTCTTCCTAAGAAGCAAACATTGAGCTAAGAGTAGAGAATGAGTAAACATTAACCAGGGGATAAAGTGAGAGAAGAGCAGTCTGGGTAGAAGGAAGAGAATGAAGAAAAAACTCACTAATGGGTAAGTGATCTGATGAAAAGTAAAGGATAAAGATTGCAAGCAACAGAAATTGCTGTCTAAATAGATAAAAAGGAATTTTGTTGTAAGGAAATTGGGTAGCTCATGAAAGCAATGGGACATGGGAACACCAAGCTTAGAAAACGGACAGGCACCAAGGGAGGCTAGTAGCATTCAACATCATTCCACAGCAATGCTCAGGGTACCACCACGTGTGCTCTTGCATTGAAGAGCAACTGCCATGAGTCGACTCTGTTATTCCTGTATACTTGCTGCTCTGTGGATGTACATTCAACTCTGCCAAACTCGTAATGAGCAAGCTATGACTTTTTCTGAGGTTTTAGGTCATGACTTCCATATTCCACGTCCTAGCTGAAAGTACTTGAATGGCTGAGCCTATGTACTGATTATCTGGAATCTGAAAGAAGCTTCTCTGACTTCCCTATTGGGGGCTGAGGCCTTGATTCCCATTTGTTTTGGGATTGACACCAGATAGAAAGGGTGTTACTTGCTGGGTTTCCAAAATGACAAATATTCACCACAGTCCACTGCCTTGGTTTCCCCAATCATCATACACATTTTTCGCTTATAACCTCTTTCACTCCAAAGTTTTTTTGCCTAACTAAATAAAATTTGGGTTATATGGTCCTATATAGCTCACGGTTAAGTATTTAGTCTTGACTGGGCCAGTTAAAATGCATGAGCATTTTCTTAAAAGGAGAATAGTATTTGTTGAGTAGTTCACAAAATTGATTGTGAACTAGACTTGAAAAATGGCAGGAACCAATAGACACAAAACCAGCCAAGGATGTGGCCATAGGAGTGGCTGTGTCTGATGCCAATACTGGTGCTGTTACCAATAACCACTTACTGAAGCCTCTGGACCCTGCTCCCCAGAGAAACTCACCATCAAGGCACAGGATTTTGAATTCAGCATCAGGCACTACAAATAATGCAGACTGTGTCAAGGCTGTGAGTCACTTACAGCAGAGTAAAGGACTGAGTGTCTGATTTGTCAACCCTAGGAGTTGAAAAAGGGACTATTTTACCTTCTTTAGCTTCTTTAGTTGGTTTGAGATTCCCTCAAATAGGAGGACACCTGGGCAATCCAAAATGACAAATGTCTACTCTAGCATATTTTTCCTTGCATCAATATTTAAATAGTTTTTAAAAGTTTGTTATTGTCTTTTTCTTATATCTAATGCCACTTTCTTGAAAATAAAATATTTCTGAATCTGTGACTCTATGAATTGAATGTTATTTTTTGTATTTAAATAGTATTTGCACTGACATTCACCTAGTTATTTATTTTCTCAGTAGTGAATATTTTCGAAAATAAACATTCAAACTGTTTATACGAAAAGATTTCTTTCAATATTTTGAGACAAAATTCCTTTTAGGATATGCTGTGATCACTTCCTCCCCAACATTAGGCTAGAGATTTTAAGTTCAAATGCTCTTTTCTAAAACAAACAACTACCAGTAAATGATTTTAATACTTAATAAATTACATCAATGATAATTTATTTTAAGTGAGAGTAGGTGGCTTATTAAATTGTGGTGTGGCGTATAGATGTTCAAATATAACATAAGGTTGTAATTTAACTCACAGTCTTGGAAAACTAAGCAAAATAATAATGATCTGATTTTTAAATAAAGCATCTTTTACTGCATCTGATACATTTTTTACTCCTTATAGAAAATGGTGGTGAACAAGTATATTAAAACTCATTGTTGAATGGTTTTATTGGGATATCTTATGCGTTGGTTCATTGTGAGAATTAAATTGATATTTAATGTGAAAATATATTTAAAAGTCCCAAGTTTTATTTGTCCATTTGTGTTGTACTATAGTACCACACAGTCATCAAATGGATTTTAAAATGTTTTCATTCACTTTCTTATTATAAATGTAGTATACATTCAGTGTAGAAATTTAAAAATATAGAAAAGCGAATGAGGCATATTAAGAAATCAGTCATGACTCTACTTTCCAGAAATAACCACTATTGACATTTTGATGTATTGCTTTTGTTTTTTTTTTTCCTGTGTTTACGTCTATGTACGTGCATGTATACATGCATATGTTTGTGTACTATTATGTACACTGCTTAACAACCTGCTTTTTTATTCACAGGATATGTACAGTGATATGATTGTGAAGCAAGAAAAGGGCCTGGGACTATTGACATATTCAAAAGATACATCTTAAATGCTGAATTTTTAAGTTTTAGAAGCTAATTTTTGTTTGGCCTTAGCTGCATAAGAGTATACAAGTGAAATTCATCACAGGGCCTTCCTGGCAAGACCCATCCTGGGTCATTCAGAGGCTGTGCTCCTCAGTTACAGCTTTTTTGTTTCCTGGAAATCCTCAGATCCTCCTCTGTGATACCAAAATATCTGCTTTTTGCAACACCACACCTCACCATTGCCAACACAATCTGTTGTAATGAACTTGCATTTTTTTCTTTTCTTGTGTTTGTCAGGGTTCTTAATCTCACTCATTTTTTCCTGAATCAAAGGTGTTTGATTTTGGCTTCAAGTTAATTTTCCATTTGTTTTATCTTAATGATTTCTGAGTATATTCAGTGATGATGCACTGGATTGTTCTATTTCATTCTTGATCACACTTTAGAAGGACAGATCATTTAACTGTTCTGGGCCTCAAGTTCCTTATGATTAAAATGATGATTTTGGTCTTTTCTGGAGCTAATGTGGAATGTCTGTATGTCCATAAAAGCAGTCTGGAAGAATAGAAAGAGCATGGGCTTTGCATCAAAGAAAGCTGAGTGCAAATCTTGGAGCTCTGTGACTTTGACTTTGCTGCTTACTGTTTTCAGACATGCATTTTCTTTTTCATTTATTTTTCTTTTTGCTCCTCTTATTGAATGAATTCCACTGCCTTGTTTTTGAGTTTGCAGATCCTTTCTTTGCTTTATCTAGTCTGCTGTTGAATGCCTCTTTGGAATTTTTCAGTTTAGTTCTTGTTTTCTTCAGTTATGTGTTTTCTCTTTGGTGCTCCTTTGTATTTTTTATGTCTTTGTTGAAATTCTCAATTTGTTTATACATTTTTCTCCTGACCTTGTTGAACATCATTATGACCATTACGTTGAACACTTTATCAGGTAAATCATTTACCTCCATTTCATTAAGATCTGTTTTGGGGTTTTATCTTCTTCTTTTGTTTGGAACATATTCTTCTGTTTTTTCTTCTTCTTCTTTTTTTTTTTTAACTCTCTCTCTTGGGTTCTGTGTCTTAGATAAAACAGCCACCTCTCCCAGTCTTGATGGAGAGGTCTTGTGTAGAAGAAGAACCTTATCTTTCAGCCTCACCTTAGTTTTTGGTTGTCTCTCAAACCTTTGTGATTGTCTAAGCTGCCTTCTTTGTTCTTGTTGGTTCCCAATAGTTGAGGGTGTGCCTAAGACTGTCATTAGCGCAAAGGGAAGGATCTCAGTCAGCACCTAGATGCAGGCTGGTTGGAAGCTGGACCTTCAGGCAACAGCTTCAAAAATATGCACATAGACTTTTTTAAAGGAAGACTGGGAGCTGGGAGTTTCTGTTTACTCCCTTTGCACTGAGCCCTGGGGGAGATAGCCAGCTAAGAACTGATTCTTTGTTTGCTACAGTCCTGTGAGACTTAAAAACACAAGCCCATTGGCCACCAGGGAAGGTGCATCAAAGGGTACACCTTCTGGGTGGCAGCAGCAAAAGCTGGGGGACCAGACCTGTGCACAAGCTCCTTTCAGGGACATCCTGGTGACCTAAGATGGGGCAGGCAGATCACAGAGATGGTTCCCGCTGGCTTCCCCAGGCTCTGGTCTCCAAGAAAGATGGCAATCAGCTCCTAGATGTGTGCTCTAGAAGCCTCGTCTTCAGGCAATGACTTTTAATGTAAACAAACAGACCCTTTTCAGGGAAAGACTGGGAGGTGGGCATTTTTTTTTCTGTTCCTTCTGTGCTGAGCCCCAGGGGGATAGCCATGATAAGTCCTCTATAAGCTGTTAAGAACTGTTTGTTTGTGGTAGTCTTCTGGGTCTTGTGGCTGCAAACCCTGCTGGCTTTCAGAGCTAGGTGTTTTGGGATCCCGTCCCTGAGGTGGAAGTCTTAAAAGTTAGGATGCTAGATGTCAGGTCCACATCCTTCAGTCCTCAGGGAGAAACTGGGAATTGTGGGTTTCCTCTCAATTGTATGTTGCTGTGCCAGGAGTGAGGTTTATGGCAAGAGTGTGTCTCAGCTTTTCCTACCCATTTCCATGTGGGTTTTTTCTTTTTCACCCAATGTGTAGGCATCACTCAGCTAGTTTCTGGATTTCTTTCAGAGAGAATTCTTCCATGTGTAGCTGTAGATTCGGTGTGTCTGTAGGGGGAGGTGAGTTCAGGAGCCTCTGAGGTTACCATCTCGGACTGGAACTCCCAAGCTTGTATTTTCTTATGCATAAAAAGGGGATATAGATGTTTTTGTGTTTGGCTACATATAACAGAACTGACTACAATGGCTTGAACAAACAAGGGGTTTACTTTTCTTATTTATCAAGATGCCTGGACATAGGCGGTCCAGAGCTGGTGAGCCTGCTCCTTCATGTAATTATTATCTTGGGCTGCTTCTACTGGTCTGCTCCGCCATCCTCAGTGTGTGGTTTTCACCTTTATGAGTGCACCACCAAGCACAGTATCTGCATTCTAGGCAAGAAGAAGGGAAGGGTAGAGTTCAAAAGGGGCATGCCAGGTGAATTTTCATGGGGAAAACAAACCTCACAACCCAAGAGTTTTCCACTTCTGCTTCATTAGCCAGAGCTGTGACACGAGGTTATCCCCAGAAATGAGGGAATCTAAGACATTATAGTTTTGCTGAATATATTGACATCCTAAATAAAATCCTAGTTTGGCTAGTCAGAAAGAAGGTGGGAATAGATAATGTGTAGGCAATATCAATGTCTGCAATCAGGAAAAGTTAACTTCCATTGGTTGTTGAGATGTCATATGAAATGACACATGTGAGATACAGAATACATATTGGGCCCTCAAAGAATGACCTCTCCCTATTTTGTGGTTATTACTATTTTATGCTGTAGTGACTATTTGCAATGATCATGAAAATGTTGCCTGAATGATTTAGTTATTGTTACATTTAAAACGCCATATGTCTAAAAAAATGTAACAAGTGTCTATATCCCAGCTTTTTTCCATCAGTTCTGTTTTGTTATCCAATGTGGCTCAAGAATCAGATATCTCATTTTCATTTGATGTGTTAGATACTAAAATTAAAAAGAACTAAATTAATTGCAGAAATATGCATTCAACACTTGTAAATGTGAAAAATCTAAATGAACAATAAAACCAAATTAACTTGGGGAAATGTTTAATACTTTGGGGAGTCTTAATATGGGAGAAAATCCTGTCAGTTAGAGTAAGTTATCCCTTGTGTAGTGTGGTTTCAGAGGAAACTGGAGAGCATATTTTCTTTGGAAATGCATCCTTACCCAAAATGATTTCCCTGAGTCCTTTTGTTAGTCTGCCATACACCTGATATACCCATGGTTAGATTATGAGAATATATTTCCACAAGTGTCCTTTGAAAATATGTTAGCTGGAAGGAAATTCTGAGACATTAGTTATATATATATATTACTAACTCAGCTCTGTGCACCAGTGCTGAATCAAATCTTGGCGACAGAGTTTTGGGTGAAGTAGAAAAGAATAGCTTTATTGCTTTGCCAGACAAAGGGGGACACACCGGGCTCCTGCCCTCGAAAACTGTGTGTCCCAAACCGGGAAGATTTGGTGAGGAGTTTTATAGCAATGATTCAATGATGGTGTTGCTGATAAGGATCAGGGTGTGTGCAGGGCCTGCACTCTTTTAATCTGGTCTGGGTGATCTTTTGCTGAGCTTCTCTGGTTCCTTTAATCTGGCCTCAGGTGCTTTTCTCTGGTATGAAGAATGCTGACATCTTCCATTTGTTGGGTTTTAGTTCTCTAAAGAGCTTAAAGATATTGTTATGTGTATGCCTTGAGGTGGAACCAGGACCCTGCCCCAAGGCTGCACTATTGTTTCTTGGATGCTCCTCCCTTGTCTCTTCAACTATTTGAAACTGCCCTTTGGAACTCAGGGAAGGTCATGGAGGCTGAACAGAAAGGCTCTCACGCCCAGGAGCCACACAGGGTCCTGCTCAGTTTCACAGTGAATAGGCTGCTATGAAACATGGTGGACACAAAGTCCATTTTTTTGGTTGGGGAAAGGAAGATTTGAAACTTAGGGGGAGGTCAGCAGTATGAAGAGATTAGGAGGAACCAAAAGAGGGCAGGTGAGAATTAAAGTCAAACACCTAGAAGACATAAGCTTGTCTCTTCTTTCAACGCATCCACGTGCAATACTAACACTGAAGCACTTTGTTATTATCACCTAGGTTCATGGAGTAGAAAGAATACTTGACTTAAATCCAGCTCAAGGACTCTGATATTTGACAGGAACTATGAATCATTGCTCCATGAAATACTTTGAGGGCCATTCCAGATATGACCAGCGATACCTCAGAACTCCTTAGAGCCTTATCCATGCCCTCCCCTACCCCCACTACTGCCATTACACACTGTGGAGAAGGGAATATTTCATGGTTCCGTGAATGTCTTTGTGATCATCAGAATGGTACCCTGGGGACTTCCCTGGTGGCACAGTGGTTAAGAATCCGCCTGCCAATGCAGGGGACACGGGTTTGAGCCCTGGTCCGGGAGGATCCCACATGCCACGGAGCCACTAAGCCCGTGCACCACAACTACTGAGCCTGCACTCTAGAGCCCATGAGCCACAACTACTGAAGCCCCTGCGCCTAGAGCCCGTACTCTGCAACAAGAGAAGCCACTGCAATGAGAAGCCTGTGCACTGCAACAAAGAGTAGTCCCCGCTCGCCGCAACTAGAGAAAGCCCACATGCAGCAACAAAGACACAACAGCCAAAAAAGAAAAAAAAAAGAATGATACCCTGTAGACTGCCTGAATGTTCACATTTAAGACATTTCTCCAGGTTGATTGAAAGAGAGAGGTAACTTCTTTCATCTAGACTGTTCAAAACTTGCAACCCAGAGTGCGGCATTAGCATTAATTTGCGTAGTCAGGAGAGTGGGAGCAATATTGAGTGGTCATGTAATTCATTAGACTAAAGTGCACTTTCTTCTATAAATCAGCTCCCTTAAAGATTTAAATTAGATCTCAAATCCATTTGCTTTTTGTAGTCCTTGAAAATTCGTGTTTATGTTTATTGAGCGAACATTCTGTGGCATTTATAAAATGCCTTAAATGTAGGCATTTAAAATGTTGACACATTTAATCCTTATTATAGTCCAGTGAGTTGGGTTTTATTATGATCATCACTTAACAGTGGAGGAAACCGAGACACAGAGAGGATGAGCAACTCGTTCAGATCACACAGCTAGCAGGCAAGAGAGTCGGCATTCAGACCATGCAGTCTGGCTCCAGGGCCCAAGCTCTAAGCCCTTATTCTAGGCCTTGAGGAACATGCTTTCAGACTGATTCACAATCCTTCCTCTTAGTTGTCTTTTGTCTTAAGATCTTCGGTGTTCTGGAATTTTAACATAGAACATTTTGATAGTATTTTACTTACAGCTCATCTTGATTTCAGCACAATAGATCCACAACCATTATGTCAAATTGATCAGGTGTTAGAGTTTATTTATTTAAGGAGCAGTATTTTCACTTCATTTTCCAAAGGCAAATGAAGATATAGAGTCTCTACATATTCCCAGAATTATATCACATCCTCTTATAACTTGCATGAAAATAATCACCACCCAAAAGCATTAAACATTTGGATACAAAAACAAAAATCTAAGAAAAGCTTGCAATGGCAGGCAGTAAACTACTCTATATGGTTAGTGTGTCAATGGTTTTGTGCCATGTTAAGTTTTATTGTGCAAAAAAACCATTGTTTTATAAACCTTCCTAATATCAGAGGACACAGTTTTTATCTTCAGTGAATTGGCCATTTCTATAACCTTTCGAATATTACTCATAGGGCAACTAGAGGGACCCAAGAGAGAGCTGAATGAGTCAGGAATGAGAATAAAAAATATAGACTTGAAAAATTATGTGTGTGTGTGTGTGTGTGTGTGTGTGTGTGTGTGTGTATCTTTATCTTTTACCCAAAGAGAATCATAGTTTGATTTTCTGGGTACCTCTGTGAAAAAGGATAGTGATCTTTTATTCTACGTGAAGATGAGTCCCCATTTGCATTTAGAGGGCTAGTAGTGTTGGAGCTGGCACTTACCAGCTCACAAGAGTGCTGAATGTTTGCAACTTTTCCCATTCTACATTCAGTGACTCGTGCTGTAGCTTGAAATTGGCCATGATGAGAGTATTTATACCATGGAAATCAGGGAACAGTGGAAATCAGGGCCTTTTCTTTTTCCCCAGAGACAGTTGTCAAACATTTATGAACACACCACTGGGTGCTTGAATACATAATGAATGCACAGTAGTTAAAATTTTCCCTCTAATAATTTTAAACAAAACAAACAGATAGACAATTGAGATAAACACACCCTCTTTGACTTAGCTTTACTTATTTTTCATACAATTTTTTGGTGATTCAAAGCCTATCTCAGGAGGAAGACAGTCCTAAGAACACAAAATTCACCTGTGAACTTTGTAACCAGACTTCCCCAAATGCAACCCCTATCAGCCTTGGAAAGCTTTGTCAGGAACAGAGCCCTCACTGGGTTTTCATTTCCACTTTTCGCCAAACATTTTCAGAGAAAAATGACTTCCTCCTGAGTATCCATTAGCCCCCAGCACTGATGCTAATGAGCAAACTACAAGCAAGCTGACGCGCAAATGGATGTGAGTCACCCATACACTTAGCCTGCCTGGCCTCCTGCGTCACCACTGACACTGGTTCCTTCCCAGCCAGGCAAAAATCATGGTCTGTGTTTGTCCATTGCTGGGAGACAGCTGATCTGAAGGTGCCCCTTTAAAAGGATGCACTGATTTGTTCTCGTGAAATCATTCGTGCACCTACCTCCCCATATTGAGATTTGCATCCAGGTTGAAATGTTCTTCAATGAATAAGATTAAGCTAAGAGAACAGACCCTTTTAAAAGGTATTGCTTAATCAAGAACAGAAAGCCAAACAAATAGAATTGAGAGCAAGCCTGCTTTTTCTATACAAATATAAAGAAACATGCCATGAAGAGGCAGGTAAGACCAAGAACCACTAGGCAGCTAAGAGTAGAGAAACAGTAAATGCTACCCCATAAGAGCCTTGCTCTGTGGGATTTGTTTTGTGCCCTCCTAACTGCAGATGCTGCAAATGGAAGAAAGGAAGAAGTCTGTGGCTCTAGGGCTTTCCTAGGAAACCTTCACAGCATTGAATAGTCAACAAACAGCAGATGGTACAAAGATTTCTAATTAGCCTCTGGGAAGGCAGTGAAGCATTTTGTGTCCATGGGATACTAATGGAAACAAATCGTGATTTCAAGTTTCTGTTACTGAACAAATGATGCTGAAGCCTTGAGGAGTGGCTAAGCATTCACTGAGGGACATTTTTATTTTAAGAATTATATTTATCAACCAGGAGGAGGTGGGCATCATAAGGAAAAACTTTGATTCAGTGGGAGGTCTTGCAATGCTCAAGTCTAATTTATTTGTGTATATTCTTCTTGGTTCCCCAAATTACTTAAGTCACTCTTTGAAAGAAGATGTGGAAGGAGCTTCAAGATGGTGGAGGAGTAAGATGTGGAGATCAGTTTCCTCCCCAAAAGTACATCAGAAATACATCTACATGAGGAACAGCTCCTACAGAACACCTACTGAACGCTGGCAGAAGACGTCAGACCTCCCAAAAGGCAAGAAACTCCCCACGTACCTGGGTAGGGCAAAAGAAAAAAGAAAAACAGAGACAAAAGAATAGGGACGGGACCTGCACCAGTGGGAGGGAGCCGTGAAGGAGGAAAGGTTTCCACACACTAGGAGCCCCTTCGCGGGCGGAGACTGCGGATGGCGGAGGGGAGGAGCTTCAGAGCCACGGAGGAGAGCGCAGCCACAGGGGTGCGGAGGGCAAAGCGGAGATTCCCGCACAGAGGATCGGCGCCGACCAGCACTCACCAGCCCGAGAGGCTTGTCTGCTCAGCCGCCGGGGCGGGCGGGGGCTGGGAGCTGAGGCTCGGGCTTCGGTCGGATCGCAGGGAGAGGACTGGGGTTGGCGGCGTGAACACAGCCTGAAGGGGGCTAGTGCACCACAGCTAGCCAGGAGGGAGTCCGGGAAAAAGTCTGGAGCTGCCTAAGATGCAAGAGGCCATTGTTTCCTGGTGCGCGAGGAGAGGGGATTCAGAGCACCGCCTACACGAGCCCCAGAGACGGGCGCGAGCCGCGGCTATCAGCGCGGACCCCAGAGACGAGCATGAGACGCTAAGGCTGCTGCTGCCGCCACCAAGAAGCCTGTGTGTGAGCACAGGTCACTCTCCACACCGCCCCTCCTGGGAGCCAGTGCAGCCCGCCACTGCCAGGGTCCCGTGATCCAGGGACAACTTCCCCGGGAGAACGCACGGCGCGCCTCGGGCTGGTGCAACGTCACGCCGGCCTCTGCCGCCGCAGGCTCGCCCCGCATCCGTACCCCTCCCTCCCCCCGGCCTGAGTGAGCCAGAGCCCCCGAATCAGCTGCTCCTTTAACCCCGTCCTGTCTGGGCAAAGAACAGACGCCCTCAGGCGACCTACACGCAGAGGCGGGTCCAAATCCAAAGCTGAACCCCGGGAGCTGTGCGAACAAAGAAGAGAGGGAAATCTCTCCCAGCAGCCTCAGGAGCAGCGGATTAAATCTCCACAATCAACCTGATGTACCTGCATCTCTGGAATACCTGAATAGACAACGCATCATCCCAAATTGAAGAGGTGGAATTTGGGAGCAACTGTAGACTTGGGGTTTACTGTACGAGACTGACTTGCTTCTGATTTTTATGTTTATCTTAGTTTAGTTTTTAGCACTTGATATCATTGATGGATTTGTTTATCTATTTGGTTGCTCTCTTTATTTTTTTTAACTTAAAAAATTATTTTATTTTAATAATTATTTTATTTAATTTATTTATTTTTTTCTTTCTATTTTTCTCCCTCTTCTTCTGAGCTGTGTGGCTGACAGGGTCTTGATGCTCTGCCCTGGTGTCAGGCCTGAGCCTCTAAGGTGAGAGTTCTGAGTTCAGGATATTGGTCCACCACAGATGTCCTGGCCCCACTTAATATCAATCGGTGAGAGCTCTCCCAGAGCGCTCCGTCTCAACACTAAGACCCAGCTTCACTCAACGACCAGCAAGCTACAGTGCTGGACACCCCATGCCAGACAACTAGCAAGACAGGAACACATCCCCACCCATTAGCAGAGAGGTTGCCTAAAATCATACTAAGTTCACAGACACCCCAAAACACAACACTGCACACGACCCTGCCCACCAGAAAGAAAAGATCCAGCCCCACCAACCAGAACACAGGCACCAGGCCCCTCTACCAGGAAGCCTACACAAGCCCCTGAACCAACCTTACCCACTGGGGACAGACACCAAAAACAATGGGAACTACGAACCTGGAGCCTGCTAAAAGGAGACCCCAAACACAGTAAGTTAAACAAAATGAGAAGACAGAAATATGCAGAGATGAAGGAGCAAAGTAAAAACCCACCAGATCAAACAAATGAAGAGGAAATAGGCAGCCTACCTGAAAAAGAATTCAGAGTAATGATAGTAAAGATGATCCAAAATCTTGGAAACAGAATGGAGAAAATACAAGAAACGTTTAACAAGGACCTAGAAGAACTAAAAAGCAAGCAAACAATGATGAACAACACAATAAATGAAATTAAAAATTCTCTAGGAGGAATCAATAGAGAATAACTGAGGCAGAAGAACGGATAAGTGACCTGGAAGATAAAATAGTGGAAATAACTACTGCAGAGCAGAATAAAGAAAAAAGAATGAAAAGATTGAGGACAGTCTCAGAGACCTCTGGGACAACATAAAATGCACCAACATTCGAATTATAGGGGTCCCAGAAGAAGAAGAGAAAAAGAAAGGGTCTGAGAAAATATTTGAAGAGATTATAATTGAAAACTTCTCTAACATGGGAAAGGAAATAGTCAGTCAAGTCTGGGAAGCACAGAGAGTCCCATACAGGATAAATCCAAGGAGAAACATGCCAAGACACATATTAATCAAACTATCAAAAATTAAATACAAACAAAAAATATTAAAAGCAGCAAGGGAAAAACAACAAATAACATACAAGGGAATCCCCATAGGTTAACAGCTGATCTTTCAGCAGAAACTCTACAGGCCAGAAGGGAGTGGCAGGACATATTTAAAGTGATTAAAGGGAAAAACCTACAACCAAGATTACTCTACCCAAAAAGGATCTCATTCAGATTCGATGGAGAAATTAAAACCTTTACAGACAAGCAAAAGCTAAGAGAATTCAGCACCACCATACCAGCTTTACAACAAATGCTAAAGGAACTTCTCTAAGCAGGAAACACAAGAGAAGGAAAAGACCTACAATAACAAACCCAAAACAATTAAAAAATGGTAATAGGAACATACATATTGATAATTACCTTAAATGTAAATGGATTAAATGCTCCCACCAAAAGACACAGACTGGCTGAATGGATACAAAAACAAGACCCATATATATGCTGTCTACAAGAGACCCACTTCAGACCTAGGGGCACATACAGACTGAAAGTGATGGGATGGAAAAAGATATTCCATGCAAATGGAAATCAAAAGAAAGCTGGAGTAGCAATTCTCATATCAGGCAAAATCGACTTTAAAATAAAGATTATTACAAGAGACAAAGAAGGACATTACATAACGATCAGGGGATCAATACAAGAAGAAGATATAACAATTGTAAATATTTATGCACCCAACGTAGGAGCACCTCAATACATAAGGCAAATGCTAACAACCATAAAAGGGGAAATCGACAGTAACACAATAAGAGTAGGGGACTTTAACACCCCACTTTCACCAATGGACAGATCATCCAAAATGAAAATAAATAAGGAAACACAAGCTTTAAATGACACATTAAACAAGATGGATTAATTGATATTTATAGGACATTCCATCCAAAAACAACAGAATACACGATCTTCTCAAGTGCTCATGGGACATTCTCCAGGATAGATCATATCTTGGGACACAAATCAAGCCTTGGTAAATTTAAGAATATTGAAATTGTATCAAGTATCTTTTCTGACCACAACGCTATGAGACTAGACGTCAATTACAAGAAAAAAACTGTAAAAAAATACAAACACATGGAGGCTGAACAATACACTACCAAATAACCAAGAGATCACTGAAGAAATTAAGGAGGAAATCAAAATACACCTAGAAACAAATGACAATGAAAACACAACGATCCAAAACCTATGGGATGCAGCAAAAGCAGTTCTAGATGGAAGTTTATAGCAATACAGTCCTACCTCAAGAACCAGGAAAAAACTCAAATAAACAACCTAACCTTACACCTAAAGCAATTAGAGAGGGAAGAACAAAAAAACCCCAAAGTTAGCAGAAGGAAAGAAATCAAAGATCACATCAGAAATAAATGAAAAAGAAATGAAGGAAATGATAACAAAGATCAATAAAACTAAGAGCTAGTTCTTTGAGAAGATAAACAAAATTGATAAACCATTAGCCAGACTCATCAAGAAAAAGAGGGTGAAGACTCAAATCAACAGAATTAGAAATGAGAAAGGAGAAGTAACAACTGACACTGCAGAAATACAAAGGATCATGAGAGATTACTACAAGCAACTCTATGCCAATAAAATGGACAACCTGGAAGAAATGGACAAATTCTTAGAAAAGCACAACCTTCTGAGACTGAACCAGGAAGAAATAGAAAATATAAACAGACCAATCACAAACACTGAAGCTGAAACTGTGATTAAAAATCTTCCAACAAACAAGAGCCCAGGACCAGATGGCTTCACAGGTGAATTCTATCAATCATTTGGAGAAGAGCTAACACCCATCCTTCTCAAACTCTTCCAAAATATAGCAGAGGGAGGAACACTCCCAAACTCATTCTACAAGGCCACCATCACCCTGATACCAAAACCAGACAAGGATACTACAAAAAAAGAAAATTACAGACCAATATCACTGATGATTATAGATAAAAAATCTGCAACAAGATACTAGCAAACAGAATCCAACAGCACATTAAAAGGATCATACACCATGATCAAGTGGGGTTTATCCAAGGAATGCAAGGATTCTACAATATACACAAATCAATCAATGTGATAAACCATATTAACAAATTGACGGAGAAAAACCATATGATCATCTCAATTGATGCAGAAAAAGCTTTTGACAAAATTCAACACCCATTTATGATAAAAACTCTCCAGAAAGTGGGCCTAGAGGGAACCTACCTCAATATAATAAAGGCCCTATATGACAAACCCACAGCCAACATCATTCTCAATGGTGAAAACCTGAAAGCATTTCCTCTAAGATCAGGAACATAGTTTTGGAAGTCCTAGCCATGGTAATCAGAGAAGAAAAAGAAATAAAAGGAATACAAATTGGAAAAGAAGTAAAACCATCACTGTTTACAGATGACATGATACTATACACAGATAAACCGAAAGATGCCGCCAGAAAATTACTGGAGCTAATCAATGAATTTGGTAAAGTTGCAGGATACAAAATTAATACACAGAAATCACTTGCATTCCTCTACACTAACGAAGAAAGATCAGAAAGAGAAATTAAGGAAACAATCCCATTCACCACTGCAACAAAAAGAATAAAATACCTAGGAATAAACCTACCTAAGGAGGCAAAAGACCTGTACTCAGAAACTATAAGACGCTGAACAGGAAAAAAAAAAAAAAAAAAGAACGAAGATGTGACACAAGCAAGTGAGCTAATTGAGCAAAAGAGAAAACAAAGATGAAAAAGTAATAAATATGGGAAGAAGTTAGTTCACAGTTTGCATGGTTGAGGCTGCCCTTACATGCACTAGAGGTGGGTACGGAGTGTGCTTTGAGCTTTTAGGAAATCAAGGTAGGAGGACAATAGGATGAATTATTCCTTCAGTGTCTATAGGATGAAAACAAACCAGTTGCTCAGGCAAAGCACTGCTATTCTACACTGAGTAGTAAGAAAAATCTGGCTGAAAAGGTCAGTAAACATTTACAAGTTGGGAGGGACTCTGCGTAACAAGTATTTGGGTCTGACGGGCATCACCTATAATTAATTTCTTGAAGGACTTTAAAGATATGATGACTAACATTTTAGTACTAAAAGTGCCAAAATTTATACTTAAAAATGCCTACGAAAGAAACTCACCCTCAAATGGGAGTAAATCTAAATGGAAAGCATTTTATTTTATTTTTTTTATTTTAGTATTTTTAGTATTTTAGTATAGTTACTATAGAATATTATATGTTACAGGTATACAGTATAGTGATTCACAGTTTTAAAGGTTATATTCCATTTATAGTTTTTATAAAATATTGGCTCTATTCCCCATGTTGTACACTATATCTTTTAGTTTATTTTGGACCTAATAGTTTGTACCTCTTATTCCTTTACCCCTATATTGCCCCTCCCCTTGCCACTGGTAACCACTGGTTTGTTCTCTATATCTGTGAGTCTCCTTCCTTTTTGTTATATTCACTAGTTGGCTGTATTTTTTACATTCCACATATAAGTGATATCAAAAACATTTTAAATGTTTAGCAAAATTAATGGAAAGGAACTTTCTACTTCTGTGATTTGTAAAGTGACATATCAATCTAAATTGAGTAATAGTAAAAATTACTCAGTACTGCAAAGATGGGTAGGCTTTAGAAGCAGGTCTTTTATTATTACAAAACCTCCCTGGCTGTTGTAACTGTGTTCACTCAGAAGAATCAAAGCAACACAACCCTGAATCACAGCTCTCTTCACAGAACACTCTTCTTTCTTATTTAACTTCTCATTTTACACTGAAAGGGGCTGCCTATTTGTGAGGCAGTCTTTATCCTTATCCCTGCCAGTTCAGTCTCTTTTTCCCTTTGGTATGAGGACCATTATAGACTGAAACTCATTAAGGACCCAGCTGTGCATTTAAATGTTGATGGTTAAACAACCGTTTATTTTTCTCTTATTTTATCCTGCGTTCAACTTTTATCTTGCCACTTTAGCCCATACTTTAAAACAACCTGCAAGATGGATTCAACCATACCTTCAGGACCACAAAAATATGATCCAGTGGTTCTTTATGTTGAGTAAAGTTATGGGCTAGGGAAGGAGAAAGGGAGCTATTGATCATGAACAGGTGGGGGTTAAGAACACCTTGACCAAGAGGGGATACCTTTCCTTTTACACAGGAGGGATAGAAGAGGTTGAGTGGACTTTGAACAAGACTGGATGGTGAAGCCAGGAGGAAAAACAGTCAAGAGATTCTGACTAGATGGTTTCAACATACCGTATAAAACTCAGAGCTACTCTATTGGTTTTCAGGCCCTGTGAGGTCAAGGGTACCTGGAAGCTTGCTGACAGTGCCAATTTCTGAGCCCTGGAACCCAGAGATTCTGAACTAGAAAATTAGGGAGGCCAGGGGCAGTGGTGGAAGGGCAAGGAGAGGGGCACAAAAATATAATTTTCAGATATACTTTAAGTTGATCCAATGTAGGTGATTCCCAGATGCTACTTTATTTTATATCCTTTTCCCTTTTATGCCAGTGCCATTATTCTTATTATATTCCTTGAGTTCATGACTATAGAAAACTTTACTTTTGATTCTAAACTCTGTACATTCAGAGCTAACCTGTGTCATCCCCTTTTTCACCATCTTCTCTGTCTCCTCCATCTATCCATTCAATATCTGTCTGTGTCTCTCTTTTATTTCCTGAAAAGGGTACCTATGTTATATTTGGCTTTTTTTTTTTTTCTTTTTCTTTCATTTACTAACACATCTTGGAGTTCTTTCTATAATAGCGCATACATACCTGGACCATTCTTTCAGTGGCTGCATATGATTATGTAATTAGATGTACCAAACATTATTTAACCATTGCTTTAATAATATAAATTTAGACTGTTTTAATTTATTTCTATTTTAAGAGACCATACATTGAACATCCATGTACTGGGTCTTGGTGAACTTTGAGAGTATGTCTATAAAGTCTTAGAAATCTGACTACTGAATAAAAAATTTTGGTTAATTATTCAAAATTTTTCTTCAAAATGTTTAAATCATATTTCCACTTGAAGTAGATAAGAGTACCTTTTCCCCAAGCTTCATCAGGATTGTGTTGCAGGAAGGGGGACCCCTTCCAGGGCCCGAGAGTGGGCTCTTGTCTAACACTCAGAAATGAATTGTCCAAGGAGACACGTGCTGACAAAGCAAGAGACATTATTGGGAAGGGGCACCTGGGTGGAGAGCAGGAGGGTACGGGAACCCAGGAGGACCGCTCTACCACGTGGCTCGCAGTCTCGGGTTTTATGGTGATGGGGTTAATTTCCGGGTTGTCTCTGGCCAATCATTCTGACTCAGCGTCCTTCCTGGTGGTGCATGCATCACTCGGCCAAGATGGATTGCAGCGAAGAGGATTCTGGGACGTTGGTAGGACATATGAACTGGCGTCTCCTTTTGACCTTTCCCAAATTCGTCTGGTTGGTGGTGGCTTGTTAGTCCATGTTCCTTACCAGGACCTCCTGTAGAAAAATAACTCATGCAAATGGTTACTGTGGTGCCTGGCCAAGGTGGGTGGTTTCAGTCAGTGCTTCCCCTTAAAACTGGATATGATCAATCTTAAAAATTTTTGCCAATCAGAGAAAAAAAATTTTCATTTTTATTTGTATTTCTTTAATTACGAACAAGGCAGATCTTTTTTTTTATTGTTCATAAACCTATTATATTTTTAAAATATGTAACTCATATATCTGTGACCATTTTTCTTTTGGGTTGCTTATTTTTTAATAGTTTTATAAAAGTGCTTAGAAATTAACAAACGAATCCTTTGTTATGCCATCTAGGTTGAAAACACTTTTTAAAAGCAGTTTGCTTTTGCATTTATTTTCTATTGTCTAAAATATAGAACAGCCTATCAAGAAATGTGAAGGGTCTGTAATTTTACCCTGCTTTTAATCTAACTGCCATAGTTTCATAAACGCTGATAGAAGAATGAGTCTCCTCGATCAGAGATGAGGGACAAAAGCAGTAGCAAAAGTGTCAGCACTTTTGGGTGATTTCCCTGAGCCCCAGTTCTCACAGGTGACCCAGAAATGGCCAGATGACACTTGCATAGACAGTGGGATGCAGTATAGGAGGGGAACCCTGAGCTTAGGGAAACTTAGTATTTTATAATGGGCAGCAAGCATGTCTGCTCTTTGCTCTAAAGCATGGTTTCTGAACCTCGTCACCACTGACACTTTGGGCCAGACTATTCTTTGTTGTGGGAGTTTGTCCTATGCATTGTAGGATATTTAGCAGCCTCCCTGGTCCACTGGATGCCAGTATTACCCTTAGTCACGGCAATCAAAAATATCTCTAGACATTACCAAATGATCCCTGACGGAGAAAATCACCCTTGGTTGAGAACCATTGCTCTACAGGGTTATTCCTATCTTCCAAGGCTGTTCACCCTACCCCTCTTTGAAATAAAAGTTTGGAACAAATTGTAGCAGTCAGTGCTTCTCTCATAAGATGAGCAGTTATATGAGAGAACCATGGAGAATTGTCTCAGAACGTACTTCAAATATATGCATGTCATTCTTGCATGGAAGCCATTAAATTAGTACAATGTACTAATTTTTATAATTTTATAATATTTTTATAACATACTAATTTAAAACAATTTTAAAATTATTATTTATACAATTTTAAAGGTTACTTTCCATTTACTGTTATAACAAAATATTGGCCATACTCCCCTTGTTGTACAATACATCTTTGAGACTATCTTATGCCAATAGTTTGTACCTTCCACCTCCCCACCCCTGTGTTGCCCCTCTCTTCACTGGTAACTACTATAACATACTAATTTTTAATATTGCATCATAAAATTAGTATAACAGCTTTTCATATATTATTTTTTAATTTGAATTTTATTTTATTTATTTTTGTACAGCATGTTCTTATTATCTATTTTATAAATATTAGTGTATATATGTCAATCCCAATTTCCCAATACATCCCAATACCACCCCCCCTGACCCCCACCGCTTTCACCCCTTGGGGTCCATACATTTATTCTCTACATCTGTGTCTCTATTTCTGCCTTGCAAACTGGTTCATCTGTACCATTTTTCTAGATTCCACATATATGAGTTAATACACGATATTTGTTTTTCTCTTTCTAACTTCCTTCACTCTGTATGACAGTCTCTAAGTCCATCCACGTCTCTACAACTGACCCAATTTCGTTCCATTTTATGGCTGAGTAATATTCCATTGTATATATGTACCACATCTTCTTTATCCATTTGTCTGTCAATGGGCATTTAAGTTGCTTCCATGACCTGGCTATTGTAAATAGTGCTGCAATGAACGTTCAGGTGCATGTGACTTTTTGAATTATGGTTTTCTCTGGGTATATGGCCAGTAGTGGGATTGCTGGGTCATATGGTAATTCTCTTTTTAGGTTTTTAAGGAACCTCCATACTGTTCTCCATAGTGGCTGTATCAATTTACATTCCCACCAACAGTGCAAGAGGGTTCCCTTTTCAACACATCCTCTCCAGCATTTGTGGTTTGTAGATTTTCTGATGATGCCCATTCTAACTGGTGTGAGGTGATACCTCATTGTAGTTTTGATTTATATTTCTCTAATAATTAGTGATGTTGAGCAGCTTTTCATATGCCTCTTGGCCATCTGAATGTCTTCTTTGGAGAAATGTCTATTTAGGTTTTCTGCCCATTTTTGAATGCATTGTTTTTTTAATATTGAGCTGCATGAGCTGTTTATATATTTTGGAGATTAATCCTTTGTCCATTGCTTCATTAGCAAATATTTTCTCCCATTCTGAGCGTTCTTTTTTCGTTTTTTAATGGTTTCCATTGGTGTGCAAAAGCTTTGAAATTTCATTAGGTCCCATTTGTTTATTTTTGTTTTTATTTCCATTACTCTAGGAAGTGAGTCAAAAGAGATCTTGCTGTGATTTATGTCAAAGAGTGTTTTTCCTGTTTTCCTCTAAGAGTTTTATAGTGTCCAGTCTTACATTTAGGTCTTTAATCCATTTTGAGTTTATTTTTGTGTATGGTGTTAGGGAGTGTTCTAATTTCATTCTTTTACATGTAGCTGTCCAGTTTCCCCAGCACCACTTATTGAAGAGACTGTCTTTTCTCCATTGTTTATCCTTGCCTCTCTTGTCATAGATTAGTTAACCATAGGTACATGGGTTTATCTCTGGGCTTTCTATCCTGTTCCATTGATCTATGTTTCTGTTTTTGTGCCAGTACCATATTGCCTTGATTAATTTATCTTTGTAATGTAGTCTGACGTCAGGGAGTCTAATTCGTCCAGCTCCGTGATTTTCCCTCAAGATTGCTTTGGCTATTTGGTGTCTTTTCTGCCTGCATACAAATTTTAAGATATTTTTTGTTCTAGTTCTGTAAAAAAATGCCATTGGTAATTTGATAGGGATTGCACTGAATCTGTAGATTGCTTTGGGTAGAATAGACGTTTTCACAATATTGATTCTTCCAATCCAAGAACATGGTAAATCTCTCCATCTGTTTGTATCATCTTTAATTTCTTTCATCAGTGTCTTATAGTTTTCTGCATACAGGTCTTTTACCTCCTTAGGTAGGTTTATTCCTAGGTATTTTATTCTTTTTGTTGCAATGGTGAATGGGATTGTTCCCTTAATTTCTCTTTCTGATCTTTCGTAGTTAGTGTAGAGGAATGCAAGAGATTTCTGTGCATTAATTTTGTATCCTGCAACTTTACCAAATTCACTGATTAGCTCTAGTAGTTTTCTGGTGGCGTCTTTCAGATTATCTATGTATAGTATCATGTCATCTGCAAACAGTGACAGTTTTACTTCTTCTTTTCCAACTTGTATACTTTTTATTTCTTTTTCTTTTCTGATTGCCATGGTTAGGACTTCCAAAACTATGTTGAATAATAGTGGTGAGAGTGGACATCCTTGTCTTATTCCTCATCTTAAAGGAAATGCGTTCAGTTTTTCACCATTGAGAATGATGTTTGCTGTGGGTTTGTTGTATATGGCCTTTATTATGGTGAGGTTGGTTCCCTCTATGCCCACTTTCTGGAGAATTTTTATCATAAATCGGTGTTGAATTTTGTCAAAAGCTTTTTCTGCATCTACTGAGATGATCATATGGTTTTTATTCTTCAATTTGTTAATATGGTGTATCACATTGACTGATTGTGTATATGGAAGAATCCTTCCATCCCTGGGGTAAATCTCACTTGATCATGGTGTATGATCCTTTTAATTTGTTTTTGGATTCTGTTTGCTAGTATTTTGTTGAGGATTTTTACATTTATATTCATCAGTGATATTGGTCTGTAATTTTCTTTTTTTGTAGTATCTTTGTCCGGTTTTGGTATCAGGTTGATGGTGGCTTCGTTAAATGAGTTTGGAAGTGTTCCTTCCTCTGCAATTTTTTTGAAGAGTTTGAGAAGGATGGGTCTTAGTTCTTCTCTAAATGTTTGATAGAATTCACCTGTGAAGCCATCTGGTCCTGGACTGCTGTTTGTTGGAAGATTTTTAATCACAGTTTCAATTTCATTTCTTGTGATTGGTCTGTTCATATTTTCTATTTCTTCCTGGTTCAGTCTTGGAAGCTTATACCTTTCTAAGAATTTGTCCATTTCTTCCAGGTTGTCCATTTTTTTGGGCATAGAGTGTTTGTAGTAGTCTCTTATGATGCTTTGTATTTCTGCGGTGTCCTTTGTAACTTCTCCTTTTTCATTTCTATTTATATTGATTTGAGTCCTCTCCCTCTTTTTCTTGATGAGTCTGGCTAGAGGTTTATCATTTTGTTTATCTTCTCAAAGAATCAGCGTTTAGTTTTACTGAACTTTGCTATTGTTTTCTTTTTTTCTATTTCATTTATTTCTGCTCTGATCTTTATGATTTCTTTCCTTCTACTAACTTTGGGTTTTGTTTGTTCTTCTTTCTCTGGTTCCTTTAGGTGTAAGGTTAGAATGTTTATTTGAGATTTTTCTTGTTTCTTGAGGTCAGATTGTATTGCTATAAACTTCCCTCTTAGAACTGCTTTTGCTGCATCCCATAGGTTTTGGATCATCATATTTTCGTTGTCATTTTTCTCTAGGTATTGTTGATTTCCTCCTTGATTTCTTCAGTGATCTCTTGGTTATTTATGAAAGTATTGTTTAGTCTCCATGTATTTGTGTTTTTTATGGTTTTTTCCTGTAATTGATTTCTAATCTCATAGCATTGTGGTTAGAAACGATGCTTGATATGATTTCAATTTTCTTAAATTTACTGAGGCTTGATTTGTGACCCAAGATGTAAACTATCCTGGAGAATGTTCTGTGTGCACTTGAGAAGAAAGTGTAATCTGCTGTTTTCGGATGGAATGTCCTATAAATATCAATTAAATCTATCTGGTTTATTGTGCCATTTAATGCTTGTGTTTCCTTATTAATTTTCTGTCTGGATGATTTCTGCATTGGTGTAAGTGAGGTGTTAGAGTCCCCCACTATTTTTTTTTCTCTTTCTTTCTTTTTTTTTCAACATCTTTATTGGAGTAAAATTGCTTTAAAACAGTGTGTTAGTTTCTGCTTTATAACAAAGTGATACAGTTATACATATACATATATCCCCATATCTCTTCCCTCTTGCGTCTCCCTCCCTCCCACCCTCCCTATCCCACCCCTCTAGGTGGTCACAAAGCACCGAGCTGATCTCCCTGTGCTATGTGGCTGCTTCCCACTAGCTACCTATTTTACATTTGGTAGTGTATATATGTCCGTGCCACTCTCTCACTTTGTCCTAGCTTACCCTTCCCCCTCCCCGTATCCTCAAGTCCATTCTCTAGTAGGTCTGCATCTTTATTCCCGTCTTGCCCCTAGGTTCTTCATGACCATTGTTTTTGTTTGTTTGTTTTTTAGATTCCATATATATGTGTTAGCATACGGTATATGTTTTTCTCTTTCTGACTTACTTCACTCTGTATGACAGACTCTAGGTCCATCCACCTCACTACAAATAACTCAATTTCGTTTCTTTTCATGGCTGAGTAATTTTCCATTGTATATATGTGCCACATCTTCTGTATCCATTCATCTGTTGATGACACTTAGGTTGCTTCCATGTGCTGGCTATTGTAAATAGAGCTGCAATGAACATTGTGGTACATGACTCTTTTTGAATTATGGTTTTCTCAGGGTATATGCCCATTAGTGGGATTGCTGGGTCGTATGGTAGTTCTATTTTTAGTTTTTTAAGGAACCTCCATACTGTTCTCCAGAGTGGCTGTATCAATTTACCTTCCCACCAACAGTGCAAGAGGGTTCCCTTTTCTCCACACCCTCTCCAGCATTTATTGTTTCTAGATTTTTTGATGATGGCCAATCTGACCGGTGTGAGATGATATCTCATTGTAGTTTTGATTTGCATTTCTCTAATGATTAATGATGTTGAGCATTATTCATGTGTTTGTTGGTAATCTGTATATCTTCTTTGGAGAAATGTCTCTTTAGGTCTTCTGCCCATTTTTAGATTGGGTTGTTTTTTTGATATTGAGCTTCATGAGCTGCTTGTAAATTTTGGAGATTAATCCTTTGTCAGTTGCTTCATTTGCAAATATTTTCTCCCATTCTGAGGGTTGTCTTTTTGTCTTGTTTATAGTTTCCTTTGCTGTGCAAAAGCTTTTAAGTTTCATTAGGTCCCATTTGTTTATTTTTGTTTTTATTTCCATTTCTCTAGGAGGTGAGTCAAAAAGGATCTTGCTGTGATTTATGTCATGGAGTGTTCTGCCTATGTTTTCCTCTAAGAGTTTAATAGTGTCTGGCCTTACATTTAGGTCTTTAATCCATTTTGAGTTTATTTTTGTGTATGGTGTTAGGGAGTGTTCTAATTTCATTCTTTTACATGTAGCTACCAGAAAACTACTAGAGCTAATCAATGAATTTGGTAAAGTGACAGGATACAAAATTAATGCACAGAAATCTTTTGCATTCCTATACACTAATGATGAAAATTCTGAAAGTGAAATTAAGAAAACACTCCCATTTACCATTGCAACCAAAAGAATAAAATATCTAGGAATAAACCTACCAAAGGAGACAAAAGACCTGTATGCAGAAAATTATAAGACATTGATGAAAGAAATTAAAGGTGATACAAATAGATGGAGAGATATACCATGTTCTTGGATTGGAAGAATCAACATTGTGAAAACGACTCTACTACCCAAAGCATTCTACAGATTCAATGCAATCCCTATCAAACTACCACTGGCATTTTTCACAGACCTAGAACAAAAAATCTCACAATTTGTATGGAAACACAAAAGACCCCGAATAGCCAAAGCATTCTTGAGAAAGTAAAATGGAGCTGGACAAATCAGGCTCCCTGACTTCAGACTATACTACAAAGCTACAGTAGTCAAGAAAGTATGGTACTGGCACAAAAACAGAAATATAGATCAATGGAAGAGGATAGAAAGCCCAGAGATAAACCCACTCACATATGGTCAACTTATCTTTGATAAAGGAGGCAAGAATATACAGTGGAGAAAAGTCCCCCACTATTATTGTGTTACTGTTGATTTCCTCTTTTAGAGCTGTTAGCATTTGCCTTATGTTTTGAGGTCTCCTATATTGGGTGCATATATATTTATAATTTTTATATCTTCTTCTTTGATTGATCCCTTGATCATTATGTAGTGTCCTTCCTTGTCTCTTGTAACATTCTTTATTTTAAAGTCTATTTTATCTGATATGAGTATTGCTACTCCAGCTTTCTTTTGATTTCCATTTGCATGGAATATCTTTTTCCTTCCCCTCACTTTCAGTCTGTATGTGTCCCTAGGTCTGAAGTGGGTCTCTTGTAGATGCCATATATATGGGTCTTGTTTTTGTATCCATTCAGTGAGCCTGTGTCTTTTGGTTGGAGCATTTAATCCATTCACATTTAAGGTAATTATCTATATGTATATTCCTATTACCATTTTCTTAATTTTTTTGGGTTTGTTTATGTAGGTCTTTTTCTTCTCTTATGTTCCCCACTTAGAGAAGTTCCTTTAGCATTTGTTGTAGAGCTGGTTTGGTGGTGCTGAATTCTCTTAGCTTTTGCTTGTCTGTAAAGCTTTTGATTTCTCCATCGAATCTGAATGAGATCCTTGCTGGGTAGAGTAATCTTGGTTGTAGTTTCTTCCCTTTCATCACTCTAAATATATCGTGCCACTCCCTTCTGTGTTGTAGAGTTTCTGCTGAGAAATCAGCTGTTAACCTTATTGGAGTTCCCTTTTATGTTATTTGTGTTTTTTCCCTTGCTGCTTTTAATAATTTTTCTTTGTCTTTAATTTTTGTCAATTTGATTACTATGTGTCTTGGTGTGTTTCTCATTGGGTTTATCCTGCCTGGCACTCTCTGTGCTTCCCGGACTTGGGTGGCTATATCCTTTCCCATGTTAGGGAACTTTTTGACTATAATCACTTGAAATATTTTCTCAGGTCCTTCCTGTCTCTCTTCTCCTTCTGGGACCCCTACAATGCAAATGTTGGTGCATTTAATGTTGTCCCAGAGGTCGTTTAGGCTGCCTTCATTTCTTTTCATTCTTTTTTCTTTATTATGTCCTGTGGCAGTGATTTCCACCATTCTGTCTTCCAGGTCACTTATCTGTTCTTCTGCCTCAGTTATTCTGCTATAGATTCCTTCTAGTGTATTTTTCATTTCAGTTATTGTATTGTTTGTTCTTTAATTTTTCTAGGTCTTTGTTAAACATTTCTTGTATCTTCTCGATCTTTGCCTCCATTCCTTATCCGAGGTCCTGGATCATCTTCACTATCATTATTCTGAATTCTTTTTCTGGAAGGTTGCCTATCTCCACTTCATTTAGTTTTTTTTCTAGGTTTTTATCTTGTCCCTTCATCTGGCACATAGTCCTCTGCCATTTCATTTTGTCTATGTTTCTGTGAATGTGGTTTTTGTTCCACAGACTGCAGGATTGTAGTTCTTCTTGCTTCTGCCATCTTTCATATATTATTTTATAAGTATTTTTTTCATGGAGGTGAGACCATAGGGACACATCTATTTACAATCTTTCTCATAAAATACCATATCCTCTACAATGTAAATGGCCTCTTCTTTCTTCTCTATAGAATTTTCCTTTTGACAATAACTTTGTGCCAAGTGGAGTGTTGTTTTGGGGAAGAGCAAAGAAGGACATCAAGTTTCTGAAGATATATGGATTAACAGTTTTCAGATAAAAGAGATATAGTCCCTTAATTTAAAACAATGTCTCTCCCTATAAATACTATGTAAATATTATACAGATATTTTAAGAATGTTGACATGGGAGGCCAATTTTTTAGGCTGCTCAGAGATGTCACTTATTTCAGTGCTTGAGGGAATTAAAAGTAGAAGAAATTAGTTGGTATGAATAGTCAGTAGAGGGATGAGGAAAGAAATAAGGTAACATTTAGGTCTTGGAGGTCTTATAGGTAAGGTGCTAAAGCTGTTGTTGCAAATCAAATCCTATATTTTAATCTGAGCGTATATTTTACAGTATTTTTTCAGCTTTTAGGAAAATTGCTACATTTAAGGTATTTCCAAACCTTGGAAATATTATATTTTGATTAATCAATTTTTTTAAACTTCTAAATATATTCCCAATTTATTTCTGTTGGATACCATGCTCAAGTTTATCTATTTTTTCTTTCTCTGAAAATATTTGTTAGGAACAGATATAGGAGATGTTTACTTCAGGATGGCATGTTAGTTTATGACAGGCCACTGCTTCCATGGAGGCAACTGAATAAGGCCACATAAATAATAACATGATACTTTTAAAGAAATCAGAGAACATTGAAAACAACAAGGACTAGATGCACCGAACTGACCGAGGTGAAAGAATTTTCTGAGATAAGCTGATCATGTCCATTGGACTTGCTGGGGGAAAGAGAAACCAGCCATGCTTTCACTGACCATGCAGGGCTGGTGTCACAAACTGGAAACAAGAGAGACCGTGGAAGGGACAGGTGGCTTTTCCCACTGGATATTTGCCAAGTTCTAGTACTGTGAGGAGCTAGGCTGGAACTATTACAAGGTACAGTGAAACCTCCCAGTCTCACAGTGCTTTTCGGAAACAAGACTTATTGCAGGTGGTGTCTAGAATTGAGACAGAGCTAATATCCTTTTCAAGACATTTGCTAGAGTTTGAAGGCGGGTGGGGGTTGGAGGGCAGAGGGCCAAGCTATAAGATTCTGCAGGGGCTATCTGGATCTGGATCTTCCTAGGAATCTCAGGACTGAGGAGAAGGATCTCTATTGCACTCTTAATCAAAATCCAGGAAGGGTTCCATCTTAGAAAGAGAGAAAGCTAGATATAGACAGAGATTTATTACAACTGAAACTCATTCCCAACAGGATCAGTGTCTGATTTGAATTGAGTTCATCAGATCTTTATCCTGTCTATCTGAAAGGAGTGGGGGAAATTCTGTCTCATAGTAGATAATACCATTTGGAACCTATACAGTTCTTTTATTTACACTGCATCCTGCATGCAATAAGCAATTATTAGACGTATGAAAAGGCAAGAATATATGGCTGATAATCAAGAAAAAAAACACAGATGATATAAATAGGCTCCCGAGTCATCCAAATATTTGATTTAGGACAGAATGAAAAGTTAGGATGTTTGCAGTTGACTCAGGAAGGCAGAGACTAGAAAGAACCTAGCTCCCATCCTTGCAATAATGAAAAACCCAACAACAAAAAAGTTTTTAGGTTTTCTTGAAGCTATCAGAGAGCTTGAATGGATAAACACTTCATAAAAGAGGATATCCAAATGGCCAATAAACATATGGATAGGGAACTTTATTGGTTATGCCCACAAGAATGCTGTGCGGTATTGCTATTCTAGACCAACTTAGTGGTCTGTAACAATCAAAGTTTTTTATTGGTCTTGTGTCTGTGATCAGCTACAGGATGGCGAGGCAGCTCTGCTCACCTTGCCTGGGCTCACTCATGTGTCTGAGGGTTTCTGGCTGTCAGCTGAGGCTATCAGGGAACTTGACTCTGTACTATAGCTGACTAGCCTGGACCTGTTCTTACAGCAGGGGCAGAGGCACAAGAGCGAGAACAGAAACAAACAATGCTTTGCAACTAGTGCACGGTAACCTGTTCATTGTATAGACTATTGACTATTGACTATATAGTCAAGCTCAGATTCAGGGGATGGGTAGATAGACTTTGGTCTCTTTGGTAAAACTGCAAAGTCCCAAGGCAGAGGGTATCATTACAGACGTGGGTAAGGAATGATGCTACTGATGCAGTCTATCAGTGTGCTCTTCTCTCTTTGGCGATTTTTTTTTTTTTAAACATGTGCATGTTTTTATTTATTTATTTATTTATTTATTTATTTATTTATTTGGCTACACTGGATCTTCGTTGCTGTGGACGGCCTTTCTCTAGTTGCGTCAAGCAGGGACTACTCTTCATTGCAGTGTGTGGGCTTCTCATTGCAGTGGCTTCTCTTGCTGCGGAGCATGGGCTCTAGGCACATGGGCTTCAGTAGTTGTGGCACGCAGGTTCAGTTGTTGTGGCTCTCGGGCTCTAGAGCGCAGGCTCAGAAGTTGTGGCACGTGGCCTTAGTTGCTCTGCAGCATGTAGGATCTTCCCGGACCAGGGATCGAACCCGTTTCCCCTGCATTGGCACGAGGATTCCCAACCGCTGCGCCTCCAGGGAAGTCCCTCTTTGGCCGATTTTATCCTCTCCCACTCGAGACTGGCTTCCCAAAGGATAAAGAACAAGTCTGTCTCTAGCTCTTGAACTTTACATCCTGTATCCTCCACATCAGAGATGGGTTGGCCATCTTCCTTCTGTTCCTGCTAGGAAAATCTCTGGAGAATGATCCTGACTGGGCTGACTTGGCTATCTGTCTAAAGCTCCCCCTTTCAACATTTTGGCCAGAGATTTGAGGTCATGGAATAAGTCATGATTCTGATCACCATATCTCTCTCTGTGTTTCTGGAACATTCTCAGTAAAAGGAAAATCATTGTAACCAAATGCATCCAGTTAATTTTTATTTATAGTATTCTGTGTCTAAAGAATCCAAAATATTTAGCAGCTGTAATTGGAACAGTGCCTGACATTTAGTTATTTGATAAATCTGGTTGGATGTGTTTCATTCAACAAATATTTGAGTTGAATGATTGTTATTTTCCAAGCACTGTATAAGGTTTTCAGGATAAGTTAGAAAGTTAAGACAACAAACTCCTTCTTGAAGCTTATATATGTTGTGAGGGATAAGTGGATGAGTATGTTGGGTCTATATAGAGAAACCCAAAAATTCTGAAAAACTTGATTTGGGGGTAATTTAGGTTGCATAGTTTTAATAGGTCATTCAAAAGCACAATAACTCTGGTATGACTGAAAATGTAGATCTTCTGTCAGACACTTCTCTCATACTTTTTATTAAGTTACACAAAGTACTTATACTAAAAGAATACACATAAAATCACTTGAACTGAAATTGCTTTTCTTCCTAATATAAATATAACTTTTTAATTGAGGATCCACAACACAGAGGGGGTAAAATATATATTTTTTCTCTAATCCTGCTCCCAACTCTGCCCTGGTAAATTATTTGCTTCCAATCCTTTAGTGAAATAATGAGCAGATTCCATAAATTATTTTTATTACTTTTGAATCTTATGAATCCATTCACTATAGTTCAAATTCTGATTTCGAATTTCATCAAAGATTGTCCTCCTCTTTGCTATTGACTGCAAAAATGCCTGAAGGCAATCTATTAGGAGGACACTGCAGAGACAAAATGACCCTCACCCAAAATCTGGTTCAGACTGGTGATACCACACATGCACAAAGAGGTTAATTACAATGTGATGAGGCTTTACAGAGAGAGCAGGGAAGCTTCCAAGCATGTCCAAAAAATGGCCTAAGAGAGCAGGGAAAGGAGAGTGGCTTGGGGTTTTTATTGTGGTTAAGGAGTGGAGCTGGGATAAGGTTCCCTTGAGGATAAGGGCTTACGTGGTTTGAACTTCCTGCTGGCACCAAAGAAGGAAGCACATGGGCTTTTGTATCAGCTAGCCAATTGGGAGGCAGAAGGGAAGGAGGAGTAGTGGGGCCTGACCGCTATTGGCAGTCAAACACCAAAAATGAAGTCAGACTCTTTATTCACAGTCTAAGCAAGATCCTTTTCTCTCTTTTTGTTTCTGCTCCTCCACTTGGGAGAAAGGGCAAAGAGAGAGAGATTAAATAGAAGAATAGAGTCTTTAAAGTAATCTGAGTTCATTCTAAACAAATGACACAGAAACAATTATTAAACAACTTTAACATAACTCAGTAGCAAAAACCCAAATAATTTGACTGAAAAAATGGACAGAGAATCTGAATAGATATTTTTCCAAAGAAGACATACAAATGTCCAGCAACTACATGAAATGATGCTCAACATCACTGAAATCATCAGTGAAAACCAATTAGAACCACAATGAGATATTACCTCACACCCATTAGAACAGCTATCCTCAAAAAGATAAGAGATAACAAGTGTTGGTGAGGAAATGGAGAAAAGGGAACCCTCGTACGCTGTTGGTGGGAACGTAAATTGGTGCAGCCGCAATGGAAAAGAATATGAAGCTTCCTCAAAAAACTAAAGGTAGAACTACAAGTTTGTTCTCTACAACTCTGTTTCTGTTTTATGCCTGTTTATTTTTTAAGATTCCACACATAAGTGAAATCACACAATATTTGTCTTTCTCTGTCTGACTTATTCACTTAGCATAATACCATCTAGGTCCATCCATGTTGTCACAAATGGCAAGATTTCATTCTTCTTTATGGCTGAATAGTATTCCATTATATATATATACATCAAATCTTCTTTATCCACATCTTTATTGATGGGCATTTAGGTTGCTTCCATATCTTGGCTATTGTAAATAATGCTACAATAAATATAGGGGTGCATGTATCTTTTCTAATTAGTGTTTTCATTTTCTTCAGATACATACCTAGGAGTGGAATTGCTGGATCATATGATAGTTCTATTTTTAATTTTTTGAAGGCTCTCCATACTGTTTCCCATAGTGGCTGCACCGCTTTACTTTCCCACCAAGAGTGCAAGAGGATTCCCTTTTCTCCACATCCTTGCCAACACTTGTTATTTAATTTCTTTTTGATAATAGTCATTTTGAGAGTTTTTGTGAGTTGATATCTCATTATGGTTTTGATTTGCATTTCCCTGATGATTAGCGATGTTGAGCATCTTTTCATGTGCCTGTTGGCCATCTGTATGTCTTCGTTGGAAAAATGTCTATTCAGATTCTCTGCCCAAAACAAACAGGTGGTTGCCAGAGTGGAAGTGGGATGGGGGAAGAAAGAAATAGGTAAGGGAGATTAAGAAGTACAAAGTTCCAGTTGCAAAATAAGTGAGTCATGGGTATGAATTGTACAATATGGAGAATATAGTCAATAACTAAGTAATATCTTTTTATGGTGACAGATTGTAACTAGACTTATTGTGGTGAATATTTTGAAATGTATAGAAGTATTGAATCACTATGTTGTGTAACAGGAACTAACATAGTGTTGTAGGTCAATCATACTTCAAAAACAAACAAATGTAAAATGAGATCAGATTTGTGGTTACCAGAGAGGGGGGTGGTGGAGGGAGGGGGAATTGGATGAAGGCAGTCAAAAGGTACAAACTTCTGTAAGATAAATAAGTACCAGGGATGTAATATACATCATGATAAATATAATTTACACTGCTGTATGTTATATATGAAAATTGTTAAGAGAGTAAATCTGGAGTTCTTATCACAAGGAAAATATTTTTTCTATTTCTTTAATCTTGTATCTATATGCTTACTGTGATAATCATTTCATGATGTATGTGAGTCAAATCATTATGCTGTACACCTTAAACTTACACGGTGCAGCATGTCAATTATGTCTCAATAAATTTGGAAGAAAAAATAGAACTATGATATGATCTAGCAATCCCCTTCTGGGTATAAATCCAAAGGAAATGAGAACAGGATATTGAAGAGATATCTGTACTCCCATGTTCACTGCAACATTATTCACAATGGCCAAGATATGGAAACAACTTAACTGTCTGTCAGTGGGTGAATAGATAAAGAAGATGTGTGTATATACAAAGGTCTTGAGGATCTAATGTATAATGTGGTGACTATAGTTGATAATATTGTATTGTATAATTGGAATTTGCTAAGAGAATAGGACTTAAATGTTCATATATATACATATAAATATGTGAGGTGATGGATGTGTTAATAAACTAGGTGGGAGGAATCCTTTCATAATGTATATGAATATCAAATCATTATGTACAATTTAAATATCTTACAATTTTATTTGTCAATTATACCTTAATAAGGCAGAAAAAATCTATAATACATTATAGATCTATAATACATTATAAAAAATCTATAATACATTATTAAGCAGTTGCAATTTTTTATACCATTGCACAGTTTTGTATTAAATAAATGTAGTCTACTAAAATAATAATATTTTACTTAACAAGTAAAATAGATATATTTTACTTGATACATAGAGGATGTAGTGGCAGGCGAAGAGAATACTTCTCTGAGACTAGAAACCAGGAAAGCAAGACATCATTCCAGCTATGTACTTACTAGCTGGGTGAACTTGAACTGGTCACTCCTCTTCTCTGGCTCTCTGTTTCCTAGTCAGTAAAATGAAGTGACCAGATTAGGCCCTCCAGCATTAGGATAAAGAACTCCACCTGGGAGCCACTCCTATGGCGTTTCTCCTAACACCTCGTTGGGGTTCTCACAGGCTGATCATTTAAACTAATTGACCTATCAGTCTAGGTAAACAGTTAATTATTAGCTGATCAAATTGATTGTGATGGCTCTATTGACTGGTGTATGATCAATCCAGTCAGAAGCACAGGCGGGTGAGCTATCTGTGGTAACATGTAGGGAGAGTATCTGAGATCTATGACCCTATTGGTATATGCAGATTTCTGTGGGAGCGGTCACGCAACTTGTCTGTAAAGCAGTGGGCTTGGAGTCCTTTGGTCACGGTCAACACCTCTACCTATCCAAATCCAAAGAACTGTTGCCTCAGGAAGTGGGCCCAGTATTGACTCTCTCACTGAGCCTGGTGGCTACTGACCAAACTCTGAGAAGCCTCAGCATTTTGAGCACCAAAAAAACACGGGCAGCTGGATATTAACATTATTAATAGACTATAAGTACCTGTGTCAAGATGCAGTTCTCCCTTGAAATTGGAATTGTGATTTTAATACTTATAGATGCCAGTATTTTCAAGCAAGCCAGCTTTCTTTTAAATAAGACAATAATGGTTTTCACACCGGAGCTTTATGCTAACAAATAGCACTAGCATCTCACTTATCAGTGCTTACTGGTTTGATATGTTGTTTAATATTTTATGACTGCTTTGCTAGTTTTTCCTGTTTTTATAGAATTATTATATTACTACCGATACTACTAACATGAGCTAATATTTATTGAGTGCTTACCACCATCACATGCCAGGCACAGAGCTTAGTGCTCTATGTGCACCATCACATTTGATTTTCACAACGGCCCCTAGGGTGGTGCTCTTGTCTCTCTCACGTTAAAATGTGAGGCAGCTGAGGCAGGGTGGAGAGGATAAAGGGGTAACTCAAAGGCGCACAACTGGCTAGTGAATTGAACCAAAAGAGTTTCAAATCTGTCTGATCCCATAACTCATGTTCTGAACCAAGACATTTTACTGCTTTTACCAACATCACCTCATACTAACAGCAGAAGATATACTAAGTTGGGGGAAAAGAAGTATTTATACCATTCTGTAGGTTTCATTCATGCTTTCTTCTGGCTCAGACATGGCCATTGGCCAAAATGTTCAAATCTCTTTTCACATTTTATTTCTGCTAACTAGAAATATGGAGTGAGGAGAAAAAAAAAATTATTTAAGGTTGGCTAAATATTTTTTTAAACATCTTTATTGGAGTATAATTGCTTTACAATGGTGTGTTAGTTTCTTCTTTATAACAAAGTGAATCAGCTATATGTATACATATATCCCCATATCCTCTCCCTCTTGCATCTCCCTCCCATCCTCCCTATCCCACTCTTCTAGGTGGTCACAAAGCACCAAGCTGATCTCCCTGTGCTATGAGGCTGCTTCCCACTAGCTATCTATTTTACATTTGGTAGTGTATATATGTCCATGCCACTCTCTCACTTCATCCCAGCTTACCCTTCCCCCTCCCCGTGTCCTCAAGTCCATTCTCTATGTCTGCATCTTTATTCCTGTCCTGCCCCTAGGTTCTTCAGAACCTTTTTTTTAGATTCCATATATATGTGTTAGCATACAGTATTTGTTTTTCTCTTTCTGACTTACTTCACTCTGTATGACAGACTCTGAGAAAATGGGTTCATTGTTGGCTTGGAGCTGTAGCAAAAAGAAAAAAAGAATTTTAATACAAAGCACCAACCATGACAAGTAGGAGATCACAGAGAAAGTATAGGCAAAACAATAGCCCTCAATATTAGATATGTGTGAATCCTGAATTCCGTGATAAATTAAACTTGCTTTTACCTGCTTTTGTACTTCTTTAATATAAGTTAATTAAGAAATATTAGGGCAATTGAGCTGTGCTTTTGGCTCAGGGCATGGTGCTGAGATATTCATGGAAAAGAAGACATACAGATGGCCAAAAAGTACATGAAAAGATGCTCAACATCACTAATGATTAGAGAAATGCAAATCACAACTACAGTGAGGTATCACCTCACACCAGTTAGAATGGGCATCATCAGAAAATCTACAAACCACAAATGCTGGAGAGGGTGTGGTGAAAAGGGAACCCTCTTGCACTGTTGGTGGGAATGTAAATTGATACAGCCACTATGGAGAACAGTATGGAGGCTCCTTAAAAACCTAAAAATAGAATTACCGTATGACCCAGCAATCCCACTACTGGCCATATACCCAGAGAAAACCATAATTCAAAAAGCCACATGCACCCGAATGTTCATTGCAGCACTATTTACAATAGCTAGATCATGGAAGCAACCTAAATGCCCGTCGACAGATGAATGGATAAAGAAGATGTGGTACATATATACAATGGAATATTACTCACCCTAAAAAGGAACATTGGGTCATTTGTAGAGATGTGGTTGGACCTAGAGACTGTCATACAGAGTGAAGGAAGTCAGAAAGAGAAAAACAAATATCGTATATTAATGCATATATGTGGAATGTAGGAAAATGGTACAGATGAACCAGTTTGCAAGGCAGAAATAGAGACACAGATATAGAGAACAAACGTATGGATACCAAGGGGGGAAAGCGGTGGAGGGTGGTGGTGGTGGGATGAACTGGGAGATTGAGATTGACAGATATACACTAATATGTATAAAATAGATAACTAATAAGATCCTGCTGTATAAAATAAATAAATAAAATTCAAAATAAATAAAAAATGAATGCCCTCCACAAAGCTTAAGGTTTCTATATTTAAGTTTTTCTGTTGTATTCTAGGAAGGTAGTACAGCACTTTCTGGGATTTTTTTTGTTTGTAATGAGGAGATTGGCCCATGTTCATAATGCTGAATCTTCAAAGAAAAGTCGGTTTGTCAACACATGGTTAAGTACAATTTTGGAATTGCTTCAAGAAAAACAATCTTTCAATTACTAGAGGGTAGATGAAAACCTTCATGGCTGGCAGAATTTCCATTTATCTAAGGGCATAAATTAAATAAACTCTGGACAGAGGATTTACAAAGATGCTTCAGTCCCAAAGCCTGAATTCTAAAAGAATCTTAAAATCAGTGGATATATGTATATGTATAACTGAATCACTTTGCTGTACACCCGAAGCTAACACAACGTTGTAAATCAAGTATACTCCAATAAAAAAGAAAAAAGAAAAAGTCTACTCTACCTCCTGACGTCTGAATCTTTATATGTGGCTCTCTGTCGACTGATCTAGAACTAGACTGCTAGAACCAAACCTTTGGCCGTGTATTCTTTGGAAATGCAGCACAAGTGTTACTGCTTCTGCCCCTGGAAGAATTATTTTTGGAACAGAATATTATAATAGTTCTAGAGTTAGAGTTCCTGGATTTGAATCCCACATACTCATATTTAACATATGCAAGGCAGACTTTTAAACTGTATATATGCAAATATATGTATATGTGTGTGTGTGTATATATATATATATATATATATATATATATATATATATATATATATACACTTGTATTTGATTCTCATAACAACCCTATCAAGTAGATACTTGTATTATCCCCATTTTCAAGTGAGGAAGCTGAGGCATAGAAAAGTTAAGCAACTTGCCCAGGATCACACAGAAAATACTGGAACTAGAATCCAACTCTGACAACCTGGCTCCAGTCTGCTCTTCTCCCTCTCAAGGTCAACCACTTACCAGCTGTGTGGCTTTGGGCAAGGTACTCACCCTGTCTATGCCTCACTTACTAAATGGAGTTGATAATCACAGATCACTCAAGTATAACAAACTCGTAGGGTTGTTAAAAGGATGAGCAAAGTTAACTCCTGTAGTTTTCTCAGCACAGCACCTGGCACATAGTAAATTCTTAACAAAGACTATGTATTATTTATAATACAGTCTTCTTGGTGAGGGCAGGGACCACATTTTGTTCATTTATCCATATATGCTGATAAGCAAGTCACTTAACTTCTCTGAGACTTCATTTCTGCATCTGTAACACGGGATGATATAATATCAACATCACATGGTTATTTTGGCACCTAAAAGACCCTCAAAAAATACTTGATGAATTAGTGGAATCTCTTTATGTAGTACCTAACACAGTCCCACATAAAAATAGGTACTGCAATAAAAACTTGATTATAGCCATCCATAATGTAGAAATGATAATATTGCCTCTTACTCATTCGTTGGGATCTGTGAGACAATCTCTAGGAGAGAGATTGTTAGGAGAAAGGTGCTTTATAAATCTAAGTAGTTGCTATTAATCATCATCATCATCATCATAAACTTGGTATTGGAGATATCATAAAAAAATAAAATAAAATGAATGCCCTCCAATGTGTAGGATAGGCATCATGAAAATAGGACAATATGCCACATTTTGTCAGTGAGTGGCCAGAATATTTACATGCAAATTCAGATATGAGGACTGGCCATTTTTTAAACATCTTCCATGGATCAAGCATTGTACTAGGAGATTTACATACATGACCTTGTTTAAACTTTAACCTAAGGTAGGTGGTCTTATCATCTTTCTACAGATGAAAGCAAAATAGAGTTTCAAGAGAGACAGAGAGATAGAGATAAAGAGAGATGGAGATAGAGACAGAGATAGAACTAATGCCTATTTTAATCATCTGGCTGATAAGAGCTAAAGCTGGGATTTAACCCCAAGTATGTGTACCTCCATCTTGCCTCTCTAGAGAGAACCAGAGAAGTAAAAATATCACTTGCCTTCCAACATGACTATGACCCAGTAATGATTTTGGAAAATGGTAGTCTGTGAAACCCACTAACTCAGGTCCTGTTCCCCTGGATTTTGTACTCAGGATGCCTGTATTTGTGAAGGAGAGGTTGAAATAGCTCCATTCCTTCTCCAGAAAAATTTCTGGTTATAAGCCAATTTAGAGAAAACAAATTGTCCACTTAGACTGCTGCAGTACATAAAATATTCACCATTCAACTGTCACTTATCTTGAGGAAGTTTTTAATGGGCTAAGGTACTGGGAAGATAAAATTTATCTTGAACTCTAATAATAAACTGAAGAGACCATATCTAAGAGTCACTAAGCTGATGATGTCAATAAACATCAGAAAGGAAAGGCTAAGGTGTGGAGGTGGTGATGGTAGCCAGAGGCATACCAGGAGAAAGGGGGGACCCACTAAAGAAAAACTTTGTCCACCGCTTCGTGGAAATTGTTTATTTTCACTTGCAGAGTGTAAAACACTTAATGTTTGAGGAAAACAGTGTCAGCACAATGGCTGAACGCACTCAATAAAAGAGCATAGAGTTTTTAATCTTGTTAGACCTATGTGTTAATTAGAGATTTGCCATTAACAATTTATAGGACCATTGGAAAACTCTTCATCTCCTTTGAAATTGGGACCACTCTATCTGTTAGGGTTGCGAATCTTTGTACTAATTTTATGAGTGTTTATATAATATGCTTTCAGTAAATGTTTGTTCCATTTCATTAACAGCACAGTAGTGTCATAAGTCCTTGCTTTGTTTCCTAGAGTATAATTTTTTTTTAATGTTAGCTTTGAGTCACCAAGGTTTTATAAAAGCTCCACAATTAAGTTCCAAATTTATTTTCCTCCCTTGGCTTTTATGGGAAGTTTTCCCAATGTCTCAGTGAACAAGTCCAAGTGTGATATCCAAGTTCTTTGAGAAGATGAAGCTGTTTATCTGCTATATATATATTCTCCTTAGGAGTTACGAGCCTTCAGAACAAATTTAGCAGATTTTGTTGTAGATATTACAGACACAGGAAAACCTAGCTTGCTAATCCACAGACAGGTCATTTAAACATTTTGAACAGAATTTAAAAATCAACATTAATTAAGGATATTAGCATATGGTAAAACATTATTACCATATTTAGGAGCTATTGAACTAGGTATATTTCAAATAGAGATTCACATTCAGAATTAAAATGGATTCTGTGTTAAATAAGGATCTCCCTGAGTGGGTCACACATTCTTCCATCAAGGAAAGGTAGTATAACATAGAGGAAGCAGCAGAGAGTTTTGAAATAAAAAACCTGGGCTTGAGTTGGCTCCTTTGAGTTGAGTGCCTTTAGTTTAGATACCTACCCTTCTGTAAGCCTTGATTTATCATCTATTCCAACTAGGTTACAGTGAGGTTCAAATATATAAAAAAGCATTTATGTAGAAAAGTTTAATATTATCATTATAATCATCCCAAAGAGCAAAATATCATGAATCTTGATGAACCAAAGTAACGGTGGCAACCAGTAGGATGGAGGGGAAATGTGAGAGTTAATCCAAGATGGATTTTAAAACAAAATAAAAGTCAACTCTCTGTCATCTTGGGTTCTATAGCTTCATCCCTGGTGTGAGAAATTGACTGAGTAATAAAGCCGATTAGCACTGATTCACATTGATGGTGAGAAGAACCAAGCCTTGGGGCTGGGCTGATAGGGAGACAGCAGAAGAACCTCTTCTCAATTCATCTCCTCCTCCCCATGTCCCTTTTACAAGAGCATCTGGAGGGATGGTTCAGAACATTGCAGGCTGCTTAGGTGATGACAATCAGTGCGAACTAGCCCCTACAGTAAGTCCCCTACATACAAACGAGTTCTGTTCTGAGAGCACGTTCATAAATCAATTTTGTTTGTAAGTCCAATGAAGTTAGCCTAGGTACCCTGCTAACAAAATCGGCTATATGGTACTGTACTGCAATAGGTTTATAATACTTTTCACACAAATAATACATAAAAATCAAACACAAAAAATAAAGAAAACATTTAAAATCTTACAGTACAGTACCTTGAAAAGTACAGTAGTACAGTACAACAGCTGGCATGCAGGGGCTGACATTGAGTGAACAGGCAAAAAGAGTTACTGACTGGAGGGGGGAGAGGAGATGGGATGGTATAGAGATGGGTGGTAGAGCTAAAGGATTGTCAGCAGTAGGAAATGGAGGGCAAGCTGCAATTTCACTCACACCTGACGTTGAGGGCACAGGTTCTGGTTCCTTGCTGGATTCAATTCTATCTACCATCTTGAAAAACTGATCCAGTAATGTCTGGGCAGTACTGTACCAGCTACATTATCGCTGCTTTTACGCTTGCTTCTGGACATCCTGGGCTTGAAATAAAGATACCGTACTACTGTACTATATACAATACTGTACAGTAAAGTACGCAAAAGTACAACCACTTGTAGAGGGTGCATGCACGTGACAACGTACACCAAACACGTGAACTAACTTATGTGATTGGATATGCGCACGCACGTTCACATCTTTGAAAGTTCGTAACTTGAAGGTTCATATATAGGGGACTTACTGTTCTTGTTAGATAATGCTTGGAAGATGAATTCTTGTGGGTTCTTACTACTGTTATTCACACACTGGTTAGTGTGATTACCTAAGTGTTGACCACCTTCTCCAAATGTAATGCAGACCATAGTTTTCATGGAAAGCTTGCTTGGACAAAAATACAGCTCAAATAATGGCATGCATATCATTTTCACATACAACTCCTGAACACCACTTGGAAATCATAGTTTCCTTTGCCTGCCCACTGAGAACGTGTACTGGGTAGATGAGTTTCTAACTATAATGACGCCAGAACTTGGTGGAAGGGCTGGCATTCAGAGGTTCACTAGACTTCATCCCGTTGTCAGTGACAACTGCTCTACAAGGCCAGCGATGAGAAAGAACTTTGTCGAAAGGTCTTGAAAGGGCCGGTCCAAATTGCTGATGAAAATAGATGAAGCTGTGGAAGAGATTTATGAAGACTAATTTAGAATTGAAAAGTGTGACTGAGGCACTTTTGGAATGCCACCGCGTGGCTGGGGCCAGGACAGAAGGGATGAGAAAGGGTAAAACACCGAAGCCTGTTTGCCAGCAGACGCATTAGGCCCTTCCGCTCGGATCTCAGCTGGAAAAGTCGCTGCTCTCTAGGCGTAGTGATTGTGGGAAATGCCTGTGGTTTTCCCAGCCTTCCTCTCTCAGCAGGCTTTGAGTGCAAGTCGTCTCAAAGGCTATAGGAAACCAATAGGAAAGGGAGCAGTAAAAGCTAATAATCCAAAGACAATAGAAATAGCAAGGAACTGTAAATTGAAACAAGTTTTTGTTAGGCTGGGACTCATCTTACAATGTTACTTGCTCACTCTTTAAGGAAAGTGCTGCCTGGGGGTTTCTTGTTTGGCTTAGAATCGCCCACACGGCTAAAAGGAATAAGCCCAAATAGCCTCTGTAGAGATCAGAGGGGCTCCTCTGACAGTGTGCTTATCTTAGTGGAAGTCAGCAATTTCTGCCCCTTCAACCAAAAAACTCTAGAAAATATATCAGTTCACTGAACTTTTCAACCTTAGCCAACTGCCATCAAATTTTAGTCTCTTTAGGTTGTCTGTGCTATCATGCTCACTCTAGATATAATTTAAATTATGGTTGTAATTGTAATGTATCAAAGTGATATCAGGCTGGAATAGTTGTTACTGTCTTCCGATTCTTTTTATTAATAAAAACTTTAAAGGTGTTTAAGATTCTAAAATTTCAATAGGACAGAATGTTCTTGACTACCTGTATAGGTATGTTGGTGTGTGCTTTAATCTTGAATAAATAAACAAAATAATTATTAGTAGATATACTCCTAGTTCCACATGAAAAATATTATGGGAATAATTATGTTGTGCATGGACATGGCATGCGAGGATTCGGAATTCTTTAGATTGGGTTTAAATCGCCAGCTGAGTACTCCCAAGCATATTAGTTCATTCCTGTGCTCTGTATTGCTCATCTGTAAATTGAGGATGACACCATCCTCCCAAGGCGTTCATGAGAATGAAATGACATACATAGAAGAGCATAGTGCTGACATCAAACAAGGGCTCAAAATATTATTTCCCATTTCCTTCTCTAGGACAAAATCCCTTATAGCCTGAATTTACTAATGTGGGGTGGGAAAAGAGTGTAGCAATTAAAAAGAACTTTTGTGCCACTGAAAAACAGCCCGTCTGCCCATATGTATTTTACAGGATGAAACACTTAATATGAAAATATTTTCAATTGATTACTTAGATTTATGTACATGCTATATTATAAAATCTCAGAAATGTTGGATGATTTTTTTTTTTTTTTTAATGTGAGCAAGATTTGCTTAGCTCCACCTTTGGGATAGAATACAAAATTGGCATACGTACAAATGGCTTAAATCCATGAATGAATTTTTATCTTTTTCTCAAACATGGGAAAGATTTGAATAAGACTCAAGAATGAAGTTAGCAGGAGGAAATGCAGCTGAGATATCAATCTCACACTGAGATGTGACATCATTCATTCCTGAATCTGGTATCTAAGCTACCACCTTTTTCTGGCTCCCTCATTAACTCATTCATACAAATTAGAATCTGAACATCTCATTTTACGCTTCCTGAGACATGCTGTGTAGAATGTTAATGATCAAAAACAAAAAGAGAACAGCCTTTAAAACTGGATGTTTTCATTGCAACATTCAACATCTAGGGAAATGGGAGTAAAACAATGGAAAAGAGATTTGGTTGTTGCAATTCATTGGCCATTGTGAAAAATAAACGTACTAAGAACTAAAGGAAGGTAAATAAGGTCTGTGACTTCTGGTCACTTTTCTATTAGGACTTGGCAAACAAAGCTTGTGCACATGCCATATGTTTGTATTGTCATCAGTCCATACACTACACTACTGGCCATGGTTTTGACCCTTCTCTCTATAATTTTGAGCCTTTAAAGTTCTGTCCTCAACTGCCCCGATTAATTCCACATATGCTATCCATCTTCATGGACCAGAGTAGCTGTTAGCTCCACTTCATTCTCTTAACTGCAAGTGAGAGCATATTTCTGCTCTCCTGATCATGGCACCTACCACTTCAGGTACCTGAGTGTGGGGCTGATATCTGGGGTAGCCCATAATAAATTCCTTTCTATTGTTACTCAACTTTTCCTTTTTCATGTTTCCAAGAACAAGATACTCATTTGAATTAATTAAACAATAAATAATTTGTGGGATGTACTTCTTCGGAAGTACATCCTAAACTCAGGGTGATTATTTTTAAGCTTGTGGCTAGATTTTCTATATGCACATTCAGGCTTAAAGCAGACTGTGGTCATCTTAAAATAAATGGAAACAAATGCTACAAAAATTTTTAGAATTTAAGGAATATTTAAAATTAATATCCAACCTCCCAAGGGTCTTTTTTGTATTGAAGTCATTTTTTTTTAATTGTAACTTTTTACTCTTGAGTTTCTTTGACAGGTGCAATTATAGCTTCCTAAAGCATTGTCTAAATGATGACCTTTTAAACATTATGCTTTAAAATAAGGCATACACAAGGGAAAGATTCAAAGTGCAAAATGACAGGATGTGAGGGTGATCTGGCTGCGACATCTGTCACCCCATTGATCGCCAGTGTTGATTCAGCTGATCTGACTGGTTAGGTGCGTGTCCCCATCCTCCCTCACCGCTCCATGTGCATCCCTCCTGAAGTTGCACGCTCGGTCGAAGAGGACAATCTTTCCTGATAGAGGAGGACAGTTCTCTGGTCAAGGGTATACAAGTAGCTGCACTCCCCTCCTAGAACCTCCAAACAAGCTCTCAAGGTCAAAGTGCAAAATGACATAGAGTAAGTAGTAAATCTCTTTCCTGTCTTAGACCACCAGTGCCATAGCCTCTCTCCCCAGAGGAATCCAGTATTACCAGTTTTGATGTATCTCTAGAAAGATATATATGTGCATATCTGTGATAGGGAGAATAATGCCCCCACCTCAAAGACATTCACATGCTAATCTCCAAATCCTATGAATATGTTGCCTTATATGGGAAAAGAGACTTTGCAGATGTGATTAATTTAAGGATCATGAGATGGGAATAGTATTCTGGATTATCCAGGTGTGTCCATTGTAATCACAAGGGTCCTTATCTTATAAGAGGGAGGCAGGAGGGTCAGAGTTACAGAAACTAACTTTGAAGATGCTTTGCTGTTGCCGTTAAAGATGGTGGAGGGGCCATGAGACAAGAAATGCAAGTAGCCTCTTGAAATTTGGAAAAACAAGGAAATTAATTCTCCCTTAGAACACAGAGAAGGAATGTAATCCATCCAACACCTTGATTTTAGCCCAGTAAGACCTGTTTTGAGTTTCTGACCTCCAGAATAAATTTGTGTTAAGTCATTAAGTTTGGGGCCATTTGTTAAGCAGCATTAGCAAATTAATAAATCTATATTTCTATTGGTATATATATGTATATATATATATATATACATATATATACACACACACATACATATCACATTTCTATCTTTTCTGGAAATAAGAACATATTTTATGCACTTAAGCACCTTCCATTTTATTTTATAATACAGTCTTGTCAGCTCAAATAGATATACTTTTTCTCTTAAGAGCTGTGTACTATTTTGATAAAGGTTGCAATACATTTTTATATCAGTTTTCTATTCTATTGATGAATATTTAGCTTATTACCATTCTTTTTTACAACAAAGAGTGCTGTACTTAATATCTGCATAATGTTTAAACAATTATTATATAACATTTCAAATTGAGACAGGGTAATGTAATACACTGACATTTTCCTATTATCTCACTTCAGCATTTACTAACCCATGGTCAATCTTGTTTCTTCTATAACCCACTCCAACTTTTATCGCCATCTCTGGATTACTTTGAATTACTTTGAATATAATCCCAGACAGGATATCATTTCATCAGTAAATATTTGAGTATATGTCTCTTAGCATAAAGAATCTTGTTCTACAGGATTTTGTTTACTTTGAGCGTATACCTAGGATATATTTTAGAAATAAAAATGAACTCGAAGAAGAACTCTATTTTCAGTTTGATAAGTTATTTCAACGTGGGGTATGTTCAGTAATGGCCTACTGCCATCTCACCCACTACACCCCAATATACCAAATTTATTTTGATAGATTTATCAAATAATTAACACAGTTCACAGAAAGTAATTTAAAAAGTTTCAAGATGAATTTCATGATATATTCACCTTGATATTTATTTATTTATTTATTTTTAATTGAAGTATAGTTAATTTACAATGTGTTAGTTTCAAGTGTATAGCAAAGTGTTTCAGTTATACATGTATATATATTGTTTGTCAGATTCTTTTCCATTATAGATGATTCATCTCAATATTTAAATCCACATAATTTTTAGGAAAAAATTAACTGTTCATTGAATTAATTATTCATCTTTGTGAATTAGTTTTGTAGATGGTGGGGAAGGTGGGGAGTGGTCACGGCACATCTTGGAAATATTGTTTCTTATAAACACAACTTGATTTTTCCAAAGATCTTTTTCAATGCCAGCAAGTTCAAAATCATTGGAAAATTCAAAATTAGAAAATCTTAAGTGCATATGAAACTTGTTAAGATGTTTTTTCCCCAGATTACTATTGTGATTCTTAAAGAGTCTTGTTTACCTTAATAGCAAAGTTTTCTTACAGGGTATCTTCAATCTGTGGTCGAGGATTCTTCTATCCACCTACTGAAATGAAAGTTGAATGCTAAAGTCTGTAAACGATATTAGAACCTTATTGTCTACTTTCCTTTCTCCACATCCTTTTTCTCTGTTTCCAGAATTCATGAGTTTCAGGATTTGTCTTTGTTCTATTTGATGGATAAATGAAGGTGAATGCTCTTAGATCTGAAGCATGCTAGTAAAGTTTAGTGGTGGGCTTGCCAGAGTCTTGTACCATTTTTAGAAACAAGAAAGAATTTCAAAATAAACAATTTTATTAATAATGTTTTTAGCCAGAGGATTTCAGTATATTCCTAGCTTAGATTCTACCAGGGGCATTAAAACCATTCAGTATTCTATAGGGAATGAGTTACTGCTTTTCTCTTTGTATCCACCCCACACACATATGAATTTCTGTGACACTTTCTGCAAAACACAGCCATGCAACACCTAGAGAAATGTTTCTGGGATACTTACAGACATATGTTCATATTTTATTTTCCTCAAAATATGGATCCCACTACATTTATTTAATACATAAATATATATAAATAGATGTCTTCATGGCATGTCATAAACAGTGTTTTTAGTCATCAACGTGAGCCCAGACAAGAGTTTGAAGTTTTATTTGTCCTTTAAGTTATGCATGTGCTTGTTGTATATTTTTCCTCATTTCTAATATATGTGTGCATTTGGGAAGAGGTTGTGTGGTTAAAAATTGCTTTCTGCTCTTAGTTTGTGGAGTGTAGAGAAAAGCCATAATGATTTAAGTCAGAAACAATTCCCTTTCATCGCTCTTTTTGGTTTCCAGAGACTCAAAGCATCATCAACTAACCTGGTCCACAGGTGGGATCTTTTGTGATTTGCATCAGTAAAGGAGCTTAATCAATTCTCAGAACCTTACACCATCCACCAGGCTACATGGTCACATACTTTGTAAAAATTTAGTTACACTTATTTTAATTGCTTGGTTAACTAAATTTCCTACAAAGGGTCTAAGATAAACTTCACCCATAGTGATTTCTGCTGTGTGTTGAAGAACATTAGAGAGAAGACCTACAGTAGATTGAGACTTCTAGACCATTTAAAACCCAAATTCCCCCTTTTTCTGGATAAGTGGTGAGGAGTGATAATCTTTTTGAAAACCAAATAGGTACAACTTCTGTTAATCCTAAAATAAAATTGTCAGAAATAGGAAAAAAAATCAAATGCTTTAGGTGTTAAATGGCAACACAATTTGACTGTCTCTTGGAAATAATTAAAGGTGATTAAATGAAGTAACAAGTGTTGAGTTGGTTATGTTTACATTTTTTGAAAATTATTTTCCTGTGTAACATATAGTACTTCTATTAAGTTGTATATTTAATTAATCAGAATCCCTGATTCCTTTAGAGATCTATATAAATAAGAATGTAATTTACTTTGGGTCAAATTCTACATATAAATCCATTTCTCAAAATGAATCATTTACTCATTGGTATATTGATTCAACTAGTATGTATTGAGTGACTGCTGGAAACAGACAACTTCATTAGAAAATGTATATTATGTATATTATTTCTGAGTCTCATATTATCCCATTTTAAAGGTGAGGAATTGAAGCTCAGAAAGTGCCAAGTCAGGGTCTCATAGTTTGGCAATAGTAGAACTGCGTGTGACCAGAGGTTTCCTGACTCTGTTCCATCTTCTGATCACTACTCCATAGATACTTCTAATAATATTGCAGAGTAAAATGAGTGCTTTGCTGGAGTTACAGGTCAAGTGCTATGGAAATATGGGGAATAAGTCATGTCTGAGGGAGTGGGAAAGGCCAGATAGCTATAAGGCTGAAAATGTTTGACCTGGTCACTCATATATTTTGCTAAGAAGTTTGCTTTTTGTTCATTAGGCCATGGGGAGCCATTAACAGATTTTTAAAGAAGCATAAGGCATAGTTCAAGTGTGTATTAAGAGAATAACTTTAGCAGCTGTGAGAATGAAAGACTAGAGCAGTGTTTATTTTTCTGGCTTTTTTGATTGTTCATGAATAGTAAATTGCACTACATATTTACTATTTATAAATTATATTACTATATTATAGTACTAAAATTATGTATATTATAAAATTATACAAAAGAGAGAAATGAAATAAAGATTCCATCTTTAATTCTTTTAAATTTTATTATTAACAGTAAAATATGCTTCCAATATGAAATTAAGATAGTCATACAGTTTTGCTACTATATATAATTTATGTCTGTTTATATTGAGAACAATGTGATTGAATACATTTCTTAAAAAAAACCCTAACAACTCTATAGTTTACACATTGTCCTAGAGCTATATGAAGTGCTTGTCTTAGTTTGTCTTGATGCTTTAATTCCATTGCCATCACGGTTGTTGTAATATTTATTCAATTTTCATGGTATTTATTCATACGTAAATCCTGTCCTCCAATTAAGAAAAGTTTTGTATTAAAATTTGCCTAGGAAATTTCCATTTTTCCTAATATTGGGCAGTTGTTATAAGCTAATTGGAAGTTGTAGGATTTTAAATTTTTAATAAATCGGCTCTATACCCACTGATACTATTTGTAAAAATTCTTAATAAGTGAGCAAGATGTATTCTGAGTTTCTAAATGTGTGAGTAAGAATTTTTATGGTTGCTGGTATTACTATCTGGGGGAAAATTGTATAACCATGTTAAATTTGTCTAGTTCATCATGTTTCTACCTCAGAATGTGGCTTCTTAAATACATCGATGCTCCGATTTTCTTCTCTGGGCTTGGGCTTGACTGTTTAGTGCTCTCTTCAGTTGACTGTTTTATTTCATTTTATTTATTTTTGGTGTGGAAATCTTTTTATCACTATTTAGTGATGACCAGTGTGATTAAAACTGAACATCATCAAAACCCTTCTTTAGCAGCTCTGTGAAGCAATATGTTGAAGGGACTATCACTGTCAACTCTTCTGCTCTAGAACACCCTCTTTTCCCAAAGGAGAATTACCATGTTAGAGGGAACATCTGGCAAAGGCAGTGGGGGGTGCTAATACTGACTTCCCTATTAATAATTATACCTAACCTTTACCTAGAACTTATTATTTTTCCCATGCACTGTTCTTTATTAATCAATTCTCACAGCTCTTTTCTATGGGAAAAGTATTAATGTTATCTTCCTATTATATATAAAATAATGTATCATTTTTAAATTTTATTTTCATTAAATGTTGGAGGTAAAAATAAATGTAAAGAGAAGATTTCACATTTCTTCCAGTACTCTAGGACATTGACTTCATCATCCCTGGGCTATGTGGGTCTCACTTTGGAGACCCCTAGATTAGAGATGCGATAGAGTGAAGAAAGCAGATGGATGAGAAGGTCATGGCAGAAGGCAGGTAAAAAACAAATCTCCTGAACGAGGACAGGGAAAGTGGAGTTATATGGAAGGTAGAATTTATAGAAGTTCTCACTCTTTGACATAAACTTTAGAGAATACAGAAGAAATTATGTGCAGGTATAGCACAAAGGGCATACGTCCAACAGCTCCAGAATTGATGACATGTAAACTTTCCCCTTGATTCCAAGCTGTGGGTTACTGTTGCATTCTTTCTCGGATCCAGCAATTTGATTTTCCATTTTCCAGTTTGTTGCTCAGTTGGTAACCCAGTCAGCACCTCCCTTGGCTCCCCCAGGGGTAGCAGAGACCTGATGAGAACGGCTGCCACTTTGATTTTGGTGAAATGATGTATGTGATCTCTTCAGGCACAACAGGGTGATGAGAAAAGCATTAGCTGTCCAGATTGTTTTGTTTCATATATGGATCTAGTCACATGGTCAATTGGACACATTCTGAACTTACAGATCAGCCTGTACCTACATAATACCAGACCAAAAATTTTCAAGTGGAAATTCCAGCCACCTATTTAGATATTTATTTGAGTGATGCTAAACAGCTGGATAACTTACTTTCGTGTAATAACCATTTTTTAACTTTCTTGGTTAAATCAGGAGCATAGGAATCCATGCTTCTCCTCCAGTGTTTAGATTGCTTTAGAGGTGTTGTATTAGTCAAGGTTCTCCAGAGAAACAGAACCACCAGGAAAGCTGGCAGTCTGATTGTGTGATTCAGTTCAAATCTGAAGGTCTGAGAACCAGGGGAGTAAATCATGTAAATTCCAATGCAAGGCCAGAGAAATGAGTGAGATGTAGCAGCTCAATCACTGATGCAGGAAAAAATGGACAAATTCCTCTTACTTTGGCCTTTTGTTCTATTCAGGCCCTCAACAGATCACTTACCTGATGGCCATCAATATTTATTTTTCTTTTTTATTACAGTTGTGTATTTTTCTTTTAGGATATTTAATTTTTCTAAACAATGTGTATTTATCAAGAATATCAGCCTTCCACCTCCCGTCTATATATTTTATGAATCTTTGTCCTCAGCTTGTCATCTTCCTTTTAATGTTTACATGCTCTAATCAAAAGACCTGGAATGGCTGAAGGGATACAATAAAATACCTAGGAATAGATCTACCTAAGGAAATAGAAGACCTGTACTCAGAAAACTATAAGACGTTGATGAAAGAAATTGAAGATGTCACAAACAGATGGAAAGATATACCATGTTCTTGAATCGGAAGAATTAATATTGTTAACATGATCATACTACCCAAGGAAACCTACAGATGCAATGCAACCTCTATCAAAATGACAATGGCATTTTCCACTGAACTAGAAAAAGTAAAATTTGTATGGAACCACAAAAGACCCTGAATAACCAAAACAATCCTGAGAAACAAGAACAAAGCTGGAGTTTTTACACTCCCTGATCTCAAACTATACTACAAAGTTACAATAATCAAAACAGTATGGTACTGGCACAAAAACAGACACATCAATCAATGGAACAGAATAGAGAACCCAAAAATGAGCCCACATATATATGGTCAATTAATCTATGACAAGGGAGGAAAGAATATACAATGGGGAAAAGATAGCCTCTTCAATAAATGGTGTTAGGAAAACTGGACAGCTACATGCAAAAGAATCAACCTGGACTGCTCTCTCAGTCTATGTACAAAAATAAATTCAAACTGCATTAAAGACTTAAATGTAAGACCTGAAACCATAAAACTTCTAGGAGGAAACATAAGCAGTATGGCCTTTGACATTGGTCTTAATAATATATATACATTTGGGTATGTCTCCTCAGGCAAGGGAAACAAAAGCAAAAATAAATGGGGCTATATCAAACTAAAAAGCTTTTGCACAGCAAAGGAAAATACCAACAAAAAGGAAAGGCTTCATACTGAATAGGATACTTTATTTGCAAATGATATATCTGATAAGGGCTTAGTATCCAAAATATACTAAGAACTTATAAAACTCAATGTCAAAAGAACAGCCAAATAAAAATGGGCAGAGGATCTGAATAGAAATTTTTCCAAAGAAGACATAGAAATGGCCAACAGGCACATGAAAAGATGCTCAACATTGTTCATCCTCAGAGAAATGCAAATTAAAACTGCAATGAGATATCACCTCATACCTGTCAAAATGGCTGTTGTCAAAATGACCACAAATAACAGATGCTGGTGAGGATGTGGAGAAAAGGGAACTCTTGTGCACTGTTGGTGGGAATACAAAGTGGTACAGCCATGATGGAAAACAGTATGGAGATTCCTCAAAAAGCTAAAAATAGAACTACTATATGATCTAGTAATTCCACTCCTGGGTATCTGAAATGAAATGAAATGAAAACGCTAATTCAAAAAGCTACATGCACCCCAATGTTCACAGCAGCATTATTTACAATAGCCAAGATGTGGAAGCAACCCAAGTGCTCATCAATAGATAAATGGATAAATAGATAAAGAAGAAGTTGTATATATATACAATGAAATACTACTCAACCATAAAAAAGAATGAAATCTTGCCATTTGTGACAGTATGGATGAATCTAGAGAGTATTATACTAAGTAAAATAGTTGGACAAAGACAAATATTGTATGATTTCACTTATATGTGGAAGATAAAAACAAAACAAATGAACTAGCATAACAAAACACAGAGTCATAGTTACAGAGAACCAACATGTGATTGCCAGAGGGGAGGGAGGTGGGGGGAAGAAAGAAATAGGTGAGAGAGATTAAGATGTACAAAGTTCCAGTTGCAAAATAAATAAGTCATGGGTATGAAATATACAGTATAGGGATTATAGTCAATAACTATGTAATAATCTTTCTACGGTGACATATCATCACTAGACTTATCACGGTAATCATGTAACTCCTTATTTCTAATATTTAAAAATATAAATAAATATAATTAACACTGCAATATGTTATATATGAAAGTTGTTAGGAGAATAAAACCTAATATTTCTTATCACAAGAAAAAAATGTTTTTATTTGTACCTATATGAGATGATGGATGGTCACTAAACTTATTGTGATAATCATTTCATGATGTATGTAAGTCAAATCATTATGCTGAACACCTTAAACTTATACAGTGCTGTAGGTCAATTATGTCTAAAAAAAACCTGGAATTAAAAAGAAACACAACACATGGCAAGGCTAAAAAAAAAAGTGACATGAAGACTATATTTTTCTACATTATAACCAATTATCTGGCACCAGTTTTCTGTATTATAACCAGCTTATTGAATAGTCTTATTGTTTTCTAAGGATATGTGCTTTTATATTTAATTATATTTTCAGCATCTCTTTTACTTTATTGTATATTATTGACCATACTATATGATGATATTTTGATTTTATTCTATATTTTAAAATCTTAAAGTGCTAATTAACATTTCCCTGCTCATTTCTAGCCCCCAGTTTTTTTCTTTACATTGTCTTTTTTTTCTAAGAAACTTTAGAATCAATTCAATATATGTCAGAAAGTTCCATTTTGACTTTTACTGGAATTATATTAGGCAACTATTTAAGACCAAAGCATAGAGTATCAATATTTTTACAATGAGTATTCCAAATTATGAAACTAGTTTTGTTCAATACTTATTCAGATTGGGCCTCCCTGGTGGCTCAGTGGTTAAGAATCCGCCTGCCAATGCAAGGCACACGGGTTCCAGCCCTGGTCCAGGAAGATCCCACATGCCGTGGAGCAACTAAGCCCATGTGCCACAACTACTGTGCCTGTGTTCTAGAGCCCAGGAGCCACAACTACTGAAGCCCACGCGCCTGTGCAATGCAATGAAGAGTAGCCCCCACTCACCACAACTAGAGAAAGCCCACGTGCAGCAATGAAGAGCCAATGCAGCCAAAAATAAATAAATTAATTTAAAAAAATTTAAAAAAACTTATTCAAATCTTTTTTACACCCCTCAGTAAAGTATTAGACTTTTATTTTTATAGATTCCTTAAAATTAATATATTTTTGTTCCCAGGCATTTTATAGAATTGTTTTTATTTTCTTTGTATTTAAATTAGTGTTTTATTTTCAATTTTCTAAATAATAGTGGGAAAATTCTTTATTTTTGTTTATTTTCTGGTATCCAGTCACTTAGTCAACTTTCTTATCAAGTCTAATAATTTTTATTTTGATTGTCTGAAATTCTTTGTTAAATAATTCTATCATCTTAAAAATATAATGCTTTTAACTCCTTATTTCTAATATTTAAAAATCGTATTTTATTGCAGATATAGTAATGGTAAAATATTTTTGAATTATTTTAGCTCTAGTGAATATCTTGTATATCAAATTCACAGTGGAAAATGAGATGAAGCTTTAATTGCTACAAAGGCCTGTGTGTTTTAAAATTGTGTATCACAAACTAATTTCAGTTATATATAAATACCACCTTACATATATATTTATATATAAAATATCACCTTCTTTAGCGTTACAATTGCACATAAAACAACGACTCAAATAAAATATTATTTTTTAGTACCAGGGACAGCATTTTGAATGTACATCTCTGGGCATCAACTCTCAAAACTTCTTTACCATTTCTGTCTATGTTGGTTACAAAGGCTCTTTTTCTCAGAAAATTTTCCTCTTTCATGACTCCTTTTTATGCTAAGGTCTATTAGAAAACCTATAATGGGAATCTTTTTTTCTTTATATCACTTGTTTAGTGACACAGCTTTAACCCCTTACTAGCTATATATATCAGCCTACGTGATATTATTAACCTCCTAGTCAGTGTGGTTTTGAGAGTGCATGGTTTTTAGTCTGATGATAGAAGGATAAGTTGATCTTTCTGGAATATGTATGAGCCTAAAAATGTGACAGCAAATACATTTCTGTAATACTATTCAGATTTCTCATGACTTCTTTGTCAAGTCAAAAATAAGACATAATTTTCAAATGGAAATAAACTTACTTTAGAATATTGTGGAGTTTTAAACACACAATCAATGTGATTAAGTACAAACTTATTGGAACAAATCAGGAATTGGCTAATGGGGCACAGGGAGGGGGTACTGTTTATCCTGGCCATGAGGTCTGCTTGTGTATAACATGCAGGATTTGGGAGCCTCAGGAGAGCCAGTGAGAACTTTTCCTTTGACTCTCTGAATGGTCTGGCTTAAGAATTCAGACAGGAAAGATGATCCATTCTGCCGATGACCGGGTCAGCACCATGGGGAACTGATGCAGAGGCTTTCTAGAGACATGTCAGTCTGTGAGCCACCCCAGCAATAGCAGGAAAATGATATTAGAAGGAATTAAGAGAGGTGTATATCCAGTTCCCCGTAGGTTTCTGATCAGGGTTTTGATGTAGGCTTGTGAGCTGTAAAAAGCCTTGGTACACTTTTTGCCTTCTTTGACTGCTGTCCATATAGCCAGGGCCTTTTTGTTCTTTCTTCTTCTCTCCAGTTACTCCAACCAGACTTCATATGGAGGCTCACTTTGAGACTTCCATGATGCCATCACTTTATTCATCATCTAGGGCAGTTTGCACTTGCCTCCAAAATTGCAACTGTCATGATGCAATGTAATTATTTGTTCATTTCCTGAGGACACCATGTACCGTCAAGGGTGATGCTGAATTTACAGCGGGGCTGCTTTTAGGAAAAAAGAGGTGGACTCAAGTAGAACAGTGATGAAAAAGCCTAATTTAGGAGGAAATGGCAGCTATGCATTAAAAAAAGACACTGATTTTAGAGAAGAGGCTCTTTGAAGGCTATGTCTTGGTTGTTGCAGATAAGCCTGGGGGCTATATTATTTATGTTACTTTTTACCTCCAACATGATTTAAAGGGATAAGATACCTGAATTACCTAGTTCAGCATAGATATCTTATTGAAAACACAAAAGATAATTTACAGTTTCTCAAATATATCTGATGATCAACATCATCTGGAATGATTGTTAAATATATAGATTACCAGGCCTCTTGCCTTGAAATTCTAGTTTAGAAAGCCAGTGTTGGTTGCCCAGGAATTTGGGTTTCAAACCAGCACACTCCTGGTGAATCTGGTGCATGGTAGTTGTTTGAGAATCAATGATATAGGCTATAATATTAAGAAAATGGATGTTTCTTTTCTTCTTCCAATATCTATTCTTTGCTTCCTTTTTTTTTTTTAAAATTATTTATTTATTTATTTATTTTTGGCTGTGTTGGGTCTTCGTTTCTGTGCGAGGGCTTTCTCTAGTTGCGGCAAGTGGGGGCCACTCTTCATCGCGGTGCGCGGGCCTCTCACTATCACGGCCTCTCTTGTTGCGGAGCACAGGCTCCAGACGCGCAGGCTCAGTAGTTGTGGCTCGTGGGCCTAGTTGCTCCGCGGCATGTGGGATCTTCCCAGACCAGGGCTCGAACCCGTGTCCCCTGCATTGGCAGGCAGATTCTCAACCACTGCGCCACCAGGGAAGCCCCTGCTTCCTTTTCTATAACAGTGGAACCCACAGATGAAGACACAGTTATAAAAATTGTATGTGTGACTAGATATAGCCAATATGGTATATGTGGAACTGATATATATAACTTCCTGATATTGTCCTTAAGGAGACAGTCTGAGCTGCTCTTCCAGCCCTGCCTTCATCTTGCTGCGTGGGTGGGATATGGACACGGTGGGTGCACCATTGTGGACCATGCAAATGAGGACCACTCTGTAGGTTTGAGGGAGCAGCGAGATAGAGAGAGTCAGAGTCTCTGGACATTCTCATGGAGCAGAGCCCTTTCACGAGAGAGAGAGACATTTCTATCTAGCTATTTCCAATCTCCGTTATATATCATCAAGCTATATCTTAAATAACATAACATGATAAAATTGTAAAAAAATAAAATAAAGCATAGAGCCTGGTAAAAATATAAATTAATATATGAAGACCAAAATAGAAACCAGAACCTTCAGTCATAGTTATTTATGTAAACTGGTTATCTCTGAGACATGCATTTAGTTCCAAGTTTCTATGAGGTAGAAGTAAAAAGTACATGGTTAGATACACTTTCTTCAATATCATAAGGTAAAGCTTGGCTTATGACTTAAATCTAAAACAATTTCCTCGTGTTGCTACTTGACATATGACAAGTGTTGCAATGACATATGCAGTGAACAGGGACCTCAGTAACTACTCAGCAATTGTATTCGAGGTTTCACAGTGTAGTTCCTTTGTGTGCTCCTTAATAACAGTAATCAAGATCATTACTATCCTGGAATCAACGTGGTGTAGATTTCTGGTGCTTGGAATTGATTTAAGTATAAAATCTAACACTATTACAGCGCTGGTTTTCATAGTCTTTAGTTATCAGAATCCATCTTCTATTTTCAAGTGAAATCTTTGGCAGAAAGTCAGTATATAAAATCAAACTCCCTTGATTTACATGGGAGTGAGAGACTCTGAAATCTGCCACCTTGGCCTGCCCTTGTGCTTGAAACCCAACCATAGAAATCTAGAACACAATAGGGAAGGTCCTGCTTTAGAGGAATGGGTGCCTGCCTGTGCTTCAAATCACATGCTATAAATATCACTCTCCTTTACATGGGTTTTGATAAGATTAGGACAGCAGACCATTCAAGGTTGTATTCACTGGCAAAATCCCATGCATTTATATAGATTATGAAAACTGGCAACAGCAAATTCCAAAAAAATTATGAAGTGTTTAGACAGTCTCTGGTGTATTTTGATGATTTTTTAGAGTAATATGGATTCTGGTTGCCTGGTGATTTAAATTGATAATTTACTGGTCAGAATAGATTGGTATAATCCTATCCTTCTGAATTAACTTAAGAACTTGAATTTCCTCATTAAAATTTTTAAACATCTGCCATGTTGGAAAGAATAGAGGCATATATGAAAAGAAGTGCTGGAACAGTGAAAAGGGAAAATGGAAAATTAATTCAGAGGATTTGGAATTGTTCTAAAGTAAAACTTGTTTTTTAGATGGAAACACTTAATGGAGCTAACAAGATTTTTAGGGATTGATTTCTTGATTGGTCCCAGATTTTGGAAATCTTCATTCCAAATCTCTGTCTGAGGTATTTTTTAAAACCATGGAAACAGAGCTGGTAGCTTAGTAACTAATACTGCTTTGGAGATTAACATTTTCAAGCAGGGCACCTTTGTTCATGAAAAATATAGAATCTACAAAAAAAGAAGCAGCTTGAAATTCAAAGCAGACATTTGGCTTATTATATTGGGTTAATTAAGGATAACAGGGAATGAAGACATCAATAGAATTTTGTTACTTAAGAGTTTGTTTTGTTACAGAGAAGATAATATTGTTTCACAGGATTACAATAAAGGCTACACGAGCAGAATTAATTTTGAAGATTCCTGAATACTTGTTTTGCATACAATCCTCCAACACAGAGTCTAATTATTCCTTTTTTGAGTCACAGAGAAGCAGAACTTGAAAACACCTCATTCATTCCAGTATATATTTTTAATGTCTCTGTGTGTGTGTGTTTGTGTGTGTGTGTGTGTGTGTGAATGTGTAGAGTGAGCACGTTTGAAAAAATCTGACTTTGAATGCCTTTTTTCAGTAACCTACACTACCCCCTGGCTCATCACTGGCTCCACCATTTCTGTCTTAACACTTTTGCACTGCCTTCCAGGGATATTCATCGTCCAGGTTTTGAGGCATTTGTGCCTGCCAATTTGTAACCCATTAGGCTAGTTCCTGCCTCTGGCATCTGAAGGGAAGTTGAGTTGCTTGCACTCATTCTTTGACTTTTTTCTAGATGTGAGTAGCCTCTTTACACGGTGGGCTTGAAGGCAGTGGTAGGCCAGCTGACTCCTGACAGTTCATGATGCCCATTCTTCCCAAGCCATGATCAGGAACCCTTAGCTTGGTAGCTTGAAATCAGCCCTTGTGATATTTACACCATGGAAATCTACAACTGCTATAAATGGCGGTGGGTGTGGAGGTGAGTTACCAGGACACCACTGGTTTGAGGGTACACCTGGGTGCTACCAAGTCTGCTCTTAAAAAGGTGGGAATTGACTCTCTGCTTTCAGAGTCAACACTTGGTGGTGCATTTAGCTTACCAGATATAGAAGGATGATTTTCTCCTGAAAGTAAATACTAATTAGGCTACAAGGAATACAAGGATTGTAAGGAAGGAAAGAGGTTGAAGAAACTAAATGTTAGAAATTAAGATGATAGATTCTGGAGTGAGATTTCCAGGGGTCTGTAATTAAATTCTGAGCGAGCACCATGATGTAGGTAGAATAATTGTTATATTTCAGATGAGGAAACTAAGGCTCAGTTGATAGCATGTCTATGATTACACAAATGTTATGGGACAGAGGTGGGCTTCATTATTATTATTATTATTATTATTATTATTATCACCTAGGTCTGCTGGATTCCATAGCATAATACCACTTCAGAAAGCTTAGAATTTTTTGTCTTCTCAGTTATGGGATAATTGCCAGAGACCACAATGTAGGTTTAGGTTTGGCTGCAAATAACAGAGACTAAAAAGGGCCACCTGTATCAGTCAAGCGTTGCTGCAAAACAAACCACTCCAAAACTTAATGGCACGCTGCAGTCAAGCATTTGTCATGCTCACAGGTCTTCGGGTGGCTCCAACTAAGGCTGAAGGTCTGTGGATCAGCGGGGGTTGGGTGGGGTTCTGCTTCACCTGCAGATCTGAAGGTGAACTTCAAATCCTTCTATCTCTCATTCTTCAGGGACCTGCAGGCTAATAAACCAATTTCTTCTCATGACAATGACAAGCAAAATAGGACGAGCTCAACTGCACAAATACATTTCAAGCCTCTGCTGCTAATATTCCACTGGCCAAGGCCAAAGGTAAGGGTTGGGGAAAAACACTCTGCCTTCTGTGGGAAGAACTGTAAAGACACATAGCAGGTGGGATACGGGGAGAGGTGAGGAATTGGGACCAATATTCAGTGTATTACATTCTGGAACAGTGGCTTAAAAAGATAGGTGTTTGTTTCACTATCACAGGAAGGTCTGGAGATACTTCGTCCAGAATGCATAGCAATTTCACTCCATGAAGCCCTGAAGGACCTAGGCTCCTTCTATTTTCTGTCTTATTACTCTGCATACTGTTGCCAAGAGTAGGTGTCAACAATCTTTTTCTCTAAAGGGCTAGATACCAAATATTTAGGCTTTGTGGATCATAAGGTCTCTGTTGTAACCACTGAGTGCTGCCATTGTAGTGCGAAAGCAGCCATAAACAGTAAGTAAACTAATGAATGTGGTGGTGTTTCAATACATGTTTTTCATGGGTGCTAACATTTGAATTTCAAATAATTTTCATGTGTCATGATATACTATTTGTCTTTGAGTTTTTTCAGCATCTAACAATGTAAAATCCATTCTTTGCTTGTTACTATACAAAAATAGGCAGCTGGCGTAATTTGTCTCTGGGGCTGTAGTTTGCTGACCCCTGCCCCAGATCATCTAAAGGATCAAATGGTTGCTAAAGCATCACAGCTGTATCAGTCAGTAGGAAGGAAGGGAAGAAGAAAAAGGGAGCAAAGGCCATGTTCAGGCTGGATTTTAAGAAAGGCTGCTAAAAGCTGCCATGTGACATTTCTCCTTGTATCTCATTGGCCAGATTTAATCACACGGTCACACCTAGCTGCAAGGGAAGCTGGGATTAGCAGGTTTTTTGCTGATCAGTCAACTGCCGGGCTAAAAACTGGGGCTTCTTTCTCTGTGGAGGAAGGGGAAAATAACACTGCAGGACAACCAGCAGGCTCTGGTGTTCAGTGTGCTGAGTGTGGAGGTGAAGAGGCAGAAGAACTGAATTCACTGACCACATGATTGGACATGATTACTGTGTCACTAAATCCTATTTTTTTTAAATCATAGAGAAGGGAAATGCCTACTTCAAAAATAATATAACATAAGCTTTCTCTTTGAGAAATGAAAATAAGAATCAGAAATATGAATCTTCCTTTATAAATAGGAAAACAATTTAAAAAAACTATAAAGCAAATTATTTGATCCAAAGTTTTTTTTCCCTCATGACTCTGTTCATTGTCTCTAGTCTATATTTGTAAATACACTAATTTTTTTTATTGGTGTATAATTGATTTACAATGTTGTGTTAGTTTCTTGTGTACAGCAAAGTGATTCACTTACACATATATATGTATTCTTTTTCAGATTCTTTTCCATTATAGGTTATTATGAGATATTGCATACAGTTCCCTATGCTCTACAGTAGGTCCTTGTTGTTTATCTATTTTATATTTAGTAGTGGTAAATACTCGTAATTTTTGATGTAGTGAAAAACCCTTTTAATCAGTAGACTTATTTATCATGTTTTGTGACTATCCATCATTATCTAAGCCATGTTCTCAGACCCTGACTCCCATCGAAGTTTGTCTGGGTGTCGAGGTTTGTGAAACATGTATCAGGTAATTGTGGTTGGTTATAAAACATGGCTCATGTAAAAAATAGTAATTGTTCATAAAGTGTAACTCTCATCAGTCAGGTCAAATATAACTAAAGTAAAAATGAAACTACTGTGAGTTAAAAACAAGCAAACAAGGAAAGCAACTTACCAATCTTTTGTCTCCTATTACTAAGGCTTGCCCTTTTGCAACCCTAAAAACACTTCAGGGTAATTTTATAACAGGAATGGTAGCAGAAGTCTTTGATACCCCACTTTGTTCCAACCTCTCAGCCCACATGGAATCAGAGTCCTAGCTGTGATGGACATGTCTGTGCACAGGAAGGGTCCTGCCTCAGGGGCCTCCCATGCTTCATTCCACATTTCTGCCTCAGGACTTTCTCCAACCAAAGCTGCCAATCTCAATTCCACACAGGTACAGCCATAGTGCAAGGGCATTGGTAGTCCTTGGGCAAGCCTTAAAAGACTGGGGCACAGGAATCAGTGGGTAAGTGTTCCACACTCCTAGACTTGGGATGAAATGTTCTGGGTTTTTTTTTTCCTTTTTAAAAAATTTATTTTATTGAAGTATAGTTGATTTACAATGTTTTGTTAATTTCTGGTGTACAGCAAAGTGATTCAGTTATACACATACATAATTGTTTGCATCTGCTAATCCCAAACTCCCAACCTATCCCTCCCTTACCCTGCCTCCCCCTTGGCAATGACAAGTCTGTTCTCTATGTCTGTGAGTCTGTTTCTGTTTCATAGATAAGTTCATTTGTGTCACATTTTAGATTCCACCTGAAGATGGACATTTAAGTTTCTTCCATGTCTTGGCTATTGTGAATAGTGCTGCTATGGACATAGGTGTGCATGTATCTTTTTGAATTATAGTTTCATCTGGATATATGTCCAGGAGTGGGATTGCAGGATCATATGGTAGCTCTATTTTTAATTTGTTGAGGAACCTCCATACTGTTCTCCATAGTGGCTGCACCAATTTACATTCCTAAACACTGCAGGAAGCTTCCCTTTTCTCCACACCCTCTCCAGCATTTGTTATTTGTAGACTTTTTAATTATGGCCATTCTGATCCGTGTGAAATGTTACCTCATTGTAGTTTTGATTTGCATTTCTCTTATAATTAGTGATGTTGAGCATCTTTTCATGTGCCTGTTGGCCATCTGTATGTCTTCTTTGGAGAAATGTCTATTTAGGTCTTCTGCCCATCTTTTGTTTGGGTTGTTTTTTCTTATTAAGTTGTATGAACTGTTTGTATATTTTGGAAATTAAGCCCTTGTCGGTTGCATCATTTGCAAATATTTATTCCCAGTCCATCAGTTGTCTTTCCTTTTTGTTTATGGCGGTTTATTATTATTTTTTTCCTGTACTCATCTGAGAGGCCCTAGCAAAGCTGAATTTTTGTTGCTGAGGACAGTGACCTCAGTGCTTCCTAAATCCTACTTCTTGGTATTACTTCCCAGAAAAACTACCCGCGTTTTCATTCTTATCTCAGTCTTTGCTTTCAAGTCCGAACTAAGCCCAGAAATTCAGTCTATTACCTCTCCTTTTCAGTGATTTAATAAAAGTGTTTCTCATAGTTTCTGTACCTAAAAGATGACAAATGTGTTTCTTTCAAAATAAAGTCCAGTAGTATCATTTGTGTAGTGCTTCTCGAGCTTTTGAACTCATGAGAATCCGTTGGCGGATTCGTTAAAACACAGATTGCTGGTCCCCATTCCAGTGAATCAGTAGGTCTGGGTGGTCTGGGGTAGAGCCTAAGAATGTGCATTTCTCACCAGTTTCCAGGTGACGCTTATTCTGCTGTTTCTGAGACCACACCCTGAGAACCACTGCATTAGTGTGTTTTAAATAAACACACCTAAAGTTCAAGCAACACCTTGAATGAGAATGAATGCATCTTAATGTCTTAATCAATTCGGCCTGCTTAACAAAATACCACAGACTGGGTGGCTTATAAATGGCAGGAATTTTCTGCTCACAGCTCTGGAGGCTGGAAATCCAAGATCGGGGTGCCAGCATGGTTAGATAAAGGCCCTTTTCTAGGGTGCAGACTTCTCATTGTATCCTTACATGGTGGAAAGGGCTAGGGAACTCAGTGGAATTTCTCTCTCTTTTAAAAATTTTTTATTGAAATATAGTTGATTTACAATGTTGTGTTAGTTTTAGGTGTACAGCAGAGTGATTCAGTTTTATATATATATATATATATATATATATATATATATATATATATATATATATACATATATATATGTATATATATACATATTCTTTTTCAGATACTTTTCCATTATAGGTTATTACAAGATATTGAGCATAGTTCCCTGTGCTGTGCAGTAGGTCCTTGTTGGTTATCTATTTTATATATAGTAGTGTATATAGTGGGATCTCTTTTATAAAAGCACTATTTCCATTCATGAGGACTCCACCCTCATTTCCCAAAGGCCCTGCCTTCTAACATCACCACATTGGACATTAGGATTCCATCATGTGAATTTTGGGATGACACACATTCAGACCATAGTAGATGGGAATGAGATAGAATACTTAGGAACATGTTGGGACACAGGTCCAGAAGCAACTCTGAGGAGAAAGAAATCTAAGGAAAAAGGTAAAAAGGGCAGGAGTGTATTGCACTAAAGTCATGATAGATATCCAAGAATCAGAAAATTCATGTAAGACTGAGCAGGCAGGTCAATGATCAAATAGCAGCCATCTGTACAAACTCACATGGAACCAAATGGCATCAAAGAGATCCAGTTGTAGGGCCATGTCTCCAGCCATTGGAGATCAAGGAGATTAGAAGCCAAGATCAGGAAAACCACTGGAAGAGATGGTAGGATTGAAGTATTGTCTATGTGATCACTGGGACCCTAAAAATCACTGAGAGTGATGGGAGGGACCTGGACCAGTGCTTCAATATTCAGATGTGGCTGCCATTCAATTATGATAGTGACTTCTCTCAGGTTCCTTCTTTCTTCCCTCCTTCCCTCTCTCTCCTTCCTTCCCTTCCTTCATTCAATAAACAGTTGACATACTACATGCTACTTGAGCCTCCTGTGGCTACTCAGAGAATGAATTTGACCTGATCCTTATGTGTGTACTTCCTCACTTATCCCAATAGTCAGCATTCATTCACTTATTCATTCATACACGGATATTTACTGAGTGCCTCTTATGCAGACGCACTTATTGAATACTACAAATGCATAGTCCCAGACTTGAGTCTCTTGGGGGATTATGTTACCTGCCCAAGTTATAGGGTGTGAAATCAGAAAACTCTTCATCATGATGAATCCTGATTTATCAGCCATCCCCAAAGACCTTTGCCCAATATTGCTGTCTTCTGCCATCTCTTTTAAAGTAAAGCTGAATTGCATTGAACTAGATGCTTGTGCATGCTTTCCTTTTGAAATTGAGAAACAATGAGAACTGAGCCAATCATTAAGTTTCAAAGTATTGTTAAAGTATAGACTGTCCGGTCTCAGGTAGTTGTGGCTTTGAACTCCAAGCTTGCCATTTAGGACAGCCTTGGGGTGGAACTGCACCTCCTGAGCCCCGATTTCCTTATTCATTGAAACAGACTGCAGACATCTTCTCATAGGGCTGTTTTAAGAATAAAATGATACTTGTCTTTCTCTGTCTGATTTATTTCACTTGGTATGATAATCTCTAGATCCATCCATGTTGCTGCAAATGGCATTATTGCATTCTTTTTTTATGGCAGAGTAATATTCCATTGTATATATGTGCCACATCTATCACTTATATGTGGAATCTAAAAAAAATGATACAAATGAACTTATTTATGAAACAGAAACAGATTCACAGACTTTTAGAAAATAAACTTATGGTTCCTAAAGGGGAAAGGTGGAGGGGAGAGGGCTAAATTAGGAGTTTGGGATTAACACATACATACTACTATATATAAAGTAGATAATTAACAAGGACCCACTGTATAGCACAGGGCACTCTACTCAATACTCTGTAATAACCTCTATGGGAAAAGAATCTGAAAAAGAATAGATATAGGTATGTGTATAACTGAGTCACTTTGCTGTACACCTGAAACTAACACAACATTGTAAATCAGCTATACTCCATTATAAAATAAAAAGTAGGGGCTTCCCTGGTGGCGCAGTGGTTGAGAATCTGCCTGCCAATGCAGGGGACACGGGTTCGAGCCCTGGTCTGGGAAGATCCCACATGCCGCGGAGCAACTAGGCCCGTGAGCCACAACTACTGAGTCTGCGCGTCTGGGCTTGTGCTCCGCAACAAGAGAGGCTGCGATAGTGAGAGGCCCGCGCACCGCGATGAAGAGTGGCCCCCGCTTGCCACAACTAGAGAAAGCCCTTGCACAGAAACGAAGACCCAACACAGCCAAAAAATAAAAAAATAAAAAAATAAAAATAAAAATAAAAATTAAAAAAAAGAATAAAATGAGGGGATGTACATAAACTTTTTAGCAGAGCACCTCACACACAGGACAGCACACTTGGATAAATGTCTCTTAAAGAATGGGGTTTTACACCGTCCCACTTCACAAGTCCAGCATTGGGAGGCCAGCCTCCTTCAGCCTCACTCTTCCCCAGCCTCTGGGTGCTGCCTTTCATCCTCCACATGTTTTCTTATGGTTGCAAGATGCCTGCCACTGCAGGACCCACAGAAATACAAAGGAAGGGGATACTGGGTGAGAGAAATGTCCTCACGGGTCTTGCTCTTTTCATCAGGGAGTGAACCTTATCACTAAGAGCCTCTCTGTGGAATCCTTTTCTGTCTCATCTACGGGCAAGTGAAGCTGGTAACTTGAATAGCTGACATTTTCAAATTATCATGGAGGGAGGGAGGATAGCCAGTGGAACACGAGGAGGGCAACAGGTTTTGCTCGGCAACCTACGGTATCTGCCACGTATGCGGAAATAAAAATAGATTTTATCTTATAGATTTTCTGAGGAGTAATTTTTAATTAATATGTTCACAGTGCTTCTCTCTCTCTTCCTCCTTCATTTTAACACCCCTCCCCATGCATTATCTGACCAGTGGAAAATTCAGCACAACACTGAATGGGCTTACTGTGCACATGACATTATAGACAATTGAGTACAAACACTTTACTTTTTGATAGGAATCCTGTTAAACTCTAGTAGGTTTTAGAAAGTTTTATTTTACTACTTTGATAGTAGTAGTTTATGGTTTCCTTTTCATGAATGCAAACTTTATAATCCAAGAAGAATTCACTAAGCATTTATGTACAAAGCATGATGATGGCAACTTGAGGGACACTCAGAGGAAAACAAAAAGACACCATTATGTCTTCAAGAAGTTTACCATCTAGTGGAAGTAAGGAAAGGAGAAGCAAAGTGTGTAGAGCCAGGGTAACACTCACAAAGTTGAAAAGTTTATGGGGAAGGAAGTAAATCAAGTAAAGATTCGAGTTTTGGCTCAGGCATCTTCCTTATCCCTAGAATGCCAGGCTTCCTCAAAAGAAGATAATAACAGCAATGGCTTATATACAGCTTCGTGGATTCCATCCCCTGCCATCAACCCCGCTCCTCAGCAAATTAGGAGAGACATCAGTGCAGCGAAGGACGGTCATGCCATTGAAACTATTTGTAGACTGAAAAGTAAAGTCAGCTTTCCAGATCTTTGCCCATTATGTTGTATGTAACTTGAAAGTCGGAAAGGTGTTTTGTTTACCTTCCTGTTTTGTTCTAAAACATGATCGGTGCCATTATGTTCCATGAGGAATAAAAGAATGGTTCTGATCGCATGGTCACTGGATCAGATCTGGTTCTAAAATATGACTCATATTACAAAGGTTATGTTCCCAGGAGAATCCCGTAACATTTGAAAAAGAAAACCCTGAGAGAAAGAGGAAAAAAAAGAGATGTGGAGGCTAGTAACTTAGTGGTTAAGGAAATAAAAAAACAGTCCTTGGAACTGAAAGATTCAAAATCATAAAATCATATTCAAAATCATATCATTCAAAATCACATCATCTCTTAAATGTTCTCACCACATTCACACAAAACGGTAATTATGTGAGATGATGAATATACTAACTGACCTTACTGTTGTAATCGTTTCACAATATATACATATATCAAATCATCACATTGTACAACTTAAACTTATACAGTGTTGTTTGTTAATTACTTATCAATAAGGTTGGGAAAAAAAGAAAAAAAAATCATATCATCTCTTGATTTTTTAAATCTTCAACCTCCTGGCCCTCATCTCAGTCTACTAAGCTTTCTGCCTATTCAGTGATGACTACTATGCATAGTGATTCCTTTCACAAACCTTCCTTTTTAGAGCTATGCCCTTTGCTTGCCTGGAGTCTGATACAGAGTGTAGTGGGACAGTCAGAGCACTGAGGCTGTGTGTTCCACAGTTGAATAAAATACCACTAATGTGTTTAAAAAATTTTTTTTGGTGGGGGGGAGGGAAATGGTCAAAACTATACTGGACGACAACATTTGGTTGAACTAGCTCCCCCAAAATTAGAACAAAAATGTTAAAGATGGCTTCTACTGAAAGTTGAACCATCAATTTAACATTACATTTTCATGGAAAAAAGAAATGTCTTCTTTAAAGCTACTCGACATTTGTTTGCATTTATTCATAAAATTATGCACAACCTTTTTTCCTACATGACAATTAAGGGTTGTAGCTCTAAGTCTCCTTTGTGTTCAGAAGCTTGCAGGAATTAGCTGTTGCTCATAGATTCATGACTTTTGGTTATTTTTAATAAAGTATGCTCATGATTTTGAACTCTCTGGCACTTTTAGGATGAAAAGCATAGTTTCAAGGTCTATAGAAAATGCTGGTTTTTCATTATCATTTTTTAGGAGTAAGACTCCAGTTTGGACCCATGGCATTAGCAATGCAGTGCCCAGTTCCCATGGTAGTTGAACATCAGATTCTTTTCCTAAAATCTAAGTTCTTTAGTCTTAAGTAAGACCATCTGTGGGACATCAGATGTCTAGTTCACATGGGGCTACATTAAGCCCATTCCAGTTCCTAATTAGTTTTCTCTCAATTGAAAAAGGAATTTCTTAGGGCATGAACTCAGCCAGGGCTTCCTTGGTACACATGTAAAATCCCTGGCATGGAGTGGGTGCTCAGGAAATGGCTAATCTATTAAGGAAACCTGGCCAAAGAGGGATTGGAATCCAAGTCCTTAGGATAAATTCAGAATTAGTGTTCCTTTTGATGGAAAAGTTCATATGAAAATTTTGTTTGAGTACATTTTCTAGGCATTAACATACTTTTATAAACAAATCCATCACTGGGAACCTTATAAATGAATCAAACTGTGCTCATAAATAATCCTTGAAATTCATATGGGCTTAATAAATAATGGAAAAATTCACTTTAAGTTTTGCCAGTTTCCAAATATTGGCAAAAAAAGTCACACAACTTTTGATCAACACAACACAATCTAGATATACCCACATGTAACAAGCTAAACACATGATACAAATGTGTAATGACTGTATTTAGAAATTATCATAATTATTTGTATGTAGTCTACTCATAGCTTTTGTTTATGCATCACAAATATTTTTCTGTGAAATATGGTTTATATATTTTGAAATTCTTTTTCTCTCATGTACAGTAGGCATAAAAAATATTTGCTTGTGGTATGTCTCATTGCCTTGTACTTTTTAAAACTGTTTTCAGATGTCAATCTGTGTAATGTGATAACTTACCATAAGGACTTCATGAAATGTTTTTTGTTCTTCCAAATCTTTGCAGATTTGTAAAATAAATATTTGTTGAAAATATTACCCTTTGTGCAGGGCTCAATAACTTACAAAAAGAGAGAGAGAGAGGGGAAAAAATACATAGCCTTAATCAATGTAGTACCTCATCTGAAGATGTTGAAGTTCAACAAAAGAATATAATCCAAGCTTGAAAGTATCTTCAATGTTAATCTGGTCCAACCATTATCTACTATATAAATCTCACAACAACATCTCTTGAAAGTAATTTTCCAGGCTTTATATGGATATTCCCAGAGACAAAGAACATAGTACTTTATCCTATTTCAGACAACTACAATTTCATAAAATTTGCTCTTACGGTGTGTCAGAAACTGCCTCTCTGAATCTTATTATCACTGGTCACTCTTCTTCTCGCTAAGCCATGTAGAATGAGGCTTCTTTTTTATGTGACAGTTCTTCATATGTCTCAATAAAGCTATTATATTTTTAATAGCTTCTCTTCTTCAGAATTAAACATTTTTCCTTTTTTCTTTTTTCCTTCTCTTTTCATTTCCCCTTCCTTTTCTTTTTCTTTCTCCTTTCCTTTTATTCTCTCCCACCTTCCCTCCTTCCTCCTGTTTCTACCATGTTTTCAACGTAGATGAGATGGGTAGACCTGATCCTCTTTCACCAAGGAATCATGGTAAATGCTTTAACAGTTAGTTAAATGGACTGCTGTGAGAGCCCCCAGAGTAAGAAGTCAGGGCAGGCTTTGCAGAGGGGATGACACCAAGTTAGAGGATGACTCGTAGGAAAGCCTGCCGAGTAGCACGTGTCATGGGAGAGTGATGTCGTAGGTAGAGAAAGTAGCAGTATATGCATGGCCTTGGAGGAACACTTCTATTCCTCAAGAGGCTTCATTTATATTGTTCTTTTCATCCTGGTTGATTCCTTTGGATCTGTTCCAATCTGGCTACACTTTAGGACTTTGGATGCGTAGGTTTATAACAAAGAAATCCAGTGAGCACAGAAAGAGTTGAACTCATTTCTACACATATTTGAGTATAATAAAGACATTGTACTGTGTTGGACTTTTCACACTGTTGGTTGTTAGTAAGTGAGTTAGGACATTAGGGAGGGAGAAATATGGTGAAAGGCAAGCAGAAAATGAAGATACTGAAAAGAAAGGGAGTGAGTAATGGTCATGAATGGATAAGAGGCATGGAAGAAAATGAATAAGGTGCCTCTTACATGGATGAACTTAACTGGTGTGATCAACATGGCTTTGAGTATTAAAATAGAAGAAATGTAGAAATCCCTGTCATTATTGTGAGATTTGTTATTTGAAAGCTATTCTAAAGTACTAAATCTATGTAAAGAAAAAAGAGATGCATTTTCCCACATTAAAAGATGCATGATTTCCTCACATTAAAAATCATTCACTTGGTACATTGCAAATCTTCATGGCCTACATCTTTTATATCTTTCTCTATCCTCTGTGATTACCTTAATTAATCTTGTTTTCTACAACACGTACATGTGACTCTTCAATGGAATCAGTACTTTTCCTCCCAAACAACCAATCAACTCATTCTTTTCTTTGACAGTTTTTATTTTTATAAAACCCTTAATTGTTGTACTCTTGTGAGGCAAAATTCAGAGCAGAAATATATTTTCAGTTAAACATATAAAAATTCTTCCTCTTTCTTGGGATATCTTTCTTAAAAGTTTTAAAGAGATTCCTGTAGCAATAAAAGTACAGGGACAGGAACATGTATCTTCTCAGTTGCTGAGCACAGCTCTAATCTCATGCAAATTTGAATGAATGATGTAGCTCTTGCGGATATGCTCATTGGGGTCCCATCTAACTCCAGTGCCCCATGATACCGACCTACAACTTTCCCTCCAGATACCCAATCTTGCTCTTACTTCAAGGTCCAGCCTTCTGGACCTATTATAAAAACAGTACTCTCCACTTTCAGTTCTTTTTTATTTCCTTGGCCGTTATAAACCTGTCAAGTTTTTGGTTTTTTGTTTTGTTTTGCTTTGTTCCTACGTTAGATTAGTTTCTTATCATATTTGGGATCCTTGCTTGCATACCACTATGTTTGTGTGACTTAATAGAAGACACCCCCTTTGATGTAAGCGATAGATAGGCCCCAGGCTGAGCAGCTGCAACTGGTCTCCTGCTGACACTTTGAGATACCAGCAGGAGCGTCGGGCCCTTATTAGGTAAAAGACAAAGCAACCATAATTTTCTCATTCTTGTAGTCAAGGGGATTTCCCAGCCCAAAGCATGCACAGAAGAGGTCCTCAGATGATTGGTCAGAGAAAACTTGGAAAACTGCCCCCATGTGAGGAACTTAAGCTGCCCCTATTGTGCTCAACTCGCTCCTAGTTTGCCCATGTGCTCTTCCACATGTACTTTGCTTCTAATAAATGCTGTCTCTATTTCACAATCTTGGTCTCTTTGCTGAATTCCTTTTTCAAAGAAAACCAGGACTGAGGTCCTTCTTCCAGCTGTGCCACTGCCAGAATCACCTTCAGTAGACAAATTGCAAATAGGCACCATCAGTGGACAGGCAAATTAGAGGAAGGAGGCTCTTCATCCTGGGGGAAGATTTCAGCCTCCACTTGCACTTTGGCTGGGTACCAACCTGCCCAACTGCACAACTATGTACAACCCTGCTCATAATATCCAGCACTTACATAACTAATAATAGGCCCTCAAGCAATAGTTACTTTTATTTCAATCTTTATTTGAATTCAGAAGATTTTTTTTTTAACCATAAAGAGAAAAATGCCATTAAGATCTTTCTTTGTTTCCCCCTAAAGAACAAGATCATCCTGACAATATAGTGTCTATATAGTGACAATTTAGTGAGTAGGACTGTCATTGAAATTGTGGTCACAATGGAACCAGCTTCAAATGGTTTGACTCCTTTTTGGCCTGAGTAGGTTATGGAGTAAGACTCTAATTTTTTCAAAAACTGTTCTCATGTTTGCACAAGCTTGTTTTTATACATTTCATTTCATTTCATATTTTCCTTGACTGCTATGTCAAAGTTGTAACATTTCACACCATGGTATGTTGCCAAGATAGGATTCTACACACTGGTCATGTGATGTGTGCTGTGTTTGGAAGAGCTGCACAATCTTGTCACAGACACTGAAGAAAGACTACATCCTTTGGCTGGGTTTCCTAAGCTCCTGGAATTTAAAATCTTTGCCAGTAGCTAGGGACAAGTCATCCATGCTTATTATGCTACTCTTTAATATCTAGATTTTTCTGAACGCTGCCTCATCTTTTAAGTTGCATCAGTTTTCTCATTCTGCCGTATACAGGTTAGCATCCACAAAAAGGGTTGCAGAAAATCAGGTGCTGTTGCTCTGCTTCTTACCAGCTGTGGTGCAGTTATTTTTAGCTCCCTCCTTCACTCACCACTATGACTGTGAGAGCAAAGGGACTGCCAGCGTTGCCCGACTGGCCTGTGTTTATACTTCCTACCAGCTACTTCGGAATCAGCACTTCCTTTCCTCGTTGGAGATAGCACACTGGGTTATACCTGGCAAATTTATTTTAGTGGAGAAATTATTTAATAGATTGATGTTAGATGAACTAGTTTATCATGACTCTGGTGAATAGACTGAGACTCTGACTATAGCTCAGAAAAGCAAGAATAATTCAATTGACTTGGTTTCCCTTCTTTTATCTGCCATTTCTGGGAACATGGCAATTCCCCAGCAATTACTCTCCTTTTCGTGAAAATCAATTTGTAAAATAAGTTTTAGAAAATGTATGATATGTAATAACTGTTTTGAATAGGTGAAAATTATTCGAGTATTTCCTGTGGAGAGAATTAATCGTAGGTAGAATTCAAAAGAGTGAACTATTTTTTTATGATCACTTAATAAGATGCAAAACACTTTTTTTGGTCTTTTTGTGATATCATGTTATATTTTTGGATGCTTACATTGAATAAAGATGCTTAGAATTCACAGAAGAAGGTGTCAATTTATATGATCAGATCGATGATCATTAAATCTTCACAAAGATGTATACTAGATTGGGTCACTTTCTTTTACTACTCCTGGACATCCATGGATTTTTCTAGCCATCAGCATCACTGTCTTCACATAAACCTTTATTGATCATAATTCATGGCATTTTCCTCTTCATTGGTTATTGCCATAATTTGGTCTACACGTTAGAAATTCCCATGGGGACTTATGTTTGAGCTAAAATGAAGAGCTGTTATTTGTATTTGGACTGATAAGTGCCATTTTATTGCTCAGAGTCTTTATTTGCAAGTGGTGAAACTTTTGTTCCCTCAGATTCAGTCAATAAATTTGCTGTTTCTTGATGAGGCTGCATTTAGGAGACATCAAGGCAGTATACACAATTAACCCCATATTTTGTCTACTGAAAGCATGCATTCCATTCATGTCTTGATGGGCATTTGGGAAGTTCCCAGTTTGGGGCTATTATACATAAAGTTGCCTTGAACATTTGAGTACAAGTCTTTGTGTGGACATAGGTCTTCACTTCTTTCGAGTAATTCCTAAGAAGGCTATATAGTCCTAGCCTGGAGATCTATCATAATATTTAACATTATTAAAAAAAATCATATACAAGGTTGTTGTGACTTTGTTGGATTAACATTTGTTAAGTTGAGCCCCAGAGAGTCAGATAGTAAGCCTGCTGAACAAAAGACCACAAGGAAATTGAAATAGAGAACTTTATCACTCACAAGTCCTGGAGCAAGTACAGGGCCTGCTTCCAAGGGCCATGTAGGGAGGTCAGGCAAGATCTAGGCAGAGAAAGTGACAGTGCCTGGGGCACATGCCATTATTAGGTTCCTGGATGGAGTGCTTTGGGATTCCTGGGCTAAGACCAGATAGATCAATTCAAACCAAAAAGAGCAGGGTTTTGGTAAGCTTTTTGGGGGTCTTGTCTAAGGGTGTACAGGAGGAAAGGCCCTGGGAGGTGGGAGGAAACTGTTTAGCGCAGGACCACTGGGGGAGTCATATCAGGAACTTGTATTTCTCTGGGCTATTATCTAGAGCATGAGTTTGGGGGAGAGCGTAGGGTCAGTTCAAAGCCCCGGCTGGCTGCTTGGTCACACAAAATGGATGCCAAGGCAGCAATATCATGGGGTAGTTTCCCTAAACTCTCAGCAATGGTTTTCTGAAGTGGTAATACCATTTTATATTCTACTAGCAATGCTTGAAAGTTCTTATTTTTCCACATCCTTGTCAACACTTGTTGGTCTTTTTAATTTTAGCCTTTTTAGTGAGTGTGTAGTGGTATATCATTATGGTTTTAATTTACATTTTCCTGATGACTAATAATGTTGAGAATTTTTTCACGTACATATTTAAGATTTATATCTTTTTGTCTGTGAAATATCTGTTGAAATGTGTTGTTCATTTTTTTCTGTTTTTTTTTTCTGGGTGCGGGGAGTCTTATTAATAAGTTTTAAAGTTCTTATACTCTGGATACCAAATATTTTCTCCAAATTAGGGTTTGCTCTTTTATTTTGAAGAACAGAAGATTTTCATTTTGAAAAAGTCCGTATGAATTTTGTTATTTTGTTGCTAGAATTTTTGGTGTCTTGTCTAAGAAGTCTCTGACTCCCCAAATATCACAAAGATTTTTCTCCTTTGGTTATAGTTTTAACTTTAGGATTAGGTGTATGATTGAGTCCATGCTAGATTTTGTGCATGGTGAGAGGTAAGTATTGCCATTCACTTTTTTTCATTTGGACAGATTATAGATTTTCCAGCACCATTTATTGAGAAGATTATCCTCTCGCTTTAAATTAATTTAATTCCTTTGTTGAAAATAAACTGATCATGTGTGTGTGTGTCTGTGTTTATTTTTACTTTCAATTCTGTCTCATTGACCTATATATCTATCTATGTTAGTACCACACTGTCTTGACTTCTATAGATTTATTGGGTATTATAAGTCTTCCAATTTTGTTATTTTTCAAAGTTGTTTTGGGTGTTTAGGTTTTTTGTACTTTCATTTGAATATTAAATTCGGCTTGTGAATTTTTACAATACTTGCTGGGATTTTGTTTGAAATTTATAGGTCAAATTGGGGAAAATTGACAACTTAATATTGACTTTTTCAATTCATAAACATAGTCTACTGCTTCATTTATTTAGGTCGTTAATAATTTTCAACAATGTTTTATAGTTTGTGTGGAAGTTTGCACAATTTTTATTAAGTTTATCACTAAGTATTTTAGGTATTTTTGATGCTATTATAAAATACCAGTTTTTTATTTTACTTTCCAATTGTTTATTTCTAGTATATAGAAAAATAATTATTGTTGTGTGCACTGAACTTGTATTCTGTTTTCTTGATAAATTCACTTGTTAGCACTAGCAGCTTTTTGTTGTATATTCCTTAGAGTTTTTATGTACATATCATTTCCTATGAAAATCAATAGTTTTACTTCTCTCTATATAATATACATGTTATTATTTCTTTTAGCTGCCAAGTAACCCTAGTTTGTAATGATGTTCTTTCCTATATATTGCTAGATTTATTTTGGTGATGTTTTGCTAGGAATGTTTCTATCTATGTTCATGAATATCTGTCACTTTCTCTCTTTTAATTTTTAGTATAATGTTTATGAAGTCTATCCTTTCTTTTATCATGTCCTTGACCAGTCTTGATATCAGGGTAATGATGCCTCAAAAAGTTGTTTGGGAAGTATTCCCTTATCTCTATTATGGAAGAGATTTTAGAGGCTTGGTGTTCTTTCTTTCCTAAATGTTTGACAGAATTCACAAGTGAAGTGACTGGACCTATAGTTTTCTTTGTTAGAAAGCTTTTAATTAAAAATTGAATATTTAAAGTTAGATGAGTATTATGATATTCTATTTCTTCCTGTGTCAGTTTTGATCATTTGTATCTTTCAAGAAGTTTGCCCATTTTGTCAAATTTATTGGTATAATTTATTGATAACATTTCCTTAATATCTTTGAAATATTGATAGGACCAGAATCAAAGTTCCAGTTTTCATGCCTGATATTGGTAATTTTTATGCTCTCTCCCCTCCCCCACCTCTGTCTCTAAGTTTAGACATAGATACAGCAATTATTAATATATTGATCTTTTCCAATAATGTTTTGGATTTTGATTTTTACTATGTATTGTTTTTTGTTTGTTTTCTATTTCATTGATTGCTGCTCTTTTCTTTTTATTATTCTTTATTTCTATTTACTTTGGGTTTCATCTGCTTTAAATTTTCTAAGTTTATCAGTCTTTGATATTAGACTTTCCTACTTTTTCTGAATAAGCATTTAATGTTATACATTCTCCATAAATACAGCTCTATATTTAGTCAACAAAATTTGAAAGTTTTAATTTTTTTTTTTTTTTTTTTTGCATGCGGGATATTAGTTCCCTGACCAGGGATCGAACCCATGTCCCCTGCAGTGGAAGCATGGAGTCCTAACCACTGGACCACCAGGGAAGTCCCCCAAATCTTTGCTTTTTAATTGGAATGTCTAGACCAGTTATGTACTTATTCATTTTTAATACTATTTTAAAAATTAACAGCACATTGACTTTTTTTTTTTTTGGTGTACAGCTCTATAAATTTTAACATGTTTACAAATATGAATAGCCAATACCAAAATGAGGATACAGACAGTTCTTGTAAACCCCCCAAAGCCTTCAAGCTATTTCTTTTTAGTTGTAACCTCCTTACAACCCCAAATTCTGTCAACTATTAATCAGTGCTTTGTCACTATAAATTTGTATTTTTGAGAAAGTAATAGAAATATATATCATACAGTATATAAACTTCTGAAACATTCCCTTGGGATTGATCTAAGTGATTGTGTATAGCAATAGTTCAATCTTTTGCTCATTAGTTTTCAATGGAATTGTGTTGATTTACTACAATTTGTTTATCCATTTGCCCTTTGAAAAACATTTGTTTCTAGGTTTTGGTTATTATGAATAGAGCTGCAATGAAACTTCATGTACAGGTTTTTGTATAAACCTGCAAATTCATAAACAGATAGAGAATTTCAGCAGTGAAATGCAAAATATAAAAAGAGGCAAATAGGAATAATAGAAATTTCAAAACAGAATATCAGAAAGGAAGAATTCTGGAGATGTATTTATTAACAAATTCAATATAGTAGAGAAAAAAAATTGATGAACTTGAAGACAGGTTGACAGAAATTATTGAAATGGAAACAAAGAGAAAACACATTAAAAAAAAAGAAGACAGAGCATTCATGAGATATGAGACAATACCAAACTCTCTTTAGTACTGGAGTCCAAGAAAGATAATGGGGCAGAAGAAGATATATGAGGAGATCATAGCTGAGAATTTCTCCCCCAATAATGAAAGGCATTAAAACACACACACACACACACAAACACACACACACACAAAATCACCTAATACACATCCTATTCAAACTGATGTTCATTAAAGATAATGAGAATATATGGAAAGGTAAGGCATGGTACAAATAGTCTTCTCTTGTAAAATCATCAAATGATACTGTTTTAAGCTGAAGAAACCAAAAATAAAATTATTTTATTATTTAAATGTTGTAACAGTAAGTCAGAAAGGAATTAAAATATTATATCATCAGAAATATATTAAAAGCTGCTGGCTTACAGAGACTGACTCCTCATCAATCGCAGCAGGAAGTCCTTAGATAAAGAAATCTGTCCTCAGATATCTAAATCTAATGAATTGAGAAGTAACACTAGAATAATTTTTACATATATTGAGTACCACTGGAGAAAACAGTTAAATAATTAGGATTAGTTGTGTTAAAGTGTAATTTTTAAAAAGAATGTCTCTCATACAACAATAAAATGAAGACATGTCAAATATATTATTCAACTCATTAATTAAAGAGGGAACTAGTAAGATGGTATCACCAGTTCAAAGAGCATTTGAGCTAAATATTGCTAGGCAATTGAAGAAAGAAATATTAGGATAAGATGCTGAGTCAATACAAAATTGCTTAATGTCCTACAGGCCAATAAATTGTATCCTTTAGGATTATTTTTGCACTGGACTAAAATTGGTAATACTCTCTATCAGACGAAATTATACAAGTTAAATTCACTAAGTCTTGAGCTTTTATCATTGGCCTAGAGTGTTGCTTTTGGGGAATTAGTCTAGATAGAGGAAAGAGTATTAAAAAATGTGGTTTTTTAGCTATGTGCATTTATTACTTTTAATAGAAAATAGAAAATAAATAAAAATATTTGTCTATTAAACAATATCAGATAACATTTGATGCTTGACGTGTGAGAACTTTGCAAAATATTTTATATGTATTACATAATTTAGTTTTAGCCCAATATTATGAGATAGATAATACAGTTGTCCCTCAGTATGGAAAGCGGTTGTTTTCAGCACCTCTGCAGATACCAAAATCCACAGATGCTCAAGATCCTTTATAAAATGGTCAGTGGGCTTTCCATATTTATGGATGTAGAACTTGCTGATATGGAGGGCCAACTGTGTTATTTTCTGCATGTTACATATGAGGAAACTGAGTTACAGGGAAGCTAAGAAACTAAGCCAAGGTTACATATATACTAAATGTCATTCTCCTAGCCTGTGATTTTAACTGTTCATTAAGGTGATAAAATTCAGAGAATGAGGAGAAGGTGCTGTTTCAAAATGTGAATAGAACACTTTAGGATATGGGGATTATTCTGGAATTTGAATAATTCATTGGGAAAATAAACAAAATTCCTTTCTGATTTGATGTTATTTATGTGTAGGAGCTGCCAGGAACAAGAACTGGAGCAAACAACATTTAAATGCTTCAGTACTCCCAACAGTGCAACAGAGACCTTTCGTTTGAATGTCCCTATCTTTTCTCTTGCACAATTTTAGCCTTGTAAGCTCTTTTCAACAGATTAGCTCTTTGAAAGTGAATAGTAGTATGTAATTATTAGCATCTTTAGTAAATGCCTTTGCCAACTGCAGTTTTCTCTGAAAGATTATTCAGCCTACCAAAATATTTTGCTTTTCAGATTCCCTTTTTTAACTACAAGTGATATGATTGTCTTTTGAATATGGAATATCTAATCGTTGCCAAATACTTTTGTTTTTACTACAATAGCTAGTGTCTTAATATAGGTATGCTTGAAAATATTTTGTCTGTTTTAAAACAGAGCTAATTTTTTTTTTTAGTTTTGCTACTTAGAACACTATGCTAATGAACTGAGTCCATGATATTTCATTGTTTTTGTGTTTCTTCTTATGCGGTACTTATTAGTTTTACCTAGAGAACCCAAGTCCTAACACTGCTGCATATTGAAAAGGAAACATTGTAGGAATAGTGCTAAAAGAGGAGGAAAATAGACTTAGGTCAGTGTGTGTTTGTGTGTGTGTGACTATGTCTGTCACCTACTCCCTTTAGCTGAGACCCATCCTATCCAGCCCAGAAGACTATGCTTTCTGATTGTCTTCTCAGTATCTTATTTCTTTTCTCTCTCATCCCACAGGCCAGTATCAGGGGTATGTCTTCTTACCTCCTTTCACTGCTGCCAACCATAACTGTGGCTCCTGTCCTCCTGAACCCTTGGGACTAGAACATTTTCTCTCCCTCCCTGTTGGTGTCACCTCCTCTCTTCCTCACCCAGTGGAGACTTTTGCTTCTGGACGTTCATCTCCTCCCTAAAACCTCTTATCCTTTCTGCCACTTTAACACCCACAGGGATAAAAATTCTAACACCCCCAAATTGTCCATTACTTGACCTTTCATTTCCAGTAATCGTTTTCTCCATATGACTTTTCCATCCACTCCCATGATCATATGCTAGATTTTGTTTTCAATGTGTTTTATGTCTTTTTTGTTGCTCAGTTTCTCCATTATTGCCTTATTTTGTGTTATATAGATATTTTCTATTGTACTTAAAAAAATTTCTTTGTCATCTCTTTCGCTATATTTTTTTGTTAATTTTTTCCTGGCTGCTCTGGGGATTATAGTTAACACCTTAATATATAACAATCAAGTTCAGATTTGTAAAAATTAACTAATTAATTAAATTAATTTTTTTGGCTCCATTGGGTCTTCGTTGCTGTGCGTGGGCTTGCACTAGTCTCAGCGAGTAGGGGCTACTCTTCGTTGCAGTGTGTGGGCTTCTCATTGTGGTGGCTTCTCTTATTGTGGAGCATGGGCTCTAGGTGTGTGGGCTTCAGTAGTTGCAGTACGCAGGCTCAGTACAGGCTCAATAGTTGTGGGGCATGGGCTTAGTTGCTCTGTGACAAGTGGGATCTTCTGGACCAGGGCTCAAACCTGTGTCCCCTGCATTGGCAGGAGGATTCATAACCACTGTGCCACCAGGGAAGTCCCTCAAGTTCACATTAATTCCAAATTAATTTCAACAGTAAAAAAAAATTTGTCTCTATATAACTTGTCCCTCAACTTTTATGCTGTTATTGCTGCAAATTATATCTTTATACATTGTGTGACCATCAATCTCAATTTAAAATTGTTGCTTTATGCAGTTCTCTTTTAAACTAGATAGAAAAAAAGAGTTAAAAACCAAATATACATTTATATTGTCTTTTATCTTTATCTGTATAGTTACCATTCCTAGTGTTCTTTATTTCTTCATGTGGAATTGTTACTGTCTAGAGTTCTTTCATTTCAGCCTGAAAGACTACCTTTAGAGTCTCTTGTAGGGCAGATATGCCAGCAATGACTTCTCACAATTTTTGTTTATTTGGGAATGCTTTAATTTCTCTTTCATTGTTGAAGGCTAGTTTTGCCAGATACAGAATTCTTGTTTCGCAGGTTTTTTTTTTGTTTGTTTTGTTTTTTAGTAATTTAAATATGTAACCTCATTGCCTTTTGGCCTCTATAGTTTCTGATGAGAAATCAGATGTTAATCTTATTAGGCATTCCTTGTATGTGATGAGTCACTATTCTCCTGCTGCTTTCAAGATTCTCTCTTTGTCTTGGGTTTCAATGTTTGATTTCAATGTGCTTGGTGTGGATCTCTTTAAGTTTTTCCTACTTGGAATTTGTTGAGCTTCTTGAAAGTGTAGGAAAAATGTTTTCAAGTTTTGGAAGTTTTCATTTATTATTTTTCTCAAAATATTTCTTCTACCTCTTTCTCTCTCTCCTCTCCTTCTAAGATTACCATGACATGCATGTTTTTTCACTTGATGGTGATCCACAGGTCTCCGAGGCTCTGTTCACTTCTTTTTATTTGTCTTTCTTTCTGTTCCTCAGAATGTATGATCTCAATTGACTTATTTTACAGTTCATTAATTCTTTTTTCTGTTTGCTCAAATCTGCTCCATCCTTCTTGAATTTTCCACTTCAGTTGTATTTTCAGCCCCCACATTTTTATTTAGTTCCTTTTCTTACAATTTTTATCTCTTTATTGATGTTCTGTGTTTGATAAGACATCACTCTCATACTTCCTTTAGTTCTTTAGACATGGCTTCCTTTTGCATGCTAAACAGATTTAGAATAGCTGATTGAAGTCTTTGTGTAGTAGTGTCTGGGCTTCCTCAGGCAGTTTCTATGATTTCCTTTTTCTTGTGTATGAGCCATACTCCTTGTTTCATTGCACACCTTTTAATTTTTTTTTGAAAACCAGACATTTTGAATATTAGAATGTGGCAACTCTGGAAATCAGATTCTCAACTCTCCCCAGATTTATTGTTGTTGCTGCTTGTTTTAGTGGTTGTTTGTTTGTTGACTTTTCTAAACCGATTGTGTCAATTCTGTTTTCTTTGTTGTATGTGGCTGTGAAAGTCTGCTCTGAAGTCTGTTAGCTAGTGATTTTACAGAGATTTCCTCAAATGACTATAGACAAAAGCAAACAAAAAATCTCCTCATTTTTGCAGTTTGGCTCTCTGCTGGGAAATTCCTTCTTACTCTCAATGCTTAGCCAGGGCATTTACAACTCTGCCTTAGCCTTCCCTTCCTGCTTCCACAGAACCTCAAGGTCAGCAGGAAATGAGAGCTCAGGACCTTCTCAGGTCTTTCCTGAGCATTTGCACAGGTCTAATCATGTGTGCAGCCTTCTATATTCCCAACAGTGTATTGGAGCTTTTCAAAGCCCCCATGTACATCTCACTCCTCAGCCTTACTTTTCAAGCTCCTTGGCTAGTATACAACAGTCTTTGATAGTCTCAACTCTCACCCATTATCTCGGGCAGCAGCAACCAAGACATCAGCCTACAAATGTTTTTGACAAATATCCTCCTGGAAGCAACTTTAGCACTGGGTCAGTTTCAAATTAGGCAAAGTAAAGACAAAAGTTTTGGGTTGTTCCTCCAGGGAGTCATCAGACAGGTCAAAACAAATAATTGCAATTCTCTGTGAATGAGATTTATTCTTTTCCCTCCAATATTGGGAATGCAGGCTGTTATTTTCAAGGCTACCACTGAGCTGAGGTGAGGGAAATGAGAGTGGGGTAAGTTAAAGTGCCACAAATTTCATTATTCTTACTGAAAATCAGCTGTTTTCCTTGAATAAGTGCTACCTATGTTGCTACAAGTCTTTAGTTAATTTCCAGAGTTCCAAATAAGTTGATTCTGACAGTTTTTGCCCTTTTTTCATTGATTTAATGGAGTGGTAGAATTTGGACTTCCTTACTCTGCCTTTTTCACAGGTATCACTCTACATGCTAGATTTTTTTAAAATTTATTTTATTGAAATGTAGTTGATTTAAAATGTTGCATTAATTTCTGCTGCACAGCAAAGTGATTCAGTTATGTATATATATATATATATATATATATACACACACACATATATATATTCCTTTTCATATTCTTTTCCATTATGGTTTACTACAGGATATTGAATATACTTCCTTGTGCTATACAGTAGGACATATTGTTTTTTATCCATTCTATATATAATACTTTGCATCTACTAATCCCCAACTCCCAATCTATCACTCCCCCCATACCCCCCCTCCACTGCCCCGGTAACCACAAGTCTATTCCCTATGTCTATGAGTCTGTTTCTGTTTTGTAGATAAGTTCATTTGTGTCATATTTTAGATTCCACATATAAGTGACATCATATGATATTTGTCTTTCTCTGTTCGGCTTACTTCACTTAGTGTGAAAGTCTCTAGGTCCAGCCATGTTGCTCCAAATGACATTCTTTTATTATATATATATAACATCTTCTTTATCCATTCATCTGTCAATGGACATTTAGGTTGTTTCCATGTATTGGCTATTGTGAATAGTGCTGTTATGAACATTGGGGTGCACCACATGCTGGATTTTGACATCACCACTAACTTCCCCATCTCTGAAAATTCTGCTGCATAATGAAATACGCTTTTGATTGCTGTAAAACCACCTTCTCCAAATAAAGCAATAGATTTGAAACTTTACACTGGATACATGTTGATATGAGTAAAGTGAAAGTGGCACTTCTTAAACTAGTGGCAAGAGGGACTAAAGCATAATCCTGAGGTCTTTTAGCACAGTATGTCTTCTCACATAGTTATTAATTACTCAAAAGATTAGATACACTTCAAAATGTTTCACTCAGTTATAACAGGAAAGATTTACCTAAGTTTTAGACTGATGGTGAGTTGAAGCTAATTAAGTATTCAACTGAAGTGACGCACATTAGTGATTTTGTCTTTGTGGCTAAGGGGCCCTTGCTTTTTGCATTCATGGAAATGTGCCATTGATCGTATATCATGGAACAAATTTATCATTAACTAGATATATATCTCCCAGAATCTCATTCTCTTCTGTATCTTGGAGAATTTTATGTGGAACTTCCTTTTTCACACCTGCAGTCACAAAAATAGGTGAACTTGTTGGGCTCAGAAGAGCGAGGGGGCAACAATTTCTTTTAGTTACTTGATCACAGGAAAATTGTAAGGCAATTTCTCTAAGTTTAAGTTGTCTCTAATTTTCTTTTCAAGAAAGTGACTTTGCAAATCTAATCCGTATTTACAAGGAAAATGCAAGCTCTTTTTAAACATTATCTTGTCACAAGTGATTTATCACTTCGGTCACACTTTGAAGTGAAATGATTTGTAACACTGATCTCTAAAGTCTGAAGAAAATTTAGCTTGTACTAAATACCTCTGCCCTCTTTTGGAAAGACTAAATTTTTTTTCACAAAGTATTTGAGATGGGCTAGTATGTATTAATTAGCCCTTTCCTGAGGTTCATGAAAATATTGATGAAACTTAGTATTCACATTGAGAATAACAATGATGTAAATATTTAGGTTGAACCAGGTAAGTTGCTAGTATTTGACCATTTTTGACATACAAAAATGGCAACTTCATATTTATCAGCCACTTTCTAAACAATCAGATATTATTATTTTTCATTTATTTTAGTGTTGACACCAATCTTTCTAAAAACATCAGTGAGGTCTCCAGAAGATAGTATCTGTTAATTTGTGGTTATTTAAAATAGTGATTATTACTGAAATAATTACAATTGCTAACAAAGAGTTTGAGGTTCAGCCTTTCTAAATTTTTAAAGTGTTTACTATATGACAGGCATTATATTAAGTGATTTTTAAGCATGATATAATTTAATTCTCACAGTAATTTGTGATACTGGTACTATTATTTTTCAGAAAAAATTAATGAGTCTTACTTAATCTAAGTAGTTTTCCCAAAGCAACACAACAAACAAGTAGGGTTTAAATCCTCCGCTTTCTTCAGATCTCATCTCCCTGGGAAGCCTTTCCCAACCTCCCTCATTTGGGGCAGGGCTTCCTCAGATACCCTGTGCTTTCATGACGTCATGCATTTCTGTTTGTTTGAGCATCTGTTTTATCACTTCATGATTCATGAGGGTATGGTCCATAACACATCAGCAACTCTAGAATTACACTTGACATGTAGTAAGCTCTTCATACTTATTTGTGAAATAAGTGAGTAAAGTGAGGAAGCCACTGTTTGATCATCAGGAAGTCTTATTTATAGGTGTGTAAAGTATAGGCTTTAGTCAGTTTGAATAATTTTCTGGACCTCAGGCATGTTGACAGAAAAGAGACTAAAATTCATTTTTTCAAGTTAGAGTCAAATGGAAAACTCACTATCCAACACTCCAAAGTTCTAAGAAACTAAACTAGTTATCTTTAAGACTATCTGCTATTTTAACTATCCCTTACCATGTTTTTATACATTTGAGATAATTACTTGTATTTTCCTTATGTATGTTGTTAAAAATATATTGTAGAGATATCTTGCAAAAGGTAAACAGGCACACCTGGGGATACTGTGGGTTTGGTTCCAGACAACTGCAATAGAGGAAATCACACAATTTTCTTGGTTTCCCAGTGCATATAAAAGTTATGTTTACAATGTACCATAGTCTATTAAGTGTGCAATAGCATTATGTCTAAAAAACAATTAATTAAACAATACTTTATTGCTAAAAATGTTAACTATCATCTGAACCTTCAGTGAGTCATAATCCTTTTGCTGGTGCAAGGTCTTGCCCCAATTTGATGGTTGCGCTGATCAGGGTGGTGGTTGCTGAAGGCTGGGGGGGCTGTGGAACTTTTTAAAAATAAGACACCAGTGACGTTCATTGCATCTCTTGACTCTTCCTTTCATAAATGATTTCTCTGTAGCCTGCAATGTGCTTTGATAGCATTTTACCCACAGTAGAAGTTCTTTCAAAATTGGAATCAATCCTCTCCAACCCTACTGCTGCTTTATCAGCTAAATTTACGTACTGTTCTAAATCCTTCATTTTCATTTCAACAATCTTCACAGCATCTTTGCCAGAAGTAGATTCCACCTCAAGAAACCAATTTCATTGTTCATCCATAAGAAGCAGCTCCTCATTCGTGAAAGTTTTATCATGAGACTGCAGAAATTCAGTCACATCTTCTGGCTCCATTTTTAATTCTAGTTCTCTTGCTATTTCCATCACATCTGCAGTTACTTCCTCCACTGAAGTCTTGAACCCCTCAAAGCCATCCATGAGGATGAGGGCTGGAATCAACTTATTCCAAACTCCTGTTAATGTTGATATTTTGACCTCTTCCCATGAAACATGAATGTTATTAATGGCATTTAGAATGGTGAATCCTTTCCAGAAGGTTTTCAATTTACTCAGCCCAGTACTATCAGAGGAATCAATATCTATAACAGCTATAGCCTTACAAAAGGTATTTCTAAAATAATAAAATAATAAGACTTGAAAATCAAAATTACTCCTGTATTAGCAGGCATGAAAACAACATTGATTTTGTTGTACATCTTCATCTGAGCTCTTGGGTGACCAGGTGCATTGTCACCCAAGCAGTAATATTTAGAAAGAAACCTTTTTGATCTGAGCAGTGGGTCTCAACAGTGGCGTGAAAGTATTCAGTAAACCATGTTGTAAACAGATGTGTTGTCATCCAGGCTTCCTAGTTCCATTTATAGAACACAGGCAGAACAGATTAAGTATAATTGTTAAGGCTCCTAGGATTTTCAAAATGGTAAGGGACATTGGCTTCAACTTCAGGTCACCAGCTACATCAACCCCTAACAAGAGAGTTAGCTTGTCCTTTGAAGCTTTGAAGCCAGGCATTGACTTCTCCTCTCTAGCTATGAAAGTCCTAGATGGCATCTTCTTCCAATAGAAGGCTGGTTTCATCTACATTGAAAATCTGTTGTTTAGTGTAGCCACATTCATGAATTCTCTTAGCTAAATCTTCTGGATAACTTGCTGCAGCTTCTACACCAGCACTTGCTGCATCACCTTGCACTTTGATATTATGGAGACAGCTTCTTTCTTTAAACTTCATGAACCAACCTCTGCTAGCTTCAAACTTTTCTTTGACAGCTTCCTCACCTCTTTTAGCCTTTATGAATTATAGAGAGCTAGGACTTTGCTCTGGATTAGGCTTTTGTTTAAGGGAATGTTGTGGCCTATTTGATCTTCTATCCAGACCATGAAAACTTTTCTCCATATCAGCAATAAGGCTGTTTTGCTTTCTTATTATTTGTGTATTCACTAGAGCAGCTCTTTTAATTTCCTTCAAGAACTTTTACTTTGCATTCACAACTTAGCTCTTTGGTGCAAAAGCCCAAGGTTTCTGCCTATCTCAGCTCTCCACATGCCTTCCTCATTAAGCTTAATTATTTCTAGCTTTTGATTTAAAGTGAGAGACATGCAACTCTTCTTTTCACTTGAACACTTAGAAGCCACTGTAGGGTTATTTATTGGCCAAATTTCAATATTGTTGTGTCTCAGAGAATAGGGAGGCTCGTGGAGAGGGAAAGAGACTGGAGAACAGCCGGTTGGTGAAGCAGTCAGAACACACAGCATTTATTGATTAAGTTCACCATCTTATGTGGGTGCAGTTCGTGGCATCCCAAAACAATTATAATAGTAACATCAAAGATCACTGATCACAGATCACCATAACAAGTATATTAATAATGAAAAAGTTTGAAATATTGTGAGAATTGCCAAAATGTGACACAGAGACATGAGGTAAGCAAATGCTGTCAGAAAAATGGTGCCAATAGCTTTGCTGGACACAGAGTTGCCACAAACCTTCAATTTGTAAAATACACAAGATCTGTGAAGTACAATGAAGCAAAGTACAATGAAAAGAGGTCTGCTTGTAGTAGGAGTCTAAATTAGTAATGAAGACTTCTAAATACAGGGTACAGAAATTGTTTCACAATTTGCTTTCTAATTAAATTCTTTGTAAATTTGTACTTTGCTTATAATAAATTGGAATCAGACAGACTTCAAATTTAGCCATCTGAGGAATCATTGACTCTCTTCTACTTTGTTAGAATATGAGTTTATTACATATTATTAAGGACATTTTCAATAGTGATTCCATTGACTCATATTTTTATGTATTTACAAATCAAAATAGTTATATTCAACATTAATTACTATATATTTTGATATATAAATATATTTTCAAAATGTTATGAGATAACCCTATTTTATGTTTTTATGTTCTACTGCTTCATATTGGAAAATTTCATGTTGAAAAGAAATTATTTTATGCACATTAGGGAATAAAACTGTTTCTGTTCACCAATAAAACTTCCTCTGAAAAAGCTCTAAAATAAGACATAGTTTCAGAAACTTTCAAGGCATATTTTCATGGTTTATGTTCAATAAAGGGAAAATGATTTCTAAATGATAACGTTACTTAATACCTTGCAGAAGAAATCTTCAACCTTATAGAATTAAACACATCTGATATAGTACCCACAGTATTTTAGCTGCAAAATAGTAAGACAAGTTATGCAAAAAAAATTATCTTCTTATATCTTCATTTTTTAAAAATAAATTTATTTAATTAATTAATTTATTTTTGGCTGCGTTGGATCTTCATTGCTGTGCACGGGCTTTCTCTAGTTGTGGCGAGTGGGGGCTACTCTTCGTTGTGGTGCGCAGGCTTCTCATTGTGGTGGCTTCTCTTGTTGCAGAGCATGGGCTCTAGCTGCGCGGACTTCAGTAGTTGTGGCTCGTGGGCTCTAGAGCGCAGGCTCAGTAGTTGTGGCACACGGGCTTAGTTGCTCTGTGGCATGTGGGATCTTCCTGGACCAGGGTTCGAACCCATGTCCCCTGCATTGGCCACCAGGGAAGTCCCATATCTTCATTTTGATTACTCTATTTTTACAAGTATTTGCTTTCTTGTGTTTTCTGTTTCATTAATGTTATAGTAAATAGCTCCTATCCAGAATTCAAGTCTCTAACAAAATAATTTTCTGGAATTCCACTGAGAATCTAAACATTAACAAACAGAATCTCTGGTCGTCATATTAGATGACCCCAAATTTATGTCCTTTGTGCGTGAGATATTTCAGTCCTGCATTCATAACTTATTTATGTGCCTTTTAACCTCAAGGTTAATAATTTGGTTATTTATTTTCCAAGATAAAAAATGAGAAATAATATTGGAAGTGGAAACCAGAGTTGCTGTAGCCAGGCACCCTGAAAGCGCTGATGACAGACCTGAGAAATAGTATAGAGAAATGCAAAGCAGATCACAAATCAAGGGTAATCCTCTCACAAATCAAGCCAAACAATAGTAACAACAATAAAAGAAACAATAATAACAAAAAGAATCACAGAAATGTAACTTAGGATCATTTAGCTCAGGGGCAAATTTCTGTTCTTTTGTTAGTTCCTGCAAGTATTACATTGTAATAACTGATGTTTATAATAATGACACACATGTTAAAGATGATTTAAATATAAAATATAAATGAATTAAATATATTTCAACTATTTTACCAATTTTTTATTTGAATAATAAATAATGTTGCTGCATAAAGGAGTCAATCAGAAACTGTGAAATTCCTAATTAGCCAAAACCTATTTTTGAGGACTTCCTATAATCATGAAACCATCTTAGAGTGACCATTACTATGATACAAGAAGGGGGTCAAAAAGGAGAAAAGAAACCATCATTTATTGAGTGTCTATTCCGGGCTTGTTACTCTGCTAGACTTAAATTTATTACTTATTTTTAGTAAAAAAAATTTTTTTTGCTAATTTTCCAGGAAATTTGCAAGAGAAAATTAGAAAGTAAACTGGAGACACACATCATGAAATCTACTCCCAAAGGGTCTTGAGCAGTGAGGCATTCCAGCAACTCTCATCAGGGAGGAGCAGTGAGCTGATTAGGTGAAACTGACCAGAAAATCAAATCTGAGCACCTGTCGCAAGTTCGTATTGGGTCTAGCCTGGGACAATATGCAAGAAAAGGTTCAATCTGTGAAGGAAGAAACAGATCTTTGATGAAGCAGAAATGAGCATGATATGGTTTGTTAACTAAACTCACTAAATGCCTAACTAACATCTCAAGTACAGTGGAATCTTCGAAGATACAGTTAGCTTAGAAGACATTCTCTTCTAAGAAGACTGTTTCTGTGTTGAACAGGTGCCCTTCTACATGTGAATTGACTGGTGCAACCAGAATTTTGGTTAATAGAAAATTGTTCTGTTGAATGTTATTAAGCATAAAGATAAGGATAATAAAGTCTTCCCCTTTAATTATATGTATATATATAGTTTCCCCATAATTATAACTATATCTAAACAGGTAATTATAAAATCCCTGGTAAGCAGGATTTTTTAAATTGTTGTTCTAGTTGGGTTTGATTTAGTTTATTGCAAGATTTCTCAGAGATTATACTATGCTACTGTATACTCTGAGTCTCTAAGATGGAGATAAAAGGGGTTAACAATCATAAGTACTTTTGTTGAGCCCTTTCCATGTATCGAGCACTATGCTAAACACTTTAAATTCATCATTTCATTTTATCCATAAAGTAAGGGGTAAAATTTTATCTCCATTTTACAAGTAAAGGAACGGAAAAATAGAAGGGTTAAACAGCTTTTCCAAAGTCATGGATTCTGATGGGGTAGAGTCTGCAATCTGACTCCAGAGCTGATGCTCTCACTTAAGGGTTTCCCAAGTTTATTTGACCAGTAGCGTTTTGTTCATATAAAAATCACTAACATTTCTAAGAGGAAGTTTGTGTAGAAAGACATTTAAGAATTGTTGGGCTAGATTGTGAGCAAGTACAAATGGGAAAACTATGTCCTGCTCATCTTTGTGTTTCTAGAGTCCTCAATAGTACTTACCACTAAATGGTTAATTAAAGCATCATCATCATTATGATGTAAATAGTATTATACATGCCACAATTTAGAAAATTATCTGAGCCAACAATACTAACAGAATGTTTGTGAGAATATGGAGAAAACAAGCATGGCAATATGCTGTATATGAATCAGTGCTGGGGGTAGGTTGGTGCCTATATGAGAGAGTGGTACTTTCCAATATTTTTTGTTTCATTCACCACTGAAAACCCATAGTATGAGAAAATATTTTTAAAAATTAGTTTAAGATATATATTATGCTTTTAGTACACACTTGAAAAATTATAAGATAATTATTACCCATTGGGCACCATTTATGTATTCAACAAAGAATGCTAGAAAAGGTTAACTTCTGTAACAAATAGACCCAAATGTGTACAATATTTAATTATCGTAGGTTATAATAGATTTTTCTTGTCCTACTAGCAGTACTGGATAGATAAAAACATTGGGGGCATCCTTGCTTTATACAGCTAGCTCATCAGGGACCAAGAGTGACAGTCTCTGCCCTCTTGAAGGTTACTCTGAGTGTCTTCTTCATACTAGCTTGCCAGTAACAGACAAGAGCATAAAGGAGCACTATATTGGGGAACTTTATGGGCTAGTCCTGTAAATGGCATTCATGACTTCCATTCACACCCCAGTGGTTGGTAGTCAATGATATGGTGACACTTAATTCCAAGGAGACGGAGAAATGTGAGGCCTGGATGGCCAGCTACTTTCCAGTCTCAAATCTGGTGTACACGAAGGGAAGCAAATATTTTGGTGGATTGCTAGTCACAGTGTTTATGCTATATAACCTAAATTCCAATCCACACATTATTTAACTATTGACGACAACAATTTTCCTCTGGATCTTGGTTCAGTGGTATAAGAAAACCATGAAAATTAAGAACCTAGTCTAGACCACATGTCTTTTAAGCATGCAATATAATGACACTTGTTGCAAATACAAGATGACTCTGCTTTTGACGTTGAACTATGCCTGCTGAGGAAGGGAAAAAGATATGAAATATTTTTAAAGTGAGGAAATATTAAAATATTTTAAAGTGACACTAAAGCTAATAAAAACATGTCTAAGATTTCCAGTGGTCACGTATAGGCATGATATGTTCAATATTCTGAAATATCATGATTCGTAAAAGCTGAGGATATCGAGATTGCTGAAACAGATTGGACTTGAGTGCAAATGTTCCAGTAGCTACCATCACAACACTGTTAGACCAAGCTAGGTCTATGTTGCAGTATAATAGTTTCCATGAAACTCCACTGGCTTAAAATCATAAAGATTTATTTCTTACTCTCAATTCTGGCCATTGTAGGGCAGCCAAGACTTGGCCTCATATAGCCACAGAGAAATCAAATCTGATAGAGATTCCACCGTACTCTAGTTGCCTCATCTGGAACACACAACCTCCCAGTCACTACAGCAGAGGAAAGAGCCTGGATATGCACACAAAAGCTGCTTACTGCCTCAGCTTGGAAATGATGTGCATAAATTTCACTTTCATCTTATTGGCCAGAATGAGACACATGGTTCTACTTAATTGTGGGGAGACTGGGAAATGTAAGGGAATAATTGGTGGGCATATTTGGTTAGTGTTATAGCTTCTGCTACAGGCATGTGCCCACAGATTGATAAATTTCTTCATTCACCTAAATGATAAGTTAAGGTCATATGCCTTATCATAATTTAGAAAAACATCCAAATATTTTTACAGAATATGAAGTAATGGTTTTCCAGAGCCAAATACAACCAGAGAGTAGATAAGGAATCTGTGTCTATTCCAAGTTAACACAGTCAACATTCCAGCATTTGAGGAGGAAATAGTCATTCATTATCAACTAATGGCACTTTGAAAATACTCCGCAGTAAGACATTGTTCTGTTTTTCCTGGGTCCACATCTATCCAATTATGCAACACTATCTGACAGAGACATCAAATACTTTGCAGAATTCTCACAGATATGAAATAGTTATTAACAATAATTTCAAATTAGATGTAATTTTAATTTTTCTGAATTACTGTGGATTTTTCTGCAGGAAAACCAAAATCCATTAAGTGGAACATTGATGTTAAAACTTTGATAAACAATTCTAGACGGAGTGTGGTCAAGCTCCAGGGGGTGCTTGAAGCACTTGAAATTAATTATATATGAGTTTTTTCTGTGAATGGGCATGCTTTTGGGGAAGAGTCATTAAATTCTCAAAGAATTAATGATCAGCAAAGGAAACAAATCACCAACTTTAATCAATATTAATTTATTAAATAAATAAGTGTGTTCATGCATGCTATTTAATTAAAACCTATACTTCTTAAACTATTCTAAAAATTGCAGAGGAAAGAACACTTCCAAACTCACTATAAGAAGTCGGAATTACCCTGATACCAAAATCAGACGAAGATATCACACACAAAAAAGAAAATTACAGGCCAATATCACCGAAGAACATAGATGCAAAAATTCCTCAACAAAACATTAGCAAACTAATCAAACAATACATTGAAAGGATTATAACCATGATCAAGTAGAATTTGTTCCAGGGAACGTGAGGATGGCTCAGGACCCACAAATCAATCATTGTGATACACCGCATTAACAAGTTGCAGAATGAAAACTACATGATCATCTCAATAGATGCAGAAAATCTTCTGACAAAATTCAACATCCATTTATGATAAAAACTATCAACAAGGTGGGTATAGAGATAACATACCTCAACATAATAAAGGCCACATGTAATTAGCCCACTGCTAACATCATACTAAACAGTAAAAAGTTGAAAGTATTTCCTCTAAGGTCGAGAACAAGGCAAGGATGACCGTTCTTGCCACTGTCATTCAACATAGTATTGGAACTCCTAGCCACCGCATCAGACAAGAAAACGAAATAAAAGGGATCCAAAATGGAAAAGAAGTAGTAAAACTGTCACTGTTTGCAGATGACATGTTACTATACATAGAAAATCCTAAAGATGCCACCAAAAAATTACTAGAGCTCACCAATAAATTTGGCAAAGTTGCAGGATATAAAATTGATGTTCAGAAATCTGTTGTATTTCTATACATCTACAATGAACTATCAGAAAGATAAATTAAGAAAATAATCCCATTTACAACTAAAAAGAATAAAATACCTAGGAATAAACCTACCTAAGGAGGTAAAAGACCTGTACTTGGAAAGCTATAAGACACTGAGGAAAAAAATTGAAGATGACACAAACAGATGGAAAGATATGCCATGTTCATGGATTGGAAGAATTAACATTGTTAAAATGACCATACTACCCAAGGCAATCTACAGATTCAGTGCAATTCCTATCAAAATACCAATGGAATTTTTCACAGAACTAGAACGAATAATTTTAATATTTGTATGGAAACACAAAACACTCAGAGTAACCAAAACAATCTTGAGAAAGAAGAATAGAGCTGAAGATATCACATTCCCTAACCTCAGACTATACTACAAAGCAACAGTTATCAAAACACCATGGGGGCTTCCCTGGTGGCGCAGTGGTTGGGAATCCGCCTGCCAGTGCAGAGGACACGGGTTCGAGCCCTGGTCCCGGAAGATCCCGCATGCCGCGGAGCGGCTGGGCCCGTGAGCCACAATTGCTGAGCCTGCGCGTCTGGAGCCTGTGCTCCGCAACAGGAGGGGCCGCGATAGTGAGAGGCCCGCGCACTGTGATGAAGAGTGGCCCCCACTTGCCACAACTGGAGAGAGCCCTCGCGCAGAAACGAGGACCCAACACAGCCATAAATAAATAAATAAATAAAATTTAAAAGAAATAAGCAAAACATTCTCTAAAAAAAAAAAAAAAAAAAAAACACCATGGTATTGGCACAAAAACAGACACAGATCAATAGAACAGAATAGAGAGCCCAGAAATAAACCCATGGACTTATGGTCAATTAATCTATGACTAAGGAGGCAAGAATATACAATGAATAAAAGACAATCTATTCAATAAGTGGTTCTGGAAAAACAGGACTGCTACATGTAAAAGGATGAAATTAGAATATTTTCTCACACCATATACAAAAATAAACTCAAAAGGGATTAAAGACCTAAATTTAAGACCAGAAACCTTAAACCTCCTAGGAGAAAACATAGAACACTCTTTGACATAAATTGTAGCAATATTTTTTTTTAATCTGTCTCCTAAGGCAAAAGAAACAGAAGCAAAAATAAACAAATGGGGCCTAATTAAACTTAAAAGCTTTTGCACAGCAAAGGAAATCATTGACAAAATGAAAAGACAACCCACTGAATGGGAGAAAATATTTTCAAATGACATGACCATTAAGGGGTTAATACCCAAACTATATAAACAGCTACCTAAATGTCCATTGACAGATAAATGGATAAAGAAGATGTGGCATATTATACAATGGAATATTACTCAGCCATAAAAAAGAACAAAATAATGCCTTTCGCAGAAACATGAGTGGACCTAGATATTATCATACTAAGTGAAGTAAGTCAGACAGAGAAAGACAAATATTATCTGATATCAATTATATGTGGAATCGAAAAAAATGACATAAATGAACTTATTTACAAAACAGAAATAGACTCACAGACATAGAAAACAAACTTATGGTTATCAAAGGGGAAATTGCAGGAGGGATAAATTAGGAATTTGGGATTATCAGATACACACTACTATATATAAAATAGATAAACAACAAGGACCTACTGTATAGCACAAGGAACTAAATTCAATATCTTGTAATACCTATAATGGAAAAGACTCAGAACAGGAATATGCATGTGTATAACTGAACCACTTTGCTGTATACCTGAAACACTGTAAATCAACTATACTTCAATAAATAAAAAAGAAACAAAAAAATGGGCAGAAAACCTGAATAGACATTTTCCAGAGTAAATGCAGATGGCCAAAAGGCACATGGAAAAATGCTCATCATCACTAATCATTAGGGAAATGCAAATCAAAATCACAATGAGATATCACCTCACACTTGTCAGAATGGCTATCATCAAAGAGAACACAAATAAAAAATGTTGAAGAACATGTGGAGAAAAGGGAACACTTGTACACTGTTGATGGGAATGTAAATTGGTTCAGCAACCATGGAAAATAATATGGAGGTCCTTCAAAAAACTAAAAATAGAACTACCATATGATCTAACAATTCCACTCCAGGGTGTATATCTGAAGAAAACAAAAACACTAATTCAAAAAGATACATGCACCCTAATCTTTATAGCAGAGTTATTTACAATAGCCAAGATATGCAACCTAAGTGTCCATCAACAGATGAATAGATAAAGAAAATGTGGTATATATATATATACACACAGTCAAATACTACTCAGCCACAAAAAAGAATGAAATTTTGCCATTTGCAACAACATGGATGGACTTGGAGGGTATTATGCTTAGTGAAATAAGTCAGACAAAGAAAGGCAAATACTATATGATATCACTTATATGCGGAATTTAAAAAATAAAGCAAACTAGTGAATATGACAAAAAAGAAACAGACTTACAGATATAGAGAACAAAGTAGTGGCTACCAGTGGGGAGAGGAAGCTGGGAGGGACAAGATAAGGGTAGGGGATTAAGAGGTTCAAATTACTATGTACTAAATAAATAAACTACAAGGATATATTGTACAACATGGTGAATATAGCCAATATTTTATAATAACTATAAATGGAGTATAATCTTTAAAAACTCTGAATCACTATGTTGTACACCTGAAACTTGTATAATATTGTAAATCAACTATACCTCAATAAAAAATAATTCCACAAAATGTGAATGATACAATATTGAACAATATTTTGGAGCTATTCGGGCTGCAAAGGACCTTCCAGAATGTTTTAGTACAGTAGTGTATAAAACAGAGAGGGCTCTTTCCATGAGTTTCATCCTCTGAAACAAAGAAGGAAACCAGGACCTCAATGGATTTGAGTGAAGAAGGGAAGCAGAAGAAATTGGCATGGAGCCAAATGGTTAAGATATTTAAAAGTTTAAAACTTTGCAATGTCTCCAACTCTGTTATGTGTATCCAGTAGATAAAGAAAAAGTACTAAAAAGGCATTCAAGACCCTGAGCACAAACTTAATGTGAAAGAAAGAAGTTTGCTCTTCTTCCACTTATATTTATCATGGAGCAGGTCTGGAAAGCATTCGTTCTGGCAGTATTTTAAAGGAATGATCATAAGGCATTTAGTGGATGAATGGATAGTTTTAAAGACTTTAGGAAACCTCGGATAAAGGGATTAACTGGAGCTAGGGAGTAGACCATAGCTTACCTGTGGAATAATACACCTGGGCTTAAAATTCAGAACTTGCGTTTGAGGTCTTTTTGGCTACTTTCACCCCAGGCTCTCACAGCCTGAAGAAAATACTCTGGGCTTTCAGGAACTCTGTTACTACCCTGCATGAATTTGAGTCCAAGATTCAGGTCATATGTTACTAGGAACAACAGTAATTCAGAAGAACATCAAACAAATGTGACATGTCATTATAGGGATCTTATTTATTATATTTGTATTGTATAGAATACCGTATAACTGTGTGTTGTATGTAGCTTAGATTAATTAGTTCATAGGTGTCAAAATATCTTAAAGATAAACTTTCTTTTATATTTTTTTCTTTTTTTATGTTTTAAGTTGTTTTTAAAAAATTTTTATTGGAGTATAGTTGATTTAAAATGTTGTGCTAGTGAAGACAAATGTTCAATTGCTTGCAGTCTTAGTCATTTGATTATATTTCTGTTTATCTTTGTTTGTTTCCCTTAGTAAATATTATTTAAGAACAATCTTGATAAATATTTGACTTGGTTCATTCAGTTCAATTTTGCAACCACTTATCTAGCTTATTGAGTGTCTGTTCTGTGCTGCATTTGTTGGGCCATGGGACCCTGCCTTCACATAGTTCTCAGGGGAAAGGATTTACATGCTCTAGCAGAGACATATAGGGGCTTAGGAGAACATGAGGAAGGAAGTGAATTCAGAAAATAATAGAGAGAACAAGAAAGATTTTATAGAGGAGAGGTACATGTAGAATTTTGAAAGATAAGCAAGAGTTGGAAGGTAAAGAAGAATAATGGAGGCAAGGGCCTTACAAACAGAGAGAACAGTAAAATGTAAGAGAACAGTCCACACACAATGAACGGCAGAAGTTTCAGTGGCTGTGCGGGCACTGTATACCGGGTGGGGAGACTGCAATGAAAACAGGCAGGGCTCTTATTCCAGAAGGGAGTAAGCTAATCATATTCAAGCTCTAGAGCTATTCTGCTGGGCTAGAATGTACAGGGTGGAAAGGATGTGGGAAAGAAATGAGACAGAATAAAGTCTTCGGAGGCTCCTAAATGATCTAAGGGAGAAATTAATGTAATTCTGAGCCGTGAGGATGGAGAAGAGAGGAGGGATTTTAGAGATGCTAAGGCAAAAAGTAGGCAGGACTTTATGATCTATGTGAAATGGATGATGAGAGAGAGGCAAGAAAATGGAATGACTTCCAGATTTCTGTCTTAGGTGATTGGGTTTCATTAAATAAGAAAGGGAATATAATCTGGCAACTAACATGTTTCAGAAGCATCTGACAAATTCTCTTTCATCATGAATAGAATATAGCATATGCCAGACTATAGATTATACCCAACATATTCTGTAACATGGAAATACTGTTAAGTTTTTTCTGGGTAAAAATATGAAATCTATAACTAAACATTCATGAACAAATGGTTTCAATATGTGACTCTTGACAGGCCCATCCCCTCCAGAGACTCTAGTACGAGAATGTGCTGCTGTGTATTTTGTAAGGGTGATTCAGACCTCTGTTTAGTTAAGAAACTTGCAGAAAGCAATTTTGAATTTAAAAAAATCTTGCTTTAGCTCTTGCCATTTGAGAGGTATAGTATGAAGTGTTTTTCTGCCCCTCCGATTGCCCAGAATTTTTCTACCTTTTCTCCATGCCTACAGAGCAATAAGAGTCAACACTGGTGAACATATGTAGTTCTGTTAATGTCACACTTTTTCAAATGACAACTTCCATTTGAACTTTTTGTTAATTCATTTTTTTTTTTTCTGTGTTAGAGGAGGTGGAATAAATAAGTTGGAAAAATTTACTGTTTCAGCCCTCAGGAGATTTTGGGGTGGTCCTTAGATAAAGTGACATTGTGATCATGTTATCTCCATTTTGAATTGTTAGCAAGTGAGTGATGGAAGTGTCGTGGTGATGATGGAAATGATGTGGCAAGCAGCTGCATCCTTTGTTGAGTATCTTTTTATGAGTTGATATATCCCTTTGGGTCTTCCTCCTTGTCAGACTTGCCATATTCCAGAACTCGGCCTATATGTCCTCCTTCTGATTCACCTATAATTTCAAGAATTTGGCACTTGAAGTATAAAAATATTGTTAGCATGGTAATATAGCATCAAGCAATTAACACTCAATATCTGATGTTATACTCCAACTCTGATCATAAACCACTAGAATATAAGTCAAAATGGGAGTAGGGAAAGAAAACCTCTACAAAAGTTTGTCATTATTTTAGTTACCTTACTTAAATAGTGTATGCTTCTCTTTTATGTTTCTGCAGATATAAATAACAAGCTTATTCAAATTAATAACTTATTCATTATTTAACATTATCAGTATTAGTCTAACATGGCATACATATGTTTTATTTTTCAAATAATACACAAGTCAGATGAGGAACTAAAGCAATAAATGACTGATATCATGATTCCTTTTCCATTGATATAATTTCATCTGTAGAATTTCTTTCTTAAAGTAAACAAGGGAGTTATACAGCCACGGTTCATGCTTTTTAATTTAAATTTATAAAGTGTGTAAAAGTAAAGTTCAGTTAAACAGTAACTTTTTTGCTGCCCTTTAAATCTTCTTCTTTACATAAGTTTGATTTTGACTAATCCATGCAATTGTAAAATGTTCAAGTGCAGTGTATTTTGGAACTTTTCAGGGGCGTTCCAGATGGTTAAGGTAAAATAATGAACAGGTTAAATCTAATCAGATTACATGGTACCTTTAAAAAATATTCATTAAAATTTTTACACCCCATACCCTAGATCTTTATTCTACCTATTGTAAATCCCACAGGCTGTCTTTGATTTTGTTTTGTTGTCAACTTACAGTGAAAGATACTGACTTTGGAACTGAGGGAGATGATACCTTCATAGTGTCTATTGCGGAAGACTGCAGGATCAAGGCATCTCAAGTTAGTGTCTGCTGACAGAGATATGTCCCTTACCAGGCCATGCTTAGCTTGAAGGAGTTCGGAAGTAGGAGTCAGAAGACCCGAGTTCTAGTCTCAAAACACTCATTTTCATTCTATGTCACTGAGAAAATCACTTCAGCTCTCAAAGATCAGCTGGCAGTTAGTTTCCACCAAACATCAACATCCGGGACCCTGATTCTAGTGGCTGAGTTCAAGTTCCTTCACTGTGCAATGAAGTCATTGAACCTCTTTCTCTTCAGGCTGCTCACGATGCTTTCATGCCCGATGTATCTCCCTGCTAATGAAGAAGGAAGCAAAGCCCGTATGATGGTCATAGATCTTCACTCTTCCTCCTGGAGCTGCCTTAGCTAGGCGAAAAGTTCTAATGTTTTCTCCTCCTCCTTCTCCCCTCCCCCCTTCCCTTTCTTCTCCTTCTCCTCCTCCCCTTCTTCTTCTTCCTCTTCTCTTCCGTCTTCTCCTTCTTCTCTTCCTCCTTTTCTTTCTTGTTCTTCTTCTTGTTCTTCTTCTTGCTTTTCTTCTTCTCCATCTCCTTCCTCTTCCTCTTCTTCTTCTTCTTCTCCCTCTCCTTCTTCTTCTTCTTTTTCTTTCCCTCTCTCCTTATTTCTATAGCCCAGGGCCCTCATTTTCCTCCTTTACCCAGCCTCCCATGCCATGATGTACCATGAGTTTCCAACTTATAGCAAAATATAAAAACTCTCCTGTTTCCAGCCCTTTCAGGGTTCTCCAATATACATCCTTTGGTAATATATCAATGGTGGTTAGGGGCTTGGTGCTCTACTGGTTCTGAGCAATGTATTTATATTTTGAGTTTCAGAAAATAATAAACTCAAGGGAAGGTCAAGAGAAGTGCTGATGCTTGTTCTTGACAGGCAGGTATTAGTATTAGTATTATCCACTAAAAATAGTTTAGGTGGAGAAACACTGTGGGAACCTTAGGGGGTCTTCCCATTTACCTGATTTTACTCTTAAACTCCATGCCTGATTGAATCTATGAGGCATATTAGGCCATAACTGGATTCCTTGTCATTAGACCACATATGAGAGTAAGAGATAAGTCAACTCAGAGTGCTTTCTTTGGTCTACGCAAAATCTGAAGTTTTAAAATATCAATTTAAAACATTGTGATTTCAAAGTTTCCTCTGAGCACGTTCTATGGTTTACCCAGTGACAAACTTACAAACAGATTTTCAATTTCCTTATTCTTTTATTAGTGTGTTGATTCCAGCTTTCAGACCTTAAACTCACAGAGGCTCCCTTAGAATCTTGGGACCCTTCCCAGACCCTACAGTCATGAATGGCCCTGTTGGGGAAGTAAAGGGTCTTCAGCTGTGCCCCATGCAGGGATTCCTGGAATTTGGGGCTGGATGGGATTGGACTAACCTACAGCTGCAGGCATGAGCAAAACAAAAACAAGATCTGAGTTCTTTATGAGAGACTGAGGTGGGAGTTCAGCTTTAGGAAATCTGTTCAAAACATTAATCCCAGAGCAAAGACTGCGTCCATAGTGGAGGTTTATCGTCGATGTAAATGGGGGAAAAAAAAAAAAGATGGAGGTGAAATGTTGGCGATAGCATACAAGAGAGACAGAATCTTTGAGGAGCATCTGATGTAAGAACCCTGGCAAGGACATGACTGATAAAGGCACTGAGCCTGGTCAGAAAGTTTCACATTAAGCAGAGTAAGTGTATTTTTACTTTAATTATTTCCCATTAAATACAACTCATGTATTCCTGAAGAAATGCAAAATGCAGAAAATAGAGGGGAATTTTAAAGATGATATGAGAGTAGAGGAAACAGGTTGTGAGCTTCATTATAGGAATGTCTGCCTGGACACGTGCAAGTCCAGATCACCGAGCCACTGTGATTCTGATGTAGTTGGGAATTCCTCTAAATGGGAAAAGTCAAAAAAGGAAGCGAAAAATATAGGGTTGAAGAAGCTGTGGATATGAGCATGGATGACTACTTTTGTGTACCCTCGTGTATGAAATTGTTATTTTTAAAAATACTATTTATGCATTGAGAACAAATAGAAATGTCCACCCTAGAAGGAGGACTCATTGTCTACAACGTTGAGGTTTTCAAAATTGTAAAGAAACAACCTGGGTTAATATGGCAGGCTGTCTCTTTCTATAAAGAATACAACATGCCCTCTTGCAGTTGTTTTTGGACTGAGGTCCACAGAAGCTAGCAGATTTCCTTCAGTGTCCCATGTGCTTTATGAGAGAGGGGGTGTAGACCAGAGGCTGCTTCTGTCAATTTTAGGGGCAGTTTATACTGGACTTCTTTTCATTCCCTACACAGTGCTTCAGTTCTTTTCTAAAACTCCACTCTGGTCTTCCTCTAGCCACGGCACTCTGTTGACCCATTCATTTTTTTATTCCCATGAAGTCCTAAATCACTCTTTTTTCCATGAACATCTCTGTAGTTTCCAGTGTCCTCAACCTCACCTTTCACACAGACAATTATAGATATTCAGGAATAGACATTATTTGTGAGTGTAAAATATTTAAAACAAAAATGTAACAAAGAGAATGAGAAGGTTAGAGAATTATGGCTAGGAGGGCTAAAGTCCCATGACATTGCAAACATACATATATATATATTTTTTTTCTGTAAGTCTGGCCACCACTTCTTCCAAGGATGAGTGTGCCATCTTAGATGTGCCATTATTGCATCCAATGCACTGGAGAAAGCCATACCTTCTGTCCTCTGGTCATTCACCCACTCCCCACTTCTAGCTAGGTTCTAGAATGCAATGATATGCAAATCAGACACACAGTCCCCATACTCATAGAATCTGGTTGGGGGATGAGAGGTATAAGATTCAATGAAATCATCACACAAATACAAAGTGCAAGCCATGCTAAATGATGTGAGGGAAAAGTACAGTGAGCTATGATGCAGTTCGTGTAGATATTGCAAAAGCAATTCCTTCACACATGACACGTAACATTAAAGGCAAGAAGTGAATCAGGCCCCACACACTCTGACTGAATTTAATATTTTGAAACATAAGATAATGAATGACAATAAATAATAAGTGAAGATGAATTCACTTGTGAGCCATATGTCTCTCGTCTGCTACTTAACAAATTGTAACTTTCCCTCAGTTTTCATAAAAATGGTGGAATTTTTATCACTAATCATCTAGTAGTTCCATGGGTTCTATATTGTCTCAATTTACTTGCCTTGGGGAAATCTCACACATCACCTGAAAAATCTCATCTGGTATGTGAATGAAGACCTTTTCTGTTCAAAACCAGGAGACTGAATGTTCAGTCACAACCTCATAATCATGATAGGTACACAGTGTGTTTGTACATAGTAAAAGGAGTCATTGAACATTTCTCTTTTGATAAATGTGTTTCTCAGTTCCTATGGTCTGGTCACGCTTGTGGTAGGACAGCCCAGCCATACGAGCCAAACCATGCCCTCAAATTACACACCGAAATTCTCTAAAATTCAGTGGTAGCTATTTATGTGTTGACTGATCGCTATTACTATAGCAAAATATCCTTTCAGTTTAGTGGAGTTATTTATAGGGCTGGATTTGTCTGCAAGGACTATTATATATATTACTGTAATATTATTTAATATATAATATATTATTATATGAAAAACTCTATAGGAAAAACATGAATATTCAAGAAGACACATTTTGGGTTATTAATTTTTTCATTAACTCCTTTACTTACTTATTTCTAGCATTTAACTACTAGCTTTTATTAGTTATGTAATAGTTAAGTTTTATGAACAGACAAGAAAGCAAGAAGGGGCATTTAAAAGATAAAGAATTCACTCAAGGTCATTTTCAGAGCTAGGCAAAGTCTGATATTTTCCTGGGCAGCTTATCTCTGTGCTTCTGTCAATGAATTCTATCTGTATTTCCATGAGAGAGCATATATTTTTACTCCCTTGTGATTAGGAAACACCCATATTTGGAATCTAATACCAACTTTATTTTACTGTCACTTTTGGTTTTAACCTTGGCTCTGTCTCTTACTCTGCCCTTGGGCAAGTCCTATTCTCTCTGAATTTCAACCTTCTCATATAAAAATGAGAATAATAATGTCTCCATTGAAAACTTCAAAAGGTTACTGTGAAGGTCAAATAAAATGACACTTGTAAAACAAATTTAATCTGTGAGATGCTGTGCAAATATATTATTTAAGTAATCCCTTTTCTTCTATTTTCAATGGAAAAGCTGACCCATCGTAGAAAACTGCTTAGAATATAGTGTTGCACCTAAGATCAGTCATTTTCAACTTTAGGATGAGTTCAGAAGGTCTGGAGTGAGAACCAGGGGTGGGAAAAGATTGAGGGAATGTTCTCAGCATGAACAATTCTAGAATAAGTTGTTCTGATCAATCTCTAAAAACTTATTAGGATATTCTTTCTTGCAGTGAGTAAAAGTTTTTCTTCTTTCCTGAATTGGTTCTAATTTTGATTTCTGGACACACCTGTACATACTTTCTCAGTATTTCCTAAATGAAAACACTTTATTCTGTTACGTATTGTCTTGTTAGATTTCCCTATCTTTCTATGGTATCCTAGTTCCCTTGCCCATCTTATTTTAGTCAGTTAGTCAAATTGAGTTGTCCCCTTGGTTCCAGGTCATTTTTGAATTTGATAAGCATATTACACCTATGTTTTTATTTATTTATTTTTGGCTACGTTGGGTCTTCATTCCTGCACATGGGCTTTCTCTAGTTGCGGCGAGCAGGGGTTACTCTTTGTAGTGGTGCGTGGGCTTCTCATTGGGAGGCTTCTCTTGTTGCAGAGCAGGGGTTCTAGGAGCGTGGGCTTCAGGAGTTGTGGCATGTGGGCTCAATAGTTGTAACTCACGGGCTCTAGAGAGCAGGCTCAGTAGTTGTGGTGCATGGGCTTCATTGCTCCGCAGCATGTGGGATCTTCCCAGACCAGGGCTCGAACCCGTGTCCCATGCATTGGCAGGCGGATTCTTAACCACTGCGCCACCAGGGAAGCCCAAATACCTATGTTTTCCTTGCATTTTTTACAGGAGATTAAATGAATGCTGGCATATGCTGGGTCCTGTGCCAGGACTTGGGGAGAATACAAAGATGAGTAAAAATCATGGTACCTGATTGCCATTTAGACTTCTTATCGTCAACCAGAAAGAGGAATAATATATTTTAGTAGCTCAAAGAAAATAGTGATTTCATATGAAACAAGGCTAAGGTTGTCCAACTATAAGTCAACAAAGCCCAGGGTTTTAAAGACAGCCCTCTAAATGTAAAAGAAATCAGGAAATGGCACTAAAATATTTGCTATTACTTTATTTATTTATTATAATTTATTTATTTACTTATTTATTTTAACACCTTTATTGGAATATAATTGCTTTACAATGGTGTGTTTGTTTCTGATTTATAATAAAGTGAATCAGTTATACATATACATATATCCCCATATCTCCTCCCTCTTGCATCTCCCTCCCACCCTCCCTATCCCACCCCTCTAAGTGGTCGCAAAGCACCGAGCTGATGTCCCTGTGCTATGTGGCTGCTTTGCACTAGCTATCTATTTTACATTTGGTAGTGTATGTATGTCCATGCCACTCTCTCAATTCGTCCCAGCTTACCCTTCCCCTTCCCTGTGTCCACAAGTCCATTCTCTACGTCTGAGTCTTTACTCCTGTCCTGCCTCTAGGTTCTTCAGAACCATTTTATTTTATTTTTTATTAGATTCCATATATGTGTGTTAGCATACGGTATTTGTTTTTCTCTTTCTGACATACTTTACTCTGTATGACAGACTCTAGGTCCATCCACTTCACTACAAATAACTCAATTTTGTTTCTTTTTATGGCTGAGTAATATTCCATTGTATATATGTGCCATATCTTCTTTATCCATTCATCTGTCAATGGACACTTAGGTTGCTTCCATGTCCTGGCTATTGTAAATAGTGCCGCAATGAACATTGTGGTACATGGCTCTTTTTGAATTACGGTTTTCTCCAGGTATATGCCCAGTAGTGGGATTGCTGGGTCGTATGGTAATTCTATTTTTAGTTTTTTAAGGAACCTCCATACTGTTCTCCATAGTGGATGTATCAATTTACATTCCCACCAACAGTGCAAGAGGGTTCCCTTTTCTCCACAACCTCTCCAGCATTTATTGTTTGTAGATTTTTTGATGATGGCCATTCTGACTGGTGTGAGGTAACATCTCACTGTAGTTTTGATTTGCATTTCTCTAACGATTAGTGATGTTGAGCATTCTTTCATGTGTTTGTTGGCAATCTGTATATCTTCTTTGGAGAAATGTCTGTTTACGTCTTCTGCCCATTTTTGGATTGGGCTATTTGGTTTCTTGATATTGAGCTACATGAGCTGCTTGTAAATTTTGGAGGTTAATCCTTTGTCAGCTACTTCATTTGCAAATACTTTCTCCCATTCTGAGGGTCGTCTTTTTGTCTTGTTTATAGTTTCCTTTGCTGTGCAAAAGCTTTTAAGTTTCATTAGGTCCCATTTGTTTATTTTTATTTTTATTTCCATTTCTCTAGGAGGTGGGTCAAAAAGGTTCTTGCTGTGATTTATCTCATACAGTGTTCTGCCTATGTTTAAAAGTTTAATAGTGTCTAACCTTACATATAGCTCTTTAATCCATTTTGAGTTTATTTTTGTGTATGGTGTTAGGGAGTGTTCTAATTTCATTCTTTTACATGTAGCTCTCCAGTTTTCCCAGCACCACTTATTGAAGAGGCTGTTTTTTCTCCATTGTATATTCTTGCCTCCTTTATTAAAAATAAGGTGACCATATGTGGGTGGGTTTATCTCTGGGCTTTCTATCCTGTTCCATTGATCTATTTATCTGTTTTTGTGCCAGTACCATACTCTCTTGATTACTGTAGCTTTGTAGTATAGTCTGAAGTCAGGGAGCCTGATTTGTCCAGCTCCATTTTTCTTTCTCAAGATAGCCTTGACTATTCGGGGTCTTTTGTGTTTCCATACAAATTGTGGAAGTTTTTGTTCTAGTTCTGTGAAAAATGCCATTGGTAGATTGATAAGGATTGCATTGAATCTCTAGATTGCTTTGGGTAGTATAGTCATTTTCACAGTGTTGATTCTTCCAATCCAAGAACATGGTATATCTCTCCATCTGTTGATATCATCTTTAATTTCTACCATCATTGTATTATAGTTTTCTGCGTACAGGTCTTTTCTCTCCTTAAGTAGGTTTATTCCTAGGCATTTTATTCTTTTTGTTGCAATGGTAAATGGGAGTGTTTCCTTAGTTTCTCTTTCAGATTTTCTGTCATTAGTGTATAGGAATGCAAGAGATTTCTGTGCATTAATTTTGTATTCTGCTACTTTACCAAATTCACTAATTAGCACTAGTAGTTTTCTAGTGGCATCTTTAAGATTCTCTATGTATAGTATCATGTCATCTGCAAACAGTGACAGCTTTACTTCTTCTTTCCCAATTTGGATTCATTTTATTTCTTTTTCTTCTCTGATTGCTGTGGCTAAAACTTCCAAAATTATGTTGAATAATAGTGGTGAGAGTGGGTAACATTGTCTTGTTCCTGATCCTAGTGGAAATGGTCGCAGTTTTTCACCATTGAGAATGATGGTGGCTGGGGGTTTGTCATATATGACCTTTATTATGTAGAGGTAAGTTACCTCTATGCCTACTTTCTGGAGGGTTTTTATCATAAATGGCTGTTGAATATTTTGAAAGCTTTTTCTGCATCTGTTGAAATGATCATATGGTTTTTCTCCTTCAATTTGTTAATATGGTTTATCACATTGATTGATTTACGTATAATGAAGATTCCTTGCATTCCTGGGATAAACTCCACTTGATTGTGGTGTATGATCTTTTTAATGTGCTGTTGGATTCTGTTTGCCAGTATTTTGTTGAGGATTTTTGCATCTATGTTCATCAGTGATATTGGCCTGTAGTTTTCTTTCTTTGTGACTTCTTCATCTGGTTTTGGTATCAGGGTGATGGTGGCCTCGTAGAATGTGTTTGGAAGTGTTCCTCTCTCTGCTATATTTTGGAAGAGTTTGAAAAGCATAGGTGTTAGCTCTTCTCTAAATGTTTGATAGAATTTGCCTGTGAAGCCATCTGGTCCTGTGCTTTTGTTTGTTGGAAGATTTTTAATCACAGTCTCAATTTCAGTGCTTGTGATTGGTCTGTTTATATCTTCTATTTCTTCCTGGTTCAGTCTCGGAAGTTGTGCTTTTTGACGAATTTGTCCATTTCTTCCAGGTTGTCCATTTTATTGACATATAGTTGCTTGTAGTATTCTCTCATGATCCTTTGTATTTCTGCAGTGTCAGTTGTTACTTCTCCTTTTTCATTTCTAATTGTATTGATTTGAGTCTTCTCGCTTTTTTTCTTGATGAGTCTGGCTAATGGTTTATCAATTTTGTTTATCTTCTCAAAGAACCAGCTTTTAGTTTTATTGATCTTTGCTATCATTTCCTTCATTTCTTTTTCATTTATTTCTGATCTGATCTTTATGATTTCTTTCCTTCTGCTAACTTTGGGGTTTTTTGGTTCTTCTTTCTCTAATTGCTTTAGGTGTAAGGTTAGGTTGTTTATTTGAGATGTTTCTTGTTTCTTGAAGTAGGATTTTACTGCTATAAACTTCCCACTTAAAACTGCTTTTGCTGTGTCCCATAGGTTTTGGGTCATCCTGTTTTCATTGTCATTTGTTTCTAGGTATTTTTTGATTTCCTGTTTGATTTCTTCAGTGATCTCTTGGTTATTAAGTAGTGTACTGTGTAGCCTCCATGTGTTTGTATTTTTTACAGATTTTTTCCTATAATTGATATCTAGTCTCATAGCGTTGTGGTCAGTAAAGATACTTGATACGATTTCAATTTTCTTAAATTTACCAAGGCTTGATTTGTGACCCAAGATATGATCTATCCTGGAGAATGTTCCATGAGCACTTGAGAAGATCGTGTATTCTGTTGTTTTTGGATGGAATGTCATATAAATATCAGTTAAGTCCATCTTGTTTAATGTATCATTTAAAGCTTGTGTTTCCTTATTTATTTTCATTTTGGATGATCTGTTCTTTGGTGAAAGTGGGGTGTTAAAGTCCCTTACTATGATAGTGTTATTGTTGATTTCCCCTTTTATGGCTGTTAGCATTTGCCTTATGTTTTGAGGTGCGCCTATGTTGGGTGCATAAATATTTACAATTGCTATGTCTTCTTCTTGGATTGATCCCTTGATCATTATGTAGTGTCCTTCTTTGTCTCTTGTAATAGTCTTTATCTTAAAGTCTATTTTGCCTGATATGAGAATTGCTACTCCAGCTTTCTTTTGATTTCCATTTGCATGGAATATCTTTTTCCATCCCCTCACTTTCAGTCTGTACGTGTCCCTAGGTCTGAAGTGGGTCTCTTGTAGACAACATATATACGGGTCTCCTTTTTGTATCCATTCAGCCAGTCTATGTCTTTTGGTGGGAGCATTTAATCCATTTACGTTTAAGGTGATTATCAGTATGTATTTCCGTATTACCAATTTCTTAATTGTTTTGGGTTTGTTATTGTAGGTCTTTTCCTTCTGTTTTGTTTCCTGCCTAGAGAAGTTGCTTTAGCATTTGTTGTAAAGCTGGTTTGGTGGTGCTGAATCCTCTTAGCTTTTGCTTGTCTGTAAAGGTTTTCATTTCTCCATCGAATCTGAATGCGATCTTTGCTTGGTATAGTAATCTTGGTTGTAGGTTTTTCCCTTGCATCACTTTCAATATGTCCTGCCACACCCTTCTGGCTTGCAGAGTTTCTACTGAAAGATCAGCTTTAACCTTATGGGGATTCCGTGGTATGTTATTTGTTGCTTTTCCCTTGCTGCTTTTAATATTTTTCCTTTGTATTTAGTTTTTGTTAGTTTGATTAATATGTGTCTTGGCATGTTTCTCCTTGGATTTATCCTGTATGGGACTCTCTGTGCTTCGTGGACTTGATTGACTATTTCCTTTCCCATATTAGGGAAGTTTTCAACTAAAATCTCTTCAAATATTTTCTCAGTCCGTTTCTTTTTTTCTTCTTCTGGGACCCCTGTAATTCAAATGTTGGTGTGTTTAATGTTGTCCAAGTGGTCTTTGAGATTGTCCTCAATTCTTTTCATTCTTTTTTCTTTATTCTGCTCTGCGGTAGTTATTTCCACTATTTTATCTTCCAGGTCATTTATCCATTCTTCTGCTTCAGTTATTCTGCTATTGATTCCCTCTACAGTATTTTAAATTTCATTTATTGTGTAGTTCATCATTGTTTGTTTGCTCTTTACTTCTTCTAGGTCCTTGTTAAAAGTTTCTTGTATTTTCTCCATTCTATTTCCAAGATTTTGGATCATCTTTACTATCATTACTCTGAATTCTTTTTCAGGTAGATTGCCTACTTCCTCTGCATTTGGTCTGGTGGGTTTTTACCTTGCTCCTTCATCTGCTGTGTGTTTCTCTGTCTTCTCATTTTGCTTAACTTACTGTGTTTGGGGTCTCCTTTTCGCAGGCTGCAGGTTCGTTGTTCCTGTTGTTTTTGGTGTCTGCCCCCGTGGCTAAGGTTGGTACAGTGGATTGCATAGGCTTCCTGGTGGAGGGGACTGGTTCCTGTGTTCTGGTGGATGAGGCTGGATCTTCTCTCTCTGGGGGGCAGGGTTACATCTAGTGGTGTGTTTTGGGGTGTCTGTGACCTTATTATGATATTAGGCAGCCTCTGTTAATGGGTGGGGTTGTGTTCCTCTCTTGCTAGTTGTTTGGCACAGGGGTTCAGTACTGTAGCTTGCTGGTCATTGAGTGGAGCTGGGTCTTAGCATTGATATGGAGATCTCTGGGAGAGCTTTTGCTGTTTGATATCATGAGGAGCCAGGAGGACTCTGTTGTACCAATGTCCTGAACTCGGCTCTCCCACCTCAGAGGCACAGACCTGACACCTGGCTGGAGCACCAAGACCATGTCAGCCGCACGGCTCAGAAGAGAAGTGAGAAAAAAAGAAAGAAAGAAAAAAGAAAATAAAATAGAGTTATTAAAATAAAAAATAAAATTATTAAAATTAAAAAAATTAAAAAGTAATAAAGAAAAGGAAAAAGAAAGAAAGAAAGAAAGAAGAGAGCAACCAAACCCAAAAACAAATCCACCAATGATAACAAGTGCTAAAAACTATACTAAAACAAACAAAAACAAACAAACATAAAAAACGGACAGGCAGAACCCTAGGACAAATGGTAAAAGCAAAACTATACAGACAAAATCACACAAAGAAGCATTCAGATACACACTCACAAAGAGAGAAAAAGGAAAAAGAAAAATATATCTATATATCTATAAAAAAAGAAGGAGGAAGAGAGCAACCAAATCAATAGACAAGTTTACCAATGATAATAAACTCTAAATACTAGACTAAGATAAACATAAAACCAGAAACAAATTCGATGCAGAAAGCTAACCCCAAGTCTACAGTTACTCCCAAAGTCCACTGCCTAAATTTTGGGATAATTCGTTGTCTGTTCAGGTATTCCACAGATGCAGGGTACATCAAGTTGATTGTAGAGATTTAATCCGCTGCTCCTGAGGCTGCTGGGAGAGATTTCCCTTTCTCTTCTTTGTTCGCACAGCTCCTGGGGTTCAGCCTTGGATGTGGACCCGCCTCTGCGTGTAGGTCGCCTGAGGGCGTCTGTTCTTCGCCCAGACAGGACGGGGTTAAAGGAGCAGCTGCTTTGGGGGCTTTGGCTCACCTAGGCTAGGGGAGGGAGGGGTACGGATGTGGGGCGAGCCTGCGGTGGCAGAAGCCAGTGCGACGTTGCAACAGCCTGAGGCACTCCATGTGTTCTCCTGGGGAAGTTGTCCCTGGATCACAGGACCCTGGCAGTGGCGGCTGCACAAGCTCCTGGGGGGCTGTGGATAGTGACCTGTGCTTGCACACAGGCTTCTTGGTGGCTGCAGCAGCAGCCTTAGCTTTTCATGCCATCTCTGGTGTCCGTGCTGATAGCCGCAGCTCGTGCCCATCTCTGGAGCTCTTTTATGTGGTGCTCTGAATCCCCTCTCCTCGCGCACCAGGAAACAATGGCCTCTTGCCTCTTAGGCAGGTCCAGACCTTTTCCCGGACTCCCTCCCGGCTAGCCGTGGCGCACTAGCCCCTTCAGGCTGTGTTCACGCCGCCAACCCCAGTCCTCTCCCTGCGATCTGGCCTCCGAAGCCCGAGCCTCAGCTCCCAGCCCCGCTCGCCCCGGCGGGTGAGCAGACAAGCCTCTCGGGCTGGTGAGTGCTGGTCGGCACTGATCCTCTGTGCGGGAATCTCTCCGCTTTGCCCTCCGCACCCCTGTGGCTGCGCTCTCCTCCGTGGCTCCGAAGCTTCCCCCCTCCGCCACCCGCAGTCTCCGCCCGCGAAGGGGCTTCCTAGTGTGTGGAAACCTTTCCTCCTTCACAGCTCCCTCCCACAGGTGCAGGTCCCGTCCCTATTCTTTTGTCTCTGTTTTTTCTTTTTTCTTTTGCCCTACCCAGGTACGTGGGGAGTTTCTTGCCTTTTGGGAGGTCTGAGGTCTTCTGCCAGCGTTCAGTGGGTGTTCTGTAGGAGCAGTTCCACGTGTAGATGTATTTCTCATGTATCTGTGGGGAGGAAGGTGATCTCCATGTTACTCCTCTGCCGTCTTGTTCTGAGAGAGCTATTACTTTCTTTTGTTGGTGTTTGATCCAATTTCTTCTTATAGACAGAATTTAAAGATATTTTCTAAGAAAGGTATTTGTGTTCCTCAAAAATTATAACATTGATATTTTCTAAATATAAAATTTGGCAAGTTCTGGGTTGCCTAAGAAGCTTCAGCAAGGCTGTTATGTAAGCTAGAATAATAAATGGAGTAAAAAAAAAAAAGAAAGAAATCAAAGTGGATTAGGGATTTCTTTGGTAAGGGGAAGAAAGACGCTAGTAGAACAAAGGACAATATATTCACTAGAAGGTAAAGAGAGAGTAGGAGAGAGAGAGAAACAGAGAGAGACAGACAAAGAGAGAAACCAGAATTGAGAACTGAGAGATCGGAAGAGACAGCCCTGATTGTACCGGGTCAAGTTGCATCTGAAGAATGATGTCTCCTGGATTTTTTATTTTCTCCGTTGTTGTCCTTAGAATGATCTTAGAAGCTGTCACTGAAAGTTAAGACACATGAGAGAATTTAATCAGAAGATTTTAATTTTTTTTTTTTTTAAATTGTGGTTCTTATTTATTTATTTATTTTTTAAGTATAGCTTTAACTCATTTTTATTTATTTATTTATTTATTTATCCTTGGCTGTGTTGGGTCTCCGTTTCTGTGCGAGGGCTTTCTCCAGTTACGGCAAGTGGGGGCCACTCTTCATCGTGGTGCGCGGGCCTCTCACCATCGCGGCCTCTCCCGTTGCGGAGCACAAGCTCCAGACGCGCAGGCTCAGCAACTGCGGCTCACGGGTCTAGCTGCTCCGCGGCATGTGGGATCCTCCCAGACCAGGGCTCGAACCCGTGTCCCCTGCATCGGCAGGCAGACTCTCAACCACTGCGCCACCAGGGAAGCCCCAGATTTTAATATTTTTAAGGGTGGTAGAGCTAGCTGATGAGAATAACATAAAGTAATGCAGGATTTCTTCGACATTGCATGTCGAAATCCCATGCAATGGCTTTAATATCTTTGTAGAGATGCACAGTTTCAGAATGTCTGGTTCACATTATGGTCTCTGGTGCCTCCTGGGGTTGTGCATGTGCTATGTGTCATGCAGTATTAGAGCTGCAAGAGAGACACATAAATACTTCTAGAGAGCTGAAAAACACAAGACCATCAGATCATTTAAGGAAGTTAATTTCGTGTGTGTGTGTATACACATACATACATCTACATATATATCCAGTATACGCACACACACACATACATATACACTATGTTGTTGTGTATCACGTATATATAGATATCCACTGTTCACTCTGAGAAGTAGTAGTTTATCTGAAAGGCTTTAGTTTTCTGGGATAAGGTGGAAGAGTTAGGAAATGATAAAATTTAACCCAAAGACATGAACTCTGTGGACTTCTAAGCAGATCCCATGACACTTTAGTCATAAAAATAAGTTTAGCTGAGTTTTTAGAGTCCTGACAAAAATGACCCTGGATAACTACAATTCCAGATGTCACACCTGAGACAAAACCTCGGGTTTTCAAGCCACCTCAACCTCACCAACTGAGAAGGTGGTTGCCTCCTAGGGGATAAATGTCTTTAATTCCAAGGAGAACTGAAACTCTAGCTCTGAGAATTGAGCATTGAGGGATGAAGCAACCAAACCTACGGGACTGCAGTTTTTGGTGGTGAAATATTATTTGTGCAGATTTCAGCAGTTTAAGCTTTTAAAAAAACTTATGGAGATGTTATCCTGGTAGAGTAACAAATGAGTAACTGAGTAACGAATGCTTAAACTTCTGATTGTTAGTTGAAGTCTTACAATATTATAAAATAAGATTTGACCACGTGAAAAATCTCAAAGCTTGTATTTATAAGCATGTCTTTATGAGAATTACTGAGGTGCATAGGAAGGCTTCTCTAATCATCTGCGTGTCCTTCAAAAGGAAATTAAATTTATTACATTTGTAACTACAGTTTTAAAATATTGAAGGGAAATATACATAATTACATTGTAAAATCTCTATTGCCAATGATTATTAAAATAGGCTCAATTAATACATAGAATAATAAGATTTATGAATTGAACAGAAAGATTAAGGAAGAAGTGTTTTGAATTGGTAACTTTAAAAAGGGGAATAATAATATACCAAGATTCCCAGTGAATAATTGTTTTGGCTCAAAAATCCACCCTCTAGGACATCCAAAAAACTCAGCTTGACAATATAGCTATGCTTAAAGTCAAAACCATCCTTGGACTTTTCAGTTAAAGTGTAAGTTACTCTGAGTTGGTTATCTAAGACTTGGAATAGAACATGTTTTGACTAATACAGCAGATTTGAGGAGACTTTGGAATGCCGGGGGGAAGAAAGAAAGACTTTGGGAGGTCTGTTGGGTTTTTAAGAGTATTTGGGGGAAATAGGATTTTTTAAAAGTCATGCTGTATATTTGAAGAAAATTCCACATTGAGACAGAGCAATATTAGACAAACGTTCTTTGAAGGTTGTAGAGAATATTTGGAAAATGCCAAAATATGTAAATTATTCAGTCATAATCCCACCACCCAGAAATAACTAGTTAATATATCCGTGTCTTTTCTTCTAGTCTTTTACTATTTCTATGTATGTATACTTGTGTGCTTGTATAAAATATGTAACAATGACAATATATATCAATATATCTATTCTATCTCTTTCTGTACATTTGATACATCTTATATACACACATACAGTTTTGTATCCTACTCTTTCAGTGAACTTCACATTGTAAAATATTTTAAAATCTATATTTCAAAACTCTTTTTTTTTTTTGGCTTGAGACTACCCTGGTTTTAAAAATAAAGTCTAATTCCTGCTATTCCATATTAAGCAGATAAAGTGATCTAAATTCTCTACAGGCCTTCAAGCCTGATTTCAAACATTTATCTATATCTCATGGAGTTCGACTGCCTGGGCTTTTAGGTTCCAAGACATGTGGACATATGTTAGACACGATAAGACACAGGTGAGGCACTTTGATCCTTGATTCAGGTACCACTTCCTCCCCCCTTCCTGCCACTCACAACTAGGGCTGCCAGATAAAATACAAGATGCTCAGTTCAAGTTGAATTTCATATAAACAACAGATAATTTTTTAACAGAAGTATCTCCATGCAATAGTTGACACATACTTATACTATTATTCATTATTTTCGTGAAATTTAAGTTTAACTGGGTATACTCTTTTTTTATTTACTCAATCTGACAACCCTACCCACAACCCTGCCAGTTGCATCAAGTTGAAGCAGAGATGGGTCTCGGGGTCCTGGTTAACATGTCCCTCTCTGGTCCACTTCCAATTCTCCCTTGTCCCTTATGCATTCTCAATAACAGTAAGAAAGCCCCTGGTCAAAGTAAAAGGCAATGAGATCCTGACCTAGAGTGGTTATAAGAGGAATGGGAAAGAAGAAACAGGTAAGAAGTATTTTGGGTATAGAATTGAGAGAGTAAAGATTCAAGGATGACTCAAGATTTTCACTCGAGGCATGTAGGACAATGATTACGCCATTGAGTGTGACAGGAGAATCAGGAGGCAGGGCCATTTTAAAACCAGCATGATCAGGTCTGTGCTTTGTGACCACCTAGAGGGGTGGGATAGGGAGGGTGGGAGGGAGGGAGAGGCAAGAGGGAAGAGATATGGGAACATATGTATATGTATAACTGATTTACTTTGTTATAAAGCAGAAACTAACACACCATTGTAAAGCAATTATACTCCAATAAAGATGTTAAAAAACAAACCAAAAAAAAAAAAAAAAAAAACCAGCATGACATCGAGTTGAAGACGATTGATTATCAGGTAACTTGTTCAACACAGGTCCCACTCCGAAGGTTTTGCCTTATAACAGATTATTGAGGATTTGATTGGAACTGTTTCAGAAAAGAATCCTTTTTTTTTTAACTTTTTAACACTTGGAAGAACACAGACCACAAGAGTTGGTTTGATGTATTCTTCCTGCTTATCCCCCACTCCTGACCAGCCCTTATCCTTTTTCTACATCAACTGAAATAAACAGGGGTTTTAAATAAGGATGTTTCTAGAAAGTATCTGAATTGTGACAACCAGGATTTTTATTTCAAAAATCATTAAAAACACTCCTCAGAGCTCAATGAAGAATGTACCCACTATTAAGATAAAAAGGAGGTTTTATGAGATTAGGTTCCAGCTGGCCTGTGTGACTGGACTCAGAGATTTACTCAGTAGATTTATGTAACCAGAAGGGCAACTGTCATGACACATGGAAAGAATAATGTTACATATAACTATCTACTCCTCACCAGCCCCCCCATCAAAACCTGATGATTAAATAAAATATTGATGCCTAATATAGCTAAAGAGTAGGGAAAGGGAATAATGTCATTTATTTATATAACCTTTTTGGAGGGCATTTTAGCAAAATTAATTAAGCATATTAAAAATATGCCCATAACCTAGAAACACCCATTTAAAAATTAAATTAAGAACATAATCAGAACATATACAAAGATGTTTATATAAAGATGTTCATAGCAGCATTGTTTCGAATAAATATTAAAAAAAAAAGAATGCAGAAGTATCAGCGGTAACGTGTTACAAAAGCCTTATTTTAAATTACTTCTAAAAAAGAAAGGACTTCCCTGGTGGTAGAGTGGTTAAGAATCTGCCTGCCAATGCAGGGGACATGGGTTTGATCCCTGGTCTGGGAAGATCCCACAAAAAAAAAAAAAAAAACCAACAAAAAAACCTCCTTACTGTCCATTAATAACAGATTAGTTAAATAATAATTATATATTTCCATATAATAGAATTTTATCTGGACTTTACATATTAAATAGTAAATGACTTAGCAAAAGTATCACAATATTAAATTTTAAAAAGTTATAAAATATTAAGCCCACAGTATTTTTGCAATTTTCCTAAAAATAATATCAGCATATTTTCCAAGGCATGGGAGTGGAAGAGATCATTAAAGGAAGGAAAATATTGAAAAGAGGGGCCAGGATACTGCCCCAAGACTACTGAGATCTAAAGGCCACATTGGGAGAGAAATTAGTGAAAAGTGAGAAAATGTGGTCAGAACAGGTCAATGAAAAATGGCAAAAGGCACTAAATTAAAGAAGGTGTTTTACGAAGGGGATGGTGGCAAAAAGTCTGCACAATTTCAGAAAGAGTAGGAAAAGGATTATGAAACATTTCAAAAAAGATCAAGTAAGAAGAGAAATAGGTAAAATAATTAACAGTGTTTAGGGAAAGGATATTTTAAATAGAGTAGTAGAGATATAAACTTGATTGAATAATAAACAAGATAAGGGAAATGATAGAGTGTTTGTAAAACCGAAGAACCAAGTGGTATTTAAGTCTCTCTAATACACTGTTGTTTTATAATGGGGAAAACTCCAGAATTTAAGATCTTGAAAAATATTTGTTAAAATGTGAAAGTTAAATTTTAAAAAATACATAAATATTCATAGAAAAACTGGAAGAATATGAAACAAAGTGTTAATAGTGATTATCTGTGTGGCAAGATAAGTGGTTTTTATTTTCTTCCACGTATTTTTATATTCCAATTTACTACAAATATCATGTATTGCCTTTGAAATTAAAAAAATATGCAATTTAATAAACAACTAAATAAAATTATGGATTAGTATTGCATGCCTTTAAATTTCAACTTTGGTGGTGGAGGGGAAATCCTATTAAAACCATTTGTTTATTGTTTTAAAAAACGGAAAGTGTATTAGCAGGAAAGAACTTCGTTCTTCAAACCTAGGAGACTACTAAAATTTTTGCATTTGTAGGGTTGATCTAAGTTTGGGTTCATCTAATCTTGTAAAAAAAGTGACCTCTAGTTTTTAAAGCTATATTTTAAAAGGTCTCTAAAATGCTGGAAAAAATTTTTTGGACATAAAAATTGCTCTTTAAATAACACTTGATGTCCTGTGTATAAAGGAACTAGAAATATAGATTTGGAACTTAGAAGCAAAAATGCTTTGCAAAATAGCTTTTAGGTTCTATTCAGGCCTTTTGAAAAAATAGCTTTAAAAAGTGAAAGTAACCTACAATGAAAGTCACTCTAACTTGTAACTTAATGCAAAGTATCTAAAAGCAAAATTCAACCCTTTTACATGATTGCCATAGACCAAGTAGTTCCCCATGAATCTCTTCAGTCTCAAATCAAATGAAAATGCTCTTTAACCAAACTATAATGACTCTTAAAATAGAAAGTTTCTTGAGTTTATGGGGAACCACAACCTTTCAACCACCCAAAAAGCATTCTACAAGTAGGAATAGGCATCTATTTTGGGTGAAGTATTTTGAGTCCAAATCTTAAGGACAATGCTCAAGTTCTTCCTTCGGGCATTTCTGGGGTGGTGTAGGAAGAAATAACATTGTGTGTGGTCTGCGTTTCTGCAGTAATGACAAATCACTGAAAAGATCTGGAAGGGGAGCAGATAATGCACTCAGATCTCACTTGTGTCAGTGTTCTCCAGGCAATGAAATCTTCGAGGGATGACACAAACGGAATTACTTGGAATTATTTTGTTAATTTTAGTGGGTATCAGTGTGATATCATCCCCCTGAAGTCTTCTAGGGAGGACCAATTACTCATTTTAAACAACTGTTTGCCCAAGTACATTACTCTTAAACTCACCCTTTACCATTGCCTTGTTTTATGGTTGCACGTGATACTGCCGATTCTGTGTTTCTGAGCCAGTCTTCCTGTTAACAGCAGGGCTTATATTTGAACTGTTTCTGGAGGAGATGACTTGACACATGGCTTCAATCTCCCTTCTCCGGCAGCTTGTGAAGCCAGCCAGTTGGCAGATTCCAGGTCTATAGCAGAAATATGGGCTGCTATTCTTGCACTGAGCTGGGTTTTTGTTGTTATAGCAAAAATAAGCTTCCCACAACATGTGAAATAGTATAAGAGAAGAAAAGAAGTGAGGTGGGGATGGCAGAGGTGAGGGGTACATGGAAGCATTTATAGATGATGAGATATGGAAAATAATACAGAGCTGATACTGTCAAGTGTATCTGGGCCGCTATTGGGTAAGTATGGGCAGTTATCACCATTTCTGTTTGTGGAGTGTAGTGTCTGTTCAAAATCTGGTGTTGTTGCAATAGTTGATTCTCTCAGGCTTCAATAATTTTTTCCAAGATGGAGATTATAAAAAATACATTTTTCCATTTCCATGTTTCTTTGTATGGATGAAGTAAAAATGGAGTTCAAATTTAGTTTCACTGTTAAATATATGATATTAGGCAATTAATTTATCTTCTTGGACTTTAATTTTTCCTATCTGTACAATGAAACTTTGAGGTAGATGATCTCCAAGATCTGTATTTACTCTCAAATTTGAAATTTATCATTCCCAGTATTGGCCTGTCCCACCTAGAACAGAGGTTCCTGTTCTCAATCCTAATAACCTAAAAGGCTGACTTGAAATGTTTGCTCTTATTTTAGGCAGATTCCCCTCTTGTGACTAAGGACCCCTCTCCTCAGGGTTTGAGGCTTAAAAGTCTCTTAGTTCAAGTATGTCTGACATAGATGAGTATAGGCTGGGAACAAAAATGATTTTTCTTACAATTAAAGACCTTGCTTCTTCATAGAACTTTGTAAATATTGAAAGGGAGAATGTTTTGAGATATGATAGTATTTACTTTGAAAACATAACCTCTATAAGTGAGCATGGTGATATTCTACATTATGCTTATTAAGGTAACAAAATAATGTGACAAATTGTTGAAAATCTTAAGTCAAAGCTATTGTTGCCTGGAATCAATAGGGTCAGAATTTGTTAGAGAAATACATTTAGATACTTTGGCATGATTTGCTTATTTGTTTAACAAATATTTATTGAGTACCTATTATGTAACAAGCACTTTTCTCAGTGTTTGGAATGTATCAGTGAAAAAACAGACAATGATCTCTGTGCTTATGGAGCTTACATTCTATTTGTTTTATTAGCTGCTAAGGAACATGAGTTATTTAACAGATTTGAAATAATTGTTTTTTCAGAAGAAAAATTGATAGCTAAAGTGTAACTCATAATTATTCTCCACTTTATTACTTCCAAAAAAGTACGACATGCTCTTTCTCCAAACATCTTGATAACTTGCTAAAGTCACGCATGTTCTCAAATAGCCTGTAAATGGGTTGTATTAAATAATAAAAATGACAGTGGTGTTCTCTTTTGGGTTAATTTTAGTGTGTCTCAGTGTCATAAGAAGATTACGTTTGGACAATTGGAGGATAGAGCTACAAATATTTCCCTAACAATACAACATACAATAAAACAGAAGCAAAGAAGCAAATAATCATATAAGTAACAAGAAACTTATTTTTTGTGAAGTTATTAATCTGGTAGTAGTTCTCTTTTATCTAGATAAATAATTTAAACACAGTGTTCAATTTGCCAATCCTTTGGATGGCATCAAACTATTAAACACATTTCATGTTATGCCGATTTTATTTGATTAGTTATAATTATGTCATATAAATAGAGATCAATAGCATCTTGGTTGCACAACACTTTTAAAAAATACTTTATTAAAATGATTTTTTCAGCAATAGAAAACTGATAATTCATTTCACTAAATGTTATGGATAGATTTTTTTTCTCCTAAAATTCTGACACACATTTTCATTTATCAATATTTTGCCAAGAGCTAAGCAGCTGTACATATTTGGAAGTAAAAAGCAGAGCAACTTCCTTTAAAAAATTTTTTGGAAGTTGAAATTTCCTTAACAATCTCTGTGGTTCATATTGAAAATAAAATTTGATGGCTTCTTTTTAAATGCTCTTTTGCTCTGTCAGTACTTGACAATGAACCATTTTTATGAATTCCATCACTGTTTTCTCTAGGGATTATATAAAAACTAGGCATCAGTATTATTCTTGGTATTAATTGCCTGAGAAATTAATTGGCGGGTTGGGTATTTGTTTATGAATTGATGACCCAGAGTTAGCCTCGACATCCAGGATCTAGTATTGATACTTCATGAAATATTGCAGAAATATTTGGAAATTTCCTGGAGTATTGTTTCTGCCTCAAAAAGATTTCATCATATGCTGACAAAAAGTATGGCAAAACTATGCCGTGGCAAGGTACCATTGTTCTTACTCTGAAGTGAATTAGAGATGAAGCAGACTTAGTACATTTACAGGAGTACATCTTAAAATTTGGGTCCCATTGTTTTTTTTTTTTTTTTCATTGAAATATAGCTGATTTACAAGATTATATTAGTTTCAGGTGTGCAACATTGTGATTCAATATTTTTAAAGATTATATTCTTTTAAAGTTATTTTAAAATATTGGCTACATTCATTGTGCTGTACAATATATACTTGTAGCTTGTTTATTTTATACTTAGTAGCTTGTACCTTTTAACACCTTAACCTCATGTTGCCCCTCGCTCCTTCCTTCTTCTCTCTGGTAATCAAGATTTTGTTCTCTGTATCTGTGAATCTGTTTCTGTTTTGTTATATTCATTTGTTTTATTTTTTAGATTCCGCATATAAGTGATAACATACAATATTTCTCTTTGTCTGGTTTATTTCACTTAACATAATAACCTGTAGGTCCATCCATGTTGCTGCAAATGGAAAAATTTCATTGTTTTTTATGGCTGAGTAGTATTCCATTGTGTGTGTGTATGTGTATATATATCACATCTTCTTTATCCATTCATCTGTCGATGGTCGGTCCAAGAGTTTTAATGTAGTTTTTGCAAGAAAAAAGTAATGTGGGGTACATGGTGGATTATGCCTTTGCTTTCTTTTCTAATACAGTTATGAGGGGTGGTGAACATCCATTCATCTTTTCCCCATTCCTACGAAATTGTGATGTAATCAATAAAGATTCCTTGACTTAGGATTTTTGTCATTAATAATTTTTCTTCCCATGGCAGTCATGGAAGGTCAATCAGGTTTAGTCACATTCTGTATTTTTAACTTGGATCATACAATTGGAATATATGAACAGCCTTACTTTGTCATAGCCTTCCATCGAATATTTGAGCACACGAATCCTGTGAAACTAGAAAGATCAATAAGGATTTGTTTTTTTCAGATTTCTATGATTAGTTATTTTTCTTACTTAAATTCTTTTTTTATAAATTAGGGAACTATTACATAAATTTTTTTTTCTGATAATCAGCCTATTTTGCATAGTATTCCAACAATTATTATGGCTTTCAGAAAGTAATATAACTAATTGGAGAAATATCCAACTGATCAATTGTCTATCAACTTACTGTTTTTTTTCTGTTGAGTGCCTAAGTATGTGATTTGATGGATAATCCTGCTCCTTTGGCCTTTGGCCATTTTGGTGTTGGATTACAATCTAAAACTTTGCATTTTCCTCCATTGATATTTATCTTGAAATGTCCTCTGTTTCTGGTTACAAAGCTGATGTAATCTTGAGATTATTCATGATTTTTGTAACTCTGTCTAAAGAGTACACATATTTACATAGCTGATGTTAACTTTACATGAGGTGTTAAATACCAGATTAAAATATCTGGATAAACCATGATATTTGTGTTGTATTTTTGAACCCTGGGCCAAACCTGACATTGAGTTTAACCATTTCTGGCCAAAGCCAGCTATTGAGGCCCCAGGAAGATAACAGTGGAAGTCAACAAGCTGTATATATAGCCAGGCTGGGTTTGCCATGGCAGAGCAGTCTTTGATGGAAAGGGTTGTTTTGTTGTTCTCTGATGAAATTTGTAGGCCCTCTGTAGCCTTCTAATGGTCACTTCCCAGAGTGGGAAGTCTTCTGTAAGAAAAAGACCAAGGGGAGTAGTTGAGTGATCTCAGGACTGGGATGTCACAACGGCAGATTCAGGAGTTGCAAAGTTGATCTCAGAGGAGAAAATCACAAGGAAAAAGAGATTTAGGCAAAGAATAAGGGGAAGAGATGCAGAACAGATCAAGAGGCAGAGAGTGTGGAGGAAAGGACAGGCATTGAGATCAATAGACCAGAGAGTGGAGGTGCTAGGGCTCTGCTACACGTAGGGCTTAGGAGAAGCAGTCCTCACCTGAAAAGGAGCCAGGAGCTTGCCTTGAAGTTACGTTTCAAAGCAAATGATTTCAACTAGAGCAGTCATTTCAACCTTGAGCTTGCAGCAAAATCACTTGAAAGGCTTCTGAAAACATAGATGACTGACTTCCACCTCCCAACCCCAGCATTCCGAATTCAGAAGGTTCCACTGGGAGGGCTGAGAATTTGCATTTCTAACAAGGTCTTCAGTAAGAATTCTCTTGCTGGTCTGAGAACCACTCACAGAGAGAGCCTGTCCCTGTCGGGGGCTTGGAGACTTCTGCGGAGATTCTGAGGGTACTAAATCCTGCCTGGCAAGTGGTCAGATTTCTCCATGCCTCACTTCTCTCATCGACAAAAGGGAAACAATGTCTAACTTGACTGTCTGGAATAAAGATTAGTGATAGCAGATGTCAAGTGCCTGGTTCATATTAGGAATTCAAAATATGGCGGCTGTAGTGGAAAGAGCAATACAGTTACAGGATGCAAATGAAAATACCCAAAATATGCAACACTGAAATTTTAATCACCTCTGGAATTTCTGAAGTTTCATAAAACAACATCTTGGTAGTCTTCTCTGACTTCTTAGAAGTTTTATATTTTTTTTTGTTTTTTTTAAAATTTTATTTTATATTGGACTATAGTTGATTTACAGTGTTGTGTTAGTTTCAGGTGTATAGCAAAGTGATTCAGTTACACATATACATAGATCCATTCTTTTTCAGATTCCTTTCCCATATAGGTTATGACAGAATATTGAGTAGAGTTCCCTGTGTAGGTCCTTGTGGATTATCCATTTTATATATAGTAGTGTGTATATGTTAATCCCAAGCTCCTAATTTATCTCTCTCCATGACGTTTCCCCTTTGGTAACCATAAGTTTTTTTTGAAGTCTGTGAGTCAGTTTTTGTTTTGTAAATAAGTTCATTTGTATCATTAAAAAATTTTTTAGATTCCACATATAAGTGATAACATATGATATTTGTCTTTCTCTGTCTGACTTACTTCACTTAGTATGAAAATCTCTAGGTCTAACCATGTTGTCGCAAATGGCATTATTTCATTCTTTCTTATGGCTGAGTAATATTCCATTGTATATATGTACCACATAGAAGTTTTATATTTTTAAAACATTATTTTGTTCAAATGTATCTTGTGTAGACTATTATTTGTTATGATACATCGTTCCCTTAACCGCATAGTTAAGGTATATGCAGTCATTTGAAAGCAGAATCTAAAGAAAAGAAAATGAATGGCTATTTTTCCTGCGAAATGAGCACAGAAAAAGTGTGTTTTCCGGGTAGGGTCAAGGTTAATAGGAAAATATTGGATTTTAATTGCAGATTTTTTTTTTTTTTATGGACTGATCTTTTATTAAGTCTATCACTTATGGTCTTAATCTTGTGATTGCTACATAAGGCTCTTTGCCAAAATATAAGCACGAAAGGATGATTGCTTTTTATCCAAACACATGTTTTACTTCAAAAAAAAAAAAAACTATTTATAAAGAATGCTTTTTCCTGCTTTCACACCCCTCCAAGCCTCAAACTTCACTTTCAGACTATGAACTTGTTATCAATAGCTTGGTTCAAAGAGATTCTTTTCATTGTTCTGAATGACAACTGAAACAATTTAGAGGTTTTTATCATTAAAGAACGTGCACTCTTCAGCAACAGTGCTTAACCAAATTAGTCTGTTTTACTTTAAAAGTGCTTTCAAGGCCAGACTTTTTGACTAACATTTTCTGAAATCACAGAGCATAGTTGTATAAAGTTCCAGATGTTTTCAGATTTTGCTCTAATTGGGAAGAGAAAATGGGAACACCTGAAAGACATTGGCCTTGAATGAGAGAGTCTCACTATCAGCACAAAACTAAAACTTTAAGTCCTGACACGTTTTGATTTGTTCCTTAGATAAGGAATTTTAATGTCCTGGTTTATCGTGGATGTTTTTAGGTACCAGAGCAGCAAGAGGAGTAAGTTATCTATGTGCATATTCTGTTCATTCTTTCACTTAACAAACATTTATTGAATACCTTCAAAGGTCCAGATGCTGTTCAAGGGTTCAATTTATACATTTTGTGTCTCTAAAGATGCTAACCAAGTTGTAAAATATATTCTTTCATTTATTTATTCCACAATCATTTATGGACAATTTATCTTATGCCAAACACTTTCCTAGATTCTGGATCACAAAGACAAATAAGGCATGATGCTTGCTTTCAAAGAGTTTATAGTGTAACAGGGAGAAAAACCTAAGTCATTAATTAATTAATTAATTAAACATATTTAATGAGCATCTGCCATGGGTCAGACAGGGAGCTGAGACTGAGGCCATGGTATATCCAATCAGACAAAAGTTTTGCCCTCATGAAACCTATATGTTCTAGGAATGAAGGCAGAGAGTGAGCAAGTAAACAAATCAACACAGAGTCTTCAGTATGTACGGAAACATGGGGTAATGCGATCTAGGGTAATTGAGGGAGGGACCACTTTACACAGAGTGATGAGGGACTCTTCTACGGGTGATATCAAGCAGAGACCTGAGGAATGACAGTGGGAATGCGTGTGTGAGCTAGGAGAAGTGAGAGATGAACACGGGGGACTTCAGAGTCTTTGATTCCAGTGTTGCTGGAGAATGATGAAGCTTTGAGGTCAGGTGCGATCTGAGCTGAGGCTGGAGAGACAGGAGGAGCCAGATCCTTGGCTGCAAGGAAACAGGTCCTTGCAGGCCATGGGGACTTTAGGTTTGCTTCCTACAGCAACAGGAACATATTCAAGGACGTAAAGCAGGTTGCTGATCCGAAGACATTTTAAAGAGATCATTCTAGAGGCTGCATGGAGTATGGGTTGGAAAAGAGTGGAAGGTGCAGGCTGGAAAGTAAGAGGCGAGTTAGGAGAATACTGTGATCAACAAGACTGGAAATGATGCCATGGGTTGAGCTGAGTGGTGGTAAAGGAGATGAAAAGAAGTGGGTAATTTAAGACAGGTGTCAGAAGTAGAACTGCTGGGGCTTGCTGATGGATAGAATTTGTAAATTGATATGTGCAGGAAAGTGTGATAGGTGTAATGCTAAATGGCCCAGATGAAAGAGTGGTCAATCCTCCTCAAAGTGTATGGAGCACCAGAAAAGACTTGAAAGGGGATGGTAATGCTCTAGTTAGGTCTGTAAGATGAGTCTGTGTTCACAGGCAGTTGGAGGAGGTGTAGAGCAGAGGAAGGGTAATTTGGGCAGATGCACAGCATGAGTGAAGGCATAGAAAGACATCAGGGTGGTGAGAGCAGACATGCAAGAGCCAGGGCAGGGTCAGACACTGCAGGTCACAATGAGGAGTTTGGATTATCTGGTAGGATATAGGGAGATTCGTTACCTGGAAGAAGAAGACAGCATAATTGTAGAGTGGGGGAAAAGTAGTACATTTTGCTATTAATAGGAAATCTTTTAAACTTATTATTGAGTCATAGCTCAATCAGTTTTGAATACCATTAGTTTAAATATTATATTCCTACATTTTTATAATGTATACATTTTAAATTCTCTAAATTGTGAATGTTCTCTAAGCATATTGTTCTTTACTAATAAATAGCATTTACTCTGGCAAGAAAATCAACTTCATTATTTGTGGCAAGTAATATGGTAGAAGGAGCGCATAGATCATTTGTATATAATTAAAATACCTTTCTTTCACACCTTAATCTCAAATTTCATTCTAACAGATCAGATGGTAATTAAACATGAACACTGATTAACTCAGAATTTATTTTATTTTCGCTTCTCCTTGAGCTCTGGAGGTGTGATTCTGATCGTTGAAATGACTGTGGTAGTCTGGAATCTTCAGATCTTATATCTAATCTCTGACATTCTTAAGGACTTTTTTTGGTGGGGGGGGGAGTTTTTTTTCCCCATGTTTAAAAAATATAAAAGATAAATTTAAGTCTGTGTTTGTAGTATGAAAGTTTCTCAATGGAGTATTTTGAGAGCAATAGTAAGTGAAAATGGGATTATAGCAGAAGTTGTCTGGAGACTCTAATGAGGTAAAAGTGTTTTGTACCACAAGAGCTGCAATCATATTCATTTTGGCATGGCCAGGATGTCAAGCATTTTCAAGGTAATGCATTCCAGATGATTGTCTGTATTTTTTTCATACTTTAAATAGCATGAAGATGGTTGAAACAATTTGCTGTGGCATCAAAGGCATTGTGAATGGGCGTTGCCCTCCCAATTCTGAGGCAGAATTTAGCTTTGGCAAAGACTGGGTATTTTAATGAGCACTAGCTTACATTTTTTTTAGCATTAGGTTTATATAAGGCCATATTTCTCCCCCTTTGGAAAAGGATACAAAAATGTAAAAAATGACTATAATGGTTAACCAAAATGAATGTCCAATGCTGCTAGGTATTTTAAAGAACATCAGGTAGCATTTTGTGAAAGATTTAGCAACTCGTTGCTACCATGTGGGTGTTGTTTAAATGAGAGAAACAATTTTGAAAATGTGAATACCTTTTTTCTCAGGACTTTACTACGTGCAATAAGGTAAAATTCAGGAGACTGTTATAGTTACAAAAGTTAATGCGAGTAGTCAGCAACTTGACTTGCTGGTATTCTGATCTGTTATATTGGAGCACAAGAAGAGTTATCATTTTAAGTGGTAAATACTTAAGTTTCCCAAAATGATATCCAGGGCAGCCTTGTTGACTCCATAATTGCACCTTGGATATATAGTTAGTTTAAGGACTTTAAGGTCACAAGTTTAGTGTTCAACCCAATAAAGATTTGATAATAAATTTGAGAAAGCAATTGATGTGGACAGACTTTAGGTTTTCTCTAATTTGTCTTTTGAGAAAATGGGAGAATATATTCTTATTTTTTTCAGAGAAGTAAATGTCTCTCAACACACACTATATGGGAATGAGGACAAAATTCTTTCCGAGATTATGGATCTAATTGTACAAAAATCTCCTAACATTTTAAGGAATTTTTATTGCCTTTTTGTGAAGTATCCTATTTCCTCAGTCTTTATATGTTCAGCCCTATTGTATGCTGACATTTGGTGTCACTTTTCAAATTAGTTTAAGCTGTAATTTTAAAACATGGCTTTAATTGTTCATAATAATTTACTTGAGAAATTTTGTGAGGCTAAGTGACACAGGAGAGAAGTCATAACTGCAAGTTTTGTATCATGTGGATTGAGGATCTAAATTAGATGACAACAGGGAAAAGAAAAACCTTTATTAGGATGAAAATTATGGGATTTTAGTCCATTCTGATCCTATATAATTTAAAAGATATAAGTATAATTTGAAGCATAAGCATTCACATTTTATCAGAGGTGTAATAAGGTGCATGGTTTAGTATTATTATGGTGCAATGTTTCCCCCAGATAGGATAAACAAACAAACAAATCAAATAAGCAAATATTTTATTGGGCAACTTCCATGTGAACTCAGTGCTGTTGGAGAAGGAATTAAGATGAAATTTTCTCTCTTGAGAGCTTCTAAGGTACTAGTATCATATCATTCTCTCAATAATTTCTCAATAATTAAGATTTTTTTCCCTCACCAAGAGCATTTTAACCCACACGCTATTATAAAGATTTCAACTGTGGATGGAGGTGAATGGGATTTTTCAACCTGTATTGAACCCTTGAAAAATTATTAAGAAGAGTAAATAAAATAAAGCCATGTCTTTTTATGATAGAAGTTTTCCCAACAAAGAAAAAAAAAAATCACTGACAAGGAAGTTCAGTTTTCTTTAATTTTGTGAATCAGTAAGATGAAAATGCCATCTGAACTAAATCCAAGTTACATGTTGTATTTCCCTGTCATTTCTTCTGTGGATTCTGTTTATATCTTTTGGCTCATATATATTAGTATTTGCTTTGTCTAAAATGGCAAACATTAATTATTAGCAAATAAAGCATTTCTTATATTACATCTTGATATTTATTCTGAAGTACTTACCCCTGATCAATCTATTTCATAATAAAACCTTAGCCAAAGTAGCACAAACAGTTGTGAAGTTTTTGAAAAGTACATTGCAATAAAAAAGATAAGAATTTGTTTTTCTAACAATTCTCAGGTATTGCATAGAACATAAACTGTGTATAAATCAGAATAGTGTTTATTTAATTTACTGAAAGTGTAATAAATGCTTGAATGAGTACATATAATACACATAATGGTAGATCTTTAGACTGATATTGGCTATGTGGCACATTTCCATTGCACTAGTTTGCTTTCATTTGAACCTTGAAAAATCTATTCAGAGCAGGGGTATATTAGCAAGGTGTCAGCCCATATGCCCTTTCACTTCTATTCCTATGTTTTGGCCTTCCTGCCTCTGCATAAATTAAGGGCAGACTTTACCTTTAGAATTACAACTGGTTTCATAATATACACAATATTTCTGAAACCAATGCTTCTCATACCACCTGACTCTGAGTTGCCTTCCTACATCTACAGGATCTGCTCCTGCCTTTCTAGTTAATTTCTCTGAGCTTGCGACCTTATGTACTCAGTGACAGCTGAAAAGTCATTCATGTTTATCTGGATTCTCATTCTTCTGTTCTTGTTTGGTCTGTTTGTTCGTGTCCTGGATGTGATTGAGGAACTCTGTGGACTGATGGTGCCATTTCCACATTGCTTTTACTAAATCTTTAACAATAATAATGAATTTCTTCGCTTTTAAGACATTATTGATTTTAAGATATATCTTCAATGTAGAATCTTTATATTAAATATAGGCACAACTTTATTATAAACCGGCACTAATATACATTTATTCATTTTCAAAAAGCCACTTTGCTAGTGCCATAGCCTATGTCTTCTTTCACAATCCATGCCAGATTCATTATTTTGGAGGATTAATAAGTTATTTGGAAGGTTATCAAAGTATACTCTTAGCTTAATATATGAAGAATTGATTTGTGACGGACTACTACTTTGAGATATCATATAGTATGTAAGCTCTTCTGCAGCAACCCCTCCCATCATTCATATTGGAGAAATGAAGTTTCCATTTGATGGGAGATTCTTCAAGAATTCAAATCTGAAAGATTCTTAACTCCTGAGATTAAAAGCTTACTGTATGATGGATGGAGAAGATTTCAAAGTAATTTTAAAGTGAGAAAATCTGATAGGTTGGTCTGATCCCCTCTGCCTTCTGCCCTGGAATGTGGCCAACCATTCCAGTTTGCCTAGGATTGGGATTTCAGTACTAATATTGGGAAAGTCCTGGGCAAACTGGGACAGTTGGTCATCCTACCTATACCCATGCAGCTTTTTGCCTTTTGGAGGAGACTGAGGGGTCAGGGAAAGGTAAACAAACTGAAGTGAAGAGAATGAGGGTTTCTGTTACCCAAAGTAACAGAATAAGTAGAGAAGAACAACTGGGGCAGAGAAGAACAATTAGATTTTTCCCATAAATTATTTTTTGGTGGAATTCAGAGTGTGGATGTGTACCACACCCTATTTTGCCTAGAGTTCCAATATATGAAAGCCTGAGTTCCACCCTATGAGGGCTTGAAGAAAGTTGAGTTCCACTCTACGAGGGCTTGAAGAAAGCAAGAGAAGTAACAGGATGGCCTAATGAAAGGGCGGTCAGTGGAAGAGAAAGCAAGCAAGCACCCTGCTGGCATAGAGATCAGAAATGTTAAAATGTTTCATTCCTACAGGTATAAGTGGTAGAACACAAAATATATGAGTGGGTTGATTAAAATATTGGTCAGGGTTCTCCAGAGAGACAGAACCAATAGAAGATCTCTCTCTCTCTCTCTCACACACACACACACACAGATTTATTTTAAGAAATTGGCTCATGCAATTATGGGGGCTGATAAGTCTAAAATCTGTGCTGCAAGCCAGCAGGCTGGAAGTTCAGGTCAGAGTTGATGTTGCAGTCTTGAGTTCAAAATCTGCAGGCTGGAAACTCAGGTGGGGGATCTACGTTGCAGTCTTTTTTTTTTTTAATTAATTTTTATTGGAGTACAGTTGATTTACAATGTTGTGTTAGTTTCTACTGTACAGCAAAGTGTACCAGTTATACATATGCATATATCCACTCTTTTTTAGATTATGTTCCCAAGTAGGTCATTACAGAGTACTGAGTAGAGTTCCCTGTGCTATACAGTAGGTTCTTATTAGTTATCTGTTTTATATATAGTAGTGTGTCTATGTCAATCCCAATCACCCAATTTATCCCTCCCTCGTTTTTCCCCATGATAAGCATAAGTTTGTTTTCTGCATCTGTGACTCTATTTCTGTTCTGTAAATAGGTTTGCTTATACTATGTTTTTAGATTCCGCATATAAGCGATATCATATGATATTTGTATTTGTCTCACTTACTTCACTCGGTATGACAATCTCTAGGTCCATCCATGTTGCTGCAAATGGCATTATTTAGTTCTTTTTTATGGCTGAGTAATATTCCATTGTATTTATGTACCATCAATGTTCATTGCAGCACAATTTACAATAGCCAGGACATAGAAGCAACCTAAGTGTCCATTGATGGAGGAATTGGTAAAGAAGATGTGGTATATATATATATATGTTGCAATCTTGAGAGAAAAATGTTTCTTCTCCAGGAAACCTCAAGCCTTCAACTGAATGGATGAGGCTGACACGTTATTTAGGGTCGTCTGCTTTGCTCAAAGTCTGATTTAAATAATAATCACATCTTAGAAATACTTTCACAGCAACATCTAGACTGGGGTTTGACTTAGCAACTGGGTACCATAGCTTAACCAATTGACACATAAAATTAATCATCCCAGGGAGCAAATTCAATGACTCAGTGAACGGAAAATTGACCCTTTGAGAGGCTTGAGGTATGGACCCCCAGCTAGGGTCTACCTGATGCAGAGTGCAGCTGGGCTTCTGGAAATTGCTCATACCAAGAAGGAGTACAGAGGCAAGAGGGACACCCATGCAGTACCCAGTGTGCCACCTGGTAGGGCCAGCATTAAATATCACCCTCACTGAGAAAATAGACTACAAACGTTCTGGGAGCTGGACCTGCAGTAGACTTGGGAAAGGACACCACAATCACCTATGATCTCCTCACAATGAACGCATGCTCAGTTTTTTAAGGGGCTCTTCCACCTCCTTCCCTCTGTTTGAAAACAACCAGTAGGGCCAGGACTGGAGGAAGGAGAGAAAGTTTATGTGGTGCCTGTGATCAGCAAGATGGTTGAGAAAATAACACTGAGCTGGCTTTTCAAACCATTGGATGGAACTGAATTTACCTGAAAGTATCTAGGTGTTATTAATTAGTTAATTTAACATTTTTTGCTACTGACAAAAATGGGGTCTTGAGAGTAAATTTCAGATACAGAGAATTTTAAAAGAAAAACAGCAAACCTCCATCTTTATACCCCTGGGTTTTGCTGATTTTCAATCATCATAAGTGAAATATTACACCTACATTGAATGCCTATTGCTGGAAGTTAAGCAGTTTATCTTGAAATTCAGCCAGAAGTCTTACCAACCTCTTCTAACTTTGAAAAATCCTCTGTCAATTAGTAGTTTCCAAACTTGGCTGCATATTAGAATCACCTAGGGGTACTTTAAAAAAACCTTCAAATGTTTAGTCTTCTCCACACCCCTCCACAAATCTGATTTAGTTGGTCTGAGGCAGAATCTGTGGCCTTGGTACTTAAGAAAAAAAAAGTCCAAAGGATTCTAATATACAGGAAAGCTTAAGACTACTGATAAAAATATGGTGATTTCTACTGCCTTTCATTGCACTGGCTAGTAAGTTGCAGGCATCATGTTTTAGTTCAAGGATGAATCACGTAATTTTTGAAGATCGGTTATTAGGGATCTGAATTTAAGGTAAAATTCAACTGTGTGAGGCACTGCTAATGCAAATAACTCAAATGTGGTTTAAATTGAGTGAACAGATGACTTTTAACATATGGCTTTAAAAAAAATCATACAAGTGTAGAGAATATCAATTATTTATATGTTGCATCTCCCCTTTAATCCCATTGACAAGTTTCTTTTTATCTCACTTGATAGATACATCCAGATTAGAGAAATGCTGAAATGAGAAAAAACATGAGAGTTAAGGAAGTAGGATGATAGTAATAAAACTACTTTGTGTATAGAGTATTTGTTATATGCTAAATTCATATAAATTTTTGATATATTCCTCCCAACACACACTGTACATGTGAGAAAACTGAGGTTTAGAGAAGTCAAGCCATTTGCCCAAGGTCACTTAGCTGGTGAGAGGTAGACCTGGTTATCAAACCCAGGAGAGCCTGACACCAAAGTCTATTTCTTATTTACCATACTTTACATCTTCCCATTTTTATGTTGAATAGCAAAATCACACATTACAGTCAAACCCTGAGATGGGGTAAGACTTTTGTTATTGCTCTGAAAAGAAATCTTCGTGTGTCCACAGTGCTATGAAAGCAAGTCTAGAGAAAGGCAGTGAATGAGTTTTGCAAATGAAGTTCCCATTGATTATCCTATAGATTATCTTGTAAGTGGTAAAACTTAATGTTGCTGAAGTCACTAGGTATTTCAAAGCTTTTGAGCAGAGTCCACCCTTAATCAAAACTCTGTCTTTTCTTCCTTTCCAGTTTGCATACTTAATTTCTTTTTCTTATCTAATTGCACTAGCAAGAACTCCCAGTATGATGCTGAATAGATGTGGTGAAAGAGGACATCCTTGCCTTCTTCTCAGTCTTAGGGGAAAAATGTTCAATCTCTCATCAGTATGATTTTAGTTTAGGTTTTACATATATACTCTTTAAAGGGTTAATGACGTTCCTGTATGTATTTAGAGTTTTTTGCAATTTTTTTTAAAGAATCAAAACTGACAGGTTTTCAGAAACAGTTTATGAAAATGATATGTGAACAAGAATATATATTTTGCAGAGTTGTTGGATCATTTAATTTAATCACCTGTGTACATCACTGTCTTAATTATGAGCTCTGGTAGAATAGCTCTGAGATTTCTCTGGTTAGTCTTTCAGACATTCGTAAGACTGCCTACCTTAAACACCTTCTATGCCAGCATGTGGTGAACAGTTTTGGATCTATCTTCCGTGATAACAGCAGGCAATGCCTGAAGGGCCATTTCATTTACATACAGCATAGTTTATAAAGAAGCTCCTACTTCACGGGTGATTCTGAACATCTGAGCAGACAAAAAGGACTTTCATACTCTTCCTAGGGAAGCAGTACTAAATTAATGCAACATTAAGTCTAATGAAGTTAAAAGGTGAAAAAAACAACTTAGGGGACACTTTTCTATGAAATAGAGCAGATAAATTTCTAGTCTCCTTGCTCAGTTTTAAATGAATAAAATTCCACTTCCCCAAAACAGATATTCAGAAGGATTGCTTCATAATTATTCTTAGATGATAATTTGGGATAGTATGTATGTATGCATTGTTACAGACTGAATGCTTTTTTCTGTTCCCCTCAAATTTGTATGTTAAAGCCCTAACCACCAATGTGATGGTATTTGGAGATAGGTCTTTGGAGGGTAATTACAGTTAGATGAAGTCATGAGGGTGGGGTCCCGATCTGATGGGATTAGTGCCCTTTTAAGGAGAGACACCAGAGAACTCATTCAGTTTCTAGGAGCTCACAAAAAAGAGGTCATGTGAGCATGTGGTGAAATGGCTGCTGCCTACAGTTCAAGAGAAGAGGCTTCAGAATGAAAGCTACATTGCCAGGACCTTAATCTTGGTCATCCTAGACTCCAGAACTGTCAGAAATAAATTTTTGTTGTTTTAACCACCCAATCTATGGCATTTTGTTATGGCAGCCTGTGTAGTCTGATGTATGCATATATTCCAAAATTTTTCTATTTTATTTTTTAATTGTAAGAGTAATATTTATCTGTCATAAACTATTGAAGAATACAGAAAGGTATACAGAAAAATTCAATAATTTCTCCTTCCTATTTTAATTCCATCTTTTGGTTATAACAAATAATAATTGTTCAGAACAGTCCTTGCTAACATTAATGGGCATATAAATCACTTTGGGAACTTTGTTAAAATGAAGATTCATATTGAACAGATCCAGTGTAGAGATTTTTCCTTTCTAAAATAATCCCAAGATGCTGCTGATCTGAGGACCACATTTGAGTAGCAAGGATTTAAGTGTATTTTCCACAATTTCTCTATGTTTATACAAACAAGTCAAAAGCATTTTAAACAGTGTTTTTCCCCTTAAAACAGAAGTGGTGATGGCATACATATTATACTATAATTGACTTACTCAATTAACAAAATAAAATGGTTATCTTATAGGATAATACATGCAAATTTGACTCAATTTATAGGTATAGCATAAACATTGGAAACTGAAAACAAAACAAAAAACCCCTGCAAAACAAGTTTTTCCCTTGGCTCTTAGAATAATATCAAATAGAATAATTGAGTCAAAGGATGGCTGTGGATAGAGTTCACTAGACCACCCCTGTTGAAGACCTTGAGAAGTCTTAGTTTCAATACTGTGGTGGTGATTACTGTAATTAACCCTTTCTCACAAACAATGATCTGAGATTGTAAATAAATTTGCAGATAAAACCAGGCCAAAAAAAAAAAAAAAAAAAAAGCGAAGAAAACAAGTTAATTTAAAGTAAAAATATGATATAGTAAATGTATTTGATTTTTTTTTATGTATCATTTCAACTTGGTCTAGACAACGATTCAGACTTTATGGTAATACTTAACTATAAGCACTTAAAAATGTGGTAAGTTAAATGTAAATTTTTAAAGGAAAATCTTGGGTTTTGTATATTTAAATAACTAGTTTTTCACTTCCAAGCTTCTAAAGCTTGTATGCCTATTCTAAATATGTTTATATTCTGTAGACAACACGACAGAATGAAAGGATCAACTTTGGAGTTGAACAAATGGAATTTCATGTTTTAGTTTTCAACCGCTTACAAGCTTCAGTTTCCCGTTCCTGAGTTCCTTCCGCAGGTAAGATTATGATGGCAGTTACTGCCTTTTAGTATTGTTAAGAGTGCTACAAAATGATGTGAAATGCAAAATATAGCGACTGCTGTGTAATAGGCACTCCATAAATGAAATGATTATGCCTGCTACCCAGAAACTTTGAACTACTCTCTTGAAACTCATTTTGAATCCTAGGTGTAGTGCTTTTATCCTCTGACAGGGATATTGGCTTTTCAAACAGTCAGAGGTACTTCTAAGAAATATCTGGTAAATAAGAGGGCAATTAAGGTAGGCGATACCTGAGATTATCTTCTTTCTGAAACTAAAAATTATAATTGTAAAGTAGAAGTTCATTTTTGTGTTAGCGTATGTTGGAGGAGGTGATGGAGAGGACGTGACTGCAGGTTGATCCTCAAGTTGGACCCGGCTGATGGGAGGCTCCGCACTCCTCCTTTGTCCTTACAATGTACATTCCGCCCACAGTTTCCACAGTGAGAGCCTTCTTCAAGGGCACAGCCTTGAGAGAGCTCTGTGTTGTTGAGACCATCTGGACAGTACACGTGACTGAACCCAGTTAAAGCCTCTATATAAACATTGAGATTCTGTCTGGGGGGTTCGGCGAGATCTACTCATTTTATGGCTGCAAAAACAAGGATCATAAGTAAGTTTTCTTGCTTATTAAACCTGCCACCTACCCATCTGGAAGTCTGCCTCTTTCTTCAGGCTCTCCTTGCCCTCTGTATACAGGGGCCAGTTTGGGAACCAACCGCGTTTTAAGCTAATTCTGTAAATAATGTGAATGGATTTCATAATTTTATTAAAAGAATATGACTTCTATAATTTTTTGGAAAAAATATCTGGTATCATTGAAGTAAGTGTAAGTTGGGCTCTATGAGCTCTCTTATAAATATTAAAAATAGTTTCACAGCTTTTTATTTTGTAATGTAATATATTTTAAAGTAAATTATAGTTATCATGACATTTCACCTCTAAATACGTCATTGTGCATCTTATAAAATTAAGGCCATATTTTTAGATGATAAAATAATATCACAGTTCACAAAATTAGTGACAGTTCCAACTAATACCCAGTCCATATTCAAATTTCCCTGGTTGGTCCCCCAAATGTTCTTCACAGGTGGTCTGTGAAAATCAGGATCCTACCCAGTGCCACACATCACATTGGTTGATATATCCCTTAAAGCTATTTGACTCTCCAGTGATATCTTTACTTATGATGCTGAAATGTTGCATGGAGTGAATCAGTTGTCTTGTGAAATATCCTACATTTCAGATTTGCTCTGATTGTTCAGGGTGAGGAGTGTCATTTAGTTTGTTCCTCTTTGTCCTGTCTCTTTCATGTAGCCCAGAATAAAGTGTAAAGGCTTGATTAGTATTCAAGTGAAATATTTTTGGTGAGATTTGGTAATGTTACCTACTTTTAAAAAATCATTCTCATCTCTTCTTGTCCTTTTGGGTAAGATCAAGTGTAAAATCATTCTTAAACTGTCTTATTGAAATATTTGTAGAACACTTCACAGTGTTTTCTGACTTGTAAATTTGTAATTTTTATAGGTATTATCTCTAAAATATGGGCAAAAGAAAAAAATTCCATAACATATCAAGAAATTTCAGAATTCATCTCTAAAACCAGAACTCACTTCTAACTTCTTCCCTCCCTCCCTCCCTCGCTCCCTTATCCATCCTCCCTCCCTTCTTCCCTCCCTTCCTTCCTTCCAATTTCCTTTCAATACTGAAAACTGCTACCCAACACAGACTTTAGGTTATAGAACCAATCAATCCAGAAGTAAGTAATGAATAGGGAGATTTCTTGAGTTAAATTTATTTCAAATGCTTTCTTTTTCTTATAGCGTTTATATTAAATATAAAAATAAAAGTCAGTATTGCAGTGTATTTTCTATGTATGGTTGGGCCAAGCAGCCTGATATAGCACAAGAGAAAAATACATCATCTTCAAGGCAGCAGCTAATTCTTGATCTGAGTCACCTTTCAAGTGGCTGGTGGCATATAAAGTGTTCATATTTTTATTTTTAAGTATTTACCTCTGACCTCCAAGGATTTGATGGGATCAGAAACAGAAATACAGATGCCTCAGATGAAAATCATTTTGGAAAGATATTCTGCCTAGCTCTTCAAATCCAAGATGTTTGGACTTTGTATAAACTAAAGAGAGGCATTGTGTTGGAATCAATTCAAGCCTACATATCATGGAATAGCTATCTCATCCAACTGAAAAATGAGTATTTAAAAATTTCTTTGAAGTACTATATATATACAAAGAGAAAGCACAGAAAGCATGAGTGTACAACTTGGTGAATTATCACAAAACAAACACTTATGCATAATTAGCACACAGAATAAAAAACAAAATATTATCTACACCTCAGAAGATCCCAGTGTACCCCCTTCTAATCTCTACCCCCCAAGGAAAATCGGTGTTTTAACTTCTAACACCACAGATTAGTTTTTACTATTATTTGAACCCTTTATTAAAAGAATGATACATAACGAAAATTTTTGTGCCTGGCTTTTAAAATTAGTGTAGATGTTTTAATATTAATTTTTGCTTTTATAGGTATGCTGTGTAGGGTCATGGAATGAACATATTTAAATTGGGGAAACTGGAAGGCGGATCTTGAGTCTGCCATTTACTAACTGTATTAGCCTTCAGTAAGGTACTTAACCCTTCTGGACCCTGTTTCTTCACCTCTAAAATGGAAGTGGTAATACTTTCTTAAAAGACTGCTGGGAAGATTAAATGAGATACTATGTGTAAATTACCTGGAAAAATAGTAGAAGCTTAATAATCGCTAGTCTATTCACCCCACCGTTCTTCAGCCTCCCACCTTTTCTATTTAAATGTATAGTGAAAAAAAAAACCAACAAACCACAAAGCTATTATTCCACTTGAAATCTAAAAAAGATTTCGTCATGGAAGATCATGTGTTGTTTAAAGGAACACAAAAATCTTTGCTAGAATTTTTTAAATGATCATAGTTTGTTTCCTTCCTTTAAATTCCAGCAAATTAAATATATTGCAGTTCTACTGATGTAAATTGGGAAGACTTCAGATTTTACCAGACGCCCAAGGAAATGTCAAATGACCTATGATTTGTGCTAATGGCAGGAAGTTATAAAGCAGGGAGATTGGATGTAAAACCCCACCTCCTGAAGGTGATTTCTTTCCTCTCTCCTCCCCAATTGGCTAATGATGGATTCTCAGACATTATTTCAGTCTTAAATTTAGTGGAATAAGTGTTACTCTCTGAGACGTCAGTGTATTAAAAACTAGGATATAATATATTTAATGTGAAGACTATTTATTATTGTGTTCATATTAAAAATTAATGCTTGAAAATGATCAAATGAGATAAATTTATCTAATTTAAAATTTCAGTGATTTTATATATGTTCTGAAAAATAAGCCTTTTTGAAGAAAAGCTGAGTTTAGTTATGGAGGGCAAATTGACATAATTTTCAGAGAAGCCTAAAAATTACTTCTTTTCCTGGAAGAAAAAGATAAATATAATGTAATTTAAAATAACAAATAATATGAATTAATTACTCCCATAACTGGAGAGGCATCTTAGTATTTTTGCTCTATTTTAACTTAAAATAAGTATAATTATAAGTAGTTTTGTCTTTGCACAAAGTAGGAAGTATATCAATGAGTGTTTTTCCTTAGTCCTTGTTATTATGAGGCTCAAAAGATAGTGGACATTAAAGCTCTTTTATATACTAATATAAGATGAAAACATTTAGAAATAGTTTTTATGTAAGCATGATTTACTAGTATTTTAGGCAAAGCATGAATATCTGTCTATACCAACCAATGTCCAAAGATTTTTATTCTTTATTCATAAAAAGTTAATTCAGCATGCTGTAAGTCTTTTCAGCAACTTGATCTACCTGCCTAGTCTAACTGTTCATATCTCTAACCTAAACCACTCACTTAGAAAATTGAAATTAAAAAGTCAGTCAGGGCCTCTGCAGAAGCTGGATGGCTCAGAACCTGAGCAGTAGACTGTAGCTCTGTTTCCTTTCTCTATTACTAAACAACCAGTCATTATACTGAAAAGGAGCACCAAGAGACATATGTTATTCTTCTCAAACATAGATGGCGCTACTGACCCACCATCACAGAGACTGTTCAGTTTTCACCACTGGCTGTGGACAAACATCAATCTATGTCTGGTCACCAGATAGTTTCTATTTTTGGAAAGCTAACTGAGGTTAAGGGTGGGCTGAGGTTCTTAACAAGGATCTGTTATTGTTGTGTGTAACTAACTGTGCTAATATTTAGAAACAGTACCACACTGGTTTACTGGACTTTTCACGTTCCAGTAATTAATCGGTAGATATTGTAAGTGAAAACAAAGGATATTGATCTAGATGCTTTTTATTTAGTTAATTGTTTGTGAGATGCTGAGTACTTTATTGCATCTTCTTTGCATCTGTTTTCTCAATTTGAATGGGAGGGAAGGAACCAACATTTATCCACCATCTAGTGTATGCCAGTCACTGGGCTATTTATAAATATTTAATCCCCTCATCCTATGGGGAATGGTTTCTTATCTTTATTTCAAACATAATGATGAAGGTCAGAGATACTCTATGGCCTGAGATCTTCACCGAGGTGGTGGTGTTCAAGCCTAGTTCTACATGACTTAAGATCTGACTTCAAATGTTCTTTTTATTTAAACCAGTCCTGGGAATAATAATATTAATCTTATAATATAGCCCTAATACAAACTTTATACTAACACTGGCTTATTGGTGCCATGGGGAAAGGTAAATAACCTTTGGAAGGATAAAATACATCAGAAGCTCTTTTAAAGAACTTCACTGAGCTAAGTCACCAGATTAACCAATGATCTCTTTTCTTCTGTACAGAATACAGTGACTTGTATAAGTGAGGATTTAGAAATACATAAAATATATCCCCAGTTGTTTATATTATCTAGTTCAAACCCAACAACTAGAATTAAAACTTATGCATAGACATTCACAATTTTATTAAGAATTTTAAGAAGCTAGATACTTTTAAGTCCGTGGTAATCATAGGATATATATATTTCTTTTGGGTTGAAAAGTTTATCAAAAATTGGCTACTTTTGATGATTTGATGAGATACTTTACTGTATCATTTATACTGACTGCTTCTAAAAAATATTAGGACCACTGTCTTCAGAGACAGGAGGAAAAAATTTGCTACAAATTATTTCAAAATTTGAAAATATCTAGAAATGCCTAGCAAGGTTCCCTCTCATATACCCAGTCTAACCTGATTACATCAGATATACGTAATCTCTCTAAGACCATGTTAGTGGGATATCATAAAACATAAGGCTTTTTTTTTTCTGTGTAAATTTTCTAAATAAGATAGATACCTTTTGATTGTATTCTGTAACTTGATTATACTGTTCCTAAATCTCTATAATTTAGTTAGAATATAAAGTCTTCTCAATTCTTTGCATTTAAGCTACTTGTCATTATGATTTGGTAAAGAAATTCCAGGAGAGAATCAGTTGTGACCGTTAGGAAGAAGGATGCTCCCCCAACAAAGACATCAACACAGGAGCAGCATCAGAGGCCAGTGATTCAAGGCATGGAGTCATGAAGACTTTGGGGCCAAGAAAAATTCGAACGTTGGGATATCCTTCAAGAGGTCAAGAACAAACAGGAAATGATCACCATGAGTCATAAGTTTAAAGTGAATCTAGGAGATTTGATTTAAGCAGGCGTAGCGCTGGCAATTTGTAGATGGCTCTAGGCCGAGAATTTGATTGCAATCTTGACAGCTAGAAATGGAAAGGCAGATAAAACGCAGGGCCTCAGACACGGAGAGAGGGTTGTAGGAATGGAATGCCCAGCTAATGGAAGAACTGGCTCTAAGGAAACTTGGTAATTGGATAGAATATTGAAAAAGAATCTCAGAACTCAGATTACATAGTTGGGGGGGGGAGGAGCGGAGTTCCAGATACTATCCATTTTGTATTACCCTTGTCTTTCTTCCTGTTGTATATACCCTTCTACTTACACGCAGGCTCTTAAAAATTTTGCTTTCATAGGCACTTTGTATATATATTTATTTTCCTCTCTCTCCTACTTTAGCAGTTTCTCCCTCTTTCTTGCATGTTCTTAAAGCATTCAGAAATTCAAACATAATCCAAGATCTTTCTGTATAATCAAAAAAGCAAAAAAATTCTCTCATCAGAAGTCTGCTTCCAGGTTCCATCACATTTTAATGTTTTCCTTAGTAGGCTCAACAAACAAACAACAATAACAAAAAACCCAACCTCTCAAGACTTCGCTTAAATTTCCAGTCTTGACTTCTCGATATTTCATTCACTTTCCAGTGGTCTGGTTTTCATCTCCATTCCCCTCTAAAATTGTTGCTTCATGACTTCCATGTTATCAAATCAAAGGATACTTCTCTGTCCTCATTTCCCTGTGTTTCTTAGTATTCAACACAGATCACCACTCACTTTACATTGAAATAATTTTTTTTCTTGGATTCCAGAACACAATATTCTCTTGGTTATCCACATAAGGAATAATTTGACTTTGGAATAAGAAAAGAGATCACCGGATATCTTTTTAATGCCATGCTGCAGCCTGGCATTGTCTGATTGTATGGAGATTCTGAGCCTTGCCTTTGATCTGTTTTACAACTGGGAATTATAGATAACTGAAAGCAATGGAAATAATTCTTGTCTACAGACATGAAAATAAATTTTATCTGGTGGGGGAAATAATTCTTACCCTCTCCCCTTCCTACTAATAAACCCAGTTTGGGGGTCCATTTATAAATTTATTTTATTATTTCTTTAATCCATATAAGCTTGTGATTCTTTGACTTCTCCTTTGAATTGGTTGTGACATCTGTCTGGTTCCCTTAATTAATGAGATAAAGTTTTGACACATATTTATTTCATGTCTGTATGAGAGTTATGGTTTTTACTTCCAAAAAAAGTATCCTTTAACACGACTTCTCCTTGATCTGACTGGCTACTGTCTCTCAGTCTCATTGGTTGGCTTTTACTTTTTTCTACAGATGATTAGCTTTTGCTCTATTTTCCCAATAAGTAATATAATTTGGGCAACCTCAGTTTTCAGCGATATCTCTATGCTGATTACTTCCAAATATTTATCTGTTGCTTTAACCTTTCACCTGAGATCCAGAATCATATATCCAATTCCTTATTGGAGAGCTAGGTTTTATTGATAGTGAGTGTTTTGCAAGAAAATGAAATGGACTTCTTCATTACTGCTCTCCTTCCATCCACAGAGAAAAACAACAACAACAATAATAAGCAAACCATCAAAAAACAAACTTGTTCCTCTCCCAGGTTTCCTCATTTCAATAAATGTTAATACCATCTAGCCAACTGCTCAAGCAAGAAACTCAAAACTCCATATTATTTTATCCATCAATAATCTTTGTTTCTTCTACCCTAAAGTATCTCAAATTGGTTACTTGTCTTAATTTTTACCATCACCATCACATCACCTCTTGCCTAGAACATCATAAGGGCTGTCTGGTTTGTCTTGCTCACTATTTCCATTCTTGCCCTTCTGTATTCCATTTGCTACAAAGCAGCCAGACTGATCTCTTTAAACATAAATCAGATTATTTCACTTTAACACTTAAGACCCTTTAATAGCTTCCAATTTCATTTGGAAGAAAATTCAAATTCCTTACTATGGCTTACATAATTCTCTATCTCCCCAAATCATTTCTCTTACTAATTGCTGTCTCACTTACTATGCTCCAGCTATGGAGGACTTATTCCGTTTCCTTGAATAATCACAAACCTTTCCTGTTTCTAGGACTTTACACTTACTTTCCTCTATGTAGAACATACTCTGACTTTTCATAAGCTTGACTCTTTCCTGTTTGAATCTGAAAAAAAGTATTTTCAGATTTCAAATCACCTTCCTCAAAGAGTTCTCATCTTACCCTGCCTAAAGTAGCCTCATCCCCCCTTATTTTCTGTCTCACCACTTAGCCTTTCTCCTTCACATTTACCACAAACCACAATATCTTTCTTTGAATTTTTTTTTAACATCTTTATTGAAGTATAATTGCTTTACAATGGTGTGTTACTTTCTGCTTTATAACTAAGTGAATCAGTTATACATATACATATGTTCCCATATCTCTTCCCTCTTGCATCTCCCTCCCTCCCACCCTCCCTATCCCACCCCTCTAGGTGGTCACAAAGCACCGAGCTGATCTCCCTGTGCTATGCGGCTGCTTCCCACTAGCTATCTATTTTACATTTGGCAGTGTATATATGTCCATGCCACTCTCTCACCCTGGCACATCTCACCCCTCCCCCTCCCCATATCCTCAAGTCCATTCTCTAGTAGGTCTGTGTCTTTATTCCCATCTTGCCACTAGGTTCTTCATGACCTTTTGTTTTTTCCCTTAGATTCCATATATATGTGTTAGCATACTGTATTTCTTTTTCTCTTTCTGACTTACTTCACTCTGTATGATAGACTCTAACTCCATCCACCTCATTACAAATACCTCCATTTCATTTCTTTTTATGGCTGAGTAATATTCCATTGTATATATGTGCCACATCTTCTTTATCCATTCATCCGATGATGGACACCTAGGTTGCTTCCATGTCCTGGCTATTGTAAACAGAGCTGCAATGAATATTTTGGTACATGACTCTTTCTGAATTATGGTTTTCTCAGGGTATATGCCCAGTAGTGGGATTGCTGGGTCATATGGTAGTTCTATTTTTAGTTTTTTAAGGAACCTCCCTACTGTTCTCCATAGTGGCTGTATCAATTTACATTCCCACCAACAGTGCAAGAGTGTTCCCTTTTCTCCACACCCTCTCCAGCATTTATTGTTTCTAGATTTTTTGATGATGGCCATTCTGACCGGTGTGAGATGATACCTCATTGTAGTTTTGATTTGCATTTCTCTAATGATTAATGATGTTGAGCATTCTTTCATGTGTCTGTTGGCAATCTGTATATCTTCTTTGGAGAAATGTCTATTTAGGTCTTCTGCCCATTTTTGGATTGGGTTGTCTGTTTTTTTGTTATTGAGCTGCATGAGCTGCTTGTAAATCTTGGAGATTAATCCTTTGTCAGTTGCTTCATTTGCAAATATTTTCTCCCATTCTGAGGGTTGTCTTTTGGTCTTGTTTATGGTTTCCTTTGCTGTGCAAAAGCTTTTAAGTTTCATTAGGTCCCATTTGTTTATTTGTGTTTTTATTTCCATTTCTCTAGGAGCTGGGTCAAAAAGGATCTTGCTGTGATTTATGTCATAGAGTGTTCTGCCTATGTTTTCCTCTAAGAGTTTGATAGTGTCTGGCCTTACACTTAGGTCTTTAATCCATTTTGAGTTTATTTTTGTGTATGGTGTCAGGGAGTGTTCTAATTTCATAATTTTACATGTACCTGTCCAATTTTCCCAGCACCATTTATTGAAGAGCCTGTCTTTTCTCCACTGTATATGCTTGCCTCCTTTATCAAAGATAAGGTGACCATATGTGCGTGGGCTTATCTCTGGGCTTTCTATCCTGTTCCATTGATCTATATTTCTGTTTTTGTGCCAGTACCAAACTGTCTTGATTACTGTAGCTTTGCAATATAGTCTGAAGTCAGGGAGCCTGATTCCTCCAGCTCCATTTTTCGTTCTCAAGATTGCTTTGGCTATTCGGGGTCTTTTGTGTTTCCATACAAATTGTGAAATTTTTTGTTCTAGTTCTGTGAAAAATGCCAGTGGTAGTTTGATAGGGATTGCATTGAATCTGTAGATTGCTTTGGGTAGCAGAGTCATTTTCACAATGTTGATTCTTCCAATCCAAGAACATGGTATATCTCTCCATCTATTTGTATCATCTTTAATTTCTTTCATCAGTGTCCTATAATTTTCTGCATACAGGTCTTTTGTCTCCTTAGGTAGGTTTATTCCTAGATATTTTATTCTTTTTGTTGCAATGGTAAACGGGAGTGTTTTCTTAATTTCACTTTCAGATTTTTCATCATTAGTATATAGGAATGCAAGAGATTTCTGTGCATTAATTTTGTATCCTGCTACTTTACCAAATTCATTGATTAGCTCTAGTAGTTTTCTAGTAGCCACTTTAGGATTCTCTATGCATAGTATCATGTCATCTGCAAACAGTGACAGCTTTACTTCTTCTTTTCCGATTTGGATTCCTTTTATTTCTTTTTCTTCTCTGATTGCTGTGGCTAACACTTCCAAAACTATGTTGAATAATAGTGGTGAGAGTGGGCAACCTTGTCTTGTTCCTGATCTTAGTGGAAATGGTTTCAGTTTTTCACCATTGAGGACAATGTTGGCTGTGGGTTTGTCATATATGGCCTTTATTATGTTGAGGAAAGTTCCCTCTATGCCTACTTTCTGCAGGGCTTTTATCATAAATGGGTGTTGAATTTTGTCGAAAGCTTTCTCTGCATCTATTGAGATGATCATATGGTTTTTCTCCTTCAATTTGTTAATATGATGTATCACGTTGATTGATTTGCGTATATTGAAGAATCCTTGCATTCCTGGAATAAACCCCACTTGATCATGGTGTATAATCTTTTTAATGTGCTGTTGGATTCTGTTTGCTAGTATTTTGTTGAGGATTTTTGCATCTATGTTCATCAGTGATATTGGCCTGTAGTTGTCTTTCTTTGTGACATCTTTGTCTGGTTTTGGTATCAGGGTGATGGTGGCCTCGTAGAATGAGTTGGGGAGTATTCCTCCCTCTGCAATATTTTGGAAGAGTTTGAGAAGGATAGGTGTTAGCTCTTCTCTAAATGTTTGATAGAATTCGCCTGTGAAGCCATCTGGTCCTGGGCTTTTGTGTGTTGGAAGATTTTTAATCACAGTTTCAATTTCAGTGCTTGTGATTGGTCTGTTCATATTTTCTATTTCTTCCTGGTTCAGTCTCGGCAGGTTGTGCATTTCTAAGAATCTGTCCATTTCTTCCAGGTTGTCCATTTTATTGGCATAGAGTTGCTTGTAGTAATCTCTCATGATCGTTTGTATTTCTGCAGTGTCAGTGGTTACTTCTCCTTTTTCATTTCTAATTCTATTGATTTGAGTCTTCTCCCTTTTTCTCTTGATGAGTCTGGCTAATGGTTTATCAATTTTGTTTATCTTCTCAAAGAACCAGCTTTTAGTTTCATTGATTTTTGCTATTGTTTCCTTCATTTCTTTTTCATTTATTTCTGATCTGATCTTTATGATTTCTTTCCTTCTGCTACCTTTGGGGTTTTTTTGTTCTTCTTTCTCTAATTGTTTTAGGTGCAAGGTTAGGTTGTTTATTCGAGATGTTTCCTGTTTCTTGATGTAGGCTTGTATTGCTATAAACTTCCCTCTTAGAACTGCTTTTGCTGCATCCCATAGGTTTTGGGTCGTCGTGTCTCCATTGTCATTTGTTTCTAGGTGTTTTTTGATTTCCCTTTTGATTTCTTCAGTGATCACTTCGTCATTAAGTAGTGCATTGTGTAGCCTCCATGTGTTTGTATTTTTTACAGATCTTTTCCTGTAATTGATATCTAGTCTCGTAGTGTTGTGGTCGGAAAAGATACTTGATACGATTTCAATTTTTTAAAATTTACCAAGGCTTGATTTGTGACCCACGATATGATCTATCCTGGAGAATGTTCCATGAGCACTTGAGAAAAATGTGTATTCTGTTGTTTTTGGGTGGAATGTCCTATAAATATCAATTAAGTCCATCTTGTTTAATGTATCATTTAAAGCTTGTGTTGCCTTATTTATTTTCATTTTGGATGATCTGTCCATTGGTGAAAGTGGGGTGTTAAAGTCCCCTACTATGATTGTGTTACTGTCGATTTCCCCTTTTATGGCTGTTAGTATTTGCCTTATGTATTGAGGCGCTCCTATGTTGGGTGCATAAATATTTACAATTGTTATATCTTCCTCTTGGATCGATCCCTTGATCATTATATAGTGTCCTTCTTTGTCTCTTGTAATAGTCTTTATTTTAGAGTCTATTTTGTCTGATATGAGAATTGCTACTCCAGCTTTCTTTTGATTTCCATTTGCATGGAATATCTTTTTCCATCCCCTCACTTTCAGTCTGTATGTGTCTCTAGGTCTGAAGTGGGTCTCTTGTAGACAGTATATATATGGGTCTTGTTTTTGTATCCATTCAGCCAGTCTGTGTCTTTTGGTGGGAGCATTTAATCCATTTACATTTAAGGTAATTATCGATATGTATGTTCCTATTCCCATTTTCTTAAATGTTTTGGGTTTGTTATTGTAGGTCTTTTCCTTCTCTTGTGTTTCTTGCCTAGAGAAGTTCCTTTAGCATTTGTTGTAAAGCTGGTTTGGTGGTGCTGAACTCTCTCAGCTTTTCCTTGTCTGTGAAGGTTTTAATTTCTCCATCAAATCTGAATGAGATCCTTGCTGGGTAGAGTCATCTTGGTTGTAGGTTTTTCTCCTTCATCACTTTAAGTATATCCTGCCACTCCCTTCTGGCTTGCAGAGTTTCTGCTGAAAGATCAGCTGTTAACCTTATGGGGATGCCCTTGTGTGTTATTTGTTGTTTTTCCCTTGCTGCTTTTAATATGTTTTCTTTATATTTAATTTTTGATAGTTTGATTAATATGTGTCTTGGTGTGTTTCTCCTTGGATTTATCCTGTATGGGACTCTCTGTGCTTCCAGGACTTGATTAACTATTTCCTTTCCCATATTAGGGAAGTTTTCAACTATAATCTCTTCAAATATTTTCTCAGTCCCTTTCTTTTTCTCTTCTTCTTCTGGGACCGCTATAATTCGAATGTTGGTGCGTTTAATGTTGTCCCAGAGGTCTCTGAGACTGTCCTCAGTTCTTTTCATTCTTTTTTCTTTATTCTGCTCTGCGGTAGTTATTTCCAGTATTTTATCTTCCAGGTCACTTATCCGTTCTTCTGCCTCAGTTATTCTGCTATTGATCCCATCTAGAGTATTTTTAATTTCATTTATTGTGCTTTTCATCGTTGCTTGGTTCCTCTTTAGTTCTTCTACGTCCTTGTTAAATGTTTCTTGCATTTTGTCTATTCTATTTCCAAGATTTTGGATCATCCTTACTATCATTATTCTGAATTCTTTTTCAGGTAGACTACCTATTTCCTCTTCATTTGTTAGGTCTGGTGTGTTTTGACCCTGCTCCTTCATCTGCTGTGTGTTTTTCTGTCTTCTCATTTTGCTTATCTTACTGTGTTTGGGGTCTCCTTTTCACAGGCTGCAGGTTCGTAGTTCCTGTTGTTTTTGGTATCTGTCCCCAGTGGCTAAGGTTGGTTCAGTGGGTTGTGTAGGTTTCCTGGTGGAGGGAACTAGTGCCTGTGTTCTGGTGGATGAGGCTGGATCTTGTCTTTCTGGTGGGCCCGTCCACGTCTGGTGGTGTGTTTTGGGGTGTCTGTGGCCTTATTATGATTTTAGGCAGCCTCTCTGTTAATGGATGGGGCTATGTTCCTGTCTTGCTAGTTGTTTGGCATAGGGTGTCCAGCAATGTAGCTTGCTGGTCATTGAGTGAAGCTGGGTCTTGATGTTGAGATGGAGATCTCTGAGAGATTTTCGCCGTTTGGTATTATGTGGAGCTGGGAGGTCTCTTGTGGACCAGTGTCCTGAAATTGGCTCTCCCACCTCAGAGGCACAGCCCTGATGCCTGGCTGGAGCACCAAGAGCCTTTCATCCGCACGGCTCAGAATAAAAGGGAGAAAAAAATAGAAAGAAAGAAAGAAAGAGGATAAAATAAAATAAAATAAAGCTATTATAATAAAAAATAAGAAAAAAATTATTAAGAATAAATTTATTAAGAAAAAAATTTTTTTTAATTTTTAAAAATAGATTTATTAATTTTTTATAATAAGAAATAAGAAAAAAATTATTAAGAAAAAAATTTATTAAGAAAAAAAATTTTTAATTTTTTTAAAATAAAAAATATGAAAAAACTTATTTAAAAAAATTTTTTAATTTTTTAAAAATAGAAAATAAGGAAAAAATTATTAAGAAAACATTTATTAGGGAAAAAAATTTTTTTTAAGTTAAAAAAAAAAAAAAAAAAACAGACGGACCTAACCCTAGGACTAACGGTGAGAGCAAAGCTATACAGACAAAATCTCACCCAGAAGCATACACATATACACTCACAAAAAAAGGAAAAGGGGAAAAATTAATATATCCTGCTCCCAAAGTCCACCTCCTAAATTTGGGATGATTCGTTGTCTATTCAGGTATTCAACAGATGCAGGCACATCAAGTTGTTTGTGGAGCTTTAATCCGCTGCTTCTGAGGCTGCTGGGAGAGATTTCCCTTTCTCTTCTTTGTTCGTACAGCTCCCGGGGTTCAGCTTTGGATTTGGACCCGCCTCTGCATGTAGGTCGCCTGAGGGCGTCTTTTGGGAGGTCTGATGTCTTCTGCCAGCGTTCAGTGGGTGTTCTGTAGGAGTAGTTCCACGTGTAGATGTATTTCTACTGTATCTGTGGGAAGGAAGGTGATCTCCGCGTCTTACTCTTCCGCCATCTTGCCCCTCCCCCCTCTTTGAATTTTTAAAACTGCTTTTATGTGTTTATATCTGCCCAGCTCTGCCTTCTCCACTTCCCCTTTCCTCTACAGAATACAATACACCAGGGAGGCAAATACCTTGCCTGCCCTTTTCATCCTCTTATTCCCAGAATCCAGGATAAACCCTGGATCATAAAAGACACTTACAATGTTTTTTAAAAAATGAATGAATTGATGAAGTATTAATCTTATACTTCTGAAATAATATTTTATCAATATCTACCTCAATCTCTCTACTATAGAAGATGAAATGCAACTTGTGATGTAACTTTTACTCATTCCTGTCCTCCTAGGACTGGTATCATGCCTGGTGCATAGTAGGCACTCAATAAATACTTTTTAAATACATGAATGAATGAAGTAAGTAATATAATCCCAAGGTCAGAACAGATTCTTAGCTGCCACTTTCCTGCCATAGGCCAGCTTATAGCTCCAGTATTTGAGGCCGAATGGGTGCCAAGTCTGGCACAGGACAGAGTCTGGAGATGAAGGATGATTAGACTTGGGTAAGAGTTAGAGGAGCAGGCAGGAAACAGGCAGACCATTGTACTACTTTTAGGCTCTAGGTCATTTATTTTGATGACTAGTTTTTGACTCAGACTCAATTTATAGGATGTCAAAGTCTATACATCTATAACATTATGGTTCATTTATTTTCTTCTCAATAAATAGCCTTATCCATTTGATTATGGAACACATTTTATCTTATGCATGCTCTCTCTCCAACCAGAAACTTTCCTGACAGAGAGAAAACTTTGCTTTTGTTGGCTGTCTGATAACCATATTCATAAGTTTTATTTGAGTTTATTTTAGTAGTTGCAGGAGTTGAATTACACTGCTTAAATCAAGATAACTTTTTCTCAACTCCAAACATTGAAAAACCCCCAATTAAAATTTTAATACAATCTCACATTTCTTGGAAAGCTTAACAGAACCTATATTAATAATAAGAGAGATTTGGAATATATTTGAATATTTTTCTGGAAATTATGTATACATACATAAATTATTAGTAGGAAAACTAGACAAGGCTCATTTTTATTGCATTAGTATTTCTTAAAGAACACCAACGTGAAATATCTAAAACAAACTCCAAATGCAGCAGAAATCAGAGGAGGTAGCACATAATTGCTTTTATTTAGAACAGAAATCTTGAATGGGGAGTTTTTTTCATTTTTTTTTAAGCAAGTAGAAAATTATTTCTAATGGAACCAATGCAACAGACTTACACAAATCTATTATGTGAGTAATGTCTTATTTCAATTAATTCTGATTGTGATGTTCTAGGATCAATTTAGCCTGCTAGGAAATCTTGAATTTGGATAATTTTTAAATATTAGTACTGATGATTAAAAAAAGAGTTTAGCAGCCAATTAAGCCGACTGTGTTCTTTTCCCCATGGGAAAAGTGCGCAATGGCTGCAAATAGCAGCCTCCTTGGTAGTGTACCAGCCTGTTGCCTGTATGGGTTGCCCTAAGGGACCTTGGAGATAGCTCTTTCCAGTGGACATTAATGACCGGCATGCTGTCCTCAGTCTAGGCTCCAGACAGGTATGCGCGGTGCCTTTGGAAAGCCCAGGGCACAGTGGCCAGGGTCCACACTGGCCAAGTCATAATGTCCATCCGCCCCAAGCTGCAGAGCAAGGAGCACGTGACTGAGGCCCCCCGCAGGGCCAAGTTCAAGTTCCCTGGCCGCCAGAAGATCCACATCTCCAAGAAGTGGGGATTTGCTAAGTTTAATGCAGACGAATTTGAAAACATGGTGGCAGAAAAGCGGCTCATCCCCGATGGCTGTGGGGTCGAATACATCCCTAATCGTGGCCCTCTGGACACATGGCGGGCCCTGCGCTCGTGAGAGACTTGGCGCTGTCCCCTCCTTACTCATGCCCACCAATAAATCCTACTTTCTTGTCAAAAAAAAAAAAAAAAAAAAAAGTCTATTTTACTTAGAGCAAAAGAAGATCCAGCTTTGGGCTTCCCTGGTGGCGCAGTGGTTGAGAGTCTGCCTGCCAATGCAGGGGACACGAGTTCGAGCCCTGGTCTGGGAAGATCCCACGTGCCGCGGAGCAGCTGGGCCCGTGAGCCACAACTACTGAGCCTGCGCGGCTGGAGCCTGTGCTCCCAACAAGAGAGGCCGCGATAGTGAGAGGCCCGCGCACCGCGATGAAGAGTGGCCCCCGCTTGCCGCAACTAGAGAAAGCCCTCGCACAGAAACAAAGACCCAACACAGCCATAAATAAATAAATAAACAAATACTTAAAAAAAAAAAAAAGTAAAAGTCTATTAAAAAAAATAAAGAAGATTCAGCTTTGATGGTGACTGTTCATTAATGTGGGAGTAGAAGAACTGCTCTAAACTCAGATGAGACTTAATTCCTTAAAACTATCCATAATTTAGGAATAACCCCTTGCTAGAAAGTGACATAGTATATAAATATATAAAATTTAAATGTACAAATTAAGTAAGAATTTAATAATCTCAATAACTATCAGGTCCAACTAAGAATAATTTAGGAAAAAAAAAAAGAATAATTTAGGGATAATTTGGGTTAATGGAAAGGATCTTAAACAAAGAATGAGAACTCTGCATTCCAATTCTAGGTCTGACCTGAATTTATTTTATTCTAGGACAAGTAAATTTATCCCAGTGAACTAGAAATCTTCATCTGTAAAATAAGGGGATAAGATATCTTATGTTTCTATATTTATACTTAAAGCTCAGCCCTTCATTGAACAACAGGGTATAAGGAGTTATGATCAAGCCTTAACTTATCCACTACTGTACTTAAAGTCTATATTCACAGAGAGAAATAAAAAATCAAAGAATCTAGTCTAAGAGTCTGTTTATATATCACAGTTCTTGAGAAATACCTAAATGATTATTTTTGCCTTTTTGTATCACTTTTGATTTCCTGATCCAAGTGGATCTGATGGCTATGATCAGTTCTTGGATTCCTTATTCTTAAAGAAAATAAGGTCAAAGGAAAGAATAGTCTCGATTCTAGAAACTCTTCTCACTCACTGTCTCCTTGGGATTGTTTTTTTAATACATTACCTCATCTGCTCTGTTGCCTACCTGAGTTTTTGAATAAAATTTTAAAATTAATTATAAGCATTTTTCATGCATATATACTCTTTACAGAATATTGGAACATATATGACTATGAGTATAGAGAATATAACTAAATATAACAATAGTCATTGTCTATTTGGAAAAATTGTAACCTATGCTAATGTCATTTATTCCTTCTTTGGAGATAAAGAGTAATTCAGCTGATCTAATAGTCTTGTGAAGTAGGTAAGAAATGTTTCCTACTGCCTGCACACATATGAAAATACAAATAACAAAAAAGTAAATAAATTACCTAAGATATCTAAATGAGTAAATGGAAAGCTAGGAAATAAACATTATAGCTGGAATTAAGATAAAAATACTGAGACAGTATATTAAATTACAGCTTAACTAGTTTTAAATCATTGAAAGCTTGAATTCATTATGCATTGTGCAGTATATAAAGTGATTCATATAAATACATCAAGAAAATTTATGTCCTATCTTTTAAAATTAATCCAGACCACCATTAAGTTTGGTTAGTAACGAATTTTGAAAAGAGAGAGTTTAGAGCAGACACCTCTTATTGTTAAGTTTTTCTGTTAAGCAGAGTGAACCAGAAACATCATGGTCCAGTGTGCCCACAGCAAATATTTACAATTTTAACAAAGTCATGTAGCTTTTTCTAAATTCCTGTCAGAGAAACCATATTCACTGCACTGGGAAATTTTCTTTTTTCCAGTTTCATGCTCTAGGAATGACAACTGTTATGGTTGGAATGTTTGTGTCTCTTCAAAATTCATATTTTGAAAAATTTTAATGCCCAGTATGATGATGTTGGGAGGTGGGGCCTTTGGGAGGTAATTAGGTCGTGAGGGTGGAGCCCTCATGAAGGGAATTAGTGCTCTTATAAGAAGAGACAGGAGAGAGCTTTCTCCTCTGTCTCTCTGTCTCTCTCTGGCATGTGAGGACACAATGAGAAGCCAGTCATTTGCAAACCAGGAAGAGTACTCTTACATGATGCTGGATTGAGCACCTTGATCTTGGACTTTCCAGTCTCCAAAACTTTAAGAAATAAATGTTTGTTGTTTTAAGACTCACAGACATAGAAAACAAACTTATGGTTATCAAAGGGGAAAGGAGGGGGGAAGGGGAAGGGATAAATTAGAATTTGGGAGTAATACATACACACTACTGTATATAAAATAGATAAACAACAAGGACCTGCCGTATAACACAGGGAACTATACTCAATATTTTGTAATAACCTATATGGGAAAAGAATCAGAAATATATAACAATCACTTTGCTGTATACCTGAAACTAACACAACATTGTAAATTAACTATACTTCAACAACAAAAAAAATTTAAATGTTTGTTGTTTAAGCCACCCTATCTTTGGTATCCTGTTATAGCACCCTGAACTGACTAGGACAACAACTTATCGAAATTATTCTATAATTATAGAACTTTCTGACAGCACCTCATTGTACCAAAATCTATTGTCTATGCTCAGTTACTAAGTTTTAGAAATGCATCCATTTATTCAATCCTACAACTACTTACACCTGGAAGTAGCCTTGAAGTAGCTTGGTTCTCTTGATCTTCGGTCATGTATTCATTTTGACATTATCCAAAGTTTTTCCCAACTGGTATATCTTTATCTATTCCTTCATCAACCACTTTATGGACAATGATCTTGCCTAGCCTGTGAACGGTGCCTTTTATCACCTTACAATAAGTGGATTTGCTCACCTTTCATTTTGTGGTGGTCAGGCCAGGTAGACCATGATGCAGTGGAGACCTCAGGCCAACAGGAGCCAATGAACACACAGTATAAGGGCACCTGAATAATTGGGCAACCACAAAACAGTAAAAAATGATTATTTCAGGGAAATAGTCTAGTTTAACTGTTAAGCCTGACTTTACTGTAATAGAATCATTTGAAAGGTAATTGTGGTTCCAGGTACTCCCTTTGATATATACTTTCAGAATTCAGCCATTTGTAATTTTTGCTTTAAAATTTTATAGTCTTTTCAAATTAGGTTATGTAACTATCTTAATTTACTTTTAGATTGAATTGTTAAGGTGAATAATTTTATTTTGATTTGAAAGTGCCCAGAAAGCATATTTTTGGTGTGAAATATCAAAGTATGTTTTTCTTCCTTACATGAAAATAGCTTGCAGATTTGTTTGACATTTGATATAAAGTGATTTCTATAGTTTGAGGCACAAGTGAACTTCAATTTTAACCTTGTAATGATTATACATGTTTATGGAAAATGAGTTGAAATGTAGAACTGCAATCATTGTCTGCATTTCCAGGCTTTGCCAGGCTTAAATGCCTTTTTATTTAGAGAATTTTCCATGCCTTTAGGTTACTAAGCATCAAAATAATGTAAACTGGTACATTTTTATTTGGTTGACTCTGTAGCCAAGAAGGCAGTGACTAGGAGCTTTTTTCACCATATCATATTTTTCATGGGCTTTGCCTATGGATCTTGGAATACAATGGTGGCATATCAGGAAAAGGGGAATAAACCATTCTAAAAAATGACCTGACTTAGGGCTCATGCTCAGAAGGGAGGTCAGCAAGCAAAGTTAACGTATTTGAGAACACAGTGTTCATAATTAAAAGGCCCTGCCTGGTGGTTGGGTGCCTAGCAGTAAATGGAACCCTTATAATTAGGCTGGTGGTACTCTCTTGAGTCCAAGGGGAACTCAAACAGTTTTAAATAAAACTCAGCCAGTATCCAATAGGACTGGGACAGGACCTAACTCCCAAAGGAGAAGGAGCTGGCTAGAGCCAGGCAGGCTTGCAGGATCCTGGCCAAACTGGCTAGACTTTAGGATTCTGGTCCCAGAGATATTTGGAACACAAAGTAGGAAGAGAGGCAAAACCCAAACATACAGAATTTGCACAGATGGAGGAGACACAAACAAAGGCTGAGTTTTAGTGATTCAGTTATGGGGATTCCAGCTAACTCTAGACCCCACTGATTACTTGGGAGATGGTCTCTCAGTGTGATGCTCATTGGCTTAAGGACCAAGGAGGCTGGAACCTGTGGTTGAGGATCCTCAGTGACTAGTGATGAATAAGCAGAAATAGAATCACATGATGAATCTAGAACAAATATTTTTCCCTCAGTCAATGGACTAGTTTTACAGTTTTCCTTTTCATTGGTCTGATGAATTGGCTCAATTAATCTTATACTTTAGGATTATATGGACGTAATCTAAATACATGGTATTTTCTTCTTCTACATGACCTTGAGCCCTTACAAGCTGAATTCTGAACCATTTTTCATCTGATGTACTTAGAGCTATACAGTAGAGTCTGTTTGATACTATGCAAATTTTTAAATATTGGGGTCATGGCCAAACTAATTTCAAGTAAAATTTTTGGAATTTTTAGTTAAAGTATAAAGTACCACCAGGAAAGGTTGCACATTATCAGTGTGTAACTCATCAATGTTGACAAACTGGACATGCCCAGATCAAGGAAGAGACTATTACCGGCACCCCAGAAGCCTCTTTAGTTCCTTCTACTTACTAACTCCCAAAGAATGACAGCTCTCTTGGTAATAGATGAGTTCTGTATGTTTCTCTACTTAATGTGAAATGAATCATATAATATGTATTCTTTCATGTCTGGTTTGTTTGGTTCAGTATTATGCTTGTAAGATTCCTTAATGTTGCTGTTAGTCATAGATCATTTATTATCTTGGCTAATGCTGTATTCCATTGTATAAACATATCTTAATTCCTTTTAGCGCTTCTATTGGTGAACATTTAGGTAGCGTCTTCTGTTGGTGCTGTTATGTATAGTGTTGTTATGTATAGTGTTGCTATGAATATTCTAGTAATGTCTTTTGGTAAACATATGTACACATTTCTGTGGATATTATAGAGTGGAATTGGTGCGTCATGTGTCAGTGAAACTTAATATTTTCTAAAGTTTGTAATTTTATTAATTAGCCAATCCCAAAGATTTTTCTATCACCATAAGTATATCACAGATCTGTCCTTTCCTTGCTTTACCTGGCCTACTATTCTATTGGCCTACTTTTGGCCAAAGTTTTAATACATGGAGGCTTAATTATGTGCTTCTTTCCTCTGTTATACATTTACAATTTCCCACATATTCACTCTGAAGTATAAGTACTGTAATTTTATGAAGAGATAAAGAATAAGCAGTCCTTTTGTAGTTTAAAAAATTATAAATAAGTATATTTAGTTTTTAGATTTTATCCACAAGTGATACAGAAGAAATATTGACATAATATAAGTTGTTCTCCTTTTTAAAAGTTGCCTGTGCTAAAATCTGACATTTCAGAACAAGTAAATACATAGGTATTTATTCATATTAAAACATTACCTTGCTTTACAAAAGGATCAACTCCAATCTCAAAACTTTATTCTAAAACAAACTTTATTTTTAGGACAGTTTTAGATTTACAGAAAAATTGAGAGGATAGTACAGAGAGTTCTCATATATCCTCCACAGAGTTTCTCCTATTATTAATATTTTACAAGTATGGTACACTTGTCACAATTAATGAACTGATACTGAAACATAATTATTAACTAAAGTCTATAGTTTATTCAGATTCCCATAGATTTTAAGTAAGGCCCCACCTCTCCCTGTCCCCCCACCCCATTCCATCCAGGATACTACATTCCATTTAGTTATCATGTCCCTTAGGCTCCTCTTGGATGTGACAGTTTTAAAGATTTTCCTTGTGTTTCATGACCTTGAGAGTTTTGAGGAGTAATGGTCAGGTATTTTGTAGAATATACCTCAATTGGGATTTTTCTGATGTTTTCCTCTTTTTTTAGTTAAAAAAATTAATTGTGGTAAAAAACATATAACAAAAAACTATGTTAACTTTTTTTCCCAATTTGAACACATCCATCATGTCACATAGTTACGAATCTTTTTTTTTTTTTTTGGTGAGAACATTTAAGTGTACAACACTGTATTATAAACTATAATTATTATGCTGTAATTAGATCCTCAGAACTTATTCATCTTATAACTGAAAGTCTATACTCCTTGACCAACATTCCTATTTCTTCCTTCTCCTGATGCCTGGCAACCACTGTTCTACACTCTTGTTCTATGAGTTTAACTTCTTTAGATTCCATGTATAAGTGCGATCATATAGTATTTGTCTTTCTATGCCTGGCTTAGCATAATGTCCTCCAGATTCATCTATGTTGTGACAGATGGCAAGCTTTCCTTCTTTTTATGGCTGGATAATATTCCAATTTTCTACAGACACACACATATATGTATACATATGTGTATATATATAGGCTATTATGAATAATGCTGCAATGAACATATGAGTGCAGATATCTCTTCAAGATAGTGATTTCATTTCCTTTGGCTATATAACCAAAAGTTGGATTGCTGGATCATATGGTAGTTCTATTTTTTTTTTTTTTTGAGGAATTTTCTCATGGTTTTCCATAGTGGCTGCCCAATTTACATTCCCACCAACAGTGCAAGTGTTCTCTTTCCTCCACACCTTTGCCAAAATTTGTGAGCTCTTATCTTTTTGTTACTAACCATCTCATTGTGGTTTTGATTTGCATATCTCTGATCATTAGTGATACTGAGCATCTTTTCATATACCTGTTGGCCATCTATATGTCTTCTTTGGAAAAATTTTCTGTTAAGGTCCTTTGCCCATTTTATAATTGGGTTATTGGGTTTTGTTTTTTATTTTAACATCTTTATTGGAGTATAATTGCTTTACAATGATGTGTTAGTTTCTGCTTTATAACAAAGTGAATCAGCTATACACATACATATACGCCCATATCTCTTCCCTTTTGCGTCTCCCTCCCTCCCGCCCTCCCTATCCCACCCCTCTAGGTGGTCACAAAGCACCAAGCTGATCTCCCTGTGCTATGCGGCTGCTTCCCACTAGCTATCTGTTTTACATTTGGTAGTGTATATATGTCCATGCCACTCTCTCACTTTGTCCCAGCTTACCCTTCCCCCGCTCCCATTGACTATTGAATTTTATGAGTACCTTATGTTTTTTGGATATTAACCACTTATCAGATGTATCTATTTTCTCCATTTCATAAGTTGCCTCTTAATTTCATTGATTATTTCCTCTGTTGTACAGAAGATTTTTAGTTTGAGTAGTCCCACCAAAACCAAAGTTTTATGGTTTCTGATCTTACATTTAAGTCTTTAATCCATTTTGAGTAAGTGTTTGTGTATGGTGTAAGATAAGGGTCCAATTTCACTCTTTTGCATAGTGTTTTTCCAAGACTGTTTATTGAAGAGACAATCCTTTCCACATTGTGTATTCTTGGCACTCTAGTCAAGATTAGTTAAGCATACATGTGTGGGTTTATTTTGGGGCTCTCTATTCTGTTCCATTGGCCTATGTGTCTGTTTTTATGCCAGTGCAATACTGTTTTGATTACTATAGCTTTGTAATATAATTTGAAATCAGGAAGGGTGATACCTCCAGGTTTGTTTTTCTTTCTCAAGATTGCTTTGGCTATTCAGGATCTTTTGTGGATCCACATGAATTTTATAATTGTTTTTCTTCTATTTCTATGAAAAATGACATTTCAATTTTCATAGAGATTGCATCAAATCTGTTGATCACTTTGGGTAGTATGAATATTTAACAATATTAATTCTTTCTTCAGTCCATGAACATGGCATATATTTTCATTTATTTGTGCCTTCTTCAATTTCTTTCATCAGTGTTTTATAGTTTTTAGTATACAGCTCTTTCACTTCCTTAGTTAAATTTATTCCTATGTATTTTACTCTTTTTTGATGGTATTGTAAATGGAATTTTTTTTTCTAATTTCTTTTTTGGATAGTTTGTTGTTTGATAAAGAAATGCAACTGATTTTTTTATATTGATTTTGTATCTTACAACTTTACTGAATTTGGTTATTAGTTCTAACAGTTTTTTGATGGAGTTTTTTGGGTCTTCTATAAATAAAATTTTGTCATCTGCAACACAGAGACAATTTTACTTCTTCCTTTCCTACTTGGATGCCTTTTATTATTTTTTCTTCCCTGATTTTTTTAGCCAGAACTTCTATTAGTATGTTGAATAAGAGTGAGCACCTTTGTTTTGTTTCTGATCTTGGGGGAAAATCTTTCATCTATTCACCATTAAGTATGATGTTAGTTGTGGGCATGTCATATATGGCCTTCATTATGTCAAGGTACATTTCTTCTAAACCTTCTATACTAATTTGTTGAGTTTTTTTTTTTTAATGAAAGGATATTCAATTTGTCAAGTGCTTTTCTAAATCTATTGAGATAATCCCATGGTTTTTATCCATCATTCTATAAATGTGGTATATCACAATGACTTGTGTATTTTGAACCATCTTTGCATTCCAGGGATAAATCTAACTTGATGATGTGTGTTTATTTTAATATACTGTTGAATTCAGTTTGCTAATATTTTATTTTGAGAATTTTTGCATGTGTGTTCATCAAATATATTGGTTTGTGGTTTTCTTTTCTTGTAGTGTTCTTGTTTGGCTTTGGTATGAGGGTAATGCTGAACTCTTAAATGAGTTTGGAAGTCTTTCCTCCTCTTCAATTTTTTGAAGGAGTTTGAAAAGAGTTGGCATTAATTCTTCTATAAATGTTTGGTCAAATTTACACATGAAGCCGTCTGGTTCTGTGTTTTTCTTTGTTGGGATTTTTTGTTTTTTAGTACTGCTTCAATCTCTTTACTTGTTAATGTCTGTTCAGATTTTCTCTTTCTTCATGATTTAGTCTTGGTAGGTTTAATGTTTCTAGGAACTTACCCATTTATTCTATGTTATTCAATTTGTCAATATATAATTGATAGCAGTCTCTTATGAGCCTTTGTGTTTCTGTAGTATTAGTTGTATTTCTCTTCTTTCATTTATACAATTATTTTTTTTAGCTTCCTCTCTTATTTTTCTTGGTTGGTCTACCTAAAATTTTGTCAATTTTGTTTATCTTTTCAAAAAATCAACTCTTAGTTTTGTTGACCTTTCCTGTTTTCTCTCTAGTCTCTATTTTATTTATTTTTCCTCAAGTCTTTATCATTTTCTTCTGCTTACTTTGGGCTTAGTTTGTTCCTCTTTTTCTAGTTCCATGAAGTGTAAAATTAGATAGCTTAACTTGGGATCTTTCTTTTTTCTTAATGTAAGCAGTGATCACTACAGACTTTCTTTTTAGAATTGCTCTTTCTACCTCTCATAATTTTCGGTATGTTGTTTTTCATTTTTGTTTGTTGCAAGATATTTTTTTATTTCTATTTTGATTTCTTCTTTGATGCATTGGCTATTCAGTAATGTGTTGTTTAATATCTTAATATTTGTGAATTTTCCAGTTTTCCTTCTGTTATTGATTTCTAGTTTCATACCATTGTGGTCAGGAAAAATATTTGATATGATTGTAATCTTCTTAAATTTGTTAAGACCGGTTTTGTGGCCTAAGATATAATCTATCCTGTATAATTTTCCATGTGTGCCTAAGAACAGTGTGCATTCTTCTGCTGTTGGATGGAATATTCTATATATGTCTGTTAGATTTTTTTAGTCTATAGTGTTATTAAAGTTTGTTGATTTTCTCTCTGGATGATCTATCTATTGTTGAAAATGAGGTTTTGAAGTACCCTACCATTATTGTATTGCTGTCAATTTCTCCTTTCTGTTCTGTGAATATTGGCTTTAAATATTTAGATGCTCCAAAATTGGGTGCATATATATTTATAATGGTTATATCCTCTTGATGAATTAATTTTGTTTTCATTATATAGTGACATTCTCTTGTGACTGATTTTGACAGAAAATCTATTTTTTTTCTGATATAAGTTTAGCTACCCCTGCTGTCTTTTGTTTACTAATTACATGATATATCTTTTTCTATCCCTTCACTTTCAACCCATGTGTGTCCTTAAATCTAAAGTGAGTCTTTGGTAGACAGCATAGAGTTGGATTCTGTTTTTTTTTTTTAAATCTCTTCATTTGCTCTATGTCTTTTGATTGAAGAATTTAATCCACTTATATTTAAACTAATTATTTTAGTGAAGCACTTACTTTTGTCATTTTTCTACTGTTTTCCATCTGTTTTATAGTTTTTTTGTCTCTCTTTTCCTTTTTTGTTTTCTTCCTTTGTGATTTGTTGGTTTTTTTGTAGTGATATGTTTTGATTCCTTACACTTTATCTTTTTGTATCTTCCAGAGGTTTCCTCTTTGTGGTTGCCATAAGGTTTACATAAAACTTCTCATAAGTCTGTGTTAACTTGATAGCAACTTAACCTCAGTTAAATACAAAAACTCTACACTTCTCCACATTTTATGTTATGTCTTTTTATTTTGTTTCTCCATTAACAGATTATTATAGCTACAGTAATTCTAAATGCTTTTGTCTTTTAATTTTTATACGAGTGTTAAAAGTGATTTATGCACCATAATTACAGTATTGGAGTATTCGGAGTTTGACTATATATTTACCTTTACTGGTGAGTTTTATACTTTCATATGTTTTTATGTTGTTACTTAGTGTCCTTCCATTTCACCTTGAAGAACTCTCTTTAGCATTTTTATAAAGCATGTCTAGTGGTGATGAACACCCTCAGCTTTTGTTTGAATGGGAATTCTTTATCTCTTCTTCATTTCTGGAGTACAGCTCTGCTGGGTATAATATTATTATTTTTCTCCTTTGAGCACTTTTACTATATCATCCCACTCCCTCCTGGGTTGCAAAATTTCTCATGAGAAGTATGCTGATAACCTTGTACGTGATGAGTCTATTCTCTTGCTACTTTCAAAATTCTCTTTGTCTTTGGAGAATTAATTTGTAATGTTTCTAGGGGTAATCTTTGGGTTGATCTTGTTTTGGGTCCTTTGAGATTCATGTATCTTGATGCCCATATCCCTCCCATGATTTGGGAAGTTTTCAGCCATGATTTTTAAAATTGCTTTCTACCCCTTTCTCTATCTCTTCTTGGACTCCCATAATGCTTGATGGCATCCCATAAGTCCCATGTGTTTTCTTCACTCTTTTTTAATTCTTTTTTCTTTTTGTTCTTCTAACTGGCTAATTTCAAATGACTTATTTTTGAATTAGCTGATTATTTCTTCTGCATGATCGAGGCTGCTGTTGAGCTCTCTATTGAATGTTTCAATGCTGTTATTGTATTCTTCATCTCCAGGATTTGTGCTTGGCTCTTTTTTATGGTTTTTATTCCTTTATTAAATGTCTTGTTTTGTCCATGCATTGTTTTCCTGATGTCATTTAGCTGTCTATCTGTGCTCTCTTTCATCTCATTGAGCTTCTATATGATGATCATTTTGGATTCTTTGTCAGGCAATACATCAGTCTCCATTTCTTTGGGGTTGGTTATTGGAGATTTATTAGGTTCTTTTTGTGGTGCCATGTTTACCTGATTCTTTGTGATCCATGTAGCCCTGTTTTGGTGTCTGTGCATTTGAAGAAGTAAACACCTCTTCTAGCTTTTACAGATTACTTTCATCAGATACATATCTTCTGTTGGGTCTCTGGGATGATGGTATTGTCTCCAGGATCACAATTGAGTGTGGTTGGAGCTGGGTCACATGGCTGCTGCTGGGCCCAAAGTGAGTTTCACAGTTGGTAGGTCTGTTATCAGGTGTGCAGATGAGTGTGGCTCTCTTTGGGTCTATAGGATGGCTCCTGAAAGATCACTGGCAGGTCTTAGGGCAGGCAAGATTGAGCTCTGACTACAGTTGAGAGGGGCTAGAATGAAGTCACAGGGCTGCTTCATGGTCCATGGCTTGCACCAAGGTCTGCAGTATGCCTCTGGGGGTATGGAAAGACATGCCTCCTACTAGGTTTTTGGTTGGGCATGACTTCCCCAGGAATATGGCCAAGTGAGACTGGGACCAGGTTACAGTGTTGCTTCAGAATCTGCAGTTGGGTTGATGTTGGCAGCCCTGCCTCCTGGGGGGCATAGTCAGGTATGACTCCCAGTAGGTCCCTGTGAGGTCAGGAGGGCTCCCAGACTTAGCTGTGAGGGGTTGGAGCTCAGTTACAGGGCTGCTTCAAGATCCACAGTTGGACCATGGTTAATGGGCCTACATCAGGGGACACAGATGAGCCTTGGTGAGTTCCTGGGAGGGAAGGAGTGTTTCTGGCCCATGGCTGAGAGAGGCTGAAACTGAGTTAGAGGGACATTTCAGGGTCTACAGGACTGAGGTTAGAGGGCCTGCTTTGGGACATGGATGGGCAGGACTGGTGGCTAAGAGGACTTGGAACAGGTTTACAAGACCCTTCAGGGTCCACAGCCAGAACCAAGGTCAATGGGCCTGTTACCCAGGCCATGGGCAGGCATGACTTCTAAATTTCTTGGCAGATGGTGCTGGTGGCAGGACCATGGCCAAATGAGGCTGTAGTCAAGTCCACACAGGGACAGGGTTGTTTATAGGACTGTAGCTGAGATTAGAGTAAAAAAATCTGCTACCTGGGCACAGACCTACCTCTTCAAACAACCCTTCTTTGTCTTGGGTTCCATCATTGTTTCAGAATCTTCTACCTGAATCCCAAAACTCCCCCAAAGGCAATTTTGTCCATGGATGGCTGTCGAATTATTGTTGCTGGGGGGGAATATGAGCAGGGGACCTCATATTTCACCATCTTGCTGATGTCCTCTCCCATTTTAACCATTTTTGAGTGTATAGTTCAGTAATTAACTGTATTCACATTGTTGTGTAACAGATGTCTGGAACTTCTTGATCTTGCAAAACTGAAACTGTATACCCATTGAACAACAACTTCCCAATTCCACTGTCCCAAGATTCTTTTAATTATTAAGTTTCCCAGTAGACTGAAAATATAACTCTGATTTTGTATGAGACAGGAAAGAATATTTATTGAAAGCCTACCATGTGCCAGGCATTTTGTCAGCTATTTTCAAATATGTTTTCTTATTTAGTTCTTACAAAAGTAGAGTGGAGCTGTACTTACTGTCCCTATTTTTCAGATTTGAGAACCTTGGCTTTGTTGAGTAAACTGCTAAGGGTTCCATAGCAACTGATGAAGCTAATATTGATACTAAACTGCACCTGTGGGAATGCAAAGTCAATGCTCTTTCTTGCATAATATTTTATCAACAGCTTCCTAAGATTCTGCTTATTACATATCATAATGGGACAAATGGATAAATATCTGCCTAGAGGAAAGTTTTTTTATAAATGAAGTTATGTCTCTAAATCAGTGGAGGGATTAAAATCTTTGAGGAACTGAAGAGAGAATCTGAACATTTAAATACATATTTTATTAATTCAGTAGACTCTGTAGAGGTTGTATTTTAAATGTTCAGCATTTTAGCGCTGGAAAACCCTCTGCCTCAGGGTCTGCTGCACTCTGGACCATTTCACATTCCGTTCCCGTGACTGACTGATGTGCATGACTATGACAAATGCTTGGCAACCTCACTGGGCGGGGCCTGTGTGAGGACTCAGACTGTCATTAAACTGGGGCCTGGTGCCAAGGACTGAGTGCATGCTGGAGACCCTGCTCCAAGTTCCACCACCCTATTGGCCAAGGCACAAGTGCAAACTGTGCTTGTGAATTTATGATAAATCACTTTGTAATGGAACATTTTAAATCAGACAAAGAAAATACTTTCCCTCTGGAATGGAATCCCACCCTACTGCAATCTGAGTCTGACCTGATAAATAATGGGCAGGCTACTGAGGGAGATTACAAACGATATCTCTCAAAGGGTTTTCAAAAGAGGATAATCATCTGTCCATGATGAGCACAAGGTAGAGTTGTGTCTATGAATCTGAAAAGGCTTCTGTGTTGTAAAAGAAACATTTCACTAATAGGAAGGGGACATAGGCTTCGGTTCTCAGCTTTCCAGTAACTCTCCTTGTGACCTTAAACAAGTAGCTTGAATTCTATCACCATATGGTGACATCTCCAGAGAGGGGGTCCTCACCTTTAGATCCTTCTGGCACCTAGATATCCAGGAATCAACACTAACTAAATTAGGATGAGGTTGGACTAAAATGTGTTCAGTGGAAAGCTAGAGCCATGGGAGCTAAGTAACTATTCTAAGATGTTTTGTAATAAGTTGAGTAAAGTGAGTAGAACAAAATTAAATGTTTTTTTAAATGTTAAGATTTCTCAGAGACTTTCATGTGCTAAAGAGCAGAGTGATTTTTCAGGAATTAACTAGCATTAAGTGTTTCCCAAACACACTTGACCATGAAACCCATTTTATGCAACATATCATAGATTTAGTGTTCCATGAAATATTTTATGATAATCACAGATCTCAAGCACAGTATTATAGCATCTAGCTTTGAAAATTCAGTGTGTCTATGTTTTATAAATAGTCCTACTTATTTTAATCTATCAAGGAATGTAGGAACATTTATTTGTTCATTAATTCATTCAATTAGATTTTAGCACCTTTTATGTGCTAGGATAGTGCTAAGTGTTGTAAATAAGTCTGTGAATAAGTATGTCAATAACAAAATTTCTCTCCTCATTAAGCTTATTTTAGTGCCAGGGAGAGATAATAAACAAGTCAACATATAAATAACATATAAATAACATAACTATGTGTTATGCAGAAAATAAAGATAGAATCCTGGATTAACTTTAGAGATTTGCTATAAATAAGTCTAATAATAGAATTTAGCAGAAGTGAAACAATGTGATTTCTGAAACTAGGTCATAAAAGACCATACTGCTTTCTTTGATTCTCTTGGAATGGGCACTCCCTGGTTGCTTTCTCATAGGATGTTTCCTCTGGGAAACCCTGCTCTGGAGATCCCAAGTCACAAGAAGAAGTCAAATGTAGGTGCTCTGATTAACAGTCCCAGTTGCCTAAAAGGCCTTTGAACTATTTCAGCCCAAATGCCCAAGATGTCAATGAAAATGCCTCCATATAACTTTAGTGCTCAGGTATGCAAGTTACTCCTGGCCATTTGGGTCTTCCTAACTGAGGCTCCAGGAAAAGAAATAAGATATCCCTACTGTACTCTGTCAATTCCTGACCTACAGAATCCTTGAGCATGATATGTTTTTTGTTCTCTTATATGAGGGTAGTTTATTTAAGAGCAGTAGAATATGTAACAAGGGTCATATCTCTATTCCTTAAGGTCACATCTCAGAGAATGGCCATGATTTGCCATGATTTGTTTCAAAAACCTCTTATATGTCACTTCTTATTTCAGAGTTTAGGTGGCAATTATGAGGTTAGATAGCATCTAAGAAATGCTTAGTTGTCTTATGCCATGGTAAGGGTAACTCAAAAGCTGTGCCTTGCTTTTGTGTCAACTATCAGTGGCTTGTGGAACCCCAAATTTGATTCATTCAGTGCCATGAAAGTGATGGCTGTTCTGCCTATCATCTCTGTTCAGAAATCTCTATTCAGGAAGTCATATTTTTCAGACACCATGAAATTGGAACAAGAGTTGTTTGATTGATTTAAATGGCTAATAAAATTAAGCTGTGATAACCTATCCATTCCCATAAGAGGCATGAATATCTTACAGTACAAAACATTGAATTTAATTAACTGGCTACTTCTTCTCTACATAGTACTAGGGAATCACTATACATTTTGGTTCACTGAAGATATTTTTTCTGTTCTATGCTGATCCTCCAATTTTGAGGTATACATACATTCTTAAAAATATCCCAATGCCATTAGTCATATTAGCCTAAGATCTTTCTTTACACCTGAAAGCCATTCTATCTCTTTAAGATGATTTTGAATATATCTCATCTCCTAGTTCATACAATTGATTCAATTATTCAAATTCCCAATACTCTGGGAGCCAATTAAATCTTTATTGGGGAGGGTGGTATATTTGTAATTAAATGGGATTTTAAGAAGGTGCTTTTCCTAAAAATCTTATGAAGCCAATACGTAGGACAGAGTTTTTCAAATAAATCTATAAAATATTATTTTATATTTTCTTTTAAATGGACATTAAAAAGTAGAGGCAATTCACAGAACATGAATGTGCTCTTTGATAACATTACTCTTTATAATATAACATTCTTTATTTGAATGAAGACTTTGGAAATTATCCTTAATGGCTTTGATGGCAACTTATAGCACCCACATTTCCCTTCTCACTAACCCCTACAACCAGTCCAATAAACTTTTAAAAACTTAAGCTAAAAACTTAAATTCTTTCTCAAGCAGAGGAAATTTCCCTGCCACTAAAATGAAAATCAACATAGCTATGCAATTATTTCATGTATGAAGATAATTCTTTAGTCTCTCAGTACTAGTTCTGTGTAGTTGTTACAGTCATTAGTAAGAAAATATATGGTCTCCAAAGGACTTCAGATTCAACAGCCTGCAATCATGACTATGTACATACTTATTTGTAAGCAGAGTGTTCATCTTTGATTATCATAAAAGACCTAATGTCCCTTTTGGCTGACATCCTAAAAGAAGAAAAGAATAAATAATAATTAAGGAGAAATAAGTAGACATTTATGCAGTCTATACATCTCACATAATCATAAAAACTGTAAGGAGACAAAGCTAGCAGATCATTCTGTCCATCATTCCAAATATATTGGATTATTCTTTATTCAGTGTGCTTGATTTTGCAGTAATTATCCTTCTATTGCTTCATTTAGGGGCTCATTCCATAGTATAAAAAACTTTTTAATTAGGAAAAAGTCGACTTAGTTTTTAGTGTGAACTTTATTGTGCTTAAAATATGGTATGTTGAATACAAAGAGATTGATATAACTGCACAAAATCCAGGTAGATTTTAGGAAATACAGAAAAATAGGTTTTAAGAATTCCATTTATATCAAACTTTCTATGTTGTTTTGGTATTTGGTGAGGTTGGAATGATTATAAGTCAAATTATCTGTACACTGAGCTTCTCTCAGGCACTCATTTTCCAAAGTTCTATTGATTTCATGTTGAATGAGAGTCGGAGAGTTAACTTGTCTCTAGTTCCAGAGTTGAGGTGTTTTCCAGGGAAGACTGGCTATTTGGCATGTTTATCCAGATTGAATCAATAGGGAATAACAGGAGGAAAGAAAATTGTAGTCTTAAAAGAAAATAGTTATTAGAGCTGGAGAAGCATGATGGATGTCAGGCACAGAGTGTGAGGAAGCAGAGTCTGCTGGAAGACGATATTTGCGGTCTGAATACAGGAGAACCCAGGAAAAGATTTGGATTCCAAATTCAAAATAGTTTACAATTAGAGGCTAGAATGAAGACTATAAACATTAAGAGGGTGTAAGTGGCTTGTTTTTATGCTATGCTGCCTGTGTGGTGCTGGGGTGAGTTTATAAACTTAGAGGAACTTGTAGGGTCAGACAGCCTTAAGACAAAGCTGAAAAATACCTTAATTCCCAAAGCATTTTATTGTGAAAATTGGCCCAGGTATTTATAATATTACTTTATACCTCAAGGATGACTAAAAAAGCCTTCTAATAAGTAGAAAAAATGCAGGACCATATTTTGAGTAAAGTCCCTGTCTCCATTTTTTTCCTAAGCTGGCATACCGTGTACATTTCCGCCTCTTTCAAATGGCTTTAACGATGCAGCCCGCTCTCTTTCCTTCGTGGCTACTCTATTATTTTGGACCAGGTACTGGGCAAGCAATGGATAAAAGCAGATATGCTTTCTGTCCCTATGAAGTATAAAATTCTAGTAAGAGAGATAGGCATTGAATCTGGGGATTGTGTAACAAGTGTAACATTTAGTAGTTCTGGGGGTAGGTACATGGGTGCTTGTTATATTTTTGAATGCATAATAATGAGTTAACATTTATAAAGTACCTATTCTGTGCTAGGCACTGTGTTAAATGTTTTACATGTGTTAACCAATTTGATCCTCACAATATTTTATGATCCTATGAGATAGGTAGTTATTATGTTCATTTCCAGGTGAAGATATTCAGACTTAAAAAGATTAAATAATTTTCCCAGGTGTACATGACTTGGAACAAAGGCAGGCCTTAAATTTACAGTTGGGAGAAGAACACCTCTCCCTTCTCTCTACCCCCTTTGCCCCCACTGCTTTCCAAGGACAAACTAATCAGAATTGGAACAAAGTTTAAGTTATAACTGGTTAGTACCTTGGATAGCTCCCAGGGCACAGTTCCCAGATGAAGTTCAAGGCCTCGTTGGGTCTTTTATTCTCAGAGCTTCCCAGCTATCTGGTGGAGTTTGTCTTTTACCTGTCCCCCTTCGATGAGTTTCTGAATATTAAAGAGGCTCAGCCAACTTCATTTAGTAACTCATTCATCAACACTTATTTGAGAAAATGTTATAATGGAAGGGTGGAAGGGGTATATATGGAGGCAAATATGCCAGTATAATGTCTGTGATGAGGGTGATTTCTCCTCATTTTCCTCCAATACCCCTCGCCCTCCAGTACACACATCACCCATTAGAAGAGAAAGACAGAGCGCTTTAGCTAGTAAGGTATTATACAGAGATTCAATGACCCCAGGAGCTCTGGCAGACTTGTAATAACACATTTGGAACAGTTAATCAGGAGTTTAACCAACAAGGATTAAAAGTAGAAATTTAAAGTAATTTAACAACATGGGGTATAATTGGTTTCTTTTGTGCTTTGCTCAGTTCAGCCAAAGATATCATGCAATCATACATTTGCTCTAAAATACATTTTGCTTTTCTTCACAGAACTTCAGTGAACAATCTAGCCATATATATATAGTTTATCTATAAACATACCTGATTCTGACCCTCTGATGACGTATAGAAAAAAACATCATTTCATTGCTTTATCCATGAGCAGGAATAATGAGAGAAAAATGCCTGATTCATCTTTTTTATTTTTCTGGGGAAAAAAAATGCTGCCACTTTTTCTTTTCCTATACACATAGTAGTTGTTCTGCCTCAAAATTTCCCATTAACTGATTAGGTTTCTGTATATTTGTTCTTTCCAAACCCCAAAAGAAGAAAGGATTACCAAAGAATATAACAAATTAAAAATAATGTGTGGACTTCAGACTCTCCCTTCTTTGATGTCACTGTTAAACCAGATGTGTGCTATGCATCAGAAGTTTTATTCTGTTCTATAATCCTATTGGCAAACTCTTGTATCTGTTCCTTATCATATGCTGGAAGGAATTCCATGAAGCAACTTTGAAACAGTGGGAAAAACAACAAAAACAGATCAAGAATCTCATGAAACAGCATTTCAAAGAAAAAATAAAAATAAAATCCCCCATATTTTGAGTAGTCTAAAGTATCTTGATTTTAGTTTGGAATCTTTGCTACAATTGGGCAATAGTACTAATAAAACCAGTCTGCTCTACTTCATTTGATCCTTGCAAGAGAGAGGAAATTATTGGTCTAATTTACATATGTGTTAACTGATGCTTACAGAATATAAATTCACTCAAAGCAGGTGAGGTTAAGTATTCTGACTTCCTTTCTGAGCTATTTCTACTTCACTAATATGCTTTATCTATAATAAAACTAAATTATTTTTTAGCATGAAGTAGAATATCATGAATTAAATGATGAGGCAAAAACAATAACCAAACCAAAAATCAGCATTAAATATTCAAGTGTCTGTGGCTGATTGAATTATATAATCCTAAAAATGTTCAGAGCTTAATATCATGTGCCACCTACTGTAAAACTAAATTTTAAAATTTAGCCTAATGTAGAGAAATAGCCTTATTGAATTATAGAAAAAAGAAAAACATGTTACATTTATATTAACATGAGCTACATTAAAAACATATTATTGATTAAAAGATACATTTCCATCATAAACACTGAGAATTTATAATCAATTGTTATTAAATAAATGGACATTTCTAATATCCCTGAGTGCCAGATGTTCTTTTAAAAAAGTTAAACAGAGTCTTTAGAGTGTCTTATACCATTACTAATTTGTTTTAACATAACTATCCACGTAAGTAGTGCAAAACTGTTCGTATCTGTGAGATCATAAAGCCTAACTTAGGTTATAAAAGTTGGAGAAGTTCCCAAGATCGACAGCAGAAGGCCCTGAGTTCACCTCCTCTCATGGCACACCAAAATTACAACTATTCATAGAACAACTATTGATGAAAAAGACCAAAACCTACTGTAAAAGGTCTTCTACAGCTAAAGATATAAAGAAGGAAACAAAATGAGACAGGTAGGATGGGGAGAGTCGCAGTATAGTCAAGACCCATACCCCTGGGTAGAACCCACAAACAGGAGAATAATTATAAAGGCAGAGTTTCTCTCCAAGGAGCAAGGGTTCTGAGCTCACATTGGGCTCCCCAGCCTGGGAGTCCTGCACCTAGAAGACGAGCCCCCAGAACATGTGGCTTTGAAGGTCAGCAGGGTTTGCTTTTGTGGGAGCCAGGGGCCTGTGGGAAATGGAGACTCCACTCTTAAAGAGCTCACACAAAATCCTACAAGATCCCAGACCCAGGGCAGAAGCAATAATTTGAAAGGATCCTGGGTCAGACATACCTCCTGATCTTGGAGATCTCCCGGAGAGGCAGGAGACAACTGGAGCTCACCCTGGGGACATAGATACTGCTGGAAGCCACTTTTGGGAGCTTGATCTACCATGTGGACACTGGAGTTAGCAAGTGCTTCTTTGGAGTCCTCCCTCTATCTTATTAACCTTGGGACGCAACCCCGCCCCCACCCACCAGCCTGCCAGAACCAGTACTGGGACACCACAGGCCAAGCAAATAACTGGGTGGGCACATAGTCCCACCCACAAGGAGACAGGCTGCATTAAAACCCTTGAGCCCACAGTTGCCCCTGGACACGGCCATACCAACCAGAGGGCCCAGGAACTGACACCACATGCCAGTGTGCAGGCACTAGACCTGGGAACCCCAGAGGCTTGCAGCCAGAGACCCTGGGACCCAGATCTATCAACCAGTGGGCAGGCACCAGCCACAGGAAAACTTCAGACCCACAGCCTGCTATGGCAGGACCCACCCCATCCGCCAGCTGGCCAACACAAGCTTTGGGATACCCTGGGCCCTGAAGCCAGAATCTAGGACATGGCTTTGCTGCCAGTGGGCCAGCACTAACCCCAGGACTTGGCTTCATCCATTAGTGGGCAGGCACCAGCCCTGGGATCTCCTGGACCCTTACTCCACCCACCAGTGACACAGCACAAGCCCTGGGGCTCCTTGGAGCCCTGAAGCCAGTCACCTTGTGACATGGCCCCACCAATCTGTAACTGGCAGTCTCTGTACAAGGCCAGGCCTGGCAACCAAACAGATCAAGAGCCTGCCATGCCTACCATGCTGCCTACAGTAGTCAGCCTGCCACAGTAGAAAAACCTTTGCAGCCCACAGAGGGGACTCCCCAAGAGCACATAGCTCTCGTGACCAGAGGGGAGTGTGCTGCTGTGATGCATAGGATGAGTCCAATAAAAGGCCACTTCTCCAAGGTCAGGAAACAAAAGCAACTTACTAGATACATAGAAATAAAAGCAGCAAGTTAGAAAAAAATGGTGACAGAGGAACATGTTCAAAATGAAGGAACAAGATAAAATCCCAGAAGAACTAAGTGAAGTAGAGATAGGCAATCTACCTGAGAAAGAGTTCAAGGTAATGATGATAAAGATGATCAAAGAACTCAGAGGAAGAAAGGATAAACAGAGTGAGAAGTTAAAAGTGTTCCACCACCCCTCCCCCCGGCCCCTGGCAGCTCAGCTGGCTCAGTCAATGGTCATTGTTGGCTCTGCGATCTCTCGGAGGCTGGTTGCAGCTCCTTCCTCTGCATCTGGCGCCAGCATCTCCAGCCCATCCTAGAAGTTAAAAGTTTTTAACAAAGAGTAAGAAAACATTAAAACATTAAGAACAACCAAGCAGAGATGAAGAATGCAGTAACTGAAGTGAAAAATACACTAGACAGAATCAACAGTAGATTCATTGACACAGAGGAAGAGATCAGCAAGCTGGAAGAGAGTGGAAATCACTGAAACTGAACAGAAAAATAATGAAAAGAAATGACAGTTTGAGAGACCTCTGAGACAACATCAAGCATATTAATATTTGCATTATAGGGGTCCCAGAAGGAGAAGAGAGAACAAGAGGCAAAGAACATATTTGAAGACATAATAGCTGAAAACTTTCCTAACCTGGGAAAGGAAACAGACATCCAAGTACAGGAAGCACAGAGTCTCTAACAGGATCAACCCAAAGAGGACTGCACCAAGACACATTGTAATTAAAATGTCAAAAATCAAAGATTAAGAGAGAATAATAAAGGCAGCAACAGAAGAGCAACAAGTTACATAATACAATGGAACTCCCATAAGGCTATCAACTGACTTTTCAGCAAAAACTCTGCAGGCCAAAAAGGAATGATATATTTAAACTGATGAAAGGAAAAAACCCAAAACCACAAATATTCTACTCGGCAAAGCTCTCATTAGGATTTGATGGGGAGGTCAAACATTTTGCAGACAAGCAAAAGCTAAAAGAGTTAGGCACCACCAAAACAGCTTTACAAGAAATGTTAAAGGGACTTCTCTAAGTGAAAAAGAAAAGGCTACAATTAGAAACAAGAAAATTATGAAAGGAAAAAGTTCATTGGTAAAGGCAAACATACAATAAAGGTAGGGAATCAACTATGTACAAAGCTAGTAGCAAGTTTAAAAGACAAAAGTAGTAAAATCATCTATATCCACAGTAAGCAATTAAGGGATACACACAAAAAAATAGATGTAAATCATGATGTCAAAAATAGTAATCTTGAGGAGAGGAGAATAAAAATGCAGAGTTGTTCAAATGTGTTTGAAATTAAGAGATCAGCAACTTAAAATAATAATAATCATATGTGTATGACCTAATTCAATTTAAAAGCTTTTGCACAGCCAAGGAAACCATCAACAAAATGAAAAGAAGAAAGGATAAACAGAGTGAGAAGTTAAAAGTGTTCCACCCCCACCCCCCGCCCCTGGCGGCTCAGCTGGCTCAGTCACTGGTCATTGCTGGCTCTGCGATCTCTCGGAGGCTGGTTGCAGCTCCTTCCTCTGCATCTGGCGCCAGCAGATGTTCCCAAACTGAATGGGAAAAAAATATTTGCAAATTATATGATGGATAAGGGGTTTTCAAAATATACTCATACAACTCAATATAAAAAAAAACCCAGTCCAATTAAAAAATGGACAGAAGACCTGAATAGATATTTTTGCAGAGAAGATAGCTGACACACACCTGAAAAGATGCTCAATATCGCTAATTATTAGAGAAACGCAAATCAAAACAACAATGAGATATAATCTCACACCTTTCAGAACAGCTATCATCAAAATGACCACAAGTAAGAAATGTTGGCAATAATGTGGAGAAAAGGGAACCCTTGTACACTGGTGGTGGGAATGCAAATTGGTACAGCCACTGTGGAAAACAGTATAGAGGTTTCTCAAAAAACTAAAAATAGAACAACCATATGAACCAGCAATTCCACCCCTGGGCATATATGGGAAGAAAAGTAAAACACTAATTCAAAAAGATACATGTACCCCAATGTTCATAGCAAAGTTATTTATAATAGACAATATATGGAAGCAACTTAAGTGTCCATCAATAGATGAATGGATAAAGATGTGACACACACACACACAATGGAATACTACTCATTCATAAAAAAGAATGGAAATTTTGCCATTTGCAACAACATAGATGGACCTGGAGGGTATTACGTTTAGTGACATAAGTCAGAGAAAGACAAATGGTGTATGTTATCAGTTATATGTGGGATCTAAAAAATCAAACAAGTGAGTATCACAAAAATGTAATAGACTCACAGATATAGAGAACACACTAGTGGTTACCAGTGGTCAGAGAGCATGGGGGAGGGGAAGAAAAGGATAAGGGATTTAGGGGTACAAACTACTATGTATAAAATAAATAAGCTACAAAGATACATTGTACAGCACAGGGAATATTGCTAATATTTTATAATAACTATAAATCGAGTGTAATCCATAAACATTTTGAGTCAGTACGTTTTATATCTGAAACTAACATAATATTTTAATTCAACTATACTAATAAATTTTTTTAATTGTAAAAGATATAAAAGCCAATGAAGCACAACTTTATGCTACCATAGATTAAGGTTGTTGCTGAAAATGATCAATGCTACTCATCAAAAATGGTTATATAACAGAAAATTAGCATCATGCATATCGATTTTAAAACTAACACAATTTTTTGCTCACTCAATTAGATTCATCATGAGCAATATTTTTTGTCAATCTGAACCTATCCAGGAGCTTTCTCCACTACAAAATAGCTGTTTTAAAATATTGTCTCCTAAATAATTTTCCATCAAATATTAAGAAATATCATATGTGTTCTGTGTTAAAAACTTTGTCAAGCCTCAAAAGCATTCAAACACTTCAGAAGAATAATTATTTAAAAAAAATTCATATAGGGAGACATTCGAGATGGCAGGGGAGTAAGACATGATCACCTTCCTCCCCACAAATACATCAGAAATACATCTACATGTGGAACAACTCCTACAGAACACCTACTGAACGCTGGCAGAAGACCTCAGACTTCCCAAAAGGCAAGGAAATCCCCACATACCTGGGTAGGGCAAAAGAAAAAAGAAAAAACAGAGACAAAAGAATAGGGATGGGACACACACTTCTGGGAGGGAGCTGTGAAGGAGGAAAAGTTTCCACACACTAGGAAGCCCCTTCACTGGTAGAGATGGGGGGTGGGTGGGGAGAAGCTTCAGAGCCATGGAGGAGAGCACAGCAACAGGGGTGCAGAGGGCAAAGCAGAGAGATTCCCACACAGAGGATCAGTGCTGACCAGCACTCACCAGCCTTAGAGGCTTGTCTGCTCACCTGCCAGGGCGGGTGGGGGCTGGGAACTGAGGCTCAGCCTTCAGAGGTCAGATCCCAGGGAGAGGACTGGGGTTGGCAGCGTGAACACAGCATGAGGGGGGCTAGTGCGCCACAGCTAGTTGGGAGGGAGTCCGGGAGAAAGTCTGGACCTGCCAGAGAGGAAAGAGACCTTTGTTTCAGGGTGAGCGAGGAGAGGGGATTCCTTCCCAGTGTGCCCACAGAAGGCAGAGCACCACCTAAGTAAGCTCCAGAAACGGGTGCAAGCTGTGGCTATCAGCTCAGACCCCAGAGATGGGCATGAACTGCTAATGTTGCTGCCACTGCCACCAAGACTCCTGTGTGCAAGCGCAGGTCACTATCCACAACCCCCCAGGAGCCTGTGCAGCATGCCACTGCCAGGGTCCCGAGATCCAGAGACAACTTCCCTGGGAGAACACACAGCATGCCTCAGGCTGTTGCAACATCAAGCCGGCCTCCGCTGCATCAGGCTTGCCCCACATTCCATTTATGATGACTGTACCCCTTCCTTCCCCCCGGCCTGAGTGAGCAAGAGAGCCCTAATCAGCTGCTGCTTTAACCCCCTACTGTCTGGGCACATAACAGACCACTGAGGGCAGCCTACATGCAGAGGCAGAGCCAAAACCAAAGCTGAACCCCAGGAGCTGTGCGAACAAAAAAGAAAAGGAAATTTCTCTGTGTAGCCTCAGAAGCAGCAGATTAAATCCCCACAATCAACTTGATAAACCCTGCATCTGAAGAATACCTGAATAGAGAATGAATGTTCCCAAAATTGAGGCGGTGGGCTTTGGGAGCAACTGTAGATTGGGGGTTTGCTTTCTGCACCTAACTTGTTTCTGGTTTTATGTTTATCTTAGTTTAGTATTCAGTGCTTATTATCATTGGTGGATTTGTTTATTGGTTTGGTTGCTCACTTCCTTATATTTTTATACATATATATTTTTTCTTTTTCCTCTTTTTGTGAGTGTGTATGTGTATGCTTCTTTGTGTGATTTTGTCTGTATAGGTTTGCTTTTACCATTTGTCCTAGGGTTCTGTCTGTTCAATTTTTTGTTTTATTATTGTTTTTGTTTTTCTCTCCTCCTTTTCTGCTGAGCCGTGTAGATGGCAGGGTCTTGGTGCTCCGGCTGGGTGTCGGGCCTGAGCCTCCGAGGTGGGAGGGCTGAGTCCAGGACATTGGACCACCAGAAACCTCCCAGCCTCATGTAATATCAGTCAGTGAGAGCTCTCACAGAGATCTTCATCTCAAGACTAAGACCCAGCTCCACCCAACGGGGAGCAAACTCCAGTGCTGGATGCCCCATGCCAAACAACTAACAAAACAGGAACACAACCCAACCCATTAGTAGAGAGGCTGCCGAAAGTCATACTAAGTTCACAGACACCCCAAAACACAACCGGAGGTGACCCTGCCCACCAGAAGGACAGGATACAGACCCACCCAACAGGACACAGGCACCAGTCCCCTCCACAAGGAAACCTACACAAGCCACAGAAACAACCTCACCACTGAGGGCAGACAGCAAAAATAACGGGAACTATGAACCTGCAGTCTGTGAAAAGAGACCTCAAACACGGTGAGTTAAACAAAATGGGAAAACAGAGAAATATGCAGCAGATGAAGGAGCAAGGTAAAAACCCACCAGACCAAACAAATGAAGAGGAAATAGGCAGTCTACCTGAAAAAGAATTCCGAGTAATGATAGTAAAGATGATTAGAAATCTCGGAAATAGAATGATGAAAATACAAGAAACGTTTAACATAGACCTAGAAGAACAATAGAGCAAACAAACAACGATGATCAACCAAATAAATGAAATTTAAAATTCTCTAGAAGGAATCAATAGCAGAATAACTGAGGCAGAGCAACGGAGAAGTGACCTGGAAGATAAAATAGTGGAAATAACTGCCACAGAGCAGAATAAAGAAAAAAGAATGAAAAGAATTGAGGACAGTCTCAGAGACCTCTGAGACAACATTAAATGCACCAACATTTGTATTACAGGGGTCCCAGAAGAAGAAGAGAAAAAGAAAGTATCTGAGAAAATATTTGAAGAGATTATGTTGAAAACTTCCGTAACATGGGAATCAACTCCAGGAAGCAAGGAGAGTCCCATCAGGATAAATCCAAGGAGAAACACACCAAGACACATATTAATCAAACTAGCAAAAATTAAATACAAAGAGAAAATATTAAAAGCAGCAAGGGAAAAGCAAGAAATAACATACAGGGACTCCCCATAAGGTTAACAGCTGATCTTTCAGCAGAAACTCTGCAAGCCAGAAGGGAGTGGCAGGACATATTTAAAGGGATGAAAGGGAAAAACCTATGACCAAGATTATTCTACACAGCAAGGATCTCATTCAGATTTGACAGAGAAATTAAAACCTTAGAGATAACCAAAAGTTAAGAGAATTCAGCACCACCAAACCAGCTTTACAACAAATGCTAAAGGAATTTCTCTAGGCAGGAAACACAAGAGATGGAAAAGACCTCCAAAAACAAACCCAAAACAATTAAGAAAATGATAATAGGAACATACACATCAATAATTACCTTAAATGTAAATGGATTAAATGCTCCAATGAAAAGACACAGGTTTGCTGAATTGATACAAAAACAAGACCCATATGCTGTCTACAGGAGACCCACTTCAGACCTAGGGACACATACAGACTGAAAGTGAGGGGATGGAAAAAGATATTCCATGCAAATGGAAATCAAAAGAAAGCTGGAGTAGCAATACTCATATCAGATAAAATAGACTTTAAAATAAAGAATGTTACAAGAGACAAGGAAGGACACTACATAATAATCAAGGGATCTATCCAAGAAGATATATCAATTGTAAATATTTATGCACCCAACATAGGAACACCCAATACCTAAGGCAAATGCTAACAGCTCTAAAAGAGGAAATCGACAGTAACACAATAATAGTGGGGGACTTTAACACCTCACTTACACCAATGGACAGATCACCCCAACAGAAAATTAATAAAGAAACACATGCTTTAAATGACACAATAGACCAGATAGATTTAATTGATATTTTTAGGACATTCCATCTGAAAACAGCAGATTACACTTTCTTCTCAAGTGCACATGGAACATTCTCCAGGATAGATCACATCTTGGGTCACAAATCAAGCTTTGGTAAATTTAAGAAAATTGAAACCATATCAAGTATCTTTTCCAACAACAATGCTATGAGACTAGATATCAATTACAGGAAAAAAAACTGTAAAAAATACAAACACATGAACGCTAAACAATATGCTACTAAATAACCAAGAGATCACTGAAGAAATCAAAGAGGAAATCAAAAAATACCTAGAAACAAGTAACAATGAAAACACGATGACCCAAAACCTATGGGATGCAGCAAAAGCAGTTCTAAGAGGGAAGTTTATAGTAAAAGCCTACCTCAAGAAACAAGAAAAATCTCAAATAAACAACCTAACCTAACACCTAAAGCAATTAGAGAAAGAAGAACAAAAGAAACCCAAAGTTAGTAGAAGGAAAGAAATCATAAAGATCAGATCAGAAATAAAAGAACAAGAAATGAAGAAAACAATAACAAAGTTCAATGAAACTAAAAGCTGGTTCTTTGAGAAGATAAACAAAATTGATAAACCATTAGCCAGACTCAAGAAAAAAATGGAGAAGACTCAGATCAACAGAATTAGAAATGAAAAAGGAGAAGTAACAACTGACACTGCAGAAATACAAAGGATCATGAGAGACTACTACACGCAACTATATGCCAATAAAATGGACAACCTGGAAGAAGTGTACAAATTCTTAGAAAAGTACAACCTTCTAAAACTGAACCAGGAAGAAATAGAAAATATGAACAGACCAATCACAAGAACTGAAATTGAAACTGTGATTAAAAATCTTCCAACAAACAAAAGCCCAGGACCAGATGTCTTCACAGGTGAATTCTATCAAACATTTGGAGAAGAGCTAACACCTATCCTTCTCAAACTTTTCCAAAATATAGCAGAGGGAGGAACACTCCCAAACCCATTCTACAAGCCACCATCATCCTGATACCAAAACCCGACAAAGATGTCGCCCAAAAAGAAAACTACAGGCCAATATCACTGACGAAAATAGATGCAAAAATCTTCAACAAAATACTAGCAAACAGAATCCAACAACACATTAAAAGGATCATACACCATGATCAAGTGGGGTTTATCCCAGGAGTGCAGGGATTCTTCAATATACACAATCAATGTGATACACCATCTTAACAAACTGAAGGTTTAAAACCATGTGATCATCTCAGTAGATGCAGAAAAACCTTGTGACAAAATTCAACAACCAATTATGATAAAAACTCTCCAGAAAGTAGGCATAGAAGGAACCTACCTCAACATAATAAAGGCCATATATGACAAACCCACAGCCCACATAGTTCTCAATGATGAAAATCTGAAACCATCTCTACTAAGATCAGGAACAAGATAAAGCTGCCCACTCTCACTGCTATTATTCAACATAGTTTTGAAAGTTTTAGCCACAACAATCAGAGAAGAAAAAGAAATAAAGGAATCCAAAATGGACAAGAAGAAGTAAAACTCTGACTATTTGCAGATGACATGATACTATGCATAGATAGCCCTAAAGGTGTCACCAGAAAACTACTAGAGCTAATCAATGAATTTGGTAAAGTAGCAGGATACAAAAGTAATGCGCAGAAATCTCTGGCATTCCTACACACTAACGACGAAAAATCTGAAAGAGAAATTAAGGAAACAATCCCATTTACCACTGCAACAAAAAGAGTAAAATACCTTGGGATAAACCTTCCTAAGGAGACAAAATCCTGTATGCAGAAAACTATAAGACACTGATGATAGAAATTAAAGACAATACAAACAGATGGTGATATATACCATGTTCTTGGATTGGAAGAACCAACATTGTGAAAATGGCTATAGTACCCAAAGCAATCTACAGATTCAGTGCAATCCCTATCAAGCTACCACAGGCATTTTTCACAAAACTAGAGCAAAATATTTTACAATTTGTATGGAAACACAAAAGACCCCAAATAGCCAAAGCAATCTTGTGAAAGAAAAATGGAGCTGGAGGAATCAGGTTCCCTGACTACAGGCTATACTACAAAGCTACAGTAATCAAGACAGTATGGTACTGGCACAAAAACAGAAATAGAGATCAATGGAACAGCATAGAAAGGCCAGAGATAAACCCATGCACATATGCTCACCTTATCTTGACAAAGGAGGCAAGAATATACAACGGAGAAGAGACAGCCTCTTCAATAAGTGGTGCTGGGAAAACTGGACAGCTACGTGTAAAAGAATGAAATTAGAATATTTCCTAATACCATACACAAAAATAAACTCAAAATGGATTAAACACCTAAATGTAAGGCCAGACACTATAAGACTCTTAGAGGAAAACTTAGGCAGAACACTCTATGACGTAAATCACAACAAGATCCATTTTGACCCAACTCCTAGAGAAATGGAAATAAAAACAAAAATCAAATCGGACCTAATGAACTTAAAAGATTTTGCACAGCAAAGGAAACCATAAACAAGACGAAAAGACAACCCTCAGAATGGGAGAAAATATTTGCAAATGAAGCAACTGACAAAGGATTAATCTCCAAAACATACAAGCAGCTCATGCAGCTCAATATCAAATAAACAAACAACCCAATCCAAGAATAGGCAGAAGACCTAAATAGACATTCCTCCAAAGAAGATATACAGATTGCCAACAAACACATGAAAGTATGCTCAACATCACTAATCATTAGAGAAATGCAAATCAAAACCACAATGAGGTATCACTTCACACCAGTTAGAATGGGTATTATCAGAAAATCTACAAACCAGAAATGCTGGAGAGGGTGTGGAGAAAAGGGAACCCTCTTGCACTGTTGGTGGGAATGTAAATTGATAAACCCACTATGGAGAACAGTGTGGAGGTTTTTAAAAAACTGAAAATAGAACTACCATATGATCCAGCAATCCCACTACTGGGCATATACCCTGAGAAAACCATAATTCAAAAAGAGACATGTACCACGATGTTCCTTGTAGCACTAATTACAGTAGCCAGGAAATGGAAGCATCCTAAGTGTCCATCGACAGATGAATGGATAAAGAAGATGTGGCACATATATACAATGGAATATTACTTGGCCATAAAAAGAAATGAAACTGAGTTATTTGTAGTGAGGTGGATGGACCTAGAGTCTGGCATAGAGTGAAGTAAGTCAGAAAGAGAAAAACAAATGCTGTATGCTAATACATATATATGGAATGTAAAAAAAAAATAATGGTTCTGATCAACCTAGGGGCAGGACAGGCATAAAGGCGCAGAGGTAGAGAATGGACTTGAGGACATGGGGAAGGGTAAGTGTAACCTGAGACGAAGTGAAAGGGTAGCATTGACATATATACACTACCAAATGTAAAATAGCTTGTGGGAAGCAGCTGTATAACACCAGGAAATCAGCTCGGTGCTTTGTGACCACCTAGAGGGGTGGGTAGGGAGATTGGGAGGGAGATGTAAGAGGGAGGGGATATGGGGATATATGTATACATATAACTGATTCACTTTGTTATACAGCAGAAACTAACACAACGTTGTAAAGCAGTTATACTCCAACAAAGATGTTTAAAAAAATTGATATATTCTCATTTTGAAAACAATCAAACAATTCATCAAAGTACAATAAGGGAAAAATACAGTCAGAATTTCATTAGCTCGATACAATATATAATTAATAGTACATCATACTACATTTTTCTCTATGTGCGCACACATATTTTTTTATATGGACGGAAAATGATTCAATTAATATTGCTTTCAACTGCAAATCACTGAAAACTAAATCAATAATGGTTTAGGTAAATAGGCCCCACATAACAAGAAGTTGGAGATGATATAGAGATTCAGTGATGAAATAAAAAACTATATCTTTTCTCTGTGTTATTATTAGTATGTCCTTTTTTGCCTCATGGTGGTAAAATGGCTACTTTACATCCAGGCCTTTATTCAAGGCATGAACAAATGGGAGTGCTGGCCAGAGATGTGCTTCTCCTTTATTATCATAAAAGCAAGTATTTATCCAGGCAAATCTCACCTCCAGCAGGTTTCTACTTGTGGCTCATGGACCAAAATATGTTACAGTTCCATTCCTAAGTGGAAATGGAGCTGAAAAAGTGAGGAATTAGTTTGCAGACTTTATAAGAAAATATGTTAAGGTAGAAATATGTTTTTTCATAAAAAATGCATAAAAATGAAATCATATTTAATCTTGATATTTTAAAAGAAAATATTTTAAGTTTAGTTTTACAGAAGGAAAAACCCAGAGTAAAATTCAAGGAAATATTGATCTTCTTATAAATATTTTCTCACTAAAATACTTATTATTTTTTAAAACATACTTGTAGGGTTAGAAAAAGTCAATGAAAACTATTAACAAGTTTAAATCATCATGTTTTTTAAACACTATATTTAAATTTTTTACTGAACTGATATAAAATAAAATAAAATTACCACAAAGTTATGCCCCTCATAGCTTGATTTTTAAATTTATATTGACAGCGTTACATTGTTAAGATATTAAACATTTACATTCTTTTTATAATTGTAATTCCCATACTTGCATGTTCAAACTGTTCAATGATTTATCCCGTCATTGTATGATGACTTTTCCCTCACATTTATTTACGTTTGACTCTTAATTACCTTGATAATTGGATGGCACTTTTAAAAAAGACACATTCTTAGATATTGAATTTTCCAAGTTACTTAGCCTTTGAGAATATTGCTCTTTTATTTTAAGAAATTGTCACGGTCACCCCCAGCTTCAGCAGCCACCACCCTGATCAGTCAGCAGGAATCGGTATTGAGACAAGACCCTCCACCAGCAAAAAGACTATCACTTGCTAAAGGCTCAGATGATGGTTAGCATTTTACATCAATAAATATTTTTAAATTAAGGTATGTATATTTTTTAGACATAATTCTATTGCACACATAATAGACTACATTACAGTGTAAACATAATTTTTATATGCATTGGGAAACCAGAAAATTTGTGAGACTCACTTTATTGCAGTATGCACCATTTTTAGTGGCCTGGGACCAAACCCACAATATCTTCAATGTATGCCTGTATCTATTCATTGCTTTTATGACTAATGGTCATAGTGGTTACTTGCAATATCTTGAGTCATAATTTTTTTCACTCATAGGCATTCCTACTTGTCTTTTGGCATTGTATGTTGCTATGAAGAAATCTGGGCTAGCCTGTTTATTATTATTTTCTTTATTTAGATGAACTGCCTTTTTATCTTGTATTCTTGGAAATGAGTAACTACTTTTGAGAAATTAATGGAATATAAGACCTAAATTACGCCATTTTTATCGTATTTATTTTCAAGTTGCTTTAATATCATTTCATTTACTCTTCACAGCAAACCTGTAAAATAGATATTATCTCCATCTTTTATAGGTAAAACTAAATTTCAAATAATGTAATAGATGTTTCCAGTTCTTGGATGTAATATTAAACTAAAATAGACCTCCCCCACCAAAAAAAAAACCAAAACCTGTCTCTAAATTTAATGCTCTTTCCATTATATGGCTTTGTAACATGATTATGAAAAAACTATCTCGGGTTCACACCTCTTCTACCTTTCATGATTTAGTCTTGGTAGGATGTGTGTTTCTAGGAATTTATTCATTTCTTCTAGATTGTCCAATTTGTTGGTGTATAAATGTTCATAGTATTTTCATGATTTTTTGTGTTTATGTGGTATTGTTTGTAATTTCTACTCTTTCATTTACAATCTTATTTGAGTCTTTTTATTTCTTGGTTAGTCTAGGTAAAAGTTTGTCAATTTTTTTTATTTTTTCAAAGAACCAACTCTTAGTTTTGTTAATATCTTCCATTATTTTTCTATTCTCTGTTTTATTTATTTCTGCTCATATCTTTATTTCCTTTGTTCTGCTAACTTTGACCTATTTGTTCTTCTTCTAGTCAAATTGGGCGTCCATCTGCACCCCAACTCCCTTCTCTGTATCTGATCCCCATAAGCCGAATTCTGAAGGTTCTTCTAGTGATCCTCTGATATGAGACCCAGAGTAGGACTCCTACAAAGCATCTCACTATGCTGAAGAAGCTGGATGTCCACCTTGGTTTTTTGTTTGTTTGTTTGTTTTTATCCTGGAGAAACTGTAGGCCTAGGGAGACCTCTTGGTCCAGCAGCTGTGCCAGCCTGGAGGAGGGGTGATACGGTCAAAGTGTAGCCACTCCTCTTACCCTTTCTATGGGGTCCTTCTTGGTCTCTGATGTCCAGGAGGGTGCTTTAGCATTACCTTCAAGTTATGGGTTTTTCACACTGGTGTCTTGTCTATGGATAGTAGCTAGTTCATCTTCAACGAAGGGGCGCTAGCATTGGGATGACATCACTCCTGTGTTGACTATTTTAAAGAAAGCAGTTGTAGTTAATGAGAAATAAGGAAAAATCTGTCTTTGGGTTAAAATTCATGGCATTAAAATGTGAATAGCAGCTTACAAATCAATAAAGATAATTTCAAGCATACTGCTGGAAAAAACTTTTTTTATATTTGTATATAAAAATGAAATATTGAGTTAGTAACTTTTGTATTTTAATGTAAGGAAATAAAATCGAGAGGCACTTTATAGACTCTATGGTGGCAGGTAAACACTATGTTATTATAACAGCAACTCTTCAGATAGTTTTATAATTTTTAATTATTATTTTCATCAACTAAATTATATGCCTTAATAGAGAGCTCATTAAGCTTTCAGTTATTGCTAGACTTCACTCTGGGAATCCGCATATTATTCAGAAGGTATATTTTGCAGAACTAATATGTTGCCTATACTTTTTTTTGAAGCTGGAAAAAATAATATGCAGTGACTAGGAAAATAAAAGTAAATTATTTTTAGAAATAGAGGCTGTATGATTTTAATTCACCTCATTATTTACCTGTGCTTTGATACTGGTGGAAATCTGTGCTTCAACTTTATGTAGCTTTTCTTAAATGTCATGGTAGAGTCTTAATAATTTCCATTTTTATTAGAAACTATCATACGATGGTGAGAGTAAATACAGATAATTTACAGAATGATAACAAAATGTGTTTTTTAATCTTTTCCCCATCCCTTTTCCGAAACAGACAATCACAGAAAGTTAGAACTGGAAGGAAACTGAGAGGGCAGTTAATAAGCCCCTTCCCCCATTCTTTATTTAAGAAGAAGAAACAAAGTTTAATTGCTTACAGGGCCAAGAAAATGAGTTAGGTTTCTTCATTCCTGTTCAAAGCCAGTTGGGATTGAAACACCATGGGCTGGTGGAAGAAGGATAGGTTACTATTGCTGGTCCAGGCCACAGTAAACATCTAGAAGTGCTGGGAGGTTGAGAAGCCTGTATTCCTGTAAGAAAAGTGAATCAGAAAAAACGAGATGGAAGAGAGAGACAGATGCAACAAGGTAAAAGCCTTTGTGTTGGCTCATTCTCTGTCACCCTACCCTTTCATGCCAGTCAAACAGATGGTGGCTACTTTAACTTTTTGTCTATCCTTGGTGTTGCCATGGGTGAATATAGATCTTACAACTTTAGGCCAAAAGACAAGTTGATGACACCAACAAGGACCTACTCTATAGAGAGCTATACTCAATATTTTGTAATAACCTATAATGGAAAATAATCTGAAAAAGAATTTATAGATTTAGATATGTATAACTGAATCACTGTGCTGTACACCTGAAACTAACACAACATTGTAAGTCAACTATACTTCAATTAAAAAAAGTTGGTGACTTATTTGTGCTATTTTAATACAATATGATTATAATAAAGTGGTATCTTCACCTGCAAAGTCCTACTCATCTTCCAGATCCATCTCATATATGGGTTCTGCAACTGCAGATTCAACAAACCTCAGACCGTGTACTATGTTTGGTTGAATCTGTGAATGCAGAATCTTCAGATTCAGATTATGGGACTTGAGCATCCATGGATTTTGGTATCGTGGTGGATTCTGGAACCAACCCCCACTGAGGGATGGCTGCATTATAATGTCAGTGTAAATTCATGAGAGATAAAATATAAATAGCAAAATTTATTTCATTAATAATTACAATATGAATATGCATTATATAATAGCTCTGTCAACCTTCACAGCTCATCTTTCATGAATCTTCTCTTAAAACTAAATAACAGAGGAAGGAAAAAGAAGTTGAGATAGAAGATAACACAGTCCAAATTGAGCTTAGAGGAGCAGGTGATTATTGAAGCCCACTACCTTTTTATTCACTGCCTTAAATTGATAGGCAATTGGTAACATAGGTAAATAAAGAAAATTCAGTTTACCCATTCACAGTTATTCTGTTATACCTTTAAAGATAATATTAATTTATGTTATTTTCCAGTGCCAGCTAAAAATTAATATGACTTCCACCCACACACAATAAAGTAGGTTATATTCTCCCTTGGTGTCACCTTGTTGTTGTTTCTGATTTATTAGACCCAGTAAACTTTGGCACCAACTAAGGCATTACTTTAGTCACTCCTTGCTTTCCAGTTATTTGCTATCATTTTCTAGCCATGAAATCCAAAGCCAGCCAAGCAATCTGCATCTTAACCCCGTCACTTTATTTCCTGAGCTGAATCCAGTTCCACACATGGATGAAAACAAATCTCCTCTGAATTCTCATCCAGGGAGAAATGTCTTTTTGGTGTGATCCAGAAGAGATCTAAATAGCAAAATTGTGTTATGAGTAACGTTCGTTAATATCCAACGAGTTTGGCAGGATTTCACCTCTTAGTACCTCACCAGGGTACTTGTGACTGTAAAGTAGAATCTTATGCAAGAGCCTCAAGTTTATTAGTCATATTTACTTACCTTATAAAAACCAAAATTATATCTCTCAATTGCTTTCAAGACAGCTGCAGCTAACATATCTGTTCCTCTGGGTACTCTCAGACTTAGGTTATATTTTCTCAACTCTTTGGAACAGTTTAGATCCAGGCTACCACATTGCTATCCTACAGCAAACACATTATTCAGAGCATATTATTATCATGATTCACCACAGAGACGGAGCTTCAGATTAAGGAAATTTCCAACATCATATAAACTGGAAAACCTTAAAACAGTGATGTAACCATCTCTGCTTTTACTGGGAAGGAACTATGTAGAATGGAGAGTTGGATTTAAGGTACTGATTATTTTTTGATCGGAAAAGTTGATTCTTAGAAGAGAACAGAATAGTCGGGATCTAAGAATATAAAAAGGGGGACCCCAACCTGCATATGGATTCAGAGACTCCAGTTTCTCTTCCCCATTAGGACACAAATATCATGGTGGTAGTTAATACATGTGTCAGGAATGTCGTATGCTTATAGTACAAAGATGACAATTTGTAAAGTAACTTATCCCACTTCACTTTTGATGTCCGTGTAGTATTTATTTATTTTTTCAAAAATTGAATTTGTTAGTATAGGCCAGTGGTTAGCAAACTTTTCCTGTAAAGGGCCAGGTAGTAAATATTTTAGATTTTTTGGCCATACAACCTGTGTTACAAAAACTCATCTTTGCTGTGGTAGCTTAAAAGCAGCCAGAGACAATGTGTAAATGAATGGGTATGCTTGAGTTTCCCCAATTTTTATTTCCAAAACCAAGTGGTGAGCGAATGTGGCTTGCTTTTCACCCCTGGTTTAGCATTATTTCCAGCTGAGGCAAAAGACCAGAGATCAATTCCCTTAGGTTCTTAATCTTTGTTATATTTTCAAAAAAATCCTAAACTCTTAGAATTATTTTTTTTATGACTTGAATCATCTATTTAAAACATGAAACAGGTTAATTAAAAAAAAAGTTTAATCGTGAAATGCTTTTCAGGTGTCTTAAGACTCAACTCTGGTTTTGATTAATATATATGTAATTTGACAAACAGCTGATTTATTAATATATCTATGTCCTGAGAATACTCTCCCATGAGGTATCTAAACACCTTCACGTTTTCCCTTTGTTACTACATCAAACCTGAGTTTCATATAGGAAGCTGTTTCTTAAAGTCTCTACTGAACATATTCACACAGTGTTTGAATTATTCCTGAATTGCAATGAGGAAAATTCGTTAACAATGGATAATTAACGATTTCTATAGGCTAAGAGGAGAAACTTGCCAAAAGTGATTGCCTGGGCCATTCAACCTCTACTCCTAGCCCTTACAGTGTTAGGATGTTATTATACAAAATAAACCAATTCATTTACTTTGCCCTAAAAGTGCATATTTGCCATCTTTGTTTATTTAGATATTCAAAAAGGTAAGTAGACCAATGAGCTTCCTTGATTTAGTCTGTCAGACTTTAGTATTTATTGTACTTTTAATTTCCTCTCATTTGTTTCTCTGTTACAATTATAAATGGTTCATAATCTAATACTATACTGATAATTTGTTTCTTTAATTTGCCAGTTGATGACATTATATAACAATGTCATAGAACCTCAGAGGTAAAAAGACTTAAAAGACATCTATTTTCTCTCTTCATTCAACAGCGGGTTGTGAATATTATCCACAGTTTGAAACAATTTTTTTTCTATTGGAGACTCATGGGCATTTTGCACTCATATTATTGCCAGCAAATAATAGGCAAAAAACTATCATTTGGCTAACAGATTTAGCACATATTAAATCCTATATTAAAACAATTTAAAGAGATTATTTACTAAAAGTAGGCTATCTATAACAACTGAATATTCTGCCTCCTTTCTTTTTGTGTAGTGATATGGATTATTCAGAGTGAGATGAACCCACATTCTGAGTTTATTGAATTCAAGTACAGCATAAGGATTTTTCTACTAAACTCAGAGAATGTTAACTAAGAGGCAAAAAAAAAAAAAAAAAAATAGAGCCATCATTTATTAAGCTGTGGTTTTTCTGACCTTTTCAATGTGCTTTGCATCTTTTATTAGTAGTTTACTATGTACTCTGATAATGAAAACAAAACAAAACAATGACCCACCAAGAGACAGAAAGTAAGAGCCAGAGGGAGAGAGAGAGAGAGAGAGAGAGAGAGAGAGAGAGAGATCATATTCTATGGGCTAAATATTTTTAAAAAGCCAGTTTCCATTGCCCTCTTACTGATATCCAATGGTAGCCCAATAGAAGTTGTTTAATTGCAAACAATAACAGGGATTGCATTTTCTGTCGATAATTAAAGAAAATAAAACTGACTCTATATTTTAAAAAATTACATTGCCTTGACATTCTAAACAATGTCAATGCTTAAAATATTCATCACTCTCAATTTTTTGTTTGCCTAAGCTCTAAACAGGGAGGGGTTGGCAAACTATGGTCTATGGGCCACATCCAGAATATAACATAATATAAATACATTTTTAAGTGGTTGACAAAAAATTGTGAAAAATTTTTTTCTCTTGTTATACAACTACCTACAAATTACTTTCAGTTTTGCTTTTGACCTGCAAAAAGCCTAAAATTTTTGCTATCTGGCTCTTTAAAGAAACAGTTTGTTAATCCTTATTTTAAACAATTTTTGTGGTTAATGTCTTATTTTTATATATGTAATATATAAACACTTCACAGGGAGATCAGCTCGGTGCTTTGTGACCACCTAGAGAGGTGGGATAGGGAGGGTGGGAGGGAGGGAGACGCAAGAGGGAAGAGATATGGGAACATATGTATATGTATAACTGATTCACTTTGTTATAAAGCAGAAACTAACACACCATTGTAAAGCAATTATACTCCAATAAAGATGTTTAAAAATAAATAAATAAATAAATAAATAAATAAACAACTTCAGATCTATAAAATTGAAAGTAGCACATTTTAATTATTTATATTTTAATAGCATTGTTCCTTTGGGAAGAAATTATAAAGAAGGCCCCTAACACCCAAGCTTGCATTAGGTTCCAGAGTAAGTTTATAATGGTTCGGAACCATTTGAACTACCTTTGTGTCCTGTCAGTACCTCCAATTCTGTGGTACTACATATGCTTATGTTTAAACATTTGAAATAAACAATAATAGCTCACTAATTGTAAATACTAAGAAACAGAACTACAGTTATTTAAATTTTGACATTTTCTGTAACCACAAAAATATTTGCAAACAATTAGCCTTGAAGAGTGAAATACAAAATCTAAAATTATTATTCCCCAGTGATTAGTGATGGACAAAATCTCTGAAGAATATTAGCCATGCAAGAATAAAATGTAAGGAAATTGGTATTTACAGAGAATAAGGACACAAATATTAAAGAAAATCATTAGAAATGATAAAGGATGCTCTTACATTGCCAGAAGAAATAAAGATGACTAAGTTGAATGTAGTCATTGTTTTTACCAAAAATTGAATGTTTTTTTCTAAAAAGGTGGACCAAATAATGTCAGTGTTTGTCCTCATTTAATCTTTTCCTCTGATTTTTTCAGGAAGAAAATATTTGGAAGTTTTTACAGGATGTAATCAAGATTTATGATGAATTTTTCTGGTGAAGACATTTTAGTGAAATTTTTTCAAGTGCAAAGGCATTTGAAAGCTGCTACAATCAATCCTGATGAAATAAGGCCTTCAATAATATTGCAAATTCTGAAATTCAGTGTAAAATGAGGTTTTCATTAACTTCTACCCAACTTGTTTTTAAACACCTTTCTAACCTATTTGCATATTTGGTGCTTCATAAATTAATTAAATAAACATTAATAAAAAAGTTTTTTCAATCAGCTATGAGTGAAGATAGATTGACAAAAATCTGGCTATATTGCCTTTTGAACATGAATATGTAAACAAAATCCATATTCATGAAGTCATTGATAATCACAATATTGTTATTATTTATTACTGCGACAGCTCAATATGTAGGTATAAGATTTTTTTCCTACTTTGTCAAAAATACATTAATCTAATTAAAAAGTATTCATCTAATCCTTTTTTACTATAATATTTGGTTTTACTTTTTTTACTGGAATGATATTATGTATATATAGAAGATGCATGCATATACGTGATATAGATAGATAAATATAGATATACAAAGTTAAGTAAATATAAAATTTTAAATTCTGCATTTATTTTCTTCCCATTGTTATTATTGATTTCATATTAGGATTTATTACTGAAAATAATTTTGTTGTATAGAAGATGGAGATCTTTAAAAATGAGGTGTTTTATCTGTCAGATATACCAGCCTTGCCCCTGTGTTTGTATGTATAGCCATTATAAAAAAAGAAAAAAGCTAACTTTTCTTAGCTTATACTTCTATTTACTGTTACACCACGATTATTAACTTTGAAATTCCTTGTCATCTTTCACTTTTCCAAGTAGTTCCTCATGTTTTCTGTGGCTTACCAGATATAGGTTATTGGTTTGTTTACTTTCTTAACTGCTCATAATTTAGAATTTCAAATTTTAAAATATATTGCGCAAAGCTGAAGCAGTGATTTCTCTTCTTCTCATGTTTCCTCTCACTGAAGGGAGAGCTATTAGTAAAACAATCCTGGCTTCCCTCCATCTTCAGGCCCCCTTTCCCTGGGACAGGGAGTTGAGGGCAAAAAGATGGGGTGGAAGGACAAACTGGTTGCTGAGTTTGGGAATATTAACTGGGCATGTGTAGCTCAGCCCTTTCCTCTCCCTTTATTCTGAAACCTGGACGTCGTCTCCAGGGGCAGCCTTCTCTGTACTATTATTACTATAATTCTGCCAAAACTGCCATGGTTGAGAGTAAGTTGGATTAATTCTGGTGCTTGGGATTAGGAAATCCATTTGTCCTTGGAAATAAGTCTCATTCTCCAATATCACCTTAATGATTGGCGATACTTTGGCCCCAGGTACTTTACTCGATTTTCTTATTTCCCAGTTGATATAGAACTTGAGTGGAGAAAATGGAAATGCTATATACTGGGAAATGCTATATACTGGGACTCCCCAGAAACCTATCAATGGCAAACAACAGTGTTAATTTTCTGGAATATATCCCAAATGATATCATTTCAGCTTATAATTTTATACTGAGACAATAGGGCTAATGTCAATAACAGTGGGAAAATTTAAAGAGAAACTAGAAAATTTTGATTGATAATGTAAATGCAAATGAAACAGAACCTGATGAAAAACTTACCTGAAAAGTGAGTGATTAGGAAAAATTGCTGCAGATATTTTAAAATTAACTGCTCACTGTCATTTTTAACCTATAACTATTTAATTAGGAGAAAATCTAAGATAAAGCTATGTTAAGTTTGGTTCTAGTATAACTAAAGAGCAGTATGTTTAAAGATAAAATCTATTATTAAAATCTGCTTTTTAAATACCAAACTATTTGCCTTATATTTGAAACACAATTCAGAAAATTTAACAGAAAAATCAACAGTATTTTAGTTATATACTTCTGATATATTAATGTGCTGTTTCTTCTTTACATAAGTAACTTCTAGCTATGTAATGTGATAAAAATGTTAAGTAAAGCCATAACATTAAAAATAGAAAGTATATCTTTATGGATTTTACTTGAAAATAATGTACATCAAGCTAATTTTAGACAGAGATACCCCATTTGATTTTTAACTCTCAAAATGTAATAAGTTGTTTTTAATCCTTTTTCTTTGACTTGAATTTTATTTTATTTACTTTTTCCATACAGCACATTCTTATTACTTATCTATTTTATACATATTAGTGTATATATGTCAATCCCAATCTCCCAATTCATCACACCACCACCACCACTCCCGCCTACCCGCCTTGGTGTTATACGTTTGTTCTCTACATCTGTCTCTATTTCTGCCTTGCAAACCAGTTCATCTCTACCATTTTTCTAGACTCCACATATATGCATTAATGTACGATATTTGTTTTTCTTTTTCTGACTTACTTCACTCTGTATGACAGTCTCTAGATCCATCCACGTCTCTACAAATGACCCCATTTCGTTCCTTTTTATGGCTGACTAATATTCCATTGTATATATGTACCACATCTTTATCCATTTGTCTGTCGATGGACATTTAGGTTGCATACATGACCTGGCTATTGTAAATAGTGCTGCAATGAACATTGGGGTGCATGTTTTTTTTTGAATTATGGTTTTCTTTCAGTATACGCCCAGTAGTGGGATTGCTGAGTCATTGGGTAATTCTATTTTTAGTTTTTTAAGGAACCTCCATACTGTTCTCCATAGTGGCTGTATCAATTTACATTCCCACCAACAGTGCAAGAGGGTTCCCTTTTCTCCACACCCTCTCCAGTATTTGTGGTTTGTAGATTTTCCGATGATGCCCATTCTAACCGGTGTGAGGAGATACCACACTGTAGCTTTGATTTTCATTTCTCTAATAATTAGTGATGTTGAGCAGCTTTTCATGTGCCTCTTGGCCATCTGTATGTCTTCTTTGGAGAAATGTATATTTAGGTCTTCTTCCCATTTTTTGATTGGGTTGTTTGTTTTTTTAATATTGAGCTGCATGGGCTGTTTATATATTTTGGCAATTAATCCTTTGTCCATTGATTCATTTGCAAATATTTTCTCCCATTCTGAGGTTTGTCTTTTCGTCTTGTTTATGGTTTCCTTTGCTGTGCAAAAGCTTTGAAGTTTCATTAGGTCCCATTTGTTTATTTTTGTTTTTATTTCCATTACTCTGAGAGGTGGGTCAGAAAACATCTTGCTGTGATTTATGTCAAAGAGTGTTCTTCCCATGTTTTCCTCTAAGAGTTTTCTGGTATCCAGTCTTACATTTAGGTCTTTAATCCATTTTGAGTTTATTTTTGTGTATGTTGTTAAGGAGTGTTCTAGTTTCATTCTTTTACACATAGCTGTCCAATTTTCCCAGAACCACTTATTGAACAGACTGTCTTTTCTCCATTGTATATCCTTGCCTCCTTTGTCATAGATTAGTTGACTATAGGTGCATGGGTTTATTTCTGGGCTTTCTATCCTGTTCCATTGATCTATATTTCTGTTTTTGTGCCAGTACCATATTGTCTTGATGACTGTAGCTTTGTAGTATAGTCTGAAGTCAGGGAGTCTGACTCCTCCAGCTCTGTTTTATTCCCCTGAAGATTGCTTTGGATATTTGGGGTCTTCTGTGTCTACATACAAATTTTAAGATTTTCCTTTCTAGCTCTGTAAAAAATGCCATTGTTAATTTGATAGGGATTGCATTGAATTTGTAGATCACTTTGGGTAGTGTAGTCTTTTTCACAATATTGATTCTTCCCATCCAAGGACATGGTATATGACTCCATTTGTTTGTGTTATCTTTCACTTCTTTCATCAGTGTCTTATAGTTTTCTGAGTACAGGTCTTTTACTTCCTTAGGTAAGTTTATTCTTAGGTATTTTATTCTTTTTGTTGCAATGGTGAATGGTATTGTTTCCTTAATTTCTCTTTCTGATCTTTCACTGTTAGTCTATAGGAATGCAAGAGATTTCTGTGCATTCATTTTGTATCCTGCAACTTTACCAAATTCATTGATTAGCTTTAGTAGTTTTCTGGTAGCATGTTTAGGATTTTCTATGTATAGTATCATGTCATCTGCCATCAGTGACAGTTTTACTTCTTCTTTTCCAATTTGTACTCATTTTATTTCTTTTTCTTCCTTGATTGCAGTGGCTAGAACTTCCAAAGCTATGTTGAATAATACTGGCAAGAGTGGACATCCTTGTCTTGTTCCTGATCTTAGAGGAAATGCTTTCAGTTTTTCACCATTGAGAATCAGGTTTGCTGTGGGTTTGTCATATATGGCTTTTATTATGTTGAGGCAGGTTGCCTCTATGCCCACTTTCTGGAGAGTTTTTTATCATAAATCGTTGTTGAATTTTATCGAAAGCTTTTTCTGCATCTATTGAGATGATCATATGGTTTTTATTCTTCAGTTTGTTAATATGGTGTATTACACTGATTGATTTGCTTATACTGAAGCATTTTTGCATCCCTGGGATAAACCCCATTTGATCATCGTGTATCTTCCTTTTAATGTGTTGTTGTATTCCATTTGCTAGTATTTTGTTGAGGATTTTTGCATCTATATTCATCAGTGATATTGGTCTGTAATTTTCTTTTTTTTGTAGTATCTTTGTCTGGTTTTGGTATCAGGGTGATGGTGGCCTTGTAGAATGAGTTTGGGAGTGTTCTTTCCTCTGCAATTTTTTGGAAGAGTTTGAGAAGGATGGGTGTTAGTTCTGCTCTAAATGTTTGATAGAATTCACCTGTGAAGTCGTCTGGTCCTGGACTTTTGTTTGTTGGAAGATTTTTATTCACAGTTTCAACTTCATTACCTGTGATTGGTCTGTTCATATTTTCTACTTCTTCTGGGTTCAGTTTTGGAGGTTATATCTTTCTAAGAATTTGTCCGTTTCTTCCAGGTTGTCCATTTTATTGGCATAGAGTTGCTTGTAATAGTCTCTTATGATGCTTGTATTTCTGTGGTGTCCGTTGTCGCTTCTCATTTTTCATTTCTAATTTTATTGATTTGAGTCCTCTCCCTCTTTTTCTTGATGAGTCTGGCTAAAGTTTTATCAATTTTGTTTATCTTCTCAAAGAACCAGCTTTTAGTTTTATTAATCTTTGCTATTGTTTTCTTTGTTTCTATTTCATTTATTTCTGCTCTGATCTTTATGATTTTTTTCCTTCTACTAACTTTGGGTTTTGTTTGTTCTTCTTTCTTTAGTTCCTTTAGGTGTAAGGTTAGATTGTTTATTTGAGATTTTTTTTCTCTCTTTAGGTAGGACTGTGTTGCTATAAACTTCCCCCTTAGAACTGTTTTTGTTGCATCCCATAGGTTTTTTTATCATCATGTTTTCATTGTCATTTGTCTCTAGGTATTTTTTGATTTCCTCTTTTATTTCTTTAGTGATCTCTCAGTTATTTAGTAATGTATTGTTTAGGGCTCATGTGTTTGTGTTTCTTACATTTTTTCCCCCTGTAATTGATTTCTAATCTCAGAGCATTGTGGTTGGAAAAGATGCTTGATATGATTTCAATTTTCTTAAATTTACTGAGGCTTGATTTGTGACCCAAGATGTGATCTATCCTGGAGAATGTTCCATGTGCACTTGAGAAGAAAGTGTAATCTGCTCTTTTCGGATGGAATGTCTTTTATCAATTAAATATACAGGGTCTCTTGTATCATTTAAATCTTGTGTTTCCTTATCAAGTTTCTGTCTGGATGATCTGTCCATTTGTGTAAGTGAGGTGTTAACGTCCCCCACTATTTTTGTGTTACTGTCGATTTCCTCTTTTATAGCTGTTAGCATTTGCCTTATGTATTGAGGTGCTCCTATGTTGGGTGCATATATATTTATAATTGTTATATCTTCTTCTTGGATTGATCCCTTGATCATTATGTAGTGTCCTTCCTTGTCTCTTGTAACATTCTTTATTTTAAAGTCTATTTTGTCTGATATGAGTATTGCTACTCCAGCTTTCTTTTGATTTCCATTTGCATGGAATATCTTTTTCCATCCCCTCACCCTCAGTCTGTATGTGTCCCTAGGTCTGAAGTGGGTCTCTTACAGACAGCATATATATGGGTTTTGTTTTTTATCCATTCAGAGAGCCTGTATCTTTTGGTTGGAGCATTTAATCCATTCACATTTAAGGTAATTATTGATACATATGTTCCTAATACCATTTTCTTAATTGTTTTTGGGTTTGTTTTTGTAGGTCCTTTTCTTCTTTTGTGTTTCCCACTTACAGAAGTTCCTTTAGCATTTGTTGTAGACCTGGTTTGGTGATGTGAATTCTCTTAGCTTCTGCTTGTCTGTAAAGCTGTTGATTTCTCTTTCGAATCTGAATGAGATCCTTGCTGGGTAGAGTAATCTTGGTTGTAGTTTCTTCCTTTCCATCACTTTACATATATCTTGCCACTCCTTTCTGGCTTGTAGAGTTTCTGCTGTGAAATCAGCTATTAACCTTATGGGAGTTCCCTTGTATGTTATTTGTCATTTTTCCCTTGTTGCTTTTAATAATTTTTCTTTGTCTTTAATTTTTGTCAATTCGATTACTATGTGTCTTGGCATGTTTCTCCTTGGGTTTATCCTGCCTGGTACTCTTTGCACTTCCTGGACTTGGGTGGCTATTTCCTTTCCCATGTTAGGCAAGTTTTCAACTATAATCACTTCAAATATGTTCTCAGGTCCTTTCTCTCTCTCTTCTCCTCCTGGCACTCCTACAATGCAAATGTTGGTGCATTTAATGTTGTCCCAGAGGTCTCTTAGGCTGTCTTCATTTCTTTTCTTTCTTTTTTCTTTATTCTTGTCTGCGGCAGTGAATTCCACCATTCTGTCTTCCAGGTCATTTATCCATTTTTCTTCCTCAGTTATTCTGCTATTGATTCCTTTCAGTGTATTTTTCATTTTGGTTATTGTATTATTCATCTGTTTCTTTGTTCTTTAATTCTTCTAGGTCTTTGTTAAACATTTCTTCCATCTTCTCGATCTTTGCCTCCATTCTTTTCCTGAGGTCCTGGATCGTCTTCACTATCATTATTCTGAATTCTTTTTCTGGAAGGTTGCCTATCTCCACTTTATTTAGTTGTTTTTCTGGGGTTTTATCTTTTTCCTTCATCTGGTACATAGCCCTCTGCCTTTTCATCTTGTCTATCTTTCTGTGAATGTGGTTTTTGTTCCACAGGCTGCAGGATTGTAGTTCTTCTTGCTTCTGCTATCTGCCCTCTGGTGGATGAGGCTATCTAAATGGCTTGTGCAAGCTTACTCATGGGAGGGACAGGTGGTGGGTACAGCTGGGTGTTGCTCTGGTGGGCAGAGCTCAGTAAAACTTTAATCTGCTTGTCTGCTGATGGGTGGGGCTGAGTTTCTTCCCTGTTGATTGTTTGGCCTGAGGTGACCCAGCACTGGAGCCTACAGGCTCTTTGGTGGGGCTAATTGCTGACTCTGGGAGGGCTCACACCCAGGAGTACTTCCCAGAACTTCTGCTGCCAGTGTCCTTGTCCCCACAATAGCCACAGCCACCTGCCGTTTCTGCAAGAGACCCTCCAACACTAGCAGGTAGGTCTGGTTCAGTCTCCCCTGGGGTCACTGCTCCTTCCCCTGCATCCCAATGATCACACTACTTTGTGTGTGCCCTCTAAGAGTGGAGTCTCTGTTTCCCCCAGTCCTGTTGAAGTCCTGCAATCCAATCCCGCTAGCCTTCAGAGTGTGATTCTCTAGGAATTCCTCCTCCCATTGCCGGACCCCCAGGTTGGGAAGCCCGATGTGGGGTCAGAACATTCGCTCTGGGTGGGTGGACTCTGGGTGGGTGGACTTCTGTGGTATAAGTGTTTTCCAGTTTGTGAGTCACCCACCCAGCAGTTATGGGAGTTGATTTTATTGTGATTTTGCTCCTCCTACCATCTCATTGTGGCTTCTCCTTTGTCTTTGGATGTGGGGTATCTTTTTTGTTGAGTTCCAGTGTCTTCCTGTTGATGATTGTTCAGCAGTTAGTTGTGATTCCGGTGCTCTCCCAAGAGGGAGTGAGTGCACGTCCTTCTACTCTGCCATCTTGAACCTGTTTATTTTGCTTTTTTATGTATATCTTGCTAGCATAAGTATTCTAAGCAAGCACTAAAATGAGTCAAAACAAAACAAAACAGCAACACAAATGTTGTTAGTCTGGGTTTATTTGTCCTCATGAATGCTTATAGCATCCAGAATCATTTCATCTCTTTAAAAACAATTGATCAGTTTTAGGTTTATAGGATAATTGAGCTAAAGCACAGAGAGTTCCCACATATCCCCCCCATCCTCCAATTTCTCTATTATTAACATCTTGCAATATTTGTTACAATTGATGAGCCAGTACTGATGCATTACTATTAACTAAATTGCATAGTTTATATTAAGATTCATTCTTTGTGTTACATAGTCTATGGGTTTTGACAAATGTATAATGACAAGTATTCACCATTACAGTATCATACAGAATAATTTCACTGCCCTAAAGTATTTCCTGTGCTCCACCTATTCATCCCTTCTCTCTCTATCTCTGCCTGTAACACTAATCTTTTTTTTCTATCTCCATAGTTTTGCCTTTTCCAGAATGTCATATAGTTGGAATCATACAGCATGTTGCCTTTCCAGATTGGCTTTTCTCACTTACCGATATGCACTTAATGTTCCTCCATATCTTTTCAAGGTTTGATAGCTCATTTCTTTTTTTATTGAATAATATTCAATTGTCTGGGCATACCACAGTTTGTTTAGTCATTCACTTATTAAAGGGCATGTTGGCTCCTTCCAAATTTTGGCAGCTATGAATAAAGGTGCTGTAAAAATTCATGTACAGATTTTTTTGTGGAAGTTTTCAGCTCCTTTGGATAAATACCAAGGAGCACAACTGACAGATCGTATGGTAATACTATGGTTAGTTCTGTAAGGAATGGCCAAACTGTCTTCCAAAGTGGCTGTGCCATTTGCATTCCCACCAGCAATGATGAGAATTCTTATTGTTCCACATCCTCGCCAGCATTTAGTGTTGTCACTGTTTGGATATTAGGCTTTATAACAGGTATGTAGTGGTATCACATTGTTTTAATTTGTGTTCCCCAATGATATATGATGTTGAACGTCCTTTCATATGCTTGTTTGATTTCTGTAAACTTTCTTTGGTGAGTTGCCGGTTCAGCTCTTTTATCCACTTTTAATTGGTTGTTTGCTTTCTTATTGTTGAATTTTAAGTGTTCTTTGTATATTTTGCACACCAGTTCTTTATTAGATATCTTTTGCAAAGATATTCTCTCAGTCTGTGGCTTGTCTTTTCATTCTCTTAACAGTCTTTTGCAGAGAAGAAGTTTTTAAATGTAATGAAGTCTAACTTTTTTCTTTTGTAGATCATGCTTTTTGTCATTTCTTCACTTTTTGAATGTTCACTATCTTTGATGACTTATTTTAAACATTTACTAAGTATTTCAGGTGGTAATGATTTTTCTTCCTTGCCTCTTATGTTACATGCTTCTGAAATTTCACTACTTCTTAGTATTTCTCTTAGGTGGAAGAAAGGCAGAAAATGATTCCATTTTGTTACCTGTAAACTAAATTAATAAAAATGGAGGAAGAAAGTTGAAGCTGGAAAGAGGTTTTATGATATTCTGGAGCATCATCTTAGTCTTAGCCCTCACCCTTCAATAATATAGATAATAATGGGTTGTTTGAATAAGATTCATATTTTATGATCCTAAGTGATACAAATCTGATTCTTGATTACAAGCATTTTCCCTATCACCCCTAAGCCACCATTTCTTAATGTGTGTCCTTGAATTCTAGTCAGTTCCTATATGTACACATGAAATGTGTTATCAGCCACATTCTCTGTTGACTCCAGCAAACATGCTGACAAGGATCCTGGTTGGGCTGCCAGCCTTAATGCCCCTTACCTGCACCCATCTCCTTGCATTCCCTCCCAGTTAGAGCTTGCCACAAGCTTGCTGTGGAGCACATAAGTCACTTATTCAAATATGATGAAGTTATGAGACAGTGCCATAAATGATGTCCTTAGAGACTTTAAGATAGAATAATGGATTTTCATACAAATGGACTAAACTTCAGAAAACTTTATTCAGATTTTTGCAGAAAAAGGGAGTTTTGAGTGGAAGAGAATGCTAGTCATTCAAACACAGGAAAGGATGACTCCAACCTGAAAGAAAAAATTCACTGAGGATGAACTTTTCTGAACTGGCCCTGGGATAACCCTGCAGACCTGGGATCATTCTAGCTTATTTCCTTGAATATTGTTTAATTGTTATTTGAGAGGTGGGATTTGCCTACAGCATGATTTTTTATTTTGTGAATGATTGTTAATTTTAGATAAATTAAATAATTCATTTAACAGTATGAAGTTAATAAAAAATGTCTGTGTTGCAGCTACTGAATAAATCCTTAGAGACCCCCAGAACAACTACAGAAACTGGGAAGTTTGTCTGTATAATTTTATTTCTGGATTAAATTACAAAGGTTCATATTATCCATGGCAAGGGAAGATCTGTTTTTAATAGGCTGCACTTAAACATATGGCTTGATAATAATGAAATGAATAAGTGGATAAGTCTAGGACAATCTTTTGCACAGAGCTGACGTTCTTTAAATTGTATATGCTAAGTTTTCACAAACATAATTAGATACAAAAAAACAATCTCACTAAATATTATTAAACAGTGGGAAAACATCCTGTTGGTTTTTAAATCCAAGATATGAGTTCCTTATTCAATTCCAGAAGTTTTAATAAGGAGATGGTGATGGAATAAACATTCACTGAGTGCTATAATAAAGTTAAAATATTTGTTGCTTTGAGAAGATTATAAAGTCAAATAAATGTTTTCACTAATGTTTTCCTTATTATATTTTAAAAAACTGTATATTTTAATAAAGTGTTGACCTTGGAAAAATTATTTAATTGCTAGGTAGATATAATAGTACCTCTCTCATAAGGTAGTTAGTTGATTTAATTCATGAATAACAAATATATGTTTGATTAATATTGATGATAATGATGTTGATGGAGATGGTAATGATAATGACATCATACTTTCCTGGTTTCCCACCCATCCCCCTGGTCACTTTTTTTCAGTTCCTTTGGATAATACCTCATCAGCCTGACCTCTTAACACTGTCGCTCCCCAGAGATCACCTTCTTCACCTGTACTCCCTTCTCTTGTGAACTCATTTAATCCCATGGCTTTCAGTACTGTATTGGCCAGGGTTCTCTTGAGAAACAGAACCTCTCTCTCTTTCTCCATCTCTCTCTCTCTCTGTCTCTCTGTCTCTCTCTCTGTGTCTCTCTGTCTCTCTCTGTCTCTGTCTCTGTCTCTCTCTCTCTCTATATATATGGTTAAAGGAATTGGCTCATGCAATTATGGAGGCCAAGAAGTCCCATAATCTGCTGTCTATAAGGTGGAAAGCCAGGAAAGCCCGTGGTATAATTCAGTTTGAGTCCAAAGACCTGAGAACCATGGCAGCTGATGGTAAACTCCCAGTCCAAGGGTGAAGGCTTAAGAACTGGGGAGCTGCTGGTGTGAATCTTGAAATGATTCCTTTCTTCTAGTTTACTTTTAATCCCTATATCCATCCATCAGCAAATCCTGTCTGAATGTATTCCAAATGTATTGAGAAAATGACCACTCTCACCCCGTCTACTGCTGCCACCATTTCCCTGTGGATCATGGCAGTGGTCTCCTCACTGGCTTTCAGTATTGTTCCCTTCAGTCACTTCTCAACACATCAACCAGAACGATCCTTTAAAAGTTTAAAACATGGGTCAAATCACGTAATACCCCTGTGCAAAACTCTCTTGTATTTCCCTAATTCACTCCAAGTAAACCCAGTCTTTCCTCATGGCCCAAAAGGCCCCTGTCTCAGTGCATCTCTGCTCTGTCACTTACGAATTTCCCTACTGCTGGCTCTGCTGTAAGCCACACTACTCTCCTTAGACTCTCCAAACACTCCAGGCAAACTCCAGCCGCACTGTTTTGCCTTAGTTTTTTTCTCTGCTTGGAACCATCTCCCCCAAGGGGGCTTATTATCTCACTTCCTTTAAGAATTACTTTTTCAGTAAAGTTCTTTTTAACAAATGAATGAATGGATGATGATGTTGACTTTTATAAGATATATCTTACATTTTATAAGTTACATCTTAATAGATGGAGTTTGTAAAGTCAAGTTTTCTTGCAATGGGCAGTCATAAAGCTTTGGATAATTGATGACTCATCAAGCACTTAAAACCTTGCAGAAATGCAAGGGATCAATAACACTGATTTATTGTTCTGCCCTTGTTCACCACCCCATACTTTTTTGTTCCTATCAGAAGTGCCATGACTTGAGAAATTCAAATGGAAAAATAAGGTGCTCAATTGTTAACTCATTGTGGGAGTTAGGAAGTCATAAAAACCAAGCAAATTTTGTTTTCCATTTATCAGCTACTATAAAGCATTGGATTCTATGTAATTAATAGAATTCAGAATATATTTTATGTTTTAGTCTGAAGCAATATGCAAGAAGGGCTCTATCATTTTAACGCTACATGCCTTGCCTGATGCGTAGTGGGATCTGAGTAAAGTTAATAATTTTGGTAAAGTAGAAGCATCAAACTAAGCAGGCCATCACCTAATAATATTTGAGTTTATGTTCTAGGAGAACATGTACTCCAAAATGTAATTGCTAAACTACATGTTCTTCAAATATAATATAAGTGGTTTCTGCATGCTGTTTCATAGTATATAGGATAAAAAATATGTCTGCCACTTGGGAACATAGATAACCTCCAAGATGTTTTGTTAAATATGATACCAATCAACAATTTTGGTTTTTAAGTAAAAGCATATTTTGCACACTTTCATGATAAATCTGTTCATTAAGCATTTTCATCGTGAGTGACAATGTTTGATAAAAACAGGTTGAAAGGAAAACTGTTGTAGCAATTTTTAGCAGAGTGATTACAAATAAATTGACAATTCAAATATTACCATTGTATATATACCTATAACTTTGATCTTTCTGACCTTTTTCTTTATAAATCAGCCTTACGATTTCAGGAAAATTACAAAGGTAAACATTATTTGGTCAAAATAAAGAAGTATTTCAAGAGAATAGTCCATTGGGTTAAAGAAAATGATAGCATAGTCTGACTACTTGTTTTATTTTGGGAATAAAGCACCTGGAGGTACATTCTTCTACCAGGTAATGAGGGACAGGAGATCCATAAGAATAAAGAATGAAGAGGCAAAGAAAGATTCTTCCTTAGAGCCTTCAGAGGGAGCAAGGCCCTGCCAACACCTTGATTTCAGAATTCCAGCCTCCAGAACTGTGCGAGAATAAATTTCTGTTGTTTTAAGCCAAAAAAAAAAAAAAAAAAAAGAGGCAGAATTTCCAATAGGGCGTGAAGAGGAGATTATTAATTCTGTCAATGTCTTACCTCCTCCATTCGCACCACCTTGAGTCAAGCACTGTCACCTCTTCCCAGGATGATTACAATTGCCTCCTATTTTGATTGTCTGCTTCCATACTAGTTTCTTTTTCAGGGTGCACCTGTATCATCCCATGCACACATCTCTCTCTCATCATTTTTGACTGTTTATTAAATTTACCTAATTTAGAATCTGTTGTAGATGGTAAGGAACCCATGTCTTACTCAGCTCTGTCTGTCTAAAGTTAGCATATAGTAGGTGCTCAATAAGTGCAAGTGGAACTAAACAAAGACATGTGATCAAGAACAATGAATGTGGAGTGTGGACGTGGACTTGGGAAAGTTGATGACCTGGCATTTACAATAAAGGCAAAACTGTGATGTGAAGATGTGAGTGGTAGGACAGGCAAAGACGCTGGAATAAGAGAATGGAAGACATAATAGGATGGACTGCTCTGAATAGTGATGAGTTCAGGGTGTATTATGGTAACCGGTAGGTGTCGAATGAAGACGGTGCTGATGCTTGAGAAGTTTGAGATGTCACAACGAGATGTCAGAATTCCCATGAAGCCATTCAAGTTAGTGAGGATATCTTACTAACAAGGGAAAAAACAAAAGATTTAGATTATTTTATGACCTTTGAAATCATAGGCATGAAGTTAGAAACGTTCAATATGTTTATCTGGTTCAATCCTCCAGCAACTTCTAAGATAGGTACAGTTGAGGAAAAGGAGCCCCAGAACGGTAAAACGACTTGCCTAGTGTCCACAGATAATAAAAGGTGGAACTTAAACAAAATGTCTGTTTATCTGAATTCAAAACCCATGTCGTTTCCACTCTGCTACTATTGCGCCACTAGGGGAGAATTAAAGCAGGTGATGAGATATTCTTCCAAATGAGAGATTGAGCTAAAGTAAGTTTTGGATGGAAAAAATTGAGCTCCTTAAGTAAAAAGCACTATTTAAGTTGCAGGAACAGAAAACTATTCAAACAATTAAAAAAATAATATCGACCCTCTTAACTGAATAGCCCAGGGACATCTAACTTTAAGGACATCTTTCCCCAGGGCTTATATAATGTGAGCAGGATCTGGCTTGTCTTGCCATTTCCTGACTCTGCTTTCTCCTTTTACATTCCATTCTCGGCATGTTCTCCTGTCTTCATCACACAATTGTCACCAGTAGCTCTTGAGATTGCATTCATTTTTCCTTGATAATGTGCATCAGAACAAAAATAATCTCTTTCAACAGGTTCTGCAAAAGAAAAGAATCTCGCCTTCCCTCAAACTATTGCAAACCCACAGTAGCTCTGAGAAGGTCACACACACGTCCCTGAAGCAGTTCCTTTGGCTCTCAGTAGAATCCAAATCGTTTTAAGCCTTTCCTTGGCTTAAATTTGTCCTCATGGACCAATTCCCACAAATTCACATGGCTGAAAATGTAGGAGGGGTTAATTCTCTGCCAGTACGAGGAAAATTGCTGTCAGGTAGATGGTAGACAATGAACGTTGGAAGGTCCACCAAAAATGAATATGTCATCTGGAATAAATAATTTTTGCATTAATTGGCTCATGTATTAATAATTCTTTTGTTAATTTATTTATGTGGCAAAAATTTATTGACCATAAAATGTGTTAGACACTGTATTAGGGGTTGATTATATGGGCAAAACCCAGCACTTATCCTCAAGGAGCTCACAATGGGAGACTGATGAATTAACAAGTAAAATGCAAGTATAATAGATATCAGTGTAACAACCACCTGAGAACAACTAGGTGGCATCTACCAGGAATGACTAGAGTGAAGAGTTAGCAGGAAAGTTTTCTGGGAATGATGCACCTGAGATGAGGTTCAATAGAAATTAACCAGGTGAATAAAAGTGGGTATTCCTGAAAAAAAAGGCAGCACGTACAAAGCCGGGTAGGCTAAAAATTGTGGTTCATCTGCCAATGGCAAGTACTAGTTTAAGAAGAATCTGCTCAAGAGCCTTCAAGCTTTTGAAAAATGTTCCTATGAATGTGAGCATAAGATTAGATGAATCAATAGCTGGTTGTTCAAGTAGTGAATTGTGGTTGGCAAGTGAATTACATTTTGAGTAGTAATTTTCTTTACCCTTCACAGCTTGTGAGTGTGTTACTATTTTCTTAGCCATAGATCCTAGCCACTTTGCAGGGAGAGTTGGATGGGGAAAAAAGGACGAAATGGGATGGGAACATTTTTTTCCTAATTTCAGTCCAGTTATTTTGGAAGTGAACATTCCAAATGGCTTGTATGGAGAACAAGTGTGTTTGACAGATCCTAACAGGTAGTGAGCTTAGGAAAACAAATCCGCTATTGATTCTCCTTTCCAGGGTGTTCCCTAATGAAACTGGGTTGTATGAGAGCTTTTCAGAGAACTGAGGCACCCATTCAACCCCAAATAATATTATACTTCTGATCAAAAATAACCAATTCGATAGGATTTTCACTGATAGTATCATACTTGGACCTAAATGGGAATAGGGAAAAGAATTTAGAATCTAGAATTTAGAATTTAGAATTTACTTTTTCTTAAAAAGAAAAAGTAATTTGCCAATTCACAGTAGAGAATACTCTATGTTCAAATATAATTGCTTTTCTTCTGAGGCTTGAAATCAGGACTATTAGTTTAAGAAAGCCTTTGGAATAACAGACCTTGCCAAACCATTTCATGGACAAACACTTTCCCGGTTGAGAAAATAAAGAAAAAAGCAAGGCAAACAGAATTCGCTGGCATGATCTCATTCTCACAGACCCTCTGTTAGGGGCTGCTGGAGGAGGGAGTCTTCTTTGTGTATAAGATGCCACTTTGATGTGACTGTCTGTCTAGCCATTGTCTGGTCTGATTCTGAGAAACACAGCTGGAGACATTTAGAAAACATGCAGAAGAAACCTGTTTAGTTCTCCATTGGCAAAGCCCAAAGCATTGTGATAATAATGAAAATTATACATTTTTTATTTGAATTACAATATTTCATCACTAAGGAAAAAGTTTAGGGAAAATTTATAAGGAGCAAATCCACATCACAGCACACTAATAAAAAGAGGGATACTCTATTTTTTTTGTTTTTTCATAGTGTCAGTGTTTATATTTTTCCTTAAATGGAATTGAATGAGTGAGAAGGGTAAATGACTATCTGGGATCTAGAGAGAAAAAGAAAGAAATAAGATGTCGGAATTTTATGTGATAAAAGGTATCAAGAATTAGCATAAGTTTAGTTGAACACTATTTTTTTTCAGTTTTGCCCTAATAATCTTTATTTGGTGAATATTGACCATAGTAATAGAATTCAACTCTCATCATTGTGCTACCCTTATTAAGTGCCAGGATACTACACTCTATTTCATTCCGGGGAAAAAAAGCTCCTTTACTCTATGCATATTTATAGAAAGCATAGAAATGAAATACTTCACATAAAATTAGCAGCAAATAATTAAGTACATTGAATAAATGTTATCTTAATTTCTTGAATCATATGGCAGAAAATATTTCTGTATTTTTTTCTTTGCTCCACAATGCCTTTTTCTTTTTTTTTTGGCCACACCGCACAGGTTGTGTGATCTTAGTTCCCCGACCAGGCATCAAACCTGGGCCCTCAGCAGTGAAAGTGTGGAGTCCTAACCACTGGACCGCCAGAGAATTTCCCACAATGCCATTGTTTAAGAACATTTTTATACAATTTTTAAAGGTAAGTTTTCATTTACAGCTATCACAAAATATTGGCTATATTCCCCATGTCGTACAATATATCCTTGTAGCCTATCTTACACCCAATGGTTTGTACCTCTTACTCCCCTACCCCTCTATTGCCCCTCCCCCTTCCCTCTCCCCACTGGTAATCACTAGTTTGTTCTATGTTTGTGGGTCTGCTTCTTTTTTGTTATATTCACTAGTTTGTTGTATTTTTTTAGATTCCACATGTAAGTGATGTCATACAGTATTTGTCTTTCTCTTTCTGACTTATTTCACTATTTTTACAATCAGTACTCTCCTAAAACTTTTTCCAATGTCTGGAAATAGAGGGAAATTGAGAGATAAAACAGTGAAATTTGTAGTCACACAGTAAATTCAAGCTTTCATAAAAGCAAAATGATCTATGGAGAGAAAGCTTTGGAGTCAGACAGATCTCATATCAAAATGCTCCATGAGTTTTTAATTGTGTGACATTAGGCATGGTTCTAAAACTATGAGCTGTATTTTCTTCATCTACAAAAGGAGAAAATAATATTTATCTCAGAGAGTGGTAACGGAAATTTAAAAAAACAATTTTTTTAAAATTTGGGAACTTGTTTTTAAAAAATGACTCATAAAAAAAATCAGACTCATGTAGTAATAAAGACTCCAGATGCAGATGTATCTAATTTACTTACTATATTTATTGAAATTTAATATTAATTCAACACAGTTGTTGAGAACCTACTCTAGCAGAGACTGTTTTGGCTCAGAGGATGTAGCCATTAGCAAGAAAAATTGACTTTATATTCTAGAGACAAATCCAACAATAAAAATAAAGGAAAATATGTTAAAGATATAATTATAGATAGTGATAAATGTACAAAGAACTAGATCACATAGGGATATGCATATTAATACAAGTATAATGGGAATTTCTTGAAAAGCTGAAAGTTTCCTATAGGACTTGGATGACGGTTGCAAGAAATAGTTAATACCCTCAAAGAAGTTTACCTGGGGTGGTTTTACTGCTGGCCTCTCCCGGGGCTCCCTCGTGGACCTGCATTTGGCTGTCAGATTGGCTGGGACTCAGCCTAGAAAGCCTTCCCTCACATTTTTGGCAGGTGTCAGGTTGTAAACCAAGACTCCTGGGTTGTCTTCCATGCGGTCTCTACAGTGGGCTATCTCAGCCTCATTCACACCTTCACACAATCTGGGGATTCTGAAAGCTGCAAAACAGGGCAGAATGTGCATGTCCTGGTCAAGGCTTAACTTGCATCACATCTGCTAATTTTCTATTAACAAAATAAATCACATGGCCAAGCCTAGATTTAGGGATGGAGAAATAAACTCTTCCTCTTGAAAGGAGGAGCATTAAAAACACATTGCAAAGCAGCAAACATGGAAGGATAACTTACTGAGGTTATCTTTATGAAAAATCTTTCACACTAATTAAGTTAGATAAGAGAAATAAACACATCTTGAGATTCAATAACAATGAAGACAAAGAAAAAAGTCTAAAATCTTCTTGAAAGAAAGAGCAGATGACTCGCAGAAGAACAAGAATTGAATGCACATCAGATTTCTCAACAGTAAAATAGAACTGCAACACTTAAACATGAGTGTGACAAGCGTATTTTGGAATCATACAAAGGGTCAGAAGTTTAACACACAAAGACCTCCTGGAAAATGCTTTTGAGTAATGTCTTTCAATAAGAAGAAAACAAGAATCAATGCATACAGGGAATAAGACTGAAAATAATTAAGTGAAAAAATGTTTGTGGCTTAAAAGCATAGATACGGTTGGTCCTCCGTGGGTTGGACATTGGCGGATTCAACCAGTCAGAAGATGCAGAACCTGTGGGTATGGAGGGCCACTGTCCTACACCGTTTTATATAAGGGACTTGTGCATCCATGGATTTTGGTATCCGCAGGTGTCCTAAAACCAATGCCCTGTGGACACCGTGGGACGACTGTACTTCCTACTGTAATCTCCAAGAAGAACTGTATCCTTAACAATACCAAGATCTGTGCCTGATTAGGAGAGGGGAATGGGCCAGTTTTCCCAATTTTAATGTAACATTTCTTTACTTAATTAAATAAAAAAGATAAAGTGTTACATAAATCGCAATATGCGTGTGTTTGTGAACGTCTGCAAAAGAAGTAGGGTTCCTGTCTTACCCGGAGCCACATTTTTTAGTCTTTACCTAGACTCCTTCAATGACCTTGGACGGTCATCATTAAGGCATCTCTAGTTCATCCTGTAGAGTCAGCTGCCTATGAGGTTTACAACGGAAGGAACTCAGCACCAGAGACTGTTTCAGATAATAAGTGTTTCTTATTTCTGCCTTGTAAAAGCTGTGACCCCAATAGCTAGAATCCTGATGTTAACTGCACCTTGCTGATAGTCAGGGGGTCCAGCTCTCACTAGGAAAACAAGGTATAACAACTCTTGTTTTGTTAAACTGGTGTCATAGATACTTTAGACTTAGCATCATATGTGCTGCCCATTTTTATTAATATGTGCTTATGTTAATTCTTATGTGCATAACCAGTCCTTTGAAAAAAGTATTTTTATATAAACATACCCATCTATGTTGGAAATCAAAGTATTTTCTTGCCTTATCATAAACTTTTCTAACAGCTGTTTGCCAACTAATATTTCTCCTCTAGGCTGAGTTTCTGCAGCTACTGCTTTTAAAGTGTTCCGAAAGGATCATGAATTATATAGACTATGCAAAAGTGTTAAATATACATTGTGTTTCATTCTAAATTAAGGTTCAATAAACTAGATTTATTTTAGCAATAAATGTAGGGCCACAAGAAAAATAGAAAAAATGTTATTTGTTAAGAGAATGGTTCCTAGTTTTATGTGTTAATTTAATATGAAATTATTGAATGCATTAATTTAATATTAATATATTAAACATCAATTGAATATTAAATACAAATATAATAAACATTAAACCACAAAATCCATTTCACTTTAACTTTTTGGGAGTCAACTTTCTTGTTTCTAACTTGGGCAACCATTAACCACCATCAGTGAATGTAATTGTCAAGGGAAAATGGTCAAAGCTGAAACTGTAAAATGTAATTGTCATAAGCAGAGAGAAAAGAATGGGGAAAATTTAATTTATAAAATGTTATGCCACTTTTTACAATGTCCTAAAGAAAAACTTCTATCATTTGTTATAAACATTTAATATAAACAGAGATTAATACCTATAAATATACATAGAGATTCATATAAACAAAGAATTGAGAGAACTAGATTATAGCAATCATCATGAATAGTGCTGTATGAAACCTTGTAGCATAACTGTCATAGGTCATAGGTCAGGAGAAGGTAACTGTGACTAGGGATCAAACTCTACAGTGTTAATGAGAGTGGTAACTGGGTAGATAACATTAACTCTTGTCATCAGCTGTGATATATGATAAATATTTGAAACCATGAATCAGAAAGATTTTTGGTTTAATTTTCTCCATTTGTCTCTGGAAACTTCTGTGGCCAATAAAGATTTAGTAATGTGCCTACAACATCAGTGTAAATATAATCAAATTCTCTGTTGGAACTTAGAATGCCTATAGAACTAGCCTATAGTTTAACTATAAGTCATGTCACCCCCACAGACAGCAGAGTTCTGTGTGGGATGTATCCTATCAGACAGGTCTTTTGAGGCACAGGTTAAGTATTTGTTTCATTGAATTGAAATCAACTGACAATCATTTATTTGGAGCCTACTTTGTGTCCAGATATATTTTTGATACCATAAGACTCCTATCTATTTATGTAATTGATGTCATATACTTTTATTTAAAACCTTTTTATTTTACACAGTTTTAGATTTACAGAAAAATTGCAAACGTAAGAGTTCACATATACTCCACATCCAGTTTCTTCTATTATTAACATTAGTACGTTTGTCATAGTTAATGAACCAATATCAATATATTATTATTAACTAAAACTCATGGTTTATTCAGATTTCCTTGGTTTTACGTAATGTTTTTCTTTCTGTTCCATGATCCCATCCAGGAGACCACATTACATTTAGTGTCATGTCTCCTGAAGTGCCTCTTGTCTGTGACAGTTTCACACAGTTAACTTGTTTCATGATACTGACAATTTTGAGGAGTACTGGTTACATATTTTGTACAATGTCCTTCTAATGGAATTTGTCTGATGTGTTTCCCATGATAAGACTGGGGATATGGAATACTGGGAGGAAGAAGTAAAGTGCTATTTCCATCATATAGCAAGGGTGCATACCATCACCATGTGTTATCACTGTTGATATTAACCTTGATCACCTGGCTGAGGTAGTGTTTGTCAAATTTCTCTACTTTAAAATTATTATTTTTCCCTAAATCATACTATATTGTTTGGAAGGAAGTCACTATGTGTGGCCCCTAGTGACTTAAGAAGATGTGGGGAACAAAGCTAGACTCTTTATGTGAAGTATCTACATAAATTATTTGGAAAATGTCATACACTTTTTAGTGGTATTTCCAGATGCTTCTCTCATTTATTAAAGAAAAAAAATAAGGAATAAAGAAAATATGGATTCCATTTTCATTGAAAAAAATTAAAACTAGAAATTGTAGTGGCCTTCAAAAATGAAAAGTGATATTTAATTGTAGATAAAAGAAAAAGAATTATGCTAAGCTAGAAGTAGAATCCAAAAATGAGATTATGATAAAATTAAAATAAAAATTGTCTAAATAAAATGTGAAATTTAGAATCAGCTGAAAACTAACTAGATAGGTGATTCAAACTGAAAGAATTAAGAAATGTGAGATAAATATAAAAATACAAAAGAAAGTAAAAGAGTTTTAAGAATGAGAAGAAATAGCTTAAGGAAATTCTGCTTTAAAATGGTGTGTGATGAGTAACCCCAGTGGTGGTTCTTTTAAACTCTCACTAAAATACTTACAAAGAATCAAAACTGCACAAAACAGATATTCCATTACCACCAAACAGCAATAGTTAACAACTTATTTCTGGAGCCTGCATTGTTGATCCTCCTACATAGATACTTACATAGTTAGAGCTGGATTGAGAAAATTTTACTAGAGCTTTGCTTCATGCAACCAAAGATGCCTGGGAAACATTGGACATTGTTTAAACTCAGATACTTAAGGTGTGAGCAGCTGTCCTTCTACCCTGATCTTTTCGTGTTTCAAGACAACTAGAACTTGGTTCCTCACATTACCTCATCTTCCTCATATAACCCTTCACAGATAGTAATTTCCAGAAAACAACTGGGCACTAAGCAGTCCATCTGTGAGGGGGCGGACTGCAAATTTGTATGTTTCAACTCGGCAAGTAAAAAATATTGCTGGGGCTTATAATGTAGGGAAATTTCTGAAGAAATATTTAATGAAAATTTTAGCCTTCACAGACTGCACTGATTTAGAATACCAGTAATCAGGCAACTGGGTCAAGAAATGATGTTATCTCAGAAAGGTAGAACTACAAGGAAAATGGAAATTTGACTAGGAGCCATGGACCTCCATTTGCCTCTCAACTATCGAGGTAGATGAAAACCTGTATTTACACACTTATGAGGTATATGAAAATCTCAAAAGGGCAGAACACACTTTATATTGATAACTTAAGTCTGAATATAATAAAAGAGTGTGATTTTATTGTATTTGAACAAGAAAAACATAACTACATGAGATCTCAGAGCTAGTGGTGAAACAGAGCCGGAACCTATGGTCCTTTCCCCCATGTCCTCCGCCTGCCTTTTGTCTATAGAAAAACTTTAGTCACAGAATAAGTTTAATCAGGGAAGTGAGAAAACACAGAAGCAAAGGAAAACAGTCAAATGAGACCAAATAATAATAGTTCAGTCATCAAGCAAAGTCAAGGACCTTTATTTCCTCTTCAAGGGCTATAGATAATATTCTGAGCCATAACCTTTGAGCTGTCTTGTAGATACTGAAACCCCTACCAGGTGGAAGAAGTTAACTACATGATGACCGGACTCTAGCCATGACATAAGGTGCCACAATTCTGAGAACTGGCCTCAAAGAAATGAGAACAAACCGACCCTGGAACAAAAGACTAACTGTACTGAAAACAGTCAAGATGATACTGCTTAGATCACTGTATGACCGATTTCAAGACGACTGTCGGAGCTGACTGTGCTGTGTCTGCACGTAGCCCCCTCCCTCCATCTATAAAAGCTTTTGCCCACTAACTGTCAGTGGGGGGACACGAGTCACCCCCTCCCCCTGTTTCCAGCCTCCAAAATAAAGCAAACTTTCTTTTATACCAACCTTGCCTCTTTATTGGCCTTTAAGAGGTAGGCAGCCAGACCCCACTTTCAGTAACAGTTTTCTGGCACCCAAAAGCGGGGCTGCTGCACTCTCACAATATCTGGCTCCCTCGGGCCACCACCATAACAGTGCACCAGGATAGCTGTGAGAAACCTGCTGCTCGTGGCTAGATGGCCCCAGGAGGGGGATTTTGGGGGGAACTTCCTAACAGCTGCTGAAACCATTTGTTTTGGGAATGCTCCCTGTTTCTCCTCTGCTTGGCACTGGCTGCCAATTTACACTTTTCCTTGGTGGAATGGAAACGTGCATCTGGAGAGTTGACAAGCGTACAAGACTGAGTAAGTCCACTGTTGTGCACTCAGGCAAACTTCTCTTTTGAGCATGAAGTGCTATTTGGGTATTCTGCCAATTGGTTCTGGAGTGTGTCTGATGTCAAGGACCGTTTGTGTTGGGGAAGTGTTTGTTTGGGCCTCCATATCGATCATCCTCTTGGAGGGTTTGTGACAGTTCTGTCTTCTGGGGTGTGAATGTACATTCCATTTGTGTGACTGGTATCTTTGTTTTTTTTGTAAAATGGGAAATTCAGGTTCAATTCATTAACAAAATTTTAGCTATGAACCTATGACTAAAAAAAGAAAGATGATTTTTTAAAAATAATGTATGGCAACACTATTCTTCAGACTCCAGAGAAAACTGGTTAAGATGAAACACTTTTGAAACTCCAAAATTGGTTCTTTTTGCATATGCAGTTAGAGAAGTCTAGCTTGATAAAATAATGTTTTCAGAATTCTGACCCTGAGAGAACAAAAATATGCCTAGGAGAAAACCTGAAGTTAACTTTTATTATGTCTTTGAAATACAAACACAACCCACTTTGCCTGAGACTTCTGCCTTGGGTTAATTACTAGAACTTCAAAAGATGTTTGGGTTCATTTAGCATGCATCTTGTACCACATTAAAGAGAAATTGTGCTATGGAAAAAAATGTATGCTTTTAGAGGTTATGGAATATGTTCTTAAGTTTGCCAATCAGAAAATGCTGACATAACAAGTAGTTCAATTACTTGTTTCTTGGTTTTGTTAAGGTCTTTTAAAGATTAAAAACTGTAATATGTAAGAATGATAAGGGAGGGGGCTTCCCTGGTGGCGCAGTGGTTGAGAAACTGCCTGCCAATGCAGGGGACATGGGTTCGAGCCCTGGTCTGGGAAGATCCCACATGCCACGGAGCAACTGGGCCCGTGAGCCACAATTACTGACCCTGCGCGTCTGGAGCCTGTGCTCCGCAACAAGAGAGGCCGCAATAGTGAGAGGCCCGCGCACTGCGATGAAGAGTGGTCCCCGCTTGCCACAACTAGAGAAAGCCCTCGCACAGAAACGAAGACCCAACACAGCCATAAATAAATAGATAAATAAATTAAAAAAAAAAAAAAGAATCATAAGGGAAGCATTTCAGTGTGTAAAACAAGTAGGATATATGTTGCTGGCCAGAGAAGGTATAAAAAATGAAAATATTTTTGTTGAGGGATAAAAGAAGAATTAATTTATCCCTAAACCTGGTTGTTTCTGGATGGGAAAAAAATAAGGGACAAATTAATATGGATGAAATGAAAGTGATAAAAGGTAAGTGATAAAAGAAAGTGATAAAAAGTTTGTAAGAAAAGGAACTTTGAAAAAAGAATTTTGTACATTGTTAAGACTGATTAAGATTAGATCGAATTTAATTAGGTGAATAAATTTTGCTACTAATAGTAAACCGATGCAAGGCTGAGTTTGGTTTTCTCTCTGTTAAGAGACAAAGTTTTTCTAAACAAATTAGGATTATTTGGTATGTTAAATTACACGGAAAACGTCAAATAATAAAGATAAACATTCTTAGGTTATACTATATGGGTAAATATCATTAATATAAGTGTTCTAAAAGTTATATTAAGTTTCTAAAATTTGAATATGTTCTGGTATTATATTGTTAGTTATAGTTCTAGCTATAAATTGTCTAGTGAAGTTGTCACAGAGTATAACTACTTATGATGTGTATTGCTGCTGGCTTTAAGTCTACTGCTTGAAGCACATGTACAATGTTTGTTTGACAATTGGGTATGATTGATAAAGTGTATAGTCTGTAAAATGTTTCCCTGTCAGCATACCTGTGTACTTGTTATGTCTGATTAGTTTCCCCCCAATGTGAACAACTAGGCCGATATATAAACACAAAGTAGGCCTGGCACTGAGGGACATGAATGGACCCAGAGCAGGCAACTGAGCCACTCTGGCAACGTTGAAAAAATATATTGATTATCAATGCTTTCTATAGAAAGATTTGCAATTTAAAGGGGAAAATAATGGAAGAAATTTTCATATATTGAGGTACGGGGAAGTCATTCTGGCTTATACATGATTGAATTTGAACTTTAGGCTAAACAAAACAGCCTGTTTGTGGCCTATTAAATATGTTTCACATTCCTCTTCTCTAAAGTGAGAATAAAAATAATATTTAATTAACATGGATTGTTTTGAAATTTATGTAAGATCATTTATTTTTAAATCCCTCTACATTACAAGTATTTGATGAATACTAGCTTTAACAATCGGAAAGAATTGCAAAAAATCTAAAAATACAATAAAAGGAACACTGGCAGAAAATTAAATATTTTGTGTGAAAATAAAAGTAATAAAAAATGTAGGGCTTCCCTGGTGGCGCAGTGGTTGAGAGTCCACCTGCCAATGCAGGGGACACGGGTTCAAGCCCTGGTCTGGGAGGATCCCACATGCCGCGGAGCAGCTAGGCCCATGAGCCACAATTACTGAGCCTGCGCATCTGGAGCCTGAACTCCGCAACAAGAGAGACCGCGATAGTGAGAGGCCTGCGCACCGTGATGAAGAGTGGCCCCCGCTTGCTGCAACTAGAGAAAGCCCTCGCACAGAAACGAAGACCCAACACAGCCAAAAATAAATAAATAAATAAATAAATAAGTAATAAAAAATGTAGAAGAAAACTTCTCACCCTTGGAGTAGACAATGTTTCATGATAAAAAAGCACTAGCTCTAGAGAAAAATTTAATAACTTGGATTTCATGAAAACTAAAAATTAATGCTCTTTAAAAGTCTCCATTAAAAAAAAGTAAAAAAGCAAACTAAAGACTGGGTGAAAATGTGTACAATCCATATATTTGACAAAGAATTTATACCTAGACTATATAAAGAACCCTTAAAATAATAAGGACTCAAGCAGCCCAATAAAAATGGGCAAACGATTTGAATATATGCTTCACAAAAGAAGATATGCGAATGGCCAAAATACATATGAAAAGTTCCCCAACATAATTAATCAACAGAAAATGCAAATCAAGTCATAATGAGATACCATTACATACCCACCAGAATGGCTGAAATATAAAAACACCACTAAATAAAAACAAAACTTGTTGAGCAAGTAGAACTTGCACGTATTTCTGGCAGGAAAGTACGATGGTATGACCCTTTCGGAGAACATTTAGCAAGTTTCTTTTAAAGTTAAACACTGAGTTACCATAGAACCCGGTAATTCACTTTAATGTAATGAAATGTATGTTGATACAAAGTCTTGCATATAAATGTTTAGTGGCTTTATTTACTATCACCCCAAATGGAAACAGCCCAGTGCTTATCAACAGGTGAATTGTTACACAAATTGTGGTATGTCCATATAACAGAATGTTGCTCAGCAAAAAATAGAAACAAATTCCAGATGGATCTCAAAAGCATATTGAATACAAGAAGCCAGGCATAAAAGAGTGCATACTACTATGTTATTCTATTTTTATGAAATTCCAGAACTGACAAAACTAATCTATAGTGACAGAAAGCAGAGCAGTAGTTGACTGACTTCAAAGGAAGGTGGGATAGACTGCAGACCTTTTGGAGTACTATCCTGATTGTGATGGTGGGAATGTTTTGACCTCTGTCAAAACTCATCTGCTTAAGATGAATGCTATTATTTTAGGTAAATGTTATCTCAATAAAAAAGGTTGAAAATGTTTTAAAAATGTTATTTATGTACAGCACATATATAGAGTTAAATATTTCATAAGAAGTTTTTCTTATGAAATATTTTAAAATTTCTTATGAAATATATCCTTATGAAATATTCCTATGAAATATTATAAGATTTCTTATGAAATACAGCACACCTTTCATTGTCTTAAAAATAAAAATTTATTTGAATGAAAACTCTTATTACTGAAAAAGTAAAAGAAAATTGAAGTCTTGAGATCTCCCAAATGTAAACGACTAGTTCTAGGGCTGTACAAATAGGCATTTGATGAGGAAGCCCAAAAGTTACAGGAGCCTGTGGGAGTTAGCAACCCATATCTAATCATTAAGCACATCTGTGATGATTATAATGAAGAAACAGATCCTGATGGTGGTATTTCTGATTGGAGAAATCAGAAATCTGACACTTTAAAAAAGTAAAGATCTCAGAGTGTCAAGAGCTGGGACTCTTAGCTTTAGATAATCTATGGCTGGACATATGCCACTTGATATCTGTTAGATACAGGTTAATTACTTCTCTGTAACATATCCGTTCTACTGCACAAGGGGGTTGAGTGGTTAAAATAAAATTTAAAAAACCTCAAAAAGATGAAATGTAACCTTTACCTAGTTTTGATCACTGACACCGATCACTTACAACAGTGCATAAAAATGTCAAAAATGAAAATGGCATATTATGTCAAACCAAGAATTCAACAATCTAAAATTAAATCACACTCTATATATATTAAAAAAGACCGAGAAGGGGATTAGTCAATAGGTGGGGAAAATTGTGGGGAGGAAAGGTGGGTTAAATTTTCATCTTAAATAGATGAAAATATCAGATCATGTCTCTGATATGATCTTAAAATCATTATGATCTTTAAAACTTAACTGATTGTTAGGTTTTGAATCTAAAGTGTGGTCGAATTAGAAATGGGCACATATATCTTCCAAAACTCTATAGAAAATAAAAGCAAAACTATTATAAGCCAAATAGAAAAAGCCAGATTAAAAGGAAATACAAAAGCACATAGAACAGAAAGAGTAACATAAGATGAAAGAGTTGTAAGAGCAAATATATCAGATGAAGCAGTGAGTCAAGTTCTCTAATCCTATGTAAATACTCACAATGTAACCAGAGAAGTGCTTTGGATTGAGAAGTAACTGATTTATTTTTCATTATACCATCTTAGAAAATGCAAATTAATGAACTAGATACTATATTTAAACCATTAATAGTAAATGGTTAAGTGAGGGAGAGAAGGGAGATGAGGAGAAGGGAGAGACTCTAAGCAACAGTCCAACCACAAACGCTGTCAAGATGTCCAAGGAGAGCCGGGCCTGACTTCCTCAAAGAATAGCCCCACTGCACTAGCGGCCGTTCTTTCCTCAGGAGGAAAGAATCCAGACAGAGACAGTCTTGCATCATCAAGGACCTCCTTACCTTCCTTTTCATACCCAGAAATGCATACTTCAGTGTGTACTTTATTATCACGGGGCTTTTTCACCTACCTGTGGAAGAGGAGGGTCCAGCTTCCCAAAACCAAAAATTGATGTCAAAGATCCAACAGCAGGTAAGGCAGTTTTTAATTATGGAAACACCATACATCTCCCCATTCTGTGCTCTGAAAAAGAGAGAAAGGCAAGAGCCAGCATCGTCTTGTCCTCTACCCGTTTATGACTGGGTTGTTGAGATGGCTTTGTCCACATAGATCAAACAAACGGGTGGAGAGGAGAAATATAAAATAATAAAATATAAGATAATGCAAGTTTGGCAAGGGAGTAATCAGTGTAGGCTGCCATCCTTAGAATGTCTTCATGGAAACAGAAGGCTTTGAAGCGGTCATGGAGGATAAACGGGCTTTAGAGAGTGGAAGGGTGGGAAGATACTGGAAGAACCAGACAGGAAAGAGCAAGCTGTGAGGCGGGTGACAGAGAGAGGACAGAGTTCAGGGAATGAGGTGTAGACGAATCTACAAGGGAGAGTGTTTAGCAAACCTAGGTCACCCATAGCACATCTTTTTTTGTTTTGGAATAATTTTTACTTTATTTTTATTTTTTTACATATATATAAATATATATATTCTTTTTAAAATTCTCTTCCATTATAGGTTATTACAAGATATTGAGTATAGTTCCCTATGCTATAATTAGGTCCTTGTAGGTTATGTATTTTAGATATAGTGGTATGTATATTCTAATCCAAAACTCCTAATTTATCCCTCTCCCCGCATCCCCTTTGGTAACCATAAGATTGTTTTCTATGTCTGTGAGTCTATATCCATTTTATAAATAGGTTCATTTGTATCCTTTTTTTAGATTCCAGTGATATCATATGACATTTTTGTTTCTCTGTTTGGCTTACTTCACTTAGTATGATAATCTCTAGGTCCTTCCATGTTGCAGAAAATGGCATTATTTCATTCTTTTTTGTTGCTAAGTAATATTCATATATATATATATATATATATACCACATCTTCTTTATCCATTCATCTGTCGATGGACATTTAGATTACTTCCATGTTTTGGCTATTGTAAATAGTGCTGCAATGAACATTGGGGTGCGTGTATCTTTTCAAATTACGTTTTTCTCTGGATATATGCCCAGGAGTAGGATTGCTGGATCATATGGTAACTCTATTTTTAGTTTCTTCAGGAACCTCCATACTGTTCTCCATAGTGGCTGCACCAATTTACATTCCCACCAACAGTGTAGGAGGGTTCCCTTTTCTCCACACCCTCTCCAGCATTTATTATTTGTAGACTTTTTAATGATGGCCATTCTGACCGGTGTGGAGTGATACCTCATTGTAGTTTTTTTTTTTTTTTTAATGACTACATTTATTTATTTATTTTTGGCTGTGCTGGGTCTTCGTTTCTGTGCGACGGCTTTCTCTAGTTGCAGCGAGCCGGGGCCACTCCTCATCGCGGTGCGCGGGCCTCTCACTGTCGCGGCCTCTCTTTGTTGCAGAGCACAGCATCCAGACGCACAGGCTCAGTAGCTGTGGCTCATGGGCCCAGTTGCTCCGCGGCATGTGGGATCTTCCCAGACCAGGGCTCGAACCCGTGTCCCCTGCATTGGCAGGCAGATTCTCAACCACCGCGCCACCAGGGAAGCCCCCTCATTGTAGTTTTGATTTGAATTTCTCTAATAGTTAGTGGTGATGAGCATCTTTTCATGTGCCTTTTGGCCATCTGTACCCCTAGCACATCTTTCTTGCAGAGCTGCGTGTCTCACAGAAGTCAGGGGGATTGTATGTATGCACATATAGAAAATGCGAATCTTGAAATTAGTCTGTGGTTTTCTATAAAGTTGCATCCATTGGCAACACCATCTATGTGACTACGGCTCTTAGCTAGGAAAAGGGAAGTAAAGATTAAGATCGATATAAAATATATAGCTTTGAATGACTCTAGCAGTTTTTTCATCAACAATAACCTACTTGCATGGCACAAAAATATCAGAGTTTTGTGGAAACAAGAGAAACTCCAAATAAAATGTGCATGCTGTAAGCTGATGATCTACCAACCGTGGCAACATTTTTATGAATTTAATGGATCATAAGTAGAGACCTACATATGGTTTGGCATGGATCATTGAGAGGTAGATTTTTCTTTTTTTTATCTGTCTCAGTTGTAACAAGAATGCCTTAGATCCTGATTCTTCTTGCATAATTTTTGAAGTCTCCCAGAGGCTGTTTACAATTGGAGGACCCATAAAAAGAAATGGATGGATACACTCTCAGGTCACAAGAATTCTGCTCTTGAAATAACATGCCATTCTTTCAGCATATGTCTGAAGAGTCAGTGAACCTGGCCACATTTTTAATGTTCCAATGATCCTAAATTAATTTTCTACCATGCCAGGCTAAGAAAAAACCAATACATATTTCATATAACTTTGTGTATTTTAAGGGCATTTTCATGCATGTGCTTTTAATTCATTTACATTTATACCACCAAATTTTAGTTTTATGAGTGTTTTGATATACAACCAACTTTAGCTGCCTTCCCATAAGGTATGTTTCAGTACTTTTCCCTTTTAACAACAGGAGGACTTGTTTTGCCAAAGGCAAATAAACTCAAATATGCAAAGGTTTAGATGTGATCTGTAAGTCCAAGCTCATGTGACTTGCATATCTAGAATTACCTCCCTTCCCTAGTACCCACAGAACTAAAATAACCAGATTCTCAAGATTCTCCTGCCAGATGCTAAACAACCAAAGGGCTTTGGCAATAACCATTGGATAAAAACTCCAGAAGAAAAATGTGGAATTCTTCAAAAGTACTGAGAAAGGGTTGGCTGAAAATGAAATTTCCCTACTGTGTTTAATAGGTCTGAGCCTGATGACTCCCAGGCAAATTATGAAAGCTCACATCATCTTATCTGAAATGTCAAAAAATTATCATTAAAGATAAATATCAGCTAATTCTAGTTTTCTCCAGTATCTCAGAATGGGATCTTCCTGGGAACTATTTGATTTATATGCTTATTTAGTATTATCCTGCTCTGTTTCTTTGAAGTGGACAATTTCTTTCATTTATTGCCTATTGATTAAAGTAGAATACTTTATTTTTTAATTAAAAAAATGTTTTTTGCAGCTAGAGAGTTTGTAAGCCAAGGGACCTGTAGGTTTATGCCCAAGAGATGTGGGGAGGAGAGTCAACTGGTACTATATCTAAAAGTATAAAATATCAACTTGTTCTGGCTATAATATTCAAAGGAAATATATGTATATATGCACATTTAACAATGACATCATGTTGTGGGGAGATGTAATTATCCAGGCTCTCCATTTTTTTGTTGTTGTTTTTTTTGTTTCCATTTTTTTCTGTGAAAGGATTTTTAAAATTTTTTTTAATTAAAAAAAATTTTTATTGACATAGAGTTGCTGAATATTTTTTTAAGTTTAAAAAATTCATTCTATAAAATTCAAGAGAAATTCCACAAATCTGTTAGTGTCTCCTGGGATTTAATCAAGAAATCTAAGTTTATCTTCTTCATTACATTTGTGGTTTCATTCACTTTAATCTTAACTCTTTTGGTCTGTTTCTCTATAGTAAAAAAATTCAGAAATAATTGAGCATGTGAGCATATGGAAAAATAACTGGATGTTGTTTCAGTTTTGGAAAAGAGAAAAAAAGAATTGAACAAGTTCCTTTGCCAAAGTTTTATTGCCGAATGTTATTTAAAATGATGTATAAGGAACTGGGGGAAATCTTTAGTGATGACTGGGGAAATCTTAGTGATAATAAAAATGTAGAGGTAAAATGTAACTTTTCTTAATGGCAAACTGTATGATGTAATATCCTCTATGGAAAGAAATTATTAAGCCCTTTGTATCTTATCAGTGATAACAAAGATCTCATGTTTGAAAAGACATGCATCGCTTCTGTGTAAGTGAGCGCAAAATGCCTGGGTCTCTGAAGTGCTGTGAAGCATTTGTAAGACAGAGAATTTGGGAATAAATCACTGTATATAGATCTGAGTTATCCAGCACATAATAATCTAAGAATCTATAAGCCCTCTGTACTAGACTGTTTTCTGAAGGCATTGGCTGTACACAGGGAGGAGAGGATAATCAGAAAACATAGCAGAAGCCAAAGAGGGAACATTAATTCCTCCCTCCCTCCCTTTCTGCCGCAACCCCACACCTGCAAATTAATAGCAGCTAATATGTATTAAGTGCCTACTATGTGCCAGCCAGTCTTCAAACACTTTATAAATGTTATTTGTCACAAATTTTTGAGCTAATGTACTCTTATTCTTATTTCACAAAAAAGGATACCTAGACACAGACGAATTAATTAACTTGTTTACGATGACCCAGCCAGTAAGTGATAAAAGGCAGGATCTGAACCTGCAGCCCGATTCTAGAGCATGTCTTTCAAGCACCAGTGAGTACTGCCTCTACATAAAGTCATGGTCCGTGCACATAAGGGTTATTCTGAGAGATTTGCTATGTCACAGAGACAGCAACCAACCTAGATGATGTTTGGAGAAAAAACATCTAAGAGATGCAGTGTTTCAAAATAAGAACAAGTGTGGTTCATCCAGAAAGAATTCCAGAGAACAGAATAAAGTACAAGGAGAAGAAACTGCAGAGATCAGACTCTATCCACAAACTCATTGGTGCCACTGGAATGTTACCTTTCTTATGAGATGGGCACCTATGGGGCTCAGCCAGGCTGGGCCCAGGCCAGTTCCATCCTGTTTGTTCTGTAAGAGAGCTGTTAATATATGGAGAATGAGACCTTTGTCAGAGGCAACATTTATTTCATTTTTGGTAGGCATTAAGTAAAATTTCTAGCCATTAGACCTAGAGTTATTGGTATCCTGTGTCTAACACCTCCTTTTATTGGGTGAATTTTTCATGCACTTAACACTTTCAAATGGAAAATAATTCGACTCTGTTCCCTTAATGTATTCCATTGGATCAAATAGAAGGAAGCATCACATTTAATATAGACCCATGGTCGGTTTTGACAGTGTGACATTTTATCTCATTTTTAGTTTGTATCAAACAGGAAATGCCCAAAGGACCATGTTTACTTTCACAATTTGAGTAGTGTTGCTTGTGAATGAGACTAGTATTTATCTATATTTATGTTTACCTATATTTATCTATATTTATAGAGAGCCTCTAGCATTCCAGAATTGTGTTAATGATGGGATTGAGTCTTCAGAAATTTCCCATATTTTCCTATATGGGACAGAGATATAAAAAAATTCTAATTAAAAAATGCAAATCTTAAAAAAAAGGAATTAAAATCCTTTTATATTTATGTAAAGGGATTTTAAAGTAGTTTTGGGGAGAAAATAATTTTATGTGTTTGTGTAAATACAGTACACTATATAGGAGAATTGAGTATGAATATTTATTAGGATATTCACTATTATTTTACCAACTATAAAAAAGAAATTTATAGGACAAGAAAAAGATAACCTAACCATATATTTAAAGCGTTAGCTCAATAGTTAAATGAGTAATAAAATATTACTCTTGTATATTCTACATATTGGGAAGAAGATACAGTAAGAGGATGTGAACTTCTCTTTGAAGTTAAATCAGTACACTGTTGTTTTTTTTTGTGCTAGTGTACATCCATAACAACAGGGCAGTTGATGCAGGGTAACTCTGAGACAAAATTTTCAGGAAAATGTGTCTTTTATTCTGGCTAATGTGATGTTTTTAAGACTGTCATTCAGGAATTATTTCTCTGTCCCCTTACCTTTCTCCTAATGTATCTTCCAATACATCCCAAAAGTAAAACTTATTTTAATCTTCACTTACTTCATTGCATGCAAATGTATAATAATGATATACACACATACACACACAGAGCTCACTCTATATATTTTTGTCACATTTTTTTTCTTCTTCTAAGAGTCTATATTATATTTCTTCATGTAAATAAAATTATTGTGGGAAAATCTATATATTGAAAATCTCTATTACATTCTAGTGCTTTAGTAATTACAGAGCTAAGTACTATTTCCATACTTATTATGACAATTTTTATGGATACAAGATAATCCTATTTTATGTGGAATAACTCTGTTAAGCTCTTAAGCATTAACACGGTACTTAGGACACTGTGGTGCCCTTGCTTCACCGTGTGGACATATACAGACCATTTCATGTTGCACATGGTTTTGTTCTATGTCAGTGACCTACAGCAGACTGAATTGCTTTGGCCCCTGATCAGCTTTTAGTTGCCTTCATTTTCCTTTTTGGCACCTGGCTAATTTTTTTTTTTTTGGTAATCCCTTCTAGAGACTTTAAAAGGTAACTTAGGGTGTTTTTCTTTTCTTATAGTGTTGTTTTTCTGTTTGATTAGAAAAGCCAAATTGGGAGAGGAGGGGCAGGCAGAGCTGTCAAGGACACTGAAGGGGTGTGTGTGTGTGTGTGTGTGTGTGTGTGTGTGTGTGTGTGTGTGTGTGAAATGTATATATCTGTGCATTGGTCATTTGTACTTTGCTCAAAATGATATATATTTTTTTCTTTTATACAACAACTGTACTGTTGTCAGTAGCAGCCTAATTAAGCCTCCGTGATGGAAACAAGAAGACTGGGTATGAAACTGAGCTGATGCTGAGGTTTAAAAGGAGCAGTTTAATTTTTCCTATTTGTGCTTTAGGGAGCCGTAACTAGAGGAGGGAAAGGCACTCGCACGTTCATCTCAAACCAAGCTCCACCTCTTAGTGAAAAAGAGAGTTATAGGAACAGGATCAGGGCCAGGTAACCTCTCTGGTCTTGCCTTGAGCTTAAGTCAATTTCAGTTTGAAACTCTGGGTTTCACCCTGGCTAAAAGCAGGCATATAATTAGGCTCTAGCCAAAGACACATATGGCCCAGAAATAAGGAAACTAATATTTAACTAGTACTTACCATGTGCCAAGTACTGTATCAAGGCAATTTCACAACCCAAGAAGGTATCTCATTTTCTTTCTTTCTTTTTTTTTTAACATCTCTATTGGAGTATAATTGCTTTACAATGGTGTGTTAGTCTCTGCTGTATAACAAAGTGAATCAGCTATATGTATACATACATCCCCATATCCCCTCCCTCTTGTGTCTCCCTCCCACCCTCCCTATCCCACCCCTCTAGGTGGTCACAAAGCACCTAGCTGATCTCCCTGTGCTATGCGGTTGCTTCCCACTAGCTATCTGTTTTACATTTGGTAGTGTATATATGTCAGTGCTACTAAGCTGGGATGAAGTGAGAGGGTATCTCATTTTCTAGTCAAAGGAGGTAGTTGTTTAGTTTAGAGTACTTTAGCTCACAATGATCAAAATTTAACTCATCTAGTTTGGGTGCAATCTTATAACCCCCTTATCCTAAATTTTGCCAAGTAGAGTGCTTTGAGCCAGAATTTGGGACACCCGAGATGTCCTGTGACAAAGCAAAGGAGAGAATGTATTGCAAAGCTGAAGTAGGGAACGTGGTGCCATCACTTGTATTAGACAGAGGCCAAGAGTTTATTTAGGGTCTAGAAAGCGTAACAAAATATTTTGTGATAGACTTAAAAAGGGACCTTTGTGATCAGATAATTGTAGGAAATGCAGCACAAAGAAGTTAAATGACTTTCTAAATAGCTACATCATGGAAGACACAGGAAACATCTTGACGTCAAGTCTGCCGACTCTCATTTCATAGCTTTCTCTCTTTATCCTCTTATAATTTGTTAGTTAAAATAACCAAGATACACTTTACCAACAGCCATACTTCACCCATCCCCTTGATCAGATCATTTGGGTCATGTGACACAGGACCACTTTTTTTTCTTTCCTCTAAGAGTGAATTTTCAGGTTGAAGCTGAAGGACAAAAACATTGAATTATTGGTTTCCTAAAACACTGATTCACGACAAAGACTAAAAAGAAGTTGTAAGAGAAAATATAGTCTGGTTGAAAGTTATTAGAAAAAGTAGGTGAATTCTTTTGCCCTGCTCTTTGGGCTGCATCTTGAAGGTGAAGAAAGACAATGTAATTGCATATTTGAATTTAGAATCTCAGAGTAGAGAAAACCTGTGCCTTGCTTTTCCCAAATAAGATTCACATAATTGAAAGACCTGCAAATGTGGCAGGAAATGTTGAGGTCAGCAAGAATAGATCTTTGGGAAATTAGTTTTCTATTTTTCTACAGTCAATATTTGTTTTCATATAAATACAAAGTATTTAGGAAACATCTTCTATGTTACATAAAATGATAAAGTTATGTCTCTATCTTCAAGGTATATAAAATGCCAAATAATAAATCCATTATTTAGACAATACTGTACTCAGCAGTTCTGGGGCCCATGTCCTATGCATTTACTTCACCTCTCTCTTTCTCATTGTTTTTATGGTTCTTTTTTTCAGAACATTTCACTCCATCCTCATGAAATATTCCAGCTGTTCTGAGGCTAGTGCATTAGACTATAATTATCTATTCATCTTGTTTACTAACTTCTATTCACTTCCTGATTATTCTCCTAATTTCTGAAGTCTTTTTCACCTGTTCTTAACCTCATAACACTCCAAGTGTTAATATTGTCCCAAGCAAAACCAACATCCACAAGATTGACTATTCCACTTTTCTGAGCACATTTATCTCCATATCTCCAACAACCCTCTTCTCCTCTTTTTTTTGGTCAGCGTTCACATAGCTGCATCCTTGGTCTTATCTTTGAAATTACAACTCAGGGATCCTTCTGAGTCCAGCTGAGTTGTGGACTCAGTTACAACCCAAGTACATGTTCTTTCCCTACTTTGGAACTTCTATTCATCCTACTTCTGTCTACTTCATTTCCTCCTTACTGAGATTGGGCTATCTCTGACTATTGTCCTGTTCAGATTCTAAACTCACTTGGTCAATGACATTTTTTTTGCACATGCATGGAAGAATCCTGGTAACTGCTTCATTCTTGCTTGAAGAAAACTCCACAACTAGATATCTTGGTCTTTTTATACAATTATAGTAACTAACCCAAGGGACCCTTATTGCTACTTGACAATATCACTATATTCTGTTACTGTTTTTCAGTCAAATCTCATCAGTAATAAAAACTATTTCAAAGGTCTGTACTTTCAAAGATTTGACCCACCATTTTCTCTTCATCTCTCTCTTTTCTGGCAAATACTTGCTTTTCTAGTAGAAGAGACTCCCTTTTTAACAGAGATTCTGTCTCTCATGAGGAAAAGAAATTAGATTTATTGGAAAGAAACTCTACTGGTTTCTGAACCAAAATACACAACTGTTTCTGTCTCAATTGATCTTCTGTTCTTTCCTGCCAGAAACCAGTTTTACCACCTGTGTTTTGAGTCCCATTCTCTTCTATATTTGAGTGTCTTAGTGCTTCAATTATCCTCTCATTTCCCTTAATTTTCAATATTTCCCTCATAACTCATTTTATGCCATCAGTATTTAAAAGTTCCTTAATCTTCATGATCTTAAAAACATCTTGCTTTCAACTCAGTTTCATTCATCTACTTCCTACCCATCTCCTTCCACTTAGTTATGAGCCTCTAGACTGTGCCTGGCTGCCATCCATTCTTGACTGAAACTGGTCTCCATTGCCAAAACCAATGGATATTGTCCCTGTCCTTACCTCACTTGACCCCTTGGTAGCATTGGACATGGTTGACCATTAAGTCATAGGTTTTTGGAGGACAGGGACTCAGACTTGAGTCGCCAGTTCTTAGCTCAGTGTCTAACATAATGGAGACACTCAGCATTTGTTAAAAATAAGCATTAGGGTAATTGTTTTACAATTTTGTTTTTCAAAAAACAGAAATAAGGAAAAGTGACAGGCTTCTGGTTTCTGGTGTCACATGTAAATGAGCTTGGAAGTCATTCATCCCATTCCTGCAAAAAGAAAAAAGAAAAAAGCTGAACAAATGAAAATCAATAACTCTTCTCTTACATCTATCAGGGAATTGAGACCACAGCTAAACATGAAGTGCTACCCAAAAAACTGGAGAGGCAGGCGAAAACAGAGATTTACAGCTTACCAGGAGCAGAAACCATTACTGGAGCCAGCAACTAGAAGGAACAATTAAAGCATTTTTTAGTATTTTACAATAGCCAAGACATGGAAGCAAGTTAAGTGTCTACCAAGAGATGAATGGATAAAGAAGATGTGGTACATATATACAATGGAATATTACTCAGCCATAAGAAAAGAATGAAATGACATCATTTGCAGCAACATGGGTGGACCTAGAGCTTATCATACTAAGTGAAGTAAGTCAAACAGAGAAAGACAAATATTACAAGATATGACTTATATATGGAATCTAAAAAAATAGTACAAATGAACTTATTTACAAAACAGAAACAAACTCACAGACATAGAAAAAAAAACTTATAGTTACCAAAGAAGAAGGGGAGAGGGATAAATTAAGAGTATGAGATTAACAGATACATACTACCATATATAAAATAGATAAATAATAAGGATTTACTGTATAGCACAGAGAACTAACTATATTCAATATATTGTAATAACCTATAATGGAAAAGAATAGAAAAAAGAATATAGTTATATACATATATATGTGTATGTATGTATAACTGACTCACTTTGATGTACATCTAAAACTAACACAATATTGTAAATCAACTATATTTCAGTTTGAAAAAAGGTAATTGACCTATTGCTGGAGAATGAATATGGACTAGCTTGAGATATAAAACCTTCTGGGGGCCCAGGCTTTGGTGAGTTTTATCTTCAGGTGTTCCAACGGGTTGTCAGGGTAAAGACTGAAGAAAAATCCCCATGTGCTTCAGACAGAAAGAAGAAAAAAATAATGATTTTGAGATGCCACCAGACTAGTCTGTCCTCAACATAAGTTTTTCCTCAAGGAAGGCTATTTTACTAGAACTTAACAAACTTGGTTTTATGAGAGCCTAACAATCTGAGGGGAAGGGACATACCCAACTCCAGTGTCCTCTAGCATTCTAGTCTCACATAAGGGGAGTGAAACTGAGACTTGCTTGTGAGTGACACTGTCCAGGGTCACAGGCTCACCAAAAGACTGAGAACTATTCATAGAACTAGAGAATGCTTACCTTTCCCCCATACCTTACCACATCTATAAGCCTCAAGTATAATAACAGGATACTACAGCTAAAAAAATTCCCTGCACACCTTGGACTTTATTTAAGACCGTCTCTAGGGAAACACAAAAACAACAAGGGAGACAGACACAAGGACATTACAGGAAATAGACTCTGGTACAGACCTACAGCAAACAATGAGCACAGCCTACTTACTAACTAGATAAACATAAAATCACACACTTAAGGTCTTTGTACTTCAGTTCCACTTACCCATTACATCATGTCTAGCTTTCAACAAAAAAAAATTAGGCATGCAAAAGGAGAAAAACCTAAAAACACAATATAAAAATATAAAGTAAGCATCAGAACCAGGTTCAGAAATGGCAGAAATTTTGGAATAAGCAGAGCTGGAATTTAAGATAACTATGCTTAATATGCTAAGGTCCAAAATGGTGACATGAGAAACTCCTGAACTCACGCCCTCCGGTGGACACACTGAATTGATGTCTAGACCAACCGAGGGAAAAAAAAAAAATGGAAATGAAAGAGAAATTACAACTGATACAACACAAAGGATCATGAGACTGCTATGAACAATTATTGGGTGGGCCAAAAAGTGCCTTCAGTTTTTTAAGTAAAAATAAAAGACATACTTTTCATTTTCACCAAGGACTTTATTAAACAACGTATTCATCCTTTTGTTCCACTACCTTCTGCCATTTTTCAGTCAACTTCATAATTCCATCTTCCCAAACTTTTCATCTTTTTGAGAAAAAAACTGTTCCAGGTGCCTTTTACAGTCTTCCAGGTAATTGAAATTTTTTCTATTAAGAGAATTTTGTAAAGACCGAAATAAATGGAAATCCAAAGGTGCAATATCTGGTGAATAAGGCGGATGAATCAGAACTTCCCAGCCAAGATGTAACAGTTTTTGCCTGGTCATCAAAGAAACATGCAGTCTTGCATTATCCTGATGGAAGATTATGCGTTTTCTGTTGCCTAATTCCGGATGCTTTTCGTCAAGTGCCACTTTCAGTTGGTCTAATTGGGAGCAGTACTTGTTGGAATTAATCGTTCAGTTTTTCAGAAGGAGCTCATAATAGAGGACTCCCTTCCAATCCCACCATATACACAACATCACCTTCCTTGGATGAAGACTGGCCTTTGGTGTGGTTGGTGGTGGTTCATTTCCCTTGCCCCATGATCTCCTCCATTCCACATTATTGTACAGTATCCACTTTTCATCACCCATCACAATTCGTTTTAAAAGCGGCACGTTTTCATTACGTTTCAGTAGAGAATCGCATGCAGAAACATGGTCAAGAAGGGTTTTTTCGTTTAAATTATGTGGAACCCAAACATCAAAGTGATTCACATAACCAAGCTGGTGCAAATGATTTTCAGTGCTTGATTTGGATATTTTGAGTATGTCAGCTATCTCCCGTGTGGTATAATGTTGACTGTTCTCAATTATTATTCCTATTTGATCGCCATCAACTTCAACTGGTCTATTCGACCATGGAGCATCGCCCAGCGAGAAATCTCCAGCACTAAACTTCGCAAACCACTTTTGACACATTCGATCAGTCACAGCACCTTCTCCACATACTGCACAAATATTTTTTGCGTTTCAGTTGCGTTTTTACCTTTCTGGAAATAATAAAGCATAATATGCCAAAAATGTTGCTTTTTTTCTTCCATCTTCAATATTAAAATGGCTACACAAAAATTCGCCAATTTTGATGTCTTTTTTTAAATGCATGCTGATATGACAGCTGTAACATACAATCTAACAAAATTGTTTTGAATGAAGTTAAAGACAACTAAGTGCTACTGGAGCCATCTTATGGAAAAAACTGAACGAACCTTTTGGCCCACCCAATATATTCCAAGAAATAGGACATCCTAGAAGAAATGGATAAATTCCTAGGAGCATACAATTTAACAAGACAGAATAATGGAACAATAGAAAACCTGAACATACAAATAATGATAAGGAGATTGAATCAGTAATCAAAAGTCTCCCAAAAAAGTCCAGGACCCGATGGCTTCATGGGTGAATTTTACCAAACATCTAAAGAAGAACTAATGCCAATCCTTCTCAAACTCTTCCAAAATGTAGAAGAGGAAGAAACACAAACTCATTTTACATGGCCAGCATTACCCAGATACAAAATTAGAAGAGGAAACCGCAAGAAAAGAGAACTACAGGCCAATATACCTGACGAACATAGATGCAAAATTTTTAAATGAAATATAAGCAAAGTGAATTTAGCAGCACATTAAAAGGATTATACACCTTGATCAAGTAGGATTTATTCCAGGGATGCAAGAATAGTTCAACATCCACCAATCAATTAATATGATACACTACCTAAACAAAATAAAGGATAAAAATTATATGATCATCTCAATAATGCTGAAAAAGCACTTGACAAAATTTAAAGTCTTTTCATGATAAAAACTCTCAACAAAGTGAGTTTAAAGGGAACATAACACAACATAATAAAGACCATATATGACAAGCCTACAGATAACATCATACTTAATGGTGAAAAGCTGAAAGCTTTTCCTCTAAGATCAGGAATAAGACAAGGATGCCTACTCTTAGCACTTTTGTAAACCATAGTAGTGGAAGTCCTAGCCAGAGAAATTAGACAAGATAAAGAAATAAAAGTCATCAAAATCAGAAAAGAAAAAATAAAATTGCCTTTTTTTGCAGGTGACATAATATTATATATAGAAAACCCCAAAGACACTACCAGAAAACCTAGAACTAACAAACAAGGTCAGTAAAGTTGCAGGATACAAAATCAATCTAAAACAAAAATCAGTTGTGTTTCTGTACACTAACAACAAACTATCAGAAAGAGAAATTAAGAAAACAATTCCATTTATAACTGTATCAAAAAGAATAAAATACTTAGTAATAAATTTAACCAAGGAGGTGAAAGACCTGTACACTGAAAATTATAACACATTAATGAAAGAAATTGAAGAAGACACAAATAAAGGAAAGGTATTCTGTGTTCATGGATTGGAATAATTAATGTTGTTAAAATGTCTATACTGTGCAAAGCAATCTACAGATTCAATGCAATCCCTATCAAAATTCCAATGGGATTTTCCCCAGAAATAGAAAAAAACTATCCTAAAATTTGTAGAGAACCACAAAAGAACTCTCAAAAGTGCTCTTGAGAAAGGAAAACAAAGCTAGAAACATCACAACTTCATGATTTCAAACTATATTACAAAGCTATAGTAATCAAAACAATATGATATCAACATAAAAGTAGACACACAAGTCAATAGGACAGAATAGAGACCCCAGAATAATCCCATGCATATATGGCCAATTAATTTATAATAAAGGAGCCAAGTTTGGGAAAGGATAGTCTCTTCAATAAATGGTGCTGGGAAATCTGTATATTTACATGGAAAAGTATGAAACTAGACCTCTATCTTACACCACTGACAAAAATCAACTCAAAATGGATTAAAGACTTGAACCTGAGATGTGGGCTGAGGAGGAAGGGGAGGTAATGGGGAAAGAATGCAAATGTGTATGGGGTTTCTGTTTGGGGAAATGAAAATGTTTTAAATTAGATCATGGTGATGATTGCATTACTCTGAATGTATTAAAACCATTCAGCTGTGTATTTGAAATGGATGAATTTATGGTATGTGTATATTATCTCAATAAAAATATTAAAAATATGAAAAGAAACAGCCTGTTTTCCAAAGAGGTTATACCATTTGACATTCTCACTCTATGAGGTTCTTTGTTCCTCCACATTCTCACTGACATTTGGTATCATCAGTCTTTTTAATTTTAGCTGTTCTAATAGACATGTAGTGGTACCAATTTTAGTTTAAATTTGCAATTTCCTCTTGGTTTAATAATATTAGGTATCTTTTCATGGGCAAATTACTTTCCATCATTCTACAAGTGGTGTAGAAAGCAAACTGGAAAGAAACAAAATTGAAGATAGGAACACTATTGAAAGATATTGGTGTAATCAGAAAAAAAATTATCAGGGCCTGAACAAAGGCAGTAGCAATGGGTAAGAGCAAAGAGGAGATATCTGAATAACTATGTATAATTGGTAAGACATACAATATAGACATGTTCAAATAAAAAGTAATAGAAATGGAAAAAAAGACTTGTAAGTTTCTGCCATAGATGACTGGATTATTAAGGCAGGGATTAGATTAGAGGTAAAGGTATAAAATGAGGAGTCCTGTTTTTGAAACATTAGCTTCCAGGTTCAGGCAAACCAGGATATTTGCAATAGGTGGTTAAGAATTCCAGGAGAAAAGTTAGATACAATTATCACCTTAGAAATCAATAATATGTAGAAGGTTATCAAGCAATAAGACTGACAAAGGTTATCTAAGGGATGCTACCAAGAAGGAAACAAATGGAATGAGAATGTTTGGAAATGGGACTGAGAAGTGGGGTGGCCAGGACATAGAAGGAAAATGAAGAAAGACTGGTTTAGGAAAAAAGAAAAGAGGAAGAAGTTTAAAAAGGAAGGGAGTGGTCAGTGCAGCAAAGAAAGTCAGTCACATAAAGACTGAGTTATGTTTACTGTCTTTGTCAAGTAGACAATGGTGACATTTCAGGAAAAGTTTGTGAAGTGGGGGACAGTGTTGCCAAATTCCAGCAGGTGGAGGTGTTAAAAGCCAGATAAAAAGATACAAATGCCATTAATGAAAAGACAATTTAACTTCATAAACACTCAAAAAAGTTTACAAAAGAACAATAAACAAAGTGAAAAAGTAAGCACATATGGCAAAAATGAGTTAATATATTTAAAAAAAAAACCAGTTCAGCCAATTGATAAGAAACTAGACTAATAAATCAATAGCAAAGTAGACAAAGGCTATGAATAGAAAACTCCTTGGTAGAGAAAATGCAAATTACCATTAAACGTATGAAAATATTCTCATCCTCACTAGAGGTAAGGGAAATGCAAATTAAAATATCAATGAAAAGCCTATATTTTATCCACCAGCCTGAAAAAAAAAATAAAGAGAATTATATTGCTTAGAGCTTAAAAAGCATCAGATAAAGTAGTCCTCTGATATACTGCTGGCAGAAAGATAAATTGCAATGATATTTTTAGAACAAAAAATCCCCAGTATCTATTAACTTTTAAAATGTACCTATTTTTTTGTCCAGGAGTCTTGTTTTGGGATTCTATCAAATAGAAATCAAATAACATATGTGCTATTATGAGCAAGTATGTATATTCGGCATTGTTCATAGTGGCATGGTACAGGATACAATCTACTAATTAATTAATAGGGAGATGGTTGAATGGATTATTGTGTGTTCATACAATAGATTAAAATTGACCAATAGAACTTTCTGCAATGATGGAAATGTTCTATAACTGCACCACCCAGTATGATATGCACTAGACATATTGGGCTCTTGAGCAATTGAAATGTTTCTAGTATGACTAAGGAACTATATTTTAAATTTTATTTCATTTTAATTTATTAAAATCTAAATTTAAATAGCTACCTGTGGCTAGTATTATTTTGGATAACAAAGCTATAGAATATTATTTGGCTTTAAAAAATGAGTTACACCTAAACTAACACAACATTGTAAATCAACTATACTCCAATAAAAATTTTTTAAAAAGTGAGTTACATCTATATATTTTTACCTAGAGAGTTATATAGTTTAAAAACATAGTTCCTTGCACAGCAAAGAAACCTATAAACAAGATGAAAAGACAACCCTCAGGAAGGGAGAAAATATTTGCAAACAAAACAACGGCCAAAGGATTAATCTCCAAAATATACAAATAGCTCATGCAGCTCAATATCAAAAAAACAAATAACCCAATCAAAAAATGGGCAGAAGACCTAAATAGACATTTCTCCAAAGAAGACGTACAGATGACCAAGAGGCACATGAAAAGATGCTCAACATCACTAATAATAGAGAAATGAAAATCAGAACTACAATGAGGTATCACCTCACACCTTCAGAATGGCCATCATCAGTCTGGAACTTGGGGTGAGAAAATGTGTGAGAAACTGTGATGTGGGTGAGAAGTTAAACATTTTATCTTAAGCCTTTTGGATTGTGAGTTTGTTTGTTATGTAGTTACTAAGACTGTTTAACACATGTTAAATTATAGAGACTCACTCCCTATGCTCAAAATTGATAAAAAAAAAAAAGGAGTAGCAATTCAAGATTATTAAATACATTTATAAAAATTAGCCAGTAGAAGAATTAAAAAATAACATAACAGAAATCATGCAGGAAGTTGTGTAGAGCTATCATAAGCTACATTCCTCATTTTTCTTAGCAAAAAGACATTTATATGTCCCAGGATTTATAAATCAGCAAATCAAGACAAAATTGAAAGGTCTGGAATTAGGCATGGTAACCATAACAAGATTTAAATCAGAAAGTAAATGAAAGAGGTTACTACCCATCAGAAGTGGGACAGGGAAGGAGGAGGATGAAAATTCGCTTTTTATTTGTTCTTTTCTGAAGTGGTACACACATATTGTTTTCATAAATAAGAAGAACCCAGACATAACCAGATATTATATATTTCTCCGGTCTCTGCTTACTTCTCTGGTCCCTCTTGGATTTGTCCATGAGGTTCTCCATCTGTCACACTCAAGTGTCTTACTGTCTAATGGAGGAAAGAATAAATGACCCACTTAGACCTGTGATGGACTGACCCAGTACTAAAGCCATCCCACTGAATTTGCTCCCCAGATCATCTTGCTCTAATGACACTGGTACTCAAGTAACCCAGGGACAATTCCAAGCTGCCTGAGTTGTCTGTGGGTCTCAACTTTTCATTCCTCTGAATGCCTGTGTCCTAGACCACAGGACTGGGCTTCAGCCTCCTTCTCTAGTTTTGCCTACTAGCCCAAACCTCATATAGAATTATCCTGCCATTATTCTCAGGATCTTTGCTACTCTGCATCAAGGTGGCTCCTCTTCCTCCCCTGACTTGGGTCTTTGCAATGGCTGTGCAGAGATGGCAGTCTTCCTGGTTGACTCTTAAGTTTTGATTGACACCTGGACGCCCACCATTGTGCTTTTCATCTGAATGAATGCAGTCTCAACCTACAGTTGAGTAAATCCAAAATGAAGCTGAAGCTGGGGCATCCCTGGACACTGTCCAGGTACCTGGCTGGCTCCCAAAGGTTTGTCAACTTTTACTACTGGTGCATGTGTCTCTCTCTGTTTTAGGATGCTGTGACTGGCAGGTACATTTTATTACTAAGTTCTGAGTTACAAATGCCATCATAAAGAATGAAAATTTTTGCATGGCTTTATTGTGTCAATTTTGATCACCTGAGTACTGTAAAAGAATATCTTCTCAAAATTGAACAAAGCAAAAAGCAAGAACAAAATTAACACATCACATACAAGTGTAAAGTCTGGTTTGATGATATCTTACTTCTGTCTCTGCCTCATCTCTTAAAGGCAAACACAGTAATGAGTTTAAAGTGTACATTTCTGAATGTTTTTTCTTGAAATCATTACAGTATTATTAAGTGTGCCTGCATGTGTTTATAATGTGTCAATATCTCTGTGCCCTTGGGAATGCTAATGATTCATTTTTTTATATTTGACTGAGAGATGAAAACAAATGTTTTACTCCATGTTGAATTGTTCCCATCTTTGACAGTGAGGTTGAATTTTATTTAGTTAATCATCGTTTGATCATTTTGATCTTTGTCATTTTTCTCGTGGTATATTGGTCTTTTTCTTATTTACTTAAAAATCGATTTTTTAAATTTAGATTAACTTTTGTTTATCATACATATGCAGATAACTCTTCCAGGGTAATTTTTAAATTTTACTTTTACAAATTTTTGGTCAAAATGTAGCCCAGTCAATCATGCTCTCTAAGGATTTTCCTTTCAAGTTTGGAAAGGCCTTTCCCAGACTTAAGATTACATATGGCACATTAATTTTTGAAACATATTAAAGGCAAGTTTATCCCACTATTGTACAAAATAAAATCATAATATGTTAGAGTCAAATTGCAATACAATCCCCAAGTTCCCCGAAGTGGGATGGTTAGCAAAGGAAGATATTGATTAGAAAAGAAAAGAAAATTAAAATTCTTTCGTGCATTAAATCTTAATGATATATGTTGTTCAACTTTTCTTTGATACTCAAATATATATTTACGAGGAAAAGTCTCCAAAGAGTTGGAATAAACATTTGCCTTTTTCATCTGAGGTCACCATGCATTAGGCACTATAGAAGACAGAATAAGACAAATATTACAGTTTCGTGGGTTTTTTTTTTGAAACTCATCTTTATTTTTATTTATTTATTTACTGTTAACGTCTTAATTGGAGTATAATTGCTTTACAATGGTGTGTTAGTTTCTGCTTTATAACAAAGTGAATCAGCTATACATAAACACATATCCCCATATCTCCTCCCTCTTGCCTCTCCCTCCCACCCTCCTTATCCCACCCCTCTAGGTGGTCACAAAGCACAGAGCTGATCTCCCTGTGCTATGTGGCTTCTTCCCACTAGCTATGTATTTTACATCTGGTAGTGTATATGTGGCCATGCCACTCTCTCACTACATCCCAGCTTACTCTTCCCCCTCCCCATATCCACAAGTCCATTCTCTACATCTGCATCTTTATTCCTGGCCTGCCCTTAGGTTCTTCAGAACCTTTTTTTTTTTTTTTTTTTAGATTCCATATATATGTGTTAGCATACGGTATTTGTTTTTCTGACTTACTTCACTCTGTATGACAGACTCTAAGTCCATCCACCTCACTACATATAACTCCGTTTCATTTCTTTTTATGGCTAATATTCCATTGTATATATGTGCCACATCTTCTTTATTGATTCATCTGTCAATGGACACTTAGGTTGCTTCCATGTCCTGGCTATTGTAAATAGAGCTGCAATAAACACTGTGGTACATGACTCTTTTTGAATTGTGGTTTTCTCAGGGTATATGCCCAGTAGTGGGATTGCTGGGTCATATGGTAGTTCTATTTGTAGTTTTTTAAGGAACCTCCATAGTGTTCTCCAAAGTGGCTGTATCAATTTACATTCCCACCAACAGTGCAAGAGGGTTCCCTTTTCTCCACACCTTCTCCAGCATTTATTGTTTCTAGAATTTTTGATGATGGCCGTTCTGACTGGTGTGAGGTGATACCTCATCGCAGTTTTGATTTGCATTTCTCTAATGATTAGTGATGTTGAGCATCTTTTCATGTGTTTTTTGGCAATCTGTATATCTTGTTTGGAGAAATGTCTATTTAGGTCTTCTGCCCATTTTTGGACTGGGTTGTTTGTTTTTTTGATACAAGCATGAGCTGCTTGTAAATTTTGGAGATTAATCCTTTGTCTTTTGCTTCATTTGCAAATATTTTCTCCCATTCTGAGGGTTGTATTTTCGTCTTGTTTATGGTTTCCTTTGCTGTGTAAAAGCCTTCAAGTTTTATTAGGTCCCATTTGTTTATTTTTGTTTTTTATTTCCATTTCTCTAGGAGGTGAGTCAAAAAGGATCTTGCTGTGATTTATTTCATAGAGTGTTCTGCCTATGTTTTCCACTAAGAGTTTTATAGTGCTGCCCTTACGTTTAGGTCTTTAATCCATTTTGAGTTTATTTTTGTGTATGGTGTTAGGGAGTGTTCTAATTTCATTCGTTTACATGGAGCTGTCCAGGTTTCCCAGTACCTCTTATTGAAGAGGCTGTCTTTTCTCCATTATATAGTCTTGTCTCCTTCATCAAAAATAAGGTGACCATATGTGCATGAGTTTACCTCTGGGCTTTCTATCCTGTTCCTTTTATCTATATTTCTGTTTTTGTGCCAGTACCAAACTGTCTTGATTACTGTAGCTTTGTAGCATGTTCTGAAAACCAGGAGCATAATTCCTCCAGGTCCGTTTTTTTTTCTCAAGATTGCTTTGGCTATTCGGGGTCTCTTGTGTCTCCATACAAATTGTGAAATTTTTTATTCTAGTTCTGTGGAAAATACCATTGGTAGTTTGATAGGGATTACATTGAATCTGTAGATTGCTTTGGGTAGTAGAGTCATTTTCACAACGTTGATTCTTCCAATCCAAGAACATGGTATATCTCTCCATCTGTTTGTATCATCTTTAATTTCTTTCATCAGTGTCTTATAGTTTTCTGCATACAAGACTTTTGTCTCCTTAGATAGGTTTATTCTTAGGTATTTTATTCTTTTTGTTGCAATGGTAAATGGGAGTGTTTCCTTAATTTTTCTTTCAGATTTTTCATCATTAGTGTATAGGAATGCAAGAGATTTCTGTGCATTAATTTTGTATCCTGCTACTTTACCAAATTCATTGATTAGCTTTAGTAGTTTTCTGGTAGCCTCTTTAGGATTCTCTATGCATAATATCATATCATCTGCAAACAGTGACAGCTTTACTTCTTCTTTGCCTATTTGGATTCCTTTTACCTCTTTTTCTTCTCTGATTGCTGTGGCTAAAACTTCCAAAACTATGTTGAATAATAGTGGTGAGAGTGGGCAACCTTGTCTTGTTCCTGATCTTAGAGGAAATGGTTTCAATTTTTCTCCATTGAGAATGACGTTGGCTGTGGGTTTGTCATATATGGCCTTTATTATGTTGAGGTAAGTTCCCTCTATGCCTACTATCTGGAGGCTTTTTATCATAAATGGGTGTTGAATTTTGTCAAAAGTTTTTCTGCTTGTATTGAGATGATCCTATGGTTTTTCTCCTTTGGTTTGTTAATATGGTTTATCACATTGATTGATTTGTGTATATTGAAGAATCCTTGCATTCCTGGGATAAATCCCACTTGCTCATGGTGTATGATCCTTTTAATGTGCTGTTGGATTCTGTTTGCTAGTATTTTGTTGAGGATTTTTGCGTCTATGTTCCTTAGTGATATTGGCCTGTAGTTTTCTTTCTTTGTGACATCTTTGTCTGGTTTTGGTATCAGGGTGATGGTGGCCTCATAGAATGAGTTTGGGAGTGTTCCTTCCTCTGCAATTTTTTGGAAGAGTTTGAGAAGGATGGGTGTTAGCTCTTCTCTAAATGTGTGAAAGAATTCACCTGTGAATCCATCTGGTCCTGGACTTTGTTTGTTGGAAGACTTTTAATCACAGTTTCAATTTCATTACTTGTGATTGGTCTGTTCATATTTTCTATATCTTCCTGGTTCAGTCTTGGAAGGTTATACCTTTCTAAGAATTTGTCCATTTCTTCCAGGTTGTCCATTTTATAGGCATAGAGTTGCTTGTAGTAGTCTCTTAGGATGCTTTGTATTTCTGCAGTGTCCGTTGTTATTTCTCCTTTTTCATTTCTAATTCTATTGATTTGAGTCTTCTCCCTTTTTTTCTTGATGAGTCTGGCTAATGGTTCATCAATTTTGTTTATCTTCTCAAAGAACCAGCTTTTAGTGTTATGGATCTTTGTTATTGTTCCTTTCATTTCTTTTTCATTTATTTCTGATCTGATCTTCATGATTTCTTCCCTTCTGCTAACTTTGGGGTTTTCTTCTTCTTCTTTCTCTAATTGCTTTAGGTGTAAGTTTAGGTTGTTTATTTGAAATGTTTCTTTTTTCTTGAGGTAGGATTGTATTGCTATAAACTTCCCTCTTAGAACTGCTTTTGCTGCATACCATAGGATTTGGGTCGTTGTGTTTTCATTGTCATTTTTTTCTAGGTATTTTTTGATTTCCTCAGTGATCTCTTGGTTATTTAGTAGTTTATTGTTTAGCCCCCATGTGTTTGTAGTTTTTACAGATTTTTTCCTGTAATTGATATCTAGTCTCATAGCATTGTGGTCAGAAAACATCCTTGATATGATTTCAACTTTCTTAAATTTACCAAGGCTTGATATGTGACCCAAGATATGATCTATCCTGGAGAATGTTCCATTAACACTTGAGAAGAAAGTGTATTCTGTTGTTTTTGGATGGAATGTCCCATAAATATCAATTAAGTCCATCTTTTTTAATGTATCATTTAAAGCTTGTGTTTCCTTATTTATTTTCATTTTGGATGATCTGTCAATTGGTGTAAGTGGGGTGTAAAAGTCCTCTACTATGATTGTGTTACTGTTGATTTCCCCTTTTATGGCTGTTAACATTTGCCTTATGTATTGAGGTGTTCGTATATTGGGTGCATAAATATTTACAATTGTTATAGCCTCTTCTTGGATTTATCCCTTGATCATTATGTAGTGTCCTTCTTTGTCTCTTGTAATAGTCTTTATTTTAAAATCTATTTTGTCTGATATGAGAATTGCTACTCCAGCTTTCTTTTGATTTTCATTTGCATGGAATTTCTTTTTCCATCCTCTCACTTTCAGTCTGTACATGTCCCTAGGTCTTAAGTGGGTCTCTTGTAGACAGCATATATACGGGTCTTGTTTTTGTATCCATTCAGCCAGCCTATGTCTTTTCGTTGGAGCATTTAATCCATTTATATTTATGGTAGTTATCGATATGTCTGTTCCTATTACTATTTTCTTAATTGTTTTGGGTTTGTTATTGTAGGTCTTTTCCTTCTCTTGTGTTTTGTGCCTAGAGAAGTTCCTTTAGCATTAGTTGTAAAGCTAGTTTTGTAGTGCTGAATTCTCTTAGCTTTTGCTTGTTTGTAATGATTTTAATTTCTCAGTCGAATCTGAATGAAATCCTTGCTGGGTAGAGTAATCTTGGTTGTAGGTTGTTCCCTTTCATCACTTAAAACCACTCCTTTCTGGCTTGCAGAGTTTCTGCTGAAAGATCAGCTGTTAACCTTTTGGGGATTCCCTGGTATGTTATTTGTTGTTTTTCCCTTGTTGCTTTTAATATTTTTTCTCTGTATTTAATTTTTGGTAGTTTGATTAATATGTGTCTTGGTGTGTTTCTCCTTGGGTTTACACTGTATGGGACTCTCTGCGCTTCTTGGACTTGATTGACTATTTCCTTTCCCATATTAGGGAAGTTTTCAACTATAATCTCTTCAAATATTTTCTCAGTCCCTTTTTTTCCCCTCTTCTTCTTCTGGGACCCCTATAATTCAAATGTTGTTGCCTTTAATATTGTCCCAGAGGTCTCTGAGACTGTCCTCAATTCTTTTCATTCTTTTTTCTTTATTCTGCTCTGCAGTAGTTATTTCCACTCTTTTATCTTCCAGGTCACTTATCCGTCCTTCTGCCTCAGTTATTCTGCTATTGATTCCTTCTAGAGAATTTTAAATTTCATTTATTGTGTTGTTCATCATTGATTGTTTGCTCTTTAGTTCTTCTAGGTCCTTGTTAAACGTTTCTTGTATTTTCTCCATTCTATTTCCAAGATTTTGGATCATCTTTACTATCTTTTCTCTGAGTTCTTTTTCAGGTAGACTGCCTATTTCCTCTTCATTTGTTTGGTCTGATGGGTTTTTACCTTGCTCCTTTATCTGCTGTGTGTTTCTCTGTCTTCTCATTTTGCTTAATTTTCTGTGTTTGGGGTCTCCTTTTTGCAGGCTGCAGGTTCATATTTCCCATTGTTTTTGGTGTCTGCCCAGTGGCTAAGGTTGGTTCAGTGGGTTGTGTAGGCTTCCTGGTGGAGGGGACTGGTGCCTGTGTTCTAGTGGATAAGGCTGGATCTTGTCTTTCTGGTGGGCAGGACCGCATCCAGTGTTGTCTTTTGGGGTGTCTGTGACCTTACTATGATTTTAGGCAGCCTCTCTGTTAATGGGTGGGGTTGTGTTTCTGTCTTGCTAGTTGTTTGGCACAGGGGTTCAGCACTGTTGCTTGATGGTTGTTGAGTGGAGCTGGGTCTTAGCGTTGAGATGGAGATCTCTGGGAGAGCTTTCGCCATTTGATATTACATGGAGCTGGGAGGTCTCTGGTGGACCAATGTCCTGTACTCGGTGTTTCCACCTCAGAGGCACAGGCCTGACACCCGGCCAGAGTACCAAGACCCTGCCAGACACACGGCTCAGCAGAAAAGTGAGAAAAAAAGAAAAAAGAAAGAAAGAAAGAAAAATAATAAAATAGAATAAAATAAAGTTATTAAAATAAGAAATAAAAAAATTATTAAAAAAATTAAAATGTAATAAAAAAGAAAGAACGAAAGAAGAGGGCAACCAAACCAAAAAACATATCCACAAATTACAACCAGTGCTAAAAAGCATACAAAAAAAAAATGGACAGAGCCCTAGGACAATGGTAAAAGCAAAGCTCTACAGACAAAATCACACAAAGAAGCATACACATACAGAATCCTAAAAAGAGAAAAAGGTAAAAAATATATATATCTATACATAAAAAATAAAGGAAGAGAGCCACCAAATCAATAAACAAATGTACCAATGATAATAAACTCTAAAACTCTAAATACTAAACTAAGATAATCCTAAAACCAGAAAGAAATTAGATGCAGAAAGCAAACCCCAAGTCTACAGTTGCTCCCAAAGTCCACCACCTCAATTTTGGGATGATTCATTGTCTGTTCAGGTATTCCACAGATGCAGGGTACTTCGAGTTGATTGTGGAGATTTAATCCACTGCTTCTGAGGCTGCTGGGAGAGATTTCCCTTTCTCTTCTTTGTTCGCACAGCTCCTGGGGTTCAGCTTTGCATTTGGCCCAGCCTCTGCGTGTAGGTAGCCTGAGGGTGTCTGTTCCCACCCAGACAGGATGGGGTTAAAGGAGCAGCTGATTAGGGGGCTCTGGCTCACTCAGGCCAGGGGGAGGGAGGGGTACAGAGTGCGGGGCGAGCCTGCGGCGGCAGAGGCCAACGTGACATTGCAACAGCCTGAGGCACGACGTGTGTTCTCCCGGGGAAGTTGTCCCTGCATCACAGGACCCTGGCAGTGGCTGGCTGCAGAGGCTCCCAGGAGGGGAGGTGTGGAGAGTGACCTGTGCTTGCACACAGGCTTCTTGGTGGCGGCAGCAGCAGCCTTAGTGTCTCTGGGGTCCGCTCTGATAGCTGCGGCTCACGCCCTTCTCTGGAGCTCATTTAGGTGGTGCTCTGAATCCCCTCTCCTTGAGCACCCCAAAACAATGGTCTCTTGCCTCTTGGGCAGGTCCAGATTCTTTCCTGGACTCCCTCCCAGCTAGCTGTGGTGCACTAGCCCCCTTCAGGCTGTGTTCATGCAGCCAATTCCAGTCCTCTCCCTGGGATCTGACCTCCAAAGCCTGAGCCTCAGCTCCCAGCACCCACCCGCCCCAGCGGGTGAACAGACAAACCTCTCAGGCTGGTGAGTGCTGGGTGGCACTGATCCTCTGTGCGGGAATCTCTCCCCTTTGCCCTCTGCACCCCTATTGCTGCGCTCTCCTCCGTGGCTCTGATGCTTCCTCCCCGCCACACCTCTTCCGCCAGTGAAGGGGCTTCCTAGTGTGTGGAAACTTTTCTTCCTTCACAGCTCCTTCCCAGAGGTTCAGGCTCCCTCCCTATTCTTTTGTCTCTGTTTTTTCTTTTTTCTTTTTGCCCTACCCAGGTATGTGGGGAGTTACTTGCCCTTTGGAAAGTCTGAGTTCTTCTGCCAGCGTTCAGTAGGTGTTCTCTAGGAGTTGTTCCACATGTAGATGTATTTCTGATGTATTTGTGGGGAGGAACATGATCTCCACGTCTTACTCCTCCGCCATCTTGAAGGTCTCCCCAAATCTCATAATTTTAGAATTCAAAATGACAACTACCTGATGAAAAAATGTAAATTGAGAAAATAATTAAAAAGTAAACTATGTTAAACCCTACTCTGAGTAGCAATCCATCAAACATACAGAGAGTTTGGAAGAATGTAAAACTTATATAACTTTCTTTCTTTATTTGTCATCTTTCCTCTTTTTGAGTTTTGATAAATATATAGAATTATGTATTCACAACTACTATTAAAATACTGGACTGTTCTGTCAAATTCCCCCAATTTTCCTCACACTATGCCTTTGTAGCTTTCCCATTTTTGTTTTTGAATTTTATTTTACTTCATTTTTTTACAGCAGGTTCTTATTAGTTACCTATTTTATACATATTAGCGTATATATGTCAATCCCAATCTCCCAATTCATCCCACCACTGCCACCACCAGCTTTCCCATTCTTAACTGCTGGAAATTATTTATATCTCCCATGTCACTTTGTCTTTACTAGAATACAGCCATACTGTATGTAGCATTTTGAGTCTGGTTTCTTTAACTGGGCATAACATATTTGAGATTCGTCCTTCTGTAGAGTGTCTAATAGCTGTTTTTTTCCCCACTGTTGTTGTTTTTTAATCTCTAAGTAAGTTTCCACTGTCTGGATATATGGCAGTATGGTCACCCATCCCCAGATGAGGGACATTTGAATTGTTCTCAGTTTTTGGTGATTACAAATAAGGCTGATATAATCTTCATGTACATTTTTTTTTGGTGAACCTAGGTTTATATTTCACTTGTGTAACTACCTAAAAGTGGGATTGCTGGGTTGAATGGTAAATATATGTTTAACCTCATAAGAAACTGCCAAACTGATTTCCAAAGTGACTTTATTATTTTACAATCCCATCAGCAATATATGGAAGTTCCAGTTTTTCTAAATCCTTTAGTATTTTTTCTTTCTCCATTTCTCCTTCCCCCCTGACTTTCTTTCTCTCTTTTTCTTTCTTTCTTTTTCTTTCTTTCTTTTTCTTTCTTTCTTTCTTTCTTTCTTTCTTTCTTTCTTTCTTTCTTTCTTTCTTTCTTTCTTTCTTTCTTTCTTTCTTTCTTTCTTTCTTTCTTTCCTTCCTTCCTTCTTTCTTTCTTTCTTTCTTTCTTTCTTTCTTTCTTTCTTTCTTTCTTTCTTTCTCTCTCTCTCTTTCTTTCTTTCTTTCTTTTTCTTTCTTTCTTTCCATACATAGTGGTATCTAATTGTGGTTTTATTTTTCATTTCCTTAATGAATAATGATGATAATCACCTTTGCATTTACTTATTTGTCATCAGTATAATTTCTGCCGAGATGTGTCTTTCACATTTTTGCACATTTTATTGTATTGGGTTATTGTAGTTTATTTTCTTATTGAATTTGAGAGTTTTTAATGAATTCTAGACACAAAAAACAAAAATTTGCTCAAATATGTGATTTTCAAATATTTTCTCCCATCATGTGACCTATTTTTCTATTCTCTTAAGTATATTTTGCAGAGCAGAGGCTTTAATTTTTATGAAGCCAAATTTAGTACTTTTCAAAAATTTTACTGATCATGTTTTGACGTCATGTATAAGAACTCTCTGACTAACTCAAGGTCACAAAGATAGTCTCCTCTGTTTTTTTTCTAAAAGGTTTAAAACTGTAGGGTTTACATTTAGGCCTAAGGTACATTTTGAGCATATTTTTCTATAAGGCATGAGGTGTGAACTATTGGTTGAAGTTCACTTTTTTTTGCATATGGATGTCCAACACTTCTAGCACAATTTCTTGAATATACTATCTTTTTTTCATTGCTTTTGCACATTTCTTAAAAACAAATCAGTGATTTGGGCAAGGGCATGTGGGAAAATTAGAGCCAATGAGATAGGTGGGAAGTTGCTGTGAGGTTTCTACAAAGGATATCCTTTACTGATAAAAAGAAACATGTAGGAGCATTGTATTACACTGGGTGCTGTTTTCTTCACCTGGGATATCTGGAAACACACCAGTCATAATTTATGAATACAAGGGGAGTGAGATAAGGATAATCTGACCTGCTGAGAATAACAAGACAGAAAGTTGTGAGGAAACTGGATCTCTAATGGTGTCACAATATCAGTGAATTAAATAACCCTGCAGCTGCCCCTCTCCACTCTTCTTAAGTGAATTAAATTAAATTCCTTAAATTCCTTATTAAGCCAGTTTTTCTGTAAATTGCAGAATTTGAGAGCTTTTTATAAATTTCAACTGAAATAATTCTAACTGGTACAACTACTATTATATATATATATATATTTTTAAACATCTTTATTGAAGTATAATTGCTTTACAATGGTGTGCTAGCTTCTGCTTTACAACAAAGTGAATCAGTTACACATATACATATGTTGCCATATCTCTTCCCTCTTGCATCTCCCTCCCTCCCACCCTCCCTATCCCACCCCTCTAGGTGGTCACAAAGCACCGAGCTGATCTCCCTGTGCTATGCGGCTGCTTCCCACTAGTTATCTATTTTACATTTGGTAGTGTATATATGTCCATGACACTCTCTCACCCTGTCACATCTCACCCCTCCCCCTCCCCATATCCTCAAGTCCATTCTCTAGTAGGTCTGTGTCTTTATTCCCATCTTGCCACTAGGTTCTTCATGACCTCTTTTTTTTTTTTTTTTTTTTTTTTTTTCCCTTAGATTCCATATATATGTGTTAGCATACTGTATTTGTTTTTCTCTTTCTGACTTACTTCACTCTGTATGACAGACTCTAACTCCATCCACCTCATTACAAACACCTCCATTTCATTTCTTTTTATGGCTGAGTAATATTCCATTGTATATATGTGCCACATCTTCTTTATCCATTCATCCGATGATGGACACCTAGGTTGCTTCCATGTCCTGGCTATTGTAAACAGAGCTGCAATGAATATTTTGGTACATGACTCTTTCTGAATTATGGTTTTCTCAGGGTATATGCCCAGTAGTGGGATTGTTGGGTCATATGGTAGTTCTATTTTTAGTTTTTTAAGGAACCTCCCTACTGTTCTCCATAGTGGCTGTATCAATTTACATTCCCACCAACAGTGCAAGAGTGTTCCCTTTTCTCCACACCCTCTCCAGCATTTATTGTTTCTAGATTTTTTGATGATGGCCATTCTGACCGGTGTGAGATGATACCTCATTGTAGTTTTGATTTGCATTTCTCTAATGATTAATGATGTTGAGCATTCTTTCATGTGTCTGTTGGCAATCTGTATCTCTTCTTTGGAGAAATGTCTATTTAGGTCTTCTGCCCATTTTTGGATTGGGTTGTTTGTTTTTTTGTTATTGAGCTGCATGAGCTGCTTGTAAATCTTGGAGATTAATCCTTTGTCCGTTGCTTCATTTGCAAATATTTTCTCCTATTCTGAGGGTTGTCTTTTGGTCTTGTTTATGGTTTCCTTTCCTGTGCAAAAGCTTTTAAGTTTCATTAGGTCCCATTTGTTTATTTGTGTTTTTATTTCCATTTCTCTAGGACCTGGGTCAAAAAGGATCTTGCTGTGACTTATGTCATACAGTGTTCTGCCTATGTTTTCCTCTAAGAGTTTGATAGTGTCTGGCCTTACACTTAGGTCTTTAATCCATTTTGAGTTTATTTTTGTGTATGGTGTTAGGGAGTGTTCTAATTTCATACTTTTACATGTACCTGTCCAATTTTCCCAGCACCACTTATTGAAGAGGCTGTCTTTTCTCCACTGTATATGCTTGCCTCCTTTATCAAAGATAAGGTGACCATATGTGCGTGGGCTTATCTCTGGGCTTTCTATCCTGTTCCATTGATCTATATTTCTGTTTTTGTGCCAGTACCAAACTGTCTTGATTACTGTAGCTTTGTAATATAGTCTGAAGTCAGGGAGCCTGATTCCTCCAGCTCCATTTTTCGTTCTCAAGATTGCTTTGGCTATTTGGGGTCTTTTGTGTTTCCATACAAATTGTGAAATTTTTTGTTCTAGTTCTGTGAAAAATGCCAGTGGTAGTTTGATAGGGATTGCATTGAATCTGTAGATTGCTTTGGGTAGCAGAGTCATTTTCAAAATGTTTATTCTTCCAATCCAAGAACATGGTATATCTCTCCATCTATTTGTATCATCTTTAATTTCTTTCATCAGTGTCCTATAATTTTCTGCATACAGGTCTTTTGTCTCCTTAGGTAGGTTTATTCCTAGGTATTTTATTCTTTTTGTTGCAATGGTAAACGGGAGTGTTTTCTTAATTTCACTTTCAGATTTTTCATCATTAGTATACAGGAATGCAAGAGATTTCTGTGCATTAATTTTGTATCCTGCTACTTTACCAAATTCGTTGATTAGCTCTAGTAGTTTTCTGGTAGCATCTTTTGGATTCTCTATGTATAGTATCATGTCATCTGCAAACAGTGACAGCTTTACTTCTTCTTTTCCGATTTGGATTCCTTTTATTTCTTTTTCGTCTCTGATTGCTGTGGCTAACACTTCCAAAACTATGTTGAATAATAGTGGTGAGAGTGGGCAACCTTGTCTTGTTCCTGATCTTAGTGGAAATGGTTTCAGTTTTTCACCATTGAGGACAATGTTGGCTGTGGGTTTGTCATATACGGCCTTTATTATGTTGAGGAAAGTTCCCTCTATGCCTACTTTCTGCAGGACTTTTATCATAAATGGGTGTTGAATTTTGTCGAAAGCTTTCTCTGCATCTATTGAGATGATCATATGGTTTTTCTCCTTCAATTTGTTAATATGATGTATCACGTTGATTGATTTGCGTATATTGAAGAATCCTTGCATTCCTGGAATAAACCCCACTTGATCATGGTGTATGATCCTTTTAATGTGCTGTTGGATTCTGTTTGCTAGTATTTTGTTGAGGATTTTTGCCTCTATGTTCATCAGTGATATTGGCCTGTAGTTTTCTTTCTTTGTGACATCTTTGCCTGGTTTTGGTATCAGGGTGATGGTGGCCTCGTAGAATGAGTTGGGGAGTGTTCCTCCCTCTGCAATATTTTGGAAGAGTTTGAGAAGGATAGGTGTTAGCTCTTCTCTAAATGTTTGATAGAATTCGCCTGTGAAGCCATCTGGTCCTGGGCTTTTGTGTGTTGGAAGATTTTTAATCACAGTTTCAATTTCAGTGCTTGTGATTGGTCTGTTCATATTTTCTATTTCTTCCTGGTTCAGTCTCGGCAGGTTGTGCATTTCTAAGAATCTGTCCATTTCTTCCAGGTTGTCCATTTTATTGGCATAGAGTTGCTTGTAGTAATCTCTTATGATCGTTTGTATTTCTGCAGTGTCAGTGGTTACTTCTCCTTTTTCATTTCTAATTCTATTAATTTGAGTCTTCTCCTTTTTTCTCTTGATGAGTCTGGCTAATGGTTTATCAATTTTGTTTATCTTCTCAAAGAACCAGCTTTTAGTTTCATTGATTTTTGCTATTGTTTCCTTCATTTCTTTTTCATTTATTTCTGATCTGATCTTTATGATTTCTTTCCTTCTGCTATCTTTGGGGTTTTTTTGTTCTTCTTTCTCTAATTGCTTTAGGTGCAAGGTTAGGTTGTTTATTCGAGATGTTTCCTGTTTCTTGATGTAGGCTTGTATTGCTATAAACTTCCCTCTTAGAACTGCTTTTGCTGCATCCCATAGGTTTTGGATCGTCGTGTCTCCATTGTCATTTGTTTCTAGGTATTTTTTGATTTCCCCTTTGATTTCTTCAGTGATCACTTCGTTATTAAGTAGTGTATTGTGTAGCCTCCATGTGTTTGTATTTTTTACAGATCTTTTCCTGTAATTGATATCTAGTCTCATAGCGTTGTGGTCGGAAAAGATACTTGATACGATTTCAATTTTTTTAAATTTACCAAGGCTTGATTTGTGACCCAAGATATGATCTATCCTGGAGAATGTTCCATGAGCACTTGAGAAAAATGTGTATTCTGTTGTTTTTGGGTGGAATGTCCTATAAATATCAATTAAGTCCATCTTGTTTAATGTATCATTTAAAGCTTGTGTTTCCTTATTTATTTTCATTTTGGATGATCTGTCCATTGGTGAAAGTGGGGTGTTAAAGTCCCCTACTATGATTGTGTTACTGTCGATTTCCCCTTTTATGGCTGTTAGTATTTGCCTTATGTATTGAGGTGCTCCTATGTTGGGTGCATAAATATTTACAATTGTTATACCTTCCTCTTGGATCGATCCCTTGATCATTATATAGTGTCCGTCTTTGTCTCTTGTAATTGTCTTTATTTTAAAGTCTATTTTGTCTGATATGAGAATTGCTACTCCAGCTTTCTTTTGATTTCCATTTGCATGGAATATCTTTTTCCATCCCCTCACTTTCAGTCTGTATGTGTCTCTAGGTCTGAAGTGGGTCTCTTGTAGACAGCATATATATGGGTCTTGTTTTTGTATCCATTCAGCCAGTCTGTGTCTTTTGGTGGGAGCATTTAATCCATTTACATTTAAGGTAATTATCGATATGTATGTTCCTATTCCCATTTTCTTAAATGTTTTGGGTTTGTTATTGTAGGTGTTTTCCTTCTCTTGTGTTTCTTGCCTAGAGAAGTTCCTTTAGCATTTGTTGTAAAGCTGGTTTGGTGGTGCTGAACTCTCTCAGCTTTTGCTTGTCTGTAAAGGTTTTAATTTCTCCATCAAATCTGAATGAGATCCTTGCTGGGTAGAGTCATCTTGGTTGTAGGTTTTTCTCCTTCATCACTTTAAGTATATCCTGCCACTCCCTTCTGGCTTGCAGCGTTTCTGCTGAAAGATCAGCTGTTAACCTTATGGGGATGCCCTTGTGTGTTATCTGTTGTTTTTCCCTTGCTGCTTTTAATATGTTTTCTTTATATTTAATTTTTGATAGTTTGATTAATATGTGTCTTGGTGTGTTTCTCCTTGGATTTATCCTGTATGGGACTCTCTGTGCTTCCAGGACTTGATTAACTATTTCCTTTCCCATATTAGGGAAGTTTTCAACTATAATCTCTTCAAATATTTTCTCAGTCCCTTTCTTTTTCTCTTCTTCTTCTGGGACCCCTATAATTCGAATGTTGGTGCGTTTAATGTTGTCCCAGAGGTCTCTGAGACTGTCCTCAGTTCTTTTCATTCTTTTTTCTTTATTCTGGTCTGCAGTAGTTATTTCCACCATTTTATCTTCCAGGTCACTTATCCGTTCTTCTGCCTCAGTTATTCTGCTATTGATCCCATCTAGAGTATTTTTAATTTCATTTATTGTGCTTGTCATCGTTTCTTGGTTCCTCTTTAGTTCTTCTACGTCCTTGTTAAATGTTTCTTGCATTTTGTCTATTCTATTTCCAAGACTTTGGATCATCCTTACTATCATTATTCTGAATTCTTTTTCAGGTAGACTACCTATTTCCTCTTCATTTGTTAGGTCTGGTGTGTTTTGACCCTGCTCCTTCATCTGCTGTGTGTTTTTCTGTCTTCTCATTTTGCTTATCTTACTGTGTTTGGGGTCTACTTTTCACAGGCTGCAGGTTCGTAGTTCCCGTTGTTTTTGGTATCTGTCCCCAGTGGCTAACGTTGGTTCAGTGGGTTGTGTAGGTTTCCTGGTGGAGGGAACTAGTGCCTGTGTTCTGGTGGATGAGGCTGGATGTTGTCTTTCTGGTGGGCCCGTCCACGTCTGGTGGTGTGTTTTGGGGTGTCTGTGGCCTTATTATGATTTTAGGCAGCCTCTCTGTTAATGGATGGGGCTGTGTTCCTCTCTTGCTAGTTGTTTGGCATAGGGTGTCCAGCACTGTAGCTTGCTGGTCGTTGAGTGAAGCTGGGTCTTGATGTTGAGATGGAGATCTGTGAGAGATTTTCGCCGTTTGGTATTACGTGGAGCTGGGAGGTCTCTTGTGGACCAGTGTCCTGAAGTTGGCTCTCCCACCTCAGAGGCACAGCCCTGATGCCTGGCTGGAGCACCAAGAGCCTTTCATCCACACGGCTCAGAATAAAAGGGAGAAAAAATAGAAAGAAAGAAAAAAAGAGGATAAAATAAAATAAAATAAAGCAATTATAATAAAAAATAAGAAAAAAAATTATTAAGAGTAAATTTATTAAGAAAAAAAAATTTTTTTTTAATTTTTAAAAATAGATTTATTAATTTTTTATACTAAAAATAAGAAAAAAATTATTTAGAAAAAATTTATTAAGAAAAAAATTTTTTTAATTTTTTAAAATAAAAAATATGAAAAAACTTATTAAAAAATTTTTTTTTAAAAATAGAAAATAAGGAAAAAATTATTAAGAAAACATTTATTAGGGAAAAAAAAAATTTTTAAGCCAAAAAAAAACAAAAAAAAACAAAAAAAAAAACGGACGGACCTAACCCTAGGACTAACGGTGAGAGCAAAGCTATACAGACAAAATCTCACCCAGAAGCATACACATCTACACTCACAAAAAAAAGGAAAAGGGGAAAAGTTAATATATCCTGCTCCCAAAGTCCATCTCCTAAATTTGGGATGATTCGTTGTCTATTCAGGTATTCAACAGATGCAGGCACATCAAGTTGTTTGTGGAGCTTTAATCCGCTGCTTCTGAGGCTGCTGGGAGAGATTTCCCTTTCTCTTCTTTGTTCGTACAGCTCCCGGGGTTCAGCTTTGGATTTGGACCCGCCTCTGCATGTAGGTCCCCTGAGGGCGTCTGTTCCCCGCCCAGACAGAACGGGGTTAAAGGAGCAGCTGATTCGGGGGCTCTGGCTCAGTCAGGCCGGGGGGAGGGAGCGGTACGGAGGAGGCGGGGCGAGCCTGCGGCGGCAGAAGCCGGCGTGACGTTGCAGCAGCCTGAGGCGCGCCGTGCGCTCTCCCGGGGAAGTTGTCCCCGGATTACGGGAGCCTGGCTGTGGCGGGCTGCACAGGCTCCCGGGAGGGGCGGTGTGGAGAGTGACCTGTGCTCGCCCACAGGCTGTTTGGTGGCGGCAGCAGCAGCCTTAGCGTCTCATGCCCGTCTCTGGGGTCCGCGCTGATAGCCGCGGCTCGCGCCCGTCTCTGGAGTTCGTTTAAGTGGCGCTCTGAATCCCCTCTCCTTGCACGCCGCGAAACAAAGAGGCAAGAAAAAGTCTCCTGCCTCTTCGGCAGCTGCAGACTTTTTCTCGTGCACCCTCCCGGCTAGTTGTGGTGCGCTAGACCCTTCAGGCTGTGTTCACGCAGACAATCCCAGTCCTCTCCCTGGGATCCGACCGAAGCCCGCGCCTCAGCTCCCAGCCCCCGCCCGCCCCGGCGGGTGAGCAGACAAGCCTCTCGGGCTGGTGAGTGCTGCTCGGCGCCGAGCCTCTGTGCGGGAATCTCTCCGTTTTTCCCTCTGCGTCCCTGTTGCTGTGGGTTCCGCGCTGATAGCCGCGGCTCGCGCCCGTCTCTGGAGCTCGTTTAGGCGGCGCTCTGAATCCCCTCTCCTTGCGCGCCGCGAAACAAAGAGGCAAGAAAAATTCTCCTGCCTCTTTGGCAGCCGCAGTCTTTTTCCCGGACTCCCTCCCGGCTAGCACCGAAGCCCGAGCCCCAGCTCCCAGGCCCCGCCCGCCCCGGCGGCTGAGCAGACAAGCCTCTCGGGCTGGTGAGTGCTGGTCGGCACCGCTCCTCTGTGCGGGAATCTCCGCTTTGCCCTCCGCACCAATGTGGCTGCGCTCTCCTCCGTGGCTCCGAAGCTTCCCCCCTCTGCTACCCGCAGTCTCTGCCCACGAAGGGGCTTCCTAGTGTGTGGAAACCTTTCCTCCTTCACAGCTCCCTCCCACTGGTGCAGGTCCCGTCCCTATTCTTTTGTCTCTGTTATTTCTTTTTTCTTTTGCCCTACCCAAGTACGTGGGGATTTTCTTGCCTTTTGGGAGGTCTGACGTCTTCTGCCAGCGTTCAGTGGGTGTTCTGTAGGAGCAGTTCCACGTGTAGATGTATTTCTCGTGTATCTGTGGGGAGGAAGGTGATCTCCGCGTCTTACTCTTCCGCCATCTTGCCCCCGCCCCAACTACTATTATATTGTGATTAATGTGAAAAGGGAAAAAAAGTTCTGATAAAAAAGATATAATAATAAATGTATTTTTTTATTCCCTAGTTTGATAACTTACAGATCTAGTAGAAGGTGAAGCTACAATTTATCATTTAATTCTTCCCATCATAAAAAAGTGAAAAAAATATACTGCTGCTACCGTATTTAAGTTTATTTTCTTGTGGCTGAGAGATGACTCCATTTGCCTTTTTAAAGACATATAATTAATGAAAGCTCTTGGATCAGTGCTAAGGGCAGAATGTCATTTTCATTGAACAAAAATTTTAACATGGCCTATATAGTAAGATGCAATTAAATTGTTTTTGATCTCAAATGAGAACAAATTACATTAGTTTAGTCCATGAAGACACCTAAACAACTCTTAATTAGATTCGCTTTTGTGAGTGTATTAATAAAGTTTGTTTTCTTCCACTGTAAAATCAAATCATAATAGAAAATCTAGAAAGCTTAAAGAAAGTTTGGAAAGAGAAACAAATCTTATTATTATATCAATTCATTGCAGCAAAGTTTCACATTTTGATAAAAAGTTTCAGTCTATGTATAGCATTTATTAAATTATGAAATACTATGGGTACTATAATCCTATTTCAATTTTCTTTAAAACCATAGTTGTAAAGATTGCATACTGCTCTTATCTATGTGCCATACTTGTTTAATTACTCTTGTGTTTGTGAATTTTAAAGAAAAATATATTTTTTGTAATTGTTCTCTTGCTATGCACTGTGCTAATAACTTAACTTTCATTGTTTCATTCAATGTTTACAACCAGTTCCATGAGTTAGATACTATTTTTATTTCCATTTTAATGACGACGTCAGTTCTGGAAGTTTATGTAATTTGCAGTAGGTCAAGATTCTAGTTCAAATTTGTCTGACTACCTGAAGCTGATAAACATTATATAAAAATAGAAATGAATAGATTGTTTTCTTACATTTTTATGCTCCACATTGCATTGCAACAAAAATCTTTATATTTATTTATTTTCTTATATTATGCTATAGATTGTTTCTTGCAAAAGATTACCAAGTAGTGGCAAAGTAAAAATGTTTCAAGATTCTGGATACAAGTGCCATTTTTTCCCCAAACAAGTTGTAGCAGTTTACACTCTTTTTAAGGTTTGGGTTTTCTCATAATATTATCAAATATTATTATTTATACATGTTAAATGATAGATAATTATTATGTAAAATATACTTTTTACATTTAAAAATGCACATTCTTGAGTTTTAGTGAGTTTGAATATCTTTTATAAGTATTCATTGTTTTTTACTTTTTAGAAAAAATTTGCCTTTTCATTTCTATATCAGTTAAACATTTCAAATACTGGGGGTTTCTTATTTATTTGCCTGAGCTCTACATCTATTAAAAACATGAGCATTTGGTCTATCATATGCTTATAAAGACTTAAAAAATTTTTTACTTTCCTTTTTTAATTAATAAACATTTCACATTCATATATGACCCAGCAATCCCACTCCTGGGCATATACTCAGAGAAAACCATAATTCAAAAAGACACATGCACCACAATGTTCATTGCAGCACTATTTACAATAGCCAGGATGTGGAAGCAACCTAAATGTCCATCAACAGAGGAAGGGATAAAGAAGATGTGGCACATATATACAATGGAATATTACTCAACCATAAAAAGGAATGAAATTGGATCATTTGTAGAGATGTGGATGGACCTAGAGTCTGTCATACAGAGTGAAGTAAGTCAGAAAGAGAAAAAACAAATATCATATATTAATGCATATATGTGGAATGTAGAAAAATGGTATAGATGATCTTATTTGCAAAGCAGAAATAGAGACACAGACATAGAGAACAAATGTATGGATACCAAGGGGGAAAGGGGAGGTGGGAGGATTTGGGAGATTGGGATTGACTATATACGCTATTGATACTATGTATAAAATATATAACTAATGAGAACCTACTGTATAGCACGGGGAACTCTACTTAATACACCATGGTAACCTAAATGAGAAGGAAATCCAAAAAAGAAAGGATATATGTATATGTATAACTGATACATTTTGTTGTATGGTAGAAACTAATACAACATTGTAAAGCAACTATACTCCAATAAAAATTAATTTTAAAAACCCCACAAAATTCAGGTAAGCACATATATTGATATTTCTCTTTCTGATATCTTAAATGCTTTATAAGATTGCAGACTCTGCCATCCATACTTTATCAATGTCCATGTTTCTTTTAGCTGATATAAGAGTTTGTTTTTGGTAGTTAAATTAATATTTCACTTATTACTGAGTGCCATGAAGAATCTGAATTACTTTTATAACAGATCAATAGCTTAAAAATTATTAGCAAAGGCTCAATAGATTTATGCATATTTATCATATTTATGTGGTAGATTAACTAGACATTAAGAAGAATTGAACTGTCTTTGTATTTTTTCTTGTTGACACATTAATAAAATTTTAGTACTTCTTTATTGCCTGTCTTTCATCAGACTATAAGCTTCATGAAGGCAGGGATTGTGTCTTTGCTGTTTTCTGATGTCACACATGGTTGAATCAGAGCGGTACTCAAGACAGCTATATTTACAAATATGTGTATAGATCTGTGTGTAGAGACACCTATAGGTAAGCACCAATAAGTAGTAGGTATCTATATGCATGTATACATATATATGCATACCTACATGTACATGCGTGTATACACACACATACCCATTTTTTAGACTGGCTGATAAAAGGAGATAATAATGTAAAAAATGCATGAAGTAATTTGAAAGGATCTCTATGCAATGACATTCCAAGATTTACAGTTTAGGTCCATAATGAAAGGAGAGTGAATGAAACACATTTCGCCATCTACCCTCTCCTTCCATCCCCCAGAAATGAGTCTATTCTCCTTTCCTCCCTGTCCCCCTATCCTGCATATCCCCACCTTCTCTTATAAGCTCATCTATATAGTTAGGAACAGAAGATGCTAACCTAAAAACCACCAGTTTTTTTCTGTACATCAGAGACAGATGAGGACATTCCCAATATACGGAGCCTCCAAGTATCATTATCTCCTTTGCATCTCCACACTTACCTTTAGCTTTTTGAGGACTTTTAGAATCCATTTTACCTTCTGTTACAACAGCACAGTTCCTTTAATTCCTGAGATTCTCTGTTGAACTGTTTTAAAGACAGCTGCAAACCTAGTTATTCTCTCAGCTCAATTATAGCTCCCTAGTTCTTTGCATTCGTGTCAGAACATTCTTAAAACACCCATGCATTTGAAATGATGTTTATTCATTTAGATGTTATTGGTATCATTTCCACTTCAAGAAAAGGATTTGAGAAGTCTTATCATTGCTGTTAATTGCTGAGCATCAGCACAGGTCTGTGTAAAGAGCATTCTTAATTTTAACTTCAAAGAGACAAGGGGGGAAATGGGACAGGCAACTTGAAAGAAGCAGCAGATGGAAAAGATCAAGATTTGTGGCACTAACACTAGCCATTGATTGATTCTGTGTGCTTGGGAAAGTGATTTGTCTTCCTTATGTGAAAAATTTTCTCATATTAAAATAGGAATAAAGGCGCAAATAATTTCATACGGCCGCTAGCACTTAACCAGCTTAGTTATCTCGAAAACTAAAGTTTTGCAAGGCATTAAAGGTTAATAAGGAGGGGGTGATTTAAAATGTAGGCATCCATTTTATTCATGCTCTATAGCTCCGAAGTCTCAAGTGAAAGTAGCCTGCTATGAAACTCCCCCAAATCCTGGAGAGCTGTGTCATGTTACTACGTACATGTATCAGCCCCTCTCTCACTCTCTTCCATCCGTGAGCCAAATTAATGTAGTTTCTGTAAAACTCAGATGTAGATACTCTCTTCACTTCATTCAATGTGGGTATCTACTGTATGGGAGGTAAAAGTAGAGGAGGTCGGCCTTAGAGCTTTTCCAGTCAGGAAATCATAAACTGTACATCTTCCTACCAAGTACACAAAAATGATGATGGGGGCCAGGCTCATTCGAAGACCATGAAACAGGACCAAACTCTCTTCCAAACTTTCTTTCCTGTTTTACTGAATTTAATGCACCCACAATTCTGTATGAATTGAAAATGAGTTTGTCATACCCCAATCATTTCTTTTAATCACACATTTTTGTGGATGGGGGAAAAAATGGGAGTGGGAATAAGATTGAGAAGTTTAAATCCATTCATTTCTCTTAATGTGCCTGAAGAGATAGGCGGTCTACCCATGTGGAGAGGATCCAAAAAGCTTCATCCAGATTACTGTCTGGAAGAAGACGTGTGCATAAAGAAGGACTCTGGAGAAGAACATCTGGGGCTTGTACTTGAGGAAACTCTTAAGACCTGGAAACACTAATTTTTCAAGCAATGATCTTTAAATGACCACTGAGATAACTGAAACGCTGTTAAGCCCCAAAGGAATTGTCAGCATACTTTTCCCTCTTCATCAAATACCTAAATTCAAGTTATCATAAATTGCTATGTCATAATCACTTAGAGATGCATATACATTAATACTGTATAGGTGTACCACAAACAGTATCACTCTAAATACTGTCATAGCATTCAACAAAGCAGTGCAAGTGCTTTACAAACACACATGTAGATGGACAGAGCTCCTTGTTAAAGGAAGAGTAGTCAGCACACCTTGAAACACATATACCAAGGTTATCAGTTCATGACTTGTCTATCACAGCTGTGGTCCAATCAGGAGCCGGAAGCTAGACAGCAATGGCCCAGAAAGCCTGTCCTAGATTTTAGTGATATAAGGGTTCCCTCCATCAATGCACAGTTTTGAAATTTACAAAGCTTGCCATTGATGGGTCTGAATCTCCATGCTAGGCTTTGACTGGCTACAGTCCCACACTCTCTGACACCCCAATATCTGTGTTATGCCAAAGATTTCCAATGCCTCATGCCTTCTATAGTAAATTTTTTACTCTGTCAAATATTTGAGGTCATTTAATATTTATAGTAAGAAACCAAACATAGTGAACACTCCCTAGGTGCTAGACACTGAGTTAGAGGCTCACATCTCTTACCCCACTTGACCGTAACCACAACCCTTCAAGCAGACCTAGCATTATTCCTGTAGATGGGGAAAGGGAGTGTTAGAGAGACTATTTTGCCCACGATGACAAAGGTTTAATGTGCAGTGGCTGAATTCAAACTCAGGTCTGTATGATTCCAAAGTTAATACTGTTAACAAATTCCTTTAAATATTATATTAATTTTCATTAGACATTTATAAGGACAGTATCAACATCTGAATAAAGATGAGAGGATGTGTAAAAACAATTGACAAAATATATTGAGAAATATCTGTCTCTGCTGATAATCATGAAGCAGGCATAGAACATGATCATTAGGTACAAAGTCTCTGGAGTCAGTCTTCCTGGTCTCAGTCTTGTCGGCGCCATTTTCTGGCTATGTGATCTTAGAAAAATTGACTTGATCGCTTTGTTTTCTAATTCTCTGAAAAAATGGGGATCTATCCATCTATGTGTCTATTCAATATTACAAGGGTATTCTGAAGGTTAAATGATTTAATCTAAATGAAGCACTTATAATAGCTTCTGGCTTAAACAAATGTTATGTGTTTTCTTAAAAACAAATCAAAACCAAAATGGACATTGGTGAAGATTCCAGAATCAAAAATTGCTCCATGAAAGTAATAACTTTTTGTGCTCCTGTGTATCTGGTTTCTCTGAACTTAGAACAATGTCTGACACAAAGTAGTGCTCAGAAAATGTTTGTTAAATAAATTAACAATAACATTTTAATAACATTTCTTTTTCTATACATGATTTCTTTAGAAAAGAGAAAAAAACAAGAGATAGAAAACTATAGCGTAGGGGAAAAACAAGCCAAACTTAAATCTAGGCTGACTTTCTCAAAATTTATTAAACTGCAACAACATTGCTGATAATTCCCAGTGCTCATGAGAGCAGTATTTTGTTCTGGCTATAAAACTTTGGCTTGGGTTTCCAAGAATTTTGCAGGCAGGTCAAGTTGAAGAAGACATTGGCCAAGATAGGATGTCTAAAACAAAATCTTAGGTATCAGTCAACTAGGGAATCCCTTTAAGTGTGATTTGCCAGAGGAAACTGCAGCTACTTTACAGTGAGTACAGAAGGATTTATTTTTACAAATGTTGAATATACTGAGACATTATAACTTCTAAAATTATAGCTCAACTTAAAATATTCAAGTTTAATTTGGGTTTGCTAAAATGTATCTTTTGAGATGTTGCATTTTTATGTATATATAGTCTAATTTTCATGTTATAGAATCTCAACAGGAAGCAGAATGTTAGATTCTACATCAAATGATATTTTTTCCAAATTAACAATAGTTTTTCAAGAGGTCAGGCTAAAGAGAAAAAAAATGAAGAATCTCCAGCAGATTTCAAATTTTCTTAGGCATCTTACATCAATTTTAGAGGTCCGTTTAGCTTATAAAATATTATGCTTTCTCTCATTCTTGGTTATGTTATTTCAAAGAAATATTAAGTATCCTGAAGAAAAAATCTTCCCCTAAAGTTCAGATGGAGGATTAATAGTCTTACTTTTTAAAGCCATGAGGTCAAAAATTCGATTGCTGAGCTAAATCCTTTAAGAGAACAAGGGTAAATAAATCATTAGAAAAGTCTGGGGTGAAACTGGATTCAGTTTCCAATAGTCCATTTATATTTCTTCTGACTTAGTCTTTTCTTGATTCCACAGAATATATTTTCAACCAAAATTCATTTTTCAAATTTTGTGAGGACATAATTAGGGCAAGTGTAGAAAGATCATTAAATTGTATATATGCTCCCCTGGTAAAAGAACCATTATTTATCACTGTCTTGGTGGGCCAGACAATGTCTCAAAATTTCAAAACACATGATGGCTGTGAATTTTCTAAACCGCATTGCCATCATAATTTTTGTTTTTGATCATCAGCTCAGAGAATTTTAATGGGAAGAAATAAGAAATGAAAACCCTTGTGGTTTTCTGTCCTCTGCTTGTTCTGGCTGTGCCATTGGAACATGTACAAACATTTCCTTTCTGATGAAGTGTTGGTGATTGAAGTGGGCATTATGCACAGTTTTTTATTGTTCTAAGATTACACCAGGGTCATTAAAACATGATACAGAGATCAAATGGAAGCCACAATAACTGCTGACATACTCCTCACAAGAATACTTCTTATAATGAAGTCAATAAAAAAAATTAGGATAAAACACAGTAAAAATACAAAACCATCTGACTCTTTAAACGGCTAAAAAAGGGGTGATCTAATAAGCGAATAATTTCACTGATTACAAATTTAAATAATTCTCAGATCTATAAGTTATAAAAATGAAATAATAAATATAGTACATCAAATACACCAATAAACATTATAAATATAAACAATTACTACTTTTTCCCAAAAACATGAACATTTTTATCATTATAAATTTCTCAAATTATTTAATTTTTTTCAAATATTTTGGTCAAGTTTAGGGGTCAGAAAACTATGATCTGTGGGCCAAATCCAGCTACCACCTATTGCTGTAAATTAAGTTTTATTAGAACACAGACATTATAATGCTAGTAAGCATGGTCTATTGCTCTTTTCATGCTATAACATCAGGGTTGAATAGTTGCAAGATGAAACTTGCAACTAAAAGCCTAAAAGTTTACTATCTGTCTCTTGACATAAGAAGTTACTACTCTGCAAAGCCTAAAAGTTTACTATCTGTCTCTTGACATAAGAAGTTACTACTCTCTGGTCTAGTTGTTAAGAACACATCAAATTTTACACCCACATTTCAGTTTTGTCCCAAGTAACAGATTCTAATACTTGATTACATTAACTTAAGGAAAGGATACATTTATTCCTTTTGCTTATGCCTAAAAATATTTTTAAAAAAATAAGAGGATAGCACACTAGAAAAATTGAATAGACACGCTAAAGGACTCTTTGGCTGAAATAAAGGTATCTGGACAAAATGTCTTCCCTTAGGAAAGAAAATATTTATTTTTTCACAAAGCGAAACTTCTTCTGCATTCTTTTTTCTTTTCTTGATTTTAAAGTAATTAGAACAGCTGTTCTTGGACTGGAAAATTTAAAGGGAAGCTTAGCTTATATGTTGAAGAGAAGGAATCCATCCTTATGTCCCAAAGTGTCCTGGGGATTCTCTAAAGAGTCTGAGAACTTGGACATGGAAGAAAAGGTCTCTTGAATACTCAAGTCAAGTAAACAAATTCAAGTTGCATTCAAGAAGGAGGCGCTGGATACCAAAGTATTTCAAGGGGTAAAATGGGTAAAGCACAGAGCACTAACTTAATATTCCCTTTTCTCATATAATTTCTTTATTGAAATATAATCACATACTATGAAATTCACACTTTTAAAGTACACAATTTAGTGGTTTTTAGTATATACACAGTGTCATTGCAATTGTCATCACTAATTCCAGAGCATTTTCATCACCTCAAAAAGAAATCTCAAAGACACAGTCACCCTCCTTTCTCCCCTCCTCCAGTCCCTGACAACCACTAGTATAATTTCTGTTTCTATGGATTTGCCTATTCTGGATATTTCCCATAAATGGAATCATACACTATATAATTTTTTGCCGTCTAGCTTATTTAACATGGCACAATGTTTGAAAAGTTAATCCTTGTGTAACATTTATCAGTACTTTATTCTTTTTAATTGTTAAATAATATTCCAATGTATAAATATTGTATATACATATATTGTATTAAATATATATCACGTGTTTTTCCATTCATCATTTTTTGATGGTCGTTTAACTTGTTTCTATTTTTTTGGCTATTATGAATAATGCCACTATAAACATTCATATAAAAGTTTTTGTGTGGGCATATATTGTCAAGTTTCTTGGGTATATACCTAGTAGTAGAATTTCTAGGTCATAGAGTAACTCTATGTATAACTTTTTGAGGAAATGCTAGAGCGTTTTCAAAGGGCTGCTCTATTTTATACTCCCACTAGCAATGTAATCAAGGTCAAAAGCTTCTCAGCCTCTTCTCCCTAGTTGAAAATGAAGAGGCATGTTAAAGGGTATATATATATATATATATATATATATATATATATATATATATATATATACCCTTATATATATATATATAGGGTATATATATACCTTATATATATATGAATGTGTGAAAGAGAGAGACAGAGAAGAAGAGGTAGAGATAAAGAGAGAAGAACACAGAGAGAGATTTGATGGGGGAGACTTTCTTATGATAATGTATAAGGAATATTATAGAGCAAAACTTACTGTCTCATTATCACCCAAAATTGTATCATTCTAGCGTTCACACAATTTTGAATTTTAAATTTTATTTGGTTGCCAATTTGAACTTTTCTTTTATAAAAAATTAATTCTTTAATATAAAAGTAATACATGCACATCATTTTTTAACTATTAAAATGATACAGAAGTATATACACAGAAGTTAAATATCTCTTGGAAAAAGATGTCTCTGCCATCTTCCTTCCTTGAAAATGACTTCCAAAGAAAATGGAGAATGAGAACAGAAATATAATTATATTTTTACTAAAACTAAGATATATCTGTAACTTCAAAACATCTCTATTTAGAGGAACAAAAGGGTGGGAGAGGGACAACTAACTTAAACATTACTGGAGAGATAAAAAAAGTGACATCTCCAGACATTAAAACTATTAGAAATAAAAGAGCTTTCCCAGGAAATTGCTGAAGATGCCCTCCAGAAAAATAAAGGAATAAACAAAGGTGAGTAAAAATGGAAACCAGAAGGTGTGTGATCTAACACAACCAAGAAGTGAAGGGAATCCCCAGAATGAAGGTAAAGAGACATCCCATTGCCACATCTGAGCAGTAAGTTTAGAAAAGTGATCAGAGCACACTGGAGCCAAAGCTGGAGGACTCTCCCTAGGAGGAAGCATGTCAGGAAAAATATGGACATCATAGGTCTCAACACAAAAAGTTTTACTCTTAGACCAGAGATCCCCAAATCTTCTCAGTTCATGGCGCTCTGTGTATCTTAGCAACTTTTTTCCATGGTGCCTCCAAAACAAAAGAAATAAATAAGAGCTGGATTTATAAAGTCCAAACAAGTTAATAAATATTTCTATCCTAACATCTTAGTAAGTGTTTGAAATAAAAATACATGTAAATGGAAAGTAAGCATCTTCATATCATTATTAAATATAATTATTTGCTAATAGAATCTGAGTTGCTGTTGGGCTCTGTACAACTTGGAAATTAGATTAAACAATGACACCCTCATTTCCTATTGCACATTGATTTTCTTTTAATTCTTGATTTTTTATCACAGCAACCTTGCAAAACATGACTTTGCAAAGATATGTCCATGAAAAGAATGTAGATGTGACACCATCAGAAAGAATGTAGCTCCATTTAGTATTGGAACTGCTGTCTACCGAGAGCTAATGTTTTGCTCAGTGTCTGGAGGATGTGGAGCATAGCTGTTTCCCTCAACAATGTGAAATAACCCACAGCATCCCTGTGAGTTGGCTGCAATGCATCAAGATGCCTTGGTGCACAATCTGTAAAAAGTGGTGTTTGATATAATAGTATATGGCCAGATATATTTATGTAAACAAACAAATGAAGAAAACCATCTAAGCAAATAAACAGCAATTATTTATTCTAGAAAAATCAAATCAAAACAACAGAAAATGTTGAGTTAACACCTAACCTCTATTTATACTTCATTATAAAATGTGAAGCGTGTAGGACCCATGGGAGCGTTCCCTTCCCTCCTCATTCTCCCAATTAATGTTAGTCTAGTGGTTGCTTTTATAACTTGAAATAATTTAATGCTTTTATAACTCATGCTTTTGTTCCCACTTTCATTTGGGACACTCTCTCCTATTCTATGGGGTTCCAGTGAACTACACTTCAGCGTATCCATTTCACACCCAAACCTGACTTACCCCCAGTTAGTTCTACTTTTTTTTCTAACCTCTTGGATTTACTTTTAGTCTTTATCAAAGTATTCCTGACTAAATGTAATTTTTTTCCTAGAACGAATGTCTAATTGGTGGGCTTTATTTTTGTCTGCATATTTGAAAAAGATATTTATTTTCCTACATAGTTAAGTGTTCAAATGCATATGGAATTTTAGATTTAATAGATAACCTACTCTCACCACTTTGATGCATTCCTCTATTGTTACACCCAATGATGATGATGTCAGTTTGATTCTTGCTTCTCTAAGATAAACTCTATCTTTCTCTTGGGAGATTTTAGAATTTCTCCTTAGTGTTATAAAAAAAATTTGTGAGAATATGTTAGGTGCAGGTGTGGATTTTACCCATTTATCTATTCTCATGCTGAGGACTTTTAATATGAAATGTATACCTTTATTTTTCTCAGGAAATTTTTTTAAAAATATTTATTTATTTATTTATTTAGGCTGTGCCAGGTCTTAGTTGCAGCACATGGGATCTTTATTGCAGCATATGGGATCTTTAGTTGTGGCATGTGGGCTCTTAGTTGCAGCATGTGGACTCTTAGTTGCGGCATGCATGTGGGATCTAGTTCCCTGACCAGGGATCAAACCTGGGCCCCCTGCATTGGGAGTGTGGAGTCTTACCCACTAATCATTTATTTATTTGATTATTTTCATCCTTCCATTTTCTCGGTCTCTTTTATAAAACTCCGGAACCAGATGGAAATCAGACTTATGGATATATCTTTCTTACCTCTTAACTTTTAAGTGATTTTGCTCAAAATTTGGGTATTTCCTGAACTTTATTTTGAAATAAAAATTTCATTCTTTAACCATTTTCATCCTATTTCTATAGTCCTTTTCAACAGTTTTTTTCAATTTATGACACTAGTGTTTGTACTTTCCAAGAACTCCTTGATTTTTTACTTTTCTCTTTCACTGCAGTTTGTTTTTATATTATGAATTCAAATATCATCTTATATACCTTTAATGACACTAATTTTTTATAGTTTTTTTTTTCTGTTCCTTTTTTCTGTGTTTAGTTTGGGGTTAATTATTCTGCTTATTTTACTCCTTTGATTTCATATTACTGATTTTACTCAAATGTCTGTTTATTCCTATTTGTGAATAACAAGTAATTAATATATGCTTAGTTAGTTTCCTCAGCAGATGAGCAGGTCTGTTTTTTCCACAGGCCTCTCATTTTAAGCGGAGACTCACTGCAGACCTATGTAAGTTGGAGGGAGTCTTCAATGTATGTTAAATGGGTGAGAAAGAGGTAGGCAGGCTTTATATTAGGGATGAAACATCTGGGTTTTCCCTCTTGGGAAGAGCTGCCCTTCCGCCCTGTGAACTGCAGACCTATTGATTTACCTGTTTGTGTTGCTTCTTTTTTCCATTCACTTTCTGTCCACTTTCTCCATTAATATGGTTTATTATCAGTCAATTTCATGATTCTTCCATCCTCCCAAATTTCGCCGTAAGTCTAGTTCATTGTCTGCTGGGTTTTTCACAGTGTTGCTCTGTATTTTTTTTCTTCTTTGAACTTTTGCTATTATTTTTGTGATATATAGGGAGTCAAGGGAGATGAACACATATGCTCTATTCAGTGGTATGCTGGAGCTGGCTCTTAAAGGCTTGCAAGAACCAATGATTAAAATTTTGAGAATTTCTGTGTGCTTGCTGTTAAACACAGCCATTATTAAATAGTACATTATATAACTTGTAATTAAATAAATTATATTGAAAACAAAGGTGATAAATACTCAAAACTCATTGCTTAATTTTTTAAATTATATTTTATGGTTATCCATGATCTTGAGGTTATTGTACCTGTATATTAAAAATACAATGTAATAGTGAGCCACTGCACATTTCTTCCCAACTCTACATTTTGTGACATCACATTGGTAGCTGGAAATTGGCCATTGTGGGAGTATTTATACCATAGAAGTTAGTCAATATCACAAAGCAAGGCTTTTACCCCCAGAAAACTGCTTGTTATACATTTACCTGCAGACCACTGTTTCTGTCTGGTATTTTCAGCCAGATCTCAATCACTGACCTTGTATGACAGTGCAAGTTTACTGAACATTTTGGAGGAAGATCTTGTTCACGGATACACACACATGATCTGGATAAGAACACTCACACTTTACTCATATGTTTTATCAACATACTGTATAATTAGCAACATACTTTCACTTATTCTGCTGTCTGTCTTAGTAAATTACATGACACTTTGGAATATGCCTGAATTTTATTATATTCTATATGCTCTTTTGATCCTAATTAAATCTTGCTTGAATAATTAAACTAGGTTATACTTATGACAAGATTATCTTATTGTGAGATGCTTCTTAAATAGATCCATGTGAGAATAATATCAACAGGCATACATTACAATAATTATTAGTTTATCTACCAAAAATAGGATTATTTTATTCCTGCAGCCCACTGAAAATTGTTAATACAGCTATTGTAGGAGAATGTTACCAGGTGGGGGATTTAGTGAAAAATTTAAAGAGTGGACTGAGTGGTTTTACAGTCTTTACCCCTCCCCAGGTAAGCAGGATCTAGATAATATGTGAGGAAAATGTCCTAAATAGAGAAAGACATTTTACAGGATCTAAAAGCTAAGCCTCAGGAGAAACACTTGCTTACTTGTGCTCTTCCAAGGACATACCTCTTCTGAGTTGTAATGAAAAACTTTCCTGAAGTACTCTATTTTCAGTTTGTTATTTATGGAATCAAAATGCACATGTCCCTAAACTGATCTCTAACATTATTTCCTCAAGTCAAGTGAAGGGGCATTTATTGTTTCATGATAATTCATTTCTGATTAATTTAACTGTGAATACTGCTAACATTGTGAGGGGTAAATGGCTCACCTCTGTTATATGGAAAAATTTATAAGATTCTTTATTGCTAGGGATGAATATTAAGTACCCATTCCTTCTTTTCTAAACATTGACTCTTCTTCCTCTTACAATCTTTTCTCACCCTTTAATGACAACCATAAGCCCTAAATCTAAATGTGCTTGGCTCCAACGTTCTAAACAGTTGGCAGTAGGTTATTAGGAAACAGCATCTCAGCTTGCTCTTTCCTGGTTACCACTGACAAGTAGAATTAAGATAGATGGGCTTATGAACTGAGCTGGAAATCACGTATGTTCAGCTCTGCACAAATAGACAGCCCGGGTACTCAAAGAAGTGGTAAAATCTTGCAATTTGGAGGGAGAAATGCTCTAATTAAAATATAAGTTAGAGCAACAATGCATTGAGGAAGAAACCAGAATACAAGGAAGTTGCAAGAACATTAGTTGGTCCCATGTGTATTTGTTAATGGAGCTAGCTTTAATGAATGACCAAGGTTGTATAATGGCCCTGTTAAAGGTCAGCCACATATAATGAGAAAATTACATACTTTTTTATACCCAAGTTATAACTTACATATTTACAACATCAGATGTTGAATATTCTTATCAACATTATAAATATGTATATGAAAATCTAGACATCTCTCTTGAATTATTTTGACTACCACCATTTCAGAGATGGAAAATTTGAAGTAATATTAGCATCTTAAAAATGGAACCACTTTCTCTTGCTGACTGTTTACACAATAAAGATAACAACTTTAAGTTAATAAGATTAGAGGTGAGCTGCCTCTATGTCTACGGTAGTGACAGCAGTGGATATTGGAATGGTAGGTGGAGCAGGGGGAGGATAAACATTTCAAACACATTATTTTCTTTCTACTTTCTTTCAACTGCTCTTTTAGAATCTGCCATAGACAAACTTGATTAGTACAATTAAGGAAACCCCCGAGTGACTTTCATGTCCTTCAGGAGTGTTAGAGCAGGAGGAAAAAGGAAAAGAAAGTCTCCACTGGAAGGTTTTTTTGAACCTTTATTTAGGAAGATAAACCATTGACTCATAATTAATAACATACTAATTATTATAAAATTTATACTCGTTTTAGATAAGAGATTACGGTAATGATCAATTCTTTCATGTGCAGGTTGAAAACACGTGATATTGAGGTTCACCAGGGGTGTGGTGTTTAGAAGGCATTATTCATAGGTGGTGTGGTTCAGTTCAACTTAACGAACATCGAAGTCTTCCCATGAATTGGAATGTATTAGTTTTTCTTTTAATTAATTAATTAATTAATTTGGGTGCGTCGGATCTTAGTTGCGGCACGTGGGATTTTCATTGCTGCTTGTGGGCTTCTCTCTAGTTGTGGCGCGCAGGCTTCAGAGCCTGCGGGCTCAGTAGTTACGGCACGCGGACTTAGTTGCCCCGCGGCATGTGGGATCTTAGTTTCCTGACCAGGGATTGAACCCGTGTCCCCCGCATTGGAAGGCAGATTCTTAACCACTGGACCACCAGGGAAGTCCCAGGAATGTATTAGTTTTTAATAATAAAAATGACTAATAGAACATAACTTCAAATAAGAGCCATATATATATGAGTAATATGCAGGATCAAAACCTTTTACATTATTAACAAAGTGAAAATTAACAAGTATTTATTGATTACGTTAATGATTATCTTGAGCACCCATTAATCGTAAGAATGTATGTAAAAGTGTATAAACAATGGGTTGAAATAAGAGCTTTATGTTTTAGTTATGTAAGGGCATACCTTATTAAACAAAACCATAATTACCCTGAAATCATCATAGGAGCTCAAGGTATAAGGGCAAACTCTATGGGTGTTTTGGGCCTCTGTGTTGCCAAGCATGACCTAAAATTCAGTAGTGATACGACTTCTGTGGGCTTTTGCTGTTTGAAGAAAATTTTTCGGCATAACAGCTTTTCTCAATTGACCACAGGTATTCTAATAGAAGAATACCAGGTTTATGTGTCATTATGTCTACACATTTACAGTGATATTGTAATGAAATGAATTCTAAAAGCACATGCACACACAGCACATATACACAAAAGGACAAAAGCAAATGGGCTGTGGAGTCATTCTTCTATTACCGAGCTCTGTGATCTCGGGGAGATTAAATAATATCATTTATCCCAATTCATGTGTAAAATAGAACCTATTATAAAGGTAGTCTATAGCTAATGTAAAGTAGTTAGCATAATATTTAAGCTTAATATATTTTACAATGATCTCTCCTCTATTAAACTATTTTCTAGTCATTCAATTTCTTTTCTATGTGATTCTTTAATACAATTTATATTTGTATGTATTTTATGGTATGTAATAACATTTTTAGCAAAAACATTGACATAAGGAGAGTGATGAAAAAACTTGAAATATTGATACTTTTTATATTTTAAATATAAAAATTTTCTTTTACCAACATCAGATTTATGTATGATGATTGGTTCAAAAGTGCACTTAAAATAACATCCCTTTTTAGCGTTTATTTCAAAACAGGTTTATAAAGGCAGTACTAAAACTAAACACTTTCAAACTAATTGTCAGAATGTGGCTGCTATAAATAATTCATTTAAAACTTTTTCTCCCTTAAGGCAACTCACAATTTATATTCAGTCATCAAGTGCAGAGTACATGTTAACAAGCCTAGTATTTTATATATAATATTCTTCATCCTTTTGGTTAACATATTTTATTAATAATTTAAAATATAGATATAATATAATTTAATAAGTAATATTACATAAATTACCTGTAATATAAAATAAAAAATAATATAACTATGAACTTGGGATTTTTTTCCAGCTTTTCCTTAATAGTATTTGCTGCCTGGTTGCTAGATTGCTTAATTGGTCTGAATTAATAAGTCAAGCATCAAATGTCACATGGCTGTGCATTGTATATGGTGGAAATTTTGGTTGAATAACTGGCCAAAGGATGATTAAGCTTATTTCAGTCTACTAAAAACTGTTCTAATCATATTTCTCATGGAATCATCTCTTTTACTTCCCTGTTGTATTCATGGAGGCATTAGGCTCCTAAAATCCTAATCTTGAAGTCTTACAGTGACTTTTTGACACCTGATACTTATTTTTTCATTCAATGAATTTCCACATTCTTCAATTGAACTTCAGAAATGTCATTTGAATCAATTTTCTATTTCCATCTCCCACTGGTCATTACTGGTAATTAGAAAATCTCCTAATATTTTCAGTTTTTTTTTTAACATCTTTATTGGAGTATAATTGCTTTACAATGGTGTGCTACAATACATAAACATATATCCCCATATCTCCTCCCTCTTGCATCTCCCTCCCACCCTCCTAACCCACCCCTCTAGGTGGACACAAAGCACCGAGCTGTCTCCCTGTGCTATGTGGCTGCTTCCCACTAGCTATCTATTTTACATTTGGTAGTGTATATATGTCCAGGACACTCTCTCACTTCGTCCCAACTTACACTTCCCCCTCCCCATGTCCTCAAGTCCATTCTCTGCGTCTGCGTCTTTATTCCTGTGCTGCCACTAGGTTAGTCAGAACCAATGTTTTTTTTTAGACTCCATATATATGTGTTAGCGTATGGTATTTGTTTTTCTCTTTCTGACTTACTTCACTTTGTATGACAGTCTCTAGGTCCATCCACCTCACTACAAATAATTTCATTTCTTTTTATGGCTAGTATTCCATTATATATATGTGCCACATCTTCTTTATCCATTCATCTGTCGATGGACACTTAGGTTGCTTCCATGTCCTGGCTATTGTAAAGCACCACTTATTGAAGAGGCTGTCTTTTCTCCACAGTATATTCTTGCCTCCTTTATCATAAATTAGGTGACCATATGTGCATGGGTTTATCTCTGGGCTTTCTATCCTGTTCCATAGATCTATATTTCTGTTTCTGTGCCAGTACCATACTGTCTTGATCACTGTAGCTTTGTAGTATAGTCTGAAATCAGGGAGCCTGATTCCTCCAGCTCCAATTTTCTTTCTCAAGATTGCTTTGGGTATTCAGAGTCTTCTGTGTTTCCATACAAATTGTGAAAATTTTGTTCTAGTTCTGTGGAAAATGCCATTGGTAGTTTGATAGGGATTGCACTGAATCTGTAGGTTGCCTTGGGTCATATAGTCATTTTCAAAATGTTGATTCTTCCAATCCAAGAACATGGTATATCTCTCCAACTATTTGTATCATCTTTAATTTCTTTCATCAGTGTCTTATTGTTTTCTGCATACAAGTCTTTTGTCTCCTTAGGTAGGTTTATTCCTAGATATTTTATTCTTTTTGTTGCAATGGTAAATGGGTGTGTTTCCTTAACTTCCCTTTCAGATTTTTCATCATTAGTGTACAGGAATGCAAAGAGATTTCTGTGCATTAATTTTATATCCTGCTACTTTACGAAATTCATTGATTACCTCTAGTAGTTTTCTGGTAGCATCTTTAGGATTCTCTACATATAGTATCATGTCATCTTCAAACAGTGACATTTTTACTTCTTCTTTCCCGATTTGGATTCCTTTTATTTCTCTTTCTTCTCTGATTGCTGTGGCTAAAACTTCCAAAACTATGTTGAAAAATAGTGATGAGAGTGGACAACCTTGTCTACTTCCTGATCTTAGAGGAAATGCTTTCAGTTTTTCACCATTGAGAACGATGTTGGCTGTGGGTTTGTCATATATAGCCTTTATTATATTGAGGTAAGTTCCCTCTATGCATACTTTCTGGAGGGTTTTATCATAAATGGGTGTTGAATTTGTCGAAAGCTTTTTCTGCATGTATTGAGATGATCATATGGTTTTTCTCCTTCAAATTTGTTAATATGGTTTATAACACTGATTGATTTGCATATATTAAAGAATCCTTGCATTCCTGGGGTAAACCCCACTTGATCATGGTGTATGATCCTTTTACTGTGCTGTTGGATTCGATTTACTAGTATTTTGTTGAGGATTTTTGCATCTATGTTCATCAGTGACATTGGCCTGTAGTTTTCTTTTTTTGTGACATCTTTGTGTGGTTTTGGTATCAGGGTGATGGTGATCTCATAGAATGTGTTTGGGAGTATTCTTCCCTCTGCTATATTTTTGAAGAGTTTGAGAAAGATAGGTGTTAGCTCTCCTCTAAATATTTGATAGAATTCGCCTGTGCAGCCATCTGGTCCTGGACTTCTGTTTGTTGGAAGACTTTTAATCACAGTCTCAATTTCAGTGCTTGTGATTGGTCTGTTTATATTTTCTATTATTCCTGGTTCAGTCTCAGAAGGTTGTGCATTTCTAAGGGTTTGTCCATTTCTTCCGGGTTGTCCATTTTATTGGTGTATAGTTGCTTGTAGTAATCTCTCATGATCCTTTGTATTTCTGCAGTGTCAGTTGTTACTGCTCCTTTTTCATTTGTAATTCTATTGATTTGAGTCTTCTCCCTTTTCTTCTTGATGAGTCTGGCTAGTGTTTCACCAATTTTATCTTCTCAAAGAACTAGCTTTTAGTTTTATTCATCTTAGTTATTGTTTCCTTCATTTTTTTTCATTTATTTCTGATCTGATCTTTATGATTTCTTTCCTTCTGCTAACTTTGGGTTTTTTGTTCTTCTTTCTCTAATTGCTTTAGGTGTAAGGTTAGGTTGTTTATTTGAGATGTTTGCTGTTTCTTGACGTAGGATTGTATTGCTATAAACTTCCCTCTTAGAAGTGTTTTTTCTGCATCCCATAGGCTTTGGGTCATCGTGTTTTCCTTGTCATTTGTTTCTAGGTATTTTTTGATTTCCTCTTTGATTTTTTCAGTGATCTCTTGGTTATTTAGTAGTGTATTGTTTTGCCTCCATGTGTTTGTATTTTTTACAGACTTTTTTTTCCTGTAATTGATATCTTGTCTCATAGCATTGTGGTCAGAAAGATATTTGATATGATTTCAGTTTTCTTAAATTTACCAAGGTTTGATTTGTGACCCAAGATATGATCTATCCTGGAGAATTTTCCATGAGTACTTGAGAAGGAAGTGTATTTTCTTGTTTTTGGATGGAATGTCCTATAAATATCAATTAAGTCCATCTTGTTTAATGTATCATTTAAAGTTTGTGTTTCCTTATTTATTTTCATTTTGGATGATCTGTCCATTGGTGAAAGTGGGGTGTTAAAGTCCCCTACTATGATTGTGTTACTGTTGATTTCCCCTTTTATGGCTGTTAGCATTTGCCTTAAGTATCGAGGTGGTCTTCTTTTGGGCGCATAAATATTTACAATTGTTATATTTTCTTCTTGGATTGATCCCTTGACATTATGTAGTGTCCTTCTTTGTCTCTTGTAATAATCTTTATTTTAAAGTCTATTTTGTCTGATATGAGAATTGCTACTCCAGCTTTCTTTTGATTTCCATTTGCATGGAATATCTTGTTCCATCTCCTCACTTTCAGTCAGTATGTGTCCTTAGGTCTGAAGTGGGTTTCTTGTTGACAGCATATATACGGGTTTTGCTTTTGTATCCATTCAGCCAGTCTATGTCTTTTGGTTGAAGCACTTAATCCATTTAAATTTAAGGTAGTTATCAATATGTTTGTTCCTATTACTATATTCTTAATTGTTTTGGGTTTGTTATTGTAGGTTTTTTCCTTCTCTTGTGTTTCCTGCCTAGAGAAGTTCCTTTAGGATTTGTTGTAAAGCTGGTTTGGTGGTGCTGAATTCTCTTATCTTTTGATTGTCAGTAAAGGTTTTAATTTCTCCTTCAAATATGAATGAGATCCTTGCTGGGTAGAGTAATCTTGGTTGTAGGTTTTTCCCTTTCATCACTTTAAATATGTCCTGCCACTCCCTTCTGGCTTGCAGAGTTTCTGCTGAAAGATCAGCTGCTAACCTTATGGGAATTCCCTTGTATGTTATTTGTTGTTTTTCCCTTGCTGCTTTTAATATTTTTTGTTTGTATTTAATTTTTGATAGTTTGATTAATATGTGTCTTGGCGTGTTTCTCCTTGGATTTATCCTGTATGAGACTGTCTGTTCTTCCTGGACTTGATTGACTATTTCATTTTCCACATTAGGGAAATTTTCAACTATAATCTCTTCAAATATTTTCTCAGACCCTTTCTTTTTCTCTTCTTTTCTGGGATCCCTATAATTCAAATGTGGTGCATTTAATGTTGTCTCAGAGGTCTCTAAGACTGTCCTCAATTCTTTTCATTCTTTTTTCTTTATTCTGCTCTGCGGTAGTTATTTCCACTATTTTATCTTCCAGGTCACTTATCCGTTCTTCTGCCTCAGTTATTCTGCTATGGATTCCTTCTAGAGCATTTTTAATTTCATTTATTGTGTTGTTCATCATTGTTTGTTTGCTCTTTAGTTCTTCTACGTCCTTGTTAAACATTTCTTGTATTTTCTCCATTCTATTTCCAAGATTTTGGATCATCTTTACTATCATTACTCTGAATTCTTTTTTAGGTGGACTGCTTATTTCCTCTTCATTTGTTTGGTCTGGTGGGTTTTTACCTTGCTCCTTCATCTGCTGTGTATTTCTCTGTCTTCTCATTTTCTTAACTTACTGTGTTTGGGGTCTCCTTTCTGCAGGCTGCAGGTTTGTAGTTCCCATTGTTTTTGGTGTCTGTCCCCACTGGATAAGGTTGGTTCAATGGTTTTTGTAGGCTTCCTGGTGGAGGGGAGTAGTGCCTTTGTTCTGGTGGATGAGGCTGTATCTTGTCTTTTTGGTAGGCATGACCACCTCTGGTGGTGTGTTTTGGGGTGTCTGTGAACTTATTATGATTATAGGTAGCCTCTCTGCTAATGGTTGGGGTTGCGTTCCTGTCATAGGCTTCCCTGGTGTCCTATGCCCTATCTGTTTGGCATAGGGTGTTCAGCACTGTAGCTTGCTGGTCGTTGAGTGAGCTGGGTCTTAGCATTGAGATGGAGATCTCTGAGAGAGCTTTTGTTGTTTGATATTATGTGGGGCCGGGAGGTCTCTGATGGACCAGTGTCCTGAACTCGGCTCTCCCACCTCAGAGGCTCAGGCCTGACACTCGGCTGGAGCACCAAGACTCTGTCAGCCACCCAGCCAGGTATGTGTGGAGTTTCTTGCTTTCTGGGAATTCTGAGGTCTTCTGTCAGCATTAAGTAAGTGTTCTGTAGGAGCTGTTCCATATGTAGATGTATTTTTGATGTATTTGTGGGGAGGAAGGTGATCTCCACATCTTACTCCTACACCATCTTGAAGCTATCCTCAGATTTTCAGTTTTGATCCAGTTTACACACTGTTGCTAGAGTAATTTTTCTACTAATGGAATGAAACCAAACCCAAAGGAAACTAAACTAAAAAATAAAGAAGCAAACCAACCAAGCTTTCATTTTAAAAGTCTTCCAACTGGCAATCAAATGAAGAATCAGCTTCTTAGATTGATGGTCAATATTTTTCATTCTCCTATTCAAATCTTTTCTAGTTTGATGTCATATGTTTTCTCTACATGTGTTGCATATTCCAGAATTACCCACAATGGCATGAATTGTTAGTTCCTACTAAATAGCCCGTCCTCCTTGCTAAAAGAACCCCAGTTTTCTTCAGGAATCACCTTGCACAGTGCCAGGGGCATGAATCATGGTGGCTTCCTTTTCTTTTTGCCAGCGGTTAGTCTGAGATGATTATGTGACTCAGTTCTGGCCAATTAAATATAGAGAAATTCTGCCATGGAACACTTTGAGGAAGATTTTTCTCCATGATAAAAAGGAGATGTATAAGCAATGATTCTCTACCCCTGGCCTTTTTGCTTTGCTGTGTGATGAGTACCTGATGTCTGGAGTTACACCAGCGTCTTGTGACCATGAGACAACAAGGGAAGCAAAATTCTATAAGGTGAAGGAAGTGGAATAGAGGATTAAAAAAAACTGGATGCTAGAAGATACTAGCACTGCCAAGGTAATCTGGAAATTTTGTCTGAAGACATTTTAATATTTTAACAGATGTAGTTGTTTCTTTAATATGCACAACATTTTCTACTTTTATTCATCATTCATGAAATAATAATTCAATGCCTGGAGTGCACCATGTCTTTACTTACGTGGGTTCATTTATTTAGAACTTTGACTTGTTCTTTTCCCTCTGACCTCCATCAAATTTAGCCATCCTTGGATTCCATCTCATATGATTTTTCCTTTATAAAGTCTACTCTGATCCTCTCATTTAAATGCTGACTCTACCTTTTTTAGAGCAAAGTTACATCCTACTATTTCCCTTTTTTCAATTTACTGTATGTTACTGAATCTCACTAACTAAATATAAAACTTACTTTCTGCTTAATAGCATCCTCAGAGAATGTTTTTCATATAATAGACACTCATGAAACACATTTTATTCTGAGTCATCTGTAATGGTCCATGAAGTCCCCTCAGTCTGTGAAAGACCTGATATTCAATTATACTTTAGTTCTCAATCTAGCTACTGGATAGACACGTGGCAAGAGCAGGGTTTAAAATTCCACTTGGTACAAATCCTTTAAATTCCCAAGGATTAAATCCTTTAATCCTTAGTACAGAGTGATCAATTCCTCTGGAATAACTTTACTGCCTTTCTGTAGAGTAAAAGGACAGTAATTCATACATTTCTCAAGGTAGGTGAACTTTACTACAAGGTGTATATAGATGTACTGTACATAACTCCTTCTCTCTGTGTGTGTGTGTGTGTGTGTGTGTGTGTGTGTGTTTTAGTTGTGTATGTATGTTTTATGGTGCTTATCTCAAAGTTATATAACTGGAATATACTTTACTTAATTGAAGTCATTTATTTACAGAAGAAATTCAATAACAGCACAATCATAGCTTAAACTTAGTGTGCCTTCCTTATACTTGTGAACATAGATATGCAAACATACATGTCTCACTTAGAAGAAACTTGTTTATTTACATGTATGTCTTTAGTTTACTGAAAAACAACAACACACCCAAATCTGAAAAGTCCCAGAACAAATCCACACATACATGTTATTCGCAGGTGTTATGAGTAGGTATTATTAATAAGCTATTAAATAATTAAATTAATCAAAACTAAGCCTGCTGAGGAAGACCATAATCTTAAAATATTTAAAAATATCTTGCTTGATACAAAAATATGTCATTGAGAGTGCAGGTGAGACTCATGGGCAGAAATATTGGGCTAAGTGATGAACACATGCAAATAGTGTGTGTGTTGGAACAACCTAAGAGCTAAGTAGTTCCACATGACTGCTGAGCCTACATGCCATGCCTGAGGACATTTGCTGTACCTGCCCAGATATATTAATGGCTCACTGTTACATGACTAATCTTCTATTATGGACTATCTGCTGAAACCACTCTATCTGTCAGTGCTCATTATGTAGGATATATTTCCATTTTCTTTTTTTTAAATTAATTTTTTAATGGAGTATAGTTGATTTAAAATGTTATGTTAGTTTCTGCTGTACAGCAAAGTGAATCAATTATACATATACATATATCCACTCTCTTTTAGATTCTTTTCAAAGGGAAAGAAAGAAGGAAGAAAGGAAGGAAGGAGTGAAGGAAGGAAGGAAGGAAGGAAGGAAAGGAGGAATATAAACTCCATAGTCAACTCAATGGAATCTCTGTATCTCAGCTCTAGGAGAGTTTCTATCACTGACTTGTCCAGCTACTGGGAAGGAGCGTAAAGCTGGATTTGCAATAACAGTGCTGATGTGAGAATTCAGCAGTAACCATATGAACAGTGCTCTAATTTACCATCACAGGTGAGTGAAGATGAGTGTGCTTCTGTCACAAAGGGCAAGCGTGAATTGCTGACTTGACAGCAGAGATTAAAGCATTCACCTTCGTTTAAGCTTTGACTATTTTAGTATTTTTAGGAAAAGGAGAGGGGAAAATGGTGTGAAATATTTGTAGTGGTAATGGAATGTGACATCAACAAGAACAGGCAATAAGAAGGCAGGCAGGAGTGGACTGAGCCGCTGACAATGTTCTAGGCCAAAGAAGCCAAAGCAAATGACTTAATGATTATATTTTCACACCAAGATACAGAGCCTGCTTCATACTAGAATAAACATCTGTTGGATCTCTCTCATTAACTCTATTAATGACAACAATTGGCCAATCAAAAAAATCTTTATTGTATGTGGAGAAAAGGGAACACTTTTGCACTGTTGGTGGGAATGTAAATTGGTACAGCCACTGTGGAAAACAGTATGGAGATTCCTCAAAACATTAAAAATAGAACTACCATATGATCCAGCAATCCCAGTTTGGGGTTTTGCCATAGGAAGCGAAATCACTGTCTTGAAGAGACATCTGAACTCCCATGTTCATTGCAATGTTATTCACAATAGCTAAGATATGGAAACAATCTAAGTGTTCATCTATGGATGAAAGGATAAAGAAGTGATATATATATTCGTAAAAACAGAGTCGAGTGGTAATCGCCAGTGGCTAGGTGGTGGGGGAAATTGGGAGATGTTGGTCCAAGGGTACAAACTTCCAGTTATAAGATGAATAATTTCTGGGAATCTAATGTGCAGCATGGTGACTATAGTTAACAATACTGTATTGTATACTTGAAAGTTGCTAAGAGAGTAGATCTTAAATATTCTCACCACAAAAAAGAAATAGTAATTATGTGAGGTGACAGAGGTATTAACTAACCCAACAGTGGTAGTCATTCTGTAATATATAAGTGTGTCAAATCAACATGTTGCACATCTTAAACTTACACAATGTTATATGTCAATTATATCTAATAAAGCTGGAAAAAAATCTTTATTAAGTGTCTATTAAACATAAGGTACTGTTTCTGGTGCTGAAACACAGTGGACATGATACCTGCCTTCATGGAGCTTCAGACTCTTGGCTGTGCTCTGCTGTCCCATCCTCACACAGGGCCTCATAAAATTATTCAAAATTCTGCCCTAACATATGTTTACTCTTCCTTACAGGTTTTATCTTGCCATTTTAATTTTTATATTTTCTTTAATTAAAAAAAAAAACTTTTTTCTTTATTATTATCGTGTTTTATTTGGCTGCACTGCACAGCCTGTGGGATCTTAGTTCCCTGACAAGGGATCAAACCTGTGCTCCTGCAGTGGAAACACAGTCTTAACCACTGGGCTGCCAGGGAATTCCTTTGCCATTTTTAAATACAAAAAATAGTTCTTTGGTTTTTTTTATGAACAAAGTTTAATTAAGTTTACTAACTATTTGATCGATTTTTATTTTCAACATTGAAAAGAAGTCTATTCCTTCTTTTGAGTTTACTTTTCTTACTGGTGTAGATAGATAGATAGATAGACCGATCTTAAGAATTTTATTAGAGAGGATTTTCTCTGGCCATGAAGTAACTCAGTCTGTGCAGATCCAACAATATATGGATGTCACTTTTGAATTCTAGATTGATGGGTATTTGTCTAAAGGACTTTGAAGATATTTCTCCATAGTTTTCTGGCATTTATAGATAAGTCTACTATGGAATTACTGTAATTGGTTTTTACACTTTGATAACTTTAAAGACTATCTTTTTATTCTTTTTTTTTCATAGATCTTTATTGGAGTATAATTGCTTCACAATACTGTGTTAGTTTCTGCTGTACAACAAAGTGAATCAGCCATGTACATACATATATCCCCATATACCCTCCCTCTTGAGCCTCCCTCCCACCCTCCCTATCCCATGTCTCTAGGTCATCACAAAGCACTGAGATGATCTCCCTGTGCTATGCTGCTGCTTTCCACTGGCTAACTATTTTACATTGGGTAGTGTATATATGTCAATGTTACTCTCACTTCACCCCAGCTTCCCCCTCCCACCTGTGTCCTCAAGTCCATTCTCTAAGTCTACATCTTTATTCCTGTCCTGCCACAATGTTCATCAGTACCGTTTTTTTTTTAGATTCCATATATATGTGTGAACATATGGTATTTATTTTTTTATTTCTGACTTACATTACTCTGTATGACAGACTCTAGGTCCATCTACCTCACTACAAATAACTCAATTTTGTTTCTTTTTTATGGCTGAGTAATATTCCATTGTATATATGTGCCACATCTTCTTATCCATTCATCTGTCGATGGACATTTATGTTGGTTCCATGTCCTGGCTATTGTAAATAGTGCTGCAATGAACATGGTGGTACATGTCTTTTTTTTGAATTATGGTTTTCTCAGGGTATATGCCCAGTAGTGGGATTGCTGGATCATATGGTAGTTCTATTTTTAGCTTTTTAAGGAAGCTCCATACTGTTCTCCATAGTGGTTGTATCAATTTACATTCCCACCAACAGTGCAGGAGGGTTCCTTTTTCACCACACCTTTTCCAGCATTTATTGTTTCTAGATTTTTTGATAATGGCCATTCTGTCTGTTGTGAGGTGAAACCTCATTGTAGTTTTGATATTCATTTCTCTAATAATTAGTGATGTTGAGCAGCTTTTCAAGTGCATCTTAGCCATCTGTATGTCTTCTTTGGTGAAATGTCTATTTAGATCTTCCTCCCATTTTTTAATTGAACTGTTTGGTCTTTTTGATATTGAGCTCCATGAGCTGTTTGTGTATTTTGGAGATTAATCCTTTGTGTGTAGTTTCATTTGCAAATATTTTCTCCCATTCTGAGGGTTGTCTTTTCAACTTGTTTATGGTTTCCTTTGTTGTGCAAAAGCTTTGAAGTTTCATTAGGTCCCATTTGTTTATTTTTGTTTTTATTTCCATTACTCTAGGAGGTGGATCAAAAAAGATCTTGCTGTCGTTTATGTCAAAGAGTGTTTTCCTATGTTTTCCTCTAAGAGTTTTATAGTGTCTCATCTTACATTTAGGTTTTTAATCCATTTTATGTTTATTTTTGTGTATGGTGTTAAGGAATGTTCTAATTTCATTCTTTTACATGTAGCTGTCCACTTTTCCCAGCACCATTTATTGAAGAGGCTGTCTTTTCTCCATTGTATATTCTTGTCTCCTTTATCATAAATTAGGTGACCATATGTGCGTGGGCTTATCTCTGGGCTTTCTATCCTGTACCATTGATCTATATTTCTGTTTTTGTGCCAGTACCATACTGTCTTGATTACTGTAGCTTTGTAGTATAGTCTGAAGTCTGGGAGCCTGATTCCTCCAGATACATTTTTCTTTCTCAAGATTGCTTTGGCTATTTGGGGTCTTTTGTGTTTCCATATGAATTGTAGAATTTTTTGTTCTAATTCTGTGAGGAATGCCAATAGTAGTTTGATAGGGATTGCATTGAATCTGTAGATTGCTTTGGGTAATATAGTCATTTTCACAATATTGATTCTTCCAATCCAAGAACATGGTATATTTCACCATCTGTTTCTGTCATCTTTGATTTCTTTCATCAGTGTTTTAAAATTTTCAGAGTACAAGTCTTTCACCTCCTTAGGTAGGTTTATTCCCAGGTATTTTATTTTTTGTTGCAATGGTGAATGGGATCGTTTCCTTAATTTCTCTTTCTGATCTTTCGTTAGTGTATAGGAATGCCAGAGAGTTCTGTGCGTTAATTTTGTATCCTGCAACCTTATCAAATTCTTTGATTAATTCTACTAGTTTTCTGGTGGCATCTTTAGGATTTTCTATGTATAGTATCATGTCATCTGCAAACAGTGACAGTTTTACTTCTTTTCCAATTTGTATTGCTTTTATTTCTTTTTCATCTCTGACCGCCGTGGTTAGGACTTCCAAAACTATATTGAATAAGAGTGGTATGGGTGGACATTCTTGTCTTGTTCCTGATCTTAGTGAAAAGATTTCAGTTTTTCACCATTGAGTATGATGTTTGCTGTGGCTTTGTCATATGTGGCTTTTATTATGTTGAGGTAAGTTCCCTTTATGCCCATTTTCTAGAGAGTTTTTATCATAAATCGGTGTTGAATTTTGTCAAAAGCTTTTTCTGCATCTATTGAGCTGATTATATGTTTTTTTTATTCCTTAATTTGTTAATGTGGTGTATCACATTGATTAATTTGCATGCATTCAAGAATCCCTACATCTCTGGGAAGATTTTGAGAAGGATGGGTGTTAGCTCTTCTCTAAATGTTTGATAGAATTCGCCTGTGACGCCATCTGGTCCTGGACTTTTGTTTGTTGGAAGATTTTTAATTACAGTTTCAACTTCATTACTTGTGATAGGTGTGTTTATATTTTGTAATTCTTCCCGGTTCAGTCTTTGAAAATTGTACCTTTCCAAGAATTTGTCCATTTCTTCATGGTTGTCCATTTTATTGGCAAATAGTTGTTTTTAGTAGTCTGTTATGATGCTTTGTATTTCTGTGGTGACAGTTGTGATTTCTCCTTTTTCATTTCTAATTTTATTTTTTGCATCTTCTCCCTTCTTTTTCTTTTTTTTTATGAGTCTGGCTAAAGGTTTATCGATTTTGTTTATCTTCTCAAAGAACCAGCTTTTAGCTTTATTGATATTTGCTATTGTTTTCTTTGTTTCTATTTCATTCATTTCTGCTCTGATCTTTATGATTTCTTTAGTTTTACTGACTTTTTGGGGTTTTCTTTGTTCTTCTTTCTCTAGTTACTTTAGTTGTAGGGTTAGATTGTTTATTTGAGATTTTTCTTGTTTCTTGAGGTCAGATTGAATTGCTATAAACTTCCCTCTTAGAACTACTTTTGCTGTGTCCCATAGGTTTGGGGTCATTGTGTTTTAGCTGTCATTTTTTTCTTTGTATTTTTTTAATTTCTTCTTTGATTTCTTCAGTGATCTCTTGGCTATTTAGTAGCACACTTTTTAGCCTTCATATATTTGTGGTTTTTACAGTTTTTTTTCCTGTAATTGTTTTCCAGTCTCCTGGTGTTGTGGTCAGAAAAGATGCTTGACATGATTTCAATTTTCTTAAATTTTCCAAGGCTTGATTTGTGCCCCAAGATGTGGTCTATCCTGGAGAATGTTCCTTGTGTACTTGAGAAGAAAGTGTATTCTCCCACTTTTGGGTGGGTGGGGGGAATGTTGTATAAATATCAATTAAATTTATCTAGTCTATTGTGTCATTTAAGGCTTGTATTTTCTTATTAATTTTCTGTCTGGATGATCTGTCCATTGGTGTAAGTGGAGTGTTAAAGTCCCCTACTATTATTGTGTTACTGTCGATTTCCCCTTTCATGGTTGTTAGCATTTGCCTTATGTATTGAGGTGCTCCTATGTTGGCTGCATAAACATTTATAATTGTTATATCTTCTTCTTGGATTGATCCGTTGATCATTATATAGTGTCCTTCCTTATCTCTTACAACAGTCTTTATTTTAAAGTTTATTTTATCTGATACGAGTATCGCTACTCCAGCTTTCTTTTGATTTCCATTTGTATGGAATATCTTTTTCCATCCCCTCACTTTCAGTCTGTATGTGTCCCTAGGTCTGAAGTGGGTTTCTTGTAGACAGCATGTATATGGGTCTTGTTTTTGTAACCATTCAGCCAGTCTGTGTCTTTTGGTTGGGGCATTTAATCCATTTACATTCAAGGTTATTATTGATATGTATGTTCCTATTATCATTTTCTTAATTGTTTTGAGTTTGTTTTTGTGGATCCTTTTCTTTCTCTTGTGTTTCCTGCTTAGAGAAATTTCTTTAGGATTTGTTGTAAAGCTGGTTTGGTGGTGCTGAATTCCCTTAGCTTTTGCTTGTCTGAAAGCTTTTGATTTCTCCATCGAATCTGAATGAGATCCTTGCTGGGTAGAGTAATCTTGGTTGTAGGTTTTTCTCTTTCATCACTTTAAGTGTATCCTGCCACTCCCTTCTGGCCTGCAGAGTTTCTGCTGAAAATCAGCTGATAACCTTATGGGGTTTCCTTTTTATGTTATTTTCTGTTTTTCCCTTGATGCTTTTAATATTTTTTTGATTTTAATTTTTGTTAGTTTGATTAATATGTGTCTTGATGTGTTTCTCCTAGTGTTTATCCTGTTGGGACTCTCTGCACTCTCAGGACTTGGGTGACTGTTTCCTTTCCCATGTTAGGGAGGTTTTCCACCATAATTTCTTCAAATATTTTCTCAGACCCTTTCTTTTTCTCTTCCTCTTCTGGGACCCCTATAATTCGAATGATGGTGCACTTAGTGTTGTCCCAGAGGTCTCTGAGATTTTCTTCAGTTCTTTTCATTCTTTATTCTTTATTCTGCTCCTTGGCAGTTATTTCCACCATTTTTTCTTCCAGCTCACTTACTCGTTCTTCTGCCTCAGTTATTCTGTTATTGATTCCTTCTAGTGTAGTTTTCATTTCAGTTATTGTGTTGTTCATCTCTCTTTGTTTGTTCTTTAGTTCTTTTAGATCTTTGTTAAACATTTCTTGTACTTTCTCAATCCGTGCCTCCATTCTATTTCCGAGATTGTGGAGCATCTTTACTATCATTACTCAGAATTCTTTTTCAGGTAGATTGTCTATTTCCTCTTCATTTATTTGGTACTCTAAGTTTTGACTTTGCCCCTTCATCTGTGACATTTTTTTGCCATCTCATTCTTTCTCCTTTTTTTTTTTTATGAGTGGGATTGTGTTCCTGTCTTTCTGTTTGCTTGGCCTGATGCTTCCAACACTGGAGTTTGTAGGCTGTTGGGTAGAGCTGGGTCTTGGTGCTGAGATGAGGACCGCTGGGAAACCTCACTCTGATGAATATTCCCTAAGGTCTGAGGTTCTCTATTAGTCCAGTGGTTCAGACTCAGAGATCCCACCGCAGGAGCTTCAGCCTGACCCGCAGCTTCAAATGACTGAATAGGATACAGTTCTGGATGTTTCAAGTTCTAGTTCACAAGACAGCACATAAGGAAGCAGGTTGGTAGAATCCTATGTTTTTATTCTTGCTGTACTGAACTTTCACTACAGTGGGCAAAGTTTAAGTAGGGATTAATTTTAAAGAAACTGGCTTAATAAAGTACCTTCTCAATCTTTTAAATCAAGAGTTTTTTCAATTCTGGGGAATTTCAAGCAAATCCTCTTTTGCTGTTTTTCCCTCAGTTTTCTTCTGGAACTTCTATTGGATGATAAATGATTTTTAATTTAAAAAAGAATCTGTTTTTCTCTCTATGCTACATTCTGGGAGAATTTCTTCCCATTAAGATTCCAATGAATCTTTTTCACTCTTAGACAGTGTTTAATTTAGCTCCTCCCCCAATTGAATATTTTTCTTTCAAAAAAAGAAATACAATGACTGTTTCCACTTGTTCTTTTTTCTCCCCTTTTCATTTCAATTTCAGTTTGTTTATTTCCTATGAAAATAATTTCTTCATTTATCTCTTTGAACATCTTACATAATTATTTTAATTTTTTTTTTAATTTTTAGGTTGCCTTAATATTTGAATGGTTCACTTGTTTCATAATTTTGAACTTTATTGGAGTGGGAAGATTTTAGTTTTCATGTCATGTCCCTCTCTCTTTACACTATTCACTAGGCTTTATAGAGATGGTCCAGTGTTCCTTTCTCTCAATATTTTGAGCCTATTGCAATTCCAGGCAACCTGTAAGCTTGGTCTAGATACTGGTCAAGAACAATGTCATATATCTTTTTGCCTCCATTGGGCTCAAAACTTTCAGAAATGAAGACTGCAATAGGCAGAGTAACTCATCCTCACTCACCTTTTTTGTGCTTCAGTTGTCTTTGCTTCTTGATTTTGAGCACTGATAGGACCTTCAGATTTTTGCTCTGTATATATAAACTGAAATCTCTGTGTTTAGAATAAAGATGGTGTCTGAAGGTGAGTTCACTTCTGTATCTTTATTGGAAGTCACAATAACATTATTCATATATATTTAAATTAAATATTCATTATATACAAAATAATATTTATATGTATGTACATAAGTAATCATAAGATGAAAGCTATGAACACATGGCTTAGACTAAAAATATAAAACCATATGAATACTTTTGAAGTTCCCTTGTTAGTGTTCCCTGATCCCATTTCTTTTCTCTTTCACTAACTCTTCAATAATCAGAGTTTGGGGTTTGTTACAGTTTTGCTTTCCTATTTTATTTACTTTTCTGTTTTTAATTTTGTGTACGGATAATCACAGTGTATTTATTATTCTGTGAACTTGCTTATTCTACTAAATAAGTGTAATTTATTGTTATTGATATGAGCGGTTATGGCTTATTTATTTTCCAGTTGTAGAGTATGCCATTTTCCTCTTGATATATATTTATAATGTTTCCAGTTTTATCCCCTTATTAAAACAATACTGCTTGAATGTTGTTATACATGTCACTCAAGAACTGGAGGAATAGAATTTCTGAGTCATTGGGATTTATGTTTTCCATTTACCAAACATTGTTACGTTGTTTTCCACGTAGTGATTTATATTCATGTCCCTGTGCCATGTCTTCACCCATATATGCTACGGTGATTTTTTTTTTTTTTTAATTTATTTATTTATCTATTTATTTTTGGCTGTGTTGGGTCTCCGTTTCTGTGCGAGGGCTTTCTCTAGTTGCGGCAAGCAGGGGCCACTCTTCATCGCAGTGCGCGGGCCTCTCACTGTCGCGGCCCCTCCTGTTGTGGAGCACAGGCTCCAGACGCGCAGGCTCAGTAGTTGTGGCCCACGGGCCCAGCTGCTCCGCGGCACGTGGGATCTTCCCAGACCAGGGCCCGAACCCGTGTCCCCTGCATTGGCAGGCAGACTCTCAACCACTGCGCCACCAGGGAAGCCCTGCTACGGTGATTTTAAAAAATTGCCAGACTACAGGGCAAAATGGTACTTCATCATAGTTTTAATTTATATTTTGATAAATACCAATGAGGTTGAGAATCAATTTACACTTTTTTAGATACCAGTGCAGAGGAGGACACTTTCATGTGATTTTTGGCTATTTATTCTTCTTCTGTGAAATAACCTTGGTTCATATTTTTTAAATTTCTTATTGCTTTGTGGGTATTCTTTATATATTGTAAGTAATAATCCTTGTGTTACAAATGTCTTCTAGCTTGGAACATGTCTTTCATTTTTTATACAATTTATTTAATAGGGAAGATTAAATTTTAATGTAGTTGATTTTATCAAAACTTTCCTTATGGTTTGTAATTTTGTGTCTTATAAGAAATCTTGCCCTCACAATACAGTAAGTCCCCTACATACGAACCTTCAAGTTGCGAACTTTCAAAGATGCAAACGTGAGTTCACATGTCCAGTCATGTAAGTTAGTTCACATGTCTGGCATACATTGTCACATGTGTGCATCCTCTACAAGTGGTTGTGCTTTTGTGTACTTTACTGTATAGTACTGTATAGAGTACAGTAGTACAGTATCTTTATTTTGAGCCCAGGAAGCCCAGAAGCAAGTGTAAAAGCAGTGGTGATGTAGCTGGTACTGCTAAGAAGCGCCAAGTGATAACGATGGAAACAAAAGTGAAAATAATTGAGAGAGTGGAGCAAGGCAAAAACATGGTAGAGGTTGCTCATTCATATAACATGAATCGTTCAACTATCAGCATGATTCTAAAGAACAAGGACAAGATCATGGAACATGTGAAGTCTGCTGTGCCGACGATGTTGACAATAATATCAAAGAAGCATTGAAAAGTGATGGAGGAGATGGAGAAACTTCTCAGTGTGTGGACGCAGGATCAGCATCAGTGTCAAGTCCTGCTCAGCTTAATGTTGATTCAAGAGAAAGCTAAAAGCCTTTATGAAGACTTGAAGAAGAAACACGGCAAAGAATCAGAGGGCGCATCTTTTAATACCAGCCATACCTGGTTTCATCCGTTCAAGGATAGAGTCAACCTCACAACACAAAAGTAAGTGGTGAGACAGTGAGTGCAGATAGGGTAGCTGCCTGGGAATTTCCTGAAATGATTTGAGAAATTATTGATGAAGACGCATATTTACCTGAGCAGGTTTTTTAATGTGGATGAGACAGGACTGTACTGGAAGAAGATGCCAGACCAAAGTTACATCAGTAAGAAGGAAACGTTGATGCCATGCTATAAAGCAGCAAAGGATAGGCTAACTCTGTTGTTTAGTGTCAATGTTTCTGGTGATATGAAGCTGAAGACTCTCTTAGTTTATCATTCAGAGAACCCAAGAGCCCTTAAAAACATAGCCAAGGGCTCTCTTCTTGTTGTGTGGAAGAGTAACCTCAAAGCCTAGGTTACACAGGCCATTTTCCAGGACTGGTTTTTCCACCACTTTATCCCAGAAGTAGAGAAATATTGTTTGGAGAAGGATGTCTCATTCAACATTCTTTTGCTGCTCGACAGTGCTCTGGGCCACCCCCCATTCATGGACAACTTTCATCCCAAAGTCAAAGTAGTGCATCTGCCACCGAAATACTACATCGCTCATCCAACCTATGGACCATGGAGTTATAGCGACTTTCAAGAAATATTATTTACATCACACTTTTTGTCAGGCAGTAAAGGTGAGTGATGAATCAGGAACAACCTTGCAACAATTTTGGAAGGACTGTGACATCTTTAAGGCCATAAAAAACATTGACTTTGCTCGGCATGAGGTTATGGCCATCACCATGAATGGGGTTTGGAAGAACCTTTGCCTGCAGTTTGTTCATTTTCTGTATTTGAGGAGGCACTGTTAGTTTTTGAGGCACAGGACCTGAATGTAGAACGGTACACGAAGGTTGCAGCAGCCCTTCAGAATCACTGCAATCCAGTGCTACCATGTCATCTATGGTGAGAAAAAAAGAGCTACTACCCAGACATCACTGGATCATTTTTCAAAAGGGTAGATAGAATTGAATCCAGCAAGGAACCAGAACATATGCCATCAATGTCAGGCATGATTGAAATTGCAGCTTGCCCTCCAACTCCTATTGCTGACGATCCTTCAGCTCTACCATCTCCCACCTCCTCTGCCTCCTCCAGTCAGTAACTTTTCTTGCCTGTTCAGTCGATGCCAGCCCCTGTATGCCAGCTGTTGTACTGTACTACTGTACTTTTCAGGGTATTGTACTGTAAGATTAAAAATGTTTTCTTTATCTTTTGTGTTTGTTTTGTTTTTTATGTATTATTTGTGTGAAAAGTATTATAAACTTATTACAGTACAGTACTGTATAGTCAATTGTGTTAGTTGGGTACCTAGGTTAAATTTGTTGGACATACAAACAAATTAGACTTACGAATGTGCTCTCAGAATGGAATTCGTTCATGTATAGAGGACTTACTGTAAAAATAATTCTCTTATTTCTTTTAATAGTTTCAAGTATTTGCATTTTCATGTATTGGTTTAATCTAACTGGTATCCAATTTTGTGTATTTTTGTGCATTTGGATAACAAATGATTACCTCACTATTAAATTGTGTCCATTCTTTTCCAGATGATCTGTAATGTAAACTCTGTCAGAAATCACATTTGCAAAGATGTGTTTGCCTATATCTGAACTTCCTATCTGTTCTAACTGCTTCATTTGTTTTTTGACTATAGAATAAGGTACCAATTTTATTCTCTCATTAATACCAGAGATTTATAAAAAATCTTTTCAGCTGGAAGAACAATCACTCCAACTTTCTCTTCTTTCACTGTGATTTGACCCTTTATCTTATCATAAAAATATTAAAATCAGCTTGTTAAGTTATATACTCACACAAAAATGTATGCATTATTTGAGAGATTTTAATTGGATTTGTATTAAATCTGTTGATTAATATGAAGAGAACTGATGCCTTTACACGTTGAATCCTTGTATAGTGGTTTTGTATATCTCTCCATATATTTAGGTTTTATTCAATAACTTTTGATATTTTAGATCATTGATAATTAATGATAATTCTTAGACATTAAACTATTGTTGCTTTTGTAAATGGTATCTTTAAGTACAAATTTTTTTGTTTATTGCTGATATAAAGACTTCTGTATGTTTATTCTATACTTAACTACCTTTCTCACTTTTATATTAATTTTTATAATAACTTTGGGAAGGGAGAAACAAAAGATATGATATAGTCCTCTTGGGAAGAAGAAAAGCAAACAAACTACTAAACAGAATGTGACAGCATGAATTGATGAAGGATGTATAGTGAGATACCCTGCAGCAGTAAATGTGCACTTGAGGTTCACAGTCATGAAATTACAATGTGAAGAGTCAGCACAGCTGGGAGAATTTCCCCTAACCATGGATGTAGGGTGAGAATAGGTAGAGAATTGGGTTTAACAACTTGCTTTGTTAAGCAAGTACAATGAAGTAAGAGAACGGAGAGGAAATCAAGGCTGTAAGCAAGGTGATGATTATGTTAAACCATGGGATTTAAGCTGAGTAAAAAGGAGAGAGAAGACATCAAGATGAGGGAGGGTGAAAAAGCAGTAGAATCGATGGATTAGAGATCCCAGTATATTTTAAGTATTTTGGAGTCGGTATATTATAAAAAATGAGATAGAGTGGTAGAAATTGGTGGTCAGTGAATGGGAACCATTCAACTGAGACGATAAAGGAATTGCACTTATTGGCATTGACAAGAACTAGGGTGTGACCGTGGAAGTTGGTAATTGTGAACGTGTAGAGAACAAGATCATTGCAGAAGAAAAATTCATAAAAATAAGAGGCCAAGATGTTAGAAGAGGAACAACTTAAATCTTGAACCCACAAAAATACACACAGGAGCAGTTTTGGAGAGATTGATAATGAGCTGGAGGATGAAATCATGGAAAAATATAAGGGAGAAACTGAGAAAAATGTGAAAGAACCACATGCAGCAAAAATGAAGGTTTGTGGGTGAGGTAAATGGGTGATACAATATTTAAAGCAGGCTTAATTTTTAGGGAGAAGGCAGAATGATCTGAGAGCATCAATAAAGAGCAAGGATGTCAACCCTACTTCCAGGCCCCATGGGACAGACACTGAGGTGGTAACAACAGACCCCACTGGTGGAAGCTGTAGGGGAACCAAGGAAGTAAGGGAAGAGCTAGGTTTGTATTAGAGTCAGAGTTGGGGAGGACATTCTGGAAAGAGGTGGAAGATAAGGGGAGTCCTGTGATGCTGGAGTATATGTACCAGAGGGCACAGTGAAAAGGATTCAGGGTAAGAGAAGGGGATGAAGAGGCTAGCACGCAGAAAGTGAGAGTTGCCCTCAGCCTTTGGGACTGAAATTAAAAAAGACTAAAAGTTTGAAGGGATTAGTGTCACACTACTGACCAGGCCGTGATTTGGGTGGGGTTGAGCAGTAGATGAAGAAGGGTGAAATCTACCCATGAGATGCCTTCATGACTCCTGGTGATGGAGTTGAGGAGGTTGGGGAAGATGGATTTGCATAGTTAGTCCCTGTGGGTGGACCTGCTCCTGACTGCAGGTGGTGAAAGCAAGAAGTCTAGAGCGGTCAGCACTTGTGTCCTTCACTGGTGTGGGGACAAGTTCATTGACAGCATACTGACTCCCATTTGCCCCCTAGGGTGGACTTCTGGGAAAACCAGTTGATACTCAGAGCCTGTGGGCCCCTGACAATGAGTATGGGAAGCCAGGGGAGGCTTGATTTTAGCATGTCCATGTTTATTCTCAGCCTGTTATTGTTAAATAAGTCAGCTATGAAATGGCTTTTAAGAAGTCCATTAATTTTCTTGGTATTTACAATTCAAAAAGTACTGTTTTATTTAAGATGCATGGAGGGGAGCCACTTTGGGGGTCACAGTGAACAAGAACACACTTAGGAATCCTTGCACCCTGGTGATGCTTCCTCCTTCCTGGCTGAGGCTACATAGAGATGCTCAGGTGAGGTCATGGACAAAGACAGTTCCATGTTCACAAACGTTTTCTTAAATGGAGTCAACAGGGGTACAGGTGGCATGTACACATTTTCCTGGGCCCTGAAAGAGTCTTTCCATAGTAAAAAGATTAGCAGCAAAGTAGAAAAATGATTGCCCACTTTTTTCTCTAATTTAACAGTTCCCTGCCTAAGCAAAGTAAAACTCATGGCAAGATGTGCTGCATTCACCCCTGCTCTGTGTTCCCAACTCTATTCTGTTTTTTTAAAAAAAATTCCTTCCCCAAATAAAATGTCATTTATTTCAGCTGTGTGTATTGTCTCAACACCTTTCTGTAGCTATCTGAAATACTGAACGGTGCAAAATTGCTTTTTATTGTTATTTCATAGCTTTCGTATAATGTATTCAATAAGATTTTTACGGTGGACAGATTTCAGCACACACAATGAGGAGCCATGCAAAATATTGCAGCTGTTGTATAGAAAGTATTAACTTTCTTTTTATAATTGATCTGTAAGTATTTCTTAAAGCATATAGTAATTTTCCATAATAATTCTATATACACTATTTTTATTACTGGCTTTACATATTATCAAATGCTACATCTTAATTATCTTTGGGGATAACTATAACATAATATCAAATGAACACTTTTGTACTTAGATTTAATAACAATTTTCTAAATAGTGATGTATATACAATAGCCCTTTTGACTTTTGGAAATAGTAATTTGGTGATAAAAGGCTCTTTCATGGTTTTTCACTTTTATTTCTCACATTCCTCTAAGTTGGGCTATATTACAGAGGAAGAAACTGAAGAATTGGGCCATTAAATAATTTAGCCAAGTCGACTCAATTTTTCACCCAATGATGAGGAAGTTGTATTACAGAGATTTGAGCACAGCAGACAAACCCAAAAGCCTAAACTATTCACCAATACAGTATACCCATGCCTGCTCAAATTAAAGATGACAAGTCATTTGTAAGAGCATTTTAATTTAATTTTACTCATGTATATTCTTTGCAATAATAGTACTTATTAAAAGGCATTGTGTACATTTTACGTGTCAGGCCCTTTGGTAAATGGATTGTCGTATATAAGCCTCCTTTATGACTTACCACACTATAATGTGGAAATAATCCCCATTTTATAAGAAGCAAAACATTCTATTTGTCCAAAGTCCCTTTCCTATTAAGCAGAATAGCTGGGAATCAAAGGCAGTCAGACTCCAGACCCTGCAATGTTAGTTGAGAATTCAGTTCAAATATTTCAGCAAATATTCAGGTTGTAACAAATATATTCTTTCCAAGATTATAATGTCTGAAATTTTATAGTCTCTATAGCTGATTATATAACTTGGACACAATAGTTTTAGAGAAATTGGATGTGTCAACGGTCAGTTTCTTAAATTCAAAAGATCTTTTTTGTGTGGTTTTGCATGAAATTCTAAAGTTAAAATAAAATGCCTGATTTGCACAAAAGCACCAGCACATTCCCTGTTTTCTCCATTAGTTTTTATCCCAGTGAACATTTTACTATTCCTAACATTTGATGAAGGCAATGAAGTGAATTAGTCCTCCAGATTTTGAAGGCTTGTGGAGTTATGCCCTTCTGGAAGCATTTTTGTCCCAGGAATGTCAAAGCTGGCAACTTTTTGATGGCACTTTGTTTCTCCATCTGTCCCATACATTTAGGGCCGTTGTGAAGTGAAGAATGGGTTTCATACAGTAAAAGCAGGCCTTTCCTTTTTTGTGTTGCCAATCCGATTTCTCTAAGAAGTCACCTGTGTGTTGGGCTTCTGTGACTGTTCAGGTGGAAGTGTTAAATTTTTTGACAAATCTTAAGCAAGCTTAAAAATGACAGATGAATAAAATCTAAACTCTGGTGTTTCTGTATTAGTTGGGGTAGATAAGGCTATGCTCTGGTGACAAATATACCCCAGATGCTTAGTGGCCTGACACATACAAAGTCTGCTACAGGTGCTACACTAGGGCAATTTCCTTTCAAAGGTATCCCAGGGTCCAGAGTGGCAGAGCACAAAGCTTCCAGGGTCATAAGCCCCAGAGATTTAAGCATCAGCTTTTTGTGCTTTAACCCAGAAGTGATATAGACCACTTCTCTTCAAAGACCAGCTCTTTGATTAAAATTTGTAACAAAGTCCCACCTGATATATGAAAGCAGGAAACGGGACACGTGAGAAGACAGCTGGATATACGTAAGCACTAGCAAATAATCTCTAAGCCACCAACCTGTGTCAGTCAAAAGATTTATCTTTCAATATTCTAGACTTTTTGAAGTTGCAGATTACATAATCTGATTTATCACCCAGTTGAGTATGTAGGTTTGGGTTGTTTAGTCATTTACTTTGAAAGGGAAAATGAAATTTACCACTTTTGGGGAATTAATTTGCCCTATTTTTTGCCTGTAATGTTTGGAAAGATGGTTTATGGAATATTGTAATCTGAAAAATTAAACGTTGCATAATTTTCTCAATCAAGAGATAGCTAGAAGGAGATGTATACATTCCTAGTTTTCTCTAAAATATTGTAATCTCTAACATCTGAAGCATTTCAGGAGTTTCAAGGGCCTTTGAACAAGCATTGTATCCTTGGCTGTGTTATTTAAACTCCCCAAGACATATTTCCTTAAATGGAGTTAGGGACAACATCTTTTATAGAGTTGTAGTGAGAAAAATCCAGGTAAAGAAACTATAATAGTTCCCGGCATTTACTAAACCTTAGTGAAGTTAGCTAGTGTTACAGACACCTGAAAAAGTGATGAGCATGCCTGCATCAGGTTTGAGCCAAACCCAGTTATACACATCCATTAGTTATCTACAGATTTCCCAAATGCTATTAAAGGCTTTCCATGAGTAATTATTAGCATGCCTTTGGGAGCCATTAAATAAAATCTATTCTAACACATCTTATCCTGATAGTTTGTTTTTGTCTTTGAGGATTTCTCTTGCTCTTATTCTGTTATTTGTAAGATTAAAACTATTTCTGTGGGTTTAATAATTTCCACAGGGAACTTAAAAATCTAGGAACATATATATTTTGATTGTTGTAGACCTAGAAGAATTGGATAATAAGAAATGTTGTCTAGTTTTCAGTACTCTTTAGCTTCATGGTTATGGTTGTATTACGAGTTGAATTGTGTCCCCTCAAAATTGTTATACTGAAGTTCTAATCCTAGTAACTCAGAATATGATTTTATTTGGAAATAAGCCCTTGCAAATGTAATTAGTTCATGTATAATAATTAGCAAATGTAATTAGATGAAGTCATACTGGAGTAGGGTGGGCCCCTAATTGGTGTCCTAATTGGACACCAATATGATTGGTGTCCACATAAGAAGATGTGATTCAGACATGGGGACATGTACAGAGTGAAGACAATGTAAAGACATGGGGGAACACCATCTACAAGCCAAGGGATGCCTGTGGCTACTGCCCTCAGACAGAATCAATTCTGCCAACAGCCCTACCTTGGACTTCTAGACTCCAGACTGTGAACCAATAAATTTCTGTTAAGCCACCCCGTTGTGGTACTTTGTTATGGCAGTCATAGGAAAAAGAATACAGGTTGTCATACATTTTAATCTTATATACATTTTAAGCCCCATTAGATATTATTAATATTTATTTACATTTCCAGGACTTCAGGAGGAAATCTTTCAGTAACAGGTATAACCGAAGATATCCTACCTCAGCTACATAAAAAGTTCCCCAAACAGATGATATTAAATCAGAAAACTCTTAAACAAGCTATATGGCTTGATTAGTAAAAATATAATTTTTTATAGAGGGAGTTGCTCATCTCCAACTGTCTACGGCATTAGTTTTGCAGACTAATCTGTGAAACTCTGTTCCTAAAGTTTACACGTGGAGAAGACACATGCATCTTTTCACTCTTCGTTGCATCAGTGGTCAGCAAAGATTAATTCCTCATCCACAAAGTAGTTGGAGATATAAATGCCTTTTGTTGGCAGTGGAAGCTTTTGTAATGTCGATGGATTTTTCAATGGATTTAATATATAACTAAATTTAGATATCTCTCTAGTCTTTGGACACCAGAAGGCGGAAGAATAGGTGGTACAGCAAATAGATGTCGCTTTTTGGATACATAGTCATATAGTTAATTTACAATATTGTGTTAGTTTCAAGTATATACAGTCAAGTGATTCAGTTATACATATATATATATATATTCTTTTTCAGATCCTTTTCCATTATAGGTTATTACGAGATATTGAGTATAGTTTCCTCTGCTATGAAGTAGATCTTTGTTGTTTATCTACTTTATATATAGTACTGTGTATCTGTTAATCCCAAACTCCTAATTTCACATAGTCATACCTTAGCTCTCTAGAATTTAGTGTCTATATACATTTTATATACCAGTACTTTCTCAGGCCCTTATTTGAGTGATTCTTGATGAACTCAAATATGTGTGTGTGTGTATGCAGATAATTGAAGTTTCTTTTTTTTTCTTTTTTTTTGAAGTTTGAGATAAATACTACATGAAGTCCTTGAGCCGTGCTTCTAACAAGACCACTGAAGATTTGTTTTCAGAGCTAAAATTATGTCTACTGAGGCGCTAAACCTGAACTTTAAACACATAAAATCTCTTTTTTTTCATTTGCTCTTCCTCTCTTTCACTTTTCTCCCATTTATATTGTGGCAATGAGCACTCGATGTCATACAATATCCTCCAAGGAACAATTGAATGTGAGTCTAAGTGGGAAAAGAATGTGTGGACTCTAAATCAGATTTCTTTATTTTACCCAGGAGGGGTTACTGTAATGTTTGTGAGGCCAGAGTACACAAGGCAGAGATCAAACTTGAGAGCAAACCTCTCATCATTAGCTTTGGGGTTGCCAGTTTGAATCTTTTCTTTTCTTTTTGATGTGAGGCATTAATTTTCCCAGTTTTGTATCCTCTGGTGGAATTCTAGGAATATAAAATCTCTTTTTATGAAATGAACCGTTATACAAAACAAAACCCTAATGATATTCATTGTCTCTGACAAGCAGACTTTGATTACCTACTTCAACTGCCACGCTTAGCTAAGTCTCCAGTGTTATAAAGACATTGTTTTTGATCTCCTAGAATGGAAATCGTTCTATTACATCACTTTAATGATAAACCTCCAAGGTATGTGTTTAATATCATCAGGTCTTCTCTCTCAGCTCAAAGACTTGTAGGAAACACTTATATATGAAGATTATGACTTAACTTGGAGCTAGCTGCTGTCCTGGTCTATATAACATGATTTGCTTTGGGTTCATTGTTTTCAAGCTTTAAGATTAGATTGATTTCTATGTCCCATTTTGTAAAGTTATTCAATGTCATACTCATAAAACAATTAGAGCTATTATGGCTACTTTCTAACATAATTCTCTTATTTTTTAATAAGAATAAACTGAAACTAGTTGTAAGTAGTGGAGACTGACTTTGAACTCTGATCTAGCTTTCAATGCACATTTCATGCACATTGCCATGACATCACCCTGCTTCAAAACTCTACTAGTAAGGCGTGATGGCTCTGCTGCTTAAATTCACTGTTTTAACTACACCCAACAACTGGTATGAAATATTTATGGACTGTAGTAAATGAGTTTGGGAAATTCCACAATTGTAATGAAAAATTGGCTCTTCTATCTTGAGCCAGTTTCTTCATTATCTCTTCTGAGTCACTTATAGGATGGTTCTGATGCCCCTGGGATTATTCTTGAAAGAAACATCTTTTAATTAATATTCAGTTCTCTGATTCTGTAGCACAAGGTCCAACACATAGATCAGACATAGTAGGCGGCCCTCAATAAATATTTCTTTCTCCACTTTCTCTTTACCATTTCTTTCAATAATTTAAAACATTCTTCTTTATATTTTCTGCTAGTCTTTGTCCTTTTGGTTTAAAGTCCTGAGTAGATCTTCAATCAAAATTAATACAAACAAACCCTGCACTCTTGTACTTACCCTTCTCACTAGAGATTTGGACCCACTAAACTTTGTTAATACATCCTCCCTTTTGTTATCTAGGATTAGCCACGGCTAAAAATGCTTACCCAAAAATAACTCATATATTTTTCTGTTAAACAGAGTCACTGAATGATAAACTGTAAACAATTTTTTTTGCTTGTTTGTTTAGAATATTTTACTTTCACTTTTTCCCTAGTTTTTGTGTAGGATTTATGTATTCTTAATATTTTTCATGTAAGTGAAGCCAGACATATCAGAGAACCAAACTAAACAACAAAGTTGTACCCTACTTTATCAGAATAATAGCTGGACTTTTAAAGAAAAAGCTGTAGAATCAGATATATGCAATATAACTCTTAACTTAGCTTTGTGACTTTGGGCAAGTTATTTCTTCACTCTGCTTCATTTTCCCCTTTTGTAAAACATAGATTATAATCATACCCTACCTAACAAGATCACTATATAGATTTAAATAGATGTAATTAGTGTTTAGCACAGGATCTGAAGAGAGTTCACACATATAGTTATTGTTAGTATACTGATGTGTATATCCTGGATCCATGTAAAACTCTCCAAAATCTATGGATGTGTTGTGTCATTGGACTCTGAGGTCTCACAGACGATGTCATGAACCTATCAGGGGAAATTAGATGAAAAGTTTATTCTTCCTTCCACCTTTGATGATATGGCCACATCTACTTTAGATGTGAGTTGTTATGTCGATGGGAGGGAGGCAAGTGTCACTGAGTCTTGGATTTTTAGGGAATTTATACTGGAATTATGAAATTAGGCAAATCACTGCATTAGCATAAATTTTAAAAACTAACCAGATTCCACTTAAATTGTTTGAACATTTCTTAGGATATAGGTGCTACAGTAAGGGTTTTACATAATACTTAATTCTTTTTTTTTAACTTATTTTATTTTATTATTTTTCTAACATCTTTATTGGAGTATAATTGATTTACAATGTTGTGTTAGTTTCTGCTGTAAAATAAAGAGAATCAGTTATGTGTATACATATATCCCCATATCCCCTTCCTCTTGCGTCTCCCTTCCACCATCCCTATCCCACCCCTCTAGGCGGTCGCAAAGCACCGAGCTGATCTCCCTGTGCTATGTGGCTGCTTCCCACTAGCTATCTATTTTACTTTCGGTAGTGTATATATGTCCGTGCTACTCTCTCACTTCGTCCCAGCTTACCCTTCCTCCTCCCCGTGTCCTCAAGTCCATTATCTACGTCTGTGTCTTTATTCCTGTCCTGCCACTAGGTTCATGAGAGCCTTTTTTTTTTTTTTTTAGATTCCATATATGTGTTAGCATATGGTATTTGTTTTTCTCTTTCTGACTTACTTCACTCTCTGACAGACTCTAGGTCTATCCGACTCACTACAAATAACTGAATTTCTTTTCTTTTTATGGCCGAGTAATATTCCATTGTATATATGTGCCACATCTTCCTTATCCATTCATCTATGAATGGGCACTAAGGTTGCTTCCATGTCCTGGCTACTGTAAATAGTGTTGCAATGAACATTGTGGTACATGACTCTTTTCGAATTATGGTTTTCTCAGGGTATATGCCCAGTAGTGGGATTGCTGAGTCGTATGGTAATTCTATTTTTAGTTTTTTAAGGAACCTCCATACTGTTCTCCATAGTGGCTGTATCAATTTACATTCCCACCAACAGTGCAAGAAGGTTCCATTTTCTCCACACCTACCCTCCAGCAGTTATTGTTTGTAGAATTTTTGATGATTGCCATTCTGACCGGTGTGAGGTGATACCTCATTGTAGTTTTGACTTGCTTTTCTCTAATGATTAGTGATGTTGAGCATCCTTTCATATATTTGTTGGCAATCTGTATATCTTCTTTGGAGAAATGTCTATTTAGGTCTTCTGCCCATTTTTGGATTGGCTTGGTTGTATTTTTGATATTGAGCTGCATGAGCTGCTTGTATATTTTGGAGATTAACCTTTGTCAGTTGCTTCATGTACAAATATTTTCTCCCATTCTGAGGGTTGTCTTTCATCTTGTTTATGGTTTCCTTTGCTGTGTAAAATCTTTTAAGTTTCATTAGGTCCCATTTGTTTATTTTTATTTTTATTTCCATTTCTCTAGGAGGTGCATCAAAAAGGATCTTGCTGTGATTTATGTCATAGAGTGTTCTGCCTATGTTTTCCTCTAAGAGTTTTATAGTGTCTGGCCTTATGTTTCGGTCTTTAATCCATTTTGAGTTTATTTTTGTGTATTGTGTTAGGGAGTGTTCTAATTTCATTCTTTTACATGTAGCTGTCCAGTTTTCCCAGCACCACTTATTGAAGAGACTGTCTTTTCTCCATTGTATATTCTTGCCTCCTTTATCAAAGATAAGGTGACCATATGTGTGTGGGTTTATCTCTGGGCTTTCTATCCTGTTCCATTGATCTATATTTCTGTTTTTGTGCCAGTACCATACTATCTTGATTACTGTAGCTTTGTAGTATAGTCTGAAGTCAGGGAGTCTGATTCCTCCAGCTCCGTTTTTCTTTCTCAAGATTGCTTTGGCTATGTGCAGTCTTCTGTGTTTCCATACAAATTGTGAAATTTTTTGTTCTAGTCATGTGAAAAATGCCATTGGTAGTTTGATAGGGATTGCTTTGAATCTGTAGATTGCTTTGGATAGTATAGTCATTTTCACAATGTTGATTCTTCCAATCCAATAACATGGTATATCTCTCCATCTGTTTGTATAATCTTTAATTTCTTTCAACAGTGTCTGACAGTTTTCTGCATACAGGTCTTTTGTCTCCTTAGGTAGGTTTATTCCTTGGTATTTTATTCTTTTTGTTGCAGTGGTAAATGGGAGTGTTTCCTTAATTTCTCTTTCAGATTTTTCATCATTCGTGTATAGGAATATGAGAGATTTCTGTGCATTAATTTTGTATCCTGCTACTTTACCAAATTAATTGCTTAGCTCTAGTAGTTTTCTGGTAGCATCTTCAGGATTCTCTATGTATAATATCATGTCAACTGCAAACAGTGACATTTTTACTTCCTCATTTCTGATTTGGATTTCTTTTATTTCTTTTTCTTCTCTGATTGCTGTGGCTAAAACTTCCAAAACTATGCTGAATAATAGCAGTGAGAGTGGGCAAACTTGTCTTGTTCCTGATCTTAGAGAAAAAAGTTTCAGTTTTTCACCATTGAGAATGATATTGGCTGTGGGTTTGTCATATATGGTCTTTATTATGTTGAGGTAAATTCTCTCTATGTCTACTTTCTGGAGAGTTTTTATCATAAACGGGTGTTGAATTTTGTTGAAAGATTTTTCTGCATCTATTGAGATTATCATATGGTTTTTATCCTTCCATTTTTTACTATGGTGTATCACATTGATTGATTTGTATATATTGATGAATCCTTGTGTTCCTGGGATAAACCCCACTTGATCATGTCATATGATCTTTTTAATGTGCTGTTCGATTCTGTTTGCCAGTATTTTGTTGAGGATTTTTGCATCTATGTTCATCAGTGATATTGGCCTGTAGTTTTCTTTTTTTGTGACATCTTTGTCTGGTTTTGGTATCAGCGTGATGGTGATCTCATAGACTGAGTTTGGGCGTGCTTCTCCCTCTGCTATATTTTGGAAGAGTTTGAGAAGGGTAGGCTTAGCTGTTCTCTAAATGTTTGATAGAATTCGCTTGTGCAGCCATCTGGTCCTGGGCTTTTGTTTGTTGGAAGATTTTTAACCACAGTTTCAATTTCAGTACTTGTGACTGGTCTGTTTATATTTTCTATTTCTTCCTGGTTCAGTCTCGGCAGGTTATGCATTTCTAAGAATCTGTCCATTTCTTCCAGGTTGTCCATTTTATTGGCATAGAGTTGCTTGTAGTAATCTCTCATGATCCTTTGTATTTCTGCAGTGTCCATTGTTACTTCTCCTTTTTCATTTCTAATTCTGTTTATTTGAGTCTTCTCCCTTTTTTTGTTGATGAGTCTGGCTAATGGTTTATCAATTTTGTTTATCTTCTCAAAGAACCAGCTTTCAGTTTTATTGATATTTGCTGTTTCCTTCATTTCTTTTTCATTCATTTCTGATCTGATCTTTATGATTTCTTTCCTTCTGTTAACTTTGGGGTTTTTTTTTTGTTCTTCTTTCTCCAATTGCTTTAGGTGTAAAGTTAGGTTGCTTACTTGAGATGTTTCTTGTCTTGAGGTAGGATTGTACTGCTATAAACTTCCCTCTTAGAACTGCTTTTTCTGCATCCCATAGGTTTTGGTTCATTGTGTTTTCATTGTCATTTTTTTCTAGGTATTTTTTGATTTCCTCTTTGATTTCTTCAATAATCTCTTGGTTATTAATAGTGTATTATTTAGCCTCCGTATGTTTGTATTTTTTACAGTTTTTTTTCCTGTAATTGATATCTAGTCTCATAGCATTGTGGTTGGAAAAGATACTTGATATGCTTTCAATATCCCCTAAATTTACCAAGGCTTGATTTGTGACTCAAGATATGATCTATCCTGGAGAATGTTCCATGAGCCATTGAGAAGAAAGTGTATTCTGTTGTTTTTGAATGGAATGTCCTGTAAATATCAATTAAGTCCATCCTGTTTAATGTATCATTTAAAGCTTGTGTTTCCGTATTTATTTTCATTTTGGATGATCTGTCCATTGGTGAAAGTGAGGTGTTAAAGTCCCCTACTATTACTTTTTAAAAAATTAATTAATTAATTAATTTATTTTTGGCTGTGTCGTGTCTTTGTTGCTGCACACAGGCTTTCTCTAGTTGTGGCGAGCGGAGGCTACTCTTTGTTGCGGTGTGCAGGCTTCTCATTGTGGGGGCTTCTCTTTGTTGCAGAGCACGGCCTCTAGGCACACAGGCTTCAGTAGTTGTGACACTCGGGCTCAGTAGTTGTGGCTCACAGGCTGTAGAGAGCAGGCTCAGTGGTTGTGGCACACAGGCTTAGTTGCTCCACGGTATGTGGGATCTTCCTGGACCAGGGCTCGAACCCATGTCCCCTGTATTGGCAGGCAGATTCTCAATCACTGCACCAGCAGGGAAGTCCAAAGTCCCCTACTATTATTGTGTTACTGTCAATTTCCTCTTTTAGAGCAGTTAGCATATGACTTATGTATTGAGGTGCTGCTATGTTCAGTGCATAAATATTTACAATTTTTTATATCTTCTTCCTGGATTGATCCCTTGATCATTATATAGTGTCCTTCTTTGTCTCTTGTTATAGTCTTTATTTTAAAGTCTATTTTGTCTGATATGAGAATTGCTATTCCAGCTTTCTTTTGATTTTCATTTGCATGGAATATCTTTTTCCATCCCCTCACTTTCAGTCTGTATGTGCCCCTAGGTCTGAAGTGGGTTTCTTGCAGACAGCATATATACAGGTCTTGCTTTTGTATCCATTCAGCCAGTCTATGTCGTTTGGTTGGAGCATTTAATCCATTCACATTTAAGGTAATTATCGATATGCATGTTCCTATTACCATTTTCTTAAGTGTTTGGGTGTTTTTGTTTTTTTGTAGGGCTTTTCCTTCTCTTGTTTCCTGCCTAGAGAAGTTCCTTTGGTATTTGTAGTAAAGCTTGTTTGGTGGTGCTGAATTCTCTTAGCTTTTGCTTGTCTGTAAAGGTTTCAATTTCTCTGTCAAATCTGAATGAGATCCTTGCTGGGTAGAGTAATCTTGGTTGTAGGTTTTTCTTGTTCGTCACTTTAAATACGTCCTGCCACTCCATTCTGGCTTGTAGAGTTTCTGCTGAACAATCAGCTCTTAACCTTATGGGGATTCCCTTGTATGTTACTTGTTGCCTTTCCCTTGCTGCTTTTAATATTTTTTCTTTGTATTTAATGTTTGATAGTTTGATTAATATGTGTCTTCACATGTTTCTCCTTGGATTTATCCTGTATGGGACTCTCTGCCCTTCCTGGACTTGATTGAGTATTTCCTTTCCCTTGTTAGGGAAGTTTTCAACTATTATCTCTTCAAATATTTTTCAGACCCTTTCTTTTTCCCTTCTTCTTCTGGGACCCTTATAATTTGAGTGTTGGTGCGTTTAATGTTTTCCCAGAGGTCTCTAAGACTGTCCTCAATTCTTTTCATTCTTTTTTTTTATTCTGCTCTGTGGTAGTTATTTCCACTATTTTATCTTCCAGGTCACTTATCCGTTCTTCTGCCTCAGTTATTCTGCTATGGATTTCTTCTAGAGAATTTTTAATTTCATTTATTGTGTTGTTCATCATTGTTTGTTTGCTCTTTAGTTCTAATTCCTCGTTAAACGTTTCTTGTATTTTCTCCATTCTATTTCCAAGATTTTGGATCATCTTTACTATCAGTACTCTGAATTCTTTTTCAGGTAGACTGCCTATTCCCTCTTCATTTATTTGGTCTGGTGGGTTTTTACCTTGCTATTTCATCTGCTGCATCTTTCTCTGTCTTCTCATTTTGTTTAACTTACTGTTTTGAGGGTCTCCTTTTTGCAGGTGGCAGTTTCGTAGCTTCTTTGGTTTTGGTGTCTGCCCCCAAAGCATGAGGTTGGTTCAGTGGGTTGTGTAGGCCTCCTGGCGTAGGGGACTGGTGCCTGTGTTCTGGTGGGTGGGGCTGGGTCTTGTCTTTCTGGTGGGCAGGTCCACATCCAGTGGTGTCTTTTGGGGTGTTAGTGAACTTAGTGTGATTTTAAGTAGCCTCTCTGCTAATGGGTGGGTTTGTATTCCTGTCTTGATAGTTGATTGGCATGGGGCGTTCAGCACTGGAGCTTGCTGGCCATTGGGTGGAGCTGGGTCTTAGTGCTGAGATGGAGATCTGTGGGAGAGGTCTTGCTGACTGATATTACCTGTGGCCAGAAGGTCTCTGCTGGTCCAGTGTCCTGAACTCAGCTCTCCCACCTCAGAGGCTCAGGTCTGATACTAGGCCAGAGCCCCAAGACCCTGTCAGCCACATGACTCAGAAGAAAAGGGAGAAAAAAAGAAAGAAAAAAAAGTTATTAAAATAAAGAAATAAAAATAATAATAAAAAAAGAAGACAGCAACCAAACCAATAAACAAATCTACCAATGATAACAAGTGCTAAAAACTATACTAAGATACACATAAAAATCAGAAACAAATCAGTCGCAGACAGCAGACCCGAAGTCTACAGTTGCTCCCAAATTCCACCACCTCAATTTTGGGAACATTTGTTGTCTCTTCAGGTATTCCACAGATGCAGGTACATCAGGTTGATTTGGGGGATTTAATCCGCTGCTCCTGAGGCTGCTGGGAGAGATTTCCCTTTCTCGTCTTTGTTTGCACAGCTCCCAGGGTTCAGCCTTGGATTTGGCCCCGCCTCTGCGTGTAGGTCACCCTCAGGCATCTGTTCCTGCCCAGACAGGATGGGGTTAAAGGAGCGGCTGATTAAGGGGCTCTGGCTCACTCATGCCTAGGGAGAGAGGGGTACGGTAGTTACAATTGGAATGTGGGGCGAGCCTGTAACGGCAGAGGCTGGCGTGATGCTGCAACAGCCTGAGGCACGCTGTGTGTTCTCCTGGGAACTTGTCCCTGGATCACAGGACCCTGGCAGTGATGTGTTGCACAGGCTCCCAGGGAGGTGTGGATGGTGACTTGTGCTTGCACACAGGCTTCTTGGTGGCTTCAGTAGCAGTCTGAGCGTTTCATGCCCACCTCTGGGGTCCGAGCTGATAGTTGCACCTTACGCCCATCTCTGGACCTCATTTAGGCACTGCTCTGCCTTCTGTGGGCAGACAGGGAAGGAATCCCCTCTCCTCGTGCACACTGAAACAATGGTCTGTTGCCTCTCTGGCAGGTCCAGACTTTTTCCCAGACTCCCTCCCGGCTAGCTGTGGTGCGCTAGCCCCCTTCAGGCTGTGTTCACACAGCCAACCCCAGTCCTCTCCCTGGGATCTGACCTCTGAAGCCCGAGCCTCAGCTCCCAGCCCCCGCCCGCCCCGGCGGGTGAGCAGACAAGCCTCTCAGGCTGGTGAGTGCTGGTCAACACTGATCCTCTGTGCGAGAATCTCTCCGCTTTGCCCTCTGCACCCCGTTGCTGCGCTCTCCTCCGTGGCTCCAAAGCTTCCCCCCTGCCTAACCCCTGTCTCTGCCAGTGAAGGGGCTTCCTAGTGTGTGGAAACTTTTCCTCCTTCATAGCTCCCTAACACAGGTGCTGGTGCTGTCCCTATTCTTTTGTCTCTGTTTTTTCATTTTTCTTTTGCCCTACCCAAGTATGTGGGGATATTCTTGCCTTTTGGGAGGTCTGAGGTCTTCTGCATGCGTTCAGTAGGTGTTGTGTAGGAGTTGTTCCACACGTAGATGTATTTCTGATGTACTTGTGGGGAGGAAGGTGATCTCCACGTCTTACTCCTCTGCCATCTTGAAGGTGCCCCACCCATAATACTTAATTCTAACAAAAATAACATCAAGAGGCATTTATATTCATGAAGAGATGAAGAAATTTTCTCCAACAATTTAAACTTATTAAACTCTAAAAAGTTTTGGCATGTAATGCACTAGCTAAATAGCAAAATAAAATTACACAATTACAATATAATTTACACAATAATGCAATAGATATGAAGCTATTTTCTAAGCAGCAGTGGCAGGACAATTTTGGTTACCATTCTTGCAAAAGTCCTTCAGGTCTCCATATCTATTATATTAAACCTTCCAAACCATACTATCATCTAAATAATTTTTCTAATAACTGATTTAACAACATTCAGCCTGAAGTCTCTTTTGTTTCTACTTTCATATTTTTGATGCTATTGTAAATGTTATTAGTTATTAATTTCAATTTATTGTTTGCTGCTAGTATAAAGAAATACAATTGATTTTTTTATTGATTGATCTTGTGTTTCAGTTGATAAAACTTGATAAACTCACTTATTAGTTCTAAGTCAATTGTATAGATTGCTTTGGGTATTCTAAATAGGTATTCATGTCATCTAGGGATAGGGAGAGTTGTACTTCTTCCTTTCCAATATGGATACAATTTATTTATTTATCTTACTTTATTTTACTTTCCAGACCCTTCAGTACAACATTAAATAGGAGACAGAGTGAGTATACTGTCTTATTTGTAAACTTAGAAAACATTCAATCTTTCGCCATTAAGTATAATGTTAGCTGTAAAGCTTCCTCATAGGTGTCCTTTGTTAGGTTAAAAAGTTCTTATCTATTTCCACTTTGCTGCGAGTTTTTATCTGAAATAGAGTTTAGATTTTGTCAAATCGTTTTTTTGCACTTGTTGGATGATTATATCCTGAATTTTTGTGAGGGCATTGGTTTGCTTGTTTTAGTTTGTTAATATGGTAAGTTACATTGATTGATTTTTCAAATCTTAAATCAACTTTGTGTTCCTAGGATAAATCCCACCTGGTCATGCTTTTTGTATATTGTTGTATTTGATCTGCTAAAATTGTGTTTAGAAATTTTGCATCTATATATACGAGGAACATTTCTCTGTAGTTTTCTGGTTTGGGTATCAGGGTAATTCTGGCCTCATAAAATCAGTTAAAAATTATTACCTTCTCTTCAATTTTCTGGAAGAGTTTTTGTAGAATTGATATTAGATTTTCCTTAATTGTTTTGTAGAATGTACCAGTGAAGCCATGTACTCCTGCAATTTCTTTGTGTAAAGTTTTTTTTAACTAAATTTCAGTTTTTCTAATAGACTATCTATTTCTTCAGGTTATCTCTTTCTTCTTGAGTTAGCTTAAGTGAGCTGAATAAAGTAGTTTGTGTCCTTCAAGGAATTTGTCCATTTCATTTAATTTGTTGTAGTTATTGACATAAAGTTGTTTATAGTCTCTTACTATCCTTTAATATCTGTGGAAACTATACTGATGTCACCTTTCTCATTCCTGGTATTGCTAATTTGTATCTTCTTTTTTCCTGAGATCTTAGGCTAGAGGTTTCTTAGTTTCATTGATTTTCTCAAAGAACTAAATATAGGTTTTATTTAGTTTCTCTATTATTCTTTTTATAAAAATTTTCACTGATTTCCCTCTGGTTCTGAGTAGAGGTTTTATTGTTCAATATTTTTGAAATGATGTTTCAATGACTTCTCATTTCTGTTGTTTACAACAGGACATATGCCTTCATCCTTATCTTTATTCTTTTGTATGTAATACTCCCTCACCAAATTTAAGATTTTCTACTTCTCACTGGTTTTAAGTACTTTAACCATGATGTGCTTTGGTACAGTTTTCTGCATATTTCTTGTGCTTGGGGTTTACTGAGCTTCTTGGATTTTCGTACTTATGGATTTTTTTAAATTAAAAAATAACAACCTGTGTCCATTAGTTTTCAATTTTTTTACCTCCCTCCTTCCTCTCTCTCCTTCCAGAATGCAAATTACATACATATTAATCCATTTGAATTTTTCCCACAGTTCACTGATGCTTTCTTCATCTCTCTATGTTTCATCTTAGATAGTTCTATTACTATGATATCAAAGTACACTTATCTTTTCTCGCACAATATCTAATGTTTAATCTGCCATTAATCCCAGCCAGTGTATTTTTTTTTACCTTATACATTGTAGTTTTCATCTCAGGAAGTTTAAATTTTTAAAAATCTTCCGTATCTCTAACTTTTTGAATATATGCAGTACATTTATAATACTTACTTAATATCCTTATCTGCTATTTAACATCTGTGTCAGTTCTGGGTTGCTTTTGATTAATCATCCCTCATTATGAGTCATATTTTACTGCTTTGTTGTTACCTGGTAATTTTTTTTTTTTATTGAATGCTAAACATTGTAAATTTTACTCTGTTGGGTGCTGAATATTTTTGCATTGCCACAAATGTTGAGCTTTGCTCTAGAATGAAGTTAAATTACATGAAAAAATGATTTTTTTGTTTTGCTTTTAAGATTGGTTAGGTGGAGCTAGAGCAGTTATCAGCCTATGGCTAATTATTCCCCACTATTAAGACAAGACCAGTTTGTGTACTCTACCTAATGAGCTATGGATATAAGGTTTCCCAATATGCTTAGTGGGAACTGATAAAATTCCTGCATCTATATAGGTGCTGAGCAATGTTTTTCGGTCTATCTTTTTAGGTAGTAGTCTCCCCTGGTTAGGGTAGTTTTCTCACACAAATTTGCTGATCGGTACTCAATTGGATACTCAAGATAGACCCTCTCCAAAACTAGAAATCTGTCTTCCTGACTCTCTTTCATCTATGATACAGTTTCCTGTGTATTTCAGAATCTCCCCAGAGTTTCAGCTGTCTTCTCATCTTAAGTAGTTTACCAGTCTCTGTATGGGTTCCTTCTCCCTGCATTGCAACCTGAAAAGTCTCCCAAATTAATAGCTTGGGGGCAATTTTAGGTCTCATTTTTCCCCCATCTCTCAGAGACCAGTGTTCTTCATTGTCTGATATGTAGTGTCTTGTAAACTTTTTCTCACATATTTTGACTGTCTATTTTTGGTTGTTTCAGGCAATAGGGTAAATTTAGTCTCTTTTACCTTATCTTGGTGAGAAGTAGAAGTCCAGATAGTTTTTTAATTGGCAGTTCCAGTCTAAATATTATTTAAGAGAATGAAAATATACATTGTTTTCATTCTGTCTGAAATTTACTCACCCCTAGAAAACACCAGGGTTCTTGCTTATTAAAATAATGATGGTAAACAATTTTTTCTTAGAAACCTTTAAAATAATTGCAGTCTCATACTCTTGGCCTAAAAGAAATCAGGGTGGAGCAAATGAACATCAGGCAAGAGGCTAATGATGAAAATCAATATGTTTAGTCTGTCTCTTCTTTTTATCTGGTTTTCATGCTAATCTGAATTTGTGCAAGATTCGAAATCTATTTGGGAGAGAATCTTCTGCTCCTTTTAACTGTTAGTATGGATGGAATCTAATGTAGAGAGACCTAGTAAAGTAAAGATGAGCTGAAATGATAAAAAATGGTAGGGGTCAAACAGACTGTTTGGAGCTGTAATCCATTTTTTGAGGATTATATGTGAGATTGCACTAAAGCCACTTTATACTACAGAATGTTTTAAATATCAGTAAGACTAATATATCCCAGCACTATAGAAATATCAGTTCTCCCACTGTGCCTTGGTAGAAGTAAAAGTGGTATAGCTGACCGTTGAGAACAGAAGGCCATAACAGGGCCAGTAATGATGCTACAAATAAGATAACACTGTGGAGACTGAGGGAGAAATCAAAATGGTAACCCATCTGAACCACTGAACAGCATCCTCAATTCATCGCTTTCTAAAGCAAGAGCCCCTGTGCTGTGGCCATACAATAACTGTGGTGGAAGTTGTGATGGGATATTAATATAAATATTTTACTTTGTAGAGTGTGTTTTGCCCCATGGTTTCTGTTCTGATGATCTCTTCTTGTTCTTCTCTGAGAAACTATCATTGTGAATAAATACTTGAATTTTTCCTTTGTCCATTTCATTACTTATGTCTGAACTTTTCTAGTTACATTTGCCTGCCTACGTCAAAAGGGTTCAACTTGGGATATGAAAATTTCAGCCTCAAATTTTATTGGAAGCACAGAAAAGTGTCACCCTTTCGGTGATGAGGGGGAGGAAGGTGGGTAAGTGCACTGAAATGTCAACCCTGACTTTGGACCGTGTAAGGAGAGCCTGCCATATGCGTTGCTTTCCAAGTTTGTCCCTCCTGCTGAATCTGTGTTTCGAATTATTTTTCCCCTCGATGTGTTAGTTCTTTTTTCCAAGATGAACCTTACTTTATTTTCCTTGCTAGGGCCCATGTTATTATTCCAACATTTCCCATTTTAGTATCATCTGCAGAATTCATTTAGACCCTGTTTACTTCCTTGCTGAGGTCTCTGAGCCATAGAGCGGGACAGAGCCTGGAGGCAGGCTGGGTTTTCCTTCTCCTCTAGGCAGCTCTCATCACACACATGGGCCCACAGAAATGAGGATTTGATTTTCTACAAGATTTCCCCATGGAAGGGGATTTCTTAGGCTTCCCTATAAAACAAAACTGAAGTAGAAAATGGAAAAGATAACAATAACAACATTCTTGCCTTTGCTGCTTAGGAAGAGAGCAATCAATAAACATTTTTATTAATCATCATTCAGCGCATGTCCAGACTTTGGCTAAGTAGCCTGGAGGATGTGAAGGGGGTCAGACTTAAGCCCCCTCCCTTGAGGAAGATATAATCTAATCTAGGAAAGAAAGCATACACACATACAAACATATGCACACACATACTTCTGAAACAGTGACACCATGTACAGATACACTGATTTATGCAATGCAGAAAGGAATTGTCTAGAGCGTGAAAAATATCCACGCATAGGAGGAAGGGCTTATATCTCAAGTATTTATTCATAAATTCATGCAATCCTGTTACAAGTATTTATTGAGCTTCTACTGTAAGAGAAATTCTCCTAGGGAAGAGAGTAACAGACAGAGCTCATACTATCACCAAGCTTTCAGCTGACAAGGAATGAAGAATCACAAGATAGCATGATAGGAGCTACCAAAACTTTTCATTCTGTGATGCTTTTCCGGAGACTAAAAGTCAGTGAAGCAAGATGTGATCTGCCTGGGTCGTTAGGTTGATAACTTGATTCATTTAACCACTTATTTGTCTGAGTGAATACTTTGTGTAAAAAAATTAGGCTAGATATTATGTAAACATGAAGAAGAATAGGACTTGGACCCTGACTTCAAGATTTCGGTCTAATATAGACAAACATACTGAAAATACATAGTGTAAAGTAAAAAATGATGGCTCCATTTTTACCTGGCTTACAGTTTACTAAGCAACATTAACCTAAGAGAACAATTCAAAAATATGTGTGTTCTATGTGAAAGAGGTTTTCATCACATGTGCCAGCAAGAGGAGAGGACAGGTTGAGGATTTGGGTGGAAGCCTGGCCTCCCTCTCTGAGAAGGAGTCTGCAAAAATCCACCCCCCAGTGGAAATGTCTGAATACTGTGGTCAGAAAAGTATAACAGCAGGGACTTCCCTGGTGGCTCAGTGGTTAAGAATCCGCCTGCCAATGCAGGGGTCACGGGTTCGATCCCTGGTCCGGGAAGATCCCACATGCCGCGGAGCAACTAAGCCCGTGCGCCACAACTACCTAGCCTGAGCTCTAGAGCCCACAAGCCACAACTGCTGAGCCTGTGTGCCGAAACTCCTGAAGCCCACATGCCTAGAGCCCGTGCTCCGCAACAAGAGAAGCCACCTCAATGAGAAGCCCGCGCACCGCAACGAAGAGTAGCCCCCGCTCGACGCAACTAGAGAAAGCCCACGTGCAGCAACAAAGACCCAAATCAGCCAAAAATAAATAAATAAAATATAAATAAAAAAAAAAAAAAGAGAAGTATAACAGCAGCATCAGTAGCAGGAGTAATGCTAGTATATATTCAGTTCTTACTCTATGCTAAGCCCTTAGTTAACAATTTTAAATTACAGAGTCTCATTTACTCTTTCCAACAGTCCCATCAGATAGCTACTATTATTTTCCATATTTAACATAAAGTAATCTGAGCCTTACAAACTAATAAGGCCCTTCTTAGATAGTAGGCAGCTGAGCATGAACTTAAACTCAGGCAACTCTGAGTCTAAAATCAAAATTCAAGAAATAGGCATTGCCATGGGCCCTAAGAGTCTGACTTTGCACAGTGGCCAAAGGCAATGGCTCTTAACCTCAGGTGCACATTAGAAATACCTGGGGAGCTTAAAAATACCATTATTTTAATCCAACTTTATCAGAATCTCTGGGGGTGGATCTCAGGCATCAGAATTTCTAAAGGCTCTCCAGGTAATCCTAACAGCCAGTCAAGCTTGAGAACAAATGTCTTTAGGTCTTTCCCTGAGCAGAGGAGTAAAACAAATATCTTAAAAACAAGCAAACAACCAACAATAACAACAAATACATATCTATTACATAATACATATGATTTTCCTGGTTATGCTCAGAATTCTTATGTATATCTATGAGTACACCCTGCCCTGAGAAATATCAAACTCCCTGCTGCGGTGAATTGTCCTACAATAGGCAGAACACAGCATTTAAACAAATCATGACCTTCAGCCAAGTGCTCTAAGAAGTCAAAAATTCTCTGTCTTCCTTGCCCCAAGTCTGTCTGACAGAAATATTTACATCAAGACTCCATGGATTATCTACAAATTATTGAAAATACTTTTTATTAAGTAGAAAGAATGGCCACTGCATTTGAAATGTGGGGAGTCTGGAAGACCTAAGATCAACTGAGAGTCCTTTAAATAAACACGGAGCTCCTCACCAGGGCCATCCCCTGGTTTCCCATTACTTTTCCTTAGTACACACCTCAGAGACACGTATTACAAATACATATAAGAGATCATGTATGAAAAAGAACTGTCCTGAACATCATTAATGATCCATAGATAAAATAATATTTTCCTTCCTTCCAACAGTTCTCTTAATTTAGAATTTTGAAGCAAATTCTGATCTCATCAGTTGACAGGTAAAATGGAGGAGTTATAGCCATACATATCCAGGAAAATGCTGGAAATAAGGAAGAAAGTAGGAATGTCTCAGCATTGGGGTTCGTAAATTTTAAAGTTTCAACAATTCCTTTTGTGAAAATTTTGCTTGGTGAATCAAATATTAAAATCTCATGCCTTGACAGAAGTAATGGATGAGGGATAATGTCTGATAAATCTATCAAAATTATCAAATAATACAAAATGCAAAATGTCTTTTAACATTCAATGTCAGGCTTAAAGTAAAATCTTTCTCTTAAAACAAAATCCTGAGCTCATGGAAACTACACATTTTCCTAAATGGTGCAAATAAATTTAACATTTTAAAAGATGTCAATTAACTCATTCCAAAGAATTACAGGTTTTTAGATCCCAAGCCAATCCTTTTACTTGACAATTGAAATTGGTTCATGGAGTATTATTTTAGGCCAGCTAAATCTCATGACCTTTTTGCTCTCCAAGTTTCAAGCCACAGATTTCAGGAACAGAGACCAATGAAATGTGTATCTTACATTCCAGCAGGCAAAAATTGCGAGGAGCTTGTCTGGTGGCTAGTAAAGACCATGTTTCTTAATAAGAAAATGACTGTTTGAACACTGTAACACATCAAGTCATTTCCTGGCTGTGCTTTACATGTGGCTTTCTATTATTATCTGAAACACTGACTGCATCCTTGATATCGCTGGCCTCCATCTCCATCTGCATTAGAAATCTTCGCCTAACCTCTTTCCTCCATCAAGGAATTCAGCTCCTTTCTTCCCGTTTTTGATCAAAGTGATTGTTGAAAGGGAATGGAGGATGTAAGAAATGGGAGAGCTAATCAAAAAGGAAATTTGCACTAAGGAAACTGAAAGACATCTTTACTACTTTAATTTTGCTATCAGTCTCTGTGCCCCAAGGTGTCAATTGTAGATGCTTTCTGTTTACAGTCTGTAGCATGTCACAGTAGGACCACTCCTCCCTTTCCTGCCATCAATCCTTTATAGGTTAGCTTACCATTTCTCCTATAATCTCCAGCATTGCTTTTCTGTGAAATAGAGGGACTGAGAAACTGAATAAAGGAGAGGAGAATGGATAAAGTGAGATGATACCTGCAGATATATCTTCTCTCCTCTTTTTTTGCCAGCTGTGTTTTTAGTATTTGACTTTTCTTAAACACTTTGACTTTATTCCTCCTAAGAGACCCCTAGTTTATGTCCATTTACAGTTTATAAAAGGTGTGCACTGCAGTGAAGATAACTAGCAAAGGCCATTCATAACTAATGGAAAGGATAACTTATGTTGTAATGGATGGACAGAGATTTTTCTTCATATATATCCTTTAATACATCAATTTATTGGATGCTATGGTAATTACTCAGGTATAAACATAAATAGAACAAGTTACACAGAGAGCTTACAGTTTTCTAGATGGAGTTAGTAATAAACTCCAATTCAAATATCACACAGGGAAATAGTGTGCTGTAACAGAAAGAATAACAGGATGGGGTGAATAGTCAGGTGAACCCCAAGGTCATTATTTCCCACTAGGGACCTGTGGTATACTAGACTGGGCCCCTCACAAATTCATATGTTGAAGCCCTAACCCCCAATGTAACTGTGTTTGGAGGTGGGGTCTTTAAAGAGTTAATTAAGGTTAAAAAAAGTCATAAAGATGGGGCCCTAACCTAATATAACTTGTGTCCTGCTAGGAAGAAGCAGAGACACCAGGAATGATCATGCATCAAAGAAGGCAGCCACCTGTGAGACAAGGAGAGGGAGATCTCAGGAGAAACCAACCTGTCACACCTTGACCTTGAACAACCAGCCTCCAGAACTGTGAGAAAATACACTTCTGTTGTTGAAGCCACGTAGCCTGTGGCATTTTGTTACAGTAGCCCTAGAAAACTAATACAGGGCCTTTAAGCAAATCACTTAAAATTTTCAACCACAAACACCTCTATCCTCATATTCTCTGACAATTTTTTGTCATTTATTCTTGACCTCTTTTCCAGGCAATATTTCCTCTGCCTGTGTCTTAAATTGTTGGAGTGAGGCAGGGATCTGCTCCAGGTCTTCTCTTCTCAGTCTTTAAATTGTTCTGGACAATCTTGCCCACTCCTATGGCTTCAGTAACCACCCATTTGCTGATAGATCGCTATACCCAGGTTTCTAGCCCACAGTTTTCTTTTTTTTTGTTATTTCCTTTTTAACTTCAGCTTTATTGAGGGATAATTGACATATAAAATTGTAAGATATTTAAAGATTAAGATATTTAAAGTGTGGTAATTTGATATATGTATACATTGTGAAAGGATTCCTCCCATCTAGTTAATTAACTCACCCATCAACCCACATGTTTATCTCTCTTTTTGGTTTTTTGATGAGAACCTTTAAGGTCTACTTTCTTAGCAAACTTCAGTTGTACAATACGGTGTTGTCAACTACACTCACCACGTTATACATTAGATCCTCAGACCTTATTCGCCTTATAGCTGAAAGTTTGTACCCTTTTATCAACCTCTCCCTAGTTCCCCATGCCCTACCCCCTGGCAGCCACTTTTCTACTCTCTGTTTCTATAAGTTTGACTTTTTAAAAAACCCCATATATAAGTGACACCATGCAATATTTGTCTTCCTATGCCTGGCTTATTTCACTTAGCATAATGCCCCAAGGTCCATTCATGTTGTCACATGTGACAGAATTTCTTACTTTCTCATGGCAGAGGAATATTCCATATATATATATATATATATATATATATATATATATATATATATTCACGCATATATATGTGCACAGTCTGTTTCATTTGCATGTGTTTTGTGATATTCACAGTGATATATTAAGATACAATGTTTTAAGTATATTAATAATTTGAAAATTTCGACCCATGAAACTACAGTAATGTTGGGAAAGCACTAAAGTTGGAATTTTACTTTCTTTTCAAATACTTTTTATTTTTCAAGCTCCAGTGCTTTTCTTACAAAATTTATTTAGGATCCATTGTTTCCTGCATTCCTGAAAATCTTCCCAGAGACATGATTTCCAGATTCTACTCTAACATTATCCTTCGCAAATTTTGCTAGATATTTTCATAATATTTGGATATTTCTATCTTCCTTACCTCTTCTCCACATAGGCTTGCCTGATTTAATAGAATAACGAATTTTATTTGGACAAGGTCTTGGAGGTTATCTCAGAGCAATCCCATCTCTGGTTACATGACTTTCCAGCCTTAGCTTGAACAATTTTCAGGGACTTGGCATTCTCTATTATATAAGGAAATTCTTTTCAGAGTTGAAAATGTTTTTCTCTTATTACTCCCAAATTGCCTCTGTGTTACTAACATCTAGATGTTTTAACGTCTAGAATTTTCTCCCATAGCAAAAACTGGTTGTCTATAAGGCAATAAGTAAGTCCCCTACATAAGAATGAGTTCAGTTCTGAGAGCACATTCGTAAGTCCAATTTGTTTGTAAGTCTAACAAAGTTAGCCTAGGTGCCCAACTAACACAATCGGCTATATAGTACTGCACTGTACTAGGTTTATAACACTTTTCACACAAATAACACATAAAAAACAAACACAGAAAATAAAGAAAACATTTCTAATTTTGTAGAGGATGCACACACATGACAGTGTACGCCAGACACATGAACTAACTTAAGTGATTGGACACGCGAACGCACATTCGCATCTTTGAAAGTTCTCAACTTGAAGGTTCATATGTAGGGGACTTACTGTACTTCTAATTTTTAAAGTTAATTCAAACAATTAAAATAATGGATTTGAAATGTTTGTCACTATGATTTTTTCTCATTTATGCTATTTTTGTAAATATTCAATTAATATAATTAACTAATAACATTTTTCGATTTTTGTGTTTCGTTTTTATGTTCTCCCCACACACATGCCAATGTCAATATAATATTTTTTATATGTCAATATAATATTTTGTCAATATATAATGTCAATATAATATTGCTTTATGTAGATGAGACCCACTACCCAGCGTTCTGCATTCTGAACTAAAAGTCCTTAGTTCTCAAGTGGGTCCCATTACTTAGCTTTGGGGTTTGGCCACAGCCCGGCTGCTATTCTCAGGTTACCCTCTTGTTGGCTACTAAGCGATGATGTTGGAACCGGAACTACTGGCACAGTAATTTAGCTCAGAATCTAGATTTCATGACAAATGTTGGGTGTTCATTCCAAAGATAGGTTCAAATTAAACTTCTGTTAATTCTGGGTTCCCCAGTTTGTAGCTAGCTTTCTGAAACCAAGTGAGAACTTACCAGTTACATTTAATTTTCTACTTTTTGGCTTACCTAGCTAAGATAATTTTGAATTATAATTCTTTTGTTCAAAAAAGTGCATATACCTTTTAGCCAAGTCTGATTAAAATGCGAAACAAGATTACATCTTGTGACAGACCAGTGGCTAACATTCTCCTGATCTACAAGACACTATTAATCATTAATGCAATGCAAAGTTTTAGAATCTGACACACATTCGTCCAATAACTCTATTAATTCTAGCCTATTTAAAACATTCTATAAAGGTATTGTAACTAGCAGTCAAAATGCCTTGCCTAAATAAATTCCATTGTATCTGTTTTATTACTCTAATCAAGCAGTGAATGAATTTGGTTTACTATAATTTGTTTTAGTGAAAAAAAGTTATTTTTCTTACTAGTAGACTACTTTCTGTCTTTTCTAAATATTACAGCCTTTTCCCCTTCACTGCTGATCTTGCTTAAGGACTATCTACAAGTCCTTTTGTATTGTCCCTATTATTTTTTACAAGTCTCAGTTTGTTCTGAGCTTTATTCCCATGGATGCTATTCATAGAGGTGCATGCCACTCTCCCATGTTTATTTCTCCTTCAGTGATTTTCCATCAATCTGTGGTACATATTCTTTGAAAGGATTGCCTTTGATTAATCTGATACATTTTTAATATGTATATTTATTTATATGAACCTCAAAGCCAATGCTAAGGTTCTGGGTCAGAGACAGAGTATTATCACTTATAACAATAACTGTATTAGTTCTCCATGTTCTATTATTCCCTCTTCAGAATAATACAATCAGGGGCAAAATCACAATATACATGCCAAGGATTTTTTTGTACTATAGGAGAGGAAGCCCAAAACTATGTATGTGGGAGTTTATATAGGTTACAGAGTACTCCTCTGTTCCTGAAAGAGGGAAAGAAATCTTTTTTCCCTAATGGTTTAAAATCCTTCAGAAAGTAAAAGGACATCTCTGGGTTTCATCCTTTGAAATGTAAACAAACACCAGGGAGGTAAACCCTTTAAATCTCCCTGAGATCTCTCACTTTTCAGTCATCTTCTACCTTTCAAGACTTATCCTTCAATCCAGCTTGCAGTTTTCTTTTTTCTGAATGCCCTAATCATACAGAAACATGAAAATATTTGTTTCCCTCCACTCTCCATGAGATCTCTAATCCTTGTGTAGGGAAGTTCCATTAAGAAAAATATATGTATACATTTTCATCATAAAATGTTTAAATAATTAGGGAGCAGGTCTTTAACATGAAGAAATAGAGGATAATCAAAGGGAAGAAATACTTTGTGTATATGTGGAAAGAATATGAGAACATACAAGTTATGTTCTTTGCCCAAATGAGATCCTTGCTTCCAGGATTTTCATTTAGGTCAGTAAGCATCCTGTGTTTTTAGATAGCAGTTTCTCACATCTCCCAGAGGTATGACTGTCCAAGTGACCCGTATTGGGCCTAGTTAATGGCTTAATGATACATATGGTGCCAGATCCTTCTCTAATTCTTCTTCACATTCCTTAGTGTCTTATCAAGATTACTACCTTCTACCATTACTCCTACCCCCATTCTCCATACTGCAAGCAGAGTTTTTTTTTTAATGCTGATGTGGTCTTTAAAATATTAAATAATTTCTTCTTTTACTTAAAATACATTCTAAATTATCACATTTAGAACACAATTCGAATTTGTTAACTCTCCTTGCTTGATTTGTCTCCAGTCTACCTCTCTAGCACCATCTTTTCTACTTTCCTCACCATCCTTTCATCATAGTGGCCTACTCTGAGATATTGAAAACAACCTCAGAACAAGATCTTTCCACTTTAAGATGTCTTCTATCAATTTGTTTTGCCTGAAATGTCCCTTCAAATGAGAACCAGGCCAATGCACCCACCCCAAAATGTCTTCTGCTTCTCACCTATCAAATCACAAATTGTAGCAGATTTGACTAATTATCTACCAACCAAAAAATGTGTTCCCTCTTCCAAAACATAGAGTTTTCAAAGGAAAGCAGTGCATATCCCATCTCCCTTGCAGCTAGGTAGAGCCATGTGACTAGTTCTGACCAAGGGAATATGAGTGGACATGCCATGTGGTATGTTAAGGTTTAGCACTGAAATCCTTTCCTGTGCTCCTCTATTTTCTCTGAACTTTTGTATGGTTTGAATTAGAGTGACTCTCAGATGCCCTTGAAAGCAACATGTTGACAATGTCAGCAGCTCCATCACAAAGGGTTCTTGAACAATTGTGTGGACAAGTACAATCCCTTTAACCTCTTCACCTACCCAATACTTTTACATGAATAAAAGTAATCTTCTATTGTATTTATACAGTTTACATTTTAATTTCTAATTTTTATGGCAGTTAGTCTAACCTTACTAACAAGAAGTATTGCCTTCAATGTTTGTGGCCCTAGAAGAGGTTGGAGAACAGAATGTTACTAGCTTGGGTAGCTTGTTATTTACTGTATTTAGGAAGATATTACATAAAAACAATGATCTTGCTCAAGAATTTACTGATTCAGGGGCAGAAACAAAAAGCAGAAACAAAAGGGTGAAGAGTTTTGAAACTTAAACCGTAGGAAACGAGACTTAAAAAGAACATAAGTAACAAAGGTTCATCAGCATTCTCATTAAACAGAGAAACTCAGCTTTGAAAGGTTTAAATTAAAAATTCTTCCCTTCGCCTCAAGTTTGTCACTTCATATGGCCTCAAGGTAGCTGCTATGGAGAGAGACCTAGGGGCATGGAGGCAAGGGAATAAATCAAACTTGAAAATTATGTCTAGGAGAAAAATTTAAGTTGTAGTTACTGGCACCTGGTGCTGACTGAAGGCAAGTAAATCAGAAGCTTACTGTTTTTGAAAGCTGGTGTTTCCAAAGAAATGTGAGTCTTCACTAAAGGAGTCTTTGAATAGTCAAGCCTTAGAGCAACTTCTTAACTATCTAATTTATATATGTAACAAGTAGGGAGTTGTGAAATCTATCTTGCTCTCAAGGAGGACATACTCTCTGAAAACCCCCTTATATGTGGTTTTGGAGGATAACTACAGTTTCTTTCAGATAATAGTATTTAGGTCAATGAAGGACTTTCCCTCATGCCAGGGTAGAGACTTCCATGATAATTGGCAATTTGGATGCTATGATTGTTATAGATGAGTGACTGCTGTATATCTTGTATCCTTCAACATTTTGAATGGTAGCTTTTATTGCTATCCTTGCTCCACTTTATAAAATAGGCATGTGAAGTTGGAAAATGCACATAATTGGCCTTTTGGTACGTGGGTCATTAAATTATGAGAATCCACCTCTGGAAATGATGAAGAAGACAGTGCAGCATCTATATATCCTGGACTTTGTACTGTATGCAGCAAGTGGGTTGGATTTTGAGTTGTCTTCTTAGGGATGGGATATAGAGTAATATCTGATGGTGAGAGGGGTAGATTGTGGAAGAAATGTCTAACTGTCCACCAAAAACACATTTCCTTTTTTATGTTATGAAGTGTATATGGGAAGCACAAGATAGATTTCCCAGGTTTTCTTGCATCTAGCTGGGATCCTGTGACCAGGTCTATTCAATGCAAGGTGAATAAATGAGATTTGGCTCACTTCCAAGCCAGGCCTGTTAAATGTCCCTGGACTTCTCCCTCACCTTGCTACCGCTATTTTTTCCCCATTTCAGCCAGCTAGAAACCATATATTGAAGATTGCAGCGCCTCTTTTAATTTAGTTCAGAAAGATGGCATGGAAGAGGGCTGTTCTGCTGACAAACCCACTTGGTCCCATGTTACAAGATCAAAAACTAAGCTTCTATTGTATTGGAGTGATTATATATGTGTGAGTCTATTTATTAACTATTACTTCCTCAGAGACCATTCCTATCCATAAAATACCTATCTTAATACTTGGTCACTTAGAAGATGGTCAGTAAATATTTTTTGAATGAGTTAAATAATGCATAATTTTTAAAAACAAGGTCCTCATTTGAGTCTTGACCTGCAACATGACATTTCCTTTTATAAAGATTTACCAAAGTTGCTTCACTATTTAGATGTATTCTTACCCAAATTTTTAAAAAATTTATTATGTATACTCAGGTTTCTGATTTTCTCTCAAATCCCAATATAACACATCTAAGTTATGACATTTTCCTAATTTTATTTAGTCTCGATAGTTTCTCAGAAGTGTTACTGTCACACACACACACACATCACAGAGAAGCAGAATTCCTGGAATTAGCAGGAAAATAGAAACCCTCCTGGAATTACCAATTCATTCTTTTACTGTCTGAAGAAAATTAATGTGATGTTATGCTAGAGATGAAGTAATGGTCTTTCTTTTAATGAGATAAACATTGAAGGTCGTTGACCTCATTTTGATGTCGATAATTTATTATTTAGTTCTTTACAAAAATATCTAGGCTCTTTCTCATTTCACTCTTTTGGCTCAAGCCAACAATGAATTTGGCCCCAGGCATTGGAAAAGGGTTTCCTTTTTGTCTCTAGTACTGTGTTTGGTTCAGTGCATTTCTAGAACCTAACACCTTCACCATATGGGCTCAGAACTTTCCTAAAAACTAAAAATATAGGAAATGAACAATAAAGTTAAACAATACAGTGTATTATTACATAAAACCTTAACTTGGAAACTTGTAAGATTTATTTTTCATTACAGCAAAAATACTCCTTTCAACAGATCTTCTATTTCAAGCCACATACAAATTATCATGAACTTATTATCAGGATTTAAATGATCAGAGTTGACAATGTGGCAGAATTCTTATCATTCAAGCTTTCAAAAAAAGCAAATCTCAAGTCATTGATTTTACTCAGTATCTAAAATAATCATGAGGCTTAAGATGAGTTAGTGGAGTTTGTGACAATAAATTAAAGACTTTTATGAGATATTCTGAGGGTTCTGGTACAGCAGAAGCATCATGGAATAGAGATTCATTCTTTGAATGCTTTTTTTGGTGATTTGTTTAAAGCTTTTCACTGAATATGAAGTCTTCATTTTCATACAATCCAACAAAAGCTCCAAAAATATGTGTTTCTAAAAACTATTTCATGGAAACAAAAATCATTATTGCATTTTGAGATAGCTATCTTCCAAGAGAAAAAAAATCACTTTCTTGGTAAGCCTGTGAAAGCTGATGAACTCATAGATTTACATGAGAATTTGCTAAATGTGATTATTCCAAATTTCAGCCATAGAAAATTTTTAGTGAAGTTCTGTGCAACGCCTAACACCCAGTAGGTGATCACCTCTCAGTTTGCTTGAGACTGATCATGAGGGTCTTAACATTCTCCTCAGCTTGACTGAACTTTAGGATGCCTTTTTCCTAACTCTTGGCCCCTGACCTCCCTTTTCTTAGAGCATTTACTTTAGGAAACTTAGAGTTGTAAATTGTTTTCTGTCCCTTTGAGATGTAAATCTTCTCACAGCCCCCTGACAGTTTCACAACCCAGGAATGTCTTTCCGGGGGACCTGGAAATCATCTATTTGATATATAATCATCATGAAAGATATCATGCTATCTCCCTGTTTCTGTGTGAGGTAGGAGCCTAACTTCAATAAACAACAATTAACAAACACAAATGGCCTAACCCTATTAATCAATGCCTCACTAATATTCCCCAGTACTTTTCCACTAACTCACCCTACAGCTTAAAAACCCTCTCACCTTTGTTTCAGTGGAGTTGAGTTCAATTTCTCTCTCCTATTGCAATAGTCTTGAACAAGGGTTCTTTGATTGTTTAACTCCATTTGATGCATTTTTCCTTTGACAGGACTTTCCCAGAGTTAGTATTAAAAACCCAAGTCTCAGGAACCACCTCAGACCTAGGCAAACTAGAAGAGTCAGGCTTGTTTATTTTTAGCACAACCCTTAAACTCATTTATAGGTAGTTCTGAAGCCTGATTTTCTCTCAGAAGAGCATGAGTTGCCAACGACCATGTTACTGTGTGTGGTGGTCTGCACATCATTATTCTGTTGGACAGAGTAGGTGCTCAATAAATATTTATCCAGTAAATAAATGGAGATAACTCAACAAGGATATGAACACACTAATGTCATTGAAGCATTTGCCTTTATTGTTAGATCAATGCAGAATATAGGATGACCCTTGTTCACCTATCCATTCATTTAGTGATTCATTAATTTATTCATCTATACATTCAACAAATAGATATTGAGACCCTCCCATTTGTCAACCTAACAGGTTTCTCCCTGTCCTTTAGTAGTTTATAGACTAGAAGAAGAAATAACAATGAATATAAAAACAACAAAAGCAATGACAACAACAACAACACACACACAATTTAGACTGTGGAAAGTCCTGCGTGATATGGAAAAATGTAAATTAGGTGTTGACTATAATCTTCTATTTTCACTTTTTATAATCTTTTAAAAGTCCTAAAACTCTTTAAAGACTGGAATTTTGTGTTTTTTGTTATGGTTATGCAAACATTGTTCTGAATGTCATGAGGTGGTTTAATATATTCTTACAATATACTGAACTGTTAAGAAGGAAAGAATATATGTATCTACTGAGGCTCGTATACTAACTACTATAACAATTTAGCATTTTAGGAAACCATTTTTGGTATCCTGAATTATTTTAAATATTAAATAATGAATTTCAGATTCATATTTTAGAACATGAAATTGAGTCCTTTGGGAGAGGTTATCTTGTGAGCAAGCTAATAGCCCTCACATGGCCAAACAGATGGAATTTTGCTGCTGACATCAATTTTTCCTATCATGCTGGGAAACGAAAAGTGATTCCTATTCCAAGTAATACAGGAGAAAGAGTGATATGGCCATGTCTGACTAAGATTTGTGGATGGTCTTTGGAGTACATGTCACTTCTATGACTTTCTTTTAACACAATAGAATAGTTTAATGTGCTTCTCTGTGTGTGTGTGTGTGTGTGTGTGTGTGTGTGTGTGTGTGTTTGACTTGTGAAGTGCTATCTTTAAATGAGTATATACAGTCAGAGCAGTTATGTTTTTGCTATGACTATTAGGGTAGAAATTACAATGCTTACAAATGACTGACAAAATGTTTTCTAGTAATGTTTTTCAGTTCTCCTAGCCCAGTGTTGGTTAATCGAGCATGCTTCATTCAACTTCACAAAGATTCTTGCGGGGTTGCCAGAGAGGAGTAGGTTGAACACTTGTGACATACTTCAGCAGAGGTGTCAGCTAACTGGATTCATGGTTCACAATAAACAAAATTCCTACATGCCTAAACACTTGTTAGTCAAGTGGTGCAAACCTATTATATAGATGTGAAATTTGTATTGGTTAGGACTATTTTAACTGCAAATAACAAACCTCAACATGAACTGGTATACTCAACAACCACAAATGAATTTATTGACTTTATAACTCAGCAATCCAGATAAAGGATGCTAATGTGACTTGACACAGTGAATAAGTCACTAGTCATCTAATATTTTTCCTTGTCTTTTTGCTCCATCTTCCATGGCACTAGTATTCATTTTCAGGTCTACATGGTGGCCCCAGGATCTTCTTTTATGTAGACTGCAGTTCTGTATCTCATATTATTGCAGCAATTCATTCAGAGGAAGAAAATGGCTACTTCCCTGTGGTCTCCCTGACTTGAACTGTGTCATAGGTTCACCCTTAAATTGAATATCAAGGTCATGGTGATGAGATGAATTGATTGGATTAAGCCTGTTCAGGACCACTTCAACAGCATTGCTACTATACTGTTGGGGGAAGTAAACTTCTCCAAGGGTAAATCAGGCTACTTTTGATTGAAGAAGGAGGAAATAGGTGTTTCACATTCTAAAGGCCACTACCAAAAGTTCCCATATAATTTATACAAAGACAGATTAGCTGTCAAATAACCTCTTCCAGCATGTCTCATGCACAGTGAAGTAATATCCTTGTAGTGTTCTTTCTCTTTCCCACTTGATTCATCCTTCCCAGAAAGGACTCTTGGATTATCCTCCTGAGTTTTCCATACTCCTTCTCTCCAATCTTCTACTTCTCTTGTCCACACAAGGCTCTCCAACCTCCCAGCCTCTACCACTTTTAAGATGCACATCAAATCCCTATTCTTTTATTTACCCACACAGAAGCATTTGGTGGTCTATCAGGTAGAACCTCAGTGACCCATGATAACTGGACTCTACACCATTATCTAAAGACTATTCTTTTTCCTTTTCTTGAAGAGATAGGAACCAGTTTTTGTAAACCACGATTGTCTAATCTTTTCTTCTTGGAAAAGAGGAAATTTATTTTTACCCACTGCTGGAAAAATATTCTCTTTTCATCAAAATGAGCAGAATGATTCTTTAAAATGCTAGAAGAAAAAGGTAAAATTAATTTTAGTTTAACATTTATATTCTGTTATAATATGACTAAAGTATATCTTTGCTGAGAAGAGATGCAAAGAGAAGAGAAGGCTATGAGTTAGTTATAAATTCATGCTAATCTACTCAATTTTTCTATTTTCAGATAACTTAAAGGGTAGGATGATAGTAATAATAGCAAACACACATATAGCATCTACTGTGTATCAGGCAATGTTCAAACATTTAATAATTTTTTTGATTCTCACAATAGCTCTATGAGATATGTAATATTATTACCTACATTTTAAATAGAGCTATGTCACAGAGTAGCTAAGCAACTTGCCCAAGGGACATGACTAACAGGTGGCAGAGCTGGGTTGTGAACCCGGGCAGTTTGGCTTCAGAATCCAGGTTTTTACTTTTAACCCATACTACTATGGATGATTATGTTTTCTGAGTTGGTGGTTAACTAAAAAGTGACTTAGATGACATGATGAAATATAAGGTCAGAAAGATGATTCTATTAATTTTATTCTTTTTAGATTAGATTAGGACCCAGAAAAGTCTATTCAGGGAGAATATGAGACTTTTGTCTACTTCTATAATTCTAGGGGATGCCAACTAGCTATTGTGCCCCACTCCATATGTGAAAGCTAAAATGGGATCATTGAGTTTGAGAATGCCATGGACTTTCAGATCCTTTTACCCAAATCTCCCATCATTTTTACCTCATGTCAGTGAGTCTCCCCTAGAGGTTCTATTTATTGTTCTGTGATGAAGATCTAAGTCATGGTTGAGAATTTTTGGAAAAAGGCAGAAAATCAATGGAATATGTCTTTCAATAATTATTAAAATTTGACTGATATAGGTCCCACAGAAAAAAGTAGAAATAAATTAGCTTATATTATACACTATTTAGATTTTTCCATATATATTAATTTTCTACTATTAAAAATTTGAAGCACTTGGACAAATTTGTTTGGATTTAGAAAGAAAGATTGACTGTATATAGGAAAGCATTGAGTCTCATGATTTTTATGAAAAACAGCCATTGCTATTAGACATAGGATACACTTTACTTAAGGGATATATAAAATAAAATCTGTGTATATTTTTTCAATAATTTAAAAACCAATTTTTAGCATATGATAAAATAATCTATGCATTTAAAAATGTAATTATTTAAATGATGATTTAAATGATTTAAATGTAATTATTTAAATTATTTAAAATTATTTCCTCCAGTTGTAAATGTCTACCTTATTTAACAGGCATACCTTCTAAAGTTTTGGAGTTTTATTTTATACCTGGACATAAATCTTTAAGTTGTATGTTGATAATGCAGAAATTAAATTTCATCCCTAATATTGCCAGATGGTTGGATTTATTCCATACTAAAGTTAAAAGTTCCTGCCATCATATTTTATATTAATTTTAAATTTGTGTGAGTCTTAGAAATATCCATGTCATCAAATCAACTGAAATTCTTCCTCATTTATATAATTCAAATAAAAACATTTAATCTAATTTGTTGATAGCATCCATGTGTCCACAAATGTAAAATATAACACTCCTTTGTCCCTTGAGCTTACCTACCACTCCTTAGAAACATTTTTCTGCTCTGTATCTACTGTATTATCAGTCAGTAAACAGCTTTTTATGGATCTGAGGACTGGAGGTAATTGTCAAGTTTTGTTTAAATGTTGGCCCCTTCTTAGTGCACATATTGTTAAATCAGCACTTCACAAAGCTGAACTAAGACAAAATTGTGATATAAATGAGGTTGGTCTTTGGTCCTCCTCCTTCATTATTTTGGACTTTAATGCCTAAATCTGACACCCAAGGTTTGGATGTTACCACAGGCTGGTCAAAGTTCTCTCTTGATCACCTCAACTGCACCTACTCACCCACCCCGGAAGCAGCACAGCCTCTTTTCTGTCTGCACCTTTCACTCAGCAGACCCACTGAAGATTCTCCCATTGCCTGGCTGACTATGGACCTCTCCCATAGAAAGGAGGGATGGAGAATTAGCAAACTATTGTCCAGATATTGTTTGGGAAAAAGGGTTGAATGATTTGAAGATGGATAAATGATAAAAGAAGATGGTAGAAAAAGAGTGTTGTGTACACATTTTATTATACAATAATGGAGATAGTTGTTTTTTACTTATCGAGCAAATTGTTTGCATAATGAGTTTTTTCTGCAGAGATTTTTAAAGCTGGTTTATCTTCCCACAATCAATGATAGATTCTATTAAATATTAATAAGGCAAAAACAGTTCAAAATTTGGTTAGTTTATTTAAAACAATATTTTGATTCTAAAAGTGATGGTTTTTTGAAGTATATTATGAAAGTTAAAAAAATTAAAAGGAAATTAAAGAAAATATACTCCTTGATCTCAGATACTGCAGGGAAACCACTTTTTTTTTTTTTTTTTTTATAAATTTATTTATTTATTTGTTTATTTATTTTGGCTGTGTTGGGTCTTCGTTTCTGTGCGAGGGCTTTCTCTAGTTGTGGCGAGCGGGGGCCACTCTTCATCGCGGTGCGCGGGCCTCTCAGTATCGCGGCCTCTCCCGTTGCGGAGCACAGGCTCCAGACGCGCAGGCTCAGTAGTTGTGGCTCACGGGCCTAGTTGCTCCGCGGCATGTGGGATCTTCCCGGACCGGGGCACGAACCCGTGTCCCCTGCATTGGCAGGAGGATTCTTAACCACTGCGCCACCAGGGAAGCCCGGGGAACCACTTTTAAATGTTTGACATATTTCCTTTTAGTATGATTTCTATACAAGTTTCTAAATTAGCTAAAATCATGCTGAATATCAAACATATATCCTTCTATTTATATAACATTTTATTGTGATTAAAAAGTCTTTTTGGGACTTCCCTGGTGGTCCAGTGATTAAGAATCCACCTTCAAATGCAGGGGATGTGAGTGTGATCCCTGGTCGGGGAACTAAGATCCCACGTGCTGGGGCAACTAAGCCCGTGTGCTGCAACTACTGAGCCTGTGTGCTCTGTAGCCTGCTTGCCACAACTAGAGAGCCCGTGTGGTGCAACGAAAGATCCTGCATGCTGCAACTAAGACCCGATGCAGCCAAATAAATAAATAAATAAATATATACATACATATTTTATAAGTCTTTTTCTGTGCTGTATTGTATACCCATTGGCTCTTGATGTATAATAATTTATTTCCCTAAACTTCTATCTTTTATGTTGCCTTCAGTTTTTGTTATGAATAATACTAAAACAAAAGTCTGATAATGCATATAAATAGAACATTTTTTACCACAATCACTTTTTTGATTACTATACAATTATGACCAGATAAATCTGAGTCTTTCTTTTTTTGCTCTTCCTATTGTCTTTAAAGAAATTTTTTATTGGAGTATAGTTGATTTACAATGTTGTGTTAGTTTCTGCTGTACACCAAAGTGAATCAGTTATACATATACATATATCCACTCTTTTTTAGATTCTTTTCCCATATAAGTCATTACAGTGTACTGAGTAGAATTCCCTGTGCTGTAGAGTAGGTCCTTATTAGTTATCTATTTTATATATAGTAGTGTATATATGTCAATCCCAATTAGGACAAATCTGAATCTTTTTACTTAAACTGCTGTCAAGCCAGGTCTACCCCATGTTATCTGTACACAGTTTCTTTTGCTCCCAAATCAGGACTTTACCTTTATTCTTATTTTGTTATACTGTTTGAACCCATCATGTGTTAGAGTACTCCTGAATCTCAATTTTGTCATTTAATATTTTAACCATTCATTTCAGATATATATATCTTATATACTTCATATATATGTACATACATTTCAGATATATATATATATATATACACATAAATATATATATGCACATCTTCCAGGTTATTATAAAAAATCTTTTATAAGAAAGAGTGAAAGACGAAGCGCTGTATGGAATACCCAAAAACACTATGGGTTTGTCTGGTTTTGAGTTTTATTTAATGTTTCCTCTCTATTCTTAAGATTTCTGACTCCTTAGCATGAAAGCTTTTTGAATTACTTTTAAATATTTCAATAGTTGTGTTACTCTTAACCCTTTTTATGATGGTTTCTATAGATGATGACTGTTTTCATGAATATTTAACCAAAGAAATGTAATAAGCTGAGGTAATTCTCTGCCTAGTTTAACATCTATTTTATATGGTGATTCATATGGCATCTTTTATTTTATGGTAGTTAAATATTTAGTCTATTAAAATAAGGTAAAAATTTTAAAGAACATTCATTTCAAAGTGGTTAGGATTCTCTTTTTTAAAAATTAATTAATTAATTAAATTTTTGGCTGCGTTGGGTCTTTGTTGATGCATGGGGGCTTTCTCTGGTTGTGGCGAGCGGGGTCTACTCTTCGTTGCGGTTCATGGACTTCTCATTGCGGTGGCTTCTCTTGCTGCGGAGCACGGGCTCTAGGCCCACAGGCTCAGTAGTTGTGGCGCACGGGCTTAGTTGCTCTGCGGCATGTGGGATCTTCCCGGACCAGAGCTCAAACCTGCATCCCCTGAATTGGCAGGCGGATTCTTAACCACTGTGTCACCAGGGAAGTCCAGGATTCTCTTAGATAATAAAATATATGTTCCTTTTTATTGTGATGATAAATAGCATACCTGTTTAGCATGTGGACTGCAAGTTAAACATGCTTTATTGTGTCTCTAGTAAAGTATTCTGGATCAAATAGAAGATATTGATGATGATAAGTAGTTTCTCTTTCTTTTCTTTTTTTTTTAAGAGACGTGAAAGAACATGAAGACCAAGCTTTATTATTTGGAGCTTGAAAACTTAGCAACAAAACAAACTATTTGCATATAATGTAGTACAATGAGCATTTGTTCATAAAAGACTCCCAAAGTCTTAAAACTTCATACATAAACCAGAGTGAAATCCATTAGGCTGGGCTTCCCTGGTGGTGCAGTGGTTGAGAATCTGCCTGCCAATGCAGGGGACACGGGTTCGAGCCCTGGTCTGGGAAGATCCCACGTGCCGCGGAGCAACTAGGCCCGTGAGCCACAACTACTGAGCCTGCGCGTCTGGAGCCTGTGCTCCGCAACAAGAGAGGCCGTGACAGTGAGAGGCCCGCGCACTGCGATGAAGAGTGGCCCCTGCTCGCCGCAACTAGAGAAACCCTTGCACAGAAACGAAGACCCAACACATCCAAAAAAAAAAAAAAATCCATTAGGTAAATAATTTAAAGATGTCCAGAGTAGCTTATTGAGAACTGCTAGATACTCTCACCTGCATGACCAAATCATAAACAAGCTTATGCAAAACCAAGTTCTGGATAACTCACTCTTATGGCTCTCCAATAACAAGCTCAGATAAGGCAGATCAAAGCTAAGAGATAAGCAACTGCCCAAGAAACATAGGTTGCATGAAATTGCCTTGCAAAATCTTGGGTGCCAACAGTTAATCCAATTCCAGTGGAAATACATATCATTCCAATTGTAATATATGCACAGCAGCACCTTCGAGGAAGTGCACTACCCACTGAGGAAATTTTTCTGCAGTGTGGGCATTTTGCCAGAGTGTTGAACCTCAGTTCCGTCCACAAGAACATGTTTCCACAGTGCCCACACATGATCCTTGTACCTTCTGGTTGGACTGGCAATGCAGGTTGAGCTGGCTGTTCTTCAGAAATAAGCATTACTGGGCCAAGGTTAATTATGTGGCTACAGGTGGGTCTTGGACATCCTATTTGCCGTGATGTGTCCTTATAAATGAGGAGACAATTACAAGGGCATCTAACATACTTCTTCCCTGTTGGGGGATTTTTGACTGGCGTAGCATCATTGCAAACCGTGCACTTAGCCACATGCTGGTGAAGCTTGCCATCCAAATTGAGAGATTGGCACACATGGCAGTTTATTACTGGAATACCACTGGCATCTGGACTGGCGATGGCTGTGTACGGAGGTGGGGTTCTGCTCTGGGGCTGCTTTCTTGTAAGTATGGTGGGGACATGGGAGTGACATTTCTCGAATGGGATGCGGAGAGCAGAGGCAAGCATTCGTCCACCCCATCAGCAGTCGTGACTGCAGCAGTGATGGTGGGGCTGGTGGGGAGAGGCTGAGTCTAGTAGTTTCTGTTTCTTAAATTCAGTTTCATATTTATTATTAGATTTGAAATTGAGAGGTTTTAAAATAATGCCTTATTTTCAGTGTAGGAGATGTTGATCTGAAGAATGGAATTTGAAACTTGGTTCTGTTAATTAATTACATGAATTGAATGCTCAAAGCTTTATCTTTATGTCTAGTAAAGTAATAATAATAATAATAATACCAATCTTACTGTTTTTTAAGGAGTTTCAATGAGATAGTATATATTAAGTTATAATGGTATTGCTTGCTTGGCAAATGGTAGGGAGCTTTTTAAAAAACCTTCTTCACTACTTAGTACAGTCCTTATCATTATCATTATTAGTTTGAGTGAATAAGTCCAAAACCATATTAGGAGACTAGTGTAGGTAAGTGGTCTATTAACTTTATGAAGGGGTAGAAGGCTCACAAAACATATTTTGTTAATATTTCAAAATATGGATAACTCAGAAACTTCAAGCATTGTACTATTGCATGAAATGACCTTCACAGGTCATTTAGTAAATAGTACTTGAAGTATGCTTGGGTTGCAAGGAATGAAATGGGTGACATTAGTTTAGCACAACATATCCTGTGGAATCAGCGTGTAACATTTATTTTCTCCTTTAGCTTTGAGTGAAGAATGCAATTTCAGTTGAGCATGGAGTTGGAGATTCAGACAACTAGGGTTTTATTACCAGCTCCATCAATGACATACAGTGTGCCATTGGGAAAAATTAATTTTCTGAACATCAGAATTCTCTTCTTTAAAATGGCAACGAATCTGGTGGCTTGGAAAATAATGTTGGATTTGGCAAATATAGGTACGTTCAATATTCTAGAACACCTTTGATTTAATGAGACAATGAAATTCATGCTGTGTTGTTTATAATGCCAAGAAATAGCAAATAGGTATAGTTGTAAATAGTGATGATGATGGTGGTGATGATGATGATGATAGTAATAAAAAATAAACAACTACATAGGAAGTTACCTCAGCCAGTGTAGCCATATTGATGCAGCATGATGTGCTATGTTGTGAATGTGGAAGGGCAAAATCACCTGTGCCCTTTAAGAGCATTGCCAGCCAAATTATCCCTCTCCAGGGTGATCTGAACTGGCATCACTATACAAAAACACCGACCTGAGTGCTCACGTTTGATCTTGGTGATTGTGTGCCCTATAATTCAGTATTTGTATGATTGTGTAAGCACAGGTGTATGTTAGTATATTTGTAGTTCTCCAAACTGTGGATCAAGAGGTTGTATATAAAACAAAGCAGGAAGAGTCGGTTGACATAAGACAAGGAGAGGAACTATTTTCATCAACAAAGTGATTCTAAACCAGTCTTCAAACCCATCAGGAGATTCTGTTAAGAACTAGGAATCAGGAAGACAGCCAGAAAGTGAGTAAGGTGGATAGTCAGACGCAATAGGGAGCAGATTAACTGTTGTCTGACGTTCCTGTGGATGTGCTAGGGTGAGAAAGGTATGAATGTGAAGACAAGTACAACTAACCTCGAACTGGGAAAGAGACTTTTCAAAGTCTTTAACTAAAAGGGAAAGGGCTTTTAATTAGGTCCATGGTGACTCGCAGTTGTGAAGGACTAATCAGGGTGAGGCTGGATCTAGTTTTAGTATCCTGAGGAGAAAGGAACACAGCATTGAGCACCAGAAAATGTCAGTGAATGACAAGTATAGTAACATTTCTGATTTTTAATGTCTTTGGTTTATTCATGTATCCTATAAGCAGGGATTTACATGATTTTAACCCATTAGATAGAGCCATATTTAAGAACATGTATTTATTATTAAATAAGTCTGGAAGATGTAAATAAGCAAAAATATCAAAGAGCAATTTGGAGAGAAGAAACAACGAGATATCACAAATTAAATGCAATAAATCTCAAGTCAGAAAAGAGAATAATAAAACAGAAAAAAAAAAAAGCTTTAAAAGATTCCTGCTATGCATAGAAAGGAAATTTTGTTTGTTTGTTAGTTTGTTTTGTAAATAATGGTAAATATAATTGGATAGACATTTTTGTTGTTGCTGTTCTTAAGGATGATTTATTGGAAGCATAGTTCACAAAAAAATCTCACAAAATTCAGACAATTTAAATTGAATATAAAAATAAAAATAATTCATTTTGCAATTATCTGTTGAGTAACCACTATGTACTTGTCATTATTCTAGGCACTGGAGTAACAAATAGAACATAAACATCAACTCCATCCTTATGGGCCTTATAATAGTGGGAGAGAGACAACGATAAATGAAATATTTTTGACTGTAAATAAATTTAAGAATCAATAAAATAACAAACAAGTAAGAGCAGAAAGGACATCTGCAAACCTAGAACTATACTTGTGAAGAAAAACAAAGAATTTCTGTGTTAAAATTTTTAATAAATTAGCCATCCAGGAAAAGATTAATGGATTTAGTCATTCATATTTTTACCAATTAACTACGAAGAGGAATTCTGGAAAGATAACAACATGCTCCCTCATTCCTGAATCCTTCTCCTTCCCAACTTAAAACCACTCTCAAGTGAAATCCCTCAAGCGTCCCCTGAATGTTCCAAGGGAGAAAGCAAGCACCAGATTCCATTATCCTAAGTGCTCAGGGAGAGCCAAGAAACCAAATATTCCTAATTAACATTGACCTTATTGTTATTTTCTTTACTTACAAACACCCATCAGTGAAGAATACAATGGCCAGTAGTACAGTTAGGTACCAGTACCTTGATTTGTGCTAAGGTACCAGCAGTTTTACCCATAGTTGCTTCTGTACCATCATTGCAAAAGTCAACACAGTTCTTCCATGGGGCCCAAAAAGTGATGTAATTAAAAAATATTACTCAATATTTTGAATATTTCAGTGCCACTTGTGCTTGGTGCCAAAAATGCACATAAAACAAGCTCTTCCCGGTTGCTTATTTAGTATCCATAACAGATGAATACAAGCAAATGAGCAAGTCCAGCCATGTCTGTAGATTCATCCATTTGTAAGGAAAAAAGTACAGTTGTGCAGATGAGATATTATCTCATCTCCATGTTTGCAAGGAAAATTTTAATTTGACAAGATGCTTTAATACCACAAATTGGCACTGATGTGAATGCCTTTATTTTTCATCAGCAAGCATTGAGCAATGTCAGTGGTCCAAAGTTTTATTATTTTTTTTAGCTATTGTGTGTTCTTCTCTAGCCAATGGAATATGATAACTTTCCCTGTAAGATGTTTCAATGGCTTCTGCAAGTCTAGTTTGGAAAACTGTAAGAAATAGTTTTGTCTGCTAAAGACTTTAGCCCAACTATGTTTTAAATATTTAATTACTTATTTTTTAAACTTTTGAACGCTTGGTCTCAAAATAACATTGCAGCTTAACTGGCACTACAAAACTGTTTTAAAATATTCTGTTTCAAAAGACACAATAAAAAAATTATTAGCATTTATAAGGTGAGGAAAGTAGCATTTTGTCACAGTTTTGTTTCTTGGTTACAGTTTCACCAGGTTCTTTAGAGAAGATTTCTCTCTTCCATTAGTCAAATAACCCTCTAATATGAGAGTTTAATTTTTCTCAGCATTTTTAGTTGTAGATAGTGCATCTGTGGGTTGAGAAAATGAGTCTTCTTTTTTTAAGCCAATAATCATTCCTCAAATATATATTTCCTCTATTTGAAAATAAATGATTATATTCTAAAATAGTAATATTATTACTAAAAATATTATCTTTAGATAATAATTAAAAGATTAGAACTTTTTTTAAATTTAAAATCATACAAATCTAGACATCTTCTACTTCTTTTTGTGTTTCCATGTAGGTACAAGGAGAATTTCAGAATTTCAGAGTAAGATTTACTGGATGATAATGAGTTTACAAAGATTAAAAGAGGTATGATCAGGACTTCCCTGGCAGTCCAGTGTTTAAGATTCTGTGCTTCCACTGCAGGGGGCGCAGGTTCCATCCCTGGTCAGGGAACTAAGATCCCGCATGCCTCGTGGTGCAGCAGAAAACAAAACTACATCCATGCTATGACTTCCATAAAAAGAAGTATAATCAGTGATAGTAATAGAATAGTGTAAGTACTAATTAAAAATTAAGTTAATTTATGAAAATTCAAATATTTATATGCTATAGATTTCAGAAAACATAGGAATATTCCACACAAGCACATATTCCATTAGCAGTAAAAACACATGTCCTGCATAACATGTAGTTTCTGGAAAGATGTACTGCACACTTATTCATGAGTGAAAGTAAAAGGGCAAAAATATCTCCATGTTATATAGCATGGAAGTAGTTTGGCTTAGCAGAACCCTTGAAATTGTCTTGGGAACTTCTAAGGGTCCTTCAACCACACTTTGAGAACAATTGTCCTACTGGAAAAAAGGGAGTGGCTCATGAGTACATTAAGCTGAATTATAGAACAATACAAAAAAGTTACAATTTTCACATTTTCTCTTTGATTAAAAATTTAAAATTCAAATTACTTTTATATTAATAAATTCAAAGAAATATTCTTCCAAGGAAAATTTTAATCCACATACCTCTATTTCTATATACATTAGTATGTCTGTGTGTCTGATTTACAAGAAAATTCTGATTGTTTAATATAAGAGTTGACTTTAACCATAATAAGAACATAACTTTAATTTCTTTGCAAAGAAGAGTAAATGACAACTTTATGAAAATGATTTCATTACGTGAAATTTATGTCTGTTATGGACAGGAATTCTACAATATTTTCTTAGGCAGCATCAATAGCTCTGCAAGCACCACATGCTAAGAACATTAATCCCTGAATTCAAAAAATTATTTCTTTAGGACATACACTCAAATGTGTCAAGGTAATAGTCAGAATCTTAAAAATGACACTTTCAGGTGCAATGATAATGGTCACTGAATTGTCAAGTTGTGAATGCTGTGGTCTGGAAGGAACCTTAATGGTTATCTAGTTCAATTACCCATCAAATGCTTAATATACAGCTTCCCTGCCAAGTTCAGTCTCTGCTTAAATGCCTCTAAATTAATATAGAAAAAGTACAATTCTTTAGTTTGTCATTTTTATGTGGCACTTTTGCTGGAAGTCCTTCTTTCTATAGAACAGACATTGGGTTTTTTATGCCCACTTTCCTACTAGTTTGATCCTTGAGACTGAGAAGACATTCTGGTTGAGTCATTAACTAGTTATGCAATCTTTGAAAGTCACCTAAGTGATCTAACTCCAGTCTTTCATAGGAAATGCTTGCATTTCCTAAGGTTTCTTTAGGTTGTTTCTGCTCTCAAAATGGACAGTTTTTTTCTCTCCACACACATGAATCCATATCATGTGTGATCTTTCGTGATCTTCTAATCTTTGGAATCCCAATTTCCTTTTCTCAAACTTGTTAAAAATTCTACTTACTCTTTTTTGTGAGTTATTTGAGAACAGCAAAAACGGTGCTAAGCTGTGAATACTCTACATGTCAGCAATTAAAACAACACCTGGTTTAAATTAAATATTAACATTATGGGAAAATGAATAAAGGGAAGTAATAAGTAGCATTTGCAACAGTTTAGTTAGGCAAAAGCACACACACATTTATTGCTATATTAAATAATAGAATTTGGGGCATTTGTGTCTTTAGTATGGTAGAAAAGGTCGCAATAGATTGATGCTTCATCAGATAACAACTATATACTCTGGAGAAAACACATATACATACACATACACACAGACATACCAACACGCAATCTTACTTAATGACTCTTGGAGAGTGAATAAGAGCAGACATATATTAGAGGTGAGTGGAAATTTGGAAGAAAGGGCTGTCATGGGCTGAGCTTCCTATTTTGATGACCTGAGCTTGAGGCTAGCCAGAGTGTCAGGTACAAAGTAGTGAAGGGCAGCTAAAGAAGCAGAGGACAGAGAACAGGACAACCATGGCCTCTAGAGAGTGGGGAAGAAGTCCCGAAGAGGAAAAAGCCAAAGAAGAGGAATTCTAAATTCTATATACACTCTACCCAAATCTATGATTGACCCTGGGAAGGACTGAACTGAGATCTGCAATACCACCCACTGCAGGTGAAACAAAATTTGCAGTTTGAGTCTAATCAATTTAACTGTCTACTAAAAACATTTTAAGAATAAGGGTCAAAAACATGCCAAATTTGGTGAAAGACTTAATTTTACATCTTCAAGAAGTTTAGTGAACCACAAGTAGAATAATTACAAGTAAAATGCCTAGCCACATCTGAATGAATCTGCTTGTAAATCAAAGAGAAAGAAAGAATATTGAAAGCAGTTAGGAAAAAGAAATGATTTGAAAGATTGTAGTTTTCACACCAGATACAATGAAGTTCAGAAGACCATGGATCAAATCTTTGAAGTATGGAAAGGAAAAAAAATTGTTAAGCCAAAATTCTAGTACAGTAAAAATATGCTTTAAGAAAGAAGGTAAAATAAAGGCATTTTGGGTTAAAAAAAGCAAACAAAACCAAAAAATTATAGCAACAAAAAATTGTCAGCAGATCTGCACTTCAAGAAAGGCAGTTCTTCAAGCTGAAAGGAAGTGATACCAGAAATAAACTCACACACTTAGGGTCAATCTACAACAAAGAAGGCAAGAATATACAATGGAGAAAAGACAGTCTCTTCAATAAGTGGTGCTGGGAAATCTATACAGCTACATGTAAAAGAATAAAATTAGAACATTCTCTATCACCATATCCAGAAACAAACTCAAAATGGATTAGACCTAAATGTAGGACCTGAAACCATAAAACTCCTAGAAGAAAACATAGGCAGAACACTTTTTGACATAAATCATAGCAATATGTTTTTTGTCTCCTAAAGCAAAGGAAATAAAAGCAAAACCAAACAAATGGGGCCTAATTAAATTTAAAACTTTTGCACAGAAAAAAAAACCTTCAACAAAATGAAAAGACGACCTATTGATTGGGAGAAAATATTTGCAAATGATATGACCAATAAGGGGTTCATATACAAAATATATAAATGGCTCATAAAATTCAATATCAAAAAAACAAACAACCTGATTAAAAGATGGGCAGAAGACCTGAACAGACCTTTTTCCAAAGAAGACATACAGATGACCAACAAGCACATGAAAAGATACTGAACATCACTAATCATCAAGGAAATGCAAACCAAAACCGCAATAAGCTATCACTTCATACCTGTCAGAATAGCTATCATCAAAAAGACCACATATAACAGATGTTGGTGAGTATGTGGAGAAAAGGGAACCCTTGTACATTGTTGGTGGAAATGTAAATTGGTGCAGTTACTATGAAAAACAGTATGGAAGTTCCTCAAATAACTAAAAATAGAGCTATCATATGACCCAGTAATTCCACTTTTGGGCATATATCCAAAAAAAATTAAAACACTAATTTAAAAAGATATATGCACCCTAGCATCCACAGCAGCATTATTTGCAATAGCCAAGATACGGCAACAACCTAAGTGTCCATAAACAGACAAATGGATAAAGATGACTTGGTGTATATATATACACATACATGGTGTACATACACACACACACAATGGAATACTCTTCAGCCATAAAAAAGAATAAAATTTTGCCATTGCAGTAATGGAGATGGACCTAGATGGTATTATGCTTAGTGAAATAAGTCAGAGACAGATAAATACAGTTTGTTATTACTTATATGTAGACTCTAAAAAATAAAACAAACAAATGAATATAGCAAAACAGAAACAGACTCACAGATACAGAGAGCAAGTTGTTACCAGTGAGGAGAGTGAATGGGGGAGGGGCAAGATAGGGGTAGGGTATTAAGAGGTACAAAATACTATGTATAGAATAAATAAGCTACAAGGATGTATAGTACAGCACAGGGATCATAGCTTTAAATGGAGTATATAAAATGTTTGAATCACTATGTTGTATAAGTAAAACAAATATACTATTGTAAGCTAACTATTCTTCAATTAAAAAAAGAAAAATGACATTAGTGTAAAAACTGGTTAAATGCAAATAAAGCCTCCAGCTTAGTTATCAGCATTTTCCCAGTCTTATCATCTTAGTTTTGATAATTGTATGAATATAAAAGATGCTAAAATTAAGGGAGGCTCTGTGAAGGTCTTTGGGAACCCTCAATACTACTTGGAAGACTTTTCTGACTGTCTAATATTATCACAAAATAAAAAGTTATATAATAAACTTCTAAAGAAAAAAGGAGAAAATCTTTGCAATTTGGGGGAGCAAAAAGTATAAACCAGACAAAAATACATTAAATTTAGCTTTATTATTAAATCCTGTTTTTCTCTTCAAAAGACATGGTTAAGAAAACAAAACCATGCCAAAGACTGGGGAAAATATTTGCAATATGTGTATCTGCCAAAAGACTCGTAACCAAAATACATAAATAACTTTTACAACTCAACAATAAAAACAGAAACAAACTTATAAATATGATAAAAATAACTTCATTGACGCCTCACAAAAGAAGATAAAGTAATGGTCCTAAGTGCGTGATGAGATGCTTAACATTAGTCATCAGGAGAATCCAGATAAAAATGAGATAGAGCTACATGCACAATTAGAATGGATGAAATTAAAAAGACTAACCATATTAAGTGTTGGTAACAATGTGGAATATAAAATCACTCATGATGGAAATATAAAATTAGATAACCAGCTTGGAAAACAAATTTGCACTTTTTAAAAATTTTAAATATACAACTAACATATGACCTATCCAGTCCACTCTTAAGTACTTACCCAGGAGAAACACACAAAGACTTGTATATGCATGTCCATAGCAGTTTTATTTAAAATAGCTCCAAACTAGAAATAACCCAACTGTCCATCAGCAAATATGTGGTTAGAAAAATAAAACAAAACAATAGAATGAAGAAATTACTGGTACATGCAATCACATGGTTAAGTCTCAAAATCATTATGCCGAGTGAACAGAGCCAGACATAAAAGAGTACTTACTACATAACTCCATTTCCATAAATACAACCTCCTTTATACTGACAGAAAACAGATCAGTGGTTGGCTGGGTTGAAGGTAGAGAAAGGGCTTGACTACAAAGGGGCACCAGGAATCTTTTGGGGGTCATGGAAATATTCTGCTTTTTTGGTGTGTTGGTGGTTTCATGGATGTGTGCATCTGTCAAAATTCATTTAATGGCACACTTTATATGTATGCAGTTTACCATTCCTAAAATATACTTCAAAAAATTTGATAAAAATAAAATGAAATAACAATATAATTTACAATTTGGAGACACCTCAGAGCTCATTTAGTAGCCTTCCGTGAGAAGGGGATCATAGTTTAGAATCTAGATTTTTTTGCTTCCCAGCCTGTGCTGTATTAACTACATAAATATGTATATGTATACCTAATAAGTGAAAATTCAGAATACTCTAGGACATAAGACTTTGAATCTTCTTGTTTAAATTCTGAAAGAAACTTATTCTCAAATATGTACCATCTGGACTACTTTGTCTTTCTTGCTAAAAGGGGAGAGGGAAGGCCACTGGGTTCTCAGAACATGCTAGTTTGCCTGGCTTTTCCAGAAATGATAGGAATTCCTATTTGGATACATTTCCAAGCCCTGGAAATGTTTTCAATAAGCCACGAGGAGTTTTGGCTCAACCTCCTGTTCAGTTCATGTCTCTTGGGCTTCACAGAACACTCAATCTGAAACATGGGCTAGAGAACTGGATGAGGCTATGATGGAAAACTTCTGCTATCATCTGCCACTTTGCTTTTTCTTTCATTCAGTGCTCCATTTCCACCTGCGTGGGAAAGGAAACCTCAGACTCGCGGCAGAATGGGAGGTAAGGGCTAACCTTTCCCAGGTCTTGGAACTAGCCCTCAGGGATCTCTCTTATCCAGCACATCTGAGCTAGTCCCGGAATCTTCATCTTGTCATTTGCAACACTCAGTTCAAAAGAAGTGTTTGAACATTATTTTACATGGCACACTCCAGCATTTATCTGGAACACAAAAAAGTTCAGTTCAGTTCAAACACGTGACTGGAGCTGGGGAATATATAGAAGATTTCTAAGCACTCGGTGGGATTAGAACCTTGTAGAGGATACAGATGCAGTAGTTGACCATTTTGCACCCTATGCACAGAGATATATGTTGGATATTTATGCAGGCTATTCTTTTTTCCCTGAAATGAAACCCAGATGGAATAAAACACAACAGAGAAATTTTGACAACGAAAGGTTTAAATTTTATCTTAAAAAATTTAGAAAAGGGCAAAGTCCAAGTAGGAACTTTTTTGGTTGTAATTTCCTTACTGTGAAGCAAATGTTTGGGTAACCTTAACACCAATCTTACTATCTTGTCCTTCTTTGACGATGATATCAGGCCATTTTATTCAATAGGATGATGGAATGGGTCACCTCTGAAGTCCAACTCTTGGAAACGACTCTACATTTATAGCCCTCGATGCTGCCAGCCTTCCCTTCAGGTCTCTGGGATTCTAACAAGAAGGGTTGGTTCCTCTAACAATTCTTTCTATCTTCTTACATGTGGCTATATCTGTTCTCAAACTTTTGGCTCTTCCTGTCAGGTCTTTACAAAGATGCAGATGTTTCTTAAAAGTGGCAAAAAGATCAAAGGGACTTTTTGTGCCTGATGTGCTAGAATGGCTCGGAGTTCTATTAAGTCAGATTTGGACATATTAAATAAAACCAGAAACTAGTGGTTTGCAAAGGTTGCTGGTGAAAGAATGGAGCTTCATAGGTCAACATTGCAGCACACAAAAATATGCCAGATTTAATTGTCTTTTTCTTTTTAATTGTATCTAGAGATAGAAAATCAACAAAATGGATGCTGCTATACATTACAGCTGATTTGTTTTAGAGCTTCTGCAATTAATTAGCCCATGTCTATGGACTATCGCTTGCTTCTTTTTTATTCTAAATATGACCAAAGAGTGTAGTTACCAAGTGTAATGATGGCTCAAAGCAAAATTTAATATACAAACGTAAAATGAGCATTGGCTTCATGCAAAGCACTGAATAGGAACTGAGGAAACAAATAGAAACTTTTCCTACCCACACAGAGGACACACGCTAAAGGGAAGAATAAAACAGTCATGTAACTGCAATATACGTAAGTCCCATAAAATTGTACAAAACGTTTATGGAGTCTGAAGAGAAAGAGCTCAAATCCAGTTGATATGCATTTTATCTTTGATGTACTTAAATTACTTCTGAAGCTATCTTTCCTTTACATCCTGGGTCACCTGCTTTGATTCTCAGACTTGCTGTCAAGTGATCAGTAATCCTGATAAGGTTTTTTGTTTGTTTGTTTTTATTTTTAATTAATTAATTAATTAATTTATTTATTATTTTTGACTGCATTGGGTCTTAGTTGCAGTACATGTGATCTTCGTTGAGGCACACGGGATCTTTTGTTGCAACGTGCAGGCTTCTTTCTAGTTGTGGCATGCGGGTTTTCTCTCTCTAATTGTGGTGCGCAGTCTCCAGGGCGCATGGGCTCTATAGTTTGCGGCACGCAGGCTCAGTAGTTGTGGTGCACGGGCTTAGTTGCCCCACGGTCTGTGGGATCTTAGTTCCCTGATCAGGGATCAAACCTGCATCCCCTGCATTGGAAGGCGGATTCTTTACCATTGGACCACCAGGGAAGTCCCCATGATACGGTTTTAAATGATAGGGTGTTTGCAGATATAACCTGTCTCAAGTATGTTTGCATTTTAAAGCTATACAAATCCACAGGAATGAAACTATTGATATAATAACAGGCAGAAGGGTTGATTTATTTGCTGTAAGTCCTTGACCGACCTCTTAACATCTTTCAATTAAACCATTACATTTAAAGATAACAATGGTATATCTTTGATTTAGGTAAGCTCTCTGCATGTGTTCTACAGTTCTCTATTTTTTTTTTTTAATAAATGTATTTATTTATTTAATTTTTGACTGTGTTAGGTCTTCGTTGCTCCACGCGGGTTTTCTCTAGTAGCGGCTAGCGGGGGCTACTCTTACTTGCGGTGCGTGGGCTTCTCATTGCAGTGGCTTTTCTTGTACAGCACAGACTCTAAGTGGGTGGGCTTCAGTAGCTGTGGCACGTGGGCTCAGTAGTTGCGGCTCGCGGGCTGTAGAGCGCAGGCTCAGTAGTTGTGGCACACAAGCTTAGTTGCTCCGTGGCATGTGGGATCTTCCTGGACCAGGGCTCGAACCCGTGTCCCCTGCATTGGCAGGTGGATTCTTAACCACTGTGCCACCAGGGAAGTCCTAGTTCTCTATTTTAAAAGCTCTATAATATTTGTTTCTACTGTGATATTAAACATTTCTCTCTGAAATTGGCATTATTCTTTGTAATTGAGCTATAATTTTCTTCCAATTGAGACACACTGAATTTTTAATTTAAGTGTAAAGGAGGAACAGAAAGGGGCCTGATCCAATAGATGATATTTCTGTGCTGAGCTTTGATAAGAGCTGGTCTAAGAGGCATCTAGTAAGCAGACTGGATGGTCATTCCAATGTGAATGAAAAGGAAACTGCATTTTAAAATATCAGAAAAATGCACATAACTAGGAGAAAAAACACAGCAGCTTGAGAACTGGATTATTCTCTTAGTGTGTACTTTTCTCCTACAGCCTAGAATTTTCTTAGGCACCAAGAAAGAAACCTCATGAACTTCCTTGCATTTCTAAAATTCTATGATCCTATGATCTCACTTTCCATTTGGGTACAATTTACATACCTTGTCAGTGAATTTGAGTGATACCCTATGTTTGAGGGAAAAACAGTTGTCTTTCTTTTAATTTAAGAAATATTTACTGAGAAACTTTTGTGTTTCAGACTTTGTGCTCTGTGCTGAAGTCACAGATGAGTGAATGGTCAGGCTTTCAGATGGATTACTCTCTAGTGAGTATCTAGATTGTTATCAAACATTCAAACTACAAAAAAACCCAAAACATTGCAGGCCATAGATAAAGAGGTAGGCATTTCATTTCCACTTTATTTATTTTTTCAGTGATTTTATTTTTATTATTTAAAAACAATTTTATTTTATATTGGAGTAGAGTGGATTAACAATGTTGTGTTAGGTTCAGGTGTACAGCTCATTTCCACTTTAAATATTCTTTGTCATCTCTTTCTCATCACTGTCACCACATTTCATTATTTGGAGTGAAGGTGTTTCTCATCTTAAGGAACTGAGTTTGTAGTTCAGTCCTTTTAAGAGAAAAGACTTTTCAAAAATTGTAAGAAATAGTTGCTGCCATGGTATTTCTAAAAAATTTGTTATTTCTAAGTCTTATGCAAGGATGAGATACAATGAGTGTTTTCAGCATAGTTAAGCAAGCAGTGTGTGATAAAATAATTAAGATATGAAGAATATAACTCAGGTTAATTCATATTTATTCCATATGGAATTCTTTTCCAATGAACAGAATTTTTTACTCTAACATGGTTTACTTTAGCATGGAATTCTATAGTCTACATTTAACATGGGATTCTTATTTTCCATTCTAGCCAAAGTAGTGTATTTACTGAGGTAACAACAGAACATCATTTCATTATGAAATAAAGACTGCTATAGATTCTGGAAATAAATTAATCAGCAATAAAGAGAGAAGGCTCAACAATAGGAATATCCATACATCTTACAGGGGACAGTGGAGAGGTCAGACGGCTGAGAAAAGTTAATATTACATGATACTTTTAGAGAACGTTCTGGTTCTGCAAAACTCCTGCCATTAACTACCCACGCATCTCTTTTAAGAAGTTTTCCATTTTACTTAAAGATGACACCCACCTTGTTGCTATTCCCACCCTGTTCTACCTGCCTTGAACCACAAAGTTCCCTTAACAGTGAAAGTTATGCCACCTGCTAAGCAGATGGATTGCAGGAATAGTCCAATTTGTTGAGCCATTGCCCAGGGGGTGTTGTTAAGTATTTGTAGTCTAATTGGTGATATGGTAACATTTATGACTTGGAAGCCTAGAAGTTAATTTTTTTTTTGTCTCATTTTGTTTTAAGAAAATAAGAAACCTATTAGGCATCTGAATTTGAGTAAAAAAAACCTTGTTTTCACCCTTTCCTATATTTGTACATTATTGAATTGTGTAAACCCTATCTAGAGCAAGGCTCTGAGGACAGAATGACTGAGTCAAATCCTGGCCTTGATGCTCACTAGCTCTGTATCCTTGAGAACTTCACCACCTCAGTTGCATCATCCATAAAATGGGAATAATCACTGTACCTAACTCTTTTGGTTATGCTTATATTAAGTGAGGAAAAAAACCTTACAATTATATCATCTTTTTAAACACTATCATTCATTTTTACCTATTAGCATGCTCAAAATTTTCCACTTTCTAATGCCCAATCTTCATATTTGATGAAAGGAGGACAGACCGAGTTCTTACACCTCTTTTGTTTTTACTTTCTTAATTTTTCCTATTCAATAATATTGACTTGGATTTGGAGCAAAGTCATTGTGTACTATTTGTTGGTTTAAATTACACAGCAGCTTTTGTTTTATCATGAAGTTCTCCAGAAAATTCTATTGTTCATACCCATAAATTTTAGTAAATGGGTAAGCAAGAAAACAACAATATTTACAGATAAGAACTTTTGGGACAGTCCTTTGACATTTGGAACAAAATTACCGTATTCTTTTTGGTTGTTTAAACTATATAAACTACACAAGCAGCATGTACATTTCACAGATGATTTCCTGGAAACTGTATTGTTCATACATACAAATTTTAGTCAATATATATATTTTTAAAAATTATTTATTTATTTATTTATTTATGGCTGTGTTGGGTCTTCGTTTCTGTGCGAGGGCTTTCTCCAGTTGCGGCGAGCGGGGGCCACTCTTCATCGCGGTGCGCGGGCCTCTCACTATCGCAGCCTTTCTTGTTGCGGAGCACAGGCTCCAGACGCGCAGGCTCAGTAGTTGTGGCTCACGGGCCTAGTTGCTCCGCGTCATGTGGGATCCTCCCAGACCAGGGTTCGAATCCGTGTCCCCCGCATCGGCAGGCAGATTCTCAACCACTGCGCCACCAGGGAAGCCCTAGTCAATATATTAACTGAAACAATCATGTTTTGAGGTCAGCATATCAGAGTCGCCCTGAATCGTTTTTTCTAACTGTGATGATAATGGATTTTAATGAAAAAGCAGGTTTTGTTTTGCTAAGTAACTGCTGGAAGTTTTTAATGCCTTGATATTGGATTAGAGCACTTACATGGCAAGAATCAAACTCAGACCTGAAGGAATAAACATCATTCCTTGCCTCGGGAATGAAAAACAAAACAACAAAACATCCCGAAGGTAGCACAGGGGCCAATATTCCAGGAGAAAGCAGAAAGGTTTCTTTGCAACCCACACATATCGGGTAACCTAACCCAGGTAACAACCAGAAGAGGAAACAGACTTCAGTATGAAAATGGTAGTTATTTTTGTAATGAGAAAACACGTAGTTTACTTTTTCTTGTTATACTAATGAGAAAGTTAAGTCTGGGGACTATCAAGATACTTTCAGTTTCATGCTTTTTAGATGTTCATAAAGTAAATATTAATGATATATATTAGAAACCATTGGCAAAGATTTTCTAAGAAAAATGAGGCTGTTGGAGTCTTAAATTCTTTTTACTATCTCAATTTACTTGCTGCAATCAAGCAATTTAGTGCTGCCCATTGAGAGGGGTGAGGTATATGAATATTATTGTAGGGTAATCCTATGTTGATACTTGTAATATCAAAGAATGCTGCAACAGAAAATAATTTAGAATCATTCTAAGTTTTGCAATCTTCCAGAGTTGGATTTTACAGATTGGATCTCAAAATACCACATTGGGATGGGGTACAGAGGTGAAGCAGCAGATCAAACTTTTTAGTTTTGCGAACTTTTCTTTCATAATATCATTGGTGATGTCTTAAAGACATCTGAAATTGCTCAGAAAGTGGTACAGAACCTGGGAATATTAGAATATTATGTTATGATTTGCTTCTTTTCCTGTTAAAGGACTCTAATTTAGCCAGGGTATTTGTCAGTGTTCTCTAGAGAAATAGAACTAACAACACTTGTGACACCAGATGGGTGTTTTTTTTTTCCCCACACCAAGCAAATCTGGGACACCAGCTGGGTGTCCTGCAATTTAACTCAATTCTGACACTGTCTACTTGGAGATAGCATCAGATCCCTCAAGTTAAGAGCTCAGTCCCAGGAGACTCTACTACAGATGCCAATCACAAGTAATAGGTCCCCAGGTTACCCACAAATTCTGTCTAAATTGACTACAAATTGGAGGTTCCTATAACCTCCTCCCTCTTGGATTTGATTATTTGCTGGAATTGCTCACAGAACTCAGGGAAACACATTTACCACTTTATTAAAAATATTATAAAGTATACAGATGAATAGCCACATGAAGAGATACATAGGGCGAAGTATGTGGGGAGGGACTTAGAAAGTCCATGTCCTCTCTGGGCATGCTATTTTTGAACCTGGAAGCTCTCTGGACCCTGTCCTTTTGGGGTTTTATGGAGGCTTCATTACAAAGGCATGATTGATTAAATCATTGGTCTTTGATGATTGAACTCAATCTTCACCCTCACTCCACTCCCTGGAGGTCGAAGGTGAGGAGTGAGATTGAAAGTTCCAATCCTCTAATCACAAGGTTGGCTTTACTGGCAAACAACTCCCTCCTTAGGTTACCTTGGAAAGCTTTCCAAAAATCACCTCATTAACATAACAAAAGACACCTTGGTTGCTCTCAACACTTAGGAAATTCCAATGGTTTTAGGACCTCTGTGCCAGGAAGGGGAAGAAGACCAAGTATATATTTCTCATTATAAATCACAATATCACACTTAATAAATCTAGGGACTATACATAATACTCGAAGTAATAACTCCCGTCTTTGTAAATATTTCTATGTCACATTTGAAGTTTCTAACATTAGACTGATTGGCTTTAGAACAAGTTCATTTGCAGCCAAAGAAGTGATGACCAGAATATTAATAACGTGAGAGATGCATTTCCTTTGTGGACTTCCAAGTTGGAGTCTGAATATTTATGGTATGTTTCAAGCTATCCCTTGCTCTCACCCCATTCTTTCTTTCTACACACGGGACTAGCTGCCTATATGCTGAGAAAATTGCCCTGAAGATGTTACAGTTTCAGGTGCTTTTCAGTGTTTTGTTTTGTTTTCTGACAAAGTGCAGCGGTCACGTTTTCAGAAAGCAAGAAGAGATGTGGGAGGAGAAGAGCAAAAAGGCGGAAAGGTATGAGGTTAAATGGACAGCATAGTTGATGATTGAAGGTCATGGGAGTGATAAGGTAAACTACACCTGGAGGCCCTTGTGATGTAATCAAGAAAGCTGAGACTTTCATGCCACTTCTTTTTTTTTTTTTTTTAAAGGAATTCCTTTATTTTTATTATTTATTTATTTATTTTTGGCTGTGTTGGGTCTTCGTTTCTGTGCGAGGGCTTTCTCTAGTTGCGGCAAGTGGGGGCCGCTCTTCATCGCGGTGCACGGGCCTCTCACTATCACGGCCTCTCTTGTTGCGGAGCACAGGCTCCAGACGCGCAGGCTCAGTAGTTGTGGCTCACGGGCCTAGTTGCTCCGCGGCATGTGGGATCTTCCCAGACCAGGGCTCGAACCCGTGTCCCCTGCATTGGCAGGCAGATTCTCAACCACTGCGCCACCAAGGAAGCCCTTTCATGCCACTTCTAATTGTACTTTTCCCACTTGTTTTAAAGCATGTAAAAACCAAGGAACAACCCAATCCTGGTTCATACGAGTTTATAATTCATGGAATTTTTACTAATTATCTATGGACAGAGTATGACCTACCGTATCATCTTGCTTTGAAACGCTTCTTTTGACTTTCCTGAGGGATCTCAAACTTACTGCTCTGTTGATTTTCCTAGTCATTTACACATTGTATTAATTTCCTATTGCTGCTGTGACAATCGCCAAAAAGTTGAGGGCTTAAAACAACATAAATCTATTTTTTCACGGTTCTGGAGGTCAGAAGTATAGAATCAAGATGTCAGTGGGGGTGTGTTCCATTGGGAAGCTTCAGGGGAGAATCCATTTCCTCACCTTTTTCAGTTTCTAGAGGCCGCCTGCTTTCCTTGGCTCATGACCCCTTCTTCTCATCACTCCAACCTCTTGCTTCCATGGTCACATCTTCTGCCTTTCACTCTGATCCCCCTGCCTCCCTCTTATAAGGACCCTTGTGATTACACTGGACCCAGTTAGATAATCTAGGATAATATTCCCATCCCCCAATCCTTAATCACATCGGAAACATCCCTTTTAACATGTAAGGTAACATATTCACAGGTTCTAGCAAATTTAGGACATGGACATCATCAGGGGCTCATTATTCAGCCTATTACAAGGATTAGGAGGGAACAAATTATCACCCAATTTGGCAGATACAGAAACTGAACTAATAGGGGTCACAGAGGCTTTTATGAAGTTCTACTCATAGTTAGAGGAAGAGGTAGGGCCAGGATCCAGAGCTCTGGATTCTTAGATCGTCAGACTTCTCTCTGATCCAATTGGTGGTCCTTGGATTAGGACAGTGCCAAGCAGGCACCTCCACTCTGATTACATTTCTACCAGGACGAACCAGGCATTTGGTAACAATTCTTCATAGTTTCCCCTCAGAGTCATGAGATTTGAACTGGACACCTCCACTACTGAAACAATTACAGCATTATCATGCCTTGGATTGGAATTGTGAGGATCACTAAATGACATGACAATTTCTCACTGCTGGCCTACTCCCTTAAGAAGAATTTGAGCAATCAAGTAACGTTTGTTTTTGCACGGTGACATGTAGACAATCCCCTAAATTCATCATGGACAAAAAGTTGGGCTGACAATTACTAAGAACAATGCAAAGAAAATATAAGGGTCCACATTATCTACATACTCATTATCTGTGTCCTATGATTTAGAAAAGTTATAATTAATGAGGTAGAGGGCATCATAATAGGAACATATTTACAAACGAATCAATCCTTTATAAAATTAAGTCCCCAACTGATAACTAAGTAACACTCTGCCCTACTTCTCATCTTACTGATTTTTGGATATTGTTAATACTAAATAATACAATGCACATAGAATGAACATCAGTTAAGATGAAAATGCTGATTTTCCAATACCGTATTGGAGACTTGATCAAACCTCAGGCAAATCACTGACAAATTAGAATTAGCATGTTTAGACTGCTTAATACTGATTAAGAGAAAATAACAAGGGTAATGATAAGATTGATGCTTCTAGAGAGCATGATTTGATTTTCAAATGATTAACAGAAGCCCTTAGGGAAACTGATGAGGATCTAAAATATTTTTGCACTCCTTATGATCCTGTTGTAAAGACGAAATATAACATGAAGAAAGTTGTCGTTCAGAGCTTTCATATAACATGTGATTGATTTAAAAAAATTTTTTTCTCCATTGTAAGCATTAAGTAGAATTTCAATTACATTTTGAAGTTAATGAATAAAAAATGAAACAGCATCTTAATTTAGTTTCGTTTTTAAGATAACGTCACTTGATTTTTTAAAAAATTTATTAATTTATCCCTATCTTAAATAATTTATATAGTTTTTCCCACTAAAAATGACCCTCAGGTAATACTTTCTGTATTTCAGAGTCTGTAGTCCATCCTTAGTGGGCAAGTAAACATTTGAAGATTTCTAATTCCAACCATCAGTATATGGTTGTGAAACACAACTTAAGGCTACAAGTTTCTGCGCAGAGTTTAGGAAGTTTTGAAGTGGTAAAGAAGTGGTAAAGAAGACCAATGACAAACAGTTAACTGAGCTTCCTGGGAAGACAGTTTTCTAAAAGACTTTCTTAGGTTTTACTGGAAAAAGAATCCTTCCTTCAGGGAATAGACAAATAGACCACTTCGAGGGCTTACAGGGGCCCTAGAAACCCTTAAATAACTCTGAAGTGAGGTGGAGGGTGTGACCACTTCTGACCAGCAGCCTCTGTAATCATCAACGTGATTCCAGAAAGGTGAGCCAGCCAAGTCTTTCAGTCATTGTGAGGCCTCCTAGTGGCTCAGAGAATCGAAGAAGCACTGATCTAGAGAGATTCAATTAGATGAAATCCATCAGGGACCCTGAAAAGACAGTTTACAAGAATGCCTTTGTTGTACAAGACAAAGCTACTAAACTGTTAATATTCCTATGTTAATTGCTTAGTAATCTGTATGCAGTTAACCCATTATATTTTTGACTTATTCGCAACTATGTTCTTTCATTGTTCACTGAGTTCCCCGGATAAGAATAATTTGAGATTTTATAAAACAGAAATAGTTGAGTTTGGGTGAGAACAGTTGATTAGTTGAAGGTTGAACAGTTGAAGGTGCTATAGTAACGTTCTATCAGGGCAAGTTCTTTAAAAAATAGTATACTAACAAGGGTGGTTTGAAGAAGTGGTGTCTGAACAGGAACTTCCTCCATCTTGAGTGTTTTCATAAAACTGTATACACCATTCTGTTTTCTCTTTCTCTCTCACACAAACACACACACACACACACACACAGTTTGTTTAGCTTTCTGCTTCCCCTGCTAAATTGTGACTTTCTAAAGACAGGAGCTGTGGCCTCTTAATTCCAATTCTCTCAATTTAAAAGAGTGGATTCAATGAATCTATGAACTTGAATAATTTAGTGTCACAGTTCCACATGTGGCTTTATTTTTCTTTCTCAATATCTGGACTCATTCACTTTCTCTTGAACTATAAAGTAACAAATTGTAATAACTGGGAAGGTAGATCTAATTCCAGTAATTGAATAATGTCTACCTCCTAGAGAGAAGGAAATAAAGTAAGATGATGTTTTATCATCATTTCTGGATTTATGATTTATGATTTATTCTAATTAATTATATATAGATTATGTGAAAGGAAGACCAAATAATATTTAGGAGCCTAGGATCCATGCTGCAATAAAATCCTGAATGATAAAGGAGCTACAATTTACTACAATTTCCTGAGTGTCTACCATGTATGAGGCTTTTTGCTAGATGTTTTACATGTAATGTTTATACCAAGATGCTTCCTTGCAGCTCCTTTTAAAGAAGAGGAAATTAAGCTGAGCAATTTCCCCTTCATCACACAGAAAAAAGCTCAGAAATGGCAGAAAACCAGAATTAAAGCAGTCAGATTCTGAAGTACTTTGGTATGTCCTGGGTCTTTTATAGTCTTGCAAAAAGTACGCTCAGTTTGGGATAAGGGAGACTGAGTCAAAAGAGATCATTCCTTGGCTGGTAGTAGCTAATTTGGGGTTCTCTACATAGAGTCCTCTTTCAATTAACACTCCACCTTTGTGAATTCTGAGTAACTTCTGTAGACGATGTGGACCACAAGTCTTACTGAGTCAGCTGTGTAGTAATGTAGTAGGTTTGCACTCTCATTAAGTACAGAACGTCTCTAGGAGCAGATGACCAACTCATCCCCTCCTCCTCAATTAGGTCTTTTACATGTGGTGCTCTGGCAGCCTGTCTGCCTCTCTGTTCAAAGTACAGAGGGGGTTACCCATGTACTACACTATGTTTAGCCTGGATCTGGCAGAATACAAAAAGCCAAATAATCCTGGCAAATACAGAGACCATTAAGTTTGCATTAGATCCAACCATTGTTTGAGTCTCTATAAATAGACTTTTTCTTTGTTGGATATAATTGAAGCTTATAGTGTTCTGTTCTTACCTATAACTCATGTCATTGGAGCTGGGCAGTCTGTAGATCCTTTGCAGATAGACTGTCTGATTCTGAGTGGTGCAGGCTTGATACGGATGGCTGCTGTGTCCCTGGTTTTGTTAAGGAATGACTGGGGAAGGCAAAGGGATTGTTGAAGCATAGCTGCCTCATAAACATAATGTATATGCCTCCATAACTCCTCTTCCAAAAATATGAGCTTATCAATGTAGATGATTTATCAATGTTTATATCAACTCCATCAGGTGGGTAGAAGCTAACTATCAGCCTTAAAATTAATATCTGTGTGTCAGCTGCATCCTTAGTGTTGTATTTAAAATGACTTTCTCCATTGGCGTCACCCTTCCAAACACTGTTTCTGTTTGCCTCTTCATAGGTCCCTTGATAACTCTGGATGCAGAATGGGGCAGGCTACAGGCAAGGCACACATAGATTCATAAGCACACTCAACTGGCAAGGTAGAGACTCAGATTTTCATTAGAGAGTTGACAATAGTTACCTGTGTAATTTTGAATGAAGTACTCAGTTTCTCTGAGCCTCAGTGCTCTCATCTAAACATGGGAGACTCACCTAACTGACAGATGAGACATCTTTCAGCTCTGAAATTCAGTGGTTCTATTAAAAAATGGCAAGGAAACAGCAATGATTTCCCATCAAAACCTAGAGGCTTACAAGGTTTGGAGGCCTTCATTTGGTGATAAAAGCAGAGTTGGGGGAGCAAACTATCAAAACAGGGTCCTTTTTGCAACTGGGCTCTAAGAAATTGGGATGAACAGGGCATTCCTTCATGCCTTGTCTTGCAATCTCTGTCATCCTGTGTTCTTCCTTCCCTTACCTTATAATTTGGCTCAAATATTATTTTCCAAAAATAACTCTCCTTATTCTTCCCACAGTTTATGTTCCAGCAACTGCCTCCATGGAGTTCCCTATTGAGGTACCTGGATGTGATTGACATTTCTGTTCTTTCTCAGAAAGTTTTCAGAGATGTCTTTCCAGCTACATCTCCCCAACTCTGTGTACACCAAATCATATCCACACTTCAAGGTTCAGTTCAAATATCACTACATCCTCAAAGTTCTTCATAACACTCCATTTGAAAATACTATCTTCATTCACTATTCCATACTTACTTCTACTCATAATACTCATATCTCTATATCTCTCTTATTCATAGATGTGAGTATATATATATATGTACTGAGTATGTTTCCTTCCTTAATTTCATATTGCCTTAAAATAGTAACTGCTCAATAAATATTTGGTGGGTAGATAATAGTCACAGACTATTCATTGTGAACTCGTATACCATATTGTGATTCTAAATGGGAAGGAATGAAACTAGGAAACAGAAATTGGAAGGGGTGTATTGGAATCCTTGGAAGGGGGATTTGCAAATGCACATTTGCTTTGATTTCTTTTGTTGACATAGTATTCGACTAATTTTGAAATTTCAACTAACCTGAGAGTACGTGATAGTTTTATTTTTCTTAAAATAACTCATAGCTTTAAAAATTGAGGATTGCAACACTTATTTATTGTTTATTGATTTTGCTGATAATTCTGAATTCAAATTTTCATTGGTGTCAGGTTACACTTTGGTTTAATAACATCAACCAGACATATGCTGACCAGAAATGCTACTTTCAGTAAGAAGCCTCTCCTGACACCAAGCTAGATATGTTCTCACTCTGACTTGAAACCCTTTGTCTTTTTCAAATTATATTAGCACATTTGGCTGCAGATTGCAAAAAGTTATGTTCTTGTCCTGTCTTCTTATTATATTTCATCCTTATTCACCATTTTTTCACCCACAAAACTAAAATTATTCTTTTCACAGAGTAAGAAATACTACTAATAATAAGTAGTAGTAGTAGTAGTGATAAATCATTACACTGTATGTCTTATAAGGAAGCTTGTTTTTCTGGTTTCATAAGGCTTTAAGATCTTGAATAGTTGCTAGAACTTAAGAACATCCCTTTGTTGCTCAACTGATCATTTCATCACTCTTTATTTCTTAGTTGAATCATTTTCCTTCATCTTCAAATAGCTGCTCTGTTTCATACCACATGGCATATATATCAAGTTGCCCACCTTTGATTGTGTCTGACATGGCACACTGATTTGATTTTCGAGTCCATATAGCCAATATATAAATTATCCCATCCAAGCTCATCCATTACATGTGTGGTCTATTTTGATGTTGCTTTGAAAATAAATAATGAATTTGCACTACTTCTGGTGAGAGTTTCAAGAAACAAATGTAGACAATATGCAGATTTTTAAATAGTTAACCTGGGTTTTCAAAATTTATGATCATATTCATTTCTTTATAATGCTTTTTAAAAAAATTTGTTTATTTAATTTATTTATTTTTGTCTGTGTTGGGTCTTTGTTGCTGTGTGCGGCCTTTCTCTAGTTGCGGTGAGCGGCTACTCTTCGTTGCTGGGTGTGGGCATCTCATTGTGGTGGCTTCTCCTGTTGTGGAGCACAGGCTCTAGGCACACGGGCTTGAGTAGTTGTGGCACGCAGGCTCAGTAGTTGCGGCTCATGGGCTCTAGAGCGCAGGCTCAGTAGTTGTGGCACACGGGCTTAGTTGCTCCGCGGCATGTGGGATCTTCCCAGACCAGTGCTGGAACCCGTGTCTCCTGCATTGGCAGGCAGATTCTTAACCACTGAGCCACCAGGGAAGACCAATGCTAGGTTTTTGGTCATTATTTTGCCTAATACTGAAATACCAATATACGTATATTTTGTTTTCAAAAAAGTAGAATTCACAAAATTAAAAACATATCAGTGAAATAAAATATTTGATATTTAAAATACATTTGGAAATAGAAAACCTCAAGCAAAGCACAAATGTACCAATATATGTTAAACATCTTATTCTAATAAATTATTAGAAAGAGTGTTTAAAAATAACTATCATGTAGAAATGAAGACAATCATGAGAAACCCAAATTAAGACGATTTGATTTTCCTGAAAAATTGAGCAGGAAGACTTGATGCCCCAGTGTGGTCATTGCTGAATCACAAGTGTTTTTTTTTTTTTTTCCTGGTAGGACTTTTTACTTTTTTCAATTTTTTTAATTTTTACAATTTCTGAATTGTATTTTATTTATTGTTTTATACAGCACGTTCTTATTAGTCAACAATTTTATACACATCAGTGTATACACGTCAATCCCAATCTCCCAATTCATCACACCACCCCCACCCCCCTGCCGCTTTCCGCCCTTGGTGTCCAAATGTTTGTTCTCTGCATCTGTGTCTCAATTTCTGCCCTGCAAACCAGTTCATCTGTACCAATTTTCTAGGTTCACATATATGCGTTAATATACGATATTTGTTTTTCTCTTTCTGACTTACTTCACTCTGTATGACAGTCTCTATGTCCATTCACATCTCTACAAATGACCCAATTTCCTTCCTTTTTATGGCTGAGTAATATTCCATTGTATATATGTACCACATCTTCTTTATCCAGTTGTCTGTCGATGGGCATTTAGGTTGCTTCCATGACCTGGCTATTGTAAATAGTGCTGCAATGAACACTGGGGTGCATGTGTCTCTTTGAATTATGGTTTTCTCTGGGTATATGCCCAATAGTGGGATTGCTGGGTCGTATGGTAGTTCTATTTTTAGTTTTTTAAGGTCCACACTGTTTTTCATAGTGGCTGTATCAACTTACATTCCCACCAACAGTGCAAGAGGGTTCCCTTTTCTCCACATCCTCTCCAGCACTTGTTGTTTGTAGATTTTCTGATGATGCCCATTCTACCTGGTGTGAGGTGATACCTCATTGTAGTTTTAATTTGCATTTCTCTAATAATTAGTGATGTAGAGCACCTTTTCATGTGCTTCATGGCCATTTGTATGTCTTCTTTGGAGAAATGTCTATTTAGGTCCTCTGCCCATTTTTGGATTGGGTTGTTTGTTTTTTTAATATTGAGCTGCATGAACTGTTTATATATTTTGGAGATCAATTCTTTGTCCATTGATTCATTTGCAAATATTTTCTCCCATTCTGAGGGTTGTCTTTTCGTTTTTTTATGGTTTCCTTTGCTGTGCAAATCTTTTAAGTTTCATTAGGTCCCATTTGTTTATTTTTGTTTTTATTTCCATTACTCTAGGAGGTGGATCAAAAGAGATCTTGCTGTGATTTATGTCAAAGAGAGTTCTTCCTATGTTTTCCTCTAGGAGTTTTATAGTGTCCAGTCTTACATTTAGGTCTCTAATCCATTTTGAGTTTATTTTTGTGTATGGTGTTAGGGAGTGTTCTAATTTCATTCTTTTACATGTAGCTGTCCAGTTTTCCCAGCACCACTTATTGAAGAGACTGTCTTTTGTCCATTGTATATCCTTGCCTCCTTTCTCATAGACTAGTTGACTATAGGTGCATGGGTTTGTCTCTAGGCTTTCTATCTTGTTCCAGTGATCTATATTTCTGTTTTTGTGCCAGTACCATATTGTCTTGATGACTGTAGCTTTGTAGTATAGTCTGAAGTCAGGGAGTCTGATTCCTCCAGCTCTGTTTTTTTCCCTCAAGACTGCTTTGGCTATTCGGGGTCTTCTGTGTCTCCATACAAATTTTAAGATTTTTTGTTCTAGTTCTGTAAAAAATGCCATTGGTATTTTGATAGGGATTGTATTGAATCTGTAGATTGCTTGGGTAGTATAGTCATTTTCACAATATTGATTCTTCCAATCTAAGAACATGATATATCTCTCCATATGTTGGTATCATCTTTAATTAGTTTCATCAGTGTCATAGTTTTCTGCATACAGGTCTTTTGTCTCCTTAGGTAGGTTTATTCCTAGGTACTTTATTCTTTTTGTTGCAATGGTAAATGGAAGTGTTTCCTTAATTTCTCTGTCAGATTTTTTATCATTAGTATATAGATATGCAAGAGATTTCTGTGCATTAATTTTGTATCCTGCAACTACCAAATTCATTGATTAGCTCTAGTAGTTTTCCAGTGGCATCTTTAGGATTCTCTATGTATAGTATCATGTCATCTGCAAACAGTGACAGTTTTACATTTTCTTTTACAATTTGTATTCCTTTTATTTCTTTTTCTTCTGTGTTTGCCATGGCTAGGACTTCCAAAACTATGTTGAATAAGAGTTGAGAGTGGACATTCTTGTATTGCTCCTGATCTTAGAGGAAATGCTTTCAGTTTTTCACCATTGAGAATGATGTTTGCTGTGGGTTTTTCGTATATGGCCTTTATAATGGTGAGGTAGGTTCCCTCTATGCCCACTTTCTGGAGAGTTTTTATCATAAATGGGTGTTGAATTTTGTCAAAATCCTTTTCTGTATCTATTGAGATGACCATATGGTTTTTATTCTTCAATTTGTTAATATGGTGTATCACACTGATCGATTTGCAGATATTGAAGAATCCTTGAATCTCTGGGATAAATCCCACTTGATCATGGTGTATGATCCTTTTAATATGTTGTTGGATTCTGTTTGCTGGTATTTTGTTGAGGATTTTTGCATCTATATTCCTCAATGATATTGGTCTGTAATTTTCTTCTTTGTAGTATCTTTCTCTGGTTTTTGTATCAGTGAGATGGTGGCCTCATAGAATGAGTTTGGGTGTGTTCCTTCCTCTGCAATTTTTTGGAAGAGTTTGAGAAGGATGGGTGTTAGCTCTTCTCTAAATGTTTGGTGGAATTCACCTGTGAAGCCATCTGGTCCTGGACTTTTGTTTGTTGGAATATTTTTAAGCACAGTTTCAATTTCATTACTTGTGATTGGTATGTTCATATTTTCTATTTCTTCCTGGTTCAGTCTTGAAAGGTTATACCTTTCTAAGAATTTGTCCATTTCTTCCAGGTTGTCCATTTTATTGGCATAGAGTTGCTTGTAGAAGTCTCCTAGGATGCTTTGTATTTCTGCGGTGTCTGTTGTAACTTCTCCTTTTTCATTTCTAATTTTATTGATTTAAGTCCTCTCCCTCTTTTTCTTGATGAGTCTGGTTAATGGTTTATCAATTTTGTTTATCATCTTCTCAAAGAACCAGCTTTTAGTTTTGTTGATCTTTGCTATTGTTTTCTTTGTTTCTATTTCATTTATTTCTGCTCTGATCTTTATGATTTCTACCTTCTGCTAACTTTGGGTTTTGTTTGTTCTTCTTTCTCTAGTTCCTTTAGGTGTAAGGTTAGATTGTTTATTTGTGATTTTTCTTGTTTCTTGAGGTAGGCTTGTATAGCTATAAACTTCCCTCTTAGAACTTCTTTTGCTGCATCCCATAGGTTTTTCATCATCGTGTTTTTATTTTCATTTGTCTCTAGGTATTTTTTGATTTCCTCTTTGATTTCTTCAGTGATCTCTTGGTTATTTAGTAACATATTGTTTAGCCTCCATGTGTTTGTGTTTTTTACTTTTTTTTCCCTGTAATTCATTTCTAATCTCATAGCATTGTGGTCAGAAAAGATGCTTGATATGATTTCAATTTTCTTAAATTTACTGATGCTTGATTTGTGACCCAAGATGTGATCTATCCTGGAGAATGTTCCATGTGCACTGGACAAGAAAGTGTAATCTGCTGTTTTTGGATGGAATGCCCTATAAATATCAATTAAATCTATCTGGTCTCTTGTGTCATTTAAAGCTTGTGTTTCCTAATCAATTTTCTGTTTGGATGATCTGTTGATTGGTGTAAGTGAGGGTTAAAGTCCCCCACTATTGTTGTGTTACTGTTGATTTCCTCTTTTATAGCAGTTAGCAGTTGCCTTATGTATTGAGTTTTCCTATGTTAGATGCATATATATTTATAATTTTTATATCTTCTTCTTGGGTTGATCCCTTGATCATTATGTAGTGTCTTCCTTGTCTCTTGTAACATTCTTTCTTTTAAAGTCTATTTTATCTGATATGAGTATTGTTACTCCAGCTTTCTTTTGATTTCCATTTGCATGGAATAAGTTTTTCATTCCCTCACTTTCAGTCTCTATGTGTCCCTAGGTCTGAAGTGGGTCTCTTGTAGAAAGCAAATATATGGGTCTTGTTTTTGTATTCATTCAGCAAGCCTGCGTTTTTTGGTTGGAGCATTTAATCCATTCACATTTAAGGTAATTATCGATATGTATGTTCCTATGATCATTTTCTTAATTGTTTTGGGTTTGTTTTTGTAGGTCCTTTTCTTCTCTTGGGTTTCCCACTTAGAGAATTTCCTTTAGCATTTGTTGTAGAGCTGGTTGGTGGTGCTGAATTCTCTTAGCTTTTGCTTGTCTGTAAAGCTTTTGATTTCTCCATTGAATCTGAATGAGATCCTTGCCAGATAGAGTAATCTTGGTTGTAGTTTCTTCCCTTTCATCACTTTAAGTATATCATGCCACTCTCTTCTGGCTTGTAGAGTTTCTGCTGAGAAATCAGCTGTTAACCTTATGGGAGTTCCCTTGTATGTTATTTGTCATTTTTCCCTTGCTGCTTTCAATAATTTTTCTTTGCCTTTAATTTTTGCCAATTTGATTACTATGTGTCTCGGCGTGTTTCTCCTTGGGTTTTTCCTGTATGGGACTCTCTGTGCTTTCTGGACTTGGGTGGCTATTTCCTTTCCCATGTTAGGGAAGTTTTCGACTATAATCTCTTCAAGTATTTTCTCTGGTCCTTTCTCTCTCTCTTCTCCTTCTGGGACCCCTATAATGCGAATGTTGTTGTGTTTAATGTTGTCCCAGATGTCTCTTAGGCTGTCTTCATTTCTTTTCATTCTTTTTTCTTTATTCTGTTCCGCAGCAGTGAATTCCACCATTCTGTCTTCCAGGTCACGTATCCGTTCTTCTGCCTCAGTTCTTCTGCTATTGATTCCTTGTAGTGTAGGTTTCATTTCAGTTATTGTATTGTTCATCTCTGTTTGTTTGTTCTTTAATTCTTCTCGTTCATTGTTAAACATTTCTTGCATCTTCTCGATCTTTGCCTCCATTCTTTTTCCGAGGTCCTGGATCATCTTCACTATCATTATTCTGAATTCTTTTTCTGGAAGGTTGCCTATCTCCACTTCATTTAGTTGTTTTTCTGGAGTTTTATCTTGTTCCTTTATCTGGTACATAGCCCTCTGCCTTTTCATCTTGTCTATCTTTCTGTGAATGTGGTTTTTGTTCCACAGACTGCAGGATTGTAGTTCTTCTTGTTTCTGCTGTCTGCCCTCTGGTGGATGAAGCTATCTAAGAGGCTTGTGCACGTTTCCTGATGGGAGGGACTGGTGGTGGGTACAGCTGGGTGTTGCTCTGGTGGGCAGAGCTCAGTAAAACTTTAATCCGTTTGACTGCTGATGGGTGGGGCTGGGTTCCCTCCCTGTTGGTTGTTTGGCCTGAGGCAACCCAACACTGGAGCCTACCTGGGCTCTTTGGTAGGGCTAATGGCTGACTCTGGGAGGGCTCACGCCAAGGAGTACTTCCCAGTACTTCTGCTGCCAGTGTCCTTGTCCCCATGGTGAGCCGCAGCCACCCCTGCCTCTGCAGGAGACCCTCCATCACTAGCAGGTAGGTCTGGTTCAGTCTCCCCTGGGGTCACTGTTCCTTCCCCTGGGTCCTGATGTGCACATTACTTTGTGTGTGCCCTCCAAGAGTGGAGTCTCTGTTTCCCCCAGTCCTGTCAAAGTCCTGCAATCAAATCCCGCTAGCCTTCCAAGTCTGATTTTCTAGGAATTCCTCCTTCTGTTGCCAGACCTCCAGGTTGGGAAGCCTGACATGCAGCTCAGAACCTTCACTCCAGTGGGTGGACTTATGTGACATAAGTGTTCTCCAGTTTGTGAGTCACCCACCCAGCAGTTATGGGATTTGATTTTATTGTGATTGTGCCCCTCCTACCATCTCATTGTGGCTTCTCCTTTGTCTTTGGATGTGGGGCATCTTTTTTGGTGAGTTCCAGTGTCTTCCTGTAGATGATTGTTCAGCCATTAGTTGTGATTCTTGTGTTCTCACAGGAGTGAGTGAGAGCACGTCCATCTCCTCTGCCATCTTGAACCAATCTCCACAAGTGTATTTTTGTGCCACAATTTCCAGCTGCTTAAAGCTCTTTCCAATGGCACCGTTCCAGGAAATGGAGAGATGAGAGGTGCTAAATCAGCTTTCCTCTGACTCACTCATGTTCAAAGTCCATTTCTGCTATGATAATTGGAGGAGAACCTTTCACACGGTTTTATAATGCTTTTTAAAAATCAGCCTTTGGTAGAATAGATTATAATTTATGTGGGTTGAGACAAAGGGAGTATATCAGATTGAGTTTGTCTGAACACACCAGTAACTATATTTCCTCAAAGGGTGATTCATTTTTTCCTAAGACAATTTATTTTACTTCTCTGCAGTTAAAATTTTCTTTTCATGAAAACAATGGAAATGTGTATCAGGAAAAAAAATAACTACTAGCAATATAAGTTGTGTTTGGGGGTTAAACTTGGAATTTAAAGTCTTGTATTACAGTTCTATCTTAACTGAGTAAAATCTTTGAGCAGGCACATGCTTTTAGCGTAGGAAAGAGCTTTCTCTTCAAGTTGAGGAATTAGAGTAATATTTTGCTTGTTTTTCCTATGAGATGGAAGAAAAGAGTCATAAATGAAAATGAGATTGAAAAATTACCTATAAAATATGTATTTCTTTAATCTTATTTGTCAGAACAACAGAAGAATATATAATCTCATGGGTAATGGTTATAACATGAATTAATACCGTGTGCCCCAAATATTATATTTCTGTGCCCAATCACACCCTACACCAGAAAGTTAACACTCTTGCTTCATTCCCTAGTCATATGGTCTCGTTCCTAAGGGCTACTCACACTAAAGTTTCTAAACTGTTGTCACTATGCAGTATCTGGCCTCCTTGGTCCCAGTAACTAAAGACTGCTGCCCATAAATCAATTTAGAATTCTTCCTGCTGTTACTGTTGATGACACCTATCATGGGAACAGTGATGTCCCAGCCAAAGTTACATTCTCCATATTTGCTTTCAAAACCATAGACCATTCAGAGTCTAGACAGGGAAAGAAAAATGACTTCATTTGTCACCCAGTCTGTAGGGCAGATATGATTTATGTCCAGATGTTCATTAAATCTCTAGAATACAGTTGTATCTGTTTCTGGTTCTCAATCACCTTCCAGAATTCCAAATTCTTTTGTGGAAGTATTTCTTTCAACTTGTGTGTTTCCCAATATTTATTTTGTACCTGTGTGTGCATGGGACTATGCATGCAAGCTCTTTGCTGTTGTGGTGGTAGATTATTGGTTTCAACCATCACTCTACCCATGACCTTCACTGGGTGACTTTACCCTTATTGGCTATATAGTTAATAGAAATTTATTCATTTATATCAATCAACTATTTCTGCATAGTAAGCAACAATAACATATCTCAGCAGCATACAGCAATAAGCATTTATTTTTATGGAAATGTTAGTCACTGAGGGTCAGATGATTTATACTAGGTTTAGCTAGGTAGTTCTGCTTCAGCAGCAGTGGCTGAGAAGCTCTGTTTCTTGCTGCAGATTTGTGAGTAGAATGGGGTGGGGTGGGGGTGGAGGTGGGGCCTGGGGGAGATGTCTGCTTCCTGTGTCTCTTATCCTCGCTGGACCACTGGACTCCCTAGGTATTTTTTTCTCAAGACAATGGTAAAAATTACCAATTATAAATGGTAAAAATTACAATCACATGTCCAAGCCTATAGTTAAAGTATAGGAGTATATACATTGCCAACTGCATTTCATCTTTTTCAAAGCACCTATTCAAATTTTTCCCCACCTTTCTTTTGCAGTGTATGTCTCTTTTTCAGCCTGAATTTTAGAAATATTTTATATTTTTGCTCAGAATCTATTCTTACACTTCTACCAACTTTTAACTTCCAGACAAGTTCTTGTTTTCATCTAAACAGAAACTATGTATTATTCAAATGAAGGTGTTTTACCCATCCCCCCAAAGGGAATATTCAAAGTCACCATCTTTACTTGCTTTCTATCTCCAGGTAACATCATTTTCCATAGTTAATCACATTGCTGAATTTATTTTGCTGTGCAATGAGGAACTCTTTGGTCAAATCAATGATGTTTGGATTATAATGGTGGTGCAGAAGGCCTTCTGTTAGTCCATGAATGATGAATTTAGCAGACTAACCCATATGGAAGACATATACACATCCCATATAAGTGTGAATACTGGCAAAGACAAGTTACTGCCCTTTCCTTGATGGAAGTGAGTCAGTGGTATAAACCTGTCCCTAGGTTGTTAGCTGATTCTCCTAGTGAGTGAAGGCATATCAGGGATTCACATTCTTCATTTCTCTTGTTGAGCTTTTAGCAGTGGTCATATCAAGAGGTGTGAGGTGAGAGGACAACATATTTTGGGCTGTTCATCATCTCCATCCCAAATATCATGGTTAATTTATACATGGACCCATTGAGTACATATGGTAGCTGAAGAGAAAAAAATGACTGATAGCCATAGGACAAGTCCTATTTTCCACCTGATTTGTTTGATACAGTTTGATAGGCTTTCACATTGAACACATTATCTTCAAATTCTATTCCCACTCTAGAGGTCCATTTGCAGCCATCTTTGTCACTAATCTTCCTGTCTTGTTCTTTCCACATCCCAGACCAACCTGACAACCAACTAACATCACCTACTAATTAGTGTAGAACTCTAAATCATGTTATCTATTTTTTCATTAAGAATGGGCAACCACATATATTGCCTGAAATTTGCCTACTGAAAAGATATCTTTTTTTTTTCTTGACTATTATCACCCCTTTATTCTTCTAAGTAAAACTTAACATCACCTTATAAATCCCCTAATATGCAAAACCAATGATTCGGATGTTTATTAAAATTGTAGTATATTTGCAGACTATTTCAGAGAGTTTGATATATTTACAATATAAAGTTTTACCCTCTAGGAACCTGGGGTTTCTCTCCAATTATCCAATTTTTTTAAATGTACTTCAGTAAAGTTTTATGGTTTTCTTCAATACCAATTCTGATGTTCACTTGTGCATGTGTGTGGGGGGTATTGTGTTTTTTTTAATTGAAGTATAGTTGATTTACAGTATTGTGTTAGTTTCAGGTGTACAGTACAGTGATTCAGCTATATATATATATATATATATATTCCTTTTCAGATTATTTTCCCTCATAGGTTATTACAAAATATTGAGTATAGTCCTCTGTGCTATACAGTAGTACATTGTTGATTATCTATTTTATATATAAGTCCCCTGCATATGAACTTTCAAGTCGCGAACTTTCAAAGAGGCGAATGTATGTTTGCAAGTCCAGTCATGTAAGTTAGTTCACGTGTCTGGCGTACATTGTCATGTGCATGCATCCTCTACAAGTGGTTGTGCTTTTGTGTACTTTACTGTACAGTACCGTATAGAGTGCAGTAGTACAGTATCTTTATTTCAAGCCCAGAATGACCGGAAGCAAGTGTAAAAACAGCAGTGTTGTAGCTGGTAATGCAAAGAAGTGCCAAGCGAAAATAATGGAACTTGCTGTGCAACACGAGGAGCTTACTAATGAAGACCTGATGGAATTGGAGGCCCAGAGAAGGGACGAAGAGAGACAAGAGGAAGAAGAAGTAACTGAAGAACCGAAGAGATTCATGACACTGGAAATGGTAAGGGGATTTTCTTTATTTGAGGAGGCACTGTTAGTTTTTGAGGCACAGGACCTGAACGTAGAATGGTACATGAAGGTTGCAGCAGCCATTCAGAATGCAATCCAGTGCTACCGTGTCATCTACGGTGAGAAAAAAAGAGCTACTACCCAGACATCACTGGATCATTTTTCAAGAGGGTAGATAGAATTGAATCCAGCAAGGAACCAGAAACTGTGCTCTCAACGTCAGGCGTGAGTAAAATTGCAGCTTGCCCTCTGTCTCCTATTGCTGACTATCCTTCAGCTCTACCATCTCCCACCTCCTCTCCTTCCTCCAGTCAGTAACTCTTCTTGCCTGTTCACTCGATGCCAGCCCCTCTATGCCAGCTGTTGTACTGTACTACTGTACTTTTCAAGGTACAATACAGTAAGATTAAAAATGTTTTCTTTATCTTTTGTGTTTGTTTTTTATGTATTATTTGTGTGAAAAGTATTATAAACCTATTACAGTACAGTACTACATAGCCATTTATGTTAGTTGGGTACCTAAGCTAACTTTGTTGGACTTACGAACAAATTGGACTTACAAACGTGCTCTCAGAATGGAACTCATTTGTATGTAGGGGACTTACTGTAGTAGTGTGTATATCTTAATCCCAAACTCCTAATTTATCCTTCCCTCCAACCCCCTTTCCCCTTTGGTAACCATACATTTGTTTTCTATGTCTCTGAATCTCTTTCTCTTTTGTAAATAAGTTCATTTGTATCATTTTTTAAGGTTCCACATGTAAGTGATATCATATGATGTTTGTCTCTCTCTGTTTGGCTTACTTCACTTAGTATGATAATCTCTAGGTCCAACCATGTTGTTGCAAATGGCATTATTTCATTCTTTTTTATGGCTGAATAATATTCCATTGTAAATATATCTCACATCTTCTTTATCCATTCATCTGTTGATGGACATTTAGGTTGCTTCCATGTCTTGGCTATTGTAAATAGTGTTTCAGTGAACACTGGGGTACGTGTATCTTTTTGAATTATGGTTTTCCCCAGATATAGGTCTAGGAGTGAGATTGCAGGATCATATGGTAGCTCTATTTTCAGGTTTTCAAGGAACCTCCATACTGTTCTCCATGGTGGCTGTATCAATTTACATTCCCACCAACAGTGTAGGAGGTTTCCTTTTTCTTCACATCCTCTCCAGCATTTATTATTTGTAGACTTTTTGATGATGGCCATTCTGACCGGTGTGAAGTGATAACTCATTGTAGTTTTGATTTGCATTTCCCTAAAATGACTATACTACCCAAGGAAATCTACAGATTCAGTGCAATCCCTATCAAATTATGAATGGCATTTTCCACAGAACTAGAACACATAATTTAAAATTTTTTATGGAACAATGAAAGACCCTAAATAGCCAAAGCAATCTTGAGAAAGAAAAGCAGAGCTGAAGGAATCAGGATTCCTGACTTCAGACTATACCATAAAGCAACAGTCCTCAAAACAGTATGGTAGTGGCACAAAAACAGAAATATAGATCAATGGAACAGGATAGAAAGCCCAGAAGTAAACCCACACATCTATGGTTAGTTAATCTACAACAAAGGAGGTAAGAATATACAATGGATGAAAGACAGTCTTTTCAATAAGTGGTGCTGGGAAAACTGGACAGCTACACGTAAAAGAATGAAATTAGAACAACTCTAACACCATGCACAAAAATAAACTCAAAATGTATTAAAGACATAAATGTAAGACCAGATACTATAAAACTCCTAAAGGAAAACATAGGCAGAACACTCTTTGACATAAATTGCAGCAATATCTTTTTGGATCTGTCTTCTAGAATAATGGAAATAAGAACAAAGATAAACAAAGGGGATCTAATTAAACTTTAAATCTTTTGCACAGCAAAGGAAACCATAAACAAAATGAAAAGACAAAGTACAGAGTGGGAGAAAATATTTACAAACGATGCAACCAACAAGGGATTAATCTCCAGAACATACAAATGGTCCATACCGCTCAATATAAAAAAAAAACCCCAACGCAATAAGAAAATGGGCAGAAGATCTAAATAGGCATTTTTCCAAAGAAGACTTACAGATGACCAACAGGCAGATGAAAAAGTGAAAGGATTTTTCTTCACTCTCCTTCATAGTCACCCCTGAGATGGTCTGTAAGACAATAGTATCTCATTAGTTCCACTGCCGCCATATTATTCAGATCCACCTGTAAAAACAAGGCTGATTTTTTCTTTCTCTGTCACCTGATTATAGGGAACTTCACATGAGTCCATAAGCGGAGCCTGAGGAAGGATGGGCAACACACAGGAGTAGGGATCAGGAGAAACTGTTCTATCTGCTCAAGCAACATACTTGAGTTTTCTGACCTGTTAAGACATGATATTGTATATGTCCTTTCCACTTAAAGATACTGATTCTGCATTTTCTTAAACTCATGGCATGTTGCATCAGCTAATACTGTACCTAGTTTGTTATAAAAAAGCCAATTTATAATAGTCACTTTGTTTCCTTTAGTCAGGCTTTCAGTCTCTACCAGAGTTTAGTAGAAATAAAATAACTGCTTCTCCAAAGAGAATAGCTATCCACACAAGAAAGTAGTTTTTATCCAAAAATTTTGATGTTTATACTGATTCTCCTCTTGAAGCCAACTAGGGGCTCCATTAGAGCATCTTAATTTGCCAGAGATACTTTGACTACTGTTGCTTCTACTGGGTTACAAGGCTTAAGTGGAAAAACTAATTGCACCACAGCTTGAATCTGCTGCAGAGTAGTGTCGTGCTCTGGGTCCCACTCACAAGTAGCTGATTTATGTGTTAAGTAAAATGTAAGAGCACCACACCCACATGTGGTTTATGTTGCTTTCTAAGTATAGAGGTCCATCATAGGTTGCACTTTTCAACAACTGGTAGAAATTACAGGGTACGGCAACCTGCTTTTTCTTTAGATATCCATAGATACCATGGACCACTGAATCTCTAGAAATTTCACTGATATACTAGAGACTAAATTTTCAGGGAGTTTATCTTCCACACTCTGACATACTTGACATAAGGCATCTTGACATCTAGTATCTGGTACTTCCTATTCACAGGTGCAATCATAATGTCATCAGTGTTGTGGACCAACATGATATTCTTTGGGATATTAGACAGTTCAAGTCCCTGTGAACAGGCCCTGAGGTAAGACAATAAAGGTGTATTGATGTCCCTGCCAGGTAAAATCCAATTACTTCAGATATGCCTTGCCAATGGAGAAAAGTTTATTTGCCACATTAATAGCTGCATGCCACATGTCACTAGCTGTGTTGATTTGCTCCAGTAAAGATACACATCTGGAGGAAAGCTGCAATGAGAATCACTCTTTGATGACATTAACAATAACCCACAGTCATAGGCCCATCCAGCTTTTGCATTGGCCAAACAGGCAATTTAAACAAAGATAGGCTATGAATCATCACCCCTGCATCTTTCAAGTTTTTGATGGTTAAAGTAATCTCTATAATTCACTCAGAAATGTGGTATTGCACTTGGTTTAGTATTTTGGTAAGGAGGAGTAAATTTAGGGACTTCCACTTGGCCTTTCTACCATATTAGCCCTTATTCCATGAGTCAGAAAACCAGCTTGTGGATTTTTTTCCATTTGCTGAGTACAGCTATTTCAACTGCAAATATAGAATTAAAATGTGGGAACACCACAGGATGTTTTCCTTGATTAACTAGGATGCGCACAAGAAGGGCTCAGGCTGAAGCTCCATTTATTATTGACCTAACTTCCACCTGGACCCCAGTACTATTTTATGCCTGCACATTTGCATGAATTCAGAGCCAGTGTCCCTAAAGTCTGATTGCTACTCTTTCCAAGTTCATAGTCATTCTATGTAAATAGCTTCACAGACCCTTGGAAACATCTTGCAGAAATATTAGCAGTATATATTTGTATTAGTATTCTCTTGTTGATGTAACAAATTACCAAAAATTCAGTGGCTTTAAAACAACACAAATTTATTATCTTACATTTCCATAGGTTAGAAGTCTGATACAGTTCTCTGATACAGAAGTCTGATACAGAAGTCTGATACTAGGCTGAAATCAAGGTAAGGCTATGCTCCTTTCTGGCACCTTTAAGGGAAAATATTTCCTTGCATTTTCCAGCTCTAGAGGCTGCCCACATTCCTTGGCTCCTGGCTCCCTTCCTCCATCTTCAAAGGCAGCAATGTTTCATCTCTCTGGGCATTCTTCCTAGTAACATCTCCCTTTGACTCTCTGATCTCTTTTTAGCCTCCCCTTCCAATTTAAGGACTCTTTTAATTACATTGAATTAATCTGGATAAGGTAGAAAAATCACCCTTTTTAAAGGTCAGCTCATTGGAAATCTTAATTCCATATGCATTCTTAATTCCATTTTGCCATATAATCTAACATAGTCCATATAATCTAACATAGTGACAGTTTTCCTGGATTAGGACAAAGACGTCTTTGGGGGTTCATTATTCTGCCTACCACAATACTATAATCTTATTGCAGAGTACTTCCTCAAAGACATCAGACTCCCCTTCTATAAAGGACTGCTAATTGGGTGAGAAGCCATGACTATCTATGTTGACAGTTCAAATAAGCTGACTGCTCACCATGCCTAGGGAATATTTGTTTATACACAGGCATACCTTGGAGATATCGCAGGTTCAGATCCAGACCAACGCAATAAAGTGAATACCACAATAAAGTGAGGGACATAATTTTTTTAGTCTCCCAGTACATATAAAAGTTACGTTTACATTTTACTGTAGTCTATGAAGTGTACAATAGCATTATATCTAAAAGACAATGTACATACCTTAATTTTAAAATACGTTATTGCTAAAAAATACTAATCATCACCTGAGCCTTTAGTGAGTCATAATCTTTTTGCTGGTGGAGGGTCTTGCCTCGATGTTGATGGCTGCTGACTGATCATCAGGGCGGTGGCTGCTGAAGGCTGGGGTTGCTGTGGCAGTTTCTTAAAATAAGACCACAGTGAAGTTGCCACATTAGGTTGACTCTTCCTCTCACTAACAATATCTTTGTCACTTACAATGTCCTTTGGTAGCATTTTACTCACAGAACTTTCAAAATGGCAGCAATCCTCTCAAACCCTGCCCCTACTTTATCAAATAAATTTACATAATATTCTAAAGCCTTTACTGTCATTTCAAAAATATTTGTTGTATCTTCACCAGAAGTAGATTCCATGTCAAGAAACCACTTTCTATGCTCATCCATAAGAAGCACCCCCTCAACTGTTCAAGTTTTATCATGAGATTGCAGCAACTCAGTCACATGTTCAGGCTCCACTTTTTTTTTTTTAACATCTTTATTGGAGTATAATTGCTTTACAGTGTAGTGTTAGTTTCTGCTGTATAACAAAGTGAATCAGCTATATGTGTATGTATATCCCCATATCCCCTCCCTCTTGCATCTCCCTCCCACCCTCCTTATCCCACCCCTCTAGGTGGTTGCAAAGCTATTTCCACCACATTTGCAGTTATTTCCTGCAAAGTCATCTATGAGGGTTGGTATCAACGTCTTCCAAACTCCTATTAATGTTGTTATTGGGACCTCTTCCCATGAATCACTAATATTCTTCATGGCATCTAGAATGGCGACTCCTTTCCATAGAGTTGTCAATTGACTTTGCCCAGATCCATCAGATCCACTATCTATGTCAGCTATAGCCTTATGGGATACATTTCTTAAATAATAAAACTTGAGAGTCAAAATGACTCCTTTATCTACAGGCTGCAGAGTAGATGTAGTGTTAGCAGGCATGACAACAACATGAATCTCATTGTACATCTCTATCAGAGCTCTTGTCTGACCAGGTGCATTGTCAGTGAGTAGTAATATTTTGTAAGGAATCTTTTTTTCTAAGCAGTACGTCTCAACAGTGGGCTTAAAGTATTCAGTTAACCATGTTGTCAACAGATGCACTCTCATTGAGACTTTGTTGCTCCATTTATTGAGAACAGGCAGAGTAGATTTAGCGTAATTCTTCAGGGCCCTGGGATTTTGGGAATGGTAAATTGAGCATTGACTTCAACTTCAAGTCACCAGCTGCGTTAGCCCCTAACAAGAGAGTCAGCCTGTCCTTTGAAGCTTTGAAGCCAGGCATTGACTTCTCCCCTTTGGCTATGAAAGTCTTAGATGGCATGTTCTTCCAATAGAAGGTTGTTTTGTCTGCATTGAAATCTATTGTTTAGAGTAGCCACCTTCATTAATTATCTCAGCTGGATCTTCAGGATAACTTGCTGCAGCTTCTACACCAGCATTTGCTGCATCACCTTACACTTCAATGTTATGGAGATAGCTTCTTTCCTTAAACCTCATGAAGCAACCTCAGCTAACTTCAAACTTTTCTCTGCAGCTTCTTCACCTCTCTCAGCTTTCATAGGATTGAAGAGAGTTAAGACCTTGCTCTGGATTAGGCTTTGGCATAAGGGAATGTTATAGCTGGTTTGATCTTCTAACCAGACCACTGAAACTTTCTTCATATCAGCAATAAGGCCCTTTCACTTTCTTATCATCATGTATTCGCCAGAGGAGCACTTTTAATTTCCTTCAAGAACTTTTCCTTTGCATTCACTTGGCTGTTTGGCACAGGAAGCTTAGTTTTTGCCCTATCTCAGCTTTGTACATGCCCTCCTCACTAAGCTAATTTATTTCTATCTTTTGACTTGAAGTGAGAGCTGTACAACACTTCCTTTCATTTGAACACTTAGAGACCATTGTAGGGCTATTAATTGGTCTAATTTCAATATTGCTGTGTCTCAGGGAATAGAAAGGCTTGAGGAGAGGGAGAGAGATGGGGGAAATGGCTGGTTGGTGGAGCAGTCAGAATACACACAATATTTATCAGTTAAGTTCACCGCCATCTTACAAGGGTGCAGTTCATGTTTCCCCAAAGCAATCACAATATGGTAGTCACATCAAAGGTCACCCGGTCACCATAACAAACATAATAATAATGAAAAGTTTGAAATATTTTGAGAATTACAAAAATGTGACACAGAGACATGAGGTGAGCAACTGCTGCTGGAAAAATGGTGTTGATAGAATTTCTCCATGTAGGGTTTCCACAAAACTTCAACTTGTAAAAAACACAATATCTGGGAAGCTCAGTACTGCAAAGGGCAATAAAACCAAAGATACCTGTAGATGAAGTAGCACTTTAGTAAACTGACCATCTGTTTCATTCCTTGGCTCACCATAAATCATAAACCACTCTCATAGATTCCTTTATGTCCAAATACTCCTATCTCCACCTTATCCATGATGCCTATTGCAGTGTTGGTGCCCACACTGTTTCTCATGGCTACTTACTCTTACCTGGACTCCTTGCTCCAGAATTCCATCATCTCTTTTGAATTCAGGAAGCTCATTTTAATGGCAGCATTTCTCACTATCATTCCTAGCCTAAGGGACAGCCATCATGGAGATTTTATGGATGCTGTCTCTCTTGTTATTATTTAATTTTTTAATGCTTTAGAGAGTGGAGTGTCCACTGGGTCCTCCTGGTGGGTATAGTCAAGGAAACGGTGTTCTATTTCTACATAATAACTTCAATCCGCTACTTGCATCTCTCTGTCTTGATTGCTTCCTACAAATTATGCCAAGGAAATTCTGTCATCGAAATTTTATTGAATTAAAGTCACCATTAAAACCATGATTCAGTCAATCAAACTAATAACCTGTTAGGGACACTTCCAGCTGTTCGCAGTAGCACATTAAATCAAGAATCTTGATTAAAGACACCCATGTTAATAAATTTATTCTCTCTGGTGTAACATTCTTAAAATCCAATCCCAGACATACTCCGTATGTTCCAGCTGATATAAATTAGCAATATATTGCAATTCTTTGGTTTGTAAGCTATCTGTTTATAGAGGTGATTCTTGTAGCTTTCCTCCTTGGGCATATTGATATTTACCTACTTATGGACTTGAGAGTAACAAAGGGCATTTGGGTGAATTATGAAAAGAATAAGATGCCCCTTGTGAAGCAAGCCTCACAGGAGATTTAAGAATGGAAGGACTAATCTATTTATTTATTATTTTAAATATTTATTTATTTATTTGGCTGTGCTGGGTCTTAGTTGCAGCATGCATGATCTTTAGTTGTGGCACGTGGGATCTAGTTCCCTGACCAGGGATTAAACCCAGGCTCCCTGCGCTGGGAGCATGGAGTCTTAACCACTGGACCACCAGGGAAGTCCCAGACTAATCTATTTAGACAGGAGAAGAGAGGTTATTTCTGCCTGCAAAGGGAGCTTAGAAATATTTAGAGGTTCAAGTTTCATCAGAGCTTATCTAAAACAATCCAATAAAAAAGATCAGAATCGCACTCATTCCAAATAATGTCCTAAATTAAACAAAAATTGTTTAGGTTGTATTTTCAACTTGAGTTTTGATTGTGAAATACACATATTTATTTTTTGTTATAATCCTAAACCACGTATTCTCTGAGGTTACTAAAACAGGAATCTGAAAACTGAAAACTATAGCCCAGAGCCCATGCTGAGAATGGTTTACAGGGTTAAAAAAAGAAGGAAGAAGATTATGTAACATAGACTGTCCCACAAGTCCTGAAATTTTTACTATCTGACCCTTTATAGAAAAAAAGTTGCTGAACCTTGAACAAGAAAAAAAAAGTGACTATTTTAAGGTTATGCAGAAGGTCTGGGGTTTCAGCTGACACTGCCTTAATGTAAGCATTGTAAATCCAGTGCCTTTTCTGTACACTCCAGCACTTTCATCGGCACTTTCATAAGTAGTCATCCTACTTCTCAGACTTTGTAGTCATTATTACGTCTCTACTGTCAAGTAGAACAGCTACCTGGCCTCCTAAGACTTGCAGGCAACCAACACTTCACCCAAGCATTTATAGATCATAATTTCATAAAATCACACATTACCAGTATCCTATTTGCACTAGAAAATATATTATCAAAGTATTAATACTCAAAGAACTGAACACTTCAATCTCATAATCTCATATTGAGAGTCTTGGTACTAGAAACTATATCAGTCAGAATCTGGTCAGAAAATGGAAACCATCACATGTATTTCAAACAGAGGTAATTTAATACGAGAAGCTATTTACCTGTATAATGGAAGAACATAGAAATAACCAAGAAATAAGGAAATCAAAAACAAGCAGTAGCAGGAATTCCCTCACACCTCTATGACTATAAAGATAAAAGGAGAAGATGAGCCCAGGAGCAGGTCCATCACACAGAAGCAGGAATTATAGTGAGTCTGTCTTTCAAGACCTGAGATTATGGAGCCCAGCGTTGTTCAGCAGTTGATGGACCAGCGGCGGTGGTGTTAAGGGATGTAACTGCTTTTGTTGATGTTGTTCAAAGCAGGTGAGTGGGGATATCCCGCCTTTTCCTTTCCTTCCTGCCTTGCAGTCTTCTTATATACCTGTGTAGACTAAAGCTATTTGGAAATGGAAAGCAAGGAAATCTGGGAAATGCTATTCCCTTCTAGAAAGAAGAAGGCAGAGAAACATGGGAATTGGACATGAAACAGAAAAATAGCTGTCATGTTTGTTTTGTAACCAGCAACATGCTAAAAAGTCTCTTATTCTAATAATTTATCAGTATATTCTGCTTCACTCTGTATAATGTATAATGTATAATACTATATTTTTGTGTTTAATAATTATTTTCCAATACATACACTATCATTTCTTTTTCTTGATTTACTGAACTCATTAGGATTTTTGATAAAATATTAAATAAAGGTACTAAAGGTGAACATTCTTATCTTTTCACTACAGCAAAGGGAAAGTATTCAATATTTCACCATTAAGTATGATGTTTGCTATGGGTAATAGGGTGCCTTTATTTTTTACTTTTTTGGTTTTATTGAGGTGTAATTGATATACAAAAAATTCCACATATATTATACAGTTTGGACATATATACACACCAATGATACCATCACCACAATCAAGGTAATAAACATATCACCTCCAAAAGTTTTCTTGTGTCCCTTTGTTTTGTGTGTATATGTGTGCGTATGTATGTGTGTTAAAAACACTTAACATGAGATCTATCCTCTTAAATTTTTAGATGCACAGCACTGTATTAACTATAGGAGCTATGTTTTGCAGCAGATATCTAGAAATAATTCATCTTGTATAATGTACTGAACATCAAATCCCCATTTCCCCCTCCTCCCAGCCTCTGGAGACCATCATTCTACTTTTTGATAAGTTTAACTCTTTTAGATTTCTCATATGGATGGAGTCATGCAGTAAGTGTCCTTCTGTGCCTGACTTATTTTGCTTAGCATAATGTCTTCAAGGAACATCAATATGGTTGCAAATGGTAGAATTTCCTTCTTTTTTTTTTAAGGTTGAATAATATTCCGTTGTATGTATACACCACATTTTCTTAATCCTTTCATCTGTTGATAGATATTTGGAGTGTTTCCACATATTGATTATTGTGAATAATGCTACAGTGAACAGGGGAGAACAGATACCTCTTGGAGATCCATATTTTAATTCTTTTGGATATATCCAGGAGTAAGGTTGCCGGATTATATGGTGGTTCTATTTTTAATTTTTGAGGATCTTCCATAGTGTTGTCCATAATGGTGCACCATTTTACATTCCCATCAACAGTGTACAACTGTTCCAATTTCTCCATATGCTGCCACACTTGTTATCTTTTTGGTTTTTAGATGATTGCCATCCTAACAGGTGTGAGGTGATATCTCATTGTGATTTAGATTTGCATTCCCTCATGGTTAACAATGTCAAGCACCTTTTCATATACCTGTTGGTCATTTGTATGTCTGCTCTGGAGAAATGTGGGAAAACTGGATATTCACATGCAAAAGAATGAAACTGGGCCTCTATCATACAACATACACAAAAATCAACTGAAAATGGATTAAAGACTTAAATGTAAGGCCTAAAACTGTAAAATTTCTGGAAGAAAACATTGAGGAATAGCTTTTTGACATAGGATGCCTTTATTTCTGTACACTGTAAAGTTTTCACCTCAAGAATTACTTCATTTACATCTTTGGTAATTGTTGCTATTGAAGTTGATCTGGTTTGCTTTTTTTTTTTTAATAATTTTTTTGGCTCTCCATTCCCTGTTCTCTAAATTTTTGCATCCCACATTATTACATTTTTTGCCCATTTTCTATAAATGCCATACAAAACTTGAATTTCTGCTTTGCATTTCTTATTATATTTATTATATTTAAACATTCAAATAAAGTTTGAACACTGCTGTATAATTTGATTTTTTTTCACAGTCTTCTTTTTCTCACATTCTCCTAATCATCTCAGGTTCTTGCCTTTTTATTCATTTTATTTTTTCTTTATCAAACTGGATTTCTGTGTTGTATGAGCCATGTCATATTTTTTCCCACTGAGGATGCAAAATAATTTTCTTAACTCTTAATTTATTTTCTGGTAAAATAATTTACAGGTGTTATATTTTCTCTGAGTCTTCCAAATATGTTCTCTTTTATTCTAAAGAATTTTTTTATAGCTACTATATTTGGTTTTTAATATTTATAAATTATTGATCAAAGGAAGATATGATCAAATATTTTGCCAATGGTTTGAGCATATACAGTCTTTGTTAAAATTCTTTCTTTGTCAATCTCTGTGCTGGTAGAATGTTCTTATCATTCTTATAACCACTGGACACATTGTTATGTACAGTTTATGCCTTCATCCACAATATCTGACAGGGTTTATTTAACACAGTGCTGCCAGAATGAACTTCTCATACTTTTATATATTTATTTATTTTTTATGTGCATTCTTATTTATCTATTTATCTATTTATTTATTTTAACATCTTTATTGGAGTATAATTGCTTTACAATGGTGTGTTCGCTTCTGCTGTATAACAAAATGAATCACCTATAGGTATACATATATCCCCATATCCCTTCCCTCTTGCATCTCGCTCCCACCCTCCCTACCCCACCCATTTAGGTGGTCACAAATCACCGAGCTGTTCTCCCCATGTGATGCAGCTGCTCCCCACTAGCTATATATTTTACATTTGGTAGTGTGTATACGTCAATGCTACTCTCTCACTTCGTCCCAGCTTACCCTTCCCCATGTCCTCAAGTCCATTCTCTACATCTGCGTCTTTAGTACATGACTCTTTGAAAGTTTTACATATCAAGTAATTGAAAGTTTCATATCCAAGTATATTTGATATCAGAATACTAATGTTTCTTCTCACATCCTTGGCATGTTCCATGTGGGAATCACATCTTGAGTAACACCAGCGGTAGTACCCAACTACTTAATAATATATAAGTTGGAAATTGGGAGAAACCTAATATTTAAGACACTATCATACAGCAAACCAATTTTTGATTAATTTAAAATATATGCACACTCATGCATATACATTGTAAATTATTTCAATAGGGTAGTAAAAATGCTCACAAAGATCATTGTCCGTTTTTATTTCCAGAATTTTCCCCCAATCCTGTTTATACATCATCCTGTTCAACCATACTAAGGGAGAGTGCCCTAAAAATATGTAGCAACAGTACAAATATTTTTTAACTAATAGAGAACTATTCAACTTTATTCCACAGATTTTACAGCCTTATTTCTCAATTTTACCCTGAGTTTAGTCATGAGTTCTTTAGAAATGTTCTTTAGAAAACGTTATAAACTAAAGACTTCTGAAGCACCATCTGGTGAAAATTATTGCAGACTTTGCTGGTAGAGAGACAGACGGCTGTGGTACTGATCCTCTTTGTATATCATGTAATCCTGTACTACAGAATCCAAAATTTGTCTGTGTTCTGTATAAAACACAAGAATGCTGAAAGTCAGCCAAAGTAGAACAAAGCTTTAATCAATTCACTGTTTCTTGTTGAGGATGGTTTTGCTTCAGTGGGCAGAAATCTGATTATCTATAAAAGGCTAATAGTACAATTGTCTATACCCTCTGATAATGATTTACTGACTGCTTTCCTTTTCCTATTTCAGTTTCCTCACTGAAATATGACCCTCTCCTCTCTTCCACTGAGGCTAAAAAACAATGTGTTCAATTTAACTGCAAATGAGTATCAAGATAAATATAAGCTTAGAAAATAAAACCCAATATTTATTCATTCGTTCAGCAAAGACTAGCATTGCATACGCCATGTCAGACACTGAGATAGGCATTAAAAGATCCAAGGATGTGTAGATACCTCTTTAACCTCAAGACGCTCCCAGTCCAGTGGTGAAGAGAAACCAAGGTAAAACAACCATTAGCACTGCTACAAAGATATACATGAAATTTCTTTTATTTCCATCAGTAAGATAAAAAAACGAAAATACAAGAAAATATGATTTCCAAACTCTCTCTCTCTCTCCTTCTTCCTCTCTCATTTTTCTCTCTCTCCTTTGCTTTACTTTTCCTTATCCTTATTAAAGTTTCAACTAACAAACAAACGGAAGAAAATGGATTAACTGATTATATTCTACACACTTTGAAAAGGCAACTATGTCACATAATATAAAGCATAGGAATAGCCATCAAAACTCTTCAAAGTTCTAACACACTTTGTAAAGTAAGAAGATGAATTGTATTTTAAAATTTAGTGACTTTTTTTTTTCATTAGGAGTCAAATCTTATCTGAGGACAATAAAACACTGGAAACATAAAACAAAAAAAGAGCAAATTAAATTTCATTTAAATAACACTGGTAAAAGAAAAGAAATTAGGAAATATGAGATGTTTCATGTTTCTTTTCCCTAATCTTTCTTGCCTGTTTTAAAATGAATTATCAGTATTCTTCAAAGCATAATAAATTTGAAATCATGGAACATGGAGACGTGTTTTATCCAGTGAACAGTGCAATGAGTCTTGGAAAAATAAACTTCCTCTGAGCATTTTGGACTTCTACTAGTACCCTTTCAGAATTACATCTGTTTTGGTTAAATATAAGCGTATCCCATTTATGAAAAGTCAGAGAGAGAAGGTTTTGATTATACAGGCACTGGTTTTAAAGACTTATTGATAAGTGTTCAGGATTTAAATTTAGGTAATTCATATGGTATTGTGATTGAACTTAACAACTGCAATGTGCTTTCTAACAACATAAGAGCAGATGATTTTAGAGTTATTTAAACACAAAATACTTCTAACTAAAAATACACATAACAAGGTCTTCTAATAATGGCTGTATAAAGAAGGCAGTGATTACAACCATAGATAAAAATTTCGCATTTTAAAAATTAGAAAAGAAATATTTTTAAACAACTATTTTAAGGCTTTTGAAAATGAAGGAGTCAGAAATGTGTAAGGTTTTTATTTTAATTACTCTAGGAGGGGGATCAAAAAAAGATCTTGCTGCGATTTATGTCAGAGAGTGTTCTGCCTGTGACTTCCTCTAAGAGTTTTATAGTGTCTGGTCTTACATTTAGGTCTTTAATCCATTTTGAGTTTATTTTTGTGTATGGTGTTAGAAAATGTTCTAATTTCATTCTTTTACATGTAGCTGTCTAGTTTTCCCAGCACCACTTATTGAAGAGACTGTCTTTTCTCCATTGTATATCCTTGCCTCTTTTGTCATAGATTAGTTGACCATTGGTGCATGAGTTTATCTCCGGGCTTTCTATCCTGTTCCATTGAGCTATATTTCTGTTTTTGTGCCAGTACTATATTGCCTTGATTACTGTAGCTTTGTAGTATAGTCTGACGTCAGGGAGTCTGATTCGTCTAGCTCCGTTTTTTTCCCTCAAGATTGCTTTTGCTATTCGGGTTCTTTTGTGTCTCCACACAAATTTTAAGATTTTTTTCCTCTAGTTCTGTGAAAAATGCCATTAGTAATTTGATAGGGTTTACATTGAATCTGTAGGTTGCTTTGGGTAGAATAGTCATTTTCACAATATTGATTCTTCCAATCCAAGAACATGGTAAATCTCTACATCTGTTTGTGTCATCTTTGATTTCTTTCATCAGCGTCTTATAATTTTATGCATACAGGAGTTTTACTTCCTTAGGTAGGTTTATTCCTAGGTATTTTATTCTTTTTGTTGCAATGGTGAATGGGATTGTTTCCTTAATTTCTCTTTCTGAATTTTCGTTGTTAGTGTACAGGAATGCAAGAGATTTCTGTGTATTAATTTTATATCCTGCAACTTTACCAGATTCATTGATGAGCTGTAGTAGTTTTCTGGTGATATATTTAGGATTTTCTATATATAATATCATGTCATCTGCAAACAGTGACAGTTTTACTTCTTCTTTTCCAATTTGTATTGCTTTTATTTCTTTTTCTTCTCTGATTGTCATGGCTAGGACTTCCAAAACTATGTATAATAAAAGTGGAGAGAGTGGATATCCTTGTCTTGTTCCTAATCTTAGAGGAAATGTTTTCATTTTTTCACCATTGAGAATGATGTTGGCTGTGGGTTTGTCATATACGGCCTTTATTATGTTGAGGTAAGTTCCCTCTATGCCCACTTTCTGGAGAGTTTTTATCATAAATGGGTGTTGAATTTTGTCAAAAGCTTCTTCTTCATCTACTGAGATGGTCATATTGTTTTATTCTTCAGTTTGTTAATGTGGTGTAGCACATTAATTGATTTATGTATGTTGAAGAATCCTTGCATCCCTGGGATAAATCCCACTTGATCATGGTGTATGATCCTTTTAATATGTTGTTGGATTCTGTTTGCTAGTATTTTGTTGAGGATTTTAGCATCTATTTTCATCAGTGATATTGGCCTGTAATTTTCATTTTTTGTGTTACATTTTTCTGGTTTTGGTATCAGGGTGATGGTGGCCTCATAGAATGAGCTTGGGAGTTTTCTTTCCTCTGTAATTTTTTGGAAGAGTTTCAGAAGGATACATGTTAACTCTTCTCTAAATGTTTGATAGAATTCGCCTGTGAAGCCATCTGGTCCTTGACTTTTGTGTGTTGGAAGATTTTAAATTACGCTTTCAATTTCATTTCTTGTGATAAGTCTGTTTATATTTTCTGATTCTTCCTGTTTCAGTCTTGGAAAATTATACCTTTCCAAGAATTTGTCCATTTCTTCTAGGTTGTCCATTTTATTGGCATATAGTCGCTTAATGTAGTCTCCTATGATCCTTTGTATTTCTGTGATGTCAGTAGTAAATTCTCCTTTTTCATTTCTAATTTTATTAATTTGAGTCCTCTTCCTTTTATTGATGAGTCTGGCTAAAGGTTTATCAATTTGTTTATCTTCTCAAAGAACTAGTTTTTTGTTTCATTGATCTTTGCTATTATTTTCTTCATCTCTATTTCATTTATTTCTGCTTTGATCTTTATGATTTCTTTCCTTCTACTAACTTTAGGTTTTGTTTCTATAGCATAAACCAGCACAATATTGTAAATCAACTATACTCCAATAAAAATTAATTGAAAAAATTCTGGAGAGGGTATGGAGAAAAGAGACCCTTCCTACACTATTGGTGAGAATGTAAATTGGTACAGCCAGTATGAAGAACATTATAGAAGTTCCTTAAAAACTGAAAATAAAGCTAACATAAGACCTATCAATCACACTCCTGGCCATATATCCAGAGAAAACCATAATTCGAAAAGATACATGCACCCCAGTGTTTATAGCAATGCTACTTACAATAGCCAGGACATGGACGCAACCTAAGAGTCCATCACAGAGGAATGGAAAGAAGATGTGGTGTGTGTGTGTGTGTGTGTGTGTGTGTGTGTGTGTGTGTGTGTGTGTGTACACAATGGAATATTACTCAGCCATACAAAAAAATGAAATAATGCCTTTTGCAGAGACATGGATGGACCTAGAGATTGTCATACTGAGTGAAGTTAAGTCAGACAGAGAAAGACAAATATCATATGATATTGCTTATATGTGGAATCTAAAAAAATTGTACAAGTGAACCTATTTACAAAACAGAAATAGAGTCACAGATGTAGAAAATAAACTAATGGTCACCAAGGAGGAAAGGGGGGATAAATTGGGAAATTGGGATTGACATATACACACTACTATATATAAAATAGGTAACTAATAAGAACCTACTGTATAGCATTGGGAACTCTGCTCAGTACTCTGTAATGACCTATATGGGAGTAGAATCTTAAAAAGACTGGATATATGTGTATGTATAACTGATTCACTTTGCTGTACAGCAGAAATTAACACAACATTGTAAATCAGCTATACTCCAATAAAAATTAATTAAAAAAAGAAATGTGTAAAGTGTTTACTCCTGAGCAACTGCTCCATTAAATAAGAGCAGCTAATTTGTGGCTTCTTGTTTGAAGGTGGTGCCTTGGCCTGATATCTCCCAGTTCAGGTAGTGATAATATGCAGAATCTCTGACTCAAGATGCATATAAATGGGTTCTAAAGAACAGATAATCTAGAAAACATTGCAAACACATGGAAGACCTCGGGGATGCCAGCACAAAACTGGACAGAAATTAAAGAGTACTTAACTTCCAAAGAGAGAACTGCTTCTGGTGAGATTTGGATGTATGCTGGACTTCTAGTGTGTTTCCAAACCCATACACAGTTTGGGAGGTTTGTGAGCTGAAACTGCAGCTCATAGTGAGATTGGGAGCAAACCCCAGAAAAAAAGAAATGTCAGAGATGGTAAGGCTCAAAATCTGAATATAAATTCTGCCTGATCTTTGAATCAATACTGAGCTAGGCAGGCTCAGGGGAGACTCCCAGGGATCCAAGCTAAAAAAAAGTAATAGCTTGTAGAAGAAAAGACTGAGCAGAGTCATCACTGTTACCCACCATGAGGGAGAAAGACATGCAGTTTTAGTTTTGGCTAGTTAAGAGGCTACTATGACAAAATAAGGGCAACAATCATCTTTAGGGAAAAAAAAAAAAAGACCAGATCCCATAGTCTTCAAAACATTATTCGCAATGACCAACAGAACATGAACATATGAACTGCATTCAGGAAAGAAAGCAGTCATTAGAAATTGACTCCAAATGGACCCAATTGTGGTATATAGCATATAAAGATTTCAGAGCAACTATTTTAAATTTGTCCAAAGTGTTAAACAATGTATTAAGAACTAAAGGTAAATTTGATATTAATGATAAAAAATAGGTACTCACAATAGGGAACTGGAAATTATAAAAATGAAATAATTTGAAATAGTAAGCTAAAGAAATAACTGAGGAAAATGTACTATATGACATTAAAAGCACATATAAAATGGTATAAAAAATAAGTGGACCTGAAGTTAGAGCAATAGGTATTTTCCAATCTGAACAGAGAGAAATAAAAGATGTTAGAAAAAAAAAGAATGAGTAAGGTGGCAGAGATGTGTGGAACAATATTAAATGGACACTATACTTGTAATCAAAGTCCCAGGAGGAGAGGAGAGTAAAAAGGAAGGAGACAATTTTTCTGAAAAAATAATGCTTTAAAAACTGCCCAAATTCAGTGAAAAACATTAAATTACAGATAAAAAAAATAGTATAAATGAAAAGGAAACTGCACATTAGCAATATTGTAGTTAAATTGATAAAAGCCAAAAATAAAGAGAAAATAATGAAAGCAGCAAGAAAAAAATGACATATCATATATAGGAAAACAATAACAATGACTGACTTCTAATAAGAAATAATGGAGGCCAGAAGACATTGAAATGGTGTATTCAAAGTACTGAAAATACTGTTAATGGAGACGACTATAGCTAATCAAATCCCTTCTATTCAAATGCCAAGTAAAGTCATTTTCATGTTGAAACGAGAGAATTTTTTGCCAGTAGATCTGCACTTCAAGAAATACTAAAAGACATAAATGGCACCAGTGGGTAAAAAGGATTATGCAAGAAAAAATGACAAACACCAGAAATAATAAATACATAGATAAATATAAAAGACTATGTACACAAACACACACACCCTACATATATATATGTTTATGTGTACATATGTGTATATATACATACATATACATATATATGCATAATTATTCTCCATTTCTTTATGAGATAAATCACTGATTAAAACAAAGTCTGGACACTCAGGAGCAGAATTAAATGAGGGCAGGACACAGGAGAGAGGGAGCAGCGTCTGAGATCTTACCTCTGCCTGAGAAGCATCCTGTCCAATACACGTTCAGAAAGTCTTGGACTTCTTAACATACAATTCCTAATAGCCAGAAAGAAAGTGTACATTTAAAACTTTGGACAGATTGGAACCAAGATTGCTGAGTAGAAGGACGTGCTCTCACTCCCTCTTGCGAGAACACCAGAATCACATCTAGCTGCTGGACAATCATCAACAGGAAGACACTGGAACTCACCAAAAAAGACACCCCACATCCAAAGACAAAGGAGAAGCCACAATGAGATGGTAGGAGGGGTAAAATCACATCCCATAACTGGTGGGTGGGTGACTCACAGACTGGAGAACACTTATACCACAGAAGTCCACCCACTGGAGTGAAGGTTCTGAGCCGCATGTCAGGCTTCCCAACCTGCGGGTCTGGCAACGGGAGGAAGAATTCCTAGAGAATCAGACTTTGAAGGCTAGTGGGATTTGATTACAGGACTTTGACAGGACTGGGGGAAACAGAGACTCCACTCTTGGAGGGCACAGAAAGTAGTGTGTGCATCGGGACCAGGGGAAGGAGAAGTGACCACAGGGGAGACTGAACCAGACTTGTCTGCTAGTGTTAGAGGGTCTCCTGCGGAGGCGGGGGTGGCTGTGGCTCACCGTGAGGACAAGGACACTGGCAGCAGAAATTCTGGGAAGTATTCCTCAGCATGAGCCCTCCCAGAGTTTGCCATTACCCCACCAAAGAGCCCAGGTAAGCTCCAGTGTTGGGTTGCCTCAGGCCAAACAACCAACAGGGAGGGTACACAGCCCCACCCATCAGCAGTCAAATGGATTAAAGTTTTACTGAGCTCTGCCCACCAGAGCAACACCCAGCTGTACCCACCACCAGTCCGTCCCTCCCATCAGGAAATTTGCACAAGCCTCTTAGATAGCCTCATCCACCAGAGGGCAGACAGCAGAAACAAGAAGAACTACAATCCTGCAGCCTGTGGAACAAAAACCACATTCACAGAAAGATAGACAAGATGAAAAGGGAGAGGGCTATGTACCAGATGAAGGAACAAGATAAAACCCCGGAAAAACAACTAAATGAAGTAGAGATAGGCAACCTTCCAGAAAAAGAATTCAGAATAATGATAGTGAAGATGATCCAGGACCTCGGAAAAAGAATGGAGGCAAAGATCGAGAAGATGTAAGAAATGTTTAACAAAGACCTAGAAGAATTAAAGAACAAACAAACAGATGAACAATACAATAACTGACATGAAAACTACACTAGAAGGAATCAATAGCAGAAGAACGGAGGCAGAAGAACGGATAACTGACCTGGAAGACAGAATGGTGGAATTCACTGCTGTGGAACAGAATAAAGAGAAAAGAATGAAAAGAAGAGAAGACAGCCTAAGAGACCTCTGGGACAACATTAAACGCAACAACGTTCACATTATAGTGGTCCCAGAAGGACAAGAGAGAGGAAGGACCCGAGAAAATATTTGAAGAGATTATAATCGAAAATTTCCCTAACATGGGAAAGGAAATAGCCACCCAAGTTCAGGAAGCTCAGAGAGTCCCATACAGGAAAAACCCAAGGAGAAACACGCCGAGACACATAGTAATCAAACCGGCAAGAATTAAAGACAAACAAAAATTATTGAAAGCAGCAAGGGAAAAATGACAAATAACATACAAGGGAACTCTCATAAGGTTAACAGCTGATTTCACAGTAGAAACTCTACAAGCCAGAAGGGAGTGGCATGATATACTTAAAGTGATGAAAGGGAAGAACCTACAACCAAGATTACTCTACCCAGCAATGATCTCATTCAGATTCGATGGAGAAATCAAAAGTTTTACAGACAAGCAATAGCTAAGAGAATTGAGCACCACCAAACCAGCTCTACAAGAAACGCTAAAGGAACTTCTCTAAGTGGGAAACAAAAGAGAAGAAAAGGACCTACAAAAACAAACCCAAAACAATTAAGAAAATGGTCATAGGAGCATACATATTGATAATTACCTTAAACGTGAATAGATTAAATGCTCCAACCAAAAGACACAGACTTGCTGAATGGATACAAAAACAAGACCCATATATCTGCTGTCTACAAGAGACCCACTTCAGACCTAGGGACACATACAGAATGAAAGTGAGGGGATGGAAAACGATATTCCATGCAAATGGAAACCAAAAGAAAGCTGGAATAGCAAGATTCATATCAGATAAAATAGACTTTAAAATAAAGAATGTTACAAGAGACAAGGAAGGACACTATGCAATGATCAAGGGATCAATCCAAGAAGAAGATATAACAATTATAAATATATATGCACCCAACAGAGGAGCACCTCAATACATAAGACAACTGCTAACAGCTATAAAGGAAGAAATTGACAGTAACACAATAATAGTGGGGGACTTTAAAACCTCACTTACACCAATGGACAGATCATCGAAACTGAAAATAAATAAGGAAACAGAAGCTTTAAATACACAATAGACCAGACAGATTTAATTGATATTTATAGGACATTCCATACAAAAACAGTAGATTACACTTTCTTCTCAAGTGTGCATGGAACATTCTCCAGGATAGATCACATCTTGGGTCACAAATCAAGCATCAGTAAATTTAAGAAAATTGAAATCATATCAAGCATCTTTTCTGACCACAACGTTATGAGATTAGAAATGAATTACATGGAAAAAAACGTAAAAAACACAAACACATGGAGGCTAAACAATACCTTACTAAATAACCAAGAGATCACTGAAGAAATCAAAGAGGAAATGAAAAAATACCTAGAGACAAATGACAATGAAAACACGACGATCCAAAACCTTTGGGATGCAGCAAAAGCAGTTCTAAGAGGGAAGTTTATAGCTATACACACCTACCTCAGGAAACAAGAAAAATCTCAAATAAACAATCTAACCTTACACCTAAAGAAACTAGAGAAAGAAGCACAAACAAACCCCAAAGTTAGCAGAAGGAAAGAAGTCATAAAGATCAGAGCAGAAATAAATGAAATAGAAACAAGGAAAACAATAGCAAAGATCAATACAACTGAAAGCTGGTTCTTTGAGAAGATAAACAAAATTGATAAACCATTAGCCAGACTCATCAAGAAAAAGAGGGAGAGGACTCAAATCAATAAAATTAGAAATGAAAAAGGAGAAGTTACAAAAGACACCACAGAAATACAAAGCATCCCAAGAGAATACTACAAGCAACTGTATGCCAATAAAATGGACAACCTGGAAGAAATGGACAAATTCGTAGAAAGGTATAACCTTCCAAGACTGAACCAGGAAGAAATAGAAAATATGAACAGACCAATCACAAGTAATGAAATTGAAACTGTGATTAAAAATCTTCCAACAAACAAAAGTCCAGAACCAGATGGCTTCACAGTTGAATTCTATCAAACATTTAGAGAAGAGCTAACACCCATCCTTCTCAAACTCTTCCAAAAAATGGTGGAGGAAGGAACATTCCCAAACTCATTCCATGAGGCCACCATCACCCTGATACCAAAACCAGACAAAGATACTACAAAAAAAGAAAATTACAGACCAATATCACTGATGAATATAGATGCAAAGATCCTCAACAAAATACTAGTGAACAGAATACAACAACACATTAAAAGGATCATACAGCATGATCAAGTGGGATTTATCCCAGGGAGGCAAGGATTCTTCAATATATGCAAATCAATCAATGTGATACACCATATTAACAAATTGAGGAATAAAAACATATGATCATCTCAGTAGATGCAGAAGAAGCTTTTGACAAAATTCAACACCCATTTATGATAAAAACTCTCCAGAAAGTGGGCATAGAGGGCACCTACCTCAACATAATAAAGGCCATATAAGACAAACACACAGCAAACATCATTCTCAATGGTGAAAAACTGAAAGCATTTCTTCTACGATCAGGAAGAAGACAAGGATGTCCACTCTCACCACTATTATTCAACATAGTTTTGGAAGTCCTAGCCACGGCAATCAGAGAAGAAAGAGAAATAAAAAGAAAACAAATTGGAAAAGAAGAAGTAAACTGTCACTCTTTGCAGATGACATGATACTATACATAGAGAACCCTAAAGATGCCACTGGAAAACTACTAGAGCTAATCAATGAATTTGGTAAAGTTGCAGGATACAAAATTAATGCACAGAAATCTCTTGCATTCCTATACACTAATGATGAAAAATCTGAAAGAGAAATTAAGGAAACACTCCCATTTACCGTTGTAAGAAAAAGAATAAAATACCTAGGAATAAACCTACCTATGGAGACAAAAGACCTGTATGCAGAAAACTATAAGACACTGATGAAAGAAATTAAAGATGATACCAACAGATGGAGAGATATGGCATGTTCTTGGATTGGAAGAATTAATATTGGGAAAATGACTATACTACCCAAAGCAATCTACAGATTCAATGCAAACCCTATCAAATTACCAATGGCATTTTTTATGGAACTAGACCAAAAAATCTTAAAATTTGTATGGAGACACAAACGACCCTGAATAGCCAAAGCAATCTTGAGGGAACAAAACGGAGCTGGAGGAATCAGACTCCCTGACTTTAGACTATACTACAAAGCTACAGCAATCAAGACAATATGGTACTGGCACAAAAACAGAAACATAGATCAATGGAACAAGACAGAAAGCCCAGAGATAAACCCACGCACCTATGGTCAACTAATCTATGACAACAGAGGCAAGAATATACAATGGAGAAAAGACAGCCTCTTCAATAAGTGGTGCTGGGAAAACTGCACAGCTACATGTAAAAGAATGAAATTAGAACCCTCCCTAAAACCATACACCAAAATAAGCTCAAAATGGATTAAAGACATAACTGTAAGACTGGACACTCTAAAACACTTAGAGGAAAACATAGGAAGAACACTCTTTGACATAAATCACAGCAAGATCTTTTTGATCCACCTCCTAGAGTAATGGAAATAAAAACAAAAATAAACAAATGGGACTTAATGAAACTTCAAAGCTTTTGCACAGCAAGGGAAACCATAAACAAGACAAAAAGACAACTCTCAGAATGGGAGAAAATATTTGCAAATGAATCAACGGACAAAGGATTAACCTCCAAAATGTATAAACAGCTCATGCAGCTCAATATCAAAAAAACAAACAACCCAATCCAAAAATGTGCAGAAGACCTAAATAGACGTTTCTCCAAAGAAGACATACAGATGGTCAAGAAGCACATGAAAAGCTGCTCAACGTCACTAATTATTAGAGAAATGCAAATCAAAACTACAATGAGGTATCACCTCACACCAGTTAGGATAGGCATCATCAGAAAATCTACAAACAACAAATGCTGGAGAGGGTGTGGAGAAATGGGAACCCTCTTGTACTCTTGGTGGGAATGTAAATTGATACAGCCACTATGGAGAACAGTATGGAAGTTCCTTAAAGAACTAAAAATAAAATTACCATACGACCCAGCAATCCCACTACTGGGCATATACCCTGAGAAAACCATAATTTAAAAAGATACATGTATCACAATGTTCATTGCAGAACTCTTTACAATAGCCAAGACATGGAAGCAACTTACATGTCCATTGAAAGATGAATGGATAAAAAAGATGTGGTACATATATACAATGGAATATTACTGAGCCATAAAAAGAAATGAAATTGAGTTATTTGTAGTGAGGTCAATGGACCTAGAGACTGTCATACAGAGTGAAGTAACTCAGAAAGAGAGAAAAAAATACCATATGGTAACACATACATATGGAATCTAAAAAACAAATCCTTCTGAAGAACTTAGGGGCAGGACAGGAATAAAGACACAGACATACAAAATGGACTTGAGGACACGGAGAAGAGGAAGGGTAACTGGGGTGAAGTGAGAGAGTGACATTGACATATATACACTACCAAATGTAAAATAGATAGCTAGTGGGAAGCAGCTGCATAGCACAGGATGATCAGCTAGGTGCTTTGTGACCAGCTAGAGGGGTGGGATAGGGAGTGTGGGAGGGAGGTGCAAGAGGGAGGGGATATGAAGATATATGTATACATATAGTTGATTCACACTGTTATACAGCAGAAACTAACACAACATTGTAAAGCAATTATACTCCAATAAAGATGTTAATAAATAAATAAATAAATAAATAAAAGTAGAGATTGTCATTTCTGATAAGAAGTCAAGGCCAGCCTGTATCTTGTCTAAAAGAGATACACTTTAAATAAAAAGAAATAAGTTAAAAATAAAGGGATGGAAAATATATACCCTCCAAACAAATATGCATAGTAAACATGGTTGCCTATATTAACAATAAATAAAATATGCTTTCAAATAATAAGTATTACTAGAGACAAAGTGAGATTTTATAATATTAATACAGTAAAAGGAAAATATCTTTAATTGTACAGTCACTTAAAACCAAAGCTCCAAAATACATGAAACAAAAACTGAGAGACTGAAAGGAGAAATAGGCAATGTCTTAGATATAGTTGAAGATTACAATACTCTTCTCATTAATTCATAGAATGAGTAGGCAGAAAACCAGTTAGTGTATCCAAAACTTGAGTAAGTCCATAAACTAAGTTACCTTAACTGACATTTATAAAACATTTCAACCAACGATAACAAAATACACATTTTTTTGTCAAGTGTACATAGAACTTACATCAAGATGTTCCATGTGCTGGGCTATAAAAATGTCTTAATAACTATAAAAGGACTAAAATCATATTGGTTTGACAATAACAAAATTAAATTAGAAATTAATAACAAAATTTTATCTGGAATGGAAGAAGTAAAACTGTCACTATTTGCAGATAACATAATGCTACATCTAGAAAACCCTAAAGACCCCACCAAAATATCTGTTAGAACTAATAAATGAATTCAATAAAGTTGCAGGATACAAAATCAATATACAGAAATCTGTTGCATTTCTATACACTAATAGCAAACAATCAGAGAAATTAAGAAAATCCCATTTACAATTACATCAAAAAGATTAAAATACCTAAGAATAAATTTAACCAAGAAGGTGAAAGACCTGTACTCTGAAAACTGTAACACATTGATGAAAGAAATGGAAGACAACACAAATAAATGGAAAGATATACCATGCTCACAGATTGGAAGAATTAATATTATTGAAATGTCCATACTACCCAAAGCAATCTATAGAGTCAATGTAATCGTTATCAAAATAGCCATGGCATTTTTCACAGAACTAGAAACAAATAGTCCCCAAATTTTTATGGAACCACAAAAGACCCCAAATAGCCAAAGCAATCTTGAGAAAGAAGAACAAAGCTAGAGTTATCATGCTCTCTGATTTCAAACTATACTGCAAAACTATAGTAATAAAAATAGTATAGTACTGGCACAAAAACAGACACATAGATTGATGAAACAGAACAGAGAGCCCAGAAATACCTCCCCAACTTGTATGGTCAATTAATCTACAACAAAGTATGCAAGAATATACAATGGGGAAAAAACAGGCTCTTCAATAAATGGTATTGTGAAAACGAGACAGCTACATGCAAGAGAATGAAACTAGACTGCTTTCTTACACCATATACAAAAGTAAACTCAAATGGATTAAATACTTAAATATGAGACCTGAAACCATAAAACTCCTAGAAGAAAAGAAAGGTAGTAAGCTCTTTGACATCAGTCTTAACAGTATTTTTTTATTTTTTGCATCTGTCTCCTCAAGCAAGGGCAACAAAAGCAAAAATAAACCAAAATAAACAAATGGGGCTACATCAAATTAAAAAGCTTTTGCACAGCAAAGGAAACCATCAACAAAATGAAAAGGGAACTACTGAATGGGAGAAGATATTTGTAAATAATATGTCCAATAAAGGGTTAATATTTAAAATATATGAAGAACTCATACAACTCAATATCAAAAAATAAACAATCTGATTTAAAAATGGGCAAAGAACCTGAGTAGACATTTTTCCAAAGAAGACATAGATATACAGATAGCCAACTGGCACATGAAAGGATCCTCAGTATCACTAATCATCAGGGAAATGCAAATCAAAACCACAATAAGATATCACCTCACATCTATCAGAGTGGCTATCATCAAAAAGACAACAAATTACTAGTGGATTCAACCAACTGAGGATCATGTAATACTGTAGTATGTACTTATTGAAAAAAATCTGCACATAAGCGGACTAGCACACTTTAAACCCATGTTTTCCAAGGGTCAACTGTATTTAAAATTTAAATGACATACATTTAAATTATCTATGGGTTTAAGAAAAATGTGAAGAGAAATTAGAAAATATTTTGAACTGAAAATGATAGTATAACATGTGAAAGTTTTTGATAAAGAAGCAGAGAAATAAAATTCATAAATGTGTGAATATGAGAAGATAAGAAATATCTAAAAGTCAGTGATCTGAGCTTCCACCTTAAAAAGCTAGAAAAAATGGTAGAAAAACAAAGTAAGTTAAATTCAAAGAAGACAAAGGAATAAAACAACAAGTACAAGTGTATAAATCAGTAAAATTTAGAAAAAGACAAACTAAAAATAAATATATTGGGGGAATATTTTTGCTATATATTTCTGGAGTCATTAGTTATAATAGTTTTCAAAGGTTTGTACATTAAAAGTATTATCTGCTTCCTCTTTATTTTTTTCATTTTAACTATTAGATTATGTATTCAAAAAAGTGTCAATATAATGAACACCCATTTAGAAATCATTATACAAATTAAATAAAATCTTTATGTTCCTTTCCCAAGACTATTGTCCTCACTCAATAATATCATACTAGAGGCAACTATTACCAGCATTTAGTTGCACAATGACCATGCTCTTCTTATTCATTTCCTATATATGCATAACTCCATGAACATATAACATTGTTTTGTATGTTTTAAAACTTTACGTTTTTTTATTATACTTCACTACATATATCTTTTTCTAACTTGTGCTTTCTCTTAATATAATGTCTTTTAATCGTTTTTTTTTTTCAGTTTATTAAGAGATACCTGACATTTAGCATTGTATAAGTTTATGGTATACAACATAATGGTTTGATCTATGTATTCATATTATGAAATAATTACCATAGTAAGTTTAGTTAACATCTATCTCCTCTCATAGTTATAAATTTCTTTTCTTGTGATAAGAACTTTTAAGATCTATTTTCTTGGGACTTCCCTGGAGGCGCAGTGGTTAAGAATCTGCCTGCCGATGCAGGGGACTGGGGTTCAATCCCTGGTCTGGGAAGATCCCACATGCCGCAGAGCGACTAAGCCAGCGCGGCACAATTACTGAGCTTGCGCTCTAGAGCCCGTGCTCTGTAACAAGAGAAGCCACTGCAATGAGAAGCCTGCACACCACAACGAAGAGTAGCCCCCGCTCATCACAACTAGAGAAAGCCCATGCGCAGCAACAAAGACCCAACGCAGCCAAAAATAAATAAAATAAATAAATTTATTAAAAAAAAAAATCTATTCCCTTGACAACTTGCAAATATACAATATGGTACTCTTAACTAGTCACCATGCTGTACATTACATCCCCAGAACTTATTTATCTTATAACTGGAAGTTTGGACACTTTGACCAACAGCTCCCCATTTATTACATAGTAAATCCCTGTTGAGTTTTATTCTTCTGTTAGGGACATTTAGGTGTTTTCAGATTTTCTATTACAATCACTGCTGCTATGAATATTATTGTACATTTTTCCAGGAACACATACACACAATTTTTTCTAGGGTGTATTGTTGTAATGAAATTTTATTAGGTAATATTAAATTACTTTCCAAAATCATTGTGTGAATTTACAAGCTCTCAACAATGTAGAGGAATTTTCATTGCTCTATTACCTACCTCATTTACAATGCCATTGTGAGACTTAAATTTTTGCTAATGCAATGGGTATGAAATTGCATATCCCATACTTTTAATTTGCATTTTACTCATTATTAGTGATGTTGAATAGCTTTTCATATGTTTATTAGTTATCTTTATTTCCTCCACTTTGAACTTTTTTATTAGGTCGTTTATATTTCTCATTGAGAAGAATTTGTTAATCATTCTGTCTGCTAATTCTTTATGTTAAAATAGTTTGAGAACATCTCTTCCGGTTTGACTTTTGATGCATGGATGTTTCAAATTTAAATTTAGTAAAATGTATCAATTTTTTTTTCCTTTTGTGTTGTACTTTTTGCCCTTGTTTCAGAAATCTATTCTGACTGAGTTTATAAAGTTAATTCTCATTAAAATTTATTATTAAAATGATTAAAGTTTTACTTTTCATATTTAGGTCTTTAATCTACCTGCATTTGAATTTTGTAAATGATGTAAACTGGAGATTCAGTTTCATTCATTCTATGTAGATTTTTTTTTTTTTTGAGTTCCAATCCCATGTGCCCAATGACCTATTTGCTCTCTCTAACTCAATGACTCATCGGAATGTAAATTTCAACAACTCTCAAACCAAATTTGTTGCACATGCATCAGTCACCCCGGCTATTACTAACTCCAAACATTTTTTTTCACCAGCTATGGCTAGAGGGGTGTGTCTTCCCCTATTGTGTCTGGCCTTCTTTAATTATGTTATTCTGATTATGTAGTACTTGCTGATGCTTGTTGGATTTCTGGTGCTCCATATCTAGCACCTGAGTCATTGGAATGACCATTTCTTTTACACCCTGGCTTTCGTACTATTTATAAGTGGTGAGGTGAAGGGAAAGGGAAGCATGTGTCTGAATGTCTACTATATGCCAATGACTGCCAGACACTTTACACATATTAAGGCCTTTAATCTTCACACAGCTTCATGAACTGTGTTTTACTATTCAAACTTTACATTGTAGAAAGTTAGTAAACAGATACCTCAACTAAATAGAGTTGGGAGACCAGAAAAGGGGAGCTACTCCCACACCCTGCAATGATAGCAGAGCCCAACAGGAAGAAGAAAGACTCTTCTTTTCTGGCAAGGACTCAGCCAATGAAAAGCTATGGACTATTTACTTTAGCCCTCTCAACTTCCTTTTCCTCTCTATAAAAGCAGTCTCTTTCCCTTACTGTGCAGGGACTTGCCATGGTTGCAGACCTTGAATTGCATTTCTCTGCTAATCCTGAATAAACCCATCTTTATTTATTTAACCCAGAAATATCTGGCAGTCTATTTGTTTCAGGTAAACAACATACAAAAAACAGAAGTGTTTATGTCCATTGTCACCAATTTCACAACCAGTTAGAAATGGAGCCAAGATTTGTGGCCAGGTCCAGCTGTTATCAAAGGGCAGGCTTTTTTCAGAAAAGACAAGTCAATGTGCCTTTCTCAACTCTGTTTTCATGGGTAGCATTTCTATAGTTTGCTGCTGAACTGAACCATTCAGTGTTAGTCTAACCAAGGCAGATTCAATGTCCTCGGTTTGTTTACCTTCTTTGAGGGAGCTGCCGTCTCTCTGGGGATGACCTTTCTCTGCAGTGTGGTGATGGTGAAAATGATATAAACTGTCTTAGCTTTTTATTGGTGTCACCTAGTTGAGTGACACTTTTCTCCTACCTAACTAGGTCTCCCTTGCAACTTAGAATTCATGAATGCATATTATTTCATAGGACTGATGGACTGATAATCAAACCAGCCAAACATCGTAATGGTTAACTGTTTTATCTATGTTATGTGAGGACCAGAGTAGCATCTTGGCCCAGATGAGAACTGTTGAGAAATACACCTCCATTTCCTTTCTGTGAATCTGATGAAGTTCCTTCATTCTACTGCTTTAAAAAGAAGCCATAAATAATAAAGTAGTGAAGGTCAGTCAGGTCAGTTTTCACAGTTTTCACAAGTGACAGTTTTCAACAAGTGACTTTGCAGCTCTGTGTATAAGCATGTACATTTAATTTGTGTACATTATTTTATGCTTTTAGAAAGTTACCTACTATATTTTCTATAACATTAGAGTATCGGTCATAGAATTTTAAAATTTACAATGCTATTTTATTAGTCTTAATAATTCAATTGAGTTCATTAACTATTTATAAATAGAAATCATTAACTGATCCTGTAAATATATATATATGTCAATATGTAGTACAAAATATCTCAGATGAATACTTCAATCTGAAAGGTTGTTTTAAATTATGCAATATAATTAAAATAATTTATTTCATTGTATAGAGCTTTGCTTATGGGGGGTAGATTTGAAGCTTACATTTTTTGCTTAATTTTATGGCAACATTCATATTTTACCTTGATTTGGATTGGCATAAATGATTTGAAACCTTTTTAAAAGTATATAAGCACTTCTTGAACTTACTGTGGATTATACTTCTAAAAAGGTACAGAAAATTCAAGTGATGTAAGTCGAATTTCTTTTCCCCCAAAATTAATGTTATAATTGGAGATTATACTTCCTTCCAAAGACCCTTAAGCAAATTTTTAAAAATCACAAATACCATATTTCATCTACTTTAAATAAACACCACCCACTACGTATAGCATTTTCCAAAATATATATAAACTACAACACATTCATCTTATAAGGAGTCATGCAGCCTTTTAAATAACATTTCTCAAGAATATTTAAGAAAGATACAAATATTTTTTGTAAAATAGAACAGGCTAGAAAGTTAGGGGAAAAAAGGTCTTTAAAACTAGATTGTCTGATGGAAGCAACTTAAAAGACATAATAGCTAAGAACTTCATTAACCTGGGAAAGGAAACAGATATCCAAGTCCAGGAAGCACAGAGACTCCCAAACAGAATCAACCCAAAGAGAACCACGCCAATACACATTATAATTAAAATTAAAGATAAAGAGAGAGTATTAACACAATGAAGGAAAAGCAACAAGTTAGGTACAAGAGAACTACCATAAGGCTCTAGGCTGACTTTTCAGCAGGAACACTGCAGGCCAGAAGAGAGTGGTGTGGTGTATTTAAAGTGATGAAAAGGAAAAACTTACAATCAAGAAAGCTCTACACAGCAAGGTATTTATTTAGATTTGATGGGGAGATCAAATGTTTTACAGGTACGCAAAAACTAAAAGAGTTCAGCCTCACCAAACCAGTTTTACAAGAATTGTTAAAAGGACTTCTCTAAGCAGGAAAAGAAAAGGCAACAATTAAAGACACGAAAACTATGAAAGGAAAAAGCTCATGGGTAAAGGCAAATACATAGTAAAGGTAGTAAATCAATCATATACAAAGCGAGTATGAAGGGTTAACTGACAAAATAATATATATAATTCTATATCTGCAATAAGTGGTTAAGGGATATACAAAACCAAAAATTATAAAATATTACATCAAAGACAGTAAGTGTGAGGTGGGAGAGTAGAAATACAGGGTTCTTAAAATGTATATGAAGTTGAGATCAGAAATTTAGAATAATTGCATATATGTAGATATTGCTATATATAAGCCTCATGGTAACCATACTCCAAAAATCTATAATAGATACACACAAAATAAAGAGAAAAGAATCAAAACATAGCACTAAAGATAGTCATGAAATCACAAGAGTAGGGAACATAAGAAGAAGAAAGGAACAAAAAAGAACCTACAAAACCACCAACAAAACAATTAACAATATTGCAGTAAGTACATACCTATCGATAACTACTTTAAATGTAAGTGGAATAAATGCTCCAATCAAAAGACATAGAGTGATTGAATGGATACAAAAACAAGACCCATTTACATGCTACCAAAAAGAGACTCAAATCTAAAGGCACATACTGAAAGTAATAGGATAGGAAAAGGTATTCCTTGCAAAAGGAAATCAAAAGAAAGCTGGGGTAACAATATTTATATCACATAAAATAGATTTTAAAAGAAAGACTGTAACAATAGACAAAGAATGACATTGCATAAGGATCAAAGGATCAATCCAAGAAGAAGACATAACAATTGTAAATATATATACACCCAACATAGGAGCACCTAAGTACGAAAAGCATATATTAACAGACATACAGGGAAAAATTGATAGTAACACAATAATAGTAGGGGAATTTAATACTCCACTTACATCAATGGACACATCATTCAGACAGAATACCAATAAGGAAACACTAGCCTTAAATGACACATTAGTCTAAATGGGCTTATTAGACATATAGACCATTCCATCCACAAAACAGCAGAATACATATTCTTTTCAAGAGCACACAGAACAATTTCCAGTAAAGATCACATGCTAGACAGCAAAAATAAGCCTTGGTAAATTTAAGAAAATTGAAATCATATCAAGCATCTTTATTGACCACAACATTATGAGACTAGAAATCAACCAGATTTGATTTTAAAAAAAACTGCAAAAGCACAAATATGTGGAAGCTGAACAGTATGTTACTAAAGAACCAGTGGATCACTGAAGAAATCAGAGGAGAAATCAAAAACTACCTTGAGACAAATGAAAATGAAAACCCAATGATCCAAATATCTATGGGACATAGCAAAAGCAGTTCTAACAGGGATGTTTATAGACATACAAGCTTACATCAGGAAACAAGATAAATATCAAATAAACAACCTAACCATATATGTAAAGGAGCTAGAGAAAGAGGAACAAATCCAAAGTTAGTAGAAGGCAAGAAATCATAAGGATCAGAGCAGAAATAAATGAATAGAGACTAAAAAACAATAGAAAATATTAATGAAACTAATGGCTGGTTCTTTGAAAAGATAAACAAAATTGATAAACCGTTAGCCAGACTCATCAAGAAAAAAGAGCAAGGGCTCAAGTTAATAAAATCAGAAAAGAAAAAGGAAAATTTACAGCTAACACCACAGAAATACAAAGGATCATAAGTGATTACTACAAATAACTATATGCCAATACAATGGATAACCTAGAATAAATGGGAAAATTCCTAGATATGTACAATCTCCCAAGATTGAACCAGGATGAAATAGAAAATATGAAGAGTAATAAGATGGAATAATTAATAAAAATAAAAAACTTCCAATAAATAAAGTCCAGGACCGGAAGTCTTCACAGGTGAATTCTACCAAACATTTAGAGAAGAGTTAACACCTATCCTTCTCTAACTCTTTCAAAAAATTGCAGTGAAAAGAACTCTTCCAAATCCAGTCTATGAAGCCATATCACCCTGATACCAAAATGAGACAAAAATATTACAAAAAATGAAAATTATAGGCCAATATCACTGATGAATATGAATGCAAAAATCTTCCACATAATATTAGCAAATTGAATTTAACAATACATTAGAAGGATCATACTCCATGATCAAGTGGGATTTATCCCAGGGATGCAAGTGTGGTTCAATATCTATAAATCAATGTGATACACCACATTAACAAATTGAAGAATGAAAACCATATGATTATCTCAATATATGCAGAAAAACTTTTGACAATATTCAGTTTCCATTTATGATGAAAACTCTCCACAAAGAAGTTAAAGAGGGAACATACCTCAACATAATAAAGGCCATGATAAGTCCCTCATACTCAATGATAAAAACCTGAAAGCATTTCTGCTAAGATCAGGTACAAGACACGGAATCCAAATTGTAAAGGAAGAATTAGAACTGTCACTGTTTGAAGATGACATGATACGATACATAGAAAATCCTAAAGATGCCACCAAAAATCTACTAGAGTTCATCAGTGAATTCAGTAAAGTTGCAGTATACAAAATTAATATAAATAAGTCTTTTGCATTTCTATACACTAATAAGCAACTATCAAAAAAAGAAATTAAGAAAACATCATCACATAAAAAAGGATAAAATTCTAGAAGTAAGTCTAAATAATGAAGTAAAAACCTCTACTCAGAAACTATAAGACACTGATGAAGAAAACTGAAGATGACATGAAAAGATGGAAAAATATACCATGTTCATGGATTGGAAGAATTAATATTATTAAAATTACCACACTACCCAAGGCAATCTACAGATTCAATGCAATATGTATCAAAATACCTATGACATTTTTCACAGAACAAGAACAAATAATTTTAAAGTTTGCATAGAAACACAAAAGACCCCAAAAGCTAAAGTAATCTTTAGGAAAAAAGAACAGAGTTGGACATATCATGCTTCTTGACTTCAGACTTTACTACAAAGTTATAGTAATCCAAACAGTATGACACTGGGACAAAACACACATATAGATTAATGGAATAGAATAGAGAGCCCAGAAATGAACACATGCACTTATGGTCAATTAATCTATGACAAAGGAGGCAAGAATATCCAATGGAGAAAATCTCTTCAATAAGTGGTGATGGGTAAAACTGGACAGCTACATATAAAAGCATAAAATTAGAACATTTTCTCACACCATATACAAAAATAAACTCAAAATAGATTAAAGACATAAATGTAAGACCTGAAACCATAAAATTCCTAGAAGAAAACTTAAGCAGAACACTCTTTGACATAAGTAATAGCAATAATTTTTGGATTTGTCTCCTAAGGCAAAGGAAACAAAAGAAAAAATAAACAAATGGGATATAATTGATGTTAAAAGCTTTTTCAACAGCAAAGGAAACCATCAACAAAACAAAGACAACCTACTAAATTGGAGAAAATACTTGCAAATGATATGACTAATGAGAAATTGATATCCAAGATTTTTTTTTTTTTATAATAACCTTGAGGTGGGTACTTTTTTTTTTTTTTCCGCCTAATTTGAGACTTTCATTCTTTTTTTTAAAAATTTATTTATTTATTTATTTACTTACTTACAGCTGTGTTGGGTCTTCATGTCTGTGCGAGGGTTTTCTCTAGTTGCGGCAAGTGGGGGCCACTCTTCATCGCGGTGCACGGGCCTCTCACCATCGCGGTCTCTCTTGTTGCGGAGCACAGGCTCCAGACGCGCAGGCTCAGCAATTGTGGCTCACGGGCTTTGTTGCTCCGCGGCATGTGGGATCTTCCCCGACCAGGGCTCGAACCCGTGTCCCCTGCATTGGCAGGCAGATTCTCAACCACTGCACCACCAGGGAAGCCCTCCAAGATATTTTTTAAAAGCTCATATAAGTCAATATCAAAATAAAAAGCAACCTCATTAAAAAATGGGCAGAAGACCTGAACTGACATTTTTCCAAAGAAAACATACAGATAGCCAACAGGCACCTGAAAAAATGCTGAATATCTCTAATAATCAGAGAAATATGAATCAAAACCACAATGAGATATCATCTCACACCTATCAGAATGGCTATCATCAAAAATACCAGAAATAACAATTGCTGGTGAAAATGTGAAGAAAAGGGAACACTTGTATACTGTTGGTGGGAATGTAAATTGGTGTAGCTACTATGGAAAACAGTATGGAGGTTCCTCAAAAAACTGAAAATAGAACTACCATATGATCCAGCAGTTCCCTCCCAGTTATGTATCTGAAGAAAACAAAAGCACTAATTCAAAAAGATACATGCACCCTGATATTCATAGCAGCATTATTTACAATAGCCAAGTATGGAAGCAATCTAAGTGTCCATCAATACACACACACACACACACACACACACACACAATGGAATACTACTTAGTTGTAAAAAAGAATGAAGTTCTTCCATTTGCAACAACATAGATGAACCTCAAGGGTATTATGCTTAGTGAAAGAAATCAGAAAGAGAAAGACAAATACTGCATGATATCACTTATATGTGGAATCTAAGAAAATAAAACAATCAAGTGAATGTAACCAAATGGAAACAGACTCACTAATATAAACTAGTGGTTACCAGTAGGGAGAGGGAAGGAGGGGGCAAGATAGAGGTAGGGGATTAAGAGCAGGTACAAATCACCATGTATAAATTACATAAGCTATAAGGGTATATTGTAAACCACAGGCAATATAGCCAATATTTTATAACTTTAAATGGAGTATAATCTATGTAAATTTTGAATCACTATGTTGTGCACCTGAGACTAACATAATATTGTAAATCAACTATACCTCAATAAAGAAAAATAAATTACATCTACATTTAAAATTATCTAAATTAACCCTTCTTTAATTAAACTCCTAATAGATGCAAAGCTGTGTTTCCCATTTCTGGCCTCAAGTCCTCATACTTTCTGAAAGACAGTAGGATAATGGGAAGAAAAAGGAAGAGAATTGGCATATTATTAACAATAAAATAACCACCAATTGACCATTTCTCATTCTATATTAACAGGATGTAATTTCAGGCTAATCATTTATCTAGTGTGTCTCCCCAGTGGGTTGGTCAGAAGTTTCCTCATGAGTATTTTCATTTAAATATTTTGGCATAATTATCACAGAAGTGATAGTTGTTCAATTCATTGAATTCTATCAGGTGGTACAAGATTTCAATTTATCCCATTAGTGATAATGTATCATTTTGATCATTTGGTTAATCTTGTGTCTGCCAGTTGTCCCACTGTGAAGTTTTTGCCATAACTACTTTTTTCATGGGCTCTTTGAGCAAGAACTGGATTGGTTGGGCAAAGAAAGTGATATATCCACAGAGTCTGTCATTTTCTCCACCTGATAATTAATATTTTCCTCTGTTGTGGATTTTTTTGGCAGGTATTCACACTGGACAAAATGTATTTGTAATCTGTATTCGTATGATTAGTTTAATTGAGACCATGTAGGAGTCCTTTGAGTTTATCAACTAAAATTAACAAAACCAAGTTATAAATTAAAAACAAGTTCAAATCTACATTTTAGTTTCCCTCCCCTGTATCAAACCAAGAAGGTGAGAATAGTGAAAATAATAGGGCATTTGAAATTAATTTTTTGTGACCTTGGAAAACTCACATTTATCCTTATGATGCCTAATTTCTACATCTTCAAATTAAGCAGGTAGACAATCATGTAACAAGCATTTTTATTCAAAGTTTACTATATGCCAGGCATCATACTAAGTTTTTAAATACATTGCTTATTTTAAAACTTATCATAAACTATGTGGATGGTGTCATACCCATTTTATAGGTAAGGTTATTAACATAAAGAGACATAAATAAATTCACCACAATCAAATACTGAGTACACAGCAGAGCTAGGATTCCAGTTTAGGAATGTCAAACTTAGGGGGCAACCTCCCAGCCCTACCCTACCTCCTTGCTGTCTCACCCAGGATCCATTTCAGTTCTAACAGGTTTTAACTTTCCACGAATAAGGAATGGCAATGAGAGCTGAATTTTGTTACGTCACTTGGAGTCAAATAATTATCATGTCCAGTATAAGTTTCACCTCCTCTTCCTCAATATATTTTAAATTCTATTTGTAGATTCCGGACCTCCTTTGCTCCCAAACATTCAAAACTTGTTTTAATTTTTTTACATGTGTTTTAGTTTCATTCTTTTGGCCACCTCTCCTGAACTCTGTAGCAATACAATAGTGCCACAGATCAGTTGACAGCTTTATGTAGAAATTTCATGTTTGACAGGCTTTAATCTAGGAAAGCCTAGAGGACATTTGTCATCTGCCAAGTAAGGTCCTCACAACTTCTCTTCTCCCACATTCAGAAATGACATATTGTGACCTTGTACACTCCTACACTCCTGGGTGTACAATTTCAATGAGATGCTTCCTCTACTTCCCCAAGGGTTATTCCTAATCTTAAAACTGTAATAAAATTTTTCACATTTAATTTTTTTCTGTCTGTTACTCAAGTTATTTTTAGATATTTGTTTTTACCCTGTATTCACATCTCTAAGGACTTGCCATGGGAACATCTGTGATTCATGTATTTGAATGGATTTGGAGGAAAACTGAGCCAAGCAAAGGGAATCGTATTTATCTGTCATGTTAAGAATGTTTTTTTGTATTATTATTTTTATCCATTTTTGTATTTTTAAAGTGGAGCTTACTGGATATCACATATTAAAACAAAGCAAAATAAAGCACTTTATTGAGGAATGCTTTCTCTCTTGTAAAAAGCTTGTGATCTTTTGATGTAGAAGTTTTTAACAGTGATGACTTCTTTTTTTACATTTAAATGGCTGTTTTTTTCATAACATCAAAATCCAGTGGCCTAATATTTGCTTTATATGAAAATAAAATAGTCACAATAACTTTTCATAGTAAAGGTGATGTATTCTTTTATTTAATATTCTAAGCATTCATTTCCTTTTTCTTAATTCTTTTAGGTGACATGTCTAACCAATAACTGTGCTTATGAAAAGAGCATAAGTAAATGTCAGATTCATCACTGTGTTTTTAAATAGTTTTGAATGATAAATGTTGGAGGAAATATTAGTGTTTAAAATTGGCTTGTATTGCCAGATCTTGGTGAATGGTTGGATATAACTCATTATTCAAACTGAACAATTTTTAGAGTAAAGGAAGGTGCTAACCTCAGGATAACAGGTTAACAAGCGTACACTGGCAAATGCCCAGATCAACTCAGATATAGGTTTACCCTAGATGGGAGGGATAAACTGCCCATAAATGTCAAGGATGAAATGCAGAATCGTTTACGCTAATAGATCTATATATCTATACCAACACTTCTCTGGTTTTATTGGATATGGATAGAGTTCCTTTCTTTTGTCTACACATTGTCATTGAATTGATAAATAATAAAGTGAAGCAACAATTTCATATCCAGAGATTACTTGAACTATTTCCCATAGAGCCTCAATAGGGTAATTCAAAGTCTGTGGCAAGAAAAGCACTGATCTAAAAGAATTCATTTGCTCCAGGATGGGTTCAGACCCTCCATCCTGGAAGTATTACTTCTTCATCTATGATTTATCTTTTTAAAATGGTATAGGAGAGAGAACTTCAAGATGGCAGAGGAGTAAGATGTGGAGATCACCTTCCTCCCCACATATACATCAGAAATACATCTACATGCGGAACAACTCCTACAGAAAACATACTGAACGCTGGCAGAACACCTCAGACCTCCCAAAAGGCAAGAAACTCCCCACGTACCTGGGTAGGGCAAAAGAAAAAGGAAAAAACAGAGACAAAAGAATAGGGATGGGACCTGCACCTCTGTGAGGGAGCTGTGAAGGAAGATAAGTTTCCACATACTAGGGAGCCCCTTCACTGGTGGAGACAAGGGGCAGTGGAGGGGAAGCTTCAGAGCCACGGATGAGAGCACAGCCACAGGGGTGCGGAGGGCAAAGCGGAGAGATTCCCACACAGAGGCTCGGTGCCGACCAGCACTCACCAGCCCGAGAGGCTTGTCTGCTCACCCGCTGGGGCGGCGGGGGCTGGGAGCTGAGGCTCGGGCTTCGGAGGTCAGAAACCAAGGAGAGGACTGGGGTTGGCTGCATGAACACAGCCTGAAGGGGGTTAGTCCACCACAGGTAGCTGGGAGGGAGTCCAGAAGAAGCCTGGAAGAGCCTAAGAGGCAAGAGACCATTGTTTCAGGGTACACAAAGAGAGGGGATTCAGAGCACCGCTTAAATGAGCTCCAGAGTTGGGCGCGAGCCACGGCTATCAGCGTGGACCCCAGAGACGGGCATGAAAGAGGCTGCTGCTGCCGCCACCAAGAAGCCTGTGTGCGAGCACAGGTCACTATCCACACCTTCCTTTCCTGGGGCCTGAGCAGCCCGCCACCGCCAGGGTTTCCTGATCCAGGGACAACTTCCCCGGAAGAACACAAGGTGCGCCTCAGGCTGTTGCAACATCATGCCGTCCTCTGCCACCGCAGGCTCTCCCCACACCCCTCCCTCCCCCCGGCCTGAGTGAGCCAGAGCCCCCGAATCAGCTGCTTCTTTAACCCCGTCCTGTCTGAGTGAAGAACAGATTCCCTCAGGCGACCTACATGCAGAGGCGGGGCCAAATCCAAAGCTGAACCCCAGGAGCTGTGCAAACAAAGAGAAAGGGAAATCTCTCCCAGCAGCCTCAGGAGCAGCAGATTAATTCTCCACAATCAACTTGATGTACCCTGCATCTGTGGAATACCTGAATAGACAACGAATCATCCCAAAATTGAGGCTGTGAACTTTGGGAGCAACTGTAGACTTGGGGTTTCTTGCTGCTTCTACTTTGTTTCTAGTTTTAGGTTTGTCTTAGTTTAGTATTTAGAGTTCATTATCGTTGGTAGATTTGATTATTGATTTGGTTGCTTTATTCCTTTTTTTTAAAATATAGATATATATATTTTTTTCCTTTTTCACTTTTTGTGAGTTTGCATGTGTATGCTTGTTTAGGTGATTTTGTCTGTATAGATTTCCTTTTACCATTTCTCCTAGGGTTCTGTCTATCCGTTCTTTTTGTTTGTTTGTTTGTTTTCTTAGTATAGTTTTTAGTGCTTGTTATCATTGGTGGATTTGTTTTATGGTTTGGTTGCTCTCTTCTTTCTTTCTTTCTTCTTGTTTTTCTTTTTTTTTATTACCTTTTAATTTTTTTAATAATTTCTTTTATTTTAATAACTTTATTTTATTTTATTTTTTTCCTTCTTTCTTTTATTCTCACTTTTCTTCTGAGCCATATGGCTGACAGGAACTTGGTGCTCAGGCCGGGTGTCAAGCCTCTGCTTCTGAGGTGGGAGAGCCAATTTCAGGGCATTGGTCGACCAGAGACCTCCTAACTCCACGTAATATCAAATGGCAAAAGATCTCCCAGAGATCTCCAGCTCAAAGCTAAGACCCAGCTCCACTCAACCACCATCAAGCTACAGTGCTGGAAACCCCATGCCAAACAACTAGCAAGACAGGAACACAACCAACCCATTAGCAGAGAGGCTGCCTAAAATCATAATAAGGTCACAGACACCCCAAAAGACAACACTGGATGCAGCCCTGCCCACCAGAAAGACAAGATCCAGCCTCATCCACTAGAACACAGGCATCAGTCCCCTCCACCAGGAACCCTACACAACCCACTGAACCAACCTTAGCCACTGGTGGCAGACACCAAAAACAACGGGAAATATGAACCTGCAGCCTGCAAAAAGGAGACCCCAAACACAGTAAGTTAAGCAAAATGAGAAGACAGAGAAACATACAGCAGATGAAGGAGCAAGGTAAAAACCCACCAGACCAAACAAATGAAGAGGAAATAAGCAGTCTACCTGGAAAAGAATTCAGAATACTGATAGTAACAATGATCCAAAATCTTGGAAATAGAATGGAGAAAATACAAGAAACGTTTAATAAGGACCTAGAAGAACTAAAGAGCAAACAAACAATGATGAACAACAAAATAAATGAAATTTAAAATTCTCTTGAAGGAATCAACAGAAGAATAACTGAGACAGAAGAATGGGTAAGTGACCTGGAAGATAAAATAGTAGAAATAATACCACAGAGGAGAATACAGAAAAAAGGATGAAAAGAATTGAGGACAGTCTCAGAGACCTCTGGGACAACACTAAATACACCAACATTCGAATGATAGTGGTCCCAGAAGAAGAAAAGAAAAAGAAGGGGTCTGAGAAAATATTTGAAGAGATTATAGTTGAAAACTTCCATAACATGGGAAAGGAAATAGTCAATCAAGTCCAGGAAGCACAGAGAGTCTCATACAGGATAAATCCAAGGAGCAACACCTCAAGACACATATTAATCAAACTATCAAAAATTAAATACAAACAAAAATATTAAAAGCAGCAAGGGAAAAACAACAAATAACATACAAGGGAATCCCGATAAGGTTAACAGCTGTTCTTTCAGCAGAAACTCTGTAAGCCAGAAGGGTGTGGCAGGACATATTTAAAGTGATGAAAGGGAAAAACCTACAACCAAGATTACTCTACACAGCAAGGATCTCATTCAGATTCGATGGAGAAATTAAAAGCTTTACAGACAAGCAAAAGCTAAGAGAATTCAGCACCATAAAACCAGCTTTACAACAAATGCTAAAGAAACTTCTATAGGCAGGAAACACACAAGAAGGAAAAGACCTACAATAACAAAAGAAAACAAATTAAGAAAATGGTAATAGGGACATACATATCGATGACTACCTTAAATGTAAATGGATTAAATGGTCCAACCAAAAGACATAGACTGGCTGAATGGATACAAAAATGAGACCCATATATATGCTGTCACAAGAGACCCACTTCAGACCTAGGGAAATATACAGACTGAAAGTGAGGAGATGGAAAAAAGATATTCCATGCAAATGAAAATCAAAAGAAAGCTGGAATAGCAATTCTCATATCAGACAAAATAGACTTTAAAATGAAGACTATTACAGGAGGCGAAGAAGGACACTGCATAATGTTCAAGGGATCAATCCAAGAAGAAGATATAACAATTGCAAATATTTATGCACCCAACATAGGAGCACCTGAGCACACAAGGCAAATGCTAACAGCCATAAAAGGGAAAATTGAGAGTAACACAATTATAGTAGGGGACTTTAACACCCACTCTCACCAATGGACAGATCATCCAAAATGAAAATAAATAAGGAAACACAAGTTTTAAATGATATATTAAACAAGATGGACTTAATTGATATTTATAGGACAATCCATCCAAAAACAACAGAATACACTATCTTCTCAAGTGCTCATGGAACATTCTCCAGGATAGATCATATCTTGGGTCACAAATCAAGCCTTGGTAAATTTAAGAAAATTGAAATCGTATCAAGTATCTTTTCTGACGACAACACAATGAGACTAGATATCAATTACTGGAAAAAATCTTAAAAAAATACAAACACGAGGAGGTTAAACAATACACTACTAAATAACCAAGAGATCACTGAGGAAATCAAAAAGGAAATCAAAAAAATACCTAGGAAAAAATGACAACGAAAACACAATGACCCAAATCCTATGGGATGCAGCAAAAGCAGTTCTAAGAGGGAAGTATATAGCAATACAATCCTACATCAAGAAACAAGAAAAAACTCAAATAAACAACCTAACCTTACACCTAAAGCAATTAGAGAAAGAAGAACAAAAAAAAAATCCAAAATTAGCAGAAGGAAAGAAATAAAGATCAGGTCAGAAATAAATGAAAAAGAAATGAGGGAAATGATAGCAAAGATCAATAAAACTAAAAGCTGGTTCTTTGAGAGGATAAACAAAATTGATAAACCATTAGCCAGACTCATGAAGAAAAACAGGAAGAAGACTCAAATCAATAGAATTAGAAATGAAAAAGAAGCAACAACTGACACTGCAGAAATACAAAGGATCATGAGAGATTACTACAAGAAACTATATGCCAATAAAATGGACAACCTGGAAGAAATGGACAAATTCTTAGAAAAGCACAACCTTCTGAGACTGAACCAGGAAGAAATAGAAAATATAAACCGACCAATCACAAGTACTGAAATTGAGACTGTTATTAAAAATCTTGCAGCAAACAAAAGCCCAGGCCCAGATGGCTTCACAGGCGAATTCTATCAAACATTTAGAGAAGAGCTAACACCTATCCTTCTCAAACTCTTCCAAAATATAGCATAGGGAGAAACACACCCAAACTCGTTCTATGAGGCCACTGTCACCCTGATACCAAAACCAGAAAAAGATGTCACAAAGAAATATCGTGCCAATATCACTGATGAACATACAGGCAAAAATCCTCAACAAAACACTAGGAAACAGAATCGAACAGCATCATACACCATGGTCAAGTGGGGTTTATCCCAGGAATGCAAGGATTCTTCAATATACACAAATCAATCAATGTGATAAACCATATTAACAAATTGAAGGAGAAAAACCATATGATCATCTCAATCGATGCAGAAAAAGCTTTTGACAAAATTCAACACCCATTTATGTTAAAAACCCTCCAGAAAGTAGGCATAGGGGGAACTTACCTCAACAGAATAAAGGTCATATATGACAAACCCACAGCCAACATCACTCTCAATGGTGAAAAACTGAAAGCATTTCCACTAAGATCAGGAACAAGACAAGGTTGTCCACTGTCACCACTATTATTCAACATAGTTTTGGAAGTTTTAGCCACAGCAATCAGAGAAGAAAAAGAACTAAAAAGAATCCAAATCGGAAAAGAAGAAGTAAAGCTGTCACTGTTTGCAGATGACATGATACTGTATATAGAGAATCGTAAAGATGCTACCAGAAAGCTGCTAGACCTAATCAATGAATTTGGTAAAGTAGCAGGATACAAAATTAATGCACAGAAATCTCCTGCATTCCTATACACTAATGATGAAAAAATCTGAAAGAGAAGTTAAGGAAGCACTCCCATTTACCGCTGCAACAAAAAGAATAAAATATCTCGTAACGAACCTACCTAAGTAGGCAAAAGACCTGTATGCAGAAAGCTATAAGACACTGGTGAAAAAAATTAAGGATGATATGAACAAATGGAGAGACATACTGTGTTCTTGGATTGGAAGAATCAACATTGTGAAAATGACTATACTACCCAAAGCAATCTACAAATTCAATGCAATCCCTATCATACTACCAATGGCATTTTTCACAGAACTAGAACAAAAAATTTCACAATTTGTATGGAAACACAAAAGACCCCAAATAGCCAAAGCAATCTTGAGAAAGAAAATGGAGCTGGAGGAATCAGGCTCCCAGACTTTAGACTATACTACAAAGCTACAGTAATCAAGACAGTATGGTAGTGGCACTAAAAGAGAAATATAAATCAATGGAACAGGATAGATTGCCCAGAGATAAACCCACGCACATATGGTCACCTTATCTTTGATAAAGGAGGCAACAATGTGCAATGGAGAAAATACAGCCTCTTCAATAAGTGGTGCTGGGAAAACTGGACAGCTACATGTAAAAGAATGAAATTAGAACACTCCCTAACACCATACACAAAAATAAACTCAAAATGGATTAAAGACCTAAATGTAAGGGCAGACACTATAAAACTCTTAGAGGAAAAGCTAGGCAGGACACTCTATGACATAAATCACAGCAAGATCCTTTTTGACCCATCTGCTAGAGCAATGGAAATAAAAACAAAAATAAACAAATGGGACCTAATGAAACTTAAAAGGTTTTGCACAACAAAGGAAACCATAAACAAGACAAAAAGACAACCCTCAGAATGGGAGAAAATAGTTGCTAATGAAGCAACTGACCAAGGATTAATCTCCAAATTTACAAGCAGCTCATGCAGCTCAATATGAAAAAAACAAACAACCCAATCCAAAAATGGGCAGAAGACCTAAATAGATATTTCTTCAAAGAAGATATACAGATTGCCAAATAACACTTGAAAGGATGCTCAACATCACTAATCATTGGAGAAATGCAAATCAAAACTACAATGAGGTATCACCCCACACAGGTCAGAATGGCCATCATCAACAGATCTACAAACGATAAATGCTGGAGAGGGTTTGGAGAAAGGGAACACTCTTGCACTGCTGGTGGGAATGTAAATTGATACAGCCACTATGGAGAACAGTATGGAGGTTCCTTAAAATACTAAAAATAGAACTACCATATGACCCAGCAATCCCACTACTGAGCATATATCCTTAGAAAACCATAATTCAAAATAATCATGTACCACAATATTCATTGCAGTTCTATTTCCAATAGCCAGGACATGGAAGCAACCTTAGTGTCCATCGACAGATGAATGGATAAAGAAGATGTGGCACATATATACAATGGAGTATTACTCAGCCATAAAAAGAAATGAAATTGAGTTATTTGTAGTTAGGTGGATGGACCTAGAGACTGTCATACAGAGTGAAGTAAGTCAGAAAGAGAAAAATAAATACCATATGCTAACACATATATATGGAATCTAAAAAAAATAAAAATGGTTCTGAGGAAACTAGGAGCAAGACAGGAAAAAGCCGCAGAGGTAGAGAATGGACTTGAGGACATGGGGAGAAGGAAGGGTAAGCTGGGATGAAGTGAGAGAATGGCATGGACATATATATACTACCAAATGTAAAATAGATACCTAGTGGGAAGCAGCCACATAGCGCAGGAAGATCAGCTTTGTGCTTTGTCACCACCTAGAGGGGTGGGTTGGGGAGGGTTGTAGGGAGATGCAAGAGGGAGGAGATATGGGGATATATGTATATGTAAAGCTGATTCACTTTGTTATAAAGCAGAAACTAACACACTATTGTAAAGCAATTATACTCCAATAAAAAATACATATATATAAAATGGCATAGAATAAGTCAGATAGAGAGGTCTCACCATAAATCAACCCTGATATCACCTTGATCTTGGACTTCAAGTCTTCAGATACATAAGAAAGTAAATTTCTGTTATATAAGTCACCCAGTCTGTGGTATTTTGTTATGGCAGCCCAAGCCAACTCATACACCCCCTCTCTTCCTCCTTACTTAACAGCCATAATCAATTATTATAATCATTTCATGGTAACTCCTCACCTTCCTTGCCCCTTTCCAGCTCCATAATCTTGATGAGTAGATAGATACATGACCAACTTAATCCATTTTTCATCCGTTCCCCACATGCAAAGTAAAGACACCAAAGTGAGCATTTGCATTGTGAAGATAATTGTAATCTTGAAAAATCTGAATGAATCTAAATATCCATTAATAGTGGGATGCTCAAAATGTTGGTGTTGGTTCCAGACAGATCAACATGGGAGATGTTGAAAATAATGTTGAATGAAAATGGAAAGATGGAGGGTAATACATACAACACTTTACCAAATATTGTTTAAAAACACATATAGGATAATAATCTTAACGTAAATAGATTGGAAAGATCCTTATAAAAATGTCAGATGGCAGTTGCCTCTGGGGAGCTTGGAGGGGAATATTACTGACAGGGTTCATTACAGGAGACTAGCTAAACCGCTAAAGTTTGTTTTATTTAAGTAAAAAGAATGAGAAACAAATATGACAAAATATCTGCAGTAGATATTCTAAGCTTTGGGAATATTTTTATATTTTACATACATTTTCTTTATTTTTAAATTTCTTTAAAATATATAGAAAAAAGAAGGGAAGGGGAAACAAACACATGAAATTGAAAATACATGTTCCATACAATTTTGGAATATAAATAATCTTCCATACAGTTTTGGAATATAAATCTCATTTATAAATGCTCAGAAGAGAGTCCTTTCAATTTAACTATTTCACGACCTTACACTCTTTAGGGTCATTGTTTCTTAAATAACACAGGCAGGAAAAATTTTTTTTTTATGTATTTAAGATGACCAAAAAATAATAGGGCACTAAAAACTCCAAGAATGAGAGCTATTCGGAAGGGGAACAGAATTTGCCACCTTAAAATATGCCTCTTTGACATGAAGATTTTTTTTGGCTGATTATTTTTAGAAACAGCAGACACAGAAGAAACTCTGGAAACTGAGTAGAAGTAACCCTTTTGTAAGAGACATCTACATTTATAAGGGAAATCTCCATTTACAAGGGCGTCTCCTTCCCTGTACCAGGAAGAGGGGGATGACTATATCTCTAGAAACTCTTACCAGTGGAAAAGGTAGAGACTTAAATCTGCATAACAACCATACTCTTGTTTATTGTGCTTTGCGTAAAAACTTCTTATAACTGGTTCCCCACCCCCAAAATCTTTTGTCTTTAGCTGGAGATGGTATTCAAGGTGATGGCTTGGGCCATTTCAGGGAATGGACTCAGTTTTCCTGGTTATCTCCCTTGTATACAGGAGATATACGTGTTATTAAATTTTGGTTTGTTTTTCTCCTGTTAATTTATCTTCTGATATAGGGGGTCTCAGCCAAGAACCTAGAAGAGTAGAGGAAAAATTATTTTTCCTCCTCCACAATTCTGTGGATGTGGTTAACATGAAATCTTCTTTGAAAGATTAACATAAAAATTTTGCCTTTATTATTACAATATTATTATCAAATTGAAATGGCTCATTTTTTATTTCTGATACCCTAGGGTACCATATAAATTGACTTAGTCTAGGCTTATATTATAAGAAATTAACCATTTTTCCAGATTTTACTAGCACCAGTTCCCAATTTAAAATCTGTAACTACTATTTTTAAATGCTGAAAGGGTTAAGGATTAAGTTGTGGTTTTGAACTGCATAGCCTTATTTGTTTTTGAATATTTATGTCAATCCTTAATTGTTGCTAGAAGTTCAAATAATGGATGAAGCCTGAATAGCCTCAATAAATACCCATTTAAGACTTTCCCTGTCTAAACACACTAAGAACACTTATATTATGACTTTGAACAGTAATCTTGGATTTGTTTCCTTAGCACTTTTAAGTGTTACTTGCTTTTTTATTTTTTATAGATTGGAGCCAGATGACAGCTGTCGATGCATAATGTAAGTAACCAAAACACAGAAATAATTAGCTTTATTCACAGCAAAATAGAATAGTTATGGAGCCCTGTCTTGAGAAAATTTGATGACTGAAATCTATACAACCATCGCTTGCATATTCTGAGCAGTGAAACTCTGAGGAGGAGGGGTAGAATAAGCTCCCATACTATCTTGTTCTCAAGACTGCATGTGAACTTTGTATATTTTATTTATCTGAAAATTAACTAAAAGATATTAGGAAGATATATGATATCATGCTATTGGAGACTATTTGGAGTTTTATCTCATGAAAAATGAAGGCATTTTGTTTTAACCTTTTTCCTATACTTCAGATGTGGTCTACTAATCAAATAATGTCTATACATTAGAAGTACTATTACTAAATAATTGCTAAGTTGCATGTTTTTAAAAAAAAGGTTGAAGGATGAAATTGCTTTCCTGTGTGATCTGTTTATTTCTCATGAGTAATCCCATGCTATTAAGAAGTATTACTATAAATCCAAAAATAATTAGCATCTTGCACATGTGTGCTACAATTAACCGATAGTACTGGCTCTGAGCACTTGTGATTTCACTAAAAACAAAGTGGAAAACTAACTTTATAGAGTAAATGTGTAAGTGCTGTAGGAAAGCTTTATTAATTCCGAGGTATATTTTTGTCACTGCCATTGCTGTTTTCTGACCTACTGCTTTCATAATGTAAATTGAGCATTCTAAAGCGTGCAATGTTACTAGGGAACATTTTTTTCAGAAGAATTCTTATATCCTTTATTAGACTAACCAATGATAATTAAAATTAAAACTAAATGCTTAGAGCTAGACTTAAATATGACCAGGAAGAAATAGAAAAAGAATCACTCAATCACTCAGTGCCTTTCCGGGAGAATACATATACTTGCTCTACTTGATGTCAGTGGAACCAAATCTCTTTTGATAGTACACATTTCAGATATGCTGTAGAACAAACATGAATGAATGAAATACCCATTCAATCCTCATTAAGTGTGTTCCTCGCAGCTGTAATCCTGAACAGCGTACATCCTAAATCAACCCTCAATCCCAGCTGTGCATCTGAATTACGAAATTTTGCGACGATTGACTAGTCAGTCAGATCTGGAGTTTCTTATGTGGGTGCCTCGATTGTACCTGTATTTAGAAAATGACTTTTATCTCTATGTTACTTTATCCATTTGTGATCCCTGAGGGGAAAAAAAAATCTCAATGTTTTTACCAAGCCAAAAGCAGAAAGCCCAATGTTTTGTTTCAACTTCGGGCAGTGTCAAAAAAAAAAAAAGTGATCTCAGTAAATCCTCATTCATCACTCTCATATGGTATTTATGTAATTGAGCACAAGAATAAGCTATCCCATCAGGAAATTATTATGCAATCAAATTAATCCATCTACATAAACAACTTTCTGAGCGCTAGTTTGTACTTTATACCATTCAAGAAGGCATTGAGAAGAAGGAGAAAGGAGCAAACACATTTTCAAAGAAATAATTCTTTTATGGGTCTTGATAACTTTCAATCTAATGAGAATATTTTCAGCATCAGCTTTTACCTCTTGGCAATGGTCATGTAAAATAAAAGAATATTGAAAACGACTGCTCTTATATGGTATCTATAAAGCCATCTTTTATGTTTTAACTTGATCATGTTTACTTTGGAGATCAGCAGGTGAAAATATTTTTATTTTTGCAAACAAATTCACTAAACAATGTACCATGGGGGGAGAAAACATTATATCAGGAAATGCAATCAAAATACATTTCAAGCAGGGTTACTTCTAAAAAGGTTTTACTGCTTTTCCAAGCTCTAGGCTATTGGCTACCTCTTTCCTTCTGACATTTGAAGAACTTGTTTTGAGAATACCATTTCATGAGGAAATAATACCTTGCAAGGTACTGAACAAAGTCCACAGCCTTCAACCATTGCAAAACATAGGCTTTATCTGTCCACTTGGGTATATTCTTTACCTCTATTCATCACTTCATTCTTTTCTTCTGGTCCTGCAGGGAGGTTTAACAATGTCCCAGCCAGTATTACAGCTCAAACAAAGCACATTTTTTGGAAAGAATTGCTGCACTCAACTGACTTGTAAATTTCAGTGATTGTGCGTCTATAACAAGAGTAAATTAAATAAAAATAAAAGAATAATAGTGTATTTTTGAGGAAATAGTCCAAACTATGAGTATATGAAAAATAGATTTAACTTTTTTAATGGATGAAGACAAAATATTTAGAATTGCTTTTTCAAAATTATTGTCCAAATTGGTTTTGTGTGGGAATTTGTGTTGTTCGCAAACTTATATCTCCACCTATGCAATAGTAATCATTTCTTTACCTATTTTTCAGTGACGTTCAAAGAACAAGAGGAAATATACACAAATCATATCATATTTAAAAGAACATAAAATAATGTAAAATGGAGCATCATTTAGGCTTTGCCATAGAATGAGGCATTCATTTAGGTGAATGTTATAATAAATGAACTTTCTTCCTTTTCTTATTTTGATAGATTTAAAAACTGCACTGCATTCTCTCTACAACAAATGGATTGTGGAACACTTTGTATATTTTTAAGTAGCAATGTCATCATTAAAAACATGTTCTTATTGTTTTTACTGTGGTAGAAAGATGTCCAAAAGGGCCATTAAGTTTCTAGGACATTTTGCCACTACAATTCTTAAATCTGCTTTGTATAATTTTTCCGTATTTTCTCTCACATTTATGCAATTAACAATCTTTTCTTACTGCTACATGTGTACCTTGTACCTACCTTTAAAATCCTCTCATCCATTAGCACCTTTGTAATATGCTGCTTCAACTCTTCTGTGAGCTAGAAAAAGAGACAGCTAATTTTGCTAAATATGTGGCCAAATAAAAGGGAATGCATGTTTATTAAAAACAAAAGAGCTGCCTGTGAACAAAGCAGATGAGATTTAGAGCTTGATGTGCATGCCATTTTTCTTCACCCTTCTGATGTCTCATTTTCTAGTTTGTTTCTTAACAGTATTTCCTATATTTAAAAGTGTTCTGTGTATTAAACTCAGTTTCATTCAACAATCACTGAGATCACATTCTTTTTAGCAAAACGTAATGTTAGGCCCTATGAATGATGGAAATGTGACAAAAGCAATCACACAAAGGGTTTATAATAAGGAGAGAGATAAGTTTTCTTTACATAGGACATTTGTTGAGCTGTTATAATGTGTAATATTCAATACTTCTTCCAGAAGGCTAAAATCTGTAGACAGAAATGACTCTTAACCACAGTAGAGAAATATTATAATAAACATATAAAATATTGTTTGTATAAGGAAGAGAGATAAGAGGGAAGATGATCAAGTAGGAATTTAAGATATGCAGTTATTTTAAATTCAAAATGAAAAGTGAGGTTTTTTTTATTCATAGGGATTAATTCCAAAATTCATGGAAACAGTCTAATCAATGTACAATTGAGTGATCTCTCTTTCTAGATGCTGATATCCCATCAGTAAAGACTAGAACTTGGCCACATTTATTTTACAAGAATAATAAATAAATAAATAACAAAAATAATAATGTTTGTTTTCTGTTAGAGAAACAGAGTCACTCATATTCATTATAATTTTTCCATTAACTTATTATCCTCTATCATAAATTTCTTTATATTATATTTTATCTTTTTTTATTTTGATTGAACATGTTTCCTTTTATGACTTACACCCTCACTAATTTGGAAGTTTGAAAGTATACCTCCATTTGTCTACTATTTGTCATTCTATCTTTAAAGGAATATTGAACCTATATTTCCATATTGTCATATTAATTTTAAGGAATGAATGCCCCTCCATATTCGGTTGGCTTACCTACTTTCTTATCTCTTGACCACTGAGATGAAAGTTTTATATGGTTTAATTCTCCCAATAGTGTTTAATTATTAAAAACTTTAGAATTTTTGGTCTAAGCTATTGTTTCTTCCCTTTAGTGTTTGTGTACCTAAGTGTGTGTATATGTGTGTCTGTGTGTGATCTTTATATTACCCATTTTACCAATCCTCAGTTTGACTATCATTATATTCATATAGATTAATCTATCATTATATCAGTATTACAGCAGTATAGCAGTATTTATTGCTTACTATCATTTGTTATGATCTTCATCTTTCCCTATCTTGAGAATCTGTTCTGATTTAATTTAATTAGAATAGTTTCCTAAAGAATTTCCTCATGTCGGGTACAGAGATGGCATGCATTCTGAATTCTTCTATGTTGAAGAAAATTTTTCTTTAGCCCTTATGTAGGACTACTCTGTATGTAGAATAATTGGATTGCACTATTTTTATTCATTAAGGTCTATAAGTTTTACTCATTTAGATTCTAGTGTTGTAGATCATAAAACACCAGTCTAATTTTGTAAATAAAATATTCTTTCTGCCTGGAAGTCATGTGTATTATTTATAATTAGGCTCAGCTTCAGGGAACATAATATTGAAGAACAGTAGCTTAAACAGCAGAGGTTCATTTTTTCCTTCATGTAAAAGAAGTCAAGAGAGAAGAGTCCAGTGGTCTCTCTTTCTAGATGTGTATATCCCATCTAGATACACATGACCCATGTACATCTATCATAGATTCATAAACATTTCAGAGGCTGGAGGTCTTTCCTACATCTCTCCAGCATCCCATAGGAAATAGATCTTGCCCTCATGGTCCAATATAGCCTCTAGTTCTCCAGTTTTCAGATTCCCGTTCTAAGAAATAAGTTGAAAAAAGAGAAGAAAATGGCACTTTGTTTCCTTTCATAAAATCAACTTTATTAAGGTATAAATTTCATGAAATAAAATGCAGCTATCTTAAGTTTTCAGATGATGAATTTTGGCATTTGTATATATTTGTGTAAGCACCACCACAATCAAAATTTTGAACATTTCCATCATTTTTAAGGCAAATACTGATCTGATTTTTATCAATATATAATAGTATTGCTTATTGTTGAATTTCATACAAATGGCTTCATACAGTATATATTACTTTGTATCTGATTTCTTTCTCATGTAATGGTTTTGAGACTTATCACTTTTTCTTCTGTATTGGTAGTTTGTACCTTTTTATTGATGAATAGCATTTTATTTCTAAGTTGCTCCATTTAGAGTTCCCAGTAATGGTTCTTCATCTGGTCTTGTAGTGTACCACCCTATGAATGTGATGTTTAATATTCAGCCAATGACTCAAGGAACTCTTCATGCAGATTTCTAGATTTCTCTTTCTACATATCTCACTCCTTTCCAGAACTATGCCCTTCATATTCCAGATGCCCAACAATCTCTATTTCTTCAACTTGGTGAGGTAGCTGATCTTTGAATTTTCCCTTTCTGCACCAGTATCTAAAAAACACTCCCAGGTAGAAAGCTGGGGCAATTATTGGGCTTACCTCATTTGTTTCCATTTTCTCTGGGATCATAAGTCTATGGTGCCTCTTGACTAATGCCTAAAAGAGGGTGCTTAGTTACTAATTCGGTTTTCTAGTTTTTTATACTGGGAGAGCTAGTCTGTTACCAAGTAGTCCATATTGACTAGAAACTAAGAGAGGGTAGTAAGTAGACATGTAAGTAGACACTCTGGAGGTTCCATTCAACATGTCAGCTTATATTTCATTGGCCAGAACCTAACTCATGGCTATACTTATCTTAAAAAGGAGATTTGGACATACAATAATATAGGTAGTTGACAATATACTCAGCTAAAATATAGAGTTCTTTTACCAAAGAAGTAGGGGACAGTAGAAACTGGAAGGCAACTAGAAGTCACAATTACAGGAAACCTCCAAGATTCTTTTATTATTTTATATTATATACAGCAATATTGTCATGGGAAAAATATAAACCTTTTGGGAAAATGTATAAACGAATCACATAAGAGGCAATAAAAACTGCGATGCACAAATAAAGAAAGCTCAACTACCTAGTAATCAAAAAAATGAAAATTAAAACCACAGCCATAAAAGAGTAAACATTGAAAAGACTGGCAATAAAATGTCAGAAAAGATATGAAACAATGTAAACTCTAATAAACTGCTAATTGAAGTTAAAATTAGTACTGCCACTTGGAAATGCAATTTTAAAACATCTAGTATAGAAGAAGATATGCATATTTCTAGCCATTCCATTCCTAGGAATTAGTCTTGAAGAAATTTTTCACAAGAACACAAGGACACCTGTAGGAGGATGTTAATAATGACAACAAAAAAAGAAAACTAAGTGAACAAAAAATAGACAAATAAATTGTGATATAGAATTATATTTCATACAATGAAATACTTCATAGCAGTGGAAATTAATCAAGAGCTTCCATAGAACATAGATTTCTCTGCTAACTCATTAGTACCTGTGACCTCTCAACATGGAGATCAAGCTGTTGGTGTCTCTTGGCTAGTGCTGGATTGCGAAATAGTAGAAACTGGGATAAGAGTTTCTTCTCCAGGGGCCTAAGGGTGATTAGTTTAGGAAGTTGTGTTGAGGCTGCTCTACTCTCAGGAAGAAGATATGTAGGTTTTTCTCAGCCAGGTACTATGCTTCTTCTCCAATGCTTCCATCTCTCCTAAAAGCTGGTCTCCACAAGTAACAGGAGTAAGCCCTCAACCATGCTCCGAATAGATTTTCACGCAGATCAACTCACTTCCTTTCTACCACCCAACATAGATATAATGGCTCTGAGTCTTTGCTTCAGATTTCACGGGCAGTACAAGACTTTTTTTTTTTTTAAGTATCTGGTGCTTTTCTAGGTTCTATTTATCAAGGTCTTGATCAAAGACACCCTACTTTAAAGGTCTCGGCTATATGTAGTACAGCTATATGTGATATATGATGCCATATACTTAAGGCTCTAACAATTAGCCATAATTGGATGAACAGCAGAGACAGGGTACCAGGCTCTTGTTGAGGTTGCCACCTTCCCACAGTTTACAAATGTATAACTCTTATTTTGCTTTCCAACCTATAGACCATATCAAAACCAAATCATTAAAGTATCCTAAGACATAAGGGATAGCATTTAGACTCTTACCAAATATTAGGAGGAATTGTTATTTTAAAAGTATTGATGGTATTAAAGATCCAGACCCTCCTAAGTATCTGTTATACTGATAACACATCCACACTTTTTTTCTGTGTATTCTCAGCCATGCCCATTGCCAAGTGACATTGAAGTCCCTCTTTGCCCAAGCACTTTTTTTTTATGGCCGTGCCACGTGGCTTGCGGGATCTTAGGTCCCGCAAGTTCCCCGGCCAAGGATCAAACCCCGGCCCCCAACAGTGGAAGCGTGGCATCCTAACCACTTGGACTGCCAAGGAATTCCCTGCTCAAGCACTTTCAAGCATCTTCAATGATCACCTAATGATTGCAGCTTCCTCAATTTCATCCTTCCTGTTAATAACTGGAAAGATTTGGTTTCAAAGTCAGTAATAGACACCTATTTTCACCAAGAGTAATGTATTTCACTCAAATCACTACATTCCTTTCATGCCCAATATAGATTTTCCTAAACAAAATAAATCAAAATGAAATAAAACAAAATCTCTGAAAGTACGAATAATCTTCTAATACGATTCAAAACGTATACAGCAAGACTTTATGCTACCTACCTGTTGAAAATTACCAAGAGACAACAAGTGAAAAATAATCTGTTTTGTCCATTAATGAACAGGACTGGAGTTGTTAAAAAAATAAATCGAAATATTTTTTGAAAAGGGATATCCATTGGCATTAGCTAACCTGAATCTACGCTTGAAATTTCAAGTCAAGCAAGTGAAAATAATAATCCAGATGAATTGGCAATAAAAATTAGGCAACTTGTCTGTTTTTCACATTGACAGCTCCCAATATTTCAAATTTTCTAAACAGCTTATATTATTACAAATGTGTTAAAAAGCTAAAAAAAAAAAAAAACCACAAAAAATTATGCCACGTATGTGGAAAAAATAGATTTCTGAAGAAATGGATTTTGTTCACCATACCTGGAGCAATACTTGAGTCCAATAAACCTGGAATACTCCATTCTGAGCTTCTTCTATTTCTGTTTCTTTTTAGAGATCTCTGAAGAGTTAGTTTTTAGATTTTCCCATTTTTAACATGTAATTATTATAAGATAGCAAAATATATCGATATGGAAGCATTCTTTTTTTTAAATTTATTTATTTATTTATTTTTGGCTGTGTTGGGTCTTCGTTTCTGTGGGAGGGCTTTCTCCAGTTGTGGCAAGTGGGGGGCCACTCTTCATCGCGGTGCGCGGGCCTCCCACTGCCGCGGCCTCTCTTGTTGCGGAGCACAGGCTCCAGACGCGCAGGCTCAGTAGTTGTGGCTCACGGGCCCAGTCGCCCCGCGGCATGTGGGATCCTCCCAGACCAGGGCTCGAACCCGCTTCCCCTGCATTGGCAGGCAGACTCCCAACCACTGCGCCACCAGGGAAGCCCCTGGAAGCATTCTTTAATGCAATGGTTTCCAGACTTTGTTTCACATTAGTATCGACTGCAGAGATTTTAAAAATCCCATGCCCATGCTACACCTCGAACTGATTAGATCAGAATATGTGGGAGGCAATACAGGTATCAGTAGTTTCTGAAGAGTCCCCACGTGATTCCAATATGCAGTAAGGTTTGGGGACCATTGCCTTAATGTTTCTATCATGTAGTAGCTCAAATAAATGGCATTTTAATTTATTTTAGGTACACATTTTTATTCCAGCTTAATGTTTCAAGAAATTCTGAATGAATTGTTCTGAGGCAGAGCTCGGATACCAGTATTACTTCACAGTTCCTCAACTTAGTCTAATTTTCAAAGCTGGGTTTGAGAACCTCTGCCCAAACTGCTAACAAGGTGCTCCCTAATACCTTCCAAACCGACTTGAATGACCAGATGCAACTATATGATCAGATACAACTTATTTGTCATTTGTAGTAGCATTTTCATATAACTATATACTAAATTATTTTCAAATATGTGTTTCCTCAGGAATGTGTCTTGCAATCATATTAATATTATGAAAGTACTTAGATGATTATATCTTCAGTGTTCGAACAAAAACGAACTTAAAATCAATACAAGGGAAATGATCACAAATTAAAAATGAAGTTAAGATTCCATTAAAAGATGAAGAGAGATTCTCTGTATGCTGCTTAATATATCTTCACTAATTCCACTGTCCCTTACTGCTTGGTAGAATTGAAAAGTTAATATCTAAATGGTAAAAAAAAAAAAAAAAAAAAAAAAAGAGAAGTAAGGCCTGTTCATCTCCAGTGAGCACGGAATTTGATAGACATGAGCTTGAAGTTAGTTAAAGCACTGAGATTTCAGCTCATAACTAAAAATTCCTCTAGAATTATGGCCTTAAAATAGCATTGATGATGAATGTTCCCTTTTTCATAATGAAATGACATCTCTATTTCACATCTAGAAATATCTGACTTTATTTCAGACATATTTCCAATCAATTAAAAAGCCACATGAATAATTACAGATAGGTAATTTGAAATCCTAGGTTTTGCAAGAAAAGAGACAGAAGTTCAAAAGATAGGATTAATCTGTGAATACAGTATTAGTTAGCAGCAAAGCTGGGTCTGAGACCCTGATTTTTCTGACTCCTCACATGACAAGTATTCTCATAGGCCACATAGTGGAAGACTAAATATGGCATCGCTGATGGAAAATGGTGTCTTCCAAATTATACATAGTATCTTTATAATGAAAATAGCCCTGAAAATGTATCTGAAAGAACCAGAAGTAAACAACAAATCACCAAATAATGACTTTATACTTTGGTGCCAAAAAATAAGAACTTTACATTCTTCGAGAGACATTAGGGTGTGTATTCTATTGTCATTGTGCTTCTGAGCACCCAAATCACAGAGCAGGGCATCCCCTTCAGGGCAGGGATAATTTGCAACCAAGCATACCTGGTCAACCAAAGCCATGTTAGCTTTTGTTCTGGTTAGCTGTGGCATCCTGGGGACTAGTTACGAATCCAGGGTGACTGGTTAGTGCTCTTGCCTTATCACTTATGAAATGTTTTGTATCTCACTCCTGCTGACAAAGCTATTAAAAAGCACACAAAGACAAAAATGCTCTATGAAGCATTACTACATTAAATAAGACAAAAACAATAAAGACAAAAGGTTGACCCCACTGAAATTTTATCATTGAGTTAGAAGAATTTGTAGACCTTGTTGAAACAAATATGTGGTAGTAGTTAAAGATTAAAGAGGTAACATGTGTGAAATATTTTAAGGGGAAAGAAAATTACATGCTGATTGCATGATTTTTATGATAGGATTAAATAGTAATCCCATTTGAATACACACAATGCTAGAATGCATCCAAGCTTATGCATGTCAACGTACATTCTTAATGGTTTCTGAAGATTCATAAAACATAATGAACTGCTTTGACCCTGAGAAATTACACTTGTAAATGAACTACGTAATGGAACATTCATGTGCTTAGAATGCGTTCTGTTTTATTACAAAGCTAGTTCACTCTGTACATGATTTAGAAATTTATTCGACTTTACTGCCCTAAATATCTGATTGATTATTTAATAGATGGTTGATAAAACATTTATAAGGTCAACAGAATTTAAAATAATAATTTAGTATTGCTAAACCAGGCTCAAAGCTAACCAGGAATAATTAATTGAGTCCTCTAACTTATTTCTGTAATACTATAATATCACATGGTATAATATACTTATGCTGATATTAGCGTGGCACTTAGAATCGTGTGAGATACCAACAGTAGGACAAATATTTGCAAATGTTAAAGACTAAAGAAGCATCATTGTAACCCAATTGATAAGAAATTTTGAACTGCAGGGGTCTTATTTGTTTCACAACTTAAATTTTTACCATGTATCCTTTTATTTGGAAGTCAATCAATCAGTGTCTTATGAGCACTAAGTAAAACCAGACAAAAAGTGTTGCTGTTCAATACTCAATGGACTTTAGAGTAGCATGTGGTATATGTGCATCCCCTGAAATGCTTCTTCATTCTAATAGTCTGGTGTGTTAAGTGCCTCCAGGCATCTGGTCTTTGATTCACTGTTCATTCAATGGCTCCTTCTTTATTTGAGAAGTTCAATTTGTTCAGTTCAACCAAAATGAAAATGAAATGATACCCATGGTGAGAACGCTGTTCATAAATACAGAGCTGAGGATGATGAGTGGAAAGATTAAACACGGATTGTCTCCACGTTCCAATGGGAATTGTAAATACTTGCTGGAACTACTCACAGTGTTGGATTTTCCAGAAGCAGAAGTGGAATGTTTCAGCCAATTTGGGATTTTACCTGCTAACCAATCCAGCAAGATATTAGGGATGGGATGATGTGATAGTGACAAATCATGTTTAAAATAAAACAATATGTTCGCATTAGATTTTACTTCTAGTGAGTCCTTCTTTCAGATGAAAATGTGTCATTTTTAAAATCAGAAAACTCAGACTGAACTATCTTGATGGCAAGCTAGAAAATGAACCCTTGTTGCCAACCTGAACTACAAGAAGTCAAAAACTCAAAATTTCTCCAAGTGATGTGTTTCCCAAATTCTCAAACATACCTCACACTTCAAGATCCATGGTAGCATTTCAAGCAGGATCAAGGTAGAATATTAACTGGAAGAGAAAAGGGGAGGGATTACACCTCTCATAGAAGAAATAACATAAACAAAAGCTCGAAGACAGCAATGTGGAAAGTGCCTTTGGAAAATGGAGTGCAATTCAGTGTGTCCAAAAGGTAGGGTTCATGTTGTATTGGAAATAAAAACGGGAAAGAAGTTTTTGTACTGATAGTCAAAGCCTCACATGTGAGGCTAAGGAAGTTTGAGTTTATGTTGTGGGAGATGTGAATCACTTTTTTTGAATGGAGTGAGGAAACAGCTTGAAGCAAGTCGGGCTCTCTAAAGGATCCCATTGGCTTGAACATGCATGAAAGATCAAAGGAGAAATCTTATATTTTAGTCTTGTCGAAACTTTGGTAAAGATTTCAAATACTAAATAACAATGTAGCAAGAGCATTATCCCCAAATGGGAGGACATGGCCCATCTTGACTCAGTCTTTCACATTTAGAATCACTAGGTATAAGGGGGCTTTGGAAAAGAGTGATGAAATAAAAAAGCTAGATCATTACTAGAAAATATTTTTGGTTTCCAGCTTAGTGTCAATGTAAGGTTAATCCTAATACTGACCACAATTGTGCCTTTTCAGACTTGTGATTCCAACAGCAGACCTAATTGATGACTTCCTAAAGCAACTTGATATATAAAATCAACAATATACAGAAACACTTCTAAAATGTTCTCTTCCTTTTCTTGTACAGCGAAGTGTCATTTCTGGCAGAGAGAGAAGAAAGAAAAAAAATCGCAAACGTCGTTAACCTTTGAAAATTGTGAGTAAATGGTTTACATTTAAAAAGCAAAACAAATAAACAAACTTCACTTTCATACAATTTTGCATCCAAATACCTTTCTTACTTAAAGAACTTTAAAAATGTTTCTAAAGAAGAATGGAAATATTAATAGTGTCTAATAGATATAGGCTTAAGCTTTAGGAGTAGGCACTCGTCTTGTGACTTCTAATTAATTGATCAACCAAGAAGAAACTCTAAAAGGGAAATATCCTTGTAAGTCTGTGGCATGCAAATGTGGTGATGTTGGCTTTATTTCAAATAAACCAAGCACTCAAGAGAAGTGAAGTCTCAGCAGTTAACGGCCCCTCTGAGGTCACCACTCTCACTAACAAAAGTTGTTTTCTTGCTCAAAAATTAGTTAATACAGTACCTTCCCAACAATGTGTTGAAAGGATCAAATACATTATTTAATATGAAAGTAATATTTCAACGGATATATTCTTTGATTATAATTAATAATACTCAATAAGAATATTTTAAAAGGAAATACAGTTATTACTCATATTAATAATAGATATAATATATATGTATACATAAATGCCATCATGTATTGAGTGTCTTATGTCAATATGAGCTAAGAAAATATAATCATTTGTGATCCTCAAATTAATATTATCAGTTTGGTCTTATTAGCCCCTCCTATTTTACAAGTAAAGACCGAGAGGTTCACGGAGTGTAAATAACAATAGCTTACTCAGTTGGAGTGTCTGGCTTCAATTTAATCTCATTGCTTCATTCTGCTAGGTGTAGTAGAGGTCTCCTTATAGGTAGCCTGCAAAGAAGGCATAATGCCTCTGCTATCATTTTTTTTTTTAACTTTGGGTTTATTTATTCATTTATTTATTTATTAATGGCTGTGTTGGATCTTCGTTTCTGTGCGAGGGCTTCCTCTAGTTGTGGCAAGCGGGGGCCACTCTTCATCGCGGTGCGCGGGCCTCTCACTATCATGGCCTCTCTTGTTGCGGAGCACAGGCTCCAGATGCGCAGGCTCAGTAATTGTGGCTCACGGGCCTAGTTACTCAGCGGCATGTGGGATCTTCCCAGACCAGAGCTCGAACCTGTGTCCCCTGCATTGGCAGGCAGACTCTCAACCACTGCGCCACCAGGGAAGCCCTCTGCTTTCATTTTTAATTTAAAAGAAATATGAGGGAAACAATTATGTATATTTTAAGGATAATAGCTTACCAAATGTAGGAAAAAGAGCTTCTAGCATTAGCGTTAAGACATCCACAGTTCCAGCCAGGTTGTAGCGATGGGTTTCCTTAAAAAGATGGAACTTCTCAGGACTGTGTTGCTCTCCTGATTTAGATCAGGGTCTGTGGTCCTATATGCAATCATACAATTAAGGCATTGGAAAAGCAAAATTTAGTTACAAATATGTTAACAGTAAATTTAGTAGAGGTGAATTGTGTCACATCAGCCAAAACCTGGATTACTCCTCTCTTCCTAAATCTGTATTTCACTGCTCAAACACATACACTTTTCATTATGACACTCAGGGCTCTTCACAATTTGAATTCAATTGTCTTTATAGTCTCACTTTTTTCCCATATTTCACCAGCCATCCTAAGTTAACATCACCATTCCCCCAATTCTGGAACAGCTGATACATTTTTCAATCAATTTTCTTTCCTTTTGCTACTCCCTCAGCCAGAAGGTATATTTTTCTCCAATTCTGCTTTAAGATATGTCTTATTTTACAAGGCCTAACTCAAAAGCTAGCTTCTTTCTGCTCTATGAAAGACAATGCCAAGAGAATGAGAAGACAGGCCATGGACTGCAAGAAAATATTTGCAAAAGATGCACTTGATAAAGGACTGTTACTCAAAATATACAAAAATAACTCTCTTATAACAGTAGAAAAATAACCCACTAAAAATGGGCCATAGACCTTAAAGTCACCTCACCAACAAAAACATACAGATGGCAAATAAACATATGAAAATATGCCCCACATTGTACATCATCAGGAAAATGCAATTAAAACAAAAATGAGATACCACTACACACTAATTAGAATGGCCAAAATGAGAACACTGACAATGCCAAGTGCTGGTGAGGGTGTGGAGCAACATGATTTCTCATTCACTGCTGGTAGGAGTGCAAAATGGTACAGCCACTTTGACCCACTGTTTGGCAGTTTCCTACAAAATTAAACAAACTCCTCCCAGATAATCCAGCAATGACATTCCTTGATATTTACCCAAAGAGGATGAAAACCTACGTACACACACAGAAACACACACGGATGTTAATAGCAGCTTTATTCATAATTGACAAAACTTGGAAGCAACTAAAATATCCTTCATTAGGTGAATGAATCAACTGTGGAACATACAGACAATAGAACATTATTAAGTGCTAAAAAGACATGAGCTATCAAGCCATGATAAGACATGAAGGGAAATTGAAGGCATATTGCTAAGTAAGAGAAGCTAATCAGAAAAGACCACATACTGTATGATTCCAACTATATGGCATTCTGGTAAAGGAAAAACTATGGAGACAGTAAAGGGATCACTGGTTGCCAGGAGTCGGAAGGGATGAAGAGGTGAAGCACAAAGAATTTTTAGGGCCTTGAAAATACTCTATATTTGAAACTATAATGATGGATACATGTCATTATACATTTGTCTAAACCCACAGAACGAACAACACCAAGAATGAATGACAGTGTAAACTATGGACTTTGGATTATTATGATGTGTCAGTGTAGGTTCATCAATTGTAATAAGTGTACCATCCTGGTGGGGATTTTGATAATGCGGGAGGCTGTGCATGTGTGGTAGCAGGAAGTATAAGGGAAATCTCTATATGTTCTCGATTTTGTTGTGAACCTAAAACTGTTCTAAAAAGTAAAGTCTTAAAGAAAAAAATAAAAGGTAGCTCTCTCTTATCTTATTAATATATATATATATAATTTGTGCCTCTCTACTTCTTGTGTCATTTTGCTTTCTAAAAATAATTAGTAATTTGCAAACTGTATTTCTCTTCCCTGAATGCCTAGTAAAGTAACGTTCTACTGCTCAGGCTATCATGTTTGTTGTACATGACCAAATGTTTTCCAGAACAAAATGATGATCTTGCTCTTGTCAGTCAGATCAAGCCATACCTATAGTTTGGGGTAGCATATTTTAATACAAAAATTGGCATGCAGATCTTTTCCAGATGCAGGTACCTTGAGGATCCAGTGACTCAAAAAAGTACCATTTGAAATGTGTTGAAAGAAATTGAAAATTGTTAGGCTGGAAGAAACGATAAAGACAGAATGATTTGGCTTGTTCCATTTAATTTGCGGAGTGCTGAGAAATAGACAATGAATCACAATTACATGGAGGCAAAGATAAAGATGGATATTCTAAAATAGAGGATTTCCAAAAATGGAAGGCTTATGCTTTAGAGTTTTACAGCCACAGGTGGTTTTAGCTCATGCTGAAATATTGTAGAGGGAATATCTATCTTTAGCAGACATTTTGGAGGAAATAGATAAGGGGGGAATAATAGAGATTTTTTCAAAGAATTTTTAGGAAGATGTTGCATTACAGTCTACATTGCAAACTTTCAAAGTCATTCTTTCCTCAGATGCTCAAGCCTGTATTTCACGGTTTGAAACATTATCAACACTAATATCTGAAACCTTAGAGTCTTGACTTGACACTCTACCTTCTTAGTCATGAAGTTCACTTTAAAAATCTTTCTATGATTCATTGTATACACCAAGAATTGTTATTTTTATCAATTTGTACCAGCCAATAATATATACCTATTTACTCATGATCACGCATTTAAATAAAGTATCCATGAACTTCAGGCTGAACATAAGGAAATTTAAGAGAGATAGCAAGAGGGACAAAGGAGAGAAAAACATTTCATCTGCCCTCCCCACACAGTAAATAAAGTTGGCAATATTCCAGGCTTAGAAAATTTCATTAGTTAAATAACAAGTGGTGGCAATTGTTTATTATTATTGCTTTTTAAGCTTTTGCAGGCTACTAAAATGGCTGACAATTGAAAGTAAATTCAGTTAGTTTAAATCAAAAAATTAAGATTTCAACATATTCTATTTGTAATTACTGATACTTTCTAACTTTGGCATATATTTATTTTAATTATTATGGTGGAGCTCTTATAATCCTTTTGCAAACTTTTTTTTAAAAGGGAAGGATGGAGGAGGCAAAGAAGAAACATATACTAGAGGCAACATCTTTTCCTTACTCATATCTCTGGAGGAAAATGTTTTAAAAGTTGAGACCTTAGGAGAATATTTCTTAAAACTGTATATATCAGGGAGAAAAAAGCTGCTAGAGAGATGTTCAAAGTCTGTGTACAGCTATATTTCATCTGATCCTTCAGGCCTGAGTCCCGTTCAAAAGGTTAATTCAAGTAACATCTCCCATCCCTCTTTCCTTCCTGACACCACTTCTGTGCCTCTTTCTTTACAAGCACACTTCTTCTGCTAGATCCCACTGGAAGCAATCCCCCAGCAAGACTGGTGAACTGTCTTCTGGAAGCGACTGATCCTGCCTGCAGACATGGGCCCTCGGCCGTGCTCCAACCTTCCTGGCGGTGCCGGCGCAATCCCGGCACAGGGATTCTATAAGGCAACTGTTGAAGGAAGAAAAGACTAACAAACTATTGAGTCCGTTTTTTTGGTGAAAGCGAAAGATCCACATCTGGCCAAAAAGTAATTCAAAACATGAAACTCTAAAAAGGGAACCCTCTTGCATTGTTGGTGGGAATGTAAATTGTTACAGGCACTATGGAGAACAGTATGGAGGTTCCTTAAGAAACTAAAAATAGAATTACCATATGACCCAGCAATCCCACTACTGGGTATATACCCAGAGAAAACCGTAATTCAAAAAGACACATGCACCCCAATATTCATTGCAGCACTATAGGTCATGGAAGCAACCTAAATGCCCATTGACAGATGAATGGATAAAGAATATGTGGTACATATATACAATGGAATATTACTCAGCCATAAAAAGGAACGAAATTGAGTCATTTGTAGAGATGTGGATGCATCTAGAGACTGTCATACAGAGTGAAGTAAGTCAGAAAGAGAAAAACAAATATCATATATTAATGCATATATGTGGAACCTAGAAAAATGGGACAGATGAACCGGTTTGCAGGGCAGAAATTGAGACACAGAAGTAGAGAAAAAACGTATGGACACCACGGGGGGAAAGCGGCGGGGGGGGGGAGGTGGAGGGGGGATGTGATGAATTGGGAGATTGGGATTGACATGTAGACACTGATGTGTATAAAATGGATGACTAATAAAAACCTGCTGTATAAAAAAATAAATAAAATAAAATTCAAAAATTCAAAAAAAAAAATAGAAACTGACAAGGGAAACAAGATTAAAAAAAAAGAGCTATTATTCAAGAAAATGTTATTATATATAATCTCCTAAGTGTTTGCTCTCCAGATGTGTTTAAAGAATTTTAAAAAAGATTTATTAAAGGTTTATAAAATTGAGTTTGACAAACATTTTTTAATTAGTGTTTTTTGTTTGTTTGTTTGTTTGGTACTCAACATAGGTAATTTCAATTTAAACTAGGAAAAATGTCAATCTCTGATGTTTTCTTGGGCCTAAATTCCATCTCAATACAAATAGAGAAAAACACACATAGTAAGTTCTTAAAAATGATAGCTGTGCTTATGATTAGCTTCCATGATATGTGAGAATATTTATAAATATAGCTAAATTATCATATCATGAACCTTTAAAAATTTCCTTATTAAAATTTTTGGCAACGTATTTAAAACGTTTAATACCATTAAGCAAATAGCTTTGATGTAGAATGTAAAGATACTAATTTAATTTATACACTTGGTATATGTAAACTACATTATTATAGATTAGATGACTAAATCATCTATATAACATGAAGCTTAATTTTTTTAAAAAATGGATTGAAATACATCATATGTAGAATTCTAGGTAAGTAACGTAACTCCTTATGACCCAGTCCCCACTTGCTTTGTAAAAAAAAAAAATTAATTAATTAATTAAATTATTTTAAAAGTGCCTTTTGAGAATTCTGAAACTAATTTTTATTGAGCTTTTATGTTATATCAAACCCTTTACTATGTAATTTAATACCCCGAATCAGTTTATAATCAATACTTAAAGAAAATTCAGTTACACTAAAAAAAATACCTTGTCTGTATCTGTGCACACAGAAGGAACCAGAGCACTCAACATTTTGTTTGACCCCCTCCTGGAAATTCTTGCCATCATATCTTCCCTCTCTAGTTTCTGAATCCTTGGAGAAATCTAAGATGGCAGAAGAATTATGAGGGGAAAAATGAGGCTAGTTGTTGCAGGGAAAGGAGTGAAGGTTTTCAAATGTTAAGGATAATAGCCTGTGTTTTTCTTGTACTTTTTCCTCTACAAATTTCCTCTTATAGTTCAGATTCGAAGAATGGAGGAACTTTTCCAATTTCCTTTCCTTTTTCCTCCCCCTCATCACGTCTTGGTCTTCACATACTCATATTCTTTTTACTATTTTGTGTTGTTTACAGTTCAAAGAAAACAAATTACTTTGGGTAAGAATCACAGATAAACTCTGATGCTTACTAAAATCTAAATGAAAACCACATCTCAAGTGCCTTATTAATCATCTGAAGTTAGTAAATTTTGGACAAGTGATAATCACTGTTTTAATAACATAAGATCTGTGAGTGTGTGTGTGTGTAAATACAATCTGTTCAATCAGAAACAGAAGCATCTGATGGTATCTTGTAATTATTCACAAGATAGGTAAAAGCAATGCTTTACCAAGGAGGTTTATAATATAAAGAAAAGTAATGTATATTAAGATGTCACTGTCTACTCAGATCAGTAGCAGTTGGTGGTTATTTTAAGCCTAAAGCAACAAGTGTTTAATCTGCCCTGTCCATTCACACCCTAATAATGCATGGTGGAATTAGGCATTTATGTAATTTCTGGACTGCCGCATTAAGTTATGTGCTTTCAAAATCAATTTGTATTAGAGCTCATTTACCAGGAACCTTAGGGGACTGAAAGTAATTGCTCTATTTCGAAGGTGGTATGCAGTTTTAGGTCTTCCATTCCCACTGCATTTGGATCAGGGTTGTACCAACCTGTTATAATTTAAAGCCATTATTGAAATCTTCATAGCATGAGATAATTTCTTTTGCATCTTTGAAAGCCTTGATATAAAGCAGCTTATGTCCAAGGATTTTCTCACAATGACATTATAGTTCACATAATATATAGCCCAAAAAGTAGTAGGTTCCATTGTTACTGAACACTTATTAAGCAGCTAAAATGGCCAGTCTCTGGTGTGTGTATTCGATATGAAGACAGCTGAGCAGGACTATCAAATTACATTTTCAATTTTCTAGTTTAAAATCCTATACTTTCCAACCGTTATAAATTGCTCTAAGAATTAACAGTCTGTTGTTTAAAATGTCCCATAGTCTTCTGAGTAAAGGCTTTTAAAATATAAAGCATGGAATCAAAAGCATAGATAGAATTCATAATTCAAGTAAATCTACTTTAAGAAAGTACTTTTTTAAGTATAAGCATTAATTAATAGATTTTATAATAGATTAGGACCAAGGTTCACTAACACATTTTTGGAAACAAAATTTGGGGCCATCAGAGTAATTCAGAACAAGAACAACTACTACTACTTAGTGTAGTAGTAGTATACTACTACAGATAGTAGTAGTACTACTGCTATCTGTAGTAGTATACTACAAATAGTCAAATATTTGACTATTTTAAATGTAAAATTAGAAATATCATTGAATTTGTTAAAATTACCAGATTACAAAAATTATAGACAGGAAGGAAAAAAGTAATTATTGAGCAACTATTGTTTCTAGGAGTTAAAGTCTGTTTAATTATACACTTAAATATGCATATTTTAATTATATATTAAATATGCATAGGTATATATTTGATCTCATGAAATCCACTAATTGCCTAATTTACTATTATCCTAATTTTTAAAATGTTTTTGTTTGTGCCTTTGAATTTTTGTATATCGTAGAGAGTAGTTTTATATTTAATAAAATGTATAAAATATTTAATTCTAAAGGTATTTAAATGTATCTTTTTCTATTTATATCCTGATTACTATTAGACCGAATTATGAAACTAAGTGCTCTTACTTACCATCTTCTCGGAGTCTTCTGTACTAGATAAGTATGAAATCCTAAGCAAAAAACCAACTTCCATCCCCCAAGGACATTGTTTCTTTGGAAAAAAGCAAAGAGATCAAAGAAAAAGTTGGAAGTGAAAGGTCAGATCTTATAGGCTCAGACAGTTTCTCTCACACTGGGACAAATTTTATCCTTCTTTGTCATGCACTACACATCACTAAATAAAGTTGAAGAAACACCACTTAGATGAAATGTTTGAGTCAATATTATGCTCCTTGGGAGTTAATAAGAGCTTACAACCTACTTCTAAGCCCCAGATGTGGAGCACAATGTTGAGTTTCTTGCTGAAATACAGGATGAATAAAATATTGGAAGAGAGGGGGCACAATTTATTGATTTAATGTTAGACCTCATTATAGATGTCAGTCAGAATTTTTCTATTTTTTTAGTTTATTTTTATATTCTATAGTCAAAATTTTTATAAGACAGCAGAAAGTCATAGCCACCCTTTCAGGCAGTTGAAAAAAGCAGTTTTGTTAGTGTGGGATAAAATATAGGGAAAAAGCATGTTGTGATGCCACCCCCAAATGCTGGTTATTATGGCTAAATTGCAGTGACTAAGCACTTCTTTTATTAAAATTTCATTTCTAGGAGCTTTCCTTATAACTATCAGGGAAGTATTTTAGTTGTGTGTTGACACACTGACATGAATTTGGTATTATATATAGCTTGACGCAACCAAGGAATCCATGAAATGACTCTCTATTTAGAGGATACAATTTAAAGTTCAGGTTAATCATATATTCATATTTACTAAGCATGAAATATATGCTACCTCTTTGATACGTGCTTTCTGAGTAGGCAGAGCATAGCACGCATATTAAATTATATGAGACCAAACAGGCTGGCTTTATCCCCTCAGGGGGTGAAAGTCATTGGGCTGTTGAGATGGACCACAGCTCTTTGCCCTTCATCTGCTGTTTATTTAGGCCAGCAGCGCAGAATCTGTGGAGAATCAATGCACTCAGTAGATAGGAATGGTGCAAAGTATTGGCAGAGTCAGTATCAGGGTTAGGTTTCTCTTAAAGCCTTTGATTCAGTTGACAGCGCGTCTCCTGTGAAGTTGACCTTTGTGTTTCCTTCAGAGCTTGCTGAAGTTGGCTTTCCTCATGAAGGCTACATTTCTGCCAGCAGCAGGGTGATTCCCAAAGGTTTGCTGCGCAGACAGATATAGGGAAACACAAAAGGCATTCATTAAGAACATAAATATGGTCTGTCTCTAAGAGTTTTAATAATGGGTGGAAGTAGCTCTCTGGGCTTGGAAAGTGCCAGATACTTCTCATCCTCAGGTTCACTTTAAGGCTTGCAGTGCCTTCTCCAAAACCTACTGTCTTTGATTTCACTCAGCTTATCTTTTAGCAACATGCTCTTTTTATTAAAACAGGGAATCAAAATCCTATGACTTAAACCTTGAAGCGTGATTAGTTTGTTAAGCCTTTTGTATTTATTTGCATGGCTAAACTGAACTAGGAAAGAAGTAAGTAAATTAACTTTTGTTGAATAATTATTGTCCCATGTTGACAAAATGTTAAGTAACTAAGTCATGGAGGAAGTGCTTGAGGAGATCAGAAAATTAATTATAACTTACCCCATATTTATCCCTAGGTGATAGAATAGAAAAATAATTGACAGAGTAAGATATATGATATAATGAAAAGTATGCAAAACATTACACTATTTATTTTAAAATATTTAATAATGATTTAAATAATAATTGCCTTACCAGGCATATAGTAAGCTATAATTTGTGGGCATCCCTTCATTTGCCACTGCACATGTCTGTTTTTTCAAAGCTCATCGACATGTATACATACATCTTCATTTCCATTCACTTTCAGAATACACAAGTTTACAGTTTTTTTATTCATTATAATTTAGGTCAATTCCATCCTCAAGCTATTAAGGGAGGTATGATATTCTCACCAGTAAACTGTCTCTCCATGAATTTCAGGATGAATTATTGCCAGGAATTTTTATTATAGACAAGTAAATCCATTTCAGGTTTATGGATATGTGTTTTAAAGTGTATCTCAGAGGTCAATTTTCTAAGTTTCTTTCCCAAAGCTAAATGTCTAAATTAATTTTTGCTTTAAACCTTACTTGTAAACTAGGCTTCTACCAACTGATGATAATTATTATTTAATAATTCAGTTAAATCAAAAAATGTATAAAAGGATAAACGAGCTAAACATGGGAAAATCAAACCTACATTTTTAACATGGCCTTGTATATTTAACAACTCTGGTTGAGCAAACTTAATATTAGTAAAATCATAGCAAATATATTTAACATAAATCTGAGAGACATTACTCTGCATGGTAAATTGTTTGGCTTGAAAATAACAACACAATATGGAGGACTTGGTTTTCAATGATTTTTCTTTCAGATCTTGAAACAAACGTCAAGTCACAAATTGTTTACATAATATTTTGAATTTTTTTTCAATATATACAGATAAATTTTCAGAGATGAGATATGTTTCAGTTCTATGCTCATTCATTATTCTTCTCTTTTTATATTGATAGCTCCTTTTTAATCAAAGTACAGTTGATTTACAATATTATGTTAGTTTCAGGTGTACTGCATAGTGATTCAGTATTTTTATAGATTATATTCCATTAAAATTGTTACAAAATATTGGTTGTAATTCCCTGTGCTGTAAAATATATCATTGTTGTTTATCTGTTTTATACATAGTTTGTATCTCTTAATCCCATACCCCTATTTTGCCCTTCCTCCCTTCCCTCTCCCCACTGGTAACCACTAGTTTCTTTTCTGTATCTGTGAGACTGTTTCTGTTTTGCTATATACATTCATTGTCTTTCTTTGTCTGACTTATTTCACTAAGCATAATAGTCTCTAGATCCATCCACTTTGCTGCAAGTGGCAGAATTTCACTGTTTTTTTTTTTATGGCTGAGTAATGTTCCATTATATATACATATATATGTATATAAATACATCTTCTTTATCCATTCATCTGTTGATGGATGCTTGGGTTGCTTCCGTATCTTGGCTATTGTAAATAGTGCTGCTATGAACATTGGGGTGCATGTATCTTTCTGAATTAGTGGTTTTGTTTTTTCTGGGTATAATCAGGAGTGAAATTGCTGGATCCTATGATAGTTCTATTTTTAGTTTTTTGAGGAACCTCTATAATTTTATCCATAGTGGCTGCACCAATTTACATTCCCACCAACAGTGTACGAGGGTTCCCTTTTCTCCACATCCTCTCCAACATTTGTTATTTGTAGACTTTTTGATGATGGCCATTCTGACAGATGCGAGGTGATATCTCATTGTTTGGATTTGCATTTCTCTAATAATTAACAATGTTGAGCATTCTTTCATGTACCAGTTAGCCATCTGTATGTCTTCTTTGGAACATCTGTATTCAGGTCTTCTTCCCATTTTTTGATTGGGCTGTTTGCTTTTTCTGATATTGAGTTGGATGAGCTGTTTATATATTTTGGAGATTAACCCCTGGTTGATCACATTATTTGCAAAACTTTTCTCCCATTCAGTAGGTTTTCTTTATGTTTTGTCTATGGTTTCCTTTGCTGTGCAAAAGTTTTTAAGTTTAATTAGGTACTATTTATTTATTTTTGCTTTTATTTCCTTTGCCTTAGGAGACAGATCCAAAAAGATATTGCTGTGATATATGTCAAAGATTGTTCTGCCCATGTTCTCTTCTAGGAATTTTATGATTTCAGGTCTTTCATTTAGGTCTTTAATTAGTTTTGAGTTTATTTTTGTATATGTTATAAAATGTTCTAATCTCATTCTTTTACATGTAGCTGTCCAGATTTCCCAGCACCACTTATTGGAGACTGTCTTTTCTCCATTGTATATTCTTGACTCCTTTATTGTCAAATATTGACCATAAGAGCGTGCGTTTATTACTGGGTTCTCTACTCTGTTCTATTGATCTATGTGTCCATTTTTGTGCCAATACCATGCTATTTTGATACTGTAGCTTTGAGTATAGTCTGAAGTCTGGGTGGGTGATACTTCCAGCTTTGCTTTTTCTCAAGACTGCTTTGGCAATTTTGTTTCTTTTATGCTTCCATATAAATTTTAGGATAATTTATTCTAATTCTGTGAAAAATATCATGGGTATTTTGAAAGGGATTGCATTAAATCTATAGATTGCTCTTGGTAGTATGGCCATTTTAACAATATTAATTATTCCAATACAAGAGCAAGAGATATTGTTCCATTTCTTTGTGTCATCTTCAATTTCCTTCATCAGTGTCTTATAGTTTTGAGTCTAGTTCCTTCAACTCCTTGTCTAAGTTTATTCTTAGGTATTTTATTCTTTTTCGTGTGATTCTAAACAGAATTGGTTTTGTTTCTGGTTTTTTTGTTTGTTTGTTTTTGTTTTGTTTTGTTTTGCTTTCTCTTACTGATAGTTCATTATTAGTATATAGAAAAGCAACAGATTCCTGTATATTATTCTTGTATTCTGCAACTTAGCTGATACAAAAACTTACAGGGTTTCCCTTACATATGACTGTTTGCTTTTCTCTTGCTGTTTTTAAAATTCTTTCTTTAACTTTTACTATTTTAATTGTGATATGTCTTGGTGTGGGTATGTTTGGGATAATCTTTTTAGGGACCCTCTGTGCTTCTTGTACCTGGATATCAGTTTTCTTTTTTAGGTTTGGGAAGTTTTTAACCATAATTTCATCAAATACATTTTTGATCCCCTTCTCTTTCTCTTCTCCTTCTGGGACCCCTATAATGTGAATGTTGGTACATTTACTGCTATCCCAGAGATCTGTTAAACTGTTCTCATTTTTTAAAATTTGTTTTTCTTTTTGTTGTTCTGATTGACTGAACTCCATTATTCTGTCTTCCAGATCACTTATGTTTTCTTCTTTATCACTTAGTCTGTTATCATTCTTTCTAGTGTGTTTTTTCTATTTCAGTCATCGAATTCTTCATTTCTGATTGGGTCTTTTTTATATTTTCTAGTTCCTTGTTTAAAATTTCACTGTGTTCATTGCTTCTTTTCCCCAATTCAGTTAACACTCTTATTACCAATGCTTTGAATACTTTATCTGGTAAAAAATTTATTGCTGTTTCATTATTCATTTTTTTCAGTGTTTTTTCTCTTGCTTTTTAAATTGAGATCTGTTCCTCCACCTTTTCATTTTGCTTGACTTTCTCTGCCTCTATGAACTTAAGTGAAACGGTTACCTATTTCAGTCTTGAAGGGGTGTGGGAGCATCCCTATACAGACTGTATGTGCCCAGTGCCTTTGGTGGTAGGGCTGGACTTGATGTGGATACAAGTCATGATTTTCTTCAGGGTGTGCTCACAGTTTTCTCCTTGGTAGAGGTGGGGCTGGAGATGGAGGGGCTAGAACTGGAGCCAAGTGTGAGGCAGGACTTCCTCTTTGCACAGTGACCACCACTGCCCTGTCAGGGATAGGGTTTGATCCCAAGTTGCTGGAGCAGAAGCCCTGAGGGTCAGGCCTGAGTTAGTTCTATTCCCTTTAACTGTGTTTTCCCCTCTCCCAGCACTGGACCCTTGTCCCAGAAGAGGGAAGTGCTGAAGCAAGCAGGAGCCTGTGCAGGCTCTCAGTTTGTGTTGGCCACAAACAGAGATCTGGGCTGTCTCCAACATGTTGCCTGTTCAGGCACCAACATTGTTTCCCTCACTCTGCTCAGATGCAGCCTCAGGTCCAAGTCCCCTTTGTCCCTCACAGAGATCACTGCCCAAGCCTCCATTGCCCCTGCCCTGTTGTGGAGCCATATCACAGGGCAGGTGGGGCACACATGAGCTCTCAGTGTATATTGGGTTTGTGCTGTGGTGGACTGGCTACTGTCAGAGTTCTGAGCTGCTTCTGAGGTGCTGCTTGAGTACATGTCAACAATGGTCACTACTGCCCCACCCAGATGCCACCCCAGAACCAAGTCACCTCTACATCCTACAGCTGAGCTTTTTCCCTGGTCATGGTGGCCCTAGATCCAGTGCCACCCTGTGAAGTGGAGTAAGTGGAACTGTAGTGTTCACTCAGCTCAGGCTGGGACATGTGCCATGGTGGTCACGGGAAACCCAGCATCCCCTAGAGCAGTCTTCAATCTGCCCTCGCTGCCCTGCTTCAGGGGCAAGCCAGTGTTCACAGGCTCCTCCTGAGCAGCGTCCAGGCTTCCCACAGCCCCCCAGTTAGTCTCAGTGTTCCTCCAACCAGCCAAGGGGGCTCATCTTCCCTGTGTAAGATCCCTGTGTCTTCCCTGTGCTGGGAACCCAATCTGTGGCTAGAACCACTCACTCCCCAGGGTGGGTCTCTCTGACCACGTAATCTCCCTTTTCCTCTGAGTCCTCTCCCAGGGTCACGGGTTCTGACCAGATTGTTTGTCTTCCCTTCCTACCCAATTACATGTATATCTTTCTTACAGTCCTGGTTGTACAGGAGTCTTTCTGCCAGTTTCCAGTTAGCTTTCAGTGAGAATTGTGCCACGTGTAGATGTATTTTTGATGTGTCCATGAGGAGGGTGAGTTCCACATCCTTCTACTCTGCCATCTTGATCTTCTCCTCTCTTGATAGCTTCTTTTAATAAAGCCCACTATTTCCCAGGAAATGTTACCATTTGATATGACATGGAGTTCTCAACACATTAGTACCTTTTTAAACACCGTAATACTTTCAGGGCTGCCCTAGTTTCATTTCTCATTCTAGTCCCCACAATATCTTAACTTTTCAAGTATCTTCAATTACCAAATACTTAAGGATGACTCACAAAGTTTTATTTTCTGCTCATCAATCTCTCCTAAGTTCTAGACTACAGCTTCCTAGTGGAAATCTTCACATGGATGTCTTCCAGATACATTAAACTTGACCGTCCAAAACTAAACCCTCCTCATTTCTCTTCCTCCGTATTCCTCATTTAAGTGAATGGTATCATTTTATACCTGGTCCTAAAATGAAGAACCTGAGGGCTAATTTTGAGTTCTCCTTCTACCTCTCCCTCCCCATACCTAACTGATCATGGAGTCACGACTACAAATGTTACTTGTAGTGTTATACATGTTATAAAAACTCCATAGACACAAAACATGTGTTATTTGTTATGGAATACAAAAATATGAAAAAAGTGTTTGAAAGATAAAGTACAATATATGTATCAAAATTACTGAAGTTGACGTCTATTGGGAGAAGCAGATAAAACTGGAATCCAGAGATAAAGGTGAAAACATGGATTCATGTAGGAGCCAATGACAATGGCAGGATGTGCGCTCAGGAACATGATCAATTTAGTCATATTCCCTAGGCTCTTAATTTAATGAATAATACTTGCAAAACCTATTTTTAAAATTTTGGACTATATCATAGGAAACTATTTTTATTCTTATTATCTACTAATAATAAGTTTCTAGTAGGAATTAAAGCAAATTACTACATATAGGGAAAACTAGGTATAAAGATTTGATGCAATCAAATCAAAATAATAACATTATATCAAGCCAAACACTAGTTCGTCCATGAAACAATACTCTTTCAGGTGTCACTGATTGAGTAATATACTCATGAGGAAAACAGTAACAACTTCTAATGCTATTTACATTCATTATTAAGAATTGAAAGTTTCAGATTACAGAAAGATAATTAGAATGCACTAAATAATAAAGCTTCAAAATATAAAAAGTTTTACATTCACAGAAAGATAGAAAAATGAAAATACAGTAGACTATATACCAGATGAAGGAACAAGATAAAACCCCAGAAAAACAACTAAATGAAGTGGAAATAAGCAACTTCCAGAAAAAGAATTCAGAATAATGATAGTGAAGATGATCCAGGACCTCGAAAAAAGAATGGGGGGAAAGGTGGAGAAGATGCAAGAAATGTTTAACAAAGACCTAGAAGAATTAAAGAACAAACAAACAGAGATGAACAATACAATAACTGAAATGAAAAATACTCTAGAAGGAATCAATAGCAGAAGAACTGAGGCAGAAGAACAGATAAGTGACCTAAAAGAAAGAATGGTGGAAATCACTGCCATGGAACAGAATAAAGAAAAAAGAAGAAAAAAAATGAAGACGGCCTAAGAGACCTCTGGGACAACATTAAACACACCAACATTTGCATTATAGGGGTCCCAGAAGGAGAATAGAGAGAGAAAGGACCCTAGAAAATATTTGAAGAGATTGTAGTCGAAAATTTCCCTAACATGGGAAAGGAAATAGCCACCCAAGTCCAGAAAGCGCAGAGAGCCCCATACAGGATAAACCCAAGGAGAAACACACCAAGACACATAGTAATCAAACTGACAAAAATTAAAGACAAAGAAAAATTATTAAAAGCAACAAGGGAAAAAGGACACATAACATACAAAGGAACTCCCATAAAGTTAAAAGCTGATTTCTCAGCAGAAACTCTACAAGGCAGAAGTGAGTGGCATGGTATATTTAAAGTGATGAAAGGGAAGAACTTACAACCAAGATTACTCTACCTGGCAAGGATCTCATTCAGATTCGATGGAGAAATCAAAAGTTTACAGACAAGCAAAAGCTAAAAGAATTCAGCACCACCAAACCAGCTCTACAACAAATGCTAAAGGAACTTCTCTAAGTGTAAAAACCAAGAGAAGAAGAGGACCTACAAAAACAAACTCAAAACAATTGGAACATTGTAATAGGTACAAAAATAGTAATAGGAACATACATACTGATAACTACCTTAAATGTGAATGGATTAAATGCTCCAACCAAAAGGCACAGGCTCGCTGAATGGATACAAAACCAAGACCCATATATATGCTGTCTACAAGAGACACCCTTTAGACCTGGGACACATACAGACTGAAGGTGAGAAGATAGAAAAAGATATTCCATGCAAATGGAAATCAAAAGAAAGCTGGAGTAGCAATACTCATATAAGATAAAATAGACTTTAAAGTAAAGACTGTTACAAGAGATGAGGAAGGACACTACATAATGATCAAGGGATCAATCCAAGAAGAAGATATAACAATTATAAATATATATGTACCCAACATAGGAGCACCTCAATACATAAGGCAAGTGCTAACAGCTATAACAGAGGAAATCGACAGTAACACAATAATAGTCGGGGACTTTCACAACTCACTTATACCAATGGACAGATCATCCAGACAGAATATTAATAAGGAAACACAAGCTTTAAATGACACAATAGACCAGATAGATTTAATTGATAGTTATAGGACATTCTATCCTAAAACCACAGAACAAATGTTCTTCTCAACTGCACATTGAACATGCTTCAGGCTAGATCACATCATGGGTCACAAATCAAGCCTTGGTAAATTTAAGAAAATTGAAATCATATCAAGTATCTTTTCCTACCACAACACTATGAGATTAGAAATCAATTACAGGGAAAAAAACGTAAAAAACACAAACACATGGAAGCTAAACAATACATTACTAAATAACCAAGAGATCACTGAAGAAATCAAAGAGGAAATCAAAAAATACCTAGAGACAAATAACAACGAAAATATGACGATCCAAAACCTATGGGATGCAGCAAAAACAGTTCTAAGAAGGAAGTTTATAACAATATAATCCTACCTCAAGAAACAAGAAAAAGCTCTAATAAACAATCTAACCTTACACCTAAAGGAACTAGAGAAAGAAGAACAAACAAAACCCAAAGTTAGTAGAAGGAAAGAAATCATAAAGATCAGAGCAAAAGTAAATGAAATAGAAACAAAGAAAACAATAGCAAAGATCAATGAAACTAAAATCTGGTTCTTTGAGAAGATAAACAAAATTGATAAAGTTTTACCCAGCCTCATCAAGAAAAAGAGAGAGAGGACTCAAATAAATAAAATTAGAAATGAAAAAGGAGAAGTGACAACGGACACCGTAGAAATACAAAGCATCATAAGAGACTACTACTAGCAACTCTATGCCAATAAAATGGACAATCTGGAAGAAATGGACAAAGTCTTAGAAAAGGTATAGGCTTCCAAGACTGAACCAGAAAGAAATAGAAAATATGAACAGACCAGTCACAAGTTATGAAATTGAAACTGTGATTAAAAATCTTCCAACAAACAAAAGTCCAGGGTCAGATGGCTTCACAGGTGAATTCTATCACACATTTAGAGACGAGCTAACACCCATCCTTCTCAAACTCTTCCAAAACATGACACAGGAAGGAACACTCCCAAACTCATTCTATGAAGTCACTGTCACCCTGATACCAAAACCAGACAAAGATACTACAAAAGAAGAAAATTACAGACCAATATCACTGATGAATATAGATGCAAAAATCCCCAACAACATACTAGCAAACAGAGTCTAACAACACATTAAAAGGATTATACACCATGATCAAGTGGGATTTAACACAGGGATGCAAGGATTCTTCAATATATGCAAATCAATCAATGTGATACACCATATTACAAAAATTGAAGAATAAAAACCATATGATCATCTCTATTCATGCAGAAAAAGCTTTTGACAAAATTCAACACCCATTTATAATAAAAAACTCCAGAAAGTGGGCAAAGAGGGAACCTACCTCAACATAATAAAGGCCATATATGACAAACCCACAGCAAACATCATTCTCAATGGTGAAAAACTGAAAGCATTTCCTCTAAGATCAGGAACAAGACAAGGATGTCCACTCTCACCACTGTTATTTAACATAGCTTTGGAAGTCCTAGCCAGGGCAATCAGAGAAGAAAAAGAAATAAAAGGAATACAAATTGGAAAAGAAGAAGTAAAACTGTCACTGTTTGCAGATGACATGATACTATAAATAGAGAATCCTAAAGATGCCACCAGAAAACTACTAGAGCTAATGAATGAATTTGATAAGGTTGCAGGATACAAAATTAATGCACAGAAAACTCTGGCATTCCTGTACACTAACAATGAAAGAGAAAATAAGGAAAGAATCCCATTCACCATTGCAACAAAAAGAATAAATTACCTAGGAACAAACCTACCTAAGGAGGTAAAAGACCTGTACTCAGAAAACTATAAGACACTGATGAAAGAAATCAAAGATGACACAAACAGATGGAGAGACACACCATATTCTTGGATTGGAAGAATCAATATTGTGAAAATGACTATACTACCCAAAGCAATCTACAGATTCAATGCAATCCCTATCAAATTATCTATGGCATTTTTTACAGAACTAGAACAAAAATCTTAAAATTTGTATGGAGACACAAAAGACCCCGAATAGCCAAAGCAATCTTGAGAAACAAAATCAAAGCTGGAGGAATCAGACTCCCTGACTTCAGACTATACTACAAATGTACAGTAATCAAGACAATATGGTACTGGAGCAAAAACAGAAATATAGATCAATGGAACAGGATAGAAAGCCCAGAGGTAAACCCATGCACCTATGGTCAACTAATCTATGATAAAGGAGGCCAGGATATACCATGGAGAAGAGACAGTCTCTTCAATAAGTGGTGCCGGGAAAACTGGACAGCTACATGTAAAAGAATGAAATCAGAGCACTCCCTAACATCAGACACAAAAATAAACTCAAAATGGATTCGAGACCTAAATCTAAGACTGGACAGTATAAAACTCTTAGAGGAAAACATAGGCAGGACACTCTATGACATAAATCACAGAAAGATCCTTTTTGACCCACCCCCTAGAGAAATGGAAATAAAAAATAAATAAATAAATGGGACCTAATGAAACTTCAAACTTTTGCACAGCAAAGGAAACTATAAACAAGATGAAAAGACAACACTCAAAGTGGGAGAAAATACTTGCAAATGAATCAATGGACAAAGGATTAATCTCCAAAATATATAAGTAGCACATGCAGCTCAATATTAAGAAAACAAACCACCCAATCAAAAAATGGGCAGAAGACCTGAATAGACATTTCTCCAAAGAAGACATACAGATGGCCAAGAGTCACATGGAAAGCTGATCAACATCACAAATTATCAGAGAAATTCAAATCAAAACTAAAATGAGGTATCACCTTACACTGGTTAGAATGGGCATCATCAGAAAATCTACAAACCACAAATGCTGGAGAGGGTGTGGAGAAAAGGGAACCCCCTTGCACTGTTGATGGGAATGTAAATTGATACAGCCACTATGGAGAACAGTATGGAGGTTCCTTAAAAAACTAAAAATAGAATTACCATATGACCCAGCAATCCCACTACTGGGCATATACCCAGAGAAAACCATAATTCAAAAAGACACATGCACCCCAGTGTTCACTGCAGCATTATTTACAGTAGCCAGGTTATGGAAGCAACCTAAACACCCATTGACAGATGAATAGATAAAGAAGATGTAGTACACATATATAATGGAATATTACTCAGCCCTAAAAAGGAACTAAATTGGGTCATTTGTAGAGATGTGGATGGATCTAGAGACTGTCATACAGAGTGAAGTAAGTCAGAAAGTGAAAAACAAATATCATATATTAATGCATATATGTGGAACCTAGAAAAATGGGACAGATGAACCAGTTTGCAAGGCAGAAATAGAGACACAGATGCAGAGAACGCACGTATGGACACCAAGGAGGGAAAGTGAGGGGTGGGGGTGGTGGTGGTGTGATGAATTGGGAGATTGGGACATATATACACTAATATGTATAAAATAGGTAACTAATAAGAACCTGCTATATTAAAAAATAAATAAAATAAAATTTTAAATATATATAAAAAGTTTACATAAATTCTAGAAAAAAGTTTGTAAATATCCATTGCAATGGGAGATTTTAATACACATTTCTCAATTATTGGTAGTTGAAACAAAATTAGCAAACTTTTAAAAAGATTTGAAATATGTAATTAAAAGCTTGATTTGTTGGAGATTATATTTCTCAAAAATATCACTTACCAAAACCAATTCAAGAAGAAATAATAACATGATACCTATGAATAAACACCACAAAACACATATATATAAAAAGTGTAAAATGTTATTAAAAAACATTACAGATAGTGTCTTCATAGGTAAGAAGATACTACCTCATAAAGATGACATTCTCTCCAAATTGATCAATAGATTTAATGTAATTCCAATGGGATTTTTGAGGACTCTTAATCATCCAGATACTTTTGAAAAGAAAAATAAGAAGAGGTTTTAAAGCTAACTGAGGTCATCTGGCATTGGTACAGAAATGGGCAAGTACCAATGGAATGGAATAGAGGTATCAGAAACAGATCTAAATTTGACACATAAAGTGACCATGCAGAGCACTAGGGAATGTATGCACCAGTAAATAAATGGAGCTTATTTATTGTGTATCATTAAAAAATAAATGAAATAGGCTATCTACCTCATATTATACAACAAAATTATTTTTTCATGGATGAAAAGCTTTAATGCTTAAGTTGAAATGGAAAATTTAAAAAAAGGGATAAAATGATATGAAACAGTATTTCATAGAAGAGGCAATAGAAATGATCCATACACATATGAAATATATTCAACTTCATTAGGAATCAGTGAAACAGTAAAGATCACATTATAATAGTATTTAACACACACTAGTTGCGCAAAATTTAAGAAGTCTGATCATTTCCAAAATTGGATTAATGAGGACTCATATGCAATTCTGATGGGAGTATAATTTGGTACAGAAATTGATAGTATCTTGAAAACATGGCTCTTCCAATAATCTATAGAAATTTCATTATGTTCTGTGCACAAGAGATTCTAGAAGAGGCATTAATGAACATATACAAGAATGTCCATTGCATTATTGTTCATAATAGCAGAATCTGAAAATAGCCCAGAGTTTCCTTAATAGGAGATGGATAAATAAAATTGTGTCTTCTTGAAGAATAACATACTGGAGAACAGTGAAAGTAAATATAAATTATAAGAATGTTACAACTATTAAAGAAGGGGGAGGATAAGAACAATAAAGTCAGGAGAAAGAAAGGGAATGAAAAAGACATATTCAAGTAGTTGCTACCTCTTAAGAGAAAGCAGAGGGGATGAGATAGGGAATTAACACATAAATTTTGGTAATTTTGGTGGTATTCCAGTTCTTGGGTTGAGTGGCTAGGTTCCTAGGCTTTCATTTTGTTTTGAACCTCATAGCTTATACATGTATACTGCACACTTTCCTCTGTATAAATTGAGTATTTTTAAGCAATGTAAACAATCTAAAATCATGTGAAGTGTAATCCACCTTCATATTTCTAACCCATAAACAGTACCAACACAAAATAGACCCTTCATACATATTTAATAAACCAAAAAATGAACAATTAAAAACACATTTTAAATATTTACAGTGGAAGGAGAAAGACTTCAAAATATGTATGAAAAGAAGGAGGGCAAAATAGTGTAGAACAATCAAGTATTTTGATACAGCACAAAGCCCAAGTTAGGACTTAAAAGAAAGTTTGTGTCTGAGAGGCATTTCTTTTTTTTTTTTTTTGCATTTTAAAATCCCTTTAATTGACAGGTGATTGTATGGAATACATACAGTAGCAACGCATTTTAGAGTATATAATGTAAGTAGAAGTAAAATGTATGATAAAAAATAGCACATGAGACAGGGGAAATGGAAGTATAACACTATTAAGATTTTTTGTTTTGAGACACATTTTATAAATTGAACTGTAATTATCACACAGTAAAATTCACTAACTTTAAGTGTACAATTTGATTTCTGACACATGTATACATTTATGTAGCCACCTCCACAATCAAGATATATGACATTTCTATAACCTCAAAAAGTTTCCTTTGCTCCCTTGCAGTCAAGTCCCCTCCCCCAAACCTTAGGATTATGACAACCATTGACCTTCTTTCTACCACTGTAATTTTGTCTTTGCTACAAGTTCATATAAATGGAATTATTATAAAGTATGTAGTCTTTTATGCTTGGTTTCTTTCACTTAACATAACGGTTTTGATATTCATCCATATTGGTGTATATATCCGTAGCTCCTTCCTTACCTATGATGAGCATTTGCCATTTTATGGACATACCATAATTTGTTTACAAAGCCATCAATTGATGGACATTTGGATTATTTCCAGTTTGGAGCTATTATGAATAAGGCTGTTAGAAACATTCAAGTATGCATTTATTTGATATGCTGCTTTCCATCCTTTTACTCTTAACCTATCTGTGTTTTTACATTTGAAGTGCGCTTCTTGTTGACAACCTATATTATAGTTGTTGCTTTGTTACCATCTGACAATCTCTGGCTTTTAGTTGGAGCTTTTGGATTATTTATATATAATGTATAATCTTATACTTTACATAATATATACATAAATAGAAGAACACCTTGAGAAACTATCAAAAATTATTCAACAATCCACAAAATAACCAAACAGAACTTCTAAAAATTATATATGTGGTCATTGAAATGGAAAACTAAGTGGGTGGGCTAATATCCACTTAGTTTTTTACAATGCTGAAGAGACGAGTAGCAAACTAGAAAATAAAAGATGGCAATATGAAAGAGACGTTAAAAGACAGGGGGGACTGAGATAGAGAAATTCTCACATACATTTATTTGGAGTTCTAGAAAGAAAGAATGAAGAAAAAGCTATATTCAAAAAGAAAATGGGCTGAGAATTTTCCAGAACTGATAAAATATATGTATCCTCAGTACAGAAAGTGCAACAAATTTCGAGCAAGATAAATAAAACAAGACACTCACCTAGATTTACCATCATAAAACTGCAGAGCACCAAAGATAAGAATAAATTTTGAAAGATAAACAGAGAAAAAGGACATATTACCTACCAATGAATAATAATTACATTGACAACACACTTTTCAACAGCAAAAATGGAAGCCAGAAAACCACCGAATCCACTCAGCCAGATGTCATTTCACTTCCAGGTAAAGAGAGCTGTGCCACTCTTTGTATTCATAACCTTCAAATCTCCTTCTTAGGGCCAGAAGACTAAGGCCAAACAGAAATAAGCATCATCAAAATCTAAGAGGCAGAATCTATTTGTGAAACACATAACAGGAAATTCAATTCATAAAACAACCCTTTCAGGCAGAGGCCATCAGAATTTTAAGATTCTTGACAATTATCAAATACTCTTTAAAGTTACTATTAAATTGCTAAACTTGCTTTTAGGTAGAGTGAAATTCTCAGTACAAGAGTATCAATTACCTCACTTTTATTTTAGGTTGGCAAAGGGAAATTAAAACTAATTACTGTAGTTGTGTGGGTGCTACAATTTGTTGAAGGCTTGTAAAGGAATAATGTTCAGCTGATAATTCAGAGAAAAAACCTTTATCAAATGTATACATTTCTTTTGTGTGGTTTAGCAAATATGTGATTGTTTTACATAAAAATCTTGGCTAAACCACAGAAAGAGCTATATTACAGTCTAAAAATATGCTTCTCACATGAATCCCATAACATGGCAAGATTTTCTCATCACCACCAAACAAGCCTTTACTATATAATTTAATGGTTTAGAAGCCTTCTCCAGAGCCAGGCTACCTTGGTCCAAATCTTGGCTCTAGAAGAGCTATGTGTATGACTTTGGGCAAGTTTCTTAATTCTTCTGTGCCTTAGTTTCTTCATCTAAAAATGGGAAATGATAATAACACTTAATTCATAAAATTATTTTTTTAGAATTGATGTCCAACGTATGGTAGAAAAATCAATAAGCAATTGTTTCTTAAATATTTTCATGGTATTATAATAAACAAGGGATAATGTGTCAAATAGCATCAATTATCTCTGAGTCTTTATTCATTTTCCCAGACACTGCTTGGCATATGGTGGACACTTGAATAAATATATTTGGGGAAGTTGTTCATCAATTTTCCAATGAAATCTTTTTCAACAACCTATTCACACTGATTGTGAAGAAAAAGGGCACTGAGAAATAGCTGGGGCTGGGGGTAGGGCTGAAGTCTGGGTTGAGGTGTATAATGTTGCAAATATTCTCCACTTTCTGTCATATTGTCACCTTGACACTTCACACTGATAAAAGCTAATAAGCTATTGAAAATTCACTAAAGTCTTGATTCATTCAAACAACACTTATCGAGAAGCTTCTAGACAACAGTCATTGTGCTGGGCTCAGTAAACGAAATGGCCAGTTCTGGTGGAGTTGTTGCAGACACAGGTAGGAAAAGAAGGCAATCACAAGGGTATCATTTTTTAATAATTTTCCTAAAAATTTGAAAGTTTTTGGTCCACTGAAAGTAGGAAAGGAGGTATTTTCTTTTCTGTCTTCTGTTATCTGGGACAGGAAACAAATTTCCTTACCCCCAAATTTATTTGCAATGTAGTGATGTGTGGTGGTGAGTCAAAAGGAAAATCCTTTCCTGTAGAGCTGTGGACAGCTACCTATAGAATGGAGAACAGTTGCTTTCATTGTTAACATTTAGAATATTTCCGGCAAACAATGTCATTCTTTTTTCTCTTTTCCCTCCTTTTTCTAATTAGAAGTTATTCTCAATTACTAGGACCAAAGACACTAGTTTTATAGAGCGTTAGAGTGTTAATGGAAAAATGACATCTAATATGCTATCATAAAGATTAATTTATTGAGGGAATCTTGGTGAGAATTAGAAGTCATATAAACTCATTTTTTCTTCCACTTAGCACATACTATATAAAATGTGTGTAAAGTTAAACCTATGTGGTATTAAAAACGAGTATGTGTGTACACGTCCACACTGTATGGTTATTCACGGTATTGACTTTAATGGCATATTCGGCTGGATTAAATTTTAGTACAAAGTAAAGTTAACAGCTATGATTGCTTATACTATTTCCTGAGGTTAAGCGAGTTCCTTTTTAAAAAATCTGGTCATGCAGATATTGAATTCAATGTCTGTTCACTTTTAATAGAGGTTTTATGACTACACGGTCTTTAAAAAGCTATTCCACAGGAAAATATCGTTCCCTTCTCCCTTCCTTCTCTACAGCCACGAACCCAGGAAAAGAGGGATTTAAAGCTGTTTCCAGAAAACACAAAAATATTATGATATGGCATGGGCTGGCTTTCCCATCTTACAAGCTGAAACGTGCCTTTGCTAACTTGCAGTAAGCCATGAAATAATTATGTTGTGTGCTAAATGGCACCTTTCACTTTTCATTTGTGCTTCAACACTCAGTTTTCAGTAGATCATTTAGGGAGGATCAGCATATTCTTTGGAAACGAAAAACACACCCCAGGTCAGGGCAGCACTGCCTGATGGGAAAAGAATGTGGACCACAAAGGTGGTCTTTGTGAGACATGACGACACGCCAGGGTCTGTAACAGAATTGGCAGGCTCACCTCTTCCCCTAGTGTCTGCCCCTGAAATACTAAACTCATCTGTGTTGGGAGGCACGGTTCAAGGAAACAAGTAGCCTTTTAAGACACCAAACACCCTGCTCCAGAACAAGGATTAATTTCACACATTTAGATGAAATCCTTCAGTAAAGGAGCTTGATGTTGTGCAGTGGGTGTGGTGAAGTGATCAAAGTGATCACTGGAATCATAGGCACATCGACAACTTCTAGAAAGGTATTGAGGGTCCTGACTGCATTATTCTTTTTCATGAGTCGAGCTCTTTTATCAAGAGAGACAACTACAGCATTTTAGACTCGGTGTTCATTTCTTCAGGCCTGTTTTGAAAATGAGGCACTTTGAAGTTCTATAACGTAAACGAAAAGTGACTTTAGTAGCATTTGAAAATATTTTCTCCTTGAAAAAAATCTTAGGGATTTATACCTTATCTAATTACCACATTGAATTCCTTTTCCACTTTTACCTCACAGAATAGGCAGCCTGCCAACCGTAGCATGGCGTTGAATGATCTAAACTGTCACATCTGATTTTAAATAAGGGCCAAATTCCATGGCTAGATAACCTGGCTTTCTAGTTCTTTCTCTTTTAATCTGGTGCTTGTGGCATCATTTAAATTCTTTCTGTCATTTTAAAATATTTTTTCCTCTCAATTTATAATTACCACCTTTTCAACCACAGTGGAATCTGCAAGAATGTTCTGCATTAGATTTACGAGGCAGCAAATATCTTTAGCACCTCATTCTTGAGACGATCCAAAATATTTTAAAGCACTGAATTATTATGTCATTACTGTACCGTGGGAAAGAGAAGTGCTAAATAGCATTCTTATTTACAGAGGAGGAAAGAATGAATGAAACTTTTCTATCATTGTGTGGTTCATTGGAGCCAATGTACATCACTCTGCTCTAAAATTCCAGAGAAAACTTTGGCATTTTCTGAAAGAATCTCAGTTATTTTCTTTTTTTTTTCCTCTCTTTTTTATCATTACATGTAGATTTTTCTTAGTTTTGAAAGGATACATGCACCCCAATGTTCATTGCAGCACTGTTTACAATAGCCAAGACATGGAAGCAACCTAAATGTCTGTTGACAGATGAAAGGATAAAGAAGATGTGGTACATATATACAATGGAATACTACTCAGCCATTTTAAAGAATGAAATAATGCCATTTGAAGCAACATGGATGGACCTGGAGATTATCATACTAAGTGAAGTAAGTCAGACAGAGAAAGACAAATATCATATGATATCGCTTACATACGGTATCTTAGTTTTTATTTAAATGCATGTCAATATTATTAACCCATTCTACTGTATTTTCTTTATGTTTCTATAATAATGAAGTGCTCTATAGTCAATATGTGTATAAGACTTTACATTTTACAAATACTCTCAAGTGTACTGTCACTTTTGTTCCTTAGTGTCCCTCGAGGTGGTGAATGACTCACCCAAGGTCACACCACTTCTTCATGGCAGAAGGGAGACACAGATTTGGGACTTCTGATTGTAAAGTCTCTGCCGTTTCCTCTTTTCACAGTTTCCATCTGTGTTCAAAACAAAGTATTACTTCTCAGGAATTCCTTGGAGGTCCAGTGGCTGGGACCCGCACTTTCACTGCTGGGGGAACTAGGATCCCGCAAGCCATGCAGTATGGCCAAGAACAAAATTAAAGTACTACGAAGTATTACTTCTCATGTGTACATTTTTCCATCTTTAAGAATGCAATGCCAATTACTATTAGATGTCAGCTAATAGTATATGGATATCCAAAACGTCCTGCCCCGGGGGACACATTTGCCCACAAAGAACAAACTTTTCAGCTCTTCTTAGCCATAGATTATCCAAGTTAATTGTAAACAGAAGTATATTAACCCTTGTAAAGAGAATATATTTTCAGGTAGAGTGAGTTAAATGGAAATCCCCAAAATGAGAAAAATCAATGTGAATCTCAGCTAATAACTGAAGATATAAAAACTTAACAGTGATCAAAATTTTTTTTAAAAATCACCTTACAACTGACTGAAAGTTGCTCTCTAGTACTAATATTATATGGCTGTATCTCTATATGAGTAGATTATATTCCATTTTTTTTCCTGTGAGTTTCTTCTCTTGTTTTCCACAATGAATAACACAATAGAATTATAGAAAATTAGAAATACTATGTCAACCTCTAATTCCACTGTCCTAAAACTATTTCTATTTTTCTAAACTATACTCCACAATTATATATGTGTTTAAATTTTTAAAAACTTTATGTGCATTCTATTTATCATCCTACCATTATCACTTATTATTATAAAGGAAAGATTATTCTGGTTAATAGCAAATGGTTATATTTAATTTAATTTAATTACTTGATGGCATGTCCAATCATTTTTTTCACACAGAATTTTTTTTCATTTATTAGTTGTTATATAGGTAGATTAAGAGCAAAACCCCAATGTTTTAGTAGCTGGCAGTCCACTGTAATTTTTGCAGAGAGCTGTACTCTGTGGTTATATTTCTCTTTTATTTCATCTGGTTTGAGGATGAAAAGGACGCTGCTCATCTGTGGGAGGACATAGTTGCAGGGAGTGGAACCATATAATTTATCTTATGCGTAGGAATACTTTTTTTAACTTTTTATTTTATATTGGAGCATAGCCAATTAACAATGTTGTGATAGTTTCAGGCACACAGCAAAGTGATTCAGTTGTACATATACATGTATCCATTCTGCCCCAAGCTCCCCTCCCATCCAGGCTGCCACATAACATTGAACAGAGTTCCCAGTGCTATACAGTAGGTCCTTGTTGGTTATCCATTTTAAACATAGCAGTGTGCATAGGAATACTTTTAATACTGAAAAAAAGACACTAGAATTAATTAATTCTGGGCAATAAATTAAAACTGTTATTTTCTTGGAAGAACTGAGATCTATGGTCACTCTTAGATTTAAGGAAGTCCATAACACTCTGTTCTTTTATAAACTGTTCTCATAGTCAAAGAAAGGTTCTAGAAATCCTCTCATTTACATATGTAAGGTGCATAAGGCCACACCAGCAGCACCCTTAGAGAAGGCACTGACCACTTGGTGAAGAATGTGCCAGGCTTGGTCTTATTAAGCAGATATCAGCCAAAAGAAATGTAAAATACAAAGCCCTGTGTAAGACTTTTCAATTCTCCTTTTAGAAGTAACAGTTAAAGCAATTACGTAACAAGTGTAAACTTCATCCATTCCTTGGTTTCCATAATAGAGACTGTAAGGTCTTTCAGTTCGTTCACTGGGTGTTGAGATCAGAGAGAATCTCATAGGATTAATCCACTTATTTGGATAAGGTGAAAAGGATAGATGAAACCTGCAACCGCTGACCTTTAAGGAAGACCTGCGTTTTTCAAATAGCAAGATACATTTCTAAGATGCAGCACATGCACAAAAGCATCCTGAAAATGGTAGTGCTCAGATTTTTTTCACATGACATACCACCAGCACCACTGTAAGATATCTGTTTCATTTCCTCCCAAATCTACTCGGGGGCTGTGGTGTCTCTACAAGGAGAAGGCTCTCTCACAGGACAGAGTCTGGGAACCAGACATACTGTATCTTTCTGACAATGGTAGTACATGAGTTGGAGAGCAAATTAAAATTTTTTTTTTCCTGAAAGAGAGTTCTGCATTGAAGTTAGAAAAGTGAGTGCAAACTGGGGCACAAATTCAGAAGGCTGAAGAGCAGCTGGTAGGAGGAAATCAGAAAAGCAGGAATGGAGATAAAGAGTCACAAAGCACTGAAAAAAAATGACAGAAAGTGAGTCTTAGAAAGTTGAGATGTTTGAAATTGATTTGAAACAACCTAGAAGACTCAGGACACGGGGGAGGCGGAGGAGGAAGCTGGGGCGAAGTGAGAGTAGCATTAACATATATTCACTACCAAATGTAAAATAGATAGCTAGTGGGAAGCAGCCGCATGGCACAGGGAGATCAGCACGTGCTTTGTGACCACCTAGAGGGGTGGGATAGGGAGGGTGGGAGGGAGACGCAAGAGGGAGGGGATATGGGGATATATGTATACGTATAGCTGATTCACTTTGTTATACAGCAGCAACTAACACAACAATGTAAAGCAATTATATTCCAATAAAGATGCATTAAAAATAAATAAATAAATAATAAAATACATGGGTGTATTGTATGCATTCCTAGCAACTGCCTAGCAGTATTTATTTAAGCCAGAATTTATGAATATGGCAAAAGTGTTAAAAGAAATGAACCCATTCTATGGGTTAAGAAATTCATATACTTTGCTTACATAATAAAGTGTAAATATATTCATCAACTTTTAATCACTGTAAAGTGAAATTCAGATATGACATGACAGCTCTCTCTCACCAAAGTGTTGCTGGTTGCCCTTGGTCAGTCTAGAAACATAATTGGAAGCCTCCTTCTTTGAAGCCCCTGCTTTCACACACAATTATTCTCAGCCTACTAATTTGGTTTGCCAAAGTGAATTTTAAGAATAACCCATGAAATTCAGTACCATCGAAATCTTTGCTGCCATCGAGGAGCCCTTCAGGTTTCCATCCACAGCTCCGTAGGCCACATCTGTAGCCCTTACGTGGTCACCACAAACACTACAGAGTCCAAAGGCAGGGAGGTACCCAAGCCTCTTGAACTCCTTAAATTAGTTTTTTGCCTTTCTGGCTCACTCTACCACTAGCTTTGTTTCAGTTTTCAGGAACACTTAATTCCCCAAAAGCCCCTTCATAATCCTTGATAGTCTGGAGGTTCTCAACTTTGTTTTTTTCCTCTATCATTCCAATATCATCTTCTCTTTATCGTCCAGAAAATTCTCAAAAAATTCACTGTTGATAGGACCACTAAATTCTTTTCCTAATACTATTATTGATCTTGTTTTAATATTTCAAAATGGTTTGTCTTTTCAAGCAGCTTTTGGGTACAAGGTGATATCAAGTTGTGGACTTTACTGGCCAGCATGATATGAAAATTCTAAAATATGATATATTCTGATCCTTGATAGTTTGAAAGATTTTTCCTGTAAAGCCATTTAGTTGTGGTAACTCTTTTGAAGGGAATTTGACAGTATGTTTTAATATTTAGCGTTTCAGTTGGTTCTCGTTTTCCAATTCTCAAGACAATCAATAATTTGTATTCTTAATTTATAGTCTCCTAAAATATAGACATTTCTTTAAAGGAATTCACATGGAGTTGTATATAGTATTCTTTTACAATTATTAATCTTTTATTTACAGTCATACTTGTCACTGTTATTTTTAACTTTTTATTATAAACAATGTTAAACATACAAAAGCAGAGAGTCTAATGAGCTCTCCATGTGCGTGTAAATTAGCATCAACAATGATTGACTCATGGCAAACTTAATTCATCTCTACCCCCATCCATTTCCTTTCTCCATTGAATGATGTTAACAAAAGCCAAGATGTTATAGCACTTTGTATGTAAAAATTTCAGCACATAACTTCAAAAGATGACAACTTTAAAAACTACTATCCATTAGCATCATCACAACTGAAAAGATTGTTAATAGCATCACATATCTAGTAAGTGTACACATTTGCCGAAATAGCTTTATTTTTAGTTGCATATGTTGATTATGCTTTTTAATCAATAGGTTTCCCTGCGCTTTTTGTTTAAACTTTTCTGATTTTATCCCCATGAGGTGAACATGTTGCTTTGACCCTTGTTATAGACTGAATGGTGGTACTCCCAAAATTCATATGTTAAAACCCTCCCTCGCATGATGACTGTATTTGGAGAGAGAGCCTATAAAGAGATACAGATTAAATGAGGTCATACGAGTGGGGCCTCAATCTGATAGGACAGAGTCTTTGTAAGAAGAGGAAGAGACACCAGAGATCTCTCTCTCTCCATTTGCACACAGAAGACAGGCCATGTGGGGACACTGGGAAGAGGCAGCAGTCTGCAAGCCAGGAAGAGCTTCAGTAGACCCCATCCCTGATGACACCTTGATCTTGAACTGCCGGCCTCCAGAACTGTGAGAAAGTAAATATCTGTCGTTTAAAGTCACCTGGTCTGTGGTATTTTGTTAATGCAGGTTGAGCCAACTAAAACACCCCTTGTATCCCTTGTATTTCAATATATTAAGAGTTAGAGGCAGAAGTTTGCCAATTATCAATCTATTGCCCCTCAGTTCCCAATCCACCCTTCATTGCCTGGCCTGTGATACTGGAACATATTTTCCTTTGCAAGTGGGCATGATGATTTTTCAGTAGAGGGTGCCAAAGGGATCCTAAAAGAGGAAAGAAGTTCTGCTTCCTGGTCGTGGGATGCTCTTTAGGCCAACTTCCGCAGTGCATGGTGGTGGCCAGCAGCACAAGGCACCTCCCTGGGGATGATTTCCCTGGCACCCTTTGGGCAGTTTGGCAATAAGTGCCAAGACACAGCACCTTTCCTGGGGAAGTTTCTCAACCACCCCAGAGAGTGGTTTCCCAGTGAGTTCCCCTAGTGGAGTGTCCTTTTTTGGTAACTTCCTCTGAGATCCCAGAGGGCGGATTCTCAGCAAATCCCTCAACGTGTACTCCAGTGACTGCCATTCAATGGGCCAGACCACATCCTCTCCAATGAGATCTAGATCTCATCCCTGATTGGGAGTCTTTTCCAGATTTGGTCCTTTTTTGAGTTTTCTGTTTTAGCCCTAGAGGCAGTGGCTGCTCCTTATCTCTGCTACTTCTAGAATTATTTTTATCCCATAGTATCTAATCTTTCATTATTGCAGTCCTGAGGTATAGTTAATAATTCTTTATATTAAACATTTTCTGCTCAAATCACTATACGGTTTCTGTCTCTACTAGTGAAGGAGCTTCCTAGTGTGTGGAAACCTTTCCTCCTTCACAGCTCCCTCCCAGAGATGCAGGTCTCATCCCTATTCTTTTGTCTCTGTTTTTTCTTTTTTCTTTTGCCCTACCCAGGTATGTGGGGGAGTTTCTTGCCTTTTGGGAAGTCTGAGGTCTTCTGACAGCAATCAGTAGGTGTTCTGTAGGAGTTGTCCCACATGTAGATGTATTTTTGATGTATTTGTGGGGAGGAAGGTGATCTCCACGTCTTACTCCTCCGCCATCTTGAAGATCCTCTCCTCTTCCTGCCCCTTTCTTTTACTGCCTCCTATTCCTCCCACTCCCAATCTCTAGACATCCAGGGGAGCATAATTATTTTATTCTTATTATTCAGCATAATTATTTTGTGATTTTTCCATGTGGTTGCATGGTAATTGGTAACATTTCATTGCTATTTATTTCTGAGTCATCCACTCTATGGATATGCCACAGTGCATTTATCCATTATCTTTTGATAGGCGTTTGGGTTGTGTCCAGTTTGGGGCTATTGCTGAATATCCTTCCATGAGCTTATTTGCCATCTGTATATCTTCTTTTTCAAAATGTCTATTCAAATCTTTAGCTTACTTTCTCTTCGGTTCTTTGGTTTTTTATTGTAGAGTTTGAGAATTATTTATATATTCTGGATACTCATCCTTTACTGACATATGTTTCACAAAATTGTTCTTATATTCTGTGACTCCTCTTTTCATTTTGTAACACTGTAGTTTAAGCAGGAAAAACTTTCAATGTTGATGAAGTCCAATGTATCAATTTTTTTGTGGCTTGTGTTTTTTAGTGTCATAATTAAGAAATTTTGCCTAACCCAAGGTCATAAAGATTTTATCTTCTGTTTTTTCTAGGTTTTATATTTTTAGTGTTTTTAATTTCATATTTAGATCTATGATATTTTGAGTTGTTTTGTATATGATATCATAGTTCATTTTTCTGTATATGGATATCCAATTTTTCTAGCATTATTTGTTTAAAATGCTGTCCTTTCTCCACTGAATTGCCTTTGCACCATTGTCAAAAGTCAGTTGTCCATATATATCAAAATTATTTCTGGGCTTTTTATTGATCTATTTGTCTATATTTATGCCAGTAATATTCTGTCTTGATTACTTTTAGCCTTCCTTTTTTTTTTTTTCTCAAAATTACTTTAGCTATTCTAGGTCCTTCAGATTTCCAAATGAATTTTATACATAGTGTATCAGCTAGTTAAAAAAAAAAAAAAAAAAAAAAAAAAAAAACTTGGATTTTGATCACAATTGTTTTGAAACCATAAACCAGTTGGGAAAAAATTTGCATTTTAACAATATGAGTTTCCCAACTCATAAGCAAGGTATTTCTCTCCATTTATTTAGCTTTCTTATTTTTTTCTCAGTGTTTTGAAGTTTTCAATGTAAATGTCTTGTACTTCTTTTGCCAGATTTATCCCTAAGTACTTCTTATTTTTGATGTAATTGAAAATGACATTGTTCTATTTATTTCAATTTCTGGTTGTTAGTTGTGATGTAGAAATACACTTGATATTTGTATGCATATATTTTTAAATTCTACAATCTAGATAAACTTTCTCAGTATTTCTAGTAGCCTTTTTGTAGACTGCATCAGATGTTCTACATAGATGAGTATATTGTCTATTGTCTGTGAATATAAACAGTTTACCTCTTTTTAAAATTTTTCTAATATGGATACTTCTTACTATTATTTTTTTAACCTCTTGGACCATGTTGTATATAAATGGTCAGAGCAGATATCCTTGCCTTTGTTAATCTTAGGAAAAAGTAAAAGGTTCATTTTCTCATCATTAAGTGTGATGATAGCTCTAGGTTTTTCACAGCTGCCTTTTATCAGCTTTATCAGGTTGAGGACATTTCTTTTTATCCATAATTTGCTGAGAATTTGATCAGGAACATATGTTAGGTTTGTCAAATGCTTGTTCTGCATCTATTGAACTTGTCGTGTGGTTTTTCTTACTTCATTTGTTAATATGGTGAATTATATTGATTGATTTTCAAATGTCAAAAACACCTTCCCTTCCTGGAATAAACACTTATCCATTTTATGTATTGTTGGATTGAATTTGTTTAGAATTTTGCATACTTGTTCATGAGGGATGTTGATCTGTATTTCTCTTTTCTTGAGTAATATCTTTGTATGGTTTGTGCTTCAGAGTAATCCTGATATCATTAAATGTTAGAAAGTATTCTCTCCTTTTGAAATTTCTGGAAGATTTTCTATAGAATTGGTAATATTTATTGCTTAAATGTTTGCTACAATTCAACAAGTTTTCTTTGTGGGAAGCTTTTAACTACAATGTCTTTAATAAATATAGAGCCAATCACATTATCTATTTCTTCTTGGCTTTGCTTTTGTACTTGATATGTCAAGGAATTGGTCCATTCCAGGTCACTTTAAAAAATAATGTTTTTATATTTGTTCTGACGTTACATTTTCTCTTTGGAGATTGCTATTTTGTGGGTATATTTTTAAGTTGATCCCCTCCTCCCCTCCCCCCTCCCCCTTCCTCTCCTCCTCCTCCTCTTTCTTCTTCTTCTTCTTCTCCCTATCTTCACCCTTACAATATTTTTCATGGTATGTATTGGGTTGGCCAAAAAGTTTGTTCAGGTTTTTCCGTAACATCGGGTTCAGAAAACCTGAACGAACTATTTGGCCAACCCAATATTTACTCTAGTTGATTTTCCATTTCTGACAGCATTTTTTTCTTTTCTTTTTAACTTTTCCCTGAGGTCTGTGAGCTCCTTTTTCAAATCTACATTGAGTCCAATTGTCTCATTCCTAATTTTTCTGCCTCTGATATATGATCTTCTTTCATATCTTATATAATCACCTTAATTATCTTTTAGCCCCTCTTAAAATTAGATTATAGTTTTATTCTGTTTTGTGGGAATGTTTTTCTGACCAGCCTTCTTTTTCTGTACAGATCATTTAAAAAATTGTAATAGCACTTTTTATTACAATAGCTTCATATGCGATGTAAATTATAACCCTATGTTGCTTATATTTAAGATGTGTTTTTTGTGTGTGTTCTAAGGAAAGAGAATAGGTCAGAATAGCTTTTCTAGCTACAAGGTTATAGGTTGTCTTTTCTGTTGGTTAGCTCTACTTCTTTGAATTTTACCTTGATTATTCCCTTCTTACAATTCCATCTAGTTATTTCTCCTTCTCTTCTCTTTAGTGCCTCTTAAAGCTCAATTTGGATTTTATTCCTAGCAGTTTCTCCTCAGTGAAACTTTGTTCTGAAAAGGACTGTATCAGTTAGGGTAATAGAACTAATAAGAGATCTGTCTATCTATCTATCTAAATATATTTATTATAAAGATTTGGCTCACACTATTATGGAGGCTGACTAGACCCCAGATCTTTAGGATGAACTGGCAAGTTCATGACCCAAGAGAGTTGATGGTGTATTTCTTTCTAGTCTGAAGGCCAGAAGACTGGAGACCCAGGAAGAGCCACTCTTTCAGTTCAAGTCCAAAGGTAGGAAAAAGTTGATGTCCCAGTTTGAAGGTAGTCAGGCAGGAGGAACACCCTCTTCCTCAGGGAAGGGTCATCTTTTTGTTCTATTCAGGCCTTCATGTGTTCAGATGAGGCCCACCTGCATAAGGGAGAGCAATCTGCTTGGCTCAGTCTACTGGTTTAAATGTTAATCTCATCCAAAAATGCCTTCACAAAAACACTCAGAATACTAAATGACCAAATATCTGGACACTCCATAGCCCAGTCAAATTGACACATAAAATTAACCATCACAGGGACTTTGATTATTTTCTAGTGTTCATTTGGCTCAGAACAACCTAGCTTTCCTGAAGTGTCCTCGTACCCTTACACCAGAGCCTACAATGCCCCCTTCTGGTTTGGGATGCTATTCTCCCATTGGCCCACCAGACTTTGCACACAGGGTGAGCAGTCTTTCTTATGGGACCAAGTATCTGTTGGCAATTTCTGGGTTCTCTGGCTTTCAGGATGGCAGAAGTCTCTTTTCCTTCCCTCTGCATTTTTCAACAGTTGCTGATAACCCACAGGTCTTGTGGCAGCATATGGCTACTCATATTTTGAAGTTTGAAGGGGGATCACCTTTTAACCTACATGTGCTATTTGGGGTGTGTGTGTGTGTGTGTGTGTGTGTGTGTGTGTTAATGTTTTGCTATCTCAGTTGCCGTGTTGTTTTTATGGATTGACACAGGGAAATTCAAGTGTTACGCCATTGCTGCTGCCCTATTTCCTCCTCCTCCCTGTACATATGTTAAGTACCAGCTCTCTGCTGTTCTTGGTGCTGGGGCAGCAGTGAATAGACAAAGGCTCTCCTCCTGGGACTCATGGGCTTGTGGGAGGTGAGGATAATTTGGTACAAAATTAAATGAATAATAGTGTTTTAGGTAGCACTAAGAGCTATGTGAAAAAGTACAGTAAGTTAGAACAGAGAAATCCAGGGAGAGGTTACTCTGGACAGTAGTCAAAGAGGGCTTCTCTGAGGCAGTGATCTTTCTGCTGAGACCCAATGAAGCAGAGATCTGATGATACAGCATTTCGGATATAGGAAGGATCTAGTTTAAAAGATGTGAGGAAGGATTATACTTGGCAGGAAGATGTCCAGAGTGCTTAGAGCATAGAGAGGGAGACTAAATATAGCCCATAAGTCCCTCTTATGAATTGGAGTCACATGAACCAGTCCCAGGGAGACCGATTATCTCAGACTGTATTTACAATATTGAGTTTGTAAATGTCTTAAGTAGATGACTAAACCTTGGTGGTGATACTCAATTAAAGTATTACCCCAGAAGACCCTGACTAAGTAGCCAGCCAAACATCTATAAACACATTCTTTTTTTTTTTTCTTCTGAGTCTATTTCAGGAAGCTTGACTTAAAACCAACAGTCATGTCTCTGTGGATTCTAAACTATACATATAGACATGTAGCCATGTTATAAAACATTAGGACTGCTGTATCCTAGAAGTGCCTTGGAAGGAAATATTGGCTCTCTATAGTGAAGAAAGCCTGGGGCCAAAATTAAATAAGATTATTTTCTTTATCAACTGTAACTTGGCTCTGCTTTCATGTGATAAAATGCTTGATCCTCAGAGTGAAAGATTAGTAGACATCTTGAACTTACTCTCCCATCACCCAAGAATCAGTGCTAATTCAAACCAAGTTTAAGTCTAGTTTCCAAATTCAGAACAGTGTAAAAAAAATCAGTGTATTTGGATAAAATTGCATTTGAAAACTAATTTGTCTATATTTTCCACTATTTTTTTTTCTTGATAACATACCCTTACTTCCTTTCACACATTATCTTTGTGGTTCTTCCATATGGTCCTTCTCCAAAAAAGACATCAGGTTTCCAAAAAATAAGTAATATAAGTGAACAATTCTTTTCCAGTTCATCTATGAAAGAAGAAAAATACATTGTTAGGATTGGCAAACCTCTTTGGCTTATCATTCATGAACTTTTTCCCTTGCAATATGATGACAGAGAGAATTAAAAACATGTCTCAATGGAAATCCTACTTTACATGCCAGTTTAAGATTGCCCATAATAATCAAGGTAGTTTGATGTATAGAGATAAATATACTATAATTCTGTGTCAATTTAATTGATTGTATTTATGTAGGTTTTTGAAAATTTAATTTCTGCATGAAGTACTTAAACAGAAAATAATTTGTATTAATTCTGCCAAGACAACTATATTTTCTCAGTCTATAAAGGCTGAAGAGATTAAGATGGGAATAGAAAGTAATTTAAGAACTCAAGAAGTAAAAGAGAATTTTGATTTCCTGACAAAAAATCAAGAAAATCTTTGCCTTGCCAAAAGGAGTGTAATAAATAAACTTGATTTACAGTATTTTGAGTCTCCCATGGTGATTGAGCACATTGGATATGTATATATGTATACATTTTTTATCTTTCTCCATGCCCTCCTCCCCTCCCTCACTTTAGATTGTAACAAGCAACCTACAGAGGGCTTAGAAGATGGAACATGTTCAGAGCTACTTGTTTCAAGAGGCCCTGCTTAAGGAATATACATTTCAATTAAGTTATTTATGAATGCCACCACTGCTTTCGTAAAAGTAAATCAGAATGAACGCAGAACACCTATATTTCCAACCCTTAATAATCTAACACTTGATAGTAGAACAGAAGCTAGTTTTGAATATTGATTAAGAGAAAGTTGTTAAAGGCTGAAAATTCAATTGATCTGTGGGGTACTCCAGGGCAATAAATATCTCTACATATAGGTGGACTTGCTGATATTCTGCTCAGAATATTTTAATTATACATCAAAATTACATTCATGGTCCTTAGACCTAGGAAAATTGCACAAGGTCAGTCCCATGCTTCCCTTCATTTTCAATCCTTTCCCCCTGTCAATTTGTACTTTTAGAGGAACTTCTTGTTCCCATCAAATGAGTCAGACCAGATGGGAACACTAATTTATTTTTAGTGAATATGTGTCAATCCAAAACTGAAGGGGTTCTCTCATTCTGGAGAGCATAGATCCTAGCAGGCTTAGTGCTTTGGCAGGAAGGCCTCTGCCTTCAGATACTTCTACTACCTAGCTTTTGATTTATTAAATTGTTTTATTAAGGAACAATGTCTTTCAATTCATGATTGGAAATAGAGTCTAAAATCCATGTTTTCCTGGAACTATTAACAAGTTTAAATCATCAACATAAGTAACCAAAATAACCAAAGCTAATTTCTTTCTTCTGCTCAGATTTTTAAAATGTGAGAAAAGGATATTCAAAATTTAACCGAGACCTTCAAGATGCTAAACAAACATGATGTTTTCCTTTTAGATATAGCTTGGGATTGGCTCAAACGTGGTGGTTTGGACATGAAATAAGTGAATTTTCACCTCCTGTGTGCCCTAAATAAAGGCAGTCCATAAGGTTACATCCAAGGTCCATATTGATGAAGTTATATGGAGGAAAACAATAGTGGGGAGACAGAAAGTCTGTATTCCAGACACAGTGCCCCATTTCCCTTACCCGAACACCCTAGATGGTTGCTTAAGATTTTGATGTTTCTCACCTATAGAATAAGTCCTGATTCCAACCTTCAAGCAGTGAAACAAAACAGGGTCAACCTGCAGTTAACATTTGAAATTGCATACAGCTTGCTGTCATTCAAAGACAATCCCAGTGAACTACTTTACAGATATAATATGTCACACAGGTCAGATGCCCCATCCCCAGATTTGAGGAAGAAAAAGGATGAGATCTATTCATTTTTGGTTAGGAGTGAATAAGAAAGTACTAAGATTTTTATACCATAATTGAGAAAAGTGAACTGTAGCTGAGAAAATAATCTTTTGCTCTGTTTTCCTGCAATTGCTCTTGTATGTTCCTTATGTAAAATATATTCTTCTAATTGACTTTTCCTACAATTTTAACTAAGAATGAGTTGAATCCATGTACAATTCTATCCCTGTATGTGCTAAATTAATGTCCACTAGATATAGATATGAAGCTAGAAGGAAGTTTGTATTGAGCAATCGTTTTTTAATGCAATTATTTAGACATTTTAAATGAACAAGAACGGTTGGAAAAATTTTCCCTTGGAAAGATTCCGTAACACGGAGAGGTTAAACTTGGATTCATCTTGAAAAACTGAATCCAACCTTAGTGCTGTGTACAGGATATAAAAAAATCCATCTGGCCACACTGGGGGGAAAAAAAAAGAAGAAACAATCTGGAAGGGAGCGAGGAAGAGGCCAGCTTCAGGCTCCATCATACTTTGGAAAGGCGGGTCTTGACCTTGGGGCCCTCAGCTTGCCAAACAGTAAAATGAGGGAGAGAATTAGACTTACTTAGACATGGTTCAGTTGGAGAAAACTTGACCTATTTTTTTGTGTTAAAGCAACAAAAAGCTGAGGGCCATTCTAAACTGCTTCAGTCTGGATACAGTTTTCAAAGATTATTTACATATATGTTATTGATCTTAAATATACGAAGACTGATCATGATGGAATTTAAATATAGGGAAACCCCATTTTGGGGAGAAGAAAATGAAAGGGAAGTGTATAAGTCATCTTCAAGATAGATTACATTTGTGAGGTTAGAGATGACCATAATTGATTCTATGGCCTAGCAGATTGTCAGGGGTTCTTTATTTCATGTGTTTTTAGTGGGGTCATTTGAATATGTGCCCCAATGATTCACAGAGAGAGAAAAAAAAAAAAAGAATCAAAGTAACATGACTGCCTCTGGAGCAATGTGGTTTGAGTGCTTGGGAAATGAGTGTATATTTTTCTCCAACTATAAAAAGAGCTAAAAAAAAAAAAAAGAGAGAGAAACCATATTGACTGTCTTTAATGCCTACTACTTTCAATGATCCCCCTCATACATGCTTATTCTTCATCAATAATCAAATTTTATACCATGTAAACAGTTATGGTATCAGTCCCAGAGATAGGCAACTGCAGGCTGGATAGGGAATACTAGGGAATACAGAAAGGCCCATTGTGAGAACTTTACCCAAAGAGTGTGCTCTGCTCTGAGTGAGGACTGGTCAAGCCAATCAGGTCACCTCTTGCAAGGTATGTCATCAGTTAACAAATAGAGACAAATGGTTTCGTGTCACACAAGCCACCAGACACAGAGAAATTAATAAGCAGAAGCTGTAAGGAACTAGAAGTTGGAAGACAACAGGAATAATGACTAAGGAGAAATCATGAAGGAGAGGAGAGAACAGGAAGCTGTTAGCTGAGGAAGTAGTGTTCTGCTGAAATATGTGAAATGTCTGTTTTTATGAGTCAAAAACAGTAAAATATCACCGATTTTATATGATTCAATTTTGAAAAACTACTTTTAATGAGAAAGTGGTTGGATCAATGTAGGGCTTGCAAGTACTGGCAAGATAGCTTCTAAAGTTGCCGAGGTACCACCAGAACCGATACTGGGTCGTTTCTGGTATTTTCATCCAAGACAGAGCAAAAGATGGCACTTTAACTCCCCATGATATGGCAATGAGAGTCTTTATTCCACGAGAACTAGAAGACTCTAACATAAAGTTAGAGAAGTAAATATGGAATAAATTACGTTGGCATACACCCACCACAATCAACAGAAAATAATCGCCTAAAGCCAAAACGATGCCACTCTCTGAAGATATACTATAGCCCTCTATGTCTTGAGCATGGCATAGGTAGTATCCTAGACACAACAAAATTTTAAGAATCCAAAAATAATCAGAAAAGAGTCCTGATAACTCAGTATATAACTTTCGAGCATTGAAAGAGAAATGAATTATATGAGTTGGTTCACGATTCTCACAAGCAAACTTTCTTTGCCTTGAGAAGGCCAAATTCTGCAAGTAAGGATCACATGAGGACAACATATGTTAACCAAAGGAAGCACCACAGAAAAAACCCCATAAAGTCACTGGGAACAATGTTCCTGACAGGAATAGTCTATGAAAGTGGAGATATGAGTCAAAGGGTAAAGGGAAATGCAAGGAACAAATAAGTCCTCACCCAAGATATAAAGGATGTTAATGGGACCTTGAGAGAGAAGGATGCTTGTCGCCAAGGCTCCTTCAGTGTTGTGTATCAACTAAGGACAAAAATACATTTTTTGACTTAAGTTATGAATGCCTGCACCTGGGGATATATCACACTGTCAGGTGATTGTAAGAAATATATTTCCCATCATTCATCTCTTTGCTGAAATTGTAATCCAATAATGTGTTCATCTTCTTTATACCCCTTGACACTTGTTCTATCATGTTTGGAATGTCCTTGTCTCTTTAGTTGTATAGAACAATGCTTTCCTGGATCTGCATCTATTGCTTGACCATTTTTTCCTGTTGCTTTCAATACCAGGTATGCATAAAGCTCTGTCCTTGAACCAGGCATTATTAATTAGTGGGAGGAAAATCATGGACTTGATATCCTACATCTTACTTCAGGTTCCAGCTCTGCCTCTTTGTACTTGTGACACCTTGGATAATTACATTTTATATACAAGGCCTTCATGTGTAATAACTATCTCATAGAATTGCCACCCAAGCTTTTAAAGAGTACATAATAGCTTCAACCTCACCATTGTCAGGGCTACTTTGTTGTGTAAAAGGCACAAGGGACAGAGCCCTCCCGCTTAGAACAACAGTGTTTGGCTTGTAGCTGCTGTTCTGAATTCACTGCTGCTGTTCTGGGGTCTGTTCCGCCAGTTATGCTGTACCTCCATTCTGCCTCTGCCAACTACTCAGCAGCCACATGTCCTGCCTGCTTCATGAACAGTCATTTTAGACTCCCTCTGCCATATGCTATAGCCCACGGATGAACTAATCCCATCCCATCCTATACGTAGGTCTTCTGGAACCTGGCTTGGGTTCAGGGCCCTCAGTTCCCAGATGAGTGGGAAGAAGTCAAACAATTGTGTGAAAATGACGTTTGATTAGAAACACGGCATTTTTTGGTAAAATCTAAAATACCAAAGTCATTCCATTTCTTTTTGAAACATATATGGAAACCTTAAAATACACCAGATACTGTTCAAGTTACAGGATAAACAAGAAATAATCCATCCTTTGCTCTCATGAAGCATCAGGAAACAGAAAAAAAAAAAATGTAGAGATTCAATGGTAGAATCTGTCTATATTACAAAGGGGTCTTGTTGTAGGGAGGGATTCATTCTGGCTCAGACATCAGAAAGGCTGCATAGAAATATCTCTGGAACTGAGTCTTGAAATACATGCAGTTATTCACCAGAGAGGTAGCAAGAAGAAGACAGGAGAATAATGTAATCCAGGCATGGAGAGAACTGAAGTAGGAAGCTGGAGTGTGAGGTTGAAAAGAAATAATCCTGGAGAGGTAAGTCATACCAGATCATGGAGACTCTTCTATTCCATATTAAGAATTTTAAGGGGAGTTCATCCTCGATGGCCTTAATTTTCTCAGTGATACGAGAAGATTTCCAACCATGCAGAAGGTCAGAGCCTATAACCCTCATGTTTTTCAAGAGTCAACTGTATTTATTCTAGATATTTAGGGGCCAACCTAATCCTTTATATTTGAATAGCTCGTGTAGAGGAATGGAATGGGAAATGTGAACAAGATGACACAGAGTTACAGTAAACAATAAGAAATATCTTGAGAGTAATGATTATTCAAAGTTATGTTTTTAAACTGAATTGCATTCTGTGAACCAGATTGTCTTGCCTTTGTTTTTAAAAAAGTAATTTTTTTCTGTAAATATTTACTGCTACTTTTGACAGTTATTTTCTTTGCTTGTTCTCTTGAACAAATTTAGGTTTGTATTAGTCTATAATTTATTCTTGGAAATTGTCTAATAAGATCTGGAGGGTTTTAAAAAATTCGTGACTATGATTCAAACAATGTTTTGATGAAATAAAAAAATAGAGATTTATCATGTTAAGTGGTTTTCAGACAAATTGTACATTAATGGACTGATTAAAAACATTCAATTGTAAAACAAGTAGACTTTGGCTTGATAAAATTGGTTTAACATTAACTGTAGTTCTAAGAAAAATCATCTCAGAAAAACTCTGGCTATACGTTAAAAGGATTTTGATTGATCTCAGAAATACAGTATGTTTTCTTGTTTAATTAAAATTCTTGGGTTAGTGTAAGATGGGGTAACAAGACAACATGACGGCAATTGGCTAAGTTAGAAATGGAGGCGTGGTGCTCTTTTTAAACGATTAAATTTCCCAAGAATAACATCAATATGAAATATATGTGAATAATGAAGGAAAAATATACCATTTTTAATATTCTAGTGAATATTTTGGCTTTTAGAGAAATAGTTCTCTATAGAGCTACAACCAACACATTGCTATAGCTCCTTGTTATGATTTATTTTTCTTTACCATTTCCCACAGAATATTACTCTATATGCTTAGCAACATCAATAAGCCTTCTCTCCTGACCAGCACAATTGTCCCCACTGATTCTTCTCTTTGAAAGGGTTCAAGAAACTGATGCCAGACAGTGACTAAAGGAAGCTATCTTTGGGAAGGAAGCAACCCTACAAACTAGAGGTTAATGGTAATCAAGGGGCTTTTGCATGTAGTACTCTGTTTATACAGCTTCATGTTTTCTGCAAGGCCAAGCCAGTATTTTGTTGCATGAATAAACATCTGAAGTTATGTGTGATATTTTTGCAATTAATATTTTTCCCCAATGAGGAACACTATAATGTTCATTTTTAACAGATCTCACCAGTACAAAAAACAAACAAAAACTATAGGAAGAAGAGGCACTTACTGTAAATTTTCAGAACCCCCTCCCCAGCCAGCACACACACACACACACACACACTCACATGTGTACACAGCTATCACCCAATATGCTTCAACAACTGAAGTCAATTTGTCATGTTTTTAATTATTACTATACTTTTCACAAAAATGTGTCTTGATTATTCTAAGCCTTTAAAAATGTAGTAGTCTATAAAGTTTGATGCAACCCAGTGTCTTTTACATGAGCAATATGGCAATAAAAAAGACAACTTAATATATAATTAAGGAACTTAAAAAAAAATTATGATACTTACCTACAAGGGAACACAATATAGCCATCAAGTATTTTTAAATGCTTAAATCACCATTCCTTACCTGTTATTTTTTAACATGGAATTTCACAGTATGCTGAAAGTTATAAATGTATAAATATATAAGGCTATTTACTATGATTGTATATAAATATATTTCTATTATAGATAAATCCTTGCAAAATATATAACAAAAGTATTAAAAGTAGTTATTTCTGGATTGACTACAAGATGGTGTTTTCTTTCCCCTTTATTCTTTCTAATATGATTGAATTTTGTGTAATTATATTACTTTTATAATAAAAAGAAAACTATTTTTAAAATATGAAAATTAAAATGTTTTAAATGAAATTTGACTTCACAACAAGACCTGAGCAAGCAAAATATAGGAAAAAATGTACTACAGCTCTTAGGACACTGTGAAAACCCCACTGCCTCCTCACCAACATATATTTTTTTAAACTTAAAATGTTTTATTTATATATTCACTTATTAGACATTTTGGAGCATGTCATATGTGAAAAGCATTTAACAGGTGTTGAAAATACACTGTAAATAAGACCGATTAGTCACTCTCTTCTTCTTTATGCTTTCTAAAGAATTGGTAATAAACCAGGGGACAGGGGAAGTTAAGACTCAAAGTTCACATTGTTGTTGAGTTTGGTAACTATTACCTTATATCTAAAAAAAAATTGTGTGTATAGCTTTTTTGTTTTGTTTTGTTTCTTGCACTATTTAATTTGAAGGGTTCACGGTTATCTATCATTGCATTTATTGAAACTAACACAGTTCCAGTCAAGTAGCATTTTCTTAATGCAAAGGTTTGTTGAATGAATAATTTTCAACAGTTTGCTCCAATTCTAACTTCAAAATGTTTAGAACTATTGCACTTCTAATACACATATACTTCTTGTTAAACTTTCCAGAATGACAAAAAAATATTGAGGGAAAATTACATACAATGAAATGCACAAAGTACAATACACCTTAAGAGTAGAATTCAAGGAGTTTTGATAAATAAATAAAAACCACTACTCCAAACAAGATGTAGAATGTTTCCATCACCCCAGAAAGTTCCCTCATGTGACCTTCCAGTCACTCCCATAGGCAATCTCTCTTTTGATTTCTATTCCTGTATATTCGTTATTTGTTCTTGAAATTCATATAAATGGAATCATAGAGTTTGTACTCTTTTGTAACCTGATTCTTTCACGCAACATAATATTTTGAAATTTATCCATGTTTATTTTTGTTGAACTACTATTCATTCTTTTCTACTGTTGAATAATATTCCATTATATGACTATACTACTGTTTATTCTCTTGTGGATGGGCATTGGATTGTTTTAAGTTCTGGACACTTACAAATAAAGCTGCTGTGAATATTCTTGTACAAGTTTTATTTTAATATACTTTTATCTTTGGTAAATATCTGGTGAATAGTTTCTTGGGGAGGTGTATGTTCAACTTTTTAAGAAAATGCCAAACTGTTTTCAAAAGTTGTACACTTTTACCTTCACATCTGTCATGTGCAAAGAGTTTTAGTTTCTCCACATCCTTGACCACACTTGGTGATGTCAGTCTTTTTCATTTTAGTCTTTCTGTGGGTATGAAATGTTCTTATAATGTGGTTTTAATTTTAATTTCACTGATGAATGAATATGAACTTTTGCTTTTTGGTCTTTTGCATATGTTATTTTATTAAATGTCTGTTCAAATCCTTTGCCCCTTTAAAAAATGAAGTTGTTTTTCTTTTTGGTATTGATTTGTAGGAGATCATTCTATATTCCAGATAAAAGTTCTTTGTCAGATATACACGTTGTAAATATTTTCTCCTAGTCTGTGACTTGCCTTTTCATCTTTTTAATGGTGACTTTTGATTAGCAGAAGTTTAAAATTGTGATGAACTCTAATTCATCTGAATATATTTTCAACTGATGCTGTAACTAATTGCCAAAAACTTAGCAACTTTAAAAACAAAAATCTACAATCTTAAAGTTCTGTAAATCTAATATGGGTCTCACAGAGCTAAAACCAAGAGATCAGCAGAATCCATTTCTTGCTGGAGGCTCTATGGGCGGGATCTGTTCCTTGTTCATTTGGATGGTTGGCAGAATTCAGTTCACTGCAGTTGTAGGACTGAGATTCTGGTTTTCCTGCTAGCTCCTTACCAAAGGTTGTTCCCAGATTCGAGAAGTTTCCCGCAGTCTTTGGCTCATGTCTCCTTCCTCCATCTTCAGAGCCAGGAATGATGGATGGTCCCTTTCACACTCTGAATCTCTCTTCCTCCTTCTGTGTCACTCCTCTCTGACCCAGCTGGGAAATTTTCTTTACTTTTAAGGACTAATGTGGTTAGATGGGGTCTACCAGATAGCCTCCTTATTCAAAGTCCATACCCTTTATCACATCTGCAAAGTACCTTTTCACACGTAACATATTTACAGATTTTGGTGACTAAAGCATAGATATTTCTCAGGACCATTATTATGACTACCAAATCAATTTTTTTTTTTGTGATTAGTGCCCTTTGGTTCCAAGAACTTCTTGCTCTCTCCTATCACAAATATATTTTTAAATTTTTTTCTATAACTTTTGTAGTTTTAGCATTTATGTTTAAGTTTATGATCCATCCCAAATTAATTTTTGTGTGTGATGAGAGGTAAGAGTTAAGATTCATTTCCCACACATTTATCCATTTGTCACAGCATCATTTGTTGACAAGATTTTCCCATTCAATAGATTTTGGTGTCTTTCTTAAAAGTTGATTGACTATATATGTATAGGTTTATTTCTGGACTGGATATTCAGGATATGCAGAATCACAAGAAATTTGGAGTCATTGATTTTCCACTTACAGGACTTTTCTTCTCTGTTTGTGCCTAAAATGTCTACTCTGTCCTGCATTGTTACCTGTGACAAAAACCAGATTTAGATTTCCTCATATTAATTTGGCTTTTCCTTTGAATATTTGGATATTCTCCTAAATATAAAATATGTATGTGTGTGATAATTGTGCCATATCATTGACTTAATGTTAAATTGTTTTCAATTGTTTTTTTAAAAGTGTTTTCTTAAAAATATGTTGTTACAACAAACAATACTGCAAATAAAAATAAAAAATCAACTTCCCCCAACTCTTTAAAAGGAAAGCAGATTAAACTTTGCATTCTTGAGTTGTGGAGTTACATTTGCTTAGATGTAATATTAAGAGCACATTTTTAAACTAAAAATAGAACTACCGTATGACCCAGCAATCCCACTACTGGGCATATACCCTGAGAAAACCATAATTCAAAAAGATTCATGTACCAAAATGTTCATTGCAGCTCTATTTACAATAGCCAGGACATGGAAGCAACCTAAGTGTCCATGATCGGATGAATGGATAAAGAAGATGTGGCACATATATACAATGGAATATTACTCAGCCATAAAAAGAAATGAAAAGGAAGTATTTGTAGTGAGGTGGATGGACCTAGAGACTGTCATACAGAGTGAAGTAAGTCAGAAAGAGAAAAACAAATACAGTATGCTAACACATATATATGGAATCTAAGGGGAAAAAAAGGTCATGAAGAACCTAGTGGCAAGACTGGAATAAAGACACAGACCTACTAGAGAATGGACTTGAGGATATGGGGAGGGGGAGGGGTAAGATGTGACAGGGTGAGAGAGTGGCATGGGCATATATACACTACCAAACGTAAAATAGATAGCTAGTGGGAAGCAGCCGCATAGCACAGGGAGATCAGCTCAGTGCTCTGTGACCACCTAGAGGGGTGGGATAGGGAGGGTGGGAGGGAGGGAGATGCAAGAGGGAAGAGATATGGGAACATATGTATATGTATAACTGATTCACTTTGTTATAAAGCAGAAACTAACACACCATTGTAAAGCAATTATACTCCAATAAAGATGTTTAAAAAAAAAAAGAGCACATTTTTTTTTAACATCTTAAAGTATAATTGCTTCACGATGTTGTATTAGTTTCTGCTCTATAACAAAGTGAATCAGCTATACATATACATATATCCCCATATCCCCTTCCTCTTGTGACTCACTCCCACCCCTCTAGGTGGTCACAAAACACCAAGCTGCTCTCCCTGTGCTATGCAGCTGCTTCCCACTGGCTATCTTTTTTACATTTTGTAGTGTATATATGTCAGTGCTACTCTTTCACTTCGTCCCAGCTTATCCTTCTCCCTCCCCGTGTCCTCAAGTCCATTCTCTACCTCTGCATCTTTTTCCTGTCCTTCTCCTAGGTTCATCAGAACCATTTTTCTTTTTTTTAGATTCCATATATATGTGTTAGCATACGGTATTTGTTTTTCTCTCTCTGACTTACTTCACTCTATATGACAGACTCTAGGTCCATCCACCTCACTACAAATAACTCAATTTCATTTCTTTTTATGGCTGAGCAATATTCCATTGTATATATGTGCCACATCTTCTTTATCCATTCATCTGTTGATAGACACTTAGGTTGCTTCCACGTCCTGGCTATTGTAAATAGTGCTGCAATGAACATTGTAGTAAATGTCTCTTTTTGAATTATGGTTTTCTCAGGGTATATGCCCAGTAGTGGGATTGTTGGGTCATACGGTAATTCTATTTTTAGTTTTTTAAGGAACCTCCATACTGTCCTCCATGGTGGCTGTATCAATTTAAATTCCCACCAACAGTGCAAGAGAGTTCCCTTTTCTCCACACCCTATCCAGCATTTACTGTTTCTAGATTTTTTAATGATGGCCATTCTGACCGGTGTGAGGTGATACCTCATTGTGGTTCTGATTTGCATTTCTCTATTGATTAGTGTTGTTGAGCATCCTTTCATGTGTTTGCTGGCAATCTGTATATCTTCTTTAGAGAAGTGTCGATTAAGGTACTCTGCCCATTTTTGGATTTGGTGGTTTGTTTCTTTGATATTGAGCTGCATGAGCTGCTTATAAATTTTGGAGATTAATCCTTCATCAGTTACTTCCTTTGCAAATATTTTCTCCCATTCTGAGGGTTGTCTTTTGTTCTTGTTTATGGTTTCCTTTGCTATGCAAAAGCTTTTAAGTTTCTTTAGGTCCCACTTGTTTATTTTTGTTTTTCTTTCCATTTCTCTAGGAGGTGGGTCAAAAAGGATCTTGCTGTGATTTATGTCATAGAGTGTTCTGCCTATGTTCTCCTCTAAGAGATTTATAGTGTCTGGCTTTGTATTTAGGTCTTTAATCCATTTTGATTTATTTTTGTGTATGGTGTTAGGAAGTGTTCTAATTTGATTCTTTTACATGTAGCTGTCCAGTTTTCCCAGCACCAGTTATTTTTTAATTTAATTTAATTTTTTAACATCTTTAGTGGAGTATAATTGCTTTACAATGGTGTGTTAGTTTCTGCTGTATACAAAGTGAATCAGCTATACATATTAGCACCATTTATTGAAGAGGCTGTCTTTTCTCTATTATGTATTCTTGCCTCCTTTGTCAAAGATCAGGTGACCATATGTGCGTGGGTTTATCTCTGGGCTTTCTATCCTGTTCCATTGGTCTATATTTCTGTTTTTGTGCCAGTACCAAACTGGCTTGATTACTGTAGCTCTGTAGTGTAGTCTGAGGTCAGGGACCCTGATTCTTCCAACTCCATTTTTCTTTCTCAAGATTGCTTTGGCTATTTGGAGTCTTTAATGTTTCCATACAAATTGTGAACTTTTTTGTTCTATGTCTGTGAAAAATGCCATTGGTAGGTTGATAGGGATTGCAATGAATCTGTACATTGTTTTGGGTAGTATAGTCATTTTCACAATGTTGATTCTTCCAATCCAAGAACATGGTATATCTCTCCATCTTTCTTTTACCTCCTTAGGAACGTTTATTCCTATGTATTTTATTCTTTTGTTGTAATGGTAAATGGGAGTGTTTCCTTAATTTTTCTTTCAGAATTTTCATCATTAGTGTATAGGAATGCAAGAGATTTCTGTGCATTAATTTTGTATCCTGCTACTTTACCAAATTAATTGATTAGCTCTAGTAGCTTTCTGGTAGCATCTTTAGGATTCTCTATGTATACTATCATGTCAGCTGCGAACAGTGACAGTTTTACTTCTTCTTTACCAATTTGGATTCCTTTTATTTCTTTTTCTTCTCTGATTGCTATGGCTAACTCTTCCAAAACTAGGTTATATAATAGTGGTGAGAGTGGGCAACCTTGTCTTGTTCCTGATCTTAGAGGAAATGGTTTCAGTTTTTCACCATTGAGAATGATGTTGGCTGTGGGTTTGTCATATGTGACCTTTATTATATTGAGGTAAGTTTCCTCTATGACCAGTTTATGGAGAGTTTTTATGATAAATCTGTGTTGAATTTTGTCAAAAGCTTTTTCTGCATCTGTTGAGGTTATATGGCTTTTATCCTTCAGTTTGTTAATATGGTGTATCACACTGATTGATTTGCATATGTAGACGAATCCTTTCATTCCTGGGATAAACCCCACTTGATCATGGTGTATGATCCTTTTAATGTGCTGTTGCATTCTGTTGCTAGTATTTTGTTGAGGATTTTTGCATCTATGTTCATCAGTGATATTGCCCTGTAGTTTTCTTTTTTTGTGGCATCTTTGTCTGGTTTTGGTATTAGGGTGATGGTGGCCTTGTAGAATGAGTTTGGGAGTGTTCCTCCCTCAGCTATATTTTGGAAGAGTTTGAGAAGGATAAGTGTTAGCTCTTCTCTAAATGTTTAATAGAATTCGCCTGTGATGACATCTGGTCCTGGACTTTTGTTTGTTGGATGATTTTTAATCACGGTTTCAATTTCAGTGCTTGTGATTTGTCTGTTTATATTTTCTATTTCTTCCTGGTTCAGTTTTTGAAGGCTGTACTTTTCTAATAATTTGTTCATTTCTTCCAGGTTGTCCATTTTATTGGCATATAGTTGCTTGTAGTAGTCTCTCATAATCCTTTGTATTTCTGCAGTGTCAATTTTTACCTCTCCTTTTTCATTTCACTCTATTGATTAGAGTCTTCTTGCTTTTTTTTCTTGAGTCTGGCTAATGGTTTATCAATTTGGTTTATCTTCTCAAAGAACCAGCTTTTAGTTTTATTGATCTTTGCTACTGTTTCCTTCATTTCTTTTTCATTTATTTCTGATCTGATCTTTATGATTTCTTTCCTTCTGCTAACTTTGAGGTTTTTTTGTTCTTCTTTCTCTAGTTCCTTTAGGTGTAAGATTAGGTTGTTTATTTGAGATTTTTCTTGTTTTTTGAGGTAGGGTTGTATTGCTAAAAACTTCCCTCTTAGAACTGCTTTTGCTGCATCCCATAGGTTTTGGATCGTCGTGTTTTCATTGTCATATTTTTCTAGATTTTTTTGATTTCTCCTTTGATTTCTTCAGTGATTTCTTGGTTATTTACTAGCATATTGTTTAGCCTCCATATGTTTGTATTTTTTAGTTTTTTCCTGTAATGATATGTAGTCTTATAGCATTGTGGTCAGAAAAGATACTTGATATGATTTCAATTTTCTTAAATTTACCAAGGCTTGATTTGTGATCCAAGATATGATCTATCCTGGAGAATGTTCCATGAGCACTTGAGAAGAAAGTGTTTTCTGTTGTTTTTGGATGGAATTTCCTATAAATATCAATTAAGTCTATCTGGTCTAATGTGTAATTTAAAGCTTGTGTTTCCTTATTTATTTTCATTTTGGTTGATCTGTCCACTGGTGAAAGTAGGGTGTTAAAGTCCCCTACTATTATTGTGTTATTGTTGGTTTCCTCTTTCTGAGTTGTTAGCACTTGCCTTATGTATTGTGGTGCTCTTATGTTGGGTGCATAAATATTTACAATTGTTATATCTTCTTCTTGGATTGATCCCTTGATCTTTATGTAGTGTCCTTTTTTGTCTCTTGTAATAGTCTTTTAAAGTTTATTTTGTCTGATATGAGAATTGCTACTCCTGCTTTCTTTTGTTTTCCATTTGCATGGAATATGTTTTTCCATCCCCTCACTTTCAGTCTGTATGTGTCCCTAGATCTGAAGTGGTTCTCTTGTAGACAGCATATATACGGGTCTTGTTTTGGTATCCATTCAGCCAGTCTATGTCTTTTGGTTGGAGCATTTAATCCATTTACATTTAAAGTAATTATTGATATGTATGTTCCTATTACCATTTTCTTAATTTTTTTGGTTTGTTACTGTAGTTCTTTTCCTTCTCTTGTGTTTTCTGCCTAGAGAAATTCCTTTAGCATTTGTTGTAAAGCTGTTTTGGTGGTGCTGAATATCTTAGCTTTTGCTTGTCTGTAAAGGTTTAAATTTCACCGTCAAATCTGAATGAGATCTCTGCTGGGTAGAGTAATCTTGGTGGTATGTTTTTCGCTTTCATCACTTTAAATATGTCCTGCCACTCCCTTGTGGCTTGCAGAGTTTTTGCTGAAAGATCAGCTGTTAACCCTATGGGATTTCCCTTCTATGTTATTTGTTGCTTTTCCCTTGTTGCTTTTAATATTTTTTCTTTGTATTTAATTTTTGATATTTTGATTAATATGTGTCTTGGCATGTTTGTCCTTGGATTTATCCTGTATGGGACTCTCTGTCCTCTCTGGACTTGACTGACTATTTCCTTTCCTGTATTAGGGAAGTTTTCAACTCTATTCTCTTCAAATATTTTCTCAGACACTTTCTTTTTCTCTTCTTCTTCTGGGACCCCCATAATTTGAATGTTGGTGCATTTAATGTTGTCCCAGAGGTCTCTGAGACTGTCCTCAATTCTTTTCATTCTTATTTCTTTATTCTGCTCTGTGATAGTTTTTCCACTATGTTATCTTCCAGGTCACTTATCCGTTCTTCTGCCTCAGTTATTCTGTTATTGATTCCTTCTAGAGAATTTTTAATTTCATTTATTGTGTTGTTCATCATGGTTTGTTTGCTCTTTTATTCTTCTAAGTCCTCGTTAAACGTTTCTTTTATTTTCTTCCTTCTATTTCCAAAATTTTGGATCATCTTTACTATCATTACTTTGAATTCTTTTACAGGTAAGCTGCTTATTTCCTCTTCATTTGTTTGGTCTGGTGGTTTTTTACCTTGCTCCTTCATCTTCTTCATATTTCTCTTTTTCTCATTTTGTTTAACTTACTGTGTTTGGGGTCTCCTTTTCGCAAGCTGCAGGTTCGTATTTCCCATTAGTTTTGTTGTCTGCCTCCAGTGGGTGAGGTTGGTTCAGTGGCTTGTTTCGGCTTCCTGGTGGAGGGAACTCGTGCCTGTGTTTGGGTGGGTGGGGCTGTATCTTGTCCTTCTGGTGGGCAGGGCCGTGTCCAGTGGTGTGTTTTGGAGTGTTTGTGAACTTAGTATGACTTTAGGCAGCCTCTCTGCTAATGGGTGGTGTTTTGTTCCTGTCTTGCTAGTTGTTTGGCATAGGGCATCTAGCATTGGAACTTGCTGGCCGTTGGGTGGAGCTGAGTCTTAGTGTTGAGATGAAGATCTCTGGGAGAGCTCTTGCCAATTGATATTATGTGGGGCCGGGAGGTTTCTTGTGGTCCAATATCCTGGAGTCAGCCCTACCCCCTCGGAGGCTCAGTCCCGACACCCAGCTGGAGAACCAAGACCCTGCCAGCCACAGGGCTCAGAAGAAAAGGAAGAAAAAACAAACAACAAAGAATAACATTAAAAAAAAAAACCCAAAAAACAAAAACAAAAAAAACGAACAGACAGAACCCTAGGACAAATGGTAAAAGCAAACCTATACAGACAAAATCACAAAAAGAAGCATACACATACACACTCACAAAAAGAGGAAAAGGAGAAAATATATATATATATATTTTAAAAATGGAAGAGAACAACAAAACCAATAAACAAATCCACGAGTGATAATAAACATTAAATACTAAACTAAGATACACATAAAACCAGAAACAAATTAGATGCAGAAAGCAAACCTCAAGTCTACATTTGCTCCCAAAATCCACCGCCTCAATTTTGGGAGCATTCATTGTCTATTCAGGTATTCCACAGATGCAGGATTTATCAAGGTGATTGTGGGGATTTAATCTGCTGCTCCCATAGCTGCACAGAGAAATTTCCCTTTCTCTTCTTTTTTCACACAGCTCCTTGGATTCAGCTTCTGTTTTGGCCCTGCCTCTGTGTGTAGGCTGCCCTCAGGAGTCTGTTACCTGCCCAGACAGAAGGAGGTGAATGCAGCAGCTGATTAGGACTCTCTTGCTCACTCAGGCCAGGGGGGAGAGAAGGGTACAGTAGTCATAATTGGAATGTGGGGTGAGTCTGAGATGGCAGAGGCCGGCTTGATATTGCAACAGCCTGAGGCACACCATGTGTTTCCCTGGGAAGTTGTCCCTGGATCCTGGGACTCTGGCAGTGGTGTGGTGCACATGCTCCTGGGGGCTGTGGAGAGTGACCTGCACTTGCACACAGGATTCTTGGTGACAGCAGCAGCAGCATTAGCATTTCATGCCCATCTCTGGGGTCTGAGCTGATAGCTGTGGCTTGCACCTATCTCTGGTGGTTGCTTAGGCATTTCTCTGCCTCCTGTGGGCACAGTGGGAAGGAATCCCCTCTCCTCCTGCACCCTGAAACAAAGGTCTCATGCCTCTCTGGCAGGTCCAGGCTTTTCACAGACTCCCTCCTGGCTAGCTGTGGCGCACTAGCCCCCTTCAGGCTGTGTTCACACAGCCAACCCCAGTCCTCTCCCTGGGATCTGACCTCCGAAGCCCGAGCCTCAGCTCCCAGCCCACAACTGCCCTGGCAGGTGAGCAGACATGCCTCTCAGGCTGGTGAGTGCTGGTTGACACTGATCCTCTGTTCAGGAATCTCTCCTCTTTGCCCTCTGCACCCTGTTGCTGTGCTCTCCTCTGTGGCTCCAAAGCTTCTCCCCACCCACCCCGTTCCCGCCAGTGAAGGGACTCCCTAGTGTGTGGAAACTTTTCTTCCTTCACAGCTCCCTCCCAGAGGTGTGGGTCCCATCCCTATTCTTTTGTCTCTGTTTTTTCTTTTTTCTTTTGCCTTAGCCAGGTATGTGGGGATTTTCTTGCCTTTTGGGAAATCTGAGGTCTTCTGCCAGCATTCAGTAGGTGTTCTGTAGGAGTTGTTCCACATATAGATGTATTTTTGATGTATTTATGGGGAGGAAGGTGATCTCCACATCTTACTTCTCCACCATCTTGAAGGTCTCCCTAGCACTTCTTTTTAAGTGTGTGTTCTGGCCAAGTAGGGGAAGATTGTCTTAGGGACAACCTCTGTGTGTGTGTGTGCACGCACACACACACACACGCACGCACACACACACACACACACACACACAGAGCGTGGCTTTGCTCTGAAATCCTTTTGCCCACAAAAGGATTAGGTCAGATTTCCTGAAAGAAAAGGAGGTTTGATGCTATTGTTTCAAGAGGAAAGAGGGATTGACTCATTGCTGGAAGATAACACCCTCAAGATTGAGAGAGAGAGACTGAGTTTTCTGGTATCTTAGAAAGCAGAGATTCTGCCCTATTCACACAGATTATCATGGATAGCACTGCTATGGTGTATTATTTCAGGGGATTCTATTTACATAAAATATAGAGTAAAAGTACCCTCTGTAGTTTTGTGACTCAGTGTACCTGGCATATGGAGCTGGCAAGACCTAGTAAGAAGATGGTTCCAGAAATGTCTGTACAATTTGCTACTGAAACCATGGCCTTCACAGAAATGGTGAAGGTTGAAAGGCTAACCTGTGGTCAGGTGATTATAGATCACCTACATAGCCTGTCCAAACAGCATTGTCACATACAGCAATAGTGTCATTATTTACCAAAAATACTGATAACGGTCAGTATGTTTCAATTGCAGAAGGCTCTTTCTCCTTATTTTCCTGTAAGTTTTAAGGTATTTGGTACTGGAGAATGAACCAAGGAAGGGGGAAGGAGCCATGCTAAGCAAATGATATAGAACTTGCTGCTTGCACAGGAAACGAGAACTAGAATTAAACATTTAATTAATAAAAAATATTTTAACATCAAATTTATATGTATTTATAGCATATGATTCATATTGTATGTGGTTTTTAATTTTGCCTTTGTCCTTAGTTTTATATTGTTAGTTTTGTTTCCTGTTCATTAAAGTTACTTTAAACTGTGATCTAAAATTCTAAAGCATGTTACATAATATGGATGTACCATATTTATTTAATCATCTCCTATTAAAATTTAATAGTTATCAATTTATCTCTAAGAAATGACATATAAAATGATTCTCCCATCCATCAGTGTTTGGCTGTGGTGATTATTATTACATCTTTTAGAGTTGAGTTCATCTAGTTAAAAACTTTCACCTATTGGTGAAAGTGGCAATGGTTGCTTTTCCTTAAATTATTTTTTAAGAAAATTTTTAGAAAACTTTTTTTCCTAGAAAACTGTTTCTATCTGTCAAAATCATTGGGATCATTTTGCGTAATTTTATCCAAATACTTCGTAAACATCTCAACTCAAATGAGAGCTCATTCAGATACTTGGAGAATACCAACAGTTACACCAGGTTTATTGACAGCAACCCACTCCCAACTACTTTATAAAAATTGTTTTGGCTCAAAAACCTGGGAATCTGGAAGATTTATTCTCATTTTAGATCATTTTATTAACTCAAATTCTATGAGTGATTTATAATTCTGTTAATTCAGTCCATTAAGCACAAATAAAGTTTTCTAAAGTGTATTTTCATATTATCCTGCCTATCTTTCTGGAGCAGTCTATAGCAGCTTTTGAAATCAAAAGATGATGATTTTATGTTTCATCCCTAGGGTGTTCCAAGTACATTTTGACTGTGGCCTTAGCCTGGGCTGCAGTTTCCTGAATTTGTTGTTGTTGTAGTTCTGTAAATTCATATTAAATATAACCCATTAAAGTTTAAGTATGCTTTTTTTGGTGTCGAGGCCAGACAGCCTAAATTATCTTCAATGAAATTGAAATAGGACAATCAAAATTAACTGGAAAAAATGTAAAATTTACCTAAAATCTCTTAAATAATGTTAAAGAGTGTTCTATTCAAAACACACATTGAATCTTCTTGAAAACCACTTTATTTTGCCTGTTCTCTCTCTAACGACAGCTAGCTCTAAAAGCTTTCTCCACCTCTGGTCTATCTCTTCTTAAATTGTCTTAAACTTAAGTGCTACAGCTGTGTATCAGTTATCTGTCATTATAATGACGTTGCAAAGCAACAACCACGAAAACTTAGACATAGAAACAATAAATATTTTTAGCTCACAAAACTGAAGGCTCTATTGATTTGGACTGGGCTTGCACAACATACATGGTTGGCTATGGGTCAGCTAAGCAGCTCTGCTGAACTTGGCCAACCTTGTTCACAAGCTGAAATCATCTGCTTATTGATGGATATGGAGTGATCTTGACTGGGATGGCTGAGAGCACTTGGGTTGGTTACACATGTCTCATCCTTTAGAAGTTTCATCCAGGCATGTTCTTTTCATGGTGACGGCAGAGGGCAAGAACCATCAAGCCCGTTGCACACGCTCTGCTTTTCAAGTCTCTGCTTTCACTACCTATGCTAACTTCTCATTGGCCAAAACATGTCAGGTGGTAGAACCAAAAGTCAGAGCAGAAGCTACAGTTAAATGCAATGAACCTCAATACAATGTAGGTAGTAGAGAAGAATTGGGGCCGTTAATACAATCTACCAAAGTTACTTTTTTTCTTATTGTTTCTGTGTATGTGTATGTGTGTGTGTGTTTTCTTTACCTATTTGCAATCTTCTCAAGTTCCAATACAACTTTAGCTAGCCTCTTAGGCTACCTCATTTTTGCCCTCCAAGCCTACTTTGGTTTGCATAATTAACTGCAGAATTAACATTTCTGTGGGTGTATGAATTAAAAGAATAATTAGAAGGGACAACAAATAAACTTATTTTGTTTGGGGAGAGAGAATGAGGTTATGAATTTTTCCTATGTTAATATATTCATCTTGTCACCAAAAACAATGTTGGAAAAGAATATATCCTCAGAGCATATTCTTCTGCTGCAGAAGCTACCCCCAGAGAAAACCTTAGACTTTGCTCTTAGCTATTAGACATTCATTACTCCTTGACAAGTTCATCTGAATTCAATAGTACTCAAAATCAGATATCCCACTAGAGCAATATTATGGCCCAGGTGGTCAAATTGGAACATCTACTCTTCCATTTTTTCCAGACTGAAATAATTTATCCTATACTTAACAGTGAATATCTGTGAAGTGCAAACTAGTATGTATTTTATCTGGTGTTTTAATAGATCCAGAGTTTTCCTCACGGTACTTCAGTGGTCCATGACTTTGTAAAACTGGCATGTGGGGGGTAAGACAAGTCAAATCCTCAATTTTTACAACTAAGTATCATTTTTCCCAGGACCATCTGATAACTCAAACTATGAATCACAAACTATGGGTTATAAAATCCGAGAGAAATGGTTTTGTTTCTTGCCTCTACCTCTTACTAATTTCCTTCATGTTCTTTTTAATTTTAATTCATACTATTGTGCCTCAATTTCTTATGGAGGCAGTAAGATATATTTTTTCAAGAGTAACTGTACTAAAATGTAAACATCTAATGCAATGCCTTGTAACAGGAGTATCAGTGCTCTTGACTCCTTGGTTCATATCAAAAGTCCAGCCAGGGGACTTCCCTGGTGGTCCAGTGGTTAGCAATCTACCTTCCAATGCAGGGGACACAGGTTCGATCCCTGGTTGGGGAACTAAGATCGCACACGCCACGGGGCAACTGAGCCTGTGCACTCTAGAGCCCACGCACCACAACTAGGAAGACCCGACACAGCCAAATAAATACATATTTTTTTAAAATGTCCAGCCAGTGTGTACTCCAAAGAGATGACCAAAATGAATGATATCCATCCTTTCCATTATGACAGTAGTTCTCAACCTTGGCTGAATATTAAAATTGCCTGGGGACTTCTTGAAAAACTGTCTGTCTGGGATCCACTGTGGACCAATTAAGTCAGTATGATGAAGAAGATGGAGCCCAGGAATTCATGTTTTTGAGAAGAATTCCCTAGTGATTGTGATGGACAGTGAAGGTTGGGAACCATTTTTCTAGCCCAGTGTTTCTCAGTGTGCCTCACAAATCAGCAGCATAAGCAACGCCTAGCACTTGTCAGAACTACAAATGATCAGGACCTCCCCCCCCACCGGGTCTGCTAAATCAGAAATTTGGGGGATGGAGCACAGCAGGGTATGTTTTAACAAGTCCTCCGGGTGACTCTGACACACATTTTGAGAACCACTGATGTCATCAATGGTGATCAAATTCCATGGATTAAAAAAAATATCACCTGAAGTGTTTTCTCAACACGTGGGTTTGTGTGCTGTCAATACTCACAGAACTTTCCACTAAAAAAGTTAATTTTATTTTTGCTTATTATACTTTAACCCGAAAAAAAATTACCTGAAAATGTCAATGTGAGGATTGATTCTACCATCAGAGATTCTGAATCAATGCACCTAGGTGGAGGTTCAGCAAGCTGTATTTTTAAAGCATCCAGAAGATCCTGTTCCAGTGGACCAAGCTCTAATATGGGTACTATGGTCTATAGTACTGAATAGATGTGGAGCCAGTAGCCCATCTGCTGTTTCCCAACATCCTCACAGAAATGCCTTCATGCAAATAAACTTTCACACTACTTTTGGTCTAATATTATTAAGGGTCAAAATAAGAAATGGCTTCACAACAAAATGTTTTGCATGTTCTCCATAAATGTTTTTTTATTGTTCTGTAGTTCTCTTTATAAAACCAGTAGAATAATAGAATATCTTCTATACTGATTGCTGAAATAAATTTTCTTATCCAACGATTAAAACAAAATATTATTTATATTTCACCTCTGCTGTAACTGCCAGATAATTTAGAGTCGCATTTAATGTCAGTTGCAATAACCGTATTCATCTAGGTTTTTAGTATGTTTCTTTTTCACACTGTATTTTTACTATATTGACAGTTTTCTTGAATGTATGATTTATTATGTCACCTTAAACATAATAGGATGAAAACTCCTGTAAATAGTAATCTTCAGGGTAATTCAAGTCTCGTTTAAGACCTTCAATTATCCTGAGGCATTAAATGTAGTGTACTGATTAGAAAATTCTAAGAAGAGGAAAATCAGGTACTGGGTAGTTTTTTTTAAAAGGCAGCTGGAAATCATTTTTAATACAAAAACACTGACATGTTTTTTGTGTTTAGATAAAGCTTGTAGTCAGCACATTCTGTGGATTGTCTAAATACATTAGGCAACATAGATGACAAGACTGTTATGAGAACTCAATTTCTGGTTTTCGGTGAGGAAAATAAATGTATTTTTTTAGATTATGTAAATCTATGAAGAAAAATGTGTGACCTGTTGCCATGAATGCCCACGAGTCTGATCAATGCTCTGCTGTGTGAGTCACACAGACTTTGCAAGTTCTAGCCCATTTCTCTGTCTTTGAGTAGAATCGTTCTCAGCCCACCTCTGTGGGCTCACAGTCAAAATTTAAAATCTCCATACCGGGAGGCTTTAGAACTTGCAACAAAAATATCAGAATGCACACAGGTTCTTTTCCATGGGCCTCTGAATCAGTGAGTTAGGCTCATGGCCATGGTGTGCTTAAAAAAAAAAATGGTTAGCTTGGGAATACATCAAACTATAGACCTGTAGAATGATTTCATTTTGTTTTTAAAGGTACTCAAGTTTATGAATGCTTCCTTAGAAATTCTCTGAGAGATAGTAAATCAACATATTTTACATATTTTCCACACTTCACTAAGCTTTTATTAAACCAGGGACTCCAACAGTGCGTGTAAAAATTCATATTTCTATAGCCATAGATGTCCATGGAATACTCTCTTCATGTATTATGGTGAAAAAAAAATACCACTGAAAAGACAGATGTTTATGATTATTTTTTTTCTAGAGAGCATGTGCCTCTGAGTATGCCATGTGCAGGGGATAGTCTCAGTCTACAAAGTGGCCTGATTTCTATGTCTGCCCAAGAAGTTTTATTCGAAAACCTTAAGAAGAGTTTTAAATTTTAAAAAATTACAAATTTTGTTGGAAAAAGAATTAACCATCAGGCATACATTTTTTTTTAGCAATGCCAGCCAGTGCGAAAATTTGTTGAATTTTCAGCTGAAATGAACCCATTTTTAAGCAGTTGTATATACATTTAAGCAGTTGTATGTACATTTTATATTTTTATACATTTTATATTTTTAACCCTTCAAATGTGACACCTAAATGTAAGTGCAGGACACATAAACATATAACTTAATGAATTAGATGCATTGACTTTTTTTTCAGTAGAGAACATGATTAGGTTACTAAAGGGGCTGAAGATTCAGCCATGCTCTATGAATGAATTTCAGTCACCTCAGGAAGACCAGTCTAGAAGGTGGCTGGGTTTGGCACTGATGAAGAGAAATCTCTGGTCTGCAGGTGTGTGATAAGAGTCTGACTCCGTTTTTGCAGATAGCTTTCAAGGGCTCCATTTCCTCTTTCCCTATTGCCCCACATCTGGGCAAAGTAGGAAAGTCCGGGTGCTGCTTCTTTTGGCACAGGTGGGAGACTCAAACTTTTTGTCATGTCGGTCCACTTGGGAACTCTCATTCTAGTCCTACCCCCAAACCACCATAGAACCCCAAACCAATTGCTCCTTTCTGCCCTCTCAGCCACTTTTGAACTTGTTTGAGAGACAACCACCGTCTCCCCAGAAATCCCCCACTTTGTAAGTAGGAATCTCTCTCTAATATCTCTTGGTGCACGTCATCAGTCTGGACGGCTGAACGTCGTTTTGGGAATAGAGGTGTATTCCTCCTCTGGGGGGTGATTATAACAACGTTGAATTACATGTTATTTCCCTGACTTAGAAACCAAATTTTACAGCTTAAATGGGCCTTTCTACTTCCTCCTTTTAGGAGAGAGAAAACATACTCAGGCAGCTTAGCCAACATCACACATTTGATTTATGAAAGGGCTCGTTTGACCCCTTCTGCAATGGTGATGTTTTTCTAACTCACATCCTTTACTTGAACAGAACACTTAAAAGTGAATGTATAAATGTTAATGATACAAAAAGAATTCGAAAAAGAGTAGATACATGTATATGCATAACTGAATCACTTTTCGGTACACCTGAAACTGACACAACATTGTTAATCAACTATACTGCAATGTAAAATAAAAAGTTTAAAAAAAAAGGCAGCATTAACATTTTATAAAAGGAATTTACTTTGCATGCATATTTTGATAGCACTGTCCTCACCTTTAAGTAGTTTCTACTCCTTTTGTGAATCTCAAACTTCCATCATATTATTAATCAGTTTATTGAAAGTTGTTGGCTACTTTCTTTAGCTAGCTCATCCTCCTCGTTTCAAAGTGTTACACTTACAGTTGTTATTGTAGTTTTCTCTACAGTCTTCTCTTTCCTATTTAAGATATTGTCTATACTAATTCAGGACTCTTTAGACGAGCTCTTTGAGGGCAGCAATTCAGTTTTTGTCAATGCTGTTGTTGCCAGCGCCAAGAAAAATAAAAGAGGACGTCATGTATAAACATGCAATAAAGAATTTGGAATGTATGAATGAATGCATTAATAAAAGCATCTCTGAGAAAATTGAATGCAGCCTTCAGAAACTTGAAGACTCTCACATTTTGCAGCAGAAACATCAAAAAAACCATTCAAGTCAATTTATTTGCTGTTTTTGTTAATAACAGCAAGCACTTATCTTTCTCAGCATTGGGTTTCTTGTTTTAATTGTATTATCTAATTTAATATCCTCAAAAACTCAATAAAGTAGATATTATTTCTATTTTAAGGCTAAGAGCTATCACTTATAGGGGATAATTAAATGCCAATATTTCTCTCATTTCTTCCTTTGTATATAGGTTGGTGAGCCAGGCGGTAGAGATTTGGAGACTGCCCCTTCCTGAATGGTAGAACAGAAGTAATAGTAAGATTGGAGCATTTCTGGTGATTCCAGGTTTTCGTTGAGAATGAGGAAAAACCAGAACATACCAGCTGACCCAGAGTCCAGGGCCTGGTCAAAATCATCTTATGGAAGTGATGTATTTGAGCCCATACTACTTCCCTGCATGATTTAATTTTTCATATTGTTTCATTCACACATGATTATTAGGTACCTAGTCTATGCTAGATACCCTGGTATTCAATGGTAACCAGTCTTGATCCCTCTCTGTGTGGAACCTTCAATCTAATGAAGAGGAGGGAAAAAACAATTAAAAGAGTAAATATTTTATTGTAAATGAAAAAGTTTATATTATATGAATAAAAAGTTATTCTAAAAAAAAAGAATTGTCATAGAGAAAGAGTGGATGTAGTGTAAGCTACCTAATAAGAAGAGTTGATCAGAGGCTAAACTCTTTCCCAGAGCATTCTGCCTCAGAAAATTGTACTGGGCTGAGATTCTTCTTCAAAGGGAAGCTCTATTATAAAGAATAAGACTACATTAAAATTTCAGCCCTAAGATGGTCATGGGGGCATCCATGCACCATGCAACCGAAAGTACAGGCCTGCTCGGTTGAATGTTAGTTGCAGTACTCAACGTCCTATGTCCCAGGAACTCCTCCAGTCCCAGGCAAAACCCTAGTTAGGTCACTCTAGTTGTATTTTTAGTGTTTTTAGTTGTGAGAAAGTTTACTAAATTGAAAATATAAGCAATGTTCTCCAATATCAGCCTTTATCTCTAATAAAGATAATGTCATGGGTTCTCTTAACTTTCAGTTGGCTTTGAACTCAGAGATAGAAGAAGGGTGATATTGACTGGGTTCCCCTAGATTTCTAATCATCACATTCACCATCAAAGCTTTAAACCCAGTTCCTGTACTTTTCATCCTAGGAATTACTTTTTGTTTTCCCTGACGTTTTTAAACCTGTGCTAGTTCTTTTCTCATAGCACATAACACACAGAAAAAAAAGTTCTGTTCAACGATACTGAGTCTTTGGATAACACAATCTAAGACAAATTTTGGCAGGAACGAGCTATTTTATTTACTATCATATGCTGAGAAATTAGTACTTTACCTAGACTTTAATAAATAAGCAACGAATAAATATTTCTTGAATGTTAAATTGTCTTCTCTTAAGCCACATGATTTTTAAAGAGTTAGTTATCCTCTATCTATTCATTTTTTAAATTATGTGTCTGACTTCTTGGATTTGTACATGAACTAGTTCATGTGACATACAGGTGTAAATCCCAACTCAAATCCTAGGAGTCAAGATAACAGAGGAGATCTGCATGTATCTATTCCTATTTACTTTCTGCCCAAGTTGTTTCAATCACAAGAATGTTTGTCATTTTCTTCATGATATTTTAAAATCTCATATAAATATATCTAACTAAGAGTTATTTCACTTTCCAAATATGTGAATCATTCTATTTTCACAATATCTTCTTATTTGGGGCCATTCATAAGGTCCTAAGATGTCTAACACATCTCTGTTTAATACCATTGTCATTTTCATAAATATTGAGATGTATATATGTATATATAATTGAGCAAGATCAACAATATAAAAACTACTGTGAGATCCCAAAGGCTATTATTTTTATGTGCCCACCACTGAAAATATCCCTCTTGAACTAATTCTTAGAAATCTCATGTTAAATAAAATAGAGTCCAACTGTAGTTTCATATTAGGTAACTTAAAAAATAGTTTTTATTTCATAAAATTATTATATATGCAGCTGAATAGAGACTTCACTACTCTTAATAACATGAACTATGGCTTTAAGTTTATGTACGAGATATATTATCTTTCAAGAAATTTCAACTTTTGTGCTATATGAGTCAATAACGTATCAACAAACATTTATTAAGTTTTACTTATGTTCCAGAAAGATATCTTTTCAGATAGTTACACAATACAGAGCTTCTGGTCTCTCAGCACATGTGGTCTAGCAGAGAAGACCAACACATAAAAAACAATTATGTACACAATGGGGCTATGCAGGGAGGAAAAAGAAATATCTGGTATCTATCTACAGACATGGAACTTTTAAAATATTATTTCAGGGCTTCCCTGGTGGCGCAGTGGTTGAGAGTCTGCCTGCCAGTGCAGGGGACACGGGTTCGAGCCCTGGTCTGGGAGGGTCCCACATGCCGCGGAGCAACTGGGCCCGTGGGCCACAATTACTGAGCCTGCGCGTCTGGAGCCTGTGCTCCGCAACAAGAGAGGCCGCGACGGTGAGAGACCCGCGCACCGTGATGAAGAGTGGCCCCCGCTTGCCACAGCTAGAGAAAGCCCTCGCACAGAAACGAAGACCCAACACAGCCATAAATAAATTTAAAAAAAAAAAAAATTTCATTAGAATTATCATGCATTTTATATAAGTTTATTAGATCAGAATTATTTTCTCTTAAAAGATTAGAAGGCTAAGTGTTCAAGAGGTCATCTCACTTGACCAAGGTCACAGAGATTCAAGAACACATACTCAGGTTGGTTCAACTCTTGCCAGTGAATTTTTATTTAGTTTCTTAAAAGGAATACCTTTTAGAAAAACAAGCCAACAATTAATCCTTTTCCTCTAAATTTTTATCCTCATTAGTAATTTTTTAAAAGTTATGTCTTTCTACAGAGATGGAATTACTCTGTAAATGAAAGTGTATGTCTTTCAGAATAGATCTAAAGCCCTAACTGTGGGCTTGAAATATCTGAGAATCTCCCACTATAACTTAGTTCTTACTTTTTGCAGCATTTAATTAAGCTTATTTACATGTAAAAATGATAGGTTGCTCTCTGTTTCTTGATTTTATATCCACCATTCTACTCTCCTCACTTGATAGTAAGCTATTTTAATGATTGGACACTTCTTTGGTTTATTCTGTCCATTTGGGATATGAGTCAAATGTTAATATATTATTTTAATATATTATGTACATTATTTGAAAGAAATGGTATTTCAGTGATCTAAAATATATTTCCCTAAATATTCTATTGTACTCCCAAGTATTGGGAAGAGAGTAATAGATAGTTTATTTTTCCTTTCCAAATCCATGCCCACCATGAACCTTTCTATTGTTTATATAAAGTAAAAAAAAAAATTAGAAAATAAACAATATTTCTCACTATCGAAGAATGCTAAACTTGCCATTAAGAATGACAAGTTTCATAAAAGGATGACTAATTTTTAATACAACTTTTTCAAATGCAAATTTGGAATTTTGACATCTTTTAGAGCAGGCTGTTATAACTGTATCATTTGAGGTTGATGCACTAAGCCCTAATTATCTCATGACGTAACAAACCACTCAAAGAATTATTTGTTTATAATTATGGTGAGTTCATCTGTTTTACTTTGAATTTGTAGGACATGAAATATTTCCATATGTGTGCAGGGATATGTGTTTACAACACAGGATCTCAGAAACATCAGAACAGGTGTTCCCTGACAAAATTTGCATTAGAGAACAGTAAACAAGTATGCTAAACAGTTGAAGATTGGGTTATTCTTAAACCATAATAGTACACATCCTCAGGGAAATTCTAAACAGTCATTTTCCAGCATGTTATAGTATGCGAGGGTGGATGGTGGAGGTAGGATTAAGTTGGTCCAGCCAGGGCACTGTCAAATGGCCCATGTTCTTGTTTAGGTGCATGTGGTCAGAGCTAAAATACAAGTTCCTATTTGAGACATCATGGGACAACCAGGAGCATGGTGCAAGGCAAGTCAAATCCGTCTTTGGGGAGCTCCAGAAGTTAGGAGGAAATTTGATATGATGGCTGGAAACTGGGCATGAGGACAGAACAGAACAAATGTGGAAGATATTAAGCAATCATTGTAAATACAATTTTTGCAGTTTGGGCTGCTGGCTGCATGGCTGTTCATTGGTTTGGAATGGACTGAAGTGTAAATGGACACAAGTTGTATTGTAATGGTGTCACTTTTGGATACTACTACCTAAATCCAGCTGTGTCCTCTGCTACCAGGGAAGCTTGGGCTCTCTACCTGTTGCCAGGAGACCACCTGAGCCTCCCCATTCTCTGTCCATCACTGACCTATTGAAAAACAAAAATCCAGACAAAGACTAAGAGACCAACCTGTGCGTGGGGTTCCATTACTTCTGGACACATATGACAAACACTGCTTCCATCCTTCACGCATGTGTAATATCTAGTTCATGCATAATGTCTGCTTGTATGACTTCATTCCTGACCTCTTTTCTCTCACATAATGCTGTCATTACAGAATTCATAAGAAAGCTGACAGTAATTGGATAAACTTCTGAAATGGCTAATTTTTGCCCCTTCTTGTGCATTTTGATATTTAACTCCACTCCTGGTTTTTGTTTTCCATTTCATGCTAAAAACCTTACATTCATCTCCAGAATATTATAGAAGTTTAGTGACATCAACTCCACATTTAAATCATAATATGGTCAGAGGGCAGACAGCAGAAGCAAGAAGAACTACAATGATGCAGCCTGTGGAAAGAAAACCACCTTCACAGAAAGATAGACAAAATGAAAAGGCAGAGGATTATGTAGCAGATGAAGGAACAAGACAAAACCCCAGAAAAACAACTAAATGAAATGGAGATGGGCAACCTTCCAGAAAAAGACTTCAGAATAATGATAGAGAAGATGATCCAGGACCTTGGAGAAAGAATGGAGGTAAAGGTCGAGAAGATGCAAAAAATGTTTAACAAAGACCTAGAAGAATTAAAGAACAAACAAACAGAGATGAACAATAACTGAAATGAAAAATACACTACAAGGAATCAATAGCAGAATAACTGAGGCAGAAGAAATGTTAAGTGACCTGGAAGACAGAATGGTGGAATTCACTGCCACAGAACAGAATAAAGATAAAAGAATGAAAAGAAATGAAGACGGCCTAAGAGACTTCTGGGACAATATTAAATATGCCAACATTCCCATTATATGGGTCCCAGAAGGAGATGAGAGAGAGAGAAAGGGCCCGAGAAAATATTTGAAGAGATTATAGTCAAAAACTTCCCTCACATGGGAAAGGAAATAGCCACCCAAGTTCAGGAAGCACAGAGAGTCCCAGACAGGATAAACCCAAGGTGAAACATGCTGAGACACATAGTAATCAAATTGACAAAAATTAAAGACAAAGAAAAATTATTAAAAGCAACAAGGGAAAAATGACAAATAACAAACAAGGGAATGCCCATAAGGTTAACAGCTGATTTCTCAGCAGAAACTCTACAAGCCAGAAGGGAGTGGCATGATATATTTAAAGTGATGAAAGGGAAGAACCTACAAGCAAGATTACTATACCCAGCAAGGATCTCATTCAGATTCGACAGAGAAATCGAAAGCTTTACAGAAAAGCAAAAGCTAAGAGAATTAAGCACCACCATACCAGCTCTACAACAAATCCTAAAGGAACTTCTCTAAGTGGGAAACACAAGAGAAGAAAAGGACCTACAAAAACAAACCCAAAACAACTAAGAAAATGGTAATAGGAAAATACATATTGATAATTACCTTAAATGTGGATTGATTAAATGCTCCAACCAAAAGACACAGGCTCTCTGAATGGATACAAAAACAAAACTCATATATATGCTGTCTACAAGAGACCCACTTCAGACCTAGGGACACATACAGGCTGAAAGTGAGAGGATGGAAAAAGATATTCCAGGCAAATGGAAATCAAAAGAAAGCTGGAGTAGCAATACTCATATCAGACAAAATAAACTTTAACATAAAGACCATTACAAGAGACAAAGAAGGACACTACATAATGATAAAGGGATCAATCCAAGAAGAAGATATGACAATTGTAAATATATATGCACCCAATATAGGAGCATCTCAATACATAAGGCAAATGCTAACAGCTCTAAAAGACGAAATCAACAGTAACACAATAATAGTGGGGGACTTTAACACCTCACTTACACCAATGAACAGATCATCCAGACAGAATATTAATAAGGAAACACAAGATTTAATGACACAATAGACCAGATAGATTTAATAGATATTTATAGGACACTCCATCCAAAAACAGCAGATTACACTTTCTTCTCAAGTGCACATGGAACATTCTCCAGGAGAGGTCACAAATCAAGCCTCAGTAAATTTAAGAAAATTGAAATCATATCAAGCATCTTTCCTGACCACAACACTATGAGATTAGAAATCAACTACAGGGAATAAATCATAAAAACACAAACACATAGAGGCTAAACAATACGTCACTAAATAACCAAGAGATCACTGAAGAAATCAAAGAGGGAATCAGAAAATACCTAGAGAAAAATGACAATGGAAACACGATGATCCAAATCCTACAGGATGCAGCAAAAGCAGTTCTAAAAGGGAAGTTTATAGCAATACAAGCCTACCTCAGGAAACAAGAAAAATCTCAAATAAACAACCTAACCTTATACCTAAAGGAACTAGAGAAAGAAAAACAAACAAAACCCAAAGTTAGCAGAAGGAAAGAAATCATAAAGGTTAGAACAGAAATAAATGAAATAGAAACAAAGAAAATAACAGCAAAGATCAATAAAACTAAAATCTGTTTCTTTGAGAAGGTAAACAAAATTGACAAACCATTAGCCAGACTCAACAAGAAAAAGAGTGAGAGGACTCAAATCAATAAAATTAGAAATGAAAAAGGAGAAATAACAACAGACACTGCAGAAATACAAAGCATCCTAAGAGACTATACAAGCAACTCTATGCCAATAAAATGGACAACCTGGAAGAAATGGACAAATTCTTAGAAAGGTATAACCTTCCAAGACTGAACCAGGAAGAAATAGAAAATATGAACAGACCAATTGCAAGTAATGCAATTGAAACTGTGATTAAAAATCCTCCAACAAACAAAAGCCCAGGACCAGATGGTTTCACAGGTGAATTCTATCAAATATTTAGAGAAGAGCTAACATCCATCCTTCTCAAACTTCCAAAAAATGGCAGAGGAAGGAACACTCTCAAACTCATTCTATGAAGCCACAATCACCCTGATACCAAAACCAGACAAAGATACTACAAAAAAGAAAATTACAGACCAATATCACTGATGAATATAGATGCAAAAATCCTCAACAAAATACTAGCAAAGAGAATCCAACAACACATTAAAAGGATCATACACCATGATCAAGTGGGATTTATCCCACAGATGCAAGGATTCTTCAATATACGCAAATCAATCAATGTGATACAAAATATTAACAAATTAAAGAATAAAAACCATATGATCATCTCAATAGATGCAGAAAAAGATTTTGACAAAATTCAACACCCATTTATGATAAAAACTCTCCAGAAAGTGGGCATACAGGGAACTTACCTCAACATAATAAAGGCCATATACGACAAACCCACAGCAAACATCATTCTCAATGGTGAAAAACTGAAAGCATTTCCTCAAAGATCAGGAACAAGACAAGGATGTCCACTCTCACCACTATTATTCAACATAGTTTTGGAAGTCCTAACCACGGCTATCAGAGAAGAAAAAGAAATAAAAGGAATCCAAATTGGAGAAGAAGAAGTAAAACTGTCACTGTTTGCAGATGACATGATACTATACATAGAGAATCCTAAAGATGTTACCAGAAAACTACTAGAGCTAATCAATGAATTTGGTAAAGTTGCAGGATACAAAATTAATGCAGAGAAATCTCTTGCATTCCTATACACTAATGATAAAAAATCTGAACAAGAAATTAAGAAACACTCCCATTTACCATTGCAACAAAAAGAATAAAATACCTAGGAATAAACCTACCTAGGGAGACAAAAGACCTGTATGCAGAAAACTATAAGACACTATAAGACACTGAAAACTATAAGACAAAAGACCTGTATGCAGAAAACTGTAAGACTGATGAAAGAAATTAAAGATGATACAGATGGAGAGATATACCATGTTCTTGGAATGGAAGAATCAATATTGTGAAAATGACTATATTACCCAAAGCAATCTACAGATTCAATGCAATCCTTATCAAATTACCAATGGCATTCTTTACAGAACTATAACAAAAAATCTAAAAATTTGTATGGAGACACAAAAGACCCCGAATAGGCAAAGCAGTCTTGAGGGAAAAAAATGGAGCTGGAAAAATCAGGCTCCTGACTTCAGACTATACTACAAAGCTACAGTAATCAAGACAATATGGTACTGGCACAAAAACAGAGATATAGATCAATGGAAAGGATAGAAAGCCCAGAGATAAACCCACGCACCTATGGTCAACTAATCTATGACAAAGAAGGCAAGGATGTACAATGGAGAAAAGACAGTCTCTTCAATAAGTGGTGCTGGGAAAACTGGACAGCTACATGTAAAAGAATGAATTTAGAACACTCCCTAACACCATACACAAAAATAAACTCAAAATTGATTAAAGACCTAAATATAAGACCGGACACAATAAAACTCTTAGAGGAAAACATAGGAAGAACTCTCTTTGACATAAATCACAGCAAGATCTTTTTTGATCCACCTCCTAAAGTAATGGAAATAAAAACAAAAATAAACAAATGGGACCTAATGAAATTTAAAAGCTTCTGGAAGGCAAAGGAAACTACAAACCAGATGAAAAGACAATGCTCAGAATGGGAGAAAATATTTGCAAACGAATCAACAGACAAAGGATTAATCTCCAAAATATATAAACAGCTCATGCAGCTCAATATTAAAAAAATAAACAACCCAATCCAAAAATGGGCAGAAGACCTAAATAGACATTTCTCCAAAGAAGACATAGCGATGGCCAAGAAGCACATGAAAAGCTGCTCAACATCACTAATTATTAGAGAAATGCAAGTCAAAACTACAAGGAGGTATCACCTCACAGCAGTTAGAATGGACATCATCAGAAAATCTACAAACAACAAATGCTGGAGAGGGTGTGGAGAAAAGGGAACCCTCTTGTACTGTTGGTGGGAATGTAAATTGATACAGCCACTATGGAGAACAGTATGGAGGTTCCTTAAAAAACTAAAAATAGAATTACCATATGACCCAGCAATCCCAGTACTGGGTATATATCCAGAGAAAACCATAATTCAAAAAGACACATGCACCCCAATGTTCATTGCAGCACTATTTACAATAGCCAGGTCATGGGAGCAACCTAAATGCCCATCAACAGACGAATGGATAAAGAAGACATGGTACATATATACAATGGAATATTACTCAGCCATAAAAAGGAACGAAATTGGGTCATTTGTAGAGACGTGGATGAATCCAGAGACTGTCATACAGAGTGAAGTAAGTCGGAAAGAGAAAAACAAATATCATATATTAACACGTATATGTGAAACCTAGAAAAATGGTACAGATGAACCAGTTTGCAGGGCAGAAATTGAGACACATATGTAGAGAACAAACGTGAGGACACCAAGGGGGGAAAGCAGCGGGGTGTGTGTTTGTGATGAATTGGGAGATTGGGATTGACATATATATGCTAATATGTATAAAATGGATAACTAGTAAGAACCTGCTGTATAAAAAATAAAATAAAATTCAAATAAAACAAACAAAAAACAAACCATTGAAGATACAAAAAAGAAAAAAAAGAATGTAATAAATATATGGGAAGAAATTACTGAAATAGAAAACAATAAGTAGAAAAATTTTTAAAGGCTAAAGTTGGTTTTTCTAAAGGGTTAATAGAATTGATTTTTAAAACCTGGTAAGGGTAATTAAGGAAAAAAGAGAAAAGCAAACTATCTGTATAGAAATGAAAGAGATGTCACAGCTTTAATAGATATTGCAATGATAAGAAGTAATATTATGTACAAATTTATGTAAATATATTACAGTATATAGGCAAAATGGACATATTTTGTGGAAAACATAAGCTAACAAAACTAACATGAAAAGAATAGTAAACTTAATAGTCCTTCATTTATTTTAAAAATTGATTTTTTCATTAAAAACTCCGAACAAGGAAAACTCCAGTACCAGATATTTCTTCCCAAGTTGATCCTATCAAATATTTAAGAAAGTTACAACAATTAGGTACAAACCCTTTCAGAAAATAGGAAAGGAGGGAAGACAACTCTTCTTGTTTTATGAGGCCGGAATAATACTGATACCAAAACCTAATGAAAACATTACAAGTAAAGAAAATTATAGGTCAATAGGAATACTACTCAGGAATATAAAAGAATGAGCTACTAATACATGCAGATATGGGGAAGAATTGCAAAAACCTCAAGTTTACCAAAGAATCCAACACAGACTATATATTTCACATGATTCCATCTAATTGAAGTTCAAGAACAGGACAAAAAATTATTTGTAATGGAAACTAGAATAATGTCTTCTCATGAGGTAGTAGGGTTTATTGAAAGGGTGCATGAGGGAACTTCCTGAGGTGATCATAATGTTCTATATCTTGACTGAAGTGTGGGTTTTGTTTATGAGAGTACATTTAATTGTACACTTAAGACCTGTCCATTATTCCATAAGCATATTTTCACCTCATTTACCAAAAAGTAAATTTGATCATTTCCATTGGTTTATGCTTGGTGTTCTACAAGGGATTGAATCTAGGAAATAATGAAGGAATTTTCTATAAAATGCATCTGAAGTAAAATGAGATTCTCCTCCTTACTAAATAACTCTTAGACTCTTAATGGTCAGTCTCTTGCATTATTTTTTCCTCTGGATTTAGCAAATCAGAGTAAACTTGAATCATTTTTTTTGTTGAGTGCTCAAAATTCATCAAGTACTGTAGCAGATCAAAGAGGTAGATTCCTTTCCTATGAGTTGACTACATTGTTGTGGAAACAAATCAACAATGCTGAAAAATACCATAATGAAATAACTGTGCAAGAATTCAAAGAAACGGTGATAAAGATTTGGCTCTCCCTTGATGAATTTGGTTCTCCTTAATCTCCTATGATTAGCTGCAATGAATTAATAAAATATTTGTTATAGTATTTAGAGGATCATGAATTAACTTTAGGCTGCGATGTTAAAGAAGCACTTCACAGAAGAATTAAAATTGGTACTAAATATTATATAATGTATAAGGTTTAGACACGTAAAGAACAGAGTTAGGGTATTCTTTTCAAAAGTGAAGAGTGGAGAAAGTTAAAGATATGTTCAGGGAGTAGTAAGCAAAACAGTCTCAATGTATCTCCTCAAGATAAGTCATTACATCTAAACATTAAAATGATTAAAACTTCTTTTTCCTCCATATCTAGAGATTGATCTTTTCAGATCACTGCCCTAGAGCAGCATAAAGATAAAATTTAAAGTTGGAGTTCTGAAGAAATAACAGCTAGTGTTGAAAATCTGAATTTTAAGTTAATCTTAGAGGAAGAGAAAGAACAGTCAATTTGTGAATAAAGAAATAAAACTTTTTGTTAGTTAAATTTAGTTGGAACTCAGATCTCAGAGATTAAGATGAAATGATGTGTGAATAATATGAGGATGACTGTAGAATTTTCCCGAAGAATTTTAAATTTGGAAGGAAAGCAAAGCACAGGATGTGGTTAAGAAAATAGGATCAAGTGAAGTATTTTAGGGTTTGTTTATTTTTGGTTGGTTTTTAACTTTTGTCTCCTATATACTAGAGTGTAATATCATGTCTAAAGATTTGTGACTGGTAGTTTCATGAGAGAAAGAAGGCTTAGAAAAGTGATTTTGGTAGAACATTTCCTGAATTGATAAGTATAATCATTGCCAAATAGCAAAAAAATGTATTTCACTACTGATTTTAATAAAAGTATGTACACAGAAGTGATATACAGTTTCGTGTGTGTGCGTGTGTGTGTGTCACAGACTACTTTGAGAATTTGATAAAAATATCGAAAGTCTTCACTGGATACTTTATATGTTATATATACATATACACACACACACATATAAAAATTATTATATAATTTCAGGTATTCACAAACTCATCAAAGCTCATTTAATTAGGGACTACAAGTTCCCTTGGTTAAGAGTCTCTGCCTTAGTTACTGGTGATCGTTGTGTATTTCCATGAACATGAAAGTAATTGTTACATTATTCTAGCATGATAGATGAAGTATAAATATTTACATTAGAATTTTTGAATTGAAGATATGTGAATATGTGACACATATTTCTCTGCCACAAAAAATGTCACGTTACAGATCTTTGAAAGACTGTCCTATTTTAGGCTACACTGGATTAAAAAGAAAGACATTTTAATAGTTTTGAGACTAAATCATTACAAAGTAGAGCGAGATGGACCTAGAGAGATAACCTTAGAATTTAGAACAGTGGTATGGTGTATTGAAGGCACAAGTGAAAAATAAAGGAATGCACGAGTGAATGAGTGAGCGAGTGAATAAATGAAAAACCTCTTCAGAGTCAGCCAAGGAAAACGGCAATGACACTGAGATGCTGAGGGAGTGGCTGGTTTTATTTACATCCAGACAGCTGTGAGCCTAGAGACAAAAGAGGGACTTAAGAATAGCCCCTCTTTTAGTTTCTGATATAAACTGAAAATATCTGTGCCATTATGCCTTTTTGCAGCTGATGGCTTTCTATTATTATTACTTTTTAAAAAAACATACATTCTCCTCAACAAACAGATTCCCACACTCCATGGTACATTCCTGCAGAGTTACCTTCCTAATCAGACTCGACCGAGGAAGGGTTTAAAACTTGGCCAGTCGTAAGGGAAAAAAAGTCTCTCTTCTATGAAACTGTGTCTGCAAAGACTGGCTTTTGCCCAAACCACAGGAACTTTAAACAGTCTGCTAGCTCAGTCAGCACAGACAGGTTCAAGTACAGAGTGGGATGAAAGCTGCTACCAGGATTTTAATCTTGCAGGTTGCAGAAACCTTGGATGTTTTATGTCTGACTGTCTTGAATATGGCTTATAAATGTATTTCAGCCAAGTAAAAATATCGTTACAATTTATTTGCATGGTATATCAAAATAGGGGAAAGTGGAAGGAAAACCAGAAAAATTATTCAGAACTTGATGATTTATTTGGATTCAGATGACTGTTCAGACTGGTTAATACTCACAATCCAGATCTTGCATTTTAATTCAACTCCAAAATTTTTCAAAACAGCCCTTATTTTCATCTTGACAGCATAAAATAGAATGAGACCAGCTCTGACTCTGGCCCTGACAGTCAGTTCCCATGTCACTTGGGGGTCCCTTAGTGTTTCTGAGCATCAGTATCTTCATCTCTAAAGTAGTAATAATTGTTACATTATATCTGTTGAGTAAATACACAAATGAATACATGAACAAAGTACAAGGGACACACAAAGAAGCCGATTGATAATTAGTCATCTTTACTAGTATTAATAGCACTATGCCATTTTAGTTAGCTTTTTACACATACTGGCCATTGGATACCTTACCTTTTAAAATGTTCCATTAAATATGTAAAATATAATATGATTTACCTTAGAAATTGTCGACTGAAAAACATGTACAACCTAAAAGTGGAGTTTTATGTTTTATTTGATGGACTTTCTGAGGACTTCAAGCCCGGAGAGACAGCCTCTCAGATGGCTCTGAGGGACTGTCCTGAAGAGGTAAGGGAGGAACCAGGATATATAGGAGTTTTGCAACAAACACCAAGTAGTTGGAACATCAAAAGATTACTGTTCATTAAAGAAAGCCGGATATCTCAAGTTAAGGAATTAAGCATTTTTCTATATATGGGAAGATGCAAGAATTTGGGCTCATCGAAATCATTCCTTTGATATGCGCCTTAATTATCCAGGGCCAGTGTCCTGTTCTTTCCCATCCTGAATACCCTCAAGGTAGATGGTTGGGGGAGGCTGCAGTGGCTGAGGGCTTGATGATGGGCATCCTGTTTGTTTCCATCCTGAGTTCCCTCAGGGTCACTGTCAGGGGCAGCTGTAGTGGCTTGATGATGCAACATCCTTTGTTTACCGATATGGCAGGCAACATTTTTCATTCACGAACTTATACTCAGGACAACAATTTTGGAAAGTACTGATATACATTTGTCACACTGGTAAGACCTCTAGCTCAAATATTAAAATCACTAACTACACCTAAAATGGTCTGATCATTTCTAGGATCGGTCTTTATAGAGAACAGATAGAAGGTGTCTAAGTGTTGCATCTAAAATGGAATAAAGATTTTCTCTTCACTGGAAGCTTAAAACAAGAGAGAAAAAAACCCACAATGTGACATTTGGGACCCTGATTCATTCTGATAAATAAAGTATATGATCCTTCAAGGCCTTCTTTATACATTCTTTTCTTTATACATTCTTTCAAAACACTTCTTTTGCAAGATAAGATTTTTTTTGTTTAGACTGGGTATATACTATCTACCAATTATCGTTCCCTCAACTCATCTAATTACATTTAGACAAAAATAGAAATCAAACCACCTCCAAATTTGACCGATGTTTATTATCTTCTCTGTTACTGGTTTACCCCCGACCACAAGCAGGTTGACCTATCAGGGCATGTGAAGGACTCACCCCATTTTATTTTTTAATTCTAAAAATCAAACAGAATTAAGCGAAGCTCAGAAGTTATATTTAAGGGTAGATGAAATTTTACAGAGGTAAGGCTTTTTTGGAATGATGCTAAATCATCCTGGATAGTTCTTAAAATGAATAATTCGGTGGCATTATTCATTATAATATTTAAACATGAATACACTGAATTGCTTCAAATATATGTCTGGGAAAAACTTGTCAAGAAGAATTGTGTAAAAATAGAGGTAGGTAAGATAGAGTTTAGAGGGTGGTTTGTAAACTGTCCACTGAGATGATAATCTGAAGACAGTCATATTATCATCTGAAGACAGTGAATATAATTACTTTATAATCTACACGTTCATTCTTCTTCATTTATGTTCTCAGTTTCTGCACTTTTCCTCTTTCAGTTCTGTTTCTAGCTCACTATCTTTAAAGCTTGCATTCACATTTCTTTTTTTTTGCATTAAGTCTGAATATATTGATTACAAGGTAAAATGACATTTATTTCCTTAGTTTGCTCTAAGCAGTAGTGGGGGTAGTTAAAAAATGTACTGAAAGATATTGGTAAATTTGAACGGGGCTTGTGAATATTTGATGCAAATATTCTTTGCAGATACAGAGGTCTGTGACTTTGTACTGTAAACCTTGAACTCCTCAAATTGAATCACATTAAGTTCATTTGCTGAAAGTTGGAAAAGATTGTTTAAAATAATAATGAAACCAGGAGATATCTACATTACTTTAATGGCAAAGAGCTTTGGCTTTTTCTCATTGAGTTAAATTAAATTCAAGGGGTTCGTGGGACAGTTGACCAGATATGATAGGAACCAGCCATAGTTTATCCCTAAAAAAGTCCAACTTTGTGTCATTTTATAATGTTTTGCCTCATTTTTCTCTACAAAATCCTAGTAAAAGTAACACGTAATGGACACTACTTTGAAAAAAAGCATCATCTCATCAGTTTCATGTGTATCTCCCTCTCACACAGCTGTCCTTTACTTCTTTGCACTTTTTCTCTGATTGTGTGCTTGCCCTGGCGGCCTGCGGTGGTTACAGCAAGAGTGACTGAGGCTTCAGAAGTAGAGTGGAAGCCTTGGGAACCACAGTATTTACCGAAAGGAAAAGAAAAGTTGGCCACTGTTCACACTTATCCAATTGCTTTTGTGATGTCTTTAGAGCAAAGGAAAATGATGCTCATAACTACATTCCAGTGTGTGTGTGTGGCAGTGGGAAAACTTAGGAGAGGAAAGAAGGAAGGGAGGGCACTCCAGTGACCTGCATAAAGTTACTTGATTACAGCCATTCATTTTTCTCTGAATCACCAAGTGAAAAAGAAAAAAAATCTAAAAGTAGGCTAAGGGGATGGAAAAGCTTCCTGGCCTTGGCTTCTGTGAGATATCGTGAAACTTACATTCATAAAGAAAGGGAGTCCTTTTTAGCTTTAAAAGGATCATTAACATCATCATTTATTTTATTTTGTTTGTAATATGGGAGAAAAGAAAAAGTGGGATTTGAAATATGTCTTATTTGAATACTCCTTTACCAATTCTACACACACCCCATTGAATGGTGCACAATTACTGTTCTGAAATTTGAAGCTATGAAGAAACATTCAACACCTAAGATGATTCGCTTTCTACACACAGAGCCAACAGGAACATTCAGCACAAAGGCAGCAAGTAACTCCCAGTGGTAATCCAAGAGTACCCAAGGGGGGAGAAAAAACCTAAAATAATATTTTTGGTTTTCAAAATGTGGGTTCTCTTTCCTTCTCTGAGTCTCCCTGCTCGTCATTGGACAGGGGGCCAAAAAAAATCAGTGCCTACAGAGAACACCACAAGATTAATTAATAAATTTTATAAAAGGTTTGTGTAAAGATTTGCCAGGTTTCATAAGGAAAATAGTATTGACTTCTCTTGCATCCCATGCCCAATAATGTGAAATGACTTCTTGGTTACTGTGTTGCAGGAACTGGAAAATCCAGAAATTTACATTGAAAATAGGCTTCTTTCTGAGGCAAAGGTTGGCTTTGTTTTAAAATATGCTTCCTTTCAACTGACTTTGGTGGATGAGCTAATGGATGATATTAAGGCTAGGACGTTATACAAGTAGTAACGAGTTTGAATTCAGAACCTGTGACTTGGGTTATTTATGACTTTACAATACACTCGCTGTCCTGTCTTCTTGTAAGAAGAAATATAATATATATCATAAAGCCTGGATGAGAGGTTGAATGTAAATGTATTTAATTAGTTGAATAACAATTCCTATAAATGACTCCATATTTTAAATGTGTGTATCAATTTTAAAAATTACCTTAACTCTTTGTTTCCTCAGAACTCCAGTAGTTACATATAAATTATCTCATAGATTGTGAAAATATTCCTGTGAAGTAGGCTAGTACTTATGAGATTTGCTTTACTTTTAAAAACCGAAGGATCACAAATGAATGCAAAATTTCACTGAAATTAAAGCTGATACAGGAAAGAAGTTAATTGGAGGATGATCTTCCTTTGGGGTTGACGTATGAAAAGAAGAGAGTGTAATTATTTTTTTCCAAACTGAACTTTTTTCTGATTTAACTTTTGCCTTCCTTTCTTAATGATTTGTCTCTTATCTATGGGATTAAAGTTAAAAGAACAGTAATTAATTTGTTCCTTTCATTTACTAGTGTAATAAGGTAACCTAAAAAGGTTCTCTGTGTTCACACTGGTGTTTGACTCGGTTACAACACCACCAGTTCTTAGATGTTTTTATAGCTAGTCTCCAAGACATTCCAAACCAAGTGAATAAATCCTCAATAAATTGTCTGACATTTTCAAGTGCTAAAGTAGTTCTAATAGTTTCCTATATCTTGTGCCACCCCTCATTTTATTTCACATCTGTGTTTGTCACTAATTAATACCATCTCTTTTATTATTGTTATTATTCAAATATAGAGGCTTTAGAAAATATTTCCCTCTGAGAAATATCTGTTGCACAATTATTTTTTCATTGCTACACAGGTTAATTTGACTGCCTTGGTATTTTTTTCTTCCTAGAGTAAGATAATTTTGAGGTCTTTCTTTTGGAAACTAGTATGAAGCGAAGTTGTGTTTATATTTAGAGCAAGGTAACAGACACTTGTCTTATTTATTTAGGGATAAATATTTTAAAACAAATTTCAATATAGCTTGCTTTTGAATTTTGCACACATTTGACCCAAATGCTAAATCAAAAATCAAGGAATGCAGTTTAAAAATTCTTTTGGTTTTGACTTTTGTGTGTTGTATACTACCACCACCAAGTCTTTCCCCTTTTTTCCAGTAAAGTACTTCAGTCAGTCCTGCAAAGAATCGGTTACCAGGTTATTAACCTCTCTTTAATTGATGTGTGTGTGTGTTGAAGCGTGTCACGTTTATTTTCAGTAGCGCTTAAAACAGAATTATATTGTGAATATTTATACTATTTATTCTGCTTTTCCTCATTATTCAATTTATTTTTACATGCATAATAAAGCTTGTGTACAATAGGAGCCCCTATAAAGATTCTCTCATCACACTTATATAATATATTCCATATATAACATCATACACATAGACAATATCCATCTTTAAAAAAATCCTAGATTCACTGGCAATAGTCCTACACATAGGCAGGGGATGCCTTAGAAAGGAGTACAAAAGATAAAGAAAAACCCTACACTAAAAGAGGCAAGACATAAAAGAAAACACAGATGAAGGCAAAGAGAAATTAAAAGGACTAGTAAATCTGAAGAGTTTCTTCTTATATTTACATAGTGTCTGCTTTTCAAATATGTATGGGACAAAATAGGGCACAAAAGCAATATCTCTTCTTTCTGCTTTCCTTCTACCCTCAAACATTTTGGAAGTCTGAGCGAGCCAACCATTGGACATGAAAGTCATTCAAGAACTGTAATAGTAATAGGAAAAGGAGTATATATTTTTGCAAAACATTGCTTTTCATTCCAGCAGGAGAAAATATGCATGGCTATTTATCTTGGTTTCGTTGCTCCTTTGCACTGTCCAATATGGGCTGGCTGTCTGAGGGTTTCCACAGTCACTTACAAGAGGTGCACTATTCATTAGGGCAATAAGGAGATGCTTTTGAGTGTGTTGAGTTAAAAGCTCCGTTTAGACTTTCCCTCCATCTGCTTATGTAACTTAAATATTTTTAGTGCCCAGGAGTTCAAAGCAGCTAATGTGTTGTTTCAGAATGACAAATAGAACACACTAAAAACAGCATTAGAATATTTTCCGAAGCAAGTTTCAGGGAAATGTGCGGTGCTCTGTGTGGACTCCACATAGCATTTGACCATTGACCATTTCCTTCCTTGTTTTCAGGCCTGAATGAGTCATTGTGCCTGGGCTTCCCTGCTCCCCAATAGGTCTGGGCCTCCCCGTGAACAAGCAGTAGGCAGAAGCCGAATTCGTATGTGGCTCCCAAGTGACAGAAAGGAAATATTCCTTCTGGTTATTTATTGATGAGCTAATTCCAAATGCAGGCGCCTGTTTCACTGAATAGGGCATCTTCGCAACTTGGTCCTCATCTTGAATGGTGGCCAAGGAATTCCTACCAGGAGTTACCAAGAGAACACAGTTTTTTAAATTGAGAATAAGAAATTTCTTTCTGAGTACCCTTGTAGAATGAATTCATTCTGGGGAACACGTTAAGAGGCGTTTCTACTATATACTGACTGTTACCAGGAAACTGTTTCAGGTATTGTAATATCTCCATCCTAGCCTAATTTCATTTCCAGAGGCATTTGATTGATGAAAATCTTATTAGTGGAAAATATCACAGTCTTGACTCACTTGCTGATGTGATCAGTTGTGACCCAAGAGGTCCTCTCTGGAGAAAGAAAGAAACTTTTATTAGTTCACTGTATTCAGCAGGTGATGCCTTAAAAATAAGGACTTGTTAAAATAGTTCCAAAATACAACCACAAAGCTGTTTTTATCATCCAAAAGGCAAAGAATACCTGTAATTCAGATGGTCTTTGCAATAACTGTCAGACCACATGCAAAGTCCATTGAGTAGGACTGTCCGTGGGAGAACACTGAAAGTCCTTGGTGGTCATACTTCAGGACATTTTTCTTACAGCAGCACCCTAAAATACATTACTATGCAAAGACTCTTTTCCAATACTTGAATATGTCTCCATGAATTTCAATTCAAAAAGTTCCAGGCCGTCACCAATGAGTTTAGTTTGATTTAGTCAAACAACTGATGTATGTTGAGAAAATGTACATTTATTCCACAAGAATATATGTGACTGTAAAATTTGATAAAGCTAACCAGTTTTTTAGGACCTGTTTTGAAAGCAGGTCCTTTCTCTTCTCAAGAAATTACATTCTCTGTGTTTTACTTCTTTAATACATTCAACTTTAGTTTTCTTTTCTCCTCTTTCTTTACTCTGTCTTCCTCCTTCTTCTGTTCTTATGATTTCTTACATCAGACCACTCTGCACTCCAACACAAGGGGGCAACTCATGTTTACAACTAATTTTTCTCTTTCTGTATTTTCTTCCAAATTCAGATATACAAATTAGCATATATAGAGGAGGTTTTAGTCATTAATAACAAAATGGGATTATTTAATATACTTTTCTTTATCTGATCTTCTCCTAGCCATGTACTGTGAAAACCCTTTCACATTAGCTTGTACAGCTTGAATTTATTTTTTTTAATAAATGCAAACCATGTCATGGAGTATCTGTGCCTTAATTTATTATCCATTTCTATATATGTAGTCACTTCTTTCTGATTTATCTTTATCAATTACAAGGTAAGCATACTTATGTAAAGATTTTTTTTTACTTATTAATGCTTTGGTTTCCATGTGATGAATTCCGAGGAATGGGATATCTGAGTCAAAGACCTTAATATATTTTGAATATTAAGAGATATTGTCAGACTGCTTTCCAAAAAAGGCTGTACACTTTACATTTCCATCAGGCATATGTGAAACCACTCTTTCCTCACAAGCCCTTACCCTCTCCATCATGAAATAGGTATTATAGCTCTCCCTAATTGTTGCTCATTTAATGATTTTGGAACGATAGAGTATCATAGTTTAATTTTATTATTATCAATTAGCAAAATGAAAAGTAAAAACAGCTATCATGTGTTGCTTTTTGCCATTTGGATTTACTTTTTTTTTTAATAAATTTATTTATTTTATTTATTTTTATTTTTGGCTGTGTTGTGTCCTCGCCGCTGCGCGTGGGCTCTCCCCAGCCGTGGCAAGCGGGGGTCTACTCCCTGTGGTGGTGCACAGGCCTCTCACCACGGTGGCCTACCCTGCTGTGGAGCACAGGCTCCAGGCACATGGGCCTCAGCAGTTGTGGCACATGGGCTCAGTAGTTGTGGCTCGCGGGCTCTAGAGCACAGGCTCAGTAGTTGTGGCGCACGGGCTTAGTTGCTCCGTGGCATGTGGGATCCTCCTGCACCAGGGCTGGAACCCACACCCACTGCTCTGGCAGGCAGACTCCCAACCACTGCACCACCAGGGCTGGAACCCGCACCCCCTGCTCTGGCAGGCAGACTCCCAACCACTGCACCACCAGGGAAGCCCCTGGATTTACTTTTTTAACTTATTTTTTTTTTAAGCTTTTGGACTTCCTCTTTCATAAATTAAATGGGTATATTTGCTGCCGATTTTTATTTGGGTTGGTTATTTATCCTTTTCAATTTCTGAGACACTCTTTGCATATTCTAGATATAAATTTGGGTTTATTTCATTTGGGTTACAAGATTTTTTTTCCAAACTTACTTTATTCTGTTGACGTTTATAAGATATTTTTACCATAAAAGTTTTAAGCTTTAGGGGTTTTCTTTAAGCTTTTGAGTTTCTAGTCTTGGTTAAGAATTCTGCCATATCCTTAAATTTCACATGAGATCGCCTAGATTCTTCTGCAACAATTTACTGCTTAATGTTGACTTGTAAATTCTAATTCAACTGGAATAGATTTTTGAATAAGGTATCAATGGGGCAGATTTACTCCATCAGATTATGCAGTCTTTGCACTGCACAACCCTAAGGGTGACATTCAAAAATATATATGTTAATTTTATATATTTATCTTGATAATTTCCATTAGCTGTCAACAAGGTTGGGAGAGGCAAGTAGCAACTAGTACTAGTTTACTGTTGTAATGAGTTTCTTTAAAATATTTGATTCTATATTCATAAATGAAATATAGTTTTCTTTAAATTACTTTAAGTGGGGTTTAGCATGAAAGTTACTGTGGCATCATACCATAAACTGGAGACTTTCCCATCATTTCCCATGGCCTGGAATTCTTTAAATACTACTGAATGTTTTTAATGTTAGATAAAATTCTGCTGTGACCTTCATCTAATCTGTGCCTTTATGATTACAGAACTTTAATCAATTTTCTAATCTCTTCTATAATTATTGAATTATTCAAATTTCCACTTAATCTTGGAAATTTTTAGTAATTATATTTCCTAGAAAAATCTTTCTAGGAAATATAATTTACCAAAGGTTTTCAAATATGTTTTTATGGACTAGTATATCATCATCTCAAAAATCCTGTAAGGTTTCTTACGGCTTTAACTATATCATTTTCCTTCGTACTAATTTTATATATATATATATTTTTTTACTTAGTTTTGTGTTCATCTTTTTCTATAATCAGGATTGTGAAGTGTTAATTTTATTGGTCTTCTTAAAGAACCAGCTTTTGGATTTACTTATCTTGTCTAATTTGTGTGTGTGTGTGTGTGTGTAGTTACTATTTCATTAATTTTATATTTTAACCCTAATTAATCTTCTGATGTATTTTGGTTTTATTTTTAATTTTTTAGTTACCTACGCTGTGCCTTTTAAAAATTTTCCTTCTATAATAATTAAGGCATCTAAAGTTCTACATTTTTTTCTTCTGAATTGTCTATAGTCATTAGGTTTTAATATAAATTGCTCTCCTTTCCATTGTTTCCTATGTTGTGCATGATTTCTCTCTTAATGTCCTAATTGAATCAAGGGTTGTTTAGTAATGTGTTTCTTAATTTTTACATGTAATATATTTTGTCAACCTTATTTTATTTATTTCTAATGATTATAGATTATAATCAGAAAATGCAAGTTGCCAGACCTCCACTATATACTATAAGTTAATGTTTTCTTGGTAGCCAAGTAGCTAATTGAATTTGTGTAAATGTTCCACAGTCTAAGAAAAATATGCATCCTTTCTTTTAAAAGATGTAATGTTACACCATATGCATGTTTGTTGAATGATTATTCACTTTCTTATAGCCTCACTTGTATTTTAGCTTCTAGTCTATCTAACATGTAGAATTGAAGTCTTCCTATATAATTGTATAATTTGCATATCCTCTGTGTATTTATAAGTTTTTACTCTTTATATTTAGCTGCAAATTCATGTTACAGATTTTTTACTGTGATACCTTTCACATAGACTCATACCATTACATAATGATATCCTGTTTAAATTCTACCTTGTTTGGTATTAATATGACCACTGCTACTTCCACTTTATGAGCATTTCCTCATTCCTTTTTGCCCACTGCTTTATTTTCACCTATTTAATTACATTATTTTTTAACATTTCTGTAAATAGCACAAATAATTGGTCTTTCAACACAATCTTGCCATCTTATCTTCTAATGGTAAAATCTATTTTTAGTATGAGGAATATTTATTTGATTTTGACTTCTTTTTCTTCTATCATGTTTATATATTTTTATATTACTTGCTCAATCATTCTACTTTTTCTATTATAAATTTAGGAGTTTATTTAATTCCCCTTCCTCAGAATTTATAATGAAACATACCTTACTCAATTTTATATCAAAATAACATCACACTGTTTTGCTTCACCTAATACTATGCTCTCCTACTGCTTTCCCACACATCCTAATAAGATAAAACTTTTAGAATAATCTTCAGTGCATAACTTCCTCCCCTCCTCTCAGCCATGAGACAGAATTTAGGAACACAGTTACCAATCTCATTTTATCCAACTCTAAGGTATAAAGTTTTCTTGTACTTTACCTGCTCTATAGCAGTGATTCGTCATGTTACACATCATGTTAGCAAAAAATCTAGCATTATCCATTCATATTTAATTATATATTATGCAGACTGAATGAGATATACTATACATAATTAATCATCCTTTCGTTCATCAAATAATAATGGAATGTTCATTATATGTGACTGTTGTAGGCACTAGACTATGGCTATGAACAAAACAGATATTTTTGCCCTGATGGAGTTTGCATTCTCCTAAGCTTTCTACCTTTTTTTTCTACTCCTTGCCTTTTTCCATCTTGAATTCTCTGTTCTGGCTGATTAGTATTACATGACAGTGTTTTCTCAACTATTTACTTCGGATAGGATAAGTGGAAGATAATTTTCTTGAATTGTTTCAATTCATTTTTTGAATAATATCTTGGGGCATAGTTTTCTTGTCAGGAATTTGTTGATGCTGTTGACTATATTCTACCTTCTGAAGTTACGTATGAGAAATCAGAGGCCAATCGCATTTTTTCATTTGTAGATCACTTTAAGACATACGTAGGAGGTAGAAACCAGAGGACTTGGCAATTAATAGGATAAACATGTGAAAGATAGGAATAAAGAACGATACCACACACGTGGATATATGTGGCTTAGGCAAATGATTAATTCTTGGTATAATTGAATGAGAGAAGAACCGCAACTGGGGTAGCAAGATTGGATAGAGATGATGAATTCAAATCAGAACCCTGAAATGAAATCATGAGGGCACTAAAATCACAAACAGGACTATTTTAAATGTTCTCTGTCACTGGTAATTGTTCTAATTACTGGAGGAGATAGAAAACAAAAGAAAGGTACTCTCCTTTTCCTAGAAAAGCCTGAAAATCTTAGAATGATTGCACCAAGAGAAAGACATATGCCACCTTGATGAAATTCTTTGACATGAGAGATAAAGAGAGAACTCTAAAAGCTACCAGAGGAAGAGTTATATTATATACAAAGAAATGACCTCCAGAATGATAGTGTACTTTATTAAAAATATTGAACAGAAGACGGCAATAGAGCAATATATTTGAAATGCTGAGAAAAAAATTAACCCAATAATTCTGTATCCATTCACACTATCACTTCAAGATCAAGGGTAAAGTAAAAATATTTTCAATATGTAAGTATTTAACAGGCTTACCTCATTCAGAATTTGTCCAGAATACCACTAGAAAATATACTATAGCAGGTAGAAAAATAAACCCAAGATATATAACAGGATACAAGGAGCAATAAAAAGGCTATTAAAATTTTAAAAGTTCAAAAGGTTTTATATATATATATAAAATCTCAGAGTGAAAGTTCACTCTTATAAATTCAAAACATTATTTTTACCTTAAATTTAGCAAGAAGATGAGATATTTTCACTGGGGAAAACTCTTATTGAACACTGTCAATCAATTAGTATTTATTGCCAATGGAACACATATCCAGTTGATAGAATGAAGGATTCTATATAATCTCCTCTAAATGAGATTTTGTGTTAATTGAGATATTCTATGAAAATTAGTGTGAAGACAATTAAACACCAGCTTTTTCACATAGGTGAAAATCCATCAAGTGATTAATTCTAGTGTTATGAGGGTCACACAGAAATTACTTTAAAGTTTGTATGTTATTGGAGAGGCATTGTTAATAAATGAAACAAAAATCAAGTTAAATTAAAAATAACAATGACAATGTGTCTCAAAGCAATATAAAAATTAGGGGGGGCAGAGTCAAGATGGTGTACTTGGAGGACACGGAATTCGCATCTCCTCACAACTAGGGCACCTACCAGGCACTGGTGGGGGATCATGGACACCTATGGGGACGGGAGGAACCCCCAGTAACAGGGTAGGACGTAGGGCGTGGGAGGAGTGAGGGGAGAGAAGAAGTGGAGGTGGGATGGGACTGGTGCCCCTGAGGGGTGGCTGGGGGAAGGGAAGAGATCCCATGCCCGAAGGGGGGAATTGGGGGACCATTGGGAGGGCAGAGGATCAAAAGGGAGCGTGGCCAGGTTTCCCCTGCCCACTTGGGCCTCCGGGAACCTGTTGAGATCCCAGGCCTGATCCTCTGCCCACCAAGGCCTCCTCCAGCCACACAGGTCCCGAGGGAGTGGGAGGGAGGGAAGGGGGAGCAACAGTAAAGGCCGCACCTCCAGGACCGGCACCCCTGAGGGGTGGCTGGGGGAGGGGAGTAGTTCCTACATCCAGTGGGACCCACCCACTGTTAGGGGTCCAGCAGCGACGGGGGAGACCCTGGGAGAGATGCTGGGGGAGGGGTGCAAAGGAAGGGAAGGGAACGTGGCCAGTGCTTTCCCTGTCCACATAGGCGCTGGGGAGCCTGTGGGACTCCCAGGCCTAATCCTCTGCCCTCGGAGCCTCCCTCCTGCAGAGCAGAGCCCAAGCCCTGCCCCTGCATTCCCACCCAAGGCCCCACCTCTACACTTGGAGACCCCCTCCAATGCACTGGGCCTAAACCCCACCCACACACCCTCACTCAAGTCCCTACCTCCAAACTCCAGAATTCCACACTCCAGAGGCCTTCCTTTCAAAGTGCTGCCTCTCCCCTTCCACGCAGGTCTTAAGCAGAGGCCCCGCCCCATGCTTGAACGTCACCGGGCCTAGGCCCTGCCCCCAGAGCCTTTTCCAGTTATATGGGTCGTGAACCTAGGCCCCACCCCATGCTCAAACGTTACCCCCCCACCTGCCTAGGTCCCGCAGCACCCTAAACCCCGCCCCTGCCCAAGTTCCACCCCCGCCTAACTCTGCCCCCATAGCCAAGGCTTTTTTTGTTGTTTTCTTTTTTTCCTCTTTTAGAATAGGGTTCTGTTTTCCCTTGTTGATTCATTGTTGTTGATTCTTTTATATTTTTATTTTTCTTAATAAATCCTTTATTTTTCTAACTTATTTTATTCATTATAGTTTGTTATTGTTCTCTCCTTTTGGCTTGATCCCCATCACCGCTTTTTTTTTTTTTCTGTTCTGGTTTTATTTTAACTTGTTGCAGTTGTTTCAATTATACTTTTATTTTTCTTAATATATTTTTTATCTTTCTAATTTTATTTTGTTTTTTATACTTTGACATTGTACTGCTACTTTTTTTCTTTCTTTCCTTTTTTTTTTTGTTCTTTCACCATACAACAAGGCTTGTAGGATTTTGGTTCCCAGGCCAGAGGTCCGGCCTGGGCTCCTGTGGTGGGTGCTCCAGGTCCAAACCGCTGGACTAACAGAGAACCTCAGACCCCAGGGAATATTAATCAGAATGAGGCCTCCTGGAACCTGCAAACACCAGTGCTGGACATCTCAGGCTAAACAACCAGTAAGATAGGAATACAGCACCACCAATCAAAAAAAAAAAAAAAATGAAATGACAAAAAAATATGTTACAGACAAAGGAGCAAGGTAAAAACCTACAAGACCAAATAAATGAAGAGGAAATAAGGAACCTACTTGAAAAAGAATTCAGAGTAATGGTAGCAAAGATGATCCAAAATCTCAGAAACTGAATGGAGAAAACACAGGAAACATTTAACAAGGATCTAGAAGAACCACAGAGCAAACAAACAGTGATGAACAACACAATTACTGAAATTAAAAATACTCTAGAAGGAATCAATAGCAGAATAACTAAGGCAGAAGAGCAGAGAAGTGAGCTGGAAGATAAGATGGTAGAAATAACTGCCAGGGAGCAGAATAAAAAAAAAAGAATGAAAAGAATTGAGGACAGTCTCAGAGACCTCTGGGACAACATTAAATGCACCAACATTCGAATTATACGGGTCCAAGAGAAAAAGAAGGATCTGAGGAAATACTTGAAGAGATTATAGTCAAAAACTTCCCTAACATGGGAAAGGAAATACTCAAACAAGTCCAGGAAGCACAGAGAGTCCCATACAGGATAAAACCACAGAGAAACATGCTGAAACACATATTAATCAAACTATCAAAAATTAAACACAAAGAAAAAATATTAAAAGCAGCAAGGGAAAAGCAACAAATAACATACAAGGGAATCGCCATAAGGTTAATAGGTGATCTTTCAGCAGAAACTCTGCAGGCCAGAAGGGAGTGGCATGATATATTTAAAGTGATGAAAGGGAAAAACCTACAACCAAGATTATTCTACCCAGCAAGCATATCATTCAGATTTGATGGAGAAATTAAAACCTTTAGAGACAAGCAAAAGTGAAGAGAATTCAGCAACACCAAACCAGCTTTAAAACAAATGCTAAAGGAACTTCTCTAGGCAGGAAAAAAAACAGAAGGAAAAGACTTACAAAAACAAACACAAAACAATTAAGAAAATGGTAATAGGAATGTACATATCAATAATTACTTTAAATGTAAATGGATTAAAGCCTCTGACCAAAAGACATAGACTGGCTGAATGGATAAAAAAACAAGACCCATATATATGCTGTCTACAAGAGACTCACTTCAGACCTAGGGACACATACAGACTGAAAGTGAGAGGATGGATGGAAAAAGATATTCCATGCAAATGGAAATCAAAAGAAAGCTGGAGTAGCAATTCTCATATCAGACAAAATAGACTTTAAAATAAAGACTATTACAGGAGACAGAGAAGGACACTACATAATGATCAAGGGATCAATCCAAGAAGAAGATATGACAATTGTAAATATTTATGCAGCCAATATAGGAGCACCTCAATACATAAGGCAGATGCTAACAGCCATAAAAGGGGAAATGACAATAAATAAGGATACACAAGCTTTAAATGACACATTAAACAAGATGGACTTAATTGATATTTATAGGACATTTGATCCAAAAAAAACCAAAGTACAATTTCTTCTCAAGTGCTCATGGAACATTCTCCAGGATAGAACATATCTTGGGTCACAAATCAAGCCTTAGTAAATTTAAGAAAATTGAAATTGTATCAAGCATCTTTTCCAACCACAACGCTGTAAGACTAGATATCAATTACAGGGAAACAACTGTAAAAAATACAAACACATGGAGGCTAAACAATACGCTACTAAATAACCAAGAGATCACTGAAGAAATCAAACAGGAAATCAAAAAATGCCTAGAAACAAATGACAATGAAAACACGATGACCAAAAACCTGTGGGATCCAGCAAAAGCAGTTCTAAGTGGGAAGTTTATAGCAATACAATACTACCTGAAAAAATAAGAAAAAACTCAAATAAACAACCTAAACTTATACCTAAAGCAATCAGAGAAAGAGGAACAAAAAAACCCCGAAGTTAGCAGAAGGAAAGGAATCATAAATTTCAGATCAGAAATAAATGGAAAAGAAATGAAGGAAGCAATAGCAAAGATCAATAAAACTAAAAGCTTGTTCTTTGAGAAGATAAACAAAATTAATAAACCATTAGCCAGACTCATCAAGAAAAAAAAGGAGAAAACTCAAATCAACAGAATTAGAAATGAAAAAGGAGAAGTAACAACAAACACTGCAGAAGTACAAAAGATCATGAGAGATTACTAAAAGTAAGTATATGCCAATAATATGGGCAACCTGGAAGAAATGGACAAATTCTTAGAAAAGCACCTTCTGAGACTGAACCAGGAAGAAATAGAAAATATAAACAGACCAATCACAAACACTGAAATTGAAACTGTGATTAAAAATCTACCAACAAACAAAGCCCAGGACCACGTGGCTTCACAGGTGAATAATATCAAACATTTAGAGAAGAACACACACCTTTCCTTCTCAGACTCTTCCAAAATATAACAGAGACAGGAACACTCCAAAACTCATTCTACGAGGCCACCATCACCCTGATACCAAAACCAGACAAAGATCTTACAAAAAAACAAAACAACAGGCCAATATCTCTGATGAACATAGATGTAAAAATCCTCAACAAAATACTAGCAAACAGAATCCAACAGCACATTAAAAGGATCATACACCATGATCAAGTGGGGTTTATCCCAGGAATGCAAGGATTCTTCAATATACGCAAATCAATCAATAGGATACACCATAGTAACAAACGTAAGGGCAAAAACCATATGATAATCTCAATAGATGCATAAAAAGCTTTCAACAAAATTCAACACCTGTCTATGATAAAAAAATCTGCAGAAAGTAGGCCTAGAGGGAACCTACCTCAACATAATAAAAGCCATATATGACAAACCCACAGCCAAGATCGTTCTCAATGGGGAAAAACTGAAACCATTTCCTCTAAGATCAGGAACAAGACAAGGTTGCCCACTCTCACTACTATTATTCAATACAGTTGTGGACATTTTAGCCATGGCATCAGAGAAGAAAAAGAAATAAAAGAATCCTAATTGGAAAAAGAGCAGTAAAACTGTCACTGTTTGCAGATGACATGATACTATACCTAGAGAATCCTAAAGATGCTACCAGAAAACTACTAGAGCTAATCAATGAATTTGATAGAGTAGTAGGACAGAAAATTAATGCATAGAAATCTCTTGCATTCCTATACAATAATGATGAAAAATCTGAAAGAGAAATTAAGGAAACACTCCCATTTACCACTGCAACAAAAAGAATAAAATAACTAGGAATAAACCTACCTAAGGAGACAAAAGACCTGTATGCAGAAAACTATGACACTGATGAAAGAAATTAAAGATGATACAAACAGATGGAGAGATATACCATGTTCTTGGATTGGAAGAATCAACATTTTGAAAATGACTATACTACCCAAAGCAATCTACAGATTCAATGCAATCCCTATCAAATTACCAATGGCATTTTTCAGAGAACTAGAAAAAAAAATTGCACAATTTGTATGGAAACACAAAAAAGACCACGAATAGCCAAAGCAATCTTGAGAAAGAAAAACGGAGCTGGAGGAATCAGGCTCCTGGACTTCAGACTATACTACAAACCTACAGTAATCAAGACAGTATGGTACTGGCACAAAAACAGAAATATAGATCAATGGAACAAGATAGAAAGCCCAGAGTTGAACCCACACACATATGTTCACCTTATCTTTGATAAAAGAGGCAAGAGTATACAATGGAGAAAAGACAGCCTCTCAATAAGTGGCGCTGGGAAAACTGAACAGCTACATGTAAAAGAAGGAAATTAGAACACTCCTTAACACCATACACAAAAATAAACTCAAAATGGATTAAAGACTTAATGTAAGGCCAGATACTATCAAACTCTTAGAGGAAAACATAGGCAGAACACTCTATGACATCAATCACAGCAAGATCCTTTTTGAACCACCTGCTAGAGAAATGGAAATAAAAACAAAAATAAACAAATGGGACCTAATGAAACTTCAAAGCTTTTGCACAGCAAAGGAAACCATAAACAAGAAGAAAAGACAACCCTCAGTATGGGAGAAAATATTTGCAAATGAAGCAACTGACAAAGGATTAATCTCCAAAATATACAAGCAGCTCATGTAGCTCAATATCAGGAAAACAAACAACCCAATCCAAAAATGGGCAGAAGACCTAAATAGATATTTCTCCAAAGAAGATATACAGATTGCCAACAAACACATGAAAAGATGCTCAACATCACTAATCATTAGAGAATGCAAATCAAAACTACAATGAAGTATCACCTCACACCAGTCAGAATGGACATCATCAAAAAACCTACAAGCAATAAATGCTGGAGAGGGTGTGGAGAAAAGGGAACCCTCTTGCACTGTTGGTAGGAATGTAAATTGATACAGCCACTATGGAGAACAGTATGGCGGTTTTTTAAAAACCTAAAAATAGAACTACCATATGACCCAGCAATCCCACTACTGGGCATATACCCTGAAAAAACCATAATTCAAAAAGTGTCATGTACCACAATGTTTATTGCAGCTCTATTTACAATAGCCAGGACATGGAAACAACCTAAGTGTCCATTGACAGATGAATGGATAAAGAAGATGTGGCACATATATACATTGGAGTATTACTCAGCCATAAAAAGAAACGAAATTGAGTTATTTGTAGTGAGGTGGATGAACCTAGAGTCTGTCATACAGAGTGAAGCAAGTCAGAAAGAGAAAAACAAATACCTTATGCTAACACATACTATGGAATCAAAACAAAAAAAAATGATTCTGATGAACCTAGGGGCAGGACAGGAATAAAGACACAGACATAGAGAATGGACTTGAGGACACGGGGAGGGGGAATGGTAAGCTGGGACGAAGCAAGAGAGTAACATTGACATATATGCACTACCAACTGTAAAATAGACAGCTAGTGAGAAGCAGCTGCATAGCACAGGGAGATCAGCTCAGTGCTTTGTGACCACCTAGAGGGGTGGGATAAGGAGGGTGGGAGGGAGATGCAAGAGGGAGGGGATATGGGGATATATGTATGCATATAGCTGATTCACTTTTTTATACAGCAAAAACTAACACAACATTGTAAAGCAATTATACTCCAATAAAGATGTTTAAAAAAAAATTAAATGCCAAGTGCATAAGAGTTAGGACTAGTCATCTCTAAGAAAGATGGTTATATATCAAATGTTAGATCCTTGGTACATCTCTTGTGCAATAAATATTAAACCTTTCACCCTATATTATTAAGCATGACATCTAAAAGAAAAGTACACAATGCTTGGGCAATGCCACAAAGCAGTGATTCATTATCAAATTTCCATGTATGCTAGCTATGCCATTTTGTTTCCTTGATGGGTAGGTAAAATTTCTATGATGCTTCCTTCATTGAATCTCTAGTAGCCACCACTCCATCATTTTCACCAGAGCCTTTCAGATCCATCCTTCTTATTTACTTCCTATATGGCTTTTCCTAAAGACTCATAATCCATTTCTTCTACCCAACTTCTTTTCACTCTAAATATACTATTGCTGGATTTTCATCATGAAGTACTACCCTGAACATTTCATACAAAAACCCTTAAAAGTTATTTGTTCTTTATAATTTTAGGTCTAAACTCCTTATTGGAGATTTCAGAGGTTAAGAACCCCATCCAGTTTATCTATCTCATAAAATGTGGAAGTGACCAAGCTTGTCAAAGGGCAGGGTCTTAAATTCTTGCCTATTCCTAAATTCTTCAGAGATATATAACAGTGTATGATTTGTTAAGCGTAGAAGAAGTTTAGGAATGCATGTGGTGGGTTTAGAGAAAACATTAATGTGGTTAAATTCATAAAAAGAAGTGTATAAAAGAAAGAGAGAAATTTCATGCTGAGTAATAAGGAGGACCAAAAAGAGGTGAGAGTAGGAAGAGGATGGGCCTAGGAGAAAACCTGAGGTAGGTCTATGCTCAGCCCTCTCCATTCTCTTCTCTCTTTAGAGGACTGAGCTTTCCCCAAAGCAGCGTTGTTTTTACAATGAAGCTTCAGGCTTGGCTGATTTGCATTTCTTTGAAGTCCTGAATCTGGCATTCAATCCAGTATCTGCCCAAATGGTTTTCATTACAGTACTTCTAACTTTCTCTTTTTACAGGCACAACTTGTCCAACTAACCAATCCCTAAGGTACCTTGGAAAATGTATCCTTACCTGACATTAATCCTTTATCTCGCTGTAGAAAAGTCTAAAATGTTTGAACTACTCTGGTGCTGTCAGGAGTCTTTACCTAGGATTAGAAACAGTGATAATAAACTCCAAGGGATTGTGACCCAGATGCAATGGTAACATAATGTCCTGTAGAAGAGCAGGCAGATGCTGACTGTTTTATCATTCCATCAACGTCAGTCAAGAAGGCTGGCAGGGAGCCAATCTTTCATTTGTGTTCAGAATAACACTTAGTGGTCTCTTACGGGTGGATAATCTAACTAAATCCCACTAAAATAGTTTGAATGGATTTCAGATAAATACTTTAAAAGCTACATTATCTTATTTTCCTATACAGTAATGCTCTTCTAATTACAAAAGTAAAATGTGTTATGTCACTTTAAATATCTCTATCTTATATGTTAAAATATTTATTTATATATTATAATATTTTATAATTTATTATCAACAGATAAAAAATGTATCACCCAAATATTCCTATAAAACATACCAGCAATATCTGGAATTATGGTGGAACATGCTGTCTTCTCAAGTTTACCCTGTGAAATTCCAGTCATGAACCAAAATCAGAGCTCTGTGCATTTGATTTGCATGCCCTTAAGCTTAGCAAGGGTGACAGGATATAAAAATAGAACTATGATTGCCTCATTTTCAGTTTAGGCTCCATGGCAATAGAAAGGAGTTGAAAGGGAGGGCATCACGCAAGACTTGGTAAAAATGATGGAAGACAACTAGGTATGTGAAACTTTGCTGACCACCACCTTCAGCCTATATAGGAGGTTCGGAGAGAATGAGAACATAATTGGAATTTAGGAGAAGATTTTGGAGAGAGTTGGTAGGTTTTTTTACCCTACCACTCACCCCATATGTTACCGGAAGGCAGGCTCTTGTCTAACACTTGGGAATGAATTGTCTGAGGAGACACACGTACTGACAAAGCAAAAGACTTTATTGGGAAGGGGCACTCTGGCAGAGAGCAGGGGGGTAAGGGAACCCAGGAGAACTGCTCTGCCATGTGGCTCTTAATCTCAGGGTTTATGCTAGTGGGATTAGCTTTCTGGTGTCTCTAGTCAATCATCTTGCTCGTGCCCATATTTGGTCTGAGTCAGGGTCCTTCCTGGTGGTGGGTGCATCTCTCAGCCAAGATGGATTCCAGTGTGAGGGTTTCTGGGAGGTTGGCAGGACATATTACAGGCTGGCATCTCCTCTTGCCTTTTGGCCCCTCCCTAATTCTCCCAGTTAGTTTTCAGTGGCAGCACCATATTCCTTATTGGAACCTCCTGTTGTGAGACCACTCATACAAGCAGTTATTATTATGCCTGGCCAGGGTGGGTGGTTTTGGTCAATGGTTCCCTAACACATCCATTCTAAGGGGTAATATAGGAAATGCTTCTCCTCTCATCAGCCTACAAAAGGGGGCTTCAATGGGACTTAGTGCAACCAGTTAGAGAGCTTAACATAGAGCCTCATAATTTGGTAGACATGGTGAACACAGTCTGAAGTTGAAAGGGCCAGAGACTGATTGGATCTTCTGATGGTGAACACAGAAAGGGTGCTGCCCTGGGAGACTTCCAGAATTTGTTGGAGCAAATTTGAATATTTCCCAATGTCTCACATGGGCTACCAGCAACAGCATGCTGGAATGAGTTACTTTTAGATGTTATCCAGAGGATACGTAGAGGGAAACACTGAACTAATGCTGGAGGAAGAGCTCTGTGTTTCCAGAGGCTGAGAACAAGGCTATAAATATCGAACTGAAGAAGATCCATTTGTCCAGATCAAAAGAAGGACCTGCAGGTAAAAGATGCCCAGAGAGAGTGAACCTTTTCAAGAGACCATGGAGATACTCATGAGAAGAAGAAGCAATTTTAGATTGTTGCCAAGGGCTAGGTGGGTGAGCCGTGCCATCTTGGGTGGTGCTGGTCAATAAGGCCTCTCCTGATACCACTCTTCCTCCACCCCTTCACCCACAGTTAATACGATAAAGAAGAACAGATAGAAACCCAAGCAGGGAAAATAAGAAGATGCCAAATATGTCCCTTTTCCACTTCAGTTATCCACAAAATTGAGATAAAAAGAATATGTTTAAGTGAATTTTCAAGTTTTTATTAATAATGGAACTGGGCATCTGAATTTTTTAACCAATAGTATCTTTTAAGGACATCTTATGGTCTAAGAGAAAGCAAAGACTTCATGGAATTTGCCCAGATTTTCGTTCAGAGGATACACTTGCTCCTTAGATTAAATTAAAATTAAATTTAAGTTAAAATTAAAGCTGATTTCTATTATACCAATGAATCCCTCTAGTACATTATTACAGTTTCAAAGACACATTAGAAGAAAATAATTTTTAAATGCTTTTCCTAAATAAAGAGTTTGTCCACACTAACAATTTATCCTTAACCAATATGTGAACACTCTTAAAATAGTAATGCTCCTTTTTCATTGGAATCATTGGGAGACTTGTCACTTGCATTCATTTTGGAATCTTTTCAGAAATATAATAACATGTTTTGTGAAGTCCATGATTATTTTCAGAGTTGATGTAAGCTTCCTTTATAATTAACACTGACAAGGTAGATCCTAATATGCCAGGAACAATTCTGCAACTCATTTGAAATCCATTTTGCTCCAAATTAACACTAAGTATCACTTTGGTCATTTCGAGATCATACTATCTAACAAATAGAACTATTTTTACTTAATTTTAGAGTAGTCATTATCATCACATGATAAATGAACTTAAAAGGAAAGAGCTTGATTCTTCCACTGTTATTATCTTTTGTCAAAAAAATCTAGCTAAATCTGTTGCTTCGTGACAAGACACATTCCATTCCTCTGCTTTGCCTTCAGGGGTCCTGACACTTGAGCCACTTGAACAGGAAAAATGTCGTTTACATCCCATATCTTTCACTCTTAATTTTCTACCATGGCTATTTATTTTCTGAAATTTGTTTACCTCTCTTTGCCAACATGATCAGTTGTGATACAATAGTTTAATAGCCTTTTAAATTTTAAGCTAATTTAATTTTGGTAGGCAATATAAGACCATAGTTAATAAGCCAAAAATATAAAGTGAAAAATCTCCCTTTCATCCCAGTTCCCTAGCCAACCAGCCCTGTTCTTCAATGCTGCCCAAGGTAAACACTTATTAATTCCTCCCTTTCCCTCCCTTTTTTTTAAACTTCCATAATGTCTTTATGAATGTACATACCAATATAAATATAAATTATTTCCGTATTTTATAAAAAATGGCAGTCTACTATACACATTGTTTGTATCTTGCTTTTCACCACTTAATATATTTGTATAGGACATGTCCTAATTCTTTTGTATAGCTGACTTTTTAAAAATATTTTTTGCTGTAATTTGTTTAATCTTCAAATAATGAACATTAGGGTTATTTCCAAATGTTGCCATTACAAACAATGCTGCAATGAAAAAACTTAGATATGTTTATTTCATATGTCTGCAAATAAATCTGGAGATTAAACTTCAAAAATAGAGGTGGTTGTTCTTATTTTTCATTTTTATGGACCAAAAACACAGTCAATCTGAAATGTCTTACACTATAAATGCTTTTATTTGAATTATATTAAAATACTACACTAATAATATAATTAAAAACAAATCCCCCAGACTGCCTCCAACAAAGAATATCTGTGGGCCTTGGGAAAGATATTTAAAATCTTTGTTATTCAGTTTCATCATCAGTTAAAGCATGGATAATAGTCATTTCTACCCTCTAGAGTTGTTTTAAAGACCAAGTGAGTTAATATATGCTAAATATTCAAACATTCCCTGGGACATAATAAGTGTTCAAAAATGCTAACTATTTATTACTATTCTAAAGCTTAGTGAAATTTGTGATATTTTGTAAAATACTTGGGTTAAGCATTGACTTGCTAAACATTTTTTCAAAACAATTGGAAGATAAGTCTATTTTATGGATTTTTAATTTTAAATATCTTGTCAATCATGACAGTTTATACCTCAAATTGTTAATATAAATTCCGAGGGCAAGATTCAAAATTAATAATAATGATGTAAATTAATATTTCAAGAAATCTTCTTAATAATTTCCCTGGTTTATTTCTTTTCAGCTTTCATCATATAGTGGGGCTGACAAATAGCTTTAGTCATTTTAAGGTTGAAAGTATCCCCTCTGACATTTTCTGGGAGTTTCTTCATGTTTACATTATGATTGCAAACGTAGAACTACAGATATTTTTTTGGCAGTAATATTTTTCAGCCACTTGCCATTTTTGTTATGTTTCATTAATAATAATGTGTCGAAATACACTGAAATGCTCAAATGAGAGATAGTGATCAAGTGCACACTTCCAGGCTCTCAAACTCCCACTGGTCTATCAGAGTATTTTTATATACCCACAGATGCAAATTATATGTGGACCATATAACTTATTGTCCAAACTGGACCAATTTTGAAAGTGAAAGAGGACAGGAACAAACTAAAATTACTCTGAACAAACTAAGAGGGATTGTCCTCCAAAGTATCTGACTGTGATATTTGACATAAATTTTTCAGGAAATTTAATTCTTTGTTTTCTTATAATAAAAGTAAATGTAAGTGGAAGTGCCCATTTTATTTATTATTTATTTATTTATTTAGTACTGTAGTGACTAGTCTTGCACACTCTCCGAGTTTCATTCACCCTAGTGGAGAGACAGGTGGTACACATGACTTCTTTAAGATGTTTTGCTATTGATTGAAGGAAATAGGTTGGTAGAGAAGGAAAGAGATTTTAAAAGTTTGTTGAAAAAGCACAGATATATGGAAGCATTTTGCTGTAATGTGGCTATAGGGTGATGCAGACAGAAAAGCTTGAGCACATATGTTCCATCCCCAGATCAGCCAGTAACTCACACGATGATCTCCACGACTTCAATTAACCCGGCTGGTTTGTTTCCTCATCCATAAAATAAGATAGTTCAACAAATGACCTTTAAATTTACTTCACTGACTTTTGCATACAGCAATTATTTTTAACATTGCAACTTTTTAAAAGTTTCAACAAGTAAGAAATATAGTTTGTATAATCCTTACTTGCTATTAGGGAAAATTCACTACTTGTGAAAACTTGACAAAACATCAGCTGTGTCAAAAATATTGAAGACACTATAAGGGGAAACTTGTAACAGTTTTACATATTCCTCAATTTCCTCCTTAGTATTTACATATTGTTTACTTTTTTCCCTATTACTATTATTTTACATTCCTTCTTGTATGTATGTTTGTTCACAAATTTTTGTCTATTGTGGGTCTCTGACTCCCAACTCACTAAGTATTATTTTTGTGTTCCTTTTTATTATATGAACTAATATAAGTTATTTCTCTAGATGGGAAATGACCCAAATTTAGAACATTTAAACAAATTCTCCAGTTTTTATTACATGTGTTAATTCTCATATAAGTCCTGGGTTATTTGGTAAAATCCTGCTTATTTGATTTAATCCTAAATCATATACTGTTTTAGACATGGAAAGTAATGATAACTTGCATTTGCAAAGAAATGTTCTTCTGTTGTAAAATTCTATTAAAATGTCTGATAAATAAAAAATATGATTGTTTCTATTAGGTTTCTATCTAGGTAATGCCACAAAAATATGTTATAAAAAAGTGAAAATTAAATTAATCAATTATCTGGTCGTCAAAATGTGGTATTATTAATCTAAGTTTCTTAAAGCTCCCAATTCACTGAATTGCTTGTTGTATCAATACCATGTAGAAAACTATGCAGAAATTTTGGACATGTTTACTTGCAGAGGAAGAGATGTAAGGAATAATTTCACATTATTTAAATAACATGGTTTTGTTTAGATATTACCAGTAAGCTTTAGATTGTTATGATTCATCGCTACAAAAAAAAGTTTGCACCAATTTCATTGTAGGATCCTAGAGACTAATTTGGACACCCACATCCAGGAGACTTGGGATGAGAAGGAGAAATTGGAGACTCTAACATTCTGTTAGAAAAGAAAACAAAATCTGTATCTCAGAGAAAAAGCAGAATCCATACTAAAAGTTGCTACATGGTTGTCTCCTCAGAAAGAGGAGATACCTCTTGAATTGGTGGCTAAAAATAGAATCCCTCCATGTTATTCAAAACATTCCCCCAAAGAGACAGCTCTCAAAAGGTATGATGTGAATACCAGAGATAATTATAGTAAACATTTAAACTTGATATATTTTTCATAAAGTGTGTACATGAAATCAAATTTCTGTATATATAGATAATTTTCAAATGACAAATCATGGTTAGTACACACAGCATTAACTAATTAAAATTTTACATTTAGTTATAGGAATAAATATTAATGCCAAATCGACATCAGTCTGTATGCAAGCTGCTTGCATCTACCACCTCTGTCCTAGGATTAATCATCTCTTATACTACCAGAGACTCTGATTAAATATCATTATCATGAAATGCAGAAGAAATATCCCATTAAGGCATTGGCTGACACTGTTTTATTCATCACCAACACCTAGTTTGATTCTTGGTATAAAACAACAATAAAATAACAGCTGATGATTATGGAGATACTACACATGAGGCAGTTTGCTGTGGACTATTTGATTTGATCTTTACTAAAATCCTGTGTTTTTAAAAATGAGGAAACCAAAATTTAGAACGGTTAAATGTCTTGCAATAAACCACACAGACAGTGAGACATGGAGCTGAGACAGACATCTAACTCAAAGTCTATGCTTTTAACTAATATTTCGTAGTAAGTGCTCTATAAATTATTAAAATTATTTTAATGTTTTATTTTATCACTAAGAGAAATCCTATCATAATTCAATGAGGATGTATTGATAATTACAATATCCAGACAAGAAATAGAGCTGAAGGTAAACCCTGTTAAAAAGCAGTCAAAACCCATCTGGGAACCCAGAAAAATGGGGAGGAAAATCTCTGAGGAAAACATCTGTTATACAGCCCATAATTTTATTTAAACATGAGCCCTTAGTCCCAGAATAACAGGCTTCAATTGTGAGCAAAATATATGTCTTTACTTACAAATTTGTTATTTGATTTTTCCTCAGTTGATAGACTCCAGTAGACAGTAAGGGATTAAAAAAGGAGCCTAAAGGGTGAAAATTAGATTATCACTATAGGAGTAGATAGCAAAGACAAGAGGAAAAATATCAACTTAATGGTGATTTGGTAATACTTTCATAACAAGCTTTCCTGCATATCTCAACTGCACCTGAATTGTTACTCTTGCTATTGAGTTATATATATATATATATATAATTTATTATATAATTTTTATTATATATAATTTTTATATATCAAAAATAAATAAAGATTATTGACAGTAGCTGAAAGAATATTTAGTATATGTGATCCAGTTTAAGATAGAAAGTAAGTAAGCACTGTATTTAGGAAGATTTTCACCCAAAAATAGTGAACCGATTTTCAGTAAGTTGAAATGTAAAATTCAATTTTCTACAATAATTTGTTTTTCAAAGTGAATTAATTGCTTGATCTTACCAGATTAATGATTGCTATCATATATGTTAATAAGTATATTGTTTACATATGAAAGGCCCAAACTTGGAGTCAATTTATTTGTTTAAAACAAAGGTAAAATGAAAAACAGAAAAATAACTATTAACAGGAGATATGAAAAATAACTATTAACAGGAGATATGAAAAATAACTTAATTGAACTTCCTATAATATCTATATTAGTAAAATACATTTAAAGGTGATTAATAAACTTGGAATTGAAAGTAGCAGTTTGAAGTCATACATTTATGTCTTCTCCCTTACTGAGGTTCACTTAAATGAGAAAAAGTTATAATTGTACAAGGACAAAAAGCAAAATAAAGGACAAGATGCATGAATAATTTGGGAGCAATAGAAATCTGGTGAGATTTTTACCCAACTGAGCAAACAAATTCCAAGTGACTGCTGAGGGGATATTACCAAGCAGCAAGCCTATGTATGCTACAGAACCCCAGAAAGATTTAAACATTGAAGGCACTTATTTCCTCAGAAAAGGGTGATGTATGAGATGAAAAGAGACGGGTAGAAATTCTGTATAAGCGATCATTATCAAATCACACCATTAGGAAATATGCAGAAAGGCCAAAGAATGGGTGAAAAAAACACATCCTATATAGAAGATCAGGCATCAGAATGGCATCGTGTTTCTCAATAGCAACAGAAGAAATCCAGGAAACAATGAGGCAAATGCCCTCAGAATTTAGAGTAAAATTTATTTTCAAGCTAGGAGCCCATAGCCAGCCAAAAAATTAATCAAGAGGGAGGAGATTATTTTCATATATTACAAAAATTTTCCTCCCATGCAACTTCCCTGGGAAACCCACTGAGATTGTATTCCACAAAAAAAAAAAAAAAAAAAAAAAAAAAAATAGAATACACCAAGGAAGAAAAAGGTATGATCCAAAACATAGGCACTGAAAGAAAAAGATGAATAATACTTAGGATAATAGTGAAAGCAAATTCCAGGACCTCATAGCTATGAAGCAAATCAAAACTGAGCAAGAGTACCAATATCAAGATCTCAGGAGGCAGGCTGTGTGGGAGGGAGAATGGAACTGAGAGGTTCCACTAGTGGAAAATTATATCAGAGACTATCAAAGTAAATAGTATGGCCCTAGTTATAAATACAACCTAGCAAATTAAAATGATAGGTATAAAACTCCATGAAGAAATGGAAATAAAAACTATTTACATAATGCAAAAGCAATAGATAATATTGGCTAATGTATAGCCCAATAATAAATAATCTATGGATCAAAAATACCATTACAGGCATTTTATGGATAGAAATTCTAGAATGAAGAGTTAAATTATTTGAAATGGGTTACCTCTAAGGAATTGCTCTTATGAGTCATGAAATAAACACTGAAAAGCTGTTTTTCATTATGAATCTGAAGTGCTGTTTTAATTTTAAATTACGTACATGTTACCTTGATAATTTTTCAAGCATTTGAAAAGAAAATTAAATCAGAGAAAAACTATTTCATAGAATTGAAAAAGAACTGAATTTTTTAACTTACATAAAACTTATTTTTTAAATAATATTTGACCAAGTCCACACTTACAGATAAAAAGTACACTTAAAAGGTACCAATTTTCTAAAAATGATAGAATAATTTATGACTGAAGAAAATAGCATTTATTAAATCAGTGTATTATCTTTCAGTACATAATTTAAATCCAAAAGCAACTGTTAAGTTAACTAAAGCTTTATTCCTTGACTGAAAATGAGTATCTACAAAGTGTCGACCCAAAACCTATGGGATGAAGCAAAAGCAGTTCTTAGAGGGAAGTTTATAGCAATACAATCCTACATCAAGAAACAAGAAAAAGCTCAGATAAACAACCTAACCTTACACCAAAAGCAACTAGAGAAAGAAGAACAAACAAAACCTAAAATTAGTAGAAGGAAAGAAATCATAAAGATCAGATCAGAAATAAATGAAAAAGAAATGAATGAAACAATAGCAAAGATCAATGAAACGAAAAGCTTGGTCTTTGAAAAGATAAACAAAACTGATAAACCTTTACCTAGATTCATCAAGAAAAAAAAGAGAGAGGACTCAAATTCAAAAACTTAGAAATGAAGTTTCTAAGAAGGAGTCTCTTAGAAGGAGAAGTTACAATGGACACCACAGAAATACAAAAGAGCATAAGAGACTACTACAAGCAACTGTATGCCAATAAAATGGACAACCTGGAAGAAATGGACACATTCTTAGAAAGGTACAATCTCCCAAGACTGAACCAGGAAGAAATAGAAAATATGAACAGACCAGTCACAAGCACTGAAGTTGAAACTGCAAAACTGTTCAGGACCAGATGTCCTCACAGGTGAATTTACAAAACATTTAGAGAAGAGCTAGCACCTGTCCTTCTCAAACTCTTCCAAAAAATTGCAGAAGGAGGAACACTCCCAAACTCATTCTATGAGGCCACCATCATCCTGATGCCAAAACCAGACAAAGATGTCACAAAGAAAGAAAACTACAGGCCAATATCGTTGATGAACATAGACCAAAAATCCTCAACAAAATACTAGCAAAACAAAACTAACAACACATTAAATGGATCATACATCATGACGCAGTGGGATTTATCCCAGGGATGCAGGGATTCTTCAATATATGCAAATCAATCAGTATGATACACCATATTAACAAATGATGGATAAAAAACATATGATCATCTCAATAGATGCAGAAAAAGCTTTCAAAAAATATTCAACACCTATTCATGATAAAAACTCTCCAGAACGTGGGCATAGAGGCAACCTACCTCAACATAATAAAGGCCACATATGACAAACCCACAGCAAACATTATTCTCAATGGTGAAAAATGAAAGCATTTCCTGGAAGATCAGGAACAAGACAAGGGTGCCCACTCTCACCACTATTATTCAACATAGTTTTGGAAGTCCTAGCCACAGCAATCAAAGAAGAGAAAGAAATAAAAGGAATCCAAATTGGAAAAGAAGAACTAAAACTGTCACTGTTTGTAGATGACATGATACTATACATAGAAAATCCTAAAGATGCCACCAGAAAAAAAAAACTACTAGAGCTAATCAATGAATTTAGTAAAGTCACAGGATACAAAATTAATACACAGAAATCTCTTGTATTCCTATACACTAACAATGAAAGATCAGAAAGAGAATTAAGGAAACAATCTCATTCACCATTGCAACAAAAAGAATAAAATACCTAGGAATAAACCTACTTAAGGATGCAAAAGACCTGTACTCAGAAAACTATAAGACCCTGATGAAAAAAATCAAAGATGACACAAACAAATGGAGAGATATACCATGTTCTTGGATTGGAAGAATCAATATTGTGAAAATGACTATACTACCCAAAGCAATCTACAGATTCAATGCAATCCCTATCAAACTACCAATGGCATTTTTCACAGAACTAGAACAAAAAACTTCATAATTTGTATGGCAACACAAAAGACCCCAAAGGGCCAAAGCAATCTTGAGAAAGAAAAACGGAGCTGGAGGAGTCAGGCTCCCTGACTTCAGACTATACTACAAAGCTACAGTAATCAAGACAGTATGGTACTGGCACAAAAACAGAAATATAGATCAATGGAACAGGATAGAAAGCCCAGAGATAAACCCATGCACCTATGGTACCTAATCTGTGACAAAGGAGGCAAGAATATACAATGGAGAAAAGACAGCCTCTTCAGTACGTGGTGCTGGGAAAACTGGACAGCTACATGTAAAAGAATGAAATTAGAACACTCCCTAACACCACACAAAAAAATAAATTCAAAATGGATTAAAGACCTAAATGTAAGGTCAGACACTATAAAACTCTTAGAGGAAAAAATAGGCAGAACACTCTATGACATAAATCACAGCAAGATCTTTTTTGACCCACCTCCTAGAGTAATGAAGATAAAAACAAAAATAAACAAATAAGACTGAATTAAACTTAAAAGCTTTGCACAGCAAAGGAAACTGTAAACAAGACAAAAAGATAACCCTCAGAATGGGAGAAAATATTTGCAAACGAAGCAACTGATAAAGGATTAATCTCCAAAATATACAAGCAGCTCATGCAGCTCATTATCAAAAAAACAAACAACCCAATCAAAAAATGGGCAAAAGACCTAAATAGACATCTCTCCAAAGAAGACATACAGATGGCCAAGAGACACAAGAAAAGATGCTCAACATCACTAATTATTAGAGAACTGCAAATCAAAACTACAATGAGGTATCACCTCACAACGGTCAGAATGGTCATCATCAAAAAATCTGTAAACAATAAATGTCGGAGAGGGTGTGGAGAAAAGGGAACCCTCTTGCACTGCTGGTGGGAATGTAAATTGATACAGCCACTATGGAGAACAGTATGGTGGTTTTTTAAAAACCTAAAAATAGAACTACCATATGACCCAGCAATCCCACTACTGGGCATATACCAAGAGAAAACTGTAATTCAAAAAGACACATGCACCCCAATTTTCATCGTGGCACTATTTACAATAGGCAGGACATGGAAGCAACCTAAATGTCCATTGACAGATGAATGGATAAAGGAAATGTTGTACATATATATAATGGAATGTTACTTAGTCATAAAAAGAACAAAACTGGGTCATTTGTAGAGACGTGGATGGACCTAGAGACTGTCATACCGAGTGAAGTAATCAGGAAAACAAATATTGTGTATTAATGCATATATGTGGAATCTTTAAAAAGTCGTATAGATGATCTTATTTGCAAAGCAGAAATAGAGACAGTGATGTAGAGAACAAACATATAGATACTAAGGGGGAAGAGGGAGGTGGGATGAATTGGGAGATGGGGATTGACATATATACACTATTAATGCTAAGTATTAAATAGATAACTAATGAGAACCTACTGTAAAGCACAGGGAACTCTACTCAGTGCTCTGTGGTGACCAAATTGGGAAGGAAATCCAAAAAAGAGGGGATATATGTATATGTATAGCTGATTCATTTTGCTGTACAGTAGAAACTAACACAATATTGTAAAGCAACTATACACCAATAAAAATTAAAGGAAGAAAAAGCAAAGTGTCAAAGTGAATTGTCATTGTGTTATGAAATATAAAATGTGGTAAATTCAAAGATTTCCATGAAATATACATCTGGTATTTTTCATTTTGGGCAAGTAATAATGTTTAATAATCAAATCAGTACTCTTAAGGAAACTGCGATTAGTTTAAAATATGATACATATTAATTTAAGGACTTGGTTTTCCTTCTTTTTTTTTTTTTTTTTTTGGCTGCACTACTAGGCTTTTGGGATCTTAGTTCCTGACCAGGGATGGGGATTGAACTCAGCGTCCCCTGCAGTGGAAGTGCAGAGTCATAGCCGCTGGACTGCCAGGGAATTCCCAGGACTTGGTTTTTATTATCTTAACAATTTTAAGAATACTGGTCACGTATTTTGTAGAATTCCCCTAAATTGTCTCATGATTAAATGAAGGGTATGGGTTTTTAGGAGGAAGACCACAGAGGTAAAGTGCTTCTCTTACATCATTATGTAAGAGTTCCCATTATCCACATGACTTATCACCATTGATGTTGACCTGGATCACCTGCGTGAGGCAGTGTTTGTCAGGTTTTACCACTATAAAGTTACTCTTTATTCCCCTTTCCATATTGCACTTTCTGAATGTAAATCACTGTGTGTAGTCACACTTTAGGAGTGTGGTTGCTAGGTTTCCTTATGGCTACCAGGGTATCATTTCACCTCAGCCCTCTCAACTGACAAAGCAAGGAAATATATGTACTGAAATATATCTATATACTGACTTGTGTATTTACATATATGTATAAATACTTCTATATATCACCATCTGTATCTATCTTAAGCTAAATATGACTTCCTACTGATGTTTCTAACTCTACTTCATTATCAAATGGGTCATTGTAGCTTTGTCTCCTTGCTTGTCTAAAATGTCCCAAAATCAATGGGAAAACCTAGCTCCCACCACCTCTTATTCATTTACTTAATTGTTCAATTCAAATATACATATACAGTGGTTTCAGAAATAGTTCACATATTCCCCCATGGGAAATAGCTTTATCAACTAGAGTAAAATGTTATGTAGAATTTCCTCTGTCTTTAGTGTTATAGTCTCTGCTCATTTTCAGAGTTACTTAGGTCAATGTTCTCTTTTTCCCACATCCCTTTCAATGAGGTTATTTCATTCATATATCTGTAATAAACTTACATTATTTTGTCAGAGTCTGAATTCCATGCTAGAATTCCCTCTCTGCCCAGTTGATTCTTTTTTTCAATTTTGCCTATGCTAAGGTTCACTTCATGCTGTAAAGTTCTATGGGTTTTGACAAATGCCTAGTGTCATGTGCTACTACCGTACCATGTAGAATAATTTCACAGTTATATCTGTGAGTCTGTTTGTTGTTATTGTTGTTATATTCACTAGTTTGTTGTATTTTTTAGATTCCAAATAAGTGATATCACATAAAAAAATAGAATAAAAATTAAAATGATCACTTATGCTCTATTTTTTTCAACACTCCTACCACTGAACCCCTTAGCAACCACTGATCTGTTTACCATCTACAGAGTTTTACCTTTCCCAATATGTCATATAAATTGAATCATATAGTATATAGACTTTTCAGACTGGCTTCTTTCACTTGGCAATATGCATTGAATTTTCATCCATATTTTTACATGGATTGATAGCTCATTCCTTTTTATCATTGAATAGTATTCCACTATATGAATGTATCACAGTTTATTTATGTATTCACCTCTTAAAGGGCAAGGTCATTGCTCCCAGTTTTTAGCAATTATGAAGAAAACTGCTATAAACCTTTGTGTGCAAGATTTTATATGGACATAAATTTATGAAAATTTGAGTAAATATCTAGTAGCATGATTATTAGATTATAAAATAAGATTACGTTGAGCTTTATGAGAAACTTCCAACTATCTTCCAAGGTGCCTATACCATTTTGCATTCCCACCAGCATTAACTGAGAGGTGTGATCCTCAGCATCACCGGTAATTGGTACTGTCAAAGTTTGGATTTTTGACATTCTAATAGGTGTGTAGTCATATCTCATTGTTGTTTTAATTTCCATTCCCTAGTGACAAATCATGATGAACATTTTATCATATGCTTATTTGTCATCTGTGTATTTTTCCAGCTGAGGTATCTATTAAGATCCTTTGCCTATGGTCTAATTTGTTTACACTGTTTTCTTATTGCTTTAAGAATTATTTGTATATTTTGAATATGTCCTTTCAGATGTATATTTTGTAAATATTTTCTCCCCGTCTGTGGCTGGATTATTTATATTCTTAACAGTATCTTTCATTAGATCTGTGATCAATTTTGAGTTAATTTTGGTGTAAAGAGTAAGGTCTGTGTTTAGATTTAATTTTTCACATTTGAATTTCCAACATTCTAGCACCATTTGTTGAAAAGATAATATTTTCTCCATTGAATAGTCTTTGGGCTTTTTTAAAAAAAAATCAGTTGACTACATTTGTATGGGTCTATTTCTGGGCTCTCAGTTCTGTTCCATAGATCTATGTGTCTATACTTTTATCAATACCACAATGTCTTGTTTACTCTAGTTATTTCAGGTGTCTATTTATCCTTGTGGAGTTTTGATAGTTTGTGTCTTTCAAGGAATTGATTCATTTTCATCTAATTTATCAAATTTGTAGGCATAGAGTGGTCTATAATAGTCCTTTATTATTATTTTAATGTTCATGGGATCAGCAGTAATGACCCCTCTTTTATTTCTGATATTGGTAAGTTGTTCCTTCTCTTTTTTTCTGGGTTAGCTTGGCTAGGAGTTTATGAATGTTATTGATCTTTCCAAAGAACTAACTTTTGGTTTGATTTTTACATATTGTTTTCCTATTTTTGATATTCTTGTTTTTTATTCTAATTTTTGTTATTTTCTTCTTGATTTGGGCTTAATTTTCTTTTTCTTCTATTTTCCTAAGTTGGAAACTTAGGTTACTGATTTTAGAACTTTTTAATTTTCTAATATACACACCCTATACTATAAATTTCTAAGAACAGATTTCACTGTGTTCCACATATTTTGATAAGTTGTTTTCATTTTTATCTAATTCAAAGTATTTTTCAAATTCCTCTTATAATTCTTTTTTGACCTATGGGTTAACTGGAAATATGTTATTTAATTTCCAAATTTTTGGAGATTTTCTAGCTATTTTTCTGTTATGGATTTCAGGTTTAATTCCCTTGAGATCTAAGAACATAATTGGATTTCTATTCTTTTAATAATTTAAAGATATGTTTTGTGTCCCAGTATGTGGTCTTTCTTGGTGAATGTTCCATGTGAGCTTGAGAAGAATTTGTATTTTGCTGTTGTTGGGGGAGAGGTCTACAAATGCCAATTAGATCAAGTTGCTTGATGGTGCCAGTCTGTAACGTCTTTGACTGATTTTCACTCTGCTGCATTTATCAGTTACTAACAGAGCGGTTTTGAAGGTTCCAGCTATAATAGTGGATTTGTCTACTTCTCCTGGTAATTCTATCAGTTTTTGCCTCACATAGTTAATTACATAAGATACTATCAAATTATCAAAATATTAAAATATTAAAACACCTTGATCTTATAAACATAAACAGAGTGTAAGTGCTCTGTTACTATAGTTGTGAAATAGCACTTTTAATTTATATTTTTGTTACTTTAAAAACCACAATAGGAAAATATAATGTCTTAAAGTTATCTTGTAGGTAAATAAAGTTATCCTGTGGATAAATAAAAGTCTGAAATACGGTTTATATTAGTTATAAATATTAGTATATTAGTTATATATAATAGTTTTCTCTGTCACAAAGTCTTCATATTTTTAAATACATTTAAAATTCAGAGTTTAGTGTTAGAAATGGTGTACTTCATATCAAAAAGAAAACATAACAGTAGGTCTTTTGAGCAGGAGTTCTGAGATACCACACAGCTATTTACAAACAATTTGCTTTCAGAAGGAAAATGAATGCATATGATATTGTGGAAGAACAAATTCATAGCTTTTGTGTTGAGATGTAATGATAGGAAATGTGAAATGACGTACTTATGAGAAGTGAAGGATAATTAAAGTATTCAAAATTAAGACATAAATGTCATATATACTACTGAATGTAAAATAGATAGCTAGTGGGAAGCAGCCACATAGCGCAGGGAGATCAGGGTGCTTTGTGACCACCTAGAGGGGTGGGATAGGGAGAGTGGGAGGGAAACGCAAGAGCGAGAGGATATGGGGATATATGTATACGTATAGCTGATTCACTTTGTTATACAGCAGAAACTAACACAACAATGTAAAGCAATTATACTCCAATAAAGATGTTAAAAAAAAAGACATAAATGTCAACCTGACATTGTTTTTCCATTCCTTTATCTTTCTTAGGTTTTTGAAGATGTTTTTATCAAGCTGCTGTCTTTTTATCACCTGCATAGATGATAATTCACCAGTGGAAATGCAAATTTATCCCACGATCTGCTCCATGGTCTGAAAATGTGACCTTCAAATATCACTAATCTTCTAAAGAACAAGATAACAGGAAAATAGAGTATCACAGAAAGGACATTTTGAGGAAAATATTATTTCAAGTTACTATTTTGAAAAGAAATGTCATTAACATTAAATTGAGTTCCAACTTTCAAACATAACTGATTTATAGTTGAAAAAAAAAACCCTTCAATAATACTCTTAGTGAATTGGGTGTTTGCACATATGTAAAACAAATTGTAACTCTAAGCTATCTGATAAAATTATTAAAAGCATTCTTTTTCTACCCTAATTAAAATGAACAAATCTATAACCAGGATATAATTCCTTGTATTGGTCTTTCTGCAATGTTGGTTCTGTTTTGCATCTTAATTTCTTATAACTAGTGGAGTAGGGGGTGGCATTTTTTTATGTGTGTGAAATAGTAACAAAACTGTCTCAAAGATACCTCATGTAAAAAAGTTCTCTTAATGTTATTCACATTATAAATATATAATTTTAATGGTATTAAGTCAACTTTATTCTGGGAGTTATGTTTCTGAAAATTTTCTGCTGAACAAATGTATAATCACTTAAGTAAGAGTAATTTCCTAACTAAAAGTGAGGGATGAGTCTATATCATTTTTGAAGACAAAAAATTATGTTTAAGGTTTTTCTTGGGGTTTTTTTGTTGTTGTTGGTTTGTTTGTTTTGATGGTCTAGATGCTCTGTAGTAGATTTGTTTGAAGGCTAAATTATTCCTGAAGATAACTTACAATCATGTTCATTCTGTAGGATTGGGGAAAAGATTATATCCTTGACAAATAGACATTTCTCATTGCTACCTAACAATGTGGTATTCCAGAAAAGTTTCATGGTAGAAAATATTCAAGGAATTGTCTATACATGTTTTCTGGTATTGCAGAAGTAAAAGACGATCCTCATCTCAGGAACTGTCCTGTTAGATCAATCATAACAAACAACCTTAAACTGGAGGCAGAGGCAAAGGAACAAACCCTGGAAGCCAAAATGAGAATTTGGAGGGCCAGATGAAAGTTGACCGTGGGTTAAATGTCACATGGGAAATGATCTCTGCCAGATGTTCTATTTTCAAAATCCACTTGTGATTTTGAATTATGTTCTAATGACTATCCTTCTCTTAATGCCATCCATTATTCAACAAGTTCTGAATGTTTAGATTGTTGTCACTTATGGCTTTTTCTATAAAATCTACTCTCAACAAATTGAGTAGAGAAGGGATATGCCTCAACCTAATAAAGGTCATATGTGGCAAACTCACAGATAACGTCATAATCAATGGTGAAAAGCTGAAAAATTTTGCTCTAAAATCAGGAATAAGATAAGAGTGCCCATTCTCACCACTCCTATTCAACATAGTAGTAGAAGCCCTAGACAGAGAATTCAAACAAGAAAAAGAAATAAAAGATATCCAAATTGGAAAGAAAGAAGTAAAATATCTCTGTTTGCAGATGACATAATCTTATATATAGAAAATCCTAAAACTCCATCAAAAAATCCACATTAGAACTAAAAAATAGATTCAGTGAAGTTGCAGGATATAAAATCAACATACAAAAATCAGTTGCATTTCTATATACTAACTAAAAAACTATCCAAAAAGAAAATTAGAAAATAATTTCATTCACAATAGCATCAAAAACAATAAAATACTTAGAAATAAATTTAACAAATTAGGTGAAAGATTTGTACACTGAAAACTGTAAGAAATTGATGAAAGAAATGGAAAAAGACACAAATAAATGGTAAGATCCATGTTTGTGGATTGGAAGAATTCATATTTTTAAAACATGCATACTACCCAAAGCCATCTATAGATTCAATATTATCCTTATCAAAATTACAATGGCATCTTTCACAGAAATAGAATAAACAATCCTAAAATTCATAAGAACCACAAAAGACTCCAAATAGCTAAGCAATCTTGAGGAAGAAGAATAAAGCTAGAGGCAACATTCTTTGATTACAAACTATATTACAAAGCTATAGTAATCAAAGCAGTATGGTCCTAGCACAGAAACAGACACATAGATCAATGGAACAGAATAGAGAGCCTAGAAATAAACCCACACAAAGAAGGTCAACTAATATTTGGCAAGGGAGCCCAGAACATTCAAACATTACAGTCTTTTCAATAAATGGTGTTTGGGAAAATGGGTATTCACATGCAAAAGAAAGAAATTGGACTCTATCTTATACCACTCACAAAAATTACCTCAAAATGATTAAAATATAAAATCATAAAACTTCAAAAAGAAAACATAGGAAAAAAAGCTCCTTGACATTGGCCTTTGAAACAATTTTTTGGATATGACAACAAAAGCACAGCAACAAAAGCAAAAATAAACAAGTGGGACTACATCAAACTGAGAAGTTTTTGCACAGCAAAAGAAACAATCAGCCAAATAAATAGAATCCAATTTAAAAATGAGCAGAGGATCTGAATAGACATTTTTCCAAAAAAGACATACAAATGGCCAATAGGTACATGAAAAGATGTTCAATATCACTAATTATCAGGGAAATGCAAATCAAAACCACAATGAAATATCATCTCACACCTGTCAGAATGGCTATCATCAAAAAGACAAGCATTAACAAGTGCTAGTGAGAATGTAGAGAAAAGGGAATCCTAGTGCACTGTGGGTGAGAATGTAAATTGGTACAGCTATTATGAAAAACAGTATAGAGCTTCTTCAAAAAATTAAAAATAGAGCTACCATATGGTCCAGCAATCTTACTTCAGGATATATAACCAAAGGAAGTGAAATCAATATGTTGAAAAATACCTGTATCCTCATTTTCCCTGCAGTATTATTTACAATAGCCAAGACATGGAAATAACAACCTAAGAGTCCATCAACAGATGAATGGATACAGAATTTATAAATATAAAAGCTCTCCTAACCCTCAGTTAAGATAAAATAAAATTGTAGGAGGGATTATCAAAATCTTAAAGAATGTAGAGGGGATGATTTCTACCATTTCTTTGTTAAAATCTGCAAAAACCAGATTGATTATGGTGAGTGATGGTAGACTATCGTAAGCCTATATAATGCTAGCCCTAATTGCAGTTGCCATACTAGATAAGTCTTATTTACTGGAATTATCCCCAGCTTCTGAAACTCTTTATGCAGTTATTAACATGGGAAATGAGTTCTCAAAAAATATATCAATAAGGAAAATCAAAAGCAATTCACTTTTACATGGGAATGACAGAACATTCATTCATTCATTCATTCATTGCCTTAACATAAGACCATGTAAAATCTTTTGCTCTCTGTCAAAATATATTCCGCAGGGATTTCATTTGTTTTGACACTCTGCAGAATGCTGTAATGGTCCACTATATGAATGATACTGTGCACACATGAAGCTATAGTGAATAAACAATGAAATAAATAGACATACTGTTATAATACATTTCTCTTATGACAATGTGTTTCAGAATAAATTCAGACATTTAAATGCAGCCTAAGAACATATACATTCAGCCTAGCTGGAGTCTAGACTTTTCTTAAATCTTTAGAATTCCTTTATGGTTTTAAGTGGAAATCAAATATATTAATAGTTTTAAAGTGGAATCCTTCTGAAACAGTAATGGCTTTGTGAGTAAAAAGAAAATTCAGCTTTTACACACTTAAATCAAAAAAAAAAATTTTTAACCTGGAAAATGGCTAAATATACTACCAACAAAATATTCTTTTTGCTAAAATCCCAAGGATTTATATGTTAAGGTTCAGTATATTTAACAACTTGTTTGAAAAAGACTGGGGAAGGCTACCTGACATATTAGTTAATATTTTTACATAAATAAAAGTTTAATCACTGATTTCAACCACCCTTCCATTTGTAAAGTTTGAATTGCATGTAATTGTAAGGTTTGCATCACAAATATGACCTTTTGTCATCTGACAGAAGGAGCCTGATTATTTTTAGCAGTTTCAAATATCAAGAGCTTTATGGTTTTCTTTTCAAATCCAAATAACAATAATATACCTTTAAAAGAAATAGAAACTAACGTATATAGTTGACCAATAGCAACATAAGATGCCCCATTGTATCTTTTAGTGTGTAAACTTTTTTAAAAAGTCTATCTTAAACTAAGACAAACAAGTTATTGGAAATTGTCTTTGACACTCTGCCAGGTAGAAAAAGTAGTCTATTTGAGTTCCCTCCCTTCAATTTCATGCCATCTCAGTGAAAATTCCTTCTCTAAAGTCACTGAAACATCAGGAAGCAAAGGGCTTTTAAGGACATACATAAGGCCATGAATTTTGTTGGTGGCTCCTTGCCCTTTGTTTACTTTTTCCATTAGAGCACTCAGAGTTGGGACATCATTTCTGGCAGCCTTAAGGGACATGTCATCTTCATTAATTACAGGTTTGTTTCCATTAATTTTCCAGTTGGATAGATTTCTATGAGTGGTTGACCCTACCGTGTCATTTGGATCTGCCCTTAATCTCCACACTGCTGAATTCATTTTTTAAATCAGGAGGGATTATTGATTGAATAATCTGTTTGAAATTAATTCCCTGGTGGAGCAAACAATCTAATAGTTAATTATTTTCTACCGGTTCCTTATCTTAGTGCTTATATTTATTTGTTTTCCTCTGTATGTTTCTGGGAGAAAGTACCACGCTGTGTTAAGGGGCAGAGGTCTGGCTTTGAATTCTGCTCTCCCCACTCTTCACTCTGGGACTTTAAATAAGTTACTCAGTTTATGCTTCAGTTCACTTATTTGTAAGGTAGGGGTATCAGTAATACTTCTTTTATAAGGTTATTGTGCAATATAAAACAAAAAATATCACAGTGATTGTGCCTGGCACATTGATCAGTTTACTAACTTCTACCAAAGTACTAATTTCTTTGATTTATATACATAACAATCATTATAATTATTGTAAATATTAACTTCAGCTTTTCAGGACCTCATTTGGTAAAACATTGAGCATTAAACTCTGAGAAGGACCTAGTGATCCAATCAGAATCATGGAGGTATTTGTACCTTTCTGGAATCACTGACATTTGACATTGGATGGCACTGGTGGGAAGCATAAGGTCAAGGTATCACAGATCTGAGCCTATCTGCTAGGTTTTTCATAAACAATATCTGAATGAGAATTTATTGGGCATTTTATAGATTACTCATTTGAAAAAAAATTTTTTAATGGATTCCAAGGTAGATGCATATGCTGTACTTCACCTAATCTATCAACGATTTTTTTAACTAAATTTATTTATTATTTTATTTATTTATTTTTGGCTGTGTTGGGTCTTTGTTGCCACACGTGGGCTTTCTCTAGTTGCGGCGAGCGGGGGCTACTTTTCGTGGCAGTGTGTGGGTTTCTCATTGCAGTGGCTTCACGTGTTGCGGAGCACGGGCTCTAGGCGCACGGGATTCAGTAGTTGTGGCACGCAGGCTCAGTAGTTGTGGCTCACGGGCTTTAGAGCACTGGCTCAGTAGTTGTGAAGCACGGGCTTAGTTGCTCCGCGGCATGTGGGATCTTCCTGGACTAGGGATCGAACCCGTGTCCCCTGCATGGGCAGGCAGATTCTCAACCACTGCACCACCAGGGAAGCCCAATACCATCGATTTTTAAGATGAATCATTATTTTATGTAACACCAAGAAGGAAAAAAAAAAAAAAATACCAGCAAGTAAACAATGACCCAATGTTAAGACATCATTTATTATTTGGCCCATTTCGATTTCAGAGGTGTTAAAATGAGAAAAAATAACTTGTCTCTCAATAGGTGATTTGCCACTGTTAATAAAAATTAGAAAGATTAGACCAGGTAATATATGTGTTAAAGAATAATTATGTTTAAATGTTTCTTTTTAGATTTTTGAGATGTTTAAGGATATTAATCAAGCCTTATAAGTGTTAAAAACCCCTAAAAGCAATACTTGGCCCTGTTAAGTAAAGCCTCACTTGAGCTTTTGATCATCCCTGGTTTTGTTTCATCTTTGCTCAGTGGCTGTCAATACTCAAAACCTAAGGTAGAGAAAGTTACTGGGACAATTTATTTTTAATATTTTATGTTTTTTCACTCAAAAAATTTATAGAGATGAAGTAGGTTTTAGATGCCTTCCATTCTAATTTCCTCCTTTTATTAAAAGAAAACAAAACCAAAAAACCTCAAGTACTGAAAGATGTTAAAATTTGCCATGTGAGTGATTTACCAGTTAGTGACAGAACTAGAAGTGGAACACGAAGTCCCCAAGTCTGACCATAATAATTTTTCTTCTGGGTTATGCTATATTTTTTTTTCAGGAAGATCTCAGTTCTCTATCCTCCCATGAGATATTGGTCTTGTGCCTGTAGATTGTGATCTTATCAACACTGATAGCGTAAAAAATTGGCACATACACATGGTTATAGCCCCAACATTCATCTTCATCCATATGTTTTTATGAACAGCTGAAGTTTCACCAGTCTTATGTAAAATATGAAAAATAATATCTTTAGTTAATGGCTAACTTTTATCCACCAAATCCACCTCCCACATGGGCCTATGCATGTATACACCAACATCCATCTGGGCATGTCTCAGGGACCTCTCTTTCTAGAAATTTAGTGCTTCAACTATAGTTCCAATCCTTCATAAAGAGAAAATTAAACTTCAGGGCTAAACTTCCAGAACATGGAAGTCTCAACAGATCTCTCACCGGGGTGCTAATTTCATTTAAACAGATGATAAAACAGGAGTTTTCTTTAAGTGTAATGGTGAGTTCTGGTTTAGATATTTGCTTTTGACTGCAAGAAGTATGTTAATAACTCAATATCTAAATAGCAAAGGAACTCTTTTATTTCTTATCAGTTATGGCTCTACCCCGAAACTCATGTTCATATGCATCATGCAATTCTTGTGGAAACAGATCTTAAATAAAAACTTGCCTAGAGAATTTTAAGAATTCTGAAAAATTATGCTTCTTGAAAAAATTTTTCATTGGAGACAGGCTTGGCAAAATATGAGTCAAATGTCAGAGAAATATTTTTTTTGGCAAGAGGGGGGGGAATCCCTAATGGAGACAATAAATAAAAAGAACTATTTAGAGTCAGTGTTTTAATGAATGAATCTACACTGTTGACATCACTAGCCTGTTGGCCAAGGATCTCATTTGTATTAACCCGTTTTATTCCTTCCTACATTTGGAAAATTGGCTAATTTGCTTCTTGTCAACTCCTTCACCACAATACCTGCAAGAAATAAAGTAGCTGAAATTTAAATTTATTAATATGGGTCTGTTATTGTCACTGATGAGACTTTATTTTTAAAAATTAATACAGATAGGAGTTCTAGTAAAGGCAGAGTACCTAGTATCAGATGATCCTAATAATAATTTAATAGTTATAATTATATATATATAATTATACATATAATAGTTATTGATTATATATATATATATGTATATATATAATCAACTATAGCTTGAAGCAACTAGATAGCACCAAACACAGACAGAAACTGGATGCATAAGGCCTTTGAAAGAAGCAAATACAGTGAGTGAGATCCACATGAAAACAGCTTTGACCTGAAGATAATCGTTTTCTGTATTCCATAGACAGTAAAGCTCAAGCAGAAATCAGTAGTCTTATTTGGTTGAGGAGTTAGAGGTCAGAGTTTCATGTTGCCTGCTAGAGTGGCTGGAAATTGAGCAAGAAAATTGAGGAAAGTAAAAAGCTAAAAGGGAGAGCCCTAAATTGAGATTCATGTCCAATACATTTTCCTTATTTACCTGTTTATCTCCAGCACCTAAAATAGTACCTAGCATATAGTATCAATCAAACTTCCCAGGTTTTCTAACAGAGTCATTGAAAGCAGAATAATCCTGATAAGATAGATCTAGTTCAGTATTGGGTAGCAAAGCTTACTTCTGAGAAGCAATAAGGTTTTAGGCATTGATTGATTATAAGGTAGGGGAAAAGGAAAAATCATCCCCATCCAAACTACAGGTGCTCAGTCAAGAAAGAATTAATGCTTTGGTCTCGAGAAGAATAGCCTAATTTGAAGATGTTGAAATTGATTTTAGTCTACTTGAAGACTGACAAATTATGGGCTTCCCTTGTGGTGCAGTGGTTAAGAATCTGCCGGCCAATGCAGGGGACACGGGTTCAAGCCCTGGTCTGGGAAGATCCCACATGCCGTGGAGCAACTAAGCCTGTGTGCCACACCTACTGAGCCTGCACTCTAAAACCCATGCGCCACAACTACTGAGCCCGTGTGACACAACTACTGAAGCCTGCACACCTAGAGCCCTAGCTCCGCAACAAGTGATGCCACTGCAATGAGAAGCCTGCACACCGCAACGAAGAGTAGCCCAATCTCGCCACAACTAGAGAAAGCCTGCATGCAGCAACAAAGGCGCAACACAGCCAATAAATAAATAAATAAATAAATTTTTTTAAAAAATTGACAAATTATGGAAACAGACTTGAAAAAATAAGGCAACTTTGATACGAACAAATAAAAGTGCAAGGATGAAAAAGAAAAGAAAAAAAATTTGTAGTCTTGGCTTGGAAATCAAGAGATTCATGGAAGCTGGGAGGACTTTGAAGATACTGTTAAGAAAAGCCTGAGAGTCTTTAAGGATGGTGTGAATGGACGCCTAAAAAGACTTGAGAAAGCTGATGGTAAGATGTTAAAGGAGAGCCAGAGAGATGCTTTTAGTACTAGCAGGAAAGTGTGACGTTGTGTGGAGGTAGAAATGCTGGCCACACTATCCCTGCAGTAAGGTGGAAAGGAGGGAGCCAACTCAGTGACATCGCAAGAGAGAATCCCACAGAATATTAAAAGGGCAGACAGGGAGGCTGGGAGGGAGGCGCAAGAGGGAGAGGATATGGGGATGTAAGTATACCTATAGCTCATTCACTTTGTTATACAGCAGAAGCTGACACACCATTGTGAAGCAATTATACTCCAAGAAAACTGTTAAAAAAAAAAAAAGAGTCATGTACTAAAGATGCAGACGTAGAGAATGGACTTGACGACACGGGGAAGGGGAAGGGGAAGCTGGGACGAAGTGAGAGAGTGGCATTGACATATATACACACTACCAAATGTAAAATAGATAGCTGGTGGGAAGCAGCCGCATAGCACAGGGAGATCAGCTCCGTGCTTTGTGACCACCTAGAGGGGTGGGATAGGGAGGGTGAGAGAGAGACGCAAGAGGGAGGGGATACATGTATACATGTAGCTGATTCACTGTGTTATACAGCAGAAACTAACACACCATTGTAAAGCAATTATACTCCAATAAAGATGTTAAAAAAAATAATAATTATGCTGAATGAAAGAAACAAACAAACAAAAAAAAATCAAGAGAGCCTGGCACAGTCCTGAAGCAAGAGGTAGTAATACCAAGAAGGGCCCTGTGGGGCTCCTGGGCACAAAAGCCTTTCTGTGTCCCCCATTTCTTTGATTACAGGAAATAGGCTTCATTCAGCCTCCATGACCTTCCCTGAGTTCCAACGGGCAGATTCAAACAGTTGTTAATTAGGCAAGGGAGGGGATGCAAGACAAGGGAGAAACAAACAGTCAAGAGAAACAATAGTGCAGCCTTGGGGCAGGGTCCTGGTTCCCCATCAAATGATACACACAACAATATCTTTGAGCTGTTTTGCAGATACTAAAACCACCACTAGGTGGAAAAAGCTAATGGTTAACGACGGTATGCTGTCCACAAGCACGTAGACCCCAGACGGGTTGGAACCTGAAGGTTGATGATATTGACTCCCACTTACCTCACCACCAACCAATCAGTCCAAGAGCTGATGACGCCGTCTTTGAACCATTACTCTAAAACTCCTCACTACCCTCTCCAAGTTGTGACACACAGTTTGGGGGGCATTAGCCCACTGTGGCCCCCTTTGCCTGGCAAAGCAAAAAAGCTGTTCTTTTCTACTTCACTCAAAACTCTGTCTCCTAGATTTAATTCAGTGTCTGAGTACAGTGGCCAGATTCAGCTTCAGTAGCATCACATATTCTAGGACCTGGAAGAAACTCAGTGCGGCTGGAGTGCAGAGAACAACAGGCATATATGTGAGCAGGAAAGGGTCAGACCAAAAGTCTTGTAGTCTACGATAAAGAATTTGCTCTCAATACGATGAACAAAGGGAAGTGATGAAAGGGTGTAGATACAATTAGATTTCAGTTTTTTAAGCTCACATTGGCTGCCTAGGAAAGAAAAGTGGAATAGGGGAAGAGAGGATGCTAGGAGAATAATAGGAAGAATATTGCACTAGTTTTCATAACAGCTCATAAAAGAAGTTGCTGGGAAAGTTTGTGAAGATGCAGAGAATAATATTGGGGGGAAATTCAGCAAGTAGAAGCCCTCAGTGATGCACCAAATATGGGGGGTAAGTGCAGATGTGTTAAGAGTAAGCTCTGCTATCCTAGCTGAGGCATTTGGGTGATTTCTGAGACAAGCACTCATGGAGGAAGACACACTTCTGCATCCGTATATCTTCAACAACATGCAAGAGACCCACTGGCAAAAATACTGATATTGGGTTTAACTGGAAGGAACGTTTGCTTAGATACTAATTTGGTAGTTCATTCACTCATATCAAATATGTTCATGAAATAATGAATTATGTTTCACAGCCTTATAACTGCATGATTGCATAAACTCTGATAATTCATATCCAGGTTCATAGTCATGTGTACTATGCCATATTTTTTTTTTTTACTACACATATGCTCTGTTTCTCCAATTTAATTTAGAACTTCTGGTTGCTAAAGTAAACATCATGCCAAACATATATTTTTATACATCTCAGCAACTAGTATAGTGCCTTATGATACTACACTACACATACACAGTGTTGTCCTTTTTCTGTTTCATCATTAAGACATTTCTGTTTATATGGTTCATCCTAGAGTCTTTTCCTCTTCTGTTACTCCTTATCCCTTTACTGTGTTTTATTATTTTCAAAGGACTTTTAACTATCTCCAATTGCATTTATTTATTTTATTGTATTTACTTATGGTTTGTCATCCCATAGGACTATGCCAGTCTCTCCCACAACACCGTAATCTTCATGAGAGCAGAAACCTTGTCTTGTTTACCAGCATGTCCTCAATCCTCATTAAATATTCACTGAATGAATAAATAAATGAATGAATACAGTACTTTTCTCAATAATTACTTCAAGAATGAATGCTAACACATATTTACGTTCATATATATGCTCGTGTGCATTAAACCTGAAAGTTAAAAATATATATATTTCAGGTATATATAGAAAATATTCCCACCCTCACTCTTTACCACCAAATGACAAATCTTCAAGAGTGGAAGTTAAAGAGAAAGATGAACAGCTGGACTGTCAAAGATGCCTTGGGTGCCAAAATGATGCCCACAACACTGTCTTCTGCTTTGGTGGGCAATTCCTTCAAGATTAAATACAAGGAGATTCGTAACAATAAAAATTACCATGGACAACGAATTGTGATATTCTTCCATGAAAGTCATCCTCTATTTCTTTATCTGGAAATATGTTTCATTCTCTTTTAAATTTTAATTGTCCTTATCTTGCCATATGCCCTTTTTGGCAAAATTTTTTACTTTTAAAAGTTATATCTCTTTCTGATTATGTCTTACTGTCCCTAAATTACTGTATACTCCTCAAGGACAGATACTAGCTGTCCTCCAGCACAGTAATTTACTATTAATAAGGCACTCAACAAATACTTGCTCAATTATAAATGAATGGATGCTGAATTGATTTTTCCCAGCAAATAAAGCATAGGATTATTTGTTTCATTTTGTTTTGTTTTAGCCTACAGTACTCAGTATTGCCAGGCGGTCTCCCATCCAAGTACTATCCGACCCTACTTAGCTTCTGAGATCAGATGAGATTGGGTGTGTTCAAGGTGGTATGGCCATAGACTGGATTATTTGTTTATGAAATTGATTTTTTGGATTGAAAGGGACTTTGCAAAGAATGACTCATCATAGTGAGTTTTGTTTTAATATCAGTTCTTTCTCCAGTAATTTTTTTTTAACATCTTTATTGGAGTATAATTGCTTTACAATGGTGTGTTAGTTTCTGCTTTATAACAAAGTTAATCAGCTATACATATACATATATCGCCATATCTCTTCCCTCTTGCATCTCCCTCCCTCCCACCCTCCCTATCCCACCCCTCTAAGTGGTCACAAAGCACCAAGCTGGTCTCCCTGTGCTATTCGACTGCTTCCCGCTAACTACCTATTTTACATTTGGTAGTGTATACATGTCCATGCCACTCTCTCACTTCGTCCCAACTTCCCCTTCCCCCTCCCCGTGTCCTCAAGTCCATTTTCTAGTACGTCTGCGTCTTTATTCCCATCCTGCCCCTAGTTTCTTCATGACCATTTTTTTTCTCCAGTAATTTTATTCTTTCCTGTATATTTATTTTCAAATGCGTTTGCTTTCAAGGATAATATCTACCAGAAGACTAAAACTGTGAGTACAACTTATGGTTTTCTGAAATTTTTTGATGTTCACACTAATACACACTATTACACTTTGAAGAGGAGTTAATATCCCTCATAAACAGCAAATCAACAGATTTTACCCTTAATGATACATCTGTCCTCAAGCAACTCTGCTGCCTTAGTGACTTTTTGTGTATAAAAATGAAAAATAAATAATCCTTGAGAATTATTTTTACAGCTTGAACAAATGCAATTTTGATGTGTTAACACTCATGAAGACTGTTGACAGTTTTGTCTGCCCAGTACTCTTGCTTCTCATGAAAACAGCATCTCCATCTGTTTGGAAATTATTTTTCCGTTTGTTTCAGCCCTAGTCTTCTGACCTAATGTTATGGTAGTTATGAGCTAATTTGGGCTTAACAATACCCTTTCTTGGTATATTTCTAAACAAAGCTGAGGGACAGGTGTTTTTCTACCCATGCACCAAGTCTCAGCCGCATGGAGGTGCCAGGATGAATGACAAAGATGAAACACAAAGGGAAATAGAATTGAGAGACCAAGAAGAAGTCCTTATGGTATTTGAATTTCTGGTTTTTACTCCCCCCAAGACCAGCTACTCTTTGTTCTTGTAATGGTTTGGCAAAGTGAACTGTAAATTATTTTATTAATTACTTGAGCTACTTTGAATTGTATTTCTACTGTTGCAATCCAAGTAGAGTTAAATTAAGCCCTAAAGGATATTCACCTTGGCTATTTAGGCTTTAGCTATAGCAAATATAATCAAAGCTATGAATAGACTATTGGCTGAATATGCTTATTGAGAATGCGTTTGTCCAGCCAAGACTGAATAGCCACTATGCATGACTGCAAAGTGAGAATTTGAGTATTTTCTTTTATATCCACCTGGCATAAAAAGTCATAAAAAAACAAAAGAAGGTAAATTTTCATGTGGGGCAAAAATGGATTAAAGGTAGTAGCAATATATCAAAAAGAAAAAAATTTGTAGTATTTTTCTGGAGGTATTAAATAGGCATATTTTAATTATGGTACCTAAAAAACAGTGGTGTAAATTTAGAAAAGTGTTAGTTTGTCCTCATAAATTTTACACACGTATTTCTCACTTGGTTTAAATGTCATGGTGTTTTAGATGACTTCCTCCTGTGGTATTTTGAGTGCGGAAGATAGCAAAGGTCATGACCGTTTGTGGTCAATAAACAGTTCTGTTCCATTCTCTCCCAGAGCAAGAAGATTCGGGCTGGTTATTAATTCAGGTGGCCTGGCTAAAATCCATCTTCAGTAATTACATTTCTGTCTACATAAAATTGATAATGTAGTTTCAGCAAGAGAACTTATTCATGATTGTCATCAGTTTTAAAAAAAGCACAGAGACACAAAATCAACAAACATGGTATTATGCTCTAAAAAGAACAAAGGTTTCATTTTGCTCCAATGTGAATGTTCTCAAAGTCTGAAATAACTAAGCAGGTAACATTTACTATATGTCATCAGCTAGGGAACTTTAAGTAACAAGAAATCTCTCAGCCCTTTAAACATCCTTTTAAGTCATTTATATGAAATTATCTTAGAAGTCCACTTGAATCTCTCTCTTTTATCCACTTAGCTTTCTGCTCCCAATTCCTGCTCGACTTTCACTTTCTCTCCAAAACCTTGAGTGCCTCACCTCCCACCTGCTAAGCTAAATTATGCACCCTTTCCCACTGTCCTGGACCACCTTGATTATTGCACCTATTGTCTTATCCTTACTCCCCATTGGACTGTTAGGTCATTGAACCAGGAACCTCCATGTTATTCTTCTTTGTATTCCCCAATTAACACCATGCTTTACATGTGCTGTATTCAAGTGTGCAATAAATGTTTATTGAACACATGAATATAAAATCAACATTTCCTACACATTTAAAACAGGAGCTAAAATAATACTCTCAAAAAAAGATATAGCACAATATATTTAAAAGGCCTGAAACCTTGCATCCAGGAAGAAAAAATTACAATGGAATATTTGGAGATTTGTGGTACACAGTGTCCTAAAAAGACACTACAGTCCTATTTGTCAAATGGGGAGCCTAGAGTATGGGTTGCCCCTGGAACACCACTTCAAGATGGTGTGCATGCTTTTTCCACATCCATGAAGGTGTCTTTAACTTAGGAGATGATGTATCTTCTGAGGAAAAGAAATGGACAGAGTATCAAGGTCTGGTCATGTGGATGGAGGTTCTTGTCCCATGAGAAGCAGGAAATCAGGTGGTAAATGAGGAAACAATAGAATGAGGTCAAGTCAGTACCCAGCCTTAGGGTCCCAGTAAATAGGGATTCCTTAGGGGTTACAAAGTAACAAATAACCCACCTCATTGTCTACAACAATTCACCTAACCAGTCCCTTATTGACAGGCTTTCAGGCTGCTTCCAGTATTTTTCTATTACTGCAACAAGAAACGTATGTACACTTCATTTCAAATGTGTATATTTGCTATAAATTCCTAGAGGAGAATTGCTTGGTCAAAGTGTTAGTGAATTTGTAATTTTGATAGTTATTGCCAGATCATTCTCCATATGGTTTGTACCTATTTATAGTCTCACCAACGATACACCAGTGCCTTTTTTCACACACCTTTGTCAATTCATGTTGTTATCCCTTTTTGATCTTTGCCAATCTGATAAGTGAGAAACATTTTGGTATTGTTTTTTAATTTGCATTTCTCTTATTGAGAGTGATGTTTGCATTCTTTCGTATATTTCAAAGCTAAGTGTATTTCCTTTTTTACATACTCCATATCTGTTGCCTATTTTTCCATTGAATGTGTGATCTTTCTATTAGTGACTTATAAGCACTCTCTATGTATTAGGGAAATAAATGCTTCATTGTGAGCTGCAAGTATTTGTTCATGATTAATTGTTTTCTTTAACTCTACTATGTTTTTTATCATACAAACTTTTTTTAAAAAAGTCTATGTTAACAAACGTATAACCTTCTGTTTTCTGGCATTAGCTTTTTGTATATTACTTAGAAAAAACTTTCTCAATCAAAAATAATCAAAGTTTGCTTGCGTTCAAATTCCAGCTTTTCCTCTAACTAGCTGTGTGATCTAGACGAATAATTTAATTGCTCTGAGCCTATTCTTTCTCTGTGAAATGGAGTAACAATACCACCTAATTCATAGGGTTTGGGGAGGACTAAATAACATAATAGCTTTAATGTATTTAGCATAATGTTTATCTTATACTAACGAGATAATAATAACAAGTTGTTTTGTTGTTGTTGAATGAAATGAGTGCTGAACCAATTACCATTTTTTCCAAAGAACCCAATTTTTTTTCTTTCTTTTTTTTTTTTTTACTATTTCTTACATTGATAAATGGAGACATTATTAAGCCAGTCTTTCTACTTGGAAAATTAAAGTCATCAGTCCTCTCTTCAAAATATTTATTGAACATGAACAAAGTCAAGTCTAAAATGAAGCTTTGGGAGTTGACATAGGAAGTAAGTGTTACCCAACAGCTCTTTCTGTTATTGTAAACAAGCATGCCTAGAGCCAAACTACTGATGTACGCTAAAACTCTCCAGATTTTGCTGAACATATCCATTTTATGTGCAGCTGCTGTATTGAATTCTGAGTAGTTAGATTTATTTATGATTGCCATAGAAATGACATGAAGATGAATTTTCCACCAAACACACCTAGCAACTCTGTTGTTGTCTGTATATTCAATATATCCTTGGTTACCCTGGGGATTCCACAGAATATGAATGTCCCTACCATTTTTTTGAGCTCACAAGTGTCAACTAGTACCTTGGTGATTTTGTTTCCCTGCCAACAAGAGAAGGCACTTCCCATGGGTACATCATTCTACTCTTGGAATAAACTGCAAAGCAAATGTTTACCTAAAATAAATGTAATAATTCAGAGCCCCTTGTATTGTTATATTGTATGTGGGAAAACAAGTTTTTTCCAAATTGAGTTGTACTATGTATTGAAGATTTTTGACATTTAATGTATACTGTATATGAAAACTTCAGGATTCATTTTTTCTGTCTTTAAATGTGTTAAATTGCTCACCAAATATCACAAAATCACATGAACTCATCACAATTAGTAAGCCAGTGCAAATGATCATCACCATCATCATTATCTTCCAATACACTAACTCCATCCCACAAAGATTAAATTTTAGTCAAAAAAAAGTTTGCTAAGTTAATCTGTGGTTAAGTTTTAATAGATTAATTTTACTGCAACACTTGTTTGATGAACGATTCCTCAATTGGTGCTGTACAAAGAAAGAGAATGTTAAATTGTAAAGCAGGGAAGGCCCTATTGTAGAAAATTTTTTAAATGGAATTTTAGAGTTTAGAACTTGGAAAGACTTTAAAAATGAATTAGTCTTGTTTCATTTGGAAGATGATTTGATTAGGGTCACAAAGCTAGCTGGGAAAAAAATGTGGTCTAAATTCAAGGACACTAAACTGATATTCACTCAACAAGGATTTATTTAACAACTATTATAGGCCTGACAAAGCTGGGGTCCTAAGGATATAAAGATATATAAGGCATAGCTTTTGTTCTAAGAAATTCACAATATTGTAAAGAAAAGCTCAGAGTTTGTATTGTCTCTGATCTCTTTTCTCTTCTTCAGATTGATCCAAGTAGTTTATTTTCTAATTATCTAAATCAGGGGTAGAACTTGGATATAGGTAAGTTAACGACAGCATAAAAAACTAATTAGAAAGAATAAGTCTGAATGAAGTAATGGATATAGTAAAGAAAGAAAGATCCCAGAAAAAAAGGAGAGCAGATGCATTTAATTACACAGATTTTTGACATGACAAAGTATATATATTTTTTCTTTGTGATCACAGGGAAAGAAAAGAAAGGAAAGAGGCATTTGGCAGAGTGTGAATTGGGGATAGAAAAACATATGACCCTAACCTGAAATGAAGCTAATATTCCTAGCAAATAAAAACAAAAAGGAAAAAGAGGAGAAGTGTAAATTATTTCAACCAGAGGTGGACTAAGAAAAGAATTTTCAATAAGCATCCATTCAATAATCATTTAACACCTAATATGTGCATTTAAACTCAGGAATATGGTATTGTAGAAAGAAACAGATAGGTTAGATTTCATTTTACAATGAAATTAGATGTCATTTATATTGAGTTGCCTTCGCTGTGTCCAGCACTCTGCTAGGTGCTAGGAATATAAAGTTAAACAAACTTTGACCAGCTTCTGTCCCAGGAATTTTATCAGAGACCACAGGCAAGAAAACAGGCAATTCCACAATGCAATATGTGCTTTTAGAGAAGGCCAGTTTTCTGTGGGTCACAGAGGAAAACTTACTCCACCCAGAAGAATAGTTTAGAAAGCTTCAGAAGTAAAAGGATGAATTATACACCTCAGAAATGAAAAATTAAAAGTTTTTTTAGTCTATAAAGAGAAGGTAATACGAGAGGAAGCTGGCCTTCCTGCCTGAATCACATCATTCAGGACTTTGTAAACTCTGAAAAAGAGTTGGGTTTATATCAGGGATCAGTGGAGAGCCATTTAAGGGTTTCGGTTGGGAGCGTGATGGGAGTAGATGTGCTCTTTAGAGGATGACTCTGGTTTCAGGGTGAACATCTTAAGAAGAGCAATACTAAATGCATAAAGACGAGCCAAGGGCTTTATCAATAATCCTGGCAGAAAACTGCAATGACTTGTACTAGTAAATAGTTGTAGAGATGTAGGGTGTTTTCTTGCCTGGATAACTGGTTAGTGTGATACCCATTCCCAGAGAGAAAAAAGTCAGCTTTGCTGGAGCAGATATTAAGTTTTGAACAGACGCAATCTGAATAATCTCTATTTAAATGGTTACTGAAAGAAGAGATCACACAGGTATAGTGCATAGAGTGGAGAGAAAGAAAAGAACCAAGGACAGGAGTCCAAGAAGCTTATGTTTAGGATAAGGAGAGAGAAAGAAAATCTGAGTAGAAGACCAAAGAATGATGAGAAATGTGAGATAAAGAGTGAGAGTTGGGGAATCAGAGAATGCAGAGGACTATTTCAAGAAATGTGACTCTCAATGGATAGGCAAGTTAACATTAGCTGAAAGAGAAATGTGAGAATGAAAAATAAGAGATATTTTTAAAAGATGCTTATCCTTAAATACTCAAGAAAAGGATCCATTACAACAAAAAAATCTAGAGATATAAAAAGGATGAGTGGTGGCGGCAGAGTTGATGATTGAGTGAACTAACTTACCAAAATAGTTGGAGAAGTCAGGAGCCAGAGAACAGGGAGTTCCACTTGGACAAGAGGAATCATGCTACTTTCTTTGTAAAATGGCCAAAGTGAAGGAAAGAAGGTAGATAGGTAGAGGTAATTTTGCCATTGCAATTGAAAGAAGTCAAGAGAATTCTAATCTGTTGTCTTCTACTGTCTCTGTCAGTTAAGAGGCAAGATTATATGATCTGAGTGAAGTGGAAGTCATAGCGTCAGAAGTTGAAGAAGAATGGGAGATCTGAAATTGTCACTTTGGAAAGCTGAGAAAGACCTTGCTAGGAAAACATAGATGTATTGCTGAGCAGCCCTGAGGGCCCAGTCAAAGTGGGAGACTAGCCATTTCCAGTATCTCAAATGTGCTGGGTTGAGTGATTTCCTTAGGAGTGTTCAGAATGACAGAAAACTAGATTGAGGTAGGTTTGTGTCTTTGCCAGAGAGACATCATGCATGTAATAAAATAAGGTAAGTTAGTCAAGCAAATATCATGACCTGAATGTGTTTGAAGTGATGGACCACTGAATCTAAGTTCTTTACAGTAGGAAGTGAATCCAAGAAGACACTGAGAACTTTAGGGGGAAAAAGTAGGAGCTAGAGAGCCTGTGAGGGGAAAAAACAGGTATAGAGAAAGAGACTTAGTGAATGAGCAGCAAGGCTATAAGGTCTGTTGATAAAAACACACCCAATCATATCTGTGTAAATGGTGCCATATTTTATTGTCAAGAATATGTGACTCTATAGCCAAAGATATTATAGAAATTGTCATTGAAAGGGGAGATATGAGTAGATAATATGTGTCAGTAAATGCATTTACATAGAGAAATTTATTTACTCTTTAGCTCCAGGAAGATGGAAAGTTCAGATTCAGATTTTATTTTATTTTTTGTTATCAGCTTTAAGATGTTGAGGTCTTCTGCTGAAAAATTACATTACAAACTGTCTATATTCCTTTAAAATTTTCCCCAAGTTCTTAAATTGTCATCTTTTACTAAAAGAGCATAATTTCACAGGGTTGTTATGGCAAGGAATAGAAGGAGAGCTGATTATGATGAAAAAGAAAGCTTCATTGACTCTCATTTTCCAACATGTGGACCACTAATGAACGTGAAAAGAGAATCAGAGGACTTAACAAGAATTTTGGCACCTTACATGCACTTGAAGAGTGTGATAACACCTAACCAATTGCTTTTACTTTTTTTTATTTCATAAAATCCAATTCGTTTGTAATGATTTTTTGTATGGTGGAAGATTGCTATTGCTACTGACATCTATCAACATCTGGTTATTTGACACCAATAAAAAAGGGATCAGGACATTAAATGCAGAAAAATTTCTGTATCCATTTTACCATTCATGGACATGTGTGTTTTAAATGAGGGGCTGTTACCTACAATGTGGCTATGAACATTATGTTATATGTCCCCATTATGCACAAGAGCAAGATTTTCCCTGGGATAAATATCTAGTAGGGGTCATACTCCATCATGGAGATGAACATGACCAGCTTTATAGTTAAGGTCAAAGAGCTTTCCAAAATGATTGCATGAATTTATACTCACTCCAACAGTGTATGAGGACTACCCTTGCTCCACAGTCTTGGGGATCCAGGCTTTTAATTTGGGACATGAATCTGAACTTCCATTCTCCTAGATCCAAAGATTTTGCCTCCTGCAGAGCTGAGCTGGTAGCCCCCACTGGCTTAGTGGGAAGTTCTGCCTAATTCAGGTCCTTAACCATTGAGCCATAATAGTGATGGAGCCCATTTTGTGAGCTTGCCTGGACAGAGAAGCAAATCTGTAGCCCCACTCAACTGCTGAATATAGCATTCAGTTCCACCTGACTAGGAAGACTGACCTGAGCATCCAGGCAACCATGGAGCCCAAATTGGGCAGAGAATCAAGCCAATAGGAAAAAGACAGAACTATTATTTAAAGCAATAATGGCTAAAAATTTCCTGAACTTGGGAAGAGAAACAGATATCCAAAATCATGAAGCTTAAAGGACCTCAAATAGGTTGAATTTGAAAAAGGCCACACCAAGACATATTATAATTAAATTGTCAAAAGTCAAAGAAAAAGAGGAAAATTTTAAAGCAGCAAGAGAAAAGTGACTTGTCACATATAGGAAAACCTCCAAGGGACTACTGGAAGATTTCTCAACAGACACTTCACAGGCCAGGAGATAGTGGGGTGATATACTCAAAATATTGAAAGAAAAAACTTTCAACTAAGAATATGCTACCTGTCAAAGCTGTCCTTCATAAATAAAGGAGAGATAAAGACTTTTCTGAACAATCAAAAGCTGAGAAAGTTCAAAACCACTAGACCTGCCAAGAAATGTTAACAGGCATTTTTCAAATGGAAATAAAATGATGCTAATTAACATTGTAAAAACATATGAACTTATGTGTGAAACTCATTGGTAATAGTAAAGACATAGTTAAAGTCAGATTCTCTGAATTTATAGTGGTAATGCATAATTCACCACTCTATAATATATAACTCTAGTTTAAACTTTAAAAAATAAACATATTAAAAAACATAAAAAAAAAACCCAAAAAACCCATAACTTCAATAATTTGTTATTTTATATAAAATATAAAAATATGTAAATTATGATATCAATAACCTAAAATGTGAAGGAGGTAAAGATAAAAGTATACAGTTTAGGTGTGCTATTAAAGTTAAGTTCATATCAGGTTAAAATAGAATGTCAAAAATAGGATATTTTATGTAAGCCTCATGCTAACTACAAAAGAAAAACCTGCAGTAGATACACAAAAGATTGTGATAAAGGAATCACAGCATACTGCTACATAAAATGATCCAATCACAAAAGAAGACAATGAGATAAGCAAGGAAAAAGGATCTATAAAACAGTCAGAAAACAATTGGCAAAATGGCATAGTAAGTCCTTAATTATCAATAATTAAACATACGTGGATTAAATTCTCCAATCAAAAGACAAAGTGGCTGAATGGATTTAAAAAAGAAAAAAATCCAACAATGTGTTGTCTACAAGAGACTCAGTTTAGCTTTAAACATAAAAATACTGAGAGTGAAGGGATAAAAAAAGATATTTTAAGCAAATGGTAACCAAAGTAAAGCAAGGGTACTTACTTATACTTATATCAGACACAATAAACTTTACCTAAAAATGTTCAAAAGAGAAACAGAAGGTCACTATAAAATAGTAAAGTAATCAATCCATCAATAAGATATAAAAATTTTAAATATTTATGAACCCAACATAAGAGTACCTAGATATATAAAGTGAATACTAACAGAATTAAAAGGGGAAATAAACAGCAACACAATAATAATTGAGACTTTAATACCCTAATCTCAATAATGCATAGATCATCCAGACAGAAAAGCAATGAGGAAACAGCAGAATTGAATAACACTATAGACCAAATGGATCTAGTAAACAAAATATGCAATCTAAAAGCAGCAGAATACATATTCTTCTCAAGTACACACAGAAAATTTTCTAGTATAGATTATATGTTAAACCACAAACAACTCTTAGCAAATTTAAGAAAATGTAATCATACCAAACATTTTTTTATAACCACAATGGTGAGAAACTAGAAATCAATAACAGGAGAAAAACTGGAAAGTTAGTAAATGTGTGGAAATTAAACACACACCTGAAAAATCAATGAATCAAAGAAGAAGTCGAAGGGAAACAAAAAAGTATCTTGAGACAAATGAAAATGGAAACACAACATATCAAAATTAATGGAATGTAGCAGGTGTCCACTCCTCTGGTGAGACAGGGCCAGGAGATGCTCTCCTCAGCTCCTTGCCTGGGTGGGCAAGTCAGGTTCTAGGGTCAGCAGAAATCCTCGTTTGAGGGTCCCACCGAGTTCCCTGGTCAGAGTGCTACAGCTGAGAAGAGCAGCTGCTTGGGACTACTGCTCGGGTGTTGTAGAAAGCCTTCTTGGAATCTGACATGTTATCACTTTGGGACCGTTGGCCAGCTGCTCCTGACTTGGCCACATGAAGGCTCAGACTGTCCCAGTCTCTGAACTGAAGAGAACCAACATTATTAGCATATCTCTCACCACCATGAATGCAAGGTATTTCAGTGAAGAGTATCAGGAGGACATCTACAAATCCCAGACTGTCATATGCAAGTTCTGAGGAATAGTGGAATAACCCAGTTTATCTGGGTGACCTTTGGAGACAGCTGAGACAGACCTACAACAGGGCAGTGGCTGACACCCAACTCATAGCCCATCTTCTCCAGCCATGTGGCTGACAGGGTCTTGGTGCTCCGGCCAGCTGTCAGGCCTGAACCTCTGAGGTGGGAGAGCTGAATTCAGAACACTGGTCCACCAGAGACCTCCCGGCCCCACGTAATATCAATCAGCGAGAGCTCTCCCAGAGATCTCCATCTCAACACTAAGACCCAGCTCCACACAATGACCAGCAAGCTCCAGTGCTGGACACCCCATGCCAAACAACTAGCAAGAGAGGAATGCAAACCCACCCATTAGCAGAGAGGCTGCCTAAAATCATACTAAGTCCACAGACACCCCAAAGCACAACACCAGACATGGATCTGCCAACCAGAAAGACAAGATCCAGCCTCATCCACCAGAACACAGGCACCAGTCCTCTCCACCAGGAAGCCTACACAACCCACTGAACCAACCTTCCCCACTGGGGGCAGACACCAAAAACAACGGGAACTCCAAACATGTGGCCTGCGAAAAGGAGACCCCAAATACGGTAAGTTAAGCAAAATGAGAAGACAGAGAAATACACAGCACATGAAGGAGCAAGGTAAAAACCCACCAGACCAAACAAATGAAGAAGAAATAGGCAGTCTACCTGAAAAAGAATTCAGAGTAATGATAGTAAACATGATCTAAAATCTTGGAAAGAGAATGGAGAAAATACAAGAAAGTTTTAACAGGGACTCAGAAGAACTAAAAAGCAATCAGACAGTGATGAACAACAAAATAAATGAAATTTAAAATTCTCTAGAGGGAATCCATAGCAGAATAACCGAGGCAGAAGAACGGATAAGTGACCTGGAAGATAAAATAGTGGAAATAACTACCACAGAGCAGAATAAAGGAAAAAGAATGAAAAGAATTGAGGACAGTCTCAGACACCTCTGGGAATGCAAGAATTCTTCAATAAACACAAAGCAATCAATGTGATAAACCATATTAATAAATTGAAGCAGATAAACTATATGATCATCTCAATAGATGCAGAAAAAGCTTTCAACAAAATTCAACACCCATTTAGGATAAAAACCCTCGAGAAAGTAGGCATAGAGGGAACTGACCTCAACATAATAAAGGCCATATATGACAAACTCACAGCCAAAATCATTCTCAATGGTGAAAAACTAAAATCATTTCCACTAAGATCAGGAACAAGATAAGGTTGCCCATTCTCACCGCGATTATTCAACATACTTTTGGAAGTTTTAGCCACAGCAATCAGAGAAGAAAAAGAAATAAATGGAATCCATCTTGGAAAAGACGAAGTAAAACTGTCACTGTTTGCAGATGACATGATACTATACATAGAGAATCCTAAAGATGCTACCAGAAAACTACTAGAGCTAATCAATGAATTTGGTAAAGTAGCAGGATAGAAAATTAATGCACATAAATCTCTTGCATTCTTATACACTAATGATGGAAAATCTGAAAGAGAAATTAAGGAAACACTCCCATTTACCACTGCAACAAAAAGAATAAAATACCTAGGAATAAACCTAGGAGACAAGGAGACAAGGAGATAAGGAGACAAAAGACCTGTATGCAGAAAACTATAAGATACTGATGAAAGAAATTAAACATGAAACAAACAGATGGAGAGATATACCATGTTCTTGGATTGGAAGAATCAGCATTGTGAAAATGACTGTACTACCCAAAGCAATCTACAGATTCAATGCAATCCCTATCAAGATACCAATAGCATTTTTCTCAGAATTATAACAAAAAATTTCACAATTTGTATGGAAACACAAAAGACCCCGAATAGCAAAAGCAATCTCGAGAAAGAGAAACGAAGCTGGAGGAATAAGGCTCCCTGACTTCAGACTATACTACAAAGCTGTGCTAATCAAGACAGTATGGTACTGGCACAAAAACAGAAATATAGATCAATGGAATAGGATAGAAAGCCCAGAGATAAACCCACGCACATATGGTCACCTTATTTTTGATAAAGGAGGCAAGAATATACAATGGAGAAAAGACAGCCTCTTCAGTACGTGGTGCTGGGAAAACTGGACAGCTACATGTAAAAGAATGAAATTAAAACACTCCCTAACACCACACAAAAAAGTAAATTCAAAATGGATAAAAGACCTAAACGTAAGGCCAGACACTATAAAACTCTTAGAGGAAAAAATAGGCAGAACACTCTATGACATATATCACAGCAAGATCTTTTTTGACCCACCTCCTAGAGTAATGAAAATAAAAACAAAAATAAACAAATAGGACCTAATTAAAGTTAAAAGCTTTGCACAGCAAAGGATACCATAAACAAGAGCAAAAGACAACCCTCAGAATGGGAGAAAATATTCGCAAACAAAGCAACTGACAAAGGATTTATCTCCAAAATATACAAGCAGCTCATGCAGCTCAATATCAAAAAAAAAAACAACCCAGTCCAAAAATGGGCTGAAGATCTAAATAGACATTTCTCCAAAGAAGATGTACAGATTGCCAACAAACACATGAAAGGATGCTCAACATCACTAGTCATTGGAAAAATGCAAATCAAAAATACAATGAGGTATCACCTCACACCGGTCAGAATTGCCATCATCAAAAAGTCTACAAACAATAAATGCTGGAGAGGGTGTGGAGAAAAGGGAACCCTCTTGCACTGTTGGTGGGAATGTAAATTGATACAGCCACTATGGAGAGCATTATGGAGGTTTCTTAAAAAGCTAAATATAGAACTACCATACACCCAGCAATCCCACTACTGGGCATATACCCTGAGAAAATCATAATTCAAAAAGAGTCATGTACCACAATATTTATTGCAGCATCATTTACAATAGCCAGGACATGGAAGCAGCCTAACTGTCCATCAACAGATGAATGGATAAAGAAGATATGGCACATATATACAATGGAATATTACTCAACCATAAAAAGAAACGGAATTGAGTTATTGTAGTGAGGTGGATGAATCTAGAGTCTGTCATACAGAGCGAAGTATGTCAGAAAAAGAAAACAAATACCGTATGCTAACACATATATATGGAATCTAAAAAAAAAAAAAATGGTTATGAAGAACCAGGGGCAGGACAGGAATAAAGATGCAGATGTGGAGAGTGGTTTTGAAGACATGGGGATGGGGAAGGGTGGGCTAGGATGAGGTGAGAGTGGCATGGACATACATACACTACCAAATGTAGAATGGATGGCTGGTGGGAAGCAGCTGCATAGCACAGGGAGATCAGCTCGGTGCTTTGTGACCACCTAGAGGGGTGGGATAGGGAGGGTGGGAGGGAGACGCAGGAGGGAGGGGTATGGGGATATGTGTATGCATATGGCTGATTAACTTTTTTATACAGCAGAAGCTAATGCACCATTGTAGAGCAATTATACTCCAATAAAGATGTTGGAAAAAAATTAATGGAATGTAGCAAAAGCACTTCTAAGAGGGAAGATTATAGCAATAAACATACCTCAAGAAAAAAGAAAGATGGCAAATAAACAGCCCAACTTTACACCTAATGGAACTACAAAAAGAAGAACCAATTAGGTCCAAGGTTAGCAGAAGAAAGAAAATAATAATAGTTAGAACATAAATAAATAAAATAAAACACAGAAAACCATAGATAATATTAACAAAACTAAGATTTGGCTCTTTGAAAAGATAAACAAAATCGACAAAGCTTTAAACTAACCAAGGAAAAAAGAAAGACCAAAATCCACAAAATTATAAGTGAAAGAAGAGATTTTACAACTGATACCACAGAAATACAAAGGATCATGAGAAACTACTGTGAATTACCATACACCAACAGATTGGAGAACCTAGAAGAAATGGATAGATTTGTAGAGATATACAATTTACCAAAACTGAATCATGAAGAAATAGATAATCTAAACAGAACCAAGCAAGTAAGGAGATTGAATTTGTAATTAAAAACCTCCAAACAAAAAAAGCACAGGACCATATGGTTTCACTGGTGAATTTAATCACTTAAATAAGAATTCATGGCAGTCTTTCTCAAATATTTCCAAAAATTGAAGAGGAGAGAATACTCCTAATGAGAATACTCCTGATGTCAAAGCCAGATAAGGGCATTACAGGAAAGAAAACTAGATGCTAATATCCATGATTAATATAGATTCAAAAATTCTCAACAAATTACTAGCAAAGCAAATTTAACAGCACATTAAAAATTTCATACATCATGATCAAGTGGGATTCATCACTGCAATGCAAACAAGGTTCAAAATAAATGTGATACATTACATTAATACAATGAAACATAAAAACCATATGATCATCTCAATAAATGCAGAAAAAGCATTTGACAAAATTCAACATCCACTCATGATAAAACCTCTCAACAAACTGGATATAGAAGAAACATACCTCAACATAATAAAGTCCATATATGATAAGACCACAGCTAATATCATACTCAATGGTGAAAGATTAAAAGCTTTTCCTCTAAGACCAGGAATACGATGAGGGTGCCACTCTCACCACTCGTATTCAACATAGTATTGGAAGCCCTAGCCTGAGGAATCAGGCAAGAAAAAAAAAGATATCCAAATTGTAAATAAAGAAGTAAAATTTTCTCTGTTTTCAGATGACATGATTTTATGTAGAGAAAATCCTAAGGACTCCACCAAAAAAAGTTAGATCTAATCAACAAATTCAGTTTAGTTATAGGATAAAAAATCAACATACAAGAAACCAGTTGCAATTCTATATGCTAACAATGATCTATGAAAATGAACTAGGTGAAAAAGAAATAAAGAAAAGAATTCCATTTATGATAGTATTAAAAATAATAAAAGCCTAGGAATAAATGTAACTAAGGAGGTGAAAGATCTGTACACTGAAAACTATAAGACATTGATGAAAGAAACTGAAGAAGATGCAAATAAATGAAAAGATACCCTGTGTTCAAGGAACATGGAACAGAGGAATTGATATTGTTAAAATGTCTCTACAGATTCAGTGCAATTGCTATCAAAATTCCAATGGCATTTTTTTTACAGAAAATAGAAAAAACAATCCTAAAGTCTTTTTGAAACCTTAAAAGACTCTGACTAGCCACAGCAATCCTGAGGAGGAAGAACAAATCTGGAGACATCACTCCTGATTTCAAAGTACATTATAAAGCTATATCAAAATGAACTATATTACAAACATATAATCAAAACAGTATGGTACTGGCATAACAATATGATAGAAAAAGACAAATATTGTATGATCTCCCTTATATGTGAAATCTAAAAAGCCCAAACTCATAGAAACAGAAAACAGATTGGTGGTAGCCAGGGCCAGAGGTAGTAGGTAAGGAAAATGTGTGAATGTGGTCAAAAAGTACAAACTTCCAGTTATAAGATAAATAAGGTTGGGGAGTATAACATATGGCTTAGTTACTATAATTATCAATAATGTACTGTATATTTTAAACTCACTATGAGAGTGGGTCTCAAAAGTTCTCATCACAAGAAAAAATTGTGATTATGTGAGTTACTGATATTAACTAAATTTTTGTTGTAATCATTTCACAATATATACATCTATCAAATCATTACGTTGTATACCTTAAACTTATGCACTGTTATATGTCAATTTTATCTCAGTAAACCTGGAAAACAATAAAAATACAAGCTTTCCAGGTAACTTTCAATTCAGTTAAGATTGAGAGCAAAATTCATTGTCTGTGACCACTTCATCCTGCTTCATTGCTCTCCAAAGCATTTGGCTTTATGTTTTACATATCTAAATTATTTTATATTTATTCATTTGTGTACTTATTTTCTATTCCTGCCCCATGGAATACATAATACATGAAGGAGAACCCTTATCTCTTTGCTCATTTCCTTATCCCTTGTGACAACGACAGTGAATGGCATAGTACATAATAAATATTTGTTGAATGAATGAATGAGAAAATAAATATAATAGATGTTAATCAATATTTGATGAATAAAGAAGTGAATAAATGAATTTCCCTCTTGTCATTCAATAACTAACTCATACTATTTCCTCTGTAAACCTTCTCAGAGTCTGCTATTTAAAATCAATCTCTTTCTGTACTACTATTCTTTGTCACAATTTTTTTCTTCTAGATGTGATTTAATCAATACTATTTCTTTCACAATATCTATTGTGTGTTTTACAAAGTAGTCAATATGTAGTTTTGAATTTAATTACACATTATATTTAACTTACTGTATCTCCCAAAATGAGTTTAAAATTAAAGTTAAATGTTAATGTAGTTCTAACATTTACAGATAATGCTAGAGATAACACAGGGTCAAAAATATTTTCATGCTACATTGGACTAGATTATAATGAGTATACCAGGGAAATCTAACATGTCTTAAGACATGTTAAGACCTTGTATGTAATACATCTTAAGAAAAACAAAATCTTTGAAAAAAAGAAGATTTATGTTATTATATAATGTGATATTATTGGATTCCTGAACAGGATTGATGATACTTCTTTAACAGCTGTGTTGCTTTATTTCAGAGAAAATGCAGGACTCTCAAGAACCTTGGGTGACAGAGCCATAGAGGCATAGAAGCATAGGTCTTATAATAACCAAATGACAGTGTGAAAAATCACTCAATCTTAATCTATCCCAGTCTCCTGAGTGGTTTGTCTCATGGGACTCTGGGAAGAATAATATAAATTAATGCATGGGTATAAAAATGTGTGTAACCACTAAGGTGATGTGTTTGAAGTATTAATAAAATGGTGAAATTAAAAATAAGGAAGTGTTTTATAGCTTCAGAAATGTGTTTATGATTTTTTTAGATATGGCTTCAAGAATATTTATAGAGCTTAATATAATATCAATATCTAAAAGTAACACCTATTACACATGGTACTGAACAAGTAATAGGTAATATCTAATGTTATTCTCTGAGTCTTGTGATATAGGTAGTATTATAGTTATTAAAATTGTAGATCACATTTTATAGAAAATGGAACTGACGTTTAGGAAGCTGACTTTAGGAAACAAAGTCAATCAGCTGGGATTTTATTCCAGATCTGCCTAGCAAATCTGTACATACTGCCACAGGCAAAACCCAAAGGAAAGATTAGTAGTGAAACGTTAAAAGAGAGTTTTCTGGTATTTGATGGTACTGTTTCAATAAGAACACTTTCAACTGACATATGTTTTACAAAAATACTTTACCTCTAAAGAGATAAACTAGAGGAAGTCATCATAAATATCAATATTATAAAATACAAAAATACTCAATAATTGTGAATGATTTGTTTATTCATTGTGAGTCATCTCAGGTATTCTATTTTATTAGACAAATTTATACAAATTATGTTCTATACTGTCCCATAGTCAGATTTTCATAGCAAAAATCAACAAACTAAAACAGTTTTGATTCATTAACAGTCTCCTAGTTTCCTCTCACCCATTTGGACAGGCTGAGCTCTTGAAGAGGGCCTGGTGAAGTTAGGGGTCATCCTCCTGGTGGGGATTTCCAGGCACAGTGACCTGTGATGATGATTCAGTTAAAAGCAGCTTGATAATTTATCTACTAAAGACTCTGTCAGGTTAAGTAATGTTTAATGCAATTTTACATTTATCTATGCCAAAGTCGTCCTCAGTATTACATTTTTTTGTAAATTACCTTTAATTGGGGTGAGTATCCACAAGGATAATATTAATGCCTTCATTACACCTTTGTGTTCTACAAAATCAGATTTTTCAGAGAAAAATAGAGCATGCTTTCTATTGTGTTATGTTTTGTATAACAAAAATGTTTTATTTTAAAAAAAACCAATGATAACTATTATATGAAATAAGTAAAAATTTAAAGCACAGATTAATTTAAAGTAATATTCTTATAGATTTAACCTAATCTTGCAGATATCCTGAGGTTTTTGTTGAGTTAGGAGGGTCTAAATCTTCTGAGCAAGAAACCTTCCCTAGGCAACCACTGCTGTAGGATCCCAACCCATTTTGTATCTAGAACATTTAGGACAGCTTTGCTCTTTCCTTCTTTCCTTATCAGCCACATGGCTCTGAGCAATAACATATTCTCTATTCAGCATAAACATATAGTGGTGTACCTAGCATCTCTTTACTATGAGCATCACATTTCTCTCCCACATCCCTGCTCTCATCCCATTGAGAGCTGTCAGTGGCCCTCTTGAGATAATGTAGAGAGAGACTGTTTGAAAATGAAACTCTTAAGTGGAAAGCAGAATCCAGATATGGAGGAGATTGGAGATATATATATATTTTTTTAATTTTTCAAATGTGAGCTGTGTTTCTGTCATTGTTAAAAGGAAGAATTCTAAGGAGTACACTTTCCTAACTTTCTTCATAAGCTACAAATTTCTCTTTGAATCCTTTGAATATCATTCTGTCTTAAAACAGAGAAACAGTGGAAGAGTTGAAAGATCACACTGTTCTGGGAGTGAGCCCACTCTAGATTATTTTCTACTCCTAGGTTTTCCTGTTAGCTAATCTGGGTTGTTAGAATATATCGATGACCCAAAGATGTGTTATAGACATGCCGATATACTGTTTCTTCCAGCCTGGGTGCAACTGGTTGGACCCTGGAGGTCCTCTGGAGGCGTCCCAGCCCTTTATCCAAGTGTGCCATATTAATACGGTAACTTCCCGTGTGAGGGATGATGTGAAAAAAAGGTTGTGCATATTGAGCTAGACCTTATGCCATTCCTAACCTACTTAGAAGGCTGAACAAATTTTACAAATTAAACACAGGTTCCTGGAGATTCTGATTCAGTAGGTCTGCAGTTGGATAATCTGTATTTCAAAAGAGCTCCCCAGATGATTCTGATTATCTTTCAGGTTTAAGAAACATTACACTAAATAACCCTTCCAAATCATGAAATTCAATTTCTCTAAGCCTGTTTCCATTCTGTTATGGGGTTACACCACATGAGAACATTACATTTTAGAAATAGTTTATTAGAAATTGACAGGGTTGTTAAGAAGTTTTCATGGTGATTCCTCCATAGGAAGAGCATCCCTGGTGGCCGTGCTTAAATGTGACTATTAGGGACAATATTGTACCTGCAGTGATACCCGTGTGCATTACAAGAAACATGGAGCAGTGAATGGCTTCCCATATGGCCTCACTTAATGCCCTTTCTTCAATGAGGTATATTAGCAAGTAGAATGATGGAAGCTAGCAAAAAAAAAAGGTATCTGGCAGCAATTTTTACTTGGAAACCTCAGGAAAAAGCAATCCAGGTATAGCACTTTTTTTTGTCAAAGCACAGAGACAGAGTTGATTATAATTCGCTGACAAATAAATTCTTTTAGAGTCCCAGATTTTACTAAAAAAGAAAAAATAACTCTGAAAAAAATATTGATTTCTTTTCCTATGTGAAAACCTTGATCAATCTCTGAGATCAAGAAAAACTTGCCAGTGTTGAAGAGACGGATTCAGGCTGACACATGGAATGTACAATGGCAAGCAGCCTGAATGAAAGATAGCCAACTTGGCAAGAGAATTAGTGTGATGCAAAAGAAACACCAAGGCCTTAGGGATGCTTTCTTTCTTGGAATATCTTTCTTTTGTCAAAATGATGCTGGGTACTCCTAATTAAACACTGGCAAACAAGGTTATCCAAGGCAACATGGTATTTGAATGAGGTTACAAGTAACATCAAATTGTTATCTTTTATGAAAACTTCAAGTTATCAGATTCAAGTGAAAATAATTTAGTTAGACTAAGTACAGGTCAAAATAAAACACTGATGAGAGATAATTAATTTCATATGGCAAATACTTCAGAAGATGTCAAAGTGTTTGTTTTTGTACTCTATAAAAAAGTCAGTAATTATTGGTGTTTTTAATGCCTATGCTAATTGTTAATTGGAATCACACAGTTTAACATAATGTTATTAATTAATTGCTAGATGTTTAATGCAATATTAACAGAACACAAGTTACTTCATTGTGTATATTCTGCATATTAAATTTATGAGGTTATTAGTAGGCTGAAAAGCTTAATATGTCATGACTACAGCCATGGTCAAGATCTTAGTCATTTAGCGATGTTTGATTTATTGGGTTAGTAGAAATGATGATGCTACTCAAATAAATCACTGTGTAAAGGACATGCTTTCTTCTATAATAGCAAATAAAACCATATTTAAAATGCTGAAAAATCTGTCATCAGAAAGCAGAAGCATACAAATCATGAATTCCAAACTTCAGAATATATGAAACATAGGTATAGAGAAAGGAGATGAAAATATAAAAAATTAGTCTTGAGGCTAAAAATAATTTTTTTACTATGTAACCAATATTTTTAATTTTTAAAATTTGCAGAACATAAAAATTGAAATGTATAGACAATCTGGTAGGTACTATATGACAAAGTTAGAATCCAGATAATATTTAACTGCTTAAAAGGCTCTTATCAACTAGACATCACCTTAACTAGGTGATTGATTTAACATCAACAATGATGGGTTATGTTGACATCGTGTGTTACTTGAATTAATGTGTTAAGAAAGATGTAATATCACTTTGGCGGTTTCTTGCCCAAAAGGTTTAACCTGATTCTAATCATAAGGAAAAGTCAGACAAATCCAAACAACAAAAAAAATGGTCTAGAGTCTTCAAAAATGTCCATGTCATGGACTTTTTTAAAAATGTAGAACTCTACTAGGTGTAAAAGGACTAAAGAGAATGATAACTAAAGCAATTTTGATCCTTGGTTGGATCAGGAATTGGAAGGAAAAAGAAATAGCTATAAGATACATTACTAGAATAAAAGTGGATATTTGAATACTGACTATAAATTAGACAATAGTAGTGTATCAATTTAAATTTCATGAGTGTGATAATTGTATTATGGTAATTTTGGATAATGGGGGGAGGAGATACACAATAAAGAATTTGATGTGAATTTTCATGATGTCTGAAACTTTTTCTCAATGTCAGAGAAAATATATATATGCACTTATGAATATATATGTATATACACATATGTGTATGTGTATGTATGCACATTGTGTGTATATATGTATGTCTCATATATATGTGTGTGTATATATATGTGTATATATATGTCTAGAAAGAGAGAGGGAGGAAAGAAGGAAGGAAGGAAGGAAGGAAGGAAGGAAGGAAGAAAGGAAAGAAGGGGGGAAGGAAGGAAAAAAGAAAGAAAATGTGACAAATTATTAAGAATTGATGATCCTAGGTAAAAGGTGTTATGTATATTTATTTTACATGTCTTACAAATTAACTGAAAGTTGAAATTTTTCAAAAAAATTTGAGGGCAAAATAAGTTATTTTTGGTTTACCTAATTCATACATTCAACAACAAACCTTCATTAGTTATCAAGTATTATACTTGATCATGAGACCATGACCTGAGCTTCAAGAAGGGCAAAAGGACGGAACGAGAAGTGTAACAGTGTGACTGAGAGCCCAGGTTCACATCCTACGTGAGCACTGACCAACTGAAAGGTTACTGTCAGTCATTTCATCTTTCCGGACATCAGATTGCTCATCTCTAACGTGATGGAATTGGACCCAGATGAGTTCAGAAGTCACATATAATTCAGATTCAGTGATTCTCAAAGGCAGACTGATAGGAAAGAGACAATCTTATCAAGTACATGTAAGTAATCATCAAGCCATGTTAAGATGCTGGAAAATGCTACAACCCAGGCAAAGGGCAGGACTGTTTGGTGCTTAATCAGCCAGAAAACTGTGACATTCCTGTTCTCCATTATGATTCCTCAAAGAAAAGCAAACGCCAAACTTGGAGCGTCACCAATCTCATTACATTATTGCTATACTAGCATCTGTTAGAGTACCAGGTGCTGATAGAACTTCTACAGAGAAACTAACAAATTGCTTAATGATTGATGTGTTCAACCACCCACATCTGGAAAGAAGAATACATTTTATAGGCTTAGGAAAGCAGATCAGTTATACATTTGCACAAACAAAAGATGAACTGTGCTTCTGTGGAAGGCATTGGGGATTTTTTTTTTTTAATTTCTTATAGGAAAGATTTTTTTCACATAGAATGAGCTATGTTTGACAGATTACACATATGAATCACTGGCTGAGGACTCAATTGAATAGTATGGTGATTTCTTTGTTATGTTCATTTTTTTCTGTTTATCAAGTCCATTGTTGGGAAATTTGAAAAGACTGGTTGTTTTAAGACATTCTGACATGCTGTAATTACCATAAGGAAATGTGGATATGAGATCTAGAAAAAGGGGAGATACTAATTTACTTAAAATCATCAGAAAGGTAATTCAGGGCCCTCGGACCCTCCCCCAGCCCTGGTAACCGCGGGCTGCCCCGAGGGGGCGGCTTGCTGCAGGCGGTTTGGCAGATTGGTGAGGGAACGAGGAGAAAAGCAAACGGCCGTCTCCTCCCTGCCCCATAGCGTGCTCGCTTTCCTGATGGGGCTTTCGAGAATCTCGAGGCAATCTTGCAAGCCGTATTTGAACTGGCCAAAGACAACTTGAGACCTGTTTAATGTAACAGAAAAGGTCAGAAAACATTAGGCAGTAGAAGCGTGAGAATATTGAGAAAGATGAACGTCTCAGGAAGCAGTTGTGGACGCCCTAGTTCCGCAGATGTATCTGATGACTTTACGGATCTTTGGACAAAACTAAAGGAGTATCATGATAAAGAAGTACAAGGTCTACAAGTAAAAGTAACCAAACTGAAAAAGGAATGAATTTTAGATGCACAAAGACTAGAAGAATTCTTCACCAAAAATCAACAGCTGAGAGAGCAACAGAAAGTCCTTCATGAAACCATTAAAATTTTAGAAGACCGATTAAGAGCAGGATTACGTGATAGCTGTGCGGTAACTGAAGAACATATGCGGAAGAAACAGCGAGAGTTTGAAAATATTCGACAGCAGAATCTTCAACTTATCACAGAGCTTATGAATGAAAAGAATACTCTACAGGAAGAAAATAAAAAGCTTTCTGAACAGCTGCAACAGAAAATTGAGAATGATCAACCACATCAAGCGACCGATCTTGAATCTGAGGAAGATGTTATTCCAGATTCACCAATAACAACCTTTTCATTTTCTGGCACTAACCGGCTGTGAAGGAAGGAGAACCTCCACGTCCGACGCGTAGAACAAACACATACTAAACTGAAGCGCTCTGGGTGTGCACGTGAATGGAGAAAAGTACCAAAGTCTTCACCTCATCCACAACATAAACATAATGAACGTGAAATTCTAGTGGCTGACACTTGTGATCGGAGTCAAGCTCCAGTGGCTAATACACATGGAAAAAGCAGTTATCCTCTTGATAATTTAGCTACAGTTGTTGCTGAAACACTTGGACTTAGTGTTCAAGGTGAATCTGAATCTCGAGGCCCTAGGAGCCCACTTGGTGATGAGCTCTACCACTGTCTGGAAGGAGATCACAAAAAACCTTTTGAGGAATCTAGAAGAAATTGTGAAGATAGTTTAAGATTTTCAGACTCTAATTCAAAGACTCCTCCTCAAGAAGAATTGACTACTTGGGTATCATCTCCTGTATTTGGAGCTACCTCTAATGTGAAAAATAGTTTAGGTTTGAATACAAGTTTGTCCCCTTCTCTTTTACAGACTGGGAAGAAAAACCATCTGAAAACAATGTCTTTCAGCAACACTTCTAATTCTAGATCAGAGAAACCTAGATGAAAATCGGAAGATGGTGCCCTTTTCACACATCATATTCTTGGGGCTGAAGTGAACAAGATCACTAACCAGTCATCTTCTAATAAGCAGATGCTTATAAATAAAAATACAAGTGAACCCCTAAGTGAACAGGATAGTACTGATCACATTAAAGATACTGTTACTGATAAAGATAAACATGTGGTACCCCTGAAATCACTGGGAGGCCGAACCAAAAGGAAGACAATCAAGAAAGAAAGTGAAGATGAAGTAAGCTGCCCCCAAGCCTCCTTTGATAAAGAAAATGCTTTTCCTTTTCCACTGGATAGTCTTTCTTACATGAATGGAGACTATGTGATGGATAAACCTCTGGATCTGTCTGATCAGTATTCAGCTATTCAGCGACAAGAGAAAAGCCAAGGAAGTGAGAACTCTAAAACTGGATTTAAGCAAGTGACTCTCTATGAGGTGTTTTGTTTTTTGTTTTTTTTTACATCTTTATTGGAGTATAATTGCTTTACAATGGTGTGTTAGTTTCTGCTTTATAACAAAGTGAATCAGTTATACATATACATATGTTCCCAAATCTCTTCCCTCTTGCATCTCCCTCCCTCCCACTCTCCCTATCCCACTCCTCTAGGTGGTCACAAAGCACAGAACTGATCTCCCTGTGCTATGCGGTTGCTTCCCACTAGCTATCTATTTTATGTTTGCTAGTATATATATGTCCATGCCACTCTCTCACTTTGTCACATCTTACCCTTCCCCCTCCCCATATCCTCAAGTCCATTCTCTAGTAGGTCTGTGTCTTTATTCCCGTCTTGCCACTAGGTTCTTCATGACCTTTTTTTTTTTCCTTAGATTCCATATATATGTGTTAGCATACTGTATTTGTTTTTCTCTTTCTGACTTACTTCACTCTGTATGACAGACTCTAACTCCATCCACCTCACTACAAATAACTCCATTTCGTTTCTTTTTATGGCTGAGTAATATTCCATTGTATATATGTGCCGCATCTTCTTTATCCATTCATCCAATGATGGACACTTAGGTTGCTTCCATGTCCTGGCTATTGTAAATAGAGCTGCAATGAACATTGTGGTTCATGACTCTTTTTGAATTATGGTTTTCTCAGGGTATATGCCCAGTAGTGGGATTGCAGAGTCATATGGTAGTTCTATTTTTAGTTTTTTAAGGAACCTCTGTACTGTTCTCCATAGTGGCTGTATCAATTTACATTCCCACCAACAGTGCAGGAGGGTTCCCTTTTCTCCACACCCTCTCCAGCATTTATTGTTTCTAGATTTTTTGATGATGGCCATTCTGACCGGTGTGAGATGATAGCTCATTGTAGTTTTGATTTACATTTCTCTAATGATTAATGATGTTGAGCATTCTTTCATGTGTTTGTTGGCAATCTCTATGAGGTTTTGAAGCCTGTTCCAAAGGGCTCTTCCTCAAGCCATAAGGCCTTGAGTGGGAGCTGTGGATTAACCAAAGATTCCCCAGAAGAGACCAGCAGTTTACAGGAGTCCCTCCTCCCGTCCTTGAGTAAATCTCCAGATAATAAAGCACTGTTACAAATAAAGGAAGAAAATTCTATCTTTAAAATTCCTCTACATCCACGTGAAAGTTTGGAGACAGAGAATCTTTTTGATGACATGAAGGGTGCTGGTTCTCATGAGCCTATAAAAATAAAAACCAGGTCAGTCCATGGAGCATGTGAACTTGCATCAGTTCTTCAGTTAAATCCATGTAGAATTGTTAAAGCAAAGTCTCTACAGAACAACCAAGATGTATCCTTTGAAAACATCTAGTGGAGTATAGATCCAGGAGCAAATCTTTCTCAGTATAAAATGGATATTACTGTAGTAGATACAAAGGATGGCAGTCAGTCAAGATTAGCAGGAGGAGAGACAGTGGACATGGGCTGTACGTTGGTTAGTGAAACTGTGCTTTTAAAAATAAAGAATCAAGAGCAGAAGGGAGAAAAAAGTCCAAATGGAGAAAGAAAAATGAAAGATAGCTTGGAAGATATGTTTGATCGGACTACACGTGAAGAATATGAATCCTGTTTGGTGGATAGCTTCCCCTAAGTAGCAGATGAAGAGAAGGAGTTGTCAACTGCTACAAAAAAAAAACCAAACTCTCCTGGTGATAAACAAGATAAAGTCAAACAGAAAGCGTTTGTGGAGCCATATTTTAAAGATGATGAAAGAGAGACTAGCTTACAAACTTTTCCTCATATTGAGGTGGTTCGGAAGAAAGAAGAAAGAAGAAAATTGCTTGGACACACATGTAAGGAATGTGAAATTTATTATGCAGATTTTCCAGCAGAAGAGAAAAGAAGTTGGCTTCCTGCTCAAGACACCGATTTCACTACATTCCACCCAACACACCAGAGAATTTCTGGGAAGTTGGTTTTCCTTCCACTCAGACTTGGATGGAAAGAGGTTACATTAAAGAAGATCTTTTTTTTTTTTTTAAAGAGATTGGAGTTTATTTATTTATTTATTTATTTTTGGCTGTGTTGGGTCTTCGTTTCTGTGCGAGGGCTTTCTCTAGTTGCGGCAAGCGGGGGCCACTCTTCATCGTGGTGCGCGGGCCTCTCACTGTCGCGGCTTCTCTTGTTGCGGAGCACAGGCTCCAGACGCGCAGGCTCAGTAGTTGTGGCTCACGGGCCTAGTTGCTCCGCGGCATGTGGGATCGTCCCAGACCAGGGCTCGAACCCGTGTCCCCCACATTGGCAGGCAGATTCTCAACCACTGCGCCACCAGGGAAGCCCCCTAAAGAAGATCTTGATCCTTGTCCTCGTTCGAAAAGACGGCAGCCTTACAATGCAATATTTTTTCCAAAAGGCAAAGAGCAGAAGACATAAATGTTGAAGCAAAAACAGGAGAGATGACAATATTCTTTTTATTTATAGTTAAAGTTGGTATTAAACATTGATTTTTTTGATCTTCTGAAAATTGATTTATAAATCATTTTTCTATTGAAAATGTTTTTAAATGGCACTTACCCATCACACAGATGACTATTTAAAAATGGATACGTTTATGTCATATTTTCTTGCTTTTGCACCTTTAAAATAATAAGGTGCTTTCATTTTGCACTCCAAGTTAAGAGTTGTTTATTACTTTATTTGGTAATACCTAATTACAATTTTGAAAATATAAAAAAAAAAAAAAGAAAGGTAATTCAAATACTGTTATTTCCATATGAAAGGAGTCTCAATGCCCTTGGTCAAGTCCAAGCTACTTTCTTGGGAACCAAGGCTCTGCCAGTCTAGTCTTTACTTAACACTGTATATAAATAGTATACATTATACATCTTACCCAATATTATACACCTGATACTATGAGTTTGTTATACTGTTAGCATTTCCTGGACAAACCTTGTTCTCTTCTCTTTCATATGTGTGACTTTCCAGAATACCCTTATCCTCATCTTCACCTCATGTAAGGGAGTTATAATTATACCATCCCTGTGCAACTTTCCCCTAGGAGGCAGTATAGTGCAGGTTTAAGAGGACATTTAAAGTCAGAAAAATCTGAGTATGTGAGCTTTCCAGTTGTAGGAGTTTGTTACTTAATCTCACTAGGCCTCAGGTTCTTCATTAAAAAAAAAAAAATTGATGTAGCAGTAGTATTTAAGGCATAAAATTATTAAGATTAAATGGAGTAATGTGCATATAATGTTTAGCACAGAGCCTGGCCCAGAGCAAAAAAATTCTTCCCTGCTCTTTCTTCACAATTCCTCCCTTACTGCTACTTTTACTACTGTTTGTGATTCCATAATGTTTTATTTGCCCTCTTATGGCACTTACCACTTTCTGCCTGTCTTCCAGCATTCTGGGCATTCGACCCCCATCATTAGATTGTAAATTTCTTGAGAACACAAACAGTATGTGTTTCCATCTTTGTTTATCTACAGAACAACAACAACAACAAAAAACAGTGGTTTATACGACACAGGTGCTTAATAAGTATTTGTTTAAAGGGGTTGAATTACTGAATTTTTTTTAATATGAACACTTTATCTTCTCTTTTGGTATGAACGTTAAATCTACTAAACCTATTATGTTAACACTGAATATTCTAACGAGAATACTCAAGTTACAGTAAATTGACATAAGAGCAAGAGCAAATTATTTTTTGAAATTATTTAAACGTTTCTATACAACCTTGATATTGTATGTCTTAGTTCAGGTTACAACAAATTACAACTTTGTTGACTCTGTGGCCCCATAAATGGATTCATCTTATGTCCTAAGAGCTATCTTTAAATTTCCTCTGAGGGCTTCCCTGGTGGCGCAGTGGTTGAGAATCTGCCTGCCAATGCAGGGGACACAGGTTCGAGCCCTGGTCTGGGAAGATCCCACATGCCGCGGAGCAACTAGGCCCGTGAGCCACAATTACTGAGCCTGCGCGTCTGGAGCCTGTGCTCCGCGACAAGAGAGGCCGCGATAGTGAGAGGCCCGCGCACCACGATGAAAAGTGGCCCCCGCTTGCCGCAACTAGAGAAAGCCCTCGCACAGAAACGAAGACCCAACACAGACAAAAAATAAATAATAAATAAATAATAAACAAATTAAAGAAATCACTATTAAAAAAAAGTGGAAACTTTAAAAAAAAAAAAAATTTCCTCTGAGACATCCATCCTTTCATCCATTCACCGTACATTCTGTCAAAATACAGAAAAAATATTGCCTGTTGGGAAAGGCCTGCCTGCCCATCATTTGCTGATTCCTATGATTCATTTTAAGAGAGTCTGGTCAACTGGATTGATTTTGTGAAGCATCCTGTGTAATCTGTGCTGTGAAAATAAAACTCGTGTTTCTGAACTGACTCTCAGTTAAAAATGGCAATCAACAAGAAGCCCACACAAAGTCAGAGTTCAGCTTAGTCATCAAGAGATGTTTGCTCAGAGAAGATACAATCTGAATTTATTTTCCAACAGGATCACTGCTAAATATTGCAGTTTTCAGAAATAGAAACTGTTAAAATAATCAATATGATAAAGGAATTTTCTCTTTGCCTTTATTAACTGCTTTTTGGGGGGATAAAAAGTTTGTAAAATATAAATCCAGCCCCATTGCATATTTTCAATCATGAAGTATCTCCCTTTCTCTCAATGGACCCTCTGATTGTAGAATCAGCCAGGATGATCTACTCATTTTATTTTCCCTAAACACAACATTCTTTTTCTACCTCTCTGCTTTGCTCAACTGAATATCCCCATCTAATCATTTTCTTTATTCCAGGCTCTTCTTCCTACCAGTATTTGTTCTTTAAGACCTAGCTATGGTCCAAGTGGTCACTCATTATTCCCAGGTTCTATGTCACTTCTCTGCACATTTTGTGTCTCATAGGTGACTCGGTACTAATATTCATTTGTTCATATAAATATTTCTGCTGTAAGTGTAAGTGTGTTTAAATCAGTAATGGGTTTTCTTCACAGCTCCTAGTTGAAGACTATGAGCAGGGTCAGTGGGAAATATATTTCTAGTGCAAGTATGTAAAGAGAGGAGGGAGGACAGAGTGTGTGACCGTAGGGCTAGAAGGGTGCTCTGTGGTTCTGGTCTAACTTAGACTAGAATTACAGATTTTGGTAATAGACTTATAGAAATACAACAATGTAGAAAAACTGAGCATGCTTTTGTTGAGTTTACCTTCAGTGCATGTTTCTGATGATGATTCTTCTGTTGCTTGCAGTTGTAATAGGGAAGAAACTTTGTATTCTATTACAAGTTAATCACTAAAGGGATGTTGCCTATAAGCTTAAATTATACATAATGGTCCATCTCTGGGAACCCTGCCTCCCAGGTAATAAGTGTTAAGCTAAAATACCTTTGCTTAGAGCACAGGAAACATCTTGACCAGACCCACCTGTGAATGACTGCAGGGAGGAAGAAATGAACACATCCCCTCCAGAGGCTGACCAGAACCAGGAAATGCTTGACTTTATTTCCTTTCGTTTTAGTATAAAAGAAGCCTGAATTCTGACTCAGGCAAGATGGTTCTTTGGGACGCGAGTCCACCATGTTCTCCATCTGTTGACTTTCTGAATAAAGTAGATATTCCTTGTCCCAACAACTCATGTCTCAATTTATTTGCCTGTCGTGGGGCAAGCAGTATGAGCTTGGACTTGGTAACACAATGAAAAGGCACAACGTAAATATCATCAAAGACATGAGATCATAGCCTTATGCGGAAGGACGTAAAGAATAACTGCATTTACAAAATAGGAGAAATAAGTGTGAGACCAAAGATAATGTTATGTGGCAGATAGGTTCTGCATCTTTGGCTGAAGCTTCCTCAGGAGTTTGAAAAACTTCCAACAAAAATAATTTTGTTGGTCATGGTTAAATATTTAACAGTCTGACTCAAAGGGAAACACGTTCAAAACTCGTTTGTACAACTGTTTGATTCTTCCTAATACTTTGTATCTTTTGAATTCATTAGAATTCTGTTTAGTTGTCACATTTATATAATAATTTTTTTATAAAAGCAAAAGATGTATTTTTTAAAATCTCCACCCAAAAATCCCTGATAAAGGGGATACAAAACCTTTCAGTATCTTGCACTATAATTTCCCTTTTTTTTCCATAATTAGTTACAAGATATATGGTTTGTAACTAGGGTTCATTTTTCAAATGAATGAGGCTGATGGATAAAATGTATTTATTTTATTTGAATTTAATATATTTATGCTATATTTATTTGAATATTTTATATTAGTGTCAGGATAAAATACTATCAATAGCAGGCAGAAACTTGAGAGATTTATACTTCTGAAAGAAAAGAACTGTACTGAGTGAATTCACATTTGTAGAGCTTTAGTCCTGAGCAGAGTCCGCTGCCCATGTAGCGTAGTTTGGCTAGAACTCAAAAAGAGAGCCACGGTTTTCTGGCTCAAGCTGTCCGAGAATGGATTTTAGAGCTTCCAGTAAAACCAGAAATAGAGGTGGAACATGCAAAACAGGAAAGAGCCACAGAATAGGAGACCTCGACGTCTGCGTCTTAATTTCCATGAAAGCCTTGGCTGAACTGTAAGTGTATTTGTGGGGATGGAGGGAATTTCAAGGAACCCAGTGAAAAGCAATACTCCGTAATAACCTAAATGGGAAAAGAATCTGAAAAAGAATAGATACATGTATATGTATAACTGAATCACTTTGCTGTACACCTGAAACTTACACAACATTGTTAATCAACTATGCTCCAATATAAAATAAAATTTTTTTTAAAAAAGGCTGAAAAGGCAGAATAAAGACTGGAGTTTGGGGTTGAGTCCTGCATTGTTACAGGGCCTTGAACCATGACTTTCTATTTAAGTCCCATCGTGATTACATTGTAGGAACAAAACATGTCAGGACCAAGGGATTCATCCTAAAACTAAGAAAAAAACAAAAGATCTATCCTCTACAAGTTCAAGGTAATATGTTTGCTAGAACACACTCTTTATAAGAAGACAATAAAATACTAATTCTTTAAAAAGTATCATTCAGAATATCAAGTGTACAAAAAATTAATTAATTTGATGAAGATAAAGGAAGAAAGCATAAATTTACCAGTATCAAGATATCCAAAGAGGATGTGCATATGGCCAACAGGCACATTAGGAAGCTGCTCAGCATCGCGAATCATCAGGGAAATGCAAATCAAAGGACTTTTATGCTGGTGGCCACACCACCAAAAGAACACTTCTGAGAACTGACAGGGGTTGATCACATACTTTGCTGAGGAATATACAATATTAAGGTCATCCCCCGTCTCCCACGTGAAATCTTCAGTAAATCATACACTGCTTAGAGCTGATAGTGTGAGACTGGATTCTTAGAGCAACTTGAAAGGTGCTGAGTTCTGATGCAGGTGACTTTAGCATAAACACAGAAATAGCACATATGGATGCAGCAGCTGCTGGGTAGCTGGAATTCCTGATTAAAATCGAAAGTAGTATTTTTTTTAATTGAAATATAGTTGATTGACAGTATTGTGTTAGTTTTAGGTGTACAGCATAGTGATTTTCTTTTGCAGATTATATTCCATTGTAAGTTATTACAAGATATTGGGTATAATTCCCTGTGCTATACAGTAAATCTTTGTTGCTTATCTATTTTATGTATAGTAGTGTGTATCTGTTAACCCCATACTCCTAATTTGTCCCTCCCTGCCTTCCCTTTCCCCTTTGGTAACCATAAGTTTGTTTTCTATGTCTGTGAGTCTGTTTCTGTTTTGTATATAGATTCATTTGTATTATTTTTTAGATACCACGTGTAATTGATATCATATGATTTTTGTCTTTTCTGTCTAACTTACTTCGTTGAGCATTAACATTCCCTAGGTCCATCCATGTTGCTGCAAATGGCAACACTTCATTCTTTTTTATGGGAGTAATATTCCATTGTGTGTGTGTGTGTGTATATATATATATATATATATATCACATCTTCTTAAGCCAAGCGTCTGTTGATGGGCACTTGGGTTGTTTCCATGTCTTGGCTATTGTAAGTAATGTTGCTATGATATTAGGGTGCATGTATCTTTTTGAATTAGAGTCTTCATTTTTTTCTGGATATATACCCTGGATTGCTGGATTATATGGTAGCTCTATTTTTATTTTTTTAAGGAACCTCCATACTGTTTTCCATAGTGGCTGCACCAATTTACATTCCCACCAACAGTGTAGGAGGGTTTCCTTTTCTCCACACCCTCTCCAGAATTTATTATTTGTAGACGTTTTGATTATAGCCATTCTGACCAGAGTGAAGTGATACCTCATTGTGGTTTTGATTTGCATTTCTCTAATAATCAGCGATGTTAAGCATCTTTTCATGTTCCTGTTGGCCATCTGTATGTCTTCTTTGGAGAAATGTCTATTTAGGTCTTCTGCCCATTTTTGATTGGGTTGTTTGTTTTTTTGATATTGAGTTGTATGAGCTGTTTGTATATTTTGGATAATAATCCCTTGTTTGTTGCATAGTTTGCAAATATCCTCTCCCATTCCGTAGGTTGTCTTTTTGTTTTGTTGATGGTTTCCTTTGCTGTGCAAAAGCTTTTAAGTTTGATTAGGTCCCATTTGTTTATTTTTGCTTTTATTTCTTTTGCCTTGGGAGACTGATCTAAAAAATATTGCTACAATTTATGTCAGAGAATGTTTTGCCTGTGTTCTCTTCTAGGAGTTTTATGGTGTCGTGTCTTATATCTAGGTATCAAAAGTAATCTTATGCTGAGATTTATCTTGAGCAGAAATTGAGATACAAAGGAAAAGTTCACAGAACTGCTGCTTCAGATATAAAATATTCTGTAATTTAAGTCAGTTGGCTTTCACGGTTTCCCAGAATAATATTTTCTCCATGCACACCAAAAAGAGACATTTACAGTAATATTTCCAGATTTCACATTTCATTTTCAAATCTGGATCTTGTGAAGCACTTATATCTTAATTTCCTGTGATATTTTTCTTGACACTTGAACATGAAAGTATTTTAGACTTATTTTATATTATTTTTCTGAACATGAAATCAACTTTGGGAATAAATTAAACACATATATGATTTGGGCCACACTAAATTTTTATCATACTTAAGTGGTTTTCTTTGCATATGCTCTAGAATGTTACAGTTCTCAGTGAATTTATTGAAGGCCTTTGCCACATCTTTTGTTGTGGTTTATGGATATTTTTCTTTTTTTTGACTTAATAAATTATGCTGATAGATTTCTAATAATGAACTACCCTTGAACTACTAGAATAACATTATTTAAAATATTATTTCATGACTGCTATTTGGCAGTATTTTATTTTAAAAACTGCCTTTTTTCATAGTGGGGTTGGTTTGTAGTTTTATTTTTGCACATTCCCCAGATACAGTTTTGGTATTAAAATTACGTTGACCTCATAAAGTAAATGGAGAGTGTATAAAGGCGTACAGATGAGTTTATTCTGGAGACGCAAATAGAAAATTTTGTGGCATCATAACAACAAACCTGTGAATCTGCAAATATTGACCCAATATTTTTCTACATTTTATAATATCTATGCTCTTGAGGGGTGTGTGTGTGTGTGTGTGTGTAATTTAAGCATCTTACCTTGGTCTGTGAGCTTTCTATTGCATGGCCTCTGGGGCAGTTTGCCTCATTGTATAGAGAAATGTCTGGGTTTTTTTTTTCTAAAATACAGCTGTAGGCCACCTCCTTGCATAGGAAGTTTGGCTTACCCATCTGTGCAAAAATAAGTTAGTACACAAAGTTTTCTGTCAAAAAATGTCAATTTGGCTTCTTTTGTACTTGATATCTTAAGCCCATGGATATCTTTCCAGTTGGCAAACATAATGTGGCTTCTGGATTGAGACTGAGCTCCTGATAACATGTAACAGACATTTAATGCCAGTCTGGATGGATGCAATTCAGACATCACCACCTATTTGCTACGTGTCTTTGAGCAAGTCATTGAGATTAGGACTTAATTTTATCATTTAAGAGAATAGTAAAAATGAGAATAGTGAAAAATCTCTCACTTTACGTTTTAGGTTTCACAAGCCAGGAACAAATTTGTTTCATAAAATATTTAAGTCTGTAGCACACAGAAGATTATAAATATTGTCGAAAAATCAACACTTCTCTCTGTTTTCTAAGCTCTAACCCTGTCAGAGAAATTCCTTCAATTTGTTAAAAAGTTACACCTTGCGTTTACATAAAGCGTAATCAGAAAAAAAATTGATTTAACTGCTCATGAATTTGTTGATTCAAAAAACATATTTGGAGCCTATATACTAGGTTTTAATGTAATGCCCCTAGAGACTTACAACATTAAAAAAATATTATTTAATACCCATTTCAGAATGACCCATATAATGTGTTACCTCTGTATTCAGTGGCAAGAAAAATAAATGACTCTTCAGATAAAGAGCACAATATAATTAATTGAGTTCCATTTTTATTTTGCTTCTAGAAAATTTGGAACCAGATCAGTACTTACAAGAATTAACCTATTCAAGTTACAAAGTGACATCCATAACTTTGCTTCTAATAATTAACCTTACTTTGATTATATTTTTAATTTTTCTCATTTTATTTTTTAAATTTTATGTCCTATCCCAATTATTATAGTATGAAGAATATTATTAAAATAAATCAATAATGGAATTCAGCTAAAATGTACAGTGATATCAAAATGAACATACAAAAATGACATTATACAACTGATAAAACTGTGGATAGATATTCAATGTCTTCCCTGTTCTTTAACTATATGTTTAGCATTTTTTAAAATACTGTTATTTTATAATTTTGTTAACAGTAGTGTGATAGTAAATGCATAACAACCAGCTTTTGGTGGGCTGAAGGGCCCTGCTTTGTAGCATTTGCTGATTTCAAGCGAGCACCATGAATTCACTGAACACAGTGTTGGGAAGAAATGCTCAGGTTTTCACTAGTTTATAGGGTTTCCACCATATGGAGGCAGTAAATATAAATAATCTCTAGAGCACTGATAATACCAAAATGTAGTAAAAAAATTAGGGAACTGTGAATATGTAGAATTGCTTACCTTTGTTTTAATATAATTTATTTGTTAGCTTATATAATTTAATATTTAATCATGGGTGTGTTTATCTGTTTCACAAAATTCCTGAAAATTCAACAATCTGCACCCCTGGGCAGGTATAAGCCAGCCCTAGCACACAATGGCCCATATATGTATGCATGTATATTTTATACATATACACACATATATACACATGTATGCATATATATCAGTGTGAGTGTTTTAAATACCACTTATGCAATTGTTGACCCAAATTTCCAAAATCGTTTTTCCATTGTCTTTCAGAATGACTACCTCAGTTGTCAATTAGAATAAAAATTAATGACCTATCACTCACAAGGTATAAGCCCCAAAGTATGTCTCTGCTCTCTCAAGGCATTAAGAGACTAAATTCACTTCGGACAATTATCAGCTTGGCATTTTGTATCTATTCTAAACAAGCTGCAGGAATAGAGTCCCTGCTTTCCCCATAGGCCTCTGAAAGCATATGGCTAACAACAACAACAAAAAATCCATCTCTCAGGGATGGTAAATACAATTTTAAACTCCCATAGCCTTTTTTCAGGGGACACTACAGTTGGAAGAAAGGAAAGGGTGTCGACTTAAAAACTGCGCAACATGAGAGCTGCGAGTTAAGTTTTATTTGGGGCAAAATAAGGACTGCAGCATTTCACATAGCTCTGAGAAACTGTTCCAAAGAGGTAGAGGGGAAGGTCAGTATATATGTGATTTGAGTGAAGGGACAGTACATGCAATCAAGCACATATTTTTTTGCAGAAGGTTTCCGCTAGTCACGAGGAGCATTCATCACCATGAAGAATTTTAGTGCTTTTCTAGATATGAGGAGATAAAAGAATTGGGCCTATAAAATCAGCTCCTGAAAATACCTAACTATCTGAAGACCCGTTCTGCCAGTTTTTCCCAGAGCACAGAGTGCCTCATTTCTGCCCTCCACCCTGAACTCCTTTCAGGGGGTGGTGAAAATCAGAGATGCAGCAGCACATGATTTAATCCCTGTAGAGGTAGATGGCAAGTGCCAATGACAAGTGCTAATTTGTAGCTGACAAGGGCAAGATAATGTCAAGTACAAGGGGCAACATTTCATCGTCATTGTCTAAACTTGGGGAAGAAGCAGGAAGAGGAAGTTCATTATTGACAAAGTTCTGCCATTTTTGCAATTTTCCTTCAGGTGGGTTCCATACAACTCAAATACTCAGAAAAAAAAAAAAAAGAAGAAGAAAGGAAGTAGAAGAGTTCTGGAGATGGATACCTGGATACCTGGCAAGGAAGCTGGTGGAATCACGTTAAGAAAAGAAAGCTTCTAGTTCAACATTATTAGTGACTTCCTATGAAGCTCAACTAGATTAATAGCTTTTTAAGGATGTGGTGAAAAGTATTATCACGTGAAACTTTCAAAACTAGACCTACAGTGTTAAAAAATATGCTGTAGGGGACTGTTTAAATTTAGCAAGGGAAGTACTAAATGACCTAATAGGCCATTTCCTCCTACAAATTCAATGGTGCGCTAATTTATGTATTTTGGCTCAATTAGAGCAGAAGCTCACATAAGGTTTTTAAATCCTGTTTTTTTTCTATTTTCACATAATGCCTGCTTTTAAGCACTAAGTATGTTGAATGCTAATGCTTTCAGCACTACAAAATGTCTACTATTTGGTATAGGGTTAAGGCATTCTTACAGCTTACTAGTACTTTTATTGACACTTTAAATGAAGAGAATCCAGCTATAAGATCTATAGTTTCTAATGACAATACTTTAAAAATTATTGCTGAGAATTTGTATAGGAAGAGTGTCCAGTTTTTTGTTTTAGTTTTAAAACAAGTTACCTTTTATAAGAAGAGTTATATGTGAATGTCAGGTACACAAAAGCAAAGTAAAATGTAACAATAAAATCATTCCAAAATGCACTTTTCACTTAATTATATGGCTTAAATGTATGGCTATATTAAAACTTAAGGTGTTATATTTTCACCTTAATTTATCTTGCTATTAGCTTCAATAATATACTTTATATAGAATGGGTAGCATTAGGAAGATATTTCAAATTTTGGGAGGAAATGGAAGACAGGAAGAAAGGAAAGAAGGAAGGGAGTCCTAAATAATCATCGCATTTTTTATTCCCTCATAAGGTCACATATTCCCAGATGATGTCTGCTGCTATAGGTTTTAAAATGAATGACTAGAAAATCACAACTTCCAGGTCCTAAGTTTTTTTTTTTTTTCAGTTGAGGTATAGTTGATTTACAATATCATATTGATTTCAGGTGTACAACATAGTGATTCAAAATCTTTATAGATTATACTCCATTTATAGTTATTATAAAATATTGGCTATACTTCAGGTCCTCAGCTCTGCCTCTGTAAAATGTGAAAAGTGCATGATCTTTAGGGTCTTCCCCCAGCCTAAATTATCATTACTCTAGTACTATGGTAAACCAAATAATGTATCAAACAATACTATCAATTTGAATTACTATTTTCTTTTTGAAAAACAATACAGCAATAACAAACACCAAACCCATTTGAGCCCTATATCCCCTCTAGTCTCTGCCCTATTTTCCTCCTTTCATCCAGGGACATGGAAAACTTACACACACTCCTTTTTTCATGAACCTGCTACTAAATTATCTTTCAGTTCACTACATTCTTTTTTCTGCCCCTGCCATTCATTAAAAGTACTCCTGCTAAAATCACCCACCAATTTCTAATTCCCAAATCCAATGGACACTCTTAAGTTTGATCTTGATTTCTTGGTGGTATCTAATAATAGTGGTCCTGTATCTTCTTTCTTTAATTTTTAAAAAATTTTAAAAAATTTTGTTTTATATTGGACTGTAGTCGATTTACAATGTTGTGTTAGTTTCAGGTGTACAGCAAAGTGATTCAGTTATACGTATACATGTATCTATTTTTTTTTTTCAAATCCTTTTCCCATTTAGGTTATTATAGAATATTGAGCAGAGTTCCCTGTGCTATACAGTAGGTCCTTACTGGTTATCTATTTTAAACATAGTAGTGTATTGAGACCCTTTCTTGTCCTGACTTCCTTTTCATCTTTGTATTCCTGAAACCTAGCTTTGTATTTAGCAAAGAATAGGCTCTAGGTGAATGTTCTTTGAATAAATAAACTGCTTAAAGTAACTTTTAAAAATCCCCCAATTTCGTTTGGGTCATGTCATCAAAATATGCACTTCTGAAGTATTATTTTAATGTCCCACCATGATATCCATAAGCTAAAGAGTAAGGGGTACCTCAGTGACCTTTCTGGTTTTGCTTTTTCTAACTCGGGATTTGGGTATTTTTTTCCTCCCAGCTCGGACTCCACCTTGGCGTCGTCTGCCTCCAGACTGTCCCAGACCTGGCATTGATTGTGGCTGCTCAGCTTTTATCATTTGTCCTGGCCAGCGGAATGTTCCCTCTCATGCTCCGCCCTTGGCTGGCTGGGGCTCCCTACTTTCATTTTCATCAGGGGACCAGCCATGCACCAGCTTCCACTGGAAACATTTTTCCAGACATTCCTTTAGGATAAGTGCCATTACCATTAACTGGCCACTGGATTCCGTCAGTCTTTTTTATTCTTCACTATCCCGAAATTTGTCTTTTTCAGCTTTACAGTCACAGTAAAGAGGCTTCATTTTCATTGTTTCCTTTTTCTTCTTATATGAAACAATCATTTGTATTTTGTTTGCCCTTATGTCAGAAAACATACACTTTAAAAAAAAATTTTTTCCTCGTTTCTCTTCACATTTCTCCTTGTGATTCTTCATCGAGACGTATCTTGATTTGACAAAAAGTCTTACTCATGAACTTTAAATGTGAAAAATACATTTACTTAGTTTCTACCCACAATGATAAGATCTTTCCTCTTTTCGAGTTGAAATCCTTAATTTCCCCCCCAAAAAAAAAAAAAAAATAGGTATGGCTCTAAGATTGTGAAATTTCTTCAGGTTTTGAACCCTGATCGTCTTCTTTGGTAGAAATTCAAGGTCAGTGTTGTCCTTTGATAAACTTCTTGTGTTTGCGCACATTTTTCTTCCCATGCAGAATAAAAGTAGGTGTGGGATAAGGTTTGAGTTGCCCCTGGGCTCCATCTTATTTCAAGTGCCCTTATCTCCATATCTCTGTTTTGGAAACATACCCATTTTTCTTTGAATAAATTGTCTACTGAAGAATCCTTCAGAAAGCCAAAGGGGTTAACTTTCACGAAGCAAGAGAGTCTTGTAGAAAGGATCGGAAGAGGGTAAGATTCGCTTTGATCTCTGTGTCTTATGTGCTCTTGGTGTAATGAGTCGTCTGGCTCAAGCTGTCTTGTTCCTTTGCTGCTTCTCCTGCAAGAAACAGGAAAGAGCTTGAGGACTTTCTAACAAGGTATTTATAGGAACATGGAGTTTCTGTTAAATAGCTAATTTCCCTGATGATATTTTGAAAGAAGCTTTCAATAACAAGACATTTGATAGTCTGCCATTTTAGGTTTATAAAAACAGATGCTCAGTTGTGGGACGGTAACACATCTCAAACCTCACACAGGAAAGCAACTGCGTGTTCAAATCAGAGTTTTGTAGAATCATGCTTTTGAGTTTCACTGTTACCTATTCCTATGGAAAATGCTACCATAGAAAGTCTGAATGTTTTCTGAATGTAAAAATTCCTTCTTGTGCTATTTCCGTGATGTTGGTTGGAATAGTACTTCATTTATGGATACTGGATTATGTTCTTTTAAAAAATTTTTTCTTAACATCTTTATTGGAGTATAATTGCTTTACAATGGTGTGTTAGTTTCTGCTGTATCACAAAGTGAATCAGCTACACATATACATATATCCCTGTATCCCTTCCCTCTTGCATCTCCCTCCCACTCTCCCTATCCCACCCCTCTAGGGGGTCACAAAGCACGGAGCTGATCTCCCTGTGCTATGCGGCTGCTTCCCACTAGCTATCAACTTTACATTCGGTAGTGTATATATGTCCATGCCACTCTCTCACTTCTTCCCAGCTTACCCTTTCCCATCCCCATGTCCTCAAGTCCATTCTCTATGTCTGCATCTTTATTCCTGTCCTGCCTCTAGGATCTTCAGAACCATTTTTTTTTTTTTTTTTTTTAGATTCCATATATATGTGTTAGCATACGGTATTTGTTTAACTAAAATCTGTTCGTTTCATTTATTCTGCCCTACTAAACTTCATCCTAAAAACTCAGTCCATTTTAATAATGTGATTGTTCTGGGATGTCTTTCTTCAAAATGATCATTACTCAAACAACTTCTATGAAGGCTTTAAATGTTCCTATGAAAATGAGGTCAAATAATTTGCTGAAAATTCCACTTCTCTGCCTTTTTTTTTTTTTTTTTTTCTTAAAAAGGTGTTACCTTATGAAGTTCTTTCTTGGCATCAGGAGAAGACCATGACTCATATAATGAGTAGATGTCTGTGTGTCTTTGGGATGTGAAGGGGTCATGCTCGGTTGAATTAGCAAGGCAGCAGGGAGGGCAGCTGTCCTCCTGTGGAGAAAGTATTGATAAACTAAGGCTCACATATTTTTAAAGAGCCAACCATACATAAAACTTGACTCTACTCGTGGTCTTCCTGTGAGAGAGAACATCTTTCTAGTCACAGTTTGTACACAGATGGTTGAATAACCCACTGCATTTTTATATTTGTTTGTGTGTGAATTGCTGCAGCCATAATGGAAGACGATGGTGGCAAAGTTGGTAGTCAAAGCAAGACTGAAAAAAGAATAATGATCATCAGTCTATGGAAAGTTTTCTATCCCAGAACTAGGCAATTTGGGGTTTTTAGACCATGGCAGTGAGTCCAGGACCTGAATGTAGGCTGAGGATTTTTGCAGAAAACTACAACTAAAAGCGAAAGCTAGCCGAAGCCTCAGGGATTTGCCCCACCTCTGGGGAACTGGTGAGTAGATTAGTTTAGCAGTGGATTTTGCTATGAACCATATATAAGATTGCTAGCTCTTTATTTTCAGAATCTACCCATATTTTGAGTTGAAAGAACTTCGGTTGTGGTTAATATTTGTATAGTGAGCTTTGGTTGCCAAAACCTTTTCTCATCAACTATGTGAACTTTGTTTATGCAAAGACCTTGTCCACATCACTCATAACTGAGTCCAAAGTGCCCACAAATAGTACCTGGCATGTAATCAGTTCTCAATAAATATCTGTGACCAAGAAAGGACTCAACAAAAGTGTTTCACTCTCTTTTTTTCTCTTTCGACTCAAAATATGGGTAGATTCTGATAAAGAGCTAGCAGTCTCGTATGGCTCATAGCAGAAACCACTGGGAACTTATCAGCACTTGGAAAATCGTGTCTATTTCATCATACCAAAAGCTATTAAAGTTTGCGGAAGTGAAGAATGCAATTAAAATTAGAATTATATATGTGTGTATGAACTCAGCATACTCATGTTTATATTTGAGAACTTTATAATAACTAATATTATCTTCTAAAGCTATCAGACTACTGTTTTACTACCGCTTTCTCATGGGTATTATTATTTTTCACATCCACTAATAAGGAAAGCAAGGCCAGGCTCGGTAGTAGGACTTGTTTAAGATCACACCACCAAAAAAGTGGCAATGTTTCTACTGGAATCAATATTTTTTGGTCCTAGGGCACCTGATGTTTCCACTGCCCACGCTGCCTCCAGGATAGGTACACTGGATGACTTTTAAAATGCTGAGGGAGCATCAAATGCCTGTTCTTAATTCATTAAAATAAAGGGCATACACAGCAATGAGAAGCCCACGCACCAGAACGAAAAGTAGCCCCCGCTTGCCACAACTAGAGAAAGCCCGTGTGCAGCAACAAAGACCCAATGCAGCCAAAAATAAATAAATTAATTTTTAAAAAAATTTGTACATTTCACTGCATGTAAATTTCAAATCAAAAGAAAAAATGTAAACAAATATCTGACTCTAAATAATTACACGCATGCTGATGTATTTTAGGGGAGTTAAAGGATGCCTGCATTTGAATTGTGTCCAAAAAAATAAGAAGGATTGATGGATGGGTAGAGAAATGGATAGATGGATAAGTATGTAATAAAGCCAGAAAAAGTAAAATGGTAATGGCCAAATCCAGGTGGTGGATATACGGGTGTTCACTGTAATATTCCTTCAATATTGTTTATTAAACTGTCATAATAATGTGCTAAAGGAAAAAAAAATAAAAAAGGTCATACACAGCATATGCTTTCCTTACTTGGAAATAGCTGAAGTCCTTTTGTTTTTCCTCCCTCACTTGCCCCAAAGAGAGTTTACACTTAGTCAGACCACACAAGCAAATTTTCAAGAAAAACAGGCATTTTTAAAGAAAGATTTAAGTAGTGGAAAGCAAGGATAAGAATGGAAACTACCTTTAAAAATAAGTATATCACTTAGCCTTTGGTAAGCTAGGGTATACATACTCACACCCATCGCATTTGACAGTTTTCAGGCTTAACAGAATTGCTTGTAAAGCAAAGCTAAGATTCAAAAGCAAGTTGGCACATACAAGTATATGATAGTTTATAAGCTCTACTTAAATCTTTTCATTTTATTATTGCCTTGTAAATTGTTGGCCCCGTAATCCAACTTACAAAATAATGAAAAGTGCCATTCATTTTGTCTTGTGGTTTTCTTAGAGAACTGTGTAACTCTTTATAAGACAGTTTCAAATGACTGCTGATTGAAAGTTCATGTTCTAAATCAAGTATATACTACAGGAAGATATGGGCTGCAAAATTAAAAAGAAATATGTTATTATGAAGCCTATTATATAGAGTGTATATATTTTCAAACACTTTCACATACATTTTATCCCCTCTTATTAAATGAAGAAAACACGTTTGTTGAGTCTTTTCTTTTTTTAAGTTCTTTTCTACAATTTTAAAGGTTTCTTTCCATTTACAGCTTTTACAAAATATTGGCTATGTTCCCCGTGTTGTACCATATATCCTTGAGCTTATCTTACACCCAATAGCTTGTACCTCCCACTCCCCACCCCCCTATATTGCCCCTCCATTGTTGAGTCCTTTCTTGGTCACAGATATTTATTGAGCACTGATTATGTGTCACGTACTATTTGTAGGCACTGTGGACCCAGTTACGAATGATGTAGACAAGGTCTTTGCATAAAGAAAGTTCACATAGTTGATGAGAAAAGGTTTTGTAAACCAAAGCTCACTATACAAATCACAGTTGAAGCTTTCAACTGACTTCCTGAATTATCCACACTCTTGATTCTCTCTGTAGTAATATAGTGATAGATGCCCGTGGTACCCAGATATTCTTGGTAGTAGCATGCTCACTATGTACTCACATCCCTCTCCTTCTGACAGCTGAGCTACTTAGTGCAAATTACTTGAGTTTCTTCTCCAAACTATTTACTCCTGTTATATGTCTCTATAAATATGTTTGTTAACATATATTAATATACAATTAAATATTTTAACTAAATTCTATGCAAGCTCATAAAATGAAAGTGCAAAAAGAGAGTGCTACTTATATTAAAAACTAACTTGAATGCTTTGGAAGAGCTTTCTGCTCTTCTGACTGGATAATTTCATTTGCCCTGCTATTAACTTTGCTGATTCTTTCATCTGTCTGCTCAAATCTGCTGTTAAACCCCTCCAGTGGGTTTTTTAATTTCAACTATTGTATTTTTCTGCTCCATAATTTATATTTGATTCTTTTTTACAGGTTCTCTTTATTGATATTCTTTGTTTGCTGAGCCATTATTTTCCTGTTTCCTTTATTTATTTTGTATTGTGTCCTTTAACTTCTTGAGAATATTTAAGAGAGTTGATTTAAAGTCTTGTCTAGTAAGTCCAATATCTGTGCTTTCTCAAGACAGTTTTTTTTTCAATTCTTTTTTTTTTCTGTGTATGGGCCATATTTGCTTCATTGCATGCTTCATAATTTTTTTGTTGAAAAATGGACACTTTGACTATTACGATGTGTAAACAATAAAGCAAATAATGAAAACAATCACTCAGCAAGCCTTTTCAGATTTGCTCTGGGCTGTGGCTTTCTTTCAACCCTTTCCCTGGTTGTTCACAACTTTGTCTTAGTTTACACTTCCAGCTTTGCTAAAGTTGGCTAAAAGTTGGCTACATTTGAAAGGCTGTGGCCTCCTCAGGTCTTTTCTGAATATGCATCCTATCCTGAGCATTTATGTAGCTTTGTAGTTTCCTCTGCTTATGTGGTAATTTTTCAAAGTCCCTCTTCCCCCCAGGAAACCTCACTACTCAGCTTTTCCTCCCAGGTTTTTGGTGTATCTATTGTTTACCCCAACTGTTATTTTTCATTCCGGGAAACTCCATGCAGGAGTCCTTCAGGAAAACCCCAGTCAGATAAAAACAGATAACACAATTCCCTGGAAACCATATCTACTCTGTGCCCACACTAGGAACAGGCTGTCATCTTCAAGACCACTGATGCATAAGGGAAGGGGTGGATCTAGGTTAGTTAATATGCAGCTAAGATCTAGGCTGTTTCAGTAGCCTTTCTCCTCCTATGCATCCTTTTAGTTGATATAAACATTTGACTATCTTTCTGCATTTCAATAAGGTTAATCTTGACAGTTTTTGATAAATTTTTAGGATTTTTCTGGGGAAGGACAGTCCCCAGATGTCTCTACTCCAACATTTTCACTGACCTCACTCCTGTGAGTGTTTTCTATGTACAAAAGATAGTCTGAATGCCAGAGTAGACCCTTAGCTAAAGGAAAAGCCTTGACCTAAAATCAAAGACTGAAAAATAAATATAGATTAAATTTTACACTAAATAAAATGTGTACAGTTGATATATAATTCTTATTCCCCCCAGACCTCATTTTTTCAATTTCCCAAATGTCAGTCTTCACTGCATGAGTTGAGAGAATTTTATTTTTTTACTGAATTATCAGTTAATCCTCGCAAGAGTTATATGAGGTTAGCAGAGGAGATAGAATTAGGACCACTTAAAAAATAAAGAATCATGAAAAAACAAAAACAACAACAGAAAGAATCATGGACTCTAAATTCTTAAGTAATGTGCCCAAGAAAGCTTCTATTTCAGGAAGCAGTAGAATGTAGAATAAGAGCTATCAATTCTGAGACCCTATTACATTTCAGGCTTTTGTGTACATAACTCATTTATCCTTGTTTGGTTCCATATTACTAACATATAAAATAGTTGATCACCAAGAATACAATTTGTGACTTCTTGGTATGGCAATTGATTTATTTCTACCTCTTTTGCTAAAATAGATTCAATCAATTCACAACCATAATATTTTATGCTGGTTTATATAAAACTAATGCCATTGCAATACCACATATGCAAGAAACAAGCCTGATTAAAATAACATGCAATTAGACTAAGAGCTAAAAGTTTGTAATATTTTAAGTTGATAAGACCAATCAATACTTTGTGAAACCACTAATTAATGGAATTTTCTTATTTGAAACCTTCAGCTCACTTTCCTTTATTAATGAACATATATCATTCCTATGGCAACTAAGTATTTTTCCTATCTGTGAATGGATTCCATTCCTATTATTAAGAAGACATGACGTGAAAAGAAATTCACAATTATTTATTCTTTCTACAGTCCTGTGTAATGTATTCTGCATTAAGTCATCTTTTACCAATATTGAAAACTTCTGTGTCAGTATGTCAGGCAATATTTGGCATGGGTGCTGTAGCAGGAATCCAAGATATCGGTGTCAAAAAATAAGGGAATGTAAAGCTCACTAATATTCTGGATTATTTCACCAAGTACTGGCTACAGAGACAGTGGAAAATGAAGTATCTTCTTTCTGGCTCACTTCCATTTCCCTATGGCTGCATGTTTCCATAAATGAGTAACAGATATTATGCTAAAAGGAAGGTCTGTCATCTGTCATCTAATAAAACTGAGGAAAACTGTGTTGAACAAAATATAAAAGACTTACCAGTGTCTTTAATCAATTAATGTACACTGTAAATCTCTAAGAGATTTACAGCAGTTTCTAAGTTAATTTGACCATGGAAACTTTTTATGAAATAAAATATTTAGAAAAAGTAGAAAACAGTTTACAAGACTTATTCTTTGTTTATATTGAAAATGGTTCTTTATTATTGCCTTTGGTTTTTCTACCTTAACAAAGTGTGTTTCTATCACACATCAGTTTTGTATGCTAATTCATAAAGAAGATAAATGTAAACTAAATTTAAACTTTCAAGAAAATTGTGGTTTTTAAGCAGTTTTTAGTGGTGGAATTAAAAAAAAAAATCATAAGTGAAGTTCCAAAATGTGCTAGAATAAACTGGAGTTGCCTGTTTTGATGTGAGGGTTAAATCCACCATCTAACCTACCACTTCCCCCATACCCCACTATTCACCATTCTGAGATTTTTATGTGGAAACCTAGATTTCCAAGTACAAGGCCAATAAAGCAATGAGGTAATCCAACTTCTTCAATTTGGGTTTAAGGAGCTCACATGTTGAGAGTGACCTGCAACCTTAAGGTTGCAGAGGAGATTGATGATAGTACGGAAAGGAGAATCCAAGATCCCTACCACTAATTCCATTGCTCACTGGGTTATCTCTCATGTAAAGTACCCTTATGTAAAACAAAATGCGAAGGAAATTGTTTTTTGGAGACGAGTGAATTATTTGTTTCAATATGTAATTTTACATTCTCTTAAAGCAATTAAATAGAAGTAGTTTTTCTTAAAGGTGACTTCACAGTGATCAGTTTACAACAGCTTCAATCCTTATCATTTCCAGAAGTTATTTTCTATTTCTTAAAGCTGATGCATTGGAGGGAGGGGTTATGTTTAAACAGAAAGAGAAAATAATCTTCTAGTCATTTCAATAGTATCAATGTTAATAATTATGATATTTTAGAACAATATTAAAATGTCTAAAATAATGGCTGAAAGCTCTCATAGCTTGTTTGCTCTACCCAGCAGGGACTGCAAGTAATTTTGGTTTAATCACCATGGCATTTTATAAGACATGTGATTGGATAGATTTTTCTCCACATCCTGAAGATATCCTTTTCTACACTCCTTCTGAAGTCCTGGCTTTTGCTACGCTAGAATGATAGAACTGAATCTGTAGTACAATAGAGAAAAGCAAAGAAGACTTAGCAAAGTTATACATTGAATTTTTGTGGTAAGAGCTAGTCAATATTAACAAAGAAGACAGGTGCTTGCTTTGTAAATATTTCGCTCCGATGCCTGGAGAATCTGAAATATCACCAGTTCCATCCCATCCCCATCATCCTCATCGACTTGCAGTTCCAAATGTAAAATATTAATGGAGAATCAGGACCCCAAGGAAAGGAGATCAGTTAAAAAGCCTGAAACCGCTTTGGGAAGAAAACAAGGGGAAGAGACAAGAGAGAATATACGGATCATTGGCAACTAGGTGGGAAAAATAAATAATTACAGTATACCATGACTCAGGACTGTCTTAATAGACTAGTAATAGATTGAACAATGGTTGATGACCTGTTCTGTATTATTATGTTCAGTTATGCAGCTTTCTCTCAGCTTTTACAATAACCACACGCAAGTGAAAGGGCTACTTCTACTTCTAAGTGTGTTAATGTTGAATTGAATGTTGGAAGACAAATACTTCTCATTTGAAATATTGTTTTAGGCAACTAATACACCCAAAGGAATTTAAACCATCTAGGCAGAAAAAGAATAAAATGCTAACAGTATGTTGCCACATTTGGCAGAAAGTTTTCAGTTTGGTGGAAATGGATATTGCTGCCCCTGAAAACTATTTCATTATTTTGACACTCTATTTGCTCTTTCTCTCTGACAGTTTGTCTTTTTATAACCTTGTTCTTTTGTGGCATTCCTCTTATAATTTGAATTGTGCACTTTATTCTTCACCAGAAACAAACTCTCCATCACTTTGGGTGTCATTTAGTTATCATCTCTCAATATGTTAAATAACTACTGGTCTTGAGTTTTCCAAGCACTCGACTTTATTGAACTAACTCTGCATAATATTGGTTTTTTTCATTAATAGTGTTATACAAGTTTATGGTGTCTAGGGCAAATTATCTTTAAAGGAATAAGCACTATGATGTGAAATTTCAAAAATGAAATTTTTGTCATATTAAATGTTTTAATTTAACAAAATTGTAGTTATAAAGCTAACACGGTGCTGAACATACAAAATAATTAATTGAACTGTATTATTTTTATACAGTTGTATAGAAAAGCAATTCATACTGAAAACAGTAAGATCCACTAAAAAGCCATGGGAAAAACTTCTTTCAAAGATCTAATTCCATTATAAATGTATAATTAATGCATTTTTAGAATTTGCTAATGCAAGATAGTGTTTTGTGAAAGTTACCTGTAAGTTTGCTTTGGATGGAGATCTTTTTTAGCATTATATTTATTATAGCATACCAAATGCTGAACTTTAGATTATTTGAAAAACCAATTCCTATTTATAGCTTTCTCAATTCTATAAACAGTTATCTTCCACACTTCAAGACACATTCTTAGAAACTCAAAGAAGACTTCCTATTTGGGATCTTGGTCTAGAATCATGATTCTAAAGGGACCTTTACCTGCATTCTAGAGCATTAACTATTATCTTGTCTTCATATTGAAGTAAACTGAAGAGAAGACTTTTCATTCATTCATTTACTCGAGAACACTTACTGAGAATATATTAAGTGCAACGTATGAGAGAAATCCAAAGATAAATAAAGCAGCATTCTTGACTCGGTAGTAAAAGAGCTGAGTCATGAGCATAATAATCCTGACAAAGGGTAGAAGATGTTAACTGCTATAAGGGATGCAAATGCCAAGCTCTCTGGATGGTGGGGATTGTTTCTGGCTGAGAGTTTCAGAGACTACTGCCATAGAGGAGGTGAGGTTTGCGGAAAGACATTAATAAAGACAGAGGTGGAATGTTTTAAGTTGGAGAGAGGTCTTGAGCAGAGTCATAGAGACAAAAGACTTGAGAATGTTTAGGAAAGAACAAATTAAAAAAAAAAAAAAAATCAAGGGCTTCCCTGGCCTGGTGGCACAGTGGTTAAGAATCTGCCTGCCAATGCAGGGGACATGGGTTCGAGCCCTGGACTGGGAAGATCCCACATGTTGCAGAGCAACTAAGCCTGTGCGCCACAACTACTGAGCCTGCGCTCTAGAGCCTGCAAGCCACAATTACTGAGCCCTCACACCACAACTACTGAGGCCCGCACACCACTACTGAAGGCCACGTGCCTAGAGCCCGTGCTCCACAACAAGAGAAGCCACCACAATGAGAAGCCCGCACACCGTGACTAGAGAAAGCCCACGTGCAGCAACGAAGACCCAACACAGCCAAAAACAAATAAATAAATAAAATAAATTAACAAAAAAAAGTCAAATAGTGCTCTGGGATTATTACCAGCAGGTGATAGATTAGATCTAGAGTGTGGAAATTGCTAAGAGGTAGCCTAGGGAGAATGAACTTTTATTTTTCTAGGTAATAGGGAATGACTGAAGGTTGGAGAAGTGGGATAATTAGAGTTGTGCTTTAAAAAGATGACTCTGGCTGCTGTGTTCTGGCACATAAATAAAACCATGTCGACCCTTTGATTTGAACACTCCAGTGGTCTCCTGTCTCCTACCACACTCCTCTTTACTCCTCTCCTCTTCGTTCAGCCACACTGACATCCATGCTAATCCATCAACACATCTGCTGCACTTCCAGCCCAACAGCTTTTGCTCTGGCTAGTCCCTCAGTCTGGAATGTTCTCCCCTCTTATAGTCACATGGCTCACTCTACCTATTTGTAATTTTTTGCTCCATTACCTTCTCCATGAGCTACTCTGACCACTTTATTAAAATTACAACACTCTTCCTTACAGGATCTGTACTGTAGAAGGTACTTCTGTCCTTAGGATCTGTACTGTAGAAGGCCCCATGTATCACAAGCACACGCAAAATAAATTTATTGAGATGCCCATGAGTGTCTCTGTCGCTCAGGATCCAGCACTATGGCTGGTACACTCTGACCCATAACTAGCACAATTCAGGCTAGTAACTGTGTCGGAACGAGTTGAAAGTTTGTGGGTTGTGTCACAGAAAACTTCAGATACTGATGCTGCTTCAGAATGGGAAGAAGACTTCAGCAGAGGTCTCAATAAAAGACAAGTTCACTAACTTGTCAAAGCCTTCCTTTTAAACAGTGTGAATGCTCTTTCTTGCATAAGAAACCAGCATCCATTTTCTTGTTTTGTGTTTTAATTTATTGCTCCAGTGGTACTCACAAATTATCATGATTTTACAAAGGGCAGCTGAGAAACAGTCTGCAATACTAGATAATTCACATTACTCTAAAATTGTATGTATGCATTTGTACATATATTTTTATGTACATATATATAATCTAGACAATATATGTAAAGTGTGATACTTCTTATATATAAATGGAGATACTGCTTTAAGAGTTTATGAAAATCAAAGTAAAGTTGTAGAAAATTCTATGATGCAATCAAAATATCTTGTAATATTTTCTGCTTGCCAATAGTTTAGCATATATGACCCCATTATCAAGACTGAACACGACAACTAAAATCCTTTGTTCATTTCAAATTTAAGTGTGGTTTTAAGAATTTCATTGGGAGGGGACTTCCCCGGTAGCAAAGTCGTTAAGAATCCACCTGCCAATGCAGGGGACATGGGTTAGAGCCCTGGTCCAGGAAGATCCACCATGCCACGGAGCAACTAAGCCCTTCCACCACAACTACTTAGCCTGTGCTTTAGAGCCCACGAGCCACAACTACTGAGCAACATGCCACAACTACTGAAGCCCACGTGCCTAGAGCCCGTGCTCCGCAACAAGAGAAGCCACCGCAATGAGAAGCCCGCGCACCGCAACGAAGAGTAGCCCCTGCTCACCACAACTAGAGAAAGCCCGCGTGCAGCAACAAAGACGCAACACAGCCAAAAACAAACAAACAAAGTTTTTTTTTTTAAATCACCTTTAAAAAAAAAAAGAATTTCATTGAGAAAGTCTAGTTGCTTCTGTTTTAACAAAGGAAACTTTCTAAAAAAAACTTTCATCAAAAAAACTATCAAAAAACTTCAAAGACTTAGTAACGATTGCCTAATTAGGCATTACTATCAATAGAACAGAACATCAATTATATAGAAATCTTGATTTTTACCAACATAATTAGAGATTTTGTTGAAGGCAACAAAAATAAATTTTATGGAACAAACATATAATAAATTATGAATTATATCTCTTTTCTTTAATTACTCATCCAAACATCAGTACCTCATCAACAAAACATGCAGACATGTGCAATAAAAATTAAATTCAGTAGTTTTTAACATTGTCCTTAGTTTTAATCATATAAAATCATTGGTTAGTGCATTTAAAAATTTTTTATTATGAAGATATTTTATCAAGGCATGAACATAGAACATAATTCTTATAACTGTTTGTTGGTGTTTATGAATTTTAAATAGTTAGATATAAGGTATGTAAGCTTCCATTTCTACCCTTGCACTGGCCTTGCCAAAGAGAGAGACTGGTCTGTGTACCTCCTAAAGAATTATATTTCATTCCTAAGAATCTTGAGGGATATGGAGGTATCTGGGGTCTTGAGAAGAAGTCATATAGCTACAAATCCACCAAGGCAGTATATTATCTGTCTCTGTGTTTCCTTTGAAAGAGAGACAAAATCACAAGACACCACAAAGACTTGAGCTTTAAAATAAGTGAATATCACCACCAAAGGTAGGCAGATCAAAAAATGAGCATTTACTGGGGAGAAGGGAACTAATATTTATTGAAGCACCCAGTACAATTCAGCTCTGAGTTATTATGTGATAGAAATAATTCTATATGCAATACCCATGTTATCTACATAATTTAACATCAAGGAAACACTGTGAAGTAGGAGTGATTATTCCCATTTTTAAAAAGAGGGAATTCAGGCGTGACAATCGATCGTAAGTAATTTTCCAAGGGCACAACCTGTTAACTCACATGAGCCTTGTTATTCCTTGGTTCCTTTTCTTTCTTTTCTTTCTGTTTCACAGACTGTGATGACTCATTTCCTTCTCTCCTCCATGTAAATGACTCAATCCCAAAAGATCGCTCTCCTCCATGCCTGACTGTTGAAGTGGAAAGATGTAATATCTCTGACTCCATTCTTTCTTCTTGTTCTCCCAAGAGACCACTTTCTTTTCATGTTTTAAGGGCTTAAATGTGAATCATTGTGGAGAAGCAAAAAGGTGATAGCAAAATGAATAAATGTGGGCTGTCTACAAAATTCATTAAGATTTTTACTACCTTATTGTCATAGTGTCTGGCTTATAGTTTTTGATATCCTATAAAGCATGAAATATTAAGCATCTGTCCTTGTTTTTTTTTTTTTTTTCCTGAAGATGAACTTCAAAGTTCTTGTCTTCCCTCACACTGTTCCCATAACCTCCAGTCACTGCTTTTAGGAAAAGACCACTTGGGGAATCTTTTGCTTGTGGTGGTCTTTCTACATAGCATGAAAATTCTGTCGGAGGTGAACATGCAAGAATCAACTTTGGCAACAGAATCAGCATTCATTGTCTCAGGGGTGCTGCTTGCATCTTGGTAAACCTGGTGACTCTGAGTTCACTGGGCCTCTGTCTTGTCTAGGAATGAAACTCTGGGGCATTTCCTCACAGTCATAAAGCAAATTGGCAGCAAGGCTGAGATTGTCAGACCCCAAAGCCATTCTCTTTCTCTCTCTAGAGCACCTCCCGCAACGCTGGGGTCCAGGTAACTGACTCTGCAGCTGACAGAGTTGCCTGCGTCCACTTTGGTTCTTGGCCCTATGTCAGGACACACAACAGCACAGAAGAGATGTCACTAAGCTGCCCCCCCATCATTCCAGGGATATTGAACGGAAGTCACTCACAAATGCTCTTAAGAATGTAGGAATCCACCTCCTAAGCACTCAGAAAGCATAAAGCCCTGATGGAAAAGCAGCAATGCGGTAATATTGTGTCTTTTTGAGTATCCTAGATTTCCAACATATACCTGAGTGCCGTTTCATGTGAAAATGAAGGTTAGAGAAATGTTCCTGTGATAAGGCCACAAGGACAATTTGTTGTCCAAGGAGCCAACCCACAAAGGTATGATCCTGTCTTCTTACCTTCTACTTGGGCTTAGCCATGGAATTGATAAATATTCAGGTAGCGTTTCCCATAAGTCTGTTTTAACTTCTGAGGTTTCTCTGAATCTATGATTTGAACGTTAACTTTAAAATCCAGTGTTTCAAATTTAGTAGGAAAATGAGAGGGATACTTTGAACTGTTAATTATTTTTTCTTCCTTTTAGAGGTAAGGTCATTAAGTATTTCTGTGAGTAGCTTTTTTGAATAATAAAGCCAGACTATCATATAGTAAAAACAACTAAACACATTGATTCAGAGAGGCCTCGGTTGAATTTCTGGTCCTGTTCTTATTATGTGACACTGTGTAACATATTCTAATGAATCAGTTTCTGTAGCTATGAAATGAAAATTATACAATGAATAGAGATTTTATAAAATAACATATCAAAGTGCCTAGTACTCTGTGTCTAGTAAACATATTAGTCAAATCTGAATCTGACTCTATTCTGGAGGTAAATAAAAATAAAATATTTATAATGAACCAGCATGAGCTAGGCACTGGGGTTCCAAAGATGGAAAGATCGTGTTTAATATCTTGAAGTTCATTACAGTTTACAATGGAGGGAAGACCTGTAAACCGTTAATTACAAAACAGCTTAACGCATGTTTAGATGATATTAACAGTATCTTCTCTCCCCCACCCCCCTGATTTAAATTAGGAGTTTGGGATTAACGTATACACACTACTATATATAAAATAGATCATCAACAAGGACCTACTGTATAGCACAGAGAACTGTATTCTATTTTCTGTAATAGCCTCTATGGTAAAGGAATCTGAAAAAGAAGGAATATATGTACATGTATAACTGAATCACTTTGCTGTACACTTGAAACTAACACAACATTGTAAATCAACTATACTCCAATATAAAATAAAAAATAAATTTAGAAAACCAATATAAAGTAAGAAATTAATTAATTAAATTTAAAAAAGAATATCTTTGTCCCAGGTCTATCTTCAGTCAGAGGACCAGCCCCTCTTCCTCTTGAGGTTGCTGATAGAGATATGCATCACAAATAAAGTTAGTTAAAGTATTATGTTTTGCTAATCACAGAATATAAGAGTTTGAACCTTATGGAATATTTCCTTTTTCTCAAAAGACAAGTCTAGACTGCTCTTTTCACTGTAAAAAGCCTATCTTGGATCTTTTCCCCCCGTGTGTTTAAGAAAACGTAAATGGGTATAACCTAACAAAAAGCAAGAGAAGGTTTTCCGTGTGCTTAAAGCAGTTCTAGCTGAAACCAGAAACCCGAATGTAAGGGAAGCAGGAGCTTCAAGTGGAAGGACAAGCCAGAGGGTGCAGCATATACAAAGGTTTGCAGGTAGAAGACAGCGAGACATGGTCTCATCTGGGGAAATGCAAGTAGTTCTATATTGTTAGAGCACAAAGTGCGGGTAAGGAACATCAAGAGATGAAAACTGTAGCAGGAGATAGGGGCCAGTTCATGGAGATTTCGTGTGCCTTGTCAAAGAATTTAGAGTTTTTCTAGTGGGCAGAAGAACTTATTGAAAAATGATAAGCAAGCAAAAGCTAAAAGCAAGGATGTATTTTATACAGACAAGCTTGCAAAAGAGGGAGAGGAACAGGAGGGCGCTGAAATGAAGACAAGGAAAATGGTTATTGCCATATTCCAGGCTGAAACATCTCGAGGATCTGAGCAATAGTTAACATTCTGAAGGTCACAAAGCTAGCCATTTGCAGATCCAGGGCTTATATCCAGTTCTTCATGGTCAAAAATTTTTTAACTTACCATGAAGTTTTCAAGGATGAATCAACATCACTAAAGATTCAACTATGGTGGACTTGACCAAGAAAGAGTGGGGGGAAAGACAAATCAGTAGTTGATGCACTCCAGAACCACGCAAACATGGAAGGCATCTTTGACTTCTTCCTCTGCTTCACTGTATCACAACCCAATCAGTTACTCTTTCCTATTAAGTTTACCTACTGCCAAGCCATGTTTTAAGAGAAAGAATGATTGCCTTAGACCCTATAGCCTGGGAATGCTACTTCATCGGATCCTATGGAGACGGAGGCAGCAGCTGGCCTTCACAAGGAGCCAAGCCTTTGCCCACACTGTGTTGACCTCTCTATCAGCCAGCTTAGGCTAAATGATGCTTGATAATAAACAACCGCAAAGTCTCAGTACCTTATGAAAACAAAGTTTCTTTTCTAACTCTTGTCTTTTGGGGAGCAACTTCAGCTCTGTTCTTTATCTTTCTCACTCTGTGATGCAGGCTAAATGAGCTACACCTATCTGTACACAGTGGTCTTGAAATAGGGAAAATAGATCTGACTCCTCAAACTTCTACTCCAGAAAGGCACCTACAAATTCCTATTAAATTTTATTGACCAAAGCTGGTCACGCGAGCAAGCCTGACACCAAGGGGCAGGAAGTATGATCATCCAGCAGGAGCAAGCCCAATAGAGAGAGGGCCAAGATACAGCAGCAGCAAATATTTTCCCAAATTCAGTCTACTAGAATTATTGAAATTCGGGCTTGGCTGGGTATTTATGGAGATGCCAAGGTGGTTCTGTTTTACCAAGAATCTATTTTCCTGAGGGATTGAAAGAAATCATATTAAGAGATGAGAGGTCTCCAGTAACAGATTACCTGGAACAAAGCAGCATAATTGTTCAAATACAAACACACTTAATTCAGATTGCTAGCTGTAAATCATATCTCTTGCACTTCCATGCTATGTAATCGTTGGCAATTTACTAAATTACACAATTTTCTTCTGTTAAATGGGAATTATTTTAAAGGAAGGAACCTCTTCATGTAAAATTTTTGGGAGATAGAGGATCCATAAAACAGTCTTCCATTTGGCGCCAGAACAAGAGCATGTAGTTGCTGTTCCAAGCTCACTGGTGGCAGAGGATGGCAGTGTGGCATCATGACACAGGGGAGCTCCAGGGAACAGCCACGCTGCCTCCTCCAGACTTACTGCAATGCTCCCCACACACACTTTCAGAGTTTTAGCAGAGGCTGTATTGTGGTCACTCTGATCAGCACATCAATAGGGGCTGTGCCTATGAAGGAATTTTGTAGAGGAAGCATAACTAACATGGCAGGTGAGACTTGCTGTTGTGCCTATGAAATACATACTAGGTACTCCAAAAATAAGTAAGGGTGGGGCAGGTACACAATTTCTAGAGAGATCTGGAGATTCAAATATTTCACCAATGTCAACTTCAGTGAGAAAATATGTTCCTGAAAATTTGAAATCTTTGATGTTACTGAAACATTGTACTCTATCGAAATATTCAGCTGAAACACGGTTGAAACTCATTTAGTTTCTATTTGAGAAAGGTGGTGCCTGCCATCTTCATCATAGAGGCACTATTGAGCTGATATTCAATTAAAAGTTGAGGAAGTCTTGATGCTAAAAACAACTTGATCCCCACTGTCACTGAAGCAACCATCAACCATCTCCCACGAGGGCATTCAAAGAACAGATTGTTTTAAAATTACATTCTTCACTCATAAACTGTCAGCTTCCCAGGTGTCTGGCCTGGATCTCTTGACAAGGGCCCCTGGGGTTAGGCCACTTTGAAAACAAGAAAGATAAGTTCTGAGAGCCTCTTCTTCAGAGTTCTAATCTGTCCATCTGGTCTATCAGCCCCTGTAGGAACCTTAGTTCTGAGTTTGGAGGTCACCTTCTTTGAGGATATTCCCTTTGAACCCAGCCTGACATTGAAATCATCCTGGTTTAGTTCTTCATCCATCTACTCTGGTCTCCTTCCCACTATTAAATGGTCAGCCGGGTTTCTTGGACCCATAACAGAAATCCTGCTAGGAAAGCCCTCAGTTCCCCTCTCCTGAATCTTGGCTGCCAAAGCATCCAGCTCATTCTAAAAGATTAACTCTTTGAATGGTGGCAGCCCCTGGGATGTACCTGCTGAGACTATAGAAGATCTTGACTGTCATATGTTAGAATCTCCAATTCTATTCTATCCTGCTTTTAGGATTCTAAATATATATAATGGAAATATAAAATATATATATATTATATATATATTCACATATATATACAACTCTAAAATATATAAGTATAAAATATATATATATATATAAGCAACTCTAAAGAGACAAATTTTCAGCATAAAAACAAGGATATTTAGGTATTTAAGGTACAGAGAGCAAACATGAAGGCCATTTTATTGGTAACATCTCTTAGGTGCCATGTCCATGTGAATACATAGAACGTGCAGAGGTTAATGATTACGATGATTCTATTTTACTGACTGGTCTGAATTAATTGTGTATGTAAATCATGTGTCACAGAAGGGCCTCAGGCTCTAGTAAATAAGCAGTCACTGAGAGACCATTATGTGTAGGATGGTCGTTAGTACTTTCTGAGCTAGTAAACAGAGCACATTAAGCTTCATTTCATGACCAGTTTTCAATTTCAATGTAGTGATATACATATATATCCTTTACAATATGGAATGTGTCATTATACTTATTTGTACTCATTTAAAATTGTTTAAATTTACCAGTGTGGCTTGCTTTAATTAAAATGTGAAAACCAAGAACTTCTGCTGATATTATTAATTCCCTCTACAATGCCACTAAAGTTTAATTTATTCGGTCATCATCTTAAACCAATAAATCCCTAAACATTAGCAGCCATTTTTGTTCCATTAATTAAGTGCTTTATAAATAAGAAACTGCTCTGGGTTGAAGTTCATGAAATAAGTCACTTAGATAATACATCCAAAGGAGCAGAAGACTAACTCAAGGCCAACATAATTATATTTGGTGTTTATTATAGGTCTAATGTCTGGATTTAATGTTATGAACTTTCATTTGAAATTAAACGTTAAGTATAGACATTTGATTGGTAGGGTGTGCTATTTATCTGAGCCTTGAAAATGGCCTTTCTCTTGAAAAAGCAATAAAAGTAGTCATTTATTTAGAAAATATGTAACAAGTACCTACCATATGTGTTGTGGTATATTCAGGAATAAAAGTAATCATAATCTAGTTGAAAGGGTAGGAAATAACTAAAAATAAAGATCCTGAGCTAGTCTCTAAAAAGTATAACTGTCCATGATTAAAAGCATTTTCCTTCTACCATGATCAATAGGAATAAAATCTATCATATATATTAATGTCACCATGGTTCCCTTATTAATCAGAATAGCCCTTTATGATAAATAATATACATTTATAACTACTAACATAAGAAAGGAATGAATAAGACTCAAAAGTGACAGAGGAAAGAAGGAAAAAGCTCAAATCTTGCCTACAGTGGACATTGCATAGCATATTTTAACTCACTTATTCTTGCTTCCTCCATACAAATATTTATAAATTACATCATCATCCATGTATGTATGCATTTGCAACTCATCTTTTTTCTTAGTATCTAGAAGTTGTTTATAAACTCATTTTTAACAATTTAGCATTGTCAAATTTGCTTCTGTATTTATTTTTTTAATGTTGATTTGATTGCCATTTATATCACTCAATATGCCCCATATGAAGTCACACAATTGAAATTTTTATTAGAATTTAGTACCTGAAAACTGTTTCCTGAAAATTATAAAGCTCTTAATTTTGGTGATAATGTCTCTTACTCTTTTTGCCTTAAATTCAAGGAAGCTGAGTCCATCTGAAGCTCAATCACAGAAACGACCTGACACTGAGGCTTAACCTATTTTTCTTCTTTTTCCCATTCTGATTGGTCTCCTTCCATTTCTTTATTATTGACCTAAGATATGCCTTTCATTGCAGATCTCACTCCTAAATCTGTTTTTGGAAATAAAATTATACAAATAAACGAAACAAGAATAGTTTTTTAAATAGAAAATAGACAAGACGGGCTTCCCTGGTGGCGCAGTGGTTGAGAATCTGCCTGCCAATGCAGGGGACGCGGGTTCAAGCCCTGGTCTGGGAAGATCCCACATGCCGCGGAGCAACTCCGCCCGTGTGCCACAATTACTGAGCCTGCGCGTCTGGAGCCTGTGCTCCGCAACAAGAGAGGCCATGATAGTGAGAGGCCCGCGCACCGCGATGAAGAGTGGCCCCCGCTTGCCGCAACTGGAGAAAGCCCTCGCACAGAAACGAAGACCCAACACAGCCATAAATAAATAAATAAATAAAAATTAAAAAAAAAAAAGAAAATAGACAAGAATTTAGCAAAAGTGTAAAATGGTCACATTCAAATTTAATTTACTGGTAGAAAAAAAAAAGGGAAGAGAAGAAAAAATGGAAAACAAAAAGGCCAATCTACTTTCCAAGAGTAAAAACATGAAAACTGGAATTTATAGTGGTTGATGAAATGCCCTTTCAGGCCCTACTTCTTTTTTGAGGCATTTGCTAATATTCAGACCAGCCAAATTCTCTGAAATGTCACACACTATGAGGACTTTATTTTAACATCACTTGAGACATGTGATATGAAAATGTTTGATTTATATCATGCTTTCCCATGTATTATTCAAAATCAAAATCGTATTGGAAGAAGATGAAATCTCCAAGTCATCTTGTTAGAAATTCAGAGAGTAAAGCATTTCACAAGGCAAATTCTAACAGTAGAAATTAGCATCAGAAAGAGCCAAGCGGCAAATAACTGTATCTCTTTTTCAAAGACAGAGCAACAGGGCTTGTGTACCTCAAGACAAATCACTTCCCTGCTGTAAGTCTCTGTGACTCCCCATTACCGATGTTAAAAAACAAAAACAGAAACAGGCAAAAACCACCTGATTTCTTTGGTCCATATATAACAAGGTCTATAATCTGACCTAGTCTGAATTCTAGTCTTCTTTTCTTCTCTCCCACATCCCTACCAGCCTTGCCATGGACTCTTAGGTTCTAGAAACAGCACACACTGCTCATCTCTCTGGTCACACTGCATGCATCATTATCTGGATGTTTTCTCTTAATGCCTTTCATTTTTCAGGGAATGCTCACTCACACTCCCTCCACCTATGCTGAACACTGGCCACTCTTTGGATCATCGGGCATCTGAACTCCCTAGGAATCTTTTCAAGATGTTCAGCCTTCCTCTCATTGCAGAAGAGAAGGATGTCAGATACTTGTTCTTCTTTTCCTTTGCAGCATGAATATGGTCACTTGTGATGGTCTCTGCCTTTTTAGTCTGTGGGTATTGATGCAAAAAAGGGGAACTAGGAAGAATTTTCTCTGGTGGTAGAGGTGGCAGAGGTTTTTCACTGGTTGCAGCAAGAAAAAGTCTCCAAGATAAACTCAAAATGGATTAAAGACCTGAATTTAAGGCCAGACACTCTAAAACTCTTCGAGGAAAACATAGGCAGAAAACTTTTTGACATAAATCGCAGCAAGATCTTTTTTGACTCATCTCCTAGAGTAATGAAAATAAAAACAAAAATAAACAATGGGGCCTAATGAAACTCAAAAGCTTTTGCACAGCAAAGGAAACCATAAACAAGATGAAAAGACAACCCTCAGAATGGGAGAAAATATTTACAAACAAAGCAACTGACAAAGGATTAATCTCCAAAATATATAAACAGCTCATGCAGCTCAATATCAAAAAAACAAACAATCCAATCAAAAAAGTGAGTGGAAGACCTAAATAGACATTTACCAAAGAAGACATACAGATGGCCAACAAACACATGAAAAGTTGCTCAACATCACTAATTATTAGAGAAAGGCAAATCAAAACTACGTGGTATCACCTCACACTGGTCAGACTGGCCATCATCAAAAAATCTACAAACAATAAATGCTGGAGAGGGTGTGGAGAAATGAGAACACTCTTGCACTGTTGGTGGGAATGTAAATTGATACAGCCACTATGGAGAACAGTATGGAGGTTCCTTAAAAAACTAAAAATAGAACTACCATACAACCCAGCAATCCCACTCCTGGGCATATACCCAGAGAAAACCATAATTCAAAAAGATACATGCACCCCAATGTTCACTGCAGCACTACTTACAGTATCCAGGACATAGAAGCAACCTAAATGTCCATCAACAGAGGATTGGATAAAGAAGATGTGGTACACATATACAATGGAATATTATTCAGCCATAAAAAGGAACGAAATTGGGTCATTTGTAGAGACGTGGATGGACTTGGAGACTGTCATACAGAGCAAAGTAAGTCAGAAAGAGAAAAACAAATACCGTATACTAACGCATATATGTGGAATCTGAATAATTGGTATAGACAATCTTATCTGCAGGGCAGAGGTGGAGATACAGACGTAGAAAACAAACATATGGATACCAAGGGAGAAAGGTGGGTGTGGGATGAATTGGGAGATTGGGATTGATATACATACACTATTGATACTATGAATAAAATAGATAACTAATGAGAGCCTACTGTATAGCTCAAAGAACTCTACTCAATGCTCTGTGGTGACCTAAATGCGAAAGAAATCCAAAAAAGTGGGGATATATATATATGTATAGCTGATTCACTTTGCTGTACAGTAGAAACTAACACAACATTGTAAAGCAACTATACTCCAATGAAAATTAATTAAAAGAAAGAAGAAGTCTCCAAGATTTCAGTGACAGCAGTATACATGAACAGAAACTCATTCTCAGAGCATGATTTGAGGTCGTATGCTTGTTGTATCACATTGAAGCAAGATTCTCGAGCCCTCCTAGAGATCCTCTGAGCAACTTAATGTCCTTGCAATAAGTTTCT